>NC_044033.1:115376678-117969600 GCF_901765095.1 Microcaecilia unicolor
CTTTTGTACTCGCAAATTACTGATATGTTCAGCTATTCGTTGTTTGATTTTCCTGGTGGTATACCCTATATACCACATTTTGCAAGGACATATGATGCCATATACAACTTGAGAAGACTCACATTCGGTGTCAGTCATGAGCCAAAATGGTTTTCCTGTTCTAGGGTGAGTCACCTCATTCGTCTACCATACATGTTTACAATAAACACACCTAGAACAAGGTTTATGTCCCCTTCCATTTTGACCCCTTAGTTTGTTGTAACTCCTGAATTGTGATCTTAATAATTCCCCAATGTTTTTCGCCCTGGTGCCCTACCAGACCCTCAACCATTCTTCTAACTTGTGGAGATCCCTTCTCATTGTTTCTGCTCCTTCCAGAGTATCCACTCTATTGGTTATTTTCATGTCATCCGCAAAAAGGCAAACCTTTCCTTCCAACCTTTCAGTAATATCAGCCACAAATATATTAAAAAGAATAGGCCCCAGCACGACCCCTGAGGAACTCCACTGCTCACCTTCCTTTCCTCCAAGCAGATTCCATTCACCACCTCCCTCTGCCACCTGTCGGTTAACCAGTTTCCTATCCAGTTCACCACTTTCAGTCCTAAATTCAGCCCTTTCAGCTTATTCACGAGTCTTCTGTGGAGGACCGTATCAAAGGCTTTGCTGAAATCCAAGTAAATTACATCTAGCACACGTTCTTCATCCAGTTCTTTGGTCATCCAGTCAAAGAACTCAATAAAATTCGTTTGGCAGGATTTTCCTTTGGTAAAGCCATGTTGTCTTGGGTCCTGTAACTCATTGGTTTTTAGAAAGCTAACTATCTTTTCTTTCAGCAGTGACTCCATTATTTTTCCTACCACCAACATGAGACTTACTGGTCTGTAGTTTCCCACTTCTTCCCTGTCTCTACTTTGTGAAGTGGGACCACATCCGTTTGGCCCCAATCCAGCAGAACCTCTCCCATCTCTAAATATCTATTAAATAAATCTTTAAGAGGTCCCGCCAGTACCTCTCTGAGCTCCTTCAGTATCCTTGAATGTATCCCATCCAGCCCCATTGCTTTATCCACTTTCAGATTCTCCAGCTGTTTATAAACTCTTTCTTCCGTAAACGGCACAATATCCACTCCATTCCCAGATGTTCCCTCAGCAGCTGACCGTGGTCCTTCACCAGGCTTTTCCTCCGTAAACACCGAAGAGAAGTAATTGTGGAGAGTGATGAAGATAAAACGAACGTGCTAAAGTAATTGTTTAGCACGTTCACTTTACCTTCATCACTCTCCACATAGCCATTCTCATCATCTTTCAGTCTCTCAATTCTATTCCTATCTCTTCTCCTTTCTCCAATATACCTGAAAAAGGTCTTGTCACCTGTCTTACATCTTTAGCCATTTTTTCTTCTGCTCGCGCTTTCGCTAGCCATATTTCCCTCTTTGCTTCTTTGAGTTTAATCTTTTCCATGATCCTCTCGTTGCGTTCTTTTGTATTTCTTGAACAAAGCCTCTTTTGCTCTTATTTTTTTCAGCTACTTATTTGGAAAACCATATTGACTTCCTACTTCTCTTATTTTTGTTTACTTTCCTTGCATAAACATCAGTTGAAATATTTATAGCAGCCTTTAGTTTTGACCACTGATTTTCGACATCTCCTAAGCCTTCCCACACTAAGAGCTCCTTCTTCAGGTATTCCCTCATTTTATTAAAATCAGTACTTCTAAAATTCAGTACTTTGAGTTTTATGTGTCCATACTCGGCCTTTGCCCATATATAAAACCATATGGTGTGATGATCACTATTACATAGGTGGGCACCGACCCGGATATTGAAAACACTTCCTCCATTCGTGAACACTAGATCCAGCATCGACCATTCCCTCGTGGGTTCCGTCACCATTTGTCTGAGCAAGGCACTTTGACAGGCATCCACAATCTCCCTACTTCTTTCCGATTCTGCAGATGGGACATTCCAATCCACATCAGACAAATTGAAATCTCCCAACAGTAGCACCTCCCCTTTCATACCAATCTTTTGAATATCTTCTATCAGATCTTTGTCTAACTTCTCCATTTGTGCTGGAGGTCTGTAGATAACCCCCGTGTGGATACAGGTTCTGTCTTCTGTTTCCAGGATGATCCATAAAGCTTCTTCCTTTCCCCAGGTTCCCCTCATTTCAGCCGCTCTGATATTGTCTCTTACATACAGCGCCACTTCTCCACCTCTTCAGCCCTCTCTATCCTTCCTAAAAAGATTATAGCTCGGTACGGTCACATCTCATTCATGGGAATCATTGAACCACGTCTCTGTAATAGCAACAATATCCAAGTTTTCTTCAAACATCAGGGCTTGCAAGTCTTGAACCTTTTTACTTAGTCTACGAGCATTTGTGCTCATTGCTTTCCATGTGCTTAGTGAGTTTAGGTGGTTTTCTATATTTACATGACCTTTCCCTCTGCCATCATGTTTATTCTGGGGGTGACTTTCCGAATTCTCTTATTTCCTTTTGTCACCCCCACACTCTAACATAGTAACATAGTAGATGACGGCAGAAAAAGACCTGCACAGTCCATCCAGTCTGCCCAACAAGATAACTCATATTTGCTGCTTTTTGTGTATACCCTACTTTGATTTGTACCTGTGCTCTTCAGGGCACAGACCGTATAAGTCTGCCCAGCACTATCCCCGCCTCCCAACCATCAGCCCCTCCTCTCAACCACCAGCTCTGGCACAGACCATATAAGTCTGCCCAGCACTATCCTCACCTCCCAACCACCAGCCCTGCCTCCCAACCACCGGCTCTGGCACAGACCGTACAAGTCTGTCCAGCACTATCCCTGCCTCCCAACCACCAATCCCGCTGCCCACCACCGGCTCTGGCACAGACCGTATAAGTCTGCCCAGCCCTATCCCCGCCTTCCAACCACCAGCCCCGCCTCCCGATAGAGTTTAAGTCTAGAAACATACTGTCTGAATTTCTCCCCAAGGATCTTTTTTCCCATCACAGAAAGATGCAGCCCATCATGGGCAGACTGGATGGGTCATATGGCCTTTATCTGCCGTCATGTTTCTATGTTTCTATCATTACAGTACAGCCTGTTATTTTTCCACGTATTACCCCATGCTCCTATATATCTAAAACCTTCTTTACACCAAGACTCAAGCCAGTTATTGAATTCCACTCTTTTGTGTAGTCTTTCCTCTCCCTTCCCCCACGTAGGAATTACTTCAGAAAAAGCCACAGTCCGAACCAAAGATTTCAGTCCCTCCCCAAGCTTCTGGAACGCTCTCTGTGTTGTAAACGTGCTATTGTTGGCCAGCTCATTTGTCCCCAGGTGAATTACAACATCAGGGTTTGAAGCCTTGCTCTCTTCTCTGATCACTTTCAGTATTTGGTTGGTACATCTGGTAGCTGAAGATCCTGGAAGGCATTTCACTAGATTGGAACCCTTGAACTGTGTTGCTAAACTAATGCCTCTGATAATGGAGTCTCCGAGCAGTAAGAGTTTTCTGCTTTTCACCAATCTGTCATTGTTTGGGGGATGTTTCTTGGGTTGTGCTACTTTCATTGCCTCTGGTTCCACCACAGTACTTCTTTTTCCAGCATGATGATGCAACACAGCAAAAGAATTTGACAGGGGCAAAGGTTGGGAGGGTGAGTGATTCTGTCTCACAGATCTTAGTCTACCAGAGCCTACTGTGACCCATCTATTCCTCTGTTGTTTCATTCTCTGTGGAGTGGTGGTAGTAAATTGGTTTGGAAATGAGTAATCCTGTATGCTTCTTCAATTGTAGCTAATTCCTTCTTGAGTTTGTTGAATATTTGTGGTCAGTACATAGCGGTTAAATGGTTGCATCACGCAATATAACCAACTATCCACAAATATTCAGTGCTTTTCTGGCCAAGTTAAGTGGCCTAACTGGGCTGCTGAAATAGCAAGCCTATCTTTGGGCGCTATAAACATACCATATTTTTTGGACTATAAGACGCACCGGACCATAAGACGCGCCTAGGTTTTAGAGATCTGCTGGAGGACCACAGGTTGTGCAACACTCTTGTATGGGGACAGCAGTTTTGCACAACCTGCGTGGCTCTGCAGTGGAATTTGTCCTTCCCTGCCATCCATGTCCAACGATTCTCCTCTCTCCCCTGCCCTCCCCTCCCCTCCATGTCCAGCAATTCTCCTCCCCTCCCCATGTCCAGCGATTCGTTCAAACCCCCGCCCACCTGCCTGTCCACCCTCAGCTCCCCGACTTTCGGTTCGTGCAACCGTGCTCCCCGCCTTGAAATCTTTAATTTACATACCCGAAGTTGCGGCAAACCAGCAGAAAGTAAAAGCAGCAGGCAGGCAGTCTTGCCTCCTCATCGCTTCTCTTCCCTCTCAGCGTATCCCACCCTCGCAGAAAGGAAGTTACATCAGAGGAAGGCGGGAAGCGCTGAGAGGGAAGGTAAGCAATGAGAAGGTGAGCCTGCATGCTGCTTTTACTGCTGGTTTGCCGCGACTTTGGGTAAATTGAAGAATTCAAAACAGGGAGCACGGGTGCATGAATGGAAGGGAGCGGGCAGGTGAGCCGGACCTCACAAAAAAAGCACTGGGCAGAATTGAGGCCCACCGTGCAGGGCCCCTTTGAGCGCGAGGCCCTATGCGATCGCAACACTCGCCTCAGCCTAAGACTGGCCCTGGCCGCCCCCCCAAACAGCGAGCAAGTACGTTACATTCGGACTATAAGACACACCCATATTTTCCTTCCAAAATTTTTGGAAAAAAGTGCGTCTTATAATCTGAAAAATACGGTAACTAGTCAGCACTGAATATTAGCCAGTTAAGGGGATCTTTTACCAAATGGCAATAAAAGGTGGCCTGCAGTGGTTTCAATGCATAGGATTACCGTGCACCAAAGCCACCTTTTACCGCTGCTGGTAAAAGTGGCTTTTTCCTCAAGAGGCAATGAATGGCCATGCAGTGATTTTAAAAACTGCCATGCGGCCATGTACTGCTGGAGCCCTTACTGCCTCCTATTTTGGAGGTGGTAAAGGCTCTGCTGGAAACATTCTCAGTACTAGAAAATGAAAGTGAATTTTCTAGCTCCAGAAATGGTGCGTAGGAACCCCAGAACTACTGCTGGGCTCCTTGGCAAGCTCAGTGGTAAGGCCGATTCACTGCACACCGAGCTAGCTCTGGCCCTACCGCCCTTTGATAAAAAGACCCCTATTGTTTATAGCGGCCAAATAAAAACCCGGAAATTCAATGTCAATCACCGGAAACAGCCCAACATTGAATAGCCGGGCTCAGCGCCAACTGCGGGACTTAGTCAGCCTGCTTCTCCTGGGCTGAATATTGGCCCCAATGTGTTTATGTGAAATAGTATGAGTTTGGAATAAATTTCTTGAAATTGTGTTCTTGCTCTCTCCATAATGGTAGACTGGATTCAGAGTGGAAGTTGAGTTTGTGTATTTTGCTTCGGACTTTTTTTTTTTTTAATGTTTTTGTTCCGTAAAATGGACGTGCGGTAAAAATAAAGCCAGCAGAAGTCCATTTTTGGCCTGAGACCTTACCGCCACCCATTGACTTAGCGGTAAAGTCTCACGCACGTCAACTGCTGATTACCATCGGGAAAATGCCACATGGTAGAAAATAGAAAATATTTCCTATTGCTTGTTTTGGGCATGCACCAAAAATGGAATTACCGCCCGAGGTCCATGGTAGCCAGGCGGTAGTGTCAAATTGACGTGTATTGGACACGCGTAGGTGCCTACAAGCCTTTGTAAAAGGGCCCCTAAGTGTGTCCTAAGGACTGAGTTGAGAACCCCTGATATATTAATGAGCACAAAAATAATAGTCCTAACTTTAGATGAATGCCTTTTCTATATAAGTTTGGGACTGTATATTCAGATGCCCAACTTATATTAATGAATTGGATAAAAATACACATGAAAATATCCATGTAAGTTATACAGATATTTTATACTGTGACCATCTTGTTGAATGTTGCCCTCTGGTGCTTAGTAATTGAGTCACACAAATTTTCTCCATCTTTGTATGCTGGGATTCTTTTTAAAGTGTGACTGTCAATATCCTAATATAGGAATATGTTTTGATATACCACCTTTCTTTGGTTACAACCAAGGCAGTTTACATATTATATACAGGCACTTATTGTGTACCTGGGGCAATGGAAGGTTAAGTGACTTGCCCAGAGACACAAGGAGATATAGTGGGAATTGAACCCAGTTCCACAAGTTCTCAGGCTGCTGCACAAACCACTAAACTGCTCCTCTACAATCCTAATTACATAGTACTAAGATAGTCTGCAAGCATATTCAGAGGCAATACCCAGACAGTGCTGCTGCACGACCTGGTTAGAAACACTTATCCGGATAGCAGGTGCTATTATCTGGATAAGTGCTTTTGAATATCACCCGAAGAAGTTCTAAGCTTGTTTCTAACACATACCATTATTTCCTAATTCTTCTAAACATATATTGATTAAAATAAACAAGTGTCACTAGAATCTGTACCGTTGAAGAGAGATGGCCAACTCAGTCTTTTACAGAACATAGTTCTGGCAGGTTCCTTCCTCTCTCTCTCTCTCTCTCTCTCTCTCTCTTTCTCTCTTTCTCTCTCTGGTCCTTGGTCTTTGATGTTCCTTCCTGCTTCCACTGTGTTGCTAGACTCTGCTAGTGTTAACCAGTCTCAAACCAACAACTCTCAACTCAGTTCTAATTAGGATACTTGTTGCTAGGCACTGACGGCTCTTCTGACTTAAAGGATCTACCCTTATTTTGTCAGTCATGGTAGCCTAGAGGCACGATAGCCACTTCCTCTTGTCAAGTGATGAATAAATATTTCTCTGCCAGTCTACCAAATTGTATAAGTAAATTATGAATTTAGCACAATAGTTGTCACTGATTAGGGGCTTCCACTGGTAAGGGGCTATATTGGCTGAAGGCTCTGACAAGAGCAGGAGAAACTGGGAATTCCTCTACCAGAGTACCATGGATATGAATAGGTAGGCCTAGCAGGAGCGGGGCATGATCAGGAGTGGGACGGTGGGTTATGATCAGGGGGTAGGGGTGATGATCAAGACAGTGGGAGTATGACTATGGGAGTTGGATAATTATCAGGAGGGAGGGAACAGCTCAAATGGTCCCTATAAGATGGGACCCAAGACCACTGCGTCACATTTTGGAGGACTGATGCTCCTGAGACAGTAAAAAAACCTCCAATGTTTTATTCAGATTATTTTTCCAAGTATAATATGGTTTTCGTTCCCCTAGAGGAGTACTTGTAAATTAGCTCAAAGAAATCTCCAAAACATGTTCTTGGGTATGAAATTAATGCCATTGGTTTCTGGAATTTTATGCAAACATTATCCCTTCACTTTTATGGAACATACTTTCATGAATATACAAAGTTTGACAAATATTTGTGAATAGAAAGGTCCATTTTTAACCTACTCATGTGAATAAAATAAACATCAAGAAAATGCTGTAATATCAGAGCATGATTTCCAAATATTTGTAGTACAACAGCTTTTAGAGATTTTCTTGATTTTTATTTGATTAAAATATTTAAATATTTCATACTATTTTGACTAATTAATACAATATTAAATTGACACAAAACAGTTATCATAGTACAGGTATACAAAATATTTGAAGTTTCATTACTAAAGCTTTTTAACAATTATAAGAGTAATAATTTATTGTTTCTGCATAATTTTTACACTGATATAAACAAAGTGTGATGTGTACAAGATCATATCTTGCTATAAGATATTAGTCCCACACTGGGACTGAACTAAGGTCCATCAAGCCCAGCATCCTGTTTCCAACAGTGGCCGATCCAAGTAAAAAAAAATCCTGGCAAGATCCCCAAAAAGCTCAATACATTTTATGCTGCTTACGGAGTAAGCACACACAGATGCTATAAGCAGTAGTCTGATTTGGTGATACTCCCCCTTGATAAAGTTTAAACGAAACGGGAACCTGTCGGGGTTTAGAGCTCACCAACCAGTATAAGATAAGTATTCTGTGTATATAAAAGAACTCACAGTGGAAACTTAAATTGGGTTATAAGGAGGTGGGGGAAGAATCTATGATTAGATAACGAACACGGGTAAATGATTCACCACAAGAGTGAAATAAGAACAGCCGTGTCAATAATATGACACTCTACCTCACTTAGTTAATCTATATAGCTTCTCTATGTAGTCAACTCATATGAATATACTCGGTCAGAGTTGTTGTTATATCCCAGAAATAAGCAGTGGATTTTCACCAAGTCCATTTTAATAATGGTCTATAGACTTTTCCTTTAGGAAGCCGTCCAAACTTTTTTTAAAACTCCGCTAAGCTAACTGCCTTTATCACATTCTCTGGCAAAGAATTCCAGAATTTAATTACACATTAAGTGAAGAAAACCTTTCTCCAATTTGTTTTAAATTTACTGCTTTGTAGCTTCATTGCATGCCCCTTAGTCCTAGTATTTTTGGAAAGAGTAAACAAATGATTTACGTCTACCCGTTCCACTCCACTCATTATTTTATAGACCTCTATCATATCTCCCCTCTCAAATAATAAACAGAAAAGAAATTATGCATTGATTCCATTTAGTCCACTATCCGCCTTATAATCGAACGAGAAAAACGCCCAAGTTCCGACCTAAATCGGGAGAGGGACGTTTATCTCACAAAAACGAATAACGTGGTATAATCGAAAGCTGAACTTGGACGTTTTCAACTGCACTCCATCGCGGAAGCGTACAAAGTTGACAGGGGCGTGTCAGAGGCGTGGTGAAGGCGGGACTGGGGCATGGTTAGCACCCGAACAGAGATGGGCGCCTTTCGCCGATAATGGAAAAAAAGTATGCGTTTGTAGCTAGAATTTAGGGCACTTTTCCTGGACCCTGTTTTTTCACGAATAAGGCCCCAAAAAGTGCCCTAAATGACCAGATTACCACCAGAGGGAACCGGGGATGACCTCCCCTGACTCCCCCAGTGGTCACTAACCCCCTCCCACCACAAAAATGATGTTTCACAACTTTTTATTTTCACCCTCAAATGTCATACCCACCTCCCTGGCAGCAGTATGCAGGTCCCTGGAGCAGTTGTTAGGGGGTGCAGTGGATTTCAGGCAGGTGGACCCAGGCCCATCCCCCCCTACCTGTTACAATTGTGCTGCTTAATGCTTAGTCGTCCAACCCCCCCAAACCCACTGTACCCACATGTAGGTGCCCCCCTTCACCCCTTAGGGCTATAGTAATGGTGTAGACTTGTGGGCAGTGGGTTTTGAGGGGGATTTGGGGGGCTCAACACACAAGGGAAGGGTGCTATGCACCTGGGAGCTCTTTTACCTTTTTTTTGTTTTTGTAAAAGTGCCCCCTAGGGTGCCCGGTTGGTGTCCTGGCATGTGAGGGGGACCAGTGCACTATGAATCCTGGCCCCTCCCACGAACAAATGCCTTGGATTTATTCATGTTTGAGCTGGGCGCTTTCATTTTCCATTATCGCTGAAAAACAAAAACGCCCAGCTCACAAATTGTCGAATAAAACATGGACGTCTATTTTTTACGAAAATACGGTTCGGTCCGCCCCTTCACGGACCCGTTCTCGGAGATAAACGCCCATGGAGATAGGCGTTTGATTATGTCCCTCCATGTGGGGTGGGGTGAGGGTGGGGCGCAAAAAGCAGGCAACAGCAGGAAGTTGCTAATAAAAAAAACAAATAACTGAAAATCAGACTGCAGGCAGGAAATCAATATCTCATCAAAATGCAAAGAACAAAATAGCTCACAAAACAGGAATAGGTGACGTAGGAGCTGGTCCTCCAAATGCAAATCTCTTAATATTTAGGAAAGATTGAATAAAGGAAAGGGAATAAAAAAACACATATTTTTCATTTGCTTTGAGCCTGCCATGAGTGGGAAAGCGTGGGGTACAAATGTAACAAAAAAAAATATATATACATTTATAAGGAAATCACAAGTGAAATACCATGTCAAGTGCTACATAGTCCCATTTTTTTAGGGAGAAGGGAAGAACATAAAGATTGCCATACTGGGCCAGACTAAATTAAAGGGAAGAGATTTTGGATTTAACTTCTTCAGTACTGACTCAAGGAGAACTACATCCAGGCGCAGTAGCTATTTCTCTATTCCTGTAAGGCTTACAATCTAAGGGGGTCTTTTACTAAGCCGCAGTAGTGTTTGTAGCTCATTGTAGAAATCATATGGTGGTAAACACCAAGACACCCATTATATTCCTATGGGCATCTCAGCATTTACCGCCAGATGGTTTCTACCGTGGCTTAGTAAAAGAAAAACCTAAGCTTGTATTTGAGGCAATGGTGGTGGTAGTGGTGGTGGTGATGGGGAGGGGGGATGGAGAGTTAGGTAGAATGTGAACCTTGAATTCCTTGATTACTAGCCTGCTGTTCCTCTACTCCAGAGGTAGGCAACTCCGGTCCTCGAGAGCCGCAGGCAGGTCAGGTTTTCAGGATATCCACAATGAATATGCAGGAGATTGATTTGCATTCCATGGAGGCAGTGCTTGCAAATCTATCTCCTGCATATTCATTGTGGATATCCTGAAAACCTGACCTGCCTGCGGCTCTCGAGGACCGGAGTTGCCTACCCTGCTCTACTCTAAAGTATCCTGTTTACAACAGTGTCCAATACAGGCTCAAATTTAATGCCAAGAAGGGTAGAGTGATACACTTGGGGTGCAGAAACCCAAAAGAGAGATACCGAATAGGAGGGGAGTGATTAGTAAATTTGACTCAGGAGAGAGACCTTGGGGTGTTGGTGTCTGAGGTTCTAAAGGTGAAGAAACAATGCGACAAGGCGACGGATGTGGCCAGAAGGATGTTAGGCTGCATAGAGAGAGGCATAACCAGCAGAAGAAAGGAGGTGTTGATGCCCCTCTACAAGTCATTGGTGAGGCCCCACTTGGAGTATTGTGTTCAGTTTTGGAGGCCATATCTTGCTAAAGATGTAAAAAGACTGGAAGCGGTGCAAAGAAAAGCTACAAAAATGGTAAGAGATTTGCGTTACAAACCGTACGAGGAGAGACTGACCTGAACATGTATTC
Organism: Microcaecilia unicolor; assembly: GCF_901765095.1. Classification (NCBI taxonomy): domain Eukaryota; kingdom Metazoa; phylum Chordata; class Amphibia; order Gymnophiona; family Siphonopidae; genus Microcaecilia; species Microcaecilia unicolor. The sequence continues at coordinate 115,387,764 of NC_044033.1, forward strand.
CTTGGAGGAAAGGAGAAACAGGAGTGACATGATACAGACGTTCAAATATTTGAAAGGTATTAATCCGCAAATGAACCTTTTCCAGAGACGGGACGGCGGTAGAACTAGAGGACATGAATTGAGGTTGAAGGGGGGGCAGACTCAGGAATAATGTCTGGAAGTATTTTTTCACGAGAGGGTGGTGGATATGTGGAATGCCCTCCAGTGGGAGATGGTGGAGATGAATACGGTAATGGAATTCAAACATGCATGGGATAAACACAAAGGAATCCTGTTTAGAAGGAATGGTTCCACGGAATCTTAGTGGAGATTGGGCGGTGACGCCGGTAATTGGGAAACAAAACGGGAGCTGGGCAGACTTCTACAGTCTACGCCCTGATCATGACTGAATAGATAGGGATGGGCTGGAGTGTAAATTTTAAGGGGCTTCGACGTTAGCTTCAAAACTTAGTACAAGAACAGTACTGGGCAGACTTCTACGGTCTGTGCCCTGAGAATGGCAAGGACAAATCAAACTCAGTTATACATATAAACTATCACATACCAGGTAAAATGAGTTTATCTTGTTGGGCAGACTGGATGGACTGTACAAGTCTTTTTCTGCCGTCATTTATTATGTTACTATGTTACTATGGTACAAGTACCTGGCAGGATCCCCAAAAGTAGGTAGATTCCAAGATGCTTATCTTAGGAATAAGCTGCAGCTTTTTCCAAGTCTTCCATATCAATGATTTATGGGGTTTTCCTTCAAGAACCTGTACAAACATTTCTAAAACCCAGTTAAACTAGCTGTTTTATCATATTCTGTTGAAACAAATTCCAGATCTTAATTTATTTATTGGGTGAAAATATATATTCTCCAGATTGTTTTAAAAGATGCACAGTGAAAAAGGTCTCCGATCACGTTGATCTTTTAGGGTCGGAAAACAGAATGGTAGGAATAAAATCTCATTATTTTTATTGTGGGGATGTGAATAAGGAAATAAAATGTCCCTGCATATTCCTGTTTGCAGACCTGGAAAATCCTTGTGAACCATTTTCAATCTATGGTTCCCATTAAATCAAGTTCAGGTGATTGTGATCTACAAAACAATTCATGGCATACCAGCTGTGTAAGTCATGGATTGTGATCTGTGCAAAACTTAAATTTGACTTGCCTCTGGAAACTCATCATTGTTCATAAAAGAATCTTGAAAGATTTTGCCTAGTTTGAGATAAATACGTGCTGGCTCAGAAGGTTAGAATTGGCCCCCGGTTATGTATCAAAAGCCTTCTGTTTGCTTTCAAATGTGATTATCTGCAGTATTTGTGGTTTCTTTGGGAATGCTTAGGCCAAGATCTCAAATGTGCTCTCCACCACTGATTATACTGTATCTGATGGAATGCATTATCTGTAGTCATATCATTTTGCAGTCAGGAATCAGTGATTTTTTTTTTCCAGCAAACCCATCTAGTTTTATTTATTTATTCTTATTCTTTTGGGTAATTTTTAATCTTTCAATTGTTTAATGTCATTACCTATTAATAAAACATATTCTCTGATGAAACAGTTTTGAAATGACCACAGGTCGACATCCTCAATACCAGAGGTGATTTTCCACTTTCTAGTAAGAGGAAGACTTAAAAAAAAAAAAAAAAGAAAACCCAAGAATTTCAGTGAAACTATGTGGTCTATGTTCCTCTTTTATGTCTTGGAAAATTGTCTTATCATGCTGGTTTGGTGTTAGTGCATATGTATTAAGGTACTTTTCTCCAAAATCTGGATCTAAAACACATTAAAAAAACAAAAACCAAAACAGATCATCCGTCACAGTTGGAAGGCACGCATGACAAGAAAATATTTGCTTTGCTCTGGTTTTCTGTTTAGTTTTCTGACCGCCTATATCAAAAAGCTAAAACAGCTTTTTCATCTTTGTGTAGTTTAGACTGTGCCGAGAAACATTTATAGGACAGCTGGTCTAAATTTGTGGGTTTTATAAACTTAATGAGAACTTAAAAAAAAAAAACCAACTGTGCATATGGGTGCAATATCTTCTGGGGTTTCTAGCTGGCCAAAAAGTAGCCACTACAAAACTGAGCAACAATTCACATTGGGACTTTTTTGAAAACCTAATGAAAAACTGCAAAAGAAACACTGGTCTTGTCTTGAAATAGGCCATCTTTCTTCACCTGAACATTTTTATTTCTGTTAGTGGATTGAGTGAAAACTACATTTTACGTCTTGGTAGCAAGTAATCAGCCTAGTTTTATATTTTGTATACGCATGCTTTGCAATTTACCTCTCGGAACTCACCACTGTTCTCTGTAAGTTGAACAGGAGTCCTCCAACTGCACTGCTGCCAGTGGGTGGTGGCACTTCAATATTGTATTTTCAGTCATTACGGACAGGCAGGTTCCCTGGAGTCTTGCAGAACTTGCCTGTCTCTCACTATTGAATGTGATAGTGAAACAGCACCACCCACTGGCAGGACTGTAGGTGGAGGACTCCTGCTTAGGTTAGAGGGAACAGTGCTAATCACATAGAATCAAGGCTCCAGAGTTTCCTCTAATTGATCTTTTTTTTTAAAAGGAATAAACAAGGCAAGTTATATTTAGGTACAGTAGGTATTTCCCTATCCCTGGAGAGCTCACAATCTTTTTTTTGCTTTTACTACAATGGATTTTAAAAATGGGCTTAGCACATTTTAACATGGGACTTTCCCATGGCTAAGCCAAATTTTTATGTGGAAGTAAAATGGGGGAGGGGGGTCCTTTTATTAAGCTGCACTAACAGATTTAGCGTGCACTAAATGATAAGACAACCATACAAATATAATGGGTTTCTTATCATTTAGCACATACTAATCATTAGTGCGTAATAAATCCATTAGAACATTTTAGTAAAAGGACCCCAGGGTTTTTCTTTTTTAATTTTTGCATTTGTCCATTGGTGTGCAAGACCTGCAAAAAACTAACACAGGAGCACTTACTGCATCCTATGTAAGAGGTGCTCTGTTGTCCTGTGTTAACTCTGTGTCAACCAGTTGGGGCACACTAATCAAAACATGCTGATTACCGCAGACATGCCCATTCGCTGCCCATTGCATGCCCCATTTGAAAAAAAATATTTGTAGAAAATCATTGACCCATATTTTAACGAACAGGACATGCAAAATTACTGGAAAATGCTTTAATATATTTTGCAGTAAGCATTTTCTTGTGCCCTATGCAAGCATTAGGGCTTAATGCCCTTTAGTAAAAGGGATCCTAAACTGTACCTGAGGCAATGGAAGGCTAACAGGTCCAAGATCACAAGGAGCAGCAGTGGAATTTCAACCTTAGCTTCCCTGGTTCCCAGCCTGCTGTTTTAAACATTAGGCTACACCTTCCACTTTCGTAATGTTTAGCAGGCACTGGCAGCTATTTTCTAAGTAGAAATGGCTGACCAATCAACCTGGATAGAGATTTTCAACACAATTCTGCTGTGCATTCAATTCCCATGTTGGGTCTTCCTTATCCTGATTTGGCTAGGGCTGGAGTTCTGTAACGACCATACTTCCAGCCCGTGGAGAGTGAGCCATGAACATCAAAAACAGGCAGCTCTTGATTACAGGGTTCCAGAAGGAATGCTGTGACACAGTTCCAGGCCTCAGGTTCATTGTTGACTGCATGACTAGGATAGGAATAATGAGCGAGAGGGAATTCTTTAAAATAAGGGGAACATCCCTTCGTAGCTGCAAATGAAGAATCATTGCTGCCAAGATCCCAGATGAGCTGGAAAGAGAAAGAAGGTCTTGCCAGGTTTTAAAAATCTTTAGTGGGATCTTTTTTTTTTTTTTAAATTCTAGTTTATTTTCTTTCCCTGGTCAGTCCCACTGTGGTTTGTGGCAGTGAAGCTGCTGCTGCTATTTTTGTTCTGTGCATCTTCAATATTCTTTACACACACACACACACACACACACACGCACAAAACGCTTAAAAGTATTTTTCTGCTGTATGTTGGAAACACAGGAAAAAAACTGACTGGATTAATTTGCCCTATGAGTGAACAAGTACATAGTACTTCTCTCTTGTTAGTGTGTATTTTGTTTCAGAGCTATTTATTTCATTAAAGTGTGGCAAAGCAGAAATAGCTAAACCATGCAGGGCAACCAGACATAGACAGATAGATAGATAGATAGATAGATAGATAGATAGATAGATAGATAGATAGATAGATAGATAGATAGATAGATAGATAGATAGATAGATAGATAGATAGATAAGTACATAAGTACATAAGTAGTGCCATACTGAGAAAGACCAAAGGTCCATCTAGCCCAGCATCCTGTCACCGACAGTGGCCAATCTAGGTCAAGGGCACCTGGCACGCTCCCCAAACGTAAAAACATTCCAGACAAGTTATACCTAAAAATGCGGAATTTTTCCAAGTCCATTTAATAGCGGTCTATGGACTTGTCCTTTAGGAATCTATCTAACCCCTTTTTAAACTCCGTCAAGCTAACCGCCCGTACCACGTTCTCCGGCAACGAATTCCAGAGTCTAATTACACGTTGGGTGAAGAAAACTTTTCTCCGATTCGTTTTAAATTTACCACACTGTAGCTTCAACTCATGCCCTCTAGTCCTAGTATTTTTGGATAGCGTGAACAGTCGCTTCACATCCACCAGATCCATTCCACTCATTATTTTATACACTTCTATCATATCTCCCCTCAGCCGTCTCTTCTCCAAGCTAAAAAGCCCTAGCCTTCTCAGCCTCTCTTCATAGGAAAGTCGTCCCATCCCCACTATCATTTTCGTCGCCCTTCGATGTACCTTTTCCAATTCTACTATATCTTTTTTGAGATACGGAGACCAGTACTGAACACAATACTCCAGGTGCGGTCGCACCATGGAGCGATACAACGGCATTATAACATCCGCACACCTGGACTCCATACCCTTCCTAATAACACCCAACATTCTATTCGCTTTCCTAGCCGCAGCAGCACACTGAGCAGAAGGTTTCAGCGTATCATCGACGACGACACCCAGATCCCTTTCTTGATCCGTAACTCCTAACGCGGAACCTTGCAAGACGTAGCTATAATTCGGGTTCCTCTTACCCACCTTTCCCTTCACTTTCCCTTCAATGGTGACAAAGAACACACAAAAATGGAAGAAAGCAAGAAATGCATGGAACAGAAGCTCATAACTACCTTACTAATATACTGTACCCTCAGTCAGTGTCCCTTTCTATGAGCAAAAAGGCAGCACCCACTAAATTAGAAAACAAAGTAGAAAAAGGACTATTATCATGTTTATCATTTACACTTGCAATAACATTGGTGTGTTTTATAACCAGTTTTGACTGGATTTAGCACTAGTAAGGAAATAAGAGCCTGGCCACCCTCTCAACTCAAAAAGGGACTCTTTTACTAAGCTGTGTTGGGTGCTAACACATGAATAAGGCAACTAAAAATGGAGCACTGCAGGATGTCCTCTGGTAACTTCAAAATGTGCACATTAACCATGGGATACTTTTACTAAGGTGAGCCAAAAAATGGTCTGTGCTGTTATAGACACGTGTATTGGACATGCACAGGTCTATTTTTCAGCGCACCTGCAAAAAAGGCCTTTTTTGTTGTTGTTGTTTTGCCCGAAAATGGACGTGCGGCAAAATGAAAATTGGCACATGTCCATTTTGGGCCTGAGACCTTATTGCCACCCATTGACTTAGTGGTAAGGTCTCATGTGTTAACCGGGCAATAATCATCAGTGCACATACAACACCGATTACTTCCCATTTAGTGCCACACACAGGAAAATAAAACATATTTTCCGACAAGTGTACTAGACGCGTGTAAAAAATGAAATTACCACCCAGGCCATGCAGTAGCCGGGTGGTAACTCTGAATTGGCGCATGTTGGGCGCGCATAAGTGCCTATGCGGCTTAGTAAAAGGGCCCCCATGTGCTAAAAAATTCTTCTTTTTGGGGGGGAGGGGGTTGTTGGAGTGGAGAGTGGGCATTCCTGCACTTACCAGCTAGCACAGCTACAATACCATGTGTTCACTGGTTAGCACACTGATACCATGTGAGCCTTACTATTTACAAATTGGGTGGCAGTAAGTGCTCATGTGTTAATTTTATAAAATGACCATACACTGATGTTCTTTGACTCTACACACTAATGGCAACATTAGTGAACAGCCATTAATGTAAAAAATGGAAAAAAAGCCATTTTATGTCTGTGGTAAAAATGGCCTTAGCATGCAGAAAAGACAGGCATAAGGATATGTTAAGGCCACTTTTTATCACAGCTTAGTAAAATGATCCCAAAGCCATTTCTTTCTACACATGCTACCTCTCAGATTTTTGATACTCCTTCAGCACCTGGTCACCACACTTCTTAGAAACATAGAAACACAGAAAAATGTAGGCAGATAAAGACCATATGGCCTATCCAGTCTGCCCATCCATGCCATCTACACTCCCTAGAGATCCTATGTACCAAGGTCTCGAATTCAGATACTCTTTTTGTCTCTACCACTTCCACCAGGAGTCCATTCCATGAATTCACCACACTTTCCTTGAATAAGTATTTCCTTAGGTTACTTCTGAGTTTAACCCTTTCACATTCATCCTATGCCTCCTTATTCCAGAGCTTCCTTTCAATTGAAAGAGACTTGCTTCCTGTGCATTTATGCCACATAGGTATTTAAATGTCTCTATCATATCTCCCCTCTCCCATCTTTCTTCCAAAGAATACATATTGAGATCTTTAACCCCCTGTTTACAAAGCCATGCTAGCAGCTGCCGCGTGGCAATGGCAACATAGCCCATTCAAAGAATGGGCTGTGTTGGCATTATCGCACCAGCCACTAGTGCGGCTTTGTAAACAGGGGGATAAGTTTGTTCCCCACACGCTTTATGATGAAGACCACTGACCATTTTAGTAGTCGCCCTCTGGACCAACTCCATCCTGTTTATATCCTTTTGAAGAAGTGGTCTCCAGAATTGTACACAATATTCTAATGGCCTCTTTTACCAAACCGCACTAGCAATTCCCGGTATGGCAATTTGCTGATAAAGCCCATTCACTTTGAATGGGCTTCATCAGCATTACCACATAGGAATTGCTAGTGTGGTTTGGTAAAAGAGGCCCTAAATGAAGTCTCACTAAATTCTTATGCAGGAACATCATCACCTTCTTTATCCTTGTGATCATTCCTCTCCCTATGCTCCCAAGCATTCTTCTAGCTTTCACAATTGCCTTTTCTGTTTGGCCACCTTAAGATATGATCACACCCAAGTCCCGCTCCTCTTTCTTGCACAAACGTTCTTCACCCCTTAAACTCAGGGGGTTTTTTTTACAGGTTTTTACAACTCAAATGCATAACCCTGTATTTTTTATATTAAATCTAACCTGTCAAATTCCAGACCATTCCTCTAGCTTCACTAAGTCCTTCTTTACGTTATCCACACCATCAGGGATGTCTATCCTATTACAGATTTTGATATCATCTGCAAAGAGGCAAACCTTACCAGAAAACCCTTCAGCAGTATCGCTTATATACATATTAAAAAGAACTGACCCAAGAACCGAACCTTGCAGCACATTACTGGTAACATCCTTTTGTTTAGAATGAGCTCTGTTTACCACTACCCTCTGTCACCTTCCACTCAACCAGATCCTAACCCAGTCAGGCACTTTATAGCCCATACCAAAGGCGGTCAGTTTATTTATTAGTCGTCTATGAAGAACTGTGTCAAAGACTTCGCTAAAATCTAAATATACCCCATCTAGCACTTTCCCTTGTTCCAAATCTCTGGTCACCCAATCAAAGAAGTTAATCAGATTTGTCTGACAAGACTTGCCTCTAGTGAAACCATGCTGCCTCGTGTCCTGTAATGCATTGGATTCCAAACATTTTACTTTTCTCTGTTTTAAAAGCATTTTCATTAATTTACTTACCACAGAAGTCAGACTTACTTCTGCTTTTGTGGACATGGACCACGCCTACTCATTTCTAGTCCTCTGGGACCACTCCCAATTCTAGAAAATCATTGAAAAAGTCAGCCAGTGAAGCCGCTAGAACTTCCCTAGTTCTTTCAGTACCCTCGGATGTATGCCATCCAGCCCCATCACTTTGTCCACCTTTAGTTTAGCCAGCTACTCACAAACACAATCGTCTAATAATCATTCAGGGACTACCACCCTTCCTCCGGAGTGGAGAAGTAGCCTAGTGGTTAGTACAGCAGACTTTGATCTTGGGGAACTGGGCTTGATTCCCACTGCAGCTCCTTATGACTGTGGGTAAGTTAATTAACCCTCCATTGCCCCAGGTACAAAATAAGTACCTTTATATATGTAAACCACTTTGAAAAATACCACAGAAAGGCAGTATATCAAGTCCCATTTCCCTTTCCATTCCTATTTCCTAGAAGAAATTTCATAGTCTGCTATTGAGACAGAAATGGGGAAGCTACTGCTTGCCCTGGGATTGGTAGCATGAAATGTTGTCACAATTTGGGTTTCTGCCAGGTACTTTTTGACCTGGCTTGGCCACTGTTGGAAACAGGGTACTGGGCTAGATGGACCATTGGTCTGACCCAGTATGGCTATTCTTATGTTCTGTAGTCCTGCTCCCAGCCATTCAGCTGTGAACACAGCACAGAAATATTTGTTAAGCAATTCTGCCTTATCTTTATCAGCTTCTACATATTCCTCCCCTTCACCTTTGAGTTTCACAATGCCACTTTTGCACTTCCTCCTATCACTAATATATCTAAAAAATGCCCCCCCCCATACCATATTGGCTATTTTTTTCTTCCATTTACATGTTTTTGCATGCATGCCCTCTCAGGAAAAATACTCAAATAAAATGAAAATTCCTATAAGCAACACAGGAAATGACACAAAAACGAATTTTTCTGGCTGCCCATCCCTATAAACCATCCCTTAGAGAAAAATTGTGAGACAGTGAGGGGGTGATGGTTTGACTGAGGAGAATAGTAAAAGGTTGCCTCCATATCCCTTTACTAAGCAGGAAGTGGGTTCAAGAGTGAATAGCAAGGTGATGTTTCCTGAACTGTACAGACTGAAAAATGTGTGTTTTTAAAGTTCTCCAATCAGTCATTGGTCTAAGAAGTTCCATTTAATTATGTCAGTCCAAAATATACAGAATTTTATGATTATAATAGTCAAACAAGTCTTTCTAAATGGTGACATCTGGACTATATATCAATAGGAAGCCTTAAGAAATAAAAATACCACAATAAAAACATAAATTAAGTCATAGCAACCAAACTGTAGCAAAAACCTTTCCCAGTAGCCAGACATCTCAGTAAATCAATTCATACATTTCAGCTGCTTTCACCAATGCCCAATTCACTAAAGGCTTTTCTCCAATTTTGTTTCTACAGGGGAAACAATTTAGAAAATCAGGCTCTTGCTTGAGGGACTATGAATTTTGTAACAATGAAAGCAGAGGAGAATGTTAAAAGGACCTTCTGAATATAATTTTATTAAGCAATCCAGTGAAGCAGATGCAAAAATGAAAAAATAAAATAATATGAGGAATAATTTTGCTACTGCATATTTTGCTTAATTCCTTTGAGGATTTTTTGGACTGCAGGCAGTGAGGGAACTGGACGTTTCCAATATGCAGCTAAAACGGAGGGAAGGAGAGGCACTCATTCTGTTTTGAATGTTTGTCTTCATGAATGTCTTTGCTCCATTAGCACAGTTTTACGTGAAGGGGCATAATTGAACGAAAACGTCTATCTCCATGGGCGTTTATCTCCGAGAACGGGTCCGTGAAGGGGCGGACCGAACCGTATTTTCGAAAAAATAGACGTCCATGTTTTATTCGACAATTTGTGAGCTGGGCGTTTTTGTTTTTCAGTGATAATGGAAAATGAAAGCGCCCAGCTCAAAAACGAATAAATCCAAGGCATTTGTTTGTGGGAGGGGCCAGGATTCGTAGTGCACTGGTCCCCCTCACATGCCAGGACACCAACCGGGCACCCTAGGGGGCACTTTTACAAAAAAAAAAAAAAGGTAAAAGAGCTCCCAGGTGCATAGCACCCTTCCCTTGTGTGTTGAGCCCCCCAAATCCCCCTCAAAACCCACTGCCCACAAGTCTACACCATTATTATAGCTCTAAGGGGTGAAGGGGGGGCACCTACATGTGGAAACAGTGGGTTTGGGGGGGTTGGACGACTAATAAGCATTACGCAGCACAATTGTAACAGATAGGGGGGGATGGGCCTGGGTCCACCTGCCTGAAGTCCACTGCACCCCCTAACAACTGCTCCAGGGACCTGCATACTGCTGCCAGGGAGGTGGGTATGACATTTGATGGTGAAAATAAAAAGTTGTGAAACACCATTTTTTTGTGGTGGGAGGGGGTTAGTGACCACTGGGGGAGTCAGGGGAGGTCATCCCCGATTCCCTCCGATGGTCATCTGGTCATTCAGACCACTTTTTTGGGACCTGTACGTGTGAAAAAAGGGTCCAACAAAAGTGTCCTAAATGTTCGCTAAAAACGCCTTTATTTTTTCGATTTTCGCCCTAACGCATACATCTCTCCTCGGCCGATAACCACGCCCCAGTTCCACCTTCGCCACACCTCTGACACGCCCCCATCAACTTTGTCCGCATCCGCGACGGAGTGCAGTTGAAAACGTCCAAAATCGGCTTTCAATTATACCGATTTATTCGTTTTTGTGAGATAAACGTCTATCTCCCGATTTGGGTCGAAATCTAGGCGTTTTTCTCTTTCGATTATAAGGTGGATAGTAACATAGTAGATGACGGCAGAAAAAGACCTGCACGGTCCATCCAGTCAGCCCAAGAAGATAAATTCATATGTACTACTTTTTTATTTGTACTGTCCTCTTCAGTGCACAGACCCTATAAGTCTGGCCAGCCCTATCCCCGCCTCCCAACCACCAGCTCTGGCACAGACCCTATAAGTCTGCCCAGCACTATCCCTGCCTCCCACCACTGGCTCTGGCACAGACCGTATAAGTCTGCCCAGCACTATCCCTGCCGCCCAACCACCAGCCCCGGCACAGACCGTATAAGTCTGCCCAGCACTAGCCCCGCCTCCCAACCACCAACCCCGCCTCCCAACCACCAGCTCTGGCACAGACCCTATAAGTCTGCCCAGCACTATCCCCGCTGCCCAACCACCAGCCCTGGCACAGACCGTATAAGTGTGCCCAGCACTAGTCCCGCCTCCCAACCACCAGCCCCAGCACAGACCGTATATGTCTGCCCAGCACTAGCCCCGCCTCCCAACCACCAGCTCTGCCACCCATTCTAGGCTAAGCTCTTGAGGATCCCTTCCTTCTGCAAAGGATTCCTTTATGTTTATCCCACGCATGTTTGAATTCCATTACCGTTTTCATCTCCACCACCTCCCGCGGGAGGGCATTCCAAGCATCCACCACCCTCTCCATGAAAAAATACTTCCTGACATTCTTCTTGAGTCTGCCCCCCTTCAATCTCATTTCATGCCCTCTCGTTCTACCGCCTTCCCATCTCCGGAAAAGGTTTGTTTGCGGATTAATACCTTTCAAATATTTGAACGTCTGTATCATATCACCCCTGTTCCTCCTTTCCTCCAGGGTATACATGTTCAGGTCCGCAAGTCTCTCCTCAAACGTCTTGTAACGCAAATCCCATATCATCCTCATAGCTTTTCTTTGCACCGCTTCAATTCTTTTTACATCCTTAGCAAGATACGGCCTTCAAAACTGAACACAATACTCCAGGTGGGGCCTCACCAACGACTTGTACAGGGGCATCAACACCTCTTTTCTTCTGCTGGTCACACCTCTCTCTATACAGCCTAGTAACCTTCTAGCTACGGCCACCGCCTTGTCACACTGTTTCATCGCCTTCAGATCATCAGATACTATCATCCCAAGATCCCTCTCCCCATCCGTACCTAGCAGACTCTCACCTCTCTTGGATTTCTACTCCCTAAGTGCATCACTTTGCATTTCTTCGCATTGAATTTTAATTGCCAAACCTTAGACCATTCCGGGGTGTCCACTGTGTTACAAATCTTAGTATCATCCGCAAATAGGCAAACTTTACCTTCTAACCCTTCGGCAATGTCACTCACAAATATATTGAACAGAATCTGCCCCAGCACCGATCCCTGAGGCACTCCACTACTAACTTTTCCCTCCTCCGAGCGAACTCCATTCACCACCACCCTCTGGCGCCTGTCCGTCAACCAGTTCCTAATCCAGTTCACCACTTTGGGTCCTATCTTCAGCCCATCCAGTTTATTTAAGAGCCTCCTGTGGGGAACCGTGTCAAAAGCCTTGCTGAAATCTAAGTAGATTACGTCTATAGCACGTCCACAGTTCAATTCTCCGGTCACCCAATCAAAGAATTCAATGAGATTCGTTTGGCACGATTTCCCTTTGGTAAACCATGTTGTCTCGGATCTTGCAACTCATTTTCTTCCAGGAAATCCACTATCCTTTCCTTCAGCATCGCTTCCATTACTTTTCCAATAATCGAAGTGAGGGTTACCGGCCTGTAGTTTCCAGCTTCTTCCCTATCACCACTTTTGTGAAGAGGGACCACCTCCGCCGTTCTCCAATCCCTCGGAACCTCTCCCATTTCTAAGGATTTATTAAACAAATCTTTAAGAGGACCCGCCAGAACCTCTCTGAGCTCCCTCAATATCCTGGGGTGGATCCCATCCGGTCCCATGGCTTTGTCCACCTTTAGTTTTTCTAGTTGTTGATACACACTCTCTTCAGTGAACGGTGCTATATCCACTCCATTCTCAAATGAACTATGATGTATAACTTGTACTAAATGCAGAATATAATTGTATTACTTTTAAGTACATTCCTTCCTCTGACCTTCCCCATGCTTCTCTCCTTTTCTCTTTGTCTCTTTTTTTCTCTTTTCCCTTTTCCCAATCTGCCTGAGTAAGAGGTTGTTAGGAAAGTATATCCTGATTTCTGATCAGGTAAGATGTGCTAATTCTGGGCTCTTTTTACTAAGCTCGTTATTAGGAAGTACTGCTGGGCTACTGCAGCAGCCTGACGGTACTTCCCACCCCTACCGTGCCATCATTTCCAGTGCTACGCAAATTTGTAGCACCAGATACTACCCAGCAGTAATTGGGCAGTGCCATGCACTGCCTGGTTACTGCTTGGTTAGCGCGGGAGCCCTTACCGCCATCTCAATGGGTGGTGGTAAGGGCTCCCCCCCCCCCCGAAATGGCCATGCAGTAAGTTCTTTACTTGCCACCCAGCCATTTCCTGAAGGAAAGCGAGACGCCAACAGAGACCCCCTTTTGCTGCAGCTTGATAAAAGGGGGTCCTCTGTATCTTAAGCATAAGGAATACTAGGAAAGCAGGTATTTTTTCTCCATTCTGTCTAAGCCTGATTTGCACTTAGTTCTAGTTAAAGGACTCAGGAGTTCTTGTTTGCGAGACAATGTATTATGGTATGATGGGGGGCAGGGGTTAGGGGGGAGGAGGAAGAGGGACTCTATCATTATCCTTTATGTTTAAAGGTGGGAAATCACATGACCACTTGGGAGGCAATCCTACAAATTGATGCCTTCATTTAGAAGCGCTGATACAGTGCATTGGGTGCCAATTCTAAAATGGCATCTGTGCATCAACATTCCATTATAGAATAGTAGTGTAAGATTACATGGGTACACTTCAGTTTAGATGCGACCATTTATGCCATGTCAATGACAGGTGTAAATAGGCACTCCTACATGCGCTAAGTGACATATGTAACTGATACTAATCTATAAGTTACGTGCATCACTGGAGACATTCCCACTGCCCACACATGTTCCACCCACATAAACACCCCCAGCAGTTATGCGCTATCATATAGAATAGTGCCTAGTGCACACTTGTGCATAACTATCAATCATTGACACCTATGAGACGTGTAAGTCGCACATTCATTTAGGTGCCAATTTATAGAATTACTGCCTTGATTGTACTTTCTGTAAAAAGAATTTGATTTATCCTGACTTCTGGCCAGAACCCTGCTGACGGTTACTGAAACTGGCTTGGTGCATGTGTGTGCATGAAGGGTTAGCTGGCTAGAATGCAGAGAAGAACCCCATTAGCATTTAACAGGGAGCTGTGAACCCCACTTTTGTATAGGTTGTCTAGACGGAAACAGTCCAAGTTGGAATGTTTACAATTTGCTGCATATTTTATCAAAGGATCATTGAATGTGTAGCCATTTTGTAAAGTACACATAAGACAACAACGGGGGGAACAAGGGGGGAAATGTGTATTTGGCAGCATCTACAGTAGGAACTGTTAGGTCAATATTCAGCCAACAGCAGTAGTGTTCTTTTTTTTTTTTTTAATGCTGGTTAAATTGATCTGAATATTCAGTACCAGGTTATCCAGTCCTTGGTGGAGCTCAGAAGTTATGCAGTTAGAGCCAATATTCAAGGCCATACGCACATAGCTAGCAAGGCAAAGATGTCCTTTTACTAAAGTGTGCTAACAGATTTACCCAGCGTGACTTAAGTTGTGCACCAATCCAGTCCACTTAACAATCAATTATTGACACTAATTGGCATTAAATATAATTTACACGCAGAACTGTCTAAGCGTATTCTATAATGTGATGCACATAAATTCTAAGCGTAAATTATTCTGGCTCTAAATATATAGAAATAGCACCAACAACAGCTGTATACCAACATTGAAATAATATATAATACTTGCTATTGTAAACAAACAATTACAAAACGATGTATAAAATGGATCCTCAGAGGTAACCTTCCACTTAAGCCTTCGGCTTTGGAAATGATGAAAGTAGGTATTCCACCTTATCTCTTCATCCATCCAAATATTTTTTAAACTTTCTTCTTTCTTCTTTTTCTCAATTGAAATATGTGAAATGATCAATATTTATAAATGTTTTAACAAGCATAATTGAAGCTTATAAGTTGATAAGTGTTACTTATCTGAGCTGTAGAATAGGAGTAAATGTGCTGTCACATGTTTTGCTCAAAGTAGTTTCAAGGCATCCCCCTAAAAATCAAAACTGAAAAACTGTTTATATGATTGTATGATTCTTGATTATCAAATACAATCCCCGAAACAAGACACCTTAATTCTCATGCGGCATGAATCACAAACTGCTCCTCAATAAAAATGGTCACGATATTCACAAGACTTTTAAACGCCAGGGTCAGCTGACTGAAACAACATCCAATCCTGGAAACATAGTTGAAAAGAGGGTGTGGCCATGAGCATAGAATGATGAGGTTGTGGGTGTTTCTAACACCTATGCGTGGGTTATAGAATACGCCCAGTCCGTGCGTAATTTACATATTGGAATTTACATCATTTTACTTAGCATAACTGCCCACAACTAAATTTAGTCATGCATACGGGCACTTGGTGTATTCTATAAATCATGCAGAAATGTAGGCTTGTTCTATAAAGTACACCTAGACATATTACATTTTGGTGCTTATTTTTTAGGCATGATATATAGAATCTAGTCCTTAGTGCATACTGCCAAATTAGTGTGCATTAAGTGCCATGCAGCTCATTGGTGTACAATAGGCCGTGTGGCATTTAGCACATACTAATCATTAGCACACGCTAAGTCCGTTAGTGCACCTTAGTAAAAGGACCCCAAAGTTAGGATTGCTATACATAGCTAATGATACTACTACTACTATTACTTATCATATCTATAGCTCTGCGAGATGTACGCAGTGCTGAACACTTGAACATGAAGGGACAGTCCCTGCAAGACAGAGCTTACAATCTAATTAGGACAGACAAACAGGACAAATAAGGGATAAGGGAATTACTAAGGGAGTCTAAAGCTTAGTTCAAGTTATCTGCAGCAGAGCCCATTTTATTCCTATGGGCCCTGCTGCAGTTAACTTGAGCTAAGCATTAGTAAAAGACCTTCTAAGGTGGGAATGATAAAACATGGGTACTGTACAAGTGAGTGGGGTTAGGAGTTAAAATCAGCATTAAAAAGTTTGGTGTTTAGCCTAGATTTGAAAAAAGCCAGAGATGGAGTTTGACATATTGGCTCAGGAAGTCTATTCCAGGCATGTGGTGCAGCAAGATAAAAGGAACGGAGTCTGGAGTTAGCAGTGGAGGAGAAGGGTGCAGATAAGAGAGATTCACCGACTGAACGGAGTTCTCAGGGAGGAGTGTACGGAGAGATAAGAGTGAAGAGGTACTGAGGAGCTGCAGTGAATGCACTTGTAAATCAATAACAGGAGTTTGAACTGTATGTGGAAATGGATAGGGAGCCAATGAAGTGACTTGAGGAGAGGGCTAATATGAGTATAGCAACACTGGTGGAATATAAGTCGTGCAGCAGAATTTTGAACAGATTGAAGAGGAGAGAGAGGGCTTAGTGTGAGAAGCAAGTTGCAATAGTCTAACAGAGAGGTGATAAGAGTGTGGATAAAGGTTCTGGTAATGTGCTCAGAAAGGAAAGGACAAATTTTGGTGATAATATAGAGAAAGAAACAACAAGTTTTAGTAGGCTGTTGAATATGTGCTGAGAAGGAGAGAGATGAGTTGAAGATGACTTCAAAGTTATGAGCTGTTGAGACAGGGAGGATGAGAATGTTATCCACAGAGATAAAGAATGGGGGAAGAGGAGAGGTTGGTTTAGGGGGAAATATAAGAAGCTCAGTCTTGGTCATGTTTAGTGTCAGATGGCGCTGAGACATCTGGGCGTCGGGGCATCAATGTCAGTCAGGCAGGCTGATACTTTGGCCTGAATTCCTGTTGAAATTTCTGGTGTGGAGAGGTAGATCTGGGAATTATCAGCATAAAGGTGATACTGAAAACCATGGGATGAAAGCAGAGCACCAAGGGAAGAAGCACAGATGGGGAAAAGGAGAGGTCCCAAGATAGAGCCTTGAGGTACACCAACTGATAGTGGGATAGAAGTGGAGGAGGATCCACCAGAGTATACACTAAAATTGTGATGGGAGAGATTAGAAGAAAACCAGGAAAGAACAGAGCCCTGAAATCCAAGTGAGGACAGTGTATCAAGGAGTAGGCGGTGATCAACAATGTCAAAAGCAGCAGAAAGATTGAGAAGGATGAGGATAGTACAGAGACCTTTGGATCTGGCCAGGAACAGGTTATTGGAGATTTTAGCAAGCACTGTTTCAGTTGAACAAAGAGGAAGAAAGCCAAATTGAAGTGGATCAAAAATAGGTTGAGATGAAAGAAAGTCAAGACAATGGCAGTGAACATCACGTTCAAGCATCTTGGATAAGAAAGGGAGGAGGGAGATGGGACAATAGTTGGAAGGACAGGTAGGGTCCAATGAAGGGTTTTTGAGGAGTGGTGTAACTACGGCATGTTTGAAGGCATCAGGAACAGGCACAGTGGAAAGTGAAAAATTGTGGATATAACAGATAAAAAGGATGACAGTAGGAGAGATAGTGCTAAGTAGATGGGTGGGATTAGCATCAAAGGAACAGGTAGTTAGTTTCAAGGAGGAAAGAAAATGTGCAGTTTCCTCTTCATTGATTTAAGAAAAGGAAGAAAAGGAGGCAGGGGTTGAAGGAGGGATGAGAGAATGGATTAAGGGAAGGAGAGGTGGAGGTGATTTGCTTGAGAATTCAAGGTTAATCTTGTGAACCTTATCATGGAAGTACTCAACTAGAGTCTGGGGAGAAAGTGGAGTGGATGTTGGAGGTAAAGGCACTTTGAGGAGAGAGTTCAGTGTGGCAAAGAGATGTCGAGGATTTGATCCACGAGAATTTGTCAACTGGATGTAGTAGTCCTGTTTGGCAAGTGAAAGAGCAGACTGGAAGGAAGTCAGCAAGAATCTGAAATGTATCAAGTCAGCATGGGTACGGGATTTCAGCCAAAGGCATTTGGCAGATCGGGCACAGGAAAGTAGGTAGTAGATTATAGAGGTCAGCCAAGGCTGGGGTTTGGTATGCCTTATAGAATGGGGAATGGGAAGAATAAGCGTATCCAGAGCAGAGAATAGTATTATAGGAAGAGACAGCCTCATTGACAGACTTGGATAACATAGTGGTTGAGAAGAGATTTGAAACTCTGGAAGACAGAGTAGAAGAGTCAACAGCCTGAAGATTCCTAAATGTATTGGTGGAGATTGGATGGGAGTGGGGGTGAGGGCGTTTAAGTGTGAAAGTTATCAGATGATGTTCAGTAAGGGGAAGAGCTGAGGCACAGAACCTGGAGAGTGAGCAGATGGAGAAGAAATTAAGATCAAGATAGTGGCCATACTGGTGAGTGGGGGTAGTAGTGCACAGTTGAAGATTGAAAGAGGATGTTAAAGCAGTCAGAGGAATCATTAGCATGAATGTTAAAATCCCCAAGAATGAGGGAAGGAGATGTCACGACTGTGGTCGTGATCCCTCTCTGACTCACCTTTGTCCCAATGGTCAGCTGCTGAGCTGGCTACTGTTTGCATTGTTGTTTCTTTCCTGTGTGTTTTAAGGCTCACTTTGGTGTTCAGTGTGTTTCCTGCCTCTGTCCTGTAGGGTTTCCACTTCCTGCGTGTTTCAAGCCTCACTTTGGTGTTCAGTGTATTTCCTGCTTCTGTCCTGTTTATAAGGAAGTGGTACACTTTCATTCAGTGCCTTTGCAATGCCAAAGGTCTCCAGGTTAGTCTGTGTGCAGTGAAGCACTTCTGCCTTGTTCATAGTCTGTGTGTCTGTGGGCACTTCTGTCTTGATTTCTAGTTGCTTTGTTCATAGCCTGTGTGCTTGTGGGCACTTCTGTCTTGATTCCTTGTTTAGGGTGCCTGTGTGCACTTCTGCTTCTGTTCTTCTCGGTCTGTTTGTGTGCTAGGTTCAGCCTTCAGCCATAGTTCTGTTGTTTGCCTGTGTGGGTCAGCTTTGTATCCTGCTTGTGTCTGCCCTATTTGTCTTCAGCTCCAATTCCCTTCCTGCTTGTGTCTGCCCTGTTTGCTTTCAGCTTCTGTTCCAGCCAAGCTTGTTTGTTTATCCTGTATTTTGCTTGAGTATCCTGAATCCTGTTCAAGTATCCTGTATCCTGTTCCAACCAAACTTGTTTGAGTATCATGAATCCTGCTTGAGTATCCTGAATCCTGTTCCTGCAAAGCTTGTTTGAGTATACCGCATTCTGCTTGAGTATCCTGAATCCTGTTCCAGTATCCTGTATCCTGTTCCATCCAAGTTTGTTTGAGTATCCTGAATCTTGTTCCAGTATCCTGTATCCTGTTCCAGCCAAGCTTGTTTGAGTATCCCGAATCCTGCTTGAGTATCCTGAATCCTGTTCCAGTATCCTGAATCCTGTTCCTGCCAAGCTTGTTTGAGTATCCTGAATCCTGTTCCTGTCAAGCCAAGTCCGTTCCAGCATCCGGTTCCAGCCAAGTCAAGCTTGTTAGTCCAGTCCTGCTTGTGTGGGGGGGGGGGGGGGGGGTTGCCTCCTGCTGCCACTTGATGACAGTAGGTCAAGGGCTCACGTTGTTTCAGAGTTTGTGACTGTTTGTTTAAAGCCTGGGACCGTGACAGGAGATGGATGTTCATGAAAGAAGGAAAGCCAGGAGTCAAAGTCAGTGAGAAAGGAAGAAAGGGACTTATCAGGGAGTCGATAAATGAGTGCTACTTTGAGAGTCAGAGAAGTGAATAGACAGATGGAGTGGACTTTCAAGAAAGAAAAGCAGTGATACTGAGGTGGAAGAAGAGGTTGAAATCTACAGGATGGTGAAAGTAGTAGCCCGACACCACCTCTGTGGCCAAACGGGTGAGGAGTATGGGAGAAAAGGTAACCTCCGTGGCACAGGGCCACAGCTGAAGCAGAGTCTTCAGGGCAAAGTCAATTCTCAGTTAGGGCAAGCAGATGGAAAGTACGAGAGATAAAGAGGTTGTGGATGTAGGAAAGTTTGTTGTAGACAGAGCAGGCATTCCACAGAGCACATGAGAAAGGCAGGGAAGAAGGAGGGAGGAGAGGAACAGAAATTGAGATTGGAGATATCTCGGTGTGACCTGCATGAAAAGAATGAGAGCTGATGTGGAGGACCAGGATTGGGACTGATATCCCCAACAGAGAGCAGGAAAAGAAGCAAGAGAGTATGGTGAAGAGTAGGAGAGGCATGATGACAGTGATGAAGGCGAGATGTCCTCAGATAGAATGGAGATGGTTGAATGGAAGGAAGGAAATGTTGAAAGTTGAGAGTTGAAAAGAAGAGAAGACAAAAGGGAGGATAAGATGATGAAAGCAGAAGGGGGTAATGAGTTACTGTGGTATATAGTGGTTTCAGATGAAGAAAGAGATTGGGAAGGGACAGTACCAAGAAGAGAAACTGCACTGGAGCCATGAGAAATAGTAGAGAGAAAATACAAAGTGCACGACACCTGGAACAAAGACCCTGAGTGGATTGCAGTGGACCTGGGTGTCACCCCGAAGAAGGCTGTGAAGATATGCAGATAGGCTGCAAGTCCTCCACAGCACCTTGGAACCTCCACTAAAGAAGACACCAAAGTGCTTGTGACACCCGGCAAATATGATGGCCTAAATAGTATTTAAGCAGCCCTACTTGCTGGATTAGTTATATGGCAGCAGCACTGAATATCGTCAGTGCCTGCATAGCTCCAGGCTCAGCCCAGATTCCACTCTAGACATCTACAGAGCCTTTCCATGGTGGTCAGAGGAGATATTCAGTAGCACTACCCAATAAGTTCTGCTGAATATCCCTTCCTGACCTATTCAGTGTGAATTAAGCACACAGGAGCCTGTCTGCCAGCTTACATCATTTTGAATATTGAGCCCAGTTATTTTACAAAACCTGATATAAGTTAGGTCTCGATATATGAGTGTCAGAACTTGTACATGTATGTGGCAGATTTTGCCACCTACACATGTAAGTTCCTGCACTTACCTGTGAAGGTACAGAATTTTACAAAACTGCATGTCCAAGGGGAAAAATTAAGAATCCAATTTGCAAAATACAATTTCTTTTGGCTGATTGAGGTGCTTTAAACACCAAGGAGGTGAGCATAATATCTCCCTCAATCACCCCTGTTAGGTGACATCTGTGGACTGGAAAACAGGTGTAAATTACTGTTCTGGAAAGTTTTGGAAACATGTGTCTATTTCCATTGCAAAATAGGAAATATACCTAAAACATAATTCTCAAAATATGCCCCTTCAAATCCATGAGCCAAAGATACACATCCGTAAGTAGTAATTTTTTTCTGTATTTACATGGATATGACATGTATAAATGGTTCTTAGGGGGTCCTTTTACTAAGCTGTTGGTAAAAGGGCCATGCGGTAGCAACAGGGGCTGTTTTTCTCACATGCCAGGACCCTTTTTACCACAGCAGATAAAATGCTTCCCCCAGAAATGGCTACACAGTAACCCTTACCATGTGGCCATGTGGCAGGGAGCACTTACCACCACCCATTGAAGTGGCAGTAAGGGCTACCATAGTAACCCGGCAGTAACCAGGCAGCACGTGGAAATGCCCATTTGCGCCGCGCTACAGAAAAAAAATTATAGAGCGCTAGAAATGGTGTACGCTCCAGCCAGAACTACTGCAGGCGGCTGCGTTGGGCCAGCAGTAGTTCCAGATTAGTGAGCATTAGGTCTGCATTGGGCTTACCGCCACTTTGTAAAAAAGCCTTGAATTCTTCTAAAATCACTTCCTCTGTTTGCAAGTTACACTTATGCAGTAGAGCAGTTACTATGCATATATTTATTTATTTAAAATCATTTCTGTTTTGCTAACCCAGTTCTCAACTGTTCAGAATTACAGAGATTACACATGCCAAATGATATCATAGATTCATCTGAATACAGAAATGTACAATAAGACCTTTGGGAAATGTTTGAATTCCATGGGAATGCTAAAATTGCTTCTGCTATTATTTCCATGCTAAAATGTACATAGAATCTTATCTCTTGATATTCAGCCCATGGCATCAGTGGTTGTAAAGTTGCTGACCACCACAAGTTGAATCTAACATAGATATTCAATGTTCGGGCCATGTCCAGGCACTGGCATTGATGGGTCAGCCACTGACCCAGAATTTATGCAAGTGCAGGCCGATGTTCAGTGCCAGAACCCAAAGATAGGACTGCCTTTTGTGCGTTCCTATCTACCTGCTTAGCTATGTGAGCATGAATATGGCTGGTCCCTATATGACTCCACCCACAGTGCCACAGTGGTGGTCAGAAGGGGTATTCAGCAGCACTGCCTTTTCAGTATAGTTTAACCAGGCAGAGCCGCTGATGCCCCGATAAACCCTTTTCAATATCAGGTCCTTAGTAGGCCCTTAGTTCTTTTTGACAGTTTTTTGTTTCAGCATACAGGTTTATAAAAACAGGTTTTAGAAATGAAAGCACTCTGCCAATGTCCTGTAAGTGTCCACACAAACAACCTGGACTTCCTAGGATATCAAGTGATAATTAAATCTTGCAATGTACCTTCCAAAAATAACTTTAAAAAAAGATGGTTGTAAAAGCTCCAGATGCGCACAGTCATAAAATTTAAAGATGAGCCTTGATTTCCTTGATGGTTGATGATAAACTCCAGTAATAAATATGAACATATGTCGAGTCTATTTGTTGTCCTGTCAAGTCAGGCCATGTGGAACAAAACCCACAAGCAACCATGAACGAGCTAATGATGTGGGTTGCTGCTGCCAAAAGGCACTTACTGGAGTTCCGGTGACATTTAAGAAACGTAATGATGGTCAAATTCTGTTTTAAGTTTTTTTTATTGTTTCATTAAAGGCAGGTTTTACAGCTAAAGATTCCATTCCCAAGATAGTGAATTAAGCTCTGTAGATTTACACATTTGCTAGGATCTTCTTAGTGCAGTTTGACTAATTTATTCCCGAACAATCATTTTCACTTTATGGCAAAGATCAGGGCTAATGCCAATCTCTTCCTTATGGTACCAAAAGTTATACTTTCCATGAAAAGTTCTATATGTCAAGAAGGAGGGATATAGGACTAGAGTCAATAGGCACAGAGGGCTAGATTTTATATAAAGTACCATAAAAATCGGCACCGAAAAGAAATACACCTAGGTGTATTCTATAAACTACGCCTAAAGTTAGATGCGGTTTATAGAATACGCCTAGGGCCTGTCCACATGACTAAATCTAGTCACGGGAATTTATGCCAATTAAAACTTAATGTAAATGCCAGTGACATTAGGTGCGGAATAGATATATTCTATACTTTAAATAAACACCCACGATATGTCCATGCCACACCCCCTTTTCAGCAGTGCGCTTTAGAATTTATGCAGATCACTTTATAGAATACACTTGGCAAGCTGTTCACATAAATTCTAATTAAAGCCAATTAGTGTTAACAATTCCTTGATAATTGCCAATTATCGGCGCTGATTGGCTTGTTAAGATAAATTGCACGCGCAATACAGAATACGACCTGAATTGTGCACGCAACTCAAGTTGCATTATATAGAATCTGGGGGAGAATGGGGAAAAGTCCTTTTGGAATAAGGCTTCCAGTCTGTGAACCTTTGAAAAGCAATTCTAAGTAACTTAACACCAGGTTTTCGCAAAATGAAAGAGACTTGAAGGCACTGTGGTATGCTAAAGTGGTTAACCCTGCTTCTGCTTAATTAGGGACCTAGCTTATGAACCCAACAGCTGCAGGAGAACAGTAAATAGCCACTGCTGGCTTTCTTATTGTTGTGCATTCATCATGATTGCAGGGTGTGAAAGAGAAAACATTTCAGGGCTGGTGTCTTCCACAGGACTCATACTTTGATATGATTAAAAAAAATCCATAACACATCTAATTGAAGAGTGCTTTTATAAGTACAAAAGAGAAACTTAAATATTTCATTTTCTAGTACAGCTGTAGTTGTCTCTGGTGTTAACGTGGTACTAAAAGTTTCATTTTAGTGTCATGGATGGGTAAGAAGTAGAAGAAAAAGGTATGGTTCTGGCACTGGTAACCATATGCAGTGATGATTTTAATCATGATCAGTATGGGAGTGATTTTCTATAGTATCTGCTAGAGAATGACACGAGGACGGGGATCCGCAGTAACCGTGGGGATGGAGATGGGGACAGAGCCTGCAGGGACGGGGCAGGGAAGGGGCAGGGAAGGGGCAAGGACAGATCCCACAGAGATGGTGCGGAGAGGGGGACAGATCCCATGGGGACAGGGCAGGGATAGGGACAGGGCCCATGTGTCATTTTCTATTTTGAAGCCTGTTAATGAACTGGACTGTTATTTATGTTTGAGTGAAGCAAACGATATTTAGATTTTTTTGGAAAAAGAAGCAAACATGCTGGCCATAACTAGCAAAATTTGCATTGGGGATCCTGTACATCCTGCTACCAGCACATCTTCTAAGAAGACATCTTCTATTGCAGGAAGGACTTTGGAAGACAGGAGAGCTAGACTGAATCCTGAGATTGTTGATGACTTCTTATTCCTCCACAGATTAAAAAATCATAACAGTGCTTCATAGGGCATATTTCTCCCGTCTAGGGCATACAGAATGGGTTGTATTTTGTACCCCTTGGACATTTTAACAGGGTGGATTAGGATTCCTTGGGGTAGTAGAAATCAGCTATTGTTGGGGTTGGAAGGGTAGAGGGTGGTGGTGAGAAGGGTTATTATAGTTGCTCGCTGTTATTATTGTTTTCTATTTGTAATTTATACACAACAGTTGCACGGCATATTGTTCCTTTTTATACTTTAATAAAAAGATTTAAATATAAAATCATAATTGTTTGAGGCTTTGGCAGATGAGGACAGAGCCCATGGAGATGGAGACAGGGCCTACGGGGATGGGGCGGGGATGGAGACAGAACCCATGGGGACGGGGACAAACTTTATCCTCATGTCATTCTCTGGTATCTGCCTTATCTAAAGCAGTTTTTATGTGCAGAAAGTGGCTCTGTGAAATTGTGCAGGTCAATATATACATAGAAGCATATATACAAACAAAAGGACCATGGGTAGGCATTCTAAGGGGTATAGTTCAGGTATAGCTCCACTCCTCTTTCTTTCTTTTCTTCCTACCTTGTCCTTCCTGGATAAATTATAGCCTGGTATAACTATATCCCAGTTATGATTCTTCATGAATCACGTCTCTGTGATGACCACAAGTCAGGCCCATCCTAGACAACAAGCATTAGCATTATACACAGCTATCTGGATATTGACATTTTTTTCCCTTTCTTTACAGCTTTTTAATGTTTTACTTACCTGAGGGCTTTTATTTATTTATTTATCTCATTTGTACCCCACAGTTTCCCAACAGCGTCAGGCTCAATGTGACTTACAACGGACCACAGAGGTAGACGCCAATGCAGTAAAATGAAGCTAATACAGCAGAAAAACCTACAAGAGATATTGGGGAAGAGTAGGAATGGACGGAAGGATTAGGGAAACCTGGAGGGAAGAGGAATGTGTCCAAAATGTCTCTAGATCGATGCGCTTCCAAAAGTGGAGGTTTTGTTCACCCATCCCCAATGATCCTAATGGACCTTCTCAGTAGGTTTGCCTACCTGCTATGGAATACACTTCACCCTTCTTTAATAGATGGACATCATTTCTACACAGCAGCCTCTTGGAAACCAAAGATCCTGAGTTTGGTCAGGCTTTAACACTCAGTTAGTGCATGCTAACAAATTAATGCAGGATGCGTTAAAGTGTTTTGCAGTATTCTGCCTATTTGCAAGCAGTAATCCACATGTTATTTGTTTATTTACAAATATTTGTAGGATGGGTCATGGATGGAAAGTGGGCATTCAAGCATTATCAAGGTAGTGTGTTACAACAGGTGCATGCTAACTGTATAATGCAGGGTTAACATGGGAGTACTTTAATAGGAGGCGATAAGTGCTCCCAGATTTATTTTTTGCAGATACCATGCACTAATGGGAATATTAGTGTGTGACCTGCAAAAAAAAATTGCCCTACAAAAATGCTGCAATTTAAGGGCCCCTTTACTAAGTGGTGGTAAGCTCAACGCAGGCTTACCGCTCGCTAAACAGGAAGTATCACCAGGCTGCTACTGCAGCAGCCCGGTTGTACTTCCCATTTCTAGCGCACTGTCATATTCAAACTACAAAAATATATTTATTTTTGTAGCACCGGAGTGTACCGGTGATAATAGGGCAGTGTTGTGCACTGCCCAGTTACCGCCAGGTTAGCTTAGGAGCCCTTACCGCCACATCAATGGGTGGCGGTAAAGGCTCCCCCTGAAATGACCACGCGGCAAGTGCTTTGCTTGCCACATGGCCATTTCCTGCAGTAAAAGGGGGTCACTTTTTACCTTAATTCTTTAAATGGGAAAGACATGGCAATAGAGATTGGGCAATGGAGCAGAAGAAGAATTCCTACTTTATATTTGAGGTCCCTCTGGTTTCAGGTGTGCGGTTAACTGGATTCTTGGCATGGATCAGACTTTTGCTAGCTAGTTATATGGATGGGGTTTTTTTTGCTATCTTTTAATAGTTAAAATAATTTCATGTACATAGACAATCACAAACACACACACACATAGATATTCACTATTTCTGGTCACTTGGTGGTCCTTTTAATAAGCTGCACTAAAAAGTGGACTATGGTAATTTGGACATGTAAAATCGGCATGCACTATGCCAATTTTTACCATGGCTGGGGAAAAAAGGCTTTTTTTTAAAGGGGACAGTAAATGGCCGTGTGCTATGATCAAAAGTAGCGTGTGACTATTTACTGCCTGAGCTCTTACCCCCCACCCATTGACCTAGTTAGATTGCAAGCTCTGTCGAGCAGGGACTATCTCTTCATTTTCAAGTGTACAGCGCTGCGTACATCTAGTAGCGCTATAGAAATGATAATTAGTACTAGTAGTAATGGTAAGGATCACATGCTAGCCGTGCCGTAATCATGCAGCGCAAGCCAATGTGGCCATGCTGCCAATTACTACCGGGAATGCCCCTGTGGTAGAAAATAGAAAAATATTTTCTACCCCAGGAAACAGCGTGGCATACCAACTTCGAAATTACCACAGGGTGCCCGTGCTACCCTAGCAATAGTGTTGATTTGGCGCATGCCACCTATGTGTTAGCCCTACTGCAGCTTAGTAAAGGGGCTCCTTGGCAATTGAGAACTCTTTTTACCTTTAAATTGACTACATATTATTTCATAGATAAAGGTAAACTCTGTATAGGTTGTTGATTAAGCCATAGTCCAAAGTATCCAACAATACTTAGGTCCTTACTTTAGATATGAATATTCAAAAGTTTAATTTTGTATTGTTTCCTACTATTTTGGATTCTTTTTTTAATTATTAATTAGCAGCAAAAACCCATGTAGTTTTGAATTTTCACAACTATGCACATTGTTTTGCAAGCAAAAATTACCCACAAAAGGAGCATTGCAGATCTCTGCAGGTGCTTTGCCTTGCAGCAATTATCTAAGGAAAATTTGGCACTGATTACAGGGATGGGCAGCTAGAAAATTTTTATTTTGTATTGTTTCCCGTGTCATTTCTGGGAATGTTGATTTTTGTTTGGCCATTTTTTATCACAGGAGCAGACGCATTTACCTCCTAATTCTGTAAAAGTCGCCAAAAATTGCACATGCAAATTTGGACACGAGCCCAATTTGTGCGGGCAATTTAATTAAAGAACAAGCCAACTAGTGCCAATAATTGGCTCTTTAAGAAGCAATTATTGGCACTAATTAAATTGAATTGAACTTTACATACATAAATTTAGGCATGTGATCTTTGCTTAAATAGTACATGCCATTTCTAAAAGGAGTGCAGAAATGGGAGGGTCATGGGAGGAATGGGGACATTGCTAAAATTCCAATCTATAGTGCTTACTTAATGATGCTATGTGACTCCACTTATTTAATAATTTTTATTTAATTTTTTAATTATTATTTAAAATTATTCAAAACCAAATGTTTTGCGTATATATATGTATGTTGTTGAGAGATGAGATTTAAAAGATGGAAAATGCCTCTGTCAGTCAGTGGCCTTAATTTTATCTTAACAGATTCACTGAACAGCCAGTCTTCATTGGTAAAACCCCCTCTATTTCCTTATATCTCTTTCTCTTTATATTACTTTTTTGTTTTTTTTATCTCTCTTCTTCACATATTTTTAACGGCAGGTATAGCTGAGTATAGCTGAGTCGATAGGTTCTATGAGCTTCTGCATACAACCTAAGTGGTATACTTATATCGAAATTCTCAACGGTTTTGACTGAACATAAACTATCAACTTATCTTCAATCTTCCTCGGGCTTCATCAGGGAAATTGTTGCGTTGTAGGCCTCAGTCAACCAATCTTACAATGTTCAAGCTGTACTCCCATGTTATTTGTGTTATGAATTCTTCTTGCTCAGTCTGCTGATTATATGTTTATGTTCAAAAGTTCTTGATACGCTGCCTTTTTGTGGCACCTTAGTAAAAGGACCCCAAAGTGTTTTACATATTATTCTTGTCAGATATGACTCTTGTTTGCAGGTATGTTCTTTACTTTGTTCAAATATCTTTGTCCACACATTTTTCAGATTTTATTTTCTCCTATGTAATGTTGAGAAATAGTTTATTAAATATTCAGATATTTAATAGATAGTTAAACGTGTTAGCTTCTTGATGAAAACTTCAATCCAAAAGCTTTCTACTAGCAAGTAAGTGAAACAGGCAAATCATTCTATAAATATTTGTTGTGTGCCTCATATGGGTCAGACCGATGGCCCATCTAGCCCAGTATCCTGCTTCCAATAGTGGCCAATCCAGGTCACAAGCACCTGGCAAAAACCCACATAGTAGCAACATTCCATGCTACCAATCCCAGGACAAGAAGTGGCTTCCCCATGTCTGTTTCCTCCAGGAACTTGTCCAAACCTTTTTTAAACCCACATATGCTAACCGCTGTTTCCACATTCTTTGGCAATGAGTTCCAGAACTTAACTATTCATTGAGTGAGAAAAATTATTTCCTCTTATTCATTTTAGGAGTTCATTAATTTTGAACAAAAATGTGTAATGCTGTCCATCTCTGAAAAACGATATAAGCTGTATTCACATGTACAGTGTTCACAAGTGAAACCAGTGCATAAATACATGATATAAGAAAATGTAAAGTGCCAAACTGGGTCATATCAATGGTCCATTCAGTTCAGCACCTTGCCATTGCCAGTAGCCAGTCCAAGTCACTTGGACATATCCTATAGATTCCGAATAGGAAATGCTAGAGAGTGTTTTCTATGTACTTGGACTTCAGTTAGAAGAATTCTTGTCCTTCCATACACATTCACTAAATAAAATGTTTCCTCTACTGAATTGACCAAAGAACCAATAGGTATATGGATATGACTAAGGACAATGATTCCCAGAACCCTAAGGTTCCTTGAACTTTTCAGGAGTTCCTCAAGAGATCAGATTGTAGAATATATTTGTATGAACATATATATTCTATGAGTTCTGCCATAGTAAAACGTTTGGGAATCACTGACTAAGGGGACGGTTTGAGTTTGGTGGCGGGAGCAAAGCTATACCATATCCCCCCCCCCCCCCCCCCCCATATTCAGCTGTGGCAGTCAGCATTTAGTTTAAAAGGTGACCGCTAGTATCCAGATACAGGCCAGTAGTGCTGAATATAATCTGGCCACCAGCAATTATCAACACTGTTCCCTCTAAGCTGAACGTGAGTCCTCCAACTGGATTGCTACCACTGGGGGGTGGTGCTTCAATATTGTGTTTTCAATTGCTAGGAATAGGCAGGTTCTCTGGAGTTCTGCAGAGCTTGCCTGTCCCTCACTATTGAAAATTTGATACTGTACCAGCGCCCCCCACTAACAGGACTGTAAGTGGAGGACTCCCACTCAGTGTAGAGGGAGTAGTGGTTATCAGTGTATCTGAAATATTCAAACTGATACATGGATAACTAACTAGATAAAATTAATATAGTCTTTATGCTCTCCTAACTTGATCCACGTGGAGGAGCATAATTGAAACAGAGGCCCAAGTTTTGCTGAGGATGTTCTCGCAAAACATCCTGATGGAGGGGCGGGGAAACCTGTATTATCAAAACAAGATGGATGTCCATCTTTTGTTTCGATAATACGGTCGGGGACGCCCAAATCTTGACATTTAGGTCATCCTTAGAGATGGTCGTCCTTAGACTTGGTCGTTTCTGATTTTCGGTGATAATGGAAACCAAGGACGCCCATCTCAAAAACGACCAAATGCAAGCCCTTTGGTCGTGGGAGGAGCCAGCATTCGTAGTGCACTGGTCCCCCTGACATGCCAGGACACCAACTGGGCACCCTAGGGGGCACTGCAGTGGACTTCATAAATTGCTCCCAGGTACATAGCTCCCTTACCTTGTGTGCTGAGCCCCCCAAAACCCACTACCCACTACCCACTACTGTACACCACTACCATAGACCTTACGGGTGAAGGGGGGGCACCTAGTACGTACAGTGAGTTTCTGGTGGGTTTTGGAAGGCTCACATTTACCACCACAAGTGTAACAGGTAGGGGGGGATGGGCCTGGGTCCGCCTGCCTGAAGTGCACTGCACCCACTAAAACTGCTCCAGGGACCTGCATACTGCTGTGATGGACCTGAGTATGACATTTGAGGCTGGCACAAAATATTTTGAAAGATTTTTTTGAGGGTAGGAGGGGGTTAGTGACCACTGGGGGAGTAAGGGGAGGTCATCTCCAATTCTCTCCATTGGTCATCTGGTCAGTTTGGACACCTTTTTGTGCCTTGGTCATAAGAAAAACAGGACCTGGCAAAGCCATCCAAGTGCTCGTCAGGGACACCTTTTTTTTCCATTATGGGTCGAGGTCATCCATGTGTTAGGCACGCCCAAGTCCCGCCTTCGCTACGCCTCCGACACACCCCTGTGAACTTTGACCATCCCTGCGCCGGAAAGCAGTTGGGGACGTCCAAAAACGGCTTTTAATTATACTGATTTGGGCGACCCTGTGAGAAGGATGCCCATCTTCTGATTTGTGTCAAAAGATGGGCGTCCTTCTCTTTCAAAAATGAGCCTGATAGTTGCCTAACTGAATATAACCACTAACCAGGTAATTAGAAACTCTGCCCAGGCTCCACTCCTAGACTGCCTTGGTATTGCTGGATAATTCCAATGTGGTCATGAAGAATTTTCAACAGCATTATCCATGGATATCTTTATAGTGTGAAGAATTGTTTAGTGAATGCAAATTGAAATAATTATCCAGTCATGATGATAATGGGTAACTTGGGCAAGCTGCCTATGTATGTGGCTAGAGCGCATCTGGAGGACATCTGTGATGTTTAAGTGTAAAAGTCATTGACACGTGTAAAAAATTCATATAGGTCAATTCTGTAAAATATGTGCTAACAGTTGCATGCCAATTACATGTGTAATTCATTAGAATAATTTCATAGATATGCTTATGTGTGCACATATGCACATAAATGCCAAAATTCTGCCGAAGCACTATTCTGCAAATATACGTATACTTGCATAACACATATTTTATAGGTAGGCATACACATGGGTGGAGACTAGGTGGGGCATGGACAAGTCTCAAGCATGTGCATTATTAGAATACTGTAAATTACACATGAATCTCTGGCACTTAGACACACACACATATGCCATCTGTATGGCATGACTATTTGCTAGTAGGCACAGCAGAAGCAGTGATTAAAAAACAAACTATATTTCCTTATCATCCTACTAGATCAGTCCGTAAAAGTTGGTTATGTCCCTTAACCAGCAGATGGAAGTAAAGAACACTGATGATTTAGTGACATCATCATCCATATAAGTTGTAGTACAACCTTGGAACTTTTATATGCTCTGTCTCCAGCAGATAGTGCAGATGGTCTGGAGTAGCAAGATGTTTGAGGAAGGCCAGGCTCAAGTGTGCTCTTAGGGATACATCTATAGATCTTTGCCTTGTTGAGCTTAAAGGGTTCTTTCCTCCTCAATCCTGAGTTTCAGCTCATGGGCCTTAGCTCAGTGCAACTGGGCTAGCAGGCATTTGGTCTGCAGACTTGGTCTTGATGTAGGGAGATGGTGTTGGTAGGTGGTAAGTATGGTCCCTTCTCAAAGGCTACCTCTATCTTTATCCACACTTTCTGTCTCCTTTCTTGCTCCTAATCTCTTTAAGCTTCCTTAGAGTTAGAAATTAAAACAAAACAAAATCAGAAGCAGCCCTAGGGAACCTGATTTGGTTGGTATGTGATTTTAATGAGATAGGACATCGCCTTTGTAATAGGTGGTAGACAAGTTGAGTCCTTGCTGGGCAGGGATCACTCCCAACTCAATGAAAAAGAACAATTTTATTTGAAGGTTCTGCTTCTGCCTCTGCAGCCAGGGAGAGCAGTGATTGCTGCAGCTCCCACACAGTCCATCACTGCAGGGTAGCTCTGTGATCACAGGGGCTGTCAATCATGCTTTTATGGTTGAGGGAAAGCATTATCACTGCAGCTCCTGCTCTTCTCAGTTGCCAGCATTGATTGAAGGGACTACAGAATAAAACTGGTGCTAAACACTGCTCCAGATGCTGAAATCAGGGAGCTGAAGGATGTGAGTGCAGAGCTTGTGCAGCCAGTGTAGCTGTATGTAATTGAACCATAGGGTCCAATGGATGTCCAATGAAAAAGTGTGTCTCAGCTTTGAGTAGGATCTGCCCAACAAAGCAGGCATCTCAGGTCACACTGGAGAGGTGTGCATTTGGGGGACAGCCTGGCTCCCACACAAAGGGATTGAAAGCTCTGTTGTGTATTCCTCCTACTCAGAGCTTGGGAGGGAGAACAGCCTCTCTCTCTCTCTCTCTCTCTCTCTCTCTCTCTCTCTCTCTCTCTCTCTCTCTCTCTGCATATCCAATGTTTTGGAAAATCACACAATGGTGGTATTAAGAACATAAGAACATAATTATTGACATACTGGGACAGACTGACGGTCCATCAAGCCCAGTATCCTGTTTCCAACAGTGGCCAATCCAGGTCACAAATACCTGGCAAGATGCCAGAACAGTAAAACAGATTTTATTATGCTAATCCTAGAAATAAGCAATAGATTTTCCCAAGTCCATC
The DNA here is from genome assembly GCF_901765095.1 of Microcaecilia unicolor. Classification (NCBI taxonomy): domain Eukaryota; kingdom Metazoa; phylum Chordata; class Amphibia; order Gymnophiona; family Siphonopidae; genus Microcaecilia; species Microcaecilia unicolor. The sequence continues at coordinate 115,420,797 of NC_044033.1, forward strand.
TTCCTGTATCCTGCTCTCTCATTAAGCACACCTGACTTACATTCAGCATTGTTGAAACCTTTCTATTGGGATTCCCTAAGGGGCCCTTTTACTAAGCCATATAGGCGCCTACGTGCACCCAATGTACGCCAATTCAGAACTACTGCCTGGCTACTGCATGGCCCAGGTGGTAATTTCATTTTTTACGTGCGTCCACTATGCGCAACGGAAAATATATTTTATTTTCCGGTGTGCAGCACTAACTGGGCAGTAATCTGGGCATTGCACACATGCAGACGATTACTGCCCGGTTAATGTGTGAGAGCTTACCGCTAAGTGAATGGGTGTCGGTAAGGTCTCAGGCCCAAAATGGACACGCACCAATTTTCATTTTGCCACACGTCCATTTTCGGCCAAAAAAAGGCCTTTTTTACAGGCGTGCTGAAAAATGGTTCTGCGTGCGTCCAAAAAACGTGCCTACACTAGCGTAGGCCATTTTTCAACACACCTTAGTAAAATGACCCTCAAATGTCCTGTTTCAGTAGTATCCTTCAAGGATACTCCACACTGAACCAAGCACAAGGGAAACTGTTTGTGGAACATGTGCTCCAGATAGGTCACCTCTTTGAAGATTATAGATTTTGAGTTCTGTTACAACCTAGATGCTCTTGGAGAGGAAGAAATCTGGATCAGATGTTGCTACGGTCAGAACAAAGACTTATTTTCCAATTCAATATAGTTTATTTGCATGGTTTAAATCAGAAACTTAATCTTTCAGTTTATTTATGATTCATAAGATTATCTTTATGTTTTAGCAGTCAAATGTTTAAGTTTATGTATTTCACATTCAGCAACTATTCACATTTGAATGTATTGCATTATTATCATTGTCAATTTAGTTTTATTGCTGTACCTTTAACCCCAAATTCTATAAAAGTCACAAATATTGTGTGTCCAATTTGTGCATGCAATTTAATTGAATAATGAACCAATTAACAATTTGTTGCTTGGAGATATGCTTTTCTTTTTCATTATAGTGCCCTTACAGTATGTGTCATATACATTTTTGTCAATATGTATGCTATAAGTTCCTTTTAGTTTTTTATATACTATGCATTTTTAGAGCAGTTATTATCTATATGATGTACTATTTATATGTTGTGATATTATTTATTTGATATATTTATTTTTTATTGATTTACCTTTGATAGTATGTTTAGCCCCTGAGGCATCCCATCAAGGGCGAAACTTGTCTGAGTCGGGCACATGTATATTTACCTCTCCAGTGTTGTTGTTTGCTCAATAAACTCTGCTTTGGACTACCTCACTCTACATTTTGGTCTGCTGATCTGTTTGCAGGTACCTAAGGTGAGACACCTGTTTTCAGTGAAAATTGGGCTTTATCTTTTGAAAATATGTCTCTTCCTCTTTGCTCAAGCACTTTCGTCTTTCCTTTCTGCAGAGGAAGGCAATGGTTTTTTTTCCATCCCATTTTCTTCATTATGGGAAGTCTTTTGGTTAGATTTTTAAATTTATTTTTAGCATGTGCTATATGCCAGTAGTGCACACCAGTCTGTTTTAACTCATTCTATTTCAGATATGCACTAAAACCTGTGAAAACAGAAAACATTGTGGGAAATCCAGATTTCCCATCTGCTCCATATCTTAGTTTCTATGGGCCAAAAAGGGGGAAAGAGTGATCCACAGTTGCCCCTGCCATGCTAGTGCAGCATTTCAAAATGATTCTAGTTGACCCGAGGTTGATACCATTTTGTAGAGCTACATTCAAAAGTGGCACCAGTCCGAGATCAACAAGCACTATTTTGCAATGTGGCATCTGTGGGGCAGGAATGACTGAGAATCTTCCTGTCCACTTTGGAGTCATGAATAAAATATGAGGAAGGGTTGGAGGAAGTGGAAGAGGTGGCACAGTTCGGGGGATTTTTTTTTTTCTTTGCTGGCAGGAGTCCCTTTATAAAGAAAATGATAAAGAACCAAATTTCATTTTCATTTACAAGATGAAACTAAATGAAATAGGAAATGAAAGCACATCTCTAACTTTTAATCCTTTCATCCTTATTATAATCTCTTTATGCTTCTCCTTGTTGCCTCTTCCTCCACCCTTTTCTTTCCATTTCCCTAACTCGTTCTCAGGTCATTTGTCAACAGCATGGAAGTAGGGTTTTCAATGTTTTTCTCCGCTTTCTTTAGATATCATGAGCCTGCTGCTTCCAACAGCAGGTCTCCTTCATCCTATCCCTTGCAAGCTGGTTCTTTACGGGGAACTATATCCGCCTTCCGTTGTGCCAGCAATGGTGTTCTCTCCTGGCCCAAGCAAACTGGCTGTTAGCTGTAAACCACTTCCTTTCTGCCAGTGAAAGCCAGCACCTTGAAACTTCTTTTTTTATCCAGGGAACTGGCATCTTACATCACAAATTGACCATGGCTGTTGTGGTCACAAAAAATATCACTGGCGGCCACTTTTGAAAAATGTTGTGTTAGTACATTACATGGTACATTACATGCTATGAAGCACCACTGAGCATGTTAAACCACATTTTGCCTGAACACTAAAGACATCAATATGCAATACATTTAGACTCCTAACTTTGAGAGCTTGGTTTCCACGTTGGCCTCTTTTAGGAGCCTAAAAACTGGGTGGCAACAAGGGCATTTTTCATGCAAGAAAAAAAGTCACAGCCTGATCTATATGATGTACTATTTATATGTTGTGATATTATTTATTTGATATATTTGTTTTTTATTGATTTACCTTTGATTTACCTTTGATTTTTCAACAGCCCTTGCACATTCTATAAAAAGTATTAAAAAATTTGTGCATGCATATTAATTGAATAATGAGTTAATTAGCACCAATAATTGTTTTTAACAAGCTATTATTGGCACTAATTTGATTCAATTAACATGTATGTGTAAGTCAGAAAAGGGGGCGCAGAAATGGGAGAGCAATTGGTGAATCAGGACAGATCAGGACAGGCATGACTTTTTGTTATGTGTGTGATTATATAATAAGGGAGTTTTGCACCTAACTTAGGCATGGGCATTTGCAATACATTTTCATTGGTGCAAATGGCCATGCCTTAATGTAGGCATAATCTCTGAGCTTAAGCGCTATTCTATGAGCTGTGCCTAACTTTAGACGTGATTTTATAGAATACAGCTATATGCTTTTTCGGCTCAAGTTTTTTAGGCACTATTTATGGAATTCACTCCTTAGCTGCAACTACATAAACATATAAATGCTCTAACCATGAATTTTGAATGATTACATAGATACTGCCATTGAGAATTTTTAGAGTCTGCCCCACTGATGTATAAATACAGCCAGGGCAGTCTATAGGAATTGGAAACAGGATACTGGGCTTGATGGTCCTTCAATCTGTCCCAGTATGGCAATGCTATCCATATAGCAGTACTCGCCACTATCTCCCTTATTCTATAATCTTGCGTGGCCAGTTTTACGCTTGCCTCCAGATTCTATATAGTGTGTCTAGCATTCTGAGCTGAAATCCAAGTGTATTCTATAGCAATGCACGTAATTTAATTTGCTTAATAAGGTAATCAGCGTTGTTAACAGCACTTAACAAGCAAAAATGAGCACGAATTGGCAATCATTAGAATTTTTTTTTTTAATATGTTAATTAAAGGCTTTTTCATACCGATAATACAAAGGTAAACTCAAAAATAAACACAAAAGCAAACAACCCCCCCCCCACCCCGCAAATAAACACAAAGGAAGATCAAAGAGCCATGGCAATACCCGGAAACACACAGTATGGATACACAAAATCAATTGGTGCTATGCGGCTCCTTACAAAAGAGATCTAAACGAGCCCAGGTCTTCAAAACAGACTTAATTCGTCGACGTCTGTGGGCCAAAATGGTTTCATATTTCCTAATCACACAAACGTAACTCCACCATTCATTATAATTGAGGTACACATTATTTTTCCAATTGGAGACAATTAAATGCTACAAAACGGACTCTTCCCAAAAGAAAAAGGAAAAATCTTACTCACCCCAATTCCTAAAGATACAAAGAAAAGCACGAGCGAATTAACCAATTACAGGCCAGTAGCATCCATACCACTAATAACCAAAATAACCGAAGGAATGGTAACTAAACAACTCACAAACTATCTAAACAAACACTCAATACTGCATGATGCCCAATCAGGATTCCGGTCGAATCACAGCACAGAAACAGTATTAGTCACCCTTATGACTAAATTTAAACAAATAATTGTGACTGGCAACAATATATTCCTACTACAATTTGACATGTCAAGTGCCTTCGATATGGTGGACCACGGAATCCTATTACACATACTTGAATACTTTGGCATTGGAGGAAATGTCCTGAACTGGTTCATATCAAGTCACATCAAATTCAAGCACGTCTAAGGCATGGACACCTGAATGTGGAGTACCACAAGGATCACCCCTCTCACCAACCATTTTCAACCTAATGATGATCCCTTTGGCAAAACTCCTATCAAACCATAACCTCAACCCATATATATATGCTGATGATGTGACAATATACATCCCTTTCAAACAAGACATCAACGAAATCTTCAACGAAATCAACCAAAGTCTACACATCATGAATACATGGGCAGATGCATTCCGTCTGAAATTAAATGCAGAAATAAGCTCAATGCCTGATACTCACCTCCCAATACAACACAAAGGAATTTACCGCTATAAACACACCAAACCTAAACCTTCCAATCTCAGAAACGCTAAAAATCCTTGGAGTCACGATCGACCGCCACCTAACACTCGAAACTCACGCAAACAACACAACTAAAAAGATGTTTTACTGCATGTGGAAATTGAAAAGGATAAGACCATTCTTCCCAAGATCCGTCTTTCGCAGTCTAGTGCAATCCCTCGTACTCAGCCATCTGGATTACTGCAACTCACTATACGCAGGTTGCAAAGAGCAAATACTGAGAAAACTTCAAACAGCCCAGAATACAGCAGCCAGACTCATCTTCGGAAAACCAAAATATGAAAGTGCAAAACCATTACGAGAGAAACTACACTGGCTTCCATTCAAGGAACGCGTCACTTTTAAAGTATGCACATTAGTCCACAAAATCATTCACGGCGAAGCCCCAGCCTACATGTCTGAGTTAATAGACTTACCACCCAGAAACGCCAAAAGATCATCCCGAACTTTCCTTAACCTCCACTTCCCTAATTGCAAGAGCCTGAAATACAAGACGCTACACGCTTCAACCTTTTTTCACATGAGCACGCAGTTTTGGAACACACTGCCGCGCAACTTAAGAATGATTCACGAGCAAGCTTCCTTCCACAAATTACTAAAGACCCATCTTTTTGAAAAAATCTACGGAAAGAGCCAAAATACATAAAGTCCACACTCACTGTTCATTAATGCTTCATACACCCACTTCTGAACTCTCATCCCCCGTAATCCCACATCACTCATACCTCTACTCACAGAAATAGGTATACCATATGTCTTCGTGCCTTAATATTGCCCTTTAAACTTCCCACTGTCTCCTTCCAATGTTTCAATGTTATGTTCCATTGTTGTATTCCTTAACGCTACTTCGATTGTCTCGCATAACTCTGCACAATGTAATCCATAACCAAGTTGTAACAAATTGTATTTCCATTATTCATATCATATTGTAAGCCACACTGAGCCCGCAAAAAGGTGGGAAAATGTGGGATACAAAAGCAATAAAATAAATAAATAAATGCAGAGCAACAGCTAACAGTATGTTGAACAACTTTTTATCGGACTCCAGAAGGGGGATATTAGGACAAGAGGCTCGTAAGATTACAACCTCATAAGAAAGTGCAGTAGTCTCTGGCAGGTGAAAAATAAGACACATTCTTGTCCAAATAAGTTGCCAGTAAGCTCTGACGTTCTTACAGTAGAAGTCCATATGCGCTAATGAGCCATCCCTCTCCTGGCAAGACCAGCAGCTAAAGTTGACACTCTTAGTGATTCTTGCCACATGAGCAGGAGTCCAATAGGCTTTGTGAAATATAAAATATGAGGATTGGGATATCGCTGCTGACTTAGTGGGACGCAGGGAGTTAACCAAGAAAGTGTACCAGTCAACTTCTGACACATCCAAACTGAATTCCGCCTCCCAGGACATCCTAATGGTGCAACTGTATCAACATATGAATCCTGAAGTTTTTTGTATAACAGGGATGCCTTCTTTCCACCCGATGTGATGGTGCAACAAAAAGAGAGAAAATCTGAAGGAGTTGTTGTAATTGAATTGGAGACCTTAAAGGTTGAAAGATATGTGGATATGTCCTTCCATGTGCCAGAATCTATTAAAGAAACATTATACAATGCAGACAGAGCATCAGGTGACAACAAAGTATCAGCAATATATAATTGGGATAACTGCCATACACCCCCCCCCCCCCCCGCCATTCCGCTGTTTGAGACTGCAGGAGACCAGTTGGAAAACTAGAATTGTACCAGAGAGAAACATCTTCCAATGAGACAGTACGAATTCCAAGACCAGCTCTAAACGTACGAACATCAGAGGCAGAGGCAATCATTAGAATTTACGCTCATAACTCACCAAGCTTATTCTGTAATGCATTGCTCCTGGTTATGGGCAGGGAAATGAGCATTTCATGGGCATTCCAAAATTTATGTGCACTGTTATAGAATTTGGCCCTCTGCACCTAAATCTATGTCAGGATTTATGCAATATTTTCATTGGTGTAAATAGAGGCACATAGATTTAGGCACTAGAATATCAACTAAGTGTATTCTATATATCACACCTAAATCTAAGCAAAATTTATAGAATATGCTTAAGTGAAAATGTTACACACGTAACTGTACTTAGGGGAAAAGTTTTCAATGTGGGCTACCATTAAGACAGGTTATTTTACTTTTAACACAATGTCTGGAAAAAAAATGGGACCTACAACATTTTTCCAGATAGTCCAAAAACAAATGGACTATGATTCAAAAAGTATTACTATTATTGACAGATGTTATTGCAAGATGCTGTAAAAACTGGATGATCCCTGTTTACAAATTGATGTCATTCAGGAAGTGACCATTAGGAACTGTTTTAGCAAAACGGCATTCAGTCAGTAGCATTGAAGACTTCGTAAATGTGTCATGGTTGAAGGAGGACATTTTGAATACAAATAATGAATTAACTAATTAACTAAGAAAAAATCCATTATACTAAAGGTCATACTAAATGTTTAAACAATTACAAAGTGTAAGGGGTCCAATTTTTTCTGGACACTGTGTAGGTCTCATTGAATAAAATATGACTTGTGCTAAAATAGTACAAGTTAGTGGTAAAATAACCCATCTTAATGATGCCAGGACCATAGCTCTGTGCTGCCAGTGCAGGTGCACAGGGTGTACGAAAATCCAGAGTGCCAAAATTTCAGCATGTTCATTGGCTTTATTTTCTGATGTCATGCAAGTGGTTGGTAATACAACAAAGCAGTGGGTAAAAAAACAGGAGTTCCAGAGTGAAGATGAACCAAACTTTATTAATCAGTATATTGACGCGACACAACGTTGTGTTTCGGCCAAAGGGCCTACATCAGGAGTCTAAATACTTGAGTTGAGACCGATAATGATGATCCAGAATTAGCAATGTTGTAAAATACAGACTGTATTGTAGTGGTCTTAAAAAAGACCTTTGTTCTGAAGCGTGAGCCAGATCACTACAATACAGACTGTATTTTACAACATTGCTAATTCTGGATCATCATTATCGGTCTCAACTCAAGTATTTAGACTCCTGATGTAGGCCCTTTGGCCGAAACACAACGTTGTGTCGAGTCAAAATACTGATTAATAAAGTTTGGTTCATCTTCACTCTGGAACTCCTGGGTTTTTACCCACTGCTTTGTTGTATTGTGACTATCCGTGGGATTTTGTTGAGTTCTCCACGTTTGTGGATTCTCTACCACTTTTATGCAAGTGGGTGGGGCAGGAGCATCGCATAGGGTGCATTCGCAGCTTGCATTGTTCCAATGCTCCTGACGGTAGCACACACTAATAACTTCCCCTCTTAGGAGGCAATTATCAGCATGAGCTACTGTTAAGACAGGTAATTTTATTATTAGCCTGAGTTAGTTACCAAGTCTCATTGCATAAAATGGGGCCTGTGCTAAAATAGCATGTTAGTGGTAAAACAACTCATCTTAACCATAGCCCATGTTAACTTCCCCCTCTTAGTTGATATTGTATAAACTTAGCATGCAAATGCATTCAAATTCTATAGCCTATGGAATTCACTCCCAAAGGCATTACACCTTGAATCATCCTTCTAAGTTTAAATCTTCCCTTAAAATCTATCTTTTCTTTCAGGCTTCCCCCTCCATAGTTGGCAGTGGGCAGCTTTCCATGTCATGAGATCTCAGTCTGTTGCTTTCTTTGTTCTCCTACCCCTTTCACTTTCTTTTTTAATGACTTATTGTGTTTTTTTTATTTTTTTGTTTAAAGTTTTTGTTTTGCAAACTGCTTTGCTATCTGCAGTGAGGAAAGGTGATATATCATAAACCATATGCATGAGATAGATTGGCATGCAATGGAAGCAGTCCATGCCAATTTATCTCATGCATATTCATTCTAATTATATAAATTGGAATGTCATAAATATAATTAGTCCATATTAAACACGATACTACTATCCTGGTTATTTTCGAACGAGAAGGCCGGCCATCTTCCAACACAAATCGGGAGATGGCCAGCCATCTCCTGAAGCCGGCGAAATCGGTATAACCGAAAGCTGATTTTCGCCGGCTTCAAATGCTTTCCGTTGCAGGGCCGGCCAAAGTGTAAGGGGGCATTTCGGCAGGGTATGGAAGGCGGGATGGGGGCATGGTTATGAGATGGCCGGCTTCAGCCAATAATGGAAAAAAGAAGGCTGGCTCTGAAGAGCATTTCGCCGGCTTCACTTGGTCCATTTAGTTTTAGGACCAAGCCTCAAAAAAGTGCCCCAACTAAGCAGATGACCACTGGAGGGAATCAGGGATGACCTCCCCTTACTCCCCCAGTGGTCAACAACACCCTCCCACCTAAAAAAATAAAAATAAAAAAACATTTTTTTGCCAGCCTCTATGCCAGCCTGAAATGTCATACCCAGCTCCATGACAACAGTATGCAGGTTCCTGGAGCAGTTTTAGTGGGTGCAGTGCACTTCAGGCAGGTGGACCCAGGCCCATCCCCCCTACCTGTTACACTTGTGGTGGTAAATGGGAGCCCTCCACCCCCCCCCCAAAACCCACATGTAGGTGCCCCCCTTCACCCATAAGGGCTATGGTAGTGGTGTAGAGTTGTAGGGAGTGGGTTTTGGGGGGGATCTGGGGGGCTCAGCACACAAGGTAAGGGAAGTATGCACCTGGGAGCAATTTTTGAAGTCCACTGCAGTGCCCCCTAGGGTGCCCGGTTGGTGTCCTGGCATGTCAGGGGGACCAGTGCACTACAAATGCTGGCCCCTTCCACGACCAAATGCCTTGGATTTGGCCGGGTTTGAGATGGCCGGCATTGGTTTTCATTATTGGCGAAAACCGATGCCGGCCATCTCTGACATTTGGCCGGCCCCAACTGTATTATTGAAACAAAAGATGGCCAGCCCTTTGCGGCGCCAGCCATATAGATGGCCGGCACTGTTCAATTATGCCCCTCCATATGACTAATATCTGTCTCATATAAAAAATCTTTATTCATACATTATAAATTAACTAATAAAACCAATACTATACCTGTACAAAAAACATGATTGATTAAACACCTATCAGGATTGTATTTTCACATCAAACATTCAAAATAGAATTATGCACTTAGATATTATAAACAACTTATCTCTAACTCACTTGAATATGCTTTCGATAGTCCAATAGATATTACAAACACTGACCATTCCCAACTGAAGGAGCAAAATAGAACCCGTCTGGGTTAGCTCTTCTCAAGAAAATCATTGAAGAAATAATGAAGGATAAATCATCATCAATAAACAGTCTTTCAATTGTCTGTTGCTGAAATATCAAGCTGATAAACTCCTTCTGTATCGCTGTTACCATAGCTGTTTTTGTTCTCCAAATTGCTAGCCACTATACAAATGGCAATGATGTTCCAAGGGCTAATCCAAACCTTTTTCTCCAATCCAAATGGATTTCTTAAAGAAAAAACTTCTTGTATTCTACACGGAATCAACCCTTCGAGTCTCACTAATATTCAGGTCTCAACATTTGCCGTGTTTCATTTATATTCGTCAGGAGACCATACTATAAACAAAAATGCCAATTATATTCTGTGCTTCAATTTTATAAACATTAATACCTTATCAAATATAAAATATAAAACATGTTTCAATACATCATGATATGCTTCTGAAATTGGCTGGAGCACCCCTAACCGCTCATGCTGGGTGCACCCCTTCCATAATGCCCACGCATGCACAGCTTTTATACAAGCCTATCATAACTCAAATTGAAATCCCCATGAGAGAAGCCCAATCCATCTCTTTATTTAGACCTTTTGGTTCAGCCGTGTCCCACACAAATATAAGTTTCTGTTCCTTTAACACCAACATTCTGCTTACATCCCCTCCCCGTGATGTGTGCTCACATTGTATATATTGTAAGTTTGCTATCCAAACTGGTAGGTTATGGATAGCTAACATACAGAAAGAATTTATGTTGCATTCCAGAACTGAATGATTCCCACCAGGTGATTTATGGAATTAAATGTCCGTGCCAATTGCGGTACATATGGGAAACCAATTGCAAGATCAAATATAGGATTGCTCAATACTTGAGCAATATTAGGTTGCAGTGAAGGGATACCCCTCTTGTGGAGCATTGGATAAGGGCTCAGCATAAGTTGGAGGACTTGAAATTTGTGGTGTTCGCAGAGTTGGTTGAGAGAGCGTTTTGCTAAGGTAAGTATTTTACATATCATAGTGTTTGATATTTATCAAATATGATGTGTCTTGAACTGATACATGGAAAGTTGGACCCTTAGGGGTGATTCTATAACTGGACATCTTCATTTAGGTGTCCTGAGGACACAGGGTGGGAGCCTAGATTCCATTACAGAATACTAACACAGGGGCGCTTTTAAAGAGCGGTGGTAAGCCCAGCCCAGGCTTACTGCTCGCTCTTTCGGGACTACTGCCAGCCCAACATGGCTGCTAATGGTAGCTTCGCCCCAAGCATACGTCATTTCCAGAGGAAAAAGGAAACCCCCCAGAAATGGCAAGTGTGGCAGTAACCTGGCAGTAATTGGTTAGTGCCAGAACCCTTAATGCCACCTCAGTGGGTGTCGGTAACGGCTCCCTGCTGCATGGCCACACGGTGAGAGTTATCTCACTGCGTGACCATTTTTTTTTTGGGGGGGGGGGGGGTTACTGGTTGCTGGAAAAAGGACCCTGGTGTGTGGGAAAAATGGCCTCTACCTTGAGCGCAGTATTCTGCAAATTATGCACATAAGTGAGAGCTCCATCTTATATCTCCCCTTTGCATTTATGTGCTATGCCAGTGTTTTCCCAGATCTGGTCCTGGATTACCTCTTGCCAGTCAGGTTTTCAGAATATGCATGTAATTGATTTGCATGCGCTGCCTCCATTATATGCAAATCTCGTTCATGCACTTCCACACACTGTTATGGGTAGATGGGCCACATGGGTGGGAAATGGGACATGACAAGTTTCTTAAAGTCTTCTTGTATTCTATGGCATGATTCATACAGTCTCCACATTATTTTTGAATCAGTCTTTTTTTACAAAGATTTTTTTTACATCACTCCTGATATCTCTCACTTCTCAGATTTAAAGGGTCCTGTACATGCGCAGCAATTTTTTGCTCAACATTTGTTGTGGCATGAAGAGAGTGGTAAGTTTAACGTTCATTTTCTCCCTACTGCAAGTATTTAATGTGTAGTTCTAACCTTTAAGTTGGGCTTTAAGCCAATCTATATGAGCAGCTAGTAGCATTTGCCCCTATTTAGCCCCCTAGTGCCCCAAATGCATTATTCATTTTCGGCCGAATAAAAATAATGCATTTGGGGCATTAGGGAGCCAAATATTCAGTATAGCCCTAATTTTTATGATGTTCCAAGGGCTAATCCAAACCTTGTTTTTCCATTTGGCACATTTAGGTACTATTTATTTTTACAACCATTAACATAATAATTACAATATTTTGTTTTTTATGCCGTGTAGAGAATGTCTCATTGTTGTTGTAGCCATTTTAGTATCAACAGATTCATTGCAGATTGATTCTTCAATTTACAATTATTCAGTAAGTTTTAAGGGTTTTATCTTCCATTTCCTGATGTCACTATTTTTAAGAAGTTAGCTTTCAGCTCATGTGGCTCACTTTCAGGCTTATTTTCGAAAGGGAAGGATGCCCATCTTCCGACACCTAATGAAAAAAACAAAAAGGGCTGTAAATACTACACATTAGCAGAATACTGCACCTTGATCACACATGAAAACACATGACAACAGATATGACACAAGGAACTAGAAATAAAAAAATATGAAGGCAAAATATTGAACTGGAAAGTTACCTCAAGAAGTCAGACTCAGCATGCAGCAATACTAGAAAAATTGAAACTTACATGCAAAATATCACCGATGCAAATTTCCAAAAGCTGACGTATTCCAATTAATACATTCTGAATAAAATACTTTTTTTCTACCTTTGTTGTCTGATCATTTAGTTTTTCTATTCGCTTAGGTCCCAGTGTCTTCTGTTTTATGCAGTGTCTTCTTTCCATTTGATATTTTTTTCACTCACCATGTCCACCATCCTCCTGTGTCCTTATGCGTCCTGTCTACCCTCTGTAGCCCTGTCCCTATCCTTCCTCCAGTTTCAGTATCTGCCCTCAAAGTGTTCCAATCCAGCCCTTAAATTCAGCAGTTTCTCTCCATCCATATCTAGCATTTCTCCTCATTCTCCTCCCTCCATCCATGTCCAGCATTTCTCCTCTCTCCCTTTCCCTCCATCCATGTGCATCTCCTTTGTATTTCCTTCCCTCCATCCTTGTCCAACAATTCTCCTCTCTTCCCTGCCCTCCACTCCATCCATGTCCAGCATTTCTCCTCTCTTTCCTCCCCTCCATCCATGTGCATCTCCTTCCTGACTTCCCTCCCCTCCATCCATCCATGTCCAGCAACTCTCCATTTTTCCCTGCCCTCTCCTACATCCATCCATATCCAGCAAATTTCCTTTCTCCCCTGCCCCCTCCATCCATCCATCCATGTCCAGCAATTCTCCTCTCTCCCCTTCCCACCCTCCATCCATGTCCAGCAAATCTCCATTCTTCCCTGCTCTCTCCTCCATCCATATCAAGCAAATTTCCTCTCTCCCCTGCCCCCTCCATCCATCCATGTCCAGCAATTCTCCTCTCTTCCCTGCCCTCCATCCATCCATGTCCAGGAACTCTCCATTCTCCCCTGCCCTCTCCTCCACCCATATCCAGCAAAATTCCTCTCTCCCCTGCCCCCATTCATCCATCCATGTCAAGCAATTCTCCTCTCCCCTACCCTCCCCTCCATCCATCCATGTCCAGCAACTGTCAATTCTCCACTGCCCTCTCCTCCATCCATCCATATCCAGCACATTTTCTCCCTCCCCTGCCCCCTCCATCCATCCATCCATCCATATCCAGCAATTCTCCTCTTTGCCCTGCCCTCCCCTCCATCCATCTATGTCCATGGATCTCTTCTCTCCCCCTGCCCTCCCCTCCCATCCATGTCCAGCGATTTTCCCTGCCCTCCCTCAGCTCCCCATCAGCCCTCATCTCCGTTCCTTCCCCCCCCCCCGGCGCATTTAACCTTTTTATTTTCAGTGGCAGCGACGGCAGTGAAGAAGAAGGCACTGCGGGCTCGCCACCAGCTTCTCCCTTCCCTCACACAGTGTCCCACCTTCTGCGATGATGCATTTCCTGTTTCCACGAGGGCGGGACACTGTGTTCTCCTCGAACATCCCACTCCCCTAAGTTCACCTGGAGGAAGACCAAAATACTGAACATATTATGAGCAAAGTCTAATAATAAGAGAAACTCTTTTAACTCAAAAAACTGCAAACACTGAACATAAAGGACCCCATAGGAGCGAACTTATCTTGGCTACTTGTAGTTGTAGTATTCACTGAGGGGTAGCTACTATGTTTTGATATTGTTTAAAGGGGTTGCACGTTATGCAAGGAGATTTTTTTTTAAAAGGAGTGTGAACCTTTGAAGGACAAGCTATGATGTATAGAGCTGTACAGGTGAGCCACATTTAGTGGTATGACTCATTGAAAAATAGCTTTGGCTGCAGGTGCAGTCTATACTGAGTCCTTTGGTTCTACTCTTTAAATCAAATTTCAGGTTGAAGTGATGTTGTAGAAGTTCCCCGCGAACATCCTGTTTCCTCCCCTACGTTTTACCAGTATTTCAGGGATTGACTTCGTAGCATCCGAAAATGGACTTGTGGCAAACTTAAAATTGCCGTGCGTCCATTTTGGGTCTGAGACCTTAGCGTCAGCCATTGCCCTAGCGGCAAAGTCTCATGCGGTAACCGGGTGGTAATGACCTATGTGCGCTAAATGCCACTTGGTGCACATCTGATACACACGGCAGAAAAGGAGCTTAGCCGAGATTGAGTGACAGAGCCGGTGGCGGGAGGCGGGGATGGTGCTGGGCAGACTTATACGGTCTGTGCCAGAGCCGGTGGTGGGAAGCGGGACTGGTGGTTGGGAGGCGGGGATAGTGCTGGGCAGACTTATACGGTCTGTGCCAGAGCCGGTGGTGGGAGGCGAGGCTGGTGGGTGGGAGGCGGGGCTAGTGCTGAGCAGACTTATATGGTCTGTGCCCTGAAAAGGACAGGTACAAATCAAGGTAAGGTATACACAAAAAGTAGCACATATGAGTTTATCTTGTTGGGCAGACTGGATGGACCGTGCAGGTCTTTTTCTGCCATCATCTACTATGTTACTATGTTACAGGGCAGAAAATTATTTTTTGGCCGCATGTATCGGCCGCGCAGAAAAACAAAATTCTGCCACACTGTAGCCATGTGGTAACTCCATTTTAGTGCGTGTTGGGCGCACATAGATGCTTACATGGCTTAGTAAAAGGGCCCCTTACAGCTGTAAATATCCTGTCAGGCAAACAATGCTTCCAGGATGGCAGCAGACACTGAAACAGTCCTACTTTTCAAGAAGGCATGGCAAAACTGAAGACTCTTTAGCTGCATAAAATGAAGAGATAGCCAAAGCATAACCTAACAGCACATTTTTAAAGTTCCCTAGAATAATTCAAAAGTGAAAGTTACGGTTTCACTGTCTTTAGAAGCACACAAAAGACTTAAAAAGTTGGATTCTCAGGCAACCCTAGAATTGGTAGCTATTTACATTATTAAAAGGTTATAATTAAACATTGGAAAGATAGGATGCTGGATATAAAGAAAATAAGGGACTTGCATACAGAAGAGGCCAGAGTGCAAGAAAGGATGACAGCAAATACTATCTGGGATAAGAAGATTATTCCCCTATGGGTGGCAACAGAGATAAGTTCTTGGCAGCATAGATACAAAGAATATGTCATCATATGAAATTCGGGGCATAATTGAAAGGGACGCCCAAGTTTTGCTGAGGACGTCCTCGCAAATCGTCCCGGTGGAGGGGCGGGGAAACCTGTATTTTCGAAACAAGGTGGACGTCCATCTTTCGTTTCGATAATACGGTCAGGGACACCCATATCTTGACATTTAGGTCGTCCCTAGAGATGGTCTTCCCTATACTTGGTCGTTTCTTATTTTCGGCGATAATGGAAACCAAGGACGCCCATCTCATAAACGGCCAAATGCAAGCCCTTTGGTCGTGGAAGGAGCCAGCATTCGTGGTGCACTGGTCCCCCTGACATGCCAGGACACCAACTGGGCACCCTAGGGGGCACTGCAGTGGACTTCAGAAATTGCTCCCAGGTACATAGCTCCCTTACCTTGTGTGCTGAGCACCCCCCCCCCAAAACCCACTATCCACAATAATACACCACTACCATAGCCCTTACGGGTGAAGGGGTCACCTAGATGTGGGTACAGTGGGTTTGGAGGGCTCACATTTACCACCACAAGTGTAACAGGTAGTGGGGGGATGGGCCTGGGTCTGCCTGCCTGAAGTGCACTGCACCCACTAAAACTGCTCCAGGGACCTGCATACGTCTGTGATGGACCTGAGTATGACATTGGAGGCTGGCATAGAGGCTGGCACAAAATATTTTTAAAGACTTTTTTTGAGTGGGAGTGGGTTAGTGACCACTGGGAGAGTAAGGGGATGTCATCCCCGATTCTCTCCAGTGGTCATCTGGTCAGTTCAGGCACCTTTTTGTGCCTTGGTCATAAGAAAAACATGGCCAGGTAAAATTGTCCAAGTGCTCATCAGGGACGCCTTTCTTTTTCCATTATGGGTTGAGGACGCCCATGTGTTAGGCATGCCCAAGTCCGGCATTCACTACGTCTTCGACATGCCCCTGGGAACTTTGGTCATCCCTGCGACGTAAAGCAGTTGGGGACGCCCAAAATCAGCTTTCGATTATGCCGATTTGGGCGACCCTGTGAGGAGGACGCCCATCTTCCGATTTGTGTCAAAAGATGGGCGTCCTTCTCTTTCGAAAATGAGCCTGCATATGACATGACATAGGAAATGTCAACATTTCTATAGTGATTCATGTCTTTGAAATGAAATGACAAGGTTTCAGGTTTTTGGTTTCTCTCATTTTACTCATGCTATTTACAAAAAGCACACACTAACAACAAAGAGGATTTAAACAAGATGAAAATAAAGGAAGAAAACAAATGCATGAAATACTTGAAAAAATAGAAACAAAAATATGGACTAGATTAAAGGGCATAGTTGATGGGTCATTTTATTTTCTGTCCTCATCTTCAATGTTGCATGTGACTACCCTATGACTGTTACATTTTCAGTATCGTTGCCCATGGAGGTGTAAAGGTTGGGATAAATGAAAATTTAATTAAATTCTTTCCATATGTTATCATTGCTGTAATCATGTTTTTTTACCCATTGACAAAGTACATTGAGATTCAGAGGTTAAACAAACTGTAGAATTTCCCAAAGTATATAAATACATTTTATTCACTTCACTAAATATCTCAAAGCTTCACTGAAATGCTGAAAGGACAGCAGGCTAGGCCCACATTTTGGAGTGGTGGATAAAAGATCAGCTTTGAAACTTAACAGCTGAGTCTAAACAGAATTATCAGAGCTTTCCCTGATAGGCCATTACTAAGAAATGAAAGAAAGTATGAAAGCATTCCACCTGTATTGCTGGCAGATGGCATTTAAATGTCTCACAGAGACCATCTATGAGCTTGTGCAAGGGGTACGCTGCTCAACAGCTGCTGGTAAATAACCAGCAAACAAGAATGTCACTTTAGAGCCAAAGATCTGCAGAGCATGGACCACATCTCTGCTCATAAACTAAGCAATGTTTTCTGCTAATCATTAACAGAGATATTGATTTTAGATGTGTATCACACAGCTATAATTTTGTCAAAGAGTAGACCACATAAGTTGTTCTTTTTCTGGGTATTTCATTTTGTCTTATTCCAAACGTCCATAAATTGATGACCAGGACAAAAATCATAATTGACATCATCTGTGGGAAATATTTCATAAAACAACAGGTCCAGATGTAGGATTAAAATCATGTGGCAATAAAATACCACACTGAAAAAAGTCCAGCTTCCATGATTTCTTATGAAAACAGATGGTCTGTTACTCCACTCTGCTTGTTTTTCAGTGCATTTTACTCCAAATAATTCCCCCCTTTTTTTAACAATTGACTAGGGAAGGAACATAAATTGAGTGCAGATGCTGACTTGTACATCAAAATCATAACTGTCACAACCCTGAAATAAAAACAAATGAAACATTTTGAAAAACCGATATGGAAATATGCTAAAGATAATGAAGATGAAAGGGAAATACAGCTGCTTGTCGTTTCTCAAGCATCTTCAGACATGATAACTTTAACTGCTGAGCAGTGCAAAGTTTTCCGTGAAATAGCTGTGCCAGGTGCGGACAGGATGTGTTCAAACATGGTAACGCATTTAGAGAATTCCTTTTTCCATATGACAAGATTTTTTTCTGCATTTAATATTACAAATCAAGATTGCTTGACAGAGAAAACCGCACAAAAATGATCCTAAAATACACCATATACCAAAGGAAATCCAATGTCACCAATCCTTGGTCCCTAGGAAAAAGAATCAGTAGCATAATCCGAAGGAGGACCCAAAATAAAAACCAATGAGGAAGGCTAATTAATAAAAAAGAGAAAAAGAAACGCAACATCCAAAACACCAAGCACCCTAATACTACAAGAATGACCTTTCTTAACATTATACTTTAGGGATGTGCAGGGATAAAAAAAAAGTTTTCTTTAGTTTCCTGTATTGTCTATAGGGTTTTTCATTCTTGTTCTTTTGTTTTTATATTATTTTTAGGGCACAGTTGGACAAGGACAACACTGAAGCAACAGGAAGCAAGCTCAGAAGTGGGCCAGAATGATCTAACCTGCTCTAAACTGGTTTCAGCTGAGCCAGTCAGGAAACAGGATGTACCCCTCACCTGTTTCCAGGAGCTCCCTCAAGCTCCGACAGCCTTCTGTACCTGAGGACTCTGTTTTACTTCCTGGAACTCTGCACTTCATTTTTATGGTCCTGCAAAAGTGCACCAACTGATTTCATCACATCCTGCCTAGGAGTATTTAAGGAAGCTCTCCACTCTCAACCAGTGCCTCAGCAGCAGACTTCTTGGAATTCTGCTGATGCCAGTGGTATTGCCTTGTGCTTGCATTCTTGCCTGCCTGCCTTGTTCCTACATTTCTTCCTGCCTTGCCCGATTCAAGTCCCTGCCTGTCTGTTCCTGTCTAGTCCTGTTACTGCCTTGCCTTGTTTATGTGTTCCTGCCTGCTGCTTCATCCAAAGGCTATTTTAAGAACCACCTTCTGGCCTGTTCCTGACTTCATCTGCCTGCTGCCTGCTTGACCTCTGGCCTGCTCCTGACCTTGCCTGTCAAGACTCTGGTCCTGGTTCAGTTCATGTCTGCCTGCAGAGTATCATGAACTTTGTCTAGTGGTGATGTCAGCAGTCGCCAGTGAAGGTGTGTGCTATGCTTTCATTGTACAGGTGGTGTCAACCTTGTTATAGCCCAAGCGCTCACATTCCTCAAACTGTGACACAAGAACTCAGATTACCAGAAATACAAGAAAACAGCTAGGTATGGGCTGCCTTGAGCAGATTTATGAGGCAGTTTACAAGAAGCAAATAACTCCTCTTGGAAAGTGTTTCTTTCTATCCTGAAAGTTAGATTTTTGAGGCTGGATTGTACACGATAGGTGCTAATGCAGAGAAAAAAATGCTGAAAGGATGCTAGATTTAAAAAAAAGTCCTTTAAGTTTAGACTCAAGCCAAGTTCTATCAGCTTAGATGATGTGGATGGGGCATTTTCAATATGATGTCTAAATCTGAGTTTGGACGTTTTGCTCAAAACATCCAGAATCTAAATAGCAAATATAGCCATTTTTTGAAACAGCAAAATGTCTCTCTTTTTTCTTTCAAAAATGGACACTTGTGCAATGTTTTTGTACTCTGTGCGTTTATCTTTTTGGGCTATTTTCAATAGAAAACCCACATTCCAAGTGAAACCGCAAGTGCACAAAATCAAGCCATTGAGATGTTGGAGGAGCCAGCTTTCTTACAAGCCACACAGACATCCCAGGAGACCAATGGGGCACCATATAGGGCACTGCTGTGGACCTTATATAAAAGCTGCCAATTATACATCTCACCATTACCCCTTATACTGTATGCTGAGCCCTCCAAAGCCCACCAAGAACCTACTGTACCCGACTGTAGACCACTACAATAGCCCTTTTGGGTGAAGGGGTCACCTATATGTGGGTACAGTAGGTTTTGGAGGAGCATGGAAGGGATCAAAATTTCCACCACAAGTGTGACAAGTAGAGTTTGATATGGACCTGGGTCCTTCTCTCTATAGTGCACTTCACTGACGACTATATTACTCCAGGGATCTGCTTACTGGTCTAATAAACCTGGCTACAATTTATGAAGCTGTCATAGAGGCTGGTCAGTAGGGGTGGGAGGGTGTCAGTGATTCCCTTCAGTGGTCATCTGGTCATTTAGGGCACCTTTTTGTGCCTTATTCATTCTAAAAACAGGTCTAGACCAAAATGTTGGAGGGAAAAATGCATGAAAGCAAGCCATTGGGATGTATGGGGAGGGGCAGCATTCTTAGTAGACTGGCCACACAGATGTCCCAGCAGAGCAGTGGGACACCCTAGGGAGCACTGCAGTGACCTTCACATAAAAGGCCCCAGGTACACATCTCACTGTTACCACCTTATATTGTGTGGGGAGCCCTCCAAAACCTACCACAAATCTGCTGTACCCAACTGTACACCATTATAGTAACCCTTATGTCTGCAGGTGTCACTTATGTGTGGGTACAGCAGGTTTTTGGTGGGTTTTGGAGGGCTCACACTTTCCACCACAAGTGTACCAGTTAGTGGGGGATATGATCCTGGGTCTTCTTCTCTATAGTGCTCTGCACTGACCACTAGTCTACTCCAGGGTCTCCAAGGAGGGCCCAGCACTAGGGTCTGTCTTGCCTACTCCTGACAGGACCCAAGTGATCGTGTCCTGACTGGAGCAGGAGAGAGAAAACTCTGGCGCAGGGCCCTCCTTAGAGACTGGGGAGGGACAGACACAGGGTTTCTGGTTTGGGTGGCGGGGATCCCCAAGCCACATCAGCAGAAGCCTTCCTCCAACGCTGCCCTGAGGTGGAGTACAGCGCTAGAGGAAGGCTTCTGCTGGTGGGGCTTGGGGATCCTCACCAGCCAAGGTATGTTAAGTTGCGGTGGGGGGAGGGAGGTGGGGCAAAATATGCCCCCCCCCCTCCACACACACCTTGGGCTCTGCCCCTCCCCCCCCCCCCCCCCCCCACACACACACAATTTTTGTGATCTGGCTATGTGGCAGTCCAGTGGGGTGGCAGTGGCAGTCCTGAGGGGGACAACAGCGGAGGCCCTGTCCCAGGCCCATCTCAGTCTCAGCGGTCCTGGGCTACTCCAGGGACCTGCTTGCTGCTCTAATAGGACTGACCATAAGGTCTGAATTTGTCATAGAGGCTGATATGTACTGTTTCTTTCACATCATTGGGGGGTGAGAGGGGTCAGTGACCTTATGGGGTAGTAAGGGGGCGGGGCTCATGCCTTAATCCCTCCAGTGATCATTTGGTCATTTAGGGCACCTTTTTGTGACAGTTGTGATTGAAACAGGTCTAGACCAAAATGTCTAACATTTAGCCCCGGACATTTTTCCATAATGGCAGAAAATCGTCCAAGTTTTGAGAATGCCTAAATCCTGCCCCTCTTTGTGATTCGGATGGAATGCATATGAACAGCATAGAAAACAGTCTTAAAAATGGGTTTAGAAAATTGCGATTTGGACGTTTTTCTATTTTGAAAATGAGCCCCTTAGTCAGTTTTTCAGTAACTTTATTCTGGCTGGGACTCTTGAGGCTTGAACACTGGTCTAGAAAAAGAACAAGGATTGCTTGAGAGAAGTCGTATTGTCATTTTTACATCCAAGAAGTGCATCTAGCACAAAAGGTTCAAGATTTGCTATTAGCACAGGAGGGGGGAGGATTTTATAGCCCTGGACAGAGACTTTTATTCCTGTTTGGGTTTTTTTTGTGGGGGGGGGGGTGTTAAGGGTGAAGTGTTAAGATCATTTCAAACAAATATACATCTCTATTATACTTCATCTATTCACACAGTAATACCCAGATTCTTTTAGAGCCTAAAAAGAACTGAAGCTGTGAGGGCTCACTTACTTAGCATCAGGAAACCTGAGAATGCATATACAAAAAAATAATAATAATAACAAACAAGTGATCCATTATCAAATTGATTAGGCTCCTAACTTTCAGAGTTAGGCTCTTAAATCGGTCTCTTTGAAAATTTACTAGGTTAATTATCTTAATTTATGTTCAAAATTTAATTAATTCCTAAATTAAGGAGTCAAAAAAGTGAGGGCAGGGGAAAAGCAGGATCAGATTTAGTTGTAGTTTCTAAACATACAAGTGTCTTTTCTGTGAATTTTCAGTAGCACTATATAGACAATGCCACTGAAAAATCTTACAGATCAACGTTGTGCTATCTGTATAGTGCCAGGGTGAAGTGAGGGAGGAGTGAAGGTCAAAAGGCCAGCAAGCCTTCTATAATGACCTTCTATGGAGTGGGCAGCAGGTAGAGATGCTGATTATGTGTGTGTGTGGGGCGGGGGGGGGGGGTCCAGAAGCGTATTGTGTGGATCGAGATATTTATTTTTTAACCAGCAGGTCATGGAAATGCATTGAGATAGCATGAATGCACTTACTGCCTCCCCCTAAGGAGGCGGGTAAGTGCGCCTGAACTATTTGCAACTTATCATGTGCTAACTACAAGCACTGTCCATGCCTATAAACTATCTCTTCTCCATCCCTTTCCCATCCTCTTCCATGGCAAGAAGTTACAGCATGAATTAGCATGCTGTAAGCAGTGGGGTAGCCACAGGGGGGCCTGGACGCCCCAATATGGATTCAGGCCCCCCTCAAAGTCTGCTGGTTTGACTGGTGGGATCTCCAAGTCCCGCCAGCAGAAGCCTTCCTCCACTGATGTTTTCTGCCGTGATGCCTGCCCTCAGGGTTGCCAGGTTGAAAAATTTTCCCCGCCCAAAACGAGCCCAAAACCTGCACAAAACCCACACAAAGGTAACCCCCCCCCCCCCCGACGTCATCAACCCCGCCTCCGACGTACCCTCCTTCGTCACAAACCCTGCCCCCAACGTAGCCGCCGACGTCACTAACCCCACCCCCGTCATTAACCCATCCTCTACGGGGCTTCTATTGGACCAAATTGGACCAATAGAAGCCCCAGAAAACTGCCCAAATCCGCAACTCAGCTTTTTAAAAGCCGCCCAATTTCCCGCAGCCGGCAAAAATTGCCCACAACGGGTCACGGAAAGCCGCCCAATTGGGCGGGAAACCCGCAAACCTGGCAACCGTGCCTGCCCTGCTTCCTCCCCCCCCCCCCCCCCCCGGCACATGCTTGGTTTTATTCAAATTGAGCATGTGCAAGGCTTCGCGGATGCTCAATTTCATTAAAACTGAGCATGCGCGTGGGAGGGGGGAGGAAGCAGAGCAGGCATCACGTCAGGAAACATTACTGGAGGAAGGCTTCTGCTGGCACGGCTTGGAGACTCCTAACAGCCCAGGTTTTTGGAGTTGAGGTGGGGGTGGAGAGCAGTGGGGAGGCAGGGCATAATATGCCCCCCTACTTTGGGCTCAGCCCCCCCACCACCACCAAAATTGAGGTATGGCTACATGCCTAACTGTAAGGGTTGCAACTGTGCAGTCATCGCTAAAGAGGTCCAGCAGTAACTATAATCATGCGCTAATTTGGGCAACAACTCAGGATATAATTGATCATATGCCGAAGTCCCCAGTTTTTTTAAAAACAAGTTTTTGTCAAGATGCAATATACACAAGTGCAAAGTGCATAGAAAAAAGCATATGCTTTTCAAAGTAGATGCAGAAATCAAAATACATGCAGTCAAATATACTGCTGAAAACCAAACAGGTCACTCTATCATCAGCAGATTCCCACATATCTATTTTGTATTCCAGTCTAGACCTCAGTAAAGGTGGCAAAGTTGGGAACAGATTGCAATGGAAGTTGCTGGTCTTACAGATCAACAAAAGGTACCTTTTCCAACATGCTTTTTCATTGCTCACAATTAGGTAGGTATTATTAGGAAAGGAATGGAAAACAAAAATGAGGATGTTATAATGCCTTTGTATCGCTCCATGGTGTGACCACACCTCGAATATTGTGTTCAATTCTGGTCGCCGCATCTCAAAAAAGATATAGTGGAATTAGAAAAGGTGCAGAGAAGGGCGACAAAAATGATAAAGGGGATGACACGACTTCCCTATGAGGAAAGGCTAAAGAGACTAGGGCTCTTCAGCTTGAAGAAAAGGCGGCTGAGGGGAGATATGATAGAGATCTATAAAATAATGAGTGGAGTTGAAGGGGTAGATGTGAAGCATCTGTTTACACTTTCCAAAAATACTAGGACTAGGGGGCATGCGATGATGCTACAATGTAGTAAATTTAAAATGAATCGGAGAAATTTTTCTTTACTCAACATGTAATTAAACTCTGGAATTCATTGCCAGAGAATGTGGTAAAGGTGGTTAGCTTAGTGGAGTTTAAAAAAGGTTTGAACGGCTTCCTAAAGAAAAAGTCCATAGACCATTATTAAATGGACTTGAGGAAAATCCACTATTTCTGGGATAAGCAGTATAGAATGTTTTGTACTTTTTTGGGATCGTGCCAGGTATTTGTGACCTGGATTGGCCACTGTTGGAAACAGGATGCTGGGCTTGATGGATCTTTGGTCTTTCCCAGTATGGCAATACTTATGTACTTATGTAACTATGGGCTCAATATTCAGCCAGCAGCGGTGAGCATGCTTTTAGTCGCCAGAGGTATTATTCCTAGATATTCAAGGCCAGGCCTTGTCCGGACACTGGCATGCAACATCTTGGTTTATGCATCTGGCTATTTTTTATGTAGTTAAGGGCCCCTCTTACCAAGCTGCGGCAAAAGGGAGCCTGCACTGGCATCAGTGCTTGTTTTTCACGTGCGCCGAGGCCCCCTTTTACTGCATAGATAAAAGCATATGCTTCTCAAAGTAGATGCAGAAATCAAAATACATCCAGTCAAATATACTTCTAAAATATACTGCTGGTAAAAGGAAATTCTTGCTTTCCTAAAGGAAATGGCCATGTGGCAAGCAAAGTACTTGCCACTTAGCGATTTCAAGAGGGAGCCTTTACTACCACCCATTGAGGTGGCGATAAGGGCTCCTGCACTAACCCCATGGCAACCGGGCAGCTCGCAGCACTTCCTGATTACCAACATGTACACTCCGGCGCTACCTGGTGCCGGAAATGATGGCACATTAGGGGTGGGAAGTACTGCCGTGCTGCTGTGGTAACGCGGCAGCACTTTCCATTTAGCGATTGGTAAGCCTGTGTTGGGCATACCACCGCTTAGTAAAGGGAGCCCTAAGTATGATAATCAGCACTGCCTTTTTATCTAGTCTAATTTAACCACTAAACGTAGGCGGTTAAGTGCCACACTGAGTCACCTGAACTTGTTCTTGCAATTGCAGGGTCCCCATCTTCCTTTTTCACTTCTTCCTCAACCTTCTCTTCCTCTCATCCCTCCTTATTTCCGTCCCTGACTGACTGAATGACATCTTTCCTATTATCTACTGGCTTTCTTTTCTAATTTTACTTTATTGTATTTCATTTTAATGTACACCGCTAAGATTTACACGTTTCTAATAGCAGCATATCACATTTTTAATAAACCATTGGCACTTAACCACATAAGTGGTTATCTATCTGCAGATAGCCCTAGTCAAGCGATTTAATCTGCTAGAAGCCCTTTCTGGCTGGTTAAATCACTTTGAATATTGACCCCATAATTTTAGTTCCACATTGAGGAAGACCTTAAGAAAAGACTACCAATGTTAATTTCCACTCATAAGGGATACATTTCATATTTTAGAGCCACAGCAGCAATCACAATATATCATGCACTGTAATTAAAACTACTGTAGCTTTGGAAGAAAGTACAGCAAATGTTACGGTCATTTAAGTCTGAAAGTATAGAATGTTTTGTACTTCTACATCCATTGCTGTACTGCAAATTTGCCCATGTATAGAGCAAAATTACCAATTCAGTACAGATGTTGTTGACATCTGTTTAGTGCATGTTGAAATGGGACTGACCACATATCAGAAGAGGAAGGAAAGTTTTGCTTAACCAGGCAGTTATGTATAACCAAAGGCGGATATAACAAGTTCCAAGAAAGACAGAGAGAGAGAGGACAAAAGCCACATGCTCTAGTAGTTTAAATCCCCCTGGAAAAGTCAACAAAAAAATACACAACTGATTAACTTAACTGATTATTATTGATCAAAAAGGCAATGCATATCTAGTCTTCTTAATATTGCTGTAGTTTCTGTCTGCTACATCCTAAGTACTTCTTTTTTTCAGATGGTCGTCAATTTCAGTTAAGTTACAGCTTGATTTTTCTGTTTGGACTAATATACAATCAGTTGAACCTCAGGGCTCAATCCTTTCAGCATCACTATTTATTAATGTTTTTATTTTATTTATTTGTTGTTTATATCCCACATTATCCAAAAGACAATAATTGGTTCAATGTGGCTTACAATGGTGAAAGATTTATAACAACTATACAAGGGAATGTGAATAAAAGTTGTACATCATATGAAGAAGATAGGCAGCATCCTTAAGTTTAATTAGTAAAATGAACACAACAGTAGTCATTAAAGAGAGACATATTAACAAATGGACAATAATAATGACTGTTACTTTAATCTGTGTAATTTTTTGTATTGACCATTAATATAGGAACTTAGTGAAGAAGAAGGCCTTTAAAAGTTTGCCAAAGATTAAGTAATTTCTAATTCATCTGATTTCAATTGGAACAGAATTCCACCAGTTGGTAGATGAGAGAAACCTCTACATAGAGTAGATTTTAATTTAATCTTCTTATAATTGGGGTAATGCAGTATGAGATAGTCTCTAGAGTTAAGAGTTGCATTTCAGACAGGAAGATCTATTAAATCAAGCATATAGTTTGGAGCCATCCCATAAATTATCTTCTAGATGAAAGTACATGATTTGAAGATAATCCTGGTCTTTATGGGTAACAAATGTAGTTTGACAAGAAGTGAAGTTACCCTGTCAAATTTAGAAGCTCTAAGACCAGTCTAGTTGCTGTATTGAGGGTGGTTTGAAGTTTCTTTGTAAGTGATTCCTTGTTTCCTATATAAACAGCATTACAATAATCCAAGTGAAAGAGAATCATGATTTGTGCCAATGAACGGAAGATATTGGTGGAAAAGAAGGGTCTAATTCTTTTTAATTTCTATATTCATCTGAAAGTTTTAGAGATCACTGCATTTACTTGATCTTCACATGACAAAAATTTGTCAATAATGACTCTGTTTCAGGTTAGGTTCAAAGGGGAAGGTTTTCTTATTGATTATGAAACTGGTGATTTCTTGGGTAATGTTTTTGTTTGAATTACTACAAATTTAGTTTTGTCTGTAGCCAATTTGAGATGGAAAGAGGAGGTCCAGTTTTCCATGAAATTTAGTATTTTGTGAATTGTATTCATAATATCACAAATTTTGTCATCAAATGTTAAATAAATTGTTATGTCATCTGCGTAGACAAAGATTTTAATCCTTTGCCTTCCAGAATTTTCCCTAATGGTTCCATCATGACATTAAATAAGAATGGGGATATGAGTAATCCCTGGGGCACTCCACAATCGGGGATCCAAGCTGGTGATAGTGATCTTGCCATTTTGACTTTGTAAGATCTCGATTTGAGAAAACCCATGAAACATTTATGTACGTTTCACATATGCTCATGTTGTCGAGTAGTGTAGCTAGTAAATCATGATCAACCATATCAAAAACACTAGACATATCAACTTTTAGGATGATTATTTTCTTTCCAATGTTGATCAATTTCCTGAAGTTAGAAATAAGTGTATTTAAAACTGTTTCCGTACTGAAATTTGGTCTAAATCCTGATTGTGTGTTATGTAATAGGTTGAACTTTGCTAGGTAATCCATCAACTGCTTAGCTACCAAGCCCTCCGTTACATTCATGAATAATAGTATTGAAGCAACTAGTCTATAGTTGGTGATATCGTTTCTTTTACCTAGAGGTTTTTTGGGGGGATAGGTGTTAGTATTATATTTCCCAGTTCAGCAGGAAAAGAGCCATTGTCTAGCACGTGGGTGAGATAGTGATGGTATAACTTTATGACATAGTTATGCTTTAGATATTATGTAGCTAAGACAAATGTCGATGGAACAATAGGATCTAGCATACTTATAGAGGTACATTGTAACCTCAGCAATAGAAGGAGATATGAAAGAGGACCATATTCTGTTTATTTTTATTCCAGCAGTAGCGTCAAGAGGTGTTGTGATATGTATATCTGACATGCTGGATGTAAAAGCAGATAAAAGCCCATTTCTATTTTTATAATTTTTTTTTCTCAAAATAATTTAAGTCACAGGCTGAAGGTACTTGCTCTTCAGATGACTGGAGATCTTTGATATTGAGTAAGTTGTTAACTAAATAATAGAGTCTTTTTACATACATATGATTATCTCCTATGTATTTCTCATAGAATTTGGATTTGGCAGATTTTACAGCCAACTTATGAATGCTGATGGCTTTCCTCCATTCTAGTTTCATATCTTCAGTGTTATTTTTATGCCAGCATCTTTCAAGTTTCCTACACCATTGTTTATCTTTCAGAATATTTGTATGAAACCAAAGGCGTTGATTTTCTGCTATTTTTAGTGTTATTTTTTTCAGGAGCTATTTTGTCCAAGATGATTTTAGTAGAGTTTACCCATATCTTGATGAAGTTGTCTGGATTTTCTGAGGATAAGTAAGAGTCTAAGTTAATTTATGACCAGAATTCTGCAATGTCTATTTTGCCTCTAGTGATAAAAGTGCTGGGATGTAGTTGGGTATTTTATATTTTACCTCAGTCCAGTTTAATGTAAATATTAATTTATTGTGATTAGACCAAGGAATGACTTGCCAGTTATAATTATTAATGGAATGGATATTTAAGGATGGGAACCTGTAGGCACATAGGTCTAGAAGATGACCTCTGGAGAGAGTTGAGTGAGTAAAAGGGCTTATGAAATTCCAAGAGGTTAGAAATCATTAAGATCTTTAGTGTAAATATTTAGGTGGTTTTCTAAATGTATGTTTATGTCCCCTACAAGATTGGTATTCATAGCATTTATATATGTGTTGGATACAAACTCCTCAAATGATGACTGTGCTTTTAGCCAACTGCCTGGAGGGCAGTCAAAGATGATTACCATTAGATTATTTTCTAGTGAATTGTCAGAGATAGAGCATGCCATTATCTCTAGATTTGTTGAGGTAAGGTTCGAGATTGGCTTGACTATGAAGAATGATTTATATAATACACCTATGCCTCCTCCCCTCTAATATTTACGTTGTACCTATGTATAAAATGTTGGGTTCTCTTCATGTTGATTATCAGTTATATGCTGGACAATATTAATTTTATCGTCCTGTAAGACACACGAATACAATTGGTTTTTCAAATTTGTGTCTATCCATGATAAAAACATGGTTGTCACCTAATAGGTTAAGATTGAATCCAACAAAAACACAGGTTCTTTTTTCTTCAGGTTCTGATGCACTTAATTTCCCTTATACTTTTTTCGATGGTATTAAAGTTCCCAATTTTGAAAGAGAAGTATCTTGATATTTCCTTGCCAATGAAAACACATCTTAAAGGAGTAGTCCACTGAGTGTTTTTTTAAATTAAAAATGCTTAGATATTTATGGATTTTCTTGAACCATGCACATTTTCAAATGGTAGTCCAGGCATTTGTATATCCACCTTTTGATTATTGCAATTTGTTATTTCTGGGTCTTCCAAAATCCTCTCTGAGTGCACTTCAAGTAGCTTAGAATGCAACTGTTAGGTTGATTTTTGGATGTTCTGAGTTTGAACCCATTACACCACTTTTGATGCAGTTGCATTGGTTACCTATATTTTGGAAGATACACTTTAAAATATTGACCCTAATTTCAAAGTACTCCAGGATAAAACCCCTTCATGACTTGCTGCCACCTTGAAGGTCTATACTCCCGCACACATGCTAAGATCTAGGAACCAGTACCTTCCTGGACTATTCAATGTGTAAATGCTGAGAAGGGTAATATACATGTTAAATGAATAGTCCAGTCTATGAGAACACATTGGCATATACTGCAATTGTATCCAGGTTTTGAAGATTTTCTAGACATAGCTTATAAGAGAGGGAAGACCATTGGGGAGATGTTGGCCCCTCAACGATATTTTTAATCCTCAGGTCAAACAGCTTTAGGGTCGCATGAAGCATATGGACGGTGCCAATGGTGTGCTTTAACATATGTGGGGTCTGAGTGGACAGCTACAAACATAAACTATAAGTTAAGAGCAAGACAACATACAACTTGTAATAGTACCAATGTAGTATATGTAATCGAATATCCCTGTAAGTTATTATACTTCAGAAGAAGCTCCCGTCCGGTCAAACTACATTTAAATGAGCACAAATCAAGGTTCTCTACTGAATCCATGCAAGCTCTTCTAGTCACTCATGGGCAGCAATATAATCACCAAAGGCAAGACATACATTGGTGCATAATAGATAAAGTCACGATGGGGTGGGAGGGTGGTCATCTAGAAAAGCAGCTAAATTATCAGGAACAATTCTGGATCTCTATATTGCAAACAGTGTCCCCTAGTGGACTTAATGTGGAACCTGAATGGTCTACCTTGATCTGAAATATCCATACCCTGATAGGTAGACATCATTACTAGTAGCCCTTTAAAAACTAAGTTTAAAATGCTCAGCCACCATCTTGATGACATACGACAGACTCTCGGCATGTATGGCAGGCATAAAACATTGGTGAGATTAAGTAGCATTTTTAATTGTTTATATATCCATAATGCTGATATAAGCTTGACATAAAGTTTTGTCTTTTTTAGGGGGGTAATCCTTGAAAAAGCCACTGTCGGGCGAAACATGTAGCATGTTGGATAATATAGAAACCCCACAACCAACGTTGAGCTAAAGCAAAAGCTAAGTATATTAACGATTTTGAGATATTGGTAGATGTTTGAAAATTTTCATAAATTCAAAATTAAAAAAACAAAAAGAGTAAATTGGAACAACAAGGGACCAGTGACGAATTTGGGCAAGTCTTTAGCGGCACTGAAATTTATTGTCCACTAGACCCTCATACTGAGGCTCCTTTATATTTCGACCTATAAGTGCATATGTGTATATATGCACATAAATGAAAATCAATATTGTTCTGTAAATACTATAAATCTAATAGGATGTGCAAAAACTTGATCTTCCCTGATGCTTAGTATGGAGTGAGAAGAATTGAATTGAACCTCTTCCCTGAAGAAGAAAAAATGAAATCTGGCCATGTTGGCAGATGTTCTGTTTTTGAAATTTGAAGCTAAGTAGCTTTATTTTTTTTCCTGCAATGGTATTCAAACAAAAAATTCTTGAAAAATTATTTAGCTCAATGACGATTCACACTCGGCTGCTTAAGATAAGTTGATTCTGCAGTACCTGTGTTGTTATATCTGAAGATCCATATAATCAAAATGATACGCACGTCTAAAAAATATGTTTTATTTTTGGGTGCACGTAATGGACGCGCACCAAGTGGCATTTGCCACGCGTAGGTCATTACCGCCCGGTTACTGTGTGAGTCTTTGCCACTAGGTCAATGGCTGTCCGTAAGGTCTCAGACCCAAAATGGACGCGCGGCAATTTTCATTTTGACACACATCCATTTTTTGCAAAAAAAAGGCCTTTTTTACAGGCACACTAAAAATTGGATCGGCATGAGTCCAAAACCCGTGCCTACACTACCGCAAGCCATTTCTAAGTGCACCTTTGTAAAAGGACCCCTAGAGGACTTAAAAAAGACTGAGAAATGGGTTAAAATAAAGTCATAGTCTGTCAGTTGGAATACATGCAAGATATGAATCATCCAATTCCGTCTTCTCGTAATTATCACATTTCTGAAAAGACTTAAAATATTGATGAATGTTTTGTACTTTGGAAACAAAATAACCCGCCAAAGTCTCAGCAGAAAGCTAAGCTGGAACAGAAGAATTTGGTAAAAATAAATTTTCTTGTAACAAACCACATAACTTTCTCAGATGTGGCCATTCTATTCCCACCAGCTCAGAGTAATATATCTTTCTGGCTAAATTCAGACAACTCTTGTGTTCAGATTTAGCACTCCTCCAATAATCCTTCTCAACTTCACACTTAGATTTATGCCAACTACATTCTAATCTTTGGCTTTTCTTTTTAAGTTCCAGCAGTTCTCCTGAAAACCACAGAGAACTTATCTTCCTAGATGATTTAACTTTGAATTCAGGAGCCATATTATTTAATAAATTCTGAGTTACACAATTCCAATTAGATAACGGAGCATCTAACTGAGTCCATGATGTCTTCAGCAGTGGAAGTACCCTATACAATAGATATACTAAGCATTCCCCTTCTGAACCTATCATTCCTAAAACATTTACACTGAATATCAGAAAGAGTAATATTCAGTGTATAACAATCACAAAAATGGTCAGACCAAATTACAGGTCCCCACTTACAAAAGGTAACGAAAGATAAATAATTTGCAGAAATGAAATCCAACAAATGGCCCCTTTCATAAGAGGGAACCTTTGGATGCAAATAAAATTGTAAAGACTGCAAAAAAGATTTAAAAAAATTCAAAAACATCCTTATGTTTATCAACTTCAAAGTGTAAATTAAAATCACTCACTATCACTAACTTTGAAAATGTAGTACTGGCTTCTAAAATTAAAGAATAGAGTACAGAGGACATTGAACATCAAGCACAAAACTCAGCCCTAGTAAATTTTCAGCCGCGAATTAAGGAGATACCTCTCAAAGGGGTCTTTACTATGCTGCAGTGAGTGCTAAAGCGCCCCTACTGTAGGATAAAATGGCTTACCATGGGACACGATCATGTGTTCTATGGTAAATTGTGGATCTGAGTATACAAACCACGCAATTGGTCTGGGAGGGGGCATGTCTGAGGTCAGAGAATGGCTGTTTTTGCGTTAATCAGTTAGCGCTTCTTCATTACCGTGTACTAAGGGCTTTGCGCTACTGATTCTCGGTGTGGCAATTAAGAGAAAGTCTGTTCAATTCCTACGGGCTTCCTCTCATTTGCCACGTGGGAATGGCTAGCGTGGCTTTGTAAAAGAAGCCCTAACTGAGTAGAACAGGATTAGTGCGTGAGCCCTTACTACCTACAAAATAGGTGTCGATAAGTGCTTACGCATTAAGTTTTTTAATGGCTGTGCACTAATGGCAACATTAATGCAAGTATTTCTCAAAACAAATCCCTCAGTCTATGGTACCATGAGAGACTCAAAAACAAAAAAAACAAGACTCATTATCTGCTTATAATCCTGGCTAATTGCAATACAGATCCAAATATCTCCTATTTTATACAAAACAATAATATTAATTGCTATATATATATATATACATACATACATATATGATAAAGAGAGCCCTCAGCAGCGCTGCACAAACATAGAAGAAAGACAGTCCCTGCTCAAAGAGCTTACAATCTAGTAGACAAAAAATAAATAAAGTAAGCAAATCAAATCAATTAATGTGAACGGGAAGGAAGAGAGGAGGGTAGGTGGAGGCGAGTGGTTACAAGTGGTTACGAGTCAAAAGCAATGTTAAAGAGGTGGGCTTTCAGTCTAGATTTAAAGGTGGCCAAGGATGGAGCAAGACGTAGGGGCTCAGGAAGTTTATTCCAGGCGTAGGGTGCAGCGAGACAGAAGGCGCGAAGTCTGGAGTTGGCAGTAGTGGAGAAGGGAACAGATAAGAAGGATTTATCCATGGAGCGGAGTGCACGGGAAGGGGTGTAGGGAAGGACGAGTGTGGAGAGATACTGGGGAGCAGCAGAGTGAGTACATTTATAGGTTAGTAGAAGAAGTTTGAACAGGATGCGAAAACGGATAGGGAGCCAGTGAAGGATCTTAAGGAGAGGGGTAGTATGAGTAAAGCGACCCTGGCGGAAGATGAGACGGGCAGCAGAGTTTTGAACCGACTGGAGAGGGGAGAGGTGACTAAGTGGGAGGCCAGCAAGAAGCAGATTGCAGTAGTCTAAACGAGAGGTGACAAGGGTGTGGATGAGGGTTTTGGTAGAGTGCTCAGAAAGAAAGGGGCGGATTTTACGGATGTTGTAAAGAAAGAAACGACAGGTCTTGGCAGTCTGCTGGATATGAGCATAGAAGGAGAGAGAAGAGTCAAAGATGACCCCAAGGTTTTGAGCTGAGGAGACGGGGAGAATGAGAGAGCCATCAACAGAAATAGAAAACGGGGGGAGCGGGGAGGTGGGTTTGGGGGGGAAAATGAGAAGCTCGGTTTTGGTCATATTTAATTTCAGGTGGCGTTGAGACATCCAGACAGCAATGTCAGACAAGCACGCTGAAACTTTGAAGTGCTATACCACTTGGCAAAGAAATGTATTGTCTTAAAAAAAGTGGTTTTTGCTGAGGGCTCTCTTTATCATATATATTAAAAAAAGCAATTAATATTATTGTTTTGTACAAAATAGGAGATCTTGGGATCTGTATTGCAATTACCCAGGAATATAAGCAGATAACGAACATTAATGCAAGGCCATTATTATTCTTTTTATTCTGTTCTTTTCTAATTCCTCTTACTATTACCTATCTATATGTTAACCATCTCTCTGACCTCATGTGCAACTTTCTTTAAATTAGTTGCCTTACTCTCTAACTCTTCTTACTCTCTTACCTATTTTTATTCCCTTATCTCTTATTTGTCCTGTTTGTCTGTCCTAATTAGATTGTAAGCTCTGTCGAGCAGGGACTGTCTCTTCATGTTCAAGTGTTCAGCGCTGCATACGTCTAGTAGCGCTTTAGAAATGGTAAGTAGTAGTAGTAAAATAGGAAAATCAGCCATTATCCAGCTGGGGTAAAAATGGCCTTAGCATGAGGGAAAGACCTGTGTAAGAGCACACTAAGTGAAAAGACCCCAAAGTTATGGGGCCCTTTTACTAAGGTTCATAGGCGCCTAAGCATGTCCAATGCACATCAATCTGGAACTACCACCTGGCTACCGCGTGTCCCAGGTGGTAATTCTATTTATTACATGTGTCCGATACGCGCATCTGAAAATATATTTTTATTTTCTACCATGTGGCACTAACCGGACGGTAATGGGCAGTGTATGCATGCTGACAATTACCGCCCAGTTAACACGCGAGACCTTACCACTAGGTCAATGGGCGGTGGGAAGGTCTCAGGCCCAAAATGGAAGCACGCCAATTTTTATTTTGCTGCACATCCATTTTCAGCCAATAAAAAAAGGCCTTTTTTGTAGGTGCGGTGAAAAATGGACCTGCGCATATCCAATACATGTGTCTACAACAGTGCAGGCCATTTTTCAGCACACCTTAGTAAAAGGACCCATAAATGGACAAACCTTTTAGAAATTGATTCCAACAATAACAAGAAAATGGAATCTCCTTGAATTTCTCTTTCTTTTTCCTTTAAAGAGATAAAGGAAGCCAGTAATAGAGGGAAGGATACTTTAAAGCTTAACTACTCATTTTAAAGACTTTTTAAGTAAGGCTTCACAAGATTCAACATGTTTCTTAAAGGTAGTACCTTCCAGAATTTTTAGTTAAAGATGTGCGGCTGGGATTAATGACAGACTGCTTGTTTGAAACTGCGCAAACAACTTGTGGTGATTAGAAGGTTGTCACAAGCATATCAAGGGAGGCTTAAGGATTGCTCTCTACAATGTAAATTAATAAGTAATGCATAGCCTTCATAACTTGTTGTTATAGTTGGATGCAGCTGGATTAAAAATTAACACCATAAGGAATTCTGTTTGATTTGTTATTAATTCATGACATTAATATATGATTTCCTATAAGCACATAGCTCATAGCATTCCTGATTTGTTTCATGCAATATAAAGAGTCATACTGGAATCTAACCCAGATATTCAGTGCTGGGGCCATGCCTGAGCAGCAGCATTGAATATCTGGGTCGGCCACTGACCTGGAAGTTATGAGGGTATTGGCTAATATTCAGTGCCAAGGAGGTTTTATGGCAGGAGGCAGCATGAGCCTATCTGGCTCATTCTCTGGACTGAAGCCAGTTCATACCCCATAGGTTAAAAAACAAACAAAAACCTCAGGTTACACATGGGAAGCTTTCAAATAAATAAAAAAAGCTTGTCATAAACCTCACAAGTTTGCTATTGTTTTCAATAGCATCTGCGCATGTTTGGTGTCACACAATATGGCAGCAGTGCAGGGGAGACGGCTTCAGCTTTTTGAAGTCATGCCATCTCCTGTCATAAATCCTACTTGTTCAGTGCTAGCATCCGCATAAAGAAGGGGGAAGAAATAGGACTGCATTTTGTACTGCATTTAGCTATGTGGGCACAGGCACTGAGGGGGTCTTTTACAAAGGCACCCTAGCGTTTTAGAGTGTGCTAATAATTAGCATGCTAAACACTAGAGACACCAATAGGAATATATAGGCGTCTGTAGCATTTAGCGCATGCTTATTTTTAGTGTGTGCTAAAAACACTACCATGCCTTAGTAAAATGATCCATGAATATGGCGAGGGCCCATATCTGCTTGCTTCTCCCCTGACCAGCCTGGCAATAATGGCATCACTGTGGCATTCAAAGGCCATATTTAACTCCAGTGCCCTGTTAACTAAACGAGTGTTTAAAATATATGTAAGAGAGCAATATGCTAAATTGCAATATATAATTAGTTGTAAATATCTTAAAAACTTATTCTGAAGGACAGATGTATCAATGATGACACTGTAAGCTAACATATTATAGCATTCTGCTGGACAGGAAATATTTTAGTATTTATAATTTAATTTACGTACCTAAGTATTGTTATACTGGGACAGACCGAAGGTCTATCAAGTCCAGCATCCTGTTTCCAACAGTGGCCAATCCAGGTTACAAGTACCTGGCAAGATCTCAAAACAGAACAATACATTTTATGCTGCTTATCCTAGAAATAAGCAATGGATGTTCCCAAGTCCATTTTAGTAATGGCTTATGGACTTTTCTTTTAGGAAGCTATCTAAACCTTTTTTTTAAACCCCGCTAAGCTAACTGCTTTTACTACATTCTCTGACAAAGAATTCCAGAGTTTAATTACACATTGAGCGAAGAAGGGCTTAAGAGGTTAGAATCTTCGGCTTAGAGAAGAGATGCATGAGATGAGATATGACGGAAATGTATAAAATCATGAGAAGGGGAGTAATTGCTTACCTTGTAAACAGTATTGACAGGGTCATTCCATGAAACTAATAGGTAACACGCTTAAAGAAAATAAGACAAAGGGACCCTTTCTTAAAATGTGGTAAATATTTACTGCACTTTAACAGCAAAAATTAATGTGTCATAAGGGCAAAGAATATGCAGTAACTGCTGGGGCACACCCAGCATATCTCCTGCAGCAACTGCACAGAAAAATGCAGACCATGTCCATTCTCCACCCATAAGCTGTCCAGTCCCTGCCCCCTACATGGCACGTAGTCAACACACAAATTATCACATGTGGTCATACCAGCATGGTAACAATTACTGTGCTCCATAGTTGTTAAGGTATGCTAAAGTGTGCCTTAACTACTTAATTCATATTAGCAGAAAGGCCCCATAATGTTGTTGTTTTTATTTTTCATTGAAAAAAAGCTGTGGAATTTGTTGTCAGAAGTTTGGGCCATGGCAGTTAGCATAGTTTGGATTAAAAAGAATTTTGACAAGTTCCTGGAGGAAAAGTTCATAGACCATTATTAGCTGAGCAGATTTGAAAATGACACCACTTTATCTCTGGGTATGAGCATTAAAGAATGGATCTACTCCTTGGGATCTTGCTGGTTACTTGTAACCTGGATTGGCCACTGTTAGAGACAGGATGCTGAGCATGATGGACCTATGGTTTGACTCGGTATGACACATCTTATGTTCTTATGAGGTGTAGATTAGCTCCTTCCTTTCATCAACCATATACTTGGGACTAGCAGCTGCAACAGCTATCTGCAGAAGCTCCTCTCATCATTACCAGCAGAATGAATTGACTAATCCCTAGGAAGGCATAGAGAAGAGTCAGGGAATCCACAGCCTCTGAGACGCTAACTGGTGTAAACATGTCCGGCATAGATTTTGTCCCAGTCTCTACTCTTCTAAATACTAAAAATACCAGCAAATACACTGCCATTTGGAAGGATATGCTCGTTGACAGTCTTGGTTTGTGAAACTCAGCCAAGCAGACCAAACACCAGTCAATTGGCAATCCTACTTGTCACAGAAACTTCTGGGAAAGCCAAATGTGAAGGCTGATTTAAAAAAAAAAAATTGAGGCTATGATAGATAATTCTGTGCTTTTAAATATGCAGCACTGTATTTACATTGGTTTCTAAGTTATTGTATTGCAAAATCATTTAGTGGATACTTCTGTTCCATCTGTTTCCCTAAAATTAAGCACACAAGAGTAAATTTTATATATATATATATATGGTGCCTAAAAGTTCAATGTGGAAAAAAAATACACCTAGGCATATTCTCTAAAGTATGCCTAAATTTTATAGAATGGGCTTAAATTTCAACACAGTATATAGAATTACGCTGAGTGACTCTCCACACAACCAAATTTAGCCACGGTCATTTATACATTTACACGTTTTACTTGGTGTAAATCTCTATGCCTAAATTATTTTATTTATTTATTTATGGCATTTATACCCCGCTCTTTCCCACTCAATAGCAGGTTCAGTGCGGCTTACAAAGTATGGTACAAAGTATCACGGAGATAATACAGGTATGGAAACAATGTATCATAGAGATGGCATCCTATATAATAAAAAGCACCCTCAACGTTCTGAAGCTGACTCCGTGGCTTCAGTGAAGGGTTTGAAGCTTCTGAAGCTCAGGCTCCATCTCTGTCTGCTCCGCCCTCGCATCAAAACCTCATGACGTCGAGGGCGGGTAACAAAAACATGCTAAGCCACTCCCGTGCCCACAACAAACGACCATCTGCCTGCTCCGCCCTCGCGTCAAAACGTCACGACGTCCAGGATGGGCAATGAGTTATACCGGCATTAAAGAATCGTGCTCCCCAACTCGCGTGAACACAGGCGCGCGCCTTTAACTCCACTCGCATAACAACACAAAGTGCGCCTGTGTCTCACTACAAAAAAAAAACGCCAATCGAATCCCGAGCCCACAACAAGCGCGCCTGCGCACCGGCTACGATCACTCAGACAATCTGCTAACGCACAGCAGCAGCTGTCATTTTACCACAGTGGAGCAGAAAAACGGACAGGATTATTTCAATGCACGAAAAGTTGATCATGGTGAGTGCCCACACTCTCCCACACAGACGCTGCTACACTGTCCCCTCCCACACACACACACAATCATACACAAACTCTGACAACCTCCCCTCACAAACACACACACCCCCACCGACATCATAAAAGAAATATCCAAAGGAAAAACAGCATCTGGCTGCACACACAGACATACATTCCTTCAACCAGCAATCCTCTTTCTACAAGCATCATACAAACACTGTGCCATGGAGAAACACACTCACTCAGACACACACTACCCCCAACCATCCCCAAAACAGCAGACAGAAACTATGCCACGCTGTCTCTCACTTACACCCACAAACACAACCATACTACACCACCCCAACCCACACTACAACATACACACACTCTGCCATGGAGAGACAGCATCTCTCTCTCACACTCACACACACACACTCTCCGTCTCACACACACTCTCCGTCTCATACACTGTCGCACTCACAAACACTATGTATCGCACACATACTCTCTCACACTATCTATGTGAAACACACTCTCTCACACTCAGTTTGACTCACATCACTTTGACTCACGTACGCACTCGCACACACACTCATTCAAACAAACACAATCTCATTCTCACACACACACTCTCTCACACACACACACACTCACACCCAGACTCACTCTCTCTCTCTCACACACACACACACACTCGCACATTCACTCTCTCTCTTTCACACAGACACTATCACACACATTCGGCAAGAAATAATCACGAAGCACGCGTGCACACAACATCCTATTTGTAGGATGTAGTATTTCGTAACTTCCTTATACTACATCCTACAAATACAAAAAAAAAAAAAACAACACTACAAAACACAAAAATTAAAAAATGAAATTGCACATAAAGCACAAATTACAATTATTCATTACCAACACAACACAATTATAATAAAAACTATTACAACACATTCATGGCAGAAAACAAATACCATGCTAGGGCCCGTTTCATTTGTTTCAGAAACGGGCCTTTTGTACTAGTAATTACATGGAGTAGGTTCAGAGCAAATTTTAGAAACGCGTAGATTTTAGAAACGCTTATGTCCCACTCTTAGCCATGCCCCCTTTTCAACTATGCGACTTAGAATTTCTGTGCACCACATTACAGAATAT
This sequence comes from Microcaecilia unicolor, assembly GCF_901765095.1. Taxonomy (NCBI): domain Eukaryota; kingdom Metazoa; phylum Chordata; class Amphibia; order Gymnophiona; family Siphonopidae; genus Microcaecilia; species Microcaecilia unicolor. The sequence goes on from NC_044033.1 coordinate 115,461,183, forward strand.
GCTTAGCAAGTTCTGCACGTAAATCTTAATGCCAATTAGTGCTGATAATTGCTTCTTAACATCAAGTTGACAATGCTTATTAGATAGTTAACCAAATAAGTTACGTGCATTGTTGAAGAATATGCTTCGATTTCCATGTGGAAATTAAGAGGCAATATATAGAATCCCTGAGATGGCACCTAAAAAATTGTCACTGAAAAACATGTTCATTATTTTATAAACCAGACATAAAGTTGGGTGTGGTTTATAGAATAGCACTTATGCCCGAGAACTGTGATTACATGTAGGTATGGCCATTTACACCAATGGAAACATGGTGCATAAGTACATAAGTATTTGCATACTGGGACAGACCAAAGTTCCATCAAGCCCAGCATCCTGTTTCCAATAGGTTACAAGTACTGGCAAGATCCCAAAATATTATAATACATTTTATGCTGCTTATCCTAGAAATAAGCAGTGGATTTTCCCTAAGTCCATTTTAATAATGGTTTATGGACTTTTCCTTTAGGAAGCCAAGCCTTGTTTAAACCCTGCTAAGCTAACTGCTTTTACTACATTCTCTGGCAACAAATTCCAGAGTTTAATTACATGTTGAGTGAAGAAATATTTTCTCTGATTTTTAAAAAATGTACTACTTTGTAGCTTCATTTCATGCCCCGTAGTCCTAGTATTTTTGGAAAGAGTAAACAAGCGATTCAAGTCTACCCGTTCCACTTCACTCATTATTTTATAAACCTCTATCATATCTCCCCTCAGCCATCTCTTCTCCAAGTTGAAGAGCCCTAGTGGCTTTAGCCTTTCCTCATAGGGCAGTCGTCTCATCCCCTTTGTCATTTCCTTCTCCCTTCTCTGTACCTTTTCTAATTCCACTATATCTTTTTTTTAAGATGCGGTGACCAGAATTGAACACAATATTCGAGGTACTGTCGCACCATGGAACGATACAAAGGCAGTATAATGTCCTCATTTTTTGTTTTCCATTCCTTTTCTAATAATACCTAACATTCTATTTGCTTATACCTAAATTAGGAGCGGATCTCACCTTATTTTAAAATTACATGCGTAACTGAAAGGAACAACCTTGATTCACCCATGACCCTCCCATTTCCACAGCCTCTTTTCACTCACATGTAAAATGTAGATGCAGATATCGTGCCTAAATTTACATATGTACATTTTAATTCATTCTAATTAGTGGCAATAATTGCTTGTTAAAAAGCCAATTAACACTAATTAGCTCATTATTCAATTAAATTACATGAACAAAATAAAAGCACCTTCCCCTTTCATGCCTCTATGTTCCTTCTGTCCCCACCTCACATATGTATGCAAATTAATTGAATAGAAATATAAGCAAGAGTTAGTAAATAAGTACCCTAATATTTAAATGCCATGGTTGACATTTCTTTTAAACACCAGCTGCAGCACTTAAAGATATACCAGGATTTTCAGCACCATTCACTATGGGGTCCTCTTACTAAGCTGTAGGAAAGAGGGCCCTGCACTAGCAGCGAGAGTCATATTTCCTGCACGCCAGGGCCCTTTTTACCGCAGCTGATAAAATTCCCCCCCCCCCCCAAAAGGCACACGGTAAAATAACTCTTACCGTGTGGCCTTGTGATGGGGAGTACATACCGCCACCCATTGAGGTGGTAGTAAGGGCTCCAGCGGTAACCTGGAGATAGCTGGGCAGCACGTAGATCCCACACTAAGGGCTAGATTCTATATATGCTGCCTGAAAAATCAGTGCAGAAAACATTTCTGCCTAAGCGTATTCTATAAGCAGCGCCTAGATTTACGTGCGGTATATAGAATATGCTTAGTTGATATCCTAGTATCTAAAACTACGCGCATCCATTTACACCAACAAAAATGTGGCGTAAATTCCGGCATGTAGATTTAGGCGCAGTGTGCCATATTCTATAACAATGTGTGTGTAAATGTCACAATGCTCACAAAATACCCATTTGTACACACATAACCAAGCACATTTTCCATGCACACACAGTGCATTACAGAAGGGAACTGTGCGTGTGAATTCTAATTATTTCCAATTAGTGCTCATTATTGCTTGTTAAGTGCTGTTAACAATGCTGTTTGGCTTGTTAAGCCAATTAAGTTACGCATGTTATTATGAGTATGCTTGGATTTTGGTGCAGAACACTAGGCACACTATATAGAATTCGGGGATAAGCACCATTCTATAAACAGTACACAACTTGAAATGTCATTTATAGAATAACGCTTAGCGTGCATTTTGGGACTCTTTTACTAAGCTATGCTAAAAAGTGGTCAGCACTATCACTAGTGTGGGGCTTTACTGTGTCCTGAGGCCACTTTTAGTGTATCTGTAAAATGGCCACATTTCCCATTTTCACTATTAATAACTATGCGCTAATTTCCCCTTTAGCACATAGCCAGTAGTGTAGGAGCACTTACCAGCACCTGTTTTCTTGATGGTAAGGACTCCCCCGCTAATCACACGTTAATTGTTTGGCGCGTGCCAGTGTAGCTGTGCTAATCGATTAACATAGGACATGCCTACTGTCTGCCCCCAAACACGCCCCCAGCACTAAAAAAATAAAAAGTAGTTTTTAGAGAATGGGAAACATTCACCGATCCCAAAACTACTGCGGTATGTCTTAGCATGCTCCATGGTAATGCTCTTTACCCTGTGATAAGAATGCATTATATCAACCCAGTATCATCTCCTTTATGTACCATCCTATCAAGAGGCAGGCTATGTTCTCTGTACTAGGCCCTTCCCTCTGGAATTGCCTTCCTCAACATTTTAGACAAATAACTACTTCAGCACAATTTAAATCCGGGCTTAAATTAAAACCTTTCTTTTTAAAGATGTTTACTCATAAGCTTTTTACATAGTTCTCATTCTATTTTCCATTTTTCAGGGGGCAGTGCAGAGACAGGCTGCAGGGCCATGATATTTTAGCTCTCCATCCTTGTGTAGTCCTCAATTAATCAATAATAAAAAACAATATCAGAGTGCCTGAAATGCAGGGTACCTGGGGAAAGGAAGAAGCTATATGGATCATCCTGGAAAGAGAAGATAGAACCTATATCCACATGGGTGTTATCTACAGACCTCTGGCACCAAAGGAGAAGCTAGACAAGGACCTGATAGAAGATATTCATAAGCCTGGTATGAAAGGGAAGGTGCTGTTGTTGGGAGAGTTCTACATCCTGATGTGGATTGGAACGTCCGGTTGGCAGAATCGGAAATAAGTGGAGAGATCATAGATGCCTGTCAAAGTGCCTTGCTCAGACGACTGGTGATGGAACCGAGGGAAGAGTCGATGTTGGATCTAGTGCTTACAAATAGAGGAAGTGTTTCCAATGTCCATGTAGGTGCCCACCTAAGTAATAGTGATCATCACACAAAATGGTTTGACGTAAGATTTCAGATGTACTGATTTTGGTAAAATAGAATACTTGAAGAAGGAGCTGACTGCAGGGGTAGGAATTGGAGAAGTGGAACCACAGTGGTCCAAGCTGAAAACTGCTATAAATATGGAAACTGATCTTTGTGCAAGGAAGTAAACAAAAACAACTGAAACAGGAAGCCTATATGGTTCTCCAAACAAGTGGCTGAAAAAATAAGGGCACAACAATGCAATGAGCCTGCCATGAGTGGGAAAGCGCGGGGTACAAATGTAACAAAAAAAAAAATCACAGAAAAGATTACCAGATGAAGCTCAAAGAAGCAAAGAGGGAAATACAGCTAGTGAAAGTGCAGGCAGAAGAAAAAATGGCTAAAGATGTAAAGAGATATGGCAATACCTTTTTTAGGTATATTGTTGAAAGGAGAAAAAAATAGGAAATGAATGGAATGGCAAGATTGAAAGATACTGAAAATATCTATGTGAAGAGTGATGAGGATAAAGCGAATGTGTTAAACAAATACTTCTCTTCGGAGTTCATGGAAGAAAATCCTGGAGAAGGACTGCAGTCGGTTGCCAAAGGAATATCTGGGAATGGAGTGGATGTTGTCATTCACTGAAGAAAGTGTTTATAAACAGCTTGAAAATCTGAAATTGGACAGAGCTATGAGTCTGGATGGGATAAATCCCAGGATACTGAGAGAGCTCAGAGAAGTCCTGACGGGATCTCTTAAGGATTTATTTAATAGGTCTTTAGAGACGGGAGAGGTTCTGAGGGTTTGGAGACAAGTTGATGGGGTCCCTATTCACAAAAGTGGAGACAGGGAAGAAGTGGGAAACTACAGGCTGGTAAGCCTCATGTCGGTGGTAGGAAAAATAATGGAATTGCTGCTGAAGGAAAGGATAGTTGACTTTCTAGAAGCCGATGGGTTAGAAGATCCGAGGCAACATGGCTTTACCAAAGGAAAATCCTGGCAAATAAATTTGATTTACTTCTTTGACTGGGTAGGCAAAAAACTGGATGAAGGACATGCGTACCAGCACCAGATGGTATACATTCTAGAGTATTGACAGAACTGAAAAATGAACTTGCAGAACTATTGTTAGTAATATGTAATTTATCTTTAAAATCAAGCATGATACCAGAAGATTGGAGGGTGGCCAATGTAACACCGATTTTTTAAAAAGGTTCCAGAGGTGATCCAGGAAATTACAGACCACTGAGCCTGACATTGGTGCCAGGCAAAATGGTAGAGACTATTATAAAGAACAAAATTACAGAGCATATTCAAATGCATGGACTACTGAGATAAAGTCAGCATGGATTTAGTGAAGGGAAATGTTGCCTCACCAATCTACTACTTTTCTTTGAAGGGCTGAACAAACATGTGGATAAAGGTGAGCAGGTTGATATTGTGTATCTGGATTTTCAGAAGGCATTTGACAAAGTACCTCATGAAAGACTCCAGAGGAAATTGGAAATTCAAGGTAGGAGGTTATTGTGGATTAAAAACTGTTTAAAGGATAGAAAACAGAGAATAGGGTTAAATTGTCAGTATTCTCAAAGAAGAAGGGTAGATAGTAGGGTTCCACAGGGGTCTGTGTGGGACTGCTGCTTTTTAACATATTTATAAATCATCTAGATATGGGAATAACTAGTGAGGTAATTAAATTTGCTTACAACACAAAGTTATTCAAAGTTGTTAAATCGCAAGAGGATTGTGAAAAATTGCAAGATGACCTTATCAGACTGGGAGACTGGGCATCCAACTGACAGATGATGTTTAATGTGAGCAAGTTCAAAGTGATGCATGTGGGAAAGAGGAACCCAAACTATAGTTATGTGATGCAAGATTCCACATTAGAAGTCACCGACCAGGAAAAGGATCTACGCGTCATCGTTGATGATACTTTGAAACCTTCTGCTCAGTGTACTGCGGCAGCAAAGAAAGCAAATAGAATGTTAGCTATTATTAGGAAAGGCATGGGAAATAAAAGTGAGGATGTTATAATGCCTTTGTATCACTCCATGGTGTGATTGCACCTTGAATATTATGTGCAATTCTGGTCACCGCATCTCAAAAAAGATATAGTGGAATTGGAAAGGGTACAGAAAAGGGCGATGAAAATGATAAAGGGGATGGGACAACTTGCCTATGAGGAAAGGCTGAAATGGCTTGGGTTCTTCAGTTTGGAGAAAAGATGGCTGAGGGGAGATATGATAGAGGTATATAAGATACTGAGTGGAGTGGAACGGGTAGATGTGAATCATTTATTTACTCTTTCCAAAAATACTAGGACTAGGAGGCATGCAATTAAGGTACACAGTAGTAAATTTAAAACGAATCAGAGAAAATATTTCTTCACTCAACATGTAATTAAACTCTAGAATTCATTGCCAGAGAATGTTGTAAAAGCAGTTAGCTCAGCAGTGTTTTAAAAAGGTTTGGCTAGCTTCCTAAAAGGCCATAAGCCATTATTAAATTGAACTTCTGGGATAAGCAGCATAAAATATATTGTACTGTTTTGGGACCTTGCCAGGTACTTATGACCTGGATTGGCCACTGTTGGAAACAGGATGCTGGGCTTGATGGACCTTTATACTTATGTACTTATGACACGGTCCCTCACAGAAGACTCATGAATAAGCTGAAAGGGCTGAACTTAGGACCCAAAGTGGTGACCTGGATTGGAAACTGGTTGAGCAACATGTGGCAGAGTGTGGTGGTAAATGGAATCGGCTCTGAGGAAAGGAAGGTGAGTAGTGGCTGTCAACCTATAACCAGGAGGAAACCTCTTTCATGGAGCTCCAGTGATAAAAAGAATTGTGTACTAATATAAAGTCAGTGTTCAGAAAGCTATGACGTACAGGTGTGGCAGCAGAATGTCGCCTGTTGAAAACATCTGCTGCCGCACCTGTACATCATACCTTGCTGAGCACTGACTTTATATTAGCACACAATTCTTTTTTTCAACGGAGCTCCATGAAAGAAGTTTCCTCCTGGTTACAGGTTGACAACCACAGTTTTTTTCAGAGTCATTATAAAAGATTATAAGACTCCTGAGGCAGGCCAGTTGGCCAAAACACAGCCGCGTCAAGTCCTGTAGATTTACATGATTTATATCGTTTATCGTTTATTTATTTTCTATACCGTTTCTTATTGCATACACAAACCAGAACGGTTTACATCTTAAACAATAAAATATCAAAAATTTAAAATAACATATAAGAACTCCATTAATTTGACAGGAAAGCACAGCAAGCTAAAAACATCCATTCTAAAGAGTAAAAAACATCAGTGGACAATCCATTCATAACAAGTTTATATAAGCAAACATATGATTTGTTACTGCATATTTATTCTGGACCTATCAATAAACTGGAATTTACTCTACATCATCTAAAGACTGTATTTTTGTGTCATCTTCGCTGTGTTCCTTGTGGTTTCGAGTTTGAGAAGATTGTGTTCTTTTGTGTCCACATTGACTTCTTCTCTGGAGTGGAGCTTTTCAGGGGCTATGACTACAACTTCAGTGCCAGGCAGACTTCTATGGTCTATGCCCCAAAAAAGGCTAGGATAAATCAAGATCACATACACATATGATGTATCATGCCATACCATATGTAATGAGTTTATCTTGTTGGGCAGACTGGATGGACAGGTCTTTATCTGACGCCCTCCACTATGATACTAAGTTATTTACCAGTCTCTAAGACAGCTTCAGATGTTGTAGTCAGGTCTATTAGAGCAGCAAGCAGGTCCCTAGAGTAGTGGGGTGTACATTGAAGTGCACTATAAAAGGAGGACCCATGCCCATATTCCACTCTACCTGTTACACTTGTGGTGGAAAGTGTGAGCCCTCCCAAACTCCCCCAAACCCTACTACACCCACATATAGGTGACTACTTCACCCATAACGGCTATTGTAGTGGTGTACAGTTGGGTACAGTAGGTTTTTTGTGGGTTTTGGAGGACTCAGCATACATGTGAGAGGTGTACTTGGGAGCTCTTATATGAAGTCCTTTGCAGTACCCCATTGCTCTCCTGGGATGTCTATGTGGCCAATCTACTAAGAATTCTGGCTCCTCCTACATCCCAATGGCTTGATTTTCCACATTTTTCACTTGGATTTTTTTTTTCAAAAAAGGCCCAAAACGATAAATGCACAGAACATGAAAACATCTTACTTGTGGCCATTAAAAAAAAAAAAAGAAAAGAAAGACGTTTTGCTGTTTGGGAAATGGCTATATTTCCTATTCGGATTTAAGATGTTTAGCGCAAAACATCCAAAGTCTGACTTAGACATCATATCAAAAATGTCCCTGCATATGATCAACCTGGAAGACAGGTACTGCTGCTAGAATCTTGCTTAAGAGCAATTGAACCAAAAGTTCTTTTCATATATTATCAGGTGGGACTCAAATGGATGTTCATGAGGCAGCCTTTTCCCAACCAAGGTTGGATGCCAGCTCTTGTGTCCATTCTTTTCTTTACTCAATGTGTAATTAAACTCTGGAATTCATTGCCAGAGAATGTAGTAAAAGCAGTTAGCTTAGCGAGGTTTAAAAAAAAGGTTTGGATTGCTTCCTAAAGGAAAAGTCCATAGACCATTATTACAATGGACTTGGGGAAAATCCACTGCTTATTTCTGTGACCTGGTTTGACCTCTGTTGGAAACAGGATGCTGGACTTGATGGACCTTCGGTCTGTCCCAATATGGCAATACTTATGTACTTATGTACATATGTACTTATCTCCACAGAAACCATGACAGGGGATCAGCCTCAGTACTAATGTTGCTGGATATCTCAGCAGCCTTCACATTGTGGATTATAATATCATGCTTACAAGGATTCTGGAAATAGGAATCCTTGGCACCATTTGTACATAGTTCAAATCCTACTTTTCAGACAAACAACAATCACTTTTGTTAGCAACAGCACATCGTCGCTTTGGGCACTGAATTGCAGGGTCACCTCTAGTCTATAGATTTGCTGTCATGTGTAGCATGGATAGAGTGTATGTGGGTTGGAGTGGAGGATGGGGTGCAGAAGAGGAAACATGTTGATTTAAGAATGAGGTGCACGGTTCTTGTGGTAGTCATTTTAATTAACTTTGCTTGTGTATAATGATGATCATTGATGTCATAGCTATATTTAGTTTATCCACGGACAACTGCAAACATTCTAAGGCCATTGATCCTGAACACTGCAGGTTGCTGTTATCAGATTTCCATTCCTGACATGAGTGACATCAGTGGAATGGTTGTGTCAGAGCTGCCTAAGGCACCTTCTGATGCCAGTCTTTGTCCTCTATGGAAGATATTAAAGGCATGCATTTTTGGTTAGGATATTCATCTTGTTTAGGTCATCAGATGAAAAATATGCACTTACATGGCAATTTCAAGCCTACACACATATTTGTCCAGTAAAATTCAACCTGCAAAATTAGCTGAGGAAGGAAAATAGCATACTTTTCTTTCTGTAATAAATGTACCTGCTAAAAGTGCAGGCAAAATATCTGGGTTATTTATACCCATGGCACATTTTAAAGTATGTTTTCACTTGGGAATTGGTGCAAAGACAACAGGCAAATGCAGACGATTTGAAAATTGTCCCCAACATTTCTTAATGTACACATTCTAAATATCTTAGTGCAAGCATTAATACATAGGCCAAATAGGGTTTGTTTTTTTTAACTGTCCACCTTGAGGCATATTCTACTGGCACTTTTACCAATGCACTTTGCACCAATTTAAAAAAGGTACCGTTATTGTGAGAACTAAATTCAAAAGGATTCAAAAGAAAAGGTCTAAGAGAACAGGGGCTGCCCCATTCTAGAACATCGTGAAAGCAAGTGCACAATCCTGAGCCACATTGTTGCTGGGCAAAAAGAGCTTTTCGCAGGTGAGCAAAAGTGGTATCATATAGGAATTTGAATCCTGCTCTATATCATTAGATAAGTAATACATTGGCTGGAATAAATTGTCATGAATGAAGTTTAACCTAATACCTTTCAGTTCTTAGCATAAGATGAACTTTCCTTCCTGTACCCTAATCCACTCTGTCTCCTCTTCCTCAACTATGTATTTCTCCTCTCCGGAATTGGTAATCACCACTTACGGAACTATGTAAGCCACATTGAGCCTGCAAATAGGTGGAAAAATGTGGGATACAAATGTTATAAATAAATAAATAAACACTCAAGAACATTTGCAGGCGCATTTAAGGGTCCTTTTACAAAGGTGTGCTAACAAATTTAGTGTGTGCTAAAGATTGGCATGCGCTAAATGATAAGACACCCATTATGGGGCCCTTTTACCAAGCAGCAGTAAAAGGGACCCTGTGATGGTATGAGTGTGTGGATTTGCCGTATGCCAAGGGCCCTTTTACTGCAGCATTTTTTTAAAAGGATATGGCTGTGCGGTAAATACAAACTTTCCATGCGGTAAAGGCTCCTGTACTAACCAAGCAGTAAAATTTTAAAATACTTCTGGTCATGCTGCAAATGGCACGCAGTGGGGTGGCACTACTGTGGTGAGCTGGTGGTAGTGTCAGATTGGCACATGCCAATGCTACATGTCTCATCATTTAGCACATGCTAAACGTTAGCGTGCACTAAATCTGTTAGTGTGCCTTAGTAAAGGACCCCCTAGTACAGGTATGATTTGGGGGAGGTTAATAATTTTTTAGTTTAAACTTTTTATTTTTACAAACAGAGGTGCCAAAAAAATACAAATACAATATAACAAAGTAACCCCTCCCCCCCAAAAAAAATATGTCTAACAAATACAATATGTGGAGGGGCATAATCAAACGAAAATGTCTATCTCCATGGGTGTTTATCTCAGAGAACGGGTCCGTGAAGGGGCGGACCGAACCGTATTTTCGAAAAAAATAGACATCCATGTTCTATTCGACAATTTGTGAGCTGGGCGTTTTTGTTTTTCAGCGATAATGGAAAATGAAAGCGCCCAGCTCAAAAATGAATACATTCAAGGCATTTGTTCGTGGGAGGGGCCAGGATTCGTAGTGCACTGGTCCCCCTCACATGCCAGGACACCAACCGGGCACCCTAGGGGGCACTTTTACAAAAAAAAAAAAAAAAGGTAAAAGAGCTCCCAGGTGCATAGCACCCTTCCCTTGTGTGTTGAGCCCCCCCAAATCCCCCTCAAAACCCACTGCCCACAAGTCTACACCAATACTATAGCCCTAAGGGGTGAAAGGGGGCACCTACATGTGGGTACAGTGGGTTTGGGGGGTTGGACGACTAAGCATTAAGCAGCAGAATTGTACGAGGTAGGGGGGGATGGGCCTGGGTCCACCTGCCTGAAGTCCACTGCACCCCCTAACAACTGCTCCAGGGACCTGCATACTGCTGCCAGGGAGGTGGGTATGACATTTGAGGGTGAAAATAAAAAGTTGTGAAACATCATTTTTTGTGGTGGGAGGGCGTTAGTGACCACTGGGGGAGTCAGGGGAGGTCATCCCCGATTCCCTCTGGTGGTAATCTGGTCATTTAGGGCACTTTTGGGGGCCTTATTCGTGAAAAAACAGGGTCCAGGAAAAGTGCCCTAAATTCTAGCTACAAACGCATACTTTTTTTCCATTATCGGCGAAAGGCTCCCATCTCTGTTCGGGTGATAACCATGCCCCAGTCCCGCCTTCACCACGCCTCTGACACGCCCCCGTCAACTTTGTACGCCTCCGCGATGGAGTGCAGTTGAAAACGTCCAAGTTCGGCTTTTGATTATACCGCGTTATTCGTTTTTGTGAGATAAATGTCCATCTCCTGATTTAGGTCGGAACTTGGGCATTTTTCTCATTCAATTATAAGCAGGATAGTACCTATTTAATAAAAAGGAATGCATTCTGTTTTTCACTCTTGACTTAAACACCCCCCAGATGTAGCCAAACATTGCACAGTGTTCTCCCCAAAATACTTTTCATTACATTGAAAACTATTTTAGACATGTAAATCACTATTTATATTTTTCTTTTTTTTATTTAATTTTATTTTTACGCTGTTTTATTTCAGTTATGATATAGCATTAGAGAAATGATTTTAAAAAACCAGTTAATATTCATTAAAGCACATTAACATATATGAATTTGAATTAAGCACACTCCATTTTGAATCATGGTTATAACTTTATTTAATGCATGTTAGATTTCATTAATGTGTATTAGAACATTACAGCTTGTTAGTAAATGAGGCCCAAAGTTGTCATTTTTTGGTCATAATTTCAAAAATGATACATGACAGCTGCACGTCCCTATTACATGCCCATATAAGTGGCTGTGAAAATTACGTATTTTCCTATCAGTGGTTCAGTGCCAATGCAATGCTACCCTTTTAGTTCATACATTCAGAGAACATGAAAGATATACTACCATTTATGCCGTGAAATCATGAGTTATGCTTATTTTAATGCATTTTATTACAAAAGATTTATAAGTCCATTTCTTCTAATGGTCTATATACTAATATGTATCAATGTATCTGTCTTCATTCTTCAACAGGCATAAACTACATGTCAGAAATGAGTCACTTAGTAGGCACATCTGGAGTAATGACTTTTAATAGCTTACATCCAACCTGCCTAAAGAGCATTGTAAGACATGCCTATAAATGATGTCACCATATTCCACAAGATTTACTACCCAGATATATAATGTACTCTTTGTTCTTAAACTAAACGAGCACTGTCTGTTCAAACAAGAATAGTTACCCTTGCAGCTGGTATTCTAACTATATATCCAACCATTTTAACAGAAGGATCACCTATCAGCCAGAATCATATGTTACTAGTTCTTGTTTTGAAAATACATATGATTCTCATGTTATTCTGAAATCCAATATTTGTAAATTTAATTAATATTGCCATGGGTAGGGAGTCTCTGGAGCACATTAGCTCTGCTTACTCTGAGTTTCTTTAGTATCCACATTCTGTTAAAGAACAGTTCTGAAAAATAAGTTCCTTTTTCATAGCAACACAGTTCTTTATTATGGTTTCATACAACAAAGCACAGCTTTATTGTAGGTGGCCAGATTAACTCTGCAGTACTCCTGCAAGGGGCTTCCATACTCCACCCCATACAGTCTTGTTCTTTGTCCTTCAACTTCCCTGTCAAACCCTTAAGCTATGAAGAAAAATGAGGGCAACTCCTCTTTCATTGGTCCTTTGTATTTTGGGGCCCCGATAGGGCCTTTGCCTCCTCCCCTGTTCTCTGTCTCTCTCTTTAGTTCTGTTAATCAGTTTTCTTTTCCACAACTTTGTTCTGTCCCCAAACTTTCTTTTCAAACTTGCCCGTAATTAAAAACCAAAAAGAAAAATTACAGCACTGGTTTTTTCCCATCTTTGAAACCAGGGCTGGGGAAGCGTCCTCCCTTGCAGTGTTACTTGACACACTGGCCCGTGCACTGCTGGCTTGGAGAAAATAAATCACAATGTATTAAAACTGGAAACAGAAAGGTAGCCATATGAAATAATTAATAACTTATTTCCATTGCAAGGTCCTCCTCTGTAGTAGTGTATTAGGGCTGTACACCTTTCAAACCCTTGCTCACAGCAGGGGCGTATCTGGACTCCGGCGGTAGGGGGGGCCAGAGCCAGAGGGAGGGGGCACATTTTAGCCCCCCCCCCCCCCCGCCGCCACCGACCCCCCCCACCATTGTCAGAGCCCCCACCGCCACCAATGACTCTCTCCACCCCCCTCCCGCCGCCAACCCTCCCCCGCTGCAGTTGCTTACCTTTGCTGGTGGGGGGCCCCAACCCCCGCCAGCCGAGGTCCGCTTCCACCTGCCGCTGCCTTAAAAACTACTTCTTCAGCCAGCGGGGGACCCCAAACCCCCGCCAGCCACCCCGAGGTGTTTAAAATTCATCTTCGGCCTCCGTGGCCGTGCTGCTGTTGATAGGAGCTGTTGAATCCACTTTGGAGTCTGACGTCGTTGTACGTTGTACGTGCTGCGACGTCAGACTCCGAAGTGGATTCAACAGCTCCTATCAACAGCAGCACGGCCACGGAGGCCGAAGATGAACTTTAAACACCTCGGGGCGGCTGGCGGGGGTTTGGGGGTCACCCGCCGGCTGAAGAAGTAGTTTTTAAGGCAGCGGCAGGTGGAAGCGGACCTCGGCTGGCGGGGGTTGGGGTCCCCCGCCAGCAAAAGTAAGCAACGGCAGCGGGGGAGGGTTGATGGCGGTAGGGGGGTCCAGGGCAAAATCTGCGGGGGCCCAGACCCCTGAGGCCCCACGCAGATACGCCCCTGGCTCACAGGCCTTGTCTATATCCATATCCTCAGGCCTTTCCATGGCATTTGTGTTTTGAGGCCCTGTCTCCACAGGCTATGGCTCTTTATCTGGGTCTTCTTTTCTCTGCCCTTCCGCCTCCTCCTCCTCCTCTCTAGCTGCTTTGGTTTTCAATCCCCACCACTGAAGTCACACCTTCCTTTGCTTGGTGTACTCCTCCAGATTCAACCGTTTTTGCAACTCGCTCTCTATCTCCACAATTTTAGGTTTTAATTCTTCAATAGCTGTTGTTGTTTCAACAAACAACATCATCACCTCATGGCTACATTAGTTCAGGATAGCTATTTATTCATAAATGCCTTATCTGATGAAAAAGTCTTTGGTTCTTTTCAGTGGCGTAGGAAGGGGGGGGCGGGGGGGCGGTCCGCCCCGGGTGCACGCCGCTGGGGGGTGTCGGCTCCGCGCTGGTGCACTGCCCTCTCTGCCCCAGAACAGGTTACTTCCTGTTCCGGGACAGAGAGAGCAGTGAACCAGCGCGGAGCTCAAACACCCCAGCAACGTGTAGTTGGGGCGGATCGGCCTTCCCGCCCGTCTCTCGCTGCGGTGGGGGGGTATGCGCTCTGAGGGGGTGCGCTCCAGCAGGAGGAGGGTGCGCCGTGCTGCACCGGGGGGGGGGGGCGCAGCGACGACCCGCCCCGGGTGTCAGCTTCCCTCGCTACGGCTCTGGTTCTTTTACTATCCGTAGGCCCCTGGGGATCATTGCATTAACGTACTTCCATGGAGTTCTGCTCAAACAGATTTATTGTAGATATTTTGTAGTTGAAACCGGGTATCCTGTGTGAAGGGTTCTCCCTTTTCATCTAATAGAGCTGGTTTAGCCTTTCCTCATAGGAAAGTCATCCCATCTCCTTTATCATTTTCGTCGCCCTTCTCAGTACCTTTTGCATCATTAACTTGACCTGCTCCTTGGAGTAACCCTAAAATTCCCCTTGGTTTTGTGCCATATTTAGGGCCCTGTTTACTAAGCCACAATATAGGCTCTAGTGTTTTTAGCACAAGTTAAAAATTAGCACACGCTAGCGTTCATCTCAATTTGTTAGCTCTGGGAATCTCTCATCTGAAATGGCATATGTTTCGCTACAAATCTTTTTCAAGAATAAACCCCTAAAAGATAAACATAATTAGGATACTAATCCCACACACAACTCTAATAACAGATTCAAAAATTAATATATAAAGATTTATACCTCTTTAATAGACCCGACTCATCTTGCCGACCATAGTATTTAAACCAGTCAAGATGGTGGCCATGTCTCTTGCAGGTTTATACAGTCAGCTGACTTCAAGCCTATACGGCTTAGTAAAAGGGCCCCCCAGTGACTTGCCCAGAGTCACAAGGAGCTGTAGTGCGAATTGAACCTACTTCCTCAGGATCAAAGCCCACTTCACTAACCACTAGGCATCTCCTCCACTGTGTGTTGGTGTAAAACAAAATTGCAGATAACAAGGAGCCTTGGGATATTCTAGAGTATAATGATTTCTAGGTATGGAAAGCCTGAAAATGCAGTCTGAAACTATTCATTTCATATTGTTCCCCGTGTTGTTTCCAGGAATGTTCATTTTATTCATTTTCATTTGGATTTGTTTTTAATCACAGGAGCAAAGTCATTAAATATGCACTCTTTGAAAGAGGGTGTACTATGTGCAAAGAGGACATCCTCTTTCTGAATTAGTACACAACTATCTGCCGGATACTATATATTGCACCAAGATTTCTATGTGGAAATTGATTCATAACAATGCAATTATTGACACTAATTGGCATTGATTAGAATTTACGTACAGAACTGTCTAGGCATATTTTATAACATACTGTGTAACATAGTAACATACATAGTAGATGACGGCAGAAAAAGACCTGCACGGTGCATCTAGTCTGCCCAACAAGATAAACTCATATGTGCTACTTCTTGCGTATACCTTACCTTGATTTGTATCTGCCATTTTCAGGACACAGACCGTAGAAGTCTTGCCCAGTACTAGCCCCACCACCCAAACACCAGCCCCGCCTCCCAATCTCGGCTAAGCTTCTGAGGATCCATTCCTTCTGTTTATCCCACGCATGTTTGAATTCCACTACCGTTTTCATCTCCACCACCTCCCGCGGGAGGGCATTCCAAGTATCTACCACTCTCTCCGTGAAAAAATACTTCCTTCACTCTCATATCATGTCCTCTCGTTCTACCGCCCTCCCATTACCGGAAAAGGTTCGTTTGCGGATTAATACCTTTCAAATATTTGAACGTCTGTATCATATCACCCCTGTTTCCCCTTTCCTCCAGCGTATACATGTAAGTTACATAGTTGAAAAGGGGGCATGGCCATGGGTGTTGAATGGGAGGATCATGGTCATTTCATTATAGAATATACTTGGTCTGTGCGTAATTTAGGTGTCGGTATGTATACCAGGCGTAACTGCCTGTGACTAAATTTAGTTATGTGGATGGGCACTCAGCATATTCTATAAACCACATGAAAATTTAGGATTATTCTGTAACATATGCCTAAATGAAGGTGCATTTTATAGAATGTGCTTAAGTGAATTTCATTTTTGCACCGAATGTTTAGGTGTGATATATAGAATCTAGTCCACTGGGCAGAAATTCTATAAATGCCACTCATAATATATCACCAAAAAAATTGGCACTGAATGGTAGTCTATAGCAGGCATTTGGGATCAGCGCCCTTTATAGAATAGCAAGTAGCATCAGTATCTGCGCTCAACTTTGGGCACAAGGAGTTACACTAACTGAAACCAGGTGTATCTCACAGGGTGCAAGCTGAGCACTGATCCCTGATTTCTATAACATTGAGTGCATTTTAAGGGGATGCTCCTGACCCACCCCGCCTCTTCTATGGCCACGCCCCTTTACAGTTCCATATGGAAACATGCACTATTCTATAAGTGGGTGCATAAGTAGGTTTTCTCACAGATCTGCCATTTCTGCCCCGTTTCGACTCCATGCATCCATTAGAATGCATATCTGCGCCGGAACAATTTCCCCCTATGCGTGCACGTGAAGTGGTATGTGCATGTGCAATAGATGACCTCTTTGCAATTAGGGCACACTCTCTTGAAAGAGTGTGTACTATTATTGGCAAATGATAAAAAATTAATGGTCATGTTGTTTCTGCTCATTTTCATTTAATAAAGACATGCAACATCATAGGATATGTCTCTGACATTTTTCATACAATTGCAAATAAATGCACATCTGTAATGATTTCTAGGATGAATGAATATCCCCCATCCTCATCAAGGATTTAAACTATTCAAGGGTTTTGACTCTGACACCTAGACCATTAAAACAATTTAATACATTCTAAGTGGGCTTACAATAAAACATAAGAAATATTGCATGATTTACACAACACCCAAAAGATGACATTAAGCATCAGAGTAACATAAAACACAATATGCACGTCCAATTATACAAATAGAATAGCTGCCACTAATTAACAACTGGCTCCATATCACTGTTCAAATAAAAAAGCTTCAACTTCTGTCTAATCAGTCTTTTTCAGCTTTCAGTATCACTGACAAACTATTCCATGGAATAGGGGCTGCAAAGGTTAATGCTGGAGAATAAAATTCTACTTTCCATAGCATCTACCAACAAATCCTAGTTTACAGATTGCAGTGACCTTGTGGGGAAATACCTCTGTAAAACTCCATGATTAATAATGTCAAATGCAATAAGATATCTGATGCAATTAACGAAACATTCCCTCAATCACATCCCAGATGCATTCCATTGGATGATGAAATTAAAAGGGTTTTTTAATGCTTTCAAAAACCATATTGAAAGGGATCAAGATAGAAAGGTCATTCAAGAAGTCCTAAAGTCATGTGAGGGCTGCTAATTTGATACATTCCCCATAAGAAAGCAAAATGGAAATTGGATGACAACTGGTAGGGTCATCTTGATTGAAAAGGGCTTTTTCAGTGTAAGATGTACAATGGCCCTCTTTAAATGGGAAGGATGGATGCCAGCACTAAGTGAAACATTGACAATACTTGTCAAAGTATCAAGTACAGTATCTTTTGGCATCTTTAATCAGCTAAACAGGACGGGAATCTAAAAGAAATGTAATATTCTGCAAACAAGCAAGATGTCTGATGACTTCATCTTTACAAATGAGAGAAAGAATTCCATCTCAAAAGAGATATACTTACCAGAAGAATCAACTCTTATGGAAAAAGTGATGTTAAAAGAGGAGGATAATACTTCAAACAGTGGAAAAGTTGGATAAATCTCACTCTTAATGCCAGAAATGGGGATCTTATCAGTGGATTCTGCATGTCTGGTTAATAAAATTTAATATTTTGTAAGAAAAATAATTGTTCTTGGACCTGGGATCAAACCAGTACTTTTTCTCCATTTGTGCTCAGCATGTGTGAACTTTTTCTTGGCTTGAACTATGTCAGGAGAGAATTAAGGAGTGACTTTCCTCTGCTGGCCATTAGATTTTTTTTTTTAATAGTACTACATTACCTAGAGTAACACCATGTCCCAGCTTGAAGCCGTATAACGATGATGGTTTATCCCCTTTACCTCCAGTTAGATTTTACATTGTTCTTTCAGTTTTGCTGGATTAGGAATGCCCCAAGCCAAACCTTGGATCTAGTTGAACAGTTAAATGGGGAAAGAGATTATTTGAGATGACTGCTTTGGAATGAAAAATCATATCAAGCAGAATAAATAAATGAATGGAAATCAGTAACATTAAGTATAGACATTCACTTCAGGAGACGAGGGATAATCACAATCAAGTTAAAATCAGTCAAAATGTTTATGAATTTCGATTTTATCCTCAACAAGACTAACATTTCAACCACTATCAAGCACTAACAGGACAGGGACGGAAATAAATAAAGATTCCAGGCCCACCTCCTGTGCATTTACACCATGGAAATATTTCAAAGACTCTATTATATACACCCTGTCCCAGCTTTCTTCCAAAGTATATTAAAGAGCCCTTTTACTAATCTGCATTAAGCAGCTAGCATGGGTTTACCATTTCATAGCAGTTAGCATGAACCTGCACTAACAGCTACCGTGTATTAAAACTAACCTGTGTGGTAAAAAACAAAAAACCTTTTCTAGCTGCTTAACATGGGTAGGGGCAGGATGTGGGCACCACATGGGTATAATAAGGCATGACACTGACAACTAGCATGTGGATCAATGTCATGTGCTAACTGTTACAACTGTAAAAAGTGGTGGCATTAAGTACAGCCACCTTATTGGCAGCTAAGTAGTGCAGTCATGATCTATGTCCTTCCCCGATTTGAGGTGCCTCTAGGTGCAGCCAAGGATAGAACAATCTCCTCCAGCCACAGGCTCCCGGTACAATGAAGAAATAGATGTCCACCAGTAACTTCAATCTTAAGGACTTTTATTCCATGCAGGTTTCTAGTACACAGTTCCAACAGCAGCATTCACCTTCAATCTTAAGCACATATAAGCCGCCTGAAAGTATGTGGCAAATAGTTCCCTTTAAGCAGCAGGCTATCAGCACATACCAGGGTTCAATATAGGCTTACAGTCAGCTCCAGTCTGGGCTCTTTATCCAGGGCACAATAAACAGTAGTTCAATTCCCAAGACAAACAGTTCTTTCAGTTCATCATCACAGTTCAGTCACCAAGCAGCAGTTTCTACCTTCTATCCTCTTTACCTTCAGGAGAGTTCAATACTTTAGGGACTCCCTCTACCCAAGGGTTCCCCCCTGCATCAGCTTCAGTGGTGAATTCAATACCTTTGGGACTTCCTCTCACCCTACTTCAGCCTACTTCAGTACTTTAGGGACCTCCCTGCCTAAGGGTTTTCAGCCTGCAAATACTTTAGGGACCTCCTTGCCCAAGGGTTTTCAGCCTGCAACTGCTTCTCTCCTTCTGCTTCTCTCTCCTGAACTGAACTGCTGAGACTCCTTCCCACCTGCCTAATCAATCCCTGGCTTCAGCTACCACAACCAATCATTCTCCTTCCATTAGCTTCCCCTCACCCATACCAGCTGAGTTAAGCATTAGACTAATGAGACCAATGGTGAGCTCCTGCACACAGGGTTTCCTAACTCGCTTTCCGCCTAGGGGCAGCCACTCTACACAACCTGCCAGCTTACACCCATGTCTTCCCCGATTGCAGCTAGGAGTCCAGTCTGGGTTCTTCATCTCACCCTCTGGCTCCTTGCCTGCAATGCCTTCTGGGACTTGTATTTCAGACTGAAACTGCCTTAACCCAACTATCTTGGATGTGACTTTATCACATCACCCACAAAATCCCAACAGAGCAGATCCCCCCCCCCCACACATACACATATACAACAACAACAACAACAACAACAACAACTCTTTGATCAAAGCCACCCTGCAAAGCCCTTTTCAAAGGAGACCCCTCTAATACCCCACCCCCAGGAGCCATCCCTGGTGGTGGGATGTTGGAGCAGGGTAGTAGCAGCCCACTTCTGCTCAAGCCCATCTGGCTCTGGCAATAAAATGGCACCACTGACTCCTAATGATAGTTTCTTGGTATTACAGCTAAGGATCAGCAGGCATCATAAGAACACAAGAATAACCATAATGGGTCAGATCAATGGTCCATCTAGGCCAGTATCCTGCTTCCAACAGTAGCCAATCCAGGTCACAAGTACCTGAGAGGAACCTATATAGTAACAACATTCTATGCTACCAACCCCAGGGCAAGCAGTGGCTTCCCCCATGTCCATCTCAATAATGGACTATGGACGTTTACTCCAGGAATTTGTCCAAACCTTTTTTAAATAGAGATACGCTAACCACTGTTACCACGTATTTTGGCAGCGAGTTCCAGAGCTTAACTATTCTTTGAGTGAAAAAATATTTGCTCCTATTTGTTTTAAAAGTAATTACATGTAATTTAATTGAGTGTCCCCTGGTCTTTGTACTTTTTGAAAGAGTGAAAAATCGATTCACTTTTACCTGTTCTACACCACTCAGGATTTTGTAGACCTCAATCATATCCCCCCTCATTTTGCTGAGGTGAAATGGAACAGGAACAAAGGGGAACTGCTCTTGACCTAGCCCGTCAGCAATAGCTCTTGGATAAGTCTTGAAGGTTCTCATGAAGTCAGGGTGGTTGGAGGTGATTCAGGTTAATGTTAGAGGAAGGGCCTTCTGAAGGTGACAGGGATACATACAAACTTGGAGTTCAGATGGGAGAGGCTTTGGGGAAAGTGGATCAGGTGTGTGTAGCCTTTCAGGGGGATCAGATCTGTGGGTTGGATCTTGAAGTGGGGCAGATCTTGGGAGTAGATCTGAGTGATGAGTTTTGTTTTTTTTTTGGGGGGGGGGGTAGATCTTGGTGAGACCAGATCTTATCAGGGGATTGTGTCTTCTGGGGGGGATCAGATGTCAGAGGCTGATCTGAGGGAGGACTTGTGGGGGAAATTGGATATTTTGGGAGGGATCAGATCTTAGGAGGTGGAGCTTTGGGGGTAGACCTGTGAGAGAAAATCAGATCCTGGAGAGAATCAGATCCTTGGGGCTTCAAAAGGGGGATTGGATTAGATGTAGGAATCTTCGTAGGGGATTGGATAGAGAAAATGTGCAGCTATATCAGTATTGTGGTGTATTTGTGGGGCCAGCACCATAATACATGCCATGGCAGATAGCACATGTAAGCCCAGACTGTCTATCTCTGTATGCAATGCAGTGCCCATGCGAGTAAGGCTTTGTTAAACTCTAAACATTTCTAGATATGGAGTCTCATTTTACATACTGTAGAATGTAGAGATTTGAACTGAGATACCCAGGCCAGGATGTTCTCAATTCCGGTGGTATATTAGAAAAATATTTGCTGTCAGTCTTTTCTAGAATACCTGCAGTAGTGCATATAGAGTTACCAGCCTGTGCATCAGGAACAGCCATTTTACAAACAAACACCCTGAAAAAAAATGAATGGCAGAGACTCAGCGGCTTCAACAGGCAATTTCACCACTTCTATGCATGGGTGACACTACTTCCACATGTAGATGTCCCATTTTATTAATTTACATGTGTTAAGTGCCACCACTTATGTAGTGAGGCTACAATTTTAACATGGTTTTTATTTATTTATTGGGATTTATCGACCGCCTTTATGAAGAGATTCACCCAAGGTGGTGTACAGCAGGTACAGTTTAAAAATAAAATAAAGGGAGGCACGGATCTCCCTCAAAACTATATATAAAACAACAAAGCAGATCAGAATAAAAATAAGAAGTGGTTTATTAAAACAGGTACCCGACATGGCCATGTTTCACCCTCAGTTACCATAATACTACTGATACACTTAATAAGCATGCATTAGAATATTCAACTAACATAGATATGATGCTAATGATTTTCTACAATACGGCTTTCTGTATAACTGATGGACCAAGTACAGATATATGATGGGAACAAAATGTGTGGTACAGAGTCAGTTGGGATAATTAGATGGTTAGCTAAATTCAAGGCAAGTTCTTTATATAGTTAAGCAAGAGATAAGGAACTGATCTAAGTTAGTCCAGGTGCAGAATGAGTGTATAGTCAGTCACCCTATGTATTAAAGGCTTGGGAGAAGAGCCAGGCTTTTACCTGCTTCCTAAAGGAGAGGTAGTCTTGAGTTATATGTAGCCCCTCTGGGAGTAAATTCCAGATTGTGGGGGCTACTCCTGAGAAGACTCGCTGGCAGGTATCACATCGTACAATTTCTTTTGATGAAATTAAGTATGTGGGGTTAAGGAGACTGACTCTTAATCCCTCATGTAAAGCCCTAGCTAAAATGCACATTTAAAACCTATGCCTGCCTTTGAGCTGGTATGAAACCTGATGTGAAAGTTTTTCCCCATACACATGTGTTCCTTTTGTAAAATGGGGAATAAATATGTACATTTTAGTCCTTCCCAAACCATGCCCAAACCATACGCCCTTGAATCTTTGTATGGTGTAGATCGCCACATGTAAATAGGGACTTTCTGAAATTGCCATCTACATATGTAATTGCCACTATTTACATATTTTACATATGTAAAATAATGGCCATAGTCAAGTGAGGAATAAAGATGAAATAGAAAGACTATCTAGCACCACATGCTCAGGGCAGAAGTTTAAATGCTCAATAGTGCTAGGCAGTAAAGCTAGTGTACATTTATTATCAATATATGATCTCATTTCAGTGGTATGAACCAGTGCCAGATTTGCTTTTATAAGTGGAAACATCTGTGCTGTGATAGTAACCAAAAGTGAGTCCAGCTAAAGGAAACATCGCTTGCTATTAACTTTAATCTTGAAAAAATCTCTTTGAGAAGTACCCTTTACTTTAAAAAGTCTTGCGCAGCTGGTATTATTCTGAGAATAGAACAACAAATCATATCTGCACAGTATTTCCATAAAAATAACATTTGATTTTATATGTCCATTTTCTGGATCATTAAAATGGGATTGTTTTTTTCTTGAGTCACACAATGGAATAGTCATTGTCTCGTGATGATAGATAGTAGCCTGGTTCCACCTGTTTTAGAAGGAAAGTATATTGAGCTATACATTCTATTTTCATTATCCAGAAGTTAGGTATAAAGTTCATTTTACCATGTTTTCCCTTTCTAAGCCTTCTAGCCTAGATGATTGCCCAGGCACCTCAAAGACTTATTGACTGAGAACCGGAGAGGAAAGGCTCCAGTGAGATGTTTTCTCTCAGAATTGCTTCTGCACCAGCTGTCGCCTGTATACTGAATAGAAAAAATAGACTCAAATTCAAGTCTCCTAATCTGCAGTGATTAGTATAACAGTCGCGCTTTGGAGTTACACTTTTAAGTTGCTGGATCTGGGGAATAAAAAGAGCAGTTATAATCTGAAACCCACAGAGCAGCTACTAGCTTTCAACATCTGTTGCAACTGATTGGTCAAATGGATAGTTCCACTACTGTTACCCAGTCACAAACACTAAAAGGTTCTGTATAGAAATATAAAATCTTGAGTGATGATTTCTGAAAATGCATGTAATAATTGCAACATGAAATCAAATTTTCATTGACTGTCGAGTAGGCAAACACATTTGTAAGTCTAGACATACAGAGTTGTACATCTTAAAATCCTACTCCCTCCAAAGTTCACTGAGCTCTAAAACTGAATAGCTTATTCTGGGAACCAAGTGGAGGGGCATAATCGAAAGGGGCGCCCAAGATTTTCTGAGGACGTCCTCGCAGGATGTCCCGGCGAAGGGGCGGGGAAATCTGTATTATCGAAACAAGATGGGCGTCCATCTTTCATTTCAATAATACGGTCGGGGACGCCTAAATCTTGAAATTTAGGTCGTCCCTAGAGATGGTCATCCTTAGACTTGGTCCTTTCTGATTTTCGGCAATAATGGAAACTAAGGACGCCCACATCAGAAACGAGCAAATGCAAGCCATTTGGTCATGAGAGGAGCCAGCATTCGTAGTTCACTGGTCCCCCTGACATGCCAGGACACCAACCGGACACCCTAGGGGGCACTGCAGTGGACTTCAGAAATTGCTCCCAGGTACATAGCTCCCTTACCTTGTGTGCTGAGCCCCCCCAAACCTCCCCAAACCCCACTCCCCACAACTGTACACCACTGCCATAGCCCTTTTGGGTGAAGGGAGGCACCTAGATGTGGGTACAGTGGGTTTCTGGTGGGTTTTGAAGGGCTCACATTTACCACCACAAGTGTAGCAGGTGGAGGGGATGGGCCTGGGACTGCCTGCCTGAAGTATGCTTAGGTGTAGTTCATGCGACTAAATCCATGCACATCTATTTACAACAACGGAAAGCTGGCCTAAATCCTGGTGTGTAGATTTACGCACTCTGGCCCATATTTTATAACAACATGCATATGTTTTGGAAGGGTCCAAGAAAACAGCAGGGTAATCGATCTGCAAACTCCAAGATGGAAACCAAACGAAGCAGATATATATGTGGAAAACAATATTTAATGGATACAAGTCAATAAAATTAGCAAGCCCGACACAGGCCGTGTTTCGCCCCACTGGGCTGCATCAGGGGCTACAAAACAAACAATCATATAACAATTAAAACAAGTATAAAAACAAATGAAAATAAAAACATAAACGCAGCATATATTTCATTGGTTTTTAACTTATGTAATTGACTGTTTTATATGTGTAACATATTATGTAATTTTTGATTAATATTTATTATAATACATATTTCATTCGATATTTGTTTATTAATATGCATATATATATATATATATATATATATATATATTGTTTGTTTGTGAATGGTATGTTATTGAATAATATTGTTTAATTCATGTCTATCATTTAATTTGTGTAATTAGGTACGTCGTAATATCGTTTGGATATTTTAATTTATTTATTTTTTTGTATATCGAATTATGTTATCATGGTGTTCTATGACTATCAGCCAAGCATATAATTATGATAATGGAATGAAATTATTATTTTATTTTCATTTGTTTTTACACTTGTTTTAATTGTTATATGATTATTTGTTTTGTAGCCCCTGATGCAGCCCAGTGGGGCGAAACACGGCCTGTGTCGGGCTTGCTAATTTTATTGACTTGTATCCATTAAATATTGTTTTCTACATATATATCTGCTTCGTTTGGTTTCTATTATGTTTTGGAACGCCCATGAAATGCCCATTGCCATGCCCCTAGCCACTCCCCTTTTTGCCTGCACATGTTAGAATTGAGGCACAGTACATTACAGAATACGCTTAGCAATGTACACACATAAATTCTAATTTTTGCCAATTAGTGCTCGCTGTTGCTTGTTAAGAACTGTTAACAATGCTTAACAGCTTTTTAAATCAATTAATCTACATGCATAGTTGTAGAATACATCTAGATGTACATGCAGAACTGGGCATAACTCTAGGCATAGGGTTACCATCCAGCTTATAATCGAACGAGAATAACGCCCAAGTTCCGACCTAAATCGGGAGATGGGCGTTCTTCTCACAAAAACAAATAAAGCGGCATAATCGAAAGCCGAACTTTGGACGCTTTCAACTGCACTCCGTCGCGGATGCGGACAAAGTTGACGGGGGAGTGTCGGAGGCGTGGTGAAGGCGGAACTGGGGCGTGGTTATCACCCGAACAGAGATGGGCGCCCTTCGCCGATAATGGATGCGTTTGTAGCTAGAATTTAGGGCACTTTTCCTGGACCCTGTTTTTTGACGAATAAGGCCCCAAAAAGTGCCCTAAATGACCAGATGACCCCCAGAGGGAGTCGGGGATGACCTCCCCTGACTCCCCCAGTGGTCACTAACCCCCTCCCACCACAACAAATGATGTTTCACAACTTTTTACTTTCACCCTCAAATGTCATACCCTCCTCCCAAGCAACAGTATGCAGGTCCCTGGAACAGTTGTTAGGGGATGCAGTGGACGTCAGGCAGGTGGACCCAGGCCCATCCCCCCCCTACCTGTTACAATTGTGCTGCTTAATGCTACTAGTCGTCCAACCCCCCCCAAACTCCCTGTACCCACATGTAGGTGCCCCCCTTCACCGCTTAGGGCTATAGTACTGGTGTAGACTTGTGGGCAGTGGGTTTTGAGGGGGATTTGGGGGGCTCAACACCCAAGGGAAGGGTGCTATGCACCTGGGAGCTCTTTTACCTTTTTTTTTGTTTTTGTAAAAGTGCCCCCTAGGGTGCCCGGTTGGTGTCCTGGCATGTGAGGGGGACCAGTGCACTATGAATCCTGGCCCCTCCCACGAACAAATGCCTTGCATTTATTCGTTTTTGAGCTGGGCGATTTCATTTTCCATTATCGGTGAAAAGCAAAAACGCCCAGCTCACACCTTGGCGAATAAAGCATGGGCGTCTATTTTTTAAAAAAAATACGGTTCACTCCGCCCCTTCACGGACCCGTTCTCGGAGATTAACGCCCATGGAGATAGGCGTTTCTGGTCGATTATGCCCCTCCATATGTCAAGATTTACCCGGACATGTTCTCTTTTTGAGGACATGTCCGGGCAACCGGGCGGGTTTTGCCAATCTGCCCGTTTGTCCGGATTTCAGGACAAACAGGCAGGGTGGTGGGCTGGCCGTCCTATCCGTACAAACGGGCAGATTGCTAGCCTCCCCATCCCCTTACTTACTACTGCCTTGATTGTCTAGTGACCTTTTCCGCCTTTGGCGCAGGAAAGAGCCCCCTCTTTCCTGCCCGGAGCACTGCCCTGCATGCATCCTTCCTGTTTGTGATGGCACCGATTCAAAATGGCCACCAAGAGTTGAAGTGACCTGCGAGACTTCAACTCTTGGCGGCCATTTTGAATGGGTGCCGAGATCATGAACAGGAAGGATGTATGCAGGGCAGCACTCCAGACAGGAAAGAGGGGGCTCTTTCCTGCCCCAAAGAGGTCACTAGACCACCAGGGCAGTAGTAAGGTTAGGGGAGGGGGTGACGGGGAGGGGGAGTGATGGGGTGTGTGACAGGGGGAGGGGAAAATGTGACAAGGGGAGGAGCGAGGGTGTGAAAGGGGGCATGGCGTGGAGTGAAAGGGGGCGGGACGGGTGTGAGAGGGGCATGATGGGGCATGAGGGGAGGGGCATGAAAGGGGACGGGGCATGTGTTCTCCTTTTTGGGGGAAAACATATGGCAACCCTATCTAGGCACACTATATAGAATCTGGGGGTAAGCACTAATATTCAGCAGAGATAGCCAGCTACCTTGTGCTGAATATTAGCAGATGGTCAGCTAAGCACTATTTAACAGTTCCTGGCCAGATAAACAGAACTGAATATCGGGCCCATAGTTCCTTTCATAGAAGTATTAAAGAGACTGGAAACTACAAAATGGTTAGAATTACCTCCGTGATGGAAAAATTAAAAGAAACTTAATAAAAGGATACAAAACTATTTGCAACCTTTTGGACTGCACAATGTGAGGCAGCGTGTCTTTACTGAACACAGATCATGTTTTAGATTGGGTGACTAGAGATTTAGATCAAAGACATGCACTGAATGTGATTTACTGTGATTTCAGCAAAGCTTGATACTGTACTGTTCAGGAGACTCATGAGTAAACTGAGCAACCTGGGTATAGATCCATCTGGAAGACTAAATTAGAAAATGGTGGAGTGAAGACAGAGGGTGGTAACAACAGGTGAGGTATTCTTCAAGGTGAGGTCTTTGAGTCAATTCTGTTCAACATCATTTTGAACAACATTGTGGAAGAGTTGGAGTTTCTCTTGTAGATTATACTAAGGTGTGTAACACAGTGGACATGTTTGACAGAGTAGACAGAATAAGATATATTGGAAGCCTTGGAAAATTATGATTGAAGGCTGAATTTGAGATTTTTGAATTTCCCTAAATCACCAGTTTTCTCTCCTTTGGAGATGAACAAAAATATCTGAAAGAGATCTGCAGGATATTCAGGGATCAAAGGTTAAAAAGTTTTGATCTTACAGGCTTTCTGGAGATTTCTGATCCAGTTTAACACAGCAACTTTAATAGCTGCCTTTGCCCTGGAATAGGACCAAAATTGGATTCTTCGTCTGTATTTTCAATTTAAAGGAGCTGAGTTTCTGGAACCAAATGTGTTAATATTTCCTGACCTTCGCCGAGCTACACAGATGCAATGGAGAGCTTTTTTTAGCACTTAAATAGTAATTTTGGGAGGGTCTTTTTCTCTTCAATTGCCTTGTAAATGTATGGTAAAATTTGCTGATAAAAATTGTGTTTTCCTGGACCCAGAACATTTGAAAAATGTTATAACGGATCCAAGATGGTGTCTGAAGCAGACAGGCACCTGGTGTGCTCTTGAACCTCTGCGAGTGGACCAAACGTTTGGAGCTTTTCCCCATGCTGGAAATAGGGAAAAGAAAATGGAAAACTAAGGCTCTTTCCTCCCCGAGCCTGGTAGAAAATCCTACCTTACGTCAGGCCACTCTTGAGAATTTTGACATCTGAACGCTGGGAGGCCCAACGCCCGCTTCAATGGGATCCGCGGGTAGTGAAGCGGACCGCATCAAGGGAGTTTCACTTAGTCCTCCCTCAGTTGCAGCTCCCCCATGACCCAGAAGCAGTTTTGTGCTGATGGAGATGCAGCAAGGTGAAGCAACCAAAGTGGGACAGGATTCCCCTGCAAGAGGAGGACCCGTCACCAGGTCGTCTCCTGGGATTCGAACATCCAAGGTATTCAGCCTTCCTATTTCTTTAACCAGGACCTGCTTCCAGAGGGAATGGTGGATTAAAGAGACCAGCTGTGGTGACAATGGAGTCTCTATGGGAACCAATCCAAGGTTTGAACTCTTCCCTCCTTCAAGTGTCTAACTCCATTAGGGGAGAGGTTTTGGAGTTAAAACAATCTTATCAGCTGTGAGGAATGGGTTGATAAGCAGAAGCGGCAGGGGAGAAAAGGTGCCCTTCTTCCAGGTAGGGAGGAAAAGGGGAAAGAGGGGGACTACAGAAACTACCGATCCCAGAAGGCCGAGCAGGGCCGAGGGAGGGGGGAGAGGGGAAACTACAAGTCCCAGGAGCTTGAGTTGAGGAGGAAACAGGAGGGGGAGGACTTTCCTTCGCAGAGAAGCCAGGGGGAGGAGGCTGATTGGGAAATGAGGTCTGAGGAAGGGAATGAGGAACACCTGCTGGGGGAGGGAGGGACCGAGCATATGGACTGGCAAGTGGGAGAAGAGGGGGGGGGGCAAGAGGAGATGGATACCTCAGCTTTTGCTCGTGGCCAGAGGGGACTGAAGGAACGTAAGTCCTGGAAAAACACACTGTATGAGTTCTAGACCTGTGCGGGAGGTTGTCAGGAGTGAGTGCTGACAAATGAGGGAGGTGGGTCTCTAGGTTTAGCTGAGAAGAAATTGCTAAACCTAGGGGAATTCATACAGCAGTGAGAAAGTTGGGAACTGGATAGCATTTGAACTTGAAAGCTGAACTTTGTTTTAGAGCTCTGTAGTGGGTAGAGAAATGAACTGAAGGTGCCTGTGCCAGGAACAGGACCAGTATGGAGGCATTTTTGCTTGGTAGCCTGGCTGGAGAGAAGCCAAGGAGCCGATAGGCTCGGTTGCTGGCCTAAAACTGTGAATGCTTGGTCTGCTCAAAAGTAGATGACGGCCTCAACCTGAGGAAAAGAACTCCGGACCTGCAGAACCCGGGCGGGTCACCAGGAAGGGGGGGGAAAGTCCTGGCGGACGGAACTGTTTCTTGGGGATACACAAAGAGCCGTATTTTTTTGGAGTGGCCAGCCGGTCCTGAAACTAATGGGCTCACGGCTGGCTAGAGTGAACCTAGCAGAGGAAGCATGATCTGTGTTTGAATAACAACTAGGAGGAATACTTGCGGTGCGGAGGTGGTTCCCGGAGCGGAGCAAGGAGGGGGCAACCCCTCGAGGTGTCGACTGGTATCGAAGTGACAAGTGGTGGCAGTGGTGGGATCGATCGAGCCCAGGTTCCAGTGAGCCGAAAGCGGATGCGGAGGCTGCACCGGGATTCACGCCCGAGAGCTGGGGAGCTTAAACCCGAAAGCTGACCAACCTCCAGCTTCTGGTGAGCATATCGGGAGCTGGGAGGGGGTGGAGTGAAAACTTAGAGTATTGTGAAAAGACCACACTTGGTGTTTTTTCTCTCATTTTCTTGCAGGTGGAAGGTCAAGGTGGTCAGGATGGATCCGAAGGAGATGTTTGCCTTTATGACGCACCAATTCCAAAAACAACAAGAGATGGCGCATAAACTTATGGAGGAGTCGTTGGCGGCTTCCAGAGCTCAGCAGCAACCACTTTTGGACCTGTTTCAGGAATTCCTGCGAGCCGGAGGAAGAGTGCCGGGGCCTGGCGAGAGTGGTGCAACTTTTCGGGGCGAAGGGCCAGCTGGACTGGTAGGGCATGCGGGGGTGAACTGGCTTCCGTGGGGAAAGTTGACTGATGCTGATAATATTGAAGATTATCTGGGGGCTTTTGAGAGGGTGGCGGTGACCGCGGGGTGGCCGCAGGAGCAATGGACCATAAGGCTAGCTCCTGCGCTGTCTGGGGAGGCTTTAGCTGCTTTTCGGGCCCTACCTACTGGACATATAACAGATTACCCAAGGCTGAAAGCAGCTATTTTGGACAGGTTTGGACTAAGCAAACATGCATACAGGAGAAGGTTTCGGGAATTCAAGTGGGTGGAAGGGGAAACTCCGAGGGTGCTGGCTCAGAAATTAAGAGATTTGGCGGGGAAATGGTTAGAGCCAGAACGACGGTCAATGCAGCAAATAATGGAAGAGCTAGTTCTGGAACAGTTCTTGGAGTCCTTGCCCAGGGGTCTTCAAGTAATCACCAATCTAATGCATTTTTTTGAGGGGGTAAGCAAACATGTGGACAATGGGGAGCCGGTTGATATTGTATATCTGGATTTTCAGAAGGCGTTTGACAAAGTGCCGCACGAAAGACTCCTGAAGAAATTGCAGAGCCATGGAATCGGAGGTAGGGTATTATTATGGATTAAGAACTGGTTGAAAGATAGGAAGCAGAGAGTAGGATTGCGTGGCCAGTATTCTCAGTGGAGGAGGGTAGTTAGTGGGGTCCCGCAGGGGTCTGTGCTGGGTCCGTTGCTTTTTAATGTATTTATAAATGACCTAGAGATGGGAATAACTAGTGAGGTAATTAAATTCGCCGATGACACAAAATTATTCAGGGTCGTCAAGTCGCAGGAGGAATGTGAACGATTTCAGGAGGACCTTGCGAGACTGGGAGAATGGGCGTGCAAGTGGCAGATGAAGTTCAATGTTGACAAGTGCAAAGTGATGCATGTGGGTAAGAGGAACCCGAATTATAGCTACGTCTTGCAAGGTTCCGCGTTAGGAGTTACGGATCAAGAAAGGGATCTGGGTGTCGTCGTCGATGATACGCTGAAACCTTCTGCTCAGTGTGCTGCTGCGGCTAGGAAAGCGAATAGAATGTTGGGTGTTATTAGGAAGGGTATGGAGTCCAGGTGTGCGGATGTTATAATGCCGTTGTATCGCTCCATGGTGCGACCGCACCTGGAGTATTGTGTTCAGTACTGGTCTCCGTATCTCAAAAAAGATATAGTAGAATTGGAAAAGGTACAGCGAAGGGCGACGAAAATGATAGTGGGGATGGGACGACTTTCCTATGAAGAGAGGCTGAGAAGGCTAGGGCTTTTCAGCTTGGAGAAGAGACGGCTGAGGGGAGATATAATAGAAGTGTATAAAATAATGAGTGGAATGGATCGGGTGGATGTGAAGCGACTGTTCACGCTATCCAAAAATACTAGGACTAGAGGGCATGAGTTGAAGCTACAGTGTGGTAAATTTAAAACGAATCGGAGAAAATTTTTCTTCACCCAACGTGTAATTAGACTCTGGAATTCGTTGCCGGAGAACGTGGTACGGGCGGTTAGCTTGACGGAGTTTAAAAAGGGGTTAGATAGATTCCTAAAGGACAAGTCCATAGACCGCTATTAAATGGACTTGGAAAAATTCCGCATTTTTAGGTATAACTTGTCTGGAATGTTTTTACGTTTGGGGAGCGTGCCAGGTGCCCTTGACCTGGATTGGCCACTGTCGGTGACAGGATGCTGGGCTAGATGGACCTTTGGTCTTTCCCAGTATGGCACTACTTATGTACTTATGTACTTATGTACTTATTTAATTAAAAGGGGCTGTGGAACCCTTGAGGAGGCAATTCAGAGTATGGATTGCTTCCTAGAGTCACAGCTTTGTGCTCGCAAGGTGGCCCAGCAGGGGGGGGGGGGGGTTTGGGTAGTCCTAAGCTGAGTAAGGTAGCTGAAGTAAAGGCCCCGAGGGGTTGGGAGGGAAGTAAGGTGGACGAGAGAATGTGTTATCGTTGTGGGAGGAAGGGCCATGTGAGGAGGGACTGTGTGGTTAAATTGCAATTGGTGGCCGGCGGGAGGAGGGGTGGCGGGCATGAGTTCTGCCAACAGGTCGAAGTGATGGGGGTGGAGGTGGAAGGACTGTTGGACTCAGGAGCGGATCAAACAATGCTGGCCCAGTCCTTGTGGGAACAGATCATGGTGAAGGGAGCGGGAAGAGTGGGGAGGAGGGGACAGGAGGTCACGATACAATGTGTGCATGGGGCTGCTAGTAGATACCCGCTGCGGCATGTTAGGATAGTAGGTCCTTTGGGAGCGCATTGGGTCTGGGCGGCGGTTCTGCCTAAATTGCCGCAAGCCCTTATTTTGGGAAGGGATTGGCCCCCATTTTCGGAGTATTTAAGAGAGAGAGAAGGTTTAGTGGTTACCCGGTCACAGCGGAAGGGGGAGACGGGGCAGGAGCAGTCTTTATCCCATATATTTCCTTTTCAGATGGAGGTATTGGGTGACCCGGGGAAAACCAGAGATACCGGGGGGCATAAGAAGACCGTTCAGCGTCAGAGAGCTCTATCTATGAAAGAACTGGAACAGGAGACTGATTTCCCTGATGAGGCCGGGGAGGTAAGGGAGCAGTTCCCTTCTTTTGAGAGGGAGCAGCGGGCAGATCCCACTCTGCAGTATGCCTGGGAGCGAGTAAGGGATGGGGGCAGAGGGGCTCAGGGCCCAGGTTTTGTGGTAGACAAGGGACTTCTTTTCCGCGAACCTGCGGGGGAGGGGATGGGGACGTACGGAGGCAGTTAGTAGTGCCGCGGGGGTTTCGGAGCCTACTGTTACGGTTGGCTCACGATCACCCTCTGGGGGGGCATAAAGGAGCCCAGAATACTGTCTCCCAGTTGTTAAGACGCTTTTATTGGCCGGGTATATATAAAGAGGTTGAAAAATATTGTGAGTCTTGTCCTTTATGTCAGAAGGTATCCGAACAGGGTCCAGGGAGGGTCCCTTTACATCCATTGCCCCGAATAGGGACTCCTCTGGGGCGGATTGCGATGGATATAATTGGACCTATTCAAAAATCTACACGGGGGTTCTCTTATATTTTAGTGATTATGGATATGGCCACTCGTTTCCCTTGGGCAATTCCTTTACGTAGCATTTCTGCTAAAGTCATTGCTGCAGAACTGATTCACATTTTCTGCGAAGTCGGGTTTCCTCGGGAGGTGCTCACTGATAGGGGGTCCAATTTTAGATTGCGGGCACTGGCCCAGGTATGGGAGGCCTTCGGTATTGTCCACATTTGTACTGCTGCATATCATCCTCAGACCAATGGACTGGTAGAAAGATTTAATAAGACCCTGAAGACCCTGCTCAGGAAGGGATTGGGCTCTAACTTAGATAAATGGGATCAATTACTGCCGTTTGTTCTGTATGTAACGAGGGAGTGCGTTCAGGCCTCCCTAGGGGTGTCCCCATTCGAGTTGTTCTTTGGTCGAGCCCCAAGGGGAGTCTTAGATATAGTGAAGGAGCGTTGGGTACCCCCAGAGCTAGAGGATAACACAGTAGTATCTTACCTGCATGATTTAAAGGGGCGGTTGAGGCGGTTGGGGGTCTACTCTAGAGACAAATTGCAGGCCGCGCAGCAATATCAGAAAGCTTCATATGATAAAAAAGCCCAGGAAAGGGAGGTGGGAATAGGGGATAAAGTGCTGATTATGGTCTCAGATAATCCGCACAAATTTAGTGGTAACTGGAGAGGACCTATGACGGTAATCAGGCGGTTGGGGCCAGTCACTTATGAGGTGAGGAATGAGCAGGGAAGAAAGCAGACTTATCATATCAATTTGATAAAACCGTGGCATGCCAGAGAGGTATGTTGGGCCACGGCAGAGGACTTAGCGGAGGAGGATCTAGGTCCCCAGATATCCGAGATGGAGGCCCAGGGGGAGTTGCAGGTGGGAGGGGCGTTAGACGGGCACCAAAAGGAGCAAATAAAGGCTCTTTTGGGGGAATTTGAGGATGTGCTGACCCCTTTCCCAGGGGAAACGCGTCTAATTATGCATGATATACGTACTGGGGAAGGGAAGGTGGTAAGGCAGAGGCCGCATAGGCTGTCACCCCTAAAGCAACAGGAGGTGAATAGACAAGTTAGCGAAATGTTGAAGTTGGGGGTGATTGAGGAATCACACAGCCCTTGGGCAAGCCCGGTCGTGCTAGTGCTCAAGTCTGACGGAACATGGCGTTTTTGTATTGATTTCCGCCAAGTTAATGCCCTCTCTGTTCCGGATGCGTATCCGATGCCGAGGATAGAGGAATTGCTGGATAGGCTAGGGACAGCCCGGTTTTTGTCAACTCTGGACTTGACAAAAGGCTATTGGCAGATTCCGCTCTCTGCTGAAGCCAGGCCGAAAACAGCATTTTGTACGCCTCTCGGCCTGTTTCAGTTCAAACGGATGCCATTTGGCTTGAATTCCGCTGCGGCATCCTGTCAACGCCTGTTAGATCAGGTGTTGAGACCACATCAGGCTTATGCTGCAGCCTATCTAGATGATGTCATCATTCATAGCCAGGACTGGAAGTCACATCTGTATCAGGTGGGGAAGGTCCTGAAGGCTTTCCGGGACGCAGGGCTGACTCTCAACCCCCAGAAATGTTATTTTGCTCAGAGGGAGGTGAAATATTTGGGCTATAGGGTGGGGAATGGGCAGATAAGGCCATTACAGGGTAAGGTCGAAAGTATTCAACTGTTTCCCCGCCCGGAGTCCAAGAAACTAATGAGGGGGTTTTTGGGGCTAGTGGGGTATTATCGAAGGTTCATTCCTCACTTTGCTACTTTGGCCGCTCCCTTGACCGGAATGTTAAAAAAAGATAAGCCCAATCGGTTAAGGTGGGGGGAAGTAGAGCAGGGGGCATTTGTGGCTCTTCGGCAAGCACTGTGTGAGGAACCAGTACTTAGGGCCGTAGATTTTGACAGGGAATTTGTCCTGCACACGGATGCTTCTGGCACCGGGTTGGGGGCAGTGCTATCACAGGTTTACGGGGAGGAGGAACACCCGGTGTTGTATTTGAGCAGAAAGTTGCTCCCTCATGAAACGAAGTATGCAACCATTGAGAGAGAATGTCTGGCAGTAAGGTGGGCCATACAGAAATGTCAGTTTTATCTGGAGGGACGGCCATTCAAGTTGTTTACTGACCATGCCCCTTTAAAGTGGTTAGCGCAGATGAAGGATAGCAATGCTAGGCTGACGAGGTGGTATCTGGCATTGCAACCCTTTCAATATCACATTGAACATAGAGCAGGGAAGTTGCTACCACATGTGGACGTTTTGAGTAGGATTGCTAGCCCGGAAGGAGAAGGAAGGGGGAAGAAGCGGGCTAGCAATCACTTAAGGGGGGGGGGGTATGTGAGGAATGGGTTGATAAGCAGAAGCGGCAGGGGAGAAAAGGTGCCCTTCTTCCAGGTAGGGAGGAAAAGGGGAAAGAGGGGGACTACAGAAACTACCGATCCCAGAAGGCCGAGCAGGGCCGAGGGAGGGGGGAGAGGGGAAACTACAAGTCCCAGGAGCTTGAGTTGAGGAGGAAACAGGAGGGGGAGGACTTTCCTTCGCAGAGAAGCCAGGGGGAGGAGGCTGATTGGGAAATGAGGTCTGAGGAAGGGAATGAGGAACACCTGCTGGGGGAGGGAGGGACCGAGCATATGGACTGGCAAGTGGGAGAAGAGGGGGGGGGCAAGAGGAGATGGATACCTCAGCTTTTGCTCGTGGCCAGAGGGGACTGAAGGAACGTAAGTCCTGGAAAAACACACTGTATGAGTTCTAGACCTGTGCGGGAGGTTGTCAGGAGTGAGTGCTGACAAATGAGGGAGGTGGGTCTCTAGGTTTAGCTGAGAAGAAATTGCTAAACCTAGGGGAATTCATACAGCAGTGAGAAAGTTGGGAACTGGATAGCATTTGAACTTGAAAGCTGAACTTTGTTTTAGAGCTCTGTAGTGGGTAGAGAAATGAACTGAAGGTGCCTGTGCCAGGAACAGGACCAGTATGGAGGCATTTTTGCTTGGTAGCCTGGCTGGAGAGAAGCCAAGGAGCCGATAGGCTCGGTTGCTGGCCTAAAACTGTGAATGCTTGGTCTGCTCAAAAGTAGATGACGGCCTCAACCTGAGGAAAAGAACTCCGGACCTGCAGAACCCAGGCGGGTCACCAGGAAGGGGGGGGAAAGTCCTGGCGGACGGAACTGTTTCTTGGGGATACACAAAGAGCCGTATTTTTTTGGAGTGGCCAGCCGGTCCTGAAACTAATGGGCTCACGGCTGGCTAGAGTGAACCTAGCAGAGGAAGCATGATCTGTGTTTGAATAACAACTAGGAGGAATACTTGCGGTGCGGAGGTGGTTCCCGGAGCGGAGCAAGGAGGGGGCAACCCCTCGAGGTGTCGACTGGTATCGAAGTGACACAGCTTCTATCGGGTAAATTGGAACTGCAAGAAAATAAGACTGCCTCTATAGAAGGTGAAATTAAACAACTACAGAACTTTGCTTTATCAGTTGTCAGGGACAGAGATATTCAAGCTCGTAAGCTTGAATACTTAGAAAATCACGGAAGAAGGAACAATCTAAGATTTCTACATTTTCCTAGATCACCGCTTATTTCAGCAATGGATATGTTGAAAGAATATTTTTTGTGAAATATCGGGTATTCCGGCTGAAGCCTAGCCGCCTATAGTCAGAGCCCAATATATAACGGGCTTTACAAAACCTTCTTCTGTGGAACCTCAACCTGATTTAAATCTGACTGAATTTTTGAAAAGTTCTCTAGAAGTTATAACAGAGCGGACTACCCTTCTGGTTATTTTTGCCTTAGAGCCAGACAGAAATAATATTTTTCGCTCTTATTTTCGTCATATAAATGCTGTTTTTCTAGGATCTAAAGTTCAAGTTTTTCCAGACTTGGCTAGGGACACACAAAAAAGGAGAGAATTTTTGGCTTTAAAACCAAAAGTTCTACACTTAGGTGGATTATTTGTATTAAAATTTCCCTGCAGATGCTTAGTGTCTCTAAATATGACTAATTATGTTTTCTTTGATCCAAAGAATTATAGGAATTTATTAATTTTAAAGACGGTGGAACAGATGTTTCTTTGGTTGTCCCCATTAGTTAAAACAATGCTGTATATTGGCTTGCAAGTGTTGGATGTTCTCCACTGATTAAAGCAGTTTTCCTGTTTTTTTTTCCTTGTACCTTGGATCCAAATATTTGTGGACTAAGTTGAAGGATAATTTCTAATTGGGTAATTTTATTTTCCTTTTTTTTGTAATGCTGAAATTGCTGTGCATTTATGTTTATTATGTGAATGTATAATTAAAATCTATAAATAAAAAATTGTAAAAAATGTTATAAGATCCAGGCAACCTTCAATTCCGCTGGCTATATCTACCCCTTCCATTGTCGCTGTTTAGTTGAGTACTTTGTAATACGGTATATAAAAGCTTAATCCATTTAATTCCCATTCAGAATATATTTTTTTCTTGTATCTTAAGATATATATATATTTTTTTTCCTGTTCTCAGTGATCTTTCTTAGGTGCAACTGTATTTCAGTAATCTATAGAGGTTAGATGTATTTCCTATATTCTTTTTTCATTATTATTTTCTTGGTCAAAACTGTTTTTCTTGTCATGTGTTAATTGTGTTAAATATAATTGCAATAAAAAAAGAATAAGAGTTGTCAAATGCTTAGCAGCTAAAATTCAATGTAAAAAGTATGGTCATACACATGGAGTGCAGAAATTCAAAAAAAAAGGGCACCTTGAAGGAGGAGGAAATGACATGCACTGATCAGGAGAGAGCCCTCAAGATGATAGCATCTGATCTCAAAGTAGCAAACCAGTGTGGCAAGGTAGTGACTACAGCTAGAGTGCTGCTGGGATGCATAGAGAAGGCATAATTAATAAAAATAAGGAAATATCATGCCTCTGTACAAGTCATTGGGGAGGCCTCATCTAGAATTCAGTGTTCAGTTCTGGAAGCTATAATTTGAAAGGACAGAGATAGGTTAGAGGTGGTTGAGAAAAAGGCAACTAAAATGCAACCAAAATGATGGCTCTGCAACAGAAATCATATACTACTACTACTACCACTGCCTCTCATTTTTAAAATGCTATAGGTATATGCAGTACTGTGCTTGTCACGTACCTGGAACATCAAACATGGTCAAGCCTTCTTCCCTCAAACGTGCGTGATACTTCCCTTCTGACATTTGTATGTGCCTACATTTGTGCGTGCCTACTCTGTACTACCTACGTGCCTACCTTTGGGTGCCTACACTCTGGGTGTGCCTACACTCTAGGCGTGCCTATCCTGACGTCAGACGCCTTCCCTTTTTAACCAGGAAATATCCTCTTCTCTTTGCCTCAGCTACTCATTCCTGGTGTCTGATGTGTTCTGGTTATTCTCCTGACCTTTACATGTTCTGACTTTTGCTTGGACCTGACTTCTACTGGATTTCCACCTGCCTTGACCTCAACTTGGACCTGACTTCTATTGGATTGCCGCCTGCCTCGACCACAGCTTGGACCTGACCTCTACTGGATTTCCGCCTGCCTCGATCTCAGCTTGGACCTGACCTGCCAAGCTTGCCGCTTGTTCCTGTCCGCCTCCTGAGTCCTCCTGTCAGTCCCTCTTCCAAGTCCTGCTGGCTGCCTGAATCCAGGGGCTCGACCCCTGGGGAACGGTGGTTGTGGGTGAAGCATTGGGTTTTCTGACTGCTGGTCTCCGGATCAGCGCAAGGGCTCACTTGCTATTCCTGACATTGTGACAGTGCTGACTCATGTAAGAGATGGTCCCCTGCTCCCCAGTGCTTGTGGAGCTCTATTATAGAAAAAGACGTGGCAAGGGGAGTAGAGACATCAGGTCAAGATGTGGAAAATTCACACAGTATTTTACAAAGGCTCCACCAAACACAGAGTCTCATGTAAAATACACGCAAGAACAAGCAGGCCTGCATATCCATGTTTCTCCATGTCCCATGGGAGCAGCAATTTTACAATGTGTCATATGAGGTAAAACAAGCAGCCTATCTCCATATATGTGTGGGATCATCTTTGTAAGCTCACTGCTCTTGACAGCATCCATTCTTCTCTTAGCCTGATTTTTTTATTTATTTATTTTTTATTACATTTGTACCCTGTGCTTTCCCACTCAAGGCAGGCTCAATGTGGCTTACATTGGGCAATGGAGGGTTAAGTGACTTGCCCAGAGTCACAAGGAGCTGCCTGTGCCTGAAGTGGGAATTGAACTCAGTTCCTCAGGACCAAAGTCCACCACCCTAACCACTAGGCCACTCCTCCACTCCCTCCCAGTGAAGCACACCATCCTGGGCATTGCATTCCCCAGGGTATCTCCCTTAACATGAAGAAATTTGTAGTTCTTTCCCTTTCCATATTTTAGTGATGCAAACCGTTTTGATGGCTATTTTTGAAAGGTGGTATAGCAAGCGAAACAATAAATATAAACATAAACTGCACATGTAGGCGATCTACACATTTAGAAGTCATTATTTCTTTATATGTGGAGATGCTTCTAAAACAAGGGCCAGAATTTAATCAAGGCAAATATCAATGAGTCTAGGGGAATATGGGGCTCATTTTCAAAAGAGAAAAATGCTCACACAAAGTAGTATTTGGACATTTTGCTTGCCAAAACGTTCAAATTGCTATTTTCAAAACCTATTTTAAAGGCGTTTATTCAGTTCATCTACAGTGCATCCAGATCACAAGGGGGCATGTTAGGGGTGTGTTGGGGGCTGGGATTAGGGCATTCCTAACACTTGGACATTTTTTAGCCATCATAGAACAAAACCAAAATGTCCAGGACTAAAACTAAAATATTTGAGCTGGACCTGTTTTAATAACTATTAAGCCACAAAAAGTGTCCTAAATGACCACTGGAGGAATAAAGGAATGACCCCCATACTCCCCCAGTGGTCACTGATCCCTCCAACCCTTCCCTCCCCCCCCCCAAAGATGTGAAAGAAACAGTACATACCAGCCTTTATGACAGCCTCAGATGTTATAGCCAGTCCTATTGGAGCAGCAGAGTGCACTGTAGAAAAGGGAGGCTAGGCCCATATCCCAACCTAACTGTTACACTTGTGGTGGAAATTGTGAGCCCTCCAAAACTCACCAAAAACGAACTGCATCCATATATAGGTGGCACCTGCAGCCATAAGGACTATTGAGTATACTAAGTTTTTGGTGAGGTTTGGAAGGCTCACCATATAATGTAAGGGGGTAAGGGTGAGATGTGTACCTAGGAGCTTTTATGTGAAGTCCACTGCAGTGCCCTCTAGGATGCCCCACTGCTCGGCTGGGATGTCTGTGTGGGCAGTCTACTAAGAATGCTTGCTCCTCCTACATCCCAATGGCTTGATTTTGTAAGGTTTTTTTTTTCAAAAATGGACCAAAAAGATAAGCACAGAGAACACAAAAACATCTAGCAAGTGGCCATTAAAAAAAAAAAAGAGATAAGCATTTTGCTGTTTCGTAAATCATAATATTTGCCACTTGGATTCTGGATGTTTTGAGTAAAATGTCTAAAGTCGGACTTATCCTATATAAATACAGAACTCAGTTATAAAGTGTAAGCATAAGTCATTCAAAAAGGAGGAAAAAACGCCTCAAGAAAAAGCTTCTCCCACAGCTATAAATGGCACAAAAGCTACCATTTCATCATCATGGGCGATACAAAAAACCTCCTAAATTTTGTTATTTTTTATTTTATTTTTGCTTTTGCTATTTCTTTTACTAAAAAAGAAAATTCCGCTCTGCCAACCAAATTGAAAAGTTTTACTTAACTTAGGCAGGCTAAAAACTCTCTCCTCTTTCTGACCGAAATCAAACTGTGGTCAACGGGTCCCGTTTCACATTACGCTGCTTCAGGACCACAGCTGTTCAATTATATATTTCAACTGTCATCTTTCCTAGAAAAAGGAGAAAGGAGAAGAATAAACATAAAAAGGTTTCATCTTATCTACTTATTCTCTTAAATATTGACTATCCTTACAATCCGTTCATTATGCCGACGGTCGCATGGCAGGCAACTCAAATTAAACATGGCGGCCCTCTAAATAAAGGACGTGACGTCACACGCTGTCAGCAATGTCCAATCACATTCTTTCAGTACAAAGAGGCGCTGCCTCAATACTATATAGAAAATCAGTCCTTCTGACATATATTGTTTTTTCAAAAAAAATGCGTCCACTCAATCTTCCCGTTTAAACCAAGAGGAATCATTGATTTTAATCGAAAAATCCATTGTTGTTCTTTTCTTAATAGCCACAATCGAGCTTCTTCATTCTTTAAACGCCAGTCTACCTGTTGTAAAACAAAACAACTAAGAGAATTGAAGTCATGCAGAAATTCTGTACAATGTATAGCCAATGGGGACGTGGTCTTATTTGTTGAAATGACACTTCTGTGTTCTACAAGTCTAACATACAGTTGTCGAATGGTTTGTCCAACATAAATCCTTTCGCAGGGACACTTAATACAGTACACAACTCCCTTAGATTTACAAGTAGTGTTCGTAAAGAGAGTGAATTTCTGTCCTGTGCTTGGATTCACAAATTCGTTTGTCTCAACCATGATGGGACACATCTGACAATTACCACAACTTTTATGTCCGTTATACACATTGTCTGTCTGGAGATTGGGTTTTGTTAAGCACAGCAGTTCCTTTAAATTATTGCCCCTACTATAACCCGTTGACCACAGTTTGATTTCGGTCAGAAAGAGGAGAGAGTTTTTAGCCTGCCTAAGTTAAGTAAAACTTTTCAATTTGGTTGGCAGAGCGGAATTTTCTTTTGTAGTAAAAGAAATAGTAAAAGCAATAATAAAATAAAAAATAACAAAATTTAGGAGGTTTTTTGTATCGCCCATGATGATGAACTGGTAGCTTTTGTCCCATTTATAGCTGTGGGAGAAGCTTTTTCTTGAGGCGTTTTTTCCTCCTTTTTGAATGACTTATGCTTACACTTTATAACTGAGTTCTGTATTTATATAGGAAAAGTTATTTGAGTGAACCAGTTCCCTATTAATATCTTTAGCTTATATCTATATATCTATTAAAGTCGGACTTAGACATCATATCGAAAATTCTCCTTCACATAATAGAGTTGAAGCAGTTATGATGTAAATGCAACTTCAAAACAGTGAGTTTTTAGTCTGGATTGGAATACAGCCAGAGAGGGAACATGGTACACTAACTCAGAAAATCTGTTCTAGGCAAATGGCACAGGAGGGCTGAAAGAGCAGCAAAAAGGGTACAAAAAGGGACTTGCCTTATGAATGGAGTTCACAAGGAAACGGCGTAGGGAGAGAGGAGAAAAAATAATGAAGAGCTGCAATGTGAATGTACTGGTAAGTGAGCAATAGAAGCTTGAACAATATGCAGAAGCAGATGGGAAGTCAATATAATGAACGTAAATACATTGGAAGAAAAGTCATGCAGCTGCATTTTGAATAAATTGCAATGGGGAAAGGTTGTTCTGCAGGAGTTGGTTGCAGCTAAGGAGGAGGTGATGATAGAGTGGATGAGTATTTTTGGAGTGTGCTTAAACAGGAAATAATATATTTTATTCATGTTGAAAAGGAAGAAATAACAAGTTTACCAGTGTTGCTGGAGAAGGAGAAGAAGAGAAAGACATCAAAGGTGACCCTGTGTCCAGTGATACATGGGAATCTAAATATGTGTATCCTTGAGAGACAGACTGAATATAACAGAGACATTTAAATACATTAAGGGTATTATTCAGGCTCAATAAGCCAAACCTTTGCTAAAGGAAAAAATGTTTTAGAACTAGAAGTTCATCTGCCTGATATTTAATGTTATTTTTATGGTTTAGTTTAGTTTATTTAAGCTTAATATACCACTTATCATATAATCAAAACAGTTTACAATTAACTATAAAATAACAGAATAAGTGAAAGGAACAAGAACTCCAACTCAAAAAAGAAAGGGAACCAGAAAATCTAAGAAAAGAGCAAGGATCAGATAAGATACTGTGCTGCATACTGTGGAAAATTATTTAGACCAGGGGTGGGCAACCATGATCCTTGACGGCCACAACCCAGTTGGGTTTTCAATATTTCCACAATGAATATGCATGAGATATATTTACAAACAATGGAAGCAGTACATGCAAATCAATCTCATGCATATTCATTGTGAAAATCTTGTAATCCTGACTGGCTTCTGGCCCTCAACAACTGTGGTTGCCCACCCCTGACTCTGGTAATATGAACTGCGCTTTGTATTAAGTTAATAAACTGGTGGATATTATCAAGTTTCCCAAGAGGGTTCCTGAGATTAATGTCAGTACAGCTGGACCACAGCTCATTGTACTCTAAAGTAAGTTTGTATCTGTAGCTGTAATAAAATGGAAAACAACAAAGCATGGAAGGCCTACCTCTTCCCCCAGCTTG
Organism: Microcaecilia unicolor; assembly: GCF_901765095.1. NCBI lineage: Eukaryota > Metazoa > Chordata > Amphibia > Gymnophiona > Siphonopidae > Microcaecilia > Microcaecilia unicolor. The sequence goes on from NC_044033.1 coordinate 115,505,158, forward strand.
AAGTTAAAAGTGCTACGATATCACAATATAAATGATGGCAACCATTAAAATTTGTGATGCACATTTCTCACATGTAGGACAGCAAGAAACTAAAATATGTCAAATACCAGGAAAACTGGCATGGAATCAACAAAACTACATTACAGCAATTACAAATGACCTACGACAAATGCTGGTTAAAAGACCACCCTGTGTACATTCGGTCTGTGTTGATCAACATATCTGCGGTGATTTATTCTTTTACAAGGCTTTATGCTTTTTTTAATGAGGTGAATAAAGCACAGAAAAACAAAGTCTAAAGAAGTTAATGGGCAATAATAGATGCCTCTGTTCTACATTTGCTTTAATAGAATTCCCATTCATTTGCTGTCAGCCACTCAAAGGTTTTGTAGGAAACGTTTTCAGGAACCGATGACCTAAATAATCCTTTCCCAAAGGAAGGAAGGAAAGAAGCATTAAAGACTAGATTCTAGATATGGCACCTGAAAATTCTGCATGGAAAAAAGTACACCTAGGCGTATTCTCTAAAGTACGCCTATATTTCAATAGAATAGACTTAAATATCTGTGCAGAATACAGAACATGCTGATCGCCTCTCTTCGTGACCAAATTGATGCTATATTGTATTTGGCATAAATCCCGACACCTAAATTAGGCACAGAGGGCTCAATTTTATATATGGCACCTAAAATTAACACGTGATAGGCAATCATGCCTAAGCATATGCTAAATACTGTGCATTTAGAATACGCTTAGGCGTAACCCTAGTAGCGCTCTAGAAATGTTAAGTAGTAGTAGTAGTAAATCAATGTGTGCCCATTTACGCCAATGAAAAGCTGGTGTAAATCTCTGCACATAGATTTACATGCACTGCCCATAGTTTATAATAACGCACATAGATTTTGGAACACCCACAAAATGCTCATTTCCATGTCCCTAAGCATGCCCCTTTTTGCCTGTGTGCATTAGAATTTAGGTGCAGTACATTACAGAATATGCTTAGTAATGTATGTGCATAAATTCTAATTTTTGTCAATTAGTGATCATTATTGCTTATTATGATCTGTTAACAATGCTTAACAGCTTGTTAAAAACATAGTTATAGAATTTATGCACGGAATCGCGTGTAACTCTAGGCATGCTATATAAAATCCAGAGGAGAGCAGGTGTATTCTATAACAAAGTGCATACATTTTTTAAATGCCCATGCCCTTAAGCGTAACACATTACAGAATACATTTAGCGAGTTGTGTGTGTAAATCTTAATTAATGCCAATTAGTGCTGTTAACATCCAATTGACAGCGCTGATTAGCTAGTTAACCAATTAAAGGGGCCTTTTACTAAAGCTTAGCTCGAGTTATCTGCAGCAGGGCCCATTTTATTCCTATGGGCCCTGTTGAGATAACTCAAACTAAGCTTTAGTAAAAGACCCCTTACGTTACGTGCACTGTTATAGAATAGGCTTCAATTTCTGTGCAGAAATCAAGGTGGAATAGATAGAATCCCGAGGTCAATGTTTCGAATCTTGCTCTCAACAGCATACAAACACACACTTGGAATAGCAAGTGCACAGTAGTTCCTGATGAAATCATGCACAATGACAAGTTCTAGCTGAGAATTCCAGGATGTCTTACTTTGCTGGAGACTTCAAAGAGTCTGCAGAATCCCTGAAAAAGCCTCCTCATTCGTCCCTCTCTGGGTTCAATCCGTTTATCTTGGGTGACAGTAACGCGTTCTGTTAAGTTGTTTTCATTGGCATGTTGCTAACCATTTCATGTCTGGTCAGTCCCTTAGGAACTAAGAACGTTTTTCATGCTGAAGAGTATGGTGGTCTAGATTTCACAAATTGTTTTCTCTTTCTTCCTGTGTCTCTCACTTATATTTTTCCCGTGCAGCAACAAATCATGCTGTGTAGTTAAATAGCTTTATTTTCTCTTGTATTTCTTTTTACCCTTCATATCACCTATTAGTGACAGTTCTCAATTTTAAAATGACCATTCTATTTGGTAAGTCCAGCAGGCTTCATTTACTGCTTATAGCTTGTTAGTCGTAAGGGAAGGATGTTGGACTTAATACCAAACATACAGTATCATGTGATAGAGAGTAATGAAAAACTTGAATCCACCAAATATTAAGGGTCAAATATTGTTTCTTAGACTCTTCTTGGATGGCTAGATTCTTCATTGATTGACAATATGAATATTCACGGGGAGGGAGTCTACACTACATGATGTCCAGAAAAAAACGGGATCCCTTATATAGTTTCAAAATAATGTGCAATTGTTTAAACATTTACTAAGGTGTGCTGAAAAATGGGCTGCGCTAGTGTAGGCATGTGTTTGGGGCGTGTGCAGATCCATTTTTCAGAGTGCCTGTAAAAAAAGACCTTTTTCAAATTTTTGCCGGAAATAGACGTGTGCCAAAATAAAAATTGCCACAGGTCCATTTTGGGTCTGAGACCTTACCGCCACCCATTCACTTCGTGGTAAGGTCTCATGCGTTAGCCGTGCGATAATCATCTATGTGCGTAAAATGATGATTACCGCCCAGTTTCTGCCCTGCGGTGGAGCTGGGAAATAAAACTTATTTTCTGGTGTGCATAGCGGATGCATGTAAAAAAAGAAATTATCGCTCAGACCACACGGTAGGTGCCAACGTGGCTTAGTAAAAGGGCCCCTTAGAGGGGCATAATCGAAAGGGACGCCCAAGTTTTGCTGAAGACGTCCTAAAACGTCCCGGCAAAAGGGCGGGGAAACCCGTATTATCAAAACAAGATGGACGTCCATCTTTTGTTTCGATAATATGGTCGGGGACGCCCAAATCCTGAAATTTAGGTCGTCCATAGAGATGATCATCACTAGACTTGGTCGTTTCTGATTTTCGGCGATAATGGAAACCAAGGACGCCAATCTCAGAAACGACCAAATGCAAGCCCTTTGGTCGTGGGAGGACCCAGCATTCATAGTACACTGATCCCCCTCACATGCCAGGACACCAACCGGGCACCCGAGGGGGCACTACAGTGAACTTCATAAATTGCTCCCAGGTACACAGCTCCCTTACCTTCTGTGCTGAGCCCCCCAAAACCCACTCCCCACAACTGTACACCACTACCATAGCCCTTAGGGGTGAAGGGGGCACCTAGATGTGGGTACAGTGGGTTTCTGGTGGGTTTTGGAGGGCTCACATTTACCACCACAAGTGTAACAGGTGGAGGGGATGGGCCTGAGTCCGCCTGCCTAAAGTGCACTGCACCCACTAAAACTGCTCCAGGGACCTGCATACTGCTGCGATGGACCTAAGTATGACATTTGAGGCTGGCATAGAGGCTGGCACAAAATATTTTTAAAGATTTTTTTGAGGGTGGGAGTGGGTTAGTGACCACTGGGGGAGTAAGGGGAGGTCATCCCCGATTCTCTCCTGTGGTCATCTGGTCAGTTTGGGCACCTTTTTGTGGCCTGGTCGTAACAAAAACAGGACTAGGTAAAGTTCTCCAAGTGCTCGTCAGGGACGCCCTTTTTTTTTCCATTATGGGTCAAGGATGCCCATGTGTTAGGCACGCCCAAGTCCCGCCTTCGCTACGCCTCCGACACGCCCCCCCATAAACTTTGGTCCCCCTGCATAGAACTCAAAAATATATCTAAACCTATTTGAGATAAATTTATTTCATCTGGGCGATAAAGCCCCAAGCAATCAATTATTAATAAGTCATGTGTGAGTACCATACCACCCAAAAACCTATACATTTGTAAATTTCCCCATTCACTCACCTATGCAAACACACAATTCCTTTCACTTGCCTTACATCCCTCCAACCTGGGGGGCCCTTTTATTAACTTTCAAAGGTAACCGTTCTTCAGAAATAAGCAAAAGTTACATAGAAGGACATAATCTTTATTTATTTATTTGTAGCATTTGTACCCACATTTTCCCACCAATTTGCAGGCTCAATGTGGCTTACATTTGCCCTAATGGCGGTTGCCATTTCCGGGTAACAGAATTACAGATGTTATTGCGTTAAGGTGCTTACATACAGTGGGGGAAATAAGTATTTGATCCCTTGCTGATTTTGTAAGTTTGCCCACTGACAAAGACATGAGCAGCCCATAATTGAAGGGTAGGTTATTGGTAACAGTGAGAGATAGCACATCACAAATTAAATCCGGAAAATCACATTGTGGAAAGTATATGAATTTATTTGCATTCTGCAGAGGGAAATAAGTATTTGATCCCCCACCAACCAGTAAGAGATCTGGCCCCTACAGACCAGGTAGATGCTCCAAATCAACTCGTTACCTGCATGACAGACAGCTGTCGGCAATGGTCACCTGTATGAAAGACACCTGTCCACAGACTCAGTGAATCAGTCAGACTCTAACCTCTACAAAATGGCCAAGAGCAAGGAGCTGTCTAAGGATGTCAGGGACAAGATCATACACCTGCACAAGGCTGGAATGGGCTACAAAACCATCAGTAAGACGCTGGGCGAGAAGGAGACAACTGTTGGTGCCATAGTAAGAAAATGGAAGAAGTACAAAATGACTGTCAATCGACAAAGATCTGGGGCTCCACGCAAAATCTCACCTCGTGGGGTATCCTTGATCATGAGGAAGGTTAGAAATCAGCCTACAACTACAAGGGGGGAACTTGTCAATGATCTCAAGGCAGCTGGGACCACTGTCACCACGAAAACCATTGGTAACACATTACGACATAACGGATTGCAATCCTGCAGTGCCCGCAAGGTCCCCCTGCTCCGGAAGGCACATGTGACGGCCCGTCTGAAGTTTGCCAGTGAACACCTGGATGATGCCGAGAGTGATTGGGAGAAGGTGCTGTGGTCAGATGAGACAAAAATTGAGCTCTTTGGCATGAACTCAACTCGCCGTGTTTGGAGGAAGAGAAATGCTGCCTATGACCCAAAGAACACCGTCCCCACTGTCAAGCATAGAGGTGGAAATGTTATGTTTTGGGGGTGTTTCTCTGCTAAGGGCACAGGACTACTTCACCGCATCAATGGGAGAATGGATGGGGCCATGTACCGTACAATTCTGAGTGACAACCTCCTTCCCTCCGCCAGGGCCTTAAAAATGGGTCGTGGCTGGGTCTTCCAGCACGACAATGACCCAAAACATACAGCCAAGGCAACAAAGGAGTGGCTCAGGAAGAAGCACATTAGGGTCATGGAGTGGCCTAGCCAGTCACCAGACCTTAATCCCATTGAAAACTTATGGAGGGAGCTGAAGCTGCGAGTTGCCAAGCGACAGCCCAGAACTCTTAATGATTTAGAGATGATCTGCAAAGAGGAGTGGACCAAAATTCCTCCTGACATGTGTGCAAACCTCATCATCAACTACAGAAGACGTCTGACCGCTGTGCTTGCCAACAAGGGTTTTGCCACCAAGTATTAGGTCTTGTTTGCCAGAGGGATTAAATACTTATTTCCCTCTGCAGAATGCAAATAAATTCATATACTTTCCACAATGTGATTTTCCGGATTTAATTTGTGATGTGCTATCTCTCACTGTTACCAATAACCTACCCTTCAATTATGGGCTGCTCATGTCTTTGTCAGTGGGCAAACTTACAAAATCAGCAAGGGATCAAATACTTATTTCCACCACTGTATATATATATATATATATATATATATATATATATATATATATACCATGTGCATACATACATGGTGAAGAAGAATAAATTATGGTATTGCATGAAGGTTCCTGAGAATAAATTGGGTTGTAACATACATTAGGTCATCAATTATAGAGAGTCCCTATTCAGCAAAAGGTTGAAGTGGTAGTGCTTGATCATAAATACCAAAGAGGTTAATCAATCATGTGGTAAAAGATCGGTTATGTATAGATCGTGTTTTGCGTTATTATTTAGTATTTAAGATGGATGTTTATGGTATGCCTTCTTGAAAAGATCTGTTTTCAGTAGCCTTCGGAAGATGGTTAGGTCCTGCGTTGTTTTTAATCGAAAGGGGCACCCACGTTTTCCTAAGGACGTCCTTGCAGGATGTCCCGGCGAAGAGGCGTGGAAACCCATAATACTGAAACAAGATGGGGGTCCATCTTTTATTTCGATAATACAGTCGGGGACACCCAAATCGCGAAATTTAGGTCGACCTTATAAATGGTCTTCCCTAGAGATGGTCATCCACGATTTTCGGCGATAATGGAAACTAAGGACGCCCATCTCAGAAACAACCAAATGCAAGCTATTTGGTAGTGGGAGGAGCCAGCATTCGTAGTGCACTGGTCCCCCTCACATGCCAGGACACCAACCAGGCACCCTAGGGGGCACTGCAGTGGACTTCAGTAATTGCTACCAGGTGCATAGCTCACTTACCTTGTGCGCTGAGCCAGGGGCGTAGCCAGACAACAGATTTTGGGTGGTCCTAGGCAAGAAGTGGGTGGGCACCAAATGTTCCCCCCCACCACCACCACCAAAAGATATCCCAGCTGGCAGGAAAATGCTTCTTTCCACCTTGGCAGACTGCAGCAGGCATGAGTTGAAAACTGAACATGCGCAGGTGCCAGTATCATGGAGAGTAGCGTTTTCATTACCATCAGGGGGAAATCTTCATCTGGTAGAGCTTGGGATCCCCACTAGCTACCACTAAACATGTGCTACTGTTGGGTGGACCTGAGCTCTAAGTGGATGGGCCCCGGCCCACCCAGGCCACCTGTGGCTATGCCACTGCGCTGAGCCCCTCAAACCCCCCGAAAACCCACTCCCCACAACTGTACACAACTACCATAACCCTTATGGGTGAAGGGGGGCACCTATGTGTGGGTACAGTGGGTTTCTGGTGGGTTTTGAAGGGCTCACATTTACCAGCACAAGTGTAACAGGTAGGGGGGATGGGCCTGGGTCCACCTGCTGAAGTGCACTGCACCCACTAAAACTACTCCAGGGACCTGCATACTGCTGTCATGGAGCTGGGTATGACATTTGAGGCTGGCATAGAGGCTGGGAAAAAATATTTAAAATGTTTTTTTAAGGGTGGGAGGGGGTTTGTGACCACTGGGGGAGTAAGGGGAGCTTATCCCCGATTCCCTCCAGTGGTCATCTGGTCAGTTTGAGCACCTTTTTGTGGCTTGGCCGTAGCAAAAAATAGACCAAGTAAAATCGCCCAAGTGCTTGTCAGGGATGCACTTCTTTTTTCGATTATCGTTCGAGGAAGCCCATGTATTAGGCACGCCCCAGTCCCGCCTTCGCTATGCTTCCAACACGCCCCAGTGAACTTTGGTTGTCTCCGTGACGGAAAGCAGTTGAGGACACCCAAAATTGGCTTTCGATTATGCCGATTTGGGTGACTCTGGGAGAAGGACGCCCATCTCCCGATTTGTGTCGAAAGATGGGCGCCCTTCTTTCAAAAATAAGCCTGACAGTAACATAGTAAATGACGACAGATAAAGACCTGTACAGTCCATCCAGTCTGCCCAACAAGATAAACTCATTTTACATGGTATGTGATACTTTAAATGTATACCTGAGTTTGATTTGTACTTGCCTTTCTCAGGGCACAGACCATAGAAGTCTGCCCAGCACTGTTCTTGTACTAAGTTCTGAAGCTAATGTCGAAGTCCCTTAAAATTTACACTCTAGACAATCCCTCAGTCACGATCAGGGCGTAGACTGTAGAAGTCTGCCTGGCTCCCGTTTTGTTTCCCAATTACCGGCGTCACCGCCCAATCTCCGCTAAGATTTCGTGGAACCATTCATTCTAAACAGGATTCCTTGTGTTTATCCCACGCATGTTTGAATTCCATTACTGTTTTCATCTCCATCAGCTCCCGTTGGAGGGCATTCCACATATCCACCATCCTCTCCATGAAAAAATACTTCCTGACATTATTCCTGAGTCTGCCCCACCCCCTTCAACCTCAATTCATGTCCTCTAGTTCTACCGTGTTCCCATCTCTGGAAAAAGTTCATTTGCGGATTAATACCTTTCAAATATTTGAACATCTGAATCATGTCACCCCTGCTTTTCCTTTCCTCCAAAGTATACATATTCAGGTCAGCAAGTCTCTCCTCGTACGGTTTGCAACGCAAATCCCATACCATTTTTGTACATATAAATATCAGCATACATAAGTGAAACACAAAAGCATTCCAATGACAGGCTCACAGGAACAGGGTGTGGTGGGTTAGGTGAGAAACAGAGGGGAGCTGGATGGATGAGAGACAGGGAGAGATGGATTGTAGATAAGAGGGTGACAAAGCAGCAGAATTTTATGGTGCATAATGGTCTTGAAAACCCAGATCTTTGTTAAGTCCTGTCCGGTGAGTGTCAAAATATTAATCATTTTGGCCTCAAAGGTCACATTCCTGGATTGTCTTAAAGTTTCCATTTAGTATTTCTACCATAAAATCATTGATGCATTTCCACATATCAATTAATCCCTTTTAAAAATGCATCTGAATATATATTAACATACATAGAGGCATATTTTCAAAGCACTTTGGGAGGCTAAGTTCCATATGTTTCTATGGAACTTTGGGAGGCTAAGTGCTTTGAAAATAAGCCTCATATTCTCTCCTATTTATTTTAACTTCTAGAATTCTTTCAACTCCCACCCCATGTTAACTTCACCCAGTTATACCCCACTAACGCCTCTCCCCCCCATCCCAAGCAAAACCTAATTCCTTATGTTTCTGCCCAAGGCCAATGTTACATGGCACAGAGTTAAATCTCTGAGCCTTTCTTAGTAAAAGAGCCCCAATATTCTGTCCTTTGATATTATTTTATTTATGTATTTGTTACATTTGTATCCCACATTTTCCCACCTATTTGCAGGCTCAATGTGGCTTACATAGTACCGGAGATGCGTTTGCAGACTCCGGTGTAAACAAATACAAAGTGATGTTGAGATAAGATAAAGTTCATGTGGTACAGCCACATAAGGGAATTGTACAACGGAAGAGTTGTGTTATGTTCATTACGTATTTTGGTTTTGTTGTGTTGCAGAGATCAGGCATTTATAGTGGATTGCTAGGGTATGCCTTTTTAAACAGATATGTTTTTAGTGTTCTCCGGAATTGAAGGTGGTCGTACGTAGTTTTCAAGGCTTTTGGTAATGCGTTCCACGATTGTGTGCTTATAAAGGAAAAACTGGATGCGTAAGTTGATTTGTATTTGAGTCCTTTGCAGCTTGGGTATGTTCTTGTTGATTCGGATGTGTTTCTAGTTGGTATCCTGGGACTTCACCTTAGATAATTTTGTGAATCAGTGTGCAGATTTTGAAAGCAATGCGTTCTTTGATTGGGAGCCAGTGTAGTTTTTCATGGAGGGGTGTTAACCACAGAATATTTAATATATGTTCAACAAAATACAAAGATGAAATTGCTCATTATAGTAAACACTAGTAAAAAAGCCCCGTTTCTGATGCAAATGAAATGGGGGCTAGCAAGGTTTTCTTCTGTGTGCATGTGGGAGTGTGCTGTCTGTCCCCTCTGCTCTCTGTCCCCTCCCCCCTCATAGTCGAGTCCTTCAGTGTTAAGTTTCCTGCTGTGCTATGTTTGTGTTACAGCAGGGTTGCCAGGTGGAAAATTTTTTTCCAGCCTAAAGGAGCCCAAAATCCAGCCCAAAACCCGCCCAAACTCAAACCCCGCCCCTGACACCCCCGCCCCCGCGTCATCACCCCCGCCCCCGCCGTCATCAACCCCGCCCCCGCCGTCATCGGCCCCGCCTCCCCGTCACTAACCCTGCCTCCCCCGTCACTAACCCCGCCTCCCCCATCACTAACCCCGCCTCCCACGTCACTAACCCCGCCCAGAAACATCATTAACCCCGCCCACCGCGGCCGAAAAAAGCCGGCGAAAAAACCGCAAAAGCCGGCGAAAAAACCGCCCCGAAGCCAAAAAGGAGCCCAAAAAACCGCAACCCGCCGCGGGCAAAAATTTCCCGCGGCGGGTCGCGGAAAACCGCCCAATTGGGCGGTAAAACCGCCCACCTGGCAACACTGTGTTACAGAGATAGTGAGGGCTTCTGCCTTCTCTACCCTCCCCCCTCTGAGTCCTTCACTGTTACAGAGAGAGCGATTTGATTTCATGCTTTGCTGTGTTTTCCTTCACTGTTTGTGTTACAGAGAGAGCGAGGGCTGGGCAGACACTCATGAGGAAACCGGATATCTCTCCCCTTCACATTTCTGGCTGGAGGCTTCATTTAGAACATTGGTGGTGCCTTTTTTATAGAGAGATTATTTATTTTGTTAGGGGTCCTTTTACTAAGCTGTGGGAAAAAGGGCCCTGTGGTAACAGCGGGGGCTTTTTTTACAGCAGCCAGTAAAATGCCCCCCAAAAATGGCCATTGAAGTGGTGGTAAGGGCTCCTGTGGTAACACAGCAGTAACTGGGCAGTGCCGCGCTAGGGAAAAAAATTCCCAGTGCACCAGAAATGGTGCGCACTCCAGCCAGAACTACCGCCAGCGGTCGCTTTGGGCTTACCACCGCTTTGTAAAAGACCCCCTTAATTTGGAAAATATCTAAGGGGTCCTTTTACAAAGGCACACTAGCATTTTTAGTGATTGCTAATGATTAGCGTGTGTTAAACACTAGAGACGCCCATAGAAATATATCCTTTGAGAAAAAAAACCCTCAGAGTATAAATACATAATAATTTTTTCATTTAAAACAGCTCAGCTGAATTACCCTTCTCTTGCACCATAATAGATGTACATTTTGCAAAGTACTGCTATTTACCTTTTAGCACATTAGCAGCCTTGTTTACTAAGGGGCCCTTTTACTAAGGTGCGTAAGAGCCTAAGTGCGTCCAATGCGCACCAAATTGGAACTACCGCCCGGCTACCACTTGCCCTGGGTGGTAATTCCATTTTTGACATGCATCCAAAACCCGCAGTAGAAAATATTTCCTATTCTCTACTGCATGGCGCATACCCGGCAGTAATCAGCAGTTTACGCACGCTGACCACTTACCGCCTGGTTAGCATGTGAGACCTTACCACTAAGTCAATGAGTGGCGGTAAGGTCTCAGGCCAAAAATGGATGTGTGCTGGTTTTAATTTTGCCACGTGTCCATTTTCAGCCACAAAAAAAATAATGCCTTTTTTCCAGGCGCGCTGAGAAAATGGAACTGGGCACGTCAAAAAAATGCGCCTACACCAGTGCAGGCCACTTTTAGGCATGCCTTAGTAAAAGGGCCTCTAAACCAGACTGTAGAAGTGCTAACATTTTTAGAGCACACTAAAAATTAGCACATGCTAACACTAGGGACACCCATAGGACTATATGGGTGTCTCCAGCATTAGTGCATGCTAAAAACTCTAGAGCGTCTTAGTAAACAGGCACTAGACAAGTATAGTTTTAATTGTAGCAATGTAAATTTTCTTTTTCTTTCCTAACTATAATATGTCTGTAACATAGGTGGTCCGCGACTCAGTTATTTGGGGAAGCACTGGAACATCAATACACCTATTGAAAAACTAAACAAGCCGGATTAGTACAGATCAGTCCTTCACAGGCATTCAGTGCTTACCAGAAAACCCAGCCTTTTCCACACATGAATACAGGTGGACCTTCATCAAATATAGAATACATAACCACAAACTAAAAATAGAAATGTGTAGACAAAAATTAAACTGAACCCCCAAGAAGCCAGTTCCGCATACAGTTCAACACCAAAGAAATAGAGACACATATCTCTCTGTATGGTGCAAAATATAAAAATAATAGTTGTAAATTTCAAAAACTGGCATATTCCAATTGTTACATTTAAAATTAACAAAACGAAAACAGAAAATAAGGTGATAACGTTACATTGAACTAACATTTCTTTTTGACTAGCTTTCAGAGATCAAAACCTCCCCTGGTAAACTGAGGGGCCCTTATACTAAGCCACGTAAGCGTCTATGCGTGCCGAATGTGCGCCAAAATGGAGTTACCGCACGCCTACTGCGTGGCCCTTGCAATAATTTAATTTTTGGCGTGTGTCCACTACACGCGCCCGAAAAATATTTTTTATTTTCTGGCATGCGTCAGCTACGCATGCCGTGGCATTTGGCGCAAACAGGTCATTACTGCCTGGTTACCATATGAGAATTTACTGCTTGGCTGGCGGTAAGGTCTCAGACCCACAATTTGCCGCACGGCAATTTTCATTTTGTCACACACCCATTTTCAGCAAACTTTTTGTAAAAGTCATTATTTGCAGATGTGCTGAAAAATGATTCTGTGTGCACCGAAAAATGCACGTCTACACTACCGCAGGCCATTTTTCAGCGCGCTTTTGTAAAAGGACCTCTGAATTGGAAATTTCTTTAGAGAGTTACTAGACTGCTGTTGATCTCTCCAGAGTCACTGGGGGGAAGGAGAACAGAAATGGATGGGAGGGGGAGAGCCAAGCTTAGAGGGAGGATTTGCAAAGAGTAACTGACATGTGGGGTGGAGTTAGAAGGTAATAAAAGTGATGAGGTTAGTGAGAACATGGTCTTTGGTGGCCTTCACACCAGGGGCGTAGCCAGACAGCAGACTTTGAGTGGGCCTAGACAAGAAGTGGATGAGCACCAAGTATTCTCCCCCTCCCCCACCAACTTAAAAAAATATATCTCACCTGGTGGGAAAACACTGCTCTTCACCTTGGCAGTCTGCAGCAAGCATGCATTGAAAACTGAGCATGCGCAAGTGCCGGTATCGGCAGTTTAGGAAGTTCAGACTGCTGAAGTGGAGAGCAATGTTTTCAGAATCATCAGGGGGAGGTCTTCAGCTGGCAGAGCTTGGGATCCTCACCAGCTACCACCAGAGGCGTAGCGTAGCCAGGTTTTGATCTCAGGGGGAGCAGACTTTTATAAAACAGGCACTGGTTGATGTCAGCTAGACAGCAGTGTCTGTGTTGTTGCTCAGGGGCTGGGGTGGGCAAGGATTAATACAGGCTGTCTCTGTTGCATCCTGCCTACAAGGAAACAGTAAGTTACATCAGTAGGCAGGACGCAGAAGAGGTCCCTGGACTGGACAGAGCAGGCAACCTGTCTTCTTAACCAGGGCCGCCGAGAGACTGGGCCGCGCCCACCCCTGCTGCACTCGCCGCCCCGCCCCCCAAGGGTCGCCACTGCCGCTCCCCCTCCACCCCTCCCGAGGTCGCCGCAGCCACTGCTCCCCCTCCAGCCCCCTGAGGTCGCCGCCTCACCCCCTCCCTCCGTCCGCCACTGGGCCGGGCCCCCTGCATTGAAATCGCAGTCTCACCAACGTGAAAGCAGCGCTGCAGGCAGCAGAACGCCTCCCTTCGGCCCTCCTTCCCTCCTTGTGTCCCGCCCTCGCGGAAGTTACGTCAGACGAGGGCGGGACACAGGGAGGGAAGGAGGGCTGAAGGGAGGCGTTTTGCTGCCTGCAGCGCTGCTTTCACAGAGGTGAGACTGCGATTTCAATGCAGGGGGCAGACAGTCAATGACGGAGGGCGGGTGGGAGTGCGGCACCGGGCCCGCCCAAGGAATTTTGTCCCCCCTGCCCCCCCCCCCCCCCTCTGCGGCTATGTTCTTAACTTCAAATTAAAATATTCAAATCGTGACCATCACCTCAGGAATAGCACACCTAGTCCCTCCATTGCTAGACACCTTGTTTAAAATCAGATGGGCTTTTGTTTGTGTGGCGACTCCACACGATGTGAAGAACACTAGTCCTGAGCATTTTTATTTGGGTGATCATTGGTGGCCCTTGCCCCAGAGCCTACTTTCAAATAGGGCTAGACACTTTGTGAAATAACACAAACCCCTGCAAAAAGACACCCACAACCTATACTGAAAACTTACCACACCAAAACAGCCCTCCCACCTATGAAAAGACAATGCTACAAATATTAAAGTGGGACCTAGAAAAATGTTTCCCTAGGTGGTCCTGGAGTACCCCTTTGCCATTCAGGTTTTCAGGCTATCCACAATGAATCTGCATGAAAAAGATTTCCATGTAATGGAGGCAGTATAAGCAAATCAATGTCATGCATATCCTTAAAATCGAGTGTGGTACTGGAAAATTGGAGGGTGGCCAATGTAACGCCGATTTTTTAAAAAGGTTCCAGAGGAGATCCAGGAAATTATAGACTGGTGAGTCTGACGTCAGTGCCGGGCAAAATGGTAGAGACTATTATTAAAAACAAAATTACAGAGCATATTCAAAAGCATGGATTAATGAGACAAAGTCAATATGGATTTAATGATATGAAATCTTGCTACTACATTTCTTTGAAGGGGTGAATTCGGGAGGGAGGGAGCAGAAAAAAATATTTATTGCCACAAGGCGCATAGGCGCCATTTTTTCAAAACAGCTGTTTGGGGGAGCGACCGCTCGCCCTGCGACCCACCTAGCAACGCCACTGGCTACCACTAAATGTGTACTGCTGTAGGGTTGGCCTGAGCTCTGAGTGGGCCCTGGCCCACCTGTGGCTATGCCACTGCTTCACTCCCGCCATGATCGTGAGGAGAGAGAGTATCCTGGATAGGCCCAATAACCTAAGGCTGAATATAGAGAAGGTTTTTGCCAACAAAGCTTTAACTGGAGTGTGAGGAGTGCTCTGGGTGAGTAGAAAGGGTTATCCCAGCCTGGGAGCAGAAAGGGAAAGAGCCTGCTCAGTACCAGAGGCAGCAGTTCATGGAAGTGGCCCCTGGAGGAAGGACAGACAGGGAAGTCTGATCCTGAGTGGGTCTGGCAGCTGGATAAAGCCCATTGGGACAGCTTGCCACACAAGCACGGCAAGCACAGCCTTGGATTGTTCTGTCAGAAAGGATGGGTATTGGTGGACTGGTGGTGCTGTAAATACGTAAATATCCTAGGATTTATAAAGAGACTATTAAGTAGTTAAGATTTACACCAAGAGTCCTGGACTGGCACATAAACCTCTTTCAGCAAAGTAAAGTGTTTGGATACAAAAGAAACTGTTTTGATATTGAGTAAACTGTTTTGTTACAAGAAAGTATGAAGTTTGGATATCTGCCTTTTGCAGCATTCCAGCAAAGTTTAGTTTGCATTGAAAAAAAAGAAAAATCCTATAGTGGAGAGTTTCTTTGGAGCGAGAATGAAGTTAATTTGCTCTCAGACTGATAGCTATAAATAAAACCCTATGGCCTACCAGGATCAAGCCCGGCCCCAGCCTGCGACCAGCTCAGTAAGAAATAAAAACTTTTGTAGTGACCCTGGATCGGGTGCTGACCCAAAGAGCTAGCTGGTGCCTGGAACTTTTGGAAAGACTTTATTAAGTTTTAAAGTGGACTAACATGACTACCACATTACTTCATCCTAAATTAAAAATAAAATTCTTTTTTCTACCTTTGCTGTCTGCCCATTTAATTTTTTTTCTGTTGGCCCCTGTCTCTGGTTACTGCTTTACTATCTTCATCTAACTCTTTTTCTAAGGATCCCCTGTCCATTTGTCTTTTTTTTTCTCCCTCTGTCTTCTTCCTTCTCCTTCTCCTTCTCACTTCCTCCACTACATCCAACATTGGTCTGTTCCTTTCAGGTTTCTTCCATTTTTTCCCACTTCTCTATCCATTCAGATCTCAGTCAATTATCCCATTTTCATTCTCCCTCTTTTTACTGTCTGCTTACAGCTTTCCATCTTTTCTCTCACCCTTGCCTTCTCATTCTCCTTCCTCATTCCCCAGTCTTTCATTAAGTCTTTCCTCTCTTTCTCTACCACCTGCCATCCAGTATCTTCTCTTGTTTCTCCCTCCCTCCATCACCATCACCATCAACATTTCCTCTGTGTGCGTGTCTCTCTCCCTGCTATCCAGCATCTCCTCTCTCTCTCTCTCTCTTTCCTGCCATCCACCTTCTCCTCTTCTCTCTTCCTGATATCCAACATCTCTTCTTTTGTTTCTGTTTCTCTTTCTATTTCTTCCTCTGCCATCCAGCATCTTCTCTCTTGTTTTTTTTCTCTCTCTCTCTATCCCACCTCAACCATCCAGAATCTCCTCTGTCTTTCTCTTTTGCCCCATCAACCAACATTGCCCATGTCTCTCTATCTCCCCTCTCCTCCCTCTGCACCATCGAGCAATGTCCCATCTCTTTCCCCCATGTAGTATTGCCCCTGTCTCTCTCTTCCCCTACCATCCAACATCTCTCTGTCTTTCCTCCATGTCCTCCACCATCCAACATTGCTTGTCTGTCCATCTATCCCTCTCCCCTTGGCATTCAGCATTGCCCCTGTCTCCCTCTCTCCCCCTTCCAATCCAGCTTTGCCCCTCTCTAACTCTGTCTCCCCAATGCAGTATTTCCCTTCTCTGCTGTTTCTCACTGTCTTCATTCCATCCAGCTTTGCTTCTGCAACTTTCTACCCCCTCCCATGGATTAATGTATTGTTCCATCTCTGTGTCACCCTATCTAGCATTGTCCCTGTTTTCTCTCTCTCCCCTTTCCCTCCCCTCCCCATCCCATCCTCCCATCCAGTCTTACCCCTTTTTTCTTTTTCCCTCCCCAACTATGGTCTCAAGCATTGCCCCCCTCTCTCTCTCACTCACTCACTTACCCTGTCACCACCATGCAGCTCCTTTTGGCTCCCTTCCTTCTGTTTCTACCTCTGCCATGCCGTGCCAGCAAACAAGGAGCAAAGATGCACAGGACCATGGCTCTCCATGCAGCACCACAGCTTCCTTTGCTGATCCCGCCTCTTCTGACATAAACTTTCAGGACCAGCAGAGGCAGCAATGGTGCATAGAGAGCCATGGTCCCACATGTCTTCACTCCTTGTTTGCTAGTGCAGGCCTGGCAGAGGAGGAAACTACTACTACTACTTATCATTTCTATAGCACTACTAGATGTACGCAGTGCTGTACACTTGAACTGGAGGTAGGGATCCAAAAGGAGCTGCACAGCAGCAGCAGGGTGGAGCAGTGAGGGTGAGAGAGATGGAATGGCAATGTAATATCAGGAAAGCAGCGGTAAGGTGGGCAGGAGGGGCATAATCGAAAGGAACGCCCAAGTTTTGCTGAGGATGTCCTCGTAAAACACCCCCGGTGGAGGGGCGGGGAAACACATATTATCGAAACAAGATGGACGTCCATCTTTCATTTCAATAATACGGTCGGGGATGCCCAAATCTTGACATTTAGGTCGTCCTTAGAGATGGTCGTCCCTAGACTTGGTCGTTTCTAATTTTCGGTGATAATGGAAACCGAGGACGCCCATCTCAGAAACAACCAAATGCAAGCCCTTTGATCGTGGGAGGAGCCAGTATGTGTAGTGCACTGGTCCCCCTCACATGACAGGACACCAACCGGGCACCCTAGGGAGCACTACAGTGGACTTCATAAATTGCTCCCAGGTACATAGCTCCCTTACTTTGTGTGCTGAGCCTCCCCAAAACCCACTACTCACAACTGTACACCACTACCATAGCCCTTACGGATAAAGGGGGGCACCTAGATGTGGGTACAGTGGGTTTGTGGTGGGTTTGGAGAGCTCATATTTACCACCACAAGTGTAACAGGTGGGGGGATGGGCCTGAGTCCGCCTGCCTGAAGTGCACTGCACCCACTAAAACTGCTCCAGGGACCTGCATACTGCTGTGATGGACCTGAGTATGACATTTGAGGCTGGCATAGAGGGGGTTAGTGACCACTGGGTGAGTAAGGGGAAGCGATCCCCAATTCTCTCCGGTAGTCATCTGGTCAATTCGGGCACCTTTTTGTGGCTTGGTCTCTGTCTCTGTATATATTTACTTCCAAATATTCCCAAAATGCTTTAAGTCCAATTTAAGGCCCTAAATCAAACTAGTCTAGGTTTTCCTTTTCTCTGTCTCCAGAAATCAAAACAAAAACCTTCAGAAATACACACATTTGTATTCCACAAAATCCCACATGCTGAAGACAGTACTTATAATTAATCTAAGTTGCTTTCTTACCAACTATGTCTTTACCTTGGAACTGGATTAGGCTTTCCTTCCAGCAGTTTGCAATTCCACTCTTTCCCCACAATATGCTGGCTTCCCCTCAGTTCAACATGTTAGTCCATTAACAATTCACAAATAGAACAATTCCTATCATCTTTTTTTTTTCTCTACTGACTTGGCCACCATTCATATGGGCCTGCAGTTCACCTCCCACTTCATAGCTTCCCACAACACTATGAACTTCAAACGGCTGCTTATCTAAATAGCTCTCTTAATTTCTTTCAAGTGTGTTCTATGTCCATGGTCACTTTGGTTTCAAGATATTCCATGTTCTCAGCTTCTCTAGAAAGCTCCCAGTCTTTCCTTTGTCTCACTTGCCTGGCTTAGCAGTGTCTGTTTGAACCTGTAGAGGGTGTGACCTCTCCCCCAGCCTCTCATTGGTGGCATGATGTACTGTTTTGTCACCTAAAGGAATTGGGCCTCCATTTTACCCTTCATTCAGCCTGTCATATGATTTAAGTCTGACCTCAGCAAAGGAGTAGAAGTCAGACCCTCCCTTCTGGGGCCCATACTGGGTTTTCCTTTAATCTGGGAGTTTTTAACCATGCTGGCTTGGTGATAGGGGCTTTCTAGCTTAGAAGCTACTATTTGTCCTTTCTGAATTGTCTTGCTTTTTTTTTTCCAGCGGAACCTATTGGTCTGTCGTTATAAAATTAAAAAAAATAAAATCGCTCTATCATCATGGAGTACATTAACTAAAATGTTCCTAAAACAGCAGGAGACCTTCATACTGAAATTTGTTTTTTTTTGTTTGTATTTTAATTTTTATTCAATTATCATATTTCATCTAACAAAAATAATTGAATGTTAGGAAGTAGAGCCATCCAAAAGAATTACTACAAAAAAATAGCAATCATTCAAATGAAGGCAAACATTTACCTCTAATTAGGAAAAATTGAAGTTGGTTGAAAGTTGCCCATTGTAGCCAGCCAGTAAGTTATTACTTCTATACAGTGTGTTTTTTCCAGAGAAAAAGGTGCCGGTACTCAAATGCCAGGCCACTTTTGAGGGTTGGGGTGATCATTGAGGGACCCACCCCACAATAGCCAGCTGCCCTACAACCAGTCACAGAATCTATGACAAGGCAGAATTGGTGTGTAGGCCCTAAGCTCTTTCACTAAAACTTGGGGACCATGGGCCAATTTTAGCAGACAATGAAAAAGGTGCCGGTACTCAGTACCCCCCAAGTACCCCCTCAAAAAAGCCCTGCTTCTATAATACCTCTATGATCATCCCACAGCTCTCCTCCCTGGCTTCCCAAAAACTTTCTAGCTGTTTAGAGTCAAAAAACAAATATGATCATTTAGGAGCCCTTCTACTAAACCGTGTTGGGCCCTTAATGTCTGTTTAACATGGGAATACAGTCTACCACAAAATGCATTAAAGCATTTTGCAGTATTTTCCCCTTCTCCATGTGCTAACTAGCATTAACTATTTCTTTTTAAATATTTTTGGGTGGGGGCATGGTATGGGTGGAGAATGGGCATTGAAGCATTATCAAGCTAGTGGATTCAGATTACCATGCACTAACCGCTAACACAGAGTTGACATGGGAGTACTTACAGCATCCTAAATAGGAGGTGGAAAGTGTTCCAACATTAACTTTTTCCAGGTATCGCATGCTAATGTGAGTGTTACCATGCAACCTGAAAATCAGAAAAAAGAAAATGCCCTAAAAAAGTGCCTCATTAAATCTGGTGGGTTGGAAAGTCCCACGATAGCACACGTTAATCCCAGATTAATGCCACAAAACATCTTCAGGAAAATTTCAAAAGGAATACAGCAACAAGAGCAAGAACCCTTGGCTTTAAAACCAAGAATTCCTTTTCACCTCCTTTGTGTATCCCTAGAATTATTATGAAAAACTTATATAGTGGATCCCATGAACGGTGAAATCTTATATTGAAAACATAGCCATATAATATTATTTTTGTCTATCTCCAGGGCAAACATGGCCATTACAGTAGTTCACTCAGTGATAACCTCCAATGACCTTTTCAGAGAATCAGTAAGGTTCATAACTCCCTATGAACCATCAGATGACAATGAGCTAGAACCTCCAACTCTTCTTGCCCCAGATATATAAAGTGCATTCACAATCAGTAGTAGGCCATTAACTGGTATACCAATATCTATTTAAGATATTTCCTTAATATGTCCATAGCTGATATCAAAGAGGACTTAAGAAAGTTAAGGAATCTTACTTTGTTTTTGGTTCTCCATATAATCCAACTTCCAATTAAACATGTCTCAGTCTTTAATGGAGAAATCATGTCTTACCTAATAGTTTTCTTTCCTTTACTCCTACTAGACCAGTCTAGACCAGCGGATGGAAACAGAGAAAGAAAGTTTGATATACCCCCTAAGGGTACCATGCAGCTGTAGAATGCTCAGTATTTCAAATAACCAAGCTGTTCATGTTCTCACTGTTGATCAAATGTTTTGTATGCGTTTAACGGTTTGGTTTGATATAACGGCTGAAGTGGAGGACGGCCACTTTAAACTCAAAGTCCTGGATTTCAAGTGTGCTGACTTTAGTAAAATGGGGGAATACCTGAGGAAGGAGATGACGGGCTGGGAGGACGTACAAGAAGTGGAAGGGCAGTGGTCCAGGCTGAAAGAAGTAATAAATAGGGCCACAGACCTTTATGTAAGGAGAGTAAATAAAAGCAAGAGAAAAAGGAAACCGACATGGTTCTCCAAGCAAGTGGCTGAGAAAATAAAGGCTAAAGAGTTAGCGTTCCAGAAATATAGAAAATCTCAAGAAGAGGAACACGGGGAGGAATACCGGATGAAACTGAAAGAAGCCAAGAGAGAGGTACGACTGGCGAAGGTGCAAGCAGAAGAACAAATGGCAAGAAATGTAAGGAGGGGCAACAAAAATTTCTTCAGGTATATTAGTGAAAGGAGAATGACTAAAAAGGGAATTGTGAGACTAAAAGATACAGCGAACCGCTATGTAGATAATGATGAAGAAAAAGCCAATTTGCTAAATAGATACTTTTGTTCTGTTTTCACTGAAGAAAATCCTGGAGAAGGACCGCGAGGGACTGGCAAAAGTACACCTGAGAATGGAATGGATATAGCACAGTTCATGGAACAGAGTGTGTATCAACAACTTGGAAAGCTAAAGGTGGACAAAGCCATGGGACCGGACGGGATCCACCCCAGAATATTGAGGGAGCTCAGAGAGGTTCTGGCGGGTCCTCTTAAAGATTTGTTTAATAAATCCTTGGAGACGGGAGAGGTTCCGAGGGATTGGAGAACGGCGGAAGTGGTCCCTCTTCACAAAAGTGGTGATAGGGAAGAAACTGGAAACCTCAGGCCAGTAAGCCTCACTTCGGTTATTGGAAAAGTAATGGAAGCGATGCTGAAGGAAAGGATAGTGAATTTCCTGGAAGCCAATAAGTTGCAAGATCCGAGACAACATGGTTTTACCAGAGGGAAATCGTGCCAAATGATTCTCATTGAATTCTTGATTGGGTAACTGGAGAATTGAATCATCGACATGCTATAGACATAATCTACTTAGATTTTAGCAAAGCTTTTGACACGGTTCCCCACAGGAGGCTCTTAAATAAACTCGATGGGCTGAAGATAGGTCCCGAAGTGGTGAACTGGATTAGGAACTGGTTGACGGACAGACGACAGAGGGTGGTGGTAAATGGAGTTCGCTCGGAGGAGGGAAAGGTGAGTAGTGGAGTGCCTCAGGGATCGGTGCTGGGGCCGATTCTGTTCAATATATTTGTGAGTGACATTGCCGTAGGGTTAGAAGGTAAAGTTTGCCTATTTGCGGATGATACTAAGATTTGCAACAGAGTGGACACCCGGGAGGGAGTGGAAAGCATGAAAAAGGATCTGAGGAAGCTAGAAGAATGGTCTAAGGTTTGGCAATAAAAATTCAATGCAAAGAAATGCAAAGTGATGCACTTAGGGAGTAGAAACCCAAGAGAGACTTATGTGTTAGGCGGTGAGAGTCTGATAAGTACTGAGGGGGAGAGGGATCTTGGTGTGATAGTATCCGAGGATCTGAAGGCGACAAAACAGTGTGACAAGGTGGTGGCCGTAGCGAGAAGGTTGCTAGGCTGTATAGAGAGAGGTGTGATCAGCAGAAGAAATGAAGTGTTGATGCCTCTGTACAAGTCGTTGGTGAGGCCCCACCTGGAGTATTGTGTTCAGTTTTGGAGGCTGTACCTTGCGAAGGATGTTTAAAAAAATGGAAGCGGTGCAAAGAAAAGCTACGAGAATGGTATGGGATTTGCGTTCCAAGACGTATGAGCAGAGACTTGCTGACCTGAACATGTATACCCTGGAGGAAAGGAGGAACAGGGGTGATATGATACAGACGTTCAAATACTTGAAAGGTATTAATCCGCAAACAAATCTTTTCCAGAGATGGGAAGGCGGTAGAACAAGAGGACATGAAATGAGATTGAAGGGGGGCAGACTCAAAAAAGATGTCAGGAAATATTTTTTCACTCCCGCGGGAGGTGGTGGAGATGAAAACGGTAACGGAATTCAAACATGCGTGGGATATGCATAAAGGAATCCTGTGCAGTAGGAATGGATCCTCAGAAGCTTAGCCAAAATTGGGTGGCGGAGCAGGTGGGGGAAGAGAGGTTGGTAGTTGGGAGGCGAGGATAGTGGAGGGCAGACTTATACGGTCTGTGCCAGAGCCAGTGATGGGAGGCGGGACTGGTGGTTGGGAGGTGGGAAATACTGCTGGGCAGACTTGTACGGTCTGTGCCCTGAAAAAGGCAGGTACAAATCAAGGTATGGTATACACATATGAGTTTATCTTGTTGAGCAGACTGGATGGACCATGCAGGTCTTTTTCTGCCGTCATTTACTATGTTTATTACCTTTAACAAAAAGAAATGATTGCATTCTATTGACCTCCATTGTATATTACTGACTCTCCAACTGAGTCTTGAACTATCTGACAAAACCGACTTTCAGTCAAATGTTGTACTCATCCATCATCTTTACCAACAAGGTAAACTTGAACTGTACTGACACACAGCTCTCCAGGTCATCCATTATTTTTATCAACAAGACGCTTTTGTACTCTACTAACACACACTTCTCCAGCTGGGTCAGAAGCTGCTACAAAATCCAATGAGATAAGCTAGAGGAATTGTAAAATAGAAGCACTTCGAAATGATAATAAGAAAACAGGAGAATGATTTAAAATGGGAGCATGTTGATTAATATTCACTGATAGGCCAATGACCAAAACTCCGGCGCTATTCTGAATAGCACTATAAAAATACTGCTGGAACAGCGCAAAAAAAACCAATGCCCTAATGCACTAAGCTAATGAGATACAAATATATGCGCGCTCATAGCATTAGGGAATTCAGTGGGAGGATTGTGTTTGGCACATGTGCAGAAGAGTTCAGCGGTAAGCTCAGCTCCTGTGCACATGTGACTGGCAAAACTCAAATGTGAAGCACACATTGGCGTGTATTTTGTGCAGCTTAAGTATAAGCATTTAATATATTTTTTGTGGATACTTATATTTAGATGCAAGTAACAGATGCCAATGTGTGCTTTGTTTGTTTGATTTTTGTTTTTTCTTTAAGCATGGCAACTTAAAAAAATGTTCCTAGATGCTTAAATTTAGACGCAGGACAACATGCTCTTGCCCATCTAGCACCACGCCAAAATTGAAACCGCACTGGTCCCCAGTTTCTCCTGTGACTGGTATGCTCTGTAGGGAGTAGTACCTCTTGGTGCACCTCTTTGGTAAAATTAACAGTCTTTTATTGTAGCTTTGCTTTGCAAATACTTAACTAAAGTATGTCAGACAAGCAATTAGCGGTATTAATTGGCACTAATTAAAGTTTCCACGCACTAAGCGAATTCTATAAAGTGGCACATAAACTCTATCACCCAGATCTGAAAAGGGGGTGTAACCATGAAAGGAGCATGGGCACATCATGGGCATTCGTAAAATTTACACACAGTGTTATAGTTTACTCCCACTCCGTGCGACAATTTTTTAGGTCTGATATATAGAATCTAGCCTATAATGGGCAAGTGCTGCATAGGACCAGAAGTCATACATGCATGATGTATTCCATAAATGTCTCCAAAAGTGTACCTGCTACAAATAACGACCAAATTGAAGAGAAGATCTCTCTTTTGACCTGGAGCATTTGTCAGTGTCATGCTGCTGGTTGGCATTTCAATGCATGGTCAGGCCTCACTGATCCTTTAACTAGCAACCTCTTGCTCTCACTTAACCCTTTTAGAACCCCATTAACACCAACGGGCACTGAAACACCACAGTAGAAATTTCATTTACACTAAAATCCAAAGGGTGGTTATTGAACCGTAGTGGTCAGCGTGTAGTCAAAATGCTGGCTACTATAGTTAAAGTGAATACAGATATTCAGTGCCAGTACCTAGATACTAGTTGGCACTGCATATTCAGTTTCAGTGTCAAACCAGAAGTGCAATCTTGTAGGCTAACCAGAGAGATATCTAGATAAAGTTAGGATAGCCTTTTTTGTTATTAGCGGTCTGAATATGGCCACTAACCAGACAACATCCAGCTGAGCCTAAGCTCCATCCATAGACCACCCCAGTGCTATATGTATAGTGCTAAGGCAGTCAAAGAAACTATTCAGCAGCGCTATCCAGTTAGTGCCACTGAATATCCATCTTACAAGCACTTATCCAGTTAGGAGCACCTGATAAGTGCCTTCAAATATTGACCCTTCTCAGATTTTGAACAATCTCTACAGATTGATATTCCTGACTTTGGTAAATACAAATTCCCAATATGTAATCATTATTTCATGTGAAAGTTTTAGTAATAAAGCAGAGAACTTTGAGACTTTAGAGATCAGTGAAGCAATAGTTTCTAAGCTGTGGGTTGTAACCTCCAAATGGGGGCCACAGAATCATCCAATGGGATCACGATTGGATCTGGGTGAAATGTTTCAGTAAAATGCACAGCCACTTCTGCATGGCCTGATTCTAGGGTATGAAACCTGAGGGGGATGGAAAATATATTATACCTTTCTAAGCAAAGTAATAGCCAATTAGAAGCTTGCTAGGAGACAGCTTACATCTGGAATCTTACTGGCCATAAATGAGGGCTGTGAAGTGTTCTTGCCAGTGTCTTTCATACAACCTGTATTGGAGCTACAGAAATAATAGATTCAGGCCCATAACCCTATGTGGGGGCTGTGAAAGGCCTGTATACCAAGACACTTCCCACATGGGAGCTGCAGAGTGTAAACTGGCTGGGGTTCTTTCTATGTAGCAGTTGTAGAATTCATGCAGGCTGGGCCCTTTTCTGCATGGATGGTTTGAAGCTGTGCTCTTGGAGCACTGATTCTCTCTTTATTCCTTGCAAGAATCAAGGACCAGGACTAGAGGGATAAAAGTAGGGATAGTAGTGTACAAGTGGGACTAAAATACCCTGGGTGCCATGGGGAGATGTCACAGCAGATGCGTCCTAGTTGGATTCTACTGCTCCTAGCTGCCAGATCAGCATAGTTGTCAAATTTCCTAGTCCTAGGAGATTTTAGGCCAGTTCTGGATTTTTTCCAAACCTATCCTGATGAACTATGGGACACGCAATACTGATGAATCAAGAACTACAAATACAATAATTAATTGAGGTGTAAGTTCAAAGCCAGGACTGGGCAAAACGGAGTAGTATAATGATTAGAACAGCAGGCAGAGAACCAGCAAAAGCAGAACAAAAAGCACAAATAAGGGGAAAAGAGAGGTTTAAAAGTACACCAATCAGACAAAGCAGAACATAAAGCACAAATGGACCTTCAGGAACAGCATAATGGGAAATTCTTTATTGGAAAGACCCGACACAGGCTGTGTTTCGGCGACAATGCACCTGTATCAGGGGTCTAGCAAAGCAAGGTTCAAATCCCACTGCCACTTCTTGTGATTTTGGGCAAGTCATTGCCTCATATACGAACATAGATTGTGAGTTCTCTGAAGTCAGGAAAATACCTACTGTTACAAACCTGCATGAACTTTCCTTGAACTGCTGAGAAAGGTATGAGCTAAACCCAAATCACCCTATTTCAACTGTAATTTGGCATATTTGAGGTGCGTAAAGGCTGTTTTTTCCTAAACATCTGGATGGGGAATATCAGAGTTGTGATACAGGAGCTCAGCAGGGCCCTGGGAGGGGCACCAATGAGGTTGACAGAGGGATATGGGCTGGAGGTGGAGGGGAGAGGTCAACAGGAGTATTGTGCTGCAGGAGACAGGTTAAGAGAGGTGAGCAGCTGGAGGAAGAGTGGTTCAGGGGGTAAGTAACCCAGATAATTACTTAAACTTGGATGTATGTACTTCTATGTTATTGCACAGTACTAGAAGTTTATAAAACATAAGGAATGTATTTTATCCATAGAATTTATTTTTCAGAATTATGAAGAGGGGTGTAGCTTTCTCCCACTTCAGTCATTTGTTTTGGTGGTAGTCTGGGGTCATATGAATTTTCAAAACATATCAGTTAAAAGTCTGAGGAGCACTGTGTTAGAAAGAGAAAATAAATGCTTCATCTTTGCTGCATATTTTGGTTTTTCCTGACTAGGCTATGAACAGGATGTTATATGAAGGATGATCAAACCCAACATGGACACCACATTTCTTCATTGCACATTGAGGAAGCTCAATTCTCTATTTTTCATTTCCAAGAACAGGATGGACTGAAATCTTTAGAGAACACAATCCAGACTGAACTATTAAAGGGATGCAGAGGAATGAAGGGAGAGAGGGCATCTGGTGAGCAGACTCCAGCTAACCAAATGTGCATATCATATTGAGGAAGTAAGCTTTATTAAACAAGCCCTTTGTTAACTTGTGTTTCCTGAACATTACAGGCATCCTGAACATAATGGAAAAAAATATACACTACCAAGAAGTGACACATCTAGAACAGATCAATGTCAGTCTCATCTCCTAACACCCGCAGCAAGGAGCCTATTATCTGATAACACTCCTCCACACAAAAGTTCTGAAAATAGTCTCCCTAAGGGCAATGTCTCCAAATAAGTTAGCTTTGCACATGCCATGACATTAATGAATCTCATTCCTAGACTAGGTTAGGTGCAGTATGATCTCAATCTCTCAATTTTACTGCTAATGCTCACCATATTACTTGCATTGTGCTAAAGATAGTTTCGCTCTGGAGTTCATAAGGCGGCTTATTAAGGTGTGCTTGGGAATTACTTTCAATCAAGCATGTAGCACCTAATACAATGAGAAATATTTCTGTATCTATCTGCCATATTTTCTTGATCACCTGGCACTGACACATGTCTTATCAGAGATAAGTGCAAAGGTGAAGTGGCTAACAGTGCTGTTTGGTCAAAGATGTTATTGGCCCTTTCCACACCAAGGTTGTTAGGCATGGTGAACGATCTGCTCCACAAGTGTTCTCCTGATGAAGGCTATCATGCCGAAACACGGCCAGTGTTGAGGACACCTAGCTGGGACTTGGACATATTGGAAGACGAATAAATTACCTTTGACCTATATCATCCTGGTACCTAGTGTTCTTCCACTCTTCTGTGCTGGACTTATTAGTGGAAGCCTTTGTTTGCTTGTATTTTGGAACTGTCTCTCAGCTGCATGCATAGTTTATGCAACACTATAAATTATGTGCAGCACTTGGTGCACCTAGTACACAAACTTACACCTGGCATTGACATGGCACAAGAGGGCACCCCAATGCTGACTTACAATAGCATTCTATAACAGAATCTTGTATAGAGCTAGCACTAAGTGCATGGCATTGGGATGCCTAGAACACCAATTCATAGAATTGCCCAGATTGAATTTAAGTTGTTGGAATTCAAAAGCATACTTTCTTTGATATCAGTGTTGTCATTTGCAAGCAGTTAAATCTGGTGCAAGGGGTTTTAGGCTTCCTGAGGAAACTTTCATCCTTATACTTCTCCCCCCCCCCCCCCCCACACACACATTAACTTTCATAGGAGCCAAACCACCCAGAAGAAGTTTGCTGAATGAAGAGGGTGCTCAAGCACCCACCATACTGGCAGAGCTCACTCCTATGTTAACTTTCATGCTCCTAGGCTAGGCCTCCTCCTTTGAGATATTGATTTTGAAAATTGAACTCAAAAGTCATACTCCCCAATACCACCCCTCCCAGAATAATCATGAAAAAATGCATAATTGAACATCATACTTTCAATTATTAGATGTTTCTATGAGTTACTGTCACACTTAAGCCCAATTGTTTTTCTCTGACTGCAGCTTATGTTTTGATTTAGTTTTATTTAAACACTTAACTGCCTTTCGATTCTTACATCAAAACGGTGTACATACCATACCAAGTTTAGGAGCCCTTTTACTAAAGCTTAGCATGCGCTAATGGACTGGGTTTCTTATCATTTAGCATGCACTAGTTCTGTTAGCGGCCATTTAAACAGCAAGGGCTAACATACAGCACATAAGACAGACAAACTTCATGAACAAATAAAGGCCCTCTCAGGGCTACAGGAAACAAAACCTTGCCATCAGCTTGGCCTGCCTCAACTTCAGGGCTTCCATAAATCTTGGCAAAAAGGCATAACTTAATATCAGGCACACCTGAAAAATATAAAATATTGTCTACTGCTTGTTTTGGGCGCGTCAAAAATGGAATTACCACCTGGGGTACGTGGTAGCTGGGCAGTAGTGCCAATTTGGTATGCGTTGGATGTGTGTAGGTATCTGCATGCCTTTCTAAAAAGGCCCCTAAGCGAGTTGTGCAGGTAAATTCTAATTATTGCAAATTAGTGCTCATTATTGCTTGATAAATGCTGTTAAAAACACTGCTTAGCTTATTAAGCCAATTAAGTTACATGCCTAGTTATAGAATACACTTGGATTTCAGTGCAGATCTCTAGATGCACTATATAGAATGTGGAAGAATATTTTGTAAAAGCTGAAGCCTCTTAAGCAATTTCATAGAAATTCCTAGATACAAGTAGTTGCAACAGTTGAGGTCAAATCAAAGATAAACAAACAATCTAAAATGAGACTCATAAAAGTTAGGTCTAATATAACACAATCGCCTCAATTTAAAAAAACATTCTGAATTAACTTATTTACTTGAAGCTAGTTAGTGATGACTCTAATATATTACCCCTAATACTCTTGGAGGCCATTTTACTAAGCCACATAAGTGTCTACGCGCACTCAACGCATGCCAAAATGGAGTTACCACCCGGCTACCATGTGGCTCTTATGGTAATTTCATTTTTGGCGTGCGTCCAATTCATGCAGCTGAAAAATAATTTTTGTTTTCAGATGCATGTATCGGATGCACGCCAAGTGGCATTTGGCAGGTGTAGGTCAATACATCCCAGTTACTGCATGAGACTTTACCACTAGGTCAATGGCTGGCAGTAAGGTCTCAGATCCAAAATGGCCGCGTGGCAATTTTCATTTTGCCGCAGTCCATTTTTGGCAAAAATAAAAAAAGGCATTTTTTTGCAGGTGCGCTGAAAAATGATTCTGTGTGCATCCAAAACACACGCTTACACTACCACAGGCCATTTTTCAGTGCAACTTAGTGAAAGGACCCCTTGATGTTCTTTCTACAGGAAACATTGCTGTTTCCAGGGAATTACTAAACCGTAATATCTTTGTCTTTTTCTTATTCATATTCAAGTAATGAAGTAGAGACTAATCCTCAACAAAAGAGATACAATCATGAATTTGATTGATGGTTTTGACAAAATGCAGTTGAGCAGTAACTAAAATAAAATATCAGCATATAAAAAATTACAATTAGGAACCGTTAAATACTTTTCGAGAGAGCTCATATACAAATTAATATGTAAAGGTGTCAACGAAGATCTTTGGGGAACACCACTACAAGCTTAATTTGACTGAGTCTCCTATTTAAAAACACAGTATTGGCTGTTCCTTAAGGAATCTTCCACTTTAATACTAAACCAGTAATTCCTATTTCACTCAATTTAACCAAAAAAAGAGAATGATTAACTGTGTTAAAGGCAGCTGAAATGTCAAATTGCAATAAAATTATTTTACCACACTGACATAATATTTTTGTTAACTTCTGAAACTAACATTATAAGCAACAGTTCAGTACTAAATTGAGGTCGACACCCAAATTGAGATGAATGTAAACAGTCATGAGAATCTAAGAAATCTGAGAAATGAAGAGCCACTAAAGTTTCAAGCAATTTAGGAAAAGAAGGAATATTGGCAATGGGTGGAAAATTGGCAGGAACTATCAAATCCAGCTCCCCTGATTTTGGTATTGGTGTTAGCATAATATTTCCTAAGGGGACAAGGGAATTCTCCTGCAATTAATAATGTATTTATCGTAAGAATAATCTATTCTATAATATCTGAAGGAAACTCGAACAACAAGTAGAGGAACTTTTAGCCAAAACAGATTTAACTGAATGAACAAACAAATGAAAAATTAGTCTTCAGACAATTAGCACATATTTCCAAAGAAGCATCTTTCAGTTCTAACTTATTGGACTGGGAACTGGACCTTTACAGGAGCAATTCTCTTTGAACCATCTGAACTTTGTATTAAAACTAATTAGCCAACTCTTCTGCAGATGGTTGAAAAATTATTATTGAAAAAGTGACAATTGAGGAAACAAGGAGTTTTTTAATTAAATGAAACAAAGAGTTCTGATCAGGCTGGGATCAGTCTGCAGATTCGGAAAAATAAGACATAATTTGTATTGCCTCATAGAATCTCTCCATTACTGTCTTTTTTTTTTGTCCAAGCGGCCTGCTTTAAAAGTCATAGGAGTCCTTTTACCGAACTGTAGTAAAAAGGGCCCCCTCAGCAACTGTTTTTGCCGCATATCAGGACCCTTTGGAGCACGTAACCCACCCATTGAGGTGGCAGTAAGGGAGATATATATATATATATATATATATATAATCCAGCAGCTCTGGAAATGGCACACTCTGGAAGCGGAACTACCACCGGTGGCCATGTTGGGCCAGCAGTAGTTCTGGTTTGCTACGTGGTACCCTTTAGTAAAAGGGCCACATAATGAATGCTAGTACCTAGGAGATGAACTTTATGACCAGCACTTTGAGAAAAAAAAAGGATACAAATGATTCAGATTATCATAAACTGATTGATTCCAGTTAGAAAGCAGTAAATTGGAATTGGGCTCATCCCTACATAAGTGAGGGGCTATATAGCCCCAAAATTTATCAACATCAATCATTCCTCTATTAATTAGGAGCTGGGTTAGAGAGAGCCATCCTAATTGCTGCTGACGTTTTATCCTTATTCTACTGCTAAATTCATGTGTTGTATCTTTTAACTTTTGGAATTCATGGAAGCCACATTGTGCCTGCATTTGTGGGGAAATGAGGGGTAGAAATGAACTGTAAATAAATAAATAAATAAACATAGTCCCTGTGTGAAGCATTACATAGAATGTTTTGTAAAGACAAATATAAGGTAAATTGCAAAAGTTAATAGACCACAGCGCAGGTGACCAGTTTTCCCCTGAAACTTGATCATTTTTAATTAACCTTTAGAATAAAACAATAAAATCTAGAGAATGACCATTCTTGTATAATTAGAATTTCACACATTTTTATCTGTAAGGAGACTAGAAAAGCTATAAAATTAGAAACAGATGAATGGCATGTCTTCTAGATGTAAGTTCAGATCACCCAAAAGTAATAAATAAGAAAATAGGGCAGAATGCTGTGAAATCAAATTTAAAAATGTGTGATTGACCATTAAATCCATTCCCGGGAAAGGCCTATAAAATAAAAGTAACTTTAAAGACCCATAAATAGGATCATCAAATACCTGACAAATCATCACCTCAAGGTATTAGGTAATTGTATTAATTACAGTCAGGTTAAAAATCCTTGTAAAAAGTAGCCATTCTTCCTCCCTTCCTCTGTAATCTGGAAGAGTGTAAGACATCTTTTTAAATGCTTATTGAGAATTGTTATTTCCTTTAAATTTTAAAGTTTCTTATTTGTAATCCACCTTGTAGAATTTGTGGATGGTAGAACAGAAGTCTGTAAATATAATACAATGCAATATCCTAGTGCATAAAGATCTAATAACACTGGACTATCCTTATCTCAATGCCATGTTTCCACAATAAAAGCCAGGTGTGATTCGTCTGTGAAATCTCTAGCATAAAAGCCTTATTACAAACAGATACAGAAAAGAAATAGGTGATGAGGTATCATTACTTGACAAAACTGAATTACAGGAATGGGTTTTAAAACTGACAGGGATTTGGTCCCTTTAAGGTTATTCCTTTTAAACAATTTATTTTGACAAACAATTTCAATACTATGGTTCATGAAAACAGAAGAATGAACTAGGAACCTATTTCATACCATTGAAAATTTGTTCTTAACTTTAGGTTTCCGATTGAAATTACAAATTTGGAAAGGGAAATGGGATGGGATTTGATTTACTGCCTTTCTGTGGTTACAACCAAAGTGGTTTACAGGAATTTTGTATATAGAAGAATCATTTCCTCTCTCTAACCCAGCTCCTAAGCCCTGGCAATAGAAAATAGCATCTAGCGCATTATGAAATAGTTAAAATAGCATATAATACAAAAATAGACTGTAGCCAGAAGGATGCTAGGCTGTATAGATAGAGATGTAAACAGCAGAAGAAAGGAGGTGTTGATGCCTCTGTACAAGTCGGTGAGGCCCCACCTGGAGTACTGTGTTCAGTTTTGGAGGCCGTATCTTGCTAAAGATGTAGCGGTCCAGAGGAAGGTGACAAAAATTGTATGGGGCTTGTGCCAAAAGACATATGAGAAAAGACTGGAAGACCTGAATATGCATACTCTAGAGGAGAGAAGGGACAGGGGAGATATGATACAGAAGTTTACTTGGAAGATACTAATACAGAAACAAATGTTTTCCAGAGAAGGAAAAACAATAAAACTAGAGGACCTGAATTGCGGTTTCCGGGAGTAGACTTAGGAGTAATGTCAGGAATTTCTTTTTTATGGAAAGGGTGGTTGATGCCTGAAATGCTCTCTCGAGGGAGGTGGTGGAGATGAACACAGAGGATCTCTAATTAGAAAATAAATGGTATAAAAAACAAAACTTAAAGGGTTGCATATGTGTTTGCATGTCAAGTGGTGCTTAGACGAGAACTCTGGCTGTATCAACTGAGACTGGTGCTGGGCTGGCTTGTACTGTCTGAGTCCCACATGTAGCAATCAGTTTAGGATGGACACCAGTATTCAATATCCAGGGCTAAATAAATTTAAGGAAGCTGCTGAGGCTTATGTGGGTCCTGGCTCATATTTAGCCAGGACCCACATATGACACTTTTGTGGGCCCCGGCTGAATATCACCCAGGACCCAAATAAATTGCTTGCTGTTCCTCCAAATTCCTACTCCCTCCCTCATGACCTTGATCCCCCTCCCCACTTTGTACATATTTTAAGTAGACCCAAGGTCCCTTCACCCACAGATCTACCTATAAACACCTGGTGGTCCAGTGGAGTCCTATGGGCAGGAGTGAGGCCCACTCGCTCCTGCCTGTCATGGCAGCTATCGTAAAATGGCTTTCTTGACCTCTAGCGGTATCCTCACGGCACTTTATTAACCACATACACATGTAAATAACCTCATAAAATACTGACTTGCCCAAAAATACATGCCAATGACACGAAGGTGTATACTTTACCAGTAGTTGTTAAAAGGGGCAGATTTGGGCAGAATTCACAAGTATGCACATAGATTTTAAAACAGACTAATCTATATTTATGAGGATTTATTTATCGCCTTTTTGAAGGAATTCACTCAGGGCGGTGTACAATAAGAATAAATGAAATATGAGCAACAGGCACGTACAGCAGTAAAAATATTCAAATAACAATGCAAAGTATGGCGTAGTATACTACTTAAAATATCAAAACAATACGTAGTAGAATGTTTTAATTGACAGTGCAGGGTATAAGCAAAGCTGGAACATATAGATTGCTAAGAAAGTAAGAGGAGTTAGAAAGTAAGGTGACTAACCAGCTCATTTTCGAAAGTGATCGCCGGCCATTTCCCAACATAAATCGGCGGGCATGGGTGTGGCTACCAGATGGCTGGCTTTCGCCGATAATGGAAAAAAAAGTGGCATTAAGCAGTATTTCGCCGGGTTTACTTGGTCCTTTTATTTTCACGACCAAACCTCAAAAAGGTGCCCCAACTGACCAGATGACCACCGGAAGGAATCGGGGATGACCTCCCCGTACTCCCCCAGTGGTCACCAACCCCCTCCCACACTAAAACAATAAAACTAAACACCTTTTTTGCCAGCCTGTATGCCAGCCTCAAATGCCGTACCCACCTCCATGACAGCAGAATGTGTTCTATCCTCTGACAGCCTTTCCCTGGTTGTGATGTGGCTCTCAGGTGAGTGTGACACATCAGCAATGCATTGTGGTGGGTATAGGGTAGTGGGCTCTACTCCCATGGTGCTTTTCCCCCTGCTAACTGGGTCAGAGTGTGTCCAGTTTTATTTCCGGTAGTCCATGAGGTAGTGGCCATTTTGGTAAGCCAGTTTGAGATCCCTTTCATGTGTTACCCACGTAAGAGAACTTAGTTATTACCTTGAATGTTGCTGAAAGAGGGCATTGTACACCATTCTGCCAGCTCTAACCTACTGCTAATCTCAGTACCAGGGAGACTCTTTGCCAGTGGGGCACAACCTCTGATCTGCAGTTAACTGTGAGTAAACGTGCTTATTCAAATAAAGGACTTTTTCAAAGAGATTAGTCGTCAGGTGTCAACTGGTGTGCCAAAGTTATACAGCAGCAACAAGTCCTAGAGGCCAGCGTGTATGAAGGTCCCTGGAGCACTTTTAGTGGGTACCGCAGTGCACTTAAGGCAGGCGGACCCAGGCCCATCCCCCCCTACCTGTAACACTTGTGCTGGTAAATGGGAGCCCTCCAAAACCTACTGTACCCACATGTAGTTGCCCCCTTCACCCCTAAGTACATTTGTGGGTAGTGGGTTTGGGGGGGGGGTTGGGGGGCTCAGCACCCAAAGTAAGGGAGTTATGCATGTGGGAGCTTTTTCTGAAGTCCACCGCACTGACCCCTAGGGTACCCAGTTGGTGTCCTGGCATGTCAGCGGGGCCAGTGCACTACGAATGCTGGCTCCTCCCATGACCAAATGCTTTGCATTTCGCCGGGTTTGAGATGGCCAGCAGTTTTTTCCATTATCGCTGAAAAACAAAACCGGCGATCTCAACCCCGGCGAACTTTGGCATTTGGCCGAGCTAAACCGTATTATCGAAAAAAAGATGGCCGGCCATCTTTTTCAAAAATACGGTTCCGGCCAGCTGTTGCGCCGCCACCAAAATAGATCACCAGCGACGTTCGATTATGCCCCTCTAAATAATTAATCTAGGTATGGACATTTGCATCAGCTCAAGAGCAGGTATAAATGTCTATGCCTGCAATGTAGTTGTGATTTCTGTCACTTATGCTAGTACTTTATAAATACACATAGGCATCT
Source organism: Microcaecilia unicolor (assembly GCF_901765095.1). Taxonomy (NCBI): domain Eukaryota; kingdom Metazoa; phylum Chordata; class Amphibia; order Gymnophiona; family Siphonopidae; genus Microcaecilia; species Microcaecilia unicolor. The sequence goes on from NC_044033.1 coordinate 115,540,580, forward strand.
ATGTGTATTTTTAAAATAGTGCCTAAGTATGTGCTTACTTGACCTCTTAAACCAGGTACCCTGTTATAAAATTACCCTCCTATAATGCCTGTGCCCACAACAATTTAGAAACTGTGATTTAACAAATTACAAGTGCAAAGATGGTTGAGAAAAGCATACAGCTCAGCCCAATGCTTAATGATTTTATGATTTTGGATGGTTTTGCTCTGAAATATTTTTATCATTAAGGGGAGACATTAGTAAGGTGCAGTAAAAGGCAAGCTTTTATCTCATCTTAATTTACCACAGGAGTAAGCAACCTGTGATATAATAGTCCCGCAGGTTGCTGACTACCCTAGTGGGATATCTCGGAGGGGCGGAGGCTTGTCTTTGGGAGGTGGGTGCTTGATTGGGGGTGGGATGCTTGATCAGGATGCGGAGAATGTCCTCAGGGAGTGGGGAACTTGATTGGGGAGAGTAGAAGAGTTGATGGGGGGGGGGGGTGAGGGGATATCTTCAGGGGACTGAGGGAGGGGAATGATCAGGGGAGGGGGGAAATGGCACCAGCCCTTCAGTCTCCACCCAAGAGCATCAAGCCATGGCTTTCAGGCCCAATATTCTTAGCACGGTAAAATACTCTAAGCTTTTGGCTAGGGTTATTATACCATTTTAACCCTAAATGTGATTTGCAATGTGCAAGTCATGTTCTGATTTTTACATAATAATAAGCTGCTGTACATGCATTTGTGTGTTTTGCATTTCATCACTATGCATTGATCTAAACATGAGTGCAGTAGGACAAGTCAAGCTGCATTAGCGTCCTTTAAGTTGAATTTATGGTAAATAATATGACTTAAGGCCCTAACACAGCTTGATAACTCCTCCCCCCTTCGTTTCTTACCCAAAAGTTAAGGGTTCTTCTTGCTTTTTGACTTTATGGGTTAGAACATAAGGAATAACATGCTGGGCCAGACTGATGGTCCATCTAGCCCAGAATCTTGCTTCCAACAGTGGTCAATCCAGGTCACAAGTACCTGACAGAATCCCAAACAGTAGCAGGATTCCTGCTACTGATCCCCGGGACAAGCAGTGGCTTTTCCCATGTCTATCTTAATAACAGATTATTGACTTTTCCTCCAAGAACTTGTCCAAACCTTTTTTAAACCAGATATGCTGCTGTTTCCACATCCTCTGGCAATGAATTCCAGTGTTTAACTATTTGTTGGTTGAAAAAATTTCTCCTACTCATTTTAAAATTATTAAGATGTAACTCTATGGAGTGTCCCCAAGTCTTTGTACTCTTTGAAAGAGTAAACAATTGATTCATGTTTACCTGTTCTATTCCACTCAGATTTATGTAGACCTCTATCGTATCCTCCCTTAGCTGCCTCTTTTCCAAGCTTAAGAGCTCTAACCTCTTAAACTTTTCCTCATGTGAGAGGAGTTCCTTAATCATTTTGGCTGTCCTTCTTTGAACGTTATTTTAAATTCTGCTATATCTTTTTTGAGATATGGTGATCAGAATTGCACACAATACTTGAGGTGAGGTTCCATCATGGAGTGACACATTATTTTCTATCCTTTTCCTAATAATTCCTAACATCATTCCCTTTGCTTTTTTGGTCATTAGATACACACTGAGCAGAAGATTTGAAGGTATGGTCTACTATCCAGCTTATTTTCGAAAGAGAAAGACGCCCATATTTCGACCCAAATCGGAGATGGGCGCCTTTCTCTCATGGGCGCCAAAATCGGTATAATCGAAAGCCGATTTTGGGCGCCTCCAACTGCAGTCTGTCGCGGGATCAGCCAAAGTTGACGGGGGCGTGTCAGAGGCGTGGTTTAGATGGGACTGGGGCGTGTTTATCGGCCAAGGAGAGATGGGCGCGCTCGGCCGATAATGGAAAAAAGAAGGGCGCCAGAAGCGAGAATTTGGGTTACTTTTTTAGACCCTTTTTTTCACGAACAAGTCCCCAAAAAGTGCCCCAACTGCCCAGATGACCACTGGAGGGAATCGGGGATGATCTCCCCTGACTCCCCCAGTGGTCACTAACCCCCTCCCACCAAAAAAAAAGAACTTTAAAAACTTTTTTTCCAGCCTGTACGCCAGCATCAAATGTCATACCCAGCTCCATCACAGCAGTATGCAGATCCTTGGAGCAGTTGTTAGTGGGTGCAGTGGACTTCAGGCAGGTGGACCCAGGCCCATCCCCCCCCCTACCTGTTACACTTGTGCTGCTAAATGGGAGCGCTCCAAACTGCCCCCAAAACCCACTGTACCCACATCTAGGTGCCCCCCTTCAGCCATAAGTGCTATGGTAATGGTGTAGAGTTGTGGGCAGTGGATTTGGGGGGGGGGGGGGTTGGGGGCGCTCAGCACCCAAGGTAAGGGAGCTATGGACTTGGGAGGTATTTTAATTTTTTTTTAATTGTTACAAGTGCCCCCTAGGGTGCCCGGTTGGTGTCCTGGCATGTGAGGGGCACCAGTGCACTAAGAATCCTGGCCCCTCCCATGACCAAATGCCTTGGATTTGTTCATTTTTGAGCTGGGCGCCTTCGGTTTTCATTATCGCTGAAAACCGATACCGCCCAGCTCAAATCCGCCCAAATGCGATGCATTTGCCCGGCACAAACCGTATTATCGAAACAAAAGTTGGACACCCATCTTTTTCGAAAATACGGTCTGGCCCGCCCCTTCGCAGACCCGTCCTCGGAGATAAACGCTCATGGAGATGGGCGTTCACGTTCAATTATGCCCCTGTATGACACCTAGATCTTTTCTTGGGTAGTGACTCCTGAAGTACAACGTAGCATCAAGTAACTATGATTTTGATTATTCTTCCCAATATGCATCACTTTGCATTTGTTCACATTTTTTAACAGTGAAGGATATTCGCTACAAGTGTATATCAGATGGCTTTTATTTACTTTCCAAACAAGTTGGAATATTTTATGGCATTTGAACACTTTTTTATTGTATAAAAATCTGACTGATCATAAGGGAGGCAATTCTATAAAATGGTATCTCAATTTGGGCGCACTGATGTTGTGTAGCGGGCACCAATTCTATAATGGCATCTGAACACCAAAATGCCGTTATAGAATACTAATGTAAGTCAGCATGGGTGCACCTTGGTTTAGGTGTGACCATTTACAGTACGTCATGCCATGATAGTGTTCTATAAGTTACACGCATTACTTGGAGACAGCTCGTCCATCACCCCACCTGCAGTTATGTATTATAGCAATCCGGTGATGCTTTAGGGGGCTCTTATACTAAGCAATAAGGGCTTACCGCTTGGCAATCTGGAACTATCACCGGCCCAACACGGGCACTGGCTGTAGTTCCACCCCTAGCAAGCGGCATTTCTGGTGGTAGCAGAAATATTAAAAAAATATTTCTGAAGAGGGTTACCCAGCAATAATCGGGCAGCACCACACGCTACCCGGTTACTGCTGGGTTAGTGCGGGAGCCCTTACCACCACCTCAGTAGATGGCAGTAAGTGCTCCCCCCCGCAAGGCCATGCATAAGAGCAATCTTACTGCATCGTCCTCAGCGCTGTTCACGCTGTTTTTTCTTCGTTTTTCAGCTTTCTAGTGACGTTTCTGCAGTGGTGTGGTACAGTATATGTATTACTGTACTTCATATTAGGACCCCTGATGAAGGCAATTTCTTGCCGAAACACTGCAATGTTTTCCTCATCTCCACGTACCTGAGGTCCACTATTTCTTATGTGCACCTGTATTGGATATTGTTCCTAGAAGACTGTTCTTTTTAATAAACTGAGCCTTTTTTTTAACATCCTGACTCTGTGGATTTGGCTCTTTCCATTCCCTAAGGCAGCAGATCCTTTGGGGGGGGGGGGGGGGGGAGGGGGTTGTCAAAAATATAGTCAAATACATAGACAGAGTATAGCTTTCTCCTTTCTCCCTTGTGTGGTAGCTCTGCTCATTGCTCCACCCATATATACTACATAGTGAAGTTTTGTCTACTGCCACAGAGAGGGCATAGCTTCTTTCTTTCTAGTGTGGTAGCTCATGCATTGTTTTGCCCATATAAACTAAGGGTCCAATATTCAAAGTGATTTAATTGAGCAAGAGAGGCTCCTGCCCAGTTACATCATTTCTCACTGCCTAAGTGCCGATATTAAGCAGAACTTGACTGGACAGCACCAATGAATATCACCACAGACTGCCCCTGCATTGTCCGGTTAGTGCAGGGGCAGTCCATGGGCAGAACTAGTTGCAAGCATGGGATGAGCAGTGGCCTCAGTGATTAGTGGCTTCTTGAAGTGTTCTAGTGTGTTCCATAAACTAAGACTGAGGCTAACCTAGTCAGATTTATTAAAACATTCTAGAGAACTTAGGGGCCCTTTTACAAAAGGGTTGGCGCAACGCAACCGGCTTGCCGTGCGCCAATCCACAACCACTGCCTGGCTACTGCAGGAACCCAGCGGTAGTTGCCACCCACAGCACATGCCATTTCCGGCACTACAGTAACGTTTTAGATTTTTGTAGCACCGGAGCTTAATTGGTGGTAATTGGGCAGTGCCACACGCTGCCTGGTTACCACTGGGTTAGCACAGGAGCCCTTACTGCCATCTCAATGGGTGGTGGTAAAGGCTGCCCACCGAAATGGTTGTGCGGTAAGTGATTCACTTACCGCACGGCCATTTCTTTGCCCCCAAAATGGCTAGCCTTTTACAAGCTGCAGTAAAAGGGGGCCTCAGCGCGTGTCAACAACACATGCTGACGCTAGCACAAGCCCCCTTTTTTTCGCAGCTCAGTAAAAGGACCCCTTAGCCATCATACTTTATTACTGCCTGTGTAGGATCTATGCCTCTGACTCCCAGGAGCTTGGTGGAGCTATCCACAGGAAGCAAAAACAAATCCTGGGATATGTCTCACAAGGATATGACATTCAGAAGAAAAGTGCCGATTAATGAGGGTAGGGGAGCAACTCAGTCAATTGCTCAATCTCGTTTTGCTCCTTACGAAAATGAGTTCTTGCTTTCTCTTTTAAGCTATACAGAGTATGTATTTTAAGAATCCTTACATCACACAGGATAGGAAAGAAAATCCTGTTTACAGTAATAACTTTACTGTTATCAATAATAACTTTTATGCTGCAGGGTATACATTGAGCTGGGCAGCAGCAGTTGTAACTGCCAATATCTACAATAAACAAAGAACTAGTGTCTGGAAATAAAAGACCTAATTCAGAACAAAGTTCCACTCCCCATTTCTATAGGAAATTTATAAATGTTACACTGGGGAAAGGATAAACTAATTTGAAGAATTTCAGATCCACTTGAACTTTCTAGGCTTGAGGTTTCCCAGTGGAACCAAATTTGTTAGATCTGATTTATGTCTTTTCCCAGTGTGCATATCCACTGCATACTGAGGCTTTGCATGTCAGAAAAGCTGAACTGGTTGATACAGGCTTTTCTAGTACACACAGCGGCCCCCTCTATGTGGAGGTTCATAGGTTGGGAAAGTTTGGAGTGAGTCCACTGAGTTTGAGGGGTTGCTTTGTATGAAATTTCTTGATGCTTTAAAGATGTTCATGTTCCTTTAAAATTACTGTTCATCGCTCTCTCTCTCTCTCTTTCTTTGTAAATCACAGTTTTGAAAATAATTAAATGCAAAAAGTAGCAGTCAAAGCCAAAATTGTTATAACCCCGTACACAATAGTAAACCATAAGACAAGCTGTCTTCCACAACAATTCTGTTAAATAAATAATGTACAATTTATGTGGTCAATATATATAATTGATGTGAAGAGAGAGAACCTCATATTTCAATGCCAAAACCATCAATACAGCTATATAAATATAAACTGTTAGTATAGGCTAGTTCAAATTCTCATTATTGGTGCTCTATTGTGATCAATGTATACCAACATCATGTGCACGTGAAATTGTCCACTTAAAGCAGCAAAACAATGTTCATATTTTAATGTATCTTTATTAAACAGATACATCAACTGCAAATATGAGCAGTCCATGGCAAACAAGCCATCTAGGGGCCATTTTACTAAGGTGCATAGGCACCTATGTGCATCCAACATGCGTCAATTTGAAGCTACTACCCAGCTACCATGTGCCCCGGGCCGTAATTCCATTTTTTTACGTGCGTCCAATACACGCAGCAAAAAATATTTTTTATTTTCTACTGCATGGCACTAACCGGGCGGTAATCGGCAGTGTACGCACCAGGGGCGTAGCCAGACCTCGGCAGGAGGGGGGGCCAGAGCCCGAGGTGGGGAGACACTGTTTAGCCACCGCCCCCCGCCGCCGCCCCCCCCCCTACCACTTTGGACCCCCCCTGGCGCCGCAATCGTCACCCCCCCCCCCCGCCGCCAATGCTGCCCACCCAACCGCCCCCTGCCCCGCCGCTGCCATTGCATCAAGTACCTTATTTGCTGGCAGGGGTCCCCAATCCTCGCCAGCTGAAGAGTTTTCTTCAGCGCTGGTCGACTCCGGCGCCCTTGTTGTTTGGTCATCTGTTTCTGATGCTTTACGTCCTGCACGGGGCTACATGCACGGTGCAGGACGTAAGGCGTTAGAAACAGATGATCACACAACGAAGGCGCCGGAGTCGACCAGCGATGAAGAAGAATCTTCGGCTGGCAGGGATTGGGGACCCCCACCAGCAAACAAGGTACCTGATGCGGCGGCGGGGGGGGGGTCAAATGTAGAGGGGGCCAGGGCGTAATCTGTGGGGGCCCATGCCCCTGTGACCCCACGTAGCTATGCCCCTGGTATGCACGCTGATGATTACTGCCTGGTTAACGCATGAGATCTTACCGCTAAGTTAATGGGTGACAGTAAGGTCTCAAGCCCAAAAAGGACCCGCACCAATTTTTATTTTGCCACATGTCTATTTTCAGCCAAAAAAGGGTCATTTTTGCAGGCGCGCTGAAAATGGACCTGCATGTGTCCAATACATGCACCTACAACAGTGCAGGTCATTTTTCAGCGCACCTTAGCAAAAGGACTCCCCCTAGTGCAGTTCCTATGTTCTGATTTCTGCAAAGCAGCAATTCAAATGGTCCCTGAAACCCGTTGAGCAATACTTAAATAATGAAGCTGCTCACAAGAGTAGAAGAATATTGAAGGATAGATATTCAAAGGAGTTTAAATGGTCAGGAGAGGGTCTTGCCCAACTAAACCCTGTTGACCTGGCCAGCCAATCATATTCAGTGGCACTTTATTCAGGTAATGCTGCTGAATATCACCGCTAATCAGCCATTCCCTAACCAGTTAGGTTAGGAGCAGGTCTGGCCAATTGAGCAAGTGCAAAAAGATAGGACAGCAAAAGGAAAGCAAAAAGGAAAAAAAAGAAAAAGTCTCAATATCAGTGAGTTCCCAGTTAACTTCCACCAGGATATTGAATGCTGACAGCCATGCATGCCCCAGCATTGAATGGGCCTTTTACAAAGGAGCACTAATGTTTTCAGCATGTGCTAAAAATAAGCATGTGCTAAACGCTTGAGATGTCCATATATTCTTTGGGCGTCTCTAGCATTTAGCGTGTTCTAAAAACGTTATCACGCCTTTGGAAAAGACCCCCTAAATATCCAGAGTTCATTCAGCCCATGGCTGTAAGCAGCTTACAAGTCATTTACCACCATGGGCTCACTATTATCCACTAAGAAACATTTGTATGCTAACACAGGCTGTTGCAATTGTAAATAGAAAAGAGATGGTACAGTACTAAGAAAAAATCGGAATAATTAGGTGGACTTTTGTAAAAATAAAAAATATGTTAGGTAATTCTCAATATCAGCGGTCACCGTTTGATTTAATTTCCAGCACCAGTCTTTAAATTAATACAGTTGACCCTCAATTTAACGGACCCCAATTTAACAGATTTAACTGGATTCAGAGGAGCGAAAAATATATGATAAGGGTGCATTTCTTCTTTCTCCCTGCAAATGCTCTTCTCTTTGTGGGCAGCATTTGTTTAGCAGTATCCGTGCACTGTAGACCCCAGACGCTCAGTGATCAACAATAGCTTCTAAACCTCATGATAGCGGTAGAGAGAAGAGAAAGTGAGTGAATTTAAATGTGGGGAAGAAACCTGAGTTAATCAACTATGGAACGCATTACCAAGCGCCATGAAAACAACATATGACCACCTAAACCACCTAAACAAAAAAATGTAACTCATTACAAGTAAAAGTACTGACAATTGTACTTAAGTACTGTAATGAAGTACAAGTACTTCGTTATTACCCATCTCTGCATAACTGCCACTTAAATGTTAGCACCTACTTTATAGAATGACCCTTTTACTACATGGGCCCCTTCTACTACATGGGCAGATTAAAGAGCAGCGCTGAAGGAAATCCAACCTGTTCAAAAGGCAAACCCTAAAGATCCAACTTAAATGCCTGAACCCTGCAATACAACGAAGCCAAAGCTCGTTCTGATCTGGACATACCTCTTCCTCCTCCATATGATTCCCCAATGTGTCTGTCACACATGAACTTTACTCTACTACAACATCACTCTGTATTTGTTATACCGGAATTGGTGATCGCCTTTACGGTACTATGTAAGCCACACTGAGCCTGCAAATAGGTGGGAAAATGTGGGATACAAATGCAACAAATAAATAAATAAAATTGAGTTTCAATAGCCCAACTTTGAGCAGAATATGACATCAAGAAACAAACCATTTCGGATATTGAAATATCAAAGTTGAAACTGAGTTTGCTCTTAAGTACAGTGTCGAAGGTGCAAGTAGTGTAAGAGCTAGATAACATATGACAATAGTGAGAGAAAAAGATTTAGGAAAGATGGTATACAAATGATATGTTCAACAACATTCATGTGGTGTATGTGGTGTAGAATTAAGTGCCGCTTGTTCTATCCCCTAACACTACTTCATTTATCCAACCCATGGATCAAGGTATTATCATATCATGTAAGCGCCTATATCAATGAAAATACCTTCAAGAAATACTTGTAGTTATAAATATAAATGCATTGCAGAGTGAAAAGCAAACAAAACTGTTAAGCACAAAAAGCATACCTTATCACATACACAGCTGGTATAGAAAGGGGGGCATACGCACAAGAATGATACTAAAGAGAGCACAAAATCATATTCTCAGTCCTGTGCTTGTCAGTTAATTATTTAATGGTGCCCCAGCAGTGGGGGTATCACTGGAGAGCTGGACATAGCAGGAGGACCATTTGGGATTACAACACTAGTGGTGGACAAGAAAATGCAATTATTGGACATGGACCATATCTTAGCTACCTGCTCAAGATTTACCATGAGGGTCAGGGGTGTTACACTAGTTCAATGGCCAACATGATGGCTGCAAACTGTGAATCAATGGATGGACAGTTTTACATATGCCCTCTTTCTCATTCACTTCATCTAAACAGAGGCAGGATATTGGTCTGGATGAACCTACAACCTGCTCAAGTTCGGGCTAATGTGTTCTAAAGCAGGGAAAGCACTTTGTTACGCCACCTGCCACAAGCTGCCCTGCACTGGGATAATTCCTAAGAAGACACACAGCTAGATACAGTCCTTATTCTGAAGGCTTTCTGACTATTATCATTAACACCACAGCACGCATCCATACACACATTGCAAAAGCAAACACAACTTCTAGAGTACATCCAAGACTTAATTTGTTTTTCTCATTCCATCATCCAAAATTCCAGACAGCAGATATGCAGATCAGCAGGATACAAAGCAGTCAAAAACAAGTCAGAAACAACACAACATATACCTAATTGTTGCACCACGCTTAGGATTCACCTTGAGCCAACAGATTTATTTTCCATTGAACATAATTAACTTTGTATGAACTTAGTGGCTATTAGTGTGCTGAACTGGGCAATGTTGACACATTTAGACTAACTCTAGACTTCTGCATGAAGGTAGCTCTGCCTTCATTATTCCATATCTGTCTTTTAAATAGTGGTAATAAAAAGTATCAAGTGCATTTTTATAATATGCCACTCAAATTCACAATTTGCAAGTATGATTCTCTCACAGCTAACTCACTTTACTGAGGATAAAGCTTCAGATACTCGGCTCTGGCATATATAACTCTAGCCTGAACCGAGTCGCTCAGCGTTCACTTCAAAAGATTTTTTTTTATATCTAAGTGAAAAACAACTGGCGAGTATCCTCATAAGCCGGACACCTCAGTCTGTAAAGCCTATAATTTATACTAGGCAAACAGCCCCTTTATATAAGGGAGTACTTAGCTGCTGTTCAATGTGAGTTCTCAGTACTCCCTTATATAAAGGGGCTGTTTGCCTAGTATAAATTATAGGCTTCACAGACTGAGGTGTCCGGCTTATGAGGATACTCGCCAGTTGTTTTTCACTTAGATATAAGAAAAATATCTTTTGAAGTGAACGCTGAGCGACTCGTTTCAGGCTAGAGTTATATACGCCAGAGCCGAGTATCTGAAGCTTTATCCTCAGTAAAGTGAGTTATCTGTGCGAGTTAGAAAAGATGTGCATTTCCAAAAAAGCAAATATCCATGAGCAGCATCTCCCCTTTCCCTATCCCTCCCATCCATGAGCAGCATGTCCCCCTCTCCTCTCCTCTCCATTCCCTTCTATCCATGTGCTGTGTTTCCCCCTTTTCCCTTCCCCCATGTACATCCCCCCTCGCCAATCTTTTTTTCCAGCCCCCCTCCCTGCACCCACATTCCATCCACCTTTTTACAGCCCCTTTCCTCCACCCACCCATCCACGTGACTCCATCCATCTACCCAGCCAACCTCCTCCCCTCTCCTTCCCTCCAGCCCTATGTCAGGGTGTCCTCCTCAAACGTACCTTGGAGCAGGAAAGAATCCCATATTTTCCTCTCCACTGCCACCGACCTACACTCTGCAGACACTTCTTCAAATGCCTGCCAAGACTTCAAGCAGTGGCCTTGCAAGACTTCAGAGTGGAGTTCTTTCCTTCCCTGAAGAGACCACTAAACCGCCAGAGCATGTTAAAGGTATGTTCAGGGAGAGCACCCTGAGGCTCAGGGGAAGGCCAGCCAGCTCACTGGCTGGCAAGCCTGCCCACCAGCCAAGAAACCCAGACAAACAGACAGGCTGGAAAAAAAACGCCCAGACCCCTGAAAGTCCCCTAAAAAGGAGGACATGTCCAGGGAAATTTGGATGTATGGTAACCCTACCCAGAAGCCTTGGAACAAGCCTTGAGTAGGTGGCAATCACAGGCCTCTAGGATGCAATTCTTGTCGCCTGATTCTTCCCTGCACCCATGGTACGACTGGCAGTGGGGGTTCCCTGGTGATCGTATTGGGATGGCTGTAGGAATGTCTTTTTCAGGTTGGTGCAATACATTCCATCCTCTCACACAGCATTTCCATTCTGAAGATCAGAGTGCACATCACTCATGCCATTACCAATTCAGCTGCATCACCTCATTAACCTGTGCCATCTCTCGCTCTATCATCACAAGCATGTGCTCCTGTAAAGCCAGTTTGTGCTCTCTCCCTGCACCATGATGACCAAGTTCTCCTCCTGCCTGTGTCTTGATGGGTGTTATTGGGTCCCACCACTACCATCACCCTCAGCTGCTTCCTCTGCATCTGTTTCCTCATCCATGTAAGGCAATAGCACAGGCAATTTGATGTCCAGAAACTCTTACATATTGGCCACAGGGTTTTGTCTCTGGGTTTACCACCATCTCCATCCCATCAGCCTGTACATCCTTAACTGTCTGTGATGTTGCTGTGTGAGCACAACTGGTTCTGAGGTTTCTTCTTCCCTTCCTTGGAATGTCCTGGCCTTCATTTGTTGATATGTGGGCTTAGGTGTGCTAAAACCACCAATGGACAACATATATACCTATTCCAGCCCTTATGGGGACACAGTGTGCATGTGGCCCTTCCCCTGAACTTGTTTATCTGTATGTCATAGACAACACCATCTCTAACTGGACACAAACTACTCCTGCTTTGTCAATGTGTAGTATGGTATGATGAATTTTCAGAGTTATTGATTTTGCTGGAAAACGGAAACTGATATATAAAAGTGTTTTGTTATGCAACTTGATCAGTATCAGATGTGACCTTCACCATCCTCCTTCAGACCACTGAAAGCCTGGAACAATAGAACTGGCTAGGTGGATATGGAAAAGTTAATTACCACCATTCAGGGTTGACATAGTAACAGCAATCAAAGAGACTAGATAACAAAAGACAGACCATCTACCTGAAACTCCCAGACAATGACCCACCTAATCCTGTCAAGGACCTTATGGGGTGTGTACTACTGCCCAGTAATTGGTCAGCCAGAAAACATGTGACCAGCTATCTTGCTCCCATCTGCAAAACCAGAAAGAATCAGTTTCACCTATCCCTGAGTTTTGATTAGATCAATAAACCCACATGATTAACCCTTATGTCCCAACAGGAATTATTATAAAAACTGGAACACAGTCTCTGCCTCGGGCTCTTCTTCCTTCCTTGCACTGGACCCTGCAACAACTCTGCAATCAAAAAGACTACATCTGAGCCTCAATCAAAAGGACTTCTTTCCCCAACAAAGAATCCACCATCCAGCTACAGGGAAATGATCTCCTTCACCACTCCAGCCAGAAGCACAGCCTCAATCAAAGTGAGTTACTATTAATCCAGCATAGTTAATAATTCTGCCTTCCTAACAATATTTATCTTGTGGTACATTTCCCTTGTATAAAATCCCTAAACTGCCTTCTAGAGTCATTGAATTACCTGTATTGTAAATAAACTGTATTTGTACCTGAAAATAAGAATCTAGCCCTTATGTTCTGAGCACAAACATTATACAGTGCAGATTAATGCAATTCCTCAAATTATATACCTTTACCTAATTACACGTGAAGGGATGCCATTGACACTGGGTGTTAGTATGAGTGCACTGACTGAAACACAGCTGTGTGATGGTGGTACATATCTCTGTTACATGACACGGGCAGCCCACACCATGAGCCCTCTCCCACACAATAACCAAGATACATGGAACAGGTCCCATTGGCATGACACCCTAGCCCCTGCAGCCTCAAGTATATGATGGACTGGGCAGAGAGGACAGGGATCTCAATGTCTGTGCACCAGGGTATCTTAGGCAACACTTATCACTTGCCCCACACTTCCTCCTTATCTAGTGTCTGGAGGACCAGCTGCTCTATTGAACTCAGTGTTTCATTGCAAGGTTGACAACTACCAGTAGCCTTTCACCTTGGCATTCCTGTGGAGTTTCCTTCATTTACGCTTCAGGTCCTCCAAATCCCTTTTATTGTGAAATAAAGCATTCAGCCTGTAACAGATCCCAACCCAACACTAAGGTGTTGTTTTGCCACACTAAAGAGATTCCTTTAGTATTTGAGAACCTTCCTGATGAGCATCTCTACTTTCTTTGAGGTAAAGTTATCCTTTCAGGTCAAAGTCTGATGCTTAGGAGCCATTGTAATGTCTCAGAGATTGTAAAATGGAAAGCTGCACATTTATATATGTGTTAGAAAATACTGATAATCAATTCTTAGTAGCTGTGAACAGTTAAAGCCCCTAAATGTGTATGCCTTCCATTTTACAATTGGTCCTATAAACGGCAAAATGAAATGCATGTGTATAGCAATAATTTGCCATTATCTTTGGACTTTTTGAGTCCCCAGTTTCTTATCCAGTTTATGGAGATGCCCCATCTTACATGTCAGACCTAATAGACTTACCAGAGAGAAACAACAAAAGTTCATCATGCACTTGCTTAAACCTTCACTATCCCAGCTGCAGAGGACTTAAATACAAATCTATACATACATCTAGCTTCTCATACATCTGTACACAACTATGGAATGAATTACCAATCACCATAAAAAAAACACACGATTTAGCAACCTTCCGAAAATTACTGAAGACTTACTTATTCATAAGGACGTACAAAAAAAGATCCCCCATAACGATCTGACTCCCAAATTACTCCAAATACAGCTATCATGGAACTCTCCTAATTTGTTTATTTTAATTACATCCTCATTACTGAATATTATATCTTGTCCTGATATTATTAAATTATGTTTTATCTATTTATCCACTTCCAATCCTACATGATATACTTACACACCTTTATTTGTAACAATTCTGAAATTATTATTCCGTTAATATGATTGCCATGATATTCTTATGTACCTTATCTGTATCTATATTCTGAAATTCTTATTCTATTAATGTGAATGTCGTTGTAACATTTTGTAAGCCACATTGAGCCTGCAAATGAGTGGGAAAATGTGGGATACAAGTGCAGCAAATAAATAAATAGATAGATAAATATCACCAATTGGTTGGGCAAGTTAGCACTGACACCAACATGCACTACATCTGTGAGCTGTGCACCCTGATGGCCAGTTGTTACCAGGGATCTACTTAAGAGGGCAGTCTAAGGGGATTTTTTCTTTCTTTCTACAAATCCAGGCTTTGTCCAGAGATGTGGCTGCATTTGCTTTCTGAAGAGACATTAATGGTTTATATGGATATATTTTCTAAAGGTGGATCACATGCTTATATTTTCTATGTTCCCCAGATCAAATAACAGGGAGTGCAATAGAGGATCTCTAGAATCACCTCTGGGTACAGTATTAGAAAGTTTGCCAGTGCCTGCAACCTGTTTACCTCTTGTTGAGGGGGGGGGGGGGGGGCAACAGGGGAACAGTTTTGGGGAGAACAACATTTTTTTTTAACTTTTGTAAATAGCTTTATCTGTATATATATGGCTTTCAGCAAGGCATGTTGGGCAATTTATATGGGGGGGGGGGGGGGTTAGATGTTTTTATTACCTTGTAAATAGTTTTCTGTTTAGGGATTGTCTATGCATGTGAGTCTCATTTTCTTTTTTGAATTATTTATTTTTATTTTATTTACTGCATTTGTATCCCACATTTTCCCACCTCTTCGCAGGCTCAATGTGGCTTACATTATGCTGTAATGGCGATCACCAGTTCCGGAAGGAGAAATACAGAATATTATTGCATTTAAAATAAGCAAATGTAAAATAAATTAGGAGTAAACAGATATACAAAACATTTCAAGTATATGAGGACAAGGGTAATGTGTAACGTTCAGTAATGACATTGTGATTAAACAGATAAAAAGAGTTCAAAGAAACTGGGGGATATGATGAGTCAACCATTTAAAAATAAATTAGATCTGAGTTCAATCATTACTCAGGCATATAAACATGTTAGGAACATAAACAGGAATCTACTACTTCAATATCATGAAAAAAAAGCAAAAGTCATGTCAAACCTGTATGTGTCCATATTCTCCACAATCTTTTAAAATTAAGATTATCTGGGAGCTCCTCTGAAGGGACACCACCTTGTAGTGGTGGAGGGGCTTGTGTGTTTCAATGACTCAGAGGGCTATGCTGTAGGTCCACCCATATCAGACAGGCCTCTGAAGAGAAACCAGATGAAGAGTGTCTCAAACCTATGAGAGTCAAGATGGTGATTGAGGCAGAAGTGCTGTGGGTCAGCTCCTGTACTGGCACTGTTGTAAGCTGTTTTCTCCATGTTTGTGCTAGTTACAATGAAGAAGAAGGAAGGGCAGATACCTACCCACGGGTGCAAGGTTCTATTCTTCAGCTGATTCAGAACATCCTCAATGCTGCTGATATCACGACCCATAGCTCCCCTACAGTGCTTTTGAATCCAAGCTCCTGAAGACGTCTTGAAATAGCAAAACACAGCACAATGTAGAGCTTGAGTTTTGGACGTACATGAGATTTTAAAAAACAACTTTGAGCTAAATTAGCATTTAGAAATGTGGGATCGCAGGAAGAGGGGCCATAGTGGCATTGCAATGTTCTGTTTCCTGACTGTTTTGGTCAATCTGGCCTTCTTAATCTGTGAGTGTGTCTATCCTATAATGTATTGACGTTCTTTTCATGACTTTTTACATTTTTAATTATGTACATCATCGCGATATGGCCTGGGCTAGGAGTGGTGATTAATTAAGTTTTAAATAAACATAAACATATAGGGAAGGGAGATTTTTTTCAACACCATGCTTATAATTTTTGCTGGCTGGTGTGGCCATTGTATCTTCGGGAAGAAAAGTCTTCCCAATTGTTTAAATCTAGATTAAAGTCTTTTTTTTTAAGGTTTGGAAGGCTGAGTTCTATTTGTTCCCAAATTGGAAGGCCTGCAGAAGATTATCTGCAGAATGCTTGATTGATGGGTGGTTACTTGCTTTACTTTTGAAATGGTGCTCTTTTCAATGTTTAATTTTAATTGATGTAAACCGCTCTGACTTATTCGCAAAAATGGTGGTATATCAAATTATTTTAAGCTTTTAAACTATTAAACATAGTGTGGGAGACATGTGTTGTGCTATTGAAATGAAGACATGATACACTGTATTGGTACTAACAGTGGAACCTGCATTGTTCCCATCGAAATCCAAAACAAAAACAGCTGTTTAGCAAATAAAACTATACATACTAACATTTTTCCTCTAGTTGCCCCAAAAACATTACATACAGGACTGATACATATGTACTTTTCTAATAGCAAGAGGCTGTGAGGTGATGGCTACATACTGGCTGCATTATTGGGGGGAGGGTGTCGCGTCTCTCGCGCTTGCCACGCTCTCGAGGACCTTGGCATACTTTCAGGCTTCTTCCCCGGGAGCACGGGGTTTGTGAGTCCATAGGCCACTACCGTGGAGCGGCAGTGGCAGGCAAGATCACCTTCCAGGTAGAGATGAAACAAGACTGGACCGGAACCCCGGACTGGAGTTCTACACCGGAACACTCGGAACTGGAACGCACCGGACGGGTGCGCACTGGAGTGGGGCCCGCTGGACTGGACACACTGGAGTGGCCCCACTGGACTGGAACATACAGGAGTGAAACCCGCTGGACTGGAACAACCTGGACCTAGGCTTCACCTACACTTGACCGCCTTTCCCCGAGGGTTGAGCCCTCAGGTTCTGGCAGCCGGTAGGACTTACAGGAAAACCCGGAACTGGAACTTGCAAGCAGGAACAGCAGGAATAAAGATCCAGGAGTGCCCCCTGGCACCTAGGCGAAGGCAAGGCAGACAGGCAGGGACTGTCCGGGTTCTGGCAGTCGGCAGGTTCCAACACAATGACTAGTAAACTGTACCCAGGCTAATAGGAACGCTATACCCAGGCAAACCAGTCATACACAAGAAACATACACGGAGCAAACTCAGGAGACTTGTAAGGCTATACACCAGCTAACAACTAAGCTGTGCCCAAGCTAACAATTCATGCACTGGAAACAAACACAGAACACTAGAAAAGCTTTACACAGGCTACAAGCCACACGGTGCCTAAGCTGGCTAGTCAAGTATTAGGAACAAACCCAGGGAACTAGCAAAGCTATGCACAGGCTAACAAGCCACATGGTGCCTAAGCTGGCTAGTCTATCACTAGGAACAAACACAGAGAACTAGCAGAGCTATGCACAGGCTACAAGCCAGACGGTGCCTAAGCTGGCTAGTCTACACTAGGAACAAACACAGAGAACTAGCAGAGCTACGCACAGGCTACAAGCCAGACGGTGCCTAAGCTGGCTAGTCTACACTAGGAACAAACACAGAGAACTAGCAGAGCTATGCACAGGCTCACAAGCCAGACGGTGCCTAAGCTAACTAGTCTAAACAAACACAGAGCACTAGCAAAGCTATACACAGGCTACAAGCCAGACGGTGCCTAAGCTAACTAGTCTAAACAAATGCAGAGCACTAGCAAAGCTATACACAGGCTACAAGCCAGACGGTGCCTAAGCTAGCTAGTCTAACATAGAAACTCACACAGAGCAAACACTGAAACCGTGTACAGAGCACTCTATACACCAGGACCTTTAGATGAGATGCAAAGGCCAGGACTGTAGTCTCCAAGTGATTAATAAAGCCCTTCAACACCAGAGCCACAGCTGCAGCAATCACCTTGCAACCAAACAGAGGCTTGACACACAGAGCAGTCAGCCCATAGGAAGGAACAGCGGGAGCCATCTTGGATACTGGCCAAGAGGAGGAGGCGGCAGCCATCTTGGAAGAGGCATAGCCCACACAGGTGAGGTTCAGTAGGGCAATCAGCACATAGAGCCAGAGAGAACCTAAGACAGACACAGACACAGAGACAAGCAGAAGCCAGCACAGACACTGACTCCCAGAAACAGGGTAAGTCTGAGGGTTGTCACGGCCACGGACATGACAGTGGGGGTCCTTGGGGAGTTTACAGCCAACTGTTCTGGTGCCCTCAAGGCTGTGGGTGTGGAGGCTGTCCCAAGCTGCCTAACGGCCTCTGTGAAAGCACGTATCTTTGCCCCCGTCCCCTTCGTTGTGGTGACTATGAAGCCCCTTATGCAGTTTATATGCAAGAAGGACAGCAGAAGGTCCTCTCAGAGGGAATCAGTTGATCACCACAACACAAGGCTATAGCGAAACATGCCGCATGTTGGCCAGTGGTCCCATCTTATACAACAATTTTAAAAAGCTAAGTTCTTTTGTGTTGAACTTTAAGTTATAAATATAGAAGTCATAATAAAATTGTCATAAGTAATATATGATTACAAAATTGGACCGGTGAAGAGGCAATGGCGAATTAAGAGAGTTAAGAGTCATGAGTAATCCTTTCTCTTAATAAATGAATCGCCGCCGCACAGCTAGTGCCGCTGAGGTCCACTCTACTACATGTGGAAAACATATTGAATATAGATACTGTTCTGATTGAAAATTGAATATTTGATTGAAACTAAAAATTGCTCTGTTGAAAGTTGAAATTAAGCCAATAGGCGCTGGGCTCTTTGTGAGTGTGGACTTTTTTTTACTTGGCCCCCGCCTTGCGAAGTAGTAGATAGTAGATGACGGCAGAAAAAGACCTGCATGGTCCATCTAGTCTGCCCACGATAAACTCATATGTGTATACCTTACCTTGATTTGTACCTGTCTTTTTCAGGGCACAGACCGTATAAGTCTGTCCAGCAGTATTTCCCGCCTCCCAACCACCAGTCCCGCCTCCCATCACCGACTCTGGCACAGACCCCGTATAAGTCTGCCCTCCCCTATCCTAGCCTCTCAATCACCAACCCCTCTTCCCCCCGCCACCCAATTTCAGCTAAGCTTCTGTGGATCCATTCCTTCTGCACAGGATTCCTTTATGCCTATCCCATGCATGTTTGAATTCCGTTACCGTTTTCATCTCCACCACCTCCCGCGGGAGGGCATTCCAAGCGTTCACCACCCTCTCTGTGAAGAAATACTTCCTGACATCTTTCCTGAGTCTGCCCACCTTCAATCTCATTTCATGTCCTCTCGTTCTACCGCCTTCCCATCTCCGGAAAATATTTGTTTGCGGATTAATACCTTTCAAATATTTGAACGTCTGTATCATATCACCCCTGTTCCTCCTTTCCTCCAGAGTATACATGTTCAGGTCAGCAAGTCTCTCTTCATACGTCTTGGAACGCAACTCCCATACCATCCTTGTAGCTTTTCTTTGCACCGCTTCCATTTTATTAACATTCTTCGCAAGGTACGGCCTCCAAAACTGAACACAATACTCCAGGTGGGGCCTCACCAACATCTTATACAGGGGCATTAAAACCTCCTTTCTTCTGCTGGTCACACCTATCTCTATACAGCCTAGCAACCTTCTCGCTACGGCCACCGCCTTGTCGCACTGTTTCATCGCCTTCAGGTCCTCATATACTATCACCCCAAGATCCCTCTCCCCGTCCGTATCTATCAGGCTCTCCCCACCTAACACATACGCCTCCCTTGGATTTCTACTCCCTAAGTGCATCACTTTGCATTTCTTCGCATTGAATTTTAATTGCCAAATGTTAGACCATTCTTCCAGCTTCTTCCAGCTTCTTCAGATCTTTTTTCATGTTTTCCACTCTGTTGCAAATCTTGGTGTCATCCGCAAAAAGGCAAACTTTACCTTGTAACCCTTCGGCAATGTCACTCACAAATATATTGAACAGAATGGGCCCCAGCACCGATCCCTGAGGCATTCCACTACTCACCTTTCCCTCCTCCGAGCGAACTCCATTTACCACCACCCTCTGGCGTCTGCCCGTCAACCAGTTCCTAATCCAGTTCACCACTTCGGGACCTATCTTCAGCCCTTCTAGTTTATTCAAGAGCCTCCTGTGGGGAACCGTGTCAAAAGCCTTGCTGAAATCTAAGTAGATGACGTCCATAGCACGTCCTTGATTTAATTCTCCTGTCACCCAGTCAAAGAATTCAATGAGATTCGTTTGGCACGATTTCCCTTTGGTGAAACCATGTTGTCTCGGATCTTGCAACTTATTGGCTTCCAGGAAATTCACTATCCTTTCCTTCAGCATGGCTTCCATTACTTTTCCAGTAACCGAAGTGAGGCTTACCGGCCTGTAGTTTCCAGCTTCCTCCCTATCACCACTTTTGTGAAGAGGGACCACCTCCGCCGTTCTCCAATCCCTCGGAACCTCTCCCGTATCCAAGGATTTATTAAACAAATCTTTAAGAGGACCCGCCAGAACCTCTCTGAGCTCCCTCAGTATTCTGTGGTGGATCCCGTCCGGCCCCATGGCTTTGTCCACCTTTAGCTTTCCAAGAAGTTTGAACTTTTTTACATTGACCTTTATAAGTAGTTCTTAAGAGGGCAAGGGTGATTTATATGTATATACTGCTTACACTGACAGTTCAAAGCAGTTTACAATAAGAAAAAAATCAAGACAATCACTTGAGAAGTATATTTAAAACTCATGTCTGAGACTTCATTCTTGATTAACAAGAACATTTTTAAAAAGTGACGTTTTAACACTTATCTTTCAGTGGCTCTTAATACAATTCAGTGACAGGGGATGTGAGCAAAGGACAAGATGAATCCCTCATCTCTTCTACACAAGGAAAACACAGGCTATCGGTAAAAAAAAAATAAATAAATAAAAGGTCCTTTTATTAAAGCTTAACACACACTAACCCCTGGTTTCTATACATGGTGCCTGAAAATCCACGTGGAAACCAAAACGTATTCAATAACAATGCGCATAACTTAATTGGCTAACTAGCTATTGAGTACTGTTAATCGGATGTTAGCAAGCAATTATCAGCACTAATTAGCATTGAGATTTACGCACCCAGCTTGCTAAGAGTATTCTATAATGTGATGCACCTAAATTCTAAGTCGCATAATTGAAAAGTGGGCATGGCCATGGGCAGGTCATGGGCATTTTTTAAAATCTATGCGCATTATTATAGAATACACCCGATCTGCGCCTAATTTAGGTGTCAGGATTTACACCAATTAAACAGTGGCCTAAATGGATGAGACAAAATTTAGTCGTGTGGCGAGCTGCTCAGTGTACTCAATATATTACTACTACTACTACTACTATTTAGCATTTCTATAGCGCTACAAGGCATACGCAGCGCTGCACAAACATAGAAGAAAGACAGTCCCTGCTCAAAGAGCTTACAATCTAATATATCACATGGAAATTTAAGTCTATTCTATAAAATTTAAGTGTACTTTAGAGACTATGCCTAGGTGCAATTTTTTTCTGTGTGGATTTTTCAGGCACCCTATACAGAATCTAGCCCTAAATGCTGCCAATCTTATTTTAAATCTATGGGCCACATGGCACGTAGCCCACACTACTGTCCATTACCTTGCACTAAGCTTTAGTAAAAGGGCTCCTAAGAGACTAGGAACAAATATGTAGATCAAAAATGAAATGGAAACTAGAGTGGCCCATTGTAAATGCTGCTGAGGCTGCAAGGCAATGGTCTTAACCTTTAAGTTGGATACACAAAAGGGACAACACGTGTCATACTGCATACATGACCCTCAAGGGCCTTTAGTCAGACACAGTATAGTAATTCTGAGTTAAATATAAACATACTCTGCATCCACAAAAGCCCATACTCTTCCCCCCCCCCCCACCCCCACTCCCAACAGATGCAGATCATAACTAGGACATTTCTCCACGGAAGTCACAACACACACAACAAATATTCTTATTTTCTGAGCAAAAGCAACATAAAATCTCTCCACTAATCAGCACATTGTGAAATGAAAAACCTGAAGAAAATCCAAACTCAACATACATGTAACAAATATGTCAACAACAGTAGCACTAATGCTATGAGTCAAACAGCAAGAAACCTACCTATTCCTCCTGGGAGAATTCAGCACATGGCATTTTAAAATTCTGCATTTTCTACAGAATTTTCCTAGTTGTAAGGCCTGACCACTCCAACGTTCTCTTTCTCCAGTAATATCACTCCCTCCGGGTTTCACCCCTTCCCCTTGAACCCTTCCCTCAGTTTTCTCTTCCACCTAGTTCTCTCTCTCCCTCTCTAGTTCTCTCTCTCCTCTAAACCCTCAATCTCTCCTTTCTTTCCTAGCTGCTCAACTTACCATGTCTTCCTCCTGCAACCTGTGGCATTAAGGAAGAAGCCAGCAGTTGCACATTAGATCACTTCCTCCTCCTCCTCCTCCTCCTCCTCCTCTGCAGGGTTGCCAGATGGGCGGTTTTCCCGCCCAATTGGGCGGTTTTCCGCAACCCGCCGCGGGAAATTTTTGCCCGCGGCGGGTTGCGGTTTTTTGGGCTGCTTTTTGGGCTTCGGGGCAGTTTTTTGGGCGGCTTTTTCGGCCGCGGGGGGCGGGGTTAGTGATGTGTTTGGGCGGGGTTAGTGACGTTTTGGGCGGGGTTAGTGACGTGGGAGGCGGGGCCGATGACGTGGAAGGCGGGGCTGATGACGGGGGAGGCGAGGCCGGTGACGGGGGAGGCGGGGCTGGTGACGGCGGGGGCGGGGTTGATGACGGCGGGGGCGGGGGTGATGACGCGGGGGTGGGGGTGTCAGGGGCGGAGTCTGAGTTTGGGCGGGTTTTGGGCGGGTTTTATGCCGGATTGGGTGGGAAAAAAATTTTTCACCTGGCAACACTGCTCCTCTGCTGGCCTGGGCTCACTTCCTTATTTGAACTGTGTAGCAGTACAGAGTCCCGTGTGGTTCAAATAAGTAATGGACCCAGGCCAGCAGAGGAGGAAAAAGTGGTCTGATGCGTAGCCACTGGTCGCTTGCTTCTTCCTTATGCCACATGATCTGAGAGACAGATGGGGATGGGCTGGTAGGAGCACTCTGTGGATGTGTGCCGCGAGGGAAAAGCATCAAAAACCTAATTTTATGTCTTCTGTTCCCTGTGCAGAATTCTGCAAAGTGGCGCAAAATTCCCCCAGGATAACTGATGAATAGGAAGCGCTACCAGTATTACACTAAGCCCTAAAAAATGTCAACACACCAACTTAAGGAATAACAGAATGTACATAAATTCAACATTAACACTTTTTTTCTACCTTTGTTGTCTGAATGTTTTACTTTTCCATCATGTTGGTTTTCTGCTTTTCTCTCTGTCTTCTGCAAATTCTGTTTCCAGTGGGCTCTCTCCTCCTTCTCTTACTTTATTCCCTCACTATACCTGTCTCTGATATGATGATTTTTCCCTTAAAGCTTTTTCCTCCCTTACTTTTAGCCGTTCTGTTCACTCAATTTTTACCCTCTCACTCTATTTTTTTCCAGTTCTCATCTACCTATCAAATTTCAATCTACTGTTACCCCCTAGCGCTTCCATTTTCCATTTCACTCCTTTACCAGCGCCTGCTTCCCTTTTATTTTTTATCTACTTCCCTTTTATCTTTTACCTACTTCTCATTACCACATTTCTATCCTCTGTACCCACTATCCTCCTCTCATTCATCTCTTTGACAATCCTTCTATGGTCTCTCTCCCACATGGTTCCTCCATTCTTGGCATCTCCCCTCCCTATCCCCCATTCCACCCTTGAAACCTGACATCTCCCTCCTAGCATTGTATTTATGAAGGTAGATGAGGGAGAAGGAAGGGGGGAAGGAGTTACTGTAGCAGAAGGGGGTGTGGAAGGAATGAAAGGAAACCTGTATTGTCAACGGTAGGGGGAGCGGTGTGGAAGGAATGGAAGGAGACCTGCCCTGTTGCTGGGTGGGGGGGGGGGGGAGAGCTCGGAATAGGAGAACTGTGGAACTGGGGAAGAGAGCATGCCCTCCACAGGAGATATCACATGGTAGCTGGAAATTAGAGCAGCAACAGCAGGTGCTCAGCCAGAGGATTGTGCGCAGTAGAAGCACAAGGTTCAGGCGGGATGCCCAGTGGTGGTGGCAGCAGCGGCAGTAGCAGGAGGCAGGCTGCCCAGTGATGGCAATAGTGGTTGGCAGCAGCAGAAGGCAGTGGGGGGTTGTAACAGCGATGGTGGGTAGCTGTGTGGGGTGGCTGCAGAGCTATGGAGAGCTATGGAGCAACGGCTGCGTGCACAGCACATATTACACGGTCTGGCACCTGCTCTTTGCCACGTGCAGGAATTTCCCCATCTTTTATTTGATTGGCAGAAGACTGACTGTGTGCTCTTCCCTGAAACCTGCCGCCTGAGGCCACCGCCTCACTCGGCCTTATTATAGGGCCACCCCTGAGCTGACCCACCATTTTATGTAGCAACATTTTGTTTTCTTTTGTTTTCCTTCTCCCAAAAGTAATATATCCATGCAGCCTCCTCACTTGGCTTATCTATAACATATTTTATTGCTCTCCATAGAACTGCCAAGTCCAGTTTTTCATGATAAAGAACCAAAATGAAGCTTCTGGTCTGATATGAAAACACTTTCTAAGTTGGCAACTTGCAAGGTATAAGAAGAGTATACAATAACAGCATGTACTATACTCTATGATTTCTGTTCACTGAGGATTCTTAACGTACTACTGTTCTATTAGTAATTGCAACCTTGCCCCACCATTATAAAAGATATTCTGACTGTCCCTCAGGTTTGTGAATGTTTTACATATTTCAGCACCATCTGCTGGTTTGCTGCTGCACTACACCTTTTTCAAAGCCATCCACTCTTTCAACCTGAGCAGTGAAACAGACCTCAGTGCTAAACTCCAGAACTTAAATTCTCTTTTTTCCCCCCTTTTTCTTTCTTATCTGTATTCTATATTTATGCTATCCAAATTGTTGTTTTACAAATAAGTACCCAATGTTTAATGAGCTGAAAGAAACCGGACACCACAGAACTATTTGAGAATATTCACTGTGAAAACATAATATTTGTACAATGCTATCAACATAAAGCTTCTATCCTAAACAGAGCTGACAAAAAATTAATAAAAATAAGATCACTCTAAAAATAACAACATTGTTTAGTATAATTATTTATACAAAAGTTTCCTATGTGAACTGTAATGCCATTTGCTTCTCTGAGGTAATTTACAGCTTCTTAGTGGTTTGCCAGCTTTGATCTTAACTTGTCTATGTAGTCAAATTTTACTACTACTACTACTACTACTATTTAGCATTTCTATAGCGCTACAAGTTTAAGTAGGGAGGCCTAGCAGAGAGGACTAGTGAGTTAACTGAAGCACCAGAAATTGAACATGATATAGCTGTCAGGACACACATAGGCAGGGAAATACATTTAGAACACCTACTGAGGGTTTCTGTCAGATTTACTGCTCTTCCTGTTACCGTGTGGTGTAATATCTTTGCAAAGGATAAGGGCAACGAGGGGGCAAAAAGTAAATTTAGCCAACTATGGGCCTGATGCACAAAGGTTACCGTGCATCGGATGCACTGGGTAGGAGCTGGGACCTGCCATTTTGTGAAGGTGGACCTAGAGGCAGGAGGCTTTGCTCCTGCCCACCTGCCTCCAGGTATGTGGGGGAGTGAGGGGTGGGATCACTAGATCCCACAGGGAGCTAAGTTGTTTAGAGTGAGGGGTGGTTGGGAGGTGGGCCACTGGACCACCAGGGATATTTGTTGGTTTGCAGAGATACTGGAGGAGTTGGGAGGTGGTCCATTGGACCACCAGGGATTTTTGGTTTAGGGGGTTGGGAGGATGTACACTGGACCACCAGGGATTTTCTGGACATGTAGGGGAGGGGAGGAGTCACTAGACCACTAGGAAGTCTTTCGGGTTGTGTGGGGAGAACTCAAGAGGGGGGTATGCTGGACTCCAGTGGATCCCCTCTTGAGCCCCCCACCTCACAAAATTCAAAAATCTCCCTGGTGGTCTAGTGTCATATACATTTGATGGCTTGAGTCGCAAACAGTCACCGATGCACAAAGGGGGATCAAAGCATCTCATTTGCATGTGATCCCATTTGTGCACAGGTCGCTGTTTGCGACTCAGTAAGTTTTATCACCTGAATTAGCACCTGAATCACATTCTGTTACTAAGTATATCTTTTAAAATAAGACTACATATATAGCGTATAATGGGTGTCAACCTTTTTTTTTTTTGGCCACTGTTGGCATTATGCCCAGATATTCAATGTCAGGCCATGACCAGGCACCAGCATTGAATATCCAGATTTATGCAACCAGCTATCGCTTATCTTGTTAAGAGCTAGATTCTATATATCACGCCTAAAATATTGGTGCAGAAAAAAATACGCCTAAATGTATTCTATAAAGTAAGCCTAAATTTAGGCGTGGTTTACAGAATACACTGAGTGCCTGTCCATGCGACTAAATTTAGTCACAGGCAGTTGTGACAAGTAAAACTTCGTTTAAATGCCAACACCTAAATTAGGTGCAAACCAGTTGTATTCTATAACAATGCGCATAATTTTTAGAAATGACCCACCCATTCCATGCCTATGGCCATGCCCCTTTTTCAACTATGCACCTTAGAATTTACATGCATTACTTAATAGGATATGCTTAGGCAGTTGTGCACCTAAATTTAGGCACGGTTTATAGAATACGCCAAGCACCCTTCCGTGCCAACTAAATTTAGTCATGAGCACTTATACCAAGTAAAATTTGGCTTAAGTTGCAATGCCTAAATTAGGCACAGACCGGTAGTATTCTACAACAATGTGAATTGTTTTCAGAAAATCCAATGACAAGCCCCAACCACGCCCATGACCAGGCCCCCTTTTCAACTATATGCCTTAGAATTTATGCGCGTTACTTAACAGAATACACTTAGACAGTTGTGTGCATAAATTGGAAATTATCAGCAGTGATTGGCTTGTTAGCTAATTAAATTGCATGCACAAATCCAGAATATGACTGGATTTGCGCATGCAACTTGAGTCCAACTATAATGAATCCAGGGGTAAGTGTGATATTCAGCACTTAACTGCCTTTGCAGAATCTAATAAAAATAGAACTGTATTTTATGCAGTCTGATTTGTCTGGTTAACACAGAGGGGCATAATTGAACGGGGACGACCATGTCAAAGGGCGACCATCTCTAAGGATGGCGCTGCGAAGGGGCAGGGAAACCCGTATTATCGAAACAAGATGGGTGTCCATCTTTTGTTTCGATAATACAGTCAGGGATGCCCAAATCTCAACATTTAGGTCGACCTTAGAGATGGTCAACCTAAATGTTGAGATCGCCGACCTTAGAGATGGGCGACCTCGGTTTTCGCAGATAGTGGAAACCGATATGCCGATTTGGGCGACCCCGAGAGAAGGACGCCCATCTCCTGATTTGTGTCAGAAGATGGGCGCCCTTCTCTTTAGAAAATTCACCTGATAGGTGGTTAAGTGCTGAATATCAACCCTTAATTGTAGAAGTGTTGACTCCGCCCCCAGACCACCCACAAAATAGATGGTTTTCAGTTTAGTGGTTAGAGCTGATATTCCGTGGCACTAACTAGCAAACAGCCCTGCACAAGTGATTTAACTAGCCAGGAGCCTCTCCTGGCCAGTTAAATCTCTTTGTTTAGTCGGACTTGAAAAATCATAAGTAACCAACTCCTGACTGGCTAATATGCATGAAAATATGCAAAACATTTTGGCATATAAAAGGTGTATTTATGATATTAAGCTGTATTACAATTTTGCAGATAATAGGGGTTCACTGCAAGGACCCATGAGAGCTTCAAGACCTTCACAATAACTGCTAGGGTACATAAGTACGTAAGTAATTCCACACTGGGAAAAGACCAAAGGTCCATCGAGCCCAGCATCCTGTCCACGACAGCGGCCAATCCAGGCCAAGGGCACCTGGCAAGCTTCCCAAATGTACAAACATTCTATACATGTTATTCCTGGAATTGTGGATTTTTCCCAAGTCCATTTATGGACTTGTCCTTTAGGAAACTCTCTAACCCCTTTTTAAACTCTGCCAACCTAACCGCCTTCACCACGTTCTCCGGCAATGAATTCCAGAGTTTAATTACGCGTTGGATGAAGAAAACATTTCTCCGATTTGTTTTAAATTTACTACACTGTAGTTTCATCGCATGCCCCCTAGGCCTAGTATTTTTGGAAAGCGTGAACAGATGCTTCACATCCACCTGTTCCACTCCACTCATTATTTTATATACATCTATCATGACTCCCCTCAGTCGTCTCTTCTCCAAGCTGAAAAGCCCTAGCCTCCTTAGTCTTTCTTCATAGGGAAGTCGTCCCATCCCTGCTATCATTTTAGTCGCCCTTCGCTGCACCTTTTCCAGTTCTACTATATCTTTCTTGAGATGCGGCGACCAGAATTGAACACAATACTCAAGGTGCAGTCGCACCATGGAGCGATACAACGGCATTATAACATCCTCAGACCTGTTTTCCATACCTTTCCTAATAATACCCAACATTCTATTTGCTTTCCTAGCTGCAGAAGCACACTGAGCAGAACGTTTCAGTTTATTATCGATGACAACACCCAGATCCCTTTCTTGGTCCGTAACTCCTAACGTGGAACCTTGCATGACGTAGCTATAATTCGGGTTCTTTTTTCCCACATGCATCACCTTGCACTTGCTCACATTAAACGTCATCTGCCATTTAGCCGCCCAGCCTCCCAGTCTCGTGAGGTCCTTCTGTAATTTTTCACAATCCTGTCGCGAGTTAACGACTTTGTGTCATCAGCAAATTTAATTACTTCACTAGTTACTCCGATCTCTAAATCATTTATAAATATATTAAAAAGTAGCGGTCCTAGCACAGACCTCTGAGGAACCCCACTAACTACCATTCTCCATTGTGAATACTGCCCATTTAACCCCACTCTCTGTTTCATATCCTTCAACCAGTTTTTAATCCAGAGGACATTTCCTCCTATTCCATGGCCCTCCAATTTCCTCTGTAGCCTTTCATGAGGTACCTTGTCAAACGCCAGATACACAATATCAACCGGCTCCCCTTTGTCCACATGTTTATTTACTCCTTCAAAGAATTGAAGTAAATTGGTCAGGCAAGATTAGTCCCAAAGCTGCTAATGCAGCGTAAAGGTCTATACCATGCATTAATGGCACAACTGTTAGTACAAAATACACTTAGCTACAACTCTGGAGATGTTGCTAACAGAAACATATTACTGGCCTTGGCCACATTAGCAATTGATGCATGGTAGCAATCTAATGCAAGGCACAGTCCCTGCCCTTTCCATGCCCCCATTCTGTTTTTTCACCTGGCAGTTAGAATGCACTAAGTGCACGTTAATTGCTAACATAAAATAAAATCAATGGCAAACACCTAATGAGGCTAAGTAAATAGCTCCTAAAGGGGCTCATTTGAAAAGAACTTTTCCTATTTTAAGCATTGTCCCCTGGTGTGAGGGCATGGATGGTATAGGGAAGAGCACTCCCTCACTGATGATACAGTTCAGCCATCTTGCAGCAGGTGGTGCTAGTCTGCCAAGGCTGAGGCTGATTCTGAGTCAGAGGGTGGGGCTCAGATCAGGCTGGAGCTAAGAGCCCTTGAGGCTGAAATGATCAGGGAGGCACCGACACAGAACTTTCCAGGAGGGAACTCTAGGAGGCAAGAGGACTCCACTGCAAGCTGAGCTGTAGAACCTGAGGAGACAATCAGGGAAGTGGTGTGGCTCAGGCTTCATTGGTATCAGAGATGTGTGGGAAGACTGGCAAAGTAGGAGACACTTTGAGTTATAATCAGGAAGTACTTGTTTTGATGTGAATAGGCATTGTGTTGGGCTAGGCTGGGAGCTAGCCCTAATTAAAGACTGGATTTGTACTATGAAGTAACAGGGGGCACATGGTGTGTCAAATACTAAAATGTTTTTCCTTTTTCTCGCAAACCCTGTGTGTCTGACTGAGTTTGTGCCCAATCCAAGCCATACCCTTGACCACATTACGACACCTGAATTCTATATATTGTTGCCAAATGTCTGTGCCCATCAGAGATGCACGTGCAAATAAATTGACAAATGAGCTCAGAAACATCAAATGACAACAATCAAATGAACAGACAAGAAGAGGTCATTTGTGATAGGTTTAGTATCCCCAATCATTCTGAAAAGTTGGATCCTATGTAAGGAAGTTATGCATTCTTGTGGATATCACTGATTTGTGGTAGCTATCTGCTTTTAGTGATTTTTATAATTTTTAAAAAGAAACAGATATTAATACAAAATAATCAAAATGAGGTTAAAAGACCTAGGGTGGAACTGGAAAAGAAACCCACCCAATTCAGTAAATAATTTTTTTTGAATGCATTCTTTTTCTGGGTTGTACAGAAAAACACACACGCATGCACATACTCATATACACAGTATATATTTTTCCCTAAATCAAATAGACCAGTCATTTTTCACTTCCTTTTGACTCACTCTTTCAGTGCACTGTTTGACCTGCTATACGATGAAGAGCAATTTGCAATAATAATAATAATAAAAATAGTGGTTCTATATACTGAACATTTGATTTAGGAAGGAGGTTTCCCTTTTAGGGCCCGGTGAGCATACAAGGTTCAAAGAAAGTACGAGGTGCTAATGAACAGCCTTGAAAAACTTTGCTTTCCTGTTCAGGGTCTCAGCGTATAATGATTTCATTCAGGAGCTACTGCTCAAGCATGGAAAGTGTTGGTAAAAAAATCCCACAGAGTTCAGACGACCTTTTCCTAACTTCAGCTTTTTTTTTTTTCCTGTTTACCTTTCGTGTTTTTGCCAGGGATAACATAAATATTCAACAGCTGATATTCGCAGTAGCTGTGAAGTTATGAATGAGCAAAGAGCCTCCCTCCCACCCCGTCTATAAAAAGGCAGCTTCTCATTGTAGCTCATAGCCAAAGGACGCTTTGTGAAATCCCCCAGGCATGCTCGAAGACTTTCAAATTCAGTTGTGTTTTTAATGTGCAAAGCAGAAATGCTGTCTGCCTAATATTAATCATGGGAATACAGAATAAAAACATATTACTCTGCTATCCTTTAAACTCTCTTGTAGCTTGACGTAATAGGCAGGCGTGTTGGCAGCTCAGAATGTTGGTTGGTTTATTTCAGGGGACATGACTGTTGCAGGTTTCCTCTCTGAGTCAAATACCAGACACTTGAACCATTCGTTGTGCAGAGAGGAGAACCAGCTCTAATCATTAAAGTTGCTTTCTTAACCACCTGGGTGCTGTCAGAGAGAAGTATATGCACTGGAAAACTTTTAATAAGACCTTCTTTTAGTCTGGAACCTGAAACGCAGATATCCCACTCTCATCAGCTCTAACCAGCAGGAAACCCAGGAGGGATCTTTTCCTAACAGTTCACTTTCCATAAGTTCAGTATGAAATGGTCTGGGATAAACTCTATCAACTGACAAGTTCAATCAGTCTCATAAGGAGCCCAAGCAAGAACGGAAAGACTCAAGAATAAAGGCAAATTGAAACCAGGGCAAGCAAGGGTTAACTTCAATGCCATTCAGCCCAGTACACCTGCTGTGACCATCATTATTAGAGATTATAAACTAGAATTGTTTTTCTTGATTTATAGTGTAGCTTACAGTATCTCATAGGGATGTGCATGAGTTAGTGCGCCTTCAGTTTATCAACCCATCTTTGAAAAAATGTGTGTGACCAAAATCAATTCAATACAAATGAATAGGTGTGTGCTTTCGTCAATGATCATCCTGTTGGGTAGTGTACCTTAAAAAATGTGTGCACTGAATACCCGTTAAAGCCTTGGCATTTGCTGATGACCTATTATTGTTTCTGACTTGTTCCCAACAGTCCTTCTCTAATATGTTATCAGTGATGGAGGATTATGGGTTGCTCTCTGGTTTTAAACTGAATCTCCAAAAATCTATGGCTCTACCCACCATCCCATCAGTGAAAAGCGAGGGAGGGAACCTTTACACGGCACCCCGACATAATAGCCCCAACAAAACAGCTTTGTAACAAAATAGCCTTGACAAATCAGCTCCTAACAAAATAGCCCTTGACAAAATGGCCCCTCCCACAAAATAACCCTTGAAAAAATAGCCCTCTTAACAAAACAGCCCCCTAGAAAAATTTAACACATCACAAAAAAAGATGATAAACTACAAGTGAAATCTTCGCTGATAAAGGCTCCTACCAGCATTGCATTGTATAAAACATATATAAATAAGCAATATTCTATACCTACCAACTGGTATTCATGATCTGTTCTGCTGTTTAAGGAAATCATTCTTCCATCAACATGCTAATTAAAAAAAACAAAACAATATTGTCATCATTTTCATAGTCTTACAAACCATATCCTGTTCGGCAAGGTAATATTATTAGTAAAAAAATGAAGTACCATATTCGGAGCAGCCTGATTGGGCCTTTTGTTGGGGGGGGGGGGCTAATTTGTCAAGAGCTATATTGTGGGCAGGCCGTTTTGACAGTGGCTATTATGTTAGGGCCTATTATCTCGTGAGATTTTTTGTCGGGGCCATTTTGTCAAGGCTGTTTTGACTGGGTACCCTTTTACATAGAAGTGAGCAGAAGGATCCATAAAATACTTGGGTGTACATATACCAGCTGATTTGTCCTCTTTCTACCTTTTGAATGTTTATCGTTTGTTAGCTGACCCCCAAATTAAGCTATGTATGTGGCAGGACTACTCCGCAACTCTTACTGGGTGAATTAGTTCATACAACATGTTTGTAGCACCCTAATTGTTGTATATTTTCAGATGCTTCCATTATATCTTAAATCAAGGGAAGAGAAATCTTTAGAGAGAATTATTCAGAACTATTTATGACAAGGTAAACGAGCAAAATCGTCCATAAAAGCAATCATAACACAGAAATCAGAGTAGCCTGGG
This sequence comes from Microcaecilia unicolor, assembly GCF_901765095.1. NCBI lineage: Eukaryota > Metazoa > Chordata > Amphibia > Gymnophiona > Siphonopidae > Microcaecilia > Microcaecilia unicolor. The sequence goes on from NC_044033.1 coordinate 115,573,612, forward strand.
CCTTTTGAACCTTCGATATCTGACTGAGTCATGCAGGATGAAACACTTTAATGATTGGTTTAGAGGGACAACAGATTTCTCTTGCACATGTGTTGAAATTTCATTATCTACTAAAGGGGAAAGGGAAATGGGACTTGATATAAGAGCATTTCAATTACCTTCTTCATGCAGACGCCAACAGAATATCTTCTGGAATTTCTGATCACACCATTTCAAAGCCCCTGCAAGCGGTTTGGAAGTGGGTGTGAAAATGTCATCACTTCTAATGCTAAAACTACTCCATTCCTGCCTATCCGGAATAACAAGGTATTTCTCCTAGGCATTGATGCTCCATCATTTGTAACTTGGGAAAACAAGGGCATTAGTATACAGTGGTGGAAATAAGTATTTGATCCCTTGCTGATTTTGTAAGTTTGCCCACTGACAAAGACATGAGCAGCCCATAATTGAAGGGTAGGTTATTGGTAACAGTGAGAGATAGCACATCACAAATTAAATCCGGAAAATCACATTGTGGAAAGTATATGAATTTATTTGCATTCTGCAGAGGGAAATAAGTATTTGATCCCCCACCAACCAGTAAGAGATCTGGCCCCTACAGACCAGGTAGATGCTCCAAATCAACTCGTTACCTGCATGACAGACAGCTGTCGGCAATGGTCACCTGTATGAAAGACACCTGTCCACAGACTCAGTGAATCAGTCAGACTCTAACCTCTACAAAATGGCCAAGAGCAAGGAGCTGTCTAAGGATGTCAGGGACAAGATCATACACCTGCACAAGGCTGGAATGGGCTACAAAACCATCAGTAAGACGCTGGGCGAGAAGGAGACAACTGTTGGTGCCATAGTAAGAAAATGGAAGAAGTACAAAATGACTGTCAATCGACAAAGATCTGGGGCTCCACGCAAAATCTCACCTCGTGGGGTATCCTTGATCATGAGGAAGGTTAGAAATCAGCCTACAACTACAAGGGGGGAACTTGTCAATGATCTCAAGGCAGCTGGGACCACTGTCACCACAAAAACCATTGGTAATACATTACGACATAACGGATTGCAATCCTGCAGTGCCCGCAAGGTCCCCCTGCTCTGGAAGGCACATGTGACGGCCCGTCTGAAGTTTGCCAGTGAACACCTGGATGATGCCGAGAGTGATTGGGAGAAGGTGCTGTGGTCAGATGAGACAAAAATTGAGCTCTTTGGCATGAACTCAACTCGCCGTGTTTGGAGGAAGAGAAATGCTGCCTATGACCCAAAGAACACCGTCCCCACTGTCAAGCATGGAGGTGGAAATGTTATGTTTTGGGGGTGTTTCTCTGCTAAGGGCACAGGACTACTTCACCGCATCAATGGGAGAATGGATGGGGCCATGTACCGTACAATTCTGAGTGACAACCTCCTTCCCTCCGCCAGGGCCTTAAAAATGGGTCGTGGCTGGGTCTTCCAGCACGACAATGACCCAAAACATACAGCCAAGGCAACAAAGGAGTGGCTCAGGAAGAAGCACATTAGGGTCATGGAGTGGCCTAGCCAGTCACCAGACCTTAATCCCATTGAAAACTTATGGAGGGAGCTGAAGCTGCGAGTTGCCAAGCGACAGCCCAGAACTCTTAATGATTTAGAGATGATCTGCAAAGAGGAGTGGACCAAAATTCCTCCTGACATGTGTGCAAACCTCATCATCAACTACAGAAGACGTCTGACCGCTGTGCTTGCCAACAAGGGTTTTGCCACCAAGTATTAGGTCTTGTTTGCCAGAGGGATTAAATACTTATTTCCCTCTGCAGAATGCAAATAAATTCATATACTTTCCACAATGTGATTTTCCGGATTTAATTTGTGATGTGCTATCTCTCACTGTTACCAATAACCTACCCTTCAATTATGGGCTGCTCATGTCTTTGTCAGTGGGCAAACTTACAAAATCAGCAAGGGATCAAATACTTATTTCCACCACTGTACATGTAACACATGTTGACTGAAAAAGGGTAATGAAACCCTTATGAACATTGCAGAATGAGTTTCATTTTTGAATTCTGAAGTTTTTGCATATATGAAGCTGTGACACTATTTGACTGGTTTGAACACCACTCATCTATGGCTTGAAATACAAGAAACACTCAGAACTTCATATACATTGGACTTGCAGCTAAAGGTGCCTTTGGTTTATCATCATAAATACCTTCAAGAGAACATGGACTTTGACAAATTAGTGTCCACCCAGTCTACTATCCAGAACTAAGAAAGGGGCTACTCCAAGCCAGCATGAAAGGGGTGCAGGCTCTGACGGATAATATAACAATATGGGGGATGTAATATAAATTTGTAATGAGGCTGTATATATCACCAAAAGCAGTGTGGAAAGTGAAAATATGGATCACTGATGCTGGCCTTACGTGTACTAGCTATTAATAAAGGTCAAAAACTAATAAAGAGGATGGGTATAGTAACAACAGAAAATCCCAACACTGTATGAAAAACTTAGAAGCAAATTTGTATGGTCACTCTACATAAGTTGCAAGTTAGAAGCAGCATAAATATCCAGTTCCTTTACAAACAGGAACCACAGCCAGCTATAATTCGTCATCGGTGCATTTGTTTCTTCATAGTATTCATATAAGTGAAATATTAATTGCTCACATCAAACTGTGAAGTTTTAAAGAGAAGATTCCTTTTTTTAATGAAATTTTTTTTTTAACTTATATGAAACACTCTGGAGAACCAATTGCCAATATAGCTGTGTTTGGAACTCTGCCTCAAGGCAAGCAGTCTCCTAAAATAAAATAAAACAAAAACTTCATCAATAAAAATCTTGAAAAACATTAGCTAAAAAATTGTTTCCTAGAAAAATCTTCAAAACAGAGCGACAAAAATATGCACAATGCAAAATTCAGCATACCTGCATATCAAGCTCATATTTCCCCACAGCGCAGCCAAATTAAAATGACAGCTGCATCTACCTACATATAAAGGTTAGGTTCAATCACCTGATCAGTTTCGGCAATGGGAAGACCAGGACAAAAATTCAAATTGCTATCATCCATTTCTAAATTCAATCCAAATGGGTTAACAGTGTTTAAGTAAAAACTCCAACGCTGTTCTTTATAATTCAGTATCGATTCTGGATTGCCATCCTTCCTCCCCATCTCAATGCTGTCAATAATCCACCATTGAATATCCCTAACTGAATGCTTCTTGTCCAAAAAATGCTGGACTAATAGAGCCACATTATGAGAAATCCTAGATTTATGTTCATTTAATCATATTTTACTAGATCGCATAGAATGACCAATGAAGGCAAGATTACAAGGGCAAATGATATTGTAAATAACAAAACTAGAGTTACATGATGTAGTGGCTCTAGTTGTAATTACTTGATGGTAATGGTAACAGCGCTTGTAGTCCATCAACACCCAGCCAAAGGTTGAAAGTGGATAACATAAGAATTTATTATTATACAATAATGAAAAGAAACAGATGCCAAAAAGATTGTTATCACTGAAGCAGACATTTTTTTAAACAGATAAGCTTTCAATTGTTTTCAAAACAGTAGGAAAGAATTAATCTTTCTAATATCAACTGGGAGTGAACAACATATTGAAACTGCCTTGAACCATTTAGAATCAGTCCATTCCAGTCCTTCAATGGTGAATTCACACCACCAACATGATCCACATTGTGTATGACCTGTGATTTCAATGCTTTCAGAAACATTATCAATGCTGCTCTATGTAAGAATCTCTCCAATATTTCTGGTTCTATGAAATACAAACACAGGATCTTTCGTAAAATCAGAGCATTGATCCTTGCACTGTAATCAGAGTGAGGAAATACTGCTGTAAGATTCTCCACGTCAGTTACAATTACTTTTTTAAGAGTAACTAGCACATGACATAACATGACAGAGGATGTGGTTGGCAATCTCCTTCAAATATGCATCAAGCATTAAAAGATGAAGTTCTGCAATATTCGCATTAAAGTTAGGTATAAGATGGATATTTTACCTCTTCATGTACCATATGGCTTTTATCATAAGTATTCTTAGATGTGGTATTGGTAAAGGAACAGCAATTAGTTACTCTAAGCAGGTAATTGTAATAAATTACTTTCCTAAATGAGTAATTTAAGTACTGTAACTAATTACTTCGAGCTCAGAAGTAACTAGTAATTGTAATTAATTAATTTTAAAGAGTAAATAGAACAACACTGGTTGCAGCTTTGCAAAAGCGTTGCAGAAGCCTAAAAATTGCAGGAGATGTTTAGAGCAAAAATTAAAAGTAAAGGAAGTCCAAAGTTTGAACATATTTAGATAAATGTGAGATTGGATGCCAGCACACTTGAATTATTTTAGTTTAAACCAAAAATGAAGATTTAAAATACACACCACTGAGGAGAACAGAGGTGCTGCTAAGGGTGTGAGAAAATCTGTTGTCTGAGAGAAAATATTAGGTCTTGAAAATGGGTGTTTGATGACACACAAACGTTGGAGTGTTTGATGATTGAATGTGAAATTTAAAAAGAGAATTTCCAAAGTTTAGTTTCATTATGAGGAAGACATTTTTCTGAGAGTAGTATCTAATATTTTCTGAGAAATTTGAACTATTCAGGTCTGTCAGTTCAAAAATAAAAGACTATCTTTCTAACAAAGTCACTTGAGATAGATTCTAAATTGAGAAGTAAAGTTTTATTGCAAAGAGATCTTTTAAATTCAGTTAGAGAAGTCTGAATTTTGAAAAAAAGTACAAACTTTGATTTTGACTTAGGGCCTCTTTTACTAAACTGCACTAGCAATTCCCAGTGTGGCAAATGAGAGGAAGCACATAGGAATTAAATGGGCTTCCTCTCATTTGCCAGGCAGGAATCGCTAGCATGTTTTAGTAAAAGAAGCCATTTATTTGTTTTTTTGTTAGAGTGAAAAATTTAAAAGTACAGAAAAAAATTTAATCATTTAAAATAGGAAGAAAAAGTAATTTTTGGAGTTAACTTTAAAAAGGAGTATTTGTTTCTGAATATTACTGGGAACTATTTTCCCCTTTTCTCAAATTATTAAATTTTCCTCAGAGATTTAAAAGACTGAATGGTATATGAGAATTGACTTGAGTGCACTGCAGTTGAAGAGATCCAAAATCCTGAAGACTACAGCCAAGCTCTCCTAATAGTTAGTCTATGGAAAGTAATCAATAAGAATAATAAGGACATATAGGGTTTTCTGAAAAGTACTTAAATTTTTTAGGGGGTCTTTTACTAAGCTATGGTAGCAATTTTAGTTTGCAGTAGAAATCATCAGGTGGTAAACACCGAGATGCCCATTATATTCCCATTATATTCCTATGGGCATTTACCACCAGCTGATTCCTACCACAAGCTAAAAACGCTACCGCGGCTTAGTAAAAGACCCGCTTAGTCAGAAAACAACAGTGCAGGTATCCTGTGACAGGCAGGTACACAATCTAGTGACACCCACAGGGAGACAGATTCTCTACTATTATTTTTATTTAAAAGCGAGATTACAGGGTGAAGACACAGATGAACTCAACCAAGACAGATGAAGAGATGAAGAATTAAAGAAAGCCTGAGCAGTTAAGCAGAGAAAAAAGACAAACTTTAGAGACTCTGGGATTCTAATTATAAAACACACACACAGGTACCATACTTACCTATACTTACCAGTCAGAAATCTGTTGAGTAATCCTGAAAAGGTTCTGAGAAAGAAAAAGGAACAAATTTTAAAATACTAAAGCAAATTCCAGTTATAACTTAAATAACAATAGTTATACTTGCCTAATACAGCCCCCTGTTTACAAAGCCGTGTTAGCGGCTGCCGCATGGCAATGCCGACACAGCCCATTCAAAGTGCCCATTAGCGTGTGGCAACTGCTAGTATGGATTTGTAAACAGGGATGGTAGAGAGTTACTAGAGACCCTGTTATAAGGGGAAAGTAAGTTTGAGTAACAAGTTTTTAACACTAGGTTGAAGTAAATTGAAATATGCATACTTGAGTTGAAAGAACTACTTAATTATAACCTGGTATTTCACCATTTTGCTGTTTAGAATTGTAATCATGTAGGCAGTTTTTAATATTGTTTTTAAAATATGTATTCTAAATTTTAAGCTTTTAAATCAATTTTAAGGTTTAACAAAAGATTTATTTGTGCAATAAATTCTATTGTTTGAACTTTAATTCAGTGTGGTGAACCTCTATGCACTGAATGGGAAGATAAAAATCTTGTGACACCTACTGATTCTCTTTAGCATCAAGAACCCACACATCTAAATCATTTTATTCTACTTTTCATCTATTCTTGGCTTAGCCTAATTGGATTGAATACTTTCTTTTGTACCACCACATTCCTGAAAGCTGACTGAGTCTGAGGTAACTCAGCTGTTCACAACTACAGATAGGTAAAAGTAGGACTTGAGTTCTCCTCTCAGCAGAGGGAGGCTACAATTGTTTCTGCACAACTAGATGACTTTCTTGAAAAAACAATACATTTTACCCACATCATACTAGCTTTCGTAACCATCACTGTACTGAGACTAAACTGAGAGGAAATGTTACATTTGTGTAGTGCCATCTAGATCAGAGCAAATCAGTACTTATACTCTCACTTGATCTGACAGCAGCTTTTAATCTCCTTCTTGCTAGAGTAAAGGCCATAGGCCCTTTTAGGGCAGTACTTGATTGATTTCAATCATATCTTACAAATAGACATTATCTAATGAATTGGCAAACTGTTTTTAAACCCTTTTTGATATATAGGTGGGGTTCCATGGGGCTCCTTATTGGCCCCTACTCTGTTTAACATTTTTCTTACACCTCTTCTAACATTAACATAATTGCCTTGACATGACTCCATACATTTATGCTGATTTCCAATGTTTGACCTGTTGTAACTCATGGTTAATGCTTTCTTACCTGGCTAGGGGCTTGAGAGCTGGGGAGTTGGGCTGGGCAGGTCTCGATTGGAATCAGGTCTAGTGGAGCAGTGGGGTCACACTGGCTCCTTGTTGGGATCTGAAAAGGGTCCAGATTTGTTCCAGGGGCTGCAGGACTACCAGCTGCAGCAGAAACAACCTGCCATGATAGCACATCTTTCGCGAATGAGAGGGAGCCATGCAGACAGGAATAATGGCCTGTCTAAGGCCTGGGTTGCTGGAGCTTGGTGCATGCACAGTCATTCGCACATGCATGATTATGCAATTCAGAGCTCTGGTAGGCTCTAAGTGAAGCTGAGGCCTCAATTTTTACTTGGACCCAATAGGCTTGCCACTATGGATCACAGCTGGACACCGGTAGAATTAGGGGTCAACTTGGCAGAAATATAAGCACATGATCTGCCTGGCCAGAGTCCAAGGGGCCAGGTAAGATGCCCCATGGGGTCTTTTATTGTTTTGTTAATTTTTATGGGCCAGTTGTTGAGTTTTCTTGTTCGGGGTTTAAATATAATTTAATTTTGTTTTTGTTCTTTGGGGGTTTTAAGAATCCTCTAGAAGTGAATTATGGAGGTTAGGGTTCTGATTGGGTTTATTTTGGGAGTAGAATTGGGAATGTTGGTTGTAAAAGGCTGGCATCCTTAAAAATGTGTGTTTTATGTTTCTGTTGGTTGTGGCCATGAAAGGGGAATTTGGGGGCATTTTTCATATGTATGTATTTTGAACAGTTTTTAGGTCATAGTTAAGCAGAAAATGTGTGACATCCAGAAAAATATTTATTTTTAAAATTTTAAATTACAGTAATGTAAATACACTTGAGCTATTGCTGTATATTGAGTTGGTGATATTTGACCATAATTTTTGGGTAAATGGTGAAAAGTCTGATTTTCCTATTCAAGTATATGGGAAAAGATGATTTCAAAATGAAGTTTGGGGTTTGCAAAAAAACTGCTAGTGTGCCTGTAAGAACTAATAGAGTATTTCAAGTGCATGATTTTTATTGGCTGACGGATGAGGCTGCAGGAGTAGTGATGCCACTGGTGATGTCATACAAATCAGTTGTCTTAGCAATGAACTCCATTGTCTAGGTAATGCTATAGTTAGTTTTCCAGAAGGGCCATCCTCGATCCGCTTCAATCCGGTTTTCGCCCTTTACACTCGACAGAAACAGCACTCTCTAAAGTCTGTAATGACCTGTTCCTTGCAAAATCCAGAGGCCACTACTCCATCCTCATTCTCCTTGATCTATCCGCCGCTTTTGACACTGTCAATCATGATTTACTTCTTGCCACACTGTCCTCATTTGGGTTCCAGGGTTCTGTCCTCTCCTGGTTCTCCTCCTATCTCTCCCATCGCACCTTCAGAGTACACTCTCATGGATCGTCCTCCACCCCCATCCCGCTCTCTGTTGGAGTTCCCCAGGGATCTGTCCTTGGACCCCCTTCGTTTTTCAATCTACACCTCTTCCCTGGGCTCACTGATCTCATCTCATGGTTTCCAGTATCATCTTTATGCTGATGACACCCAGCTGTATCTCTCCACACCAGACATCATCGCGGAGACCCAGGCCAAGGTATCGGCCTGCTTATCCGACATTGCTGCATTATCGAAACAAGATGGGCGTCCATCTTTCATTTCGATAATACGATCAGGGATGCCCAAATCTTCACATTTAGGTCGACCTTAGAGATAGTCGTCCTTAGAGATGGTTGTCCCCGGTTTTCAGCTATAATGGAAACCAAGGACGCCCATCTCAGAAATGACCAAATCCAAGTCATTTGGTCATGGGAGGAGCTAGCATTCGTAGTGCACTGGTCTCCCTCACATGCTAGGACACCAACCGGGCACCCTAGGGGGCACTGCAGTGGACTTCACAAATTGCTCCCAAGTACATAGCTCCTTTACCTTGGGTGCTGAACCCCCCCAAAACCCACTCCTCACAACTGTACAACACTACCATAGCCCTAAGGGGTGAAGAGGGGCACCTACATGTGGGTACAGTGGGTTTCTGGTGGGTTTTGAAGGGCTCACATTTACCACCACAAGTGTAACAGGTAGGGGGGGATGGGCCTGGGTCTTCCTGCCTGAAGTGCACTGCATCCACTAAAACTGCTCCAGGGACCTGCATATTGCTGTCAGGGAGCTGGGTATGACATTTGAGGCTGGCATAGAGGCTGGAAAAAAATATTTTTAAAGTTTTTTTTTTTAGAGTGGAAAGGGGTTAGCGACCACTGGGGGAGTAAGGGGAGGTCATCCCCGATTCCCTCTGGTGGTCATCTGGTCAGTTCGGGCACCTTTTTGAGGCTTGGTCGCAAGAAAAAATGGACCAAGTAAAGTTGGCCAAGTGTTCGTCAGGGACACCCTTCAAATTCAGAATAGGCAGGCTGGCCTCAGAGTGCCCTGTCTTCCCCTCCCCTCCTGTACTTTATTGTCATGCCCTGGTGGTCTAATGGCCTCTTCAGGGCAGCAAAGAGCCCCCTCTTTCCTGCCAGGTAGTGACGCAGATCTCTCGCTCCCAGTGTCACTTCAAAATGGCTGCCTCGCGAGACTTAACCGCTGCTGCACACTGAGTCCTCCAAAACCCACCAAGTGATACTTGTAGGTATAAGGGATATTGTAGTGGTGTACAATTGGGTACAGTAGGGTTTTGGTGGGTTTTGGAGGGCTCACCATACAATATAAGGAGGTAAGGGTGAGATGTGTACCCGGGACCTTTTATATGACATCCACTACAGTGCCCTCTAGGGTACCCCACTTCTCTGCTGGGGTGCCTGTGTGGCCAGTTTACTAAGAAAGCTGCCCCTTCCCCCACCCCATACATCCCAATGGCTTGATTTTGTGCATTTTTCACTTGGATGGGTTTTTTTTTAATGGTCCAAAAAGATAGACATACTGAGCACAACAATATCTAGCAAATGGCCATTTTTGGAAAAAAAATTGATGTTTTTCAGGTTCAAAAATGGCTATGTTCGCTATTGGATTTTTGGATGTTTTCTACAAAAATGTCCAAAGTCAGATTTAAACATCATATCAAAAATCCCCCCTCCACATAGAATTAGGGAGTATAGTCAGCACTGCTGATTATGTATACAGCAGTGCTTGGTACAGTTATGTAAACACCAGTACCTGCATTTAGATTAATAAAATTGTTGCAATGAACTGTGGGAAAATCCTAAACCAACACAGTGAATAATAAAGTTTTTAAGAAAATTCTGTTATAAAGGAGAAAAAAGACCTCATCAAACTGTTGCAACATCCCAATAGATATCATGAGCTACTTATTTTGTGTTCATCCTTGCCCACAGCTAAAACAGTAATCACAGGTCAAAAACCTCCTTAAAACGAAATAGTATCCAAAAATATCTTCTATTGAATGTGACACTCAAACTTTAATAATTTCACAAAAAAGGGCACTTATTTTGTAACACCAATCTTGTAGTATCCACGTGATAATACACTTTCTCCCAGTCTTGAGCATAAGAAGAAAGTACTTTAATGTGGAACAAATCATCCATTAAAGTCACGGTCACATCTAAAAAATGAATGCACTACTTAGATGATTCATATGTAAACTGTATGGCTGTATTACAAGTGTTAAGCCAGTTAACAAAAATACATCATCCATATATCGTTTCCAAATTATGATGTTATTGTTAAATGGAGAATTACAAACCCACTGTTTTTCAAAATTACTCATAAATAAATTGGCTATACTGGGAACAGACCCTCCAGGTGGTCGCAGGGTTATGACCAGGTGGGTTCTAAGCATTTTGTGACAAACCTTAGTCCTTTTTTGGTAGCAGCGTGGTGGGATTGTTAGGCCAGTGCAAGGAGTGAAGGTCACCATCCAATGAGTAGTTCAGAGGAGTTGTTTTTATAAAATCTATAATGCAGGTATTTAGGCCTATTTTTAGGTGGCCTAAATGAGTGCACCTAAGTTTTAGTTGTAAGAATGGTGCATTTCCATATTTTATAAACCGCACCTAACTTTAAGCACAGTTTATAGAATCGCGCTAATCATGTGGGTTTTTTGGCGCCAATTTTTAAGGTGTCATTTATAGAATTTGGCCCTAAAAGCATAAATAACACGCCTTACCTTTGAGAATTTTAAGATTTGTTGGGCTTGAAGCCTTATGAAATAAAACTTTATAGATATTAAGACAGTGCACTATTTTGTTGCTTTTAAAAGATGGATTGTGCAAGCAGTCCTTTCTCATTTGTAATGAGATAACGTGACAGTTCTGGGTCAAATACATTATTTTTTTTATTTTCCATTGACAGCAGCGAATCCTCATGTGATGTGTGTAGCAATTTTGTTTTTAACTTTTCATTCTATGTATTGTTTTCAGTATGTGGTATATTATTGTATTACTATTTTCGTTTTTACAGTATTTTACATAATCCATCCAAGTAGCTCTTTAGGTAACAAGTCCCATAATGAAATTTTGAAATGTAGAATATAAAATATTCACATTTACAGCCAGATCCTAAAATTATTTCTGACACAGTTGCAGTGGTGATTTTGGTGCCAAGATGACTTTTTGTTAGTGTTTTCGTGTCCGAGTGATCCCAATACATGTAATTAAACAAGGATAACATTATCATAGGCACTGAAATTTTCCTTTTCTCATCAACAGTGTAACTCTTGACCTATGAGGCAGGTGGTTTCTTCTGCCAAAACACATCCCTGTCTCGGGTCTCTGTTTGGTGCAATAAAGGTGACTTGATCAACACGTCCTGCATTGAAGCTCGTGTTGCACTCTCTACTTTCTGCTTTCATTGGTCTCTTCATGGAGGTGTTTTTCCTGTTCGTTGCAAACCAGCACCTAACCATGCCCCTTTTGAAATCTTTATATGGCGTCGATCTCTGCATGTAAATATAGCCCAGACCAGGTAGAAAGTCACTCTAGGTGGTTACCTAGTATACACTCAAGAGATTGATAGTGGGCTGGGGACACAATATTTGTTTTCTGTGGCATCAGCAGGGACTTGAGATTTCTCCAGAAGACCAAAAAAGGCTGCTAATCTTCATATTGCAGAGGACTTAAATACAAATCAATATATATGTCTAGCTTTTCTTACATCTGTACCCAACTATGGAATGCACTACTGAACACCATAAAGATAACACATGATCTGACAACCTTCCGGAAGCTACTGAAGACAAACCTATTCAAAGAGACTTACAAGCAAGAATCCTTCATAAAAGACTTGACATAAAACATGCATCAGAACAAACCAACATTGATTCCCTAAACCTGGTTAAATTAACTCACATTAATATTATTGAACGTTTTTACCTTGTCTTGTTTTACCAAGTCTTGTTCATATATACCTCTTATGAATTATTTATTTATTTTCTTCTAATCCACTTGATATTCTATTTTTCGTCTAATTTACGTGATATTTTCATATACCTTAATTGTAACACTTCTTTGTACTTAACATTCCGTTAATGGTGATCACCATGGTGGCATAACGTAAGCCACATTGAGCCTTCAAATAGGTGGGAAAATGTGGGATATAAATGCAGCAAATAAATAAATAAAATACACACAGTTCACACACACTCTCCTTCTCAAATAATAGAGACCATACTATAGATGTACTCTGAGCCACTTCCTGTTTACTGAATTCCTTCAAAATTAGTTTAACAGGCATGGCTTTCAGCAGAGGCAGGCACCAAACATATTTGCAACTGCATAGGCTCCTATTTCTTAAATCCAAACCTTCATAATTCCACAGGGAGAACAAACCGTTCTCCAAAGTTCACATCCATAAATAACAGTACCTTTTAGTAGCAGTGCAGATTATAATAAAGGGAACAACATAAACCACTACTAAATGGACTTGGGAAAAATCCATAATTCCAGGAATAACATGTATAGATTGTTTGTACGTTTGGGAAGCTCGCCAGCTGCCCTTGGCCTGGATTGGCCGCTGTCGTGGCCAGGACCCTTGGTCTTTTCCCAGTGTGGCATTACTTATGTACTTATGTACTAACATTCACAGAACTTTGATGATCTCTCTCTGATACTGGGACTCTGCAGATGGTGAGTCTCCTGGTGACTGGAGGTAAGAAGGTGTCCTCTGGGGGTCTGTCAGGGCACTGCTAGATGGTGTGAGAGTTCCTTTCCCTCAGCCTTGGGTAGAATACTCAGCTGGATGCCATGCTTGTAGAATATTTAAAATAAAGCAGCTTACTTCATCTTCTAATTATTTTTAGTGGGTGGAGGGGCTCCCAGATGCCCCTTTTGTCCACTCAGACTGCAGGGCAATATATCTGTGATGACTAGAACCTGACAGCTTTATCTTCCTTTTTAGGTCTTTTTAAGGTTCACTGAGCTGGTAAAATCCAGCTGTTTCTGGCTATTAAGACATTAGGTCTGAAGATCTCCCTAACTATGAGAGTCCTAGAGGGAGGGAAGTCCAAGAGACAAGAGGTTTGAATTTTTTATATCAGAGCTTAGTTTATAAGATCTTTTATGGTAACAGTCCATTGGACCATATGCTCTGGTACATTATACATCACTAAGTCGATCTACCTGCACACACTATTCTTTAGATTTAGCTTTTCCTTCGGTGAATAAGATTAAATGGGACAATAATTGGATTTTTTTTACAGTTCTTACAGTTATTCTGCAGTTCTATGGAATTACATTCCTACTCAACTTTGTGGTATTTTCGATTACTAAAGGAAACATAAAGGAATCCTGTTCAGAAGGAATGGATCCTCAGAAGCTTAGCAGAGATTGGATGGCAGCACCGGTGGTTGGGAAGCGGGGCTTGTGGTTGGGAGGTGGGGCTAGTGCTGGGCAGACTGCAACGGTCTGTGCCCTCAAAATGGCAGATACAAATCAAGGTCAGGTATACATATAAAGTAGCACATATGAGTTTATATTTTTGGAAGACTCGATGGACCGTACAGGTCTTTCTCTGTCGTCATCTACTATGTTACTATCGGGCTCATTTTCAAAAGAGACAGATGTCCAAAAAGTGACATAAGTCAGTATTTGGACGTTTATCTTATAGAAACGTCCAAATAAGTATTATCAAAACCTCTTTTTGGACATCTTTCTCCGAAGTCCGTCAGAAGGACATCCAAACCTCAAGGGGGCATGTCAGGGATGTGTTCAAGGTGTGACTTTGGTGTTCCTAAGACATGGACGTCTTTCAGCAATAATGGAACAAAACAAAGAAGTCCAGGAGTAAAACTTAGATGTTTTGAGCTAGACCTGTTTTTATAACAAATAGTTGTAGTGGGAATTGAACCCACTTCCCCAGGATCAAGGTCTGCTGCTGCACTAACCACTAGGTTACTCCTCTACACCACCCAAGAGGTGCCCCAAATGACCAGATGACCACCGGAGGGACTTGGGGATCACCTTCCCTTACTCCCCCAAATCACAATTTCCAAACAGCATTTTCAACAGGAAAAGAGAGACTTTTTTTGGTAGAAAATGACCTTTCCTGTTCTGATTTTGGACATTTTAAAGTCCAAATTCAGGCTTAGATGTCATATCCAAAAATGCCCCTTGTGCATTTGACTTGCCCAAAGTCACAAGGAGCAGCAGTGGGAATTGAACCCATGTTGCCAGAATCAACGCCCGCAGCAATAACCATTAAGCCACTTCTTCTCTGTTTTGGATGTCTTGCATTTGGACTTCTTTTGTTCGAAAATGGACTTCCAACTAGTATTTTCGAACACAAAATATAGATGTCCATCTTTTTTGAAAATGACCTTCTTTGCTGTTTGGAATTTGGATGTCTTTGTAAAAGTCCAAATTCTGATTTAGACATTTCTTTTGAAATGCCCCTCTATGTTACTAACCATTTAGGAAGTCATTGAAAACTTTTCTATTTATTTATTTGTTGCATTTGTACCCCACATTTTCCCACCTATTTGCAGGCTCAATGTGGCTTACATAGTATCGTCAAAGGCGTTTGCCCAGTCAGTGGATAACAAATACAAAGTTGTATAGTGATCGTATGAAGTATAAGTGGAGGGTTGGAATGGAAATATATAGAAGTATGATACAATGTTCATGTATAGCTTGGTTTGCTGTAACCCGTTTTGATTCTTTGAGGGAAATTTAGCAGGATAGAAAAGCTGAAATAGAATAGAGCAAACTTTCCTCCAAAATAAAACCCCTCCTTTAATTATGATACTGGACTTCTTAACCCCTTCCTCCTAATAGCAAAAGAAAAGGGCAAAGAGATCATCAGAGTTGTAATTTTCCCAGTGACAGATGATGTCACTGCATACAAAATTATTCTTCTGATAGGAAAAATCCCTATAGATTCTGCCAAACACCAAGGAAAATAGTGTGGAAAAATCTCACAGGCTACATAAATAATAACTGCTTTTTAGAAGTGGATATGTTTCTAAAATAATGGCCATAATATCCTAGCTCAGTGATTCCTAAACCTATCCTGTAGCCTCGGCCAGTCAGGGTTTGCAGGATAAACCTAATTAATATGCATAAAATAGATTTGAGTGCACAGCCTCCACTATATGCAAATATAACCTCATTCATATTTATTAAAGATATCCTGAAAACCCAACTAGCTAGGTGTCAGGATATGCAAATGGAATTATTCGTATAACTGGTGCTCTCCAGTTATATTGTATGATACTCTCTGTTAAGTGCTGCTGAATACCCTTGCATACTGCCTCAGCACCATCCATATAGTGCCCGGGCATGCATAGGCAAAAAAAAGAGTGGAACAAAAAGTTATCCAACACATGGCCAAGTAGTCATTGCAATTCTTCTAATGGATAAGTTTGATCAAATCCCATGGTCTGCTATTCAGACAGACATGGGGAAGCAACTGCTTGCCCTGGGATTGGTAGCATGGAATGTTGCCACAATTTGGGTTTCTGCCAGGTACTTGTGACCTGGCATGTCCACTGTTGGAAACAGTATACTGGGCTAGATGGACCATTGGTCTGACCCAGTATGGTTATTCTTATGTTCTTAAGAAATTGTTGAAATAGTTTATTTTCCAAGATGATCCTACTAATTTAAATCCAATTGCACAGTTTAATAGTTATAAGTAGAGAGGTGTGGTAGCCGTGTTAGTCCACTTTTAAAGGTAATCAATAGAAATAAAACATAATAAAACATGGAAAAGAAAATAAGATGATACCTTTTTTATTGGACATAGCTTAATACATTTCTTGATTAGCTTTCGAAGGTTGCCCTTCTTCGTCAGATCAGAAATAAGCAAATGTTGGTAGATGACAGTATATATAAGTGAAACATCAAAGCATTTCAGTGACAGTCTAACAGGATGGGGGTGGATAGGTGAGAGGAGGGTAACAAACAGAGCAATACAACTTTATGGTTTATAATGGGCTAGAAAACCCAGATCTTTGTTAAGTCCTGTCTGGTGGGTGTCAAAATATTTAATCATTCTGACTTCAAAGGTTGTACGTTCCTGTATTGTTTTAAAGTTACCTTTCAGGATTCTTACTATGAAATCACTGGTACAGTGTTCTAGTTTTGTAAAGTGCTGCCCCACAGGAGTGGAATCCTGGCTGGAACTGGCATTTTTCATGTGATGTCTATGTAAATTAAATCTTGTCTTTAGCATCTGGCTTGTTTCTCCAATATAGCATCCTTCGTCACATTTTTTGCACTGAATGATGTATACCACATTGGAAGATGAGCATGTAAAGGATTCCTTTATGTTGAATATTTTTCCTTTGTGAAAGACTGTTGAGTCCTGTGAAATGTTTTGGCATAGCTTGCAGCTGGATATATTGCAAGGATGTGTGTCATTCTCTTCTTTTTGAGTCTGTGTTGGGAGCTTACTTCTGATTAGCTTGTGTTTTAAGTTGGGTGGTTATAAGAATTTGAATAAATTACAAGCTGCTTCATAGACTTTGTCTTCTCATTTTAGAGCAGTTAGCTTAACTGAAGTCAACAGGATTCTCCAATGAGTACCTACAATAACTTTGAATAACAATCCATGCTAAATTGCCTTCGGTTATTTTAGAGCATTTCCACACATGAATCGTGGCATTTACAAATGTAGATTGCATCTACCTGTACATGGTGATTTCAGAAAGCCGCTATTTACATGTGAACATCCACATCATGCAGAAATTTTAAAGAGGCATAGTGGGGACGTGTTTTGGGCAAGCATTGTGTGGGACAAAAATCTACACTTGTACATCCAATTTTGCAAAGGGAATGCACGTTTATTGGAAAAATCTTCGTCAAGTTTTACACCAGCTCAAAGGCATGTATAGATTTTTTAAAAAGTGCTTACTTAGGATAGAGTTTTATATCGGGTATTAAGAGAGTCATTCTCCTTAATCCTCCATTGTTTATTTTTGCATCCAAGTAAACAGAAATAAAAATTGTATCCTCAAAACTTAATTAGTGCCAGTTACACTTATATTTGTAAAATGGGACAGCAACACAAGGAAGCGCACCACTTTCACATGGAAGTTGTAAATGGCTAATTCAATGTAGAAACTACTGTATTTGTGACACTCTTTTTTTTTTTGCATGTATATTTGTAAAATGTCTAAGCCTGCTGTGCATGCCAGCAAATGTATGTGCACTCCTCTATGTCCTTATAGGTCATTTATAAAAGGTTCCAAATTTGGCAGAGCCTTTTGTAAAATATCACGAACTGCGTACATCTTGACCTGGACATCTCAATCCCAATCTACAAGTCGTATATAAAATTGGTCTTCACATGTCTTAATTGTATCTTAAATATTCTAAATATCTTACTCAGAAATGACATCATTCCCCAGGCTTTCAAGACTGCAATAATTAGACCTCTTAAAAAAGCTAATTTAAATAGAGGAGTTTCCATAGCTCAAGGCCAGAATGCAATACAGTACAAGTCCAAAAGTCCAGACTGGTTGGGGACTGGGTCAGTCCAGATTTGTAGATTTTCAGACAGTACTTTTAAAATTGAAATTTAAGGAAGAATAAAGAACAGGAAATTTTGTTGATGCATTGGTTAACAAATAAAAAATGTTTCATCCAGTGTCTCTCTCTCTCTCTCAGCATGTCTCTCTTCCCCATCCAGTGTCTCTCTTTCTCTCTCTCCCATCCAGCATCACCCCATTTCTGTTTCTTTTCCTCCCATCCAGCATCACCCCATCTCTATCTCTCTTCCCCCCAACCAGTATCACCCCCATCTCTATCCATATCTCTGTCTCTCTTCCCCATTCAGCATCTCTCTCTCCCTTCCCCATCCAGCGTCTCTCTTTCCCCCATCCTGCATCACCCCATCTCTGTTTCTCTTCCCTTTATCCACCATCACCCAGCATCTGTCTCTAACTCTCCACCCCACCCAGTGTCTCTTTCTCTCTCTCTCTCTCTCTCTCTCTCTCTCTCTCTCTCTCTCTCTGCATCTCTCTTCCCCATTGAGTCTCTCTCTCTCTCTTTCTTACCTATCCAGCATCTCTCTTACCCATCCAGGGTCTCTCTCCCCCATCCAACATCACTCCATCTCTGTCTCTGCAGCTTATGAAAATGACAGAGCCCCAGGAGCCCAAAAGGAGATGGTTCAAGTCCCCATGGCTCCCCTTGTGGCTACGCCCCCCCTTCTCCTCCTGCCCCTGCACAGCCTGGCATCTCTCCCTCTCATCCTGGCCGTGCCCTGCTCTCTCTCACTTCCCACCCCAATGTACCTTTTCAGACAAACAAGTTTTCCGTGCTACAGCGCCAGCAGCAGACTTACTCACAGGCTGCCTCCAGCCTACACTAGGCCTTTCCTTTCAGAAGGGCAGGATGGGTTAGAAGGAGAGGCCCAGTGCAAGGCAGAGGCAGCCTGTGAGGAAGGCTGCTCCTGGCGCTCCAGCATGAAAGACTTGCTTACTTCTGAAAAGGTACACCAGTAATTGGGTGGGGGAGTGAGAGAGAGCTTTGTATAGAGCCAGGAGTAGAGGGAGAGACACCAGATCATGCAGGAAGGAGGGAGAAGGTGTGCAGCACTTGTAATCTGGATTCTTAGGTAGTTTTAAAGGGTCTGGATTCTCAGGTGGTCTGACTTTCTGGACTTCTACTGTATTCCATGTATACAATTCAGGATTATATGGCTGACTACTCTTTAAAAGATGTACATCAATTAGAATTCAGATGCTACCATAGCACAGGTCCCTTTCTTATAGCAATGGTAAATGGATTTGGACAATAGGCTGATTCAGTAGTGGCATTGTTAGATCATTGCTATGATTGATTTTGAGTTTCTACTGTGGTGCCTTGGAAATTTGGAATGAAAGGGATTGCTTCTAAATGTTTGTTTAAATTATTTTTGGCAGAGTATGTACAAATGGGGAATTATGCTTCAAAATGGTAGTCTGTGGCATCCCACAAGGTTCATTGCTATCCCCCTTCCTCTTCAACTTGCATTTGGTGTGACGACCAAAACTCATCATTACCTTTGGAGTCCAATGTAAGGTATTCACAGATAATGCAGCACATAATTAAGCTATAGAATCTGTTGCTAGAGGATGTGGTCAAGGCAACTGACATAGCTGAGTTCAAAATAAGTTTCAACAAGTTCCTGGAGGAACATTGGGTTCCCCCCCTCTCCCTTCCTTTCAGGTTTATTCACGGAAACATGTCTTAAGGTCAGGTTGTTGTTTTTTTTTTTTTTTTTTTGCTAGATTCATTACCATCAAACCTGAAAGGAACAGAAGATCCTTTGATCCCCCTAGCACCCTACTGGGAAGTATATTCTGTCTTTCCAATTTAAGAAAATAAAGGATACAGGAGCCGTGTGTCTCCACTGTAAGCAAAAATATGAATTTGCCCTTGTTGGCAGAGAAAACACAACTAAATTAATAAATGCTGACTGAAGTCAGCAATTTATATCTGATTCCACTTTAAAACTATGGAAATCTTTGAGGGTAATATGTTAAACTATTTTCATGCACGAAGCACTGTTTTACATGCATATATGAGCTCTTCTAACATTGGAGCACATCTGAAAGTGCATGCGTAACATGGGAGCACACGTTCTTACAGTAGACTTGTTCAGGAAAGGAGTTAAGGCAGATTGCAGGCAGAATCACAATTTATGCACTTAAGTGATAGCATTTACATTTCTCTCGAGCAGACATAGGGGGCCTTTTACTAAAGCAGGTAAGTTTTGCACTAACGTGAGGTAACTGCAAAGCCTGTGTGGTAAATGCAGGGGGTGTGTCCTGTATTTACTGTACAAGGGATACAGCTCACAAGCAGGCACCGTGGCACCGGGTGTCTGTGTTATATAACTACAATTATGATATGTCCCACTACTTGATATGTACCTATCAAAATCATATAATATTCCTTACTTTCTAGAAGGAAAAGGCCTCAAAGAGCTCTTTGACGTATTTTATTCAAATAAGCTAAACAGATCTTATTGATCCTCTCTTCATCATCGGCCAGAAAAACCTTCCTTGTCTTATGCAGTTTTCTATTTTAAATATTTCTATCGTTATTTGTTTAACAAGCAATTATTGGCATGAATTTATTACAAGCTTTATATTTATTAATTTTTAATACTTATGAGTGATAATACACAAAACCAGAATCATCAGTCAAAATAATGATATGTTCAATACCAGAAAAATTCTTTAACTATCGTCCACATATTTAGGTAATTGATCCAAGAAAAGGGAAAGCATTTCCATACTTAAAATTAAAGCATTTTCACAAAAAAAAAAATTTAAATCAAGAAGCAGCTTAATTCCTGAGTGGCTAACTCTAATCTGCCATACAGTGTTACATATGTGACTAAACTTGAACATTGACCTCTTCTCTGCTTTGTAGAAAATCCTCCAACTGTTTAGAGTCAAAAAATTGAAATTGTTTAGACTGAAACTTTATTCTACATATACAGGGAAATCTCAGGAGAAAGTCCGCACCAATCGCCACTACCCTAGGGCGTAGCAACAAGAACATCCTACGTCTCCTTTGAGTTTCCCTGGAAAAGTCAGGAAAAACTCTCACTTTTGAACCCATAAATAGTGAATCCAGATGCCTCTAGGAAAGTTTGAGTACTGCGTCTCGATCAATTTCCAATGCAAATGTGACCAATAATGTGGTCCTTTGAGTTATTACCTCAAGAGAAGACTCTAGGAATGGAGTGAGATCCATTGCACCTTGTATAGGTAAATTTTCTGATGTTTTCATATCCAATTGAATGTAATAAGCTCTTGTTATCGGTGGCAATGAATTCTCTGGCATTCCCAGAATCTCTATCAAATATTTCCTAACCATTTGCATTGGCACAACCAAGGGGGACCTCGGAAAATTTATAAACCTCAAAGTCAGTCTCTTAGAATGATTTTCTAAATACTCCAAACGCCTCGAAGTAAAGTTCTTGTCTTTTAATTAAAGTTTGTCCCACAAGTTCAAGTTTTTGAGTTTTTTATGACAGTTTGTTCACTTCAGAGGTTTGTAGTTCAGAAGTCTGTATCTGGTTTAGCACAGTCTCTGATAACAGTTTAATAGTCTCCATGTTTTTCAAAATTAACGATTGTAAAGCAGATTGGGTCGTAGAAGTTAGGTACCACAGTGACTCTAAGGTCACTACGGCAGGTTTCATTAACTTCCCCACCAAAAACTCCGGAAGAGGGGCCTTGGAGACCTGCTGCAGGATACTCACTGTTTTAGACAAAACGTAAGTAGTTGACATTCCCGGTCCTCGCTGCTCGTCGGCTCCAGTTGTCCTCTCAGGCTGGCTTCCTCCCCGTTCTCCATGTACTCCTGAAAGGGCCATGGCATCAGGGCTCGCACTGAAAGCTTCAGTTCCGGGTTGTGGGGGTGCCACACGTTCGACGGGGCTCAGGGAAGCCCCATCTACACTGCCGTCTAGCATCAAAGCGCAAGCTCCGGCAGCAGGAGAAGACGCCAACACAGGACCAAGTGAAACTCCGAATTGCTCCAGCGTCGGTTGGTTAAGCTGGGGCATTCCGCCCGGGACCTGGGGAGCCTCCCGGACCTTGCCTGTCCTCTTACCCATCGATACCGGGTAAGACGCTTCCTCCAAAGTTAGCTGGGACAATCTCGGAGCAAGTCTGGTTAAGCTGCTCTAACCGTCGCCATCTTGGATCTCCACTCGGCATGAATCTATTTCTATCGTTATTAATTGAAGACTCTTATGTGCTTGTATTTTAGCAATGTACAGTCCTCCATAAGGCATATGACTTTGATTGACAGGTACAATATATCAGCTGTTTAGGCTTACCGAGAGTGTATTGTAAACCACTTAACTTTCAATTGTCCAATTTCTTGGTCGACAGCATCCAATTATAGTGCCTCTGTCTCTATATGTTTAGCATCACACATTTCTAATGCTGTCCACTGCCCTCTTTTCCCTTCTGCCTCAAGTAGTGGGACATATCATAATTGTAGTTATCTAGCGATTCGAGTTTCCCACACCCATCAAATACGTTTAGTTGTCTGTGTTATATGCCACTGCAGGTAATTCGGTGCTGGCCCAAGCAGATATATATAAATAATGTTGCCATATCTGCTGTAACAGCACTGCTCTCCCACACACATATATTCTCCTCTCCCTACATCTGTTCCTTTCATTAGCTCCCCAACATCCAATTCTTTTCTCATCCCCCCCAATGTCAATCCTTAACCCCCTCAAGTGCCCTGTAACATCACAGTACCATCCAACAGTGCTCATTTACATTACAGTACTCTCAACAGTGCCCATTCACACACACATATCCCTCCAGATACTATACTACAATTAGCCCCTCCTCTTATATAATCCCCACCCATGAGTCAAAAAGCATCCATCCCCCACTCAGCCACTCCAACAAATTTGGGACTTACCTGGAAATGATTGGTTATGGTGAAGTGGGCTGGGGCAGGAGCGGTCCCCTTCCATGCCTGCCTCATCTGGTGTTGTAAAACAAAATAGCCATCATGTCCCCAACAGCAGTCTTCTAGAGGGCATCCTGCCATACAAGGAAACACTCTAGGTTGAGTAAGAAAAGTAATACACTAAGACTGAAGTTTCTACTCTTTGCACTGAAAGCATGTTGAAATGTCTGCAGATATTCTGCATTTACAGCAAAAACAAATATGTATTTTCTGTGACATGTAGTTAACATGGGATAAATGTTTTTTCGCCTCGTTAACTGTATAGGAAGATGTTGGGTAGTGTACACCCCCTCCCTCCCCCCCAACAGTTTGCTATCTCGGAGGCTTTGCTTTGCAGTTACCATAAATGTGCAACTGCAAATTTTTACTACATTTTAGCAAAAAGGCCCTTAATTTTTTAAAGGTGGGCTAGCAGACTGAGTGCCCACTAATAAATGTCTATCCCTAGAAAATACACACTCACTTTCTCTTTGGAAATCACTCCAAAAAGCTATACACAAATGACTATCTAGAAAAAAATATCTATGCTCTTCAACCTAGACAATCTGGTTTCCATCCCACTTATCACAGAAACATCTCTTGTGAACCTGACAAATTAAATCTATGTGAAACTCAATATGAGCACAGCATTCCAATGTGGTCAATCATTTGCTGTTAGTTTCTTGATTGCAAAGATTAAGTATTGATGGCTGAGTGCCTTAGATCTTTTCTGTCTGGTAGGTCCTTGAGTCCTGGCTCTGTCTAGCTCCTAGTGAAACGCAGCAGATAGCTGTGATGCCATATGCCTGCCAATATTATCCAGTTGCTGTGGAAGGCAGAAATTAGATGCTGGGCCTCTTCATCTAAGCCAGAGCTGGTGCAATGGTATTTGGCAGCCTAAGAGAACCTTCAGTCTTGCACACACTCAATTTTTTTTATTTGCCCTTCAAAATTTACATGAAATTTACACCCAATGGAAAAGAAAAACTCAACAAAAATAGCACATCAAATCCAAAATGAAGAAAATCACTGACATACAGTGGGGCTCATTTTTGAAAGAGTGTCATAAAGTACTGCTTGGATGGATTTCTTTCCTAAACGGCCAAATTGGTATTTTTGAAACCTGTTTTGCATACTTGCACCTATGTATTTTGTCAGCAGTTTGTCCAAAACACAAAGGGGCATGTCAGGGGCATTTTGAAGGCAGGTTAGGGTGTGCCTAACACTTGTATGTTTTATAGCAATAATGGAACAAAACGAAAACGACTAGGGTGAAAACTTCAATGTTTTGGTCTAGATCTGTTTTCAGAATGAATAAGAGAGAAACAAAAGTGTCCTAAATGACCAGATGACCACTGGAGGGAATCAAGGATGATTCCCCCCCTTAACCCTTCCCCAGTGGTCACTAACCATCCCCCCCCCCAAAAAAAAAGTGAATAAAAAAAGTACTTACCAACTTCTATGACAGCCTCAGATGTTATAGCAAGGTCCATTAGAACAGCATGCAAGTCCCAGTAGTAGTGTAGTGGTGGTCATATTGAAAATGCCCCTCCACATCTGATACAGTTCCCCAAGATTTAAAAGGCCCAAAGAAAACCCCAGGAATAAGATCCTAGAAAAGGAAAAAAAAACTCATCAAAAGGAAATCAAAAAGACATAACTTGATACCCCAAGATACTGATGTCCCATAAAACTAGACAAGCAGTTGCCCCAACCTACATCATCTCTAAATGTTAAAGTAAAATATGAGTCATCTAATCTGACTTGCAGAAAAATCTTTTTCCAAAATGCATGATATACAAATGTGCCTAACATGTGGCCATATATGTCCCCAAGGCTGTACCATGAATATATATATATATATATATATATATATATATTTTTTTTTTTTTTTTTTTTTTTAATAAGTTCGGAGGGTGTTCGATTAGGTTCTGGTTGCATCTCTAAAACAGGCATAATGACCTCCAACATAACCTTTTGAGGAATGCTGGTGTAAGGTGAGCTAATATTCGTGCCAAACAAATCTCATTGAATTCTTTGATTGGGTGACCGGAGAATTGAACCGTGGACGTGCTATAGATGTAATCTGCTTAGATTTCAGCAAGGCTTCTGACACAGTTCCCCACAGCAGGCTCTTAAATAAACTGGATGGGCTGAAGATAGGACCCAGAGTGGTCAACTGGATTAGGAACTGGTTGACGGACAGGCGCCAGAGGGTGGTAGTGAATGGAGTTCGCTCGGAGGAGGGAAAGGTGAGTAGTGGAGTGCCTCAGGGATCGGTGCTGGGGCCGATTCTGTTCAATATATTTGTGAGTGACAATGCCGAAGGGTTAGAAGGTAAAGTTTGCCTATTTGCGGATGATACTAAGATTTGTAACACAGTGGACACCCCGGAGGGAGTGGAAAACATGAAAAAGGATCTGAAAAAGCTAGAAGAATGGTCTAAGGTTTGGCAATTAAAATTCAATGCAAAGAAATGCAAAGTGATGCACTTAGGGAGTAGAAATCCAAGAGAGGCGTATGTGTTAGGCAGTGAGAGTCTGCTAGATACAGATGGGGAGAGGGATCTTGGGGTGATAGTATCTGAGGATCTGAAGGCGATGAAACAGTGTGACAAGGCGGTGGCCGTAGCTAGAAGATTACTAGGCTGTATAGAGAGAGGTGTGACCAGCAGAAGAAAAGAGGTGTTGATGCCCCTGTACAAGTCGTTGGTGAGGCCCCACCTGGAGTATTGTGTTCAGTTTTGGAGGCCATATCTTGCTAAGGATGTAAAAAGAATTGAAGCAGTGTAAAGAAAAGCTACGAGGATGGTATGGGATTTGCGTTCCAAGACGTATGAGGAGAGACTTGCTGACCTGAACATGTATACCCTGGAGGAAAGGAGAAACGGGGTGATATGATACAGACGTTCAAATATTTGAAAGGTATTAATCCGCAAACAAACCTTTTCCGGAGATGGGAAGGCGGTAGAACGAGAAGGCATGAAATGAGATTGAAGAGGGGCAGACTCAAGAAGAATGTCAGGAAGTATTTTTTCATGAAGAGGGTGGTGGATGCTTGGAATGCCCTCCCGCGGGAGGTGGTGGAGATGAAAATGGTAACGGAATTCAAACATGCATGGGATAAACATAAAGGAATCCTGTGCAGAAGGAATGGATCCTCAGGAGCTTAGCCTAGAATGGATGGCAGAGCTGGTGGTTGGGAGGCGGGACTAGTGCTGGGCAGACTTATACGGTCTGTGCCGGGGCTGATGGTTGGGCGACGGGGATAGTGCTGGGCAGACTTATACAGTCTGTGCCAGAGCCAGTGGTGGAAGGCAGGGATAGTGCTGGGCAGACTTATACGGTCTGTACCAGAGCTGGTGGTGGGAGGTGGGACTGGTAGTTGGGAGGCGGGGATAGTGCTAGGCAGACTTATACGGACTGTGCCAGAGCTGGTGGTGGGAGGCGGGGTTGGTGGTTGGGAGGCGGGGATAGGGCTGGCCAGACTTATACGGTCTGTGCCCTGAAGAGGACAGTACAAATAAAAAAAGTAGCACATGAATTTATCTTCTTGGGCAGACTGGATGGACCGTCCAGGTCTTTTTCTGCCGTCATCTACTATGTTACTATGTTACTATGTAATATTCATGTTAACTGAAAGTTATTGTTTGACTGAGAAATAAATCCATAGCACAGATTAAGGAGTCCTTTTACTAAGGTGCACTAATGATTAGCATGCATTAAATGATAAGAAGCCCATTATATTAGCTATGGGTGTCCTATCATTTACAACACACTAATCGTTAGTGCGCACTAAGGGCCCCATTTACTAAGCCGTGCTAGAGGCGCATTAGTGCTTTTAGCATGCACTAATCATTAGTGCGCGCAGTATAGGCACCCATAATATTCCTAAGGGCGCCTACACAGCATGCGCTAATTTTGTGCACACGCTAAAAATGCTAGCGCACCTTAGTAAACAGAGCCCTAAATTTGTTAGTGTACTTTAGCAAAAGGACCCCTAAGCATGTGTGATGCATATTTCACATAAACCTTTGCTAGGGGAACAAATAGCCATTAGAAGTGTCAACAAATATTGAAAGAAGTTGAATCTGTATTAGTTGAATTATACTGACTGACTTTGCTATTCCTCTTTGAAAATAGCCTATCCTCCATATAGGCTAATATAATGCCACAGAAGGACCTACAATTTGTAGATTGCAGATTCAGGCATTCATTACCCTGTAGTTTAGATAGCAACAGTTCCTATGGTTTAGATGAGACACAATGGCCATAATGCAAATTCCCTGGTGAAGGCTCTGCTTCAGCATCAGCCTATGAGTAGAGACACAATCAGCTCTGGTTTTCTGGGTAACCAAACTATGGAAATGAACTTGGAATCTCAGAACAAATCTATATATAATACTGGTTGACACAGCTATATAAAATCTAGATATTTAGGCTTGGTATCAGATAGCAGTATCTAGATTAAGCAGTTGTAAAAGTAAGATTTAAGAAATGTTTATCAACATCATTCCCATATCAGGCAGTTTCTATGTGGTGTTCAGTTAATATTAGAAAGAAATATAAACTCGGGGTCATGGAAAGCTGCTATTAAGAGCTACATATTCATCGGCTCTGAATCGGAGTGATGAATACGTAGTTCTTAATAGCAGCTTTCCATGACCCCGTAGCTCTTAATAACAGCTTTCCATGACCCCAAGTTTCCCCTGAAAAAGCCTGCAATGGTGAAACGGTTCCCCATTGGGATCAGGTCTGAGATGAAGCACGTCTGAAGCTAAGTGCTGTTATTTTATGCCATTACATATTGGAGATTATGCACAGGTTTTTGATTATTTCTGCTGCAAGTTTTTGTTACAAGCAAGTCTTTAACTGCAAGCATAGAAAAGTTTTGCAAAAAGATGTTTTCGGAAGGTTTTTGCCAATGATTGGTCTTAGTCATTGGGCTGCTGTGGTACTTTTGTCCTAGTGACAGAGTTGATTTGATTTTGTCTGATTCCCACAGCATGAGCTTGTGACTGCTGAGACTTTTTTTTCCTCCCGGTAGCAGACATGTTGATGAATTAATAAATTAATAAATCTAGTATCAGGAAGAAATGATTACTGCTTTTGCACTTTTTCAATAGGTGAATTAGTTCCACATTTTTTGGTTTTAAACTGAGCTTTACAAGTGGAATTGTTCTTTGGTTTTTGTTCAGGATGATGGAAGCCATTGTCCAGGTAAATGACTGAATATGGGACTCATCTTTGTTAATCTGTAAATATACAGCACATGGTTTATGGTCTTCTGCCACTGTTAGCAACAGCAGAATGCTAAGGAAAGTGAAAACATAAAAAGGAATATTCAACATAGATTCAATAACAAAAATGAAAAGATAAATTAGTAATGTTTCAATCTGACCAAAAGGAACTTAAATTAATGTGCAGAGCTATAAGGTGTTGACACTATGAAATACTGTATAATAATTTTAAATTCAGTTTCTCTTTCTTGCTCTCTAGGACCAGAGACAGGAGCCAGCTTCTGAGGTTCCTGTAATAATGTGGTTATTTTTAATGGGTTTCAGTGTGATTGTGGGTGCCAAAACCTCACATCTAAAGAGGCCGTATAAGAGTGATCCTCTCATTGCTTCAGAATCCAGTATGCCACATGCAGTAAGTATTTTATTTCAGGCTAAAACTCTTGTAAGAGGCCAAAGAAAGCAGGTCCATTCCAGTGTTGCCAGCATAGGTTCTGCCTGCATTGATCCTACTGCCTGTCCCATAGGGATAAACCAGTGAATGCTTCTTGAACAAACTAATGTGTTTGCACAAAGGAAATGTATCTATTAAAGTTGGGAACCATTTCTAAAACAATTAGAACATACCCAGCAACAGCAAGAAATAATTAAGCTAAGCCATTTGAGTAAAAAAAAAAATCACCTTTATTTGCCAAAGGGTAGAAACTTGGAAGTCAAACATGGCAACCTGGTCAAGGCCGATAAGCTCAGTAAACGGAAAAAAGATCATTATCTGGTAAGTGCACTAACCTGGAAATCCTTAATTAGGAATCAATAAACATAGTGAGACATAATCATGACCCATAGCACAAACATATTCCACATAGTACCAATTACTCATGTTAGGTTGACTGGCCAAAAGGCAGTGACGTCCTCTACAATTTAGAAACCGAACTTTAAACAGACAAGTTACCCCTTTTTTATCTGGAGTATCATTTCCATTATCCCAAATAAACAGTTCCTGAATGCTGTGTAATTGGCATGACACAGCCCATACAGCAACAAATAATGTAACTGCAGTAAACAGTAGGAATTACGCTCTCTCATGCTATGATAAACATTTATATTTTCTTAAGCTTTGTTTTGTTGCTAGGCAACGGTCATATGTCACTGCTCACTGCAGCAAATATGTGAATGGATTTTAAGGAGCCCTTTTACCAAAGTGCAGTAGGGTTTTGAACTTAGAAGATAGTTTAGGTGTGCCTGCACCACCTGCTGGTACATGCAACGGAGGCCTCAGCATAGTAACATATTAAGGGGTCCTTTTCATAAGGCGCGCTGAAAAATGGCTTACGGTAGTGTAGGGGTGGGTTTTGGGCGCGCACCGATCCATTTTTTAGCGCACCTGTAAAAAAGGCCTTTTATTTTTGCCAAAAATGGATGTGTGGCAAAATGAAAAGTGCCACACATCCATTTTGGGTCTGAGACCGTACCACCAGCCATTGACCTAGCGGTAAAGACTCACTTGGTAACCAGGCGGTAATGACCTAAGCGCATCAAATGGCACTTGGCAAGTGTCCATTACATGCGCCAGAAAATAAAAAAATATTTTTCAGACATGTGTATCGGACCTCAGCCAAAAATGAAATTACTGCAAGAGCCATGCAGTAAGTCCATTTTGACATTTGTTGGGTGCGTGTAGATGCTTACATGGCTTAGTAAAAGGACCCCTTATTTATTTTGGATTTTGCTCACACCTTTTCTGTATTAGCTCAAGGTGAGTTGCATTCAGGTACACTGGGTATTTCTCTGTCCCTGGAGGGCTCACAATCTAAGTTTGTACCTCAGGCAACGGAGGGATAAGTAACTTGCCCATGGTCACAAGGAGCAGCAGTAGGATTTGAACCAGCTACCTCTGGATATCAAAACGGGTGCACTAACCACTAGGCCACTCCAGTAGAGGATGGCAAATAAAGACCTGTACAGTCCATCCAGTCTGCCAAACAAGATAAACTCATAGCATAAGGTATGTGTGATACTTCATATGTATATCTGATCTTATTTTGTC
Source organism: Microcaecilia unicolor (assembly GCF_901765095.1). NCBI lineage: Eukaryota > Metazoa > Chordata > Amphibia > Gymnophiona > Siphonopidae > Microcaecilia > Microcaecilia unicolor. The sequence goes on from NC_044033.1 coordinate 115,603,674, forward strand.
CTTGCCATTTTCAGGGCATAGAACATTGAAGTTTACTTGACACTGTCCTTGTTTTCCATTGAACCCACTCCAGCCCATCCAAATCATTCAAAATGTCAAAAAATAGGTAAAGCTGTGGCAGTGGTGGATCAGCCCCCTCATGATTTCCCCCTCATGCCACAATCCCCACTTCTAATACACACATCTCCCGATATCAGAGGAACATCCAATCCTGTCAATCAAAGGAATCTCCTCCTGCACCTCCAATCCCCACTGGCAAAGAAACCCCCATACATCTAATCTCCCCCACAAGTAGAACTCCTCAACTATATGAACCCCCCAACATCAGAACCCCTCCAATCATCTAGCCTCCCCTCCCCCAACAACAGAACCCTACGAACAGCAGATCTCTCCCAGCATCATAACCCCTTGAATATTCTATCCCCCTGGAAAGGAATCCCTCAAACATCTGCTCCCCCTCACCTCCAAACATCCAATCCTTTCCAACATCATAACTCACCTGAAAATCTGAATCCCCCAGCCAAAGAAACATCCAAACATCCAACCTCTCCCCAATACTAGAACCCCCCTGAACATCCAATTATCCCAAATATCCAATCCCCCTCAGCAGAGAAAACCTGCGAACATGTGATTCCCCCACTAATGCAGAGGACCCCCTCAAACATCTTATCCATCCAGTAGAGAAAGCCCATCCTACACACACACATCCAATTCTCTCTCAACATCAGAACCTCCCAGAATATCTGATTCATAAAAACATAAGAGTTCCCATACTAGGACAGACCAAAGGTCCATCAAGCCCAGTATCCTATTTCTAACAGTGGTCAATCCAGGTCAGAAGTATCTGGCAAGATCCCAAAAGAGTAAAACAGATTTTATGCTGCTTATCCTAGAAATACTCAGTACTAGTAGAGTAATACAGGAGAGACACCTGGGTGGAGGTTAAAGGCAAAGTCTCATATTCAGATCGCAGTTAATTCAAGTTGTTAAACTGCTCACATTTTAATCACAGACTTATGCCTGCCTTCCTACCCTTAATGTCGACTAGCATCACTCTTAATATCTTCAATTTAATTTTATCTTTTTTTTAGTTATTATCTTTCATTTTATCATTCAACCGTGTTGCTAGCTGACGAAAAGCGATTTGCTAGAATTTAAATAACTTATCTGAATGCCTTCAAGACAAGCACACCCCTTTAACAGGAGCCTGTTTCGCCCTCCTGGCTTTTTCAAGGGGAATTCAACGTGCAGTCTCTATAAAAAATGCAAACAGATGAATCAGCTCAATCATATTTCACTTCTACTCCCATATAAAATATATGTCATAGAAATATGTCCGGACTCACCAGGCTATCAGGCACTCGTGTGTTTCCTATCCATCAATATTCAAATATGGCGGCAGCGTCTTTTTCACTCTTTCAAACCGGAAACAGCTGATATTCCCTCCTGTGTCTCATAGAAAACAGTTCCACTGGATATGCGTATTTAGACCACTTGGTTCTAATACATTAAGACAATATATCCAGCGGGCCTCCCTTTGTAATAGTTTTTTGTTATAATCCCCTCCTCTAGGTGTAGGGTCGATGTGATCGATGACCATAACTTTCAAGGCATCAACTTGATGATTCAATTTCATACAATGTTGCACTAGGGGAGGACCTTGCGTCTGTGCTAAAATTCGCGAACGGTGCTCAGTTACTCGTTCATGCAGAGATCTGCTTGTCTTACCTATATAGACCTTATTGCAGGGACATACTATACAGTAAATCACACCTCATGTCCTGCATGTTGTGTGGTACCTTGGAGGTGTGGCCTAGTGGTTAGAGTGGAGGACTTTGGTCGTGGGGAACTGAGTTTGATTCCCACTTCAGGCACAGGCAGCTCCTTGTGAATCTGGGCAGGTCACTTAACCCTCCATTGCCACATTGAGCCTGCCATGAGTGGGAAAGCATGGGGTACAAATGTAACAAAAAAAATGTACAAAGAATTGTGTTTCTATTGCATGTTTTTCATGTTACATTTGTAGTGTCCAACTGGCTCTGTTGGGCTCATATCATTTTGTTCGATTAATTCCGCTGGGCTTAAAAGCTCTTTGAGATTTCTACCGCGCGAGAATGCAGTACGCAAATCACATTGGGCAAATACAGGATGGGCCTTGATAATCTCCCAGTGCTGTCTGATTATTTTTGCCACCTCTTCTCCTCCAGGTACATATCTCATGATGTAAGCCATTACATCATCTTCTTTTTCTCGGATTCTATCTTGGAGTAATAAGTCCCTATTATTGAACCTTGCTCGACGGAATGCTCGTCTAAGAATTTTGTCCGGATAATGCCTTTGCTTCATTTTATTGAAGAATAACCCTGAAGTTCGTTGAAACTCTTCATCATTTGAACATATCCTCCGAAAACGAAGGAATTGGGAGAAGGGTAAACTATCCCGTAACCTTTGGGGATGACAACTATGATATTCTAAGATTGTGTTCTTATCTGTATCTTTCGTAAATACTTTGGTGTCAAACTTGTGATTGTACAGTTCTACAGCCACATCTAAAAAATGTATGGTGGTCTTCGAACTTTTCATAGTGAACTTTATCTCTGTATGACAATGATTAAGCCAAATGTGGAATTCTTCTAACTCTTGAATGTCTCCCGACCAAATCATGAAGACGTCATCTACATATAAATCTTAGATCGAAAAGGAGACGATGTCAGCCACTCGTTTTCATAGGTGGCCATGTAAATGTTCGCTAAAGAAGGAGCGAACGTAGCTCCCATGGCTACGCCTGCTCTTTGCAGAAATAAATCATTTCGAAATTTGAAAAAGTTGTTGCACAATGCTATTTGAGTAAGTGTCACTATAAAATTGGTCGGGACATCATGCGGTCTCATACAAGTATCCAATAGCCTTTCGACTATTGTCGACTATTGCTTATCCTAGAAATAAGCAGTGGATTTTCTTAAGCTCATCTTAATAATGGCTTATGGACTTTTCTTTTAGGAAATTATCCAAACATTTTAAACCCTGCTTCCCCAACTTCAGAACCCTCTTCCCCTCAAAGTAGTCTCCAACTCTCCCAGAGACCTACCAGGTATCATCAAGGGGTTCCCTTGTAGTCTATTGGTACAGGATGGGAGCAGACCTCCTATGCTCTCATTCGAAGTGGCTTCAGATTTCAAAATGATACTGGTGACCCTAATGGTAGTCTTGGACTACAAGTCATCCCTGCATTTTTAAGACACACATTAGAACTATTTAACACTCATTAGTTGTAGGTTAACATGTATTAAATTGATTTTGCATGCACTAAGGACAAATTCCCTTATCGTAGGAGATAGAGGCCCAATGGAAGCGACTGTAGTGGGGCAAGGCCGACAAAAAGGGTGGGATCAAGAAGAGGGGACCCACCAAACATAAAAGCAAATACGAGAACCAGAATGACTCAGCAACATCAGTAGTGAACACTTCGTCACAACCATTGTCAGAAGATCAAACAGCAGTGTTTTCACTTGGATTAGGATCTGTCCCCACTATGAAATATTATCCATTTCAACTTAGAATAGCGTTTTTTTTTTAATTCATAAGGAAGTTGCAATTGAAGGTTTATTTTTTTGGACAATCCTCCCACACAGGATATATCAATTAACCCACCTTCTAAATGTTATTCTCTGGGAGCCATGGACCTGGTTATTTCCACATTTAGAGATCTTGTACTTAGAGACTTTAGCACTGTAGAGGCAAACCATGAATTGAACAACTACAGTTCCAATTTAACTACATGTCAACGAGAAGGACAGGCTTTGATAGATTCGGAATCTTTCATCATTATGAGAGCTAACAAAGGGGGTGCTACAGTTTACAAAGACTGCATATGATCAAGAGGCTTTTAAGCAACTGTCTGACGTTAGTACTTATAAAAAAAATTACAAAGGATCCAACTATGGAGATGAAAGCTATTATTAAATCAGTAGTGGAACCAGCTCAAAAAAAGAGGCATGTTGACTGTGAAAGAGGCCCAATACTTTATTGAAACACATCCAAGAACACTGAAAATATATTTTGTTCCTAAAGTACATACAAATTTGAAATGTCCACCAGGTCGTCAGATTGTTTCCACTAGAAATTCATTACTGGTACCTTTATCTCAATTCATCGATAAGTTTCTACATGAAGAAATGTTTAAGAGTCCTTCATATTTGAGGGACACTTGGCATTTTTTTGAGATTGTTGGAAGAACTGGGGGAAATTCCAGATTCTATTCAGTTAGCCACATTGGATATAACTTCATCATACACAGCAAGGGGCCTTGGAAGTCATTTCAGGTACTTTGAAAGCACAAGTGGGCTCCATGAGAGTGTCTACTGAGGTTTTTGCTTGTCCTAGTGGAATTGGTTATCACAAAGAATTACTTTTGGTATAAAGGTTATTATTAACAATTGCAGGGGGTAGCCATGGGGGCTATGCTGGCCCCATCAGTGGTGACTTTCTATGTAGCCCATTTTGAAAAGAAGAAACTTTATCAAGCAGCTATGATCTGAGGAGTGATCTTCTGGAAGTGGTTTCTGGACAACATATTTTTTTCTACGGCAAGGCACAGAACAGGAACTGTTAGGTTTTGTGGAAACGATGAATGGATTGGATTCTAATCTACAATTTAATTTAAAATACAGTAGTTCCCAAATTGAGTTTTTGGATGTTTGGGTTCAGAAAGTAAGAGGAAAATTACAGACTACTTAAAATAGCAGACCAGTAGAGAGAAATAGTTTTTACATTTTATTTTTATTTATTTTGTTACATTTGTATCCCACCTTTTCCCACCTATTAGTAGGCTCAAAGTGGCTTACATAGTTCCGGAGAGATGGTTACAGACTCCGGTGTGAACAAATACAGTGTAGGACTACAGTTAATTAGATTCGGTGTGGTTCATGCCACGCAAATTGCTAAGGTGGGATCATGTGTCAGGGGTTGAGTACTGTCCGATTCCTGGTTAAATTGTCATATTTCATTATTCGGTATTTATGTCAGTTCTGTGGGGTATGCCTTTCTGAAAAGGTGAGTCTTTAGTTTTTTTTTTTTCTCAAGCTATCATCATATCAATTGAAGAAGAGTTTGCCAGTGAATCAGTTTTGTAGGCGACACTGTATATTCACCTCCTTGGATGATTTCAAACAAAAAGCAATCCTGTTAACAGAGCGATTTAAAGCATGTGGATATCCAAAGAAAGCTATCTAATGAAAAATCCCATCTGCTTGGGATAATAAAATTTATTTATTAACTTGATTTTCTCAATGGAAATTGCTTTTACAGGATAGAAGAACTGAATTTGAATCAAAGGTTTCCTTGACACGTGTATTACCTTTTTGGACACAGCAAGTTAATTAGTGCGAGTTATGCGGTGGTACTGGCACATTTTACAGCTATACCCAGTGTTTAAAGAGTTCCCTGTTATAGAGGCAGTCCCACGCCCTGATGCCACCATGGGCCACCTTTTACTGCTGCTTGGTAAAAGGGCCCCTTAATTTCCTTTTTTGGGGTACTCAGTATGGTCTTCTTTAGGTCTCCCCCTCTTTTTTTCTTAATCAAATTCACTTACGCATAGGTGTAGCAAATGGAACTAACAAGTCAACATTAATGATCAATTAGGTGTACAAAACATCAAACCTTGGTACCAAAATATCTAGGGCCCAATTGTAAAAGAAAAAGAAAAAAAACATTAATTACTTATTTTCTTTTTCAAGTAACAATCGCTCCAACTGAGCAGGATCAAAAAAACACATAATTAGAATCAGGAAATGTAATTAAACACTTGCAGGTTTCTCTCTCATTTAATGCCCTTCTTTGGGTTATTCACTATGGTCTTCTGCAGCTTTCTCCCTCTTTAAAGTTCCTTCGTTTTTTTTATTGCATTTGTACCCTGCGCTTTCCCCACTCATGGCAGGCTCAATGCGGCTTACATATTATATACAGGTACTTATTTGTACCTGGGGCAATGGAAGGTTAAGTGACTTGCCCAGAGTCACAAGGAGTTGCCTGTGCCTGCAGTGGGAATCAAACCCAGTTCCCCAGGACCAAAGTCCACCACTCTAACCATTAGGCCACTCCTCCACTCATTATGGTCATCTGTAGATTTCTCCCTCTTTTAAGTTCTTTCTTAGCTCATTTTCCCCTTTCTCCCTCTTTTAAGTTCCATCTTTTGGTTCCTCACTATGATCTTCTGCAGCTTTCTCCCTCTTTTAAGTTCCTTCTTTGAGGTACTCAGTATACTCTTCTGTAGGTTTCTCCCTCTTTTAAGTTCTTTCTTAGATCACTTTCCCCTTTATTTCCTGTTGCTGTATTGATGGGTGGATGGAGGGCAAATGGTGTCTTTTTGGTGTGTGTGTGGGGGGGGGGGGGGGGGGGTGCCAGGAGTTGAATTTGCAGTTGATGTATGCTACTTTTTGTAGTTATTTTTAATGATGTGTTAAGCAACTGCTGTCTCCCTTCCTTAATATTATAGGTATGCAACTGGATCATGTTCAATATTTCTGTTCATTTATGATATTGATTGCAATAGATTAAATTCTCGGAACACAAAAGTTTACTCCCACATATAAAACACCATTTTACCCATGGAACTAACCTTCAAAACTACACATTTTTATTTGAAAATTCAATTTACACATTAGTGTATACTAAAGTGCCCACATAAGTTCTCACTGTTCTTTGTATGGGAAGAGGGAAATGGTTTAAAATGTTTACTCCCTCAACCTACACATACATCCAAGAACTCTTCTTATAATCTGAATGAAAATACCTGCATTGTGAAAGTTGATGCTTTTTTTTTTTTGTTGTTGTTAATATCTGTGAAAGTGGAGCTTTCACCTCTGCATATCTACCAAGTGAACTCGGAACTTACCTGGATAAATCCCTTGAAAAGTGGCTTCCTCTTGGTTAACTTTTTTTTTTAAATTTAATTGCAACTAATAAGAAACAATTTCCACAGAAGCACTCGAGATGACAAAAGACTATGTTCCACTTGCCACCAAGGTGGTTGCTTTAGAAGCAGCTCCACCTATAAGTTACAGCATTTATACATATCGATTGCATACATAGCTAAATGGTCCTTTTACAAAGCCATGGTAAAAAGTGTCCTGCGGTAGTGTGAGTGTGTCTTTACCACAGCTGGGGAAAAAAGCCTTTTTTTAATGAGCCAGGAAATGGGTGTGCGTAAAAATTAAAACTAACGCACGTCTTTTTACGGCCTGAATCCTTACTGCCAGCAACTGACATAGCGATAAGGGCTCACATGCTACCCGCATGGTAACCATGCAGTGCATGCCAATGTGGTCGTGCTACCGATTACCGCTGGGAATGCCCCCCCATGGTAGAAAATAGAAAAATATTTTCTACCGTGGGATTTGGCACATTCTACCCACACGTTAGCCCTTCTATGCCTTTGTAAAAGGGCCCCTAAGTGCTTCTTTCAGAAAGCTGTTATTTACACAGGGCAAATCCACATCACACAGAGATTTCAACAGAATGTTTGGGGAAAGGGGCATGGCTTGAATGAGCCAAAATTCCATTACACAATGGGAACACACATATATGGAAAAATATTTCTCTGTTGGGTTTTGAACCAACTCAGAGACATGCATAAGTTTTTTAAAAGTGCCCATATTTTCAAAGCAGAAGTATGTGTATACCTCAGGAAACCTGTGTGCTCATATTTACACCTGCTTTTTAAGGTGCAAAATATTTGGAGGTTAAAACACATGCATATGTTTCAAAATTCAAAGTGTGTGCATAAGGGCAAATTCTTCTCTAATAATACCCTTGGGAATGACTCCTTAAACAGTGGGCATAAGTTTACATGAACATTGGCCGGGCCCTACCGTCAGTAAACGTAGAAATGCCATTGAAAAATATCCTCCTTGTTTATCTTAATTCTTACCCCATAGGGCTTTCAGTGAAGATTTAAATGTGAGTAATTCTATGGAGTCATGCAGAGCTAACGTATATTTTCAGGCGCCCATTTTGTGACATCAAGTATGTGCCTACTTGACTTTATAAATTACTAGTGTATGTGCAAAAGAATGTATGTGTATGTAGGTGCTAGGATATAACATAGCAACATCCAGTCTGCCCAACAAGATTACTCATATCATAAGGTATGATGTGTTACTACATACAGTGGGGGAAATAAGTATTTGATCCCTTGCTGATTTTGTAAGTTTGCCCACTGACAAAGACATGAGCAGCCCATAATTGAAGGGTAGGTTATTGGTAACAGTGAGAGATAGCACATCACAAATTAAATCCGGAAAATCACATTGTGGAAAGTATATGAATTTATTTGCATTCTGCAGAGGGAAATAAGTATTTGATCCCTCTGGCAAACAAGACCTAATACTTGGTGGCAAAACCCTTGTTGGCAAGCACAGCGGTCAGACGTCTTCTGTAGTTGATGATGAGGTTTGCACACATGTCAGGAGGAATTTTGGTCCACTTCTCTTTGCAGATCATCTCTAAATCATTAAGAGTTCTGGGCTGTCGCTTGGCAACTCGCAGCTTCAGCTCCCTCCATAAGTTTTCAATGGGATTAAGGTCTGGTGACTGGCTAGGCCACTCCATGACCCTAATGTGCTTCTTCCTGAGCCACTCCATTGTTGCCTTGGCTGTATGTTTTGGGTCATTGTCGTGCTGGAAGACCCAGCCACGACCCATTTTTAAGGCCCTGGTGGAGGGAAGGAGGTTGTCACTCAGAATTGTACGGTACATGGCCCCATCCATTCTCCCATTGATGCGGTGAAGTAGTCCTGTGCCCTTAGCAGAGAAACACCCCCAAAACATAACATTTCCACCTCCATGCTTGACAGTGGGGACGGTGTTCTTTGGGTCATAGGCAGCATTTCTCTTCCTCCAAACACGGCGAGTTGAGTTCATGCCAAAGAGCTCAATTTTTGTCTCATCTGACCACAGCACCTTCTCTCAATCACTCTCGGCATCATCCAGGTGTTCACTGGCAAACTTCAGACGGGCCGTCACATGTGCCTTCCGGAGCAGGGGGACCTTGCGGGCACTGCAGGATTGCAATCCGTTATGTCGTAATGTGTTACCAATGGTTTTCGTGGTGACAGTGGTCCCAGCTGCCTTGAGATCATTGACAAGTTCCCCCCTTGTAGTTGTAGGCTGATTTCTAACCTTCCTCATGATCAAGGATACCCCACGAGGTGAGATTTTGCGTGGAGCCCCAGATCTTTGTCGATTGACAGTCATTTTGTACTTCTTCCATTTTCTTACTATGGCACCAACAGTTGTCTCCTTCTCGCCCAGCGTCTTACTGATGGTTTTGTAGCCCATTCCAGCCTTGTGCAGGTGTATGATCTTGTCCCTGACATCCTTAGACAGCTCCTTGCTCTTGGCCATTTTGTAGAGGTTAGAGTCTGACTGATTCACTGAGTCTGTGGACAGGTGTCTTTCATACAGGTGACCATTGCCGACAGCTGTCTGTCATGCAGGTAACGAGTTGATTTGGAGCATCTACCTGGTCTGTAGGGGCCAGATCTCTTACTGGTTGGTGGGGGATCAAATACTTATTTCCCTCTGCAGAATGCAAATAAATTCATATACTTTCCACAATGTGATTTTCCGGATTTAATTTGTGATGTGCTATCTCTCACTGTTACCAATAACCTACCCTTCAATTATGGGCTGTTCATGTCTTTGTCAGTGGGCAAACTTACAAAATCAGCAAGGGATCAAATACTTATTTCCCCCACTGTATGCATAATTGACCTTCATTGCCATCGAAGCCCCATTCCAGCCCATTCAAACCTATCAAGTCTCAATCAGGGCACAGATGGTGGAAGTCTGCCTCTATACACCACCTCGAGGCCTGGTGTAAATGCTAATGCATGTTTTTTGCATGTACACACTTAAATTAAGGAATTTTATAGTCTACCTACTCTACCAAAAAGCTACTCTTGTGCACGCCCACAGTGAAAATATATGCAGTGACACACATGTACTTTCAAGGTACAATTTATTTGATTAACTGCTGAAGGCAAGTACAACACAATAAAATCAAATAATCAAGAAAGAAAAGAAATACAATAACAATAGAAAAGCAAGAATAGCAGACTACCCCACTTGTTGTATCCCATACTCCCAGCAATGAATAGTCCCTAGACAGCGTCCACCCTAGTGGCAGGACTAGCCAACAAAACTTTTCTGAAAGGGGTAAGTCTCCAGATGAGCTTTAAATTTTAAAAAAGAGGGTTCAGTGCACAAAGTTGAAGGAAGAGTGATCCCTAAGGTCGGACCCACAATAGAGAACATGCAGTTCTGTACCCCATCTAAATGACATGTTGAAAAGATGGAACGGTTAAAAGGTGCTGCTGAGCTGAACGCAGTGATCAAGTAGGAAGATATGGTGACAAAAGTGAGAACATCCTGATCCAAGCACTTTATGAACCAGTACCACAATCTTATACTGAATACGATATTCCATTGGAAGCCACTGTTCCACCCTCAAAAGCAGAGTCACAGATCATATTTTCATGCTGTACAAACCAATTTAACAGCTACATTCTGCACCAGTTGAAGTCTTGCGAGTTCCCTTTGAGTAACACCCCTCAGAAACGCATTACAATAATCCAAATGTGTGATTATAAAGGCATGGAGGAGTGTGCAGAGAGCCCTCTGATTGAATAAGTGTTGGACTGATTGAATCACACTCAGTACTTTAGACGAGGCCAATGACTAAAATACTGGTATTATGTGTTCTTGAAAAGCAATTCTATAACTAGGAACCCCAGGTTACGCACCTCTTAGAATGCTAAATGCACAGAAAGATTGCACTTACAAACATAAACACCCTAAGCACTATTCTGTAAGGGTGGATGCAAGTGGTATACCCCCTGATTCTCTAAGTCCCCAAAAATTGTGCGTGCAAATTTAAGCATGGCCTCTATTTTCTTGCGAAATTTAATATAATAACATGCCAACAAGTGCCAATAATTGGCTTTTTAACAAGCAATTACTGGCACTAACTAGATTTAATTGGGATTTACGTGCATAAATTTAGGCATGGATCCTGCACCTAAAATTTACGCACGGCTCGAAAATGGGATATGGAATTGGGAGGATCATGGGCATTTCAGGGGGATTGGGGGCACGGTTCTGAATTACATACATAATTATAGAATAAAAGTGTGCTGCATGTAAATTAGGTACGGGCATTTATACCACATTTTCATTGGTGCAAATGGTGGCGCCTAAATTTACATGCAACCTCTTCACTTAAGCATTATTCTATAAACTGCACTGAACTTTAAGCATGGCTTATAGAATACCGCTTAAGCGGGGGGAGTTTCGGCACTGTTTTGTTTAGGCGCCATTTATAGAATTCACCCATAGCATGTAACTCCAAGGGGGACATATGTGTTGGTGGGGTATGGGCGGGATCTATAGCTGTTGTAACTGAGGGCGCCTAAATATTAAGTGCACCTTTACTGAGTTACACTAATATTTTGTTATGACACCCAGGTGCCCAAGTGTCATTATAAAATACACTTCTGTCATTTGTTATTGGGACACCAAAATGGAGGCACCCAGTTATAAAATCACTCTATGCCTAAATCTAGGTGGCTCCTTGAAAAATAACTCCCTTCATAATTTTGGTATCTTTGCATTGCCTCTCCTCGGTTCATATGCTTTTTGGAGATATGGCCTTGAAAACTGGACAAGGGTTTGTTTGAGCAACTTATTCAGTAGGCTGAACAGAGGAGAGAAAACGGAAGAAAAGAATCACATGCAAACATGAGCAATAAAAGAAAAGAGTGAGGCATTTATCACGTTACCAGGTTTCCAGCAAGGCGTTGCTGCATCGCAGAGTAGTCTCTCCTTTGGGAATATACAGCATTTTATACATCCAGGATCTTGACCTCTTCTTAAGTCAAGCTTTTTTACTACATCCCAACAGATCAGATTAACCCCTGAAGTAGGCCTTTGTGCCGAAACACAACTGTGTTGGGTCATTTTTATGACTTTTTCAATAAAGACTTTTATATTTTGATATCCTCTTCGGATCTGCCTCGCTCTTTTCTTTTGTAGATTGAACAGACCCCGATGTTTCAGTTCTACCCTACCCCTCACATATACCCCCTAATTGTCTACATTTTATCCGAATTAACTGTTCTCCAGACAAAATGTATCCAGCAGCACTTCCTTGGACACTACTCAACTGTGGTCACTCAGTATGAATATTCAGGTAACTGACTGGGCAGAAAACTGGCTTAAAATTAAGCAGGCATTTTTTTTTTTTGCAACTTTTAGACTGGCTCTTCTACTTGTACTTATTTGAACTAAGTATTCTGATAAAGAAAACCAGCCAAAGCTAGCTAATTAACTTTACTTGCACACAGCTTGCTCAATATTTAGCTCAAACATTTTACAACAGAAAACAAATCCTATTTATGTGGGAGTGTTGGAATAAAGTATGGTGATGAATATCTGATATCTTTCCTTTCCAGATACCACTTACATGTAAAATTATGATTAGGATCTCCCTGGGCCTGGATATCTCCCTATTAATAGAGGATGGATAGTTACTTGATTTTAATAACTGAAAAGATACTTCTACCCTTACTATGTTTTAGTAGTGGAATACAGTCTACTTATATCACAAAAATGAAGGTGTCATCATGGACAGATAGTTCCTGTCTCAAAATTACTGGGCCAGACTGTCACTCATACCATTTGTACTCTGTACTCTTGTACTCTGAGGTTTATTTTGTTTTTGTTAAATGAAACTTGCCCAATAAAAAGATTTGAAATAAAAAAATAAAACATACCCTATTTATTATTAAAAAAAATAAAACCTGTTTATAACAGTGAAATGAGTTGCTCCTGAGTTTGCTATTTGGTAACTAATTTTACCAACATAGATCCTTCTACTTCAGGTACTATAATTTAACAGCTGCTAAAATGTTTTCTCATCTCATAGGTATAATATGCAGCAGTGGGTCTCTGACTAAACTGTCTAAATCTTTTCACTTGAAATTTGTCTGGAAAACACACGCAGCAACATATTTCACTGCAAGGGGAAATGATGCCATTATTAGTAGGGAAAAGTCATATTTAATTTGTGGATGCTCCAAAGATTAAGAAATAATCAAAAGATTTCTTTAATATTCTACACTTTTTTTTTTGTTTTGTTTGGGATTTATAAACTTATTTCATTTCAGGCATGCAATGTATCTGTGCACAATATTCCTACAAAGTCAAGGGAACAATCGTATTTTGATTTTGAAAATGCAGAACTTTTACTAAGCTGTGCTAAATGGTGGACTGCGTTATGACTAGCACGTGGGTTACCCCACATGCTGAGGCCACTTTTAGTGCAGCTGTAAAATGTACGATTTTTCATGTCTTCAATTAATGGCCACGCACTCATTTCACAATTAGCACATGGCCATTAGTGTGTGAGACCTTAACGACACTTAGGTATGCTAGTGTTTTTAGCACATGCTAAAAATTGTCACATGCTAACCATGTAGACATCCATAAGAATATTATGAGCATCTACATGGATAGCGTGCGCTAATGCTTAGTGTGTGCAAAAAACGCTAATGCATCTCTAGCGTAGCTTAGTAAACAAGGCCCTTATTTTATAGGCGGGAAGGGCACCCGCCCTAACCATGAGCTAATCAGTAGTTGCATAGCAATGTAGATGCACTAACAAATTAGTGCTGGGCATGCCTACTCTCTACCTCCCAAACATGTCCCCAGTGCTAAAAAATAAAAATTAGGGCTCTACATGGCCTCCTGTCTATTCACTATTTATTTTTCTTTCTTTTTTTCTCCCCCTCTCTCATCCTGCCCTATATCCATCATTCACATTCAACTTCCATCCATTTTCCACCTTTTCAAATCTGTCTAGTTTGCATCCCTTCTCCTCCTTTCATGGGCACCATCTCCCCAGTTCTCTCGTCTGTTCCCTTCCCTTCCATGGGCACCGTTTCCTCCTGTCTTTCCCTTTCCCTTCCCCTCCCCTCCATGGGCACCATCTCCTCATGTCTTTCTTCTCTCCCTTTCCCCTCCATGGACACAGTCTCCTCCTGTCTATCTTCTCTACCCCCCCTTCCTTTCCCCTCCATGGGCTACGTCTCCTCCTGTATCCCTTCTCCTCCCCTTCATAGGCACCATCTTCTCCTGTCTCTCTTCTCTCCCATTCCTTTCCCCTCCATGGGCACCATCTCTTCCCTTCCCTTCCCTCCAAGATCACAGTCTCCTCCTGTTTCTCTTCTCTCCCCTTCCATTCCCCTCCATGGGCATCATCTATCCCCTCCCCTCTATGATCACCATTTCTCCACTCCATGATCACAACCTCTCTTGTTTTTTCCATCCCCTATTTCCAGCATCTGTCCCTCTCAAACACATCTCTCTCTACCCTCTTTTTCCTAGCAAATCTTCCTGCACTCCTGAACCCCTCCTCCGCATGTCCCCATTCTCTCTCTCTCTCTCTCTCTCTCTCTCTCTCTATCCCCCCAAATCTTTCTGCACTCCTGAACCCCCCCCCCCCCCATGGGCCGCATTTTCTCTCTCTTTATACCTGCTCCTCTTATCCCTCTGAATTTGCCTTTAGCGCTGCTGTGCTGAAGGCATTCTGTTCCTTTCAACCGCCCGAAGCCTCGTCTGTAGCATCTCACCTGGAAACAGGAAGTTCTGTCAGAGGAGCTAGGATGCTACAGAAGCTTAAAGAAGTAGTATGTCTTCAGCGCTGCAGCACTGATGACAAAGTTGGAGGACCGAGAGGAGCAGGTATAAGGAGAGAGAGAGAAAGTGGTCCAGAAGCCTTTCACTCCAACAGGCCCCAGTGTTTCTGCCTAGAGTCTCTCCAGCCTTGCACCAAACCCAAAGTGCTGTGAGCTTATACCTCTGCAGTTACTTCTGGGTCGTAGGTGCATGGCTGCACCTTCCCTGGCAGCCTTGGGAGCACAGCAGCAGGGCCGACCCTGACCAGGACCCAGCAGCCGGTCTTTGTAACCCAGGTAAGCCCACAAAGGGAGCAATGAGGGAGCGAGATGCTAACATGCATTAAAATTTTAATTGTGTTATTAACACATTAAAGGCCCTGTTTACTAAGCAGTGTTACAGGCGCGTTAATATTTTTAATGCGCGTTAACCATGTACATGCCTACAAAATCCCTATAGACGCCTACATGGCTAGCGCACGCGCTAAGTGTAGGTATGCTAAAAGTACTAACACACCATAGTAAACAGGACCCTAAATGTTTAGTGTGCGGGAAGCATGCGCAGATACCAAAACTACTGTGAGGCACCTGAACACGCCCTCTAGTAGTGCATTTTCCTGCATGTCTTACGTGTTAGCACTTACCGCCACTTAGTAAAAGGAACCCTTTATTTCTAAGTATAAAATAATAAAGAGTAATCCTCTCCACATATTTTCACGAATCCCAGGATTTTCTAAAATGCACGAAGAATGAACAATAGATTCTCATGTTAGATCCTAGAAAGAGTAAATGGGTCTCTTCGGACCAATGTCCTATCAATCTCCTTCACACTGTAGCAACCTGAAACGAGATGTTATTTATTATGAGTTCAACATTACAGTAAAGACAGTTTCAGTAACCAATTCATTCATTGGAGGGCCAAACAAAGATTTACCAAAATCCCAGCACTTAAGACTGATCAGCCATGAGGTTGGATGTAGAATATGCAGAAAAACATGTTCTATTTATGTTTTTTATTTTTTTAGTGTATTCCACAAATTCATTAAAGCACTGTTCTACGTGGATTACAACATAAGAACATTAAAAACAAATTGCATATGAACAGTGCCGTAGCGAGAGCTAATGGCACCCGGGGCGGGTCGCTGCTGCGCACCCCCCCCCCCCCCGGGTGCAACACGATGCGAACCCCCCCCCCCCCCCCCCCCGGACTGCATTCTTACCTGCGGGAGGGCCGATCCGCCCCGAGTGCATGTCACTCGGAGCTGCGTCGGCCCCGCTGGTTCCCTGCTCTCTCTGCCCCGGAACAGGAAGTAACCTGTTCCGGGGCAGAGAGAGCAGGGAACCAGGCAGGGCCGGCACCCCTCCCCCCCCCGCCCCTCCCCCCCTTCCTACGCCACTGCATATGAATAAACAGGCAAAGATTAAGCCAGTTAAATAGAAATTATGCAAATCAGAAGACCTTTAACTTTGGATGAACGACCACATAGGGGCCCTTATTAAAGTGTGTTTAAGTAGCTAACCGGGAAATTAGTGCGTACAGTTACGTGCACAACCACACTCACAGTAATGAGGGGCTGATGCACAAAGCTTACCCTGCTTACAATGTTTGTCTTAGACCAGTTGTAGATGGTCTATAGGAAATGTTATTTAGCATCTAATGCACAAAGGGATGCTGCGTCCCTTTTACCGCTCGCCAAAGCAGCTACCGATAACCCTGTGCAAATGTATTACAACAAGCTCATCAGTATTAAAATGAGCATTCCATGCAGTGCACAGAGAAATGCCTACTAGATTTTATGGCAGGTCAGGAGCTGTCGGAAAGGAGCCCTCCTCATCTATGCTGGCAACTATGGGGCTAACCCCCTGTCCATTTCCCTTCTCTCTTCAGCCTCTCCCTCCCGATCACCCTCCGACATGGTGCAGGGAACCTTCTCCTCCTTCCGGTGCTCTGCTGACCTTGTTCACCTTCAGCTTCATGAGTGCAGGAGCTCTCTCCTGTCCCCTCCCTCCATGTGTCCTGGAAACAATTCCTGTTCTGATCATGTGCTAGGCTCTTCCAGGGGTCAAAGGACAAAGGTCACTGTTAAATTTCCATACATCTCCTTTGTGCATCAATTGCTGTTTGCGATTCTGTATGTTCACCAATGGCTGCTATATTTATCGGCTACCTTTGTGCCGGAGGGAGCACTTAGGCACCCAAACAGCAGGGAATGTGCTATCTGCTATTTTAATATCAACTCTTATAATGTACCAATTGATTTATACTGCAGGGGTAGATAACCATATCTGAATTTTAAAAAATAAACAAAAAACAGTGACAAACAAATTTTATCAGTATGTGAGCAGGAATGAAACTGTGAAATGAGGCCTCAGCAGTGACTCTTTTCACGTCAGGATCACTGGCCGATGGCTCACTTATCTCATCATCGGCCATGATTATTTTCACAGTACTAAAAACATGCACTTTATTTATACTCAATGAAAATTCAAAGAAATTGAAACTTATCTTAATCTGACTCCAATCTCAATCATCAATTTTTGATCATCTAGGACCTGCGTCAATATGCCATATTGGTCCTAGATGATCAGAGAAATTGATGATTGAGACTGAAGACAGATTTAAGATAAGTTTAAATTTCTTAGAATTTTTATTGAATATAAAGTGCAAGATTATAGTACAATGGAAATAATTATGGCTGATAAGTGAACCGTCAGGCAATGAACCCGGCACGAAATGAATGACTGCCGAGGCCTCATTTCACAGTTTCATTCCTGCTCACATGCTGATAAAATTTGTTTGGTGCTGGGTTTTTAAAAATTGAGATATGCTATTTTTAGGCATGCACTTGGCACCTAATTTTTATAGAATTACCCTGTGTGTACTCGCACATTTTATAAAATACATAGGTACATCACAGTTCCACCCTGCTCCACTCAAACTATGTCCACGCTATTGCCTTGAAATGGTAGTACCACAGAAATACAGTATATCAAGTCCGTGACCCTTTACTCTTTAGAAGTGGTACACACATGGGCACTTGTGTTTTGTCACTGCATGGTACATATGCCCTCATATAAAAATGGAGTAATTTTATAAATAGTCTATTCTGCCCTCAGAGCAGCCTTTGCAAACAAAAAAACTTAAACCCTCCGCTCCTATAGATCAAAAAATTTCTTGGTCGGCATTTGTACCTCCTTTGAATCACATATGCGAGTGCTAACTTCATGTTTAGACCTGGGGTTTCAAGGTGTGAGGGAGGGGCAGTTGTTCTGATCTCTATGACCTTAATAACTGCCTTGAGAAGCCAAAATGTTGAGGTTTAGAATTTGGCTCCTTAATTGGCTTCTCTGTCACATGTGGTTTTGCAAAATCCGGCACTTACATGTGGGTTTGTTGGCATGTAAACATGTAAGTTGCAAAATTGGCATTTACAAATGTAAGTACCACTACTTACATGTACAACACCCCAAGTGAGGCCATTCTTTTCATTGCAAATTTTTGGCACAGTGGCTGTTCTCACTGTATATGTTAGTAAGTTCATGTGTACACCAGCACGTCCTTATAAGTGTTTAATAAAAGGCTTCACACTCAGTGAGAGAGTTGTAAAATACCTAGGAAAGTTTAGATTTTCCAACTCGAACATCCCTTTTCTTATCTAGATATCCTGGGCAAAACAGGGGTCTACATTTCCCAGACAGCAACAAATATTGGCAATATTCACCTAAATTTGGGCCATACCACACTCCCCCCTCCCCCACAAAAGCCCCTCCTTCAAAATAGGTAACTATTTGTCAGACTTCGTGTTATCCAGCCCAAAGTAAAAATTACGTGTTCCTCAACCAAATTTTCTGCATAAATGATTTCTTTAATTGCATAAACCCCTGGATTCTATACAGAGCACTCAGATTTGCAAGCCCAAGATGCTTGCACACATTAATTGAGTGACAAGTTCTTAGCTACCAATAATTGGGTACTAACAACTAATTAATGAAGTTTGTCAGCACCACTTAGGATTTGCATGTGCATGTGGCTGTGTACTATTCTATAAGGCATGGCCCCTAATTCGTAATTCAAAAGAAGGCATGACCATGGGCATGTTAGGGGTGTTCTGAAAAGTATTGCATGTAGTTACAGAATACTGCCTCAGAGCACTTAACTTGGACGCCAGAATTTATAACAGCTTTCAGCAGAGTCTGGCACCTATAGTTAGGCATCGGAATCAGAATTTTTGAGCGCCATTTATAGAAGTTCCCCCAAATTGTTTTCAATATTGATCTCAAACTTTCTTTAAGCTGTAAGAAAAAGTTATGTTATTGACCATATAGTGCATTCTTTAAAAAAAAATGTAGGAGCCATTTTACTAAGCCACGTAGGCGCCTACGCACGTTGAACACGCACCAGATTGCAGTTACCGCCCGGTTATTGCATGGCCCTTGCGGTAATTTCAATTTTGGCGCATGTCCGCTACATGCATCTGAAAAATATTTTTTTATTTTCTGGTGCCTGTAATGGACGTACGCCAAGTGGCAATTGATGCTTGTAGGTCATTTCTGCCCAGATTCTTTACCGCTAGGTCAATGGCTGGCAGTAAGGTCTCAGACCCAAAATGGACGTGCTGCAATTTTGATTTTGGCGCACGTCCATTTTTGGCAAAAAAAGACCTATTTTTACAGGTGTGCTAAAAAATGGATTGGTGCGTGCCCAAAACCCACGCCTACACTACTGCAAGACATTTTTCAGCGCGCCTTTGTAAAAGGACCCTTAAGAGAGCAATACACTAGTATTATAAGGTACTGCATAATGTCTGAGAAAAGAGCTAAGCATCTCACCAGCAAGAGCCATTGCTAGCTTGAATTCTTCCTTCAGCATTTGAAGAACTTCTTTTACCCCATCTTCCCCCTATATATTGAGAAAATAAATATTTGCCAAAATATTCAAGCCATATTTTCTAAGCTCTGATTCTATAATGATCTGTCTCTTAGATACACAATGGATCCTATATTTAGATTCCATATAATATGACTCTACTTGCCTGGTATGCCAATCCCCAGATGATGGGCCTTCCTACGAACACAGCCCTGGCACCGAGTGCTAAAGCCTTCAGTACATCAGTACCTTTTCTCACACCACCATCCAGGAATACTTCTACTTTCCCTTCCACTGCCTCAACAACTTCAGCCAGGACATCGATCTACACAAGTAAACATGACACAAGGTGTCCTGTTAATATCATGTACTGGATGATTCAACCAGCTGAGCTACTTTTATTATTTTGCAAAAGACATATCAGTGTTGACATGCTTTTGTTACCCTGACGCAATCGAAAGGATCATATAGTACAGATCTCCAAACCAGGGCAGCTCAACTTTTTAGTAGTACATTATTATTATTTATTACATTTGTACCCCGCGCTTTCCCACACATGACAGGCTCAATGCGGCTTACATACTAACAATATAAAGAATTACAAAGTCGTAAGAAGAATATACAGTTGTAGTAAATGCAATATTAATGGGGTTAACGGATAAGTAAATTGAACATAGGAGGAATTGGGTGCAAAAGGAAATGAGCGTTGGGAGGTAGGCGTAGGATGATAGAGAGGAATGGATATGGGGTAGCAATAAGGATAATGGGAAACATGGTCAATGTATAAGCAATCGTCAATAAGAATCATGTGGGCAAGCTTTGGTTAGGTTGAATCGTTAGGGTAGGCTATCTTGAAGAAATGGGTCTTCAGTGCTTTTATGAAGACATGACATTATAATGTGACTCTCATACCACTACTTTCATTTTTATCCTTAGGTGGATTGTTTCTCCATATATACTTGTAAATGTGCCCCTGAAGCAGACACTAGGGACTAAATTCTAGATATGGCACCTAAAAAATCAGCGCTGAAAAAAGCGCTATTCTATAATACATGCTTAAAGTTAGGCACAGTTTATACCCAGGAATCATTCCCGGGAGTGGAGGAGTAGCCTAGCGGTTAGTGCAGTGGACTTTGATCCTGGGGAACTGAGTTCAATTCCCACTGTAGCTCCTTGTGACTCTGGGCAAATCACCCTCCATTGCCCCTGGTACAAAATAAGTACCTGAATATATGTAAACTGCTTTGAATGTAGTTGCAAAAACCTCAGAAAGGCAGTATATCAAGTCCCATTTCCATTTCCCTATTTGAGATTCTGCAGTTAGACACTGAGATTTGCTTTTATTTATTTGTAGCATTTGTATCCCACATCATTCTCCCCTGCCCCGTCCCCCTGTAAAATGTGAAAAATGAAACCATGCAGGGGACTGAGAGAGGTCCTGTGTGCACAGCTGCCAGTTTCCCTCCTTCCTCCTCTCGAAACAGGATGTTACACCATGAGGGAGGAGGAAAGACGGCAGCCAGCAGCATTGCGTGCAGGACCTTCCTGGGCCCTGCGCATGGTTTCATTTTTTACATTTTGCAGGGGACAGGGGCAAGGGAGAGTGAGAGTGAGCGAGAGGCAGGGCCAGAAAGTTTGGGGTTCGTTTAGGCTGCCATCGCTGCAGTCGCATTCACAGTCACTCAGCGCAAAAAGGGCAGCTTACGCCCATGACTTAGGAGAGTTTCCTTTCCCCACTTCAGGCAGGGCTGTGAGCTGCCAGGGCTGAGCCTTGCCCTTCCCTCTCCCACAGCCTCTCTAGAATCCTGTAGTGCTGCAGACAGTTGCCTTTGGGTGTGTCTCCCTTCTCAAAACTAAAAACCTTCCTTTTAAATTCTCCACACATTCCAGGAAGGCACTGCTAATTGGCCCAGCTGGAAGCCTGATGAGTCAGCAACTTCCCCTCTCTGAGCACAGCTTTCCTGGCTTCAGAATGCATAGCCTTCTGGGAATTGTATTCAAACTTCTTTTAAAGGGACCAAGCCTAAAAGTACCTGAACTTGAACAGAGTTTTTTTCGTGTTTTGTCCAGTTTTCTGACAACATGCACAGCGGCTATATGCCATGATAGATAGATAGATATGCAGAGATACACACCCCAATATTCAGTGTTATTCAGCCTCTCAGTAACGGCCATTGACTGCTTAAATAGCATTTAACCAGATAACCACAAATATTCAGTGGGAAATAACCAGTTATCTCCACTGAATATTCATAGTTAGTGCCAATATTCAGCGCTTAGTTTTGCGGTTAAATAGGAGCACATAAATAGCAGTCCTATTTTTAACTGCTAGGAACTTAACCAGTTAGCACTGAATATTGGCTTAACGGTTAAGTTCCAAGAGCCAAAAATCGCTAGATATGGCGCAGCATTGAATTTTCAGGTTCAGCGCCAGCAGTGGGCTTTAACTGCGCTGCCCGCCAGCAGTTCAATATCTCCCCCCCCCCAAACTGCTGAATGTTGATTTAAAAAATTTGAGCTTAGATATACAAAAAACATTAAAACATAATACATTGTCATTTTAATTCTGAATAGAAATGAATGGATACTCACACACACTGTATATATGTACACAGAGGTAATAACTAGAAATTTGAGAACACTGTCATTTTAGGTCAAGTACAGAAAAAATGAGACCAGATGGTTTTGCTTTGGTGATGTCAGGTTTCGGGAAAAATGCCTCTGCCTACATACCCATTACATGCATAGATTTCCTGTTTTCCTGAAAACAGGACCTTTAAGTTTTTAAATATTGTTCAGGAAACCTCAGCTTTTTAAGAATCTTGCAGGCAATCAATCAGACAATGTTTGAATCAGTTTTTAATAGATTCTCTCATGTTGCACTTGCGTTAAGTTTTTCAGCTTCTCCTAGGGGTCCTTTTGCTAAGCTGTGGGGAAAAGGGCATTGTGGTAGCAGCAGGGGCCATTTTCCCTGAATGCCCGGGCCGTTTTTACTGCAGTGGGTAGAAATCCTCTTTAAAAAAAATGGTCATGTGGTAAGAGTACACTTACCGCGTGCCCATGTGGAGGGCAGCACTTACTGCCACCCATTGAGGTGGTGGTAAGGGCTCCCGCGGTAACTGGGCAGCATATGGCAATGCCCGATTACCACCGGGTTAGTGTCACACTATTAAATATAAAAATATTTCCCGGCACACCAGAAATGGTGTGCACTCAAGCTGGAACTACCACCAGCGGCCTTGTTGGGCCGACGGTAGTTTCAGGATAGCATACGATAAAAGGACCCCCTAGTTAAGCTAAGCTGTGCTTGCAATCTGGTTGAGAAAGCCCTTGCAAGTTTGTAGTCATGACTCTAGAAGTCTCTGGCTTTGACACTCTACATTTTGTTCTGCAGTTAGACACTGAGATTTGCTTTAATCATAGAATAGTTTATGGTCAGATTCCTTCAATTTGGGCTACTGAAAAATCTTCTAGGAGCACTATGCAATGGCCATGGAGAAAGTACATACATATTTGAACACCCTCAGCTTTAATACCCAAGTAAATCAGAGTTTAAATGAAGGGCATGTCTGCTGAAGGATCAAAAGAGGAGTAGAAGAGATATCAGGAGTAGAAAAATTCAGATCGCATCTTTGTCCATCCCAATGACTGTCAAATGGAGTCTGAGGATGAGAATGCTACATAAGTAGGGTTGCTTCAACACAGAGGTAATGGCTAGAAATTTGAGACCGTTTGAAGCATCCTACTTATGAAAACCATGAACTAGGACCATGCGATATCTGTTATTCTTTACTCACAAATAAAGAATTTTGTTTGGAAATACCAGCTTCTTTGCCTGCACCTGAATTGAATAGCCTGAACTGGTTCTACAAGGATCAAGGAGGTATCTCGATTTCCTAGCTGTTCAAGTGTGAGATCATGGAGAGCTTTTGAGAAATGCACTATAAGGATGCTGATCAACCCTATCTAGAGTAGAGAATCACTTCTGATGGTCCACTATAACATTTGCTTGGCCACAGCTTCTGAAGAATCTGGTACCTAGGCAGGGATGGAAGCCAGTCTATCCATAGATAGGTTATAGTCATTATTAGTGTCATAGGACAACTGGAATTGCTGGCAACATGAAATGGTTCCCCATGGAAGAAAAAGAACTCATGTCTTATTTTCCTCAAGATCATGTTTATTTGTCATTAGGAACTGGTGGACAGGTAGATACCAGAGGTGGTGGGTAATGGAATTCAATTGGCAAAAGGAAAGGTGAGTAGTGGAGTGCCTCAAGGATTGGTGCTGGGGCTGATTCTGTTCAATATATTTGTGAGCAACATTGATGAAGGATTGGAAAGTAAGGTTTGCCTTTTTACAGATGACATCAAGATTTGTAACCGAGTGGATACCCCAGAGGGAGTGGAAAACATGAAAAAGGATCTGCAAAACTTAGAAGAATGGTTTAATGTTTGGCAATGAAAATTCAATGCAAAGAAGTGCAGAGTGATGCATTTAGGCAGTAGAAATCCAAGGGAGCTATCTGTGTTAGGTGGTGAGATGCTGATATGCACAGACAGGGAGGGGACCTTAGGGTGATAGTGTCTGAGGATCTGAAGGTGACAAAGGTGGTGACTGTAGCCAGAAGGATTCTAGTCTGTATAGAAAGAGGTGTAACTAGCAGAAGAAAGGAGGTGTTGATGCCCCTGTACAAGTCATTGGAAAGGCTACACTTGGAGCATTGCATTCAGTTTTGGAGGCTGTATCTTGCTAAAGATGTAAGAAGACTTGAAGCGGTCGAGAGGAAGGTGACAAAAATGGTATGGGGCTTGCTCCAAAAGACGTGTGAGAAGACCTGACTATGTATACCCTAGAGCAGAGAAGGGACAGGGAAGATATGATATAAATGTTTAAATATTTGAAAGGTATTAATATAGAAGCATATATTTTCCAGAGAAGGGGAAATGGTAAAACTAGAGGACTTGAATTGAGGTTGCAGGGTGGTAGACATAGGAGTAATGTCAGAAAATTATTTTTCAGGTAGAGGGTGGTTGATGCCTGGAATGCCCTCCTGAGGCAAGTGGTGGAGAAAAAAATGGTGGTGAAATTCAAAAAGGTGTGGGATGAACACAGAGGATCTATACTTAGAAAATGAATGGTATGAAAAACACAACAACAACAAAACTAAAAGGATCGCATATGTGTTTGCATGTCAAGTAGTGTTTAGATAGCAATTCTGGCTGTAAAAACTAAGGCCAGTGCTGGGCTGCGCTTGTATGTTCTATGCCCCACGTATAGCAATCCGGTTTAGGATGGGCTAGAGAAGGCTTCAATGGAAACTCCATTAATTTGGAACATGAGCACAGTGCCAGGCAGACTTTTACGGTCTGTGTCCTACAAATGACATGACAGATTTGGATAGATTGGAGCGGGTTTTGGAGGCAACTCCAATAATTGGAACATATGGACAGAGCTGGGCAGACTTCTATGGTCCAGAAACACCAAAGAAAGACCATGATCAAGTGTATAATCTCATATTCATTGTTGAATTAATCTTGAATTGATAATGAATGTGATTGTTGGGCAGACTGGATGGACCTTCCAGGTCTTTATCTGCCATCACTATGTACTATGTATTTTCAATAGAAAGAATTGAACCAGTTTCCTTTAAGGTTTTGGTAATTAATGACATGCAATAAAATGCCTTATGTATATCTGTCTTACAGAATGATGAAAAATAATTCAGCAGCCTGAAATTGTAATGATTTCATCAAACCCTTCCCTGACTGTTCTCATCTGGACAGCTGCTGTTATTTCAGTTTATTTCAGTTATTCTAGCCAAAAATTACATCTTTCTTTTATTCTGATCTATCACCACATTGTGTGCAACTCATTTTGTTGCTTTATTCACATTACAGTGTGTCAAATGGTCTCATGAAGTGTGATATAATGTATCATTCCGTGTGATGCAAATAACCCATGGGTCAGACACACTTATGAATTTCTCTCATTGCAGCTTTTACAGAGTTTTGAGCCCTTTTCCTTCCAAGAAACTTTTGAGCTTATGCAAATATAGAACTACTAGAATAAACTCCAGATATATGATTAGTAGATACTATGGGTTCACAATCAGGGGCAACTGGATTTAGTTTCGCTTATGATGTTGTTTTGGACTTGTTAAAACATCCATCACTGTTATAAATGGAATCTTCACAGGACTCATTAGCATCTTGGATTGAATTTTTGAATTTATCAAAGCATTTAATTAGAGCAGGAATGTCCAAGCCTAAAAGAACATCAGGGCAGGAATCCAGTCGGCTTTCCAGGATTTCTCCAATGACTATGCATGAGATCTATTTGCATGCACTGCCTCCATTGTATGCAAATACATCTCATGAATATTCATAGTGGAAATCTTGAAAACCTGACCTGGCAAGGGCCATGGTTGGACACCCCTGGATTAAAGCCATGTTACATGGAGCAACACTCATTGAATATTGCAAAAAAGGAATACGTACTTAAAGGCTTACAATTTGTTAAGAAATCTAAACTATACACAGATGATCAAGAAGTTTCCAACTGGCAGATCCTCTTGTCCCTACCATTGCAATTTATAAAACGCTTGGTTTTGAAAGAAATTAATAAGCTAGTACAGGGTAAAATGAGGGTGAGGACTAATTATATATAAAAAAAGAAGATACTCTTGTACCAACTTCACACAAATGAGGAGTGAGGACATAGTAATCCATAGATATGTACACAGAGGTAATGACTAGAAATTTGTGAACACTTGTCATTTTAGGTCAAGTACAGAAAAAAAGTGAGACCAGATGGTTTTGCTTTGGTAATGTCAGGTTTCAGGGGAAAATGCCTCTCAGGCTTATTTTCGAAAGAGAAGGACACCCATCTTTCGACACAAATCGGAAGATAGGTGTCCTTCTCACATGGTCGCCCAAATCGGTATAATCGAAAGCCGATTTCGGGCGTCCTCAACTGCTTTCCGTTGCTGGGACAACCAAAGTTCCAGGGGACATGTCGGAGGCGTAGTGAAGGTGGGACTTGGGCGGGCCTAACACATGGAAGTCCTTGACCCATAATGGGAAAAAAAAGGGAAATTGTAGGCCATATGAGTAATTCTATTTCTATAATGACCAATAGGGATGGTAATGAGCAGCATGGTATATCTATTTCTAATTGTCATATACATAATGAAGAGATAATGCACAAAGCAAAAACATAATTATACTTCATTACTTTTACCTTCAGCTGTTGGATTCACTTGTTTTGTGGATACTTACAGTTGCAGGCACTCCATCCAGCTGACGTGCCCCATGATTTGATACTAGAATTCCATCTACACCACACTTCACAGCTTCTCTAGCATCATCAGCTGCAAAGTACAATTTTTACAGACATAATATTAAGTTTGCATCATCAGTAAAATGAAAAATATTTTTTTCCATATCTTAATCATAAACTGCATGTGGAATCATTTCCCCAAATTCTATAAATGGTGACCAAAGTTATGTGCATAGTTCGGCACACAGTTATAAAACAGTCAGTCACGCATGCAACTTAATTTATCAATTAGCGCTAAATTGGCGCTTAATTATCTATAAGTACCAATAATTGACTTTAATAAATGCCAGTTGGCAACAATTTCTACTTATGCACAAACTGACTTACATCCCTATTCCATAAACCAGGGGTTTCTCAACCCAGTCCAGCCAATCAGTTTTTCAGAATACCCACAATGAATATGCATGAAAAAAGTTTGCATACAAGGAAGGTAGGGCATGCAAATTTATCTCATGCACATTCATTGTAGATAGCTTGAAAACCTGACTGGCTAAGTGTGTCCCAAGGACTGGGTTGAGAACCCCTGCCGTAAGCTGACAGCCTCATTACTATGGGGCAGAAATCCAAAGGGTTCATGGACCTGCGATTGACATGGGCAGGTCAGGGGTGTGCCAAGCCATTGGGCACGATGTTATAGAATACTGTTATTTATACACATAACTATTTATGTGCTAATCAAATTGCGTGGAAACCTCTTTATGTGCAGAGATATCACATCAACTATAAACATACAAATTCCATCAGACTCAGATTTGAAACTTGGCCATATTGGCAGCAAGTACGAGTGATAGCAGCATTACTAAAGTTGCCAGCCTCTATGCCAGCCTCAAATGTCATACCCAGCTCCATTACAGCAGTATGCAGGTCCCTGGAGCAGTTTTTAGTGGGTGCAGTGCACTTCAGGCAGGGGGACCCAGGCCCATCCCCCCACCTATTACACTTGCAGTAGTAAATGTGAGCCCTTCAAAACCCACTAGAAACCCACTGTACCTACATCTAGGTGCCCCCCTTCACCCACAAGGGCTATGGTAGTGGTGTACACTTGTGGGGAGTGGGTTTTGGGGTTTTTTGGGGGGGCTTAGCACCCAAGGTAAGGGAGTTGTGCATCTGGGAGCAATTTATGAAGTCCACTGCAGTGCCCCCTAGGGTGCCCGGTTGGTGTCCTGGCATGTTAGGGGGACCAGTGCACTACGAATGTTGGCTCCTGCCATGACCAAATGGCTTAGATTTGGTCATTTCTGAGATGGCGTCCTCAGTTTCCATTATTGCCGAAAATCAGAAACGACCAAGTCTAAGGACGACCATCTCTAGGGACGACCTAAATGTCAAGATTTGGTCATCCCCGACCGTATTATCGAAACTAAAGATGGACGCCCATCTTGTTTCAATAATATTGATTTCCTCACTCCTGTCTGGGGACATCCTGCGAGGATGTCCTCAGGAAAACTTGGGCGCCCCTTTCGATTATGCCCCTCTACATGATCCATCACAATGCAGACTATTATCTGCCATGTGTAGCACATCTCGGACCTCACTGTTTTTTGGGGGGTTTTGAGACCATAACCCATATTACTTACTCACACTTGATTTTCAGTCTCTTATGTGCAATAACGAGTACCAACCCCACAAGTGGCTTTTGTTATAAAATTGCTGCCCAGGCTATTAATTTGCTCATAGAATAATGCTGTATAGGGTTAGGGAAAAGTATGTTTGAGTCTGCCCATTTAAAATGACACGTATTTTATAAAAGATTAGGGGGTCCTATTACTAAGGTGTGCTGAAAAATGGACTGCGCTGGTGTAAATGCGTGTGTTGGAAGCGGGCAGGTCCATTTTTCAGCACACCTGCAAAAAATGCTTTTGGGGGGGGGGGGCGAAAATGGATGTGCAGCAAAATAAAATTGGTGTGGTCCATTTTGGGCCTGAGACCTTACTGCAACCCATTGACTTAGCAGTAAGGTCTCAGGCGTTAATGGGTGGTAATGGTCTATGCACGTAGAATGATGATTACCGCTTGGTTTCCGCCTCGCGCTGGAAAATAAAAATTATTTTCCGGCACGCATAGTGGATGCATGTAAAAAACAAAATTACCACCTGGACCACGTGGAAGCCAGATGGCAACTCTCAATTGATGCACATTGGGCGCTCATAGGTGCCTACGCAGCTTAGTAAAAGGGCCCCTTGGTAAGCACTGAACCTTTTGTAAAATAGAGTTCCATAGTAAAAAAAACACAATGTCTGGCATCACCCACTACAGAAAACCTGATTTTATTTAAGCAGATGTTCACAAAAAAAGAGTGGATGATGTTATCATAACTTTGAGTTCTGGTTGGCTGGATTAATCACATGATTTTACAAAAGAAACGCCATCACCATTTTTAAGCTTGCCAAGAATTGAACGATACACTTACTGACAGTATGTGACTGCAGAATAAATATCTTTGGGATTCATAATTTTGAATTGTGCTTAAATTCAAATGTTTTATTTTAGGAGACCTCCCTGAAACATAATCGAAACATAAGCCACGTCGGAGTTGCTACAAGTTAAAAAGAGTAAATGGTGTCACTTGGATGTATAAGTGGTAGATTTTATGCACATCCAAGAGGAGCTAATTAGGGAACTATCCTTCAAAACTCAAACTCCCAAAGTCCCAAGGAGGCGTGTTTTATGTATATGAGAGTCACAAATGTAAAATAAAATGTCACACAGTCTGTATGATGTACAAACCTCTCAGAATGCCCTTAGCAACAATTGGAAGAGAGGTGACTCCTTTCAACCATTCAATATCATCCCATTTGATGGATGGATCTATTGCCTGAGCTACGTAAACCGCAAGCCCGCTGTCTTCACCATACCCCTTCTTGGAAGAAAATGCCAGATCAGCAGTTTGAAAATTTTTCATTCTAAATGAAACAGAAAAGCCAAGTATGAAGAGTTAAATCACATACATTATTACTTATACTGAACAGGACAGATAGAGCAACAAACAAGAGGGCCCTTTGCAATGGCAGAATAGGCTCTAGGCATGTGCAGCACATGTTAAAATGAGACTACCGGCAGGCTAGCACACCCCCCTGTGGTAATTTCAGATTTGGTGCAAGCCCATACTGCTGGGACAAATTATTTTTTTTAATTCCTACCACACGCAGCATTTCCGGCTTTAATCGGTAGTTGGCACGTGACGACTGGTCACCATGGGTGTACAACATGAGCCCTTACTGCTACATCAGTGGGTAGCATTAAGGGTTCAGGTCGTAAATAGGTGTGCACTGGTTTCAAATTTACCACAGGCCCTTTTCCCAGCCCATTGAAAAAAGTTCTTTTTCTCAGATGCGGTAAAAACTGGACTGGCGCGTGCCAAAAGCACACACCCAC
This sequence comes from Microcaecilia unicolor, assembly GCF_901765095.1. NCBI lineage: Eukaryota > Metazoa > Chordata > Amphibia > Gymnophiona > Siphonopidae > Microcaecilia > Microcaecilia unicolor. The sequence continues at coordinate 115,633,992 of NC_044033.1, forward strand.
ACGACTGCAGGCCACGTTTTACCATGGCTTAGTAAAAGGACCCCACAATGAGCAAAACTCAAAGAATATTGCTAAGAAAAATTGAAATGACATCATAGATAGATAGATAGATATTAGGGTAGCCTCCCTATACTGAGAGATGAAATCAGTCTTATATTTATTACCTTTCTGTAGTCATGGATATCCAGGTTACCTCAGACTGAGTCAAATCTCAGGAAGGAGGTGTTACAAAAGAAATTATTTCATCCAAATAAAGAAAAAATAGATTAAAAAACAAAGTAAGGAGCCCTTTCACTAAGCCACGATAAGGCTACCGCATGGGTAGTGCATGCCAAATCGACCCTACCACTAGGGTAGTGCGGGTACCAAGTGGTAGTTCTGAAGTTGGCACATGCAGTTCCCCATGTTAGAAAATAATTTTCTTTTTTCTAGCCCGGGGTGTTCCTGGCGGTAATTAGCAGCACAGCGACCCTGCCGCTTGCTGCCCAATTATTGCACAAGTAATGTAAGCCCTTACTGCCTTCTAAATGTGTGGCGGTAAAGGCTCAGACAGTAAATAGCCATGCGCTAATTTTAATATTAACTAACGGCCATTTACTGCCTCATTTAAAAATAGGCCTTTTCCCGCCACAGTAAAAAATGGTCCAGCATGCCACAATTTCACGCACTAAAACTAGGGCAGGCCAATTTTTACCGTGGCTTAGTTAAAGAGCCCCTAAGTTATTTTAAGAGCGAGTGTGTGTGATGTTAAAAGGATGAATAGGTGTTACAGGATTCAACTTTCTCACTCAAGTATAAATATACATACACTGAATCAAAGTGCAAATTAATAATACAGCTCTTTTCTCCAAACCCGTTCCTTTGTGCTTAAAGAGAAACTAAAATGGATTAAATGTATTGAAAGGTTTTAATTAGACAAATTTGATTTGCTGGTTTTGTCTCTGGACAAGAGTAAAGATGGGTCGGTCCCTGACACTGGCTAAGGCCCAGGGCAGCTTTCAATGGACTTTTTCCCAATTACATAGTAACATATTAGATGACAGCAGGTAAAGACCTGTATGGTCCATCCAGTCTGACCAACAAGATAAACTCATATGCATACTTGATATTGATCTGTCCTTGCCATTTTCAGGGCACAGACTGCAGAAATCTGCCCAGCACTGGCTTCATTTTCAACTATTGGAGTTGTCATCAAAGCCTGCTTCAGCCCAACCAGATCTGTCTAGCCATAATCAGGACACAGACTGTAGAAGCCTACCTGACATTAGCCTTAATTCCCAATTACTGATTTTGCCACCTAAGCACAGCTAAGTTTTATTTTCATTCTATTCTAGGAATTCTAGGCATTCTTTGTATTTATCCCACACGTTCTAGAATTCCTTTACCGTTTTCATCTCCAACATCCCCCATGGGAGAACATTCTAGGTATCCACCATTTTCTCTATGAAAAAGTGTTTCCTGGCATTACTCTGAAGTGGACCCCGCTGTAACCTCAATTCATGTCCTCTAGTTCTACTGATTTCCCTTGTCTAGAAAAGCTTTGTTTGCTTATTAATAACTTTCAATGTCTGTAGGGTGACAAAAGGAGCCTGAGAATTCAGAAAGTCACCCCCAACAAAAGCAAAAGTGTGACAGCAGGGGAGAAGATAGTTATCATGATGAATCTTGTAAGCATCTCATTCACAAGCAACAATTGGAAGACAATACTACTACTACTATTTAGCATTTTTATAGCGCTACAAGGCATACGCAGCGCTGCACAAACATAGAAGAAAGACAGTCCCTGTTCAAAGAGCTTACAATCTAATAGACAAAAAAAAAAAATAAAGTAAGCAAATCAAATCAATTAATGTGAGCGGGAAGGAAGAGAGGAGGGTAGGTGGAGGCGAGTGGTTACAAGTGGTTACGAGTCAAAAGCAATGTTAAAGAGGTGGGCTTTCAGTCTAGATTTAAAGGTGGCCAAGGATGGGGCAAGACGTAGGGGCTCAGGAAGTTTATTTCAGGCGTAGGGTGCAGCGAGACAGAAGGCATGAAGTCTGGAGTTGGCAGTAGTGGAGAAGGGAACAGATAAGAAGGATTTATCCATGGAGCGGAGTGCACGGGAAGGGGTGTAGGGAAGGACGAGTGTGGAGAGATACTGGGGAGCAGCAGAGTGAGTACATTTATAGGTTAGTAGAAGAAGTTTGAACAGGATGCGAAAATGGATAGGGAGCCAGTGAAGGGTCTTGAGGAGAGGAGTAGTATGAGTAATGCGACCCTGGCAGAAGACGAGACGGGCAGCAGAGTTTTGAACCGACTGGAGGGGGGAGAGGTGACTAAGTGGGAGGCCAGCAAGATGAGCACAAATGCAGTTTAAGTAGCAAGGTTCAGGACGTGCAAAGTTCTGATGTTGGAGGCAGACTTGGATATTGTTGCTGTCATGGAGACATGGTTCAATGGGTCCCATGAATGGGATGCAACCATACTGGATTGTAACCTTTATAGGAAGGATAGAGATGGCTGTAGGGATGGAGGAATGGTGATGTATTGTTTTTCAAACAATATTAAAGCTGCTGAGATGCAGGAAACCTAGGGAAAAGAGAAGATGGAACCTGTATCTACATAGGTGTCATCTACAGATCTCCTGCAAAATGGAGAAACTGGACAAAGATCTGATTGAAGACATCCATAAGTTGGGAATGAAAGGGGAGGTGCTGTTGCTGGGAGATTTCAACTTGACTGATGTGGATTGGAAAGTCCCAACTGCAGAATCAGAAAAAAAAGCACAGAGATTGTGGATGCTTGCCAAAGTGCTCTGCTCAGACAAATGGTAATGGAACCTATGAGGGAAAGGGTGGCTCTGGATCTGGTGCTCACAAATGGAGATAGTGTTCTTAACGTCCGGGTTGGCATCCACCTAGGCAACAGCGATCAACACATGATGTGGTTTGATATAAGAGCTAAGGCAGAGTACGAACACAAAAAAACTCAAAGTACTGATTTTAAATCAGGAACGCATTGGCTCGCAACCTAAAAATGATCTATGAACTAACGAACTTTCGCAAACTGCTGAAGACCCATCTCTTTAACAAGGCATATCACAAAAATCAACCAATGTGAACATACATAACTCATACACATATATTCAGAACTGTCTTACAAAATCTGCTTGTTATACTACTATGATGTTTCTTCTTTATCATGTTGCCCAAGATCCTACTGTAACACTAAATGTGTATTTTCTGATACATTTCCACTATTCATGATTATTGTAAGCCTGCAAAGAGGTGGGAAAATGCGGGATACAAGTACAATAAATAAATAAATAAATATGCTGACTTTAGTGAAATGGGAGTGTATAAGCTGTTGGGATGGGTAGGTAGAGGAAAACTGGGAGAACAGTGGTCCAAGATAAGGCAGCAAGGTTTTGCCAAAGGAAAATCATGCCAAATGAATCTTATTGATTTTTCACTTCTTTGAGTTTTACTCAGTTATCTTTTCTGTATTCCTTTTGTTGTGTTCTTCTGTAATTTTTGAATGCGACATCTTTTGCCTGAGTTTCTACCTCCGAATAACAAGGCAATGACTGAAGAGCAGAAGCCTATGGATCCTCACCAAGCCAACCTGGCTGAGGGAAAAGGAGAAAGAAAGTGTAGTGCCCAAAAAGAAGATGATGATGGAATTCAAAAATGCATGGGATAAATAAACCCCCCCCCCCCCCCCCCACCATATTCGAAACTATTTAACCAGCCAAGAACGGCACATGGATATTCAGTGCCAAACCAGCTATATTGAACAGTCAAAATAGGCCGCTTAAATAGCAGGCCTATCCTTGACCGCTAAAAAGTTAACTGGTTAGTGCTGAATATCGACATAGCCGGTTAACTTTTTAGCAGCCAAAATAAACCCGGATATTCAATGCCGGTCGCCAGATATGGCCTTGTATTGAATATCCATGTTTAACGCTGGCGGCAGACAGCAAACATGCTGCCCACCACTGGCTGAATATCGGGCCCACAGATTCTTATATGGAAAAAGGATGGAATCAAAACAAAAACTTGTTACTGCTTAGACTGCAATTCTAGTAGTAGGGAAATAAGGCCAGCACTGGGAGGAGTTCTATGGTCCATGTCCCAAATATGGAAAAACGGGGCAGACTCTTACCGTCTGTGACCTGATTATGGATGGGCAGGAGTGGGATTTGATTAAACTCCAGCAATTGGGAAGTAGGACAGACTTCTATGGTCTGTGATCCGAGGATAGCAGGGGCAGATTAAGAACAAGTGTCACATTCACCTACTTCTCCTCTTCCTCCACTTTCTATCTCAGTTGATAACACCCTCATCCTCCCTGTCTCATCTGCCCGCAACCTCGGAGTCATCTTTCACTCCTCTCTCTCCTTCTCTGCGCATATCCAGCAGATAGCCAAGACCTGTCGCTTCTTCCTCTTTAACATCAGCAAAATTCACCCTTTCCTCTCTGAACACACCACCCGAACTCTCGTCCACGGTCTCATTACCTCTCGCCTGGACTACTGCAACTTACTCCTCACCAGCCTCCCACTTAGCCATCTATCCCCCCTTCAATCTGTTCAGAACTCTGCTGCACGTCTCATATTCCGGCAGAACCGATATACTCATATCACCCCTCTCCTCAGGTCACTTCACTGGCTTCCGATCAGATACCGCATTCAATTCAAGCTTCTCCTTCTTACCTACAAATGCACTCAGTCTGCTGCCCCTCACTATCTTTCTACCCTCATTTCCCCTTACGTTCCCGCCCGTAACCTCCGTTCACAGGATAAATCCCTCCTCTCAGTACCCTTCTCCACCACCGCCAACTCCAGGCTCCGCTCATTCTGCCTCGCCTCACCCTATGCTTGGAACAACCTTCCTGAACCCTTACGCCAAGCCCCCTCCCTGCCTGTCTTCAAGTCTTTGCTTAAAGCCCACCTCTTCAATGCTGCGTTTGGCACCTAACCCTTACCGTTCAGTGAATCCAGACTGCCTCAATTTGACTGCCCCTATCGGACCGACCGTTCACTTGTCTATTAGATTGCAAGCTCTTTGAGCAGGGACTGTCTCTCTTTGTTAAATTGTACAGCGCTGCGTAACCCTAGTAGCGCTCTAGAAATGTTAAGTAGTAGTAGTAGTAGTAAAGGTAGATAGCAAGTGAAATGTCAGTTTGCAACGTTTCTGGATTGCTGGTTTATTCAAATATTGACAATAAATTATAAAACTGCTTTCCATGATTGTGTGACTGCCCTATTTGTTATGCCATATTTTGATCATAATGGAGTGTAATCTACATGCAGGTTTGGCTTTGGCCACCTTATTAGGCAGATTGGATGGGCCATGCGGGTCTTTATCTTCCATCATATACTATGTTACTGTATTACAGGGTAAAGCAGAATTCTTCACATCTTCCAGGCTTGTACCAACCAGTGTACCTGTAATTCCAATTACATGGGAGCCTGCATTTCATCTAGGATAGCTGAGGACGAAAGCAAGCAGTCAGTGTACTGAGGGCTAGACAGTCCTTATCCCATTTAGAGGACAGGAACCAAACCTGTATCCCTGAGCCCATGGGTTTGAGAGAATGAATGAGAGAATTGTTTACAGCTCCTAGGGCTCTGAAGAAGTGGGATTCTACCAAGAATCCATACCTGAGTACTAACTAAGGAAAAGGACTGATATTTGAGGAACCTAGCAGTGATAGGAGAAGTAAGAAGAAGAGAATATAGAAGCAGATTCAAGAGCTGAAATCCCAGCCGCTGAACTGTTAAAATCCAGTTAAAATCCATTTATTCCTGGTAAGTTATTCTGGCCAGGGTTAGAATCAGTTCCCACAAAGGATAGGTCCTGTTCCCATTGAAGACTATATCTGAGACAAAGACTGCACTGAATTCAAGAAAGCTTTGGGCAGTGGTGTAGCTACGGGTGGGCCTGGGTGGGCACAGTCCCACCCATTCTTGGCTCAGACCCATCCAGTGACAGCAACCCACATCAACATCTCTCCTCCTCTGCGGCATCCCGGCATTTGCCAGCCTGTAGCTGAACCCATTCCTCCCCGGTCTACCTTTCAGGCGTCCCCGGCACCTGCAGTGATACATTATTGCTGCCTGCACCGGCCCCACAGACATCCATCAGCCGGGTCCCACCCTCGATGACATCATTTCCTGTTTCCTATCTGGTGGAATCACTGCAGGCGCCGGAGATGCCTGAAAGGTACACCAGGGAGGGACGGGTTCAGCGACAGGCGGGCTGATGCTGGGATGCCGCAGAGGAGGAGAGATGTTGATGTGGGATAGGTGAAAAAAATCCTGGGGGGAGGGGATGGCATGGAAGGGCCCATCTAAGTTAATTCTGGGCCCATCCAAAATACTGGGTCTGGCTACGCTACTGGCTTGGGGCAAGTATATAGAATCTCTAAGAGAGAGGAAAGGATAGTAGATGGCATGGATGGATGGATAGATAGGTCATATGGTCTTTATCTGCCTTAATTTACTGTCTTCCTGTGTTTAGACCTGGGAAATGGCCAGTTGGGGCAGGTTCTGGTACCTTGAATTTACAACTATTAAAAAAGAAACAAACATCTAGTGACCTCTTTCCCCATCCAGTAATGATGGATGTTTTTATTTTACTTGATTTGTTTATCTTATTGCCTAAGTGGTACTGAAGGGGGTTTCATGCTCATTAACTCTATTAGTGCCATGGTAAATCCTATCCTTGGCAAAACAGAACCAAAGAAATTACTGTTGGTACAGTAGCAAAATAGCAGTGTTGAACTTAAAATATCATTGTGGAGCAGAAAATACCTGAGATGAGGGGGAAGCTTGAATTTGTTACGCACATCATCTAGACGTCTGCCCAGATAAGGTGTATCCACAGTTAAAAAGATGCCCTTGTAACCAGCAGCCTCAGCACGTTGCACCAGTGACTTAGTAACCTCCCGGTCCTTGTAGATGTAAAGCTGCATCCAGCGAAGGCCATCAGGTGCTGCTTCAGCAACCTCTTCTATGGAGGAAGTTGCCCAGGAACTCAACATCATTCCTGTTCCCACAGACCTGCAGGCTAAACAACCATGCAGAAGGCCATTAATTTTCCAACACTGTGATCTATACCTCTACTACTACTACTTATGATTTCTCTAGCGCTACTAGACGTGCGCAGTGCTGTACACTTGAACGTGAAGAAACTGTAAGCTCTTGCGAGCAGAGACTATCTAATCAGGACAGACAAACAAGACAAATAAGTGATAAGAGAATTCTAAGGTGAGAATGATAAAACATACATGGGTACTTTACAAGTGAATAGGGGTAAGGAGTTAAAAGCAGCATCAAAATGGTGGGTTGTTTTACCTAGATTTGAAGACGGCCAGAGATGGCACTTGATGTACTGGCTCAGGAAGTCTATTCCAGGGTTATGGTGCATCAAGATAAAAGGAACGGAGACTAAAGCTGGCAGTGGAGCAGAAGGGTACAGATAAGAGAGATCTACCCAATGAATGGAATTCCCGGGGAGGAGTGTAGGGAGAAATAAGAGTGGAGAGGTACTGAGGAGCTGCAGAGTGAAGGCACTTGTAAGTAAATAAGAGGAGTCTGAATATGCAGAAACTTAAGTGCTTATTAAATTATTTTTGTTGTGCTCATTAGTTTCAACAGGAATTCGCACAGACTGCTCAGGTCTTATAGTGGCCATTTGTTTCTAATCATCACATTTTTTTATTATTTATATATGCCTTAAAGTGCAGTCTTGTCTAAAAATTCAATATTGGAAGTCCATATACTTCAGTATTTAAATGACCACTTAGTCCCTAAGCTACCGACACTTATTTTGTAGGCAGTAAGGACTCACACATTAATGCTGCACTAATCAGCATTCAGTAATGCAGACACACTAGCTGATTACCACAGAAAACCCCACTCTCAGCCCTCCAGACACACCCCCTGTAAAGAAAAATTAAATCTACTTTTTAGTGCTTAGTTTGCGCATTCACATTGCAAAGTTACCATGGGTGCATCCCATGGTAAGCCCTTTTAAGCAGCCGTAAGCATGCAATAGTGCTTACCACAGCTTAGTAAAAGGTGCCCTTAGCAGGGGCATAGCCAGACACCCAAATTTGGGTGAGCCTGGGCCCAAGATGGGTGGGCAGAAGAACTCCGCCTTGTCCCACAAGTGATTTCTTGACTGCATCCATATGGTCTCTCAAACATCTACCCTTCCCTGAATACCTTTTAAATAGCAGATTTTCACCAACAGCCTTTCCTCTGATGCAACTTCCTGTTTCCGCATAGGCGGGAATACATGAGAGGGAAGGCTGCGGGGCCGGTGCGAACAGTATGTATCAGTCGCTGCTTGCTACAGGCAAAGATCTGCTATTTAAAAAGTATGCAGTAGGGACAGTTGGGAGTTTTCGGCTGGTGGGGCTTGGGAATCCCTGCCAGCCACATTATAGATGTGTTGCTACTGGGTGGGCCTGAACCCAAAGTGGATGGGCCTGGGTCCACCAAAGCCCACCCTTGGCTGCGCCACTGGCCCTTAGGGATGTATTTTAGAAATGCCATCATCATTTGTGTTCTTCAACTACTGGGATTAGAGAAGGTCACCCTTTTAAACAGTCAGGGGTCTTTTACAAAGCATCAGTAAGCCCAATGTGGGCTCACAGAATGCTAAATCAGGACTTCCGCCAGTCCAACGTGGCTGCCATTGGTAGTTCTGCCCCGAGTGCACGCCATTTCTGGGGGAAAAAGAAAACCGCCAGAAATGGCTTGTGCGGCAGTAACCTGGCAGTAGTCAGGCATCGCCACGCACTGCCCAGTTACCACCGGGTTACCATGGGAGCTCTTATCACCATATCAATGGGTGGGTGGTAAGGGCTCCCCGCCACAGGGCCACACGGTAAGAGTTCTCTGACCGCATGGCCATGTTTGTCTGGGGGTTTTTTACTCGCTGCAGTAAAAAGGCCCTGGTGTGTAGGAAAATTGCCCCCCGCAGCTTGGTAACGGACCCCTCACTGTTTGATGTCCCATCTAAAAGTCAAACTAACAAAGGATATTGGGCTCTGTGACAACTTCAGGAAAAATAAAGGTTTATGTTTCTCAAATGGCTAAGATGAACGTTATGTTCAGGCGCATAAACATTTATGTTACTATTCTACAACATCAATGTTTATGTGCCTATTTTAACCCATTCATATTTTAGACATTCATTTTTCTAAAAACGGATGTTAGTGCCACACATAGCCAGCTCATTAATGTCCATTTCATAGTTTGTATTGTTGTTCAAATATTTTTACTGCTCTAATTGCCTCCTGCTCATGTTTGATCTATTCTTACTGTACACCGTCTTGAGTGAATTCCTTCAAAAATGCGGTAAATAAATCCTAATAAATAAATAAATAAATACAATTGTAGACTTGGGTCAACATCAGCAGATTCCATTCTACACTACTAATGGAATTTCAGATGTCTCAGCCTGAATGTCTCAGTTCTGATATGAATGTCCTTTCTAAAATGCCACTCTAAGCCAAGAATTGACTTTTCCTCAAGCTCTAAGGGGCCCTTTTACTAAGCCACGTAAGTGTCTACACACGCCAAACGCATGCCAAAATGGAGTTACTGCATGGCTACTGTGTGGCCCTTGTGGTAATTTCATTTTTGGCACGCATCCACTACGCATGCCCGAAAAATATTTTTTATTTTCTGGTGGGCATCGGCTATGCATGCCAAGTGGCATTTGGCGCGCGTGGGTCATTACTGCCTGGTTACTGCATAAGACTTTACCACTAGGTCGATGGCTGGCACTAAGGTCTCAGTCCTAAAATGGATGCGTGGCAATTTTCATATTGCCACACATCCATTTTTGGCAAAAAAATTTTAAAAAGGCCTTTTTTATAGGCACGCTGAAAAATGGATTGGCGTGTGTCCAAAGCCCACGTCTACACTACCGCAAGCCATTTTTCAGCACACCTTAGTGAAAGGACCCCTAAGTTTTTGAGAGTCTGAGTTTGTTACCATCAGACCCGGGTCATCCATGACAGACTGCTTTACTGCCTCTGTTGATCTATAAGTCTAACTTAGCTAAGAAGAGCCCATATATAATGAATAAAAGAAGGGCTAGATCTGCATTTCAGGTTTGACATGGTTCAAGTGGCAAGCATAGACCTGAAGAAGTCCTGAGTTGAGTAAGTTTCTTCACCATTCCTTGCGCGCATGGGGCCTGATTTCTATAGTTTTCTCCTATTTTATGCCTAAGGGAATTCCCATATATAAATCAGCCACTGACTGCGTTATTGTTGGCTAATCTTGCCTTGCTAACTGATCAAAAGCAATAAGAGGGAAAAGAGGCTAAGTTACTTAACCCACATTTTCTGAGAAACACTCTTTGAAGTGTCTAATGGTATTTTCTTGATTAACTATGTTTCGTAAAATAAACTCCGCATAGGTTGTTTAACAAAACACTTTTTGTCAGCAGAACTTAAAATAATCCTGTTGACAAAATGCATTGTGTCATCTGAGCAGGAAGTCATTATATAGGTGGGAAAACCGTAATGACAAAGTACAATACCGTTTTGTTGATCTAAAATCAGGGCTGTCATTTTACAGTGTTTGTGTAGAAATGTACATTAAAGATCATCAGATATGTTAGTCTTTACCTTAGCTCATTTTCCCCTACAGCTATGATTATGGAAGTAGCATGAACCAGTCATTTGCATGCCTTTGTTGTATGAATGAAATGAATTTAATGAGATTTTCCAGCAATATGGTTTAAAACTAGTAGAAGACAGAACAATGCCCCAAAAGGATTTGAAAAGATCATTTATTTTGGCATGTAGTGTAATACCAAATTCAAACTAGGGTTTTCAAAGCATATTTCTCAAATTTTGGGCTTCCACATAGCAGATTTAAAATGTGTGCACACTTTAGAAGAAATTATTTGAAACATTCACATATCAAAAGAATATCAAATGGGATGTAAATAGCAAAATATAAAGTAAGAAAAACAAATACATGAATTGACTATTTCATCAGGCAAGTCCTTAATAAGGGAGACAAGTTGACAAAAAAAGCAGAAATAACGTGGCTAACTAAAAATGTTAATTCAAATGCAAAGCGCTGATAAGGAAGGCTAAGAGGGACTTCGAAAAAAAGATTGCGTTGGAGGCAAAAAACACGTGGGGGGCATAATCGAACAGGGACGTCCATCTCTAAGGATGTCCCGGCGAAGGGGCAGGGAAACCCATATTATCGAAACAAAATGAGTGTCCATCTTTTGTTTCGATAATACAGTCGTGGACACCCAAATCCCAACATTTAGGTCGACTTTAGAGATGGTCGTCCTTAGGTCGTCCTTAAAGATGGTCGGCCCCGGTTTTCGGTGATAATGGAAACCGAGGACGCCCATCTCAGAAATTACCAAATCCAAGCCATTTGGTCATGGGACGAGCCAGCATTCGTAGTGCACTGGTACCCCTCACATGCCAGGACACCAACCGGGCACCCTAGGGGGCACTGCAGTGGACTTCACAAATTGCTCCCAGGTGCATAGCTCCCTTACCTTGGGTGCCGAGCCCCCCCCCCCAAAAAAAAAACCACTCCCCACAACTGTACAACACTACCATAGCCCTAAGGGGTGAAGGGGGGCACCTACATGTGGGTACAGTGGGTTTCAGGTGGGTTTTGAAGGGCTCCCATTTACCACCACAAGTGTAACAGGGAGGGGGGTGGGCCTGGGTCTGCCTTGCTGAAGTGCATTGCACCCACTAAAACTGCTCCATGGACCTGCATACTGCTGTCAGGGAGCTGGGTATGACATTTGAGGCTGGCAAAAAATATTTTTAAAGTTGTTTTTAGGGTGGGAGGGGGTTGGTGACCACTGGGGGAGTAAGGGGAGGTCATCCCCAATTCCTTCCGGTGATCATCTGGTCAGTTCAGGCAACTTTTTGAGGCTTGGTCGTTAAAAAAAAATGGACCAAGTAAAGTCAGCCAACTGCTCGTCAGGGACGCACATCTTTTTTTCCAGTATCGGCCGAGGACACCCATCTGTTAAGCACGGTCCAGTCCCCCCTTCACTACGCCTCTGACATGCCCCCGGGAACTTTGGTCGTCCCCGTGATGGAAAGCAGTTGAGGGCGCCCAAAATTGACTTTTGATTATGCCGATTTGGGCGACCCTGAGAAAAGGATGCCCATCTCCCGATTTGTGTCGGAAGATGGGTGCCCTTCTCTTTTGAAAATAAGCCTGATAATAAAAACATTTTTAGGTATATTAAAAGCAGGAAGCTGGCGAAAGAAACGGTTGGACCGCTAGATGACCGAGGAGTAAAAGGGGTGATCAGGGAAGACAAAACCGTAGTGGAGAGATTAAATTAATTCTTTGCTTCGGTCTTCACCGAGAAAGATTTGGGTGGTATACCGGTGCCAGAAATGGTATTCGAAGCTGACGAGTTGGAGACATTTAATGAATTCTCTATAAACCTGGAGGATGTAATGGGGCAGTTCTACAAACTGAAGAGTAGCAAATCTCCTGAAAAGGATGGCATTCATCCCAGAGTACTGATATAACTGAAAAATGAGCTTGGGAGCTGTTGTTAGTAATATGTAATTTATCCTTAAAATCGAGCGTGGTAGCAAAAGATTTGAGGGTGGCTAATGTAACGCCAATTTTTTAAAAAGGTTCCAGAGGAGATCCGGGAAATTATAGACCAGTGAGTCTGACGTCAGTGCCGGACAAAATGGTAGAGTCTATTATTAAGAACAAAATTACAGAGCATATTCAAATGCATGGATTAATGAGACAAAGTCAACATGGATTTAGTGAAGGGAAATATTGCCTCACCAATCTACTAAATTTCTTTGAAGGGGTGAACAAACATGTGGATAAAGGTGAACCGGTTGACGTGGAGGGGCATAATCGAACGAAAACGCCTATCTCCATGGGCGTTTATCTCCGAGAACGGGTCCGTGAAGGGGCGGACTGAACCATATTTAAAAAAAAAATAGACGTCCATGTTTTATTCGACAATTTGTGAGCTGGGCGTTTTTGTTTTTCAGCAATAATGGAAAATGAAAGCGCCTAGCTCAAAAATGAATAAATCCAAGGCATTTGTTCGTGGGAGGGGCCAGGATTCGTAGTGCCCTGGTCCCCCTCAAATGCCAGGACACCAACCGGCCACCCTAGGGGGCACTTTTACAAAAACAAAAAAAAAGGTAAAAGAGCTCCCAGGTGCATAGCACCCTTCCCTTGTGTGTTGAGCCCCCAAATCTCCCTCAAAACCCACTGCCCACAAGTCTACACCATTACTATAGCCCTAAGGGGTGAAGGGGGTACCTACATGTGGGTACAGTGGGTTTGGGGGGGTTGAACGACTAAGCATTAAGCAGCACAATTGTAACAGGTAGGGGGGGATGGGCCTGGGTCCACCTGCCTGAAGTCCACTGCACCCCCTAACAACTGCTCCAGGGACCTGCATAGTGCTGCCAGGGAGGTGGGTATGACATTTGAGGGTGAAAATAAAAAGTTGTGAAACATCATTTTTTGTGGTGGGAGGGGGTTAGTGACCACTGGGGGAGTCAGGGAAGGTCATCCCCGATTCCCTCTGGGGGTAATCTGGTCATTTAGAGCACTTTTTGGGGCCTTATTCGCGAAAAAACAGGGTCCAGGAAAAGTGGCCTAAATTCTAGCTACAAACGCATACTTTTTTTCCATTATCGGCGAAAGGCGCCCATCTCTGTTCGGGTGATAACCATGCCCCAGTCCCGCCTTCACCACGCCTCCGGCATGCCCCCGTCAACTTTGTACACTTCCGCGATGGAGTGCAGTTGAAAACGTCCAAGTTCGGCTTTCGATTATACCGCGTTATTCGTTTTTGTGAGATAAACGTCCATCTCCCGATTTAGGTCAGAACTTGGGCGTTTTTCTCGTTCGATTATAAGCAGGATTGTGTATCTGAATTTTCAGAAGGCGTTTGACAAAGAACCTCACGAAAGACTCCAGAGGAAATTGGAGAGTCATGGGATAGGAGGTAGTGTTCTATTGTGGATTAAAAACTGGTTAAAAGATAGAAAATGGAGAGTAGGGTTAAATGGTCAGTATTCTCAATGGAGAAGGGTAGTTAGTGGGGTTCCCCAGGGCTCTGTGCTGGGACCGCTGCTTTTTAACATATTTAAAAATGACCTAGAGATGGGAGTAACTAGTGAGGTAATTAAATTTGCTGATGACACAAAGTTATTCAAAGTTGTTAAATCGCAAGAGGATTGTGAAAAATTACAAGAGGACCTTACAAGACTGGGAGACTGGGAGACTGGGCGTCTAAATGACAGATGACGTTTAATGTGAGCAAGTGCAAAGTGTTGCATGTGGGAAAGAGGAACCCGAATTATAGCTACATCATGCAAGGTTCCCACATTAGGAATCACGGACCAAGAAAGGCATCTAGGTGTTGTCGTTGATGATATGTTGAAACCTTCTGCTCAGTGTGCAGCTGTGGCTAAGAAAGCAAATAGAATGTTATGTATTATTAGGAAAGGAATGGAAAACAAAAATGAGGACGTTATAATGCCTTTGTATTGCTCCATGGTGTGACCGCACCTCGAATATTGTGTTCAATTCTGGTTGCCGCATCTCAAGAAAGATATAGTGGAATTAGAAAAGGTGCAGAGAAGGGCAATGAAAATGATAAAGGAGATGGGATGACTTCCCTATGAGGAAAGGCTAAAGCGGTTAGGGCTCTTCAGCTTGGAGAAAAGGCGGCTGAGGGGAGATATGATAGAGGTCTATAAAATAATGAGTGGAGTTGAACGGGTAGATGTGAAGCATCTGTTTACGATTTCCAAAAATACTAGGACTAGGGGGCATGCGATGAAGCTACAATGTAGTAAATTTAAAACGAATCGGAGAAAACGTTTCTTCACTCAACGTGTAATTAAACTCTGGAATTCATTGCCAGAGAATGTGGTAAATGCGGTTAGCCTACCGGAGTTTTAAAAAGGTTTGGACGGCTTCCTAAAGAAAAAGTCCATAGACCATTATTAAATGGACTTGGGGAAAATCCACTATTTCTGGGATAAGCAGTATAAAATGTTTTGTATTTTGGGGATCTTGTCAAGTATTTATTGGCCACTGTTGGAAACAGGATGCTGGGCTTGATGGACCTTTGGTCTTTCCCAGTATGGCAATACTTATGTACTTATGACCTGTTTGTCTAAAATATACCATATTAGAAATTATTTACAAATAACAACAGGAGGATTGCATAGCAATACATATGATTTTTTTTTTTTTACAAACACCGCACCCCCCTTCAACACCATCACTGTAAAACATACGTTGGTTTAAGTAATTTCCATCACAACTCCTTAGGTGGGGTCATCTTTAGAAGCCCTGACCCCTAACATCTAGCATCAATTGTTGTTGTTTGGCTGTACCAGTGGGGCAGGAGCTACAGCGTCCCATATGCGGAAACATCTAATGCCGGCCAAATCGGTATAATTGAAAACCGATTTTGACCAGCTTCAACTGTTTTCCATCGCAGGACCGGCCAAAATTCAAGGGTTCGTGTCGGCAGTGTACAGAAGGCGGGATGGGGCGTGGTTAACAGATGGCCGGCCTCGGCTGATAATGGAAAAAAGAAGGCCGGCCCTGACGAGCATTTGGCCGACTTTACTTGGTCCCTTTTTGTTCACGACCAAGCCTCAAAAAGGTGCCAGAACTGACCATATGACCACCGGAGGGAAAAGGGGATGACCTCCCCTTACTCCCCCAGTGGTCACCAACCCCCTCCCACCCAAAAAAATAATAATTTTAATACATTTTTTTTGCCAGCCTCAAATGTCATACCCAGCTCCCTGACAGCAGTATGCAGGTCCCTGGAACAGTTTTTAGTGGGTGCAGTGCACTTCAGGCAGGCGGACCCAGGCCCATCCCCCCTACCTGTTACACTTGTGGTGGTAAATGGGAGCCCTCCACCCCCCCCCAAAACCCCCTGTACCCACATGTAGGTGCCCCCTTCACCCCTTAGGGCTATGGTAGTGGTGTGCAGTTGTGGGGAGTAGGTTTTGGGGGGGGGGGTTCGGGGACTCAACACCCAAGGTAAGGGAGCTATGCACCTTGGATCATTTTGTGAAGTCCACTGCAGTGCCCCCTAGGGTACCCGGTTGGTGTCCTGGCATGTGAGGGGGATCAGTGCACTACAAATGCTGGCTCCTCCCACGACCAAATGGCTTGGATTTGGCCGGGTTTGAGATGGCCGCCATTAGTTTCCATTATCAGTGAAAACCAATGGCGGCCATCTCTAATGCCGGCGATCTCTAAGGGTGGCCCAAATGTTGAGATTTGGCCGGCCCCTACCACATTATCGAAACAAAAGATGGCCGACCATCTTGTTTCGATAATACAGTTGGGTACACCGCTTAACGGGGCCATCATTGGAGATGGCCACCCTTATAGATGGCCGGTCCCGTTCAATTATGCCCCTCCATGTTATAGAAGCAGGGGGATCTGCATCCAACTTGTACACCAGGATTCACATTAGGTTTCAGTTGGCGTAAATCCTTGTGAACAAAGTTAGATGTGGGAATCTGGGATGAGCGCCATAGGCACCCCGTATAAGAGGCTTGGGTAGGCTAAGCCTCCCCAGCCCAACCGACCGTGAAGTTTTTTCCCCTGCTGCCTCCACCCTGCCAGCTGCACGCTTGCCCGCTCCCCAGCCAGGTCGTCGACCATCTCTCCAGTCTGCCCTCAGCTCCCCGATAGGCAGCCCTCGTTTCCTTCCTGCCCCGACCCCCTGCCCTACCTTTAAATATTGTATTTTTCCTGCGGGCAGCGCCGGCATTGAAGTCAGCAGCAGGCTTATCTCGGCTCCAGAATCCAGCCTTCCTTCGCAAGTCGCATGATGGCTCCGCCCTCGCAGAAGCAGGAAATACGTTAGAAGAGGGCGGAGGGGAGGATGGAGTGGAGAAGAGGGTTGCTGGACATGGGAGAGGACAATTATGGATTTAAGCTCCACCCCTGGCCCCACCCCCTAACCCCCTTTAGCCTCCCCAAACAGTTGGGCCACCGACCGCCTATGATGAGCACTATTCTTTAAAGAGAGCTCATCTCAGAGTGTCCTTTATAGAATATTGCTGAGTGCGGATTTTCCCCGGTGACCAATTTTCAGCGCCATTTACTAAAATCCGGTCCTACATCTCCTTAAGGTATGGCTTGTCCCCAGTACACAGTACCATCTGTAACTAAAGAACTATAGACTGTGTTAGCACTTTTGTGAATAAGACTTTTCGTCTCATTAAACAAGAATCCCAGTATAATGAGAAAGTTCACTTAGGGCCCCTTTAACTAAGCGGCAGTAAGCCCAACACAGGCTTACTGCTCGCTAAACAGGAAGTACCGCCAGGCTACAGCAGAAGTTTGGCGGTACTTCCCACCCCTAGTGCGCCATCATATCCAGCACTACAAAAATATTTTTATTTTTGTAGTGCCGGAGTGTACTCAGTGGTAATTAGGCAGTGCCGTGGGCTAACCGGTTACCGCCAGGTTAGCACAGGAGTCCTTACCACCACCTCAATGGGTGGCAGTAAGGGCTCCCCTGAAATGGCCGCACGGCAAGTGCTTTACTTGCCGCATGGTCATTTTCTGCAGGAAAGAGAGACTTCCCTTTTACCTGCTGTGGTAGCACAGGCCCCCTTTTGCTGCAGCTTGGTAAAAGAGGCCCTAAGGTTGGGTGAATTGAGATTGTTTGATGCAATTGCTAATTTTTTCTTTCCTTTTCTTCACTACTACTACTACTTATTTCTATAGTGCTAACAGATATATGCAGTACTGTATACATAGATATAAGAGATAGCCCTTGGCCTGTAAAGCTGACCATCTATTCAAGGTAGACAAACAGGCCAAATAAGAGAATTACAGAATTTATTTAATATAGCAAATTGTTATAAAAATATGAACAGGAGAATAAGGGGTTAAGATTCAACTGCAGTTTTAAAAAAGTGGGCATTTAGGCTAGATTTGAATTCATTCAGAGAAGGAGTGTGATCCACCAACTTAGGAAGTCCATTCCAAATGGATTGTGCAGCATGGTGGAAAGAATAGAGCCTGATGTTGGAGTCTGGTGGTGGAGAAGATGAGAGACTTAGCTAGTGAATGAAGTACCTGAGAAGGGGTGTGAGGTGAGCAGGGGAAAGATAAGAAGCTCTGTATTTGATATGTTAAGTTCCAAATGACACTGGGCCATCCAGATAGCAATGTCAGACAAACAGGCTGATGTTTAGGACTGGTTTCTTGGTGAAAGGTCTGTGCACAGGTCATGTGCACTGAGCAGCTACCACAGAGGTAGCCAGAACTAGTATGCAGATAAGCTGTAACATTCCAATTACTGGAAGGAATACAGTAGCTGAAGCTCAATTAGATCTTGATAAACTCGGAAACTGGGGTAAGTATGCAGCTAGGTTACATCCATCCAAGCTCCGAGATCTAGATCCACAAGTTTAATGGGCAAAAGTCCCCTTTTCCAATTTGGGTCTAGATCCATAAGTTTTAGGGGAAATATCTGTAACCCCTGCTAGACTGGGGACCTTTACAGACAGCATGTTTAAGAGATGATGACTACATATTGAGGGGGGGGGGGGGTCAGCCTTGAGAAAGCTTAGGGCAAAACATGTCGGCAAAGTAGTTCCCATACCAATGCTGGAATTTAACTTTAAAGCTGCTAAAATTAACTGCTACTGCTTAGGATTAAGCTAAGTGCTTTCCTGATTTTTATATTCATGTATTAAGTTAATGAATTACAATATAAATTAAGATACTGCTTAAAAACGTTTTCAAAACTTAGAACCAATAACAATCTGGTACATGAAGGTTAGGTAGGAATGATTTTATGAGCTACTGGAGTCTCTTGAAATTGGTTGCTGAAGTGTTTATTATTGTTATTATAGTACAGTTCTGTCTACTGGATGTTATTACTAAAAAAAAAAAAGTCATAATGATAAATGAATCTTAACATACCCAACACCAGTGATGAGAAAAAGTGTCTCAAAAATGATTGATATTTTAAGACAATGTATATAACAATTTGTTTATGTGCAACATTATCAATTTTACTTTAAATATATTGAAAAAAGAACCTTACTGGTAGACCACATAAATACAAGGTACTTGCTTAATATGATAAAATAATATTGAGGAAGTACAAGGGAGGTGATTGATCTGGTAACAAATTAGCAAGATACACAAGCCTCCAGATTAAAAGTAACACTGGTTAAGAGTAAATGACTCAGAAATATGAGTATAACAATATCAAGTGCTTTTAACAAAGGGACTTTATTTTTGTGCCTAGTTCCAAATACAGGGGCCCTTTTACTAAGCCACGTAAGCGTCTACGCGTGCCCAACGTGCGCCAAAATGGAGTTGCCACCCGACTACTGCGTGGCTCTTGTGGTAATTTCATTTTTGGCGCACATCTGATATGCACATCCGAAAAATAATTTTATTTTCTGGTGTATGTCTACTACGCACGGCCAAGTGGCATTTGACATGCATAGGTCATTACCGCCCGGTTACCACATGAGACTTTACCACTAGGTCAATGGCTGGCAGTAAGGTCTCAGACCCAAAATGGATACACAGCAATTTTGATTTTGCCGCACATCCAGTTTCGGCAAAAATAAAAGAAGGCATTTTTTTGCAGGCGTGCTGAAAAATGGCTCTGCGCACACCCAAAATACATGCCTACACTACCGCAGGCTATTTTTTAGTGCACCTTAGTAAAAGGACCCCAGAGTGCTCTAAAGACTCACATTGATTTGTTCAAATTTTCAAAATAATTGAGGATTCACCCTTATTTTTTTGCTAGTTATACTGACATCTCTTGTTTGAAAGTGGATCCTCCCAGTTATGCAGACTTTGAGCAAGCTGTCCTTCATGATATTGAAAAATCAGAAAAAAAAAGACATGTTCAATGAATTATAATTTAACAAAATCTGAAAATGAAGCACCACACTGGCTCAGAAATAAATGAGACAGAAATCGTAATTAAGCCAGCCAATAAAAGGGGTGGAATAGTAACAGGTCTCACACTGAAGAACACTGACCTATGTGCACTTTTTTCTAAGCTGCGGTAATTAGTGGCCTATGCTACTTTGGGTGCATGAAATTGGCATACACTGGGTCATTTTGTTTACCGCAGCGGATAAAAAGACCTTTTTTAAATGAGGAAGTAAATGGCTATGCGCTAATATTAAAAGTAGTGTGCAGCTATTTACTGCCTCAGCCCTTAAGGACATAAGAACATAAGAGCAGTCATACTGGGTCAGACCAATGATCCATCTAGCCCAGTATCCTGTTTTTCAAACAGTGGCCAAGCCAGGTCACAAGTACCTGGCAGAAACCCAAATTGTGGCAACACTCCATACTACAAATCCCAGGGCAAGCAGTTGCTTAACATGCCTGTCTCAATAGCAGACTATGGACTTTTCCTCCAGGAGTTTATCCAAACCTTTTTTAAACCCAAATACGCTAACTGCTGTTACCACATCCTCCAGCAAAGAGTTCCAGAGCTTAACTCTACATTGAGTGAAAAAATGTTTCTTCCTATTAGTTTTAAAAGTATTTCCATGTAACTTCCTCAAGTGTCCCCTAGTCTTTGTACTTTCGGAACGAGTAAAAAAATCGATTTACTTCTACTCGTTTTACACCACTCAGGATTTTGTAGATCTCAGTCCTATCTCCCTTATCCATCTCTTTTCAAACTGAAGAGCCCTAACCTCTTTAGTCTTTCCTCATATGAGAGGAGTTCTATCTCCTTTACCATTTTGGTCACTCTTTTTTGAACCTTCTCTAATTCTGCCATATCTTTTTCGATATATGGCAATCAGAAATGAATGCAATACTCAAGGTGCGGACGCACCATGGAGCAATACAAAGGCATTATAATTATTTTTGGTCTTATTCACCATCCCTTATTCGCCTATTTACTTGGCAGTAAGGGTTCACGCGCTGCTCATGCGATAATCAGGCAGTGCACAGCAATGTGGCCACACTGCCGATTACCACTGGGAATACTCCCCACAGTAGAAAATAGAAAATTATTTTCTACCATGGGAAACAGCGTACTCCAACTTCGGAATTAAAATGGGCACCCACACTACCCTGATGGTAGTGTCAATTTGGCATGCTCTACCTACTCATTAGCCCTACTGCAGCTTAGTAAAAAGATCCCTTAGAGTCTGTTTTGGAAGGGTATTTTGAAACTGTGCTATTTGTCTTTATGTTATATTTCTGGTTGTCAATATGCATCTGCCCTGGGAATTAGGCTTGGATGGGATAAATATTCCAGTTATATGTATGTATGTAAGCAAGCTACAGTTCCGGGAGAGCAGTGTAGTTTAAAACAAAATAAAACTTTACTGAGGTTTAGTACACAAAATATAAGTAGGGATAGTTAACAGAGTATTGAAAAGAAAAAGCTGAGGGCTGGATATTCAAAAGGAATTATCCTGATAATGGCAGCCATTATTAAGATAATTACCTTAGCTGGCACTATCTGTAGATATTCTGCAGCACTATAACGCGTGTTAAAACATTTTTTATTCAAACATGTGAAACAAATAAAACTTGGGAAATGTGGATTTTTTTCCCTGTGCACATCCTTCTAGTGAATTCAGATCTCTGCCCTGTCTCTCTTACTTCGTTTGAGTTAATATATAGGGTTTTGGTGTCGTCATATGTAACCTCTGCACCGTGAGTATAGCTCAATCTCTTACCTCTATTATCTAATGGGCCACAGTTTTTTCCAACAATGTAGATCTACAAATGAAATGGAACTCCCATGTGAAGAAAACAACAGGCTGCATATCCCTGTATTTTATCCATGGTCAAAACAATGTAGCTCTGCACTTTTACTGATTATAAAATACTGGAGCTCCATCGTGTGGTGCTAAAAACAGTAGCAATCAGAATAGAATCTCAAAGGATAGCATATGTCAATTTGTGTGAGAAATCTTAAACCAATATGATGCTTTAAGGGGCCATTTTACTAAAGGGTTGCTGTGCAGCAATCCAGAAACCACTGACCCAACGCAGCCACCTCAGGTGCACATCATTTCTGACGCTGCTTGATTTAAAAAATATATAACCCCGGGGGTTAGTGCCGGGGTACCGCAGCAGCCCTTACTGCTACCTCAATGGGTGGTAGTAAGTGCTCCCCCCGCCTCTGCATGGCCAAGCAGTAAATGTAAGCTTACTGCATGGCCATATGGGGTTTTTTTTTTTGCTTTTTACCCACTGTGGTAAAAAAGGCACTGGTGAGCAGCAAAAACGGCCACTGCACTACCACTACCACAGGGTCTTTTTTTTTTACTGTTAAAATGCTGCCACAAAAATATCTTTATCCCTGGATTTTTGGTGTTCATACTTTGGACCTTTCAATTTATAAAATGGTTGTTCATTTTGGATCTTCCCACCCATTTTCGAATAGAAAACTCCAACATTATTTCCTGTTCAAAAATGGCTGTGAGGTGGACGTTTTTATGGACATTATGAGCAGGACATCCCAATTCTGACTTTGACATCCTTTTGAAAATGCCCATCTATCCTACTATAATTGTGTTTTATGTATATTTGACTCTGTTCAAGATTTCTGTGGATGACTATCTTTAAATTCTTCAGTCCTGCTCCTGGCCAGTAGATTTCACGCTGAAATACATATGTACTACTGCAATGTACATTTGGGTGCATGGCTTCCATTTTCTTCAAGTTAATCTTGTAGACAAATATTGCTGAATATCTAGCCACAATTGACCATAAGAGCAGGAAAAGAGGCTGCAAGGTCTGAGAAAAATAAAAGAACATCATTTGCATAAGTAGCTAATTTAACATAATTCAACACTCCTCCTTCTTTAATCTGTTTATTCTTTCTTATGTATGTCTATGAGAAGGGGTTCTAAAGCCAAGTTAAATTTTAAAAAACTGACAAAAGGAATCCATTCTGTCTCATATTCCTCATTAACATGAAAGGGTCTGATAAAACGCTATTAACATATATATGAGACTTGGCCTCACTGTAAGGTAGCTCTTTTTTTCTGAAATGAGTGAGTCTGTTTTCAATCTTATGATGCCTGAAGTAGTAGAATAATTCACCTCTGACTTTGGGGCTTTGTTCCTGGCAGTAAATGTGGAAGGGAGCTAGGTTATTAAAACAATTTCAGATCACAGTGAATATCAGCACAAAGTAGTCTAGCTTGAGCCCTGCTAACACACGTCCATTCACTTCAAAGCTCAGGAGTGCCTCCCCCCCCCCCCCCCCCCCCCACTATCTTGGTTTTTTTTTTTTGCTTGCAATTTTGTGCACATTTGGTTTCCAATCTATATTTCATTTGATTAATTAAATTATACAGTCTTAAAGACCACCCATCTAGTGCCCAGATTTAAAAAAAAAAAAAGATTTATGTTTAATGCTGGTGTGCTTCTGGGTGGAGGTGGGGGATTGGAAAGGGCAGGGCTGATGCTAGACTATGGAGGAGACGGAAGGGGATGGAGCAGGGCTGATGCTGGGCTACAAGGGAGCAGTGAGGGGTAGAGAATGGAAAGACTGATGCCAGGCTACAGGGAGAGATGGGGGGGGGGGGGGGGGTTGTAGGAAGGGAAAGGCAGTGCTGATGCGGGGCTACAGGGAGGGATGGAGGGGTAGGGATGGGAAGGGCTGATGTTGAGTACAGGCAATTTCAAAATTTTGGTCCTTTATGCTTGCAATTGGTTAGGGTTTGTCTGGGTTCTACATGTTACCAAGTTGGCATGTGGTTAGTGTGGAGATCTTTATCAGTCTGAATTATCTGGCTTTTGTATTGCTGTTGGGTATATTCACTGCTTCCTTTTTAAAGATATTGCTATTGGTATTTGTATGTTCAGAATTGGTGGTGTTAAAGTTTTCAGCATAGGCACTGAGAAGCTTCTTCACAGGATTTAGTGTTACTCCACAAAGGGAGTCTTTTACTAATGCATAGTGAATGTGGGGAAGAGTGGGATTCTTTCCTGCCCAGCTGCCCCTGAAGAAGCCACTAGACCACTAGGGACCTTTAAGGTAGGCCCCACTTGCAGGGGTCTGTAGTGTCCGTGGGAAGGGGCAAAGCTGCTGCACCATAAGGTATAGGGGACGGGCAGCTGCTGGACTGTAGGGGTGATAGTGGGTAGGAGAGATGACACAGAGGTGTTGGACTATAGAGAGGGGGAGAGAGAGGGAGCACAAAGCTGCTGGACCAGAGGGGTATAAGAGAGACAGGGTGATGCTCGATAATAGGGATAAAGGGGAAGAAAGAAGGGACAGAAAAATACTGGACCATAAGGGTGGAGGGGAAGTGAGAGAATGGAAGAAGACAGGCAGAAATTGTAGAAAGGAGAATTGGACGGCACACATTGGAAGAGAGAAGACAGGAATGCAGAAGAGAAAAATTAGGACCATCATGCTTGGAAAAATAAAAAGACCAGACAGCAAAGGTAGAAAAAAAATGCTTTATCTTAAATTTAAGTGGAATACAGTGAAACATTGTTATTGCACAGGTCTGGATTATGACCAATGGCAACATGCCTCCCGATGACGACATATTTATATGCAGTACTGTAGTCCTTGATGCCTAGGTTTTTGTTTATTTTTTATCAGCGGCTTCCTGCCTGTCTCCAGAGTTGTTGAAGTGCTTCTTTGGTGACTTTTGTATGACAACCCCGGAGGCAGATTCACTTATATATGCACCGATAGTACGTGGTTCCAAGGTCTTTGTCTCCCATCTCCCACATAACTATCAATGCTCCATTGAATGTTAGCTTTGGGAAATGTGTATCACAGATGCTACTACTACTACTACTACTATTTAGCATTTCTATAGCGCTACAAGGCGTACGCAGCGCTGCACAAACATAGAAGAAAGACAGTCCCTGCTCAAAGAGCTTACAATCTAATAGACAAAAAAATAAATAAAGTAAGCAAATCAAATCAAATTAATGTGAACGGGAAGGAAGAGAGGAGGGTAGGTGGAGGCGAGTGGTTACAAGTGGTTACGAGTCAAAAGCAATGTTAAAGAGGTGGGCTTTCAGTCTAGATTTAAAGGTGGCCAAGGATGGGGCAAGACGTAGGGGCTCAGGAAGTTTATTCCAGGCATAGGATGCAGCGAGACAGAAGGCGCGAAGTCTGGAATTGGCAGTAGTGGAGAAGGGAAGAGATAAGAAGGATTTATCCATGGAGCGGAGTGCACGGGAAGGGGTGTAGGGAAGGACGAGTGTGGAGAGATACTGGGGAGCAGCAGAGTGAGTACATTTATAGGTTAGTAGAAGAAGTTTGAACAGGATGCGAAAACGGATAGGGAGCCAGTGAAGAGTCTTGAGGAGAGGGGTAGTATGAGTAAAGCGACCCTGGCGGAAGACGAGACGAGCAGCAGAGTTTTGAACCGACTGGAGGGGGGAGAGTTGACTAAGTGGGAGGCCAGCAAGAAGCAGATTGCAGTAGTCTAAACGAGAGGTGACAAGGGTGTGGATGAGGGTTTTGGTAGAGTGCTCAGAAAGAAAGGGGCGGATTTTACGGATGTTGTAAAGAAAGAAACGACAGGTCTTGGCAATCTGCTGGATATGAGCAGAGAAGGAGAGAGAAGAGTCAAAGATGACCCCAAGGTTTCGAGCTGAGGAGACAGGGAGAATGAGAGAGCCATCAACAGAAATAGAAAACGGGGGGAGCGGGGAGGTGGGTTTGGGGGGGGAAATGAGAAGCTCGGTTTTGGTCATATTTAATTTCAGGTGGCGTTGAGACATCCAGACAGCAATGTCAGACAAGCACGCTGAAACTTTGGTTTGGATGCAAGGTGAGATATCAGGGGTAGAAAGGTAGATTTGGGAGTCATCAGCATAGAGATGGTAGGAATATGCATTTCCTTTTCACTGAACAAAATACATATTTCTGTTTTTATTTCTCCCATGTTATGGTATAAACCTAGTTTGACTTACTGAGGTTCCCAGTTCAATTTATGTCTCCATTTTTCTAATTTCACATATGTGATCCTTTGTTCTGTATTTGGTGAGGGTTTGTCTGTGTTTTGCCTGTAACTGAGGTGTGGTATTCTGGTTTGCATGTTCTGTTTTACCAGTAAAAGGTGTATGGGTGTTTTACAGCCCATGTAATATTTGTAATGCTGCCTATTCAAAGGTAGGATTCGAGTTGTTTGAATCACAGGAATGAGTGCTACTATTTTATGGTAGGTTCGCTACATATATGTTGAGTTAGGATTTTTTTTTCACATTTGGTATTTAACAATGTGGAGAGATTTATATTGCTATTAATCAGATGACAAGAGATAGGGGGGGATACAGGTTATGTGAATGCAAAGCGTGTTTTCATTTAGCTCAAAAGAATTGTTATATCACTCAGTTGTCAGACCAAATGTCCATGAGGATCATGTATGTGGTGTGTCCTGACTGAAGAAAGGTTGAGAGCCACTGTTATAAAATATTAGTGTAACCGGGTATATATACACTTAACATTTAGGCATGAGCACTTATATCAGCCACACAGCTGGTATAAGTGTGTGCACTCAAGTCTGGCAGATGCAGTATACTGTAAGTTATGTTGGTAAGTTACATGTGTTAGTGGGAGCCCTGTCTATATCCCGCTCATGTTCCAATGATGTGTACCCCCCTTCCTCCCATTGAAACTAGGCACCATATAGGTTAAGCAAGACCTGGCATCACTGCGATTATGTAAATGTGGCAGGAATGTGTATAACTTACAGTACTGTGTCTGGGGAAAGGGATAAAGTTATATAGAGAGTGGTGAATATATATATATATATATATATATATATATATATATATATATATATATATATATATATATCTTGGGATATATATTCACCACTCTCTATATAACTTTATCCCTTCCCCAGACACAGTACTGTAAGTTATACACATTCCTGCCACATTTACATAATCGCAGTGATGCCAGGTCTTGCTTAACCTACATGTTGCCTAGTTTCAATGGGAGGAAGGGGGGTACACATCATTGGAACATGAGCGGGATATAGACAGGGCTCCCACTAACACATGTAACTTACCAACATAACTTACAGTATACTGCATCTGCCAGACTTGAGTGCACACACTTATACCAGCTGTGTGGCTGATATAAGTGCTCATGCCTAAATGTTAAGTGTATATATACATGCATGAATTAAGTGGGAAATGAATCCCAAGATACAAATATATATATATATATATATATATATATATATATATATATATATATATATATTTGTATCTTGGGATTCATTTCCCACTTAATTCATGCTGTACATACATAAGTACATAAGTATTGTCATACTCAGAAAGACCAAAGGTCCATCAAGCCTAGCATCCTGTTTCCAACAGTGGCCAATCCAGGTCACAAATACTTGGCAAGATCCCAAAAAACTACAAAACATTTCATACTGCTTATCCCAGAAATAGTGGATTTTCCCCAAGTCCATTTAATAATGGTCTGTGGACTTTTTCTTTAGGAAGCTGTCCAAACCTTTTTAAACTCCACTAAGCTAACCACCTTTACCACATTCTCTGGCACCTATACTATATTCTTTTTTAAAAGTTGGAAGCCCAGTTGGACCTCTGTTGCAAAGAGGACAACTTTCAAAGCTTTTGGTGCAGCTAATTAATGCATGTGAAAATGCCATTGAAAACTGCCTCTCTCACTGCAGGTAAAATAGTGTGGGGTTAGGCAGGGGATGAAAAATAATCACTGTGATTGCATCTCAATTTTCCTTGCAGCTTCCTAAATATGTATTTGAATTCGCTTCACAATAGATGCAAGCCCTGACCTCCATTATTAGCCTCCTTTTTCTAGGGGACAGCTCTGAGGGAAGGTTCTCTTTGAAAGTGTGCTTGCAGTCCTTTGAGTGCAACATACCATGCCTACTTTAAAAGTTGTTGGTTTGCTTTGTGGCATAATGACTTGCAAGTTTCACTTACCACCTCACAATTTAAGGCACACATCTTTGCTATTTGCTGTTCATTTCCGTTTGCAGTACATTGGGATATTCAATATAAATTTGCTTTGCATTTATATATAGCGCCTCGTCAAGCTTTCCGTATGGGACGCTTTCCCTGGGGATCTTGTCCGAAGTGTGGAACAGAAGGAGTAACGTTGGGCCACATGTTTTGGTCATGTCATGCTATTGTACGTTTTTGGAAAGACATACTACTACCAGTTTCTAAAATATGGCACGTTGGATGGCATTATGACTCTGCACTTCTGTTTGGCCATCCTAAGCTAGGCCCCCAGCTCCATGGGGTCTCACGGCATTTGTGTCTAAAGCCACTGTAATTTCTAAACAGGTTATTCAGGCTGAGTGGTTAACTGATAAGTATCCTTCAGTTCAGCACTGGCAGTCACGCATGATTTTGCTCATGCGTATGGAACGGATGGGTATTCAAGACTTTACCTCAGTCGCCGGAGAGCGATTTCAACAGCGTTGGAGCCCGTTTTGGAACACATTGACACCTGCGGCCTGGAGCCGGCTGTTAAATTTGTAGAACTGTGTTGGATGATTGCTGGGAGACTTATGAGTTGCCCCTATTCAGATGATTGGTGGGTGGTGAGGGAGGGTAGTTTTTGGTATGAAGCAGTGAGGATGTTTTATTGTTCTGTCCAAGATTGTGTAATAATAAAAAGGATTGACACATACAAGTTGTTGGTATCAAAAGCTTAATATAAAAGCTTAAAAGGGATCTTGCTGAATATGAGAGTGTCTGAGATCCCTTTTGTTCTTGTCACAGAAATTTGACTTATGATTGACTTAGCTTAATTTCTGTACTTAGGATCCTTTTACAAAGACGCACTAGTAATTTTAGCATGCACTAAAAATAAATACATGCTAAATATTAGAGATGCCCATATATTTCTAATGGCGTATCTAGCATTTAGAACACGCTAATCATTAGCATGCACTAAAACCGCTAGTGCGCCTTTGTAAAAGGACCCCTTATTTTCTAACTGTATCATGTTTTAGTGCCAGATGTTTTTATTACATGGTATGGTGTAGAGAGTAAAAAAAAAAAAAAGAATAATTTTTAGTATTTTGGTCACTGACATAATGAGTCATCTTGTATTTAGGTTTATCATCACTGCATGAATTTTGAAGGAAAATCACTAACTAGCTCAGCTGCAGGAAAGAATTATCACTAGAATGCCAAGTGGAAGTAGCTGAATAAAGTTGTTCTATATATTTAACTTTTTACCTCTCACTGTAGCAACTTCTCCTTCAGCATGAGCCATGCATTGCATGGCAGTCGCTCCAACACATATTGGCATGCTGATGCTCTGACCCAAGACAGAAGTTGATAGATCAATCACAGACACATCCCTGAGCATCCGAGGATACAGTCTCAATCTGGCACAAAAACAAATAAAAATTTTTAAAAATGAAAATAGGAGGAAGAAAAAATGTTCCTATATAGTCAAAAAGTGATGTAAACGTTCTGAAAATGTAGTATTTAAATCAAGTTATAAATTAAACCTGAAGGAATTATGTTTTAAATCAGATTCAGAAAAAAAGAAAATTATTTGACTGTTTCCAAGAGGGATAACTAAAGGTCAAGGTTTTTGTAAACTTTTTCAAGCCAGGTAGTGCAGACCGTGGCAGCACCTGTGACAAGCTGGTCACAATGCTGCCACAAGTATAAATAGATTGATGCCTTCAGCTTATATCTTAAATTTGTGATTCATCACCAAATTACTATTTATTATTTTAGCAATACAGATTTATGATCATTTGTGGGGGAAGTACTTATTTGATCCCCTGGAGAAGCTGAATGTGAAATGGACAGCCCCACTGGGAAGATAAAATGAATATAAGTGCTTTTTTTGTACTATTTTCTATGACTTTGATATTGAATATTGAACTTTGCCGATGAAGATGTTTGTGTGTTAAAAAAACAGTTTGGTGTATGGACACAAACAAAGGGAGGTTTTTGACTGATGATTATGCATTGAGTCCATATAGGCAGTGATTGATTGAATGAGTTCACAGATGGTATGAAACAGTAATGGAGTCTTTTACTAGGCCACAGTAGCATTTTTAGCTCCCAGTAGAAACCAGCAGGTGGTAAATGCTGAGACGCCCATTATATTCCTATGTGCGTCTGGGCGTTTACTGCCAGCTGATTTCTATTGCAAGGTAAAAAACACTACCACAGCTTAGCAAAAGACCCCCTAAGAGAACTATAATATTATACATTTATAAATCATTAAAAAGTATTATTTGAGCTATTAGGCTTTGGGTTTTCCAGCTTTTGTTGTTTGTGTGAGCACATTGGTAGGGCTAGAAAAAAAACTATTTTTTCATCTATTTCTATTATAAGGTTTTATTGTGCCATCTCACTTCCATCTTTACAGAGCTTTGAGAAAACCACATTTCAATTGTGAAGAATGACTCATTCCCCAAACTATAAAAGACAGCATGAGTAACAAAATACATAGTCATTCTACCAATTTGGCTAACAGCAGTGGTTCTGAAACCTGTCCTGGGGGATCACTAGTCAGTTGAGTTTTCAGAATATCCCTAATGAATACACATGAGAGAGATTTGCATATAATGGAGGTGACAGGAATGCATATCTGTCTCGTGCATATCCTGAAAACGCAACTGGATAGTGATTCTTTAGGAAAGGTTTGAGAAGCTCTGGCTTACAGTATTTGGCAGCTTGACATCTAGTGGAGGTACCATAAGACTACAACTTGGGGTCAGCAGTGCCATTTTGTGCCCAGATACCAAAAGGGCAAGAAAGTCCGGGGATTGCTCCTGAAGAGCTGGGGAGAGGGAGTCTTTTGGGTATGTGTGGAAGTACTATTGAAGGTGCCAAGGACCAACTTCCGGTCCAGCGTCACACCAGTATAGCTACCTAGAGCTGTGATGCTGCACAGTTTCTGAGAATCAACCTTCCTAAGCAAGAATATAGATTCCTTCAGTGCTGTTTTGCGAGTAATCCTTTTGCACAAATGTCTGGGACAAAAGAAAAGATCGACTCCATTTTTCCACCTATTGTCAGCAACAAACACCCTAAATAAGACTCGCCTATGCCAATAAAAATAGCAACACTGCGGGAAGTCTCAGAGCTTCTGGATCCTGTGAGAGTGGAGCTCTCCCAAGTTAAACTTATGATCCAGAAAAATGCACAACAAATTAATTCTGACATGGTGAATCTGTTTGCACATAATCAAACCTTTGAAGAACAGCACGAACATCTGAAAGGAAGAGTAATGGTGCTCGAAGAGGAAGCGCAAAATGCATGGAAATACCAAATTACGCTAGAGGCAATGCAGCGAGAGATGGAAGATGCAAATATTCGCAACCGACACAATAACGTGAGAAGGAACTGAAGGTGTAGACCTGGTTGTCTTTTCAAAGCAATTTTTCCCTAAATGGCTTGCCTGTACTTCCTGAAACCTTTTGAGGTGGAGCGAGCCCACAGAATCCCTCTTTGAAGACCTGACTTCATGCTGGGGCCTTGTCCCTCCATAATGAAGATCCTTCGGTATTCACAAGTTCTGGCCATTTTAACCAAAGGTAAAGCATTGAACACCTGAGATATCAGGATTCTAAGATCATCATTTTGCCAGATCTATCACCTCTGATGGTGCAAAGAAGAAAACAGCTATTAGCATTTTGTCCTCAACTTAAACAGATGGGAGTCCAATATGGAATGTTTTATCCAGTTCGTTTGAGAGTCACATATGCCAATCATACCCATAACTTCCAAGCTCCTACTCTGAAGAAATTTGTTGTGGAGTACAGTCGCTCAATGAACTCAATTTATGGACTGGGGCGATGGTTTGATAACTCACATACTTGGTGCATTAATGACTATGCTGAAGCTTTCTTTTTCTTTTTAGCGCGTCTATGCTGTTGCAACATACAATTCTATTGGGGGGGCATTCTGTGTGCTAATTATGATATATAGAAGCTCATTTTCAAAGCACTAAAATTAGCACATGAGCCCTTACTGCCATCTATTTTGTAGGTAGTAAGGGCTCACGTGTTAATTCTGCACTAATCAGTTAGTACACAGTAATGTAGATGAGCTGTTTAGTGCAGACACACCCACTCAATGAAAAAATCAATTTACACTTTTTAGCACACTGTTAGCATGTGCACATGTCAAAAGTACTGTGGAATGCTTCGGCGCATCCCACAGTATGCCATTTAACCTGTGGTAAGCACACATTACTGCTTACCACAGCTTGATAAAAGAGCCATTAGTATGGTCCTGCATAATCAGCAGAAAATCATCTTCTAGTGGCAGTAGAACTTTCATCATATACACTATTCTTCTGCCAGTAAATTTAAAAGAAATTGCTTCCTGGAGTAATGAGAAATATTTTTAAAATTCTATTGTCTTATGCCGCCCTGTTGCTCTCAGGTGGTATGAGGTCAGCATTCATGGCCCTACTGGCACAGTTATTATAGTGAAATATTCTGCTTCCTCCCTCCTCACCCTAAAAAAAAAGTCAGTGAATTAAGCGTGTTGCTTCCAAGATGTTTCTTTTCTTTCAACTCTAGGAGATCACAGGCATCAAACAAGGCTACAGTCCATGTAACATCATCCAAATTGGAAAAGATAGATAGATAGATAGATAGATAGATAGATAGATAGATAGATAGATAGATAGATAGATAGATAGATAGATAGATAGATAGATACAAATCAGTTCTTAGCTCTGTTCCCAACCTTGGCCCCTAGAGGGTAATCCAGACAACTCTCTTCCTCATATCAGTCTCAAAGGGCTATACAGACTCACTACAG
The DNA here is from genome assembly GCF_901765095.1 of Microcaecilia unicolor. Taxonomy (NCBI): domain Eukaryota; kingdom Metazoa; phylum Chordata; class Amphibia; order Gymnophiona; family Siphonopidae; genus Microcaecilia; species Microcaecilia unicolor. The sequence continues at coordinate 115,666,795 of NC_044033.1, forward strand.
AGGTTTCTACCAGCTCAAATATTTGGCACCTCTTTCAGATCCTAAATGCCAAGTCACAAGGAAAATAACCTGGGTATCCATGCAACAGTCATGAAGTCAGTACATTGATCTCAGAAAAGTACTATTGGATAATTGAAATGTTTACATGCAAAATAGGAGGCATTCCTAAAGGTCTCATATCCTAGAATTTGAGTCCAATAGTTGGGTTCTACCGCCAGACTCCTGGCAGGCACATCCTAAAAATGCGTGAAACTAAGCAATACCATTTCTGATTTACAGCATGGATTATTTTTAACAGAGAGCAAGGGCCTTTCACTTAAAAAAAAAAAAATTCTTAACATCTTCCAAGGCAAATTTTGCCCCAGGGAACTGGGTCATGTGTGAAGAACATTTTTAGAAATCTGAAGTTAACATGAAACACTTTCTTTTAGATTTTAAAAAAAAAAGCAAATCAATACTTTCAGACCCGAGAAATCTGCTTCAGGCCATTCAAAGCATGAAAGTGCATTTGTTTCCCATTAACTTCAAATTTGGGCGATTTTCCTTTAGAATAGTTTTGCTGAACAATTTGCACAAGTTCAGAATTCTTATTTGAAATTCTATCATATGGGTAAAACGTAGCTCTTCAATTATCTTTACAAAATCATTATAGTATATATGCTATGCTGTACAGGGAGCTCATATTATTAAAAATAGAGCACCCGATACAAAGCACAGATTGTATGGTACACTTCTACAACTGTTTAGACTGCAGCAGTAGAGGAAGGTGAATGGAAAAGTTCATATCAGACTTGTGGAATTTTAAATCTCGGCTTTAAATAAAACCCAATAGAATGAGTTATCTCGGTGATTATCTCCAGCCGTGAAGTCTTTGTTTTAGAACATTCAGGGGGTCTTTTACTAAGATGTGCTAGCATTTTTAGCTCATGCTGCAAATCAGCTGGTGATAAACACTGAGAGGCCCATGCCAGCTGATTTGTAGTGTGACGTAGCCCACCTTATTAAAAGACCCCCCTCAGTCAATCACACACATACACTGTATCACTAAAGTAAAATTCAATCTTTAAAATGTCCTGAGTGAACACTGACAGGCCAGCTTTATGAACAATGGAATTTAAAATTTGACCTGTAGAAATCCACTCCTTGTTCAGCTCGATTAGTTGCTGGGAGATTCTGTGTGAGCTCTGGTATTGTAATGATGGAGTGCTGGACTAGCAAAGAGATGGGTGATTGAAAATGGGATACAAATAACACTGGAGGCAATTGCCTCCTCAGAACACATGCCACTAGTCAAGGTGCACTACAGTCATGGAAGAAAAACATATTGTCATTCAGGGTATGAATCCAGCCATCCCTGAGGGTAAACACTTAATATTCTGCTACACAGCAGTAGATCAAGGAGACTTCCCTGAGTTACCAGAAGAGCTTCAGCCAGCTTCACAGGCATTTTAAAAAGTGACTGTGAAAGGCTTCCTCTAAGGCATTTGTTTAGATATAATGATCTCGGGCTGAGCTGACAGATTTCTGCATTTATTGTTAGCACTATATAAATCTGTCCCCACAGACCATCTTACCTTCTAAATGCTGCTTCATTGTCAGCTAAGGTCTGCTGATCTCCTGCTCCAGATCTATAATAATCATAGATTGACCTTTGAAGAACCTCTTTGGCATGTTTTTCAAAATCATTAGTACAAATTGGCTTTGCGGACATTGTTGAGGCTCAGCAAGCACCCTTGTGGTTTAGTTTTCACTCTCTGTCTCTCTCTCTCTCTGCTTCATCTCCCTGTAAATAATTAATGCAAGATTTTTCCAAAGTTCACATTCCCTCTCCCCCCCCCCCCCCCCCGTTTGTTTTACTTGACAATCTCCCCAGTTCTCTTCATTTTCTGTTGGACTTTGTCATCATTCTTTGTTTGCAAAATGTTCAAATGGCATTATTCCCCCACTAACAAAAATGCTGAAGTGGTATCACAAATGGATTTATTAGAACTTCGCCATCATTATATTATAGTCTGGGGACTGAAGCTGCTTATGAACAAGTTTAGAAGAATAACATTCATTGCCAGTATCTTCTTGGGATTCAGTTTTCAGACATACCATATTTATTCACAATTTAACACTCATTTTACTGAATATTTTCCAACAGGGTCAGAAGAGTAAAGACTGTAAACAGCCTGCAATTTCCTCCTGTTACTTGCTATTTCAAGCACAGTGAAACCAAGGACTGGAATTGAGTAATATGAGGCTTCATTTACAGCCACCTGAGGCTTTTTCTTTATTTTATATCTACACCTCACAAACACCCAATACACCATGTCTGGCCATTGCACCGAGTCTTCAACCAGGTGTGCCTCTGAAACTCAGTAATCATGGGTCTGGATCCAACCACTATGTGCACCTTTAAGCAACTACCATGACTCTCCTCAACCACCAACACCCCCCCCCCCCCACACACACACACACACACAAGCTGTTAACACTGCCTCTGCAGCACACACACATACTCCACTAGGGTTGCCAACTAGATCCAGATTCACCCGACAGGATTGATCCAGTCCCAGGGCCGGTCAAACCCGGTAAGCAGGGTAAGCACTGCAGGAGGGCGCCTGCCTTCAAGGGCGTCACTTTGCAAGCAATCAAGCTCTGCTGAGTAATCTCTGCTGCTCATCTCAGTCTGACTCCAAAGCTGTCAGCTCTCTATCCCGTCCCCTCCCCCTCTCAAGCAGAGAAATATCCTCCTTGTGTTTGTCAGAGGACATCACTGCTCCAACTGAATCTGGCTCTGAAATAACTTGTGGGAGCTCAGCTAACCTCTGCCCAGAGAGGGCTCAGACAGAGACAGCACAGCAGAGCCTGGACCCTTGTTTTGTCAGAGACTGCTGTTTAGTGCTGCACCTGACCCACCCTTTTCCACTCCCACCCCCTCACCCCCAACACAGCAACTCATAGGACAGGAGGGCTAGATGCCTGCTTTCAATTCCTAACCATCACCTATCTCTTATCCCCACTTCAGTAACTCCTGTTAGTCTGTCCAACTCAGATTGTAGAATATGTTAGTTTATGCTGATTAAGTCTGTCCTAGCTAGATCCTAAGCTGTGTTCTATGGGAAGGCTATTGTGCTGCATGCAGAGTCTAACTTCTTAGGATTTCAGGTTAATTTTTGAAGAATTTGAAGAGGGGCTATCTCTGTTCTACATGTGTGACTGCAAGGCCAAGTGTCTGAATAGGGATCTGTTTGTTAGATTCTGAAATTTTGATAACACATTGTTTTTCAGAGTTGGCTAGACTGTCTGTTCTCCTAATTCCTGGTCTGTGTGCTAAGTTTTTTTTCTTCTATACTGGTGTAATATTTTCAATGATGCCATGGCTGGTCAAAGGGGTGTGTCTACTGTGGGGGCAGAGCCATAGTGATCCCGCCTCTGAATGGGTAGGGGCGCCTACTAATAGACTGCAGGAGGGCACTAGAAACCCTAGGGCCGGCCCTGTCCAGTCCTAGACTTACTCCAATGCATGCAGGGACATGTAGCCTGCAATGGGGTAAGCTCAGGACTGGATCAACTCTGTCAGGTGAATCTGGATCTAGTAAAGGCCCAATCTGGGGAACCAATCAGAGAACCTCTGTATGTCAATGGACAGCAGTTGCTACCTGAGCCAACAAGCCAGCTAAATTTATTTCTTGGGTAAAAGGAGGCAGGATAAAAGTATAACGGAGATGCCACATTACCCAGTTCCAGGATAGAGACTTTTTGGCCAGTCCTGGTTTTGAATTTAAATCCCAAAGTTGGGTTTAGATGTCATATCAAAAATGCCCCTCCATATCAACTGACTTACCTTTATCCATATGTTTATTCATGCCTTCAAAAAATATATAGCAGGTTGGTGATGCAAGACGTCCCTTGGCTTAATCCAGGTTACAGAAAGGTGCTCTGATTGAGCTGCTGTCCACTGGAGGGATTAAAGCATGACACCTTCTTAATCCCCCAGTGGTTGCTGTTCCCCTCCCCTTCCACTGAAAATGAACCAGAAGGGGATATCAGGCTCTATGACAGCTTAGGTATTAAGGGCATTCTTAACAGAGCAGAAAACAGGACTAAGGAATAGGCTAGTGGTTAGTGCACTTGACTGTAAAGCAAGGGCAGCAGGTTCACATCCTGCTTTAACTCTTTTTCTTTTTTTAATTGTGAACGCTCCAGAAATAGAAAAATACCTACTATACCTAAATATATGAGACTCTTGCAAGCCTGAAGGCTATGGAAGTGGTGTACATTCAGATACAGTAGGTATTTTTTCTGTTCCCAGAGGGCTCACAATTACAAAAACAAAGAGTTGAAGTGGAATTTGAACCTGAGTCCCTTGGTTTACAGTCCACTGCACTAACCACTAGACTGGCCCTCTGCTCTGCATAGATGCCTGTATGGCCATTTTCTAAGAATGCTGCTATTCCGATGTCCATGTCCCTTGTTTTTTCCCCTGTACAAAATTTGGACATTTCAGTTTGTAAAATGAATGTTCATGCTGGATGATTCCATGCCATCTCTTGAATTCAGAGACGAAAATAGTATCTGAATTCAAGAGGGCTTGGGACAAGTACATAGGATCTCTAAGGGAGTGATAGGGAGTGTACATAAGAACATAAGCGTTGCCATACTGGGATAGACCGAAAGCCCATCAAGCCCAGTATCCTGTGGCTAATGCAGGTCACAAGTACCTGGCAAGATCCCCAGAACAGTAAAACAAATTTTATGCTGCTTATCTTAAAAATAAGTAGTGGATTTTCCAAAGTCCATCTTAATAATGACTTATGGACTTTTCTTTTAGAAAATTATTCAAACCTTTATAAACCCTGCTAAGATAACTGCTTTTACCACATTCTCAGGCAATGAATTCTAGACTTCAATTATATGTTGAGTGAAGAAATATTTTCTCTGGTTTGTTTTACATTTAATACTTAGTAGCTTAATTGTGTGCCTCCTAGTCCTCGTATTTTTGGAAAGAGTAAACAAACGATTCATGCCTACTCATTTCACTTCACTCAGTATTTTATAGACCTCTATCACATTTCCCCTCAGCCATCTCTTCTCCAAGCTAAAGAGCCCTAGCTGCTATAGCCTTTCTTCATAGGGTCGATGTCCCATCCCCTTTATCTCTGTACCTTTATTCCGCTATATCTTTTTTGAGCGATACAAGGGCATTTTAATATTCTCATTTTTGTTTTCCATTCCTTTCCTAATAATTCCGAACATTCTATTTGCTTTCTTAGATGCTGCTGCACATTGAACAGAGGGTTTCATTGTATCATCAACAATAACACCTAGATCCTTTTCCTGGGCAGTGATTTCTAATGTAGAACCTTGTATCATGTAACTATAGTTCGGGTTCCTCTTTCCCACATGCATCACATTGCACTTGCTTACATTAAATGTCATCTGCCATTTGGATGCCCAGTCTCCCAGTCTTGTAAGGTCCTCTACAATTTTTCACAATCCTCTTGCCATTTAACAACTTTGAATAACTTAGTGTCATCAGTAAATTTAATTACCTTACTAGTTATTCCCATCTCTGGATCATTTATAAGTATGTTAAAAAGCAGTGGTTCCACATAGACCCCCCGGGGAACCCCACTATCTACTCTTCTCCACTGAGAATACTAACCATTTAAACCTACTCTCTGTTTCTTATCTTTTAACCAGCTTTTAATCCACAATAGTACATTACCTCCTATCCCATGGCTTTCTAGTTTCCTCAGTTGTCATTCACGAGGTAGTTTGTCAAATGCCTTTTGAAAATCCAGATATACAATATCAACTGACTCACCTTTACCCACATGTTTATTCACCCCTTCAAAGAAATGTAGTAGATTATTGAGGCAAGATTTGACTAAATCCATGTTGGCTTTGTCTCATTATTCCATGTTTATGTACATGCTCTGAATTTTGTTCTTTATAATAGTCTCTACCATTTTGCCCGGCACCAATGTCAGCCTCAGTAATCTATAATTTCCCTGACCACCTCTGGAGCCCTTTTTAAATATTGGCATTATCTTGGCCACGCTCCAATCTTCTGGTACCATGATTAATGTTAAAGATAAATTATATATTACTAACAATAGCTCTGCAAATTCATTTTTCCATTCTATCAGTACTCAGGGATATATATATATATATATATATATATATATATATATATATATATATATATATATATATATATATATATATATATATACACACACACACACACACCATCCTGTCCAGATGATTTGCTACTCTTCAATTTGTCAAATTGCTCCATACAGTGGAGCTCATATGTTCAGCCTTCAGGATAAATGTTACCTTTATTAATTAGGCACACCAACAAAGCAGTAATGTACTCTCCTGATTCAGAGTCCTCCAACTGCATCAGGAGGTATTGTACTCTGTTGTTTTATAGATTTTCAACTGCTTTAAGAAATATTGTACTCTGCTGATACATAGTTGTTCCACTGTATTAGGAGCAACATGAAAAATCAAAAAGATAAAGTAAAGGAACTGAAATATAGAAGTAAATTAAACTGTGAAATGGAAAAACTGGAACAAGAACAGAATATCAGCAATATTCAGCTAGGGAGGATTTCTGGACAGTCTGCTATGAGAGGAAAGAAAACAATTAGGTAAGGCACAATGTCACGTTTGTGACTGCTTTCCATGTGGGGGCTCTCCTCGCCCGCTGGTGGCTGCTATGGACTGTTTTCTGTTGTCTTCCATGTTCCAGACTTCAGTGCGTCCGGTCCGGATTTTCCAGGTTGCCAGACTTGCTCTGCTGGTTTGTCCTTGAACAGCATCCTTACTTGGCTGGTGATTGCTGCAGCTGAGTGTCAGCTGCTGAGGGGCTTATTAGCTTCTGTGAGCCTTGCTTGCCTGGCCTTGGTATCAAAGGTCATCCATGAGTTCCTGGTGGTTTGTTGGAGTTCCTGCTCTGAAAGTTTCCTTTGTGTTGGACCCTGCCTGTTCCTGGACCTGGACTTTACTTGCTTCCTGTGCCTTTGACCCTTGGCCTGGACCTGGATTTTGATTTTGCTTTCTGCCTGCCTAAAGACTCTGGTTAGTTTATGGATTACCTGTGTTTGCTGACTGCCCCTTTGACCTTGCTGTGCTACTGGATAATGTTTACTGTCTACTATTAAAGCCTCTTCTAGTTATATTCTGTGGTTCCTGCCTGTTGTGTTCAGCACTGCTTTCTGCTTGGGTGATTTGCCTGCCGCTGCCGCTCCTCGGCAGTGGCCCAAGGGCTCACAAACCTAGTTCCTGCTTTGAGAACGTGACACATAATTTTTCTCCCTTAACATTCATGCCAGTGTAGTCCAGAACCTGCAAGATGTAGCAAAGCAGTTCCCCAAATATGGATGTACTTGAATCCTGTGGCCAAATAAAACCTTTGAATGTATGTAGCTAGAAGAATTACAGAGAACAAAAATAAGTTTTGAAGGCTAATTAGAATCCAGCACTTAGATCAGTGATGAAATATGGAGAGCATCCTAGCAGATACCTCAGAAAAAGAAATAGATTGGAAGAAAAATCAAGAGTAAATGGATAAACCGTGTACAAGATCTGAAATACGAAGTAGAAAACCCAGAATTCTGGTGAAGCCTTTGTAGTGTAGCATTGAAGTGCCACAGACAGAAGAAGAAAATGTTCCCCATTTGAAGAGAAAGAAGGCTATAGTACACTAAAGTGACGATTCTGGTGAAAGAGTTGAAGTAAAAGCCTTTCTGCAATAATGCCAGAAATATTACTAACCAGAAAACAAAGGGCCGATGAAGCCTTGTGCCACACAATCTGGAATGTGAGCATTCTAGTCAATAGAATGGATGCTGAAAAGTAATTTTTAAGCAAATGGAAACATGAAAAGTAGTACGAAGGAAAAGAAAGGGCCGAACCAAGGTCATAACCTTAGGCAATCAGCACCAGAACTCCCAGGGTAGGCCCCATAGGTCCAAGAGTGAAGTGTTAGAAATGCACCTATCTACTCATCAAAATCCAAACTTAGCTGCAAGGAATTAAAATTGAAATGTCCTTAACAAAGCAGTGGACAACTATTTGCTTTCCTGATTACTACCCAAAGAATCAACTTCCCAGCAATGCCTGATAGAATCCATTACCAAACATGGAGAAGCATGTACCACAGCAGAATAGACATCCTGTGGCAGCCTCTCAGTTCTCCATGTCGCTGGTCTGAGTGAAGATGAGAAGCAAGTGCTGTTAACAACGAGACTGCAATAGGGATCAGATAGCAGAGTACACCAACTGATGCTTCTCTGAAGTTTCATAGGTGGGGGAACTACACAGACTGTGCTACTTATAACTTATGCCTACTGATATGAAACCAAACAAGTGCATTCTACACTCAAAAGAAAGTGCTTGCTACTTAAAAAATGTTAGCAGGACCAAATAGGAGCAATAGGTGCAGTTCTAGAGCAGAGTTGACTTTGATAATGACCACTCTCAAGACTTGCAGCAAGAAGATAATTTAAATGCTGGGGGGAAACCATAGCTGGAGATGATGGAGCCAAAAAGAGCAGTCTAACACAGTATAAGTGCAGAATGGAGTTCCCTAGCTGAAGGAAGTCAACATAAATAAAGGGTAGAATAGAGGTAATAGCTCCATGCAACAGCATAGCCAATATTTTGAAAATCCACTGAAAAACTCAGGATGCAACACGGGTAATACCTCCAGCTGAATCAAAGCTGACTTCCTCAGTATGCGGTGCAGATGAGACTTCTAGGTGAAAAACAACTGAAATGTGAGCCTGTAACTGAGATACTACTAACAGAATGTAATGAAGCTGATACTTCCCTCATGAAATATAGCCGATTATCTCAGGACATTATACGGCAGAGAGAGACTCAGGATAGTATACATAACAGACTGTTGCGAGAGTGAGGCTACAATACATCTGAAATAGAATACCATATGGAAGAGACTCAGGGTACGACACAACCTGACTACTCAGACTATGATGCAAATTGGGTAGACCATATGGTCTTTATTTGCCTCCATTTTTCTATGTTTCTATCTCATGTATTTTCGAACAGGCTGTATCCTGTTTGAAAATACATGTGAGATGGACATACATTTGGGACATTCTGACTTGGACATCCTTTCAAAAATGCCCTTCCACACCAATGAAGGGGGCCAGTGTGATGTAGAGAGGCACATAATTTGTTCTCAGACCACTTCTCTTCTCACTGGCAATGGGAAAGTGGATGGGGAAGAGGTACCAGTGTGGAATTCACATAAAAGCACAAACCAGAGCTCAATATGCTACAGAATGGGACCCAAGGACCTGGCTGAGAACTAGGCAAAAGAAATATTGTTTGCTAAATCAAATCTGTGTGACCTCTTCAGCCTTATTGCATTGTATATTTCTATCAGATAGCTTTGCTACTGAAAGAAACAAATCTAATAATATAAGACAAAGAATAAAATAATCGAGATCAATAGAACTTTAGGTATCTTTTTGAAGAACCCTTTATAGTTTTATAATGTGAAATCATACAAAAATGTCCCAGAGCTTGTATAAATATAATAGCAAAATCAGCTCAGATTTAAAGGGATGGATGGAACCGAAGAGGAGTTAAGTTGGAAATACTAAATTAGTAGTGTAGGTACCATAAATGAGGAAATTCTAAATATGCAAAAGAAAAATGGACTCTGTTGGGATTTTAATTGAGTTAACCTACTTTATTTCAGATTCTGTGGCAGAAGATTTGCAGGGAAATGCTTTCCTGTAATTGATATTATATAAAAGCTCTGTGAGGGATATGTTTTTGATGATGTATGGTTTATACATGCATTTCCGAATATGAGAGAACTGTGAACTGGAAAACCCCTAACACTCAACTGCCTCTCAGAGTTGATTAATATATAATGAATGAGATTTAAGTGCTAAAAGGAACAAGTATTTTCCATTTCTGCAGTCCCACACCCTAACTCTCATCAGATCGCAGTGCTGGGTTTAGCACTATTTTTCTTATTATTCAATTACCTTCCATTGACTCATCTAATCAATGGATCAGTTTCAAGATGCATATGTAAAGGGTCATGGAATTGATATATTGCCTTTCTGTGGTATAACCAAAGTGGTTTATGTTTATTATATGCAGGTACTTTTTTCTGTTCCAAGTTTTTGTACCTGGGTTAATGGAGGATTAAGTAACTTGTCCAGAGTCACAAGGCGCTGCAGTGGGAACTGAACCCAAGTCTCTAGGTTCTGAGCCCACTGCACTAAATAACTTCTGATCCCATCTCTAGGGTTACTTAAGAGCACTGGTTCTCAACCCAGACCTTGGAACCCATCCAGCCAGTCAGGTTACATTCTGTGGAGGAAGTGTATGCAAATCTAACTCATGTGTCCCTAGGAGTGGGTTGAGAACTCCTGCTTTAGGGGGAAAGATAGGGTCCTTGTGGGCAGGGAGAGACAAGTTTCCCAAATGCCTGAAAGGCTGACTAGTAAACTCACGTGTCAGTACTTCTCACAAAGAAATCAGTCTAAAACAATGGAGTATAGATTTTAAAAATCAAAATCACTTTATATGGTGAAATCCTTCAAAGGTCTATTACAATAAATTTTAGATTTTTGTTGTGTATGTAGGAGATATTGAGAAAACTAATTGATGCCAACCTGGTTGGGGAAAGGGGAAGAACCAAATCACAAGGGGCATGTCAGGGGTATTTTGAACATCTCACAGTAGCCTCCCAAACATCCACTCTTTTTCGATTTATTTATATGTACACATTTTTTCAAAAAACCCACATTAAAGAAACTTTTTGTAGAGATATATATATATGGGGATCATCAGAATCTTCATTAGCAGTCCCTTCCGGGCACAGCGTCCCATATTTTAGGGCGCCATGTAACTCTTCATGGATCTACCCACTTCATATTTTTTCTTTATTGCTTTCTAATCTTTATCTTTATCTTCTTATTTTTAGTTCTTCATCTTACGACTTATACAATTATAACATTTCATTACTTATAAGTAGCAAATCACTTAGCTTTTCAGCAGCAATTTTTGCAAGCAAGCCAAACCTCTGAGTATTTTGAAGTCAGGATTAGGGTGAATTTAGGGCATGTCAAACACGTGAATGTTTTACAGCCATAATGGAACAACACAAAAATGTCCAGGGTGAAAATCTAAACGGTTTGGTCTAGACCTGTTTTTACAATGAATAAAGCAGAAAAAGGTGCCCTAAATGACCAGATGACCACTGGAGGGAATCATGGATGACCCACTCTTACTCCCCCAGTGATCACTGACCCCCTCCTACCCTCCAAAAATGTGAATAAAAATATTACTTACCAGTCTCTTTGACAGCCTCAGATGTTATAGCCAGGTCTATTAGAGCAGCATGCAGGTCACTGGAGTAGTGTAGTGATCAGTGCAGTGCACTGAGGAAAAGAGGACTCAGGCCCATATCCCACTCTAACTTGGCCCCTCCTAAATCCCAGTGGCTTGATTATCATTCATATATGCTGACAATGTTCCATAAACATATCCTTCAAAAAGAACATTCAAGACAATCTTACAAAAAGCAAAACTTGGCTTAAATTTGATGGAAACCTGGGCCTCAGAATCCAAACTAAAGCCAAATAAAGAAAAAACTACATTCATGGTCATTACCAACCTATTTGACCAAACCGACTACAACAGTTTCACAATTGACAACACTTTCCTGTAATTGATATTATATAAAAGCTCTGTGAGGGATACGTTTTTGATGATGTATGGTATTCACATGCATTTCCGAATATGAGAGAACTGTGAAATGGAAAACCCCTAACACTCAGCTGCCCTTAGCTTAAGAGTATTTCTCAGAGTTGATTAATATATTATGAATGAGATTTAAGTGCTAAAAGGAACAAGTATTTTTCATTTCTGTAGACCCATTCCCCATTGACAATAATCTGAAAATTCTAGGCATTATTATAGACAAACATTTAACATTTGATAATCAAGTTTCCTCAGTAATCACAAAATCTTTCAGGTCTCTTTGGAAACTAAAAAGGATCAGACCCTATTTCTCATCAGAAACATTCAGACTATTGGTACAATCATTAACATTAACCCAATTCGATTATTGTAATGTCATATATGCTGGCTGTAAGGAGTACCTGTTGAAAAAAAACTTCAAAAACAGCTCAAAACACTGCAGTCAAGTTCATATACAAAATCTCTCGTTTTGAAAGTGCCTCCCCTTTATTAATCAAATTACACTGGCTTCCTGTCAAAGCGAGCATCATCTTCAAATTATGTACCCTTATCTTTCAAATACTAAATGGCACAGCTCCAGACTACATGGTACCATTAATAAACTTACCTCAAAGAAACACTAAATATGAGACAAGAAACTATCTGACTACACCTCCCAAATTGCAAAAAAAGTGATCTACAAAACTGTCCACTCTGCAGACTCCACTTGCCTAGGAACCAAATGGTAGAACTCCTTACTACCCAAAATAAGAAATATACAGGAATATAGTAGATTCCGCAAAATCCTAAATCGTTCCTATTCAAACAAACCCTCACAAAGAACAACCATATCTCAATTATTACCTGAATTGGTTATTACTCTATTTACCATTAACTTTTTCTTTGCTTCAGGTACAATTTCTCATTCATAATAGATTTTCTAAATGTTAAATATCCATAGCTATCCCAGTATGTTTATGATACTGTATTGTAAAATTGGAATCTTATAACAGATTACTTTCTTGTGCATTATTCTTTGTTAATAAGTATCCTATACTGTTTATTGTAAGCCACATTGAACTCAAACTTGTTTGGGATAATGTGGGATATAAATGTCACAAATAAATAAATCTATGTTTTCATTTGTACATTTTTTTAATGGCCTAAAGCACAGAGCACAAAAGCTTGCTACGAATGGTATTTAAAAAAAAAATTAAAAAAGATATTTTGTAGTTTCGAAAATGATCATGTTTCCTATTCAGATTTGGGATGTTTATTGCAAAACGTCCAAAGTCCAACTTAGACATCATATCGAAAATGCCCCTCCACGTAACTTTGTAAGTCTAAGTGCTTTGAAAATACACCTCCTAGGCTACTTTAGCTTTTATTGTAACCTCACTATTGAAATGCACTAATTTGTTAGTATCGTGATAGAGGAAAAGATAGCTTCATAATCCTCCTTGACATGAGTGCATCATTCAACCACACACAAGTCTGGGCACCAGCTAGCAACAGGGGCACCCAAACTGAGGGCCACAAAGATATCCAACAATCCAAGAAAGTCTCTTGGTCACACTGACTGACCTGGGCATAGCCTGGGCCAGATAAATATCCAGAAGGCTGTAGGGTTTTCAGCTGGGGCTTTATTTCTCTTTTACTCTCTGTTCTCTTTCCTTTACCAGTCTGGTAGCAAATAAGGTATACTCTCATTCAAAGAAAAGACTCTAGTCCAGAGAGTTATGCAAAATAACCACACTTTACTGAATATTCTGCAACAGGCAGTTCAAACCTTCTTTAATACAATTTGTAATTCAACTCGATAGCAGACGCAAACTATAAATCCAGAGCAAACTTAGGGATGTGGTGTATCTTCTCCAATGCAATTTGCAATCTTACAGTATGTACATATTCCCAGCTCCTCCTGTCTATACCTATCCCTTCTGGGTGTAACAACTTAAGGCTATGCCTGCAGCACTTGTGCAGTAAGCAGATCGTCCTGTAGATCCGACCTCCCTGTCTGTCCACACTTTCCTCAAGAGGAGTATCTATCTGGGCTACCACCTTTGGCTCTGTACAGATCTTCACTGTTCCTTCTCCCAGGCTCGGATCCCCTATTTCCCACCTGGAGCACTGTTTCTCACGGTTAATGCTTTACTGGCAGAAACCTTCCTCTTTGGTCAGTCTTAGTTTCTTGAACCCATCCAGGACTTCCTCTCTCCTCCAAGGGTCTCAGCGGGGGTACAGGCAACCAAAGACCTCATACAAACTCCAACACTAACATTTATTAACTCCTAACTCCTCCTCTACTGTCATTCAACAACCAGGAACATTTTCTTCTGCAACTTACCCAGGAACCCACCCCTTGGGCTGGATTCTTTACCACCTACAACCTCAGACCCCCCCCCCCCCCCGAAACTCTGGAGAGTTCTCTTGTGTTCTTTAGCAATTCCCATTATAAGGGGAGATTACACTATATGTAGGCTAAGGCAATTGTGTTCACTCATTTTTAAGTTGGGTCTACTTTGGATCCTCAAAACTGCTGACAAGTGTGTGTCAATGACACCTGCACCATCAACCCACTTCAAACTTTTTATTGTGTGCATCCTCAAGGAGGTGGGCATTTCTATATACAGTACATTCACTTCATCTATTGAGAAATGCCTTGTCTTTGAAGCATGTGGCTCTTTCTTCCATCCACTTCCCCCTTTCTGCCATGAGCTTGGTAAAGAGACAGAGAGTAACAGAAAAAAAGTCAGAATGATGATGAGAGCCACCCCAGAAATCTCCAGGGACCCCCATTGGCCCTGGAGCCTTGCATTGAAGAAAACTGGGCTAAGGAATATTGGCCTTACAGGTGTGGTTTTAAACTGGTTATTCTATTTTCTGAATTTGGAACCTTTTTTTTTTGGACTCATATTCAAACTTACCAGCTACATTCCCAACACCCTGCAGTGTGCCCAGAGCTCTATCCTAGCACTCACACTGTTGCTGTTTAACTTTTGTTATCCTCTGGAGACTTACCTATCGTGATGTATAGAGATGTATATGTGTTAAAGGGAACCTGCTTGCAGCACTAACACAATTTGAGCTGGGTTTTGTGTGAGAGAGAATTGCTGTAATGAACACACACAGCCTATAGTATAATGTCACATGCTGCTGTGGGTGTCTAAGCAGTGCTGAAAATTGGATAAGACTGCATATGTAGGTATGAGTGTGCTCAGGACATTTGAAAGGAAATAAAAATGTTTTGCTTTAGAAGAAAGGACTACATGTTTGGGAAAAGAGTGCAGGAATGAGGAATGCTAGGGAAGTTCTTTCCCTGCACATGCAGATTCAGAACTCAGTCCTTTAATCAAGATGCAGTAAAAGGACCCCTTGTGGTGACATTGGTGCACCGGTTCGCTGCTTGCCGAGGCCCCCTTTTACCACAGAGGGTAAAAGGTATTTGGCTTTTTTTTTTAAAGGAAATGGACATGCAGTAAGTGAACCGCTTGCTGTACAGTCCCCTACGCAGCACTCCTGTGAGTTTGTTGCTGTGCACCAGAGCACTGCAGCACACAGTTTGGGAAAACACTTGCGAAGACGTCCAAATCAAAACTATTTGGACGTCCCTTCCTCCAGGTCTCTCTCAGCCAATCACAGCACGTTTAGCTGTCACCGGTATCAGTTAAACGTGCTGTGATTGGCTGAGAGAGACCTTGAGGGAGGGAAGTCCAAATAGTTTTGATTTGGACGTCCTCGCATGTCCCGATCCTGGGGGGGGGGGGGG
Source organism: Microcaecilia unicolor (assembly GCF_901765095.1). Classification (NCBI taxonomy): domain Eukaryota; kingdom Metazoa; phylum Chordata; class Amphibia; order Gymnophiona; family Siphonopidae; genus Microcaecilia; species Microcaecilia unicolor. The sequence continues at coordinate 115,682,294 of NC_044033.1, forward strand.
GGGGGCGCAAGCTGAAAACAACCTTGGAGGGGACAAGGAGAATGTTGAGAGAACCTCCATGGCTGTGGTCATTTCAGGCACGTAAGAAAAACACGTCTGAGAAGGACGCCCATCACAAAGGCTGAAGGAAAACATCCAGATGCTCGTCAGGGACGTCTTTTTTTTTTCCCTGACGAGCACTTGGATGTTTTTTTTCAGCTTTTGTGATGGGCGTCCTCTTCTGCATGAGACCCGCTCAGTAGCCCCAACAAGAGGTGCAAACCTCCCGTTTTCCACGGTGCATGGAGTCAGAAAACAGCTGTGCATCTGCTAATTAGCTCATTATAATAACCTGTAGATCATTTGCATTCTGTTTTCGTTAGCTGCTATCGTGACAGGAAAATGTCTCGGGGAACCCATTTGTGCATGTTCCAGTTTACTACTTGCATGCTAAACTGGCTAGAACCAGTTTAAAAACTATGTTGCTGGCTCGTTAAGTTTAGTGCATCTGGCCCTATGTTAGAAAGACACTCAGGACTCAGTTCTATAAATGACACCCAAATTTGGGCACTGATAAAAATTAGCGCTATTCTATAAATGGTGCTCAGAGTTGACGCTGTTTATATAATAGCATTTGGTGCCGGGATCCACACCTAATTTTAGGCATGAAGATTTACACCAACTAAAACCTGGTGTATAGTCTCACGCTTAAATTAAGCATGGATCTCCCTTGTTCAGTAAAGCTGCACACAAATTCCAGGAACTCCCCTGATCTGCCCATGACTTTGCTCCCTTTTCGGACCCACATGTAAAATTTATGCACAGATCCCAGTGCCTAAAGATGTGCGCTCAAATTTTAATACTAATTAGCACTGATAATTAATAGCACCCAATTATTGACACTAATTGGCACATTTATTAATTAAATTGTGTGCACAAATTGGATGTGCACCCATATTTGTGCATGCAATTTTGAGCACCAAATAATTGGGGTGATAGAGATTGAGGTACAGACAGTCATATAAGCACATTGAAGTTAGTATGGTAGTCAGTTCAAAGTGAAGAAAGTTGAGCTTAGGTACATGCTTTTTATTACTTCCTTCAAATGAGAAAGATCTATAAAGGAATGCAAATATATTTCAAATATCCTCTAAAATTAAATGCATTGTAGTTAATGTTTGCACAGAAACACAGCTGTGAGAACCATTTTTAAAGGTAGCTTCATTTAGTACACATTTTTTAAAATTGTAATAGTTTAAACATCATTTATATATCATCTTCTGCAATAAAAGCGTGTTATTGTATATATGTTGTAATAATTCTTCCCAAAATTCTGCAGTTAGCAACTTTAGTGGGGATTACTATCACACTATGTTCTATTTTGTTACCAAGTCACCATTATTCTGAAGCAAGTTTGCAATATCTTATGGTGTCACTGTGACAATAAGAGGGGAAACTGCAGTCTTGCAGAAGAACTGGGCAATGGGGTTCAATAAGAAGTTCAATAACGCTACCCATCTCCTAATGGAGCAGCACTGTCTGCCTATTCTCTTCAGGTGGAAAATGTAAGATTTTAATGTTAACACATTGTTTTCTTACATAACGTACAGATTTTCTCACCCCATACACCCTTTCTTGCACCCTGAGATTATCCATCCCTATCTCCCCATAAGAATTAATTTAGAATCTATATATTCCAGCATTTTCTGCTGCCTGGCATCCTTTTTAGAGTTTGTCCTACACTTTTGAGAACAGAGAACTCCTATATTCAATTCAGAATTGGAGCTATGGATCTTTTTACTAGCACTGGGTACATGGGAATGTCTTGCACTATGGGGAAAGTTCTACAAAGTGGGTGACAATAGTTAGGCACTAACCCCACCTTCTAAATATGGCACCCAATGTTGGGCAACAATCCAAAATGTGTGCCCAACTAAATCAGCTAACAAGCCAATTAATGCTAACTGGATGCTAACTTGCACCAATTGGCACCAGTTAGAATTTGTGCACACACCTTGCTTTGCGCTATTCTACAACAATGTGCGTCCAAATCTCATAGCACACAACTGAAAAGGGGGCGAGGCTATAGAAGGTGCCTGGACGGGTAAGGGGCATTCCTAAAAGATGTAAGCAGTGTTATAGAATACCAGGGATGTGCACCCAAACTAGGCACCGGAAATCACACCTGGTTTCAGCAGTTGTAAGTCTTGGGCCCTAAACAGGCACCCAATGCTATTCTATAATGGGTACTTATCTTTGAGTACCCATTATAGAATAGAGTACCAATTTGTACTCATAAATGACCAGAACATGTGTACACACATACATGCAATAATCCAACTACACATCATTCTATAAATATATGTATATCATCAATATCATGTAGTTTTGCAAGTGGACATACACATAGGCAGAGTCTGGATAGAAAGGGGAAAAACCACCAAAGTGAAGGAACAGAGGAAACCTTCCAGAGTCCGTAGAACAGTCAATCAGTAAGACAAAACAAATGAATCTTCCAACACTTAATCACATGTACAATTGGTGAGTTCTCATAAGTACATAAGTAATGCCACACTGGGAAAAGACCAAGGGTCCATCGAGCCCAGCATCCTGTCCACGATAGCAGCCAATCCAGGCAAGCTTCCCAAATGTTCAAACATTCTATACATGTTATTCCTGGAATTGTGGATTTTTCCCAAGTCCATTTAGTAGTGGTTTATGGATGTAGTTTATTATAAGGCGAAAAGGCCCTGATATGGGACCATGTTTTGACTTGAGAAAAGCCTGCCTCAAAGGTATGGCTGACCTTTTTGCAGATGAAATTTAAACAGTGCTCTTCTTCAAAGTCTTAGGAGCACCTTACCACAAACCATTGACCTAGCAGTAAGGTCTCATGCGGTAACAGGGCAATAATGGTCTACGTGCCTCAAATTCCACTTGACACGCATCAGAAAAGAAAAAATATTTTTCAGGTGTGCGTAGCGGATGTGCGCCACAATTGAAATTACCACAAGGGCCATGTAGTAACCGGGAGGTAATTCTAATTTGAAGCATGTTGGGTGCGTGGATAGGCACCTACGTGGCTTAGTAAAAGGGCCCCAATGTATGTAATAGGTCAAAACGTCCATGAGGTAAATGCTCACATTTTAGTTTAGATCTAAAATATGATGGCTACAAGCGGAGAGAATATGCAAAATTTTATTTAATGACATTAAGAAAGATATCTTTGATTACTTATCTTATGATTTTTGCTGTATTTTTCAAAGAACTGTGTTGTGCAAGCTTATTTCTTCTACCATTTAAGTTCATGTTCTACTTAATTACTGCTTTATCTGCAACCCATTTAGAAGCTTGACATTCTGTCTAGTGAGATATTGGTCTCTAGGACTTAGAGCAAATTTCAATGTTAGAATGCTGGATATAGATTTATAGAGCAACTCTTCTCTGGAGGAGGCAGGGCTGCCGAGAAACTGGGCCGGGCCCGGGGCAAGGCCACCCCTGCCGCCACTGCCCCCCCCCCCCCGAGGTTGCCGCCTCCACTCCCCCCCGAGGCCGCTGCGCCGCCACCGGGCCGGACCCCCTGCATTGAAATCACAGCACCTCACCTCCGTGTGAAAGCGCAGCAGGCAGCATTAGATCACCTCCCTTCGGGCCTCCTTCCCTCCCTGTGTCCCGCCCTCACGGAAGTTATGTCAGACGAGGGCGGGACACAGGGAGGGAAGGAGGCCCGAAGGGAGGTGATCTAATGCTGCCTGCTGCACTTTCACACGGCGGTGAGGCGCTGTGATTTCAATGGAAGGGGCCCGGCCCGGTGGTAGACGGTCAACGACGGAGCCGAGGGCAGGCGGTTGGGACTGCGGCCCAGGGAATTTTGTCCCCCCTGCCCTAGGGTTACCATATGGGTCCAGAAAAAGGAGGATGGATTGAGCCAGCCGGGTTTTACTTCCAGTGCTTTCAATGGAAGTAATTGAGCCAGCCGGGTGTGGCCAGCTGGGTTTTACTTCCAGTGCTTTCAATTGAAGTAATTGAGCCAGCCGGGTTTTACTTCCATTGCTTTCAATGGAAAGCAATGGAAGTAAAACCCGGCTGGCTCAATCCGTCCTCCTTTTTCTGGAGCCATATGGTAACCCTACCCTGCCTTCCCCTCTCGGCGGCCCTGGGAGGAGGAGGAGGAGTGCAGAGGGATTCAAGTTGTAAAGGACCATTACCAAGAAACTGTAACAAGGAAAAGTATTCATAAGAAAACATACTAAAGACAAACCCTCTAATTCTATACAGTGCTCCAAAACTTAGGCACCTAACTTTTGGCACTCAAACAGAAGCTAAGTGCCAAAGGGGGGTGGGGAATAGCAGTTAGGCACCTAAGTGCATTTAGGCACTATTCTGTAATTTAAAATCTGAGTGTTCTAATGCATACATATAAAGTATCACATAAAATGTAAAATGAGTTTATCTTGTTGGGCAGACTGGATGGACCGTACAGGTCTTTATCTGCTCTCATTTACTATGTTATGTTATGTTATAACTGCAAAGAGGGCATTCACGTGGGAGAGGAATGGACCAATTAAGTGCATAAGAGGTTAGTTTATAAATTCACACTTTTTCAAAATTTTCATTGATCATCACATCACCAGATGATGAACCCATTTATGTTTTTAATCATCCCTTTTATAGTTATTGGGCAAACTAACAATACATTTTTATTCAAAAATCACTTACTTAATGAGTGAAACACATATTTTATATATCGACTGTCTATGATTATGTTCATATGTGCAAACTTTATTACATTTTTCATCTAATCTATCTGTCTACATACCTTTAATTTACTATTTTTTTACTTATATATATAATATTTTTTAGGTATCACAATATATATATTTCTTCATCTATATATATTTTTTTAGGTATTACAACATTTCATTCCTTTTTGTTTTTCCTTTTTTGTCTGACATTTTTAATAATAACTTTTTTGTATCGCCCTTGTTTTTTTTCCCTCTTGGTTCATTATTTTAGATCGTCACCTCGGTAATCTGTATTTTTTGTATTTTCATGTGTACAGACTATTTTTATATTATGTTTATACCGTTTTGATATATTTTGATGTATGGGTATTGCGCGAAGTTCTGCTATCCATTATAATGCAGATAGGCACTACCACAGTTCAGTCCTATCCTATCTAATTAATCTAGGAATCTTCATGATATTGACCCTTCATCTCTATCCTCCCATGTTTCAAAACTCCTCTCTACTGTGGCACCATCCATGTCTGTCAACGAGGCTGTTTCTTCTTACAACAATACTCTATCCTCTGCCTTAGACACTCTTGCACCTATGATGATCCGCCCTGTAAGGCGTACAAAACCCCAACCTTGGCTGACTTCTAATATCCGCTACCTACGTTCCTGTACCCGCTCCGCCGAACGCCTCTGGCGGAAATCTCGGGCCCTTGCTGATTTCTTACACTTTAAGTTCATGCTGACCTCCTTCCAATCTGCTCTTTTACGTGTCAAACAGGATTATTATATCCAACTGACCAACTCTCTTGGCTCTAATCCTCGACTTCTCTTCACCACATTGAACTCTCTCCTCAAGGTGCCCCCTCCCCCAACTCCCCCTTCATTATCTCCTCAGACCCTTGCTGAATTCTTTCACGACAAGGTTCAAAAGATAAACCTTGCTTTCTCTACCTCACCACCTCTCCCTCCACTAGTCCGTCCCCCTCTCTCTCCTTCCCCTCATTCCCTTTCCTCCTTTCCTGAAGTTACTATTGAGGAAACTACACTTCTCCTTTCTTCCTCAAAATGTACCACCTGTTCCTCTGATCCCATTCCCACCCACCTTCTTAATGCCATCTCTCCTACTCTTATTCCTTTTATCTGTCACATTCTCAACCTCTCACTTTCCACTGCAACTGTCCCTGCTGCCTTTAAACATGCTGTGGTCACACCTCTCCTTAAGAAGCCTTCACTTGACCCTACTTGTCCCTCTAATTACCGACCCATCTCCCTCCTTCCTTTTCTCTCCAAATTACTTGAGCGTGTTGTTCACCGCCGCTGCCTTGATTTTCTCTCCTCACATGCTATTCTTGACCCATTACAATCTGGTTTTCGCCCTCTCCACTCAACCGAAACTGCGCTTACTAAAGTCTCCAATGACCTATTACTGGCTAAATCCAGAGGTCAATATTCCATCCTCATTCTTCTTGATCTTTCCGCTGCTTTTGACACTGTCGATCACAGCATACTTCTCGATACCCTGTCCTCACTTGGATTCCAGGGCTCTGTCCTTTCCTGGTTCTCTTCCTACCTCTCCCTCCGCACCTTTAGTGTTCACTCTGGTGGATCCTCTTCTACTTCTATCCCTCTGCCTGTCGGCGTACCTCAGGGTTCTGTTCTTGGTCCCCTCCTCTTTTCTATCTACACTTCTTCCCTTGGTTCATTAATCTCATCCCATGGCTTTTCCTACCATCTCTATGCTGATGACTCCCAAATCTACCTTTCTACCCCTGATATCTCACCTTGCATCCAAACCAAGTTTCAGCGTGCTTGTCTGACATTGCTGTCTGGATGTCTCAACGCCACCTGAAATTAAATATGACCAAAACCGAGCTTCTCATTTTCCCCCCCAAACCCACCTCCCCGCTCCCCCCGTTTTCTATTTCTGTTGATGGCTCTCTCATTCTCCCTGTCTCCTCAGCTCGAAACCTTGGGGTCATCTTTGACTCTTCTCTCTCCTTCTCTGCTCATATCCAGCAGACCGCCAAGACCTGTCGTTTCTTTCTTTACAACATCCGTAAAATCCGCCCCTTTCTTTCCGAGCACTCTACCAAAACCCTCATCCACACCCTTGTCACCTCTCGTTTAGACTACTGCAATCTGCTCCTTGCTGGCCTCCCACTTAGTCACCTCTCCCCTCTCCAGTCGGTTCAAAACTCTGCTGCCCGTCTCATCTTCCGCCAGGGTCGCTTTACTCATACTACCCCTTTCCTCAAGACCCTTCACTGGCTCCCTATCCGTTTTCGCATCCTGTTCAAACTTCTTCTACTAACCTATAAATGTATTCACTCTGCTGCTCCCCAGTATCTCTCCACACTCGTCCTTCCCTACACCCCTTCCCGTGCACTCCGCTCCATGGATAAATCCTTCTTATCTGTTCCCTTCTCCACTACTGCCAACTCCAGACTTCGCGCCTTCTTCTTGCTGCACCCTACGCCTGGAATAAGCTTCCTGAGCCCCTACGTCTTGCCCCATCCTTGGCCACTTTTAAATCTAGACTGAAAGCCCACCTCTTTAACATTGCTTTTGACTCGTAACCACTTGTAACCACTCGCCTCCACCTACCCTCCTCTCTTCCTTCCCGTTCACATTAATTGATTTGATTTGCTTACTTTATTTATTTTTTGTCTATTAGATTGTAAGCTCTTTGAGCAGGGACTGTCTTTCTTCTATGTTTGTGCAGCGCTGCGTATGCCTTGTAGCGCTATAGAAATGCTAAATAGTAGTAGTAGTAGTAGTAGATCCTTGAGATAGACAGTAGTGCTGTTTTGTGCTTTCAGGATTAGCGCCTTGTTGTCCAATTAATTTTCCATCAATGAGTTTAATCAATGAACTTGGGCAGGCAGTTCGAACACTTTTTTTATATTAAGTTCTACATATCTCTTCATACATATGCGGTTTTAAAATTTTTTTTTAATATGGCGCTTTGTAATATTTATTTGTGAAGGAACCGGTTTGACGTCATTTCCTGTTATTTTTATTTTTATTTTCAATTTTTCTTTGTGACCTTCCTTTTTTTCCCATTGCTTCCCATTGCTTTCCAATTGCTTAGTTTGTTGCTCATAACATGTTTCACATCTTTTTAGCGTTTTTTACACATCTTTACGAGATCAGTGTGACATCATTTCCCCTGTTTTATTTTAAATCCTCCTGGGGTCCCACAGTTCTGATTTCGATTCTCTACTTGTGAATTACTGGCTCGACAGGGAAGTCTGTGCAGCAGCACCCCGGATTCGGTATGTAGTAAAAAATTAAGTTTGTGATTAAGTTTTTGTGCAGCACATAGTGCCTTCAACATAGGTGAGCTCCAAGTACTAAACGGCGATTTACTATATCCTGTTTTTCAGTTACACCGGATTGTTTTGGTTTCTTTAAGAGTGCCTTAACAAGCGCTAACAGATATATAATTTTGCGATTTCAGGAATTAAGGTTAGAACGTTAGTATATACAAACAGCGGCGTTTGTCTAAATCACAGAGGCGTTCATTTGTTTGAATATAGTAGTTACGCTTTGGCACGTCTTTAAAACTCATTACACGCATTTTATTTTCTGTTGAAGGACATGTTAGCAAAGTGCACTTATGCCTTATTTTTTATTTTTTCATTTTTTGAATTTTGATGTTGATGACCCTCATATTTTCACATTCTGGCGGTTTATTATTGCATCAGCATGTGCTCTGCTCTTTCCTTTATATCAGCGCAGTTTGCAGGCTGGGACATTATTATGGTAAATTGTTTTTAAGTCACATGCCCTGTTTCACCTTGTCTCTCTCTCTTTATATATATTTTTCATAATTATTTTTTATACATTTTATGTGCCTTCATTTACATATTTTCATTCGTCATGCACACATATACATGGAAAAGTTTTTCACACATTTTATTGGTTTTCTGTTTTTTGCACATAGATCTGTGGCTTGTTTTTCTTAAATTTACTATATTATTATTTATTTATTTGCAATTTGTATCTACATTTTTTGATTCCCTGGTTTCTGTTTTGTTTGTTTATTGCTAAGAATTATAGAGATGCATAAACATCTGCATTTGCTTGTATTATTAATATCTATTATTTATCCCCTTTTTTCATCATTCTGTTTTGTATATATGTCTCAACAATATAAATTGTATGTTTAGAAAATGGCAAAAATATAGATATATGCTTTTGTGTTATGCTTATATTTATCTGATGACATTATATGTAACATGTTTTTGTTATCTCTTTATCACAGAGTATTTCAATTTGCAGAAAGTTGACTAGTTGTTAATTTTATCTACATGTTCTCTTTCTTTATTGGAAGTGAATAGGTATGTTCCTCTACGCATGTATATTTATATCATTATTTTTATGGTTTTTGATACATATATATGTTCTTATTTAAGTGTGTTATACATGAAATTTAAATGTTCGTTCATTGATTTGTATTTATGTTTATTTATAGACCCCTGATGCAGGCCTATACGGCCGAAACACGATTCGTGTCGGGTCGTTGTTTTAATTATTTCGCAATAAAGAACTTGTTTAAGAAGACACCACTTGAGAGAGGACTTTTTTGTATCCACTGTTTCCTTTGCTTCTTTATTAAATACTGACATTTAATGGGTCACTGATATTTCTGCACTTTGCCTAGCCTCTCTGGCCTCTGTAGACCCTGTTTTGTAGACTGTCCTCCTCACCCTCCCACACAGATCTCTGATTCTCTCATATAAACTTCAACCATGCAACTTGCAAGAAATGAGTTCTACCTCAAAACCACTGTAGCACTGGTCCTGAGGTGAACCCCACTGCTTTCTAGACCCCTGTGAACCATTCAATTTATGTTGTCCCTATCTTAATTATTTAACACAAAATATATACATAGGAAATATATGAATTTACTCTTATACCCTTAGTTCAAATGTTTAATCACAAGGTATAAACACATTTTTTACATAACTCTTTTTTTCATTAAATAAATGTAAAATATATTGATAATCAATTGCATATATGAAAAATATAATTTTGAAAAGTGCTCAGTTCACACGTCAGTCATAATAGACGTGACTGGCTGAGTAGAGAACCATCATCGCACTTTGACGTACTCAAATATAAGGGGTCATGCTGTTTGGCCCCATAAATTTATGACAGCAGACTGACTTGATTAAATTACTACGCTAGCTGTAGAAACTGATTAACTTAGCTTGGAGTTCCCACAGGTTATTTCCTCCTGACGAAGATTCATTGAAACTCAGCTGACATCAGGAATGAGATGATTGTGTAGCAGCTTGAGTCGAGGACTAATAGTATGGGATGCAGGATTTTTATCACTTTTGATAACACATTTTTATTTTTTCTTGGCTTTTTGATATCATTTTGTAGATCACATTCTGGACTGGGTTTGGATCCAATTTTGTGACTTTGGCGCTCAGTACATCATTGGACAAGTTTGCAGATAAGTACTAACTTTCAGTGGTTCGCTGTGTGGCTTTTTTCTGTTCGTAGAGACAGTGTTTTTGCCATCGGCGGATACTTTATGGTGATTATCCACTATCTCAGCAAGGTGTTGCTTTACTATCAATCTAGCATTTGCTCTGGACGTTGCACTGTGAAATATGGTTATACAACTATTACACCTCTAATTAGCATTAGCATCAGCTGGTGTAAATATTTGATGCAAGCACTCTTGTTACTCACCACACAGCTAGCGTAGTTATTTAATCAAGTCAGTTTGCTGTCATAAATTTATGGGGCCAAACAACATGACCCCTTATATTTCAGAACATCAAAGTGTGATGATGGTTCTTTACTCAGCCAGTCACGTCTGTTATGACTGACGTGTGAACTGAGCACTTTTCAAAATTATATTTTTCATATATGCAATTGATTATCAATATATTTTACATTTATTTAATGAAAAAAAAAAGTTATGTAAAAAATTTGTTTATACCTTATGATTAAGCATCCTATCTTAATTATACCACCTATGACCAATCTTGTTTAGTTTTTTATTTGTATAACTTGTCAATCTGTGTTGATTAGACTCAAAATTCCATGATGCAGGGACTGTCTATTACAATATATGTTTCAAAAAATTACTGCTTACAGCTGGTAGTGATGTGCAAATGATCTTTACATAATCATAATGCTTCACGTGGAGGGACATTTTCAATATGACATCTAAGTCCGACTTTGGACATTTTGCAAAAAACACATCCAAAATCTAAATAGGAAAGGTGGTCATTTTCAAAAAAGAAAAACATCTATCTTTTTTTTTTTTTTCCGAAAATACTGTTTCGAACAAGGTTTTGTGATTTGGATGTTTTGGGTTTTGGTCCATTAAAAAAAAAAGTCCAAGTGCAAAATGCACAAAATCAAGTCCTTCGGATGTAGGAGGAGCCAGCATTTTTAGTAGACTGGTCCCCCTGACATCTCAGGAAAGCAGTAGGGCACCCTAGGGGGCACTGCAGTGGACTTCATAAAATGCTCACAGGTACACATCTCACCATTGCTCCCTTACCTTGTGTGCTGAGCCCCCCCAAAACCCACTTCCCCCAACTGTACACCACTAACATAGCCCTTACAGGTGAAGGGGGCACCTATATGTGGGAACAGTGGGTTTCTGGTGAGTTTTGGAGGGCTCACAGTTTCCTCCACAAGTGTAACAGATAGGGGGAGGTAGGAGCCTGGGTCCACCTGTCTGCAGTGCACTGCACCTAACACTAGACTACTCCAGGGACCTGCATGCTGTTCAAATGGACCTGAGTATAACATCTGAGGCTGGCAAGTAATGTTTTTCATCACATTTTTGGGTGGTGGGAGGGGGTTAGTGACCACTGGGGGAATAAGGGGAGGTCATCCCTGATTTCCTCCAGTGGTCATCTGGTTATTTAGGCACCTTTTTGTGCATTATTCATTATAAAAACAGGTTTAGCTCACAATGTCTTAGTTTTAGTCCTGGACGATTTTGTTTTGTTCCATTATGGTTGAAAAACATCTAAGTCTTAGGAATGCCAAAATCCCAGCCTGAACACACCCCCGACATGCCCTGGATGCACTTCTGATGGACTTCATAGAAAAACATCTAGAAATAGGTTTTGAAAATACTGACTTGGACGTTTTTGAAAGAAAAACATCCAAATGCTGCTTTATGTCACTTTTAAAGATGTTTTTCTGTTTTGAAAATGAGCCCAATATTCACAGAGATTATATCCAAAGAGGGTCATTAGAAAATAGGGTCACTGAGGTATTAATGCATGAAACTAATGGTTAAAACAATGCAACATCGTTTAATTAAACAATTTATTTCTTGAATAACTGGCTAGAATATTGTAGTCATTCTCTTTATAATAATAATAATCATCATAATAATAATAGTAAGTTCCTCTCTTCTCTCCTGAGATCTATTCTTGAGAAGTTAATGTTTTAAATGGCAAATCTGTAAATTGCATATCTGTGTGTTGCAAATAACTTTTAGGACAAAGGTCTTCTACCTTACCCACCTCCCACATTTGGTTTAGATTTAAAAATGGTCAGTCATATGCAGTAGATTTAAGTTTGTTTTCTTAGGATGTGGTTTTTAAAATGCAGTTGCATTGTATTGCTACTGAACAATGAATCATAGTGACGGATTTCTATCAACACAGCATTGCAAAAATTGTTTTCTAAGAGTGCAGCTGTCGCACTGTTTCATATCCTTTGAATTTGCCAAAGCAGTGCAATTAACGCAGCAGGAAAGACAGAGCAGATTTCAGCTATTCACAACTCAGCTCCTATAATCAAGCTTACAACTAATTCTAGATTTAACAGACCTTCACAACATAAGTAATGAAATTTCAGCGCTGTAAAATGTCTCTTCTGAATTGCTGCCAGCTCTGTAAATACAATAGCATCAACCTTTCTTCCGAAATCCTTGTCTAAAGATGTCATTAGTGAGAAAGCTATAATAATCCACCATGTATCACAGCAAGGTACTGAGGTGAAGAGAGGATCTTTTCTGTTTAGCACAAACTACATTAAAGATGCAACATACACTAACTACATAGCTTATTACCTTTAGATTGTAAGCTCTCTTGAGCAGGGACTGTCCTTCCCCTTGTCTAAACTTGTACAGCGCTGCGTAACCCTGGCAGCGCTATAGAAATGCTAAGTAGTAGTAGTAGCAATAGATATATGCTATTATTGTGGACACTAACAGGCTCATTTTCGAAAGAAAAGGGCGTCCAAAAAGCGACACAAAAGGCACATGGGCGTCCCTGTGAAAGAAGGTCACCCAAATCCAATCATCGAAACAGGGCCATAAGGGCGTCCTCAGCGTAAGGACGCCCATCTATGGTCGTCCCCACAGGGGGGGCTTAGGGGTGGCATTACAAGATAGGCACCCTCAGCGTATAACGGCTAGTGAAATGGTTTTGCATGGGTCGGAACATGGGCGTCCTTAGTTAGACCTGAAATAAAAGCGACCAGGGTAAGGGGGAAGTTCTCTTTAGACCCATTAGCGATTTTGTGCAGTTGGAGAGTGTCGAGAGCGTTGTTGGGAGAGAAAGCTGAGAGTTTGTTGAGTACCTATTACCTTTGTCTGTGTACTGTAGTCGGAACGTTTTCACCCTCACCTGCCTCATTTGTGTTTTACCTTTTCAGCTTTCCCTACCCCTTCTAGCCCCCAAACCCAGACACCACTACCCCTTCCTCTATCTCCCCCCATCCCCTCCCCCTCTCCATTCACTGTCCCCAAGTTCATATTTCATTCCCTTTCCTGTTTGTAGTCTCTCTGTCCTGTGTATTGCTGCAGTGTGTTTGTGAAGACTGCTTGGAGAGTGAGTGGCTAGAGGGTGTGGCAGGAGAGTTTGTACTGGGTAAGAGAGTGTTTGCAGTGTGGCTCTTGTATACTTCTATCATATCACCCCTCAATTGCCTCTTCTCCAAGCTGAAGAGCCCTAACCTTCTCAGCCTTTCCTCATAGGGAAGTTGTTCCATTCCCTTCGTCACCCTTCTCTGCACCTTTTCTAATTCCTTTATATCTTTTTTGAGATGCGGTGACCAGAATTGAACACAATATTCGAGCTGCGGTCACACCATGGAGTGATACAAAGGCATCTCAAAAAAGATATAAAGGAATTAGAAAAGGTGCAGAGAAGGGCGACGAAAATGAGTTGAGGGGTGATATGAGAGAAGTATACAAGATAATGAGCGTAGAGTGGACAGATGTGAAGCGTTTGTTTACACTTTCAAACAACAACAAAACCAGAGGATACAAGATGAAGATAGAATTTGGTAGATTTAAAGCGAATAGGAGAAAGTTTTTCTTTACTCAGCGTGTAGTTAGACTCTGGAACTCGTTGCCGGAGAATGTAGTGACAGCAGCTGGCCTTACGAAATTTAAAGGGGGTTTGGACAGATTCCTGAGGGAAAAGTCCATTGTACATTATTATTTTTTTTTGGGGGGGGGGGGGATTTGCCAGGTTCTTGAAGCCTGGATTGGCCGCTGTCGGAGACAGGATGCTGGGCTTGATGGATCCTTGGTCTTTTCCCAGTATGGCAGTGTTTATGTACTTATGTACTTATATACCCAGGTTCCACCCATGACGCCTATATATTGCAGCACTCAGGAATCTTCCGCAGGTTTGAGCGAGGGGAGATCACCGGTGGATGGCTCTTAGGTAAGTGCAGCATGGCTCTGCCCAAACTATACCTCGTCCACTGGGCAGCCCTCCACAACCCACTATTCCCCCCCGACCCCCACAAGGTAACCGCTCCAAACAATACACACTCATCTTTCTCTTCCTGCTGCTCCCCAAAGGTGACAGAGGCTACCCACAGCGGAGTTGGCTCATGAACCCCATAGTGCACAAACAGGGTCAGAGGAGAACTACAACAGTAGACATCGGACCACCCCGTGGCATCATCGAGCGCACCTTCGGACAACTTAAGATCAGGTTCCGATGTCTGGACCGTTCTGGAGGGGAGCTCCTGTACAGCCCCCAAAAGGTGGCAAAGATATTCCTGGCCTGCTGCATGCTACATAATTTGCATCCCTCATGGTCAAGGGCTCCCCATTCTCTGTATGTTCTCTGCATTCAAATCTTACCTCTATTTTCACCAGATTCATGGGTATCCACAGCAGATAGTTTTTCTCCCGCTTTCCACCTCATGTGTCTCCCCACTAGGTTCCATCCTTCTTTATGTGGTGAACCCCAGTAAGTGCCCACCCATTCTGAAGGTTGTTGGGGGTGAGAAGGGGGGGGGGGAAGCATATATGCACTGAATGTCTTTTCCACGTTATTCAACACAGTCCTACAATCCTCCATAGATATGGAACAACAGCATTTCTAAATTCTATCCTGCAAATTAATTTCATAGTGGCCACAGGTGCGTGCCTACCACGGCCTTGAGCCCTTAAGTCATGGTGAGGGAGAGGGATTCTGGTTACAGTTCCTATTCTAAATTACCTGCAGGTGGCTACAGCCCGGTGCCTATATAATTCCCCAAGCCTGTGCCATTCTGTACCTGATGTATTATATTGCAATTGTGATGAAGTAAACATCCATCTAATGCTTTTACCATTGTTTTCCCTTTTCTCCTCAGCACTATATATCATTGCTGATACATTCAATGTGAAAAGATGACCCAGCTGTTTGTAGCTTCTTCCTCGCCCTCACCAATGTGGTTTAATGTGGGTAAGGGTGTCTGGCAATCAGAGAGCAAACATCGTCTATGCGCTACCTATGGTTATCTGCAAGTTTCTACTTGGCAGATCACTAGTGCTAGACAACATACCTATTATTTACACAACTCTGTGCTGTCGAGCTCTATGGTAAGGGGGGAGAGGCTAGATGGGCATTTCTGTTCCTCATTAGAAATGCCCACCCAGCCTCCCCCCTCCTTACTATACAGTCATGCAGTTTGAAAGGAACAGGTGCCTTTCTGTATGGCCAAACTTATGACACATATGTACCAAAGTTTCTCTGTCACACTTCACCTGTCATGCAACCCAGCTTGCCGACTCCTCTCACATCAGCCCCAGCATTTGATAATATGTAGTGCACAAAGTAGAGACACACAAACTGTTATATGAAAAAAATATCCAACGTGTATTTAACAAAAAAAAAAAAATAGAACTATGTACAATCCCCTCCTCCCCAAAGTCCTTCAAGGGAGGCTACATCCTCCTCCCTGTATCCTCCCCCCAAAGTCCTTCACGGGAGGCCATGTCCTCGTCCCTGCAAGGCGTTGTGCAGCAGGTTAACAAGCAGCACCAGGAGCAGCCTCTGTGCCCTGAAGTGTTACTCGTTAGCCTGCCGCATTGCCGATACCTCCAGCCTCATTGCTGACATCTCCAGCCTCATCACTGACACCTCCTGCAGCAACTGGTTTTGGCTATTCACCAGTTGCTGCAGGAGGCGCAGGGCTGGGGCTGGTGTGGAGAGGGCTGGAGGTGTTGGGCCCTTCTCCTCGAGGGGAGGCATGTCATGCCAGGGGTCGTCGTCCTCCTCCTCCTCCATCATTGCTGCAGGCAGTCCTGCCTCCTCCTCCACCATTGCTGCAGGCAGTCCTGCCTCCTCCTCCTCCACATCACTGCAGGCAGTCCTGCCGCCTCCTCCTGCTGCTGGTGCCCTGTGTATGTAAAAGGATTGCCCTTGAGATCAGCACATTCAACATGGCTTGCATAGTGCAGGAGCTGGCTGGCTAGCTGGCATGAGGCAGGAATGGGGAAAGGTGGGGTTAGTGGTGAGCCCTGGGCTAGACACATGGGGTGTGAGATGCATGAGATGACATGACAGGGAACCCTGGAAGCTGGTCTGAAAAAGGAGTACACTATAAGATGTGTTGGCAGGGAACACTCATTCCTCAGCAGCATGTTAGCATTTTGAGTTGTGTCTATGGTAGGATGACCATTTTATTTATTTTTTTTTTTTTGGGGGGGGGAGGAGGAGGGAGGGGGTGGAAGCACTATTTCTTTACATTACTTTAAAATCATGCTATGACATCCACTAAGAGCAGGACATCAGGCAAGAATACCATGAAACAGTATCCACTCCAGAAAGGGGGATTCAGAAGTGAGGCATGTCATCTCATTCATCTCAGAGGAGGTTAGTTGGAAGTTACAGCCACACTCATGGGAGGGTAGCTGCAAACTCAGGCCATGATCTGGGACAGAGGTGTTATGACTTACTAGTTGCCTATTAGCCACATGGAAAATGATATTGTACATGACATTTGAATTATTAAATAAATACAATTACAAATGAGTGCAGGTGCCCTGTTTACAATACTTACGTAGAGCCCTGAGGCACCGTCGCACGCTCCTAATGAGATTGGGGCTGTCCCGCAGTATATGCCGGAACCGGCGTCTCAGGGACTCCAGGTCCCTTCGAATTCCAAAACGGCTGCAAGATACAAGTTTGTACACCAGGAGTCAGGGGATGGCCCTTCTTGCTTTCACAACACAAATTCATTTGGCAGCAAAATTGTAGAGACACACAACACTGATTGGGGGGGGGGGGGGGGGACAACATTACATTGGTACAGGTGATGTCATTGAGGTGGGCATGAGGACAGAGAGTACCATTTGTGTGCAGTATTGTAAGGATGTGGGAATGGTTTTCCTTTCTAGTACATAGATTATATTAATGAATGTGTATGTGCACATATCACTGATTACCCTTGACTGCAGCCTACAGTTAGTGCTTACATTGCTGAGGGAGCTCTTAAATGTGGTGCTATAGGAGGGGGACCTGATAGCACAGGAACAGTGGGGGGTGGGGGTGGAAAAAAGCACTTACCTTTCCATCCTTTGTCGTATCTGTGTCCATGTTCTAATGGACACAGTCCTGGGGGGGGGGGGGGGGGCAGGTGGTGGTGGTGCAGGAAGAGCATGCGCCGGTGCCTCAGGCAGAGCTGCACCAGGAGCAGACTCTCCGCTAAACTAAAGTTTGGCTCCCATCTGAGAGCCATGTTTCTCAGTGAATAACTGTTGGAAAACGTGCATTGCCTTATATGGATACCCATGCGTGATGGACGTCCTTACATGCACAGTTCCATATATGGATGACCATCCCATATATGGAGGAGTCGGCATGTGGACAACCATGACATGCATGGACCGTCATCACACGTGCAGGGCCTTATTTGGATGAGTACATGTTCATACGTGCGGAGCCTTCCTTATATAGATAATTATCAAGAGTGCGAACCTCTTCATATATACACAATAAAATGGTAAAATTATGTATCATACCTGATAATTTTCTTTCCATTAATCATAGCTGATCAATCCATAGACTGGTGGGTTGTGTCCATCTACCAGCAGGTGGAGATAGAGAGCAATCCTTTTGCCTCCCTATATGTGGTCATGTGCTGCCGGAAACTCCTCAGTATGTCGATATCAAAGCTCCATCCGCAGGACTCAGCACTTAGAGAATTACACCCACCAAGGGACACTCTGCCCAGCTCACCACCGCCGAAACGGGGAAGGGGAATTAACCCAGCTCATCTCCACACAAGTGGGGGAGGGGAATCCGTCCAGCTCATCCCCGCGGAGCGGGGGAGGGACACCACACCTGCCGATGCGGGGGGATCTGGCTTATCCTGCAACCGTGGGAGGAGCTGACTGACCCTAACACCGCCGAAGCGGGAGGGGTACAAAGCTGCCCTACAGCCGCACGAAGCGGGAGGGAGTGCCGGCAGAATTTAAATCTCAATCCAGCCCCGTAAAACGGAGGGGAGAGGAATGCAGCAGCTCACTGTAACACAAACTCGTCTCAACTCTTGAAGAATCCAAGTGAAAAAATAACTTGAACACGAAGTCTTCCTGAACAGGAACTGAAGACTAAACTTGAATCTGAAATGCAACCAGAATATAAACAGTACAGATATCTGGGAGGGACTATGGATTGATCAGCTATGATTAATGGAAAGAAAATTATCAGGTATGATACATAATTTTACCTTCCATATCATCAAGCTGATCAATCCATAGACTGGTGGGATGTACCGAAACAGTACTCACCCAGGGCGGGACATAGAAATCCCTGACCGCAACACTGAAGCTCCAAACCGGGCCTCCGCCCGAGCAGCCACAGTCAAGCGGTAATGCTTGGAGAATGTGTGGGCCGAAGCCCAAGTTGCCGCCTTGCATATCTCTTCCAAGGAGACGGAACCGGCCTCTGCCATCGAGGCCGCCTGAGCTCTTGTGGAGTGAGCCTTCAGCTGGATAGGCGGCACCTTCCCCGCGGCCACATAAGCCGCTGCAATGGCTTCCTTGACCCATCTTGCCACTGTAGGCTTAGCAGCCTGCAGACCCCTACGAGGACCTGCAAACAGGACAAACAGATGATCCGATTTCCGGAAATCATTGGTCACTTCCAAGTATCTGATGATGACCCGTCTCACATCCAGACATTTGAGAGCAGAGTATTCCTCTGGGTAGTCCTCCCTACGAAAGGAAGGGAGACAGAGCTGCTGATTCACATGGAAGCGAGAAACAATCTTGGGCAGGAAGGAAGGCACTGTGCGAATAGTCACTCCTGCCTCGGTGAACTGCAGAAAAGGCTCTCGACATGAGAGCGCCTGGAGCTCGGAAACTCTTCTGGCTGAAGTGATAGCCACCAAAAAGACTGCTTTCAACGTCAGGTCTTTCAGAGATGCCCTCGACAAGGGTTCAAAAGGCGGCTTCTGCAATGCTCTTAGCACCAGATTGAGATTCCATGCAGGCACCACAGAGTGCAGAGGAGGGCGCAGGTGATTAACTCCCTTGAGAAAGCGCACCACATCTGGCTGTGAAGCCAGGGAAACACCCTTCAGGCGGCCCCTGAAGCAAGTCAGAGCCACTACCTGGACTTTAAGGGAACTGAGCGACAGGCCTTTCTCCAGACCTTCTTGCAGGAACGCCAACACTGAAGAAATTGGAGCAGTGAAGGGAGAAAGTGAGCCTGCTTCACACCACGCTGCAAAGGTACGCCAAACCCTGGCGTAAGCAGTAGAAGTAGAGCGCTTCCTCGCTCTCAGCATAGTGGCGATGACCTTGTCTGAGAAGCCCTTCTTTCTCAGACGCTGCCGCTCAATAGCCAGGCCGTAAGACCAAAGGGGGAGGGATCCTCCATCACCACGGGACCCTGATGTAACAGGCCCTGCTCCACAGGCAGTCGCAGAGGATCGTCGACTGAGAGCCTGATCAAGTCCGCATACCAGGGACGTCTGGGCCAGTCCGGACCCACCAGGATTATCCGGCCCGGATGCTTTGCCACCCGGTCTAGCACCCTGCCCAACATGGGCCAGGGCGGGAACACATAGAGAAGCTCTTGTGTCGGCCACTGTTGGAGAAGAGCATCTACTCCCAGGGATCGAGGGTCCCGTCCTCTGCTGAAAAAGCGCGGCACTTGGCAATTGGCCGATGACGCCATCAGATCTAGGCTCGGCTGGCCCCAGCGCTTCGTGATGTCCAAGAACGCCTGAGCAGATAGCTGCCACTCTCCGGGCTCCAAGGTATGGCGACTGAGAAAGTCCGCCTTGACATTCATGACTCCGGCAATGTGGGCCGCTGACAGCTGTTCCAGGTTCGCTTCCGCCCACTGGCATAGATTCATAGCCTCCTTGGCTAGAGGGGCGCTCTTGGTACCTCCCTGGCGGTTGACATAGGCCACAGCAGTGGCATTGTCCGACAGGACCCGTACTGGCTTCAACGCCAGTACCGGGATGAACTCCAAAAGCGCCAACCGAATGGCTCTGAGTTCCAGGAGGTTGATAGACCACTTTGCCTCTGCAGGAGACCAGAGCCCCTGCGCTGTCCTTCCCAAGCAGTGGGCTCCCCAGCCCGTCAAAGAGGCGTCCGTCGTGACGACAATCCACTCTGGGGTCACCAGAGGCATTCCTGCAGGCAACTTGTCTGTCTGCAGCCACCAGCTCAGCGCCTTGCGCACTGCTGGGTCCAAGGGAAGGCGCACAGCATAATCCTCCGACATCGGAGTCCAGCGCTGCAACAGAGAGTGTTGTAGTGGTCTCATATGAGCCCTGGCCCAGGGCACTACTTCCATCGTGGCCGTCATAGAGCCCAACAGCTGCACATAGTCCCAAGCCCGAAGAGGAGAGGCTACTCGGAACTGGTCCACCTGAGCCTGAAGTTTGACAATCCGATTGTCTGGCAGGAACACTCTGCCCACTTGGGTGTCGAATCGCACCCCCAGATACTCCAGGGACTGAGTCGGGCGCAGCTGGCTCTTCTCCCAGTTGATGATCCACCCCAGGGAGCTCAAAAGAGCAACCACCCGGTTCACAGCTTTGCCGCACTCTGCATAAGAGGGGGCTCGGATCAACCAGTCGTCCAGATAAGGATGGACTTGTACTCCTTCCTTTCGCAGGAAGGCCGCGATGACCACCATTACTTTGGAAAAGGTCCACGGAGCAGTAGCCAACCCGAAAGGGAGGGCTCTGAACTGGAAGTGTCGTCCCAGGACTGCAAAACGCAGGAAGCGTTGATGAGGAGGCCAGATGGGAATATGCAGGTACGCTTCCTTGATGTCCAAGGAAGCCAAGAACTCTCCTGCCTTCACTGCCGCTATAACAGAGCGGAGAGTCTCCATGCGAAAGTGCCGCACTTTCAAGGCCCGATTGACCCCTTTGAGGTCGAGGATAGGCCGGACAGAACCTCCTTTCTTTGGTACCACAAAGTAAATGGAGTAACGTCCTTTGCCAATCTGATTTTCTGGCACCGGAACGACCGCACCCAGGCGGATCAGGTTGTCCAAGGTCTGCTGCACTGCCACAGCTTTGACCGGAGACTTGCAGGGAGAGAGTACAAACCCGTCTCTTAAGGGTCGGCAGAACTCTAGCTTGTAGCCGTCTCTGATGACTTCCAGCACCCAAGCATCTGAAGTTATTTTGGTCCACTCGCCCAGAAACGAGGACAGCCGTCCTCCAATCTGCACTGGGGCGTGGACCAAGGCCCCGTCATTGGGTACGAGACCCTGGGGGAGGACCGGAGGGAGCACCTCCGGGACGGCGGTCTCTGCGAAAGGAATGCTGCTTGGGGGAGAAAGTCCTCTTGAAGGAAGAGGGGGCAGAGGAGCCCGACCTGCCCGGGCGGTACCGACGGGCTTCCTGAAACCGTCCTCTGGAGGTACCGGAACGAGTACTAGCCCGAGCCCTGACCTCTGGTAACTTCTTGCCCTTAGACGTGCCAAGATCGGTCACGATTTTGTCCAGCTCGACCCCAAAGAGCAGCTTGCCTTTAAAAGGCAATCTAGCCAGGCGGGATTTAGAGGCGTGGTCAGCAGACCAATGTTTCAGCCAAAGCCACCGCCGCGCAGAGACTGTCTGACCCATGCCTTTAGCTGAGGCTCTCAAGACATCATACAGCAAGTCTGCCAAATAGGCTAAGCCCGATTCCAGGGCCGGCCAATCAGCCCTCCAGGAATGATCCGAGGGGGAAGCCCACTGCACCATAGTCAGGCACGCCCTGGCCACATAGGAACCGCAAACCGAGGCCTGCAAACTTAAAGCAGTCGCCTCAAAGGACGACCTTAAGGTCGCCTCCAATCTTCTGTCTTGGGCGTCCTTTAGGGCCGTGCCACCTTCCACCGGCAAAGCCATTTTCTTAGTCACCGCAGTGATTAAAGAATCCACGGTAGGCCACAGAAAGGCCTCACGTTCACCTTCAGGCAAAGGATAGCGGCGGGACATAGCCCTAGCCACTTTAAGGCTCGCTTCCGGGACATCCCATTGAGCCGAAATTAAGGAGTGCATGGCATCATGCATGTGGAAGGTTCTAGGCGGGCGCTTCGTCCCCAGCATAATGGCAGAGCCAACAGGGGCTGAGGGAGAGACGTCCTCCGGAGAGGAAATCTTCAAAATGCCCATGGCCTGCACTAACAGGTTGGGCAAATCCTCTGAGCTAAAAAGCCGCGCTGCAGAGGGGTCATCCGCTCCAACCGAGCGGGGATCCGTCTCCTCCAAGGAATCCGCAAAGGACCGTTGGGAGAACTCAGATACGCTGCCCTCATCTACATCGGAGGAGACAAGGTCCTCCAAGGCCTGGGAATCAACCCGAGGACGTTTACCTCCGGGGACCTCAACCTCTTTACCAAACGAGGGAGCAGGGGCAGCGTTTTGCATAAGGAAGGCCTGATGCAGCAGCAAAACAAACTCGGGGGAGAAACCCCCCAGACTGTGCACTTCCGCAGCCTGGGCTACAGCCCTAGGCGCACCCTCAACCGGCGCTCGCAAGAGTGGGGGAGAGACATGCTGCGCATCCAAAATGGCATCCGGCGCGACACTCTGCGAAGGAGCCGCGTGGGAAAAACGGCGCTTAACTTTAGCCGCTTTGGTGCCGTCGCTCAAATTAAGGGCGTCCATGGCATTAATGTCTCCCTCAAGGGCGGCCCACGAAGAAGCCGTCCGAGCCGCGTGGCCGGCCAAGATGGCGGAGGCGAGCAGCGGGGGATAGGCGTTTATGGCGGGAAAAACCGCCACGCCAGAGGAAGGACCGGGACACTCATCGGTCACGAAACTGTCACCCAACAAAGGCGAATCAGACTTTAAGACCCCCGCATCCCCTCTAGAAGCGCCTAAGCGATCTGGGGAGCGACTCTTTGCGCCCTCGCCCTCCGATGCCATATGCCACATGGAGATCAATCGGGGAACCCCCTGCCCGCTATAAAAAGGTAAAAATTACCTGCTTTCCGCTCCGAGCTGTAACGACCTGGTGTCCCAGTGAGTAGCTGCAATAAACGTTTAAATAAACGTCGAAATAATCGCCTTTAAGGACGTTCAAAATTTTTTTTTTTTTTTAAACGGAGCCAGCGGGAGGGGGGAGAAAAGGAGGGACCTGGCGCCACCAGGTTTGCACTTGCTCAAGAAGAGCCCTCAACCCCAGGCACTCAACAAAACCTAAAAATTAGGCTTGGAGGCCTAGCCAGAGCTGCTGCTGTGTGTGACCACCACCTGCTGAGATAGAGAACATACTGAGGAGTTTCCGGCAGCACATGACCACATATAGGGAGGCAAAAGGATTGCTCTCTATCTCCACCTGCTGGTAGATGGACACAACCCACCAGTCTATGGATTGATCAGCTTGATGATATGGAAATGTATGTTCCTTATATTTCCCATAGCTGCATGTTCCACAAGTACAGTGCATGTAGTTGCGGACATCCAGGTACGGGAAATATAAGGAACATTCATAAGTGTAAAATACAGTAATCAAGGATGTGGTTCTCACAGATCTGCCGAAGGACGTCCCTCTTAAAGGCCTACCATCCTTAGGTGAACCTTGTAAGAGGGACGTCCTTCGGCAGTTCTGTGAGAAACACGTCCTTGTTACTGTATTATACACTTATGAATGTTCCTTATATTTCTCGTATCTGGATGTCCGCAACTACATGCACTGTACTTACGGAACAACCAGGTACATCAGAGAAGTCCAAAGTATAGTAATAAGGACGTCTTTCTCATTTAACCACCGAAGGACGTTGATATGAAAGTACAGTGAATGTTTTAGGGACGTACTTTCACGGTTCTGGAAAATGGGCGTCCTTTTTACTATACTTTGGGCGTCCCTGATTTGGGCATTTTGAACTGCAATAATGGAATGTCTAAGGACGTCCATATTATTTTTCGATTATACCTACCTGATTTTGGCCGACTTCGCAAGGGCGTCCTAATTCATACTTGGACAACCTTTCGAAAATGCCCCTCTAAAAGTCCCTTTTACTAAGCTGCGGTAAAAAGGACCCTGTGCTAATGGCAGCGCAAGTTTTTGCTGCATGCAGTGTCACATTTTACCGCAGCAGGTAAAAGAAATGGCCAAGTGGTAAGTTCGTACTTGCTGCATGGCCATTTGGGGGGGGGGGGGGAACACTTACCAGCAACCACTGAGTTGGCGGTAAGTCTCCAGTGCTAACCCCCTGCGATGATAATTTTTGAAAAATTCCAGCAGTGCCAGAAAGGTCACGCACTGGGGGCGAACTACCGCCAGCACCCGTGTTGGGCCGGCGGTAGTTCCAGGTCGCCACACAGCAACCCTTTAGTACAAGGGCCCCTAAAGAAATGTTATTAGCATTGCCAGAAATTAGGGACATTCATTCAGTTTCTGCTTTTTTTTTTTTTTTTTGCACAGCATGGAAGCCAGTTTAAGAAAGAGAAACATAACTATAAAATTTTATGTGCATGAAGAATGCACACTAAATTGACTTTATCCACACACAAACCTCTTAATTACTCAGTGTAGAGGCATATTAAGACATTTTTATGCATTT
Source organism: Microcaecilia unicolor (assembly GCF_901765095.1). Lineage (NCBI taxonomy): Eukaryota > Metazoa > Chordata > Amphibia > Gymnophiona > Siphonopidae > Microcaecilia > Microcaecilia unicolor. The sequence continues at coordinate 115,707,273 of NC_044033.1, forward strand.
TAATCATGATTCAAAATATTTTTATGTGAACACCCCTATCAGGAATACCTCATTAAATTAAACTAGATAGCCCTCAGCAGAAAACCAAAAATGATAAATGAGTTTGAGAGATCAGTATTCACTAAATATGGCTTCCATAAGCACAGAATGGAGACGTGCTTTCCCATTACAGAACTAGAATGAGTTAAGTTCACTCTAATGATGTACACTTATGTTATTTAGGACATACAACTTAAAAAGACCTCAAAATACTCAGGGCCCCTTTTACCAAGCTGCGGCAAAAGGGGGCCTGCACTGGTGTTGGAATGTGTTTTTCACGCATGCCAAGGCTCCCTTTTACCGCAGCTGGTAAAAGGGTAGTCTTGCTTTCATACAGGAAATGACCACGCGGCAAGTAAAGCACTTGCCGTGTGGCCATTTCAGGGGGGAGCCCTTACCACCACCCACTGAGGCGGTGGTAAGGGCCCCATGCTAACACAACGGCAACTGGGCAGTGATTACCGCCAGGTACACTCTGGCACTACAAAAATAAATAAATTTTTATAGCACCGGAAATGATGGCGCACTAGGGGTGGGAAGTACCGCTGGGTTGCTGCAGTAGACCGGAGATACTTCCTGTATAGTGAGCGGTAAGCCTGTGTTGGGCTTATCACGGCTTAGTAAAATGAGTTGTCACATGCTAAAGAAACCCTGCATCTTTGCTGGGGCTATGAATCTTATCATTGGTCATAAATCCTTGTTGCCAATATTTTCAATTTATCACCATATATAGTTTACATTTCTTGTGCATCTTTAAAAAAAACTGCAACTAAATTTATGCAACATACAAATATTCAAAAATATAGAAAACAATGGTGTTTGTCTGAGGACAAGCAGGCCAGTTGTAGTCTCATAGTTGGGCGACATCATAGATGGAGCTGGTGCGAATACTGACTAGCAAGAAGATTGTAGAAGTTTCTAGTAGTGTGGCACCGCACATGCACTGGTGCCTTCCCACCCGACACTCGAAGGCGGGTCCCTCACCCTTCATTTTTCCATGGAACAGGGAGAACACATCATTGTGTTCTCATAATATTTATTTCTTCTTCTTTCCAGTGTCTTCCCTTGTGGGTATTTTTGCTTTTATTTTATCCTACCTTACATTGTTTATGTTTCTCGATTTCATGTTCAAAATTATGAAAAACTGACATCATTATACAGCAAGTAGATTAAAACAATGCTCAAGCTTTGAAATTAAGCCATATGCCTATTTTTTGATAGTGGATGATTGTGGTATTTTTTACAAGGCTAACCCAGAAGAGAGGATAACAATGCTGCAAAATTGGTGTCTATTTACATTATGAGAACTTTTGCAATCCAGCAACTGCAACATTATTTTTTGAAACACAACCCCTGATGAAACCATAACAGTAAAATGTCTGGGACAGCATTGGAGGAAAGTTAAGTGTTTCTTATTTTTTGAGTATTTGTAAGTTGCATAAATTAAGTTGCAGTTTTTTTAAATGAATGCAGAAGAAATTTAAACTACACACGGTGATAAATTGAAAATATTGGCGAGGCTTTTTTGATCAATGATAAGATTCATAGCCCCAGCAAAGACGCAGGATTGCTCTAGTGTCAGGGTGTTTCCAGTCTTTTTTTTTTCTTTCTGTGTCCTAATACCATAAGTACACATCATTAGCGTGAACTTTGCTCATTGGGGTTGTGCATTGTGTTACTCATTATTGAGCACGTGTGTGTTCTCAACATTGTTGTTTTGAATTGCTCTCCAAATAAGGTCCAAAGGTGTTATTCCCTTTTCTGCTCTCACTGAATTAGGGTCATCACACTCAAGATAAAACCTTCCCTTTCTAATTAGTAGCTGTTGCATATTCTATGTATTTTAAATAAGATGGGTAATCTGAAAGCATTAAAGACATTTATTTTTAGGTAATGTTTATTCATTCTATTAATATTTAAAATACTCTCAGGATGAGAAAGCTGGGAGGTACAACAGCTATAACAAATCCTGAGGCCCAGTCCTGTATTTAAATACTGCATCACTCTAGTACTGTGCACCAGGGAGATCCTTTCGTTATCCGTGATGCTGATCCTATGTCATCATCATCTATGCAATCACATTCTCTGAGTTCTAATGATCCAGGACAGTAACACTTCAGACATTACTGGAAGCAGGAGAATGGGCTAGATGGACCATTGGTCTGACCCATTATGGCTATTCTTATGTTCTTACTGCTGCCATAGGCTGCTATTACATTTAAACATGAAGCAATAATGTTTAGTGCAAAGAAGGGGCTGCTCCATTACAGATGCTAATTCGGTGCAGTTGTGTGCCAGGAACAGAAAGATAGTTCTACTGGAAGAATTACTACATCCCTTAAAAAATGGTGGGAATAATTCATAATGGGAATAAAACATGGAAAATAAAATAAGATGATACCTTTTTTATTGGACATAACAATACATTTCTTGATTAGCTTTCGAAGGTTGCCCTTCTTCGTCAGATCGGTATCATCTTATTTTATTTTCCATGTTTTATTTTGTTTGATTTCTATTGATAACCTTTAAGAGTGGACTAACACGGCTACCACACCTCTCTACTTATAATGGGAATATAAATGGCTATAGTAGTCCCCCTCACAAACACACTTAAGTTTAAAAAAAAGTCTACTAAACAAGTGCTCAAACTCTAATGCCTCTAGAGGCAGCAGGTTGCCTAAATGTATACTCTTTGTCATGGTGAAGACCAAATTAGGGCTAAAAGACATTGGATTAAAAATACCCTCTTCAACTGAGATCCCACGATTATGCAATTGTTGACATAACCATGGAAAAATTAACAGCAGATGCTTCAGTCATCGTGGGCAACTATGGAACTTATACATTGTTCATCTGGTTTCCATATATTCCTAGAAGGGAAAATTGTTCACGCCAAGTAGTAATCCCTCAAGGGTTCTGACTTGTGAAGAGCTGGAAATGTTTGCTATACAGATACAATAAGAAAATACCATGCAGCCTTTAGAGAAATACCTGTGGAGCAGTGCTTAAACAATACTTTTATTGTTAGTAAACTCAAAATGAGTTTTCCAGGTAAATGCTGTTTCCTAAAGAGTTTAGCTGATATAAAACAATCTAGAAGATCTGTTTTGAATAAGTATAAAACTGACAGAAAAAAATGACTGCTACTCCTGGTAAAGAAATCTGTATCTTCAGAACCCAGCCAGCACTGCAGGAAATCACCTCTAGGACAAGTATGATGACTACAATAAAGATACAAAGGGTAGTGATAGGGGGGAAGATGTCTGAATGTCTGATTATATATAGAGATCTAGATGTAAATCAAAATAAGCAAGAGCCACTAACCCAGGAGGAGGAGGTAAGCTTAACCAATATGAAATAGCAGTAAGGGTTTAGAACAAGGTCATAAAGAATTGGGAGTGGGGCAGGGGCGAGTAGAAGTGGCACATTTTCTAGCATGGGCTGCAAGTTCACTCAACGGTATTTCCTAAATAAGGAAAATGAATGTATCATATGGGCAATAAATCTTGTGATACTCTTAACTAAAGTAGTATAGGGAAGCACATAAAAAAAACAGAACACATGACCTTACCTGCCAATATCTACTATGCACAAAAAGCTGCTCAGTTTTAGATGCTATATTCTGATAATACAACTTAATCACTATGAATATGAAAAAGAAGTAAAATGAACCTCTCAGGCTACAACAATGTAGCAGGACACAACAATGTGCCTTCTATAGTAGAACTAGAGAACATTTTGGAGGCCTTGTTCCTAATCTGACCCCAGAAATAGCGTAGTAACGCAATCTGAGCTTGTCAGCCCATCAAAGGACAAGGGTGGCTCCGCTACTTTTGGGGGAAGAACAAAAGCTGCCAATTCTAGGGGCACCCCCCCCCCCCCCATTCAGGGGACTAGTGAGTTCTACCACAGGAGTTCAAGAGAAGAGGCAGCAAGAGCCCAAGGAGATGGGAGAGATCCTTTTGAGGGTCTAAGCTATAAGAAAGCAAGAGGAAGAGGGAGGAAGAAAAGAAAGAGGTGTTAGGAGCAGCTTGATATTAAAGACTCAGAATCCTTCAGTGACTCAACAAGAGGGTTTTTTTTTTTTTTTTAATTCATGGGCCGATGATCAGAATCAAACCTAGGCACTAGAGGCTATTAGTGCCATACTAGCACCTGTGTTTGCTACTGCCCCATGATCAGAGGCCCTGAGCACGTGAAACAACACGCTCGTGGGCTCTGAACACAACTAGCATGTAAATGCAAGCAAACAGGGCTCTTACTGCAAGTAGCATGCAGATGTATGCTAAACGTATTCATCCCCAATGTTCAGCTACCAGCGCGCCAAAGATTGGCTCCACTGGCTGTGGCAAACCCTACGCCAGCTCGGGGCTGGTGTTAGGGTTTGAAGACTATAGTGAACCCTATTCCACCATGCATATGCATGCTAGCAGGCCCCCATTCCCCCCAATGCAGCAGCCCCCAGCAGGAGCCACTGGTCCCCCCAACAAAGGTTCAGGGGGGCTGAGATCCAGTGGGTCTCCAGCCCCCCAACCCCCCTCAGCAGTCCCTGGTGACTCCGCAAGACCTTCAGCACCCTGTTGCTGGGGAGAGGTTGGGTCATGAGGTCGTTTGGGGGGGGGGGGGGGGTCAGATTTGAAAATTGATTATGGTGCTCAGTTAACATGGTATAAAAATAGAAATATCAGACACCAGTGATAACAGTGGCTAAGGGCAATCTTCTGCCTGAGGTGAAAAATAAATTGGTATACATATAATCTAATTCAAAGAAATATATTCCCCAGCATTGGGATCAGAGCTCTCAGTAAAAGCAACACAAACCCTCACTAGTTCTAGGCATCTTGTGAAATAACACAAAATAAATCACTCTGGACCTATAGAGAAAATCTGCCATACCATAATAATGTTAATTTCATAACCCCACATAAGGAGTTTGATTACAAAAGCGAAGCACTGTAAATATTGCTGTGAGTCCTAGAACATCTGTATACTTATTTGGAAACATCACAAACCTGACAGATCCATACAAAGAAACTCCACACTAGCAGAATACCAGGCCTTGGTCGCTTACTGAAAACATAGATAAACCCTCACACCAAGTACAAAATAACTTACAAAAAGCTAAAAATAGATACAGACAAAACTTAAGCTGAAGCCCAAAGAAGCCAGACTCTGCATAAGTGCAATACCAGAGAAATACAAAGAGATGTACATGCACTGGTACTGTGCAAAATATCAAGATAGAAAATATATAGTCCAAAGACTGACATATTCCAATCACTAAATTTAAATTTCTAGCTTTGTTGTCTGGCCATTTTATTCCCAAATTGTGTCAATTTCAGTATTCATTTTCTGCTTTCCTTCTCCTTCTCTTATCTCGCCTTCTATGGTCTTCAGTACATCTGCCTCTTTCTTCTATCTCTGACATTCATCTTTTCCTTTCTGCTTTCTTCCATAGTAACATAGTAAATGTCAGCAGATAAAGACCTGCACGATCCATCCAATCTGTGCAACATGGTGCTCATAGTTGAATCCGGCATTCAGCATGGGTTCCAGTTCTTCATGATTAAACGCTGGTATACATAGGAGTCCGTTTACTAAGCTACATTAAGCACTATATTAAACTCAAAATCAAAGAAAAGGATCACCATATAAAAGAAACCATTCTAGTACTGTGCAAAATATAAATATAAAGATAGCAGATATAAATTTGAAAACTGACAAATAACAATCACCACTTTACCTGAGGAAGGAGGTTTTGGTCTCCGAAAGTTAGTCAAAAATGTATTAAATTTAGTCTAATACAAAGATCACATTATTTCCATTTTCTATATATAAATGTTTATTAACACAGCTACAAAACTATTTTATCCTAAAGCAAAACAAACTTTAATCTACATTTGTTGTCTCTGGTTTCTACTTTCCTCATCTTCTCTTCACTCTCTTCCATCCATCCAGCATCTGCCTGCTTTCTTTGCCCCTTCCATCCACTGTCTGCCCACTTTCTCTGCCCCTTCCATCAGTCTGCCAGCTCTCTTCCTTCCATCCAGCATCTGCCTTATCTCTCTGCCCCTTTCATCCACTGTATGCCTTCCCTTGCCCATCCAGCATCTGCCCTCCCTCTCCCTTCCATTCATGATCTGCACTCTTTCTCTGCCCCTTCCATCCACTGTTTGCCCTCTTCCCCCTTCCATATGGCATATGCTCTTTCTCTCCCTTCCATCCAAATGTATGCTCTCTCAATCCCTTCCATTCAGCATCTGCCCTCCCTTTCCCTTCCATCCAGTATCTGCCCTCTTTCTCTGCCTCTTCCATCCTATGCCCTCCCTCTCCCATCCAGCCCTCGTTCTCTGCCCCTTCCACCCACTGTCTGCCCTCTTCCCCCTTCCATATGGCATCTGCTCTTTTTTTCTCCCTTCCAGCCAGCGCCTTCCCTCTTTCGATGCCCTTCCATCCACTCTCTAAAGGCATTTATAGCTACCATGTTAATCACAATATAAAGAGCAGTGATTCCTACACTTGTCCTGGGGGAACCCTAGCTAGTCAAGTTTTTAGGATATCCACAATGAATATTCACAAAATCAATTTGCATACACTGCCTCCTTGCTATGCAAATTTATCTCGTGGATATCCTGTAAACCAGACTGCTGTGGTTCCCCCAGAAAGCACACAGGCAGTCAGAGAAAAGTTGTATGCTCTTTTTATGTACCTATGCTGAATACATTTTGTTGTATTTACCACGTGGGTTTCCTTTTCTTTTCTGCTGCTAAGATTCCCCCAGGACAGGCTTGGGAACCCCTGATAAGAGTAAATATTTTCTAGGGATAGTTTAGTACATACACAGGAGGCAGTGCACAGCTCTTCCATATTCATTAGGTATATCCTGAAACCTGATTGGGTTGTGGCCATCCAGCATTGCACTTTGATGACCCTAGTTAAGAAGCCTTTTCTCAGTCATTTGTGTTCCTTGTGTTGAAAAGAAGTCAATCATTTTCCTGTAATTTTGCCATTGTGGCATTTTCTATAGAGTCTGCTCATTGCTGCAGACTTCATTTTATAATTTTGGTTAAAAAAAAAAATCACTATTGTAATATTAGTAGGAGTAAAGAAAGAAATGTTTGAAACTTAGCTGAAAGTAAAATATATATATAATCTTACAGACCGCTTGAAGTAATGTTTAGTATCGCAGAAAGTAGATCAATCATGATTTGATTAAATAATTGATTTGAGTTAATGAGATGCAACAATTCCTTTTGCCTTCTTGGAACATCAGTGTATTTAAGCAACTAAATGACAGTGCACAAAAAAGATAATGAAATTTAAAATTAAACACTACTTAATATGTATTTAACAAAAGCATAATAAAATTAAGAGCAGCATTTTAAAAAGGACATACAAATTGGAATTGAGAAATGCAGGTCAGGATGTCTCAAATGCCACTAATACTTTAGTGTAACCTACCCCCTCTTTAAAAACTCATGCCAGTCTTATACTAAAAGTTTGTAGTCATGCCGCCATACCTCAAAGGAAGCACAGGCTTCAAAGGGAGCAGGCCAAATTAAACTATCCTTGCTTGGAAAGCTCTAAGCCATCGAAGAAAAAAAAATTAAATAGGATAAATTCAATTCAAAGCCCAATGATGTTAACATAAATAATTTGAGCTATTATTGAAGAAACAAGCTGTTAAATGATTCAGTAAAAATGGAGTTCTGAAATAGATAGGTGACCCGACACGGGCCTTGGCAAAAGAGAAAGTTTACTACAGAAGTTTCTTCTTATATTGCGGCTGTCCGTTTTGACAGGCAAGCTGATTTTCAAAGATTTCACACATCATAGTCCATTTCCAAACTCTGACCCCTGAGGCAGGCGTTGTTTAACGCCGAAACACAGCCCGTGTCGGGGCACCTACCAATAAATACTCCTGTTGTCTCAGTCTTGAAGGCCCAGTGTGTTGGTTTTTTCTGTGTATTTTCTATGTATGCTGTTTACCCTCTCTGTTTGGTTTGTTCTGAAATAATTAAAATGAAATGCAAAAGATGCTAAGTTGCACAATCTCCCTTAGGTTAGAATGTAAAAAGAAATTAACAGTAGGTATGTGCAAAATAAAACATTAGAATTTCACCAATTTTCTAAATATGCTTTTAACCTAGTGTGACCAAAATGCAGTTGGAAAACTCAGCAGAAGCACAGGAGCAGTATCAGATAAGCACTCCAAATGCTTCATCTTACTTACCTTGGAGGTCTCTTCAAGCTTGGATCTTGAATGTTTTTGTACATACTATCCTTTCTTAAACCAATTCTGTAAATAAAACTGCCTCATATTCTATTCACAGCTTTGACCCTTGCTGTAACGTGTACAGTATGTGGACAATTAGCTATGCAAATTAAAACATGTAAAATTTTCCCTGACTGTTCAGTTCTAAACTCACTTTTAAATACCCTATTCTACAAGAAGCACTCTCTTCAGCTTCTTCGTTTAGCTTTTTTCCATAGACAGATACTCTCCAATACCAAAGTCACACTTGTCACATTACAGCCCAACCCTTTTTCCTTCTTTGACTGTCTTAATATAGGCCACTGTTCCGGCTTGCTCAAGCTTTAATAGGCCCAGCCCCAAACAACTCCAGCCTCACTCAGGAACACTAATAAAATTTGGCAATTAATACAGACATTTAACTAAAGATTTCCATTAAATATTTCCCACTCCAAGATCTTAAATATTACTTCAATAAGGAAAATGTAATTTTCCAGGCACTATTTCAAAATAACTTTCTCTACACTCAAAACCCTCTCTCAGAAAATCCAATCCACATTCACAGTGACTATTTTCTCCACATTTTATTCACACAAAGACCTCTCTCACAGGAGTCACTCAAACATGTCCTGTCACTTAGGTTTATTTTTTTTTACAAAGCCATGCTAGCGTGTTTAGCTTGCGGTAAACGCTGAGACACCCATTATATTCCTATGGACATCTCAGTTTTTACCACCAACTTTTTACAGTGAGGAAAGGCTAAAGCAGCTGGGGCTCTTCAGCTTGGAGAAAAGATGGCTGAGGGGAGATATGATAGAGGTCTATAAACTAATGAGTGGAGTGGAAAGGGTAGACGTGAAGCATCTGTTTATGCTTTCCAGAAAATATTAGGACTAGGGGGCAAGCGATGAAGCTACAAAGTAGTAAATTTAAAACGAATCGGAAAAAACTTTTCTTCACTCAACATGTAATTCAACTCTGGAATTCATTACCAGAAAATGTGGTAAAGGCGGTGTTTAATTACCCCTCTATAGACCCCCGTGGGATCCTTCCACACGGAGGTGTACAGAGGGTTTGTTCTTCTAAGATCTTTTTAACCGCCTCCCTGAATTCCTGTGAGACTCCTTCCCATGGGTATCGCTGTTGGGGAGGCATCAGAAGGCTCAGTTCAAATCTTATTCCCATGACCACAGCTTTCTGTCTCTTTGGATCTAAATGAATCTTTGGCTATTTATGTTCAGTGAGAAATCTTACTTGTGTGTGTGTGTGTTAGTTTGCAAAACAGATAGAAGATAGAGAATAAATTGAAGCAAGGACAGAAACAGTGTAGTTAAAGAAATAGTCTTTTTATTCTTACCAAATCAGACTTTAATCTGATACATTCATCAGACGAATTCTAGGTTCAACTGGCCAGGGCTTTGCTGCTTCCGAGGCGTTGGGGAGAAGTTCCAAAGAATCCTTGGAAGAGCCCTGTTTATATAGAATTTGGTGCCCATACAAGTCTATGGAGAGGGATTTTTTTCTCTAATCTTGCTTAATCTATGAGTCATGCCCTCCGGTCAGGTGCCCCTCTTTCCGTTTTAGCTATTGCAAGTTATTGTGCAATTTCCTTTTTTGTAAACACTTCCCTAGATACGGACATCCAAACATTAGCTATTGCAAGCTATTGTGTAATTTCCTTTTTTGTAAACACTTTGTTCTTATGAAGATATCTAAATATGGATATATCAATTTCATAACATCTTGTGATCTGGGTGCCAACTTATTAAAGACAGACTCCGTGTTATGAACCAAACTTCTTATCATTTCTGTCTTTAATTTCTACATCATGTGTGTTACACTCAATTTGGAAGTAGCACCAGGTTTCATTAGAACTCACCAAGCAGTCCTTGCTCTTGCAGGCTCTCTGCTATAAGGCCATCATCTTGTTATCAGGCCTAGTCAGTGCTTTTCAGCTGTTTAAAGCTATGTAGCTTGGCCCACCACTATTCCAGTGGATAGGTCTCAAAGTAGAACACATATTAACCTGCAGGAAAAGCAAGTCCTTGCTCAGCCAGTCATAGATTTTTAAACCTAGCTGGTATTTTTACAGCCTGAGTCCTAAAATCTGGCCTTCCACCCTTCCGGTGGGCATCCAGTGAGGGCCTCTTGCTGTACTATAATTATACATTCCCCACTTGTCACCCCCTCTGAGGAGGGGTGACACAAAGCTCGTCAAGCTTGTCATCATCCATTCCAGAAGGTGGCAAGCTATCAAACGAGAGGGCGAGTTTTGGTCTTACAAATTGCTAGAAGATATGGTGCAAGATAGGAAACTTCATTCTCAGGTGATATATTATTTGGGCATATGGAATTCCCTTTATATTTCCCAATCCCTTGGGCCTTAACCCTGATGTCATCTCTCTTGAGACTTACTCAAACCTGTAGTGAGAAAGGTTTTATGAATGGGACAAATCCATGAGTTCATCTACAAAATCTCATGAAGTATAGGTATATGGGTAATAGCAATTTCAGGTGGATCATGCTAATAAATACTTTCAGGTCTTTCTATGGCTTCTATTGTATCTGTTGCATAGTGCATGGGGAGATAATCTAATGTATCTATCTCAGTGGTCTTGGGAAGGAACAGTGGTTTTGATTAAGCATTGTTATGGGCTCAACAAATACATAAACAGGTCGGAATTCCTGGACCTTACTATTACTCATCATTGGCATCCAATCATGAGCACTAAAACGTGGATAGCAAGTATGAGGTTGCCTCATGCAGCAAAAATGGTCAATCCTAAGAAAATTTATATTAACAAAGGTCATGCATGGATCTTGACATATGCATAATGACCTGGAAGTATGGGAAGCATTTCATATATCCGTTACCCCACTTGGAGCTTAGTCAAACCTACAGAAAGACATGCAGCTTAAGTAAGCCTACACCAAAGTTAAACAATTGCATAACAGGTTGATACTAACAGGGTTTACACCTACATTATGATATCATAGCCAGTATGAGGGTTTGATGTTACCCTTGTGTCTGAGCAATATCAACTTCAATTTAAATTACATAAACAGAAATAACGGGGAAACTCTTAGAAAAACAATTAGAACAAAAAAGGAAATAATAGGAAAATAAAAATAAAACCTTTTCTTCACTCAACATGTAATTCAGCTCTGGAATTCATTACCAGAAAATGTGGTAAAGGCGGTTAGCTTAGCAGAGTTTGAGGTTTGGCCAGCTTCCTAAAGGAAAAGTCCATAGACCATTAGTAAAATTGTCTTGGGGTAAATCCACTATTTCTGGGATAAGCAGCATAAAATGTTTTGTACTTTTTTGGGATCTTGCCAGGTATTTGTAACCTGGATTGGCCAGTGTTGGAAACAGGATGCTGGGCTTGATGGACCTTTGAACTGTCCCAGTATGGCAATACTTATGTATTAGTGTGGCTTTGTAAATGGTCCCCTCCAAGAGCATAATAACCATGACAACAGAGTCCATTGACATAATGGAGATGTATGTGTTAGGTGGTGAGTCTGATAGGTACAGACGGGGAGAGGGATCTTGAGGATCTGAAGGCGACGAAACAGTGTGACAAGGCGGTGGCCGTAAGTAGAAGGTTGGTAGGCTGTATAGAGAGGGGAGTGACCAGCAGAAGAAAAGAGGTGTTAATGCCCCTGTACAAATCGTTGGTGAGGCCCCACCTGGAATATTGTGTTCCGTTCTGGAGGCCGTATCTTGCTAAGGATGTAAAAAGAATTGAAGTGGTGCAAAGAAAAGCTACGAGAATGATATGGGATTTGCGTTACAAGACGTATGAGAAGAGACTTGCGGACCTGAACATGTATACCCTGGAGGAAAGGAGAAACAGGGGTGATATGATACAGACGTTCAAATATCTGAAAGGTATTAATCCGCAAACGAACCTTTTCTGGAGATGGGAAGGCGGTAGAACTAGAGGGCATGATATGAGATTGAAGGGGGGCAGACTCAAGAAAAATGTCAGGAAGTATTTTTTCATGGAGAGAGTGGTGGATGCTTGGAATGCTCTCCCAAGGGAGGTGGTGGAGAGGAAAACGGTAACAGAATTCAAACATGCTTGGGATAAACATAAAGGAATCCTGTTCCGAGGGAATTGATCCTCAGAAGCTTAGCCAAGATTGGGTGGCAGAGCCGGTGGTGGGAGGCGGGGCTGGTTGGGAGGCGGGGATAGTGCTGGGCAGACTTATACGGTCTGTGCCCTGAAAATGACAGATACAAATCAAGGTAAGGTATACACAAAAAGTAGCACATATGATTTTATCTTGTTGGGCAGACTGGTTGGACCGTGCAGGTCTTTTTCTGCCGTCATCTACTATGTTACTATGTTTTACTATGATCACATAATTACTCCCACCTCTCAGGCCAACAATCAAATACATGCATTGTGAATACTAAATTAAACTTCTGCATGCACAGTAACCGCTTTTGCAGACCCCAGTCTCCATTTTAAATCAAAGTTTTTCCCATAGACTTATATGGGAAAACCAAACTTTTTCTCACTTTACCACAAAAATTATAGTCAAACGTCACCAAATTCACTACACAACTATATCAGACCCATAGCAAAGTCAACATACTAGATTTTAAAAACACATAATTTGTTTTTAGACATCATAGATTTTTCACCCGGAATTTATCAAAAATCCTATTACAATTCCTCCACTAACACAATGAAAAAAAATCCTCTTTCATGGCCACAACAAATGACATATTTCAAAATGCATTTTTAAGGACATTGGCTCTCCACAACCAAAATATCCATTTTTAGCCCTAAAATAAATTGATCCTGGACCCCAAGCTCCATGACACACCTCCCTAGAAGCCCGAGACCTAGACTATCAGAAATGTTTTTCAAATGACCCATGGAACCCCAGTACCCATGGACTCAAAGCTGCCCATAAAAAATATTAAAACCCCAAAAAGAAAACCCAGGGGGCATCTTACTTGGGTCCCTCCTTCTGACTGCCCCCATCCTTCAATTTCTTCTTGACTACTTGTCCCTCTAATTACCGACCCATCTCCCTCCTTCCTTTTCTCTCCAAATTACTTGAGCGTGCTGTTCACCGCCGCTGCCTTGATTTTCTCTCCTCACATGCTATTCTTGACCCATTACAATCTGGTTTTCGCCCTCTCCACTCAACCGAAACTGCGCTTACTAAAGTCTCCAATGACCTATTACTGGCTAAATCCAGAGGTCAATATTCCAGCCTCATTCTTCTTGATCTTTCCGCTGCTTTTGACACTGTCGATCACAGCATACTTCTCGATACCCTGTCCTCACTTGGATTCCAGGGCTCTGTCCTTTCCTGGTTCTCTTCCTACCTCTCCCTCCGCACCTTTAGTGTTCACTCTGGTGGATCCTCTTCTACTTCTATCCCTCTGCCTGTCGGCGTACCTCAGGGTTCTGTTCTTGGTCCCCTCCTCTTTTCTATCTACACTTCTTCCCTTGGTTCATTAATCTCATCCCATGGCTTTTCCTACCACCTCTATGCTGATGACTCCCAAATCTACCTTTCTACCCCTGATATCTCACCTTGCATCCAAACCAAAGTTTCAGCGTGCTTGTCTGACATTGCTGCCTGGATGTCTCAACGCCACCTGAAATTAAATATGACCAAAACCGAGCTTCTCATTTTCCCCCCCAAACCCACCTCCCCGCTCCCCCTGTTTTCTATTTCTGTTGATGGCTCTCTCATTCTCCCTGTCTCCTCAGCTCGAAACCTTGGGGTCATCTTTGACTCTTCTCTCTCCTTCTCTGCTCATATCCAGCAGACCGCCAAGACCTGTCGTTTCTTTCTTTACAACATCCGTAAAATCCGCCCCTTTCTTTCCGAGCACTCTACCAAAACCCTCATCCACACCCTTGTCACCTCTCGTTTAGACTACTGCAATCTGCTTCTTGCTGGCCTCCCACTTAGTCACCTCTCCCCTCTCCAGTCGGTTCAAAACTCTGCTGCCCGTCTCATCTTCCGCCAGGGTCGCTTTACTCATACTACCCCTCTCCTCAAGACCCTTCACTGGCTCCCTATCCGTTTTCGCATTCCTGTTCAAACTTCTTCTACTAACCTATAAATGTATTCACTCTGCTGCTCCCCAGTATCTCTCCACACTCGTCCTTCCCTACACCCCTTCCCGTGCACTCCGCTCCATGGATAAATCCTTCTCATCTGTTCCCTTCTCCACTACTGCCAACTCCAGACTTCGCGCCTTCTGTCTCGCTGCACCCTACGCCTGGAATAAACTTCCTGAGCCCCTACGTCTTGCCCCATCCTTGGCCACCTTTAAATCTAGACTGAAAACCCACCTCTTTAACATTGCTTTTGACTCGTAACCACTTGTAACCACTCGCCTCCACCTACCCTCCTCTCTTCCTTCCCGTTCACATTAATTGATTTGATTTGCTTACTTTATTTATTTTTTGTCTATTAGATTGTAAGCTCTTTGAGCAGGGACTGTCTTTCTTCTATGTTTGTACAGCGCTGCGTATGCCTTGTAGCGCTATAGAAATGCTAAATAGTAGTAGTAGTAGTAGTAGACTAACCTCCAGCATCTGCAGGAGTTAACTGCAACCTCTCATGGCAAAACTTCAGGCCCACTAGCTAATTTAGGCCTCAGCTTTATTTTGGATCTACCGGAGCTCCGAGGCACCTACCACACATGTAAGAACATCCACATATACACTGGAGCTATGGCAGCCCAGGCTGAAAACTGGTCATTTTCTTCCATCTCCTGCCTGCCAGCCTTCATTCCTGACATAAACAGCATTGCGGCAGGTCACACCTGCCATGTCTCCAGGCCCAAAGAGATCTGGACATCAAATGGACCCAAAACAGGTCTGGGCACTGGCCACCAGCAGTCCCTATCACCTGCCTCCTCCCCCCCCCCCCCCCCCCAGGTAAATTTTTTTTCCTTAGCATGGGTTACATTAAGAACAGGATCTACTCATATACAGGTTGTTCTAAGATTCATGGCAAAATGGGCATTTATTGCACCATTTACCCATGTGACAGGATCATCGATTTTCAAAATATATGACATGAAATAGCAACATAAACATTTTTATGTGCCAGAACACAAAACACTTATATTAGTCATTTTAAAAACAAACATTTTCCCCCCAAGTTATCAGAAAGGCTAGTATATCTAGCCAGTTTTGTTTTCAGGGAGAGGGGGAGGGGCATCAAACACTGAGGGATTTAGAGGGTGATTTCCACTAATCCCTACAGTGGAATGCAGCTCAGTAGGAGTACTTTTCTAAAACCCAGGATTTCTGGGTCGCAAGTGTAAATTCCAACATCAGTTTTGGATATAGATGTACATTCTCATTCTGAAATTGGGGCATTTATTTTATAGGCCCACTTTACTCCGACTCAAAATATCCAGACCACGTCCCTTTGCCAGATACACATTTTTTAGTTTTAGACTTGGCTATCCTGGCTTGGTATAATCAGGATTCAGACCTTTATTTGATATAAAACAACTAAATGCCAGTTTATACACGTCTAAAAATTGATTACCACTTCCAAAATAAGCCCCTTAAACCACCAGATAACTGGAGGTGGGTTGATTGCTTGTTATTTGGCAGCATATAGGTTTAGAACAGAAATGGGTTTTGTTTTTCGAGCTTTACAACATTGAGCGGCCCTTTTACGAAGGCATGGTACGCTCTACGTGTGTGCGCCAAAATGAGATTACTACCAGGCTAGTGTATCCCATGGTGGTAATTTCAGATTTGGTGTATGCCCATACTGCCACAAATTATTTTTATTTCCTACCACATGGCATTTCTGGCATTAATTGGCAGTTGGCATACGCTGTTCACTGCATGTATAGTGAGCCCTTAACCGCTAGATCAATGGGTGGTGTTAAGGACTCAGGCCATAAATAGGCATGAACTGGTTTCAATTTTACTGCAGGTCCTTTTCCCGGTCCACTGGGAAAAAAACAACCACCCCTTTTTCCCCAGATGTGGTAAAAACTGGCCCAGCGTGCACCAAAAACATGCACCACACTACCGTAGGCCACTTTTTGCCACAGCTTAGTAAAAGGACCCCTGAACATATACATCATTTTGATAGCTTTACAGATTACAGTGGGATTGGTTTTGAGCTCTAGCTCTTCATCTTAGTTGAATTTCTGAGTTGGAAATGCATTGCCGGTTAAGGGGATCTTTTACTAAGCCACGGTAGCATTTTTAGCTCATGGTAGAAATCAGCTGGCAGTAAATTTTGAGACAGCCATAGGAATATAATAGGCATCTCAGCATTTACCACCAGCTGATTTCTACCATGAGCCAAAAATGCTACTGATGCTTAATAAAAGACCCCCTAAGTGCAATATTCACTATAAAGATAGGACCGACTTTTACGCAGCACTATTTATGCAGTTGGACTTGCTGGTTAAGTGCTGAATATTGGCACTTAACTGACCAAGTGCTAATTCAACCCCCAAAATAACTGGTTTTCAGTTCAACACTACTACTACTACTACTATTTAGCATTTCTATTGCGCTACAAGGCATACGCAGCGCTGCACAAACATAGAAGACAGTCCCTGCTCAAAGAGCTTACAATCTCAGTTCTTTTCAGTGACATTAAGTGGTTAAGTGCCACTGAAAATTAACAGCCACAAACAGGCGATTTAACTGGCTAGGAGCCATTTCTGATCAGTTAAATCACTTTGAATAGCGACCCCACAGGGGGTTTTGTTTTTTCCCCCCCTCAGCAAAGGCCTTTTTGAAGAGGGTGGTTTTTAGTGATTTTCTGCAGTTTAGATGGTCAGGGATTATTTTCACTGCTTTTGGGAGTCCATTCCAAAGTTGTGCGCTTAAGTAAGCGAAGCTGGATGCATAAGCTGTTTTGTATTTCAGTCCTTTGCAATTTTGGGTAATGTAGGTTTAGGTATGATCATGATGATCCGATTCTGTTTCTGGTTGGTAGATCTATGAGGTCTGTCATGTATCCTGGGACTATGCCGTAGATAATTTTGTGGACCAAGGTGCAGATTTTTAAGATGATCCGTTCTTTGATTGGGAGCCAGTGTAGCTTTTCTCGGAGAGGTTTAGCGCTTTTGAAGCGTGTTTTACCAAATATCAACCAGGCAGCTGTGTTTTGGGCGGACTGGAGTTTTTGTGCGAGTTGTTCTTTACATCCCGCATAGATTCCGCTGCAGTAGTCTGTATGGCTTAGGACCATTGATTGTATAAGGTTTTGAAAAGTTTCCCTTGGGAAGAAAGGTTTTATTTGTTTGAGTCTCCACATTGAGTAAAACATTTTCTTTATTACTGAGTTTACTTGGCTCCCAAGGGTAAGGTTGCGGTCGATTATGACACTGAGTATTTTTAGGCTGTCTGAGGTGGGGAGGGTGTGTTCTGGGGTGTTTATGAATGTGGGTTTGTACTTGTTGAGATGAGAGGATGAGGCAGTGTGTTTTCTCCAGTGCTCAGTTTTTATTTATGATAACAAAGGAGTGCCTCAAACCTGAAAAGTTTCAGAAACACTGCTGTAAAATATGGGGGTTCAACCCCTGGCATCTGACTTCATAAGAGATATGATGTTCCAACCATTGCTAGACCAGAGGGATTAAACCTGTTGCTTAAAAAGAAAATACCTTTCATGTACATAAATGAAAATACATGAATGTGTTCTGTACTGAACAGTCGCTGTAGGATGGTACTGTATATTCTACTTTTTTTGCACGATTTAGACGCTGGCTGCAGGAGAAAACTATGGATTTTGAAAACTTCTTCTAGCACCCATTAGTGACAGGTGGTGGCAGTACTTGAGTTCTGCCACTAGATGGTACACTTTCACTTCCTGACCATGCTAGACGGTATATTCCTGAGAAAACAACAAGGCAACCATTCCACCAAATCCAACATGGAAGATGTAACAAGATAAACAGTCTTTATTTAAAACACAAAGGCTCCCAGAGATTTACACATCTGTGCTGGACATGGCCATGTTTCACACTGAAGTAGCTGCGTCAGGGACTAAGTTACCAGCTGGTAGAAAATTACAAACGTCACCACATCTGGTCCAACAGATAAACAAGGTTAAAAGTGATGCTCCTTCCTCTCTGGGTGCATTTGTATAACTACTTCACGATGTGCTCAGTGCCTCTTTAACCTGCGGTAAGCAGGCGCTAGTGCTTACCTCAGCTTAGTAAAGAACCCCCAATGTATTTTCCATGGAATTAACTTACTTGAGCCTAATACTACTCCAGAAACCTTCAATGTCATATTATACAACTATAGTGTCATTAAATATAGTGAACAGTGCTCAGAATGAGTGCCTCACTTCCTGGATAGGGATATAAAAGGAAGTGCTCTATACTCCTCCAGTGCTGCGGCAACAGGTTTCCAGAGCTGTGCCTCTCCAGCTTCTGTTGTCTGGCAGTTTCTGCTTCCAGCCCTGCCTATTCCAGCTACTCCCTGGCCTTGACTCCGTTGGGCCAGCCCCCCCAAGGGATCTCTTGAGAGCCAACCTCTAAACAAACCACATTGTGTTACAGCCAGTCTGCTTGGCACTGCCTAGTACTACACTTCTGCCTGTCCGAGTCAGGTCCTGCCTTCTCCAGCTCCTGGACTGTGCCAGGCGGTCCCCATCAGCAATCACTGAGAGGGCCTGCGCAAGCACTTATGGCGAGCAAGTAAAGAGCCAACCTCATCACGGTCCAATGGCTTCCCTTCCCCAACCGTGACCCTAGCAAAATAAAGAACTAGAAGCTGTAACAAAAGAGAAAAAGAATGAGAAAAATATAGAAAGATAAAAAAATTTATAAAAGAAAAGAAATAATGAAAAACAAATCAGAAAAAAGGAGCAGCCAGTGGAAAGTTGGAGAACTGTGTACTTTAGCTTTAAAAAGAAATTAAAAATGTAAAATACATTAGGCAAACAATACAGAGAGTTGATAATCTGCCCAAAAATATTTTCATCTGAAAAACTCTGCATGCTGTTTGAATATTCAACATGTACAAATAGAACAGAGTCAAACTTGATTTAGTACATTTTCTGTGTGTGTACCTTTTTAACTAATGTGTTCATCAGAGATATGGCTGCACCCATTGAAGGCTCTTCTTTTACCATCAAAGATGAACAGAGACGACCATTTGCTGGAGTAGACCAGGATTTACTAGTATTTTTCACTAAAACATTTAAAAGGAAGAGCACTAAAGGGTGTTTCTACTAAACTGTGGTAAAAAAAAAATGAGCTTAGTGTGTCTTAAATACTGTAGGAAAATAGGGCATTTTCTGATTTTTTTTATTTGTAGGTCATGCACTAATATTAGCATGAAACAACTGCAAATAATTAACGTGAGAGCGTTTACAGCCTCGTTTAGGATGTGCTAAGAGCTACTGCGTTAACCAACGCTGCCATACCAATTCTCTACCCATGACACACCCTCTCAAAAAAAAAAAATAGCACAGGATTAGCATGTACAAACAGGAAAATTACTGCAGAATGCTTTAACACATCCTGCAGTAAGCCTTTTTCGGCACATTAAGCCCACGTTTTTACAACACTTTAGTAAATGGACCCCTAAGAGCATTTAAGTGCAAATTAGCAAGTAATAACTACTAAGTGGCCAAGGCATATGCAGCATTAAAATTCACGAGTTAACTCCTTCGTGCAGCAGGGGGCAGAAAAGGGTGGAGAATGGGTGGGTGAGTGAGATATGGCATGTACAGTACTTGCGGTTAGCGCATTATAAGTTTGTGGGCACTATCATCACTGTAGACAGTATAGGTGCATTTAACGCCTCCTCAGTGCATCCACACTGCAGGCAAGCAGTTACTGCAGTGGCCTACTGCAGAACAAATCCTTAATCTCCCCCCTCACCCCAAGGGGGCCAACATTCTGATCAAAGTCTACTCCAGACCCCCCCCCCCCCCTCAATGAACTGCATAACACCCCTACACCCAAATCCACCCTCTCTTAAGCATAATCATCACACCCAACCCCAGAAAAGGAATCAAACCCTCCCCCCTGCACATATCTGCTGCCTCCTACTCAGTTAATTTCCTGGCAACTCGAACCCTAGTGGTAGCGTTGTGGTACTACAACTAGGGGGTCAAGCTGTTTTATTCAGCAGTGATCCCCAGATGCGCCTACCCCTGTAGTTGCTTCGGATTCAAAATGGTGGTGCATGACCACTAGCCATAGTCTAAAAGGTACTACTGCAAAAGTCAGAGCCACCACTTTGCCCCAGAGGATTTCATCAAGGGATTGCTCCAGCCCTACAACTAAACCACCAGGAAACCCACTGGTAAAATGCTGTAAATGTAAAGGCAATGATAATGTTTAAGATGTAAGGATCAGAGAGGTGGGGGATGTAATCAGAGTGCGCAGTGCCTCATTGGGGTAAGGGGGAGGGTCTGAACTTTGCTGGGATGTTAAGCTTTACTGAGGGGTTGGGAGTGGGAGGTTATGGTGATAACGGATCAGATGCGTTTCACACATAGGGCCATTGTAAGTGCATCCATACTGTCAATGCAGTTATTACACTAATCTGCTAAAGCATTTATCATGTGTTAAGTATCTACCCTTTGTGGTAACCTTCCCAGTTACTGCAAAGTCTCTGCACTTACCACATGGTAATGTTTGAATCTAAAATGCACAGAAAAGTGCAAAAATAAAAAACAAAAAGTTGCCACTCTTTTGTAAACAGTCCCTTATGTTCTGCCAAAAATTCCCCCCTTCCACATACAAAAAAAATAATCTTCAGATCAACTTGTCTCTTATAACCTATTATATTTGATTTGATAGTCTAAATTCCTTCGGGTGATGAGAACAGCAGCAAACCAGAACAGACAATGAAAAAGTCAAATTATACCCAAAGGGATTAAAAAAAAAAAACAAAAAAAAACCAGTAACCATAATTGAACACAGTTAAAAAGCAGCACATTAAAAATCTGCAACAGGGACATACGTTAGGAAATGAACCAAAGTTTTTCACTTTTGCAATTGGCTTTGGTGAAGAGCTGCATGTAAAGCACAGAGGTAAGACTGAAGCTTTGGAAAATGTTACGTCATCAGTAACAGTGGTTGATATCTAAGATTTACAACACTTGTAAATTATGCCCCAATGCAGATTTTGATTGAAACATGAACACGTAGGTAAAAAGTATAGCTCAGCATTATGGTTATTAAAGTTAACAACAACTACAAAAAAAAAAAAAAAAAAAACACACACACACACCCCTTCAGGTATATGACTTTTTCCATTTTCTACTTTGGTTTTCCAATGGTATTGTGGACATTTGCCTCTCCTTTTGGATGATAAAAAAAAACAGCAGCTTAAAGGAACCAACATGTCAAAACCATAGATAGGTTTGAATCAAAAGGCCTGGGTTACATGAAAGACTGAGCAAAACATGGATCCATTGTAAGCATAAGAATATAATTTTCAGAACACATTCAGGCAAAATATATTAAATGTCAGCAAAGAAAGAAAAATAGTAATAGAAATAAAGTACTTCATCTGGGTGACAGAAAAAAAAATATTAATCTTGCTTTTAATAAAAATAAAAGCAGTCCTCATTCTTTATGTTGTTGCTCGTTTATAATGGTATTTAAGCATAATGCAAGCTACTGCTAGACTCCTTACGATACTCCTTGCATTTGCAGTCTGCAAGCAAGCCTCCCTTATCCATCTCACTGTGGCATGGAGTTATTAAACTTGAATGGCAGTTAGTACCAATGAGCACAGCTACTGACTTTTCCTCCTCTCAGGAGTCCCTAAAGCAGGGTGTATTTTAGATCA
Source organism: Microcaecilia unicolor (assembly GCF_901765095.1). Taxonomy (NCBI): domain Eukaryota; kingdom Metazoa; phylum Chordata; class Amphibia; order Gymnophiona; family Siphonopidae; genus Microcaecilia; species Microcaecilia unicolor. The sequence continues at coordinate 115,729,362 of NC_044033.1, forward strand.
TGATTGTCATGGCTAGCATAATTCTTATCAGGAGCTCAGTGCACTTGGTAAAGCAGAGGTCTGCAATCAGACTGCTTTAAAACAAAACAGAGCCCTCATATGTTAAGGAGATGTCCTGTTGGAGATCAGGTGCAGACCAGATGGGCTGGTGATTTATTTGGTCCAGATGGACATGCAATCATGAGAACTATAATTCGTTACCAGGTCCTTGTCTTTGACGTTGCCTTACTTTATTTTCTTCTTTAGGTTCAGTTGGATATTGCTCAGGAACATCTTCTCCTGCCTCCTCTGTCTCAGTGCCCTCCTCAACAGCTGAGTCTTCATCTGAGGCCTTGTCACTGTCACCATTTCCTTCATCTTCACCTGAGGTCTTGTCACTTTCACCATTTTCTTCATCTTCCACGTCAGAAATAGTTTTCTTTTCCTCTGCAGGTTCCTCCTGTTCTTCATCTGAAGGTTCCTCCTGTTCTTCATCTGAAGGTTCATCCTGTTCTTCATCCTCATTCACTACTGCTGGAACTAAAGAGAAAAGTGAAATTTTGCACTGTAGTACCTGAAATGTTGTTCAACAATTAAAAATAAGATTTTAGAATTATTTCCCCAGGCTTCAAAATACAACACTACATCAAAGTTCAGTCTATCAAGAACACAACGTCATGTCTGACCACATGACGTGAACTTTGATCACATATGCCCACACAGAAACAGAATCATATAAGTTTGCAAGGCTATTCACAATAATCTTGTATTATGGAATTATAGAACATTCACATGCTTAAACTGAGTTAACATGATTTGCTGAAAGATTCAAGCAAGCATTATACAAGCATGCCTTGATTACTCTGTAGCCTGGCATTTTAACTCACAGAAGGCCCTGTTTACTAAGAACGCCTCTCCCCCCCCCAATAAAAAAGGACATAGAAGGGTGCAAAAGCAGCCAAGTTACATAACCATATATGTTGTGGGGTTTTGTTTTGTTTTTACCTCCCCAAAAGTAATTTTGTGGGTGCATATGTGCCATAAAAAATCAACGTGTGTTGTTTCAGAAGAGAGAGAATCATCAGTAACTGTCTATGCAAGCCCCACTCCACTCATATCCTACCCCAATGAATGCCTGCACGTACAGAAGGTAAATTGAGAAGCAGCTACATGTGGAAATAGCAGCATTTACATGTGTAGATTGCATACATGTGTAAACAGCAATTTCAGAATTCTATTTCCACAGGTAGATGACAGGGACACAGAGATTCCAGAGGTGTATAGTTTGGATTACAAATTGTAGTAAGAATGATCTGGGTTTGGAGTTGTGTTATAGATAGATGCCAACCTACTTTGGAGAATATATATATATATATATATATATATATATATATATATATATATATGGGAGGTGTGGGGGTGAGATACAGAGCAAGGGATGGATGTGGCTGGGGGGGGGAAGGCAGGTGTGGGCAAGGACTTGATGAGGTGAGATACTACGGAGGTAAGGCAGAAAATGTGAGAGCCAAAAGGTTCAGACAGAGGCAAACAAAGGTAACAAACCACTCAGCAACTACTCAATCTTTTTTAAAAAAAAAACAACAATTCCACCTCTCTACTCTCCAACTGAGCAAAATCACAAATAGGTCCAAAGACAAGTTTGGTTTTGAGCTAGTCGCTTTTAAAGCAGGTCTAAGACAAGAACTTTTTCTTTCCGGCACAAGGAAATCATTCAGCTATCCGTTACTGCAAAAAAAGCGTATATCACAAAGTACCATCCATTTCACGCCCACGAAACTCCCACTTTCAAAACACTAACACTTTTCTCTGGGCTAATATTTTTTGAAGGGGGGGGGGGGTTATTTGATTATATGGTTTAAAAGTTTTCCAGTGACAAATACATCCATTTGCGCCTTGTGCCATTTTTTGTACATTTTATTTTTTTGAAAATGAGCCCCATAGGGCCTTATAAAGGCTATGCTCCTAAATTTACACTCAAATTTATGAGCATACCTTACATTTATGCTCATACAAAAGGAGCTTAATTTATGTTCCTAAATGTATGCTAAACCTATGAGCGTAATAGGCCCTAAATTAGTAGCATAAATTTAGAACAGATTATGCTCATAAATTTAGGAGCGTAATTTAAAAGTGTAAATTTACTAGCATAACCTTTATAGAATAAGGCCCATAGCATTTATGCTGATGTCTGTTTTGAACTTGTTTGTTCATCTTGTGTGTAAAAGGGACCCACAACAAGGACCTTAAGGAAGCAAACGGACCAAGGCCCACCTGCATGGATGAACTGTCCTGTGGGAAGGAGAACGCTCTTCCCGTTATGTATGAAGGGCTGTGGCTTCCTGTAGGAACACTGAATGGACTTTGCAAGTGTTTGGACCCCTTTTTGAGGACTCCCCCCCATCTTTATTTATTGATTTTCATATATACTGTTTATTCAAGTGAGATGATTTATGTTTTTTTATTTGTATTTTAGAAACATCAAATGCCCCTGAAGCAGGCATAAACCACAATATGGCCCATCAGGCTCTTTTAGGGTCCCTTTTACATTACATGCAGTATAAACACTAGCTCGCCTTTGTAAAAGACCCCATTAATAAATTGGTTGCTAAGCTGTTTTTTGCCCAACTACTGTTATCACAAGACTTTGACTAGGCCACTCAAGGATCGTCACATACTTCATGCTGAACCATGTCACTGCTTTCTGCTTTCTGAGTAGCATCATTGCCCTGCTGAAAAGTGAATCTTCTTTCCAGTTTCAAGTCTATGCTAGACCGGGAAAAAATTTTCCTCCAGGATCTACTTGTGCTTTGCACATCCATCTTTCCCTGGATCTTTACCAACCTCTCTGTCCCCACTACTGCAAATCACTACCACAACATTATGCCACTAGAATGCTTATCAAGCAGGTTAAAATGCTGTGTTTGTTTTTTGTCACATATGTCACTAAGGGCCCTGTTTACTAAGTCTCACTATAGGCGCACAAACGTTTTAGTGCGTACTAATGCTAGAGACACCCATAGGAATATAAAGGGTGCCTATTATTAGCGAACGCTAAAAGGTTTGTGCGCCTACAGCTTAGAGTTGAGATTTAAAAAAAAAAAAGTTCCACATGGGTCTCAGACCACAAAACCTTCTCCCATAAACTAATCAGCTATTTAGACAATATTAATAGGTGTTAACAAGCACTTAATTGGCAGTAATTAGGAGTTACATCTGATCTGCCCTACGCTCTATTCAATAAAATGCACGCTTAAATTTCATAGCGTAGAATTTCAAAGGAGGTGTGACCATGAAAGCAGCATAGGCAGCTCAGAGGTGCTCCCAGAATTTAGGCGCAATGTTACAGAATATCTGCATTTGTATGCCCAACTGCCGTTAGCTGGGTGCGAGCATTTACAACAAACTTTGGCAGGCGTAAATGCTCGTGCCCAAAGTTAGGCCCAAAATGCACGCTAACCTAATATTCTGTAAAGGTCGTTCTGCGCAAAGCACCCTTTACAGAAAACTAGCTTAGCACAGATTATCCTGGCCGTTAACTTTGGAGCGCCATTTATTGAATTTCACCCCACCCAGCTTTTTTATTTTGCCTCCTATACAGGCCAGACTCATGGAGTAATTCTTCTTTTTTTTATGTATTTAAAACGATCTATATTTTTCTGAGTCTCAACCAGAGGACTTTGCAGATATTTTAAAATTAAGTAATCCTAGGCCTCAAAGCGATTTCCTCTGTAATTTTTTCAACCCATGACTACGTGCTGGTGCCAAACTGTTCTTACTTTAAATGGACCCAATAGTGCCCCGGGGATGTTGAGACATGGATATTTTCTTATATCCTTCCTCTAAGCTGTAGCTTTGAATAACTTTATCCTAGAGTTCACTCAACAACTTCACTCAAAAGAAACAGCTTGATTCTTCATCCAGATCTTGAACTTTTTTAAAGCAATGTTCAGAAATGTAGCTAATTTACTTTTGTTATGGCAAAAAGTTGAAGATTTATGCGATCAATGAACTTCCCATTTCTGGGATAGGGGTCACGTGATGCTATGATTTTGGAAGTTGTGTACTTGCATAGCTCCTGTAGACACCCAGTAATTTCTTTTATCCTTTAGGATCAGGAAGCTACGCCTAAGGGGCAGATTAAAAGCCTGTCATGGAGAAGCCAGGCCTGGATGATGAAGTATAGGCTGGTGGGCTTTTCTCCCTGATCACCATGGATATCAACATAGAATACTTGGAGGGGCATAATCGAACAAAACGTCTATCTCCATGGGCGTTTATCTCTGAGAACCGGTCCGTGAAGGGACTGACCGAACCGTATTTTCGCAAAAAATAGACGTCCATGTGTTATTCGACAATTTGTGAGCTGAGCGTTTTTGTTTTTCAGTGATAATGGAAAATGAAAGCACCCAGCTCAAAAACGAATAAATCCAAGGCATTTGTTCGTGGGAGGGGCCAGGATTCATAGTGCACTGGTCCCCCTCACATGCCAGGACACCAACCGGGCACCCTAGGGGGCACTTTTACAAAAACAAAAAAAGAGCTCCCAGGTGCATAGCACCCTTCCCTTGTGTGTTGAGCCCCCCAAATCCCCCTCAAAACCCACTGCCCACAAGTCTACACCATTACTATAGCCCTAAGGGGTGAAGGGGGGCACCTACATGTGGGTACAGTGGGTTTGGGGGGGTTGGACGACTAAGCATTAAGCAGCACAATTGTAACAGGTAGGGGGGGATGGGCCTGGGTCCACCTGCCTGAAGTCCACTGCACCCCCTAACAACTGCTCCAGGGACCTGCATACTGCTGCCAGGGAGGTGGGTATGACATTTGAGGGTGAAAATAAAAAGTTGTGAAACATCATTTTTTGTGGTGGGAGGGGGTTAGTGACCACTGGAGGAGTCAGGGGAGGTCATCCCCGATTCCCTCTGGGGGTAATCTGGTCATTTAGGGCACTTTTTGGGGCCTTATTCATAAAAAAAACAGGGTCCAGGAAAAGTGCCCTAAATTCTAGCTACAAACGCATACTTTTTTTCCATTATCGGCGAAAGGCGCCCATCTCTGTTTGGGTGATAACCATGCCCCAGTCCCGCCTTCACCACGCCTCCGACACGCCCCCGTCAACTTTGTACGCTTCCGCGATGGAGTGCAGTTGAAAACGTCCAAGTTCGGCTTTCGATTATACCGCGTTATTCGTTTTTGTGAGATAAACGTCCATCTCCCGATTTAGGTCGGAACTTGGGCGTTTTTCTCGTTCAATTATAAGCAGGTTGGTAGCTAAAATTTACACAGCTGGACCAAAAGGAAAGAAAGCAGAATTTGCAAAGGAAGAGAGATAAAAAAACAACCCTTCAAGAAATTAGATCAGCAAGAGAAAAAAAACAAATGGCAAATGCACGTTTGGTGGGAAATCCAAAGCGTTACTCCATGAATAGTCGTTGATCAAAATTGGACACATAAATGGTTAAGGAGAGGTGAACTGAAACCTATAGATGAGCAATTGATGATAGCTGCAGCCCAGGACAAATTACAGACAAGATGGTTTACAGTAAGCACTGAAAAAACTCGTGAAGCAGACTTATGTACAGACATCTGTAGATTCTGTAAGAAAAAGCTAGAAACAGTTACTCATCTCGTGGCTGGCTGAGAAGTGCTGATGGTGAAAAAGTTTTATACACAAAGGCACAACAAGGTGTGACATCTCATTCACTAGAAATTCCCATCAGTGTATCCCCCTTTGCCATTCAGGTTTTTAGTCTATCCACAATGAATATGCATGAAAGATTTACATACAATAGAGACACTGTATGCAAAACAGTCTCGTACATATTCATGGTGGATACCCAGAAAACCTGACTGGCAAGGGGAAGGGGGTACTCCAGGACTGATTTGGGAAACACTGGTCTAGGGTCTTGTAAATGGAATTTTGTTGGGTTCTGTTCCTCTCTGTAGGAGGAATGAAGCAGGAGTGTCCATTATCTTTGTTGTTTAATCCAGCTTTGGTATCTCTTGCTATTGCTATGAGGGAGGCCGTGAGTATAAAGGGAGTGCAGTGTGAGAAGGTTAGTTGTAAGTTATCAGCATTTGCAGGAGGATTTAATGTTTTATGTAGACAGTCTTTACCCAGTTTATTTTATTTGATTGAGGGATTCTCAGGAATATCTGGCTATAAAATTAACTTCAAAAAGGCGGTAAATAAAGTAAAATAAATAAATAAGAGTAAGTCTGTGGTGATGCCCCTTAGTTTGTATGTTTATAGACAGCACCTGATGAGTTTTCCTCTTTTGTGGGCACCAGATAAGTTGAAATAACAGGTAGTATGGTCTGGATGTACAACAGAGACCACTTTGGAGCGTAATAGGAAAGTCATTTTAGGGTTGATTGACAATATTTTCTTCCAGTGGTCTCTACTGCATTGGTCTTGGTGGGGACAACTAGATGCAATTAAGATGGTTCTTGCTCCAAAGATTAAATTAGTATGGTGTCTATCACTTTTCAGGACTCCTTTTATAAAATAAAGAGATTTTGCATTTTTTGTGGCATAATAAAACACCCAGAATTGCTTTGAGGAAGCTTAAGTTGCTTACGGCTAGGGGCAACTTTCCTGATTTTAAACTATCATTTTGCTTATTTGACTGCTGCTGTTGCAGTTTGGTTTACAGATCTGCTGGTTGAGGAGCTTCTTAAGTGGTTGCAGATAGAGAGAGCGCTTGCTGCTGCTGTTTCTTTTGTACAGTCTGCTTTACAGAGCAGGTTAAGAAAGTAGTGCCTTGTTCTCTGACATTGCAGGGCGTGCCACAAGTATTAAAATATGTGACGTGGTGTTTGGGTCTAGCGTGGCCTGGTTCAGAGTCAATTACTACTTGCAATAATTCTGATGTTAGAATACAGCTGGTCTTGTTCACCAGCTTTGTCAATGAATGTCTGGTAGAATGGTGTCTTGTTTCATAAATATGAAGTGGTTGCTGTTAAGAGATGTAACATTCAATAGTTTAAAAGGTGTGGGCAACATTGGATGCTTTTTGTCAACTTATTAATGTTAATTGTGCTTGAAACTCAATTATTTGAGAATGGCATCCTGTGGACTGGGGATTGTATGTATTTGAGTTTTTCAATAAAAATACTGAACTTAAATTATCATCTTCCCTCAACCCAGATCTAAGTTTTGCTGCCAGGAACTAAATATTATATTTCTTCAGCTGAGTATGATGAGTTTCAGATAATAGGCTTATTGTTTGAGAATGCACAAAAATAACTCACTTGGAGAAACTGCCCCCTGAACTCTTAAGCTCAGAGTGGTCATAGAGAAGGTGGCATAACTGGTATCTAACATGCATGAAAACACTACCTGGATAGATGTGGAATGCAAGGTAAGTGATATTGAGGACTTACTCAGATTAACAGCTGAAGACACTGGAAAACTTGAATATAATCGGTGACTGATGCAAAACATGCTGGGTGACCTCAAAAATCATATATGATGTACATTAATGGCCCTGTTTACTAAGCCGCGCTGTAGGCTCGCTAGCGTTTTTAGCACGTGCTAAGGCTAGAAACACCCATATATTCCTACAGGACCCTAAAATTGTTTGACACCCACAGAAAATGGAAGTCAAAGATCAAAGTTATTTTCTAAATGGCTTGCTATGTTCTTAAACCTGCTTACTGAAAACAGTGCCATTAAAATTGACCAGGCACATAGGGTATGGTTCAAGCTCCAGCAAGCATCAAGGTTGACTAGAGAATTATCCTTTCAAGGAGTCGAAATATTTAGGATTTCTCAGCTGACAAGACTTTCTGGAAGTAAGAGAAAGTACTTCATAAACAGGAGCACTGATATGCCATACTGTATCCAGTACAGTTGAAGATCAAGGACCATCCTTATGGAACTCATGGTTGCAATGCTTTTCTGACTGCTTATCATATCATAACTATCGGAAACTCATGAAGACCCTTCAGCAATATTTTGGATAATTGCTTGATGATGTAGTCACAATATTATTAACCTCTTGTATGATATGTGTGGTTTTTTTTTTTAATTTTATAGTTTTAGTATGATTTATATGATATATGTTGCATGTTCACCTTTTTTTGTTGTAAACTGCTCAGACATGTCAGTACAGAATGGTATATTAAAAATCAGTAAATCAAATCCTATAGCAGCAAAGAAACCGTTTTTGATTATGTGAAAGGTGGTGAATTGATGGATAATTTTGCTGCTACCAAATGACTCTTATTGGTGAAGTACCAAGCGAGTTCTTCTGCAGTTGGGGGAGTGAAACACAGGCTGATAAAACTATGGCTAATGAGAGAGATTGACATTTTTAATTTGCAGAAGGGAAAGGGCGTGACTAGCATTGAGGCACTTTAACTAGCTCCCTATAAGTTTAAGCTGATAATTTTGAAATTTATGCTATGCATTTAGAAACTGACCTACTTAAGGAAGTGAAAAATGTTGGTACTTGACAACTAGGCACTTACATTCAAGTCATGGATGCCTGCCAAGTGTCTCATTAATTGAGGTTAGGAAGGTTGTTTGGTAGATGCAAGCTTCTCCCATAGCAGCTCTGATTTTTTGGAATAGTTTACCAATGGATGTCCGGTGTGAGTTGAACTATCTTTCCTTTAGGAAAAAATTGAAAGCTTTCCTCTTTCACTCATACAGAAGAGAGTGTCTGATGATGTTTAGATTCCCTCCAACTTTAATGCATTTTGAATTCTATTTTTCAAACAGTAAAATATATGAAGAATGTGCAAGCATGTGTAGACTTTGACAAACCACTCTTACCACATACAAGTAGCGACAGTTTTCTAAGAAACTACTTATATGCATAAATATGCTTGGACAATTTTACAACTATCTATTTTAGGGGCCTTTTTATTATGCGGTGGTAAGTCCACTGTGTGCTTACCACATGCCGAACAAGAGCTACTGCTAGGATACCGCAGGAGCCCGCCGGTAGTTCCCACCCCCAGCGCGTGCCATTTCCAGTGATACAAAAATATTTTCTATTTTTGTAGTGTCTGTGCTTACCCGGCGGTAATCGGGCAGTGCCACATGCTACCTGAGCAGGCTCCCTTTTATCGCAGCTTAGGATAAGGGCCCCTTAGAATATAAAAATGCTGCTCTATACGCTCAAGATGCATATAAAATGATCTCCAAATGGAGTAATTTTAACAGACATCTGCACATAAACATCTGCTATATAAGCAAAAAAGGCTTATTTTAAAATTGTCTAGTCTGGTTACAGGTTAAAGTATGCACCTACAGAGGTGGGGTTGGTGAAGTATTAGTGTCTACATGTATATGTTATTAAATATATGCATATACACATTTAAAAAAAGCTAGGAAATCTGGATGATCTAAAGAGATGTACATGTGTGCATGTACGATCTGTGGGATAATCTTCAAAAGGGAAAAGTATATGCATATTTTCCCTTTGAATACTGGTGGTAACCTGCAAACATTGCCATAGAAGTTAGGTGACACATTATCAAACCACCCACAAAAATGAAAAAAAAAAAAAAATGGTTGGCACACAGGCCCCACAGTTTGTCAAAATTCCCTGCAGAAAGATTGACATTTCATCAGTGGATTTATTTCTGACAATAACAGAACGAAAAAGTGGTGAAAGGTTTATTTTAATATAACATTAACAAAATGCTTCTACAATGAATCATGTCAGAATGAATTTTGATGCAAATTAGTCCAAAGAAATATTAGTTTTCAAATCTATGAAGAACAGTCAGCAGCAGCGCATGCTTTAAAATACTCCTCCTCATCTGTTCTTTATTGCCTTCACTAATGCTGTGTTAATCACTTTAAACCTGAAGCCCCTTTTGATTGTAGCTTTATTTTGAATATGCAAATACAAGAAGTGTCAAGTCAGGAAATGCTGTTTAGATAACACTGAATAACATTCACTTTCACTTGAAATCAGAAGTGCTTTATGCTCCTGCATTTCTACACCATTTGTATAAGGACCTCATCACAAAAGGTTCTCTAAAGAAAGACACTGCAAGGAAGCAGGCGGCCTACTGAGATTTAGAAAACTGCATTCACCCGTTTCCCTTCAAGAAAGCTAACTTATACATCAATTCATCACTTGGGCAAAGGACCATCATATTCCCCAAAACACATACCAGGAGGATTACAGGAAAGAGTTTTCAGCCTTCCTACTTAAGACTAGGGTAAATGGCTTCATAAACAGCCCTCACTGTAAAAGGCATTTTAGACACATTCTCATGGATAGGCAAACATATTTCCTTTAGAATCTTTGGAAGAGGAGGAGGAGGATGATGATCATCATCCAAGGTCTATGTTATATGGTACATGCATTTCTAGTCTGAACAGTGCATACCTCTCCCCAACACCCTCATAAATCCCTTATGCTCTTCTTCATACTCTACCTCACTTAAAATGTATTCCCTTCTCTCCTCCCCCAGTTCAGCATCCCTTCACTCTTTTCCCTTACACCTCTTCTCCACCCATCTGTTCTCCTCGACTGCAAGATACTTCCTGCAGTACCTCTACACTGAGAGTGCTGTGTCTCCTGCTTCTTTTCAGCAGCAGTGATAACAGTTAGCAGGTGCTAAGAATTAGTAACCTGGCACTCTTGCTCCATCACCCTACTGCCTATCATTGATGGTGGTATTGCTACTCGCAACCCATGCTGCCGTTTCCTGTGGATGGCAATACTATTTTCTCTCGGCAACAGGGGTGGTTTTTCTGCTAATCTCCGGGGGGGGGGGGGGGAGGTTTACTCATTTTTGCTAGCAGTGCAAGTCAAGCTTACTTTCTTTCACCACTAATATTCTTTAGACTGGCAAAAAACAGTTTTCCTCCCGTTGTTAATCAAAATAGTTCTATGCTTTGACTGTCTCCCTTTTCCTCGTGTGTCTCCATATTGTTCTTCTTCTTCTTAAAACATTAAAAGACATCCTCTTTCTCCAACTAGTTTCCCCGACCAAGGCTCATCCGTTGCTGCATCCTTCAAACACTGTCCCTGCCTTGTGATCCTATCTTCTCAAGGTGGGAGAGAACACTTTCAGAGCCAGAATGATTCCAGCACAATTAAGCCTGGGCCATGGGGACCCTTGTCATCCCAGTCTAAGGCTGGCCCTGGGTTATGCCCTCCCTCATATTCCCTCAATGGCCCTACTAATACATGACTCTCCCCTAAACTCCTGTGGCACAATAGTTGAAAAATCACTGCCTTAGAGCTTTGCTCCTTATCTAGTGCTGCTCTGATCACTTGCTAGTCCACCAGAGAACTCCAAACCTCCCTAAGCACACCTGTAATAATCTCAAGATCAACCAAGATGCACTGTAACTTGGTTTCCTTCTAAATATTACCATTATGTACTGTTAAGGAAGCACTTCTGCAGAATTCATTTGAAAGTGTTCATGTTGCGTTAATTGAGAGCAAGACAAAAGGCAACCACCAAGGTAGAGAAACTGGATCCGCTTAGAGAGGAAAGGCGCAGCAAAAAAGGAGTAGTGTGATCAATAGGACTCTTCCAAAACGTCAAGGAGACATAGTGTGGAAAAATATCTTTAATTGTAAATATTAAAGAGATTTTTCCATACCACGTCTCCTTGGCTTTTTGGAAGATCACACAACTCCTTTGTTGCTGCATGTTGCGTTAATTGACATAAATCAGTCCAGCATGTGTCCAATGCTTACCTGGCGTTACCTCTCTGTATGTTGGTTTGGCTGGACTAATGCAGTCTGCAAGTAACACCAATATCTGAATGAAAGGAGAATAGATTTTAGTGAAATCTTTCCACACAGCATTCTTCCCAAATATACATAGTGCTTTAACTCAGTCTAGGTGCTAAAGAAAAAAATTAAAGACGTAAGAAAACAAATTCAGTGTACTGCAGGGCTTGTCATTGTGTCATCTCTTCAAGATCATGACCAAGATTATGACCACCTCCCAAATTTTACCTTTGCTATCAAATACAAGAACATTTAGCATATCTTCATAAAGTTTGGAGAAAAGTTTTATGTTTCCTGCACAAATTACTTTCTGCCAGTGTCACAACGCCATAGGACAAGGCCATAGTGAAGAGATTGAATGAATTCTTTGCTTCAGACTTTACAGAAGAAGATGTAAGAGATCTACCTGTATCGGATATGGATTTCAAGGAACACAATGCGGAGGAACTGAAAGAAATCTCAGTGAACCTGGACGACACACTGAGCCAAGTCAACAAGTTAAAAACAGTAATGAATCACCTGGACCGGATGGTATACACCCCAATATACTGAAAGAACTCAAAACATGAAATTGCTGATCTGCTGATAGTGATCTGTTGTTAAAATCGTCTGTAGTACCTAAAGATTGGAGGGTGGCCAATGCAACACCGATATTTAAAAAGGGTTTCAAGGGTGATCTGGGAAATTACAGACCAGTAAGACTGACTTCAGTTCAGGGCATAATACTGGAAACTATTACAAAGAATAAAAATTATGGAACACGTAGACGAACATGGTTTAATGGGACAGGTCAGCATTGGTTCAGCCAAGGAAAGTTTTGCCCCATAAATTTGTTTAATTTCTTTGACGACATGAATAAACATGTGGATAAAAGGTGAGTGTATCTAGATATTCAGAAAGTTTTTGACAATGTTCCCCATGAGAAACTCCTGAGAAAATTAAAGTCATGGGAGACATGGCAATATGCTTCTGTGGACTAGGAACTGGTTATTGGACAGAAAACAGAGGATAGGGTTAAATGTCCATTTTTCTCAATGGAGAAAAGTGAAAATTAGAGTGCTGCAGGGATCTGTACTGGGACCAGTGCTATTTAACGTATTTACAAATGATCTGGAAATCGGGACGACGAGTGAGACGATTAAATTTGCAGATGACAAAAAACTATTTAAAGTTGTCAAAACACATGCAGACTATAAAAGATTGCAGGAAAACCTCTGAAAACTGGAAGACTGGCCATCCAAATAGCAGACAAAATTTTATGTAAACAAATGCAAAGTAATGCACATTGGGAAGAATAATCTAAATCATAGTTACCTGATCCTAGGGTCCACCTTAGGCATCAGCACTCAAGAAAAAGATCTAGGTATTATTGTAGAGAATACACTGAAATCTTAATAATCCTAATAATTCCTAGCAAACAGGATGTTAAATAAGACCAACAATATTATAATGCCTCTGTATCGATCCATGGTGCGACCTCACCTTGAGTATTGCATTCAAATCTGGTTGCTGTATCTCAAAAAGAAAAGAAAAAAAAAAAAAAAGATAAAGTGGAATTAGAAAATATTCAAAGAAAAGCAACCAAAATGATAAAGAGGATGGAACTCCTCCCATATGAGGAAAAGCTAAAGAGGTTAGGCCTCTTCAGCTTGGAAAAGAGACAGGTGAGGGGGGATATGATTGGAGGGCCATTCTGAGTGGTGCAGAATGGGTAAAAGAGAATTGATTTTTCACTCTTTCAAAAAGTACAAAGACCAGGGGACCAGTTTTTTCAATCCAGTTCACCACTTTGGGTCCTAAGTTCAGCCCTCTCTGCTTATTCATGAGTCTTCTGAGGGACCGTATCAAAGGCTTTGCTGAAATCCAAGTAGATCACATCTATCGCACTCCTTCATCCTGTCGAAGAAGTCAATCAGATTCATTTGGCAGAACTTTCCTTTGGTAAAAGTCATGTTGCCTCAGATCCTGTCAGCCATTGGCTTCTAGAAAGTCAACTATCCTTTCCTTCAGCAGCGATTCCATTATTTTTCCTACCACCGATGTGAGGTTTACCAGCCTGTAATTTCCCACTTCATCCATTTTTCCGCTTTTGTGAAGAGGGGCCACATCAGCTCGTCTCCAATCCCATGGAACCTCTCTTGTCTCTAAAGATCTATTAAATAAATCCTTAAGAGGTCCTGCTAGGACTTCTCTAAGCTCCCTCAGTATCCTGGGATATATCCCATCTGGCCCCATAGCATTATCCACTTTCAGATTTTCAAGTCATTTATAAACGCTTTCTTCCATGAATAGTGCTATATTCACTCCATTCACAGATATATCCTTGGCAGCCGACCGGTCCTTCTCCAGGATTTTCTTCCGTAAACATCAGAGTGAAGTATTTGTTTAGTACATTTGCTTTATCCTCATCGCTCTCCACATTGCTATTCTCAGTGTCTTTCAGTCTTGCAAATCCCATTTCTATTTTTTCTCCTTTCCCCAAAATATCTAAAAAAAAAAAAAAAAAGGTTTTGTCACCTCTCTTTACATCTTTAGCTATTTTTCTTCCACCCGCGATTTCGCTAGACATATTTCCTTCTTCACTTTTTTGAGTTTAAGCAGATAATCTTTTCTGTGATCCTCACGTTGCATTCTTCTGTATTTCTTGAACAAAGCCTCTTTTGCCCATATTTTTTCCAGTCACTTGTTGGGAGAACGATATAGGCTTCCTGTTTCTCTTGTTTTGTTTTGGTTTACTTTCCTTGCATAAAGCAAAGATACTTACCTGTAGCAGGTATTCAGGCTTATTATTCTCAAAAGTGGGTCGACGATCCGCATCGATATGGGAACCGGCATAATATATAGCAAAAGGTTTGCCACAGCCTTATGCCATGCATGCCGCGCTCACTGCAAATGCACAGAGTGCCTTCCCGCCCGTCGCGCTCCTCAGTTTAATTGAGCAGCATAAGAAAAAGTAGAAAGAAACAACTCCAAGGGGAGGTGGGCAGGATTGTGAGAATAATAAGCCTGCTGTCCTTGGAGAATACCTACTACGGTATGTATCTTCGCTTTCTCTGAGGACAAGCAGGTTATATTATTCTCACATGTGGAGAATCCCTAGCATCCAGGCTCACCCAAAACAACAAACAGTGGTCAACTGGGCCTCGCAACGGTGAGTACGAAACATAGATCAACCTGAAACTATATACAAACTAGCTGACAGTGCAGCCTGGAACAGAACAAAACGGCCTAGGAGGGTGGAGTTGGATTCTAGACCCCAAACAGATTTTGCAACACTGACTGCCCAAACCGACTATTGCTTTGGGAATCCTGCTCAAGGCAGTAATGAGATGTAGGCACGTACATTTGCACATTTCAGTTTGTGCAAATGGCCGCGCCTAAAGTTAGGTGCGATTCCTGTGCATAAATGCTATTCTATAAATAGTGCCTAACTTTCAGTGTGGCTTATAGAATAGCGCTCTTTCGGCACCATATATAAAAGCTAGCTCTTAGTGTACAGCGCTGTGTATGTCTAGTAGCACTACAGAAATACATAGTAGTAATATTACCAGGGCTTTTTTCCTAGCAAGAAAAGGTGCCGGTACTCAAATGTCAGGCCACCCTTCAGGGGTGGGGTGATCATTGAGTGACCCACCCCACAATAGCCAGGCTCCCTGCAACCAGTCACAGAATCTATGACAAGGTAGAATTGTTGTGTAGAGCCTGAGCTCTTTCATAAAAACTTGGGGACCATGGGTCAAATTTAGCAGACAATGAAAAAGGTGCCGGTACTCAGTACCCCCAAGTACCCCCTCAAAAAAAGCCTTGAATATTATATATAAAATACAGGTAAAAGTATCATTCCATAAAAAAATAAGTAAATAAGGGGCCTTTTTATTAAAGTACAGTAGATTTTGCAGTTACTACATATGTTAATGCAAAAATTAACATGCGGCAACCGTAACTGCAAATCCTTTGCAGTAAATGCAGGGGGTGTGTTCAGCATCTACCCTGTATTTACTATAGATGGCAGAGGATTACCACATCGCATGGCACTGCATTACATGCAGCTGCTGTACCTGCTCCTGCATGTAATGTGGTGCAGGATCAGCTGTAAATAAACAAACAAACAGTTCTGGTGTGACGGCACTCTCCTCCTTCCACATCCCTCACCTGATCCTCCACATGCTAACCCCCCTGACAGCACCCAATGCCTAACCTGCATTCCCTCCCCCCTCCCCAAACATACAGAATCGCCTGCACATCAAGGCTCCCCCCCACAACATCCCAGGCCCCCTGACACACAAACCCTACCCCTCCTGGAAAAGCCAACCCCTTGTCACAAAACCCTGCTTCCCGGTCTACCTTCCCCCACCCCTCCATTCCCCCTGGGATTTACTTTGGGGGTCTGCGTCAATGGCTAATGGTCTCTGGCGACAGTGATCCCCCTTCGCCATCACTCACGTAGGTGGCAGCATCCAAAATGGTGTCAATGCCCCTGGTGGTATTCTTACCATTTTGGATTCCAGTATCTACCTGGGCAGCAGGGAAGGGCAATCACTGCTGGAGGCGGGGGGGGGGGGGGGGGGGGGGTCAGTATGTTTTGATCATGGGCACAGGATAAAGATTGGTTGCTGTCAGGGGGTTAGCATGTGTGTCTAGGCGGGTAGAGGAGGGTGTGGAAAGGGGAGGACAGTGCCACAGCATCTACCCTAAAAGTGTGCTACCTTATGCCACCAGACTGCTAGTACCTCCTCTTGAGATGATGCTAAGTTCAGCTGTGCTATATACAGTGGTGACAGCTAGCGAACAGTACCAAGTCACATGCTAGCTGTCAGAGCCAGCCACACTTTCACCCACTTATGTCACGCCAATTCCATGCCCACTTCTGCATCAGGCAGATAAAGGATTTTAACCATGACAGCTGCCTTCCAGGTTGTGGAGGTCTCAGCTGCTCGAGTCACTTCGGCCAAGATGGTTCAACCATGGTGGATGTGCCTTATACGAGTAATTGAGCAGTGTTTATATTTGGAAAAACTTGAGGACATCCTTTGCAACAGAAAGTTCTGCTGAAACACAACTGTTGGGACAGTAGTTCTGTACATTAATGCTACTTTTGAATTTCACCCTATGCATCACTTGTTGACCCACTAGAGGCTGGTGTCTTCATTTTTTTTTTTATTAGAGCACTTTAAAGATTTTAAGGTTTTTTGGTTATATGAAAGGTAAATGATTATACTGCCTAAGTAGTACAATATACAAGACTCTTTTTCAAAGCACATAGATTTACAAAATTACAAACTTACATAAAACAACCTACGTAAGTCTATGTGCTTTGAAAATGAGCACCTATAACCAGTTTTTTCCACACTGGTTTATAGGTGTATGATACCTTCCATTTATCTATTATTATTTATTGTGTTTATGATATATTTGTGAGTTTCACTGCAATTTGATAATTGGATTGTCAACACAGCATTAAAACATACATTTTTAAACTTGGGTGGGATTAAGTGAGCTTTCTAGCTGGTTAAAATTAAACAATGGCTCTACGTTATCCTGTTACAACATCAAGCAACCACCAATGAAAGCCACCAAATATCTAACAGCGAGCTAGCACATTTTCCTGAGCAGTCATCTCAGAAAGTCAATTGCAGGAGAAACTAGCTTTTGCCCCCTCCATTTTCTTTCATATTTTCTGCAAATATTATCACTTTTTCAGATTTCTAGAGTGTTCAATTTTCTTTGGCACTGAACTAACCTATTTTAAGATACTGCACTATAGCAGTCATCACCTATAGAGACTTTATTTATATAACTGGCATTGAATTTTATAATTCAGTTTCATAGATTCCAAGGATCTAACACAATCCATTTTGTTGACGAACAGTATTGTTGCATTCTATACTCTTGTATCCACGAAGCACTATAAATATGTTCAGGAATGCAGTTATAAACCAAAGAAACACAATTCATTCCTAAATGTGATACAACTTATTACAATATGTGTGAAGTAAAAAGAAAGTGTTATATGCTTTCTTACCAAGCCCAGGAAAAGACCAATCAGCAAGGTGGCTAATGTGAAGATTACATAGGAACCCCAAGCAGGAATTCCAAGGGTGTCTGTCAAATAGCTGTGAATTTGCTGTAAAGAGGAGTGGAGGAGGAAAAAAAATAAAAAATACATAAATATTGCAAATCTTACAGAGCATCATAAAGTCAGGTCAGTTAGACGGCACTCTATCATTCCAAAAATGTACTGCTCATAGAAACATAGAAAAAAAGAAGGCAGATAAAGACCATATGGCCTATCCAGTCTGCCCATTCATGCCATCTACTATCCCTTCCTCTCAGAGAACCTATGTACCTGTCCCAAGAGTACATAGGATCCTGTTCATTAGCTATCTGTATGGGGGAAAAATGGTTTGTTTTCAAGTCATTTAAGGCTTTTTCCTGATTTTCAGACATTTTTTCCCATTCATTTTATACATTTAACAAAATAAAACTTAATATGTGTTAATTCATACATTAATGCATGTTTAAATTGCAAAGGCTGTATGGTGTCAGGGTATATGACCTGCAGTTACCCCAGAGAAAAGTTCTTTGTGGCTTAAGTTTATTTACAGTTAGCATGGATGCACTTACTGATGCACCCGTGTTAATTGCAAAAGCGATATGTGTGCGTGAGTATTGTGTGCTAACCACAATGCACAGTTCATACTATGCCTATAAATATCCCTGTACCAGCCCCAAAGTGTGCAATGTTATGCCAGCATGCTAACAGTTACCATAGTCATACACCAACCGAACACTCTAATTCACTTATTAACTGCTTTTAGCACACTTTAGTACACAGGTTCCTACATTTAAGGCCGTGAGTCCCAAATCTGTCCTGGGGGAACCCCAGCCAGTCAGGTTTTCAGGATATCAACAATGAATAGTTATGAAATCGATCTGCATACATTGCATCCTTAGTAAGGAAATCATCTCATGCATGACAGGTTTGGAAACCCCTATTTAAGAAGTGCTAACAAAACCAAATACATGCTAACAAGTAACACACAGTAGTGATGGTCATTTATCACAACAGCAGTTATCCGTGCACTGAGCATCCTATAGTAATAGATACAGTAATAGACAATCAGCACCAAAATGAGCAGGAACTCACAGAACCATGTGCTGGATGCACTTCCTTCATGACAACACTCAGGTCAAGTACTTACATTAACGTAAAACAGCATTTAAGTGAAATGAAACAAGAACCAGACTAACATTATGCAGAAAATAAAGATGACAGGAAAAAAATGTATATATTTTTAAAAATCCAGTGAGTTCCTCGATTGTTTCACATTTGGTTCAAGCATTGGCATCAAACAGTAACCAACTATCCACAGGTCTTAAAACTCTGGTGTGCACACAGCCACCTGATTAGTATCTCCCTTTTTTCACAAAAATAAAAGAGTCAATCCCTTGTTATATCTTATGGGAGACAGTGGTTGTTGTACCAAGTGGGCTCATTATGCTGTATCATCCCAAAGAAATAGCATGGCAGTAGCAGGAAGAGGTTACAGGAGAGACGGTTGGAGTTTGGAAGAGGGTCAGGGGGTTCACTGCTTTCCAACTATACGTGTTTCTCGATTTGGTTTTGCCTCTTGGCTCAGCTACTAAGCCCTGACTTTCCACTCTCACTCCCAGCACAGTTCTGCCACAGGCTATTTTTTGGGGGGTGTGATCTGCGCGGCTGTGCAGGCACCAAGAATGAGGGGTGGGGGTACTGCTATAGTGGTGTGCCACCCCCATATCATGTGGGTCAGGGAAAGAGGGGTAGTGGTGGGGGGGGGGGATAATGGAAGAGAAAGAAGAGGATGTTTGTTAAAAGGAGAGAGAAAGAAGGATGTTCTACAGGAATCACCACTAATAAAGGAGAGGGTATCATGCCAAAGGTGTTGCCACTAGAGCTGTATCGAATAGCAATTTACTAATTGGCAAATATGAATAATGAAAAATATTATTCAGCCAAACATGAATAATGTGCACTGAGCTTTAACATAACAAATAAAAGAAGCAACATAAAATCATAAGTGTTTATTTCAATAGGATTTAGCACAGTGGACCCTCGGATCATTCGTATTCAAATTTAGAACACTATTTGGCTGAATACGAATAATGTATTTGAGGCACTATTCGGGGCCAAATCAAATATGAATGTTTGGTACAGCCCTAGTTACCAACAAATGAGGTACCAATTTTAATTTTTGCAGAAGGCACTAGAGTCAGTGCTATCTCAGCTCCCTAAGCCAA
The DNA here is from genome assembly GCF_901765095.1 of Microcaecilia unicolor. Classification (NCBI taxonomy): domain Eukaryota; kingdom Metazoa; phylum Chordata; class Amphibia; order Gymnophiona; family Siphonopidae; genus Microcaecilia; species Microcaecilia unicolor. The sequence goes on from NC_044033.1 coordinate 115,749,359, forward strand.
CACTTCCTCTGTGACTGCTGGAGCTTTGGCACATGGATTAGCACATAGAGGGTTGATAGGGATGTATGCCTTTGGGTTCACCAAATTCCTAATCAGTATGTGATCTTTGGGGGTTTTCAGTCTGACAGCAGGAAGCAACACATGCGAAATGTGGCCCTAGGAGCTGTGGAGTAACTGACTGCTGAGCTTTTAAGGTTTGTGCATGCAGGTGATGAAGCAGCTCATAGTGCCTTTCTGGGTGTGAAACTGCTATTATATTTCAGTCTAAGTTCCATATATGAATGGTGTCTGGTGCTCTGGGAAGAGCGAGTAGGAATATGACCCTTGCCAGGAAGGGAGGGGATAGCACATCTGAAATGTGAGATGAATCTGCTTAGGATGTATGAGGGATAGGCGAGCCTCACTGACCAAGGTGGAGTGAGAGGGGAACCTAAATGCAGGGAGGAATTCATAGGGCCTGGGCAAGGCAGGTCAGGAGGAAGTATAGAGCAGAGAAGTATAGAATGGGTGAATGAAGTAGGTATGATGGGGGGGGGGGGGGGTGTTAAGCATCCTACCTCAAAACAAGTCAAACTGCATTCAGAGAAAGAAGTGAGGGGGAAAACTGAATAAGAAGATGAGAGGAGGAAGAAGACATGAGAGAAAGGAAAGTGTATTGCGTGCATAGGTTAGGTAGGGAAGAGGGACTATTGAGGACTGGCTAGGAGGGGGAGAATATGGGCCAGGGTGGACTGGAAGTCATAAAATAAGTGTGGTGCAGATGGGCTGCGAGTAGGATGGTAAACTGTGGCAATGAGTTGGGATTGTGGGGGGGGGGGGGGGAGGGGGGAAGAGAGAAACTGGTGAGACTTACAGTGCAACACTTATACGTTTTCCCTGTATGTGAACAACTGCTGTGCTCCTCATTTATATACTTCCTGGCTAGTTGTGTGTTCTCAGCCCACCATGCTTTAATGCCCTTTATATAGACTTGGTAATTTGTATCGAGTTGAGCACCTTCAATCATTTTGAAAAGTTGGTTCTTAGGGGAGTGAGAATGCTGCTGTAAAAGGCTAGAAGAAACAGAAAGGAGCTGTAAGGGGGAGAAGGATTGGGTGATTGGGACAGGTACTAGTAGTGGAACTATGGAGAGAAGGAGGGGGCTAGGAAGGGGTAAAGGGAATTGAAAGAGGTTACTTGTTGGGAAAGAGAACATTGCTGGAAGGAGCTGGAAGTGGCAGAATGTAGCTCTAAAGGGAAGAGAGGCTGAGTGGTGGGGGCAGAAACTGGGAATGTGGCTGCGTGCGTGAAGAAGAAACAGGTGCAAGAGTGATAGGGATTCAGGGGGAGAGAATGGGCTGTGATGGGGGGGGGGGGAAGGAGACACGATTTGGAAGAGCAGGCAGAGAGGACATGATGCAGAGAAAAAAGATGGAGTGAATCTTTGTGGAATTGGAAAAAGAGGGACAGAGGAAAGAGGTAATGATGGACGGAAGAGAGACATGAAGGTGACAAGGAAGAGAAGTGGTATGTGGAGTGACTAGAAGGAATTGAGAGGGGGGGGGAGAGAGAGAGAGTCGACTATGGAAAGTCAAACACATGAAATGAAGAGAAATGAAAGGAGAGAAGACTGGAAAAGAATTCATAAAAGACAAAGAACACAACAGAGTAAGTGTAAGAGAAGACCAAGAATAAGCAGAGACAGAATGTAAGAAAAACTATAGACACAAAAGTAAAGATTTCTGTGGTAGCTTGCCTGGGTCAAGGGTGGGAAGTAGCTGGTATTTGCCATTCTCCAACCCTATGGTCACCATGATAACCAAGTTATTTTAGTTAAGGAACATAGGGGAGCAGAGGAAGTTTTAGCAGTGCATAATACCATGGTATGAAAAAGTTCTATAATGGAGAGGACCTACAATCAAGTCTCAAATTAAGAGAAATAGAAAGGAAAATCATTTTTCTTTCTCACAAAAATAAAACAATCTGACCTGAGTGTGGGTGATATGGATGGGCCAGGCTAGACTGGAAGGGATATGACTGTGGAACAGATGGGCTGTGGGTGGGGAGTTAGAGGAGAAAGGAAATGAAACATGAGGTGGAGTTAATTGGTAGGGATCAGCTGGGGTTGGGGAAGAAGAGAGACTGGTGGGACATTCAGTGCTTCCCTAGCTCTTTTTAGCCACAAGTACTTCCAGTGTGTGCATTACCTGTTGTGCTTTATATCTAAATATGGTCTGGCCACTTCTGTCCATGACCCTGCCATACTTTATTTTCCTCGTTATAGACATGGGAATGTAGAACAACTGAGTAACCCCAATCATTTAGAAATGTTGGCTCCTATGCACAGGAAGGTTTATTGTGTGTGCCATCTATATTTCAATTTGTCTGTCGAGCACTAAAACTGAGCTTTCTCATTCATAGCTTTTTGCTGTGGAGCTCATTGACAACTGGTATAAGACAAGAATCAGATCTGATGAAGTTTCAGGAAGTCCTTAAAGACCTGGCTTTTTCAAAGTGCTTTTAACAGGAGAAGTACTGGTTTTATTATTAGAGCCCTGTTTACTAAGCTGAGCTGTAGGCGCGCTAACTTTTTAGTGCACACCAATTCTAGAGACACCCATAAGAATATATGGCTGTCTCTAGAATTAGTGTGCATTAATTTTTAGTGCGCGCTAAAAGTTACCATGCCTACAGTGCGGCTTAATAAACAGGGCACTAAGTTATTATATTATATATTTTTAACTGCTTTAATTGTTATTGTGTAACTGATTGCTATATACCACTCTGCAACTAGTAACTGGCATATAAATAAAATTAAATGAAAAAAAGGCATTTACAAGATTTATATATGTATACCCTAGACAAGGTATGCACGGGGCCTAGCTGTAAATTTACTTGAAAAAATGTAAGCAAAATAGTTGCTATATTTTTACATGAAGATGAGCGTTTCATTCCACATACACACACTACTGAATCATGACTCTGCTTGTGGCTCAATAGACTTTTGTGACTGTTATATTTCCCCTAATTCCATAAAAGTCACCATAAATTGCACATGCAAATTTGGGTGCATGTGCAATTTAATTGAACAAGCTAATTAGTGCCAATAATTTGCTTTTTAACAAAAAGGTAATTGAACTTTATGTGCATAACAAATTTTCATGCGATTTTAAACAGGACGTGGAGATGGGCGGAAAGGAGGCGTTACTAAAAACATGGTGGTATAAATGGCCACGCCTAAACTTAGGCATGGTTCCCGGGCATGTGCTATTCTATATACCACACCTAACTAAGCACTGCTTATAGAATAGCACTTTTTTCAGTGCCAATTTTGTTTTGGCGCCATATATTGAATCTAACCCATAATGCCTGTAAATAAGATTTTACTATATTTAAGGATAACTACTTGCTTTCAATTTCACACACAATTTTTGAAATTTAAAAAAGTCTTTATTAAACAGAGACAACACTGAAACCCAAAATAGATCAAATACAACAAGTCACATAACTGAAAATAAACAGCACTAGAGGTCCCAAAAGGGAACAAGTCGCAACAGCAGTTATCCAAACACAACCTAGAAACTTCCATAATGTAGTATAATTTTTAGAAAACAGAAACTCAACCCTGCCCCCCACCAAAAAAAATCACCCCATCACATTACCCCTTAAGCTTCTGCAAACAGAAATTAAAATGAACATTTTGAAGTAAACGGTTCCCAAACCTCCTCCCACTTAGACAAAGTGTTACCACTAATAGCCCTCAGTCTCTCCATTTCACAAATATACCACAACTTATTTAATCACTTTATCAAAGAAGGGACCCAAGGGGACTGCCAAGAAGCAGCCAATTTTTAAAGTCTGTTAATTCTGTAAGAAAGAAACTGAGAAGGGGAGACGTTATCAAAGAAACTGGATTAAAAAAAAAAAAGTATTGCAATCAGTTGTTCTAGAAAAAAAAAAACAGTGGCAATAAATCTATTGTCCTAACATCCCGAAAAAATGTATTCATTTCATACTTATATCCCACATTATCCAAATATAATTATTTAATTCAATGTGGCTTACAATATTGATAAGAAAAATTTGAAAGTTATACATTTGAGCAAGATTACAAATTTGTAATGCAAACAAGAATAAGCAAACATAATGAAGTTTGAACATTGAAATATGAATACAGGTAGACAGGTATGTAGAAAAAGAGTAACATATTGAAGTTTGGTCTGTGATAAGGGTTGATAAGGTTAATTATGCATGGTAGCCATTAATGTAAAGAAATGGTTTTAAGAAGTTACGGAATGTTAGATAATTAGTTATCATAGCAGAATTACATAAATTTAACCAATCCAAAAAGTTATTGTTTGGATCCTATATAACAAATAATTGTATACTGGGATCTCTGAAAAGAACCTTTAGGGTGCCTGTTTTACGAGTGTTATATAGTCAGAAAAAGTAATCTGCAGATTTAGCGATATTAGATGCATTGTAGCATTCCCCACCCTGAACCCATACTCTCTGGAATGCCCTTGCTAAATGCAGGTAAAATATAAATGTTATGGAATACATATAAAGGTCTACTGAGAATTGCTCTATCCAATAGGCAATTTTCAGAATTAAAACAGTCATCAGACCAGAATAAGAGACTGCTGCACCATCAAGGTGAATGGGGATCTCAGATCTTCTGCTCATTTCTTCGACAGATTAGTTTTAAGAGCCAAGTTTAAGGAATCAGGGGCCTGTTTGCTAAACTTCAGTAAACTCAGAGAAGCAATTGCCATGCTTTAGTTGCAAAAATGAATGCATCATAACTGCAAAGAACCCCCTTATTCTATAATTACGAGTATAACTAAACATCATGCCTCCCATGCATCCCGATCTGCCCATGACCCTACTACTACTACTACTTAACATTTCTAGAGCGCTACTAGGGTTACGCAGCGCTGTACAATTTAACAAAGAGAGACAGTCCCTGCTCAAAGAGCTTACAATCTAATAGACAAGTGAACGGTCGGTCCGATAGGGGCAGTCAAATTGGGGCAGTCTGGATTCACTGAACGGTAAGGGTTAGGTGCCGAACGCAGCATTGAAGAGGTGGGCTTTAAGCAAAGACTTGAAGATGGGCAGGGAGGGGGCTTGGCGTAAGGGTTCAGGAAGGTTGTTCCAAGCATAGGGTGAGGCGAGGCAGAATGAGCGGAGCCTGGAGTTGGCGGTGGTGGAGAAGGGTACTGAGAGGAGGGATTTATCCTGTGAACGGAGGTTACGGGCGGGAACGTAAGGGGAGATGAGGGTAGAGAGGTAGTGAGGGGCAGCAGACTGAGTGCATTTGTAGGTAAGAAGGAGAAGCTTGAATTGAATGCGGTATCTGATCGGAAGCCAGTGAAGTGACCTGAGGAGAGGGGTGATATGAGTATATCGGTTCTGGCGGAATATGAGACGTGCAGCAGAGTTCTGAACAGACTGAAGGGGGGATAGATGGCTAAGTGGGAGGCCGGTGAGGAGTAAGTTGCAGTAGTCCAGGCGAGAGGTAATGAGAGCGTGGACGAGAGTTCGGGTGGTGTGTTCAGAGAGGAAAGGGCGAATTTTGCTGATGTTAAAGAGGAAGAAGCGACAGGTCTTGGCTATCTGCTGGATATGCGCAGAGAAGGAAAGAGAGGAGTCAAAGATGACTCCGAGGTTGCGGGCAGATGAGACGGGGAGGATGAGGGTGTTATCAACTGAGATAGAAAGTGGAGGAAGAGGAGAAGTGGGTTTTGGTGGAAAGACGATAAGCTCGGTCTTGGACATGTTCAGTTTCAGGTGGCGGTTGGACATCCAGGCAGCAATGTCGGATAAGCAGGCCGATACCTTTGCCTGGGTCTCCGCGGTGATGTCTGGTGTGGAGAGATACAGTTGGGTGTCATCAGCATAGAGATGATACTGGAAACCATGAGATGAGATCAGGGAGCCCAGGGAAGAGGTGTAGATTGAGAAGAGAAGGGGTCCAAGGACCGATCCCTGGGGAACACCAACAGATAAGGGGATGGGGGTGGAGGAAGATCCATGAGAGTGAACTTTGAAGGTGCGGTGGGAGAGATAGGAGGAGAACCAGGAGAGGACAGAGCCCTGGAACCCAAATGAGGACAGTGTGGCAAGAAGTAAGTCATGATTGACAGTGTCAAAAGCGGCGGATAGATCCAGGAGGATGAGGATGGAGTAGTGGCCTCTGGATTTGGCAAGGAACAGGTCATTACAGACTTTAGAAAGTGCTGTTTCTGTCGAGTGAAGAGGGCGAAAACCGGATTGAAGCGGATCAAGGATGGCATGAGAGGAGAGAAAATCAAGGCAGCGGCTGTGGACTGCGCGCTCAAGTGTCTTGGAGAGGAAGGGTAGGAGGGAGATGGGGCGGTAGTTGGAGGGACAGGTAGGGTCTAGTGATGGTTTTTTGAGGAGTGGCGTAACTACAGCATGCTTGAAGGTGTCGGGGACAGTTGCAGTGGAGAGAGAGAGGTTGAGGATATGACAGATGGAGGGGGTGATAGTAGGAGAGATGGTGTTAAGTAAGTTGGTGGGGATGGGATCAGAGGAACAAGTGGTGCATTTTGAGGAGGAAAGAAGGCGGGCGGTTTCCTCCTCGGAGATATCAGGAAAGGAGGAGAAGGAGGTCTGGGTTGGTTGGTTGAGGGAGAGGGTTGAAGGGTGAAGAGGAGGAGGTGGCTTGGTAGTGAACTCAAGGTTGATCTTTTGCACCTTGTCGCGGAAGTAGTCAGCCAGTGATTGAGGAGAGAGTGACGGGGGGGTGGGAGCGGAGGGCACTTTGAGGAGGGAGTTAAGGGTGGCGAAGAGACGACGAGGGTTAGAGCTGAGAGAATTAGTCAATTGGGTGTAATAGTCCTGTTTGGCAAGGAATAGTGAGGACTGGAAGGAGGATAGCATGAATTTGTAGTGAAGGAAATCTGAATGGGTGCGAGATTTCCTCCAGAGGCGTTCAGCAGATCGGGCGCAGGAGCGAAGGTAACGGATGCAAGGGGTCAGCCAGGGCTGGGGATTAGTACGCCTTGTGGGACGGGAGGTGGATGGTGCAAGGGTGTCCAGAGCAGAGGAGAGAGTGGCATTGTAAGCGGAGACAGCCTCGTCAACAGACTCGGAGGACATGATGGAGGGGAGGAGATTAGAAATACTAGATGATAAGGTGGGAGGGTCAATAATCTGGAGATTCCTGGAAGTAGTGGTTAATGTTGGGCGGGGCTGAGGGGGAGGGTGAAGAAGTGTGAAGGTGATCAGGTGATGATCAGAGACAGGAAGAGCTGAGGTGTGGAAATTGGAGGGTGAGCCGGAAGAGGAGAGGACGAGGTCAAGGCAATGGCCATCACGGTGAGTAGGGGTGGTGGAACAAAGCTGGAGGTTGAAGGAGGATGTTAGAGTGAGGAACTGAGAAGCGTGAGAGTTGGACAGGTCATCAACGTGTATGTTGAAGTCTCCGAGAATGAGGGATGGAGATGAGGGTTCAAGAAAAACAGAAAGCCAGGCATCGAAGTCGGTGAGGAAGGAAGGGAGGGATTTATCAGGGGGGCGGTAAATGACTGCCACTCTGAGTGGCAACGGGTAGAATAGACGGATGGAGTGGACTTCAAAGGATGAGAAGCAGTGAGACTGTGGTAGGAGGAGGGGTTGGAAGCTACAGGAGGGCGAGAGTAGTAACCCGACGCCTCCTCCACGGCCAACTAGGCGGGGAGTATGGGAGAAGAGATAGCCTCCATGGCATAGAGCCGCAACTGAGGCAGAGTCGTCAGGGGAGAGCCAGGTTTCAGTTAGGGCAAGCAGGTGAAGGGAATGAGAGATGAAGAGATCGTGGGTGAAGGGAAGTTTGTTGCAGACCGAGTGGGCATTCCACAGTGCACATGAGAAGGGGAGGGAAGAGGGGGGGAGGAGGGGAATAGATATGAGATTGGAGACATCCCGGAAACGTTTGCATGGATAGGACGAAGACAGGTGTGGGGGACCTGGATTGGGATTGATGTCTCCTGCGGATAGCAGGAGGAGGAGCAAGAGAGTGCGGAGGAGGGTGGGGGAGGTAGGGCGACGAAGGCGACGAAGACGGGATGCGCTTAGGAGGAATGGGGATGGGTTAATGGCAGGAAGGAAGTGTTGAAGGTTGAGAGCTAGGAAGGAGGAGGGGGACAGGAGAGATGGTGAGGTGGTGAGGGACGGGGGTGAGTAGGGTATTGCAGTAGTGAGCAAGATGGGAGAGGACATGGGTGGGCAGTGAGTTCCAGTGGTAGACAGCGGTAGGGGGAGGGGAAAAAGATTAGGAAGGGACAGGGCAAGGAAGAGAATGTGTAAAGGGGCCATAAGTAGTAACTGAGGTGTTATGGGTATATATGTAGTGACTGAGGTGTTAAGTGATAGATAGAACGGCAGAGCTGGATTAGAGGCTTAAAACTGGAATGGTAGGCAGCAGGCAGGTAGGCACTGCCCAGTAAGAACAAGTCACACCCACTATGTTTGAAAAATGTGGGAGGAAAGGAGGTGAAGAGCCTGAACACAGAGACAGAGCAGTTATCTGCAGGCAGATTAGGTTGCTTGGGAGGGTATATAAGAACTATCACCCTAGGGGTGGGTGGGTAGAGGGGTGGGTGGGAGGGATCTAAGTCTAAAATGTACAGACAGAGCTGCAGCACAGCCAGTTAATCTGTAAAAAAGATGGATTTCTCAAGAAAAACTGGTATAGAAGGCTGCCCCTCTAACAGAGAATCAGGTCACACCCACTAAGTTTGAATTTGTGGGGGAGATTCAGAGACAGAGCTGCTAAGTCTAAAATGTACAGACAGAGCTGCAGCACAGCCAGTTAATCTGTAAAAAAGATGGATTTCTCAAGAAAAACTGGTATAGAAGGCTGCCCCTCTAACAGAGAATCAGGTCACACCCACTAAGTTTGAATTTGTGGGGGAGATTCAGAGACAGAGCTGCTAAGTCTAAAATGTACAGACAGAGCTGCAGCACAGCCAGTTAATCTGTAAAAAGATGGATTTCTCAAGAAAAACTGGTATAGAAGGCTGCCCCTCTAACAGAGAATCAGGTCACACCCACTAAGTTTGAATTTGTGGGGGAGATTCAGAGACAGAGCTGCTAAGTCTAAAATGTACAGACAGAGCTGCAGCACAGCCAGTTAATCTGTAAAAAAGATGGATTTCTCAAGAAAAACTGGTATAGAAGGCTGCCCCTCTAACAGAGAATCAGGTCACACCCACTAAGTTTGAATTTGTGGGGGAGATTCAGAGACAGAGCTGCTAAGTCTAAAATGTACAGACAGAGCTGCAGCACAGCCAGTTAATCTGTAAAAAAGATGGATTTCTCAAGAAAAACTGGTATAGAAGGCTGCCCCTCTAACAGAGAATCAGGTCACACCCACTAAGTTTGAATTTGTGGGGGAGATTCAGAGACAGAGCTGCTAAGTCTAAAATGTACAGACAGAGCTGCAGCACAGCCAGTTAATCTGTAAAAAAGATGGATTTCTCAAGAAAAACTGGTATAGAAGGCTGCCCCTCTAACAGAGAATCAGGTCACACCCACTAAGTTTGAATTTGTGGGGGAGATTCAGAGACAGAGCTGCTAAGTCTAAAATGTACAGACAGAGCTGCAGCACAGCCAGTTAATCTGTAAAAAAGATGGATTTCTCAAGAAAAACTGGTATAGAAGGCTGCCCCTCTAACAGAGAATCAGGTCACACCCACTAAGTTTGAATTTGTGGGGGAGATTCAGAGACAGAGCTGCTAAGTCTAAAATGTACAGACAGAGCTGCAGCACAGCCAGTTAATCTGTAAAAAAGATGGATTTCTCAAGAAAAACTGGTATAGAAGGCTGCCCCTCTAACAGAGAATCAGGTCACACCCACTAAGTTTGAATTTGTGGGGGAGATTCAGAGACAGAGCTGCTAAGTCTAAAATGTACAGACAGAGCTGCAGCACAGCCACTTCTGCACCCATAAGAACATAAGAGTAGCCATACTGGGTCAGACCAATGGTCTATCTAGCCCAGTATCCTGTTTTCCAAACAGTGGCCAAGCCAGGTCACAAATACCTGGCAGAAACCCAAATCATGGCAACACTCCATACTAGAAATCCCAGGGCAAGCAGTTGCTTCCCGTGTGTCTCAATAGCAGACTATGGACTTTTCCTCCAGATACGCTAACCGCTGTTACCACCTCCTCTGGCAATGAGATCCAGAGCTTAACTATTCGTTGAATGAAAACATTTCCTCCTATTTGTTTTAAAAGTATTTCCATGTAACTTCCTCGAGTGTCCCCTAGTCTTTGTACTTTTGGGACAAATAAAAAATCTTTTCCAACTTGTACCAAAATTTACATGTTAACTGAATCTAATTAGTGCCAATAACTGCTTGTTAAAAAAGCCAAGTATTAGTGCTAATTAAATTATTCAATTAAAATGCTTTTAATAGAATTAAGAGGAAGGAGGACAATTTTATGAAAGCCCATTTCCATCAGTAAAGGACTGTTCTAGACAGCAAGAGGACGAAGGAACAAGGAATACTAGGGTTAAGATAATCATGAAGAATGAAGAACAATAAAAATAGCAAGGATAATGTGGAGCTACAGCTGGATGATTGGCAGACGGTGGTGAGTGAGGCTTTGGATGGGTTAGCTCCAAGTAATTGGTTAAAGCTAGATCAAGGTAATAAATCACAGGTATCCCACAGCCCTGAGGGGTCTGAAACAAGAAGTACATTGCCTTGGGTGGTGCTGGAGGAAATCTGGCTTGGAGCAAGATAAAGTCTGGCAGAGAGAATCAAGTTCCTACTTAGCCAACATTCAAAAAGTGAATAAAAATGCATTGTCTGAGATCACTGAAAAGGGAAAAAAAAACAAGACAGAAGAAATATGTAGAACTGTTAGGAATCTTTTGGTTCAGAGTAGCTGGGTTAAAAAGAGTGAGGAGGAAAGGGTGAATGCTGTGTCAGCAGATTTTTAGGTTAAGATGGTTTAAAGAAACTACACTAGGGGGTCCTTTTACTAAGCCTTGGTAAAAGGTGGCCTGTGGTAGTGTAGGTGCGGGTTATGGGCGCGCGCAGAATTTTCAGTGCGCCTGTAAAAAAGGCCTCTTCCCCCCCCCCCCCCCCCGAAAATGGATGTGCGGCAAAATCAAAATTGCCGCGCATCCATTTTGGGTCTCAGACCTTACCGCCAGCCATAGACCTAGCGGTAAAGAATTTGTGCGGTAATGACCTGTACACGTACGCTACACGCATCAGAAAAATATTTTTCTAGACATGCAAAAATTAAATTATCACAGGAGCCACACGGTAGTCAGGCAGTAAGCCCATTTTGGCACGTATTGGGCGCGCGTAAACGCTTACGCGGCTTAGTAAAAGGGCACCTAAGATTTAGAACCAGTCTGAGTGAAATGGAAACATCTGAAAAGTTCCTCAATACTGGAGGAATTCTATCCAATATCATTAGATAAGGTTAAATGATTAATAGGACCCCTTGAAATTCATAGAGATGAGAGTTAGGGGGTAAATACTGCCCTGTTCCTATCAGCTAGACAATTCTCTTCATTAATTTAAGTTGGGGGCCCACTATGAATCTAAGCAAGCTGAAAGAGAGGTACCAAATATGCTACCAAGCTGGGCCACAACACTGCTGGCCAGCATATGTCAAAAATATTTAGTCAACCTTCAAACAGTTCATTGGGGGGAGTATCCTACATAAGAATAGCCAGACTGGTCAGACCAATGGTTCATCTAGCCCAGTATCCTCTTTCCAACAGAGGCCAATCTAAGTCACAAGCACCTGTAGAAACCCAAATAGTAGCAACATTCTGTGCTACCACTCTCAGTGCAAGCAGTGGTTTCTCCTATGTCTATCTCAATAGCAGACTATGAACCTTTCCTCCAGGAACTTGTCCAAACCTTTTTTTAAACCCAGATACACTAACCGCTGTTACTACATCCGCCAGCAGAGTTCCACAGCTTAACTATTCTTTGAGTGAAAAAATATTTCCTCGTTTGTTTAAAAAGTATTTCCATGTAACTTCATTGAGTTTCCCCTAGTCTTTGCACTATTTGAAACAATGAAAAATTGATTCACTTTTACCTGATCTACACCACTCAGGATTTTGTAGACTTCAAGCATATAATCACCCCTCAGCTGTCTTTCCCTTTTAAAAAGAGCTAGGGAAGCACTGAATGTCCCACCAGTCTCTCTTCTTCCCCAACCCCAGCTGATCCCTACCAATTAACTCCACCTCATGTTTCATTTCCTTTCTCCTCTAACTCCCCACCCACAGCCCATCTGTTCCACAGTCATATCCCTTCCAGTCTAGCCTGGCCCATCCATATCACCCACACTCAGGTCAGATTGTTTTATTTTTGTGAGAAAGAAAAATGAGTTGCATCCCCTTTATCATTTTTATTTTTGTTACATTTGTTACCCCGCACTTTCCCACTCATGGCAGGCTCAATGCGGCTTACAAATTATATACAGGTACTCATTTGTACCTGAGGCAATGGAGGGTTAAGTGACTTGCCCAGAGTCACAAGGAGCTGCCTGTGCCTGAAGTGGGAATTGAACTCAGTTCCTCAGTTCCCCAGGACGAGAGTCCACCACCCTAACCATTAGGCACTGTCAGGACTGTAGATAGAGGACTCCCACTCAGACTCGAAGAAACAGTGACGGCAGTGTGATGTCATTATTTATACTAACTGTGAAATGGTGTTTACTGAAGAAGGTATGATTGAGTTTTACAACAAATTAACTCCAAGCATTACAGTGCCAAATGACATTTTGCTAAATTTCTGACAAAGAATTGGATATCGAGCTTAAATAAGCTTCTCAAAAGATTACTAAAACTGGTACAACAGAACATCAAAAAGGGCAGCGACTGCACAGGAAGAACTTAATCAAATATTTAAGTGATGCTGCAGTAAGACTTGGGATACAAGTCTTTGTGCTTGGGTGTCTACTCCAGGGGCGTAGCTAGACAGCAGATTTTGGGTGGGCCTAGATAAGAAATGGGTGGGCACCAAGTGTTCTACCCCATCCCCCACCAACTTAAAAATATATCTCAGCTGGCAGAAAAACACTGCTCTCCACCTTGGCAGCCTGCAGCAGGCATGCGCCGAAAACTGAGCATGCGCAGGTGCCAGCTTAGGAAGCTCAGACTGCTGAAGTGGAGAGCAATGTTTTCAGCACCATCAGGGGGAGGTCTTCAACTGGCAGAGCTTGGGATCCCCACCAGCTACCACTAAATGAGTGCTGCTGTTAAGTGGGCCTGAGTCCTAAGTGGGTGGGCCCCGGCCCACCCAGGCCCACCTGTGGCTATGCCACTGGTCTGCTCAGGGAGGATATTTTGAACAAATTCTGACTGAAATTAACCTTATTTACTTTACAGGAGTGGTTTTGTGTTTGTTACTAATTGAAAAAGGACACATAAGATTTTTGTTAAATGTTCACTGGAAAAAAGTGTTACATTTGTTCAAATTTTTGAGTATTGTATTTTACAAGGTATGTGAAAACAGCATTAGGGTGTGGAGATGTGTACTGTGATCGCTTTATTTATTTTATTTATTTGAATTTTGCTCACACTTTTTTCAGTAGTAGCTCAATGTGAGTTACATTTAGGTACACTGGATATTTCTCTATCCCAGGAGGGCTCACAATCTAAGTTTGTACCTGAGCAATGGAGGGTTAAGTGACTTGCCCAAGATCACAAGGAGCAGCAGCGGGATTTGAACCAACCACCTCTGGATTGCAAGACCAGTGCTCTAACCACTAGGCCACTCCTCCACTTTTGTTGATGTGTCTGTTTTATTGAGCATGTGAAATTAAAACGCACACACACACGCTCAATAAAAAAAAAAAAAAAAAAGACACATCAACATGCTTAGTGAAATAAGTATTAAAAAATGTTTGAAGCTTTTTCACTCTTCTTTGAGCCTTTTCTAATTCTGCTACATCTTTGAGACGTAGTGACCAGAACTGAACACAGTGCACCCCATGGTGCAAGAGGTATTATAGTATTCTTAGTCTTATTTACCATCCATTTCCTAACAATTCCTAGCATACTGTTTGCTTTTTTGGCCACTGCCACACACTGGGCAGATGATTTCGGCGTATTGTCTACAACACCTAGTTCTTTTTTTGTTTTTTTTATTGGGGGCTGACCATACTCTGGGGAAATATCTAGAAAAATTGAATATTTATGCTTTGTCTTATGCAGATGATATATTTGTCATTTGGCTAGAGCCAGGCACTATACAGGACACTAAAAGGCTAAAAGCCATAGTCGAAAGCGTGGCAAAAGCCAACTTTTTAAAACTGAACACTTAAAAGACTATTCTTCTTTGGTTTTGGGGAACATCATTGGGCTTCTACTGTCGATATAATTTTATCTTGAGGTGCAGTACTCAAATTTAAGGCTAAGTCTAGAGTACTTGAATTATTTTGGACTCAAGACTTAATTTTGAACATCAAATTAATGAATTAGTTAAAAGATTAATTTTTTCCCATACATTCAGTAAGATCAATACAATAAGGTCCTCATTCAGTCCTGTTTTAGAATGGTAGCACAGGCTATTTTAGTGCCTCACTTAGCCTATTGTAACTCTCATTAACTGTGAAATTGAAGAAAAAACGTCAACAGGTCGAAAACACCTCCGCTAGGCTGATTTATAGCTTGAGAGGATACAGTGAAGCTACCCCATTACTTAATGAACTGCACTGGTTAAAGATTAACAGTCACATAATTTTTAAACTTTCTTGCTGTGCTTATAAAAGTCTTTATGAGCTGAACCCTGAGATAATAGCTTAGTCTTTAGTATTGTCAGATAATGGATTTAATTCTAGAAGTTGTGGAAAGGTTTTTATTGAGCATCCCTTTTACAAAAGATACAAACTGTACATTAATCTGGGAACACTCTTTTACTTTTCAAAGTGTAAAAGTCTGAAATAGTATTCCAATTGAAATTCGATGCGTAGCATTCTATCTTCTGTTTAGAAAGGCCTTGAAAACCCCCTTTTTTTTTTCTAAGCAGTGATTGTAGCTTAGGAACATACGCCTCATCCTTTTAGACAGGAATGTTGTTCGTATTAGGCAGGTCGACGGATACTACTTTTATTAAATTTGTGCTTTTTCACTATTACTTCTGATACGAAGTTGTTTTAATACCTGTAATCTACTTTGCAACTTAAGGGTTAATAGAGGAATATACATTCATTAATACAATTCAATACAAACCTAGCATCAGGTAACTATGATTTAGATTATTATTCCAAATGTGCATCACTTTGCATTTCTTCACATTAAATATCATCTGCCATTTGGATGCCCAGTCTTCCAGTTTCCAAAGGTCTTCCTGCAATTTCACAGTCCACATATGTTTTCACAACTTTGAATATTTGTGTCATCTGCAAATTTAATCACCTCACTCATTGATCCGATTTCCAGATCATTTATAAATATGTTAAATAGCACCGGTCTCAGTACAGATCCCTGCGGCACTAACATTTATATAGCGCTACCAGCCGCACGCAGCGCTGAACACTTGATTGAACAAAGAGCTTACAATCTAAGTAAAACAGACAGACAAGACATTACAGACAAGGGAATTACAGGGTAAAGAGGAACAGGGAAGGAGGAGGGCAAATTAGTAACGGTTAGGAGCCAAAGGCAGTAGTGAAAAAGTGAGCTTTCAACATAGATTTAAAAACAGAAGTAGTAGCATGGCTTAATTGTTCTAGTGTGCCTGCTCCTGCATGGCTTCTTTTGGAACAAGAGATGAATCATCCTCTTTCATTAGACTTTCTACCTTTATTGTCATCTTCCGCCATAGTTTCCTCATGGCCCATCATTTATGACACTCTTAAGGCTCTTATTTTTTTAGATTCTACTTGTGAAATATCCTTGTCCTCTTCTTAGATGGCTTTGGAGCCATGCTCATATAAAAACTGGTTCTTCTTTTATTTGGAAGGAGTGGATTTCCTGTTCACACTCCACCATTGAGAAAAATGGCCATCAGGCTTATTTTCAAAAGAGAAACGCCCATATTTCAACCCAAATTGGGAGATGGGCGCCTTTCTCTCATGGGCGCCCAAATTGGTATAATCAAAAGCCGATTTTGGGCGCCTCCAACTGCAGTCTGTCGCGGGAACAGCCAAAGTTGACGGGGGCGTGTCAGAGGCGTGGTGAAGGTGGGACTGGGGCGTGTTTATCGACCGAGAAGAGAAGGGCGCCAGAAGCAAGAATTTGGGTCACTTTTTCTGGACCCTTTTTTTTTCATGAACAAGTCCCCAAAAAGTGCCCCAACTGCCCTGATGACCACCGGAGGGAATCGGGGATGACCTCCCCTGACTTCCCCCAGTGGTCACTAACCCCCTCCCACCCAAAAAACAGAACTTTAAAAACTTTTTTTCCAGCCTGTATGCCAGCCTCAAATACCCAGCTCCATCACAGCAGTATGCAGGTCCTTGGAGCAGTTGTTAGTGGGTGCAGTGGACTTCAGCCAGGTGGACCCAGGCCCATCCCCCCCACCTTACACTTCTGCTGGTAAATGGGAGCCCTCCAAACCACCCCCAAAACCCACATCTAGGTGCCCCCCTTCACCCATAAGTGCTATGGTAATGGTGTAGAGTTCTGGGGAGTGGGTTTTGGGGGGGATTTGGGGGGCTCAGCACCCCAGGTAAGGGAGCTATGGACTTGGGAGGTATTTTTTTTTTATTACAAGTGCCCCCTAGGGTGCCCGGTTGGTGTCCTGGCATGTGAGGGGGGCCAGTGCACTAAGAATCCTGGCCCCTCCCATGACCAAATGCCTTGGATTTGTTCGTTTTTGAGCTGGGCACCTTCGGTTTCCATTATCACTGAAAACAGATACCGCCCAGCTCAAATCCGCCCAAATCCGATGCATTTGCCCGGCACCAACCGTATTATCGAAACAAAAGATGGACGCCCATCTTTTTCGAAAATACTGTCTGGCCCGCCCCTTCGCGGACCCATCCTCGGAGATAGACACCCATGGAGATGTGCATTCGCGTTCGATTATGCCCTTCCATATAACCCTATCCACTGTTTTCTGTCCAATAACCAATTCATAATCCACAAAAGAACATTGACTCCTATCCCATGACTAATTTTCTCAAGAAGGTGGGTGTTTTCAAATGCATTCTCTTCATCATGGATTGTCCTTCCAGCATACAGCTTTCTCCCCCATCCACAAGCTTGAGTAGAGAAGCAGAGTAATAAAAAAAATATGATCATGGGAGCCGTTCCAGAGCTCTCCAAGGGCTTAACATCTTTCTTCATCTTCCCGTGCTACCAGTTTCTTACCTCTCTCCCCCAGATGGTGACGCTGCAATCTGCTCAACAATATGGCCAGCTGGAGCTCAGCCTTGAGCATCTGCACATGATCAAGGCCTTCCAGCTTCCACCTCTACGAACTTTCTGTTTCAGAGGGGAGTCGAAACTAGCAGGCCTTGAGCACATGCAGATGATCAAGGCCCCATTTTGTTAAGCAGGCTGAAGAATTGCTGCATGGTGGAGAGAGGTAAGAAATCAGTACTTAGCTCAGGAGGGAAGAAGGGAAGTGCTAGAGACTGAGGTACGAAAGAGGAAGGAAAATTTTGAAGGTGCCATGGCACCTGTGGATCCCCCTTGTTCAGACACATATGCGGTTTTAATCCTTTTTACGTAAACAGAACCTGCTCCAATCCTTTAGAAAATGTATAAATTATAGAACTGGGCTACTTACTCAACCCTTTTGTCTCCTCACCAACACTCCCACATAAAAATCTGTTCCTTGTTTTACCCAACTAGAAATTAGCATTTTATACTAGAAGATTATTTGAATAGCATGGATTAAAGAATGTTTAATTCAATCAGAAATACTTTGAGAGCCAGAAAAGAAAGAGAAGTGGAGTTTACAAACACATCTTCATGAGCAACCTTGTTCTGTACCCCATTAACAGCAAACTATCTCTCCAACATTCTCCCCTAAAAAAGTGTTATAAAAGATTCATGTCACACATTCCTATATTTGGCCATAAAGAAAAGTGAAGCTTAGCTAATGTTTTCCTGCCTTCACTGGAAGTTATAGTGCCACAGAAATTCTTCACACTCTTGCATATCTTTGTGAACAAAAAATACAAATTAAAGTTGCCTTGAAGCAGGTAGTTTAATTTTAAACTCTATAGAGTATAGAAAAGAGTATGACTTCTTGCCCCCCTTTTGAAGGGTAAGAGAAGGATGTCAAGACCAGTACTCTAACCACTAGGCCACTCCCAAGCATTTTGGGTATGTTAATTCCTTTCTTTCGAAAATCCTCTCCTTAAATCCTGGATCCAATTACTGTGGACTTGAGTGATGTATATTTTCTTCTTTGGCTTGATATATTAATTGTATGTTAATATTTCCTCTAAATTAAGTTTTCTGATATGTGTATTGTTTGGAAGTATAGTAAAATTCAATAAATACACAATATTATTTTTAAATGGAGGTGGTAAGCACTAATCCCTTCCCAACCCCAACACCAGGAATGCAGCCATGCAAACTGTATGGATGAACAGACCTAGGGAGTTATATCAAACAGTGAATTTTCTGTTGTATGGCTACAAGATAAAGGAAAATGTTAAAAGGGCCAGATGCTAATATGTTTTTGGCTTTTTTGTGTGAGAAGGTGATGAAATTGAAAGTTGCTGTAGATTTGCAAGATCAACAGACGACATTAGAGTCAGTTGATGCGACAGGATTTTAAATGTGGAGGAGTGGCCTAGTGGTTAGAGTGGTGGACTTTGGTCCTGGGGAACTGGGTTTGATTCCCACTGCAGGCACAGGCAAGCTCCTTGTGACTCTGGGCAAAATCACTTAACCCTCCATTGCCCCAGGTACAAATAAGTACCTAAGCCGCATTGAGCCTGCCATGAGTGGGAAAGCGCGGGGTACAAAAAAAAAAAGAGCTATGTTTGAGTTGGTGTATGCTAAAGTGGTTGAGACGATAGTGAGGTCGATTACACCTACACGGTCTTTGCGTGATCCCTATTCCGCAGGTGTGTTACAGGAATTAGCTCATATGATAGCCCCATCTGTAGGACTGATTGTGAATACATCATTAAGGGAGGGCATTTTTTCTGGATTTTTGTAAACAGGTTACAGTGAAACCTTTGTTGACGAAAGCTACATCGGATTCTGCAGATTTGAATAATTATTGGCCAATATCAACTGTGCCTTTTTTAGGTGACGTTTTAGATAAAGTAGTGATAAAACAGCCTGATGAATTTAGAGAGAAAGTGGGTGGTCTAGATCCATTTCAATATGTACTTAGACTCTGATGATTTCTACTATTGATTACAGTAAGAGAAATATGGAGGATAGTACTTATTTTTGTCTGGTATCTTTGGATACATCCGGAGAATTTGACTCTGTGAGCTTGAATTTAATTGATGCTTTGCAGAAATTAAAAATGGCAGGACAGGTCCTTTGTTGGTTTATCTCGTACTTGAGGGAGAGACCAATGATTGTACGAAGTGGTTTACAGATTTCAGATGTGGCCAAGATTGGCTGAGGGGTGCCACGGGGTCAGCTTTACTGTGTAATATATTTTTGGCATCGTTAGACAACGTGTTTCAAGCTCTGGGTATTGCTTTTTTTTCCTGATATTATCTTGAGGAGATGGTTTGAATGGTCAACTAAGTGAATACATGGTGAGTGAAGCAATGGATGGCTGAGCATGGATTAGTTATGATTGTGGTAAAGAGGAACTGTTTGACTGACTACTGTATGCTTAAGAGACATGTGTGTACCACTTAAAGAGATGAAATTGTTAGGGGTAACTGTGGACAGTAAATGATCACAGGTTGTGAATGTAGTTCAGGTGGCATTTAAACATTTGAATATGTTATATAGACTGAAACGTATGCTTTCTGTTTATGGTTTTCGATGTGTTATTCAAAGTATGGTTCTGGTACATTTGAACTACTGCAATGCCTTGTACATTGGTATGCCGTCCTTGAGTGTCAAGGCATTGCAAGTGGTTCAGAATGCAGCCGTGAGAATGATAATGGGGAAGGCAAAGTTTTCCCATGTAACATCTATGCTCAACATTAGATTCCTGTTCTATGAAGGATCCAATTTAAAGTGTTCACAACTATACATCAGGTTCTGTTTGATGTTGCTCCATTTTATCGAAAACACGTTGACTGTTTACATCCAAGACGCGTACTGCGGTCGTAAACTGCTATGAGACTTTCAACTGATACAGTAGCTCAGCTACAGTATGCAGATACACGGGCCACAGCTTTTATTCCTGCTGGGATTATATTGTGAAATGCATTGCCTGGCCAGTTTTGCCATTGTAGTAGTGCAACACAATTTAGAAAGTTGTTGAAGACAAAACTGTTATCAGCGTTTTTTTTATTTTTTAATTTTTTGAAGACTGAATTTTTTTTATGGATTTTTTTTTTTTTTTTTTGTGTTATGAATAATGTAAACCACCTAGTTATAGGTGGTATAGAAATTGTTTAAATAAATTATATTCAGTTGAAGATAAAGCTAAGGTTTTAGGGGGGGGGGGTCCTTGATTCATGGTTAACCTTTGAACCACAAGTAAACTTGCTTTGGAAAAAAAACCAGTGCAAGCTGTGACAATTAAGATTGGGTAAGACTGTTTTTTGATCAGTCAGTTTTTAGGTTAAATTCAGATGCTAATATTGATCAACTTGATTACTGCAATGTTCTTTATTCAGGTCTTTCTGTGAAACTTCTGCTAGACTAATTTTTAGGCTTAAAATATTTGACAGCATTTCTCATTATATGACTAAATTGCATTGGCTTTCGGTTTGCAAGAGAATATCGTTTGAGTCTGTCTGCATGATTTTTTTTGACTATTTATGGCTTTACATCAGAATTGGTGACCAATTTAATCTGTGCACCTCTCTCTAGATCCTCCTCTAGGTTAAGGACTTGAAGGTTCTTCGTCCTGAGATTTTCTAAGATGGCTGGGTCTTTTGCGATTTCCAAATGGTATCTTCTACCTTTGGATATTAGATTAGAGTCGAGCTATCTTGCTTTTCGTAAAAAGCTTAAGACTTGGTGGAAATTTTACTTTTGTGATGCTCATGTATCATTCTTACTTTTGTAATGCTGTATTTATGTACCATTGTTGTGAACTGCATTGGACACAGAAGTGGGGATATAGTTGTATACAAGGAATGCACTGGTATTGGTAAAAAAAAAAAAAAAAAAAGGTCATTTCTGCACAAAACCCTTTTTTCCTGAATAAGTCCCAACAGAAAAATGATGCCAGATAAATACCATATAGTCTATCCAGTCTGCCCTTCCTTGCTATCTACTATCCCTTCCTCTCCCTTAGAGATCCTATGTACTTGTCCCAAGCTTTCTTGAATTCAGATACAGTTTTTGTCTCCATCATCTCCACTGGAACACCGTTCCATGAATTCACCACCCTTTCTGTGAAGAAGTATTTTTCTCAGATTAGTTCTGAGTCTATCCCCTTTTTTCCCAGAGCTTCTTTTCAACTGAAAGGAGATTTGCCTCCTGTGCATTTATGCCAGGAAGATATTTAAACATCTCTAACATATCTCCCCTCTCCTGCCTTTCTTCTAAAGCACAAGATAACAAAAGAGAGGGTGAAACAGCATACAAACACAAACAATAGCAAAAAGAAGCACAGCTGGGCCTTCAGGATTGTGATAGAGTCCTTTAATTCTGAAAAAAAAGACCACACATGGGCCATGTTTCACAGCAAGAACGCCTGCCTCAGGGGTTGCTTAGAACAGAAGGCATAGTCCGTTCAGTGTGTATTCTGTACTTCTGACTTGGACTGGCTAGGATCCTACGTGGAAGAGAAGCTCAGGCAGCAGCCAATAGAAATCAAGCACCAGTTGGAATGCTTATTAGAATTTTTGCCTGCTCTGTGGCCACTGCCAGCCCAGCTCAGCTCGGGTGAGGATTTTTCAGAAGTTCACAATATACACTGAACGGACTATGCCTTCTGTTCTAAGCAACCCTTGAGGCAGGCATTCTGGCAACGAAACACGGCCCATGTTGGGTCTTTTTTCAGAATTAAAGGACTATCTCAATCCTGAAGGCCCAGCTGCACTTTTTGCTATTTCTTCTAAAGTATACATATCGAGATCTTTAAATCTGTCCCCATTATGCATTATGATGAAGACCACTGACCATTTCAGTAGCTGCCCTCTAGATCAACTCCATCCTGTTTATATCTTTTTGAAGGTGTGGTCTCCAGAATTGCACACACTATTCTAAACGAGTTATCATCAGAGTTTTACACAGGGGTATCACTTCCTTTTTCCTACTAGCCATTCCTCTCTCTATGCACCCAAGCATCCTTCTAGCTTTTACTGTTGCATTTTCTACCTTTAAAAAAATTATTGCACAATGTTCAATTTCCAGATGAAACAGTCACATCTAAATTTAAGACATTATTCACCGTATTAAGCTAATTTCCTGTGCACCATTTAAAAAAAATCAATGTAAAACAAATTATATCAACAAACAAATTACAGACTTTTAAATCACATTTCTCTCACTGGCTATAACAGCAGGTCCAAATTAATTGGTCAAATTAACAAAATCAAGTTTCAAATTCTCATCTTAGTAATGTGTTGATGCTTTTCTGTTCAATCAAAAAGTCAATTTTATAAATTAGGTCTACTTTTTATTTTTGTTTCCTATTACAAATCAAACAGTTCTTGCTGAATTTTCAGCATTTAACGTACAGCCAGACTTACGCAGCAAATATCAGTACTGAGTCCATAAAGTTACAAGCATGCCCACAACACCTCCAGCTTCACCTTCTACTTAATGTGTATAAATTTCAGCTAATATGAGAGGCAGGAAATGAAAATGCTGGAGTTTATGAAGACAATTTTACAAGTTAACCACAAGGAGCTTTGAGCATCAATTCCAATATGTTTTATAGAGTGGAGATGTAGCCTAATGGTTAGTGCAGTGGGCTGGGCACTCTGGGCGAGCAGGTGGCTATGAACCTATGCTTGTGCCTCGCTTTCCAGGCCTAGGAGCATGTTCCTTGTTGTTGTTCAGCCACGTGGAATGTGGGGGATATTGCATCCCTTGTAAAGCGGACTAAAATGCTAGCAGTTTTGTGGTGTCAGGGGGGTAGACATTGCTTGCCTACTAGAAACCAGATTAAATGATTTAGAATATCAGAAGCTCTGGTGGCAGTGGGTTGGAGAGGTGTATTTTGCTTCCTGGGGTGGCAGAAGAGGAGGAGTGGCACTATTATTCAATAAATCCTTAAGCATATTCTGTAGAGGAACTTGTTAAAGATGAAATCAGAGAGTTTCTCTTACTAGTCGTATATGGTCCCACCCCTTATGAATTCCCAATGCAGCTATCTGCGATTCTGAGCAAGTCACTCAAACTTCCACCGCCCTGGGTACACAAAAATAAATAAAAAGATCCACTTAGACTCAGTCAATTAGGAACAGAGAAAGTGCCTGCTTATAATAAATGTAAACCACTTGACTGTACCATATGTTCTACATGCTGCTCATTGTGAGTCAGAAACTGGTCCCTGTTCTGAGCTAAGTAAGCAGTGAATTGCCAGCCAACAGTCTTATGATAGCTTAGTGGACCATCTAAGTTGATCTACACCACAAAATGATCGGACAGTTCCTCGGGGCCCACCACCACCTCAGTGACTGACGAAAACAAAGAAAGAGATAGTAAAAAAATAATATAATATTGAAAGGGAAATGAGCGTGTAATTGTGTTCCGTGAGGTGAAGCAACCTCCAAGCATCCACCACCTCAAGTGCCTGACAAAAGGATTGAATCACCCCCTCCCTTCTGTCCAGGGTAAATGATATCTGCTGTGTGGGTAAAAGATGGGATCATAAGGGGTGGGACCATATACGACTAGTAAGAGAAACTCTCTGATTTCATCTTTAACAAGTTCCTCTACAGAATATGCTTAAGGATTTATTGAATAATAGTGCCACTCCTTCTCTTCTGCCACCAGAGGAAGCAAAATACACCTCTCCAACCCACTGCCACCAGAGCTTCTGATATTCTAAATCATTTAATCTGGTTTCTAGTAGGCAAGCAATGTCTACCCCCCCTGACATCACAAAACTGCTAGCATTTTAGTCCGCTTCACAAGGGATGCAATATCCCCCACATTCCATGTGGCTGAACAACAACAAGGAGCATGCTCCTAGGCCTGGAAAGCGAGGCACAAGCATAGGTTCATAGCCACCTGCTGGCCCAGAGTGCACAGCCCTCACCCTGGACAAGTGGCTAAACCATAATGGAAAACCACATTGCTTTAGGTAGAGCTCCGAGACACCCACCAAGTATGAAAAAGACCCTCCCAGCCCAGCCCACCCACCTCTTTTTCCCCACCTTAGTTACCCCTTTTAACAACCCCAACTCATTACCCTTCATGCACTCCAAGCGTAGCCGACTTGTGTGCAAGAGTCAGGAATAGTGCAGCAAGAGTCCCCGCTCACTGCGCCATCTGCCCACTCGATATTAGTAACAGTCTACATGATATACGCAACCCACCACAGCAGTTATTACAGGACCAATAAGTTTTACAATTATAATCTAATTACATAACAGAAATGGTAGCCAAGCACAGCTATGTAGTACCTAGCGATGCATTAATCTACCTATCAAGTGCCCATCAGAGTCACCAAGTCTGCAAATCCACTCCAGGAAGCACATTAAGGCAACTCAAACTCTTGGGCCTTCTCCACAGAGTCCATTTGGTGCCAGGTTCCCTCGTGGTATATATTGAAGAGGGCTGGGTAAAGAAACATGAACTGCTCTGCCAACGTGGATCAAATGGGGCCAAAAACACCTCTGCTTCTCTAACAAGGTCAGCAGAGTAATCCTGGAAGATTCTAATGGGCAATGAATCATAAGTAAATGTATCCCTGTCCAGGAAATAGTGTCACAACACCTCCATTTGGAGTCGTTAACTCTGAAAACTTAGCAATTATGATCCATGGTCTGGTTGAATCCTCATGTCTACACCCTAGAAAGTGTGCCCAATCCAGCCTTACTGAACCCATTGCTTCCTGTAGAGGGAAACTGTCCACTATCCAATCCTCCAAGAGAGGAAAAATGTGAGCATCCGGAATTGTCTTGGAAAACCCAGGAATTGCAAGTTTGCATGAGCGGTTCTCTAGCTCCTCAAGGCATTCATAATGCCTGGCTGTCTGGGCACGTAAGGACTCCAGTTCTGCTCGCGTAGCACGTGTCATCTTCCACTACAGAAACCCTAGTCTCAAGCTCTGTCATGCGAATGCAATACCATTCAGCAAAATGTCCAGGAGGGTCAAGCACTTTAGTAACTGCTGCCATTAAGTCAGAGAGAGCAGACTCTGAAAACAGTTACCATCATCCCTGTGGGCACCGCCATTTTATCCTCTCCAGGCTTCCATCCTTTTTGTTGCTTTTACTGGCCATATCGCTGGAAGACTGCTTTTGATATTTGTCCATAGCCAATCAAAGAGTGAACCTAGTCTCATATTATCAAAGCAAATTAGAAAGAGAGGTTCTGTTTGTGAAAATCTAGTATATACTTGCACACGCACATTTACATGCGACAACTGCTTTTTGAGATATGAAAGCCTATACATTTTCATAGCAAACAAGTTTCCACTGTAGATCAAAGAACTTTAATTCACATTCTTCACACAGTTCTCAACTAAATTTATTCCCTGCCCAAGTGCTGAATGCCTCGAAAGCTATGTTATTTCATTTTTACACTACAAGTTAATGTGAGGATCAAATTAATCTGTCAAAAGTATTTGGGACTCTGATCACAATCTTATCTGCAACCTCAAAGCAATGGCAACAAATCTACAAGTCCTGTGATGCAAATCCAAGGACAAACGTACCCTTTAGGTCTATCTACACTCAGAGATAACAAAGCATAAATTTTACAGTTGACCAAGAGCATATGCTGTCTCCAATTGCAATTTCTTTTCAGGGATCATCTGATTTTAAAACTACATTTTTCTTTCATCTTTGAATTATAAAGCATGAAAGTCACTTGGAAAAATCTGACTGCAGAAGTGTCTTTTCTCGTATACAGTTCTAGTATCCTCAGAAGGGGAATTAAATTTGATTTATTAAATCACAAAATATGGCCTTGGGATTATTTGACCTGGTAGATATATAGCTGGAGCGTCACTCTACATAGTGAGACTACAGGTGCTACTCAGGAGGCCTTGATACATATTCACTGAATTGATCTAATATGTATGGGGAAAAAAAGCATGCTTTCCAAAGTATTAAAATGTGAAATTGGAAACTTTGGTCAATGCTGCACTATGGTGTGAGTGGACATTGACAGAAGAGGAAGAGAGAGAAGAGGAAGCCGCTCTGAAACTCAATGCAGCATTGTTTAATAAGGAAGACATGAGAGAAAAAAAAATAGGGAAACTACAGAGGAATACTTAAGCTTGAATGAGTCTCCTGACATACCCCAAGGAGTAATTTAGGAATGCCTCAAGCTGGTAGTCAGAGGGCAATTTATTGCAATAGGGGCCCATACATTTCTACACTGAGAAGGAAGCATAAAAATCTATAGTGGAGGTCCACGAACACTGTTCCCTCTAAACTAAGTGGGAGTCCTCCACCTACAGTCCTGCCAGTGGGGAGCAGCTGTTTCACCATCATATTTTCAATAGTGAGGGACAGGAAAGCTCCACAGGATTCC
The DNA here is from genome assembly GCF_901765095.1 of Microcaecilia unicolor. NCBI lineage: Eukaryota > Metazoa > Chordata > Amphibia > Gymnophiona > Siphonopidae > Microcaecilia > Microcaecilia unicolor. The sequence continues at coordinate 115,776,052 of NC_044033.1, forward strand.
AGACAACCTGCCTGTACCTAGAAAATGAAAATACAATATTAAGCAACCCCCCCCCCCCCCCAAGCAATGCAGTTGGAGGACTCCTGCTCAGCTTAAAGAAAAACAGTACCCAAGAACCCAAAACAAGTCAATTTAGAGCTTCAGGATCTTAAACTACAAGAATAAATTTTGAACTAGTAAATACGAAGCAGATGTGGTTTCAGAAGCGGAATAAAACAAGTAAGCTTTTGAAAATTAAGCTGTAGTAGTTTTGGACTCACCATTATATAGCTAAAATTAAAGACAAAAATTCCAGGGACAGAACAAATTTAAACAGTGTTTTGCAGAATTTTGGAGCCAGTCAAAAGCTTGTCTCTCGTTTTGACTGGGGAGCAGCAGAGGCCTTAGGCGCATGCTGTTGACGTGAGCGAGCACGCTGGGGCTGAGCCCGAGTAGGCTGGCGAGCCAAAGGAGTGCACCTACACCTAGAATAGTAAAAGGAATCGCTCCAGGCTTGCCAAAAACCCTCCCAGCTGAGGAGGTAGATGCAGAAGGCACCCGGCGGGAGAGAGAAGAAATTATATCAGTATGCTTCTTGATTTGCTCAGCGACCTCCTTAACCTCTCCAAAAAGGTTATCCCCCTGGCAAAAGGCATCCGCCAACCACTGCTGAACAGTGTTCCAAGTCAGAAACACACAACCATGAAAGTCTATGCATTACTATACTTTGTGCAGAGATCCTGGATGCCACATCAAAAAAGTGTTGTAAGTGCCCCTACCCAAGAACTTTCGACACGCCTTCTGCTGCTTCATCAACTGGCAAAAATGCTCGGCATGCTCCGGAGGGAGCACATCCACCAAGTTCGACAACTATCACACCAAGTTTCACAAGTAGACACTCGTGAAGAGCTGGTAGGACTGTATGCAGGAGAAGAGCACTGAAGCCTGGTACATCTTCCCAAAAGAATCCAGGGTTCTACCTTCTTTGCCTGGGGGCACCGAGGCATAGTCTCTAGTACTCCTGGCTCTCTTGGGAGTGGACTCCACCACCATGGAACTGTGAGGCAGTTGAGGTCCATCAAAGCCAGATGTACTGTGGATCCGACACTGGGTGTCAATCTTCTTGGGCATGACTGGGACCGACAGAGGGGACTCCCAGCGCCTGACGAGGACTTCCTTGAGCACCTCATGGAGAGGGGCAGTCACAGCCTCCTTAGGAGGAGATGTGTAGTCCAGGACCTTGAGCATCTTGGCCCTGGGCTCATCCTCCACTTCCAAAGGAAATTGAATCGCTTTAGTCATTTCCTTTACAAAAGGTGGAAATGAAAGGCTCTCGGGGGGGGGGGGGGGGGGGGGAAGACTGTCTTCTTTCAGGTGGAGGGGAGGGTTCAGAGAGAATCCCATAAGACTCATCTGAGGAAAAGTATCTGGGATCCTCCTCTGAAAACCATGAGCGCTCTTCCTTCGTGTCGGACATATCTCCCTATCAGATTGCCAAGACCGAACCTGCCTCAATGCCGAGGAACCATGTTCTTGAGAGTGGCGTCGACAAGTCGACTACCTCCTTGAAACCGGCAAAGCTTCCTCCAACGACGTCGGGGGGGATGTCGGCTTGTGTGGCAGTCGACACCGGGGCTGCAAGTGGCGCCAGTGTCGAAGGCCACACCACAAGCTGAGGGCCAGGCAGGGCCACAACATGAGGCAGAGTAGGTACAAGCACCCATGACACTAATGCACACCATTGCATAAGAACATCCAGAAGCTCTGGGAGCAAGGCCCGGATGCACTCATTGAGAGCCAACAGGGAAAAGCTGGGGTACCAGTTGAGGCACAGGTTGCAGAACTACTGGGGTCGATGCACATCAGCACCTCCTGTATGGAGGGGGAGCGATCCTCCCAGCACCGACGAATCCTTTGACGCCCCAGAGCTCCTGGCACCTTGCATTGAGAGTGACCGATAACGATGCTTCTTGGCTTTCACCTGAAGTGTGTGACTAAGACTCCTCGGTGCAGATGTCGAATCCTCATGTTGTCTCCCCCCTTCTTGCCTGCCTTTCTCGTGTGTTCTGTGGAATGCCCGCTCTGTCTGTAACAAACTTTCCTACATCCATGACCTCTTTATCTCTCGTACTCTCCATCTGCTTGCCCTAACTGAAACTTGGCTTCGCCCAGAAGACTCTGCTTCAGTCGCAGCCCTATGCCATGGAGGTTATCTTTTCTCCCATACTCCTCGCCCAGTTGGCCGCGGAGGTGGTGTCGGGCTACTACTTTCACCCTCTTGTAGATTTCAACCTCTTCTTCCACCTCAGTCTCACTGCTTTTCTTCCTTCAAAGTCCATGCCATCCGTCTATTCACTCCTCTGCCTCTCCTAGTAGCAGTCATTTATCGACCTCCTGATAAGTCTCTTTCTTCCTTTCTCACTGACTGACGCCTGGCTTTCCTTCTTTCTTGAACCTTCATCTCCTTTCCTCATTCTTGAGAATTTTAACATTCATGTTAATGATCCCTCTAACTCTTATGCTTCTCAGTTTCTCGCTTTAACATCCTCTTTCAATCTTCAACTGTGCTCCACTACCCCAACTCACGAGAATAGCCACTGTCTTGATCTTCTCAAACTGCTCACTCTCCAGTTTCTGTGCCTCAGCTCTTTCCCTCTCTGATCTGACCACCATCTGATAACTTTCACACTTAAACACCCTCCTCCCCAGTCCCGTCCAATCTTAACCAATACATTTAGGAATGTTCATGCTATTGACCCTTCTACTCTGTCCTCCAGTGTTTCAAATCTCTTCTCTACCACTTTGTTATCCAAGTCTGTCAATGAGGCTCTCTCTTCCTATTCTCTCCTCTGCTCTGGATACTCTTGCTCCTCCCATTCCCCGTTCTGTAAGGCGTACCAAACCCCAGCCTTGGCTGACCTCTAGAATTCGCTACCTACATTCCTACATTCCTGTGCCCGCTCTGCCGAACGCCTTTGGCTGAAATCACGTGCCCATGCTGACTTCATACATTTCAAATTCTTGCTGACATCCTTCCAGTCTGCTCTTTTTTTTTTTGTTACATTTGTACCCCGCGCTTTCCCACTCATGGCAGGCTCAATGCGGCTTACATACACAGGTACTTATTTGTACCTGGGGCAATGGAGGGTTAAGTGACTTGCCCAGAGTCAGAAGGAGCTGCCTGTGCCTGAAGTGGGAATCGAACTCAGCTCCCCAGGACCAGAGTCCACCACCCTAACCACTAGGCCACTCCTCCACTCCAAACAGGACTATTACATCCAGTTGACAAATTTTCTTGGCTCAAACTCTTGACGTCTCTTTGCCACACTGAACTCTCTCTTCAAAGTGCCTTCACCTCCAACTCCCCCTTCACTTTCTCCCCAGACTCTGGCTGAGCATTTTCATAAGGTTCACAAGATTAAACTTGAATTCTCAACCAAGTCACCTCCACCTCTCCTGCCCTTAGTCCATTCTCTCAACCCTCCAACCCCTGCTTCCTTTTCTGAAATCACTGAAGAGGAAACTGCACATCTTCTTTCCTCCTCAAAACTAACTACCTGTTCCTCTGATCCTATTCCCACCCATCTACTTAACACTACCTCTCCTACTGTCATCCCTTTTATCTGTCATATCCTCAATCTTTCACTTTCCACTGTGACTGTTCCTGATGCCTTCAAACATGCCATAGTCACACCACTCCTTAAAAAACCTTCATTGGACTCTACCTGTCCTTCCAAATATCGCCCCATCATATCCAAGATACTTGAATGTGCTGTTCACCGCCGTTGTCTTGACTTTTTCATCTCAAGCTATTCTTGATCCACTTCAATCTGGCTTTCGCCCTCGTCATCTAACTGAAACAGCGCTTGTTAAAGTCTCCAATGACCTGTTCCTGGCCAGATCCAAAGGTCTGTATTCTATTCTCATCCTTCTCGATCTGCTGCTTTTCACACTGTTGATCACAGCCTACTACTTGAGGAAATGAGTTGAAGGGGGTGGGGATAGTGTGTAATGAGCCTAAACCCATTGAAATACTGTGTAGACAAAGTACTATGAAGGGGAGGTATTTAAAAGTTTCATAGAATTATGGAACCAGGGTATAAGCAAGACTTAAAATATGCATAAGCTTGGGAAACAGACATTCCCGTGGAGTAGGAAACTGATCAGTGGCAATTATTTAAGCAAATACATAAGGGGGTGATTGTGAGGTATATGACTGAATATAGAAACATAGAAACATGACGGCAGATAAAGGCCATATGACCCATCCAGTCTGCCCATCCTCTGTAACCCCCAATTCTACCTGTTCCTAAGCGATCCCACATGCCTTTTTAAATTCTGGAACAGTCCTCGACTCCACCACCTTTCTGTGAAATAATACTTCTTCAGGTTACTCCTAAGGCTATTCCCTCTTAACTTTGTCATATGCCCCTTCGTTCCAGAGCTCTCCATTTGGAAAAGGCTCTCTTACTGTACATAAATGCCCTTGAGATATTTAAACGTTTCTATCATGTCTCCTCTCTTCCAGCGTATACATGTTGAGGTTCATAAGCCTGTCCCTATAATTTTTGCTTTCAAGGCCGCTTACTAATTTCATAGCCGCCCTCTGGACCGACTTCATCCTGTTTATATCTTTCCATAGGTGCGGTCTCCAGAACTGCACACGCAGTACTCCAAATGAGGCATCACCAGAGACTTATACAACGGCACTATCACCTCCTTTTTCCTGCTGGTCATGCCTCTCTTTATGCACCCAAGCATCCTTCTGGCTTTGGCTGTCACTTTTACTACCTGTTTGAAAGCTTTAAGGTCATCAGACACAACCACCCCCAAGTCCCGCTCCTCCTTCGCACACTGAAGCACTTCACCCCTATACTGTACCGCTCCCTCGGATTTTTGCGACTCAAGTGCATGACCCTGCATTTTTTGGGATTAAACCTTAGTTGCCAAATATCGGCCCATTCCTCTAGCTTCGCTAGATCTTTCCTCATGTCATTCACACCCTCCAGGGTGTCCACCCTGTTGCAGAGTTTAGTATCATCTGCAAAGAGGCAAACCTTACCAGCCTTCTGCAATATCGCTACAAAGACGTTAAAAAGAGCCGGCCCTAGGACCGATCCCTGTGGCACTCCACTGACGACATACTTTTCTCCAGAGCAAGCTCCATTTACCACTATCCTGTCTCCTACCATTCAACCAATTTTTAACCCAGTTACTCTAGGTCCCATACCAAGGGCACTCAATTTATTTATCAGTCGTCTGTGCGGAACCGTGTCAAAGGCTTTGCTGAAATCCAAGTATACCACATCAAGCACCCCTTCCACATCCAACTGTTTCGTCACCCAGTCAAAGAAGACAGTCAGATTCTTCTGACATGACCTGCCACTAATGAAGCCATGCTGCCTCAGTTCCCGCATTCCATGTAGTTCAAGAAATGTCACAATCCTCCTCTTAAGAAGTTTTTCCATTAGCTTACTCACCACAGAGGTCAGACTGACAGGTCTGTAAGCCCCAACCTCCTCCTTACTTCCACTCTTGTGCAAAGGAACTACATCCGCCCTTCTCCAGTCCACCGGGACAACTCCAGTTTCTAAGGAAGCATTGAAGAGGTCCGTCAGCGGAGCTGACAGAACTTCTCAGAGTTCCTTAAGCACCCTCGGGTGAATCCCATCAGGCCCCATCGCTCTGTCTACTTTTAGTTTGGCAAGCTCCTCACGAACACAGTCCTCCGTAAACGGGTCTTGGTCTACCATATATCCATCCCCTTTAGCCTTTGTTTTCTGCAGCCCTACCCCCGGTCTTTCATTCGTGAACACAGAGCTAAAATAATCTTTAAGCAGTCCACATATTTCTCTCCCTCAGCTTTGAGCCTCACAATGCTATTATGGCACTTCCTCTTGTCACTTACATATCTGAAAAAGGTCTTGTCCCCCAATTTTACTGTATTAGCTATCCTTTCCTCCATTTGCCGCTTCGCTTTCCTGATATCTTTTCCAGCTTCTCTTCGCTTATTTAGGTATTCTATCCTGTCTTCATCTTTCTGGAGTCGTCTTATAACGTGCAAAGGCTAGCCTCCTTTCCCTTATCTTTTCCGCTACTACATTCGAGTACCAGAGAGGCCTCCTTCTCCTCTTACTTTTATATAATTTTCTAACATAACTTTGGCACAGATGACATTACATGCTAGTATTTTGTTTAAAATATATGGGAATAAGTCAAAGCTTTGTTACAGAGAAAAAGTGGGAATGTGTCAAGATGCAGAGTCAACTTCTTAAAAAGACAATGTCAAATGGACCTTCACCCAACATGACACTACCTGACACCTTTCTGCTTAGAATAGCAGTAAGGCTAATGGTGGGGCAAGCCTGGAAGCAGACATACCATCACTGACTTCAGTACAGCAAGAACTGTGTACAGAATATGCACAGGTCACAGCTTACTACTCTTAGACATGACATGATAAACCTTCAAAATGTAGAGACCCTTGTTTGACAGCTGAATACTCAACACAGCTGTTTTAGGAAGAAATGAAAAAAGTGTCTTCTAGCATTCTTACATCTGGGTGAAAGATGGAATTACTGACCAATAACAGAAAAGTGAACAAGAGAAGGAGAGAAAGGTTTGGGGCGTTATGCTGGATTTGATCCTAAAACAGTATGCTACACCTTGCAACAGTTTACAATAAAATAAATAAAAATAACTTCTACCAGTGATTTCTCTTACAGTATATGTGAGATATCTTTCAGATTCAAAGATACAGAGCCACAGACAGATAAAAATCTCACTTTTTTCACTCAGTAATACTTACATTTGACCAATATATAGAATACAGTAAATGGATTTACCACTTACCCTGATCCATCCTGACAGATGAAAAAGACCCGCCATTCCATACATGCTGGAAACAAAGAAAATCATTCACAATTCTTTAAGAATTATCACTTAGTGATCTTCACTTTACAATGATTGAAATAATAATTTGCCTATCTTAACATTCTTCCTCCTCCATAGCATATTGCTCTCAGGCTGCCATCTTTAATCCATGTGATTCTTCTAGATTTATTCCATATCCCTTATCAAGACATCGATGAGAACTACTGAAATTCCAATTACAAAGAGGCCATTGTAATAAAATGGTATGTATGTTTGTACTGTGACTTCTTAGACATTCCCAGAAAAACAGGCAACAATCCCAATAAATAAAGAAAAAAAGGTATTCAAAACTTTTAGTTCACATTTTAAATCACGAGCTAAAAAAGTTAACCCAGAACACAGTAAAAATACAGTATACAAGAGTTAAAGTGCAGCGATAAAAATGTAATCATGATTAATTGTATGATTAAACATTTTAATCATGAGGTTAATTGCGCATAATCACAGCATGCTCCCAGCTTTCACCCAGGTTCTCTCATGTCCCCCTTCCCAGCCTCTCCTCGAGTTTCTTTCATGGCCCCTTTCCCCAGCCTCTCTACCCCTCCTCCTGCAGGGCTCCTTCCTCAGCGCTCCTTTAACGCCAACCTGCTCCCCATTTTTACCTCTACAGCAGGGCTCATTTTCACTTTCCTCGGTGTTCCTCATCTCCCCCTGCATGGCTGGGCTCTGCAGATACTCAAGTTATGCGGTGCAGTAAGTTGGGAAAATCTTGCGGTTTCAAATCCCACAAGACTAGTAGGATTTGAAAATTCCCAAATTCCTGCACTGTGGCAGCTCAAATATATGTAGAGCCTGGCCATGCAGGGAGAGATAAGGAGTGCCGAGGAAGGAGAATGGAGCCCTGCTGTAGAAGTAAGAGTGGGTCACTGGTCAGCATTAAAAAAAAAATTAGATTAGGCTGCATTAAAATGCATGGCCTCTGTTAAAATATTAGGGACCTGTTTAATAAGCCACGTTATAGGCGCGTTAACATTTCACACGTTAACTGTGTATGCGCCTACAATATCCCTATAGGCGCCTACACGGTTAGTTAAAAAACACTAACGCGCCTTAGTAAACAGGGCCATTAATGTGTTAATTGCCCACCCCTAATAAAAATACGTGCACAAAAGCATAAGTAAAAATGTTCATTAAGCTTAATGCACCTTTTATATCTGAAGGTGAACTAAAATATGGTATAACGTCCCTAACTTTTCTACTGTTTAAAAACGGAAGTTTAACTCACTGCTCTAACCACTGGATTAAAAACTTGAAGGTTTCCTAATCCAGTATTTCCCAAGTTGGTCCTGGAGTACTCCCTGGCCAGTTAGGTTATCCACAATGAATATGCTTGAAAGAGATTTGCATATACAGGAGGCAGTATATGCAAATCAATTTCATACATATTCAATGTGGATATCCTGAAAACCTGGCTAGCAAGGGAGTACTCCAGGACCGACTTGGGAAACACTGCTCTAATCTACCCAAGACCCTTGAGCCAGAGAGATCTACCACAGGACCCCCTCCACACCCACTAATACTAATCAAACACACAGATGCCTCTCCCCCTACCCACCCCCCCACACACACATACGGCTCCACACACCTATCCCTCAAGCATCTAAATGCCTCCCACTTGGATTACTCCCATCTATCAACTATGATGCTCCCCAACCATATAGCTACCTCTATCTATACATTCACTAACCCATCCCCTAATCAAGTACCCCCTAAAGATTAATGAGATGAGTGGGATTTGGTCCGGTGGCAGCAGAGTCTGTCTAACCCTAGGATTCTGCTGTCCTAACTTATCTAGATAGTTAACTGGGTATCAGCATTGAATACTGGCTGTACCCTGGTAACTTCTGGATGTGTCTTGGCTCTGCCTACAGGCCATCCCAACACTATCCGGATAAAGCCACTGACCCCAGCAAGCAGGACTTACCTGGCTTGGACGCACATACATACATAGAGAGAAAGAGAGCCCGATATTCAGACCCCGATATTCAGACTGCAAAAGAAGTAGACGTGCCACAATTGGCGCCGACTCCTGATAATCAATACCGAGCCATTTCCAGTGACCAGCACTGAATATCCGGTGGTTTTTTGGCAGCTCAAACTTAACCGGCTGAGGAAATATTCAGCAATGGCCAGTTAAATTTATAGTGGCCAAAGATAGGACTGCTATTTAGGATGTCTTAATTTAGCTTATATGTGCTAACTGCAAATATTCAGCAGAGATAACCAGCTATCTCCTGCTGAATATTAGTGGTTAGCCATCTAAATGCTATTTAACCAGCCAGAAATGGCTCCTGGCCAGTTAAATAGCACTGAATATCAGTCAGATATAGATAGATATATAGATATTTATAGAAGTATATATAGAAATATAGATATTAAATCATTCAGGATCTTAACCCTATTCCCTGCATTGTGCCTGAATTGTGTAGTAATCATTAATCCTTTTAGTTGAAACCAAGTACATGTAAGTGTTAAATGGGATTGGTAAGGAAGTATGTCGCACCTGTGAAAAATAAAATCCCTGGAACCGTACATTCCTACTTCTCATCTAATGTTTCCTCCATTACAATTCTATGAGGTAAGCTTCTAAATATGGTGCGATGAGTCTCAATAGTAAAGGAAATATCAGAACAAAAGAACAGTAAATCTGGAATGCATAGGGAACTGCAAGCAAGAAAACTGATGGGGCACTAATTCCACCTAAATTTCTGGATACAGACAAGAGAAAGATTCCTACTTTTACTATGAGAAAGATAAGCTCTACTTACGTAATAGATGATGGAGATTTCCATCCTGCCACAGGTTCTACGGATTCCCATTTCTTTTCTAAGATGTAATTCTGGAATTCTTCTGATGTCCTTGAGCCAAGATATCTGCGAAAGACTCCATCCTTGGCACTATAGAGCACAGATACATACTGTAGTAACTTTTACATGGATGTCTTCAACACATCAGAAATAGTCACGTTAAAACTATAGTAAAAGCCTTAAGCCTAACAGTATTACATGATATTATATATATATATATATATAAAAATTTACAGTGACTGAGGAAATAGAGAACCCCTGGATTTTGCCATCAACCTTTGTTGTTTGGCGGGGCTGGTGGTTGGGAGGCGGGGATAGTGCTGGGCAGACTTATACGGTCTGTGCCCTGAAGAGCACAGGTACAAATCAAAGTAGGGTATACACAAAAAGCAGCAAATATGAGTTATCTTGTTGGGCAGACTGGATGGACCGTGCAGGTCTTTTTCTGCCGTCATCTACTATGTTACTATGTAACAGCGTAATTTAAGCAAATTTGGAAACTCTGTACCAAAATAAGCATTAATCAACACTTTGCATAATTGACCACCAAAATTGACCACCAAAACTCACCGCTTATTTACTTTTTCTACCATGCAAATGTGACGGCAGTCACCGTTCCAGTCCTCCAACTTTACTGCTGCTAGTTGGGGATAGTGATTCAACATTGTGTTTTCAATCAATCACTAGGAACAGGTAGGTTCCTGGAGTCCTACAGAGCTTGCCCGTCCCTTATTTATTTATTTTTGTTACATTTGTTACCCCGCACTTTCCCACTCATGGCAGGCTCAATGCGGCTTACATATTATATACAGGTACTTATTTGTACCTGGGGCAATGGAGGGTTAAGTGACTTGCCCAGAGTCACAAGGAGTTGCCTGTGCCTGAAGTGGGAATCAAACTCAGTTCCTCAGTTCCCCAGGACGAGAGTCCACCACCCTAACCATTAGGCACTGTCAGGACTGTAGATAGAGGACTCCCACTCAGACTCGAAGAAACAGTGACGGCAGTGTGATGTCGTTATTTATACTAACTGTGAAATGGTGTTTACTGAAGAAGATATGATTGAGTTTTTAAAACAAATTAACTCCAAGCATTACAGTGCCAAATAACTTATTGCTAAATTTCTGACAAAGAATTGGATATTGAGCTTAAATAAGCTTCTCAAAAAGATTGATAAAACTGGTACAACAGAACATCAAAAAGGGTGTCGACTGCACAGGAAGAACTTAATCAAATATTTAAGTGATGCTGCAGTAAGACTTGAGATACAGGCCTTTGTGCTTGGGTGTCTGCTCAGGGAGGATATTTTGAACAAATTCTGACTGAAATTAACCTTATTTACTTTACAGGAGTGGTTTTGTGTTTGTTACTAATTGAAAAAGGTCACATAAGATTTTTCCTAAATGTTCACTGGAAAAGTGTTACATTTGTTCAAACTTTTGAGTCCTATTTTACAAGGTACGTGAAAACAGCATTAGGGTGTGGAAGTGTGTACTGTTATTGCTTTATTTATTTTAATTTATTTGGATTTTGCTCACACCTTTTTCAGTAGTAGCTCAAGGTGAGCTACATTCAGGTACACTGGATATTTCTCTGTCCCAGGAGGGCTCACAATCTAAGTTTGTACCTGAGCAATGGAGGGTTAAGTGACTTGTCCAAGATCACAAGGAGCACCAGCAGCGGGATCTGAACCAGCCACCTCTGGATTGCAAGATCGGTGCTCTAAGCACTAGGCCACTCTTCCACTTTGGTTGATGTGTCTGTTTTATTGAGCATGTGAAATTAAAACGCACACACACGCTCAATAAAAAAAAAAAAAACACATCAACATGCTTAGTGAAATAAGTATTAAAACATGTTTGAAGCTTTTTAATGTTATCTCCTCCTAGTTAGTTGCAAAGCCCAATTTTATATAGGATTATCCAGGTCAAAACATTCAAAATCTGAAGTATTCATTTGTTAAAAAAAAAGTCTCACTGAATGTGGAGTTTTTTTTCTTTTTTTTTTAAATAAAGTCACAGAAAAATCTGTCTGTTTGGTGGCACATTCAACAGAACAGCCATTTTATAAAAAAAAAAAAAGTGGCATCACTTGAAACTGAGTACATGTAAGTGTACTCCTCCCAATTCCAAATAAGTAGTTGGCAGACAGTTTTGTATGCCCCAAAGCAGGTGTTGATGGAGCAAACAGGTATTTCCATCACAAAATAGGAAATACACACATACTTCAGAAGTCTATCCAGTCATAACCCCTCCTCCCTGTAACCTGTGAATTCCATGGGTACACATACATTTTTACATGAAAGAAATGGCTTTTCCAAACTCATTACTAACACGCTGGCTATTTAATGTGACAAGAAAAATGTAGCTGTTTTGTATCCTAACACATTAGGGGCCCTGTTTACTAAGGCGCGCTAGATGTTTTTAGCACACGCTAATGATAGACACCCCCATATATTCCTATGGGTGTCTAGTGTTAGTGAGCGCTAAAAATGTTAGCGTGCACCTACAGCGCAGATTAGTAAACAGGGCCCTAGGAGTCAAAAATTCTACTGCATATCACCTTCTGATCATCCCATCCATACTGTCATTATAATTCACTTACGTTTTCTGATATCATCATTCACTCATTCTGTTCTGATCCAAAAGCTAACCAAGAAATGTATTACCTATTCTATTAAGTTACTAGCCATCACCATTTTTTTTTCATTTGTTAACCTTTATTTTCATTCATGATCCCTAAGAGCTGTTCTGCCAAAGGTTTATCCAATCTGACTCCATCTTAATACTAAAATATGTTACATGACCCCAGATGTTGAAAACACAAAGTAGCAGCTGTCCATTCCCCTGCTCTCTCATTCGCTTCGTCTTTCCCCATTTATATAAAGTATAAAGGTGGCAACGGAACCAACAACAGTAACAAGGTCCTGGGCGGACTCCTGCCACTAGTACTGTTGTCTTCATCCTTTGAATGAGTTGATGGAAAATGAAGCTGTTGAGGGAAGGAAAGAACATGGAGGTCTGATATTTATTTTTTTTCATCGTTAACTAGGGTCACATAAATTTTAAGTGTTAAAATGGGGTCAAATTAGATAAAGTTTGGGAAACACTGAACTATAGAACATGACTAGACACAACTTGTAGGCTCCACATATACTTAAATAAACAATAGGACAATACCACTGCGTTTGAAACAAATGAAATTTTACCATCCAAAGTGGCTCAATCAATTAACAGTTGCTATTCAACTTTTTAAAAAAAATTTTAAATATACACCTGTTTTTGAAATATTCAACTTTTTTTTTTTTTTTTTTTAACTTTTTTAAACTTTTTTAAATATATGTAAAAAAGGAGGAAAAAAGCCTCTGTATTCCCGTTTTCAGTACATATTTGTGTCTGTTAACCGGGATGGAATCTTCATAGGCTAAAAAACCTCCTCTTATTTTTAATCAACAAAAACACATCATTGTGACGAACACTTATCTTTTAGTGCCGTCCTTGCCGTTGCCATCCCGGTTAACAGACACAAATATGTACTGAAAACGGGAATACAGAGGCTTTTTTCCTTTTTTACATATATTTAAAAAAGTTTAAAAAAGTAAAAAAAAAAAAAAAAGTTGAATATTTCAAAAACAGGTGTATATTTAAAAATTTTAAAAAAAAGTTGAATAGCAACTGTTAATTGATTGAGCCACTTTGGATGGCTCCACATATACTGCCAAAACTAACCCAGGCCTTTTATTTTAGCACAAAAGATGAGAACAACTTTATTTACAAAAAAGACTTACTGGAAAATTGTAGGGAGTGTGGTGACAAAGAAACGGCCACTCAAACCTAGATTTAAAAAACAAAAAAACACACCACATTAAGTAAAGATACATCACTATGAGTAAAAACACCACAAACTAGAACAGTACATTTTTCCTAACATGAACTACAGATTAAAGAAATCTGTTAGGAGCATTTAAGATCAAGATTTAGTCAGCAGACTTGTATTTCAACTGGAGCAGCAACTGTTTTGGAACGGCAGAATATTAAAGAAGCTAATGGATGAAAAGGAAACTATCAAAATGTCCACAAACCCTAAAAATTCCTGATCATACAGGAGCAAACAACTACTGTTAAGAAAAATAATAAGTAAAATAAAAGGAATTTTACCCCTTGCAAAGCAACGTGCCATTCATGCACCCAGGCACCAATGCAGAAGCCATACACCAGCAGCAACATGCAGTTAATGAGGGGTAAGCAGAAGTGTTGGTGAATAATACAGAAATAGGTTTGGCATGGGAGTTGGCTCACACAGTAGACATAGACGTACAGTACATTAAAATAAGTGTAAAGTAGGCTATTGTACCACAATACAGAGAAGTTTTTAAGGGAGCACAATGTGAGAAAATTACCACCAGGACTGAGGCAGCGTAAAGGAGTTATAAGTTTATTAGAAATTTAATATCCCACCCAACAGGGCAACCATCTTGGTGGTATACAGGCCAAAAAGAGAAAGGGAGAAAATACTAACAGAGACAAACATGATACAGAAGGGGTAAGATGGAATTACAATGTAAAAATAGGAAAGAGTATAGGAGGAAAAACAGCAAGGGAGGGAAACAGATTTACCAGGTATATGTTGCCTCATCCAGAGCAGCTAAGAATACACATCTTGAAAAAGAAAAGTTTAAAAAGTGGCAAAGAGGTAATCTGTCTGAAATGGGCCAGTAGGGAATTCCATAGTTTTGGACATTGAAATGAGAACATGGCAAGTCAAATATGTTCATGAAAAATTCCACAATGAGTGAGAATGGTAAGGAGTTGAGCAGATCTGAGAGTGCGAGTTTGAGAACAGGGAGTGAGGTATTATGAGAGGTAAAGAGGTTCCGAGAAGGTGAGGGTTTTGAAGATTAGCAGGAGATCTTAAAGGTGATGTGGCGTGGGACAGGTAATCAATGGGAGGTTTTAAGGTGACAAGTTAACGTGATCATATTTTCTAAGATGGTAGACGATTCTGATAACAGTGTTTTAAACCAACTCGGTAACGATCTTTAGCACAGAGTCTAAGATAAAGAGAATTGCAGTAGTTTATTTGTGTGATAACTAGAGACTGTACAAGGATGTTGGGAGCAGCAGGATACAATAGAGGTTGGGCTGATCTAATGAGACGTAAACTTATAAAAGGAACATTGAACAACCTTGGATATTTGCTCACTAAGGGTGAGTGTGGAATCAAAACTAAATCCAAGAATTTGCGTACAATGAACCTGGGAGACAGAGCAACCATTAAGAAGGATAGAAGATAGAAGTGGCTGATTTGAAGAAGGGGAGAATAATATAACTTTAGGTTTTTCTGGGTTAAGAATCAGCTTATTTTCTGTAAGCCATGACGTAAATTTGCTTAAGATGGGTGTTAAGTGACAACATATCTTTTTGATCAGCTGAATCTATAGGACACAGGATTTGAATGTCATCTACATACACAAAAGAAGTCGATGGATTGTGCTACTGTTAAGAAAGGGGGGGGGGGTCCATGAAAATATTGAAGAGCAAAGGAGAGAGAATAGACCCTTAGGGAACACCTATTGAAAGGTGAAAATGAATGGACTGCGTGTCATTGGAATAGACAATATTGTTTTCCAGGTAGGAGACGAACCATTGGTGAACGTTGGCTGTGACTCGTATAGAGAGTAGGCGAGACAGCAGAACAGAATGGTCTAAGTCAAAAACAGCGGAAAGGTCTAGGGAGAGGAGAAGTACTGGTCTAAACTTATCCAGGAATAGCGAATAATATTGGTGATGCCTAACAATGTTTGTTTCAGTGCTATGATGCTGGCAAAAGCCAGTCTGGTTTGGGTGCAGGACATTAGTTTGATTAATGATATCAGTAAGTTGAGAATGAACAATTTTTTAAACAATCTTTATGAGAAAAGAAAGGTTGGCTGTAGGCCTGTAGTTTGATTGGTCACTGAAAGGCAGTTTGAAGTCTTTGAATTTAGGATAATGATTGAAGGGTAGAATGATGGATTGATACTTTTTAACCAGAGTCAAAGGTTGGGGATCCAGAAGAGTGGTGGTAGATCACATCTGGGACAGTATTTTGGAGAAGTCAGAGAATATAGAGATATGAAAGCTAGATAGTGCTGGTAGAGAAGGTAGGGTAGAAGTTGGGGGGGGGGGGGGTGGCGAAGTAATAGAAGATGGAGAAGGATTAGGATGAAGTCCATTACTGAAACGGCCTCGGAGAGTTGGGATTTTAGATTGAAAATGCATTGCAAGTAATTGTACTGGTGGGTTGGGTTTGTCCACATGGTTTGAAGAATTTTTGAATGTAGTTAAGTGTCTTAAGGTTCTATATAAAAATCGCTATATTGGGGGCTTTAGTAATTTTAGCAGAGTAATATATATATATTTTTGGCGGTAGCAATAACCTGTTTGTAAGATTGAGCGGCTGCCTTAAAGGCAAGGGGAAAAAAAGTTGGTAGAGAGACATAACCATTTTCTTTCTGCCCGTCTCAATTGTCATTTATGGAGACGCAGGTCAGAGGAATACCATGGGTCAGAGTGGCGACTGGGATAGGAAGAGGTGTGTACAGTTAAGGGGGCCAGGAAATCGCAGCCCTCCTTTAAGTCAGAATTCCAGTATGCAATTTTCACTTCTAAAGAAAATGTATTGAAAGAGGAAATATCTAAGTGAAGATGTTCAGAAAGAGATGATGTGATTTTAGAAAAGTCCCTGGAGGAAGATGTTTTAAGGGGACAGTAGGTGAAGCGGAAGTTGTGAGATTAAATAAAATAAGAGAATGGTCTGACCAGGGGATAGGTTGAACTGAAGCCAGATGTAAAGCTTTGGCATCATTTGCTAGTGACAGAATTAAGTCTAGAGTGTGACAGTTTCAGTGGGTAGGACCAGCCACACGTTGGGTGAGATTGACATCTTAAATACGGGTAAGGAGGACTGAGGAACAGGGGGAAGAATGTTTGTCAATATGAATATTACGGTCCCCTAAGATGATAGGCCATACATTATTAAGACAGTGATCAATGATAAGTTAGTGAAGACAGTTAAAAGAGGCAGCAGACAGAAGAAGGAGGTGAAAAATGAGCAAGAAATCAGCAGGGGTGGAACCTGAGAGGTGAAAATGAAGGGCCTCGACGGGGAAGTAGGGGGCAATGTTAGATTGAGAGTAGCTAATTCTAGGCAAGAAAATAATAGTGATACCCCCACTGTGGAGGTTTGGGTGACTATGATAAAGGGGAAAGGCACTTTATATACCGCCTTTCTGTGGTATTTTGCAACTACATTCAAAGCAGTTTACATATATACAGGTACTTATTTTGTACTTGGGGCAATGGAGGGTTAAGTGACTTGCCCACAGTCACAAGGAGCTGCAGTGGGAATCGAACCCAGTTCCCCAGGATCAAAGTCCGCTGCACTAACCACTAAGATAAGTATAGTCTGCAGGAAGCACCAATTTTAAATATGAAGCATCAGAGTCAGTGAGCCAAGTTTCGGTTAGACATAGAATATCTAAGTGTTACTATTATAAGATCACGGATTCAGAAATATTTATTGCTGATTGAATGGCAGTTAAGAAAGCATAGCTGTATTGGAAAACTGGGATTGAGCCGAGGGAGAAAGCAGTTAGCGGGATAGTGATTAACTGTCCAGATCAGCCTTTCCCAACCAACTCCTTTGGGGCAAACTTAGTCAACTGTATGAGATAGATCTGCCTGCAATTGAGGCAGTGCATCTATCTCATGCATGTTCATTGTGAATATCCTGAACTCGATGGGACTAAGTGTGCCCCGAGGACTGGGTTTGGAATGGCTTAGATAAAGAAGGTGCTCTAGGGTTCCGCCGAGGGTGGTGTCCCCAGAACACCAGGATGGGCTGGTGAAGACACATATACAGAAGTATAGAACGAAGCTTACCCATGATAAGAACAGACAGAGCCCTCAGGAGGCACACAAAGGAGCACGCCTTGCTCCTTGGATGCGTTCCTTCAGCTCATCCTCTGCACCATACGTACCTAAGTACCAATATAATTCTATAAAAAAACATGCAGGAGCATTACTGCGTAGCTGAGAGGGGGTGGAGCATGGAAGGATGTGTCTCCAAATTTCTTTACACATATATAGCCTATAGTCTGCTTTACAGAGTATGCATTTTAGCCTCCGGCTCCAGGACAACATCCTGCTTCTTTACAGCCTATTCCCTCCCCTCTAATGGAAGGGATGGGTATAACAGTAGCCCCCCTAGAGCACCAGGCTGAGGAATGTGGGAATAATGTAACCGTTAGTGCAGTGGATTGAGAACCTGAGGAACTAGGCTCAGTTCCCATTGTGCACTCCTGTGAACTGGGCAAAGTCACTTAACCCTCCAGTGTCCCAAGTAGAAAACTTAGAATGTGAGCCCACTAGGGACATAATAAATATAAACCACTTTGGTTGTAACATAGAAGGGTGGTATATTAAATCCATTACTGTTTACATCATGCTGTCACCATCACCCCTTCTGTCACTACAACAAGGTTCTCCACGGCTGCTCATTGGTGGCTATATTACTGAGAGACAATCAACTAACTTCACTATCCCAATGTGTCTCTTCACCAGGCCAGACATGGAATGGGGGAGGGGGGAAGGGCCCAGAATGCTTCCACCCAGCCATCTTACACTATCTAGCCTGGCAATGGTCATGCTGTCCTTCCCTAGACAACTGCATCCACCTACAACCCTCTTTCCCCTACAGATTTTTTTTTTTTACTCATTAAGAGTTTGCAGCCTGAATATTCAGTCATTTCCAATTTAAGTATGATATATATATAAAATGTGAGAGACTTTTCTTAAGGTAACAATTGTTAATATATACAAAAAAAAAAAAAAAACACCACAGTGAAGGCATGACGATTAGCACTTCCACTCACAAATTTCAAACCTACCTTGATTTGACCCCTATCACAAATGTTATCACTATGATCAGTATGAACATATGTATTTCTCTTTTCAACCAAAACAACTGTTGAAAAGAAATTACATGTCAAAAACATATTTGTCCATCTGTCTCGGGACAATTATAACTCTCCAGAATCTTAATGCAATGGTACTAAAATTTGGCATGGGTAAAACCCTGGAAAAGATGCAACAAGTTCAAAATTTGGCTTAATAGGGCCACAGGTTCAAAAGAAAAAAAAAAAAGCCCCTCACCACAGCTCCTCAAATATTCCAATGCATTGCTATGGGAGAAAAATTTCAAATAGCTGCTGTACAGAAACATACATTGAAACACTGCAGCTAGGGAACTGCTCCTTTCCAACTGCCCCTCCCTTCTAATCTCCTGGTCACAAACACAGAGAGCCAACACAGATACACACACATGCAAACAGAGAATACAGATAAAACAGAAATGCAAGACTGGAAATTTCAAGATGAATACTCCTAATACTTTCCTTCCACGCCACCCTCCTCCTCCCCCTCCCACCCCACTGTTGCTTGCTGGGATAGCTCTTAAAAATAGTAATGTATATTTAGGGTTATTTTACAAAGCCTCCTTAGCGAATCCCATGCAGCAAATTAGAGGAAGCCCACAGGAACTGAATGGGCTTCCTCTGATTTACCATACAAGAATCGCTAGAGTACTTTCCTTCAACGCCACCCTCCTCCTCCCCCACTGCTGCTTGCTGGGATAGCTCTTAAAAATAAAAATGTATATTTAGGGCTTCTTTTACAAAGTCTCGTTAGCGAATCCCATGCAGCAAATTACAGGAAGCTCATAGGAACTGAATGGGCTTCCTCTTATTTATCACACAAGAAGAGTGGCTTTGTAAAAGAGGACCTTAATTTTCTCTGCTGTAAATTCTACTGTGAAACCTCATGCCTCAACTGCACTGCTATCCTAATGGATACTAATATATATATATATATATATATAAATATCTGGAGACTGAAGTATACAATTTTTCTTCTAGTTGTGTGTGTACTACCATCTAGTAGTGGTGAAGCTCAGCAATACCTGTTGCCTTGGTATGGTGACAGTTTGCTAAAAAGTAAAATGTAAATTTTTATAATCTGTTGACAGCGATATCTAATGATAGTGTGTCATACTTCCAATTGATCTTTCCAAACCTAAATGTGAGATCTGTGCCATTTAGACTACCTCATCTCGACTGCTAGACTACACTAACACATATACACACACACAGAGAATGGAGATACAAAGAGAGACTTTAGAAAAAAAATTCCATGAGCTATATTATCCACATAGTTTCTGTACTTTTTTTTTTTTGGCATGGAATCCTTTTTCTACAGGACAGTACCTGGTTCTTCAGCGACATCCACTTTTCCAACATTAATTTCCAGAGATTTACTACTTTTGGCAAAATTCTCCCAGTCTGACTCAATCTGCTGACATGCTGGGCACCATGGGGCATAGCTACAAACAGAAAAGATATATTGTACAATAAAAGACAGAAATAAAATCAGTGGCAAATTAAGCAAATAAAACTTGGGGGGGGGGGGGCATTTTCAAAAGGACATCCAAGTCAGAATTTGGATATCCTGCCCATGATGCCCATGGGGGGGAAAAAAAGCCCATATCACAGCCATTTTCAAACAGAAACTATAATGGGGTTTCCTGTTAAAAATATGTGAGAACGTCCAAAATGAACATCCATTTTACAAATTGAAACTTCCAAATTATGAAGGTCAAAAACCAGGGACAAAGATGTGTGTCTGGCAGCATTTTTTTCAAAAATAGCCACACAGACATCCTTGTAGCCAAAGGGGCAGCCCAGTGGTCAATGCAGTGGACTGCAAACCAGGGCACCCAGATTCGTATCCTCCTACAACTCTTATAAGACTGAGACCTTCAGTAACAGGGAAATACCTACTGTATGTGACTGCAACACCTTTTTGCACTTGGAGTCGGGGAGTGCGGAGGGAGTTGGGAGGCATGGGGTGGGTTCAGGGTCCACTGGACTATCGAGGCTTTTTGCATTTGTGGACAGGGGGTTGTGGGGACAATGCCAAAATCTCTGGGGGTGGGGGGTTCATGCACTTGAGTGCCTACCTTATGGGGGCAGTCTGCTTGCACTACTATACAGAGCAAGCAGCCTGCTGCCCATAATGACAGGTCCAGACCAGCCATAAAATTCTGCATGTTAAAAGGTTGGCACTCTGTGCACGGAACTGTTTATACATTACTTGGAATGCTCATTTTAATACTAATGACCTCCTTGTAATGCATTTGCAGAGTGCTTTCTGTAGCTGCTAACCACACACATTAGAGCTACGGAAAACCCTTTGTGCATTACTTGCTAAATTATGTTTGCTTTAGACGGCTACAACCAGTCAAAAGCAAACAAAGAACAGTAAGCTTTGTGCATCGGGCCCTTAATCCTTCAGTGGTCAGATGCTCAATCACAGCACCCTGGTCGAATTAGGTCTAAATAAAAATCATCCTAATTTTTAGACTTGACCATTTCTTCCCATTTAATTACCACTGTTGGACATCCTAATTTTGGTCCCTCCTTAGTCCTGCCCAAAACATGCCCCCTTGCTATTTAGGAGAAACTGCAGTGTAAGATGCTGTGGATCTGGAAAACTTAGGGTTAACATTTTTGTCTGAAAATGTAAGAAACCGCCTTCAGCGAGTTCAGAAGATGCAATTCTCATCGGACATTAAAGGGCCATACTTGGTTAGTACGTGAACAGGATTGTTTCTAAATTTACACTAATGAGGAGCCCCAAGATGGAGGAAGGAGAATAACTTGGTACAAGGTGTTTATCTCTAGATAAAAAATTACTATTGAAAACTGTTTTATTTCTTCCCAAGACACAAAATATTGTATAATTGTTAGACTTTCCTTATCAATAGTTGAGAAATACCATGTTTTGCTTTTCTTAAAAAACATTTGTCACTCAAAAGACCCCTGTCCTTTGTATTTTTGGAATGAATATAATCTATTACCTCATCTGTGGTTTCAGAGCTATAAATGTAACCATTTGCACTACTAGCAGAGAGATGTCTCTATCAGTCTCCCACTGTGTTAACAAGATACCTTATGCAAATCTAAAATTAAAAAAAAAGACCAGTTTCACTGATCACTTGTAGATTGTGTTTTGTTCTTCAGAATCTATTTTCATCAACGACCAAATTCTGCTGCTCCAAAATTGCAATTTGGACATTTCTGGCAGATGTACCTTTTTATTTTTTTGTTGCCATTTTGAGATATGTGCTTTGAAAATGCGCCCCATAACCTCACAGGTGAATATTTTTTTATTACGTAAAATACACTACAGAAGAAACTGAAGAACCTTTGTGAAAACCTTCTCTCCTTACCTAAATGCTCTGGATTTTCACAAAGGGATCACATCACCCCAAAAGATGTTTATCCTCGGGAGGCAAAACAGCGTGTCATAGATGAGATATATTGATGAAATATTCAACACACAGGAAAGAAAAAAAAAAGGAACCAGATCTGCCTTCCACTCTACTCAGACACACCTAGAAACTGTATCTCTCTGTTTTGTGATGGTGTTGGACTAGACTTGTGCAGTGTCTTATTTAGGAGTCTCACAGCCTTGGCTGTGAGTGGATAACAGCAGTTGAGCAAGCCTAAATGGGGGGGGGGGGGGGGGGGGGGGGGAAGTTAAAGGTAGGATCAGGTATAGGTGACAGTGAGGGAAGGTTTTAAGGCTCCTTGTTTGGGTGTGGGAATGCCAGGGAAAGAATTTGGAATGTTGGAGATATTGGCGGGCAGATAATATTTTTTGTGTGGGAGGGAAGTGGTTCATGAGAGCAGGTGGGAGTTTCATGGTGATCACCCAACCCTTCCCTCCGTATTTCTGGTGTATTTGAGGGTGGGGTTTTTTTTTGGGGGGGGGGCAGAATGTTTTGGGTTTTTTTTTTTTTTAACTGATAAGAAGCCCTTGCCTAAATTAAGTGAAAATTGTAAAGTATATGCTACATCATGTGCGGCACTGCCATGGTGATTTTTGGTAAGTCCTGCGTTATCGCACACTTTGGACTTGGTCAAGAGTGCTTGAGATTTTTTGTTCCCAGTGGGTTCAAAATATTTTGTTTGTTGCCTTTTTCAATGCTTGCTAAGGCTAGTTTGTTACAGACTAACTTCAGGGATGGAGGAAGGCCTTTCTGGGGTTTGGGGGGTGATTGTACATGTTGATGTTATGAATTAAATTGTTATATTTATGAAATAAGATTTGTGTGTTAATGAAGTTGCGGCCCTTTGTTATGTCAGACATGAGTTTTGTTGTTATTGATGTGAAAAAGTGTAGAGCAGGCTCCAGGCTTGGCGGAACACAGCCTGTGTGAACTGCTGCCGATAACCTGGACAGAGAAACACTAAGGTAGCGGGGGGGGGGGGGGGGGGGGGGGGGGCGGAGAGAAAGAGATAGAAAGATATTGGATAGTGTCTGGGCAGAAGTGAGTGAAGAAAGATGGAAAGAGATATTGGACCCAGAGAAAGAAGGGAGGGGAGGGAGAGAGAGTTACTGGACAATGGGAGAGAGAGATGGAACGAAAAGAGATTAAACGAAGTTGGACAGTGCCTTGATGGGAGATAAAACTGTGTCGGACAGAAGGAAAGAGCGCCAAAAGGTTATGGGGGTGGGGGTGGGGGGGAAGGAGAGCAGTGAAAGAAGAAGACAGTGAGAATACAGAGGAGTTGCATGGGGACAGAAATTTCACCCGTCCCTGCTGGAATTTCCTCTATCCCCATCTGTGCCCACTGGAATCTCCTCCATCCCCACCAACCCCGTGCTAAAATAACCCAACTTGTGGTATTAACAGTAGCCCTTGCTGATATCGTCCCCTCTCAGTGCTTATGGAGATTTCAACACTATCAACCATATCCATTAATTTTTTTTAGTGCTATTACAAATTGCTATGGCACAAGGAAAGGATAGGCAGGGTGGTCTGGCACTACACTTCCGCGAGATCCCTGCAGGACCTGTGTTCATCCCCACAGGAGTCCCATGGACCTGGAGGGGGATCTCTGCAGGATTTCCACTAACCCCATCCTCATGCAGCTCTCTACAAAATAATGTATGCATTTGAGAGGGAGATCTGGAATGGGGTACAAGACAGTGTATGTGGTAAGGAAAGAACAAGAATCTGTGTTGGAGGACAATGAGAAGAGAGAAAGAGAAACTGTTTTGAAGTTGCATGGTTAAATATTAAAAAAAAAAAAAAAAAAAAACACACAAGACATGATGTGCACATGATACTTTGCAGACCCCGGGTTTCAGAGAGCTGAAGTTTCTGGACCGCCACTCAGAACATTTGAGTAGCCATGGGCCATACACTGTGTTCTAAAGTCCTTGATATTGAATGACTCAATATTTTAGTGAAAGACACTAAGGGGCCCTTTACTATAGGGCATTAAGCTATAACGTGTGGTTAGCACGAGAAAAACAAACTACCACAAAATGTGTGAAAAACATTTTGCGTGTTTGTGCGCACTACGCATGCATTATCTATTTTTTTAAAAATTAATTTTTGTAGGGGCAAGTCATGAGTGGAGAATACATATGGAAACATTAACCAGCTTACACGTGCACATTAATGAGTGCTACACCGAGTTAATGCAGGAGAACTTAAGGGCTCTCGTATTAATTTTTTGCAAGTCTCATGCACTAATTGAAAAATTAGCATGGGGCCTGCAAAATAAAAAAAGCCCCAAATACTGCCGGCATTGAATCTGGGCTTAGTGCGCGGGAAAAGTCATGCGTTAAGAGATGTGCTAAACCCAGATTCTAATGCCATTTAGTAAAAGGGCCCCCAAGAGGGTACTTAGAATGAGTTTCCATAAAACTGCCTACCTTTATGTGGGCAACATTACACAATAGTACTACTGTGCACCAAATCTTACCCGCTGTTAACTATGTACATTTGATTTCAGCAAATGAAAAGAAGGTTCTGTAATTACTTCCAGTAGTTAAAGACTTACAAGGTTGATATTAAAAAAAAAAAAAGCACCAATGATGCAGTTTAAACAAATCATGGATATTCAGCACTGTAACCCAGCTAATGACCTGTGCTAAATATGCAGGTAGACAGCTGAACTGCTGCTATCATAATAGTGGCGATATAGAGACCCCCCATCCAGATAAAGTTAGGGAATGAATATTGCGCAATCTGGATAACTTCCTGCTCCCCCTTACTCCACTCCGGCACTATGTAGTAAAATTAAAACAAATCGGAGAAAGTTTTCCTTCACTCAACGTGTAATTAAACTCTGGAATTCGTTGCCAGAGAATGTGGTAAATGCAGTTAGCTTAGCGGAGTTTAAAAAAAAGGTTTGGCCGGCTTCCTAAAGAAAAAGTCCATAGACCATTATTAAATGGACTTGGGGAAAATCCACTATTTCTGGGATAAGCAGTATAAAATGTTTTGTACTTTTCTGGGATCTTGCCAGGTATTTGTGACCTGGATTGGCCACTGTTGGAAACAGGATGCTGGGCTTGATGGACCTTTAGTCTGTCCCAGTATGGCAATACTTATGTACCCATGAATAGCGGCAACCAGTGCAACTACCCATATAGGCTGCCGCTTTATAGATAATTGCTTTTGAACATCAGGCCCTCAAGCTCCCAACTACCCATTTCATTGGCAGTTTTTCTTATGCAAGTTTCTGGAGGACAGCATTCACTTTCACTTAAAAGTGCTATCTATGTCTAATGCCAGCGGTGTCCAACCTCAGCCCTCTTCAGGTCAGGTTTTCAGGATTTCCACAATGAATATGCATGAGATCCATTTGCATACAATGGAGGCAGTGCATGCAAACAGATCTCATGCATAGCCATTGGGGATATCCTGAAAACCCCAGCCCTCGAGGACAGAGGTTGGACACCCCTGATCTATGTCAATAGGACCGCTTCCTCTCCGTTATACAGCAAACGCCTCACTCAAATCCAGTGAGCCCTGCATCCAACTGGTCCTATTCTTCTCATTCTCAATCCTGCCGTCCAATACTCTTTCCTTATAATTTTCTCTACTCATGCAATCTTATTTATTTATTGCATTTGTATCCCACATTTTCCCACCTATTTGCAGGCTCAATGTGGCTTACAGAGTTCTGTTATGGTTTTGCCATTCCAGGATAATAGATATGATTAGTGATGTAAAAGTGTTAGATAGGGAGAGAAGAAAAGGATTAGGTGGATAGGTAAAAAAAAATTAGACTGTCATATCTGGGCTAGTTGGTGGGGTGATTTAGTAAGGTTATGGGTTCTCTTTGTATGCTTTGTTGAAGAGGTGCGTCTTCAGAGATTTTCGAAAGTTGGTTATATCTTCAATGGTTTTCAAGGTAGTAGGTAATGCATTCCACAGTTGCGTACTCATGTAAGAGAAAGTGGTTGCATGCATCTGCTTGTATTTTAGTCCTTTGCAGCTGGGGAAGTGTAGATTCAGGAATTTGCGCGATGATCTTTTGGCATTTCTGGGAGGCAAGTCTACAAGGTTTAGCATATAGGTTGGGGCATATGTGTGGATGATTTTGTGAACAATCGTGCAGATCTTGAATGTGATGCGTTCCTTAAGTGGAAGCCAGTGAAGTTTCTCTCTTAGGGGTTTTGCACTTTCATATTTAGATTTTCCAAATACGAGTCTGGCGGCAGTATTTTGGGCTGTTTGGAGTTTTTTGATGTTCTGTTCTTTGGTTCCAACGTACAGTGCATTGCAGTAGTCCAGGTGACTCAGTACCATCGATTGTACCAGGGACCGGAAGATATATCTCGGGAAGTAAGGTTTTACTCTTTTTTTTTTTTTATTTATTAACTTTTCATAACTTTACAAGCATTATACTTGCAACATGAAACAAAGATATGATTAATACACAACATCCAAATAGGAATAAAATTATTCTAAAGAAAAACATTAATGTTTCATCATATCTTCCTTTGACCACAATTAAAGAGGAAGGAGTCAAAATTGTTCAGGGGAACATAGAAAAAAAGGAAAATTATAAGAAAAGGCATAGCCTTAAATACCACCATTGAATACTTTATGTTGGTTTTATCATTTGACAAGCTTTTTCATATTTATAAATTCTCTCAATTGTGTTGGTACAAAAAACACATACTTTATATTTAGATATTTTATAACACACTTGCAAGGATAAGCAAGTAAAAAAGTTGCCCCTAAAGACCTGGTTTCCTCTCTCATTTCCAGAAACTGTTTTCTTCTTTCTTGAGTGATTTTAGTCACATCAGGAAATATCCACAATTTCTGTCCACAAAATTGTTGCTGTGTATTTTTAAAATAAAGTTTTAATACAGCATCAAAGTCTTGTTCAAATACAAAAGATACTAGGAGGGTAGCTCTAGTTACAACCTCGGACAAGGAGTCCTCCAATATCTGTGAAATGTCCTTCAATTCTTCAGCTTCCTCCAAAACACCTTCTCGATCTTTTTTTGTAGGTAAAAAATAAATCTTATTTATCGGCGGAATATTTTGAGCTGAAAATTTTAAATTCTCCAGAAGAAACTTTTTGAACAAATCATATGGTAACATTCCTACTGGTTTGGGGAAATTAAGAATTCGCATATTCAATCGCCTATTATAATTTTCTATTTGTTCAATCCTTTGACGCATAGACATATTATCTTTCATCACTGCAATACATTTTTCATTTGTTTTTACAGCTTCTTCCTGAGAGTGTTTTTCCTGATCTTTTAAATCCTGCTTCAGCTTATCCAAAGATTGGGATAGCTGGCCTACAGTGTTGGCAAGTTTTTTAGTCTCTTGAGTAGAATTTATAATTAAATCTTGCATTTTTTGCATTGACTGCCAAAGCATGTCAAGCGTTACCACTCTGGGCGGGTTCTCCAGCGTTGTTTTACCTTCAACAGCCGACTCCAACTCTGGGATGGGGCCCTCTCCGCCGACCACATCGCCTCCGACTTCCGGGGCTTGTAGTTCGGCAATCCCTTCCCGAATCGCGGCTGGACAGAGTGGAGTACCAACAATCGGGGGAGATAAAGAGGTCTCAACTTCCAACGACGTCCAAGCCCCTGCACTGGCGTCTAGCGGATTTCCTCCTCCCGAATCACCTGGTGGACGCCGAATTGCAAATCCGTCCAGAGTTCGCTGCATCGGGGAAGACGTAAGAACCTGAGAAGGTAAGGCTCTCACCGACCCTTTTCACTTATGGGGCATTATTTTTTGAGGAAAATCAGGTTCAGCAGCGAATTGTTCTGAGCAGGTTTACAGCGTTCAGCGTATCGGCGCCATCTTGACTCCCAAGGTTTTACTCTTTTGAGTTTCCACATGGATTGGAACATCTTTTTTGTCGTATTCTTCACGTGGGCATCGAGTGTGAGGTTATGATCAATGGTAACTCTGAGAATTTTCAAATTTTGTGAGATGGGAAGGCAGCAGTATGGTGTGGTTATGGTGGTGAAGTTGTTTGTGTTATATTGTGTTGTGAGTTTTTTCTGCATTGAGTTTTAGCTGGAAAGCATCCGCCCAGGAGTGCATGATTTGGAGGCTCTGGTTGATCTCGTTGGTGATTTCATTTAGGTTGTGTTTAAAACGGGATAGATATCGTGGCATGGTCTGCGTATATATAAGGGTTGAGGTTTTGGTTGGCTAGTAATTTGGCTAAGGGTGTCATCATTAGGGCATCACACCTAAAGCACCGTTGTCACCTTTTCTTAGCTGCAGTTGTCACTATTTCCCCTCAAAAAAGCTCCTACTAGATTATCCACTGGGATCAGTTTAACAATGGGTGAAAGCAAAGGAGAGGAAAAAAAAAAGTGACATTTCTGAATTCATATTTACTCCTCACAGCAGTGGCGTGGCCCAGGCCCACCCACTTTGGGCTCAGGCCCACCAGTAGTAGCACACCTATGATGTGGCTGGCAGGGATCCCCAAGCCCCACCATCCAAAAACTCCCAACTAATCTCCCTCCTGCATACCTTGTAAATAGCATATCTTTACCTGCAGTGACTGATACATACTGTTCGCACTGGCCCCACAGCCCTCTGATGTATTCCCGCCTATGTAGATACATGAAATTGCATCAGAGGGAAGGCTGTGGGGCTAACATAAGCAGTGTGTATTAGTTGCTGCTCACTGCCAGTGAAAATCTGCTATTTAAAAGGTATGTAGGGGAGGGAGGATGTTTTAGAGACCATATGGCATGCAGGCGAGATGGGGACAGACCAAATCACTTGTGGGACAAGATGGTGTTCTGCCCACCCATCTTGGGCCCAAGCCCACCCAAAATTGGGTGTCTGGCCACGCCTCTGCCTCACAGTCACAACTAGACTAACTTCTATAGAGCAAATACTGTCCTTAAGCCTTTACTGCACTGCATATACCTCGTCGTGCTATATAAATATTTAGTAATAGCAATGGGGGGGGGGGATTTTAAACTGAATACATAACCTTTATCAGAAATAGTATGCTCATAAATTAACAAGTGTTATGTACTTTAACTTGAAAATACAAGTGTTATTTTCCATCAATGAGGGCAGTTATAAAACTAACACATAAATCATTACATGTAGGGCCTAACAGTTAGTGCAGTGGCTTTAGAATCAGGGGACTCGTGTTTGATTCCCACTGCAGCTCCTTGTGACTCTAGGCAAGTCACTTAACCCTCCATTGCCTCAGGAATAAAATAAGTACCTAATATGTAAACCACTTTGATTGTAACCACAGAAAGGACGTATATCAAACCCTTTCCCCTTCCTTTTTTCTCCACACAGATACAGGAGAAAAGTCTGGGAAATACCCTCAGAACACACACTTAAGCATGGATTTCAATATTCATATCACAGAATATTCTACTCAAAGGCCATATCACTAAGACTGTCACCAATTCTATATCTGTGGGAGAAGACTTTGATGAATCACGCCCTTACTGTAGTCTTAAATGGGGATATTACACCGATAACCAATTTTCTTCACAGCATTTGGAAAGGACCATAACGCTGCTTTAATTAGAACACTATGTACACTTTGCCTTAAAGGACAGATGGCACCACAGAAGCTGTCATTCACCCTGATGGTCCAAAATAAACCAATGACAGGGGAGACGCTCCAAGAAGGAATGGGTGGGCAATGTTCCAAGATAAGAGACGGAGAAAATAGCTATGTGGCTTCCCTGCAGATCTATATGTGAAGTCATGACTCACATCCTTGCTGCATCACAAAGCCTAAGTGGTATGGGATGTGCAGAATACAATTTTTAATTCACTTTAGGAATTTGGCATGGGTGCTCAGCAATAGCAATGCTGAATCCCATGCAAGAGACCCAGGTTCAATTCCCAGTCAATGTCATCTTTCCATACTTCTTTCATAACTCTAGAGGAAAGGAAGAGGGGTGAAGGGCAATTCTATAAATTGGTGCCTCAATTTAGAGGCCCCAATTCTGTGCGCTTAGTGCCAATCCTATAACGGCATCTTGGCACCAAGATTTGGTTATAGAAAACTGGCACAAGGCCAGCATTGGCGTGCTTATGGCCCCACCCAACCACCCACCAGAACTGCAAATGCCTTGGTTGGCGGGGATCCCGAGGCCCCACTAGCAGAAGAGGTCTTCTTCCTCCAGCACTGGTCTTTCCGCCGCCACATTGCCTGCCTCTGTGGCTGCTTTTTCTCTCATGTTGCACATGCTTAGTTTCAAAACTGAGCATGCACAGCCTGAAGGGAAAAAGCAGCTGCTTGGCGGGCAATGCGGCAGAGGAAAGAACCGAGCTGGAGGAAGACCTCTTCTGCTGGCGGGGCCTGGGGGGGGGGGGACGGACCTCCCGTCAGCCAAACTAGAAGTCCTGCTTTGTCTTTTCCTCGGGGTCCTCCCTAACCTCCAAGGGGGGACAGGCCTTGGAGTTCTCGCTCTCATGCTCCTGTCGGGATGTGATCACCAGTTCACTGCTCTGTTTTGCCTTGACGATACATTAAGACATTTTCCCACCGTTATTCATTTGTTAAGACTCCAGAGGCAGGCACACAAGTGGCTGCCAACACTAACATTTTTATTTAATTTTTGTATGATGCTTTATTTTTTGTGTGTTGTCACTATTTTATTCCTCCTCTTTTCTGCTGTTGTATACCATCCAGTCCAGGTGATTTACTACTCCATAATTTGTTGATTTGGCTCAGTACATCTTCCAGGTTCACCAAGATTTCTGTCAGCTCCTCTGCATAGTCACCCTTTAAAATCATCTCTGTACAGGTAAATCTTTTACATCTTCTTAAGACTGAGGCAAAGAATTAATTCAATCTCTGTACATGGCCCTGTCTTCCCTGAGGTCCCACGGATTCTCTCATAAGCTTTCTGCTTCCAATATACCTGAAAACACTATTACTATGAGTTTTTGCCTCAGAGGCAAGTTTCTCTTTTGGCCTTCTTTATCGATGCTTTGCATCTAACTTGCCAGTCAGTGCTTATTGTTACTTTTTGGATCGTGTCCCCATATTATGAAAGATGTTCTTTTGGTTCTAATAGTTTCTTTCATTTCCATTACCCTTTTGAAAATTAAATGCTGCTACAGTTAGATTTTCTTAGTGACTGCACTCATTATTATAATAAGTAAAATTAGATCATGTTATGATCACTATTTCCCAGGGGACCCAACACAGTTTGCGTGGTTTTTTTTTTTCTTTGCATCTACATGCTGCTTAGAAATTGTCAGGGATAATTTGCAACCTTTGCTCTGTTCTACCCTTAAACATTTCTGGCTTTCTTTCACCTTTGTTGAAACTCTCTATTGGGATTTCCTAAATGTCCTGTTTTAACAGGACTACTTATCACTACTACTACTTATCATTTCTAAAGCGCTACTAGACATACGCAGGCTGTACACTTGAACATGAAGAGGCAATCCCTGCTCGACAGAGCTTACAATCTAATTAGGACAAACAAGAGGTATGGGAATATTAAAGTGAGGATGATAAAATAAGGGTTCTGAACAAGTGAATAAGGGTTAAGAGTTAAAAGCAGCATCAAAAAGGTGGGCTTTTAGCTTAGATTTGAAGACCGCCAGAGATGGAGCTTGACGTACCGGCTCAGGAAGTCTATTTCAGGCATATGGTGCAGCAAGATAAAAGGAATGGAGTCTGGAGTTAGCAGTGGAGAAGGGTGCAGATAAGAGAGATTTACCCAGTGAACGGAGTTCCTGGGGAGGAATGTAGGGAGAGATGAGAGTGGAGAGGTACTGAGGAGCTGCAGAGTGAATGCACTTATAGGTCAATAAGAGGAGTTTGAACTGTATGCAGAAATGGATAAGAAGCCAGTCAAGTGTCTTGAGGAGAGGGCTAATATGAGCATAACGACCCTGGCGGAATATTAGTTGTGCAGCAGAATTTTGAACAGATTGAAGAGGAGAGAGATGGCTAAGTGGGAGACCTGTGAGAAGCAAGTTGCAATAGTCTAAGCGAGAGGTGATAAGAGTGTGGATGAGGGTTCTGGTAGTGTGCTCAGAAAGGAAAGGGCGACTATTCCAAACCTCACTGCTCTAATTTAAAAGCTGCTCTCTCTCTCCTTTTTAAATGTTATGTCTGCAGCCTACTTCTATACCGGTTAAGGTGGAGTCCATCCTTTCAGATTAGGCTCCTCCTTAACCAGAATGCTGCCCAGTTCCTAACAAATCCCAGAATCCTGTGGGCATGAAGAAAGCAATGGGGCTCTGTGGGGGGGGGGGGGGGGGGGGGGGGGGGGATGAGTTTCTAAGAGCTAAGTAGGTGCAGGTTCCAGCCCCAAATGGGACACGTG
This sequence comes from Microcaecilia unicolor, assembly GCF_901765095.1. Classification (NCBI taxonomy): domain Eukaryota; kingdom Metazoa; phylum Chordata; class Amphibia; order Gymnophiona; family Siphonopidae; genus Microcaecilia; species Microcaecilia unicolor. The sequence goes on from NC_044033.1 coordinate 115,808,501, forward strand.
AGATACAACAGGTTTGCTTTCAGGGAGAAGAGGGCAAGAAAGCACAGAAGAGGAAGCATTCGTTTCAGCATTAAAAACAGCTACAGACGCAAGAGGAAGCCATGGAATGGGATAACACAAACAGAGAAGCAGATTAACCCATAGAAGACGGTGCTTGATTTCCATAGTGCAAGACAATGGAACCCATGAGATTAGGCAGTAGATGATAGAAAAGAAAAGGACAGACAGAAAGAAGACTGCCTGTAGATGGCTGGAGGTACATTTGGGAAAGGCGTGGACCATAAGTAGTTAGATTAATGAAAATACAAAGACTGAGATGTATTTTATTAACGGAAATATGCTCGGACTGGAAGTAGGTATCCTCAACTGAACATCTGTTTGGAGAGACAGAGATTGCACTAGTAGGATGATGCTATCTTGAACCACTGCGGGTAGGGGACGGGGGGGGGGAGGGAGAGAGAGAAACGGTATTCAATGGACTGAATGTGGGCTCTGGGGACAAGGCTATGTACCACTTCACTGTTTAAAATGAATATATACAGCGAGTTGTTTCTTTTCAAATTAACAAGACAGCATTTTTTTGTTTTAAATATTTTTTAGAAATTGTCCTTTTTTTTTTTTTTAATAGCCATTTAAATTTTTACAAGCGATAAAACAACTTGGCAGAAATACAGAGAAAGTAATATATAGGAATTATTTCAGTCAGGTAATTCTAGTCTCTTCCTTAGACCACTAAATAGGGAGAGTGAAACAAGACAAGGAGATCAATTAAACAGTAAACAGAAAAAAAAAAACGTAGTTTTAAACCTGATTATCCCCAGATATTACTCGTCTAATTCATTATTCCACATTGATCCATCTGGTTGGCTTCTTCAAGGCCAATACGGTGTATAGTCAAATCATTTCATTGAAAACATACTTATTGACCAATATTAGTTATAAACAATAGATCTGATTACATTCTCTTTTAAAAACCAGAAGTTATTTAACAATACATATACTTAAGTCTCTAATTCAGATCCCACTGATTAAAGTAATCCCAGTTTTCACTCCTTTTAAGGTAATAATTGAGGATTTGTTTTTCCTTTTTTATTTATAACCATTTGAATTTTTACAAGCGATAAAACAACTTAGAAATTGTCCGTTTATATGTAATATGTAAAATTACTTATGGACATAAATACTGACTTGCTAGAGTTCTATCCCACACACAAGAAATGCCCAAATTCCACCCAGCATATCAAATCCAATTCTACCATGCTGGTACTCAAGGGCATATTGAAAAATTTGTGGGCTGTGGTGTTCAGCTGTTGCAAATGTCACACTGATTCCGGCATTTTAACATAACTTACTAAGCACATTCAATTTATCCCATAGTATCATAAGATATTTCACGTACCTCCAAGAGTCTCCCAAGTTAACCCTGCAGACTCCCTTGTGTAGACCTGCTGCTGCATTTATAATCAAAGGAGCCAATAAGGAACATACTGAAATAATTAGCCCTGATTAGCAAGTAAGTGTTACATACAAGGAATTTTCCCTACTATGGTGCTTTATCTGGTCAAAATTGGAAGGTACGTCATCCCCCTCAAATGATCAAATGGTTTCTTGGTTAGCAGAAATATGCACACATTCATCTAGATTGTGCACACTGGGCTGGGGGGGGGGGGCGGGGGGACTGCACTCCACAAGCCCACAGCTGAAAGTGTGGAATGGCCTGATGGTTACTGCAGCGGGCTGCGGACCTAGGGAACTGGGTTCAATTCCCACAGCTGCCCGACAGTCGGCAGTGGGTTGAAACAGTAGTACAATGTAATACTTAGATTGTGAGCCCACTAGGACCAGACCCAGTACCTGGAAAATTAAATTTTAAACCGTTGAGGCCTGAGCGGTATATAAATTCTGAAATGAATGCAGGAATGAATGAAAACATTTGCATATAAAGGTTTCTTCATTGGCTTTAATCCTGATTCTGTACAGGAAAGTCATGATTCACAATCTGTTATCGTACAGTGTGGGAATTTCAGACTATACACTACGAATGACAGAAGTAAAAAAATGGCTTATAATCTTCAGTGCTAAATATGCTACTGTCCAACATACTTACTCCTAATTTTGGCTCTTTGTAGTTTCAAAATTTTACTTTTCTGTTTCCCTCATTTAATATCGTTCTTGGCACCTGTTGAGCAGCAAGTCACACCATACAGAGAACAAGCTTGTGGCTTTCTTTCCAATACACAACCGCACATTTGCATATTCTTGCCCATGGCAAAGAATTCAGCCACAGGAATGGAGTAGTACAATAGTTAGTGCAGTGGCCTAGGAACCGGGTTCAATTCCCACTGCAGCCCTTTTGACTCTAACTCTCCTTTGTCCCAGGTACATACATGTAAACCGCTTTGACTAATGCAGAAAGGTGCCTGGGAAAATGGTAGAGGCTATTATTAAAAACAAAATTACAGAGCACATCCGAGGACATGGATTACTGAGACCAAGTCAGCATGGCTTTTGTGTGGGGAAATCTTGCCTGACCAATTTACTTCAATTCTTTGAAGGAGTGAACAAACATGTGGACAAAGGGGAGTCGGTTGATATTGTGTATCTGGATTTTCAAAAGGCGTTTGACAAGGTACCTCATGAAAGGCTACAGAGGAAATTGGAGGGTCATGGGATAGGAGGAAATGTCCTATTGTGGATTAAAAACTGGTTGAAGGATAGGAAACAGAGAGTGGGGTTAAATGGGCAGTATTCACAATGGAGAAGGGTAGTTAGTGGGGTTCCTCAGGGGTCCGTGCTAGGACCGCTGCTTTTTAATATATTTATAAATGATTTAGAGATGGGAGTAACTAGCGAGGTAATTAAATTTGCTGATGACACAAAGTTATTCAAAGTCGTTAAATCGCGACAGGATTGTGAAAAATTACAAGAGGACCTTACGAGACTGGGAGACTGGGCGGCTAAATGGCAGATGATGTTTAATGTGAGCAAGTGCAAGGTGATGCATGTGGGAAAAAAGAACCCGAATTATAGCTACGTCATGCAAGGTTCCACGTTAGGAGTTACGGACCAAGAAAGGGATCTGGGTGTCGTCGTCGATAACACACTGAAACCTTCTGCTGCTGCGGCTAAGAAAGCGAATAGAATGTTGGGTATTATTAGGAAAGGTATGGAAAACAGGTGTGAGGATGTTATAATGCCGTTGTATCGCTCCATGGTGCGACCGCACCTTGAGTATTGTGTTCAATTCTGGTCGCCGCATCTCAAGAAAGATATAGAATTGGAAAAGGTGCAGCGAAGGGCGACTAAAATGATAGCGGGGATGGGACGACTTCCCTATGAAGAAAGACTAAGGAGGCTAGGGCTATACAGCTTGGAGAAGAGACGGCTGAGGGGAGACATGATAGAGGTATATAAAATAATGAGTGGAGTGGAACAGGTGGATGTGAAGCGTCTGTTCACGCTTTCCAAAAATACTAGGACTAGGGGGCATGCGATGAAACTACAGTGTAGTAAATTTAAAACAAATCGGAGAAAATTTTTCTTCACCCAACGTGTAATTAAACTCTGGAATTCGTTGCCGGAGAAAGTGGTGAAGGCGGTTAGCTTAGCAGAGTTTAAAAAGGGGTTGGACGGTTTCCTAAAGGACAAGTCCATAAACCGCTACTAAACGGACTTGGAAAAATCCCAAATTCCAGGAATAACATGTATAGAATGTTTGTACGTTTGGGAAGCTTGCCAGGTGCCCTTGGCCTGGATTGGCCGCTGTCGTGGACAGGATGCTGGGCTCGATGGACCCTTGGTCTTTTCCCAGTATGGCATTACTTATGTACTTATCAAATCCCATACCAATCCCACAGCAACAGAAGAAAAACAGTAGCAGAATTATAAAAATTTTTAAAAACATAAAATGAATTAATGTCTTAAAAATGCATTGTTCACATTGTTGGTTGTATATGATACATGATGTATTTATGGTTATTTTGATTTAGTTGTAAATATTTTTTAAATATTCAATAAACGTAAAGTAAAAAAAAATGCAGTGTTCAATATGTGGAACTAAAAGGTTAAAAAAGAAATGTGTGTGTGTCATGCAGAGATTGTGCATTTGTGTATATGTTTTCCTGTATATATTTAATTTTTACTGCTCCAGAGCGAATGAACCTGAGCAGAAAATTAAAAAAAAAATTTTAATGTATTTTCCAATATTCATAAACTACCGAACAAAGCAACAACAAAAAATATTTTTTTAAATACTTTACCAGGAAATTTTATTTTCTTATCATGTGGACAGATTTTGCTACATTCTGATTTCTAAAATACAAACTGACAGATGTTCATAGAATAAGAAAAACAAGTAAAAATAAGGTACAAAAGCATTACACAAACAGCAACCAAAAACCGATGCTGTGATTTTTCAGCCACTCTGAGTTCAAAATTGCTGCCTGCCTTTTTCAGAGCCAACGGCTTCAGTTCAAGGAAGACTCACGACCAAAATACAGCAACAGAAGATACTCTCCCCCACAAGTGTTACCTGGCAAGCCTCTTTTCCATCAGAAGTATATAGCGTCTTACCAAACTGACAGGCAAACTCCCAGAATTCCACTGGGCACCACCTTCCACAAATAATATAAAAAAACAAACAATGGGAAAATTAAAAAAGTCAGAACCATAAGTGTGACGGGGAAGAAGAGATTGTGGGAGGGGAAAAGCAGGCTAGAACAATATTGGAAAGGACTAAGCCTCTCAACTGCCTGTGGTATGTATTAAATGCAAAACAAGGATCATCATTTTGAAGACCAAAAAAAAAAATCCCACTGACTGATATTTATATGCAGTGATAAAGACCTCATTCTGCCATTTGTAAATTATTTTGTCAAACTAAGGAAAATAAATAGTTTACGCTATATATCATTTCATCCCATTATCCCCTCTCCTCACCAGTCTGGCTAGCCACACAGAGGGATGTCTAATGATTTAGAGTCTGAGGTGGCATTTATCTTCCCCTCAAAAGAGATCAACATAACTCATGAGTGACATATCTTCAAGTGTGCCATCAGGCATCTTTTCAAAAGCAGCAATAAACTATCGCATCCATTCCAAGATAGCTCGCATTGTATAAAATGCTAACAAGGTTAGCACCTACACAAGAGTGTTCCTGTTACAACAAAACTTATATTTTCCCATTATCACTGAAAACGCGAAGACCCCCATTCCACCAACTACAGAGTCCCTGAAATGAACTTTTCATCTACCGATATAAATATATTTAACTGTGTTCATTTATGATCAGCTTTTTCAGTGGACACCTTCTACTAGCAACCAGTGTAAGAAGTAGCCAGTTATAAACTAAATTAGAAGGTGACGCAATCCCTTCACTTATCCCCAGTTATGATCTTCTGTGATCAACTCGATACCAGCTGCTGTCAGATAATTAGGGCTAGATTCTATATATCATGCCTTAAAAAAAAAAAATACACCTAGGCGTATTCTATAAACCACGCCTAAATTTTGGGTATAGTGTATAGTATATGCCCAACACAGGTTTTCCGCTACTATATTTAATTGCTGCCGATTACACCAATGGAAACCTGGTGTAAATGCAGACACCTAACTTACGTGTGGAACGGGCATATTACGTAACAGTGTGCGTAAATTCTAGGAACGCTTATGTCCCACCCATGACCATGCCCCCTTTTCAGATCGTCTTAATTTACACGCATCACTTTATAGACATTTGTGCACATAAATTCTAATTAATGCCAATTGTGTTATAACTGCTTGTTAAGTTCATTTTATTTATCGACAAATGTGAACTCCCCCACATGTACCCAGAATTGTCTCATAATGTTTTCTTGTTATATTACTATCATGTTCTAACATTATCATGTAACCCAAAAACCTTCTATAATACCAAATGTCTATTCACTTCTTATTTCCACTATTCATGATGTATTGTAAGCCACATTGAGCCTGCAAAGAGGTAAGAAAATGTGGGATACAAATGCAATAAATAAATAAAATTCATACTACTTGGAAGAGTAGCCCAATGGTTAGAGCAGTGAGCCGAGAACCTGGGCTCCTTGTAACTCTGCTTGCTCAATTAACCCTCCTTTGCCCAAGGTTGCAAAAGAGAGAGAGGCTGTGATCAAGAAATACAGAAGAACGCAACAAGAGGATCATGGAAAAGATTACCGGAATAAACTCAAAGAAGAGGGAAATACAGCTAGTGAAAGCGCAGGCAGAAGAAAAAATGGTTACAGATGTAAAGAGAGGTGACAAGATCTTTTTCAGGGTACCCGGTCAAAATAGCCCCGAGAAAAAAAGCTCCAAACAAAAAAAAAGTTCCCAACATAATAGCCCCTGACATAACAGCCACTGTCAAAACGGCCTGCCCACAATATAGCCCTTGACAAAAGGGCCTGATCAGGCTGCCCAGAATATGGCACTGCATTTTTTTCTAGGGGGCTATTTTGTGGGAGGGGCCATTTTGTTACCAGGCTATTTTGTCAGGGCGCCCTTTTTCAGATATATTGGGGAAAGGAGAAAAGATAGGAATGGAACTGGTAGACTGAAAGACACTGAGAACAGCTATGTGGAAAGTGATGAGGATAAAATGAACATAACTAAACAAATACTTCTCTTTGGTGTTCACGTAAGAAAATCCTAGAGAAGGTAACGGAATTAAAAAATTTGAGAGATATAGCAGGCATGGAACCAAACAAGTTTAGCGGTGATTAAATGGCAACAGTAATTGGAAAGTGAAGCCAGTGCTGTGCAGACTTCTACGGTCTGTGCGCCGATCTTGGCTGGAAAAATTCAGCTTCCATAACTGGGAGAACAAGGCTGGTACTAGTTAGACTTCTACAGTCTGTGCCCCGATCGTGGTATGACAGATTTGGATGAGCTGGAGTGGGGCTTTGATGACAACTAGTTGGAGAACAGGCCAGTGCAGGACAGACTTCTATGGTCTGTGCCCAAAAAATGGCAACAACAAATCAAGATTAAATATATGTATCATACCTTATACTATAAGTTTATCTTGTTGAGCAGACTTAATGGACCATACAGGTCTTTATCTGGCATCATCTACTGTGTTACTATGAGGTACAAAACAGATTCTCTGTCCCTAATGGATTTACAAAATACTTGCATCTAATATAAAGTAAACTGCTTTGGTTGTACCACAAAAGGCAGTATATCAAATCTATGACCCTTTACTTGCTCATATATTATATGGGCGGAGTCAAACAATAGCAAAGCTATGAACAGTTGAAACAGGATTAACATTTCATATTAATAGAGGAGGCCATGTATAGGAATTTTCAAGAGTTACTTATCCAAAATAAAATCAGTTTTGTCTGGATTTGAATGGCAGGAATGAGATATAGTTGGCAGAAAAAAAAAACATATTTTTGATCTATGCTTTATTGAATTGATTATATCCATTTTGTTACACTTGTTCTTTATGTAACCAATTGTTTATCTACTCTTGATTGGCGCCTGTCATGATGTATTATTGTAAGCCACATTGAGTCTGCAAATAGGTGGAAAAATGTGGGATACAAATGCAACAAATAAATATATAAAATAAATATTTAAGTGGCATTTGAGAACTAAGATATAGAATATTTGCCCTTAGGGGTGTTAATACTACATTCACATGCATAAGTGCTAGGAACATACTCAGTGGTACTATAACGTAGGAGCACACAAGTCACATACCCCCAGATTCTATATATGGTGCCCAATTTTGCACGCAGATTGAAGATGCACACGCAAATTAATTAGCTAACAAACCATGACCTAACAATAAGTTGATATTAAAACAATTATTGCAGTTAATTAGCAATAGATTTTGCACACGCCTCTTCCTGTTCAATATGATCCTAAATCCCCTAGTGTGGAACTCAAAAGAGTGTCGCCAGAGTGTTGCTAAAATTTGTGTACGGAGTTACAGAATAATGCCATTCCCAGGCACCAACCAGGGCACCAACATTTACACTAGGTTTCAGCAGGCATAAATACCAGCACCCAAATTTGGGCGAGGGAATGGGTTCTAAGTGCTATTCTATAAAGCACACTCACTGACTGCTCTTTATAGAATAAGTGCTCCATGCCAATTTTTCCAGCAACCAAATTAGGAACCATTTACTGAATCTGGGCCACAAAGTGTACCCCAGTTGCAAAGAACTTAAATATAAATCAATATATGCATCTAGCTTCTCCTACATCTGTACGCAACTATGGAATGCACTACCAAAGGCCTTAAAAACAATGCACGACCTAACAGCCTTCTGGAAATTACTAAAGACCAACCTGTTCAAAAAGATATATCATAATGAGCCATCATAAATGACCTAACACCATAACTCTACCAAACCAGATAAAACCGAATTCTCTACACCTGACCGCTTCAATCTTCACCAATGAACATTAACGCATCACCCCCTTATTTCTATGCCTGAAATGAACTGTCTATCCGACTTACTTTATAATTTACTTCAACATTTATGAACTTTAATGTAACACTATTTTGTATTTCTCAATCCGGAAATGGCGATCGCCATTACGGCATAATGTAAGCCACATTGAGCCTGCAAAAAGGTGGGAAAATGTGGGATACAAATGCAACAAATAAATAAATAAATGCAAGGGGGCGTGTATAAGGGGAGATACATAGGTTGGGCATATCAAACATTTACACACACAGGCTATAAAATACTTCCATTTACACTCTGAAGTGTTACATTTAGACCTGCTATTGACATATGGTAAAGTAGGCACACCTAAATACTGACTTAAGCTAGTATTGAATCTGGAAGCCCAGATGCCATTACAGAATTTGTGCTCAGCATGCAGCATTTTGGTTCCTAAATTTTGGTGCTCTATGGAGGGTATATAAATTTGCAGAAAAAAAAATGTAAGGGTTCTGCTAGGCAGGGAAGACACTGGATAACAGAAAAGTCCCCCAAAATTATAAGCCCTGAAGGAAAAAATGTTTTCACCAGAGGTGGATTCCCCCTTCCTCTTGGTTCTCCATAGGCCCTGAGATAGGTATCCTAGACTCCTCAGTCTTCCTCTTTTCTTATAAAAATACTATCACAGGAATGCACCCCCCCCCCCCAAAAAAAAATAAATTCCCCACACAAACATCTCTCTAGAATGAAGAACAAATCCGTTCAGTGATGCCGCCACTGCTGGACCCTCCATAAAAGAAAAAAGAACCATAAAATTACATCTCAATAAAAATACCTCCTTAAAGGAATCAACACCAACAAGAGAAAAAAATGACTCTCCTAATAGGAAAATAAAATGAGAATTCCTTAAACCTCTCACTTTAATAGTCCTGCTTGAATGCCGCCTTTGCAAACAAAGCTGGACTTCCCAGGGGTTGAGATGGGATGCACTACTAGGCCCAACCTCTGTCCTGAAGAATACTCAAAATATCCACCGTTGGGATGCTCCCAGGCCCTGACAAACAATATAGGGGTCCTTTTAAAAAGGCATGCTAGTGGTTTCAGGGCGCTATACATAGGGATTAGCGTTTAGCACATGCTAAAAACACTAGCACATCTTTATAAAAAAAAACCCTATAATAAATACTTCTCTTATATACATAAGTACACAGTACATAAGTGTTGCCGTACTGGGACAAACAGAAGGTCCATCAGGCCCGGTATCCTGTTCCCAACAGTGGCCAATCCAGGTCACAAGTACCTGACAAGATCCCAAAACAGTATAATACATTTTATGCTGCTTGTCCCAGAAATAAGCAGTGGATGTTCCCCAAGTCCATTTTAATAATGGCTGATGGACTTTTCTTTTAGGAAGCAATCCAAACCTTTTTTTAAACCCCACAAAACTAACTGCTTTTACCACATTCTATGGCAATGAATACCAGAGTTTAATTACACGTTAAGTGAAGAAATATTTCCTCCGATGCGTTTTAAATTTACTACTTTGTAGCTTCTGTGCATGCCCCCTAGTCCTAGTATTTTTTGGAAAGAACAAGCAAGCAATTCACGTCTACCCGTTCAACTCCACTTAGTATTTTATAGATCTCCATCATATCTCCCCTCAGCTGTCTTCTCCAAGCTGAAGAGCACAAGCCACTTCAGGCTTTCCCCATAGGGAAGTCATCCCATCCCCTTTATCATTTTCACCACCCTTCTCTGTACCTTTTCTAATTCTGCTGTATGTTTGAGATGCGGTGATCAGAATTGCACACAGTATTCAAGGTGCGGTCAAACCATGGAGCGATACAGCGAATGCTACATACCTGTAGAAGGTATTCTCCGAGGACAGCAGGCTGATTGTTCTCACTGATGGGTGACGTCCACGGCAGCCCCTCCAATCGGAAACTTCACTAGCAAAGGCCTTTGCTAATCCTCGCGCACGCATGCGCGGCCGTCTTCCCGCCCGAACCGGCTCGTGTTCGTCAGTCCCCTATGTAGCAAGACAAAGACAAGGGAAGACACAACTCCAAAGGGGAGGCGGGCGCGTTTGTGAGAACAATCAGCCTGCTGTCCTCGGAGAATACCTTCTACAGGTATGTAGCATTCGCTTTCTCCGAGGACAAGCAGGCTGCTTGTTCTCACTGATGGGGTATCCCTAGCCCCCAGGCTCACTCAAAACAACAAACATGGTCAATTGGACCTCGCAACGGCGAGGACATAACTGAGATTGACCTAACAATTTATCCAACTAACTGAGAGTGTAGCCTGGAACAGAATAAACATGGGCCTAGGGGGGTGGAGTTGGATTCTAAACCCTGAACAGATTCTGAAGCACTGACTGCCCGAACCGACTGTCGCGTCGGGTATCCTGCTGCAGGCAGTAATGAGATGTGAATGTGTGGACAGATGACCACGTCGCAGCTTTGCAGATCTCTTCAATAGTGGCTGACTTCAAGTGGGCCACTGACGCAGCCATGGCTCTGACATTGTGAGCCGTGACATGACCCTCAAGAGCCAGCCCAGCCTGGGCGTAAGTGAAGGAAATGCAATCTGCTAGCCAATTAGAAATGGTGCGTTTCCCCACAGCCACTCCCCTCCTATTGGGATCAAAAGAAACAAACAATTGGGCAGACTATCTGTTGGGCTGTGTCCGCTCCAGATAGAAGGCCAATGCTCTTTTGCAGTCCAATGTGTGCAGCTGACGTTCAGCAGGGCAGGAATGAGGACGGGGAAAGAATGTTGGCAAGACAATTGACTGGTTCAGATGGAACCCCGACACAACCTTTGGCAAGAACTTAGGGTGAATGCGGAGGACTACTCTGTTATGATGAAATTTGGTGTAAGGGGCCTGGGCTACCAGGGCCTGAAGCTCACTGACTCTATGAGCTGAAGTAAATGCCACCAAGAAAATGACCTTCCAGGTCAAGTACTTCAGATGACAGGAGTTCAGTGGCTCAAAAGGAGGTTTCATCAGCTGGGTGAGAACGACATTGAGATCCCATGACACTGTAGGATGTTTGACAGGGGGCTTTGACAAAAGCAAACCTCTCATGAAGCGAACAACTAAAGGCTGTCCTGAGATCAGCTTACCTTCCACACGGTAATGGTATGCACTGATTGCGCTAAGGTGAACCCTTACAGAGTTGGTCTTGAGACCAGACTCAGACAAGTGCAGAAGGTATTCATGCAGGGTCTGTGTAGGACAAGAGCAAGGATCTAGGGCCTTGCTGTCACACCAGACGGCAAACCTCCTCCATAGAAAGAAGTAACTCCTCTTAGTGGAATCTTTCCTGGAAGCAAGCAAGACGCGGGAGACACCCTCTGACAGACCCAACGAGGCAAAGTCTACGCTCTTAACATCCAGGCCGTGAGAGCCAGAGACTGGAGGTTGGTATGCAGAAGCGCTCCTTCGTCCTGTGTGATGAGGGTCGGAAAACACTCCAATCTCCACGGTTCTTCGGAGGACAACTCCAGAAGAAGAGGGAACCAGATCTGACGCGGCCAAAAAGGAGCAATCAGAATCATGGTGCCTCGGTCTTGCTTGAGTTTCAACAAAGTCTTCCCCACGAGAGGTATGGGAGGATAAGCATATAGCAGACCTTCCCCCCAGTCCAGGAGGAAGGCATCCGATGCCAGTCTGCCGTGGGCCTGAAGCCTGGAACAGAACTGAGGGACTTTGTGGTTGGCTCGAGATGCAAAGAGATCTACCAAGGGGGTGCCCCACACCTGGAAGATCTGGCGCACTACTCGGGAATTGAGCGACCACTCGTGAGGTTGCATAATCCTGCTCAACCTGTCGGCCAGACTGTTGTTTACGCCTGCCAGATAAGTGGCTTGGAGCACCATGCCGTGACGGCGAGCCCACAGCCACATGCTGACGGCTTCCTGACACAGGGGGCGAGATCCGGTGCCCCCCTGCTTGTTGATGTAATACATGGCAACCTGGTTGTCTGTCTGAATTTGGATAATTTGGTGGGACAGCCGATCTCTGAAAGCCTTTAGAGCGTTCCAGACCGCTCGTAACTCCAGAAGATTGATCTGCAGATCACGTTCCTGGAGGGACCAGCTTCCCTGGGTGTGAAGCCCATCAACATGAGCTCCCCACCCCAGGAGAGACGCATCCGTAGTCAGCACTTTTTGTGGCTGAGGAATTTGGAAAGGACGTCCCAGAGTCAAATTGGACCAAATCGTCCACCCATACAGGGAGTTGAGAAAACTCGTGGACAGGTGGATCACGTCTTCTAGACCCCCAGCAGCCTGAAACCACTGGGAAGCTAGGGTCCATTGAGCAGATCGCATGTGAAGGCGGGCCATGGGAGTCACATGAACTGTGGAGGCCATGTGGCCCAGCAATCTCAACATCTGCCGAGCTGTGATCTGCTGGGACGCTCGCATCCGCGAGACGGAGGACAACAAGTTGTTGGCTCTCGTCTCTGGGAGATAGGCACGAGCCGTCCGAGAATCCAGCAGAGCTCCTATGAATTTGAGTCTCTGTACTGGGAGAAGATGGGACTTTGGATAATTTATCACAAACCCCAGTAGCTCCAGGAGGCGAATAGTCATCTGCATGGACTGTAGAGCTCCTGCCTCGGATGTGTTCTTCACCAGCCAATCGTCAAGATAGGGGAACACATGTACTCCCAGCCTGCGAAGCACCGCTGCTACTACAGCCAAGCACTTCGTGAACACTCTGGGCGCAGAGGCGAGCCCAAAGGGTAGCACACAGTATTGGAAGTGACGTGTGCCCAGCTGAAATCGCAGATACTGTCTGTGAGCTGGCAGTATCGGGATGTGCGTGTAGGCGTCCTTCAAGTCCAGAGAGCATAGCCAATCGTTTTCCTGAATCATGGGGAGAAGGGTGCCCAGGGAAAGCATCCTGAACTTTTCCTTGACCAGATATTTGTTCAGGGCCCTTAGGTCTAGGATGGGACGCATCCCCCCTGTTTTCTTTTCCACAAGGAAGTACCTGGAATAGAATCCCAGCCCTTCTTGCCCGGATGGCACGGGCTCGACCGCATTGGCGCTGAGAAGGGCGGAGAGTTCCTCTGCAAGTACCTGCTTGTGCTGGAAGCTGTAGGACGGAGCTCCCGGTGGGCAATTTGGAGGTTTGGAGGCCAATTTGAGGGTGTATCCTTGCCGGACTATTTGAAGAATCCACTGATCGGAGGTTATGAGAGGCCACCTTTGGTGAAAAACTTTCAACCTCCCCCCGACCGGCAGGTCGCCCGGCACTGACACGTTGATGTCGGCTATGCTCTGCTGGAGCCAGTCAAAAGCTCGCCCCTTGCTTTTGCTGCGGAGCCGAGGAACCTTGCTGAGGCGCATGCTGCTGATGAGAGCGAGCACGCCGGGGCTTAGCCTGGGCCGCAGGCTGTCGAGAAGGAGGATTGTACCTACGCTTACCAGAAGAGTAGGGAACAGTCTTCCTTCCCCCATAAAAACGTCTACCTGTGGAGGTAGAAGCTGAAGGCTGCCAGCGGGAGAACTTGTCGAAAGCGGTATCCTGCTGGTGGAGCTGCTCTACCACCTGTTCGACCTTCTCTCCAAAAATATTGTCCGCGCGGCAAGGCAAGTCCACAATCCGCTGCTGGATCCTGTTTTCCAGGTCGGAGGCACGCAGCCATAAGAGTCTGCGCATCACCACACCTTGAGCAGCGGCCCTGGACGCAACATCAAAGGTATCATATACCCCTCTGGCCAGGAATTTTCTGCATGCCTTCAGCTGTCTGACCACCTCCTGAAATCGCTTGGCTTGCTCAGGAGGGAGCTTGTCCACCAAGCCCGCCAACTGCCGCACATTGTTCCGCATGTGTATGCTCGTGTAGAGCTGGTAAGACTGAATTTTGGCCACGAGCATAGAGGAATGGTAGGCCTTCCTCCCAAAGGAGTCTAAGGTTCTAGAGTCTTTGCCCGGGGGCGCCGAAGCATGCTCCCTAGAACTCTTAGCCTTCTTTAGGGCCAGATCCACAACTCCAGAGTCGTGAGGCAACTGAGTGTGCATCAGCTCTGGGTCCCCATGGATCCGGTACTGGGACTCGATCTTCTTGGGAATGTGGGGATTACTTAGAGGCTTGGTCCAGTTCGCCAGCAATGTCTTTTTTAGGACATGATGCATGGGTACTGTGGACGCTTCCTTAGGTGGAGAAGGATAGTCCAGGAGCTCAAACATTTCAGCCCTGGGCTCGTCCTCCACAACCACCAGGAAGGGTGTCAGGTTCTCAGGTTCAGAGCCCGCGGGGCCGGGCTCTGGAGCAAATGTGAGCCCTTGGGCTGCTGCCGAGGAGCGACAACAGCAGGCAAAACCCACCAACCAACACTGGGTAAGCACACCGGCAGGGACTGCAGGCACTACCCAGCGAACAGGAACACATGGACTGGAATCCCCCGGACTGGAGGACACAGGACTGGAACACACACCGGACCGGAACACACTGGACTGGAGCACACTGGACTGGTCCGCACAGCTTCACCTGTGCTTAGCTACTAAGCCCCCCAGGAGTTGAGCTTCTGGGTTCGAGTAGCCGACAGGACTTACTGGATACCGGGTGACATAGGGACCAGGACTGGAAACAGAAGTGCTCCTAACCCTAAACTGATCTACGTGCTCCCAAGCCCTAAACCAGCAGGAGTGTTCCTAACAGTAAACTGACAAAAGGACTTCCTAAGCCCTATACTAAAACAGGAGCTCCTAAGCCCTGCTCAACAAAGGGACTTCCTAAGCCCTAAACTAACAGAGCAGGGAACTAAACACAAAGCTAACACAGGTGCTACTAAGCACCAAGCTACAAGCAGAGCTTTACACTAATAAGCTGAACACAGAACTAACCAGCTACCTAAGCACTGCTCTAGCAAGCTAGATACAACTTAACAAGGTGCTTCCTAAGCACTACTCTGGCAAGCAACCAGAAGAGCTCCTAGCACTAAAAGGGAAGACAGGGGAGCCATAAGGAGGGAAGCTAACACATAAGCCAAAAGTGCTTCTAAAGCACCAAACACCAACAGCAAAGACTGCAATGCTCCTAATAGCACAAACACCAGAAGTACTTCTAACAGCAAACTCTGCAGTGTTCCTAACAACACCAAACCCTGAAGTACTTCTATCAGCAACAGAGCTTCCAAAGCCCTACACACAGCAATGCTACCAAAACCAAGAGGGAACAGAAGGGAACCAAAAGGGAAAAGCAGGAAAGCTAAACACACAGTCACCAGTGCACACTGCACTAACACTAACCTGGCCCTTAGCAAAAGCAAGCAGGGAAACTAGACACAATGTCAGAAGTGCACACTGCACCACCCTACCTACAGCAAACACCACTGTTGCAAAGGCCCTGAAGGAAACAACACCACTTCCTTATCAAGGCCCTCCCTGATGTCACACTCCCTAGACCTAGGCAAAAGCACACTGACCCAGAGAGGCCCAACCCACACCAATGCAAAACCGTGAAACACTTGAAGCCAGTACACCCAAAGAGAGTTAGAGCAACTCAGACTACCCACACAGGTGCAGTATAATGAAACAATTAGAGCCCTGCTGCTGGAAGCTGCAAGCACAGAGAGACAGAGCCAGCTCAGAAAGGACAGAGAAAGAAACAGAAGCCAGCTAAGAAGCTGACCCCCAGGAAAGAGGTAAGTTTGAGAGGGGTTCAGACCCCAATCATAACAGCGGGGATGGCCGTAGACATCTCCCGGACAAAGGCCGCAAAAGACAGACTCTCGGGAGGAGAAAGCTGCCTTTCAGGGGAGGGAGTGGGATCAGAAGGAAGGCCATCAGACTCCTCGTCAGAGAAATACCTGATGTCCTCCTCCTCCTCCCACGAGGCCTCACCATCGGTATCAGACACAAGTTCATGAACCTGTGTCTGAAGCCGTGCCTGGCTCGACTCCGTGGAAACACGGCCACGGTGTGAGCGTCGAGAGGTAAAATCCCTCGCCCGCACCGGCGAAGCTCCCTCCGCCGACGTCGTCGGGGAGCCTTCCTGGGAGGCGACCGCAGTCGGTACCGCAAGCGGCACCGATGTCTGAGACCTCACCCCGGGCAAGGGGCCAGCCGGCGCCTCACTCGACGGTACCGGTGGTGCAAGCACCCCCGGTACCGGAGGGGAAGGGCGCAACAGCTCTCCCAGGATCTCTGGGAGAACGGCCCGGAGACTCTCGTGCAGGGCGGCTGTGGAGAAAGACATGGAAGCCGATGCAGGCATCGAAGTCAGAGTCTGTTCCGGGCGTGGAGGCTGTTCCGGGCTGTCCAAGGTGGAGCGCATCGACACCTCCTGAACAGAGGGTGAGCGGTCCTCCCGGTGCCGATGCCTACTGGGTGCCGACTCCCTCGGCGACCCAGAGCTCTCTGTACCGATGCGGGAAGGAGACCGGTGTCGATGCTTCTTTGACTTTTTCAAACGAAGCATGTCACCGGAACTTCCCGGTACCGACGAGGACGTAGAATCCAACCAGCGCTTCCTCGGGGCCGAGGCCGAAGGTCGGTCGGTCTCGGGGGGGCTGTACCGCAGGAGCCCCCAGGGTAGGGGGAGACCCACCCGAAGGCTCACCGCCACCAGCAGGGGAATGGACAGCCCTCACCTGCACTCCAGTCGAAGCACCACCGTCCAACGACATCAGCACTAGTGGAGGTCCCGGTACCACCGACGCCAACGCAGCCTTCCGATGACTCGGTACCGACGATGCATAGGGTCGATGCCTCGATGCAATCGATACAGTCGCCGCCGAGGTCGGAGGTCTTGACGCTGTCGACGTCGATGCACTCGATACCCCAGGTGCTGCTGCCGACGAAGAGCCCGAGAACAACACGTTCCACTGGGCCAATCTCGCTACCTGAGTCCTTTTTTGTAAAAGGGCGCAAAGACTACAGGCCTGCGGGCGGTGCCCAGCCCCCAGACACTGAAGACACGACGCGTGTCTATCAGTGAGCGAGACTACCCGAGCGCACTTCGATGACATGGGCGGAAAAATCACGCCGGCGAAATCAAAACTCGTAATTGTGGTAAGGCACCAAAAAGAGGGAGAGAAAAAACTCGACCCGAGGCCTCAAAAGGGCCTACCCCGAAAACGAAAGGAAACTTAACGGGGCAAAAACTGGAAATACGGGAAGGGGAAAAAGACCGAAAGGCCTTTCTCCGAAATCCCTTTTTTTTTTTTAACTAGCGAAAAGTCAAAAAGACGCGCGAGGGTCAACTTAGGGGGCGCGAACGGCGCAAACACGACCGTACCGAGCACGGACAAAAGAAGACTGACGAACACGAGCCGGTTCGGGCGGGAAGACGGCCGCGCATGCGCGGTGCGCATGGGCGCTCAAGGACTAGCAAAGGCCTTTGCTAGTGAAGTTTCCGATTGGAGGGGCTGCCGTGGACGTCACCCATCAGTGAGAACAAGCAGCCTGCTTGTCCTCGGAGAAAAAGGCATTATAACATCCTCGTTTTTATTTTTCATTCCTTTCCTAATAATACCTAACATTCTATTTGCTTTCTTTGCTACCGCAGAACACTGAGCAGAGGCTTTCAAAGTATCATCAATGATTTTCTTAGTTGGCGACTCCTAACGTGGAACCATGCATCAAACAACATCTGCCATTTGGATGCCCAGTTTCTCAAGGTCATCTTGCAATTTTTCACAATCCTCTTGTGATTTAACAACTTTGAATAACTTTGTGTCATCGGCAAATTTAATTACCTCACTAGTTACTCCCATCTCTAGGTCATTTATAAATATGTTAAAAAGCAGCAGGCTGATACCTCTTACTACTACTATTTATTTCTATAGCACTACTAGATGTATGCAGCGCTGTACACTAAATAAGTGTGAGAATGTCCCTGCTCAACAGACTTTACAATCAGTCTTCATTCCGTAGTTTAGGTGTGGATTCAGTCTTCCCTGACAAGAAATGTACAAGTTTGTCACTTTAATATCTATTGTGTTTTCAAGTTAGGCTTTTTTATGATGAATATGTTCCTATTTTGAGATGGATGATCTATAGACAATTGTGTGCAATACTGTTTTCTTCTCATATCGAGTACTGTAATTCATTATATTTAGGGATAACCAGATTAGTTACTGCAAAATACAAAGATTATTTTGTTAAACCTAAGCTTGATGAGTTTCAAGTTTATTAAAGACTTTCTATCCCGCCCAACATAACTAGCCATCTGGGTTGTATACAACCTAAAAGACAAGTATAGAAAGAAAAGAAAGGATAAAAAAAGAAAAAAAGACAACCATGAAAAAAAAGGGTAGCTGGGAAGAACTACAATATGAATGGGAAAGAGGGGCTGGGTGGGTCCGAGGACTGAACTGAGAACCCCTGCTCTTGACAGAGGGCCTTAATCACCCCCCCCCCCCCTCAAAAAAAAAGCCAAAAAATTGCCCCCGTCACATCAATTTAAACACATACCACCTAGGAGATGGGATGCTAGATTTTCTTATTTTTAGAGACAATTCCTGGTGTACTGTTAAAGCACTGTTATAAACAGAGGGGTTGATATTCCACATGGTTTGGGGGAGGGGCAGGAGAGGCTCCTGCTCACTTAAAGCATAAAACATGCTGAGGGAGCCAGCCACTGATATTCAAACACTTAACCTCTGATTAAAGGTTCAGACCATCCCAGCATTCTCCAGATATTCCATGCCAATGCCTTCACAGCATGAGGGACTGACCACACAGAAGGCAGTCCTAAATTTGACAGGTTAGTTATGCAGGTACAGAACCAAATATTGCCTGTCCCACTGGATATTCAGTGCTGGTGCCTGGAAATTGTCAAGCACAGAACATCCAGGTCCAATTTAGAAATCAGTCAACTGACTGACATTGAGCCAATATATGCATGAAGGCTATGCTGAACATTTGTTGCTATACCAGTATCTAGAAAAGAAATAATATATTTACCCTGTTTTTTTTTCATGTTAAAGACAAACTGAAAGCCCTTTTAAATATTAATGTATATGTTAAAATGGGCACCTTGAAATCTCTAAAGCATGTGTTATCTGGTGGCTTCTTCCTGCTCCCTTGAATTTGCATATAATCAGAACCAGGATTGGATCTGGCACTTCTGGGGATTTATGTATCACTGCCCCACCATACTTATTTTGGACATTACTGTGATGGTTCTGGCCAGGGCACCATGTAACAGCCTCTTTCCAGAGCACTGCAATCATGGGACCTGTATCCAGCCACGTATTTGTTATATTTAATTTCTTATATACCGCCTGCAAACCCAAAAGCTATCAAAAGCAGTGTACATTCAGGTACAGAGGTATGTCCCGGTCCCAAAGGGATCAATCTAAGTCTGTACTTGAGGCAATGGAGAGTTAAATGTCTTACTCAAGATCAGAAGGAGCTGCAGTGGAATTTGAACTTGGCCCCCCTGGTTCTCAGCCTGCTGATACAAACATTAGGTTCCTCATCCACAGGCCAAAGGTCCATCAAGCCCAGCATCCTGTTTCCAACAGTAGCCAATTCAGGTTACAAGTACCTGGCAAGATCCCAAAACAGTACAATACATTTTATGCTGCTTATCCTAAGAATAAGCAGTATAAAATAAGCATGATCTCCTTCCTGGATGCTTTCCATGCTGCCTCCAAAGAATCATCTCATCAGCCAACTCAAGCAGTAGAAGACCTGACGTGGGGATCAAATAGGGAACTTTCCATGTGGCACCAAGAAATTAAAATATAATGCATTCTGTGTCTCATTTCTTGGGATTAGTTCAATAAAAAGGTACCATAATTTCCCAAATCCCCACATAAAAAAATTCTGTACATTAGTTCGATTATTCATGATTCAATTTTTCAAAGTCAATCGTTGAAACTTTACAACTGCTTGCATGACTTTTCGTCACTAAGGAAGATACAGAGTTGCCAACTGTTAGTCTGAGAACCAGGCCACATTTTTCCTAAGTTTAAAAACAAACTCTCTACAAATACATAGTAATACTTAGTAACCAATGAACTCATTCAGTCTGACTGCTGTCCCAATGCACTCACATGTGCTGGTCTTCGCATACAATTTGGTGGGTGCCTTATGTTAAAAACAAGTTTTGCATATGACCTATTATGCAAAGACTCAGGCTAACATCAGCACATATATAGCTAATTTAAATCCCATGATAATGAAGACATTAGCTATTAAAGGCAGATTTATAGAAGCATGCAGAAGATCCAAAGGCTGAGTGCAAGGTTTTCAGCCATTGGTCCTTTAACACAAGCTCAAAGGAAGGGTAAACAGTTCGTTGTTCCTTTGCACTCAGCGTTAGCTAAGATTTCATGCCCGTTTGTAACGGGAATTCAGGACCTGAACTGTTTTTTTCTACTAGCTTCCTTGAAGTGAATAGGTGAAAAAATTTAAAAAAACAGCAGGGATAAAGGACTGAGGTGGTGGTGTGCTGGAAAAGAGCAATGTGCTGGACTGATTAGAAATGCCCATGTAAAATAGCATGCCACCACATGCATGGACATACAAATTCCCCTGTGCCAATAAGAGTTGGTATTGCAAAAATTATATCTACAGAATAGCACTCCAGCACATGCAACTCCAGTGGCAGATACAATTCTTTTGAATGCAAGATATAACTGTGCATTCATCTGGTGTGCTTTCCTATGTTAGTAATACGAACTGTGTGCAATTTCCAAGAACACAATTTTAATCTTTAGCACACGCTTCCTAATGCAAGTATGAGTGCACAGCTCTAACTCAAGATTACTGCATTGGCCCCATACTGATAAAGATGTCACCTACCATTAGTACATAAGTATTGCCATACCGGGAAAGACCAAAGGTCCATCAAGCCCAGCATCCTGTTTCCAACAGTGGCCAATCCAGATCACAAATACCTGGCAAGATCCCAAAAAAGTACAAACATTCTATACTGCCTATCCCAGAAATAGTGGATTTTCCCCCAAGTCCATTTAATAACTGTCTATGGACTTTTCCTTTAAGAAGCCGTCCAAACCTTTTTTAAACTCTGCTAAACTAACTGCCTTTACCACATTCTCCGGCAACATATTCCAGAGTTTAATTACTCGTTGAGTGAAGAAAAAGTTTCTCCAATGCATTTTAAATTTACTACATTGGAGCTTCATCGCATGCCCCCTAGTCCTAGTATTTTTGGAAAGCGTAAACAGACGCTTCACATCTACCCGTTCCACTCCAATCATTATTTTATAGACCTCTATCATATCTCCCCTCAGCCGCCTTTTCTCCAAGCTGAAGAGCCCTAGCCACTTTAGCCTTTCCTCATAGGAAAGTCATCCCATCCCCTTTATCATTTTTGTCGCCCGTCTCTGCACCTTTTCTAATTCCACTATATCTTTTTTGTGATGCGGTGACCAGAACTGAACACAATATTCAAGGCGCGGTCGCACCATGGAGTGATACAAAGGCATTATTATAACATCCTCATTTTTGTTTTCCATTCCTTTCCTAATACCTAACATTCTATTTGCTTTCTTGGCCGCAGCAGCACACTGAGCAGAAGGTTTCAATGTATCATCAACGACGATACCTAGATCCCTTTCTTGGTCAGCGACTCCTAACGTGGAACCTTGCATGACATAGCTATAATTTGGGCTCCTCTTTCCCACATGCATCACTTTGCACTTGCTCACATTAAACGTCATCTGCCATTTAAATGCCCAGTCTCCCAGTCTCGTAAGGTCCTCTTGTAATTTGGACAGCATAACCACTAGAATGGGGATGGGCAATCATGATCCTCAAGGGTCACAACCCAGTCGAGTTTTCAAGATTTCCACAATGAATATACATGAGATCTATTTGCATACAATAGAAGCAGTGCATGCTAATCAATCTCATGCATATTCACTGTGGAAATCTTGAAACCCTGACTGGGTTATGGCCCTCGAGGACCATGGTTGCTCACCCCTGCACTAGAAGTCTGAACCTTTTCTGGGTAAAGAGAAATCCATCTTCCTCAAATTTATTCTCTCACCTTGGATAGATAAGCATAGGGGATCTTCTGCATTTCCATCCATGTCAAAATGACAAAGTTTTGCTACCTATCAGCCAATACCAGCTGGTAGCCCAGACACTCCTCCTCCTGTATCCCTCCATAGTAGCACTGCATTTCTGCAACGACTTCTGGAGGAGTAGCCTAGTGGTTAGTGCAATTGACTTTGATCCTGGGGAACTGAGTTCAATTCCCACTGCAGCTCTTTGTGACTCTGGGCAAGGCACTTAACCCTCCATTGCCCCTGGTACAAAATAAGTACCTGAATATATGTAAACCGCTTTGAATGTAGTTGCAAAAACCTCAGAAAGGCGGTATATCAAGTCCCTTTCCCTTTCCTTCTCTGTATTATCCTTGCAGCCTATAAGACAGACACACTTTACCAAAACTAGGAATGTGCATTTGTTAGTACGCACCTTATAACTTGGGGTATGCTAAACTGATTTAATGCATACAGACAAATTAACCATACTAAGGGCCCTGTTTACTAAGCCACACTGTAGGCGGGCAAACCTTTTAGTGCACGCTAATGCTAGAGACACCCACAGGAATATAATGGGTGTCTAACTTTAACATGCGCTAATTTTTAATGCACACTAAAAAAAAATTAGTGCAGCTTAGTAAATACGACCTTAAGTCAATTAGCGTTTTTTTAGGTGCTATAACAAACACTATCAGCCCTCCACCCCATTTAAAAAAATAATAAATCGGGGGGAAAAAGTGAAAACTAATGAAATTTAAAAACATGTCTACACACATCCCTAACCAAAACTTAGTGTTCAAACATTTTAGTATGGCACTTTAATCTCATGCCGATGGGTGGTACTGTCAGCTCTTCACTATTTGCAAGTATCCCACGCCGTCTTTAAAAGTCCAGTACTTCTTTCATCTTCATTCCCCACTCAGAGTAACCCATGCATCCCCCACCTATAAACATATCAACATAAAACTGGAGTCTTGTATCATGACCCCTTGTTTTAAGCCTTTTTCAAAGTGAATGGAAGGTATAGTTGTTGAGCATCATTCATACTTTTCAGGCATTTGGATTCTCTAAGTGGGCGCTGGAGGTTAAAGCTTATGGGATCTGCAAAGGAGCTATCAAAAGCATTACTAAAGTACAGGCTCAGGGGGATTATAGCGCAGGAAAGAGGAACCCAAACCACAGCTACATGCTGCAAAGTTCTGCATTAAGATTTGCCACCCAGGAAAGGATTTAGGTGTCATCATTGATGATAGGTTAAAACCTTCTCCTCAGTGTGCAGCAGCTGCTAAGAAAGCAAACAGAATGTCAAGAATTATTAGGAAAAGAACAGAGAATTAAACTGAGATTGTAATGCCTTTGTATCGCTCCATGGTGCGATCGCACCTCAAATATTGTGTGCAATTCTGGGCACTGCATCTCAAAAAAAAAAAAAAAAAAAGAAAGATATAACAAAATTTGAAAAGCTATAGAGAATGGTGGCAAAAGTGACAGAGGATGGGATGACTTCCCTATGAGGAAAGGCTAAAGCGGCTAGAGATCTTCAGCTTGGAGAAGAGACAGCTGAGGGATATGATAGAGGTCTATAAACTACTGAGTGAAGTGGAACAGGTAAATGTGAATTGCTTGCTTTCTCTTTCCAAATACAGAAGGACTAAGGTGCACGCAATTAAGCTACTTAGTAGTAAAATGTAAAATAAATCTGATAAAATATATTTCTTCACTTCACTCCTCTGGAATTTGTTGTCAGAGAATGTGGTAAAGCAGTTAGCTTAGCAGGGGTTTTTTTTTTAAGTTTGGGTAATTTCCTTAAAGAAAAATCCATAAGCCATTATTAAAATGGACTTGGGAAGATCCACTGCTTATTTCTAGGATAAGCAGCATAAAATCTGTTTTACTCTTTTGGGATCTTACCAGGTACTTGTGACCTGGATTGGCCACTGTTGGAAACAGGATACTGCGCTTGACAGACCTTCAGTCTCTCCCAGTACGGCAATATTTTATGTTATGTACCTAGCTAAACCACCTCCATGTGATTGTTAGGGTTCAGCCTCCAGAATTAGACAAAATACTTAAGGCAAGTTCTCACTGATTACCTGTGCAAACCCATGTTAACCTTTTTTTTCCTAAGTATCTCTTTCAATGTACCCTGGCATCTCCTCCAGTTCTGGTCACCACTGTCTTGACATACTGTCTCATGAAACCCAGAGATCACTGCATGTAATCACCAGGTCTCATTCCTGTTCTATGGCCATCAGTATCTCACCTCCCACTATATACCCATTCCCTTGGATTTCTGAACATCAAATATAAAAATGTATTGTTTTAGAACTGAAACTTAGCTGCAAAGCAGTCATACACACCTTAAGCTTCTTCAGATCACTTCTCATATCGTCTGAATCCATCTTACTGTCAAATGTGAAAGAAAAAAAAAACCCCCAAAAAACCCATTTCCATCCTTAACCCACCACGATATCCCTCACAAATCTACTGAACTGAACCACAACCATCTCCAAGACGAAGTCAACACCTACCTTTCTTCCAAGCAAGCTCCATTTACCATCAAACTTCTGACCCCATCTTCAACCAGTTGCTAATCAAGTCCCAGTCTACTCAGTTTACTAATGGGCTCCCTATTTAGACACACGCAGTTTAGTTCCTTCCTTTGTGGTGGGGGAGCACCAATTCAACATTAGCACCTGCAATTTTGGAAAGGGGGGGAGGGCAGTGTCCCCTAAGCCCACCCCAAACTACACCTATGATCCAAGACTGTGAATTAAGTTCCCCGAGGGCCCCTTTTACTATACTGCATTTAGTCAACATGCGCTAACTGCATGCTGTTTACTAATTTTCATTAGTTTTGGGGCGGGAGGAGCATGTCATGGACGTGGAAGCAATATCTAGCTAGCACATTTGCAACAGCACATGCTAACTGAATAATGCAGACTTAGGGGTCCTTTTCCTAAGGTGCAGTAGGCCTACTATGCATTATTTATTTATTTGTATCCCACATTTTCCCACCTCTTTGCAGGCTCAATGTGGCTTACATTATGTAGTAATGGCGATCGCCATTACCGGAATGAAAAATACAGAGTATTATGCATTTAAAGTACAGAAAATATAAGTTAGCCACGAATAGATATTCAATTCGTTAAAACATTCAATAATGTCAATGAGATTAAACAAATAAGAAGAGTTCAATGTTAGCTTGTTCTTGTAAAGTTGTGAAGTCAGTTCATTTAAGAAGGGTCCAAATGATAAGTCTCTTTGAACAGGTTAGTCTTCAATAATTTACGGAAGGCTGCCAGATCGTGTGTTGTTTTTATGGCACATGGTAATGCATTCCATAGTTGCGTGCAGATGTAGGAAAAGTTAGATGTATATAAGGCACTACCACGGGATGCGCCGAGGCATCCAGAAGTAGTTTTCAGATTAGAGCGTGCTGATCCCGCACTGGAAAATATTTTCTCTTTTCCAGCACAGGAGGCGTGCCTATGGGCGGAGAATAGGAACGCCCTGCACTAATCAGATAGCGTGGGCACATTACCGCCTCCTAAATAGGTGGCCGTAAGGGCTCCTGTGTTAATGGCCACATGCTTATGGGAAAATGAGCACGTGGCCATTAAAACGAAAAACAGAAAAGCGGTCATTTTAGTGGCACGCTAAAGATAGCTGCAGCCTGTGAGAAACCCACACACTTAAAAGCTGCACAGGCCACCTTTTAGAGCACCTGAGTAAAAAGACCCCTTTAGTGCCTTCTGAATAGGAGACCGCAAGTGCTCGTGTGTTAATATTTTTGCAGGTCTTGTGCGCTCATGGAAACATTAGCACAGGCCCTGCAAAAATAAGGAAAAAAAAATGCTATTTTGAGGGTCAGATTAGAAATGGGCTCAGTGCATGGGAAAGTTCTGCATTAAACATGCATATGGTTACTAAAACTGCAGTGATTTGTGAACTACATGTAGCTATCAATATACTATACGAGGAAGCAAAGTACTACGGAGAAGAATGTTCATCTGTGGTCAAGTTAGATTTCACTTCACGACTCACATTATTCACCAGCTAAAAAAAAACCTCCAATATTTGTGTTTCTTTACTCTCCTCTAAATTATTATGTTTCAAATTTACTTTGGGGGGGGGGGGAGTTTCCATAAAAAAAGTATAGCATATAGTACTTTGTACTTTATGGAAAACAAAACAAACAGCAAATTGAAACAAATTAGAGGATAGTAAAGAAACGCAAATATTGGAGGTTTTTTAGCCAATGAAGAATGGAGGTTCTGCGGTCATGAGGAGGGTAGTTAGTGGGGTCCCGCAGGGGTCTGTGCTGGGTCCGTTGCTTTTTAATGTATTTATAAATGACCTAGAGATGGGAATAACTAGTGAGGTAATTAAATTCGCCGATGACACAAAATTATTCAGGGTCGTCAAGTCGCAGGAGGAATGTGAACGATTACAGGAGGACCTTGCGAGACTGGGAGAATGGGCGTGCAAGTGGCAGATGAAGTTCAATGTTGACAAGTGCAAAGTGATGCATGTGGGTAAGAGGAACCCGAATTATAGCTACGTCTTGCAAGGTTCCGCGTTAGGAGTTACGGATCAAGAAAGGGATCTGGGTGTCGTCGTCGATGATACGCTGAAACCTTCTGCTCAGTGTGCTGCTGCGGCTAGGAAAGCGAATAGAATGTTGGGTGTTATTAAGAAGGGTATGGAGTCCAGGTGTGCGGATGTTATAATGCCGTTGTATCGCTCCATGGTGCGACCGCACCTGGAGTATTGTGTTCAGTACTGGTCTCCGTATCTCAAAAAAGATATAGTAGAATTGGAAAAGGTACAGCGAAGGGCGACGAAAATGATAGTGGGGATGGGACGACTTTCCTATGAAGAGAGGCTGAGAAGGCTAGGGCTTTTCAGCTTGGAGAAGAGACGGCTGAGGGGAGATATGATAGAAGTGTATAAAATAATGAGTGGAATGGATCGGGTGGATGTGAAGCGACTGTTCACGCTATCCAAAAATACTAGGACTAGAGGGCATGAGTTGAAGCTACAGTGTGGTAAATTTAAAACGAATCGGAGAAAATTTTTCTTCACCCAACGTGTAATTAGACTCTGGAATTCATTGCCGGAGAACGTGGTACGGGCGGTTAGCTTGACGGAGTTTAAAAAGGGGTTAGATAGATTCCTAAAGGACAAGTCCATAGACCGCTATTAAATGGACTGGAAAAATTCCTCATTTTTAGGTATAACTTGTCTGGAATGTTTTTACGTTTGGGGAGCGTGCCAGGTGCCCTTGACCTGGATTGGCCACTGTCGGTGACAGGATGCTGGGCTAGATGGACCTTTGGTCTTTCCCAGTATGGCACTACTTATGTACTTATGTACTTATGAAGTGAAATCAAACTTTGACCAAAGACTTTTTTCCTCCGTAGTACTTTGCTCCTTCTTATAGTATATTGATGACAGCTGCATGATGCAAGATGTAGTTCACTCATCACCACAGTTTCAGTAACCATATGCATGTTAAAAAGCAGTCTTCACTAATTAGTGGTTAAAGTTCTTCATTTCTAGAAAGTTCTGCATTAAAACACGCTAAAGTCCATTTCTTAACACTTTTTAGTAAAAGGGCCCCTTACAACTTTGCAAAAATCCACAGGCACAACATCTAGCACCTGTCCTAACCAAATTTCAGTAAAAAAAAAAAAAAAGTTATACCTATATTGCAAATTACAACCAACATGATGATTTCAGTCTGATAAATGCATGCTGCCACAGGTCCTGCAACCTACTGGAGTCAAGGTACATCTCTTATCTTTTCCGCTTCCATTAATTTTCCCAACCCCCAAGTCAGAATAACTGCTCTGTAGTTTGCAGCTAGGCTAGTCATAAATGCAAACAAATATAAGAAACTCTGGTATGTATTCAGACTACAAAAGGGTTCTTTTTTGTTCCATTCAGATGTTTCCGCAAGCAGGGGCAGACCTCCTAACCAGAGTACGAACTGCCTAGGACCCTGATGGCGAACCTATGACACGCGTGTCAGCACTGACACGCGTAGCCATTTTCGATGACACGTGGCGCCGCCGCAGTGTGGTCTGCCCTCCCTCCTCGCTCCCGGAAACTAACCTTAAAGCATCCTTTCACGTCGCAGCAAGCAGCAGCAGGGCAGGCCACTCCTTCCTTCCGTGTCCCGCCCTCGCCTGACGTAACGTCCGCGAGGGCGGAGCACAGAAGGAAGGAGGAGAGGTCTGCCCTGCTGCTGTTTGCTGCGACGTGAAAGGAGGCTTTAAGGTTAGTTCCGGGCCAGGTAGCGGGTGGAGGGGGGGCCCGGCGACCTCGGGTGGGCAGCGATATCGGGTAGGGGGGCCCGGGGGCGGTCCTAGTAGCAGTGATTTTTCTCGAAGTGACACACCACCCGAGTTATGCTTGGTTTTTTGGCGAATTTTGACACACCAAGCTCAAAAGGTTGCCCATCACTGGCCTAGGAGAACAAGCGCCCTACTACAGAATGGTGAAACTTCTATGTGGCCTAACTGTTATTTTGTGACAGCCAGCAGATATTAAAGGCCTTCTGCAACACACAATTTCAGAGGGGGGCATCCCACGTATTAAATCCACTTCTTCCCCCTCAACCCACCACCAGTGAGTGTGCTCCCTTATGGAATCCTGTGGCAGACACAGTGCCACTTGGAGATTGTGTCTGGAGGGGGGGAGGGGGATACCTTTCTTCAGCTCTGTTACCACATCGGATGCTTTTTCTAGAGTATCATCTGCTCCCAGTGAGCTGATGTCATGTTGATTAAGTATCATTATTACTTCTGTGTCACACCAGTCTCATCCTATCAGAACCCAAGTAGAGACCCCATAAACTATAACCAAGGAAAGGGGATTTTGGATTTACTTCTGGCTTTTTCAGTAGTAGTTCAAGGTGAGTTACAATCAGTAACTACAGGTATCACTCCACCCCTAGAAGACCATCTAACGAGTCAATATTCAAAGCAATTTAACTCACCAGAAGAGGCTCATGGCCAGTCAAATTGCCTGTATGGGGATTATCCACTGATAAGTGTGCTATCCGCTGATATTCCGCAGCACTTAACTGAATATTAGCACTAAACTCTAAACTAAAAAAAAAACAGCTATTTTGAGGGCAATCCGGGGGCAGTGGCCACATTTTGGCAACTAAGTGCCAACATTCAGCACTTAACCACCCAAATTAAATGACCAAATATGGCCGCATAAAATTCAGTCCTATCTTTATCCTGTTTCACTTAGGCGGTTAAGTGCTGAATGTTGCACTTAACCGCATAAGAAATAGCCACCGCATATATCCGGATAGTCAATGTGATGCCTGGCATAAAATATCTGGGCATAATGCCAGAAGCAAACAAAAAAACACAAACTTTCTGCTACTGGCTGAATATTTATTCCTAAGAGCCTCTTTTACTATGGCATGCTATCGTTTCTTTGTGCACGCTAATAATTAGGGAGTGATAAATGTTAGAGACGCTCATATGGTTGTCTCTAACGTTTAGCGCGCCCTAAATATTAGTGTGCCTTAGTAAAAGACCCCCCTAAGTTTATACCTAAGGCAATGGAGGGTTAAACGACTTTCCCCAAGATCACAAGAGCATCATTTGGATTTCAACTCTTACTTCTCTGGTTAATTCCACTCCAGAAAACCTTCTCAAATCACTCCAATTTTTCAGACGGCAATCAGAGCTAGGAAGTAAATTAACAAGCGTGACCGCTTTTACCATTCAAAACGTGTAGGTTCAACGGTCTGCCTGCATGGAATAGGAAATGAATCAGCAGTGCACCTCCCTTATCAGTGCTTTGTGAGCGAATAGGCATCACAACCTCCCCTCATCTCTGCACTTTCTGGGCCAGAACCTGCCGCATCCTATCACTCTGCAGACAGCAAAACGAAAAAGGAAGCCAACCAACCCCTATGCTTAATATTACAAGCTTCTACTGCCAAGAAGAATGCATGTGCATGCACCTTCTGCTGTTTCAAGCCCATTTGACAGTCTGCAGCTCTTTTGTTTGGTGTTGGTGGATTTTTCCCCGCCCTGTCTCTTGGAAAAAATGCAGCGGCTGAACGGTTACACGGGCTCTGAAAATGGAAAGTCCCCTTACTCTTGCACCAAATTTCTGCCCAGCTCGTCCCTTTTCAGCCGTCAGGGGAGGGGAATTAAGGTGGATAGCCGCTACTCACAATTTCACCATCCACTCTCCCTGCAGCACACTGGTCCAGTTGGAGGCGGTGACGGCTCGCACCCCGCAGCCCTCTGCCTGTACCGCCCCGACCCCCAGCAGCAGCAGGAGGAGCAGCGTTAACACAACAATTCGCGAGGCGGAAACGGCCTCGCGCTCTGCCCGTTCTCCGCCACCCGCCATGTTGCGCTATAGCTGCAGTGAAGTCTCAGGAAGTGAAGCGGCCGTGAGGATTGGGCGCGCTCTCGTCGCTTTTTTAAGGTCGTCTGGGAAAGTTGAAGGAGGGCTGGAACAAGGGCTGCTTTACCGCGCGTGTGGTCGGGGTCGGTTACAGAGACGTTTCGGATAGGAGACTGGGAAGGCTCGATTTAAAATTATACTGAGAGTTTTGTGTTTTAGGATGGGAAAAAAATGATCAGGCACAGGGGTTAGGTTAACTCACTGCTCTGCAGTTTGTTTTTTTAAACTACTACGGATATCTTTAAATTTCCTGCAGATAAAATCAACCAATCGAATGCCTACGAGTAGATTTAGGAGCCGTTTTACTAAAGCTTAGTACACGTTAAATGCTAAGAGAAGTTCATTGGTATAAAAAGGGCTTCTTAGCATAAGTGTGCGCTAAGCTTTAGTAAAAAGGTCACAATAGAGGCTGATCTGATGTACTGAAGCCCCTCCCCCATTCTGAGTCTATTCTTAGTACATAACAAATAGGTCTCTTGGCTAGTATATAAACAGAATTTGAAAGGTTGCCAACTGTAATGAGGTATTGCCCAGAAATCTGCAGGTCCATAGCCATTAATGGCACCTTTGATAGTGAGTGCATTTAGAGAAAGGAAGTGGGCATTGCAATAGAAAAAAATTGTTTGTAGGGAAGAAACTGTGAAAATGAAAGAATAGCTTTGGACAAATAGGATAAAAATCACTCTTAGAACAGAATTAGTAAGCGTGCTGCTGGATTTCTGGTGTCAAAAGCTCATATACCACACCTTTGGACAAGTGTTATATTGGGCTATGAAAGTATCATCCTTGCAAAGCTTACAGTTTTCTCTATGACCTACGCTCGTCCTCCTGATTATCCACACCTAGCGCCCTGTTTAAGCAGCACTAAGGGCGCGTTAACATTTTTAGCACACACTAAATGCTATGTCGCTTATAGGAACATGGGCAAATAGCATGGCTTAGTAAACAGGGCCCCTTGTTAGCTTCTCAGGCTAGCCACAAACCCAAACTTGAGAATAGGAATGGGTGAGGACTGTGCTTGCTACCACATTTACATATAGTTGGATATTAGTGTCCATTTTTTAATACTTTATAAAATTAATTCTGAGGTTTCACATGTGTCTGGTTAGTTTACACCAGGGGTTCCCAAAACTGTTCTGAGGGAACCCCGACCCCACCCAGTCAGGTTTTCAAGATATCCACAATGAATATGTATGAGATCAATTTGCATTCCAAGTAGACAGTATGTGCAAATTGATCTCATGAATATTACATAAGAACATAAGAATAGCCATATTGGGTCAGACCAATGGTCCATCTAGCCCAGTATCCTGCTTCCAACAGTGGCCAATCTAGGTCACAAGTACCTGACAAAAACCCAAATAGTAGCAACATTCCATGTACCAATCCCAGGGCAAGCAGTGGCTTCCCCCATGTCTATCTCAACATAAGACTATGGACTTTTCCTCCAGGAACTTCTCTGAATCTTTTTTTAAACCCAGATACACTAACCACTGTTCCAGAGCTTAACTATTTTTTGAGTGAAAAAAAATTTCCTCCTAATTGTTTTTAAAGTATTTTAGTGTAATTTCATTGAGTGTCCCCTGGTCTAAGACCACTCAAGATTTTGTAGACCTCAATCATATGGGTCATTCCATGCCAAGTGGTCTAAACCTTCACACCATCATGTCTCCAATTTTGTTCAGATTTTATCTGTTGCGCGAGTCAGGTGTTAAATGAAGTTTCCCAAAATTTGAGGTCTCTAACTGCAATAGTTGCAGATCTAGACCCCCTTTTATGAAAGGTTGTCACTCCATGAGCGCGCAACATTTACCAAAATGCCAGTTTTGGGGTCTAATAAAATCCAAACACATTTATAAGAATGGCTAAAAAATTCAAATACGTGGAGGGGCATAATCGAACGCGAACGCCCATCTCCATGGGCATCTATTTCCGAGTACGGGTACGTGAAGGGGTGGGACAGACCGTATTTTAAAAAAAAATAGGCATCCATCTTTCGTTTCGAAAATACGGTTTGTACGGACCCAAATGCCATGGATTTAGTTGTTTGTAAGCTGGGCATTTGTTTTTTTTTTAGCGATAATGGAAAATAAAAACGCCCAGCTCAGAAACGTCCTAATCCAAGCCATTTGGTCATGGGAGGGGCTAGGATTCGTAGTACACTTGCCCCCCTGACATGCCAGGACACCAACTGGACACCCTAGAGGTCAGTGCGGTGAACTTCAGAAAGCGCTCCCACATGCATAGCTCCCTTACCACGGGTGCTGAGCCCCCAACCCCTCTCCCCCAAAACCCACTACCCACAAATGTACAGCACTGCCATAGCTCTTAGGGGTGAATGAGGCACCTACATGTGGGTACAGTGGGTTTTGGAGGCCTCCCATTTACCAGCACAAGTGTTACAGATAGGGGGGGGCCTGGGTCCGCCTGCCTGAAGTGCACTGCGGTACCCACTAAAAGTGCTCCAGGGACCTGCATACACGCAGGCCTCTAGGACTTGTTGCTGCTGTAGAACCTTGGCACACCAGTTGACACCTGAAGACTAATCTCTTTGAAAAAGTCCTTTATTTGAATAAGCACGTTTACTCACAGTTAACTGCAAATCAGAGGTTGTGCCCCACTGGCAAAGAGTCTCCCTGGTACTGAGATTAGCAGTAGGTCAGAGCTGGCAGAATGCTGTACAATGCCCTCTTTCAGCATCATTCAAGGGAAGAACTAAGTTCTGTAATGTGGCTAACACATGAAAGGGATCTAAAACTGTGTTACAAAAATGGCCACTACCTCATGGACTAACGGAAACAAAACAGGGCACACTCTGACCCAGTAAGCAGGGGGAAAAGTACCATGGGAGTAGAGCCTACCAACTACCAACATCGTGAGCATTTAACACAAGCTACTGGAATCACGGAGCCCAATACCCTACACCCACCACAATGCATTGTTGATGTGACTCTGCAGTGCACATAACAGAAAAGGTGTCACTCTCACCCGAGATCCACATCAGAACCAGGGAAAGACTGTCACAGGATAGAACACATTCTGCTGTCATGGAGGTGGGTACGGCATTTGAGGCTGGCATAGAGGTTGGAAAAAAAAGTTTTTAAAGTGTTTTTTTTTTGGTGGGAGGGGGTTAGTGACCACTGGGGGAGTCAGGGGAGGTGATCCCCGATTCCCTCCGGTGGTCATCTGGTCAGTTGGGGCACTTTTTTGGGACTTGGACCTGAAAAAAAGGGTCCAAATAAAGCGGATCAAATTCTCGTCCAAAATGCCCTATGAGGTCTGACATGTAGGCCGGAGCTTCTCCATGTATAATTTTATGGACCATGGTGCATACTTTGAAGGCAATTTGTTCCTTTAGTGGAAGCCAGTGTGGTTTCTCTCTTAGCGGTTTGGCGCTTTCGTATTTTGCTTTCCCGAATATGTCTGGCTGCCGTATTTTGGGCTGTCTGAAGCTTCTTAATGACTTGTTCTTTACAACCCGCATATATTGCGTTTCAGTAGTCTAGGTGGCTTAACACCATTGACTGTACTAGGCTGTGGAATGCGTCTCTTGGGAAGTAGGGTTTGATTCTTTTAAGTTTCCACATGGCGTAGAACATTTTCTTTGTTGTATTTTTCGCATAGTCTTCTTGTGTAAGGTTTCGATCAATCGTTACTCCCAGGATTTTCAAGCTATCGGAGACAATAAGAGTGTTGTCTGGGGGTGTATATAGTGCTGTTGTTGTTGAGTTGTATTGTGAGGATAGGATGAGATACTGTGTCTTTTCTGCGTTTAGTTTCAGTTGAAATGCATCTGCCCATGAATTCGTTATTTGGAGGCTATGTTGGATTTCTTTTGCAATTTCTGTTAGGTCATGCTTGAACGGGATGTATATCGTGACATCATCTGCATAAATATACAGATTAAGACCATGGTTGGATAGCGATTTAGCTAGAGGTGTCATCATTAGGTTGAATAAGGTTGGTGACAACGGTGATCCTTGTGGGACACCACATTCTGGTGTCCATGGTACTGACGTTTTTGATTTTGAGATCACTTGGTAGCTTCTAGCTTTTAGGAATCCTTGGAACCACTTTAGTACATTTCCTCCAATCCCGAAGTAGTCTAAGATGTTCGAGAGTATTTGGTGGCTAACCATGTCGAATGCGCTGGACATGTCGAATTGGAGGAGTAGCACACTGTGTCCTGTTGCTATTAGTTGTTTGAATTTAGTTATGAGGGTGGTTATCACTGTTTCTGTACTATGGTTGGATCTGAATCCCGCTGTGATTCATGCAGTATTGTGAATTTGTCTAAGTAGTTGGTAAGTTGTTGTGTTACCATACTTTCCATTGTTTTGACAATCAGGGGGATGGATGCCACTGGTCGATAGTTGGTCGTGTCGTTTAGTTTTTTCTTTAGGTCTTTGGGTATCGGTGTGAGTAATATGTTTCCTTTGTCTTTGGGGAAGAGTCCGTGTTGTAGCATGTAGTTCAGGTATGTCGTAAGTTCTGTTATAAAGCGTTTGGGGGCAGACCTTAATAGATAACTGGGACAGGTGTCCAATTTGGAGTGGGTTTTGGAAAATTTGTTGATTGCTTGAGAAATAGTGTTTTCGGTTAGTAAATCGAAGCTGTTCCAAATTCGATCCGCTGGGTATTCACCGGGGGTTGGGTCTATGCAGTCCATAAATATGTGCTACTTTTTGTGTATACCCTGCTTTGATTTGTACCTGTCTTCTTCAGGGCACAGACCATATAAGTCTGCCCAGCACTATCCTCGCCTCCCAACCACCAGCCTCGCCTCCCACCACCGGCTCTGGCACAGACCGTATAAGTCTGCCCAGCACTATCCCTGCCTCCCAACCACCAGTCCCGCCTCCCACCACCGGCTCTGGCACAGACCATATAAGTCTGCCCAGCACTATCCTGTACAGTTTTTGATGCTAATTCTGATGAAATACATTTTAACATTATGGATGCAAAATCCAGTCAAACAAGTTGACTCAAAGTGTGCATCAAAATTGGTCGCGACTCATCGGAACATATTTGGACCAATATTCAGACCGCAACAACTTCCATGCAAACAAAGATACAGACTTAAAATTTTGAATCAGCATTATGCTTGTGCTGGACATAATACTGCCAGATTTGCAACTAACCTTCATCTATAACCGCCCTGCAGGATCTCTTCAAAGTTGGCACTGTCAGCGCAAATGGTAAAATGTACCAAAGTTCAAAGCCAATTATTAAAAAAGAGTCTGCCTGAATCAGCTTGTGAACAGTATCATCTGAAAGAGAAAAATGTGCTCTACAACACTGATATGTTTTTGTTTTGCATTGCCACCCTTAAGTAGCCATTTACTCAGGTCAAAGTATGTTATATTTTGTGTGCGCGATGTATGGGTTGGTCCATGATGGCTGAGCCATTACTGGTTATTTGCATAATGAGGTTTGCAATAGCAAAATCCTGTTCCTGGTGTTGCTGTTTCATTTGGTTTACTGAGGAATCATCATTTACGTCTTGCTTCCACTTTTACTTTTTACTTTGAACTGCAAGCATCTGATGTAACTGAGTAACAGTAGTAAAAATTGCTGAAATTATTACTTCAGTAAAAGTAACAAATATTATTCTGTATTTCTTTACAAATAAAAGTAACAGAACTTTTAAGTACAGTAACTAATTGCATTTACTTAGTTACTATGCAACACTGTTAATAACTACCCCCCTAAACCCACTTGCACACTTAAAAACGCCCTCTCCTCAGGTTTGCTTTTATCCTCCTATACCAGTTCCCCTCCCACATCTTACCCTATCCCCCTGTGATCAAAGGGAATAGAAGCAATTTCCAGTCACGCCTGTTTAGCCGCTTCCATACAGTACTTGGGAGAATACAGAATAAAGCAGGAAAACAGGAGTGGGAAATGGATCAAGGCTCTTCCAACAAAGACCAAGGAGCAACCAATATGAAAATACAGCTTTTATTGTTGATTTTTAATGATGATTCAACACAGTACTGTGTTTCGGCACCCACGTGCCTCCCTGTTCAACAGCATTTGCGGGCAGTGCAAATCATTTAAATCATTACTTATCGAACGGTCTTTTTTAAAACCTCTTTTAACGTTTCAGTTTTTGAAGACAGACTCATTACTTCTATGATACAACACAATCAAGAGACTACTACTACTACTACTAACAAACATTTCTAAAGCGCTACTAGGGTTACACAGCGCTGTACAATTCAAACATAGAAGGACAGTCCCTGCTCAAAGAGCTTACAATCTAAAAGACAAGAGAACAATCTAAAGACAAGTGAACAATCTAGAGGACGAGTGAACAGTTAATCTGATAGGGTGGATAGATTGGGGCATTTTATATTTCTCGAGCGGTTAGGCGCCGAAGGCAGCATTGAAGAGGTGAGTTTTGAGCAGAGATTTGAAGATGGGTAGGGAGGGGGCATGGCGTATGGGTAAAGGAAGATTATTCCAGGCATAGGGTGAGGCAAGGCAAAATGAGCGGAGCCTGGAGTTGGCAGTGGTGGAGAAGGGTACTGAGAGAAGGGCTTTGTCCTGTGAGCGGAGGTTGCGGGCGGGAACATAGGGGGAGATGAGGATGGAGAGGCAGTGAGGAGCCGCAGACTGAGTGCATTTGTAGGTAAGGAGGAGGAGCTTGAATTGTATGCGATATCTGATCGGAAGCCAATGAAGTGATTTAAGGAGAGGGGTGATATGAATATATCGGTTTTGGCGGAATATAAGACGTGCAGCAGCGTTCTGAACGGATTGAAGGGGGGATAGATGGCCGAGTGGGAGGCCGGTGAGGAGTAAGTTGCAGTAATCAAGGCGAGAGGTAATGAGAGCATGGACGAGAGTTCTGGTGGTATGCTCAGAGAGGAAAGGGCGAATTTTGCTGATGTTGAAGAGGAAGAAGCGACAGGTCTTGGCAGTCTGTTGGATATGCGCAGAGAAGGAGAGGGAGGAGTCGATGATGACTCCGAGGTTGCGGGCAGATGGGACGGGGAGGATGAGGGTGTTATCAACAGAGATAGAGAGTGGAGGAAGAGGAGAAGTGGGTTTAGGAGGAAAGACAAGGAGCTCGGTCTTGGACATGTTCAGCTTCAGGTGGCGGTTGGACATCCATGCCGCAATGTCGGATAAACAGGCCGATACCTTGGCCTGAGTCTCCGCGGTGATGTCAGGTGTGGAGAGGTATAGCTGGGTGTCATCAGCATAAAGATGATACTGAAAACCATGAGACGAGATCAGCGAGCCCAGGGAAGAGGTGTAGATTGAGAAGAGAAGGGGTCCAAGGACAGATCCCTGGGGAACTCCAACAGATAGTGGGATGGGAGTGGAGGAAGATCCATGGGAGTGTACCCTGAAGGTGCAGTGGGAGAGATAAGAGGAGAACCAGGAGAGGACAGGGCCTTGGAACCCAAAAGAGGACAGCGTGGCAAGAAGTAAATCATGATTGACAGTGTCAAACTAGGCGGAAAGATCGAGGAGGATGAGGATGGAGTAGTGACCTCTGGATTTGGCCAGGAGCAGGTCATTGCAAACTTTAGAGTGCCATTTCAGTCGAGTGCAGAGGGCGAAAACCAGATTGAAGTGGATCGAGGATGGCATGAGAGGAGAGAAAATCAAGGCAGCGGCTATGAACGGCGCGCTCAAGTATTTTGGAAAGGAAGGGTAAAAGAGAGATGGGGCGGTAGTTGGAGGGGCAGGTAGGGTCAAGTGAAGGTTTTTTGAGGAGAGGTGTGACAACGGCGTGCTTGAAGGTGTCAGGGACAGTTGCAGTGGAGAGAGAGAGGTTGAGGATGCAACAGATGGCGGGGGTGACAGTATGGGAGATGGTGTTGAGTAGGTTGGTGGGGATGGGATCAGAGGAACAGGTGGTGCATTTCGAGGAGGAAAGAAGGCGGGAAGTTTCATCCTCGGTGATCTCAGGAAAAGAGGAGAAAGAGACCTGGGTAGGTTGGATGAGGGAGAGGGTTAAAGGGTGAAGAGAAGGTGGTGGCTTGGTCGTGAACTCAAGGTTGATCTTTTGCACTTTGTCGCGGAAATAGTCAGCCAGTGATTGAGGAGAGAGAGAAGGGGGAGTAGGAGCGGGGGGCACTTTTAGGAGGGAGTTAAGGGTGGTGAAGAGACGACGAGGGTTGGAGCTGAGAGAATTGGTCAATTGGGTGTAATAGTCTTGTTTTGCACAGAATAGGGAGGAGTGGAGGGAGGATAGCATGAATTTGTAGTGGAGGAAGTCTGAAAGGGTACGAGATTTCCTCCAGAGGCGCTCAGCGGATCGGGAGCAGGAGCGAAGGTAACGGATGCAAGGAGTCAGCCAGGGCTGGGGATTGGTGCGTTTTGTGGGATGGGAGATCGATGGTGCGAGGGTATCCAAAGCAGAGAAGAGAGCGGTATTGTAAGCGGAGACCGCTTTGTCGACAGTTGCGGAGGACGTGATGGAGGGGAGGAGATTAGAGATAGTAGATGATAAGGTGGAGGGGTCAATAGCCTGGAGGTTCCTGGAGGTGGTGGTTAAAGTTGGACGGGGTGGAGGGAGGGGTGAAGAAGTGTGAATGTGATCAGGTGATGGTCGGAGAGAGGAAGAGCTGAGACGTGGAAATTGGAGGGTGAGCCGGAGGAGGAGAGGATGAGGTCAAGACAATGGTCGTCACAGTGAGTAGGGGTGGTGGAGCACAGCTGGAGGTTGAAGGAGGATGTTAGGGTGAGGAACTTAGAAGCATGGGGGTCGGATAGGTCATCAGCATGTACGTTAAAGTCTCCGAGAATGAGGGACGGAGATGAGGGGTCAAGAAAGACAGAGAGCCAAGCATCAAAGTCGGTAAGGAAGGAAGGGAAGGATTTATCAGGGGGGGCGGTAAATGACTGCCACTCTGAGTGGTAATGGGTAGAATAGCCGGATGGAATGGGCTTCAAAGGATGAGAAGCAGTGAGACTGCGGAAGGTGGAGGGGTTGGAAACTACAGGAGGGTGAGAGTAGTAGCCCAACGCTTCCACCGCGGCCAACTGGGCGGGGCGTGTGGGAGAAGAGATAGCCTCCATGGCAGAGGGCTGCAACTGAGGCAGTCTTCCGGGGAGATCCAGGTTTCGGTTAGGGCGAGCAGTTGAAGGGAGCGAGAGATAAAGAGATCGTGGGTGAGAGACAG
Organism: Microcaecilia unicolor; assembly: GCF_901765095.1. Lineage (NCBI taxonomy): Eukaryota > Metazoa > Chordata > Amphibia > Gymnophiona > Siphonopidae > Microcaecilia > Microcaecilia unicolor. The sequence goes on from NC_044033.1 coordinate 115,848,501, forward strand.
TTTGTTGCAGACTGAGTGGGCATTCCACAAAGCGCATGAGAAGGGGAGGGAGGAGGGGGAAGGAGGGGAATAGAGACGAGATTGGAGACGTCCCGGGATCGTTCGCAGGGATAGGACGGGGACAGGTGAGGGGGACCTGGATTAGGGTTTATGTCTCCCGCGGATAGCAGGAGGAGGAGCAAGAGAGTGCAGAGGAGGGTGGGGGAGGTCGGGCGACGAAGGCAACGAAGACGGGGTGTACTTAGGAGGAAAGGGGATGGGTTAATGGCAGGAAGGAAGTGCCGAAGGTTGAGAGCTAGGAAGGAGGAGGGGGACAAGAGGGATGGTGAGGTGAGGGATGGAGGTGAATAGGGTATTGCGGTGGCGGGCAGGGTGGGAGGGCAGCGGATGGTTCTAATGGTAGACAGTGGGAGTGGGGGGGAAAGAAGATTAGGAAGGGACAGGGCAAGGAAGAGAACATGGACAGGGGCCATAGGTGGTGACTGAGGTGTAACAGGTGACTGTATAGTGAATTAGGTGTTAAGTAGTTAACAGGTGTTAATGGGTGCCTATGTAATGATTGAGGTGTTAAGCAGATAGATAGGGCTTGACGCTAGGTTTTGCCTCCCTGTTCAACAGCATTTGCGGGCAGTGCAAATCATTTAAATCATTACTTATTGAACGGTCTTTTTTAAAACCTCTTTTAACGTTTCAGTTTTTGAAGACAGACTCATTACTTCTATGATACAACACAATCAAGAGACTCCTGAGGCAGGCTCATGGGTGCCTAGGGAAAAGAAATTTGCACCTGCATTTTTCTGTATGGTACGGTTAATCTTTAAAATAATATACAAATGTTGAAAATGAAAAAATAAGCACATGGATAGCATGTGCCAAATCAGCACTGCTACTGGGCTAGCATGGGGGTGTTCCCAGTGGTAATCAGCAGTTTTGGTCCCTTCACGTTATGTTTTACATTGTATTTCATTTTACTTGGTCTCTCCTACTATTGTTTTTACCCTTATGTTTTTTGAACCCATTGATCATATAAGACTTTGTCAATATGTTTTTTATATTTTATTCTTACTTGACTTTTAATTTTTCTTTTAATAATTTTTTCTTTTATAATTATTTTTCTCAACTTTTTTCCTCAATTTTCTCCATTTTTATTACTTTTTTATGGTTTCTTGGGTTTTTTTTAATTATTACTCATTTTTATGGTTTAAAATCGATGAGGTCCATATACTTTTTACCTACCAATCTGAGAGATTAAGAAGCCAATCTGTATATGTCAAGCCATTGGTACGTAAACATATGACGCCGTTTATAAACATTTTAGTTTTTTTCAGTATATAAATACACTTATGCATTAGACTATATATGTACGTTTTCATCTTGTCATTTATTTGTTTTCATTTATAAGAACAATATGGTTAGGGTGTCTGACTTTTGCAGCTATTATACATCCGTGTTTTTAATTTTTAATATATATGTATGTATATATATATATATATAGACGTGTGTGAGTATACGTATATGTACATATATGGATATGTATATCCCATTATTCTATTACAAAATACTATAATGTATGTCCTGTGCAAAATATATCATTGTACTATGTTTGATTTCAATGATTTTTATGATTGATTTTTATGATTAATATCATTTCATACTAATTTGTATTTTTAAAAATTGTTTTAGTATTTTTCAAAGTCTTTAGAATTTCTGTCATGTCTTATAACTTATATTTGTAGTATAATTCGTTTTTATGCTTTACGTTTGATGTTTTAAATTTATTAATTTTATGTTTTTAGACCCTGATGAAGGCTGTATAGCCGAAACATGGACCGTGTAGGGTCCCAATAAACTTTCTTTTGGTGCTCTTACTATCGTGGTTTCAGGACTGGTTATTTTTGGACTTTGGCGCTCTTCCACCCTTGTGTGTTTTGATCCCTTCTGCTTAGGTAGCACATGAGTCGTTACTGCTAAGTCAATGGGTGGCGGTAAGGGCTTAGACAATAAATAGGTGCAACTAGTTTTAATTTCAGCGCTCGTCCATTTCCCTGCCCATTAAAAAAAAGCCCTTTTTCCCAGCTGCGGTAAAAAAATGGCCCAGTGCGCACCCAAAACACGTGCCCACACTACCGCAGGCCACTTTTTACCGTGGCTTAGTAAAAGGACCCCAATCTTATTGCATATTATTTTCTGCAGGGTGTTTGTGTGGTTGGTGTGTTTATATTTTTATCATTCTGATGTTTAGGATATAATCTGCTTTGAATTGTGAAGAAGGGTGGAATGTAAACTCTAACCAGTAGTAAATGGTCCCCTTTATTGCCTCCGCTATCCTATTTCTGCCCACAGTAGTAAACATGATATGGATCCCCTTGTGTGCTTGTATCAAAGGGAACAGTGAATAATTCACGAACAACCAATTTGCCTGGGTAAATAATTTTGTAAATTGTTCTACCCATTTATGGGGTAGAGATGTGCATTTATTAGCACACCTTAAAACATTTTGCACAGGCAAATCAATTTAATGCATATTAATCTTTGAATTAAGGTGTGGGCAATTGATTTGCTCTCTTTAAAATTTCATTGTAGCAAATATGTGAAACAAACAAAAAAAGAAAAGACTATGAAATTGGGGGAAAAAATCTGAAAATTGCAAAAACAAATTGAATAATTTTTGCAGGATACGTTCCTAGTATGGGAGATCAAGCTTTGTCAACCGTATTTTGAAGATACACTTGTAAGCACTACTTTCTAACATAGGATGTGAATTAACAGTCAATTAGATTTAAAGTTTCATTTTTAATTTAATCCTCACTACCATGCCTTACTCCCCATTACAGATTGTATTGTAACTATTTAATCATAGTAGATCTTTCAAACAAATCTCATTGTAACTTGCTATAGAAAAGGAATGAGAAGATATAATCAGCCTGTGTTGTGTGTGTTATTTATAGCTGAGTGTACAATGGGCCGGATGTACAGAAGGGTTTTTATTTGTTTCTATGACAAAAGTGTTCCATACATCTGGACTATAATTTATTATGCAGTATCATTCTGTTCCTCTATATACAGTTATCTACAGCACAAGAAAGTTTTCCCTCTTCTGGATAAATGAAGCTGCTACACTGTCAGAAACCACATTAACTGTTTCTGTTCATCTTTTCACTGTTTCAGTTTTTATGATAGTTGAAAAAAAGGGCAAAGGAAATCTTTAATCCCTGGCCCAATGGGACTAAAAAAAACACATTTAAAAAAACACTAAAACATTTTCTGGGCCACCAGACCCCTTATCTGGTTCCCAGCAGGGTCCTCACTTGACTTCCACCGCTGATCCAGGTCGTGGAAGTCAACTACTGTGGCATTCCGCCAGGGTGCCTCTAAAACCTAGGCCCTGGCTTCATTTTGGGCCTAGTGCTGGCTTGGGAGCACTACCATACATGCGTGAAAAGTCACGCATACTCAGAGCCTCCTACTACAGGCTGACTGTGGCCATTTTCTCAGCTTGCCTGGCTGGGAAACAGCACTCCTTGGCTGGGCAGTGTTAGGGGAGGTCGCGAACAGCGTGACCTCCTCCCAGGGGACCCCAGATGCCTCTGGAGCCTGAATGGGACATTCTGCTGGCCACCAATGCCTCTCACTGAGCCAGAAGATGCCCAAAGCCCCCCATAAAACCCCGTACTCCAGGTAAATAATTTTAATTAATCCACTACTACAGTAAGCACTATCCATGTCCTATCTCCACCCATAACCTACCTCATTCCTGTCCCATATCATGCTAAGAAGTTACTCTTATCTCTAATGCTCAGAGCTGCCGTGGTAAGCCAACAGCTCAGAAACCATACCACTGGAACAGCTTAGAAACCTAGCTTGCCAATGCTCACAGGAAATGATACTGAAATTATATGCATGCGGTAAAAGCAAAAGCAAGGGGAGGATGTGCTTAGCACATGTGCAGAAGAACTTCATGGCAAGCTCAGCTCTTGTGCTCATTTGCCTGGCAAACCCAAAAGTGAAGCACACATTGGTGTCTGTTTTCTTTTCCTTTAAATATAAGCATTCATGTTTATTTTTTTAAACTTGGAAGGCATATATTTAAAAGCAGGAATCAGGCACCAATATGTGCTTTCAATTTGGAGTTTTCAATTTAGGGGCTTGCACCGGCTTCCTTGTGCTTCTAAATGATATAAAAAATGGCAGGTGCTTAATAAAGGCAATTACAGATGAGGTCACAAGTAAGAGTGAGGCTTGGCTGCAAGAACACCACAGCATGGCTTGGTTGCAAGAACACCAAAGTGAGGTTTGGCTGCAGGAACCCCAAAGCAAGTCTGGAATGCTGGAACATCAGAATAGGACTGGAATGAACTCTGGAACATGTTTGAAACAGGAAGAAGACAGTCCACAGCAGTCTTAGGGCCTGGTCACCAGAAGGCAAGGTGAGTGTAGGCATGGGATGCAGTCACAATCGTGACACCCAACATGTGCACTAGGATTCATACAAAGTTTCAGGTGGCGTAAGTCCCGATGCCCAACTTTGGATGTGAGAATCTGCTCTAAGTATTATCCTATAAAGGCAATCAGCCTGGACTGCCCATTACAAAATAGCTCTTAGCATAGATTTTTCCCAGTTCCTAAATTTGAGCACCATTTACTAAATCTAGCCCTTAGCATTGGATTTTTAGCAGATTGGCTGTTTTTAATATGTGGAAGATGTTATCTTGGACCTAGGTTAATGGTTAGTATGTACAAAATTCTATGCTAACTGCTTGGCACACCTTAATAACCAGGCCCCTAATTGTAGCAAGCCGACTAATCAGTTTATGTGTGGAACAGGGCATGGGGGAGGGAGATCACAATTAAAGGAACTGGAAAATAGTATGCGGCCATTTAAATACAAATGTCTCTCCAATAAAAATTACACACAATACTAACAACTATTCAAGTATCAAATTCCTTTATTAAGTGTTTCAATAAACAGATGAATTAAAATTAAACTACTAATATATGCCCATCCACTCACCCTGCTGCATACAAATCACATTCACTTCTCTCACACTCTCACCTATCATATACAAATTGCAAACATTAACTTTCTTATAAATATAGCATAATATGCTATATGATATATAGAAGGGGATCCTGACACACTCCATACGCATGGGCGGACGTCGTGATGACATTTCCGCTGTTTAGCTTTGGAGCGTGAGTGAGTTCCCAGCGACCCATGTAAGGCCGGTAAGAGAATTAAGAATTGGGTTTGATGTTAAATGTGATGTAGGTTTTGAAAGAATGTTTGGGTTTAGTCTTGATGTGTATATTTTTTTATTATGCAGACCATCAATCAGATTCAAAATTGACTACTCCCCAGAAAAAGTCAATTTTTTGGACACCACGGTCTCAATCAGTGATGGCTGTATACAAACATCTATATACAAGAAACCCACAGACAGATGTAGCTACCTCCACAACTCCAGCTTCCATCCTTCACATACAAAAAGATCCATCATTTACAGCCAAGCCACAAGATACCACCGTATCTGCTCTGACCCAGGGGACAGAGACAGACACCTTAAAACCCTGACTGAATCTTTCAAACAGAAGGGCTACAACCCCAAAATAATCTCCAAGAATATTGCCTCCTCCATCAAAACACCCAGGGAGAATCTGCTACAGTACAAAAAGAAAAAATCCACAGACAGAATCCCGCTTGTAGTGACATACAATCCAGAGCTGGAAAAACTGAGGAAAATCATAAGAGATCTACAACCTATACTCCAGGAGGATGAATTACTGAAAGAGATATTCCCATCCCCACCAGTACTGGCCTTCCGACAGCCACCCAATTTAAAACACAAGCTAATCAGAAGTAAACTTCCTTCACAGACTGAAAAGGAACAGAAGGGCACACTTCCCTGTAATTTATCCAGTTGCAAACTATGCCAAAATATTTCACAGGACCCCAAAGTCATCCACAAAGGAAAGATATGCAACATAAAGGGATCTTTCACTTGCTCATCTTCCAATGTGGTATATATCATTCAGTGTAAAAAATGTAACGAAGGATGCTATATTGGAGAAACAGGCCAGATGCTTAAGACAAGATTCAATTTACATAGACATCATATGAACAATACTGGTGCCAGCAGGGTTCCCACGCCTGTTGGTCAACATTTTACAGGACCAGGACACTGTACCAGTGATTTCACAGTGAGAATCCTCAAAGGTAACTTTAAAACCATACAAGAACGTAAGACCTTTGAAGTCAGAATGATTGAATATTTTAACACCCAACAGAAAGGACTCAACAAGGATCTGGGGTTCCTAGCCCATTATAAACCATAAAGCTGTATGTCTCTGTTGATCACCCTCCCCTCACCTATCCACACCCACCCTGTTAGAATATCAATGATATGCTTTGATGTCCCCATGCATACTTCCTACCCACCCCCCTCCTCCCACCCTGTCAGACTGTCACAGTAATGCTTGAATGTTTTCACTTATAAACACTGCCAGCTAGCACATTTGCTTATTTCCGATCTGAGGAAGAAGGGCAACCTTCGAAAGCTAATCAAGAAATGTATTAAGTTATGTCCAATAAAAAAGGTATCATCTTATTTTCTTTTCCATGTTTTATTTTGTTTGATTTCTATTGATAGCCTTAAGAGTGGACTAACACGGCTACCACACTCCTCTACTTTTGAATAAATTTTGTATGTTCATTCACTTGTTCTACTTTTTGGTAAAAGAGAGGTCATTTTTTTTTTTTTAATCAGTAGATTTTCTCCATAGTTTGGGAGTTTTTGCTGCTGATTCTTTTTTCCCTCCTCTTTTGTTTCTCTTAAATTGACCAATGATAATATCCCACTCCCATTTAAGATGGTGGGTTTTGCAATACCTTGTGTATTTGTTCCTACTGGGAGATTTGAGGTCTTGTTCGTTTAAAACTTTGTTTGAAATTAAGTTTGATGGTAACAGGTGAATGAGATACAATTTTTCAAACTATTTTTTTTTATTTAGTTTAACACAGTAAGATAACAATATCATATAATATAGTAGATGATGGCAGATAAAGACCTGTATGGTCCATCCAGTTTGCCCAACAAGATAAACTTGTAGTATAAGGTGTGATGAGATACTACTTACTTGATCTTGATTTGTCTTTGCCATTTTCAGAAGACAGACCATAGAAGTCTGCCTAGCATTGGCCTTGTTCTCCAGTTCCTGAAGCTGAATCTGTCTAGCAATGATCAGGGAACAGATCGTAGAAATCTGCCCGGCACTGCTTCCCAATTACTGGTGTTGCCATCTAATCACTGCTAAGTTAGTTTGGTTTCTTGCCTTCCATGCAAGATTCCTTTGTGTTTATCCCACGCATTTTAAAATTCTGCAACAGTTTTCATCACCACCTCCCGCGGGAGGGCACTGCAAGTATCTACCACCCTCAGCTTAGTAAAAGTGCCCCCAAATTAGTAGACATTTCAATACATGACACATTTAGAGGTTCATAATATATTTCTAAAAGGTCTTACCACCATCTAATATTTGTTACCTGGAAACTGCTGTGCAGCCTGCTAATGTTGACAGCTGTTCTCCGTGTTCTTTATGAAAATGGCCCTGGTATTTCATTTGTGACACAGAGTTGTCTGTGCTCTTTCAGGAGGTATTAGTGTCTTAGTGATAAATGATGGCTCTCCAAAAAAGAAAAAGGAATAGGCTCCCTTGGATTTAACACAGACCATTTTATGCTTTACTTGCCAAGACATTTCTTCACTAATATCAAATTATATTTCAGAGAAGTTTTACATTTCTTTCCTTGGTATATTTTTAGTAGCTTTTCTTTTTTAATCACCTTGTATTTTATCTGCATTCCTAACTGTTTCAAAGCCTAATAATAGTATTTCATTCTGAAGCCTTCTTTCTCACATAATTAAGTAATCACTTTAAAGTATAAAATCTGCATCAGTCAAATTCACTAGGGATGTGCATTTCATAGTGTGCCACCGAAAAATTAACAAACCACGCGGTGAAAAAAAACCTCCTGTGCTCCACAATATACCACAGTAACATCACACACAGAGCCAAGATGAAAATGACTCATCATTTTGGGCTCCTTTTACAAAGCCACGCTAGCGATTAACAGTGCGCCAAATGAGAATAAGCCCATTCAATTCATATGGGATTTGTTGCATTTGGTGCGTAGTAATCACTACTGCGGCTTGGTAAAAGGAGCCCTAACTATGGTATGAATGGAAATGGGGGGAAAGACCCCAGAAGCGGAGCCAGGTTGACGGCAAGGGGGGAGCAAAAGCGACGCGAGAGCTGACTTCCGCCGGAGCCGGCGCACATTTTCAATGCAACACGATGAGAAACAAATAGGTGCCAGCATTGGCAGAACTCCATTTGGGGGAGCGGATGCTCCCCTGGCGCCCCACCTAGCTATGCCACTGAAAGACCCCACGTGTTAATTGACACAATATTTTAATATTTAATATTTTAATTTAATATTGAATTTAATATTTTAATATTTTAATTTAATATTTTAATATTTAATATTTTAAAGTATCCTCAATTAGGCAACCAGTTTCTTTCATAGGTCAAAACCCCCCTTTCCAGTTTTTTATATATTTTAACTTTTGCAGTTTTTTTTTATGCTACTAGTGTCCATAACATTAAAAAAACTGCAAATAGAACAATAAACTATGTAACAAAGAACAAAGACACTAATCTGGACCTGACAGTGGCCTTCAATTTCACTTAAGGGCTTCTTCAGGGGCTGTGGTTTTGGTATTTTTGATATTGTGTCTTCAGTGCTACTGTTGCACTTGAGCTTAATCAGCCTGAGGCTTTTAGGCTGAATATTCATGCTTTAAAAACATCCCCAAACCTTAGGGAAATCAATCGGCATCAGAGGTCTTTTTTCTTCTTTTTCCATTTGTACCATAGTTGATGATGTCATTTTCAACTTAATATTGCGCATGCAAAATCACTTAGGACCCCTTTTACCAAGCTGCGGTAAAAGGGGCCCTGCGGTAGCATTAGCACGTGGATTTGCCATGCACAGGTAAAAGGCAAAAAAGAGAAAATGGCTGTGCAGTAAGTACACACGTACCGCATGGCCATTTCCAGCAGGAACCCTTACTGCTGCCTATTTAGGAGGCGATAAGGGCTCCCATGCTAACATGGTGGTAACCAGGCAGCATGCGGCGCTGACAAATTACAGCCGGCTAAGCCCCCAGCACAAAAAACAAATTCTGTGACACCAGAAATGGCATGCAGTGGGGACAGCACTACCGCTGGCTCCCACGGTGGGCCAGAGGTAGTGCCAGATTGGCATGCTGCAATGCCACAGTAGCTGTACTGTGGCATTGTAAAAAGGCCCCTTAATGAGCTTAACATGGGGAAAAAGGCTTACTGTACAATGTGTTAAAGCATTTTGAAGTAAAATGCCTGTCAATTTCAATAGCTGACTCGAAGCATTTAGGTACATAGGAGGATGGGTCAATACATGGAAAAACAAAAGACTATATTGTAACGATGGGCTACATCTCACTGTGGCAGGAAAAAAAATCCTTGGGGGAGAAATTTAGACAACATATTTCTAGGCATTTAAACTAGAAGGCAGGGGTGGCATATGGAGGCAGGTCACTTCAAGTGCTCACCCCCAGCTAAAGCTAAAGACAAGATGTGACAGTAGAAAAGAAAGCAATGAAAACAACAATCTTGGCAAATCACTTCTTACCAACACAGCAGGAAGTGTGACTAAACAAAAAAAGACACATACCACAATCAAGAACGCAAAACCTATACCACGAGAAGCCAAATTGACCCTGTAACATTCTGGCAACAGATCTACAAGAACGAATGGAAAGCATAAACAGTCTCGAAACACTACCTCCTAGATTGGGACAACAGATGCAGAAGCATATTAGACAAAATAGCATCACTACAAACAAGAACCTCATGAAGACACAACTTGATACCATGGTTTAATGAAGAATTGAAAAAACTAAAAACACAAGTTAGGAGGCTTGAATGAGCATGGAATAAAATAAAGGATGAATTACTTAACACATGGAAACAAATGCAAAGAAAATACAAATATGCAATAAGACAAACCAAAAGGTCATACTACAAAAACAAAATAGGGCTAGACTACAAAGACATGCACAAACCTTTCAACTCGTGAACAAACTACTAGATACCACACCAGTTACCACAACCAACACAGACACCCCATCAGCAGACAACCTTGCTAAATACTTCAACGAGAAAATTATAAAGCTAGGAAACACATTACCAATCAATACCATCGACCACGAAAAATTCACTGACTGTCTGGACCCAATCCCCGATGAATATCTAGCAGACCGAATCTGGACAAACTTTGCTCTACTTACCGATGAAACCGTCACCTTAGTGATCAACAGGTTTGCCAAATCCCACTGCAAACTGGCCATATGTCCCAACAACTTAATAAATTCCGCCCCTCAACGCTTCATAGCAGACCTCACGTCACACCTAAACTATATGTTACAACATGGACTCTTCCCTAAGGGTAAAGGATACATACTACTTACCCCAATACCTAAAGATTCAAAGAAAAAACCAAATACTGCCCAGTAGCATCTATCCCTCTGGCAGTCAAACTAATGGAAAGTATGGTAACCAAGCAGCTTACCGACTACTTAAAACAAATTCTCAATACTACATGAATCACAATCAGGATTTCGATCCAACCACAGCACCCAAACCGTACTAATCACTCTCTCAACCAAATTCAAACAAGCTATTGCAACTGGCAATAGTGTACTTCTCCTACAATTTGACATGTCCAGTGCGTTTGACATGGTAAACCATAAAATATTATTAAACATCCTAGAATATTTCGGGATCGGAGGAAGCGTATTTAGTTGGATCAAAGGCTTCCTAACCACAAGAACATAGCAAGTGATATCAAATTCGAATACATCATCACCATGGAAACCAGAATGCGGAGTACCCCAAGGATCACCGCTTTCACCGACCCTTTTTCAACCTAATGATGACACCTCTAGCCAAATCGCTGTCCAACCAAGGACTCAATCCTTACATCTACGCAGATGATGTCACGATCTACATCCCGTTCAAACATGATTTAACAGAAATCACAAATGAAATCAAACACAGCCTCCATATCATGAATTCATGGGTGGATGCATTTCAATTAATGAGACAATGTCTCATCCTCTCATCACAATATAACACAAACAAACCCACCACTATAAACACCCCAGACTACATCCTTCCTGTTTCGGACAGCCTGGAAATTCTCGGAGTTACAATTGACCAAAATCTCACACTAGAAAGCCATGCAAAAAATACAACAAAGAAAACGTTCCATTCAATGTGGAAACTCAAAAGAGTAAAACCTTTCTTCCCAAGAGAAATATTCCGCAGCCTGGTACAATCAATGGTACTAAGCCACCTAGATTACTGCAATGCAATCTATGCCGGATGCAAAGAACAAATCATTAAGAAACTCCAAACTGCCCAAAACACAGCAGCCAGACTCATATTTGGAAAAACGAAATACACCAGCGCAAAACCCCTAAGAGAAAAACTACACTGGCTCCCACTTAAAGAAGTATTGCGTTCAAAATCTGCACCCTGGTTCATAAAATCATTCATGTTGAGACCCCGGTCTACATGTCAGGCCTCATAGACTTACCAACCAGGAACACAAAAAGGTCAGCATGTACATTCCTGAATCTCCACTACCCCAGCTGCAAAGGACTAAAGTATAAATCAGCATATGCATCCAGCTTCTCCTACATAGGCACACAACTATGGAATGCACTACCAAACACCATAGTAACAATACACGACCTAACAAACTTCCAAAAATCACTAAAGACCAACCTGTTTAAGAAGGCATACCATAATGATCCATTCTAAATACCAGACAACAAAACTTATACCAGAACTGGACAAAACCGAACTCTCTATACATGACTACTTCATTACTTTGTCACTAATGAACTTTAACGCAATACCACTTTATTTCTCATTCCGGAAATGAATTCTCTGTACTTGACTGCCTAACTTACTCTGTCGCTTATGAACTTTAATGCAATACCACTTTATATTTTTAATTCCAGAAATGGCGATCACCATTACGGAACAATATAAGCCACATTGAGCCTGCAAATAGGTGGGAAAATGTGGGATACAAATGCAACAAATAAATTAAATAAATAAATAAATCTACACACTGAGATTTTTTACCAGGCTTCCGTTTGCATAAATGGATGCGCACAGATGTAGGTGTTAAAATATCAACTAATAATATTCTATAATCGGTGCCTAAATGTAGGTGCCGATTATAGAATATGCTTAGTCGGCACTGATTATGGTGCCGATTTTTTTTTAGGTGCCATATATAGAATCTCCTCCTTAATGTGTCAGAGCCCCTTAATGTGTCAATGTACTCATTAATGTGTGTACATTTGATCTGCATCCTCTAAATGTTCCAATACACATTAAACTTTTTTTTTTAATTGAACCATCTGAAATAAATGTTTTAAAAAAATCCTAAAAATAATTCCAAGAATGAACTAAAAATGTTCTTCCTGTGCGCATTTCTAAAATTTATTGAACCAATGAGGTCCAGATGACTGAAACATTTTGGAGCGGATTTTTTGATTTATTATCTTTGCCATTTTTGTGGCTCACTAAAAAATAACAAATTGAAAAAGTCCAGTAAGCTTCCTAGATTTTGCTTCACACAATCAGTGGGCAGAATAAAATTACCTTTACATAAATAAATAACAGCTGTTGGGCAGGTTCAGTTTGCAGTGATTTAGCCATATTGAACCACTTCAAATTTGATAAAGCACTTCAATTTCAGAAGTGAGTCAAATAGCATCCTCACCCTTCGATGCAGCTCTTTGGTTAATTACTTTGCAGAGCCTTCGGCTGCCATGGCAATCTTCAGCGGTGTTTCTTTGTCTGTACTAAATTTGTCTTGTCTCCCTGTAATGCCAGACATTATCTTCCATTCTTTTACTCACTGCAGTGGTGCAAATTATAACAGGAGCTCACATCCTTAGGCAAGAAAAGGAATGCAAATTGCCAGGGCCAAAGAGAGGAATGACTGATATTTTCACATTCCTCTTAAAAGTCTCAGTCTGGAAACCTGAAAAAGATTCAAGAAAACAAGAACTTTCTGTACTCTTTTGACAATTTTACAACAATGCAGACTTGCCTAATGCATCTACAAGGTGCTAGAAGTCAACTCAGAGAGTCGTGTGTATCCTTGATGTTCATTTTAAGAAAGAGAGAGAGAGTGGTTGATATTCACAAGGAGTTACGTGATTAAGTTTGAAGTTAACCTCCTGAATCACAGAGACTGTGCACAGGGCAAAACATTTTGGTTTGTTTTTGGCTTATTTGGCTTTTTCTCTCAGTTTTGGAAGTTTTAGTTAGTTCATTTAACACATTTGTTTTAATAAAAGTTTTAAATATTGTGTTAGCAATGTTTAATGTGTAAATTGATTAAGAGGCTCATTTAAAAAAGAAAATCATAAGGTGGTAGCTGGAGGTTTTTCTCTCAAAAACGTCCACGTTGCGATTTTCGACACTCAAATTTTAGACTTTTTTCTCCACAGTTCGTTCAAATTTCAAGGGGGCATGTTGGGTGTGTGTTTTGGGTGGGACAAGTGCAGCACCAAAACTTAGACGTTTTTCTGCAATAATTAAACAAAATGAAAACATCTAGGGCCAAAATTAAGACTTTTTGGCTAGACTTGTTTCAATCATGAAGTGACCAAAAGGTGCCCTAAATGACCAAATGACCACTGGAGGAATTAAGGCATAACCCCATTTACTTCCCCAGTGGTCACAGACCCCCCCTACCACCCCCCTAAGATATGAAAGAAACAGTTCATTCCAGCCTCTATGATAGCTTCAGATATGATGACCATTCTTGTTAGAGAAGCAGGCAGGTTCCAGGAGAAGCCTAGTGGTTGGTGCAGTGGACTGCAGAGAAGGGGACCCAGGCTCATATCCCACTCTAACTGGTACAGTTGTGGTGGGACATGTGAGACCTCCAAAAACCACTAAATACCTACTGTACCTATATATATGTGCCACCTGCAAACTTGAGGGCTATTCTTATTATGTACAGTGATGTACTGTAAGTTTTTCTCTGTTCCTGGAGGGCTCACCATACAATATAAAGGGGTTATGGTGAGATGTGTACCTGGCACCTTTTATGTGAAGTCTACTGCAGTGTCCCCACTACTCTGCTGGGATGTCTGTGTGGCTAGTCTACTAAGAATGATGGCCACTAGACATCCTAATGGCTGGTTTCTGGACATTTTTCTCTTGGATTTTATTTTCCAATATAGTCCCAAAAGAAAACACACTCAGAGGTCCTTTTACTAAGCCGTGTAGGTACCTCTGTACACCCAACGCGTGTCAATTCAGAGTTGCCACCCAGCTACCGCATGGCCTGGGCGGTAATTTCATTTTTTACATGCGTCCATTATGCACGCTGGAAAATCATTTTTATTTTCTAGTGTGTGGCGTAAACCGGGTGGTAATCGTCATTCTATACGTGTAAACAATTGCTGCATGGTTACCATGTGAGACCTTACTGGTAAGTCAATAGGTGGTATTAAGGTCTCAGACCCAAAATGGACGCACGCCAATTTTTACTTTGCCATACATCCATTTTCGGCAAAAATATAAAGGCCTTTTTTTTACAGGCGCACTGAAAAATGGATCTTTGCGTTCCCAAAACACGCACCTACACTAGCGCAGCCCATTTTTTGGCGCACCTTAGTAAAAGGACCCCTGAGTACAAAGGACTAGATTCTATGTATGGTGCTGAAAAATTGGTGCAGAAAAAACATGTTTAGCGCTAGTCTATAAACTGCCTAATGAATGGCGTGGTTTATAGAATATGCATAGCACCCAGATTTACAATTAAATGTAGGTGCAACCATTTACACCAACTAAAACCTGGTGTAAATGCCCATGCCTAACTTAGTACACGTACATTTGGGGAATACCCAAGACTTGCCCATGCCCCTCCCATAGTCACTCCCCTTTTGAGATTTGCATATTAGAATTTACGTGCACCAGTTTACAGAATATGCTTAGAAAGTTATGCATATAAATTCTAATTAGTGCCAATAATTGCTCGCTATTGCCCAATTATCAATGCTGATCAACTTGTTAAACAATTAAGTTATGCACGCAATTTGGCCGCAGTGCCAAAATTTGTGCACGTAACTTTAGTCACCATATATAGAATCTGTGGGAAAATTTCTAGAAAAGGGTGTTTTTTGAACCAAAAAACCATCAAAGGCTTTTTCTGGTTTGAAAGTGACTGTTTGCCTGTCAATTTTTGGACATTTTTAGCAAAATATCCAAAACTGGACTTAGAGGTTTTATCAAAATTGCCCCTCCACATGTACATTAATTTGCAGATCTGAGTACTTGCAGACCAAGCATAGGGAGGAATATACAATTGGAAGGAGAAGGGGAGAAGCTGACCAAGGGATCGGGCACTCCTGAATGCAACCTATATGCGAGTCATGATATTTTCTTAGTACTTAAGGGGAAAGTTAGGGTTGTGACTTAAATAAGGGCAACTTATATGCAACTAACAATGGTATATATTAAAGATATTGTGGAGACCAACAATATAACAGAGTTCAACAGGTGAACAAAAGCAGTTTTGGAGTATGGGCTGATGCTAGAACCACTGATATTACCTTGGGTAACTGTAAATGCTGGAAAGTAGTTTGATTTCTCTGTCAAATCCTTCTAGAATGGATATGATTCTTCAGGATAGGTGACTTCATTCAAGCTAAGTACCTAATCCTGGAGTGTTTGAACATAATATGCTTTAGAAATATTTGAGCTTTTGATACCCTGAGTTAGTGGGGTTTGATTTTTGCACATTTTGTATGTTTTGAAGAAGAGGGAAGGTTTTTTCAGCCAATGATGATGAACAGATCATATTGATCACTTTCAGCTCCTTAGACCAGCTGGTCTGGAGCTCTTTGAGGCTGTTTCCTTCCCTTTAATATAATGTGCTTTATCTTCACATACTTTTTTTTGCCATTATAGCGGGTCAAGTTTATTGCTGCGTATTTAAGATTTTTGACTTGTTTGGTTCCACATCCACCTAAGTTGTTTTGTAGTGGATTATGATTAAGTAAAAACAGAACTGAAAACAAATGGAACCACATGTCAACCCCAGTCAGAGAGAGAGAGAGAGAGAGAGAGAGAGAGAGAGAGAGAGAGAGAGAGAGAGAGAGAGAGAGAGAGAGAGAGAGATGAGGGAATGATGTCATGTTGAAACTGGGAAGGACTAAATGTTTGGGTTTTGGAACACACCTGAAGAGAAACCTCCTCAGGAGGGACTGGTACAACTTCTCTCTCTCTCTCTCTCTCTCACCCAGGGAAATTGTCGGTGCATGCTGTCTCGGGATCTGACATCAACCCTTTTATAAGGGTTGTCATTTTCTTCCATTGCAGTCTTCCTACTGCCATCAAATGTAGAACGGCAACTTACCAACATCTATTTTGTAGACAGTAAGGACTCACACGGTAAACCTGTGCTAACCACTTAGCGAGTGGTAATGTAGCTGTGCTAACTGATTACACAAGGTCACCCACTCTCCACCCCCCTGACATGCCTGTCCAAAAACATTTGAAATTATTAGCATCCCGATTAGCACATGCAGATTTTGAAACTTACCATAGGCTGAGCTTGCTACTGTCACACACAGGATGTTAAATTAGATGGATCTATGATGTGGTCTATTTTTCCAGATCTATTTTTATGGGATAAAAAAAAATCATATTGTACCTATGTTCAATACCTCATTGGCCAAATAATGCATCTATGTCTCTACAAGGGCTTCATTCTTCATTAAGTTCACCTTAAAGGAGGCATATTTTCAAAGCACTTTGGGAGGCTAAGTTCCATAGGTTTCTATGGAACTTTGGGAGGCTAAGTGCTTTGAAAATGAGCTTGCTTGTGTTCTTGAGAACAAGTAAGGAATAAATATTTATTGGTACTTATATCCCACACTAGCCGAAAACATTATCAGTCAACAGTCAAGGTATATTAGAAACAACAACTAACACGGTATAATAATTCTCGCTATTAATGTACAAAAATGTCAAAGTATCCAACTGTTCCACAATTGACATTTAAATTTTATCTTTTATATTCATAGTTATTTTTAAAGAATAATATGTTCTCCTTTTTTCAAAGAATAATAAATTCTGTGGGTTAGATTTAAAACAAAACCCCAGGTATTTCTGAATAAAGCTTCAAACTAGGTCGTGTTTTCATTCACTGGTGGTGTATCCTCATGATTGCTTTTGAAATCACCCCCCAATACTGCCAGCCTTACTGCATTATGAAATCTTGGTCAAACTGAGTAAGAGGATTAGGGGTTCCAATGAAGAAGAGAATGAGTATTTCAGGGTGGAAGGTCTGGGGGAGGAGGCGAGTAAGAGAACTAGAGGGTAGCAGAGATGGAGGAAGTGATATTACAGTGAGTATGGGAAGATCACAGAGGATGTGGGTTCTGAGTAGAGAGCTGCACGGCTTCCGTCCCCGCGGGAATCCCGCGGAACCCGCGGGATTCACGTGGGGACGGAGGCAGTTCCTGCGGGGTTCCCGCGGGGATGGAAGCAGTTCTGCGGGGTTCCCGCGGGGACGGAGGCAGTTCCTGCGGGGTTCCCGCGGGGATGGAACCAGTTCTGTGGGCTTCCCGTGGAAGTGTAAGCTGCACCTGCACCAGCCTCTCATCTACCGAATACCAATTTATTTGAGTGCTGTCTCCTCCTCCTCCTCCTCTTCTTCCTTGCTTTAACAGCATAAATGTGGAAAGTCTTCCATTAAGGAGGTGGTAGAGTCACAAATGATGACGGAATTCAAAAAGGCGTGCTAACCTTAAATGGCTGCATGTGTGTGGATATGTCAAGTGACACTTAGATGGCGACTCTGGCTGTGATGAACTAGAGCTGATACCTGGCAGACTTATATGGTCTGTGTCTCATACATGGCAATCTGGTGTAGGATGGGCTGGAAAGGGCTTAGACAGCAACTTCAGTGGCTGGAACATGAGGACAGTGCTGGACAGACTTTTATGGTCTGTGTCCCACAAATGAGAACATGAATAGGCTGGAGTGGGCTTCGATGGCAACTCCAGCAGTTGGAACATAAGGATGGGGCCAGATAGACTTCTGTGGTCTTTGTTCCAGAAACACGAAAGAAAGACCATAATCAAGTAGATAATATCACACTCGTTGATTTAATGATAAATTGATCATGAGTGTTACTATTGGGCAGTGGATGGACTGTTCAGGTCTATTTGCTGTCACTTACTATGTTACTATTAATCCTCTTTGCTCCCAGGCTGGTGCACAGACCTCAGCTCTGACACAGGCACGAGAATCAGATTTCACCTGACCAACTGGCGCGTGCATGTGGCGACCTCTCAGCACACACTGCCAGTGAATCAGAGACAAATCTTACATGTGCGCACCAGAGTGTTCCAAGTTCCAACTTCCGTTCCTTTCTTGCCTACAGTGCTGTGGCTCAAATCCAGAGAGAGACTGAGGGAGCTGACTGGAACTTTCTTTTATGTACTATTAAATTCTTACGGGGATGGGTGGGGATGAGTTAAATTCTTGCGGGGACGGGTGGGGACGGGTTGGGATGGTTTAAATTTTTGCGGGGATGGGTGGGGATGGGTAAGATTCCAGTGGGGATGGGTGGGGACGGGTAAGATTCCAGCAGGGACGGGCGGGGATGGGTAAGATTTCTGTCCCCGTGCAACTCTCTAGTTCTGAGTGAAGAAAGTGTATGGATTTGAGTTTATTTTATGATGCGTATTATAATTTGCCTGGAGTTCCATGACTAAATATGCAACCACATTTTTGTAAACAAAAATAAATAATATCTGAGCAGGTTCAGAGCATGAGTAAGGGGTCTGGGAATGCTTCAGTGGAAGTGAAAGTGAGAGAAGGAATCCATATTAGATATGTAAGAGTGACTCCTTCCTTCTTCCCTCTTCTCTCCCCTCCTGATCCTAAATCTCACTCTTCCTGGTCTTTCTGCCCCCATCACTCACCTCTCCCTGTGGTCTTCCTCTCTCTGCTCCCTGATGCCCCTTCTTCCCCACTCTCTGTGCTTTTATGCCCTATGCTGCTTCCTCTCCTTCCTGAAGTTCTCTTCCCATCCCCCCTTGGGGATCACTTTTTTTCTTCCCCAGCCCCAGGTTCTCTCTTCTTTCTCCCCATCTGTCTTCTGAGCAGTGATCACTAGGATCCTTTTCCACCCCCTCACTCCCAGGCACATAAATGCCAAGAAACAGCTATTTTTATAAAGAAAATACAAATTAACATTACTTAATCTGCAAATTTTGCAAATGCTCCAAATAAGTACCATAGGATTTTGAAAGAATCTGCTCCAGGAAACTAGGAGCTCTGCATATAAGCCTTATTTAAAAAGTACTTCTTCCTGTTCTGAGCCTACTTATAATAAAATCTTTGAACATGGCTTATGCTGTTAATACATGGGTTTAGATTTACAGCCTGTAGAGTCATAAGTGGATACTGCTCACAGAGCAGAAAGGTTTGTGGATGTTCTAAATGGATGTTATATGATAGCTCTATATTCAGTAGGGATTTTAGATTAATTAGGTCAATAGATCCCAAACCCAATCTGGAGGAACCCCAGCTAATAAGGTTTGTTAGGATATCCAGGATGAATATTCATGAGAGAGATGTGCATGAAAATCTCTCTCATGAATATTCATTGTGGATATCCTGAAACCCGGACTGGCTGGAGTGCCCTCAGAAACAGGTTTGGGAACCACTGAGTTAGGTAGCAGGGGAACTGTGAGAAATCTTCCTTTACTGCAATCCCAACAAGGGATGACCTTCGAGATATGAGGGTCCTAGAGTGAATAATCTGGAGCAGATACTCCTTCAACCATGAGAATGAAGAGTGGGAGGAGGAAGAGGTCACCCTGAAGATTGAGTATGGGTCCCTATCCGTACCAGAAGTGTAGGGTTGAGTCAATTCACTCATCTCTTGTAAGATAGTCATACCTTCCAAGCTTCCTTATTTTCCCATTCCTGAATCCTAACTATTCCTGCATCTCTAGCCTGATGCTTTTTCCTCTAACCCCACCCCGTGGGGGCCTCCCAGACAGCAGAAGGGTGTGGCTGGAAGTCTGGCACCTCTAACTGTTCCTGTTGCTGTGAGCTGCTCTCCCTCTTCTGCAGGTCAGATCAACTAATAGGTGGGAGTAAGAGGGGAAACCAGCAAGAGCAAGCTAGAAGTGCTGGCCCCACTCTCATGCTGGACTCTTTTGGCTCCAGTGGAGTGCAACAAGCAGAGTGTTTTTTTTGTTTGTTTGTTTTAAATGTACAGGCTACACTAGGTCAGAGCAGTACAGAGATAGCCTGTGTCACATGGAAGAGGGAACAGCATAATGATGACAAGGGACAGTGTTATCACAGTAACATGAGACAAAAAAGTGAGGAGAATGAATGAGGATACTAAAAAAATTGTTTATTCACATAAAAAAATGAATAAACAATTTTTTTTGGTATCCTCATTCATTCTCCTCACTTTTTTGTCTCATATCTCATGGTTTCGTGAGGGTTTTTACCTCCTTTTTGTTGTATCACAGTGACATGCCCTCAAAACCATATGGCCCATGGTGGTCACTCCAGTTCACCTTCTCTAGGGATGCGCAGTTGTTGGTGGGCATTCAGTTATTACTTTAGTGCATGCTAAATCAATTTAACATGTGTTAAGTCAATTAAACATACATTAAAAAGTTCTAACAAATATCAAAAGATTTTTATTAAATATGTGAAATGAACAACAACAAAAAAACCTTGACATTTTGGGTGGGGGTGGGGAGTCTGAAAATGACTTGCATAGAAAAAAATTTGGTTCATTTACAAGTCCCTAATAATTTCACTTAGTGTTGTTCAAAGTACAGTGAAGAAACATGAATAAATTTATTTAAGTGAAAATAAAAAAGTCATTGCCTAATATAATACTTTTTAAGTAAAGGTACTGCAACTACAATGGGATAAAAATGTTAACAATGGCTACATTCAAGAGCTTTATTGCTCTACAATTCAATCCACTTTGCTTTATGTAAAACTAAGGTTTGAAAACGAGTCAGTCATGTGGGTGTGCTTGTGAGTCATTACTAAACCAGCACAGCTAAAAAGGTGTTCAACAACTGAACTAGCAGAAAGTACAGTGTTCTGTCTGATAAAAAGTTCCTTCAAATTAGGCCAGGCTGCAATACTACTGTCTTCTGGGTCTGCAGGTATTGATCAAGGGACTATATCTGAAACACTTGACTGTCTTACAGAAAAGAATTCTTTATCATGGCCATTATCTGATTAGTGATGGTCTGCCTACATGGAGGAACACTGAGATCCCAGGAGAAGAGAAGAATGCAGAGACATGAAAAGAGTGGGACAGCTTACCGCATGCCGAATTTGCAGTGTTCTAACAAAGCTCTTTCTAAAGACCAGATTTCTACATTTGCTTGTACCAACATTATTTATCCTTTGATGGTCTTTCACATATCATACAAAGACTCCTGAAGCAGGCTTTCTGCCGAAAAACAGTACTGTGTCGAGTCTTTTACCAATAAACGTCTTACCAACATTTGAAGTCTCCTTGTTTGTCCCTCGTCAGCCTGGTCTATTTCCCACTCTTTTTGTCTCTCTGCATTATCTGCATTAGACATAGTGCTAATTTATTATTTGCTTGCATCTTCATCTTTATCAGTTCAGAGAAGGCTTTCACAAAGTTGGAATAATTCTCTTGTTTTAATAGCTTTTCGGCAGATAGCAAACTCTATATTAATGTCTTCAAGAACTGATGCAAGAGCAGCAAATGCATGTAAACCATTCAGTATTCTTAAGGACAGATGAGGATATTCAGGGTACCCGGAAAGGGCTCAGCACTGAATACCTGGGTCTAAATAAAGTCAGCTACGGTCATCATTAAAAGAAACACTGACCACTGCCAGCTGAATATTGACCAATAAATTAGTTTCACTCCTTAATAGTGGGGGGCTAGAAGAGAAGTCCATTCCCATGGAAAGTCTTAGGAAAAACAGCATCCTAAGCAAGAGCTAAAAATACAAATATAACATTTAATTATAGACTTTTACATCAGGTACTGAAATTTCACATCTCCTATCCCATTACCTAGAACTGATAATGGACTGTAAACCAACCCCTTGCCCACTCAGGAGCTTAGAGGATAAGTGCAGCAGTGCGCTGTTTAAATCTTGTATGTTTCATTTTGTGAATAGTGAGCAATATCTTCTGACAGAAGCTTTTACCACACTCAGCACATGTGAATGGTTTTACTCCTGTGTGGATTCTCTGGTGCTTTGTTAGCTGTGATTTATGAATAATGCTTTTTCTACATTTTGTGCATTTAGATGGTCTCATTCCATGCTGTTTTGACAATATTTCCGGCAACTGAAACTTTTCTTACACTTTGTACTTGAAACTAATCTCGTTCCTGGTGAAATTTTGCATTTCTTGTGGAGCTTCCTTCCTAGTTGAAGTTACTTTCATAACCAGGACATGAATATATTCTATTATCAGTGTTTTTCTGATATTCTGTAATGTTTGCTTTATTGATACAGCTTTTCCCATATTCTATACTTGTGCATATTCCTGTATCTTTATTACTTTTCAGGTGCTACATTAGCTCTTTCTTCATACTGAAATCTTTCTCATACTTAGAACATGTAAAATGTGTCTCTCCTATACATGTTTCCTGTTCTTCTAGTTCTCCCTTTTGACTGAAGGTTTTTCCACAGTCTGTACATTTAGATGGTCTCTCTTCAGTGTCAGATCCCTCTGGTAATGTCTCTGCTAGGAGGTCAGGCATGGGCTCACTATCCTGACACTCTTAAGAGCTGTGTGATCTGCATAGGCCTTTAACATATATATACATGAAAGGTATTCTGCTTTCTGTCTTCAGGGTCCATAGATATAACATAGTTTGTATAATTCAGGCACCTTAAGACCTTGAAAGGTCCCACCCAATTAGCTTGAAGTTTATTCTGACAAACTGGGAATAAAGCAAGTACCTGCTGGCCCTCAAAAAATTCTCTCTATTTTGGGCCTTAGAATCATACCAGGTCTTTTGCTTAGTTTGGGCTGCCTGCAAGTTATCTCTGAAAAAGCCCACAAGTTCTTCTAATCTCTGCCGCATATTAACAACATATTCAATTTCAGGGGTGTCAGAGGTATCAACTTTCCCCTCCCAATGCTCTCTTAAGTCAAGGGGCCCTTTCACCCTCTGGCCATAAAGCAACTTAAATGGGAAGAACCCTATAGATTCCTGAGTTACCTCTCTGCATGCAAACCAGGAGCGTAGCCAGACATCGGTGGGAGGAGGGTCCAGAGCCCAAGGTGGGGGGGGGCACATTTTAGCCACCTCCCCCAGCTGCCGACCCCCTCGTCGCCGACCCTCCTCCGCCACTTTCGACCCCCCCCCCCACCACCGCCACCCCTCCCCCACCACTTTTGACCCCCCCCCCCCCCCCGCAGCCACTGCCGCCTCAAGGTACCTTTGCTGGCAGAGGTCCCCAACCCCAGCCAGCTGAAGTCTTCTTCAGCGCCGGTCTCCAGTGCATTCGCTGATCTGTGCTATGAGTCCTGACGTCCTGGCTGTGGCGGCAGGGGGGGGGGAGTCGAAAGTGGTGGGGGAGGGTTGGCAGGGGGGTCGAAAGTAGAGGGGGCCAGCACTAAATCTGTGGGGGCCCATGCCCCTGTGGCCCACCTAGCTACACCCCTGATGCAAACAGTAGGTAGGGCAAGTATTTCTACCAGTCTGAGTTTCCTGCCTCTATAAAAGTCTTTAACA
Source organism: Microcaecilia unicolor (assembly GCF_901765095.1). NCBI lineage: Eukaryota > Metazoa > Chordata > Amphibia > Gymnophiona > Siphonopidae > Microcaecilia > Microcaecilia unicolor. The sequence goes on from NC_044033.1 coordinate 115,872,436, forward strand.
TATGCTTTAATGTACCATTAAATCTCTCCACCAACCTATTAGTTTCAGGGTGATATGGTGTGGTATGTACAGATTTCACTCCACAGTGTGCCCACAGATTCTGGATCAACTCAGACATAAACTGTGTCCCTTTGGTCTGAGAGTATTTCTCATGGATATCCTACCTGGGAAAATATTTCTAGCAGGGCAGTGGCAATTTTCTCTGATTCTATGGAGGATAAGGCTACCGCTTCAGGATATTTGGTAGCAAAGTCCACCACTGTCAATATATATCTTTTCCCAGTCTGGCTAGGGACAGCTAGAGGCCCCACTATATCCACAGCTATTCTCTGAAAGGGCTCACTGATAATGGGTAAAGGTTTCAGGGGAGCTCGGGGGTGATCTTGGGTCTTACCCACTCTTTGGCATGCATCACAGGTTCGGCAGTAGTCACCTACGGCTCGAGATACTCCCAGCCAATAGACGTTGTGTCAATTTAGTGCATGTGCGTGTCGCCCACTGATGTCATGCTAGTGGAATGTCCTGTGCAATCTGTAGAAGTTGTTTTCTGTAGGCCCTGGACACTATTAACTGCTTGCCTGATGTCCAGGGCCTATTAGGATTAGGAGGATCAGTCTCTCTGTAGAACAAGCCTCCTTTCCATAGGATATGATCTTTATCAGTCTCATTGGTTGGTTGACCAGCCTTCTGCCTCAGGGCTTCCAGGTCAGGGTCAGAGCGCTGTGCTTCCTGAAAAGCATGTCTCTGTCATATATCACTATCCATATCTGGAAGGGTCTCTGCTGCTGACTCTGACACATCAGGGTCATCAGTCTAATCAACAGGTATGTCAGTTAAGTCAGGCTGTTCCATACTCACGGCCCTGGTCAGCTCTGGAACTGGTGCTGCTGGAAGTACTGGAGCGTCTCCTCCTGTTGCTTGGTCAACTTGTCCCACTTGGACTGGCTCAGGATCTGGAACTAGAGAAGTGATCTCTGCTGCTTCTGCCTGCTGGGCTGCCCGGGCCTAACTATGGGTCACCATAGTGGAAATGCTGGCTTCGCTATCAAGAGTAATGTTCTTTGGACCCATGTCAGTCCCATACAGCGTTGGTACTAGCATGTTTTTCATTATGCTTACTTCTCTGTATCCAGGCTTGGTACCCCAATCCAGGAATACTTGAGCAATGGGTATAGTCTCTTTGGATCCATTTGCTAGCACAACCTCTGCAGTGCACCCTGGTAGAATAGTATCTTACGGCACTAGTTCTGGTCGTAACAAAGTCATGCTAGAGCCAGTGTCCACAAACCCAGCTTCCTGGGTCTGATTCACAGTTACTGAAGTGCTGTAGTGTTGTGGAAATCCATCTGCTTCCTTGCTTGATGAATGGCCAGTACCTTTTTGTGCTGTGGCAACTGCGTGGGTCTCCTTCATGGTACTGAGGCCACAAAAGCCGCCAGCCTTGGTGCAGGAACTGAAATGCTCTTTAATGCTGGTTTGGGATTATCTGTGCAATCCACTTTGAAATGTCCTGTATGCCCACACTGATAAAAAGACGCTCATGCCTGAAGTCTTTAGGTTTTTTGGGAACACTGGAGGGTTTCCTGACAGTCTTTGAGGTTGCAGGAATATCTGGCTTAGGGACCTGGCTGCCCTTAGATTCTGGCTGCTGCGGATAAGGACGGCTTCTCTTTGCCAACCAGGGACGGTTCGCCATAAAGATGTCAGCCAACTCAGACGCCTACTCTGGAGTATGGGGCTGGTAATCTTGAACATGTTCCCTCTCTTCTGGATGGCAACACTGAAGAAACTGTTCCAGGACCATCAGGTTTTGGCAGTCCTCCAGGGTTTTAACTTCAGCTCCACTGAGCCACCGCTGCTGCTTGTATCTTAACTGGATCACAAACCTGCTGTGAGTATCATCTGCCCCCTTCTGCAAAGTCTGGAACTTTAGTCTGTAGGTCTTGGGAGTAATGGCATAATGATTCAACAAAGCTTTGTGCACCTCCTCAAACTTGGAGCATGTCTCCATGGACAGTCTTTGGCATGCCTCAAGTGCTCTACCAGTGAGCTTTCCTCCCAGATAGCGCACCCAGACTTTCTGAGGAATCTCATTGAGGTGGCAAATTTTTTCAAAAGAAGTTAGGTATCTATCTATGTCACCTCTGGTATCATCAAACTATGAAAACAAGTTGGGCCCGATCCGGGCTGTGGATCCTGCCTCGGGTCTTGGCGCTGGGGTTGGGCTTGAGCTTTGGATATGAGCCATTTCCATCTTTAATTTCTGCAGCTGGAACTCCCGCTCCTCTCACCACTGTCGTTCATGCTCTTCCTGGTCCTCTCGCCACTGCTGCTGTTCCTGGTCTTCACCACAGCTGGTCTAGCTACTGTTGCTCTAGCATGTAGATCTGCCGAATCTCAGATGTTGTGGCATCTGGCCCTCCCAACTCACAGGCCTCTGCCCACAAGGGGTCTGCTCTCCCTGCAGGAGATCTCTGTGCAGGCTGGTCCTGCAGCTCCTCCCCAATGAGGTTATCTAGTTGCTCTTGTGTTAGGTTAGGCATCTCTAGTGCCTGCTGGCCGCTGACAGTTGTGATCAGCACGCTGCTAATTTCCTAACGCTACCAAAAACGAATCTGAACAGGAAAGGGACTCTGTTACTGCTGCATTGTTCACTGTGCTCTATGTCTGGAGGTTACAGATAAAAAAAAAAAAAGACTCTGAACCACTCAGTGGATGGTGAACCTCACTCCATGCACCGAATCTAACAATCCCACCATTCTGCCACCTAAAAAGAAGGCAAGGTTTGTCATGAAATGCTTAGCCACCCACCTGGGGTTACCCCGTTGGCACTTAGAGGCTCTATCCCCAGCACAGCTCAGGTCTGGCTGCACCTGCAGCTTGTGCTCTACACTAGCACCCTCCTCCCACTGACTGGGTCACCACGGCCTCTGGGCGAGTCTCCCGCTCTCAAATTATCCCCAGTGAAAGCACTCACAGATCCATCACACAAACCACCAGGATTCTTTATCAGTCCAGACAGGCAGAGGCAATAAATATATTGAACAATGAACAGAAAATGTGCAATCAGTAAACAATAACAGGTAACTGAAATATGGATCAATTATAACACTAACTAAACATTTGATTACTTTCTAAAAAGTACCTGGAGAGATTAGGACATATAGCTGCTCATCAGCTATCAAATATAACTGTTCTTTACAGGGCTTCAGCAAAGAGCTCTCTCTCTCTCTCTTCGCCCGGGTTGAAACTGGGGAAAAAAATCAGTAAAGTTCTACAACAACAAAAAAAAAAATCTCCTGGGCCAATCAGAGTCAAGTTAAAAAAAACAACAACAACAAACTGGTTACTGGGATTTCCTTTATCTGTGAGCTAACTAAAAGAAAGAGCGGTCAGTTCTTTGTAACAGCTGTAAGCATAAACATTCACCACCTGCTGGCCAAACTAGAGAAATACACTTTTGAATCAATTTAGACAATTTTACAGGCTTAAAACACACTGTTCCTTTTCTCCGGACACCCTGTGACAGAACACACTGTTCTGTCACAAGGTGCCCAGAGAAAAGAAAGCAAGGAGTGAAGGAGAAGACTTGGAGAGTCAGGGTACTGGGGCTAAGAGGAGCCCGTCCCAGTGACCAGGGTGATTCCAGGAAAGCGAACACTGCTGGAGAGGATCAAACCAAGAGGGTTTGAGTCCATCAAGGGAGTGTTTCTGAGGTCTAGAGAAGAAGCATATATTGATACCAAGAGACTACTCAGTGCAAACTGAACAGAGGAACTGTATATATCTGTACATACATTTAATTGTTCAGATTGTCTCTATATATATGCCTGCAACTGAAGGAGATGGGATTCCTTCTTGAGGAACCAAAGGAGAGCGAGGAAGGATCTGGTGAAGTTCTTTTGTTGTTGGACTATTCTACTATTGAATTGACTGAAGTTACTGGTTGTAGAGTTGAAATAAAGCATTTGTTTTCATTATAAACTGCGGACTGTGGCGTGATTATTTTAGACTGAACTGTGTGTGGCTGTCCCTTCAAGACAGCCTATGCTTAACTACTAGCTTGCTTCCCACAGGGGGTTTGAACCTGAACCAGAGTTTCCTGGGGGAGGAGAGGGTTATCTCACCCACTAACACTTCTTTCCCTAAGTGGAAGCACTGCACACCAAATGAGTGACTGAGCAAGGGTCTGATTGAGTCTGCCCTCCGTGGAGGTTTCAGTCTACTCGTATCCTGGACCCAGAAGTGCTCAAGCAAAGGGGTGTTACATAAATATTTTAAATAAATGAATGAGAAGCCTTCCCCCATTCCTGGTGCCGTTGGGGTGGAGGTCAGGGAATGGAGGTGGGGCACCGGGGCAGGGCATGTGGTGAACTACCAGGGGCACAATCTCATTCCTTGCCTCAGGTAGCAGATTGCCTTTAGCTGCCTCTGCATATGATCTCTCTCTACTGCCATTTTTTATGTTTATATCCTTGAATTACATATACAGCAACAATCTCTTCACATCTTATTTCTAGGCAGAGCTTCTAGCTGAGGATGCCATTTCTATCGTCACACAGGTGGACAGTTTAATCTAACACTCTAGATTGACTTAGTTCCTATAGAAAGCAGCACCACTTTGCAACACGCCTTTCTTGCTTTAACCCATCTCCTTCCAACTTCCCTTCCTTGTCTACCTCTCAGTTGCAGGCATCCCCTTTTTACTTGTTGGCTGTGAAGGTAATTTTATACCAAGGTGCCTAGGCTGTGAAGGCACATAGGTGTATACAGTATGTTGCATTTATTTTATAAAGGCAAGACATGCACGTAGAAACAAGGTAAATGACTACAGATAAAGACCTGCACAGTCCATCCAGTCTGTCCAACAAAGCAGAATAAAACATTTTAGTCTGCTACCTTGGTGCCTCGCTGCTCCCCCTCACCGCCTCATTGTTCCCCCGCCGTACCCCACAGTAGCAAATACCTTTGCTGGCGGGGGTCCCCAATCCCCACCAGCCGAAAGCCGAAGTTTTCTTCAGCAACGGTCTCCAGCGCCGCCGAGTTCGCTGCCCTGCTCTTTCTTCCTGCTGAAGTCCTGTAAGTAGGGTTACCATATGTCCAGATTTATCTGGACATGTCCTCTTTTTGAGGACATGTGCGGACGTCCGGACGGGTTTTGCCAGTCCGCCCATTTGTCCGGATTTCTGGACAAACGGGCAGGCGGGCCTATCCTAGCCTCCCCTTCCCTTACTATCTACTGCCCTGGTGGTCTAGTGACCTCTTTGAGGCAGGAAAGAGCCCCCTCTTTCCTGCCCAGAACGCTGCCCTTGCCCTGCATCCTGTTGTTGTGATGGTCTCAGGATTCAAAATTGCCACCGAGAGTTGAAGCGGCCTTGCGAGACTTCAACTCTCGGCGGCCATTTTGAATCCCGAGACTGTCACAGCAACAGGATGCAGGGCAAGGACAGAGCACCGGACAGGAAAGAGGGGGCTCTTTCCTGCCCTGAAGAGGTCACTAGACCACCAAGGCAGTAGATAGTAAGTAATGGGAAGGGAAGGGAGGTGATGGGGGGGGGGCAAGGGAGGGGAATATGTGACAGGGGGCGGGGCGAGGATGTGAAAGGGGTGGGGCATGTGTCCTCTTTTTGAGAGGACAAAATATGGTAACCCTAACTTAAAGGAACATGCAGAATGTCAGGAGGAAGAAAGAGCACAGGGCAGGGAACGCAGCGCTCCGGAGACTTCAGCTGGCGTGGGTTGGGGATTCCCACCAGCAAAACCAGGGGCCCGGATGAAATTTGGGGGGCCCAGACCCCCGTGGCCCCACCTAGCTACATCACTGCTTGAACCTGATGTATCTTTGCCATTTTTGAAAAACAGACCATAGATGTCTGCCCGGCTCTAGCCTTACTTCTCAACTAGATTTGCCATCCAAGCACCACGCCTTCCCATCGTAACTTACCAACTACCATGAGGGCATTTAAGCCTTGCTTTGATTCCAATCTCTTTGTATGTAAGCAGTGTTTATACAATGCATTTTTGACTTCGTCACTATTTTGCCTCCATTGCCTCCATTAGGAGGATATTCATTCACCACCCTCTCTGTGAAACCCTGCAACCTTAATAGATGTCATCTTTGTTCTACTTCTTCCCTGTCTCTGAAAAAGATGTTTGTTTATTAATACAAACATTTAAATACTTGAAAGGTATCATATCGCCCTTATCCCTCCTTTGCTCTATGAAAACCACCTATATAGACTGTAGGAAAGTAGACACAGACATTTACACCTGCTGTGAGACTGAAGTAAATGGTCCATCTAATTTTTTTTGTGGATGTGTGTGTATTTTATAACATACATGCATGTCTCCCCTAGCTCTGATTAACTTCAGTCTCTCAGAATGCCATATAAAATATGTGCTACATATCAGAATATGATCCACAATGAATATGCATGAGAGAGATTTGCACACAGTGGAAGTAGGGCATGCAGATTTATTACACACATTCATTATGGGTATTCTAAAAGCCTGACTGGCTGGGTGTGTCCTGAGTATTAGGTTAAGAACCCCTGGTATAGCCTAAACTCTAAGGCCAGCAGTTCCCACACTGTGTGCTGCAGCGAACTCACATGGGAGCCATGGCATAATTTAAGACCCCTTTCAAAACTGTGCACTCATGGAATGGCTGAAGCACCCCACCAACTTCCTCAGGCAGCATGGAGCTCGGGGCTCAGGGAGCAGACAGCTTCAGCTGCCCATGCTTGAGCATCCCAGCCAGCAAAGGTAGGACTCCATTCTGCTGTTATTGTTATCATCGCCATCTTCAGGGGGGGAAGAAAACCTGAGAGATAATGTGTGGCCTAGGGACGTCATGAAAATATTGCTTAAAACACTAAGGGCACCATGAACTGAGAAAGTTTAGGCCCTATCTCCCAGCTAGCTTTGCTCCAGAGTGATCTTATTTTCACAGTGGTGTCTCTTGAGCCCCCTCTGGTGGCATGCTACTGTAATTCTAGAGAGCAGCTGTCCAGTCTATCACAAACAGTATGCAAAGTTAAAGCCTTGATGACTTCCACTATAGCTCACAAGTTTAAAACCAGTACTAATTCAATCTTTTTGTGGGTTTAAGAAAACAAACAACAGTAGGGTCAACATTCAGTCAGCCCAGTCACCATATTCATAAGTACTTAGGGGGAGTACAGATGATATGGATGGGCAGACAGGATGGGCCATATGGCCTTTATCTGCTGTCATTTCTCTGTTTCTATATAAGTGCTGGCACCAGTTCTTATATTGCTGTGTGTATTCAGTGCTGCCAACCATGAAAGCAGAGGTTCTGAATACTCAGTGCACTGACAGTGCTGAGTATAACTTATCCAGATAACATTTGTATATCACCACTACCCAGATAAATTTATGTCCTATCCTCACTCCTCCTCCAACCCAGCTCATAACTTTTCAGGGGGTAATATTCAGCCAGTGGCAGTCAGCAATTTTTTAAAAAAATGACTGCTGCTGCCAACATTATGCCTAGATATTCAATGCTGGGCCATGCCCAGATACTGGCATTAAATATTCAGTTATGCACAGCTGGCAGACGCTTAACAGAATAAGTGCCAATGTTCAGCCTTTAACCAGATAAGTTAAACCAGACAAAGATAAGACTGCTATTTATATGGTCCCATTTGCCTGGTTAACTTATCCAGTTAAGGGATAAATGGCAATAAGTGCTTCCATGTTAATTTTTGTGCAGATCTCGCATGCTAATGGAAAAATTAGTGCAGGACCTGTAAAAAGACAAGCCCTATTTTAGGGCAGCGTTAAAAATGGTCTCATCCTGTAGGAAAGTATCACGTTAATGTGCTAAGCCCACTTTTTAATGCATTTTAGTAAACGGGCCCATAATTAGCAGAATATTAAGGTGACAGTTTGGGATATCAACACTCTTCTTTCAAAGTTATTGGTACAGTTGTCCCACAAAGCCACAAAGATCTGCTCTATCTGCTACTTTATTGAGTATCTTTTTGCAGTCATTATGTACGTTACTTAATGGCCTAGGTTTGCAGCATTGAATCTACACTGATATTCAATTATTTTAGAACTGAACACTCAACTAAAGCTTAGACTTATTACATGTATGTTTCAATATGTTTATTGTATATCCCAAGAGAAGGAAAAGAGAGTATTTATTTATTTATTAGGATTTATTTACCGCCTTTTTGAAGGAATTCACTCAAGGCGGTGTATAGCAAGAATAGATCAAACATGAGCAATAGGCAATTACAGCAGTAAAAATACAAAGTATGGCATGGTACACTACTTGCAATGACTACACAATACGTAATAGAACATTATAATTGGTAGTGAAGGGTAAGGTAAAGTTGTAACATATAGATGAGTAAGAAAGTAGGAAGAATTAGAAAGTAAGGTGACTGATTTGAAGAAAGTTGCACATGAGGTCAGAGAGATGGTTAAATATCATCTCAGCAAGGGTAGGGGTGGATAAACTTGCCCCGCTGCAGTATGTGCAGCCCGAGTCAATCCTTGTGTGTGTGAGTGAGATTAACAAGTTAGTTACTTCTTCCATTAAAGGCTTGGTTGAAGAGCTTAATATATTGCTACAAAAAAAACTCTCCAATGTACAATGAAGGCAAAAACCGTACTTCTTCAAATGACTATAATTCTGTGGAGTGCATCAGACTATAGGAAATGAATAAGAGAAAAAAGCCTCTGAAACTAGCCCAGCCTCCAACCCAAATAGTTAGTGTTAATAACAATGGTTGAGAGAATTTGAGCAGGAAGCATGCCTGTGTTTGAATGTCTTGGTTACTCACGCCTTGAGACAGCGATTTCTAGCGAAACTTTGGCCAAAGTCGATGTGTCGGACCGTTGATTCACACGTTGGTTTGCATCTGCACTTGAAAGTTAAGTTAATAAGCTTTCATATTATATACTCTTTTGGATCCCCAGTCATTCTGTGGAGTTTTAGCATCTCCTATAACTTGGACATTTTGGGGGTTTTTTATGCCGATGAAGATGAGACACCCAGGAAATTCTCTCAACCGTTGTTAATTACACTAACTATTTGGGTTGGAGGCTAGGCTAGTTTCAGAGGCTTTTCCCCCTATTCATTTCCTATAGTCTAATGCACTCCACAGAATTATAGTCATTTGAAGAAGTACGGTTTTTGCCTTCATTGTACACTCAATATGTTTATTGGTCACAAAGTACAACAATAAATACAAAGGCCATAAGAAGCACAAACAACTCACAAACCAGCAGTTAGTCAAAGAAGAGCTACAGATTACCATAAATTGGTAAAAAATGAAACACCCACCCTCCCAAAAAACTTAATGCACTATAGTCTTCAAATTAACAAGTCCCCATACATATCAAAGATTCAACAACCTACTTTAGACCACAAAATAAAGTCTAAAAGCATTTTTAGCACGCACTAATGATTAGCATGTGTTAAATGCTAGAGATGCCTATATATTCCAATGGGCATCTCTAGCATTTAGCATGTGCTAATTATTAATACATGCTAAAAATGCTAGTATGCCTTACTAAAAGACCCCCTTAGTGTCCATGTTAGCAAAAAATTGCCGCTTCATGAAAAGTAATTGAATAATATGTCCTCCAATAGCCAATATTTGGGACTTCTGCAGAGATCCAGTAATAGAAAAGCACATTGTAGAAATCTTTTATAGCCTTTAGGAGCTGGTGAAGCAGATGAAAACAAAGAAAACAGGATGGTGGATCGCAAAGCATTGAAATGTTTCCACACGCAGGCAAACTGGGTCAAGAGTTGGTGCCAAAATGGACATACCTTAGAACAGGCCCAAAACATGTGGCCCAGCAAGACATTGAAATCGCCTCAATTAGAATCCACATACCAACCTGCTTGACCACCTAAACTGTGTCCTGTTTTATAGACCACCAGGCAACTAGAACAACTGCCAATCACACTTCATGGACTTCATATCAAACACCTGTGTAACTAGCCCCAATATACTAGTACTGGGAGACATCAACCTTCACCTAGAAGACCCAAACTCTACCAACGCCCGTGAATGTAAGGATTTCCTCCATTTATGGGACCTCAAATGGCCACACATTCAAGTAACCCACGTCAAAGGGCAAACACTTGACCTTATCTCACACAAACTGTCCACAGACCAGAACCTAATAATATCAGATATCAAATGGACAAACACACCATGGTCAGACCACTACAAACTAAACCTATCCCTACTCTGGTGGAAAAAGGGCTCATATCGTATACAACAACACACATCCTACAGCACAAGAGGCATACTTCTACAATTCGACATGTCTAGTGCGTTCGACATGGTAAAGCACAACGTACTACTAAGCATACTAAAATAACTTTGGGATTGGTGGAAGTGTACTTAGCTTGATCAAGGGTTTCCTAACCAGTAGAACATATCAAGTGAAATCAAATTCGAACATATCATCACCATGGAAAGCAGACTGTGGAGTACCTCAAGGATCACCACTCCTTTTCAACCTAATGATGACCCCACTAGCCAAGTCCTTATCCCTTTCATATACACAGACAATGTCACAATATACATCCCTTACAAACATGACCTAACAGAAATCACCAGAGAAATCAAACTCAGCCTGAACATCATGAACTCATGGGCAAATGCATTTCAACTAAAACTAAACACAGAAAAAAAACACACAGTCTCATCCTCATATCCCAATATAACACGTACAAACCCATTAACATAACCACCCCATACTACGCCCTCCCTATCTCAGACAGCCTGAAAATTCTCTGAGTTATAATCGACCGAAACCTCACACTAGACAGCCAAGTGAAAACTACAACGAAGAAAATGTTCTACTCAATGTGGAAACTCAAACAAGTGAAACCTTTTTTCCCCGAGGGAAATATTTTGCAACTTGGTACAATCTATGGTACTAAGCCACCTGGACTACTGCAACGGAATCTATGCAGGATACAAAGAACAAATCATAAAGAAACTCCAAACTGCTCAAAACACAACAGCCAGGCTTATATTTGGAAAAACAAGATTTGAAAGCGCCAATCTCCTAAGAGAAAAACTATACTGGCTCCCAAAGAACGTATTGCATTCAAAATCTGCACCCTGGTTCATAAAATCATCTACGGAGAAGCCCCGGGATATATGACAGATCTTATAGACCTACCAACCAGAAACACATCAAGATCAACACGAACATACCTAAATCTCCATCAACCAAGCTGCAAAGGTCTCAAATACAAATCAACCTATGCATCCAGCTTCTCCTATATAAGCACACAGCTATGGAACACAATACCAAACACCATGAGAACAACGTATGACCACCTGAACTTCCGGAAACTACTAAAAACTACCTTGATCAAAAAGGCGTACCCCAACGATCCAACGTAAATGCCTTAACCCAGCAGCACAACATAACCAAAGCTCATACTGGACATAACTCCTTACGACTCACGTAAGAACTAACTTTACCACAACCTCACTTTGTATTTGTTCAACCCGATATTGGCGATTGCCTCTACGGTAGTATGTAAGCCACATTGAGCCTGCAAATAGGTGGAAAAATGTAACAAATAATAATAATAACAAATAATAATTAGGGGTAGAACATTTAGTACAGCAAGAGTGGGGAGCCAACCCAGCCTTAGAAACTTGTCTGTGTGCTACGTGCAGTCTCATAAGCATTTTACAATGAAGTTCCCACAATGCTATGCTTCAGATTCACATTTTACTACTTTGCAAGCCCTTTTCCAGCTGACAGCCAGTCAATGTGATCCCCCAAATCAGGTGACTATTTAAGTGCCAAGGAATCATAATCAAAAACAGGAATATGTTCTTTCAGAAACCCATGGTGAAATCTGAGTGGCACCAGGTAGTGCAAGTCTAAACTCAGCGCCTCTACCAAGGCATTTTGTGTCAAAATTAAGGTAGATTTAGACAGTGAGCTGACATAACATCACAATGGCATATAGTAAAAAAACATCTCAGTGATGATCAAACTCCACACATAATACATTCAGTGAGGACAGAGTTCCATCATCTGTTAACACATGATAAAGATAAAGAAGGCCCTTGGACGTCCATTATTGAAAAGTAGATGACATAAGTCCTGGTTGAAAATCACCATTACCTTGAATAGGCAGAAAAGGCGTCGTGCATGGGGAAACCTGCAAGAGAGAAGATAACCAATGCCAAATAGCACAGATAGGGTGAAACAACAAAGAGGAGGCCATTGTCTTGGCATGACTTGTAGAGGGAACATGTAACATACCTAAAATGATATGGAAAACATAATTTGGTTTTATGGCACTTCCTGCTTTTCTGTCACTCCTCTTGAAACTAATCATGAACGTGACACACAGAGCTAGCATGGGCATAGATTTTAAGGTTAAGTAGTTCCAAAGCCCCCCAAGCTCTGGGCAAGGTGGCACACACATAAGGTATGCGGGCATGCTTGCTCTTCCACAAAAAATGATTGACCACAGTAACCAATTGTTTATGTGTGGTAGAGGAAAGGGAAAGAGGTAACATTTGAATAACAAAAAGCCATTAAGGCAGAATGAACATATTGTACAAGGTCACCCTACCTACAAGAAAGACTGCCAAACCTGTAGGCACCTCTGAGTAGACTGCAACAATGGGAAGAAAGTAATAAGAGATAACATGGACAAATCACAGTGGAGCCAAATACCCAATTACCTTATAGACGATTCCACCCAAGTGAAGGGAAAATCTCCCACTCAAGTGTGTCAAATAGAGGGAAAAAGGGGAAGCACTAAAGATTTACATTTGTTAAATGTAAAGCCAGAATAATAACCATATTCATCTAAGATGGAGAGAAGACCCTGAATCGAGGCCTGAGACTGAGACTCGGTTAACAAAAGGGATCTAGGCGTCATCGTTGATGATACGTTGAAACCCTCTACTCAGTGTGATGCAGTGGCTAAGAAAGCGAATAGAATGTTAGGTATTATTAGGAAAGGAATGGAAAATAAAAATGAGGATGTTATAATGCCTTTATATTGTTCCATGGTGCGACCGCACCTTGAATATTGTGTTCAATTCTGGTTACCGCATCTCAAAAAAGATATAGTGGAATTAGAAAAGATACAGAGAAGGGAAACGAAAATGATAAAGGGGATGGGACGACTTCCCTATGAGGAAAGGCTGAAGTGCCTAGGGTTCTTCAGCTTGGAGAAAAGACGGCTGAGGGGAGATATGATAGAGGACTATAAAATAATGAGTGGAGTGGAACAGGTAGATATGAATCGTTTGTTTACTCTTTCAAAATTTCTAGGACTAGGGGGCATGCAATGAACCTACAAAGTAGTAAATTTAAAATGAATTGGAGAACATTTTTTCTTCACTCAATGTTCAATTCATTGCCAGAGAATATGGTAAAGGCGGTTAGCTTAGCGGGGTTTAAAAAAGGTTTGGCCGGCTTCATAAAGGAAAAGTCCAAAGACCATTATTAAAACGACTTGGTGAAAACCCTCTGCTTATCTCTGGGATAAGCAGCACAAAATGTATTCAACTTTTGGGGGATCTTGCTAGGTATTTGTGACTTGGATTGGCCACTGTTGGAAACAGAATGCTGGGCTTGATGGACCTTTGGGGTCTGTCCCAGTGTGGCAATATTTATGTACTTATGTAGTAATAAAATGTCATTGGTGAAGGCCAAGACTTTGAGAAGAAGGTTCCACCATTACACCATGTGTGTGTGGAGTGGAGGAGTAGCCTAAAGGTTTGTGCAGTGGCCTGAGAACCAATGGAACAGGGTTCAATTCCCACTGTCTTTGTATGTCGAACCTTGCTCTGTCTTTGGCTGTCAAGCCTTGTCCCATCTTTGGACATCAGCCTAGTTTCATCTTTGGGTGATTCATGACAGGTTGTCTTCAACCTCTAGTTGTTGATACTGGCTCCATCTCTGAATGGCACATCTTGCTCTGTCTCTGGATGTGGAGCCTTGATGTGACTCGAGGCATTGACTCTGGCTCTGACACTAAACATTGCACTTTGCTACTTCTCAGGACGACGAGACATGTTGTAGTTCGGGTCATTGAACCTTGCTCCAGCTGAGGCCATTAAGCCTTGCTCTGACTGCGGCCATCAAGCTTTCTCCGTCTCTGGACATCAAGCCTTGCTCCACCTGAGGCCATCGGGCCTTGGCCCATTTCTGGACATAGAGGCTTGCTCTGGCTGATGCTGTCGAGCCTTGCTTTGTCTCTGGACATAGAGCCGTGCTCCGTCCCTGCTCTTCGGCCTTGTTTGTCTCTAACTAGCAGGCCTTGCTCCATGTCTGGGTATTGTGCCTTACTATGGCTGATGCTGTCGAGCCTTGCTTCAACTCTGGACATAGAGCTGTGCTCCATCCCTGGTCATCGGTCTATGTTTCGTCACTGGCCGGCAAGTCTTGCTCTGTCTCTGGGTGTCAAGCTTTGTTTCAGCTCTGAAAATCACTCAGTTTTCCACTACATTGCTGGATGCATGATATTACTCCATTTCTGAGTGGTGGGTCTGGCGCCATCTATGCTGTTAGTGTCCTCCTGTGGTGGCATGTGGGCCATATCTGGGTGTCGAGGCAAGTGCCACAGTATGGAGTCAGCTCTTGCTCCGTCTCTGGTTGACGGGTTGGACTACGTCTCTGGATATCGAACTCTATGTCAGTGGACCGACCCTTCCTCAGGCACTGAATGCTGAGGCTTCACATCTATGGCTACCGGGCTGGACCGGTTCCCAGTAGTATATTTCCTGCTGTCCTTGGCTGCCACTCTCCGCTCTATTTGGGCACGTGGTCTCCTTCTGTCTTGAACATTGAGTAAGGAGTCATCTTGGAAGTAGGCTTTGGCTCCGTCTCCAGCAGCTTCCAGACTTCCAGCTCTAGAGACCAAGCTTTACCCCGTCTCTGGGGTTCAGCTTGCTCAGCTGTACCAGGTGTATCTGGCCCATTTCACAGGTTGATCTGATTCTTGGGAGGTCAGCTTTGCTCTGTCTCTAGTTCTCACCCCTTCCAGATTTCTGGAGGTACCGCCTTGTTCAGTCTCTGTCGGTTTAGCCGGGCTTTCTCTCTATCGCTGGAGCCTTCCTCTTTCTTTTGCAATGAGCTGAGCTCCCTTATTCCTTTTGCACCTGGCCCCATTGTTGGCTCTCACGCATGGCTCCTCTGTCGAGCCTAGATCTATCTCTGGCGGGTGAGCCTAGTCTTATTGCCAGACATCGCGCTGGAAGCCATCTATGGCTGTGGATCTGGCGTTGGCTGTTGGGCCTTGGCTCCTCGTGGGAGGTTGGACTGTGAGTTCTCTCTCACTTCAAGATGGCTGATTGATGACCTTTGTTCTGCCTCTGGTGAGTGAGCCAGGCTTCTTCTCCAACTCTTGAGCATGATGCCCTTTCTGCCACTCCGGTTCCGCAGTTCTGGCCACTGTTCTTTGCCTTGTAGCAGATTAGTGCAGTAGTAGTTGCTGCTATTGCTCAGGCTGGACTGGTCTCTGGCTCTCGGAACTTCCCGGGCTTTGCTCTTTTGTTGGCTGTCAAAGCTTCATCTGTGGGCTGATGCAACCACTTTGGCTGTCAGAGGCTAGACTTTCTTTCACAACTTGGAGATCTATGGTGTTTCCATCTCAGGAGTTCAGGACTTGCTTCTCGCCAGGTGTTGCCCTTTCTCGGTCTTTTGGCTTCAGGTTTTGAGCCTTTCTAGTTAAGGAGCCTTCTTACATCCAGTGGCTGGATCTGCCTCCCTTCTCATGGCTCTAGTTGGGCATCCCCTTTTTCTTCGCCCTAGAGGGAGTATTTTGGCTACGTTTCAAGATGACGAGTCTTCTTGGGGTCTTATGGTTCCTCTGGCTCCAGTCTCAGGTTCCAGCTCCAGCACTGGCAATAGTGCTTTGGCCTGTCTCGGAGATCCCATCCTACTTGTGGACTGCTTTGGTACATCCCACTCATCTCTGGATTGATACTGCCTAACCAGAGAACTGTTCCGTACCCTTGTTCATTGGTTGGTGCTGTCTCACCTAGACTACTTCAGCGGGATCTACGCAGGTTGCCACGAATATCTTTTGAAAAAGTTCCAGACTGCTTAAAACACAGCGGCGAGATTAATCCTGGGAAAACCTCGTTTTGAACATGCTCAACCACTGTGTTTCATTCTCTACTGGTTGCCTGTGAAGGAATGTATCTCTTTTAAAATATGCTCATTAACTTATAAAATCATTTACGGGCAAGCTCCGGAGTATATGCTTGGTCTTATTGACCTCCCGCCCAGAAACGCAGTAGCTACCTCGCGTTCGTATCTCAACCTGCACTTCCCAAATTGTAAAGGTGTCAGATACAAATCGGTCTTCTCTTCGTCTTTCCATTACTCCAGTGCTAAGAATTGGAATGTTTTGCCGAAATACTTAAAAATGCAAATGGATCACCAACTGTTCAAGAAGCTGCTGAAAACCCACGTATTTGGATTAACCTACTCCCCCATAGCCTTACCGAATAATGATTCCACTTGCTTATCCCTGGTTCTGATATGCCCTTTCCATGCTTATTGTCTCTTCACATAACTCTTACTGTATTGTATTGTTATTTTAATTAATCCTATGTAAGCCACATTGTGCCTGCATGTGTGGGAAAATGTGAGGTAGAAATATACTATAAATAAATACATAAATTCATCCATGGGACGCTATGGAAGGTAAAATTAGTCCTTACCTGATAATTTTCTTTCCATTAGTCCCAACAGATCAATCCAGAGGCCTGCCCTTTGCCGCTCTTGGCTGAGTATTTCTCCCTATTTATGGGGGGGGGGGGGGCTCTTCCTGTTTCTGGTCTATTAGGTTCCGTAATTTGCTCTTGGTGACAAAAATAAATAAAGGTGGAGGACCAACATGTTGCAATCTGCCACTTGGGCGGTTTCCCACCTGCTGCAGCAGTGGAGGAGGAGCCTACTTGGGCTTTGTAGAGGCAGGAGAGGGCTTACATGTTGGATTTACTTTTTCTTCCACTGCTTTGGTATCGACAATACAGAGATTAAGGTGACTGCATATGTTCACATATAGTAAACCTCTGAAGTTCTCTCTATCTCCACCTGCTGGTAGAGGGACATAACCCATTCGTCTCTGGATAGATCTGTTGGAACTAATGGAAAGAAAATTATCAGGTAAGGACTAATTTTACCTTTCACAAGCTTTTCAGCTATAAAGAAATATTTCTGCAGAGAGTGAAGGTGGCTTTTGTCCGTTATGGCCCCAGAGGTCAGACATCAGCTTTGGCTTTGGTCTGGTTCTGAGCTCCTTTCTTTTGGTCCCAAGTCCACTTCTTAGAGGCAGTGGGTTTGGTAGCACAATAATACAACACACAAGTGTGGCTTGGCAAAAGGTATATTATCTAGAAATAGGCTTACAGCACTTAGGGCAGAAAGATAATACAGCACTGCTTCTGTGTGTCCCAGGGTCTGCCTGATGTTTCTAAGTGAATGAGTGTCTGTCTCTGTCAGGGCTGTGAATGGGTATGTGTGTAAAATGGCTGCAGTTAGGAGGGGGATGTGTGTCTGAAGGTGTGTGTGTGGATGTCTTGCCTTCTCGTTTTTTCTCCCTCTCTGGGTTTAAATAACAAATATTTTCCCACATACCGGCCTGTGATATAATTTGGTTAGTTTTACCAAGGAGATGTGAATTCCTGTGAAGGCACAGTTTATACAGACAGTGGTTTATTTCTATTGTTTTTCCTGAGCATTGGTTCTGGTTTGTTTTATTGCTCAGAAGCACAGGTGTTCTGTCTTACACTGACATTTTCAGGGATCAGACTAGGAGGTTTTTGACTAACAAAGATAAGCCCTAAAGCTTCAGTTAGGCTAATGCTGACAGCTGTCAAATAGGCTAGTAGCGTAGCAAGCCCTGTTATTTTGGGTGGGCCCAGAGTTAACATGATGTGCACTAAGCATTTCTTTCCATCTTTCTCTCTGCCACCCACTCCTCTCTACCGATCTGACATCTCTCCCCCACCCCCTCCTGAGAGCCTGGTATTTCTCTCACCATTCCCTATCACAAGTCCGGCATCATTTTCACCTTCCAAACTTACATTTCATTCATGGTAGCTCTTCTGTGCCCCATCCATTTGGCAACAGGAAGTTGAGTCAGAGAAGGTGAGTCATGGCAGAGATAAGGCTCCTTGGCTGAGTAGAGGCAAATTCACTGCTGTGAAAAATATGTACGTTTGCAGAGCTGAAAGGGAGGAGAGAGAGAGAGAAATGCCAGATCCAGGGAACAGAAGGACAGAGGGATATGGAGAGATACTGGACTTGGTGA
This sequence comes from Microcaecilia unicolor, assembly GCF_901765095.1. NCBI lineage: Eukaryota > Metazoa > Chordata > Amphibia > Gymnophiona > Siphonopidae > Microcaecilia > Microcaecilia unicolor. The sequence continues at coordinate 115,890,749 of NC_044033.1, forward strand.
GAGAGGAAAAAGTAGAGATGCTGAAATGGGAATTATATAAAAAATAATACCTCCCCTCTTTTGATATTGGCTATCAGACTGGGTGGGCCTGAGCCAAAAATGAGTGAGGTTGTGCCCATCCAGGCCCATCTGAACTGTGCCTCTGACGAAGCTGCCCATTTTCCCTTCTTTCCAAAAGCATTATAAAAAAAGAAAACACATTCATAAACCAACAAAATTCAGTATATGAAAAAGATAGAAATAAACCCTTCCAGAAAGAAAAATGCATGTGATGAAAGGTACAAATTAATTAAACGATGAAAAAAAATGCAAACTGTCTCAGATTCTTGATGCTCACTGGTACTGATTCTGCCAGCCTGCTAAGCTGGAGGCTAGGGAGGAAGATTTCTCTGTAGTAAAGCAGCTCTCCCACCTGAACTCTGGCTTCATGCCCTGATCTTTCAGCAGCTACTGAGTATCCAGAACATGAATCACTCTGAAGTGGGTGAGAACTCCAAGCCAGAGCCAAGTCAGGTTTGGCAGGGAATCTGGCTTGCTAAATTAGTTTTCTGCTGAAAAAAAGAATGTGACTCAACTGAGCTGCACTGGATTCTCTGAGTTCTGAAGTGTCATGGATGAAAATACAGAATGGTGTACTGCTGGATTTAGGCATGACAAGAGACTTTAATTCCCAATCCCTTCTCCCCCAGGTCAAATACCACAAGCATAGACCAGCATCAAACAGTCCCCAGGTACTACAAGGCTATCTGTGATGTGGCTCTAGATGTGCTATGAAACCTACTTTATAATGCCAATACACATTTAAATGTTTCTGCATCCCCTCTTCTGGATGGGTGCAGGTTGCCTCAGAGGATACATAATATCTGTTAAAACTCAACATATAGGGTTCTGGTGGGTGGGGGAGGCAGGAGCCCCAAGGCCCTCACTGTCTGATGAAACTGTACAAAAAAAAAACTTCAATAATATCAAATGCACACAAGGAAGTATTTTTACTTAGAACACCTTTATTAGGTAAAATCCACAGAAATAAACTGCCTGATATGCAGCAGGAGTTGGCTGCCAGATAGGGGAGCTATGCTCTTTCAAGTCACTAAGAGGTAATTCTCTATAGATAGCCTAAAGTTAAGCACCAGGATCAGTGGCGTACCTAGGTTGGTTGCCACCCGGGGTGGAGTACATCACCCTCCTACCCTCCCTCCCAGCTCTAAGGGGGTGCACTGAGCAGTCACATGGCTGTCAGCTCTGATGTCAACTTCCTGTTCCAGGACAGGAGACCGGCAGAGTGGACAATGATGCACTCAGTGCACCCCCTTACGGCTTACACCTGGAGCGGACTGCACCCACCACTCCGCCCTTGGTATACTACTGGCCAATACTGTTGCCATTATAGAACACTAGTGTAAGTCTGCAGTTATGCACCAAATTTGTGGTCCTTTTACGAAGGCACGCTAGCGTTTTTACCATGCACTAAAAATAAGTGTGTGCTAAACACTAGAGATGCCCATATATTCCCATGGGCGTCTCTAGCTTTTAACGCACGCTGATTGGCACATGCTATCGCTACTGCGCCATTGTAAAAGACCCCATTTAGGCACAAATGCTTATGGTAGCTCAATGGCAGGCGTAAATGCTCACACCTACCTGCTGACAGTTAAGTGCATAACTGCTAGTATTTGTATAACCTGTGCACACGAGGACTGAGCACACCCCTGACCCGCCTATGAACCTCCCAGGTTCACGCCCCCTTGCACTATATGCTTTGGATTTTGAGCGCACAGTTTACAGAATACAAACATAGCGAAATTGCTAATTAATGCTAATCAGCACAGCAATTAGATCTAATAATTGGTCATTAAACACCAATTAGTAGCTAATTATTAAACTGTTATGTGCGTAACTGGCAGTACTCTATAACTTGCATATTAAGTGTAAAATTATGCGTACATGTTTATAGAATTAGGGGGTATGTGATCAGATACCATCCATATAATTATAGGCTGAGAGGCAGCCCTAAAAATGATGCATATTATGGCAGTAATCATTTTATTTCGTACCTAAATTAAACAGAGTGCCAATACAGTCACCTTATTACATGCATACTCAGCACTACTGCGTGTATGGGGAGCATCAATAAATATATGTATCAATGTAAGTGCTAGTGCTTAAAATCAGTGATCATGTCTGCTGAATATTGACCTGAATGAAAAACAAAAGTAGCAGAAATTAAGCATAGATTAAGCATAGTCAAAGAGTAGAACTCGGTCAACTTCACTGTTAATTTGTTGGTGGGTGCCTCTTTTCCCAAATTGGCACCTAGTGGGTCCCCCATTCTGGTCCTCTCAACTCCCTCTCTCTGGATTTCTTGGATGAAAACCCCCTCCTCCTCTTCATTCTTCATGACTGGGCATACCAGACTCCCTAGTCTCTCTCTTTTGCTGTAAGACACAGGATACAAATCAGAAAAATCATAAAATCGTTCCTAGCAAACACTAACTGCCTGTGCCACTTTATTTTTTCAAAAAATATTGAGACTTCTGTACTGTACTATCTGCCTAAAATATTCAAAAATACTCATTGGCAAGACACTGCCAAAATACTCATACTCCCTCCTCTCTTTGTATAGGGCAGCATAAGGCTATTGGGTGTTCTAGGCAGCTCAGCCTTGTGCCATCGCACTCTGTCCTGTTGATCCAGATTTTGTTCGCCACTCTTCCTCCATCTTCCTTAATGCCAATGTTGCAAGCACATCAAAATGCATGGTCCTAGGAAGAGTGGTGGGCAGCCATTTCACAGGCTCCTGCTGCCCCACCCAGCCAACTCAATTATTTCAATCTTTTATTATCCATCACACAGCTATTTTTACTTTTCTAGAAAATGTTCATCATTTTATGCTCTGCCTTTATTTTTATGATACCCTCTTTTCTCCAAGATACTGAAATATATGTATATTAGAATATATGGTTCGATTTTAGTTTTCAAGAGGTATACTCCAAAATGGTCATGGTGTTAAAGAAACTAAGGGCCCCTTTTTACCAAGCTACGGCAAAAGGGGCCAGTGCATGTTTTGCATGCGTGCTGAGGCAGCGGGTAAAAGGGTAGTCTCTCTTTCCTGCAGGAAATGGCCATGCGACATGTAAAGCAGTTGCCACGTGGCCATTTTGGGGGAAGCACTTACCGCCACCCACTGAGGTGGCGATAAGGGCTCCTGTGCTAACCCGGTAGTGTCCGGCAGTGTCCGCGACACTGCCCAATTACTGCCGTGTATACTCCGGCAGTACAAAAAAATATTTTTGTAGCACCGGATATGATGGCACACTGGGGGTGGGAAGTACCGCCGAGCTGCTGTGGTAGTCCAGTGGTACTTCCAATTTAGCAAGCAGTAAGCCCTGTTTTCTAAGGTGCACTAGCGTTCTTAGCGTGTGCTAAAAATTAGTGCTCGCTGACCTTGTAGACACCCATAGGAATATTATGGGCATCTACACAGTTAGCATATGCTAATGTTTAGCACACGCTAATAACGCTGGAGTGCCTCTAACGTAGCTTAGTAAACAGGGCCCTAAATCATTTCATCTCTTAAAATTAGGTTTCCTGAGAGAACGTTGGACTGTGGATACCTATCATTTATGTTTTAAGTATGTAAAGTTGAATTTGGAGTGGAGGAGTAGCCTAGTGGTTAGTGCAGTGGACTTTGCTCCTGGAGATCTGAGTTCAATTCCTACTACAGCTCCTTGTGACTTTGGGCAAGTCACTTAACCATCCATTGCCCCTGGTACAAAATAAGTACCTGAATATATGTAAATTGCTTTGAATGTAGTTGCAAAAAAAACCTCAGACAGGCAGTATATCATTTCCCTTTCCCTTTATTTGAGAGATGGGCAGTCGCTTGCAATGACATGGAAAATGTAATTGGTATCGCACTCAAAAAAATCCTTTTGCTGCAGCTAGAACAAGATAGGTGAGGGCATACTGGTTATAGTAAGCAACACTAAAATATGTTGGTTTATTCAACCTCAAAAACAACAATAAAGAAAAGAGGGAACGAGGTCCTCAGTTACATGCCTTTTACTGCAAATGCATCCAAGTACCATGGGGATCGAAACAATCTTGGACCTCCATACTCCTCAAAATAGTATTAATAATATACTTTAATAAAAAAAAGTGATGGAGAAAAAGACCTTACCCCTGTTGGGAAAACGCCAAAAAAACTCCATTAACAGCCCACATCTAGCTGGTTCAAACTCCTGAAATGTCTTACAAAAACTGGTCAAAATGTTTTTTAAAAAAGTAATCAAAATTGGAGTTCAAACATAAATCAAGCAAAAGTCGTGCACTAAACAATCACAGGGTCCCATCTTCCAAATTAAAAAAAAAATACTGTGGGCCCTGTTTACTAAGGTGCGCTAGCGTATTTAGCACATACTAAAAATTAGTTTGTGTTTAGCATGTAGATGCCCATAGGAATATTATGGACATCTATATGGTTAGTGCACGCTAATGCTTAGAGCTTGCTAAAAACACTAACGCATCTCTAGCGCAGCTTAGTAAACAGGGCCCATTATATATTTCTCACCAACTTAGCTTGAGCTGCTAAATCCATTGGCCGCTCATCTTCTGATCACTGGTTAAAGCCAGTCTGTCTCCTTGCTCTGCCTACATGGAGGAGGAAACCTTCCAACTGCTTCTCAAAGAGCACCACTGAATCCTGCCAAGACAGCCACACTAGGGGACAGAGTGCACCATTTCAAAAGAGTGAGCGCTCTTAATGACATTGCTCCCAGAATGAAGACTAAGCAAAACAAAACAAAGGGGTCCTTTTTCGAAGCTGAGGTATAAAATGGCCTTAGTGTGCCCTTATGCGGGGGGTTTCTGCATGTTAAGGCCATTTTTATTGCAGCAGTAAAATGGCTGATTTCCATTTTTCCTATTATTATTTATTTATTTATTTATTGCATTTGTATCCCACAGTTTCCCACCTCTTTGCAGGCTCAATGTGGCTTACAATACATCATGGATAGTGGAAATATATAAGAGAATAGACATTTAGTATTACAGAAGTCTTTTGGGTAACATGATAATGATAAAGCATGATAGTAGTATAACAAGCAAATATTATAAGACAATTCTGGATATATGTGGAGCAGATCATATTTGTTGATCTTTGTGGTAAGCCTTGTTAAGAGATTGGTCTTCAGTAGTTTGCGGAAGTTAGCTAGTTCATAGATCGTTTTTAAGTTGTGCGGCAGTGCATTCCAGAATTGTGTACTGAAGTAGGAGAAGGTTGACGCATGCGTTAGTTTGTACTTTAGACCTCTTGAGTATTAATGGCCATGCACTAATGTTGCCATTAGCAGCACATGGCCATTAAAATAAATAAATAAAATATCTATAGCTATCCATCTATATCTATTAGCATCTGAGCACTTCACTGACATCCCTTTTGTAGGTAGTAAGGGCTTACATGCTAATCCTTTGAGATAATGTAGATGTGCTAACAATTAGCACAGAAACACCCACCCTCTGACCCAGACACATCCTCTCCGCAATAAAATAAAAACTTTTTAGTGCATGGTTTGAGTGCGCAGATCAGGACATTACTGAAGGATGCCTGAGCACATCCCAAGGTAAGCCCTTTTTAAGTGGTAAGTGCTAGCATGCTTACTACAGCAACTTAGTAAAAAAGAGTCCCAAAACAGACAATGCTGCATCGACATGGGGAAACCATCTTTTGAGTATTTAAATGGTCTGACATGCATAGCATTATGGGGCATGCTTAATAAAGTGCAATACATGTTTACTATGTGAATTAATCCACAGTAAGTTATCACTCAGCCACAGCATGCAGTTTGTACCGATTCATGCTGTAAGAGCTTGTTGTGGCAGAAGATGGGAAAGGGGTGAAGAATGAGCAGGTTATGGGTGTGGACACTGCTTGCAGTTAGCACACAGTAAATTAGAGGATCTCTAATTAGAAAATGAATTATAGAAAATACAAAACTTAAAAGGGTTGCAGATGTGTTTGCATGTCAAGTGGTGCTTAGATGGTAACTCTGGCTGCATCAACTAAGGCCGGTGCTGGGCTGGCTTGTATGGTCTGAGCCCCGCTTATAGCAATCCGGTTTAGGATGGGCTGGAGAGAGTTTTGATGGAAACTCCAGGAATTTGGAACATGAGGTCTTTGTCCTGTAAATGACAAGATGGATTTGGAACATAAGGACAGAGCTGGGTAGATTTCTATGGTCTATGTCCCAGAAACACGAAAGAAAGATAATGATCAAGTACATAATATCGTGTTCATTGTTGATTTAAATCTTGAATTGATAATGAATGTGACTGTAGAGCATTATCAATTCAAGATTTAAATCAACAACATGCATCCAACATGCACCAAAGTGGAGTTACCATTCGACTATCATGTGGTTCTTGTGGTAATTTCATTTTTGGTGTACGTCCGATATTGCGTCTGAAAAATATTTTTTATTTTTGGGTGCACGTACTGGATGTGCGCCAAGTGGCATTTGACACGTGTAGGTCATTACTGCCAGGATTCTTTACGGCTAGGTCAATGGCTGGCGTTAAGGTCTCAGACCCAAAATGGACACGCGGTAATTTTGATTTTGCTGCACATCCATTTTTGGCAAAAAAGGCCTTTTTTACAGGCGCGCTAAAAAATGGATTGGCGCATGCCCAAAACCTGTGGCTACATTACCGCAAACCATTTTTCAGCGTGCCTTTGTAAGAGGGCCCCTTAGTTTATGAATTGAAAATACAAAAAAAAAAAAAAGTGTGTTGGAATCCTTCCACTTTAGTATGAAAATAAAATGAAATTTCCGCTAATTTTAAGTAAAGCAATAGTATGGAGCATGTGTTTGGACTTGAAGGCAGGTACACAACACTCAAATCAGACTATAATACATTTCTAGCCCTATTCAATAGCAGTGAGTGATCTTTTTGAAACTAGGCATTTCTATCTATTAACTTACTCTACAGGTTTATGGTGCATGATGGATTCAACTTTTAGGACTGCCTCTGTTATACACATGGCTTGCTTTCTTACCTTGTACTAGTGATGGTATGTGCTTCCCCCCCCCCCCCCCCCCCCCCCCCCCAAGCAGAAAATGTTCTTCAGAATAGATTTGACTGACTTGTTCATATGGCAAGTGCTTTAGGAAAAGATTTGCTAAGCAAAATTTGCAACAGTTTCTATGGACTTGTATACAAGTCCATGAAAAGATGTTCAAGTAATACAATTAATCTAAGTAAAGTAATTGAAAGCACCTCATATGTTTAAACTATGCAAGTGGAGCTCTGCTATTTTATGACTAATATTTTTGCTAGTCATGCAATGCCAGTCGCTAAAACCCTCGAGTGTTGTATGGTGGTCAGAGCAATTAGTTTAGCTACCCAAGTAATTGTGCATTTCTCAGAGAGGGAAGCAAGGGAGAAATATTCAAAAGCAGAGGCCATCTTAAAAAGTGAAATTGCATTTGAAATCCCTACGTAGGTTATTGATGGATTGGGAAGGCAATATCATGTTACGCTGCCAAAGATATAAAGAGGCCCTTTTACTAAAGTGTGCTAAAATATGGGCTTAACACACAACCCCCTCCCCCACCACCAAAACAACATTCAATGTTGTTGCTCCATCACATTGAAATGTTCTCCCCCTTCATCTCCACCTAGAGCAGTCCTTGAACATATTGAAGACAGGATTTGAATTCTCCCACTCCATGGTAGCTGGCTCCTCTCCCTTGGGCAGCTCTAGTGGCAGGCTACTTCCTTCCTCCACATACTCCATAGAATCTCTCTCTCCATTCATCTCTCTCTTCTCTCCTGGTGACTGAGAGCCTCCAGGAAATCTGCTCTCCCCTTCTCACAGCTGGGGGGAATTATATACTGATGGTGAAGCCAGGGAAACTGAGCTTCATCCTTCCCTCGCCCTCTAGTGGGGAAGAGAGTAACAGGCTCACCCTGCCTCGAGCCATTGCTCCCCCTACTGGGACTGGAAATCCATTTCATCTTTTTAGGACTACTCTCCTTATTCATTCTTGCAAGGACTTCTGGGATCCATAGTTCTGGGCTCAACTGCTTCACTGGGGAATCTCTGGGGCTTGCCTTGTCACAACCTTTAAACTTAAGGCACGTTAAACGCTAATGCACCTATATATTTCTATGGGTACATTAGCGTTTAACACGCATAAACCATTTATGTGCATTAAAAACGCTAACGTGCCTATAGCGCACCTTAGTAAACATATGTGCTAGAAATGTAATTGCCAGCAATTAAGCAGTGAAGCTATTTATGTGAAGTCCCACCTAAACCAAATCCCTACCCTGATCCCCTCAAAATCTCTGCTTAGTGTGGATCTCCTTAAATAGCAGCTTTCTAAAGTTGTTATGGAGATGCTTCTAAAATAAAAACAAGCCTCTTTGTTTTCCTGCTCAATGGTATGGATTAAGGCATAGTAATCAGTCTTTAGAAAAGTGGAAAAATGTAAATTATCTAAACAAAAGAAAATAAATTTGAAACTGCATGGAGATAAGAGTTTACATATTAGTGTCTTTCCATAATTAAATTAATAGCATGATGGTCATTCATTTTATTCTAGTGCCTGGTGACTACTTTTTTTGGGGGGAAGGGGAGTGCTTATTCAAATATTTTAATACTTGTATTCATAAGCAATTTGCTCTTAATGGCAGTTGCAGAAAAAATCTGCTAAGGAAAATTAGCCAAGCTCAAAGTAGAAAGATCTTTTTGAACTTAGTCACCAGCATTCCTTGAAGCTTTTCAGCCAAATCTGGGCTTTCTTCAGATGACACACTTGATAGCTCTGGAATCTCTGATAAGAGCTGATGTAGTAGAAAATGAGGGGCAGATTTTTCTCTTAAATTTAAATATTGTAAAGTATAAACTTTTTGAGGAACTGTGTTGATAATGAAAGACAGTAAGTATATCTGACAAAAAAAAAATCAACATTAATGCTATAGATTTTGTGTGTGTAAGAGAATCTAGGATACTAATAAAGGCGGTTAATAAATCTGAATGAACAAATTGCCTTTCTTTCCCCTTTTCCCAAGGGGAGCAGGAGGGTAATTTATAAGTATCCTGGATTCTCCCATCACCTTGGGTACAATTTATACCAAAACCATGATGGCCAGAAACTGGAAGACAATGATAGGAGAGTTCACTATGCTTGTTGCTTATTCCCATTTTTAAAGAAAGCAGGTTTGATGGACCTTTTTGCTAGGCTGCCATTTCTAATGTTCTTACCTTCTTCTCTGAATATGACTGCATACAATTAGGGGTTAATCTTATACAAATTTTCTATACATAAAATTCTATGCAGGAACTTGTATAACAAAAATACCCCAGGGGTTATGCATATAAAACTACACATGATACTAAAGCTGCACATTATTTTATGTGGCATACATGTAGGTATGTTCTGGGGTGGACTTACAAAGGGGCCATTTTACTAAGCTGCGGTAAAAGGGGCCCTGCACTAGCGGCAGTGGCTGTTTTTGCCTTGCGCTAGGGCCCCATTTGGGCTTTTTTTTTGGACAAAAAAAAAGAAATGGCCATTTGATAAGTTTGCACTTGTTGTGTGGCCACTTTGGGGAGAGCACTTACTGTCACCCATTGAAGTGGCGGTAAGGGCTCCCACGCTAACCCAGGAGTAACCGGGCAGCACGCGGCACTGCAAATGTGTAACTCCCTGCAGAAATATTTTTAAAATATTTTTGCTAGCACAAGAAAGGTGTGCACATTCCTCCTAATTCTATAAAAGCCATCAAACTTTGCGCACACAAATTTGGGCACATGCGCAATTAATGAGCTAATTACTACCAATTGACTTTTTAACAAGCAATTATTCTACTAATTAGATTTAATTGAACTTTACAAGAGTAAATGTAGGTGCAGGATCTATGCCTAAATTTTACACGCAACCTCAAAAAGGGGCCACGGAAATTAGAGGGTCATGGGTAGAACAGGGTATTCCAAAAATTAACACATGTTGTAGACTAATAGGGGTTAGGTTCGTACACTTGCACCACTTCAGTTGGTACAAATGGTTATGCCTAAAGTTAGATGCGATTCCCAGGTGAAAGTGCTATTCTATAAACCGTGTTTAACTTTAAGTGCAGCATATAGAGTAGCGCTTTTTTCAGCACCATATATAGAATCTTACCCTTTATATGCTAATATTCACACCTGATCAACCTCAAAGTCAAGGTCTGCAGCATCAGCCTAGACAAAGGAGAAAAGTTGGTGATGGACCACAGGTTCCAGAGATTGAAGAGACAATCTTATGTTTAAAAAAAATTTATTCAAAAGAGACTCGACACAACGCTGTGTTTCAGCCAACGGGCCTGCATCAAGAGTTTGTCTTCAAGAAAGAATGGATAATCATCAAAGTACCAAATCTGGAGAACATCCAACTTTGGTCAGGTAGAGTGGTCTTAAAAAAGACCTTTGGCGATGAACAATGCGTGCCTATAAAACGGAGAATGAAAAAATGCCATGATTTCTACCAGTTTACTCCTTGTTTTATAAAGAAAAATGTACCTTTATAAAATAGGCTAGAAATAGCTATTTAGGTGTATCATCCAGACCTAGACAACTTGTTATACGACCTTTCCTCATCACATGCAGCAATTTTATATCAAGTGCTATAAAAATAACCTGGGCACCCTCTTTTTGGTGTACTGATGCCAAATGTGGACCATCTATTCTATAACAGCGTCTGGGCTGCTAGATTCCATTCTAGAATACTATCAGAAGTCAGAACCAGCACATCTAGATTTCAACGTGCCTATTTGCGCCAGGTTTATGGAAATGGTGCACCTAAATGTGGAAGTTACAGGATTCTGTAAGTTGCCTGCTTAACTATTTGAAGAACAGAAGATCAGATCCACTGAAGTGGAGAAAAATGTTTTATATAGGACCGATGTGTCCACGTTTCGCCAAAAAGGCTGCATCAGGGGTTCGTAAGTACACTGTTAAAATCAGACACGAGTATAAGAATAATAAACAATCATATCTATTAACATATTAAAATAATAATATGTAAAATAATATGCTGGAAAGACAAATAGTCATGCAAAATCACATTGATTAGGATTAGTATGATAATAAACAAGATAAAACACACACACACACACAAACATAAATAATCAACATTCATTATTAATAAAATACATATAAAAAATTAACTTAAAGTACCAGATATGGATGATCAATACAAATGGTTGATTATTTTATAAAATCAAAACTATTTGTTACATAATAGGATGTGGACCGTGAACTTAAAAAGTACCAGATATACAAGTTGGTGATTGTTTTTCTTAAAATCAAAACAGTTTGATATATAATAGAATATGAATCATGAGGTGTGCTTGTGATTTAAGGGCCCTTTTACTAAAGGGCCCCTAAATCACATGCCAATCCAGAACTAGTAGTTCCCACCCCCAGCACACACCATTTCTGGCACTAAAAAAAACATTACCCATGCTTTTCCCTTGTGAATGCGTCAGGAGTCCAAAGTTAATCCAAAAGAAGGCCAAATTTAAAAGCAATTCAAACTCAACAAACTTTGAACGTTTCTTAACTTGAATTGTTTTTAATTTGGCCTGCTTTTTGATTTAATTTCAGTCTCCTGATGCAGGCTATAAGGCCGAAACGCAGCCTACGTCAAGTCCTTCATACCTGAACAGCATTCATTTTAATCAAGGGCTTTTTAAAGTATTTTGATTGCGCACTGTATCACGTTACAGTTGTTTCCACTGTTTGGTGTTGCTTGTTTTCTTTGTGGAGACTATCTTCCTTCTTTTTTGTACTTCCCCTGTGAATGCCTCCCTTGAATTTACTTGCTAAGCACGTTGTGTTGCATACATTATAGAATGGTGCTGAGCCCGCAGCTGCCATTTATGGAGTCCTTTTGCTAAGCTGTGATAGTAAATGGGCTCAGCATGTCCTAACACATGACTTTCCTGTATGCTAAGCCCATTTCTATTGTGCCTGTAAATTTAGGGCCCCTTTTACCAAGCTGCGGCAAAAGGGGGCTGGCACTGGCGTCTTTGCGTGTTTTACATGCGTGTCGAGGCCCCCTTTTACTGCAGCTGGTAAAAGGGAAGTCTCGCTTTCCAACAGGAAATGGCTGGGTGGCAAGTAAAGCACTTGCCGTGCGCCCATTTTGGGGGGAGCCAGATTACTGCCAGGTACACTCCGGTGCTACAAAAATAAATAAACTTTTGTAGTGCCAGAAATGACGGCACGCTAGGGGTAGGAAGTACTGCTGGGCTGCTGCAGTAGCCCGGTGGTACTTCCCATATAGTGAGCGGTAAGCCCGCATTGGGCTTACCGCCGCTTAGTAAAAGGAGCCTCTAGCTTTTTTCAATTATTTCTGGCTGCGTGCTAATGTTGGCATTGTCATGACACCACTAAAAAAATTAACACCCTTATCACCTCTTGTTTACTGCAGCTGCCTCTCTGATGTAACTTCCTGTTTTGTCAGAAGCTCAGGCAGCCACAGTAAAGGGAAGAGATGGGTGCCGGCGACAGGGCAGTGTATGGGAATCACTGCTGGGTTTGGAACATGATGAGGTAAAGGCTGCCGGGGGCGGCATCTCAGCCTGGGGGGGCAGCATGTTAGCTCCGTCTCAGGTGACATCTTGCTTTGGGCCGGCCCTGTAAGAGCTGCATGCAGTAAGAGCGCATACTATTCACACATAGGGTTAGATTCTGTATATGGTGTGGATACAATTTCATGCTAAATGCGATTCAATACACAATGCTTAGAGCTGGGTGCCATTTATAGAATAGCATTTGGTGCTGTGATCCGTGCCCAACTTTAGGTGCAAGGATTTACACAAATTAAAACCTAGTGCAAATTCTCATGCTTAAATTAAGTGCTGATCTTCTTTATTCTATAAAACTGTGAGTAAATTCCAGGAATGCTCCCAGTCCACCCATGCCCTTCCCATGGCTGCACCCCCTTTTCGGATCAGTTGCATAGCTATGTGGGGCCATGGGGGCCTGGGCCCCCGTAGATTTGGCCCTGGACCCCCCTGCCAATGACCCTCTCGACCCCATCCCACCGCCAATCCTCCCCCGCCGCTATCGCCGTCCACTACCTTTGCTGGCGGGGGACTCCAACCCCCACCAGCCGAGGTCCTCTTTTTCTGGCGCAAGGCTTCGTTCTGTTTCTGTGAGTCTGATGTCCTGCATGTTGTATGTGCAGGACATCAGACTCACAGAAACAGAATGAAGCCTTGTGCCGGAAGAAGAGGACCTCGGCTGGTGGAGGTTGGGGTCCCCCACCATCAAAGGTAGGCGACGGTGGGGGAGGGTTGGTGGCGGGAGGGGGGTCGAGAGGGTCATCAGCATGGGGGGGTCAAAGTTGTTGGTGGCGGCAATGGGGGGGGGGGCCGGGGGCGGTGGGGGGGCTAAAATATGCCCCTCACCTTGGGCTCTGGACCCCCCTCCCACCGAAGTCTGGCTACGCCCCCTTCGGATCATGCATAAAATTTACATATGGATCCCACTGCCTAAAAATATATGTGCAAATTTTAATTGATAACTGACTTAGGGGCCTTTTTACTAAAACGCGGCAAGCTCATCGCGGGCTTACTGCTTGGCAACCCGGAACTACTGCTGGTCCAATGCAGCCGCCAATGGTAGTTCCACCCCTAGTGTGCAGCATAATTTAAAAAAAAATTAATACTACAGAGAGTTACCTGGTGGTAATTGGGCAGCGCACGATTACTGCTAGGTTAGCGCAGGAGCCCTTACTGCCACCTCAATGAGTGGTGGTAAGAGCCCCGCCTGAAATGGCCATGTGGCAAGTGTGAACTTACCATATGGTCATTTCTTTTTTTTGGCCTTTTAACCCACTGCAGTGAAAAGGGGCCCTGGCCTGCGGCAAGAACAGCTTGTTTAATTAAATTGCGTGTGGAAATTGGGTGCTCACCCAAATGTCTGTGCACAATTTTAACACCATATATAGAATTAGGCTGAAAGTGCACACTTTCCTTAAAGAGTGCATGAAGTGTGCACATTGTGCATGCTTGTCCTGATTGAGGCATGTGCACGTGTGCATTCTATTGGGAAAGAGCAAGCACTGTGGCAAATGCTGTGGATTCTTTACAGAGAGTGAGTACTCTGTATCAGTGGATGACATCTGTTTCAAATGTCAACCCATCTCTAGTGGCCAGTTATAGATTCAGGGGGTTAGCAACTAAGATTCCTTGCATCAGATTTTTCCTGCAGCTGGATGGAAGAAGAGCCAGTAAGGAGTGGTGAACTATCCTCCATTCTGAAAAATTATTTACTACCTTTGTTCTGTTGTGGTACAATACGGAGAGTTTTAAAAGCACTAGTGTGAAATTTATCTCATTTTAGACCTGTACTTTAAGCGATAACTCCCAATAATGAGCAAATAAACATCTCTTACAAGCATAAAAACTAAGTAGCTGAAGCTAACGGGGTTATTATTATTTAAACAGAAGTTAAATATTAAATAGGAAGAATGAGTTTTAGAACTGCCGTACCAGAGCAAAAGCTTTGAGAATACATTAGCTGGATCAGAAGGCAGAGTTCACTCATATGCAGCTGCTTCAAAGAAATAAAGCAAGATGTATGTTAATACTCTATGAGCACAAACCAAGCAATGGGAAAGATTTGGGTGACTTGGGTCACTGCATCTTGAAAGGAATATATAAGAGTCTGAAAAGGTACAGAGAAGGGCAACCAAAATGATACCAGGGGATGGAGCAAGCAATTCCCCTAAATAGGTTAGGGCTCTTCAGCTTGGACAAGGCTGAATGGAGATATGACAGAGCATAGGCGGTCGGTGACTCAGCTATTTGGGGAGGCTAAAGTGGGTGCGGCTAAGGCGAGGCTATAGGGTAGAGCTAGGGTGAGGTTATAGGGCATGACTAGGGTGGAGTACGCAGCAAAGTGGAATGGAATGGAGCAAGTTAAAATCTTTAGAGTGAGGGGCAACACATATGTCAGCAATAAAAGAGCAGTGGGACACTTTTGAACATAGCAAGCATCGCGTTCTTCACTTTGTGGCTCTAGAGCAGCTGTATCAGCTGTCTCCCCACTACCTCTGTTACTGATGATAATAGGCACACTGAATACACTCCACAAAATATGTGCCAAAAAAAAATCAAAAAATGCACCAAAATAATACAACATATTGAAACACAACAATACTTGCTGTATTCTAAAAATATATACAAGTACTTTACCACTTGGCTTCCAGTCAACCCTAGCTCTCTAGTACTGCATTTTCCTGTTGGCCATGTGTACAAATATGTTTAGCAACACTATAACACAAATCTTGTGGTTAATGGCAACTATAAAATGATTTGCCTCTCAGATTTTGCTTGTTTGTTTGCTAAATGACCACTAGGCTTCAGATGTGTTGGCCTTTAGTATATTGTTGAGTTATTGTTTAGAGTGTTTTTATATGTATTAGCAGTATCTAATACTAGAGCAGCTGTTTGACAACCAGGGAAGCTGTGGTTCAAATCCCACTACTACTCCTTGAAATCTTGGATAAGTCACTTAACTTTCAATTGCCTCATGTACAAACAGATTTTAAGCCCTTTAGAGATGGGGGAAAATACCTACTGTAACTGATTATAACTCACATTGAGCTACATCTGAGAGAGGCATGAGCTAAATCCAAATCCAAAATCCTGTACCTAGTATACAGTGCAGTATTACAAAATCACTCAGGACCAATAAAGCAAATTTTTCCATACCGTACCAGTATTAACTTCCACGGTCACACAACAAGGGCCTTCCTCAGAAAAGGCAGCACAATCGACATTGCAGTGGGCAAAAGAATATCAGTATGCCTACTGGAAAACTAAACAAACTGGACTAATACGGATCAATCCTACACATTCAGTGCTAATGGAAAACCCAGTCCTTTTCACACACAAGCACAGATAAACCCTAATCAAGTATAGAATAAATAACCACAAACTAAAATTAGAAATATGTAGACAAAAATTAAACTGAACTTCCTAGAAGCCAGACTCTGCACACAGTACAACATCAGAGAAATAGAAACAGTGACACATATTCCTCTGTACTATGCAAAATATAAAGATAGCAGATGTAAATTTTGAAAACTGGCACACTCCAATTGTTACATTTAAAATTAACAAATAACACAAAAATGGAAAATAAGGTGATACCTTTTTATTAGAATAACTTATTACATTTTTTTACTAGTTTTGAAGGCCAAAACCTCCTTCCTTAAGTCAGAACAACAACAGCTGTCCAGACCTGAAGAAGGTGGTTTTGGCCTCCAAAACCTAGTTTAAAAAGGTATTTAGTCCAATAAAAAGGTATTACCTTATTTTCTGGGGGGGGGGGGGGGGGGGTTGTTGTTTATATTTATTAACGTCTAAGATAAACTAACATGGCCACCACATCATCCTAAATTAAAAATAAAATTCACTTTTGCTATCTGGCCATTTAATTTTTTTGTGTTGGCCCCAGTCTCTGGTTACTGCTTTTCTTTTTAATTCTCTTTCCAAGGGTCTCCTCTCCATTTCTCATTTTTTTCTCCTTCCTTCTCACTTCCTCCAACTCCAACACTGATGTTCCTTTCAGCTTTCTTCCTTTTTTTTTGCCTCACTATCTATTCAGATTTCATTCATATTATCCAGTCTTTAATCTACCTCTTTGTACTGCATCTGCTTACAGATTTCCATCTCTTTCCCTCACTCGGACTCTCTCATTCTCCTTCCACTTATTTTTCAGTCTTTCATCAACTCATTCCTCTCTCTCTCTCTACTCATGTCATCTAGCATCTTCTCTCCATCTCTGTCTCTACCACCTGCCATCCAGTATCTTCTGTCTCTTCCTCCACCACCATTCAGCATCTCGTCTGTCTCTCTCCCTGCTACCCAACACCTTCTCTCATCTCTCGTCAGTCTCTCTCCCCCTGCCATCCATCATCTACTCTGTCTTTCTTCCTCTGCCATCCAGCATCTTCTCTCTTGATTCTCTCACTACCTCCACCCTCCATCATCCAGAATCTCCTCTCTGTCTTTCTCCCTTGGCCTACCATCCACCATTGTCCTGTCTCTTCTATCCCCCCTCTCCTCTCCTGACCCTGCCCCATTCAGAACTGTCCTCTCTCTCTCTCTCCATGCAGTATTGCCCCCGCCCTTCTTTCTCTCTCCTCATGGAGCATTGCTGCACCATCCAGAAGCCAAGCCAAGGCAATCATAGCTTATATTCCGCTATATCTCCACAAGGATTCATTGCGGATTACAATAAAGAGACATCTCAATCAGATGGAATTACAAAATGACATACACTAAAAGAACAATATAAAACATTCTAAATGGAATCAATATCTGAATACAAAAAAGCTTTCAATTGTTTTCTAAATAAAAGAAGAAAAAATAGACCTGATGAAGAATGCCATTCCATATTTTACTGCTGTGTCTCCTTTCCTCCCCAACCCCGCCCAGCATTGCCTGTCTGTCTCTATCTTCCCCCCATCCAGAATTGCCCCTCTCTAGCTGCATCTCCCTCATGCAGTATTTCCCCTCTACTGTCTCTATCTTCATCCCATCAAGCTTTGCCTCTGCTTCTCTCTGCCCCCTCCCATCCAGTATTGTCCCGTGTTATCAGGCCTCCTTGGTCTTATCCCATGTGGCACTGCCCCTGGTTTTTCTTTCTCTTGCTTCTCTCCCATCCAGTCTTGCCCCATTTCTGACCTCCCCTCCCCCAAACATGAGCTAGCATTCCTCCGCCATTCTCTCTCTATCATTCACTCCCCTAACTTCCCCCTCCATGCAGCACCTTTTGGCTTCCTTCC
The DNA here is from genome assembly GCF_901765095.1 of Microcaecilia unicolor. Lineage (NCBI taxonomy): Eukaryota > Metazoa > Chordata > Amphibia > Gymnophiona > Siphonopidae > Microcaecilia > Microcaecilia unicolor. The sequence continues at coordinate 115,908,601 of NC_044033.1, forward strand.
TCCCAATTTCACCTCTGCCAGGTCCGCGCAAATAAACAAGGAGTGAAGAAGCGTGGGACTGCGACGCTCCCTGCACCAGTACGGCTTCCTCTGCCTATCCCAAAAGTTTACATTAGAAGAGGCGGGACTGGCAGAGGAAGCATTAGTGGTGCAGGGTCCCACGTGTCTTCACTCCTTATTTGCGCAGACACATCATAGGTTCAGAGGTTTTTTAATCTGTAACCTTCAGACACAGAGCACAGTGAACAAGTTCAGCAGTAACAGGGTCCCTTTCCTGTTCAGTTTTTTTTTTTTGTAGTATTAAATTAGTAGTGTGCTGATAGCGACTGGTAGCAGCCCTCAGACACTGGATATGCTTGACCTAAGAGGTGGCTCCAGTTCCATGAAGGAGACCCACGCAGTTGCTGCAGCACAAAAAGTTACTGGTCATTCATCAAGCAAGGAAGCAGATGGGTTTACAAAACACTACAGCACCCTGTGAATCATACCCAGAAAGCTGGGCTTGTGGATACTGGCTTTAGCATGACTTTGTTACGAGCAGAGCTAGTGCAAAGGTAGTGTTAGCCAATGGATTCAGAGAGACTGTACCCATTGCTCGAGTGTTCCTGGATTGGGGTACCAAGCCTGGATGCAGAGAAGTAGGCATAATGAAAACCATGCCGGTATCAATGCTGTGTGGGACCGACATGAGTCCAATGAACATTACCCTTGATAGCGGAGTCAGCATTTCCGCTATGGTGACCCGTAGTCAGGCCCAGGTGGTCCAACATGCAGAAGCAGCAGAGATCATCTCTCCAGTTCCAGATCCTGAGCCAGTCCAGGTGGATCCAGAAGACCATGCAACAGGAGGAGGCGTTCCAGTGCTTCCAGCATCACCAGTTCCTGAGGTGACCGGGGCCTTGAGTATGGAACAGCCTGACTTAACTGAGACAACTATTGATCAGACTGATGACCCTGATTTGTCAGAGTCGGCAGCAGAGACCCTTCCAGATATGGATACTGATATATGACAGAGACATGCTTTTCAGGAAGCACAGCACTCTGACCCTGACCTGAAAGCCATGAGGCAGAGGGCTGGTCCAGTGGCGTACCAAGGGGGGGGCGGTCCGCCCCGGGTGCACGCCACTGGGGGGTGCTGCGCACACCTGTCCTTCGTTCGTTCCATGCTCCCTCTGTCCCAGAACAGGTTGTTCCAGGGCAGAGGGAGCATAGAACGAACGAAGGACAGGCGCGCGTGGCACCCCCCAGCGGCATGCACCCGGGGGGGTTCTTTCGCAGGGGGGGGGTGTCCTTTTGCCGGGGGGGGGGGTCGCACTGCACCCGGGCAGGGGCGTAGCTACGGGTGGGCCTGGGTGGGCCCAGGCCCACCCAATTTCAGTCCAGGCCCGCCCAGCGCCAGCGCCAGCTCCCATTGCCGGCCACTGCTGCTTTTCCTGATGAGCAGCAGTGGCCGGCGCTACAAAAAGAAGAAGCGCTCAGCTGACTGAGCTGAGCGCCAACGCTAACCCGACGAGAAAAAAATGTTTTAAAAAAAAAGCGGCACTGCAGGCAGCCTCGAACCATTGGCTGCTGGCTCTGTGCAGGCTCCTCCCATCTCTTACATCACTGCCCCTGTAGCGAAGCAGGGAATAACTGGGAATAACTGCTTTATTCCCAGTTTGACAGAATAAAGTTCAAGCTAATTGAGTGGAACCTTACAAGGTCTTAAGGTGCCTGAATTATACAAACTACGATATATTTATGGACCCTGAAGACAGAAAGCAGAATACCTTTCATGTAAATATGTTAAAGGCCTATGCAGATCACACAGCTCTTAAGAGTGTCAAGATAATGAGCCCATGCCTGACCTCCTAGCAGAGATATTACCAGAGGGATTGGACACTAAAGAGAGACCATCTAAATGTTCAGACTGTGGAAAAACCTTCAGTCAAAAGGAAGAACTAGAACAGGAAACATATATCAAAGAGACACATTTTATATGTTCTAAGTATGAGAAAGATTTCAGTATGAAGAAAGAGCTAATGTAGCACCTGAAAAGTAATAAAGAAACAGGAATATGTACAAGTATAGAATATGGGAAAAGCTGTATCAATAAAGCAAACATAGTAACATAGTAACATAGTAAATGACGGCAGATAAAGACCTGAACGGTCCATCCAGTCTGCCCAACACGATAAACTCATTTTATATGGTATGTAATACTTTATATGTATATCCAAGTTTGATTTGTCCCTGCCTTTTTCAGGGCACAGACCGTAGAAGTCCTCCCTGCACCAGTTTTATTCTCCAAATACCGGCGTCGCCACCCAATGTCCGCTAGGATTCCATAGATCCATTCCTTTTAAACAGGATTCCTTTGTGTTTGAATTCCATTACCATTTTCATCTCCACCACCTCCCACGGGAGGGCATTCCATGTATCCACCACCCTCTCCGTGAAAAAATACTTCCTGACATTACTCCTGAGTCTGCCCCCCTGCAACCTCAATTCATGTCCTCTAGTTCTATCACCTTCCCGTCTCTGGAAAAGGTTTGTATGCGGATTAATACTTTTTAAATATTTGAACATCTGTATCATGTCACCCTTGTTTCTCCTTTCCTCCAAGGTATACATGTTCAGGTTGGCAAGTCTCTCCTCGTATGGATTGCAACACAAATCCCATACCATTTTCGTAGCTTTTCCTTGCACTTTTTCCAGTCTTTTTACATCTTTAGCCAGATAGGGCCTCCAAAATTAGTAGCAACACTCCAAACATTACAGAATATCAGAAAAACACTGATAATAGAATATATTCATGTCCTGGTTATGAAAGTAGCTTCAACTAGGAAGAAAGCTCCACAAGAAATGCAAAATTTCACCAGGAAAGAAACTAGTTTCAAGTACAAAGTGTAAAAAAAGTTTCAGTTGCTGGAAATATTGTCAAAGCAGCATGGAATCCATTCAGGAATGAAAGTGTTTACATCCACTGAATGTAGGAAAAGCTTTATTCATAAATCACAGGTTACAAAGCACCAGAGAATCTACACAGGAGTAAAACCATTCACATGTGCTGAGTGTGGTAAAAGCTTCTGTCAGAAGATACTCCTTGCTATTCACAACATGAAGCATACAGGATTAAAACTATTAGCATGTACTGAATGTGGTAAAAGCTTCTGTTATAAGCACCATAAAAGCAATGATCATGGTAACGCTGATGGTTTTTCCAGAAAGGAAGAGCCCTGACACTGGACTATCGAGACCCGATCAGCACTCTGTAGAGGCCGCAGTCCGGGGTCTCTCTCTTGAGGAGGGAGGTGTGACAGAACAGTGGTTGTTTTGAAGCCTGTAAAACTGCCTTAATTATTTCCTGAAGTGTATTTCTTCTATTGGCCAGCAGGTTGTGCATGTTTTATGTTAAATATGTTATAGAAAAGTGAATGCTATCTCTTTAGTTTCACTCAGTGAGGAAGTGATCTACAGTACTGTGAGCAGTATACTTTTAAAACTTGTTGTTCTGGGCTCTGATTGGCCCAGGAGCTCAATTTCATTGGATTTTACTGGCTTTTTCCCCCATCTTAGCCAGGGAGAAGAGAGAGGGCTCTTTGTTGAGGCCCTGTGATCAGTTATATTCGATAATCATTGAGCAGCATACAGTATTTCCTGATCTCCCCAGGTACTTTTTAGAAAGTAAACAAATGTTTAGTTAGTTTTATAATTGATCCATATTTCAGTTACCTGTTATTGTTACTGATTGCACTTTTTCTGTTCTACTGTTCAATATTTTTATGAGAATAAACATAATTGTTTGTTCGCCCTGCTTGTCTGGACTGATTAAGAATTCTGGTGGTTTGTGTGTTGGGTCTGTGAGTGCTTTCTGGGAACTGTGGGACCACTGGGAGTGTGACTCCAGTAACCTAGAAATCACTGGGAATAATTTGAGAGCAGGAGACTTGCCCAGAGGCGGAAGTGGCCGCAGGGTAACCCAAGGTGGGTGGCTAGGCATTTTGTGACAGGTAGAAATGGGAGGAAGGGAACTAAAAAGTGCTAAAAGGGTACGGCAGGATAGAGAAGTGAGAGAGGGCAATGCAGCACAGGAAGGCAGTGGACTGGTGGGCAGGAAAGGCTGCTGTTGGGGCTGGGGAAGCATGGAGGGGCATAATTGAACGGGGCGCCCAAGTTTTCCTGATGGCGTCCTCACAGGACGTTCCCACGAAGGGGCGGGGAAACCCGTATTATCGAAACAAGATGGGCATCCATCTTTCATTTCGATAATACTGTCAGGGATGCCCAAATCTCAACATTTAGGTCGACCTTAGAGATGGTCATACCCAGTTTTCAGCAATAATGGAAACCGAGGATGCCCATCTCAGAAATGGCCAAATCCAAGCCCATTGGTCATGGGAGGAGCCAGCATTCATAGTGCACTGGTCCCCCTCACATGCCAGGACACCAAATGGGCACCCTAGGAGGCACTGCAGTGGACTTCAGAAATTGCACCCAGGTGCATAGCTCCCTTACCTTACATAAGTGCATAAGTATTGCCATACTGGGAAAGACCAAAGGTCCATCAAGCCCAGCATCCTATTTCCAACAGTGGCCAACCCAGGTCTATGGACTTTTCCTTTAGGAAGTCATCCAAACCTTTTTTTAAACTCCGCTAAGCTAACCGCCTTTACCACATTCTCCGTTGAGTGAAGAAACATTTTGTCCGATTCGTTTTAAATTTACTACATTGTAGTTTCATCGCATGCCCCCTAGTCCTAGTATTTTTAGAAAGCGTAAACAGATGCTTCACATCTACCCATTCAACTCCACTCATTATTTTATAGACCTCTATCATATCTCCCCTCAGCCGTCTTTTCTCCAAGCTGAAGACCCCCAGCGGCTTTAGCCTTTCCTCATAGGGAAGTCGTCCCATCCCCTTTATCATTTTCATCGCCCTTCTCTGCACCTTTTCTAATTCCACTATATCTTTTTTGAGTTGTGGCGACCAGAATTGAACACAATATTCGAGATGCGGTCACACCATGGAACAATACAAAGGCATTATAACATCCTCATTTTTGTTTTCCATTCCTTTCCTAATAATACCTAACATTCTATTTGCTTTCTTAGCCGCAGCAGCACACTGAGCAGAAGGTTTCAACATATCATCAACAACGACACCTAGATCCATTTCTTGGTCCGTGACTCCTAACGTGGAACCTTGCATGACATAGCTATAATTCAGGTTCCTCTATCCCACATGCATCACTTTGCACTTGCTCACATTAAACGTCATCTGCCATTTAGATGCCCAGTCTCCCAGTTTTGTAAGGTCCACTTATAATTTTTCACAATCCTCTCACGATTTATTGACTTTGAACAACTTTGTGTCATCAGCGAATTTAATTACCTCATTAGTTACTCCCATCTCTAGGTCATTTATAAATATGTTAAAAAGCAGCGGTCCCAGCACAGACCCCTGGGGAACCCTACTAACTACCCTTCTCCATTGAGAATACTGGCAGGTATCCATGACTTGAATTGGTCACTCTGAAAAACAGGATACTTATTACAGGGCTTGACGGACCTTTACTCTGAACCACTATAGTAATTCTTAGTTTCACTAAGGCACTCATTTTTGAAGCAGAAGGCTGTCTTAAAATAGCCAAAAAATGGTCCATTGCCCAAAACATCCAAATCACAATTTTTGAATGGTAGAATTTGAATGCTCCCAAATAGCAAGGGGGCATGTTGTGGGTATGTTTAGGGCAGGACTAGGGAGGGCCCAAATTTAGGACATCCAGCAGCGATAAATGAAGAAACATCCAAGTCAAGAAAGGAGGGTGTCAAAAGTTAGGCCTGTTTCAATCACATCCAGGGTACAAAAAGGTGCCCTAGCTGACCACTAGAGGGATTAACGCATGACCCTTCATGAATCTCCCATTGATTACTGTCCCCTCAATCATCCCTGAAAGGGAAACAAGGCTCCCTGACGATATTAGGTATTAAGGGCATTCTGACTACAGTAGAGGTCTGAAGAGTAGCATAATGGTCAGTGCAGTAGCCTGTACAACAGGTTCAAGTCCCCCTTCAACTCTTTCTTTTTAAAACTTGTAAATTGTGAGCCCTCCAGAAACAGAGCTGTACCTATAGACACCTGCAAGCCTGAGGGTTATCCTCATTCAGGTTTAATAGGTATTTCCCTGTCTCTGGAGGATTCACCATTTAAAATGAGTTGCAGTAGAATATGAACCTGGGAGCCACTGCACTGACCACTAGGCTGCTCTTCTGCACTGAAATGATGTCTGTGTGGCCATTTTGTACAAATGTCCTCCCTGTTTTTTTGGCTTTCATAATTTGGATGTTTTATTTTGGAAAATGGCTGTTCATTTTGGATGTTCGCATATATTTCTGAATGAAACTCCAATGTTTTTTTTTTCTGTTCAAAAATGGCTGTGAGATTCACGTTTTGTTTTGGACATTATGAGCAGGGCATCCTATTCCTGACATTCTTTCAAAAATGCCCCTCTGCATATCAGAAGAAAACAAAATCCAAGATGAGATACAGCAAATAAATCAACCACTGGGTGTGGACTTTATCATACTTTAAGTTTGATAAGGGAAGGGATGTTTGAGTTGGCTTTTTTTCACTATTAGCTTACTTCAGAGATGGGGATCCCACCTTTCCTATTGCTCCCCCTTCCTCTCCCCCACCCACTTACTGAAACTTCTTTTATCTCCCTTAACCCTTATCAATAATAGCCAGTACAACTGAGTGCTATAAACAAAAGGCCACAACTTATTTACTGTAAAAAAAATTTACCCTGAGCTACATCAAAGCATCCAAATGATATTTTAGCACCCCCAAACCACTCAATCCCTCAGCAAAGTGGTGTAAAGTGTCCATGGCCCCGCCTCAGCCCAACAAGGGCCTGTGGTGCTGGCATGTCCCTCCATGCCTACTTTTTACTCAGGTCACCTGACCCTTTGATTACCAATCAGCTCTACCCTCTGAGCCTGAGTCCCTCTAGCTCAACTTCCCACCTGCTGTGACATAGGCCTCAACTGTCTCCGCTGAACCCTGTCACCTACCGCAGTGAGGTGGGCAGCAAAGCTGCCGCTGAGAAGTAGGAAAAGCCTTGCACCCTGGAGGTGTTCCACATAAATACCCTCATTCTTGACCCTCCCTTTCTGGAGCTCCAAGTCTCGCTCCTCCAATCCCCACTGCCCACGGCTTGGCTTACTTTTGAACCACTCTACTGCAAGCCAAGCCGCCAGCACCCTCACCTCTGACCTAGCCCAAATACTCCCCCTTCCCTTTTTCGATGGCCAGAAAAGAGGGCTCCTATCCTTCATTAATAGGGCACTCTCCAGACAGGCTCTCGGACTCAGGAATTTTGGTAAAATAATATTTTCCTACCCCCAGTGATCTTACAGTCTATATTTGTACCTGAAGGACTGGAGAGTTAAATGACTAGCCCAAGATCACACAGGAGCTGCAGCAAGATTTGGCTGCAGTAGGATTTGAAGGCTGCTCTAACCATTAGGTTAGGATTTAATGGCATGACAGCCACCTGATCGTACTTTACTAACCACTGCACATAAGATGGCTGAGCTCTTACAACAGTATTCATAGTATTGACAGCCAAACTTACTGGCAATACATTTGGTAAATTTTGGCATGGGAGCTACAGTAGGTCTGCAGCTGTTAGTGAAGGTGCAGCATCAGCACATAGAGTGAAAGGGGATGCCACAGATGGTAGGGATTTGAATTTTCTTTTCATTGAGTTGTATTTTGTTACAAAGTGCAATAAAGCATGCACTAACACGAAATAACATGGATTATTATTTTTGCTTGTGCATGTTATTTGACTTTTGTGCACATAGCCCAAGCTAAGAGAACAATGCACTCTAAAACAAAAACAATAATCAACAAAATTAAAAGCCAAAAACCCTCTCCTCTAATCTCAAAGAGAGGGTGGTGGTGCAAACAAGTCTATTCACAGAAAACTCCAGAACAACAGAATGATTGAAAAGAAAACGTGAGAACTTATGCTGCCCTGTACCATCTATTTTGTGCCAGATAGGGATTCAGTTAAATAGGGATAATTGGAAGTTAAAGAAAAATTAAATTTTTTTAAGCTGAATGTTTTATTATGTTGTTGAAGATAAAATACTAAAAAGTGGAGGAGTGGCCTAGTGGTTAGGGTGGTGGACTTTGGTCTTCAGGAACTGAGCTCAATTCCCACTTCAGGCAAGGGCAGCTCCTTGTGACTCTGGGCAAGTCACTTAACTCTCCGTTGCCCCAGGTACAAATAAGTACCTATATATATAAGCTGCATTGAGCCTGCCATGAGTGGGAAAGCACGGGGTACAAATACAACAACAAAAAAACTAGTGTCATAGAAAAGAACAGTTTTACTGTGCAACAACAAACTCCCAATAAACCGTCTCTTAACTTTGATAATATTGGTGATAATATTGACGTATTATCGATTCTCTGGGACAGGGCACTTACTGGGGTGGGTTTCATAATATCATTAAATCAGTTAAAAAAAAGAATGGGAATTTTTTGGGGGTAGTCACCTTATTTCATGAAACTTTACAGCGGGAGCCGTTTTTGGGAAGAAGAGAAGACGGTGGTGGTAACTCTCTGCTGTACCGTGAAATCCGCCAGACAAGACGAAACTTGGAAAGCAGGGGAGAAGTGCAGTGCCTGCGCGGGAGCGGTAGGTGTCGCTGCGCCCTGCGGACAAAGCTGCGCTCGGCGTTCAGGGAGGGACTGAAGGAGCCGGTGCGCCGGCGTGTGTGTGTGTGTGTGTGTGTGTGTGTGTATGCGTGACACTGTGTGGCTGTCGATGTGCAGCGCTTTCCGTGGGAGGTGGACCGCACGGGGGAGGAGGAGGACAAGGACGAGGCGTGCAGAGATCGGCGCAGCCCCGGCTCGCCTTTCCTCCGCCTCTTCGTGCTTTTCTCACCCCGCGGTTTGTTTGGGTTGTTTTTTTTTTTTTTCTCCTCCTTCTCTGATCCACCGCATCCGTTTGGCTTTACGCCCTGCCTGCCAGCGAGGACACGGGAGCATCGGCCACCCCGGCGTGGGATCCCGCTGCAGTTTTAAGGGAAAGCACTTGGAAAGATCGCTTGGTTTCCCCCCCTTTGCTCTCGATCTCGCCACTGTGAAGCATAAATGTGTGTAAATGGCTGGGGCACAGCCAGGGGTTCATGCGCTGCAGCTCAAACCCGTCTGCGTCTCTGACAATCTGAAGAAAGGCACCAAGTGCATTAAATGGGATGATGTAAGTATGTCCGTGCTTTGTAGAAGAGAGAAAAAAAGGCTAACTAAAGCCGCTATTCGAAACGTGGGTCCAAATCGTTCTGCTTGTTATGAACTGCAGATGCTGGCTATTGAAAGAAGTAGCAGCCGTTCTGTTACCATCATGGTTTGCTGTCAAGTATGGAATGATGTTGTTGCAAAACCTGGTGGGGGTATTAAGAGCTGGCGGTAATGTAACATTTCTCAGAAGCTTGCACAATTACCATAGTGTATCCATCCAAGGAGTAAGTCTGATTAAGCGCTGTTGGGTTTTTATTCTTATCTTAAAGTACGTTGGTTGGAGACTACATTTTCAGAAACCTGAGCCGTGGGCATTCAGAGAGCTGTGGTTTAAAATATGATTTCCTTTACAGAGGGGGGAAGGGGGCGTGGAATAGTTAAAAGTAAGTCTTTTTTCTTGAATCGGCATGTTCTCACGCATGAGATTTAATTAGGGATGATAAATCGTATGTTGAACTGTCCAGACTGTAGTTGGAAGCCGGGAAGCTACAGGTTGGAGACGGGAAGAACAATGGGATTTTTTCCCCCCTCCTGAGTTTGACAGCTACACTGTTTAGGGCGACTGGTTTGTGTAGTTCCCAGGGAATCCTAAAGTTTTTGCCTGAGGAGTGGAGAGAGAAACCCGTGCCTTTAACATTCGTCAGGCTGAACCGTCTGCAAAAGCTTGAATGTCCTTGTCTGAGATTCAGGCAGGCAGTGCTTGTCCATCACACTCGCAACCCAGGGCTTAGCTTTCAGCTCTTGACACAAACTGGCTACTCTCCGAAGTCTACAAAGGATGAATTAGTGCAGGTTTGCCCCAGTTTTTGCTCCGGGATAAAACTTTCTCTCAACATATCAAACACCCCTCGCTTCCCATCCCCCCCCCCCCCCCCCCCCCATTATTTTCCGTGGAAAAAACAATAACACTGCCCTGTAATGTATCAGCATAAGGGCCAACTCTGTGGGCGCTGAGCACCCCAAATATTAAGCAAGCTCCTGTATTTGTGCCCAGGGAAGGGTTACGTGTGTCCCATTGCAAAAGCCAGAGGAAATCGTCAAGGTTGAGTCTTTTCTCCGTTCTAGCGATTTACACGTGCTGTCACTGTGTACTTGGACAATGTCCAGACGAAAGATCACCGTCCACGCTCACTTATCTCGGATCTGTAAAGACTAAATGGAACCAATTATAAACATGAGCTGCTTCTGTTAGGTACTTGCAAGAGTTTTGCAGCGAGCCCAGAATACGATGGGAAAATGTACCCTGCTATAATGTGGTTCTGCTTGACATATTAACCAGAATTGAATCCAATTTAACGTGAGATTAGCAATGGTTTAATATTAATCCATCCCCGCCCCCACACGCACATAACGTGCGCAATAATTTAACATTGTAGATAAAAGTAATAGGCTTGAAGTTTTTCACCTGTGTTTAACTACTTTCATTTTCAGACTTAGTGTAGACTTGTCCAATTTATGTGGCGGAAATATCATTAACTTTTTTTTCTAGTGCGTTTCTGCTACCCCCGTTAGGTGTTTTGTTTTCCATCTGTAAGTTTTATCTGATGGTTGACTGAGCTACTTCTGTCTATTTAATGTTGGTATGAAGTAGATCCCAAGTGAGTTACAATACCTATAGTGAAGAATGCAGGCTTGCAGGAATTACTATTTCAATCTTCTTTTCATGGGTAACAATAACACTATGACATCAAGTAAAGACATGCTGATGGACAGCTTATAGACGCCACAATACAAATAAATCTACTTTTTAAGAAACCCCATGCTATGTGTCTGTAGTTTGTCTTTTGTCTCCACCTACAGCTTATCTTTCAAAGATCATCTTTCAGTACACACATCAAAATATCTGGAGTATTTTTACAGTCTGATCTCTTCACAATTCCACAAAACTGAATTCATCCTCAAGGATTAAACTCACCACGAATCGCCTAATTCATTCCAGTGAAAGTTGCCGTTTAAATTGCAGGAGGTTTAATTTGGGGGTTCATTCTTCCCTGCCATTATATTTGAATCCTCAGATTCCAGCAGCTTGGCCCACATACGTTTAGTGGCTTGAGGCACGTTTAAGCTGTCGCCGTGGGGCAGGCGCAGGCTTCCATTCCTCCATACTAGAAGTCAAAGACTTTATCATGTGTCTGCTGCATTTTTTTGCAATGTAAAAACAAATGTATTTAAGGAGACCACTGGGACATTATTGCGACTTCATTTACAACCTTGAAGGCCTTTTTCGCCATCTGAGATGATGGCTGCCACCCCACTGCCCGCAATTTAGAAAACTGCTTTTAAAAAAAACAGTGCATCTGCAGCCACACGAGCTCTACAGGTTTTGGGCTGTAGCCAACTGATAAAGACCAATCAACCACAATAATTCCAAATTAAACACAGTTCAATACTTCATGTCACGTACATTTCCCCTGTTCGTGGCTCCTGCCAGGCTTCTTTTAGAGACAGAAGGTTTGATGGGCATTGCGGCCTTTTTTTTTTTTTTTTTTTGCTGTGCGGAAGGAATCCATGAAAAAGGCAATCTTGTGAAAATAGATCAAGAACTGTCTCGAGGCGTTATGTCACCAAAACCACCCAGTTAGATACAATTACTCAGGAATATCATTTTATCACTTTAACAAGAAAGAACACACAGGCTCACACTGAGAGTGATAAAATCCCAGTTACAGTTGATTCCGGATACTTATCTCTTTTGACAACTTTGCCTGAAGTAACTGACTGATGGGGCACAGCCTTCTGTGAAGATCGACCTTATCACCACACCAACTGAGTTTGGACGTTTCATTGCACGGGGTGACTGTAATACTAATAATGTTAATAAAATCGACTTTCCTTTATTGATTAGCAATACCTTTTGTCAGTTCCCATTAAGCATACATGAAATGCAGTACAATAACTGTGCTGTTGGAATACACAGGATTAGTTTAAAGTTGCTGGAGAATAGCAGGCAAGGAGGAGTATATTTGGCTGTGCAATATTTTTCATACGCTATTTTTCTGTACCATGGCAACAGGTGCAGATCATACAACAGGAGAAGCAGAGTTCTGTTTCAAGCTTTGCTTGCATAAGCTGTTGGAAGATGAACATTTTCAGATACACACAGCCAAATTAAAAATATTGTGCTCCATCGTATGCTGTGCTGCATTTGGGGGTTAATATTTTTAATGCTGTTGTAAAAATGCTGCAGGTAAAACACAGCGATTGCTAGATGTCTGGAGGAAAAAGTTTCGAGTGCTCTTTGCTCGGTTGGTCTTATTGCTGAATAGGTGATTCACGATGCCTGTTGCTTTCTCTGAGAATATGAAAACTGAGGTTCATGTTTCAGAGTTAGCTGTTGCAGTAAACGTGTCAGTTCTGCTCATGACAGCTGCTGCAATAAATAGAAAAAGAAAACAAGTCTGTGAAAATGCAGATTAAATTGCATCAGATTTGGGGGGTTAACTATTATGTTACAGGACCTGATAGGGAACCTTAACCACGTCGGAGATTTTTTTAATAGTACCTGAATCAGATTTCCAAGGCGTTATAGCATTCATTTTGTGGACAAGATAATTCTTACCCTGATACAACAAAGGCATTTGCTTGTTGGTGGTGTTTTCATGGTAGACTGTGAGTCACAGATGGAATGATTTTCAGAGAGTGTTGCGGCAAGTGTCATCTGAGCTTGTTTTAAGCCTTTTTGTTTTTAAGACATGCAATCGTTATCGCCTCAGAACCAATTTGCAAATAAAAATGTTTGCACCCTTATTTCTGCAAGAGAGTAGAATATTATGTAGTCTAGCTGGTATTCAATAGCACTTATTCCTCACTTGTAACTCTGTATATACATAATTGTCTTGGGTACATTTGATTTTAATTTGAATCCAATTAGAATTGTACTTTCTAACGATATGTGAGATATGACCTTATTTGGAGTTACCTTGGAAACCACTAAGCTCTCAAGCATTTGCTCACTGTAATTGTTTAGTAAAACTATGTTTGTTTGTTTTTTTGGATGTGCTCATGTGAATCGCTCCCAGAGCAGAAGAGTGCGTTAAATACAGAGATTTCTTTTAACAAGGCTGATACTACCAACCTGTACATTTGATATGTGGAACGCATGTGACTACTCAGGCCTGGGATCTCTGATTTTCTGCAACAGGAAGTATTTTAAATGAATGGGAAAAAGTACAGGTAAACACAGCAATCCACGTCAAATTAAAATAACACAGGGTCACTTAGGGGTCAGGGTTTCTCAACTCAGTCTTCGGACACACCCAGCTAGTGAGGTTTTCAGAATATCTGTAATGAATATTCATGAGTGATTTGCATGCATTAGCCCCACTGTATGCAATTCCATCTTGTGCATATTCAAAACCTGACTGGCTAGGCGTTTGGGACCACTATTTTCTGTCTGTATTATGCAGTTTTGGTACTACAAATTTTAAATGATATTTTCTTGACAGAACAGATATTGGGAATTAAAAGAACATAGCTTTATTATTTTCATAGTTCCATTACAGAGTTTTATATGGCTAGCTCTGTTTTGATAACTTATTTCATTGATTACTAGGAGTGTGCATTCATTTAAAATAACATGGCAACCCCATAATTGTATATTTTTTCTTGTGTGGGAAAGAGTGCATTCTTCATGATGAGTGTGCACTATTGCCTGCGTGCATTAGAAGTTAGGCACACTGTTACAGAATACGCTTAGCGAGCTGTGCGTATAAATTCTAATTATTGCCGATTAGTGTTCATTATTGCTTGTTAAGTGTTGTTATCAATGCTAATTAGCTTTGCAAACCAATTAAGTTATGTGTGTTGTTATAGAATATGCCTCGATTTTTGCGCAGATCTCTAGGCGCACTATATAGAATCCAGGGTATAACTGGCATCTTGGTATTTAGTGCATTCTATTTTTTTGTGTGCACCTTTGTAAAAGGGGTCCAAAGAGTGCACATTATTGCCCCCCCCCCAAAATGGGGGGTGGGGGAACAGAACAAAAATTCCCATAAATGACACAGGAAACTAAGCAAACTAAAAATCTTTATTGATTACAGGCTTCAGGGTTTACAGAGTTACTAAAATCAGGCCAAGGAGTTAGGGAGCCCTAGAGTCGGACAAAGAACTTATAGGCATATGCATTTGTTTGAAAATCAAATTAAAAAAAGGCTTTTATTTCATTTTCAAATGATATAAAATAAAGCCATCACAAAATATTTCTTTTACTTCATTTTTATTTCATTTCCTTTTGTCATTCAACACTGTCCCCTAATTCTATAAAGTTATGCACCCAGCTCTGCAACTAGAGTGCAAAGTTGCATGTGCAATATATTTAATAAGGTCTGTTACACACATCTTAATGAGCTGCTAATTGGCATTAATGATCAATGATTTGCTATAATTGGTGTGAATTGGCATTAATTGGCAGTAATTAGCAGAGCACGGGCAGATCAGGGGCATTTCTGACAGTTGCATGCACAGGCTATTGCAGCCCAGGGGCGTAGCCAGACCTCAGCGGGAGGGGGGTCCAGAGCCCAAGGTGGGGGCATATTTTAGCTCGCCAACACCCCCCGCCGCCGACCCTCCCTGCCACTTTCAACCCCTCCCCCACTGCCACCGCCGACCCTCCCCCGCCACTTTCGACCCCACCACCACAAGGTACCTTTGCTGGCGGGGTCCTCAACCCCCACCAGCCTTAGTCTTCTTCAACGCTGGTCTCTGGCGCATTCGCTGATCTGTTCCATGAGTCCTGATGTCCTGCACATCCCTTTAAGTGAAACTGAGCAGGATGTGCTGCTGGACGTCAGGACTCACAGCACAGATCAGCGAACACACCAGAGACCGGCACTGAAGAAGACTTTGGCTGGCGGGGGTTGGGGACCCCCGCCAGCAAAGGTGCCTTGTGGCGGTGGCGGCGGGTCGAAAGTGGTGGGGGAGGGTCGGCAGTGGGTCAGCAGTGGGGGGTGTTGAAAGTAGAGGGGGCAGGACTAAATCTGTGGGGGCCCACGCCCCTGTGGCCCCACCTAGCTGCGCCTCTGTTGCAGCCATTCCCAACCCAGTCCTCGGAGGACACCTAGTCCCATCCTGTTTTCAGGATATCCACGATGAATATTCATGAGTTAGGTATGCATTCACTGCCTTAATTGCATGCAAATCTATCTCATGCACATTCATTGTGGATAGCCTCAAATCCTGATGGGACTAGGTGTGCCCCGAGGACTGGGTTGGGAATGGTAGGGTTATAGAATACCTATATTTACATGCCTGTCTAAAGTTGCAAGCATTTATACCAGCCATTTGACTAATGTTAGGCGCATAAATGCAGACTTACCTTAATATTCTATAAAAACAATTATACACAGAATTAGCATTATAGAATTCCTGCTTAGCATGCAGTATTCAGGCACCAAACTTTAGGCGACCTTTTAATCAAATCAAATCAAATCAATTCTTGTATACTTCTAATCTTTCCAGGGTTCAGTGCAGTTTACATTCTAGGTGAGACAAAAGCCGATAACATTAGTGTGAGGTATGAGAACAATTAGAGACCACTGGTGTAATGCATGAGACCAGAAACATTATAGCAACGGATAATGGATGATACTAAGAGATAGAAGTCAATGGATTGTTATGAAGAAGTCTTTGGGAAGAGAAAAGGTTTTTAGCCTTCCGGTCGGCTCTCTCTCCCTGTCTCTGGGTTCGAGCCGCAGCACTGCAGGTAAGGAAGGAAGTTGGAACACTCTGGTGTGCACATGTAAGACTTGTCTCTGATTCACTGGCACTGTGTGCTGAGAGGTCACCACATGCATGTGCCAGTAGGTCAGGTGACATCTGATGCTCCTGCCTGTGTCAGAGCTGAGGTCTGCGCATCAGCCCGGGAGCAGAGAGGATTAATAGTAACATAATAAGTGACGGCAGACAAAGACCTGAACGGTCTATCCAGTCTGCTCAACAGTCACACTCATTTAAGAATTATCCCCTGTATGTTTACTGTTCAACAAAGTATGGAGCCAGTGGGGTATGGGGAAAGGAAGAGGACCAATCATTTGCAAGTAGGTTTTCAAGCAGCCAATTCCAGCTAGTCTCAAACTGAATTAAAACAGAAGCTGTCACAGCCACCATTTTCAGTCAGCTACTTGTGAGAATTTTCAGAGAGTGAAGAAACAAGGCAAACCAGTATCTCTAGCCTTACATCATCCATGCCAGTTCACTTTGGGAGTAGATGAGGTGGTGTTCCACATCATTGTCCTGGGACAAGAGGCAGGTAGCATAGACAGTAGTGTCATGGGACATCACTAAAATAATTTATTTATTACATTTGTACCCCGCACTTTCCCACACACAGCAGGTTCAATGCGGCTTACATAGTAAATAGAATTACAGAGTCTTGTAAGGAGAATATTACAAACTGTAATAAACATAATAATAGTAAGGTTTTAAGAATATATGAATTGGATATGGGAAGGTAAACAAAGATAGGATGGCAAAAGGAAAGGCGATTGGGAGGGGTATGGTATAGGAAAGATGGAGAAGGAAAGACTGGGGGATGAGTATAAGGAGATTGGGAGACAAGGTCAAAGGTATAATCGGTGTCAGAGTCAGTGTCAGTGTCAGAGCAGGAGTTGTGTAGATGGGCTGATAAGATTAAGTTGGGTCGTAAGGGTAAGCTTGCTTGAACATAGTAACATAGTAAATGACGGCAGAAAAAGACCTGCACGGTCCATCCAGTCTGCCCAACAAGATAAACTCATATGTGCTACTTTTTGTGTATACCCTACCTTGATTTGTACCCTGTCCTCTTCAGGGCACAGACCTTATAAGTCTGCCCAGTACTATCTCCGCCTCCCAACCACCAGACCCGCCTCCCACCACCGGCTCAGGCACAGACCAATGCCCTGTTTAGCATGAATTTGCATGCTCACTGCATTCAGAGCTGGCGAATGCGTTATTACACATGCTTGTCAGCTCTGATCATTGGGCGGGAGCAAACAAGGGCACTGGTATGGTGCAATTGGCCTCTAGTGCCCGCATTTGCTTCTGATCATTGCGGCATCAGGAATCAGTTCATGAAGTACTTTATCAAATGCCTTCTGAAAATCCACATACACAATATCAACTGGCTCACCGTTAACCATGTTTGTTCACCCCATCAAAGAAATGTAGATTTGTGAGGCTTGAAGAGATGTGTCTTCAACATTTTCCAGAAGGGTATATAGTCATTAATTGTTCGGATGGATCTTGGTAGAGCATTCCAAAGCTGGCTGCCCAAAAAGGAGAAACTGGATGCATAGTAAGATTTGTATTCACCTGGGATGATTTGTAATATGAAGCTAACAACGACAGCAGCTACTTAAATTCCACATGTTCTACCACCTGTAGGGGCAGGTGGTAGAACATGTGGAATTTAAGTGGCTCCTGTCATTGTTAGTTTCATATTACAAAGATCCCTCCAGAATAACTATTAGCAGATGCATGATCTTCATTTTGTGCACTTAGTGTGATGCCTGGATGCAGGTACAGCTGGCCAAGGTAGCCCAGATTGTAAGCTCTTTGAGCAGGGACTGTCCTTTTATGTTAAATTGTACAGCGCTGCGTAACCCTAGTAGCGCTTTAGAAATGTTAAGTAGTAGTAGTAGTAGTAGTATATTCAATGTATTAAAAAAAGCAGATGGAAAGGCCAAATGATAGCTGGCATTATTAAAAAGTGAGGTGAAGGAGGATATTATTTATTTATTTTATTTATTCATGACATTTATAGCCCACATTAGCCCAAAATAGACTGAAGTTCAATGTGGCTTACAAACAAACAATATTAGAGCTAAAAGAGCATCCTTCCAAAAATGGAAGAAGGATCCAACTGAAGATAGTAGGAAACAGCACAAGGAACGCCAAGTCAAATGCACAGAGCTGATTACTACTACTACTTAACATTTCTAAAGCGCTACTAGGGTTACACAGTGCTGTACAGTTTTAAAAAAAGGCAAAGAGAGACTTTGTATAAAAAATAAAAATTGTGTTTCCGAGGCAAAAGCACACACACATACACAAAACATTTTTAGGTATATTCAAAGCTAGACTCTAATATAAGAATCAGTTAACCACTAGATAATTGAGGGGTAGAACAGGCACTCGTGGGGGGGGGGGGGGGGGGGGGCAAGGTCATAGTGGAGAAAGTAGATGAATTCTTTGCTTTAGTCTTCACTGAGGAAGATGTGAGGGAGATACCCATTCCAGACATAGTATTTAATGGCAATGAGTCAGAGGAACTGAAACAAATTTCTGTTAACTTGAAAGATGTAATATGGCAATTTGACAGTAGCAAATCACCAGCACCAGATGGTATACATTCTAGAACACTGATAAAACTAAAAATGAAAATTGTAGTCTATTAGTAATTCATAATCTGTCTTTAAAATCAAGTGTAGTAAGAGAAGATTGGAGGGTGGCTAATGTTACACCAATTTTTTAAAAGGGTTCCAGAGGTGACCTGTGAAATTATAGACCAGTGAGCCTGATAGCGCCAAGCAAAATGGTAGAGATGAACAAAATTACTGAACAAATGCATAGGCATGGATTAATGGGACAAAGCCAAGATGGATTTAGCCAAGTGAAATCCTGATTTAGCAGTCTGCTGCTTTCTTTGAAGGAGTGAATAAACATGTGGATAAAGGTGAACTGGTTGATATTGTTTATCTGGATTTTCAGAAGGCATTTAAACAATGTCTCAGGAAATGAAAAAGTTAAGGGAAAGGAGGCAGTATCCTGATGTGGATTAAGAACTGGTTAAAAGAAAATGGAGTAGAGTTAAGTGATCAGTATTTTCAAAGGAGAAGGTCAAATAGTGGAGCTCCCCAGGGATCTGTGCTGAAGCTGCTGCTTAAAAAAAATATTTGTAAATGACCTGGAAACAGGATTAACAATTGAGGTGATCAAATTTGCTGATGAGACAAAGTTATTCAAAGTTGTTAAAATACAAGATGATTGTAAAAAAATTGCAAGAGGACGTTACAAGACTGGGACATGGGACATCCAAATGGCAGATGACATTTGGAGGTACACTCAGTAAATGATGCTAGAAAACTGGGTACTATTTATTTATTTATTTATTGCATTTGTATCCCCCGGATTCTATATACGGCACCTAGATTCTGTGTGGAGGTACGTGCGTGCGTAACTTAATTGGCGTTACAAGGTAATCAGCATTTTTAACAGCACTTAACAAGCAATAACGAGCGCTAATTGGCAATAATTACAATTTATGCATGGAAATCACTAAGCATATTCTATAAAGAACTGTGCCTAACTCGCAAAGTGTGCAGTTCAAAATAAACACGCGTAGCTTAAAAAGTGCATGTTTATGGGCGTATTTATGGGTATTCCAAAATTTCTGTATATAATTAAAGAATATGGGTAAGTACACTGAATGGATTGGGGTGGACCTGGGAGTCACCCTGGAAAAGGCTGTGAGGATATCCAGATGGGCTTCAAGTCCTCCACAGCATGCCACCTATATGACCTATGAGAACAAGGGAATGCCACCTAGAGGCTGATCAAAACTGTTGTTTCAGTTTCAGCCAAATCTGAAACTGCTACCAAAACTGAAAGCTTTTGGCCAAACTTCATCACCTTGTTTCAGCTGAAGTCGAAACCTATACCAAAAACTCAAGTTTGGTTGTGTGAATGTGAACCAGTGAGGACTGCTGGGGACTGTCAGAACTTTGTACCTCTCTGCTAAATCCACAGTATCCAAGCCAGAATATAATAATTTAAATAATGAAAGACCATATTTTACTTCCAAGCAAAATAACCTCCACACATATGGACTGTAGCAAATGAAAACTGAAACTATAAATGGCACAATGGTTTTACAGTGGCTGATTTTGCACCACACTAGGAGTGACAACTGATATCATAACTCCACAGAGACACTAATTCCTAAGGAGCTGCTCATCCCAAATTTAAAGACTTAAATTCCTGCTAAAATTTTGTATCAGAAGCATTTATTTGGAGCACTCTATTTACCATATATACTATTGTGCAAGATTATAACTGCATTCGGACTACTTAATAATCCCAGGTGATCCAGTGGTGTAGTCAGGGCAGGAGCGATGCCACAGTCATGGCAACCATTTTGAGAGCAAAGATTTAATAGACAGGAGTAATCGGGGATTGCTCCTGTTCCAACTACAATCCTAGACTACCAGAGATGGTAAGACAGGGCCTTGGAGGCCTATGGGTGAGGGGGATGTACCTGGGGGGTCCAGGAGGAGGGGCAACTCCTTTTCAGGGAGGATGGAGATAGACAAATGGGACAAAGCACACATTTGTGTCTTCCATCGAAAAAACATAGTCATTTTTGGCCAACACCAAAAACATGGCCAAAAATTAAAATAACCTTTTGGCCAAAACCAGGTAGAAAAAGAATATTGAAACAGTTTTGGCAGTATAACTGAAACCGAAATTCAGTTGGCCTCTAGTATCGTCATCCAGTCTATTGCTCTAATGAACTGGAATGAGGTGCTGGTGGAAGATGTGCAGGAGTGAGAGGTGAATGCAAAGAGGTAGTGGATATGAAGAGAAGAAAGGAACGGTTTCTCCTTGTGGGGCTCTCAGCATTAGTAGCACCCTTGATCTAGCAAGTCCTCCTCATTCCTTATCTGTCAGTATTCATGGTCGCTGCAAGATGGGATCTCCTGACGCAGGTCATAAATTCAGCAGTTGGCAGCAGAGACCTCTACAACTTCAGTGACATGGTACCTTGCAGAACCCATTGAGATTACAGATATGGATTCCTTGGCATTGTGAACACATAAGACTGAACTCACCAAGGTTGCCCAATATTTTCTTTCCTGCTCATCATCCAGAATGTCTAGCACACAGATATTCTCAATGATGGATGCAATTGTAAGTTCACATCTTTCTGGGTAGGCAGCAGAGCTTCATTAGGACTATCCTTTCTCTCTGCTAGAATTTCTTGACTTGTCAGTGGCAGGAGGAGTGATTGCAGAGCTACATTTCATATCTTTGGGGCTTTCTTATCAATAGAGAACACTAATGGCCAAATCTTTGGGGTTTCACCTCCATTGAACCAGTGCCCACATATCTTGCCCTTAGTGCACTTCTGCATAGTTGCCACTCTTACTGCTGCTGCTTGGTCTGTTCCTGCTGCCCTGCCACTTTTGTGGTTCAGTTCCCAGCTCTGTTCATGCCACTCTACTTGCTGCTTTTTTATTCATTGCTGTTGAGTGGTTTGTCCATCTCTTAGTGTCTTTGGGTGTTTCTAACCTAAGTACCTGAGGTGTAAAATGTCTCTGATTCTGAAGCCCTTGTGCTTAGGAGCAAGCATGGCTGTAGTGCTATTCTGTGCCTCTGGCTGTAGAAGGGTGCAGCAAAACGGCTGATCACAAGGACTGAGAAGGCTGATGTAAATGCAAACTTGCTGAAATCACTGGAGAAATATTCAGACTAAGATGGTTTGCTCTCATCCATTGCTTTATTGTTTTCAAATATAGGCATAACACCTAGATATTCTTTCACCGAATTCTCAGTTTTAAAGAAAAATTGAATATCATCCACATAAATATGGTACTGAATTCCCAAACCTTTAATGAAAGAAGAAAAGCATTAAACAAAATTACAGATAAAGCAGACCCTTGAGGAACACCAGTAGCCAACTCAATCATCTCAGATCTATCTTTTTCCTGCACTACACAGTAATGACGTTCTAAAAATGATGAGAACCATTTCCCGACTACTCCTGCAAACCCTATCCCTCTTAACTGCTGAAACAAAATTGAATGATTAATAGAATCAAATACAGCTGAAATATCCAACGAGACTAGAAAAAAATAATCACCCTTATCAAATCCAACTCGAATAAGATCAGTCATAGAAAGCAATAATGATTCTGTATCATGTTCACTCCTAAAACCAAATTGATATTGGTCCAAAATTTGATGTTCATTCACAAACTCAGCTAATTGATATAATACAGCCTTTTCAATCACGTTTACTAAAAATGGAAGTGAGGAGATAGGTCTAAAGTTCTGTACCTTAGAGGCGTCCAACTTTTCATTCTTAAGCAACAGTCTCTCTGAGACCAGTTTAAAGCTTTCTTCAGTAGACTGGTTATTCTGTTCTGGAATATGCTTCATGCCTTCTTTGATATATGGATGTAATCTCTGCATAGCAGATCTTGGAATATCATCCCATGGTCCAAAAAGATGAAATGTCATCAACACCACTGTTGCTGTTGAGTCCTCCATTATCTCCAGGGTGCAGGCTTCTTTGCCATGGATCGAGAAGAAAACTTATTTGCTTTACCCTTTCTACCAGAGCCATGATATCTCTTATTATGTGTTGAGGTGTGGGGTGGGGATGATACCTAACCTTATTAGCACCAGTATGAATAAACAGAAACAGATAATGGTCAGTAGGCCTGGTGAATCTCAGGAATCTCTATAATGTCTCAGGTTTTAGCACCTGTTAGACTTCCATGGGTATCATGTGTGGTCATGCCTCTGTACTCCTCAAAATGAAGTCACCAATCACACTTACCCTTCACTTCCTAGACACAATGCATACCAGTCCTGTAGTTTTGGGGGTTTCAAGTTCCTCTTCCTCCTGAGATATTTTCTCCTTTTCGCTTCCAGAGTTGCATGCTAGTTGTTCAACTCACATGAGGTGGAGTCAGGGTGTAGATCTACTGAGTTTGGTGATCTGTGTCAAACCATCATCATGCACTCTGGCTCTGTTTTCCTCTGTGCTGGAATTTTCCATCTTAGACATCTCAAGAAGCATTTCATTAATATAGTCCTCATTGTCACAGATAGTTCTCAGCCTCACCACCTTCTCTTTCGGTTCCTCTATCTGTTTTCTGAAGGAGTCAACCATCAGGCATCTTTTACACTGAATTAGGGTATCTGTCTGGACAGAGGCAGATGAAGTAACAATGGTGATAGGTTTAGCAATATTTTACAGTCATCTGCTGTTAAGATGTTGAAAAAAAAAGATTTTTCTCTTTTCATCTGCTGTCCTGCATATAAAAATCATCAAGGATATGTTTATGTGAAATCTAACACCTCCACACTCTAATTCCCTGTGTATGGTCCTGTGAGCGCAATAACATGTGAGCAAGCAGTGGAGGAGTTTGTTATCCTTTCAGACTATAAAATGTGTTTGTTTATCTGTGAGGTGTGCAATCTAGTGTGGTTCCCTACGTAGAAATAGCCCTACACTTCCAAGATCAAGCACATCCTGACATTTACTTAAGTATTCTGTTTCACAAATAATTAAAATTGATCAAAATTACTTCCTTATTTTAGTTTTTCAACACATGCCAAGCAATGCTGTCTAATCCAACCACCTAATTGATTATTCAGTCTATAAGGTAAGACTGAAAGGTGTGAGGGGGTGGTAGGGACCTAAGATCTTAGAAGTGCTGTGACATCAAATGGTATTATGAACTTCATCTTTTAAATTTCTGTTATTAAAGCTGGACAAAAACATTTAAAAAGCTTCTTTCCAACTAAGATTCCCTTCTATAAAGTAAGTGACAAAAATAACCCAACAAAATGACCAGTCATTTACCTGAAACCTTTTTCAAACATATGAGGCAAAGCTCTCGATTCAAAAGCAAGAAAAATACTTCACCTCCCATTGAGCCCCTCCAAGTGTATCTTAACATGTTTATCTAATGTCCTGCCTCTCAAATCAGGTTCTTGGGCTTCAGCACAAACTGAAAAGTGCGAGAACTGCCTGTCATTTGCTTTGCCACTTTTATAGGCCTATTTGAAAATTGTATTTTCATCATACAAGACCATCTTTGTTTAGAGTAGGTGTTCTCAACCCTGTCCTCTGGAAAACAACTAGCCAGTCGGGTTTTCAGGAGATCCACAATCAGGGCCGGCCCAACCTGATAAGTGGGGTAAGCACCGCAGGGGGGGGGGGGGGGGGCGCCTGCCTTCAAGGGCGCCGCATCATGCAATTTTCCTGGCCGGAACCGGAAGCCTGAAGCTCCCAGCCAGGAGTCAGCCTGCTGCCCAACCTCTTCTCCCATCTCCCTCAACAGAGTCTGCCTGCTCCTCGCCTTCCTGCATGCCACCCAGAATTTAAAAGTCATCTTACTGGGGTCCCGGCGGAAGCAGTGAAAGGTGAGCAGGTTCGGCGAGTCGGTGCTTCAGCGGGCTGCCTTCCCTTCTCTTCGCTCTCAGCTCTGCCTCTGGTCCTGCCCTCATTTCTTGTTTCCGCAAGGGCGGGACCAGAGGCAGAGCTGAGAGCAAAGAGAAGGGAAGGCAGCCTGCTGAAGCACCGACTCGCCGAGCCTGCTCACCTTTCACTGCTGCTGCCGGGACCCCAGTAAGATGACTTTTAAATTCTGGGTGGCATGCAGGAAGGTGAGGGGCAGGCGAAGCACTGTTGTAGGAGTGGGAGTGAGAGTAGAGGTCGGGCTGGAACTCGAGTCAGAGGGAGGGCGGGCCACCGGGCCTGGAACTCGGAGGGAGTGAGGGGGGTCTGGAACGGAGGAGGGTGGGAGGGAGGGAGAGGGAGGGAGGGAGGAGGCCTGGAACTCAGAGGAGAGGGAGGGGGGCCTAGAACTCGGAGGAGAGGGACCTGGAACTCAGAGGAGAGGGAGGGGGCCTGGAACTCAGAGGAGAGGGAGAGGGGAGAGGGAAGGGGGAGAGGGGGAATGCACCACCTGTAAAAAAAAAAAAAAATCAGCACCCCCAATCATTTTGAAAAGTCGGCTCCTATGCCCTCGGGCACGCGGCGTCGCATAGTCTGTGATGGTCGGTGCAGTGTGAGGGCTCCGCTTCGCTTTGGCATTGGCGGCCCGCATGTACAGACTGCAGAGTCAGTGTACCTCCCTCCTCCTGCCCAGCTGTTTGACGGCGCTCGGACTCGGAGGAGCCGGGGGGGGGGGGGGGGTGCCAACTGATAGTCTGCAGGGGGGCACTAGAGATCCTAGTTCCAGCCCTGTCCACAATCAATATGCATGAGACAGATTTGCATACAATGGAGGTACTGCATGCAAATTTATCTCATGCATATTGATTGTGGACCTCCTGAACACCTGACTGGCTGAGTGTGTCGTAAGAGAATCCCTGGTTACTTCAGTGCAGTATTTCTCAACTAGTATACCATGACATGCTGGTGTGCCAAGGTGCATTTGTTACTGTGCATTTGAAATTCCATCCTCTGGACAAGTGAGTTTGGAAGAACAAAGTGAATCGATTTTCATGGTAGCAGCTCCTAAGATGTGGAATTCTCTTCCGCAATATTTGCAGCAGACTGAAGCCATACTTGCCTTTAGGAAGCAGCTAAAAGCCTTTCTTTTTCAAAAGGCTTTTGATTAATTTATATGTTTTTCTTCAGCATGTAATTTTTATTATTTAAGAGTATTGTGTTTTGTCTATTAATTTTATTGTGAATGTTAAGTTGTAAGCTCAAATTGTAGATGAAATGGGGTATAGATTTTTTTTAATAAATAAGTTTGATTCATTAGTGTGCCTTAAAACATCCAGTGTATGCTAATGTGTTAACCTATGATTGAGAGCCCTTTTTACCAAGCTGTGGCAAAAGGGGGTCTTCACTGGCATTGGCGCATGTTTTACACACACGCCGAGGTCCCCTTTTACCACAGCTGGGAAAAGGGAAGTCTTGCTTTCCTACAGGAAATGGCTGGGTGGCAAGTAAAGCACTTGCTTGGTCATTTCAAGCCCAAAAGAGAGATACCGAATAGGAGGGGAGAGATTAGCAAGCTCGACTCAGGAGAGAGACCTTGGGGTGTTGGTGTCTGAGGATCTAAAGCTGAAGAAACAATGTGACAAGGCAACGGCTGTGGCTAGAAGGATTCTGGGCTGCATAGAGAGGGGTATAATCAGCAGAAGAAAGGAGGTGTTGATGCCCCTCTACAAGTCGTTGGTGAGGCCCCACTTGGAGTATTGTGTTCAGTTTTGGAGGCCGTATCTGGCTAAAGATGTAAAAAGACTGGAAGCGGTGTAAAGAAAAACTACGAAAATGGTATGGGATTTGCGTTGCAAACTATACGAAGTGAGGCTTGCAGACCTGAACATGTATACCTGGGAGGAAAGGAGAAACAGGGGTGACATGATACAGACGTTCAAATATTTGAAAGGTATTAATCCGCATACGAACCTTTTCCAGAGACGGGATGGTGGTAGAACGTGAGGTCATGAATTGAGGTTGCAGGGGGGCAGACTCAGGAGTAAGGTCAGGAAGTATTTTTTCACGGAGAGGTTGGTGGATACGTGGAATGCCCTCCCGCGGGAGGTGGTGGAGATGAAAACGGTAATGGAATTCAAACATGCATGGGATAAACACAAAGCAATCCTGTTTAGAAGGAATGGATCTATGGAATCTTAGTGGACATTGGGTGGCGACACTAGTATTTGGAGAATAAAACCGATGCAGGGCGGACTTCTACGGTCTGTGCAGGGACAAATCAAACTCGATTATACATATAAAGTATTACATACCATGTAAAATGAGTTTATCTTGTTGGGCAGACTGGATGGACTGTTCAGGTCTTTATCTGCCGTCATTTACTATGTTACTATGTTTTTAAACCCAGATATGCTAACTGCTGTTACTACATCTGGTTAGCGTATCTGGGTTTAGAAAAGGTTTGGACAAGTTCCTGGAGGAAAAATCTATACTGTGCTACTGATTAAGTTCTAGAACTATAAAAATCTGAAAAATTACTGTTAGCACAGGAAATGGTGTGTGCTGGGGGTGGGATCTACTGCCAGGCTCCGGTGGTAGTTCTGGATTGGTGCACAGCAAGCCCTTTGCCATGTACCAACCCTTTAGAAAAAAGGGCCCCATAGTGCATTGACTATTCATACCACTGGATGTGCCACTTTGCCCTGCTCTTGATGCCTTCGGCTGTTCTTACAACTCTTTTGGTACTGCTTTTCCCTCTCACAGGGGGTCTTTTACAAAGATGTGCTAGTGTTTTTAGTGCGTGCTAATGCCTTGTGGCATTGATGCTCTTGTTGCCTCTCCCCTGGTGCCTTGGGCTATTCATATCACTGATGCTGTTTTGCCCCCTTTTCAGTGCCTTGAGGTCTTTGTGAATCTGTCAGGTCTGCTTTGTTTCCTTCACTGTGCCTGGAGTGTTGATTTTTTTTTTAATGCCGCTTTGTCTTGCTTTCAGCACCTTGAGGTCTTCCTGCAACTAATGGTGCCATGGAATAATCTTGTCAATGTTTGGCCACTTTGCCTCTCTTGCTGTGCTGTGAGGTGCTGTTGCCTTTACTGCCTGCAAGATTCATGAAAGTTGGATGGAAAACCTCAATGTTAGAATCAAAAAATAGAAAGAATTGCTTCCTTCACTGAGGATAATAGAAATAACCTGGAGAAGGAAATGTTTACCATGACCTATCTATTTAAGAAGTATGTTTTAGATACATTTTAATTGATATATTGTTTTGAGTTTCCTAGGGATGACTTAGAGTTTATTATGTAATCTGTAGTGAAATGGATAGGTAATTGCAGAATATAACTATTTAAGGGCCCTATTTACTAAGCCACGTTATAGGTACATTAGCATTTTTAACGTGCATTAACTACGTACACGCATTAGCCGTGTTTGCGCCTACAATATCCCTATAGGTGCCTACACAGCACACACGTTAATTGTAGGCGCGTTACAAACACTAACACGCCTTAGTAAACAGGGCCCTTAATGTAAGAAAAAGGGGTAAAGAAATCATGAAATAAATCCACATTTTCCCCATGTTTATATCTATAAATGAAATGGGGCTATCTTATATGGTGTGTGAGTGTGATATTAATGTTGAGTTTTTTTGTTTTTACTTTAATTTTTTTTTTTTATAGGATTCCACTGCTGTATCCCCCATTTTTCTCAGAATGGATCCACAGGGATTTTTCTTGTACTGGACAGATCAAAATAAGGTAAGAAAAGAAATACTTTTGCTACCTTTGAAGGAAGTTGTTATATCTCTTTTGTTTGTTGTTTTGGCTAAGGCAAGCTGAACACATGAATTGTTTGGAGTCTGTGATGTGATATTTAATATGACACTTTGACAGTCACGAAGGCCTCTATTGTGCAAAATTCAAAACATGCAGTGGAGTCTGTGTTTTTTTTCCCCCTAACTCGAAAAGCTAACGCCATAAATTGTTCGTTCACTACACAACATCTGGCAACTTTCCATTGCATTTTATAATCCAAAGAATATTGTTTTCTTATACTTAACAGCCATATATCCTTGGAGACTGTCACTGTACCGTTACTGATTGAGAACTTCAAGATATGATCAGATGTTCAGATTTTCTACTATGCAGAATTTAGGAATTATAAACTTTACTCAATGTCACGGTCAACTACAGCAATCTGCATAAAACTATGCAAGGTGGCATTAACAAAGCAAGGGAAGACTGCACTCTGAATCAAATATAGATTGTTTATATCAGTTAGTAAGTATACATTTTGCTGTTTGAAAGGAACGGATAAGGAGCTCCATATTTTTCAAAATCTAGTGCAGAGGTGGACAACTTCGGTCCTCAAGGGCCACAACCCAGTTGGGGTTTCAGGATTTCCCTAGCGAACATGCACGAGTTGTATTTGCATGCGCTGTCTCCATTATATCTAGATAGATCTCATGCATATTCAGTGGGGGAATCCAGAAAACCCTGGTCTAATGAGTCACACTCAGGTGAAGTGTGAGGAATGTAGGCACATGGGAGCTGATCGCTCTCATCTGCAGTGTTAAAGTCTGCTAGGTTTGGCAGGAGGACTGTGAGCACACCTCGCTTCTTAGCATTCACGTGAAATGCATTATTGTATTATATTTTCAGTATTTTAGCAACAAAATGCTCTTCTTAATCTTTTCTCAAACCTTCCTGCCTGAATCTGTGCAGTGGATGTGTTTTCTGCAGAATTTTCTTTTTGCTTTTCCTTAGACCAAAAAAAAAAAAAGCTTGGCTACAAAATATACTTTCCTCATCCACAATCCTTTTAGGGGCCCTTTTACAAAGCTGCGATATCCACTAACGCGTACTTACTGCAGCAAAAAAATGGCTTACCATGGGACACACTGAGGCATCCTACAGTAATTTTGGGAAGTGTGCTCGCTACCTCCCCCCCACGCTGGGGATGGAGAGTGGGCTTGTTCTGCACTAATCAGTTACCACAACATTGATGCACGCTAACAGATTAGCGTGTGTTTAACGCGTGAGCCCTTACTGCCTGTATAATGGGTGGCAGTAGGGGCTCATGCGCTGATGGCAAAATTAGTGTGTGATTTGTTTTTAGTTGTTGTAGGAGGAAAAGCCTCAAACAAATGTTGGGGAACTCCTTTGTCAATACTTCAATCGACTTTAGGGAGGCCCACATATTCATCACCGGCAGAAAAACCTCCTCCTGTCTTTATTATTCTTGAATCTTCATATAAACTATTGACAGTTGCTCTTGAACCAAATATGAAAAGAAACTTATCTTTCCAGCTGACCTGTCTGTCGATCAATCTAACCACGGCCCTGGCCCTAACCAGGTTCTAACCAGGCCCGTGGTTAGATTGATCGAGAGACTGGTCAGCTGGAAAGATAAGTTTCTTTTCATATTTTGGTTCAAGAGCAACTGTCAATAGTTTATATGAACATTCAAGAATAATAAAGACAGGAGGAGGTTTTTCTGCCGGTGATGAGTGTGTGGGCCTCCCTAAAGTCGATTGAAGTATTGACAAAGGAGTTCCCCAACATTTGTTTGAGTCTTTTCCTCCTACAACAACTAAAAATACATTGACATCTGTAGATATCTTTTGTATGATTAGTTTATAAACAGAGTGATATTCTACAAACTCCGGTGTGTGTGATTTAAAATTAGTGTGTGGCCATTAATAAAGAAAATTGAAAAATCGGCCAATTTACCCCAGTGGTACAACTGGCCTTAGTGCATGGGAACTTTAAGGCCACATTTTACCACTGTTTGTTAAAAGAGACCCTTAGAGACCAAGGGGGACCCTTTTATTAAAATGTATTAGGCAATTACCGCCGGATTCTATATATTGTGCCAAGCGCTCCGCACCGAAATCCAAGCATATTCTATAACAACATGCCTAACTTAATTGGCTTAACAAGTCAATCAGCATTTTTAAAAGCACTTAATAAGCAATAGTGAGCACAAGTTGGCAATCATTAGAATTTATGCGCATAACCCGCTGAGAGTATTCTGTAATGCACAGCGCCTAAATTCGAATGCATGGAGCCAGAAAGGGGCATGGTTACGGGTGGGAAAATGGGTGTTCCAAAATTTACGTGCACTGTTATAGAATATGCCACCGAAATTTACGCACCTGGATTTACGCTGCATTTCCCGTGATGTAAATGGATGCACTTAGTTCTATGCGCTGGGATATCAACTGAGTATATTCTATATACTGCGCCTAAATCTAGGTGCTGCTTATAGAATACGCTTAGAAAACAATAGTAGACTAGTGAAACTGTCATGTACAACTGTCATGTATCAGGGAAAAGTCTCATACTGTCACAGGGACATAATGTTTCATGTAATCTACACCCGCTGTGTGGGTGAAGCCCTTTTAGTCACTATTCTAATCATTGACAAAACCCCCTCCTTCCAAATTTATTACTCCTTGGTGCATAAATCCTCAAGTATACCAGTGTCTATTTCTTTTAATCAATTTTTTTCAATTTTTATACTTAAATCACACTGTAAATGACAGGCAGAAAGCGGTCACTTATCTTTGAGATCTGTCAACTCGCTAGACCCCAACAGGTTCCTGCTTCGCTGATGCTTTGTCAAGGGATCTAATTGGTTTCAGACCTGCTGGGAAAAAACCCGTCTGCTGACATGTCGGTTGTACCGATAAATTAAACTATACCTTTCTTGGCAGTTCCTTATATCTTATTGACCCTTTCACGATTTGTGCCACCCCTAAGAGCAATGGTGGCGGCATCTTATACCGGCTTATGTACCAGAAGTTGCTGAAGTGTGCTACGGGAACTGACGATGCATGGGCGGCAAACACTAACTGCCTCACATGTAGCATTCCCAATGTAAATGTATATTGAGTCCCCTGGGTTCTAAGGCATCCAGGCAGTAGGTCAAAAATGCTTCTCGCTGCAATAATCTTTTATTTATATCTCCGCTGCGGCGTGTTGGAATAATGTGCTCAATTGCTGTACATGTCAAATCGTTCGCTGCATGTGCAAATTGTATACAATGTTGCACTAAAGAGTCTCCGATGCATCTTGTAGAGATCCGAGAATGGTGCTCCATCATTCTTGCATGTAACGATCTTTCCAGCAGGTCTGCAACCACTTAGATCCCTTGACAAAGCATCAGCAAAACAGGAACCTGTCGGGGTCCAGCGATAAGTGAATGCTTCCTGCCTGTCATTTACAGTGTGATTTAAGTATAAAAATTGAAAAAACTGATAAAAAAATAGACACTGATATACTTGAGGATTTATGCACCAAGGAGTAATAAATTTGGAAGGAGGGGGTTTTGTCAATGATTAGAAAGTCATTAAAAGGGTTTCACCCACACAGTGGGTGTAGATTGTCCCTGTGACAGTATGAGACTTTCCCCGATACCTTCAGTTGTACATGACAGTTTCACTAGTCTACTATTATTTTCTAAAGTTAATTACTTATTTTGAGTAGACCAGAGTCGTATTTAGATTGGGGTTATAGAATATGCTTAGGCAGAAAGTTATTCCATGCAGATTTTTCAGGCGTCATGCATAGAATCTAGTCCCTACCTGCTACTGTACAAGTGTGGTAACAGGTTTAGCATGATGTTGTTATTGCATGCCAAACCAGCCATAAAGGGCATTTGACGATAGGAGGTGATAACTAGGGGAGGCATAGGCAGAGAATAGACGTGGAATGCATTTTGCAGGTAGCATGTAGCTGTTCCTCTGAGCCTTTTCATACTGTTATTGATTAAGGAGCCCTTTTACTAAGCTGCGTTAGGGCTAATGCACCTAATGCATCATGAAATGGTGTACCGCGCTATGCGCGCATACATCCTGTGGTATATGCCAAATAAGCACACGCTAATCTGGATACTAAAAAAATGTTTGAAATTTGTTGGAGTGGGCATGTCTGGGGGATGAAGAGTGGGTTCCTGCGCTAATCAGCGCAGCTACATTACAACATGCCAACTGAGTAGTGCTGGATTACCACGCGAGTCCTTACCGCCTACAAAATGTGTTGGCAAGCACTCACACGGTAATGTTTTTTAATGGCCGTGTGATAGAATTTGCTTTTGCACAATACAAGGCTAACTACAGGAGTTTCTACCTATATTGTGGCTGTCATTTCTGAGAGACACGCTCGGCTTTAAGATTTTTTCTGTCCAAATTCGGTTGGTATTGGATACATATACATTTTACTCTATTTACATTCAAACCCTGACCCCTGAGGCAGGCGTTGCTTAACGCCAAAACACGGCCCGTGTCGGGTCCTTTATTAATAAAATACTCCTGTTGTCTCAGTCTTGAAGTCCCAGTGTTGCTTTTTTTGTCTGTGTAATTTCTATGTATGCTGGTTACTCTCTCTGTTTGGCGTGTGATAATGGCAACATTAGTGCATGCCCATTAACATAAAACATGGAAAATTGGCCATTTTATTGCTGCAATTAAAAATGGCCTTAGTGTGCACGAAAAGCCTGCACAAGGGTGCACTTTGGCCGTTTTTTGCTGCAGCTTAATAAAAGAGCCCCTAAGCTCAAGTTGCTCCGAAGAGTAATCTATCTTTTTATAGACTAAGGTCTGTTTATTCAGCCGTTCATTGTCTTTTGGAAATTTGTTCCCCATATTGCATGTAAACTGCATACCCCTGATGCAGCTGCTCCCTGAAACATGGCCACGTCGAGTCTATACAATAAACTTCCTTGTGTGTGCCATACTGGTGTTTTGTAGTTTTCTGGTATCCTTCTTCTGCTCCTGGTTCCTTACGTTGGGTCATGCTGCCGATCATCATGTAATTGATCTGTATTTTGTACATGGGTATAACTGTAATTTAGAAGTAGAAATGGACTTTCTGTACACAAGGAGTGGGCTAGTATATAATCTTCAGCACATACTACCTGTACATGTACAGACTACCTGCATTTTCAAGAGGTGTTTCTGTGGCCAAATTTAGGGAAGATTTTGCATTTGTATACACACTTTTGAATTATCAAAAGTGTGCGTGTCTTTTAACTTGGAAAAAAATCTGCACATGCTAGTAGATGGGAATATATATTAGTATTTTTCTGCATACTTTTGAATTTATAGAGTGACAAGTACACATATATTTTTCAACCTATTCAGGCAATTACAGAATGACCCCTTTACAGTTTTGAAAGCAAATATTGTATATACTTCCTTATTCAGATGCTGTCATCTGTAGCTCATTGTGCACCGAGCTGAAGAAAAAAGTATAAAACTCAAAAGCTGCATAAAATATATATTAAGTTAGGGCCCAAATATATTAAGGCATTTCCTTATTCTTTGTCTAGCCATGGATAAAAATCTTATGGTGCCTTGGTCAATTTATATATTTTTTACAGTATACCCCATATCCCCATGTTATTATTATTATTATTTATTGCATTTGTACCCCACATTATCCCACCTTTTTGCAGGCTCAATGTGGCTTACAGAGTGTTGTTATGATGCAGTCATTACATTATCTTAAATACATTCAATAATCGGTTGGAGGTATATGGTTTAGATGTAGGTGCTAGGTGAGGTATTGTGAAAGGTGTTTTGATGCACCTGAGTAGTTTAAGGAATGGTTTATTAGGATGTATTTAGAAGGCTTTGTTGAAGAGATGTGTCTTCAAAGATTTGCGAAAGCTGGTTAGATTTTCCATAGTTTTCAGGGCCATGAGTAGTGCGTTCCAGATCTGTGTGCTTTTATACGCAAAAGTAGTAGTGTATGGCTGTTTGTATTTAATTCCTTTGCAGCTGGGGAAGTTCAGATTGAGGAATTTGCGGGCCGATTTTTTGGCGTTTCTAGGCAGTAGGTCCACTAGGTTTAACATATAGAGTTGGGCATCTGCATGGATGATTTTGTGGACGGTTGTGCAGATCTTGAACTCAATTCGTTCCTTGAGTGGTAGCCAATGTAGTTTCTCTCTTAGAGGTTTCACCCTTTCGTATTTAGTTTTTCCAAAGATGAGTCTGGCTGCGGTGTTCTGGGCTGTTTGGAGTTTTTTAATGGTCTGTTCTTTACAGCCTGCGTATAGAGTGTTACAGTAGTCCAGGTGACTTATCACTAATGACTGTACTAGGGTGCGGAAGATGTTTCTTGGGAAAAAAGGTTTTATTCTCTTAAGTTTCCACATCGAGTGGAACATTTTTTTCGTTATATTCTTCACGTGGATATCGAGTGTGAGGTTTCGGTAAATAGTGACTCCAAGAATTTTCAGATTTTCTGAGATAGGAAGTGTGTCGTATGGTGTGGTCATGGTAGTGTAGTTGTTTGTGTTGTATTCTGTAGTGAGAACTAGACATTGAGTTTTTTTCTGGGTTCAGTTTTTAACTGGAATGAATCCGCCCAAGAATGCATGATTTGGAGGTTCTGGTTGATCTCGTTGGTTATTTCGTTTAGGTTACTTTTGAACGGGATGTATATCGTGACATCATCCGCATATATGTAGGGGTTGAGGTTGTGATTGTCTAGAAGTTTGGCTAGTGGTATCATCATAAGGTTGAAGATAGTTGGCGAAAGGGGGGATCCCTGGGGAATTCCACATTCCGGTGTCCAAGGTGGTGATCTGTCATTGTTACTTGGTAGGATCTGGTGGTGAGGAATCCTTTGAACCATTTGAGAACTGGGCCTCCGATTCCGAAGTATTCTAACAGGTGTAGTAATATTCCATGATCTATCATGTCGAAAGCACTAGACATATTGAATTGTACAACGAGTATGTTCTTGCCGGTTGCAATAGTTTTTTTGAATGAATTCATTTTTTTTTGTTACATTTGTACCCTGTGCTTTCCCACTCATGGCAGGCTCAATGCGGCTTACATGGGGCAATGGAGGGTTAAGTGACTTGCCCAGAGTCACAAGGAGCTGCCTGTGCCTGAAGTGGGAATCAAACTCAGTTTCTCAGTTCCCCAGGACCAAAGTCCACCACCCTAACCACTAGGTCACTCCTCCAGACACTAGTACAGTTTCAGTACTATGATTTGAGCAAAATCCTGATTGAGACTCATGTAGAATTGAGTGTTTGGTTAGGTATTCCGTGAGTTGTTTCGTCACTATGCCTTCCATCAATTTTGTTATGAGCGGGATACTGTTATGGTCAGTAGTTGGTTAGGTCCATTGTGCTTTTTTTAGCATCTTTTGGCAGTGGAGTGCGAAGGATATTTCCTTTGTCCGTGGGGAAGAGACCATTTAGGAGTCTGTAATTTACTTGGTTCGTGAGGTCTTTTTTGAATTGTTTGGGGGCGGCTTTTACTAGGCTAGTAGGGCAGGTGTCAAGTTTGCAATGAGATTTGGCATATTTTCTGAGCCAGTGTGTGAATTTGTCTACTGAAATCAGATCAAAGTTGGTCAATGATCGATCGGCTGGCTATTCCCCAGGTTTTGGGTCTAAGCATTCAAGGATGCTTGTGTACTCAGTGGTATTGCTTGGTATCATGCGTCGGAGCTTTATGATTTTTTCCTTGAAATAGTTCGCTAGGTTGGTTGCCGATGGGGTTTCTATGCTATTCGAAGTGACCTGTGTAGTGTCTAGGAGATTGTTTACAAGTGAAATGAGTTTATGCGTATCCTTGTCATTTGGTCCTATTATAGTTCTGTAGTACGTTCTTTTGGTTTGTCTGATTTTGTATTTGTATTTTCTTTGTAACTGTTTCCACTCTTTGAGTGTGTGTTCGTCTTTTTTTTTGTTCCAAGCTCTTTCTAGTCTTCTAACCTGTGTTTTTAGTTCTTTCAATTCTTTGTTGAACCAAGGGATTGAGTTTTTCCTGTGTGAAGTTCTAGTTTGGAGTGGTGCTATCTTGTCTAGAACTGTTTTGCATCTATTGTCCCATTCTTGTAGAAATTGGGGTGAGTCTGTAGTTGTTGTCCATTCGTCGGTGTATGTTTGTTGCCTCTTGTAGTGTATGTTCTTTTTTCTTGTTTTTGTTGTGTCTCTTTTGTTTTCCAGAGGAGGAAGGTGTTTGCCTTGTAGTGGTCTGACCATGGTGTGGCTGTCCATTTTGTGTCATTGATTGTGAAGTTCGCTTCTGATGAAAATTTGTGGGTTATGATGTCTAATGTGTGTCCTTTCTTGTGGGTGGGTTGCATGTTAGGCCAGTGGATCTCCCAGAGTTGAAGGAATTCCTTGCATTCGTGTACATTGTTTGTGTTAGTATCTTCAAGATGAAGGTTGATGTCTCCTGATATAAGAATATTTTGGGAGGACATACAGGTATTTGAAATGAAGTCCATGACGTGTAACTGGGCATCTTGCCATTTAGCCAGGGGTCTGTAAAATAGGATTATATTTAGTTGATCATGCAGGTTAGGGTGGTTGTTCACATATATACACTGACACACACATACACATGAGAGGGTCGAAGCAGTAGGGTAGATAGGTTCTTCCAGAAAACCAAGGGAGACGTCAGCTTAACAACGTGATCTTTATTGAAACAAAATGAAAGACTCGACACAGCAGCTGTGTTTCGGTGTCAAAACGCCTGCGTCAGGAGTCTCGTGTTGTTTGTTGTACACAGGTAGCCAATGTGTCCAAAATAACACGCAACTTTAAATCAGCAAGTTTGATTCAAAGTCTGTGAATGCGTAATAGTGCTGTGTCGAGTCTTTCGTTTTTTTTCAATAAAGATCACTTAGTTAAGCTGATGTCTCCTTTGGTTTGTGGAAGAGCCTATCTACCATACTCCTTGGACTCTCTCTTGCTGCTGTATGTAGAGACTGTGTGTTCCTCCACTTTGTGTGGTTTACACATACACGTCACCCTTTCACTTCCTCTTACAGGCATGTACACCACATACCACACACACACACACATACATCCCTCCCCATCATGCTTACACCCTTTCCTCAGATACACAACCCACAAACTGCCCCACACAAGCGCAGAGAGACACACACATGCACACACACGTATATATACACACCCTTCCCAAATACACAAACATACACGCCCTTTCACACATTTACACCTCACCACCCACTAAACACATACCTATACATTTCCACACATTCCTACACTTTGTCCTTGGACACAGACATTTACACTCACATGCAGCACTATACAGACACCCCACCCCCCCTAAATGTACCCTATCCACATACATCAACGTTCAACACACACACAAACACACACATACAGCCTGCCATGCTACTGAGACACACTTTACTACGTCTTTTCCCTGCCAACTCCCCTACGTAGATGGTCTTGAGTCTGCCAGTGAAGGGAGGGGGAATATTGTGTCAGTAGTTAAGTGTGCACTGTCAGCATGCTGAAAATCTCTTAACATGCTTGGAAATAAAGGTTAAACAACCAGAAAATATATATTACAAGGTGATGCCTTTTTATTGGACTTGAGACATTTCTTGACTGTGTTATGTTAGTCCAATGAAAAGGTATCACCTTAGAATTTTTTATATTGGTTGATTAACCTTTATTTCTGTCATTTAGTTAGACTGTCATGGCAACCATGCTGTGTGCATAAAGTTTGCAAATTAAAGTGGTAGGATGCATTACATGATGTAAAATGTATCTAACTGTGAATATTATTATAATCTATATAAATATAAGAACTTTGAAGGCTAAACATCTGGATTGTTTGTCATTGTGAAGTCTAGTCAATCTCAAAAACATACCGCTTGCCTCCTGTGATATTGTTTGCCCACCGTCTTCCCTCCCCAAGATCAGCCCACTATGAAACCACTAGATCTTCTGCTTCTTTCTTCCTTGCTCCTAAATTGTAGAATGATCTTGCCCCCTCTCTTAGATCAGAACTCTCCCTTTCCAGACTCAAATTCTGCTTGAAAAGTCATTTTTTCAATCTGACTTTTAACGTACCCATAGATAGCTCCCATTGAATGGTGGACTGTGGAGCGACCTTGAGTTGATTTGATCCTGGACTGCCCTACTAATGCTTAAGCTTGGGTGACTGGGCTCTCGTATGTTTGCACTCTATTCTATCCAAGCCTGGAGTCCCCTTTCTGCTTCCTTTTTAAAAATTTGTTAAATTTTTTTAAAAAATTTAAATTGGTCTTGTGAACCGCTTTGACCTATTTAATGTAAAGACGATATATGAAATAATAAATAAACACTGAATGAAAACGTTTGAGATATTCAACAATGATACCATTCTATGTTTTAAGAAGGGAAAAAGGCCTCACAGAGCTCTTAGATTATATTAATCTATCGGAGCTTAAATGGACCTGTTATGGGTCCTCTGTTCATCATTGGCCAAAAACCTTCTGGGTTGTGCAGTATTATGATGTCCTTCACCCATTAATACATTAATAAATTTCATTGGTGATGTTGCATGGTAGCACAACTCTTCTATGTAATAACCCGGTAATATGTTGAATGTAAAGATTTTGAAAGAACACTTATCTTTCAAACTGCCGGCACTAGGGATTTCCTCGATCCTTTGCTCCCTCACCCCAAGCCAACGGAGGCCAGCATTTCGTCTAGCTGCTTCAGGGCTTTGGCGGCTGGGCAATTTTGAAATCGGTCATGTGTTCTGACATAGAACGGTATCATTCTCAAACATTTTCATTCAGTGGAAATTTTTTCAGAACTGATAGTATCTAATGATTATATATTTCCATACCCTAAAACAACTTTTATGCATTTAGTGGATAATAAATAAACATAAACATATTATAGGCTTAAGTACACTTTCAGTATACTGAATCCCATTTGCTTATTTATGTTTTTAATAGTGTATTCATAGCCTACTTTCCAAAATAAAAAAGAAGCTTATGGGATTACCATGTTCATGTGTCCTCCTCTAATAATGTTTGTGTTTAGTGTCCTAGCCACAAGGGCTTTTACAAGATCCTGACTGCCCATCACACCACGCCCAGATCTCCTTATATACACAGAATCTCAAAAAGCAGGCACAATGGGAATTCTTGAAATTAAAATAGAGAAATAAAATACAAGAATTTAGAAATGGAGGAAGAATGTGAATATTTTAAAAGATGCTTAATTGTGAGAAAGTGAGAATAAAGGCAGGATTAGAGCAAGGTTAAAGGAAAAAAAAAACGAATCAAGGAAATAAATAATGTCTAAGAAACAGAGACCAAAATGCCCTTATTGCAATGACTAGAGAGACAGAACGGCTGCAGCTGTCCAAACCAGCTTTATTCCTGCTTGGGAGGAATAAATCTGTTGAGCTCAGAGTACTCATCGACTGGCATCAAAGGGGTCAATGTTCTCAGTTCCAACCAGGAAGCAGATTCCTGGTTGGTACTGAGAACATTAATGGAGCATTTCAGGTGTCCTCTTTTCCATCTCAGGATTTTTTTTTTAAGATGCTTGTCAAAAATATATGTTTGACATTTGGCAGACTTTGACGGGGGAATTCTGTAACTAGGCATTAAGTTAATATTCAGCTTGCAGCAGTCGGTGGGTTTTCAGCTGCTTATAGCCACAGACTGAACTGAGCCTGGATTTTCAATGCTGGGCCATGTCCGGGCACCAATATCTGGGTTCCTCAGAAGTTAACCACAGTAGAAGCCCTATCATTAGGCCACCTGAAGTGGGAGCCTCAGGCAGCACTCTTTTGGAGTGACATCTACCCCCACACCCACCTCGCTCTTGCATCGCCCCTGCCCTTCCTCCTCCGAATTTACCTTCTTTTCTTGCTTTCCAAAAGTAATGGCAGCAGCAGTTCCCATACACCGCCCTGCCACCGACCGCTTCTCTCTTACAGCCTGCCTCTGATTTACTTCCTGTTTCCTTGGAGGTGAGGTTGGCCGCAGTAGAGAGAAGGGGCCAGGGCCAGGGCCAGCGGCAGGGCAGTGTATGGGACCCGCTACTGCCCCAACTTTTGGAAAGCCAGAAAAGAAGATAAATTCGGGAAAGTAAGGAGAAGATGTCAGACTGCAGGGGGAGGGGTGTAGCGGAGCTGGGGGGAGCAGAGCGGAGCCGGAGGTCCATCCTCTATCCTCAGGCGGCGGACTGTCCCTGCTGTCATTCTCCTCTCGTCTCTTCTATACATAAATTCTGAGCAATCTGTAATTATTTGGACACAAATTCTTTTCAATCTTTGTTATGCTTACATCAACTCATAGTATGATTATTGTAAAACACTGCAGCCAGGATTTTATGCTGGGCAAAGCAATGTGACCATGTCACACCCTTTCTCAGTCCTAAGAAACAAGATGGCAAGCGATCCGCAAAATCCAACGTGGAGACAAACAAAGCAGATCAATCAGTGATATGGTTCAAAACTTTATTTTCAGAGATTCGCCTGACACAGACTGTGTTTCGCCCACAAGGGCTGCGTCAGGGGCTAATAGACCAAGCAGGACATGAGATTGAAACGTAAAAAAACAGCAGGGTGCTTTCCTCAATCAAGGTGAGGACATCAGCTCAATACACAGGGTAAGTCTGGTCACATCTCTCAGCAGCTGATGTCCTCACCTTGATTGAGGAAAGCACCCTGCTGGTTTTTTACGTTTCAATCTCATGTCCTGCTGGGACTATTAGCCCCTGACGCAGCCCTTGTGGGCGAAACACAGTCTGTGTCGGGCGAATCTCTGAAAATAAAGTTTTGAACCATATCACTGATTGATCTGCTTTGTTTGTCTACACCCTTTCTTAGTTACATTGGCTTCCAATAGATTTCAGGATTAACTTAAGTATTAAATCTTGCACATAAACCTCGGGGTTCTATATAACGCGACTTAAGTTGTGTGCGCAAATCCAGTCATATTCTGGATTTGTGCATGCAACTTGTTAACAGGCCAGTCAGCGCCAATTATTGCCACTTAACAAGCAATTATTGACACTAATTGGAATTAATTAGAATTCATACGCAGAACTGTTTAAACGTATTCTATAATGTATTGTAGGTAAATTCTAAGTCGCATGGTTGAAAAGTGGGCATGGCCATGGGAGTGGAATGGGCGGGTCATGGGCATTTCTAAAATCTATGTACGTGGTTATAGAATACACTCAAGTCTGCGCCTAATTTTGGTGTCAGCATTTACACTACTACTACTACTTAACACTTCTATAGCGCTACAAGGCATATGCAGCGCAGTACACCAAGGTTTACTTTGCGTAACTACCCACAGCTAAATTTAGTTGCATGGACAGGTACTCGCCATATTCTGTAAACCGCATGGAAATTTAGGCTTATTAAAAAAAAAAATCTGCCTAAATTTAGGCGTGCTTTATAGAATATGCCTAGGCATATTTTGTTTCAGTTTCGATTTTTTTTTAGGCGTCATATATAGAATCTATTCCAAAATGCGTTATAGTAACAAACCCAATTATTTACCATCATTGATTATTCCTTACACCTGTCACGTTCTCACATCTGGAAACTAGGTTGTGAGCCCTTGGACCACTGCCGAGGAGCGGCAGTGGCAGGCAAAACCACCACACGCTAGAAACAGGGCAAATCTCAGGCAAGCAGTTAGGCTTCACCTGCACTTGGCCACTTTTCACCAAGAGTTGAGCTCTGGGCTTCAGGTGGCCGGCAGGACTTGCTGGACAGGGCAGGACTGGATAACAGCAAGGCAGCACAGGGACTGAGGGTCAGAGGGGAAAGGGAGGAACATGGGCAGCAAGGCAGGAGACTGAGCAAGGAAGGGAAAGTTAAAGGGCAGAACAGAAAGCTGCAGAACAGCCACTAAACAGGGAACAAACACTGACTAACAAGACACAGAACTAAGAGCTACAAGCAGCCCCAAAGCCAGAACACAGACAAACAGAAACTAAACACAGAATTACAAACAAGAAACCAGGCAAGGAAAGCAAGTAAAACCTAAACTAAACTAAACACAGACTAACTAGAAACAGGCAAGAATCTCAGGCAAACAACTGGACTAGCAGAAGTGCGACAAGCACCAACATACCAGGTCCTTAGACACAATGCAAAGGCAAAGCAGCAAGGTTTCAGAATGGCTAATAAGCCCAGCAGCACCTGGAGCTCAGCTGCAACCATCACCAGGAAACTACGGGTGCTGTGTAGGTTCAATCCAAGCAAGCAAGTCTGGCAGCCCAGAAGATCCAGACCGGACTGGGCTGAAATCTGGAACGGGTGACGGTCCACAGCAGCCACCAGTTCTGGCCACCAGAGGGCGAGGTGAGCACAGATGTGACAACACCCTACTTTGTACCCTTTGTTCTCTCACAGATAAGATTTTTACTGTCCCATCCATCCATCTACTAGATCAAGCTCTTTACATTTTTTAGCCCCTGCATTGTGGAATTTCTATCCAGAGCATCTTAGACTAGACAAATTTTATGCCTCTTTTCAGGCTGCGCTGAAAACCTATTTTTTTTCAAATGGTATTTGATGATTAGTAACACAATTGGGTTCTGCAGTCGGGATTCATTGGTTTGGGGAGCAGTGGATGACAATTAAATGTGAATGGTTTTTGCTATTACTTGCTGAATATTTGTTCTGTCCTATCAAATTTATGGTGTTCCTTTTCTAGTATTTTATCCAAGTATATTATTTGGTAAACCACTCTGACCCACGTACAAAAAAGGTGGTATATCAAGCCAATAAATGATAAACTTAGCCTCTACATTTTCAGTATCGGGCCTGTCTCTAGGTTAACTTGTGCCCCCAGAAGTTCAAGAGGGCCTTCTTTCCAGGTAATGGCCAGCAGTGGGTAGAGGCTACCTCTGACACATTCAGGTACGATTCCTTTAGTTGATATAAACACATCGGAGATTATAGCAAGTACTACTGTTTTGGTGGCCACAGCAGAATGGTGAGTTGGCATTAGAGGTTTGCACGGGTACATAATCTGGTCCCCATCCTCATTTGTCCCCAGTCAGTTCTATTCTGTTCGCACCCTATCCTCATCATATTGTTACCGTCCTCTCACCATCCTCAGGCAATTCTTTTCCTTCCCCTTATCAACCCCACAGTTTTCTTTACCATCCCTGTACCCAATCCTCTTTTAAAAAGTGTTGTAAATTCAAGCAAAACATAACATGCATCCTATAACTTGTTGAAATTTAACACAAAGCAAAAGGCATAACTTTGTTAAATATGCAAAGAAAAAAAACACATTTATCAACACGGACTGCAAGAAAACAATCATTTTAAACTATGTAAAAATAATAAACCACCTACTGAGCCAGAGTTCAGTTCCATTTTATGTTCCTCGATTGTTCGTCCTGAAACTGAAAAGAACGTTCTGATGTGTGCTGGTGACAGGAGTTCCAAGCAGGGATCAGGGAACATATGTCAGTTTTGGCCACATATTGGAATTCTGTTGCCAGACAGTAGGTAGCAAGAGATGAGCAGAATTCCTTGTCTGAGCTTGATATATATATGTAACCACTTCTATGACAGAACCCATTTCTGGATCTTGAATAAGTCTAAAAAATAATTTCTGCCTTATAATTTTCTCATTTTGAATGTTTTATTAGTGGTTCGGCAATTGGTTTCACCTCAACTACAGCTTGACCTTGTCATTGTTCGCAGTCTGTTTATGGCACTGCTCCACCCTTCTTTTTAACAATTTTATAAGTGATATTTTTGAGGATCAACTTCAGTTTTTGATGTCTGGAGTCTATGAGAGAGTATGAGATTCAAATTATGATCTGCGCAACCTATCCTGACCTCATCTTGAAATGCTACTTTCATATTAGCTGCATTATCAGTCACATAGATGAGACTAGCTCAGTGGAGATTATAGAGTGCCTAAATGCTTGAAACAAATCAACAAATATTCTCACCGGTTTATCAGTGGTCTCCCTCTTTGCCAAAATTATTGAACATATACATCAATTTTCATCAATGTGAGCTCCTGTTTCAAATTTTTTTTAAAGATTAAGGGCCCTGTTTACATTTTTAATGCGCATTAACTGTGTACATGCATAGACGGTCGGTAGCCCAACTGTTTGGGGAGGCTAAAGGGGGCGGAGCTTACCTCCATACGCTCCGTGGCAGCGACGTCAATGAAGAAAAAGACTACAGGCTCGCCGCCAGCTTCTCCCTTCTCTCTGCACACAGTGTCCCGTGATGCATTTCCTGTTTCCGCGAGAGCAGAGAGAAGGGAGAAGCTGGCGGCGAGCCTGTAGTCTTTTTCTTCATTGACGTCGCTGCCACGGAAATAAAAGATAAAAATGCGCGGGGC
Organism: Microcaecilia unicolor; assembly: GCF_901765095.1. Taxonomy (NCBI): domain Eukaryota; kingdom Metazoa; phylum Chordata; class Amphibia; order Gymnophiona; family Siphonopidae; genus Microcaecilia; species Microcaecilia unicolor. The sequence goes on from NC_044033.1 coordinate 115,953,194, forward strand.
GGGAGGGTGGGCTGCACCACAAGCAGAAGTCGACGATTGGGCTGGGGAGGCTTAGCCTCCCCAAGCCTCTTATACGGGGCGCCTATGTGTACATGCCTGCAATATCCCTATAGCGCTTACACGGTTAGCGCATTCGCTAATTGTAGGCACATTAAAAACGCTAATGTGCCTTTGTAAACGGCCCTAAGTGTTGGTATCAAGTTTCCGAGTCAAGGTATTCACAGTGACATAATCTATCCCCATCCCCTCCTCTTCCCATTTGTTTCCAATCCAACCCCTCCCATTCACTTTTGGTCTGTCCCGTCCCGTCCCTGTGATAGTAATGATTTTTTTGTCCCCATCCCTGAGAACTTCTGCAGGTTTCCCATTGTCCCTGTCCCTGCACCCATTTCTACTTGTCATCCATTTCCTACAAAGGCATCAGGTGGTCTCCCATCTTGCCCTCTCCTTGCATTATTCCTGTTCAGTATACCAAAATGAAAGCATTCATTTTAGAGGCTGATCTCATTTCACTTCTTAGCACTTTTGTCATAATAAAACAGTCTTAGTGTCCTACCATCATGCTGACTGTCTCATCTCACTACAGTTTCTTATAAAGATAATTATTTATACATTGAACTTTGCCATATTTATGTACAAAATATATTTATAAAGACAAGAGCATTTCATAATGGTTTGGTTTTCCTACAAGAGACTACTAAAGCCTCAGTAAAGGGCAAGACAAGGATTTTGGTTAATAATTCATGACAGCTAAGCAATGCCTGTTTCCAAGATTTATCCTTAAGGTGTATTTGTTTAAAGAAACTTAAAGGTTTATTTCTTTCTGTTCTCACGTGTCCAATGTACATATAACACATGCTAGTGTATTGTTAGGATGCAACATTTATAACCCTCAAGCCTCCTAAGGCTATCTTCATTTAAATATTGTTTCTGCTTGAAAGAGGTGAGACAAACACAAAGCAAAACAGAATGGTGAGAAAAAAAAGCACAGTGCTAGAATAAGGACAGAATAGGGGGTTCGAATGCTCCCTACCTGCCACCATGATCTGTGTTTTCTATAGGTTTCTTCATTTGATCTCACTTCATTGTTATTTTAACAGCTGTATTTCCTTCAGGAAATCACACTTCTTAATTGGTTTTATTTTATTCTATGGAGGTCATTTTTCAAACTGTCAGTACCAGGTCATAGACGACGTACTCTCTAGCTGCGGGCTTTGCAAGTGTACTTTTATTTGAAACTTGCCATGGGGTATTAAGTATGCACCTGACTTTCTGTGGGTTGGGTGTTGCTGGAAAATTCTGCACACAGATTCTGAGATGCACTCTTGGCTTGATGCTCAGAAGCAAACATGGACGCTAGAGGCCAATAGAGCAGAACTTGCGCCCACATTAGTTAGCGCAGAATGCTTGAATGCGCTAGCTTGGGAAACAGTGAGTATGCCAAAAATTAGCACAAATTGCATGCTAATATAGTCAAACGCAAATTAATGAGCTCATCCTTTTCCCTCTCCATGCTTGGAGAACAGCGCACAAAACAAAGCCGCCTTACTGCTTTAAAATAAATTATGCTAGCTCGGAGCAGACATTAGGGGGTTCAAAGAGAGGATTTCTCATGATTCTTTCTCTAAAATCTGCCAGCTTTTATACAGTTTGGATACCGAAGGAACTCCATGCAAGCCCCTAAGCGCCAGTAGTGAGAAACAAATGTGCGTGAGTCCGAGCAAACCCGAAAGTGTAACTACACATTAGCACCTATTTCCTGTGTTTAAATGTAAGCCTTCCAAGTTTAAAAAAATTTGAAAAGTTTATATTTAAAGGTGCAGAAAACAGACACCAATCTGTGCTTCATGTGCAGGTTTGCCTGGCACATGCGCATGGAGCTGCGTTTACCGCACTAGCTCTTCTGCATGTGTGCCAAACATGTTCCCCTCCTTGCTTTTGCCTTAACAATGCACACGTAATTTGCATACCATTTCCTTTGAGCACCGATGAGCTAATTTTCTACGCTATTCTGGCAGTATTTTTTCAGTTCTGTTAGCTTACTGTGGGCTTCAGGGCATCTGTGTTGGTACTTTTACTCCTCGGCCTTAAGATGATCCTGAGGACGCCTCCTCCCAGAGGGACTAAAAGGCCACATGTTCTGGAGCAATGCATGAACTTACAGCCACCTTAACGAGGGCAGCTTTCAGAAAAATAATTAACATAGGTAAAATGTTTTTTTTTGTGTGTCTGTGAATTGCTTTGAAAAGTACCCTATCTGGGGGTAATTTGATAAACACTTTTTTCACACGTATATCCTATTGTACACATGTAAAAGTTCTCTTACACAGTCATCCTAGGCATAAATATACATGCACCAAAAAGGTGTATATTTATGCAGACGGAGTAGCATAAGCGTGTTCAGGGGCTTAGTTTGGGTGGAACACCAGTACAGTTCCAATGTAGTTGACTGACTGGCCACATTTATATTTACCCTCTGACCTGTATTCTGTGCCATAGATATAGCAGTGTTATCGATCAACCTAAGGACTTGTCCCCTCTTGCCCATTTTGAATACTTCCCTTCCCCCCCCCCCTCTCCCCTTCCCTTCCTCTCATCTAATCAGTCTCTGTTTCCTAGTTTGCAGGGGCGGTGTCTATATGAGTGATTCAGAAACTGAGTCCTGGAGGCACCCGAGCTAGTCAGATTTTCAGGATATCAACAAAGTGCATGCAAATATTCATGAGAGATATTTGCATGCACTGCCTCCACTGCATGCATATCTCTCTCATGAATATTCATTCTCCCCACCCCCGATATTCAGTGCTATTTGACCATTCAGAACGGCTGCTGACCGGTTAAATAGTGCTTAACCAGCTATTCCCCACTGAATATCCCCGGTTAGCGGCTAGCATGTAGCCAGTTGTATTGGCCTATTTAACCGGCTATCTGCTGATTTTTTTAAAGCTGGTTTAGCTGACATATTTGGCCTTGTGAAAACATAGGATACCATTGGCTGGTTTAAAGATAACCGGCTGAATATTGACTTAGCCATTTATCTTTAGACCGGCCAAAATTAAACCAGATAGTCAATGCCAGTCACCAGAAATGGTCTAACTCCCATGCTCTGAATATCATCCCCATTGAGGAGAGCCTGAAAACCTGACTAGCTGGGGTGCCTCCAGGATTAGGTTTGGGAACCATAATACATCCAAAGCTTACAATAGACCTGTTTTTATCGATATTGTTTCCACATTTCTTGTTAACATTACTGAGACTGGGAAAAACCATCAGGGTAATTCTATAAAGGGTGCTAAAAATTAGGTACCCAAACTCTGTGTGCTAAGAGAGGATTCTATAATGGTGCTCAGATTTCTTTATAGAATAGAGCCTAAGTTGGCATTTGGTTGCCAAAATTTAGGTGCCAACACTTACCCCATGTAAAAGGCAGGTGTAAATGATAGTGCATAAAGGTTGGTACCTAGGTGCACAATTTACAGTATTCTATAAGTTTGGAACCCAAGTGCGTGGCCTGCCCATGCCCCACCCACATACACGCCCCCTTTACATTTATGTATTTAAGCACCTAACTGCTGTTTACTCCCATTTAAGTGCTTAATTGACCCCTAACTTGTAGCACACTGTATAGTGAGCATGAGGGTATATGATGTGGGTTGTTTATTGTTGTTGTCTCCATTTAAGAACATAAGAATAGCCATATTGGGTCAGACCAATGGTCCATCTAGCCCAGTATCCTGTTTCCAACAGTGGCCAATCCAGGTCACAAGTATCTGGCAGAAACCCAATTAGTAGCAACATTCCATGTTACCAATCTCTGGGCAAGCAGTGGCTTCCCCTTGTCTGTCTCAATAGCAGACTATGGACTTTTGCTCCAGGAACTTTGGTACCTCCTTTTGGTACAGGTAATTTTTTTTCAACAACAAGAACATGCCTAGGTTTGAAAATGCAAACTACAGTCATTGCTTTCCTTTCCCAACTTAAATATGCTCCCAGAAAGGACTCCTCCTAACGTGTTTAAAAATATATGTGCTATTTTGCCTGGATAACTTGGTAATGAATTTGCCAAATAACTTTTGTTGCCCTTACATTGTACTAAATGGAAACACCCTTTTAAAATTTAAATTGGTTCTTTTTGTACACTGCTATGCACGATCTGTGCACGATCTGCAAGGAAAGCAGTGTATAAATCTTAGTAAATAGCTTAATAAACCAATAAACTAAGAATGTACCATAATATCTAAGCTCATTAAGGGTTTTTTTTTTAAAACTAAAGGTTAGCTCAAGCAATTTGCAGCAGGTCACATTTTATTCCTATGGGCCCTGCTGCAGATAAGTCAAGCTAATCTTTAGTAAAAGACCCCCTAAGACCATAAGGTTTGCAAATACTTAATTATTTTCATTTTGGTGATGAGTGTGCAGGCAGGCAGGCAGCTTCCTTATATTCCTTTATGACGTCCAGCTCAATCAAATTCTGCCCTACCTGGATCAAGGCACTGGGAACTTTCATTCATTTACACAGGTTTTTCCTTTCACATAAAGCCTGCCTATCACTGCAACAGTTTTCCCCTCCAGAGTCAGACTGAATTCTAGTCTCTCCCCTGCTCAGAACGTGGTGCAAATGCATTCTTCAATTATCCAATAGGTGTCACTGTTGAGTAGTAACTAGGACTCTCTCCCAAGTACTGTGAATGGTGCATATGCAGTATCCCCCATCTGAGGAGAAGCCAGCTCTGAGCTGGGGACTGAACTTTAGTTGTTCACATGGCAGTATACTGTTCTGCCCTTAGCCAGCAAGCTGACCCTGATCTAAATATGTTCTAAAATGCTGCAGAAATGAAATTATGCATTAGGAAATATCTCAAGACATTTCCTTTATATTTACTTATCAAACAAAGAAATTATCCCAACAATCCATGCTGCCTAAAGTAGAGCCTTTAAAAAGCACAAGTTCTAGGACTCATGCCAGTTAATGGAATGGTGTAGCTGAATGGCTACAGTAACAGGCAGAGAAACAAAGGAACAGTGGGTTCAAATCCCACTGCTGCACTGCCCCTTGTGACCTGGGGCAAGTCACTTAATCTTCCATTGCTTCATGCACAAACATTTGAAAGCCTTGTGGAAACAGCAAGCTACTATATCAGAATGTCAATTGCCTTGAGGTGCTACTGAAAAATTGTAAGATAAATCAAAAAATAACACATGACAGTCAAATTTTAATCATGGAAATCCAAAATAGCTGCAGATATATCTTTGCTAAAGTAGAACACATAGTATTGCTAAATTCCGTCAAGTGGGAGGATTCATTTCTGGTTCTCTTCTGACCACTGCACATGCAATATTAGAACTGTTTTGTTCACGAGAGGATAATTTTCTAACAGCCTGCATTAGTGGAGAGTCCTTGGGAGCTTTTACATTCTGACTTCTGCCCCAGTTTTAGTAAGTGTATACTTTATTTTGAGATGTTATAACAAGAAAATTCCCCCTCCTCCCCTTCACATTTATACTTCCTAGTTTGTACAGGTGCTTTTTTTTCCAAGAAAAGAAATGTGTGAATACTGAAAATGCAAAAGTATGGGCATAAAGGCAAGCCTCTTCTTCACCACATCCTTGAAAATGCAAGATGGTTTACATCTTACATACAGGTACATTCTCTGTCCCTAGTGGACTCCCAATCTACATTTTGGTACTCTTGCCCCAGAACAAGCTCCACCTCTTCTAAGTCCCATCCCCTTGAAATAGCATGTGAAATCCCATTGAGGGCCACTGCCATGGGTTATCCACTAAATATTCATGAGATTGATTTGCATGCACTGCTTCCACTGCATGCAAATTTCTCTCATGCATATTCAAGGTGGGTATCTAGAAAACCTGACTGGCTGGGGTTACTCCAGGGCAGGTTTGGGACCCACTGCCCTACATGTTCAATTAAAGCAGTGCTTCTCAACCCAGTCCTTGGGGCACACCCAGCCAGTTAGGTTTTCATGACGTCCACAATGTATATACATGAGAGGTTTGCACACATGCCTCCTTTGTATACAAATCTATCTCATGCATATTCATTGTGGATATCCTGAACATCTTAAAGACTTAATGTGACCTGAGGATTGGGTTGAGCTCCAATGAACTAAAGAACAAGCTTTAATAACAAATAGCATACCATGGGGGCCAATATTTAGACCATGAGAGGTAGCCTGCCTGTCTCCTGGGCTCAGTGCTGAGCCCGGATATTTATTTATTTATTACATTTGTACCCCACTCTTTCCTACATACAGCAGGTCCAGTGCGGCTTACATAGTAAAAGAAAGCATCTTACATGGTAAAGAATACAGTAAAAACAAGGAAATGTAGGAACAGTATTATAAATTGTGATGATCATAACTACTTACATTATGAAAGGCATTACAAAGGACATGTGAAAAGAACGTAATGAACTAGAATAGGGAAGGTAAACAAGGATATGATAGGTGAAAGGGAAGGAGAATGGGAGGGAAGTGGTAAAGGATGGAGGGAAGAAGATGAGGGATTGAGTATAACATTGGGGTCAGAGTAAGCGTCGACATCTTAGCAGGAGTATCGTAGGATATGACGGGCTGTTTCCAGTGACCGGCACTGAGTATCCAGGTGTTTTTTGGCTAGTGTAAATTTAACTGGCCAACGAAATTCCAACTATTTTGCTGGCCTAACTTGGTCACCAAATTTAGCCGGCGATGCGCTGAATTTCGGCAGATAGCCAATTATATTGCACAATGTAATCGGCTATCTGCTAAGTGCTAACCGGCAATATTCATTGGGAGATAGCCAGCTATCTCCCACTGAATATTACTGAATAGCCAGTTAAGTGCCATTTAACTAGCCAGGAGCCGTTCTTGGTCGGTTAATGGTTTTAAAAATCGGGCAGATGGTATCTACATTAGGGTATTGGGGGCATTCTGAGCATTTTTCTGTATGGTTAACACAGCCAGGACACTCACCACATTTTAACTGCCTTGAGCAAGGCAATTAAATCCACCTACTGAGGGTATCAAGCAAGTTCTCACCCGGACAGTTCCCAACCACCAATCCCCCCCCCCCCCCCCTCCCACCAGACAATTCCCACTTAAGGGGACAATTCTATTCTGATAGCCTCAAAATTTTAGGTGTTACAATTGATCGCCACCTTACACTTGAAAGCCAAGTAAACTCCATTATAAAGATGTTTCATTCTATGTGGAAACTTAAACGTCTAAGACCTTATTTCCCAAGTGAAATATTCCGTAACTTGATTCAATCTATGGTTCTGAGCCACGCAGATTACTGCAACGGATTATAAACTGGATGTAAAGAACAGCTTATGAAGAAACTCCAGACAGCCCAAAACACAGCTGCCAGGTTGCTATTCAGCAAAACACAATTTGATAGCGCCAAACCTCTCTAATTAAAACTGCATTGGCTCCCTATCAAGGAATGTATTATCTTCAAAATTTGCTCTTTGGTCCACAAGATTATCTGTGGTGAAACACCAGGATACGTGATTGACTTGATAGATCTTCCAATCAGAAACAGGACCAGAGCATCAAGTACTTATTTGAATCTCCATTATCTAAGCTGCATAGGACTTGAATATAAATCAACTTATGCATCCAATTTCTCTTATTTAGGCACATAAATGTGGAATGCATTACCAAAGATTATGAAAACGATCTATTACCATCTAAACTTCAGAAGATCATTAAAGACCTACCTGTTCTGCAAGGCCTACTCAACCGACCCAACTTAAATGCCTCAATTCTGCAACAAAACAAAACCTTAGATTGTATTGGACATTATATGTCCTTACTATCTTTGACCCTTATTGTACCTTAATACCCTCCCCTTACTTAAAATCATATTTGTTTACCCCCACCGAACTTGGCGATTGCTTTTACGGTAATATGTAAGCCATATTGAGCCTGCTAGTGGGTGGGAAAATGTGGGATACAAATGTTACAAATAAATAAATAAATTCCCACCAAGGACATTTTCTCCCTGGACATTTCCCACCCTTCCTAACCTGTAGCTTCTTTCCTGTATCAGGTCCTATAAGTCCTGGTGGTGCTTTTTTTTTTTTTTTTTACGTCGTCTGAAACAAGCAGAATAGAGCAGCATACGGATGTATACAGAGGATGTATAATAATAGAATAACTTTTCATTAGGTAGAGTAGTAATTTGTTATAAATCATAATCAGTGTGTCATTTTGAGGGGCTGAATTAGGTTGAAACCTAGTTTGGAGGGGAGGGGGGGCATTCCCCCCCCCCCCCCCACATGAACTGCACTTTGTATTTATCTATTTATTTACTTATTTATGCCATTTAGATCCCAGATTAAACATGAATTAGGTTGAAACCTACTTTGGGGGGGGGGGTGGGTGGGCATTGCCCCCCCCCCCCCATGAACTGCATGTCTGGAAGGGGAAAGGGATGTGTAAAAGTTAATGTTGTGGGGGGGAGGTGTGAGGGGTTAATGGCCCCCCAAATGATGTGAAAGAGAAAAGGGAGGGAGATTATTTGTCCTACTGTGTTTTGTATTTTTTGGGTTATAGGTGGGAATTATCCTTCCCGGTGTGGTAGGAATTGGTTCAGTGGGAATTGTCCTAGGTGGGAATTGTTCAGATGGGAATTGGTGGGTGGGAACTGACCTAGAACCCTACTGAGGTGACACTAACCGTTCTGTTATCTGTCATGTCAACATATAACATGCAGTAACAACCTCAGTGTTAACTGTAAGGCAGAGTCTCGTACATTCTCCACTCATTTCCTGACCCATTCCAAGTTAGGCAGTTAAGGGACCTTTTACTAAAATGTGCTAGAATCTGGACTTAACATCTGGTAATGTGGCATTTAACTGTTTGCTAAGCCAAGATTTAATGTAGCAGTTTTGGATTTAAAAAAAAAAACATATTTTATTGCGTTTTGTGGGCTAATGTATTTAGGAGGAGCTAAGTGCCCCCATGTTAATTTTGCATTAGCCAGTTGAGGTGTCTAAAAAATTAGCACTGAAAAAAATCCGTGTAAGTGGTATTCTATAAGCTGCACCTAAAATCCAGTGCAGTTAATAGAATTAACGCTTATGCATAGAGGTCACGCGTACATTTAGGCACAACCATTTACACCAACGAAAATGTAGTGCAAATGCTCATGCTTAAATTTACATGTGGAGCACCATTATATTGTAATTATGCATGTCACTCAAAAACCATGCCCATGACCTGCCCCCCAAACGCCTATGACCCTCCCATTTCAGCGCCCCCTTTTTTGGGCCATGCGTAAATTTGATCCTACATCTAACTTTACATGGCTAAGTCCCAATTAAATCTACTTAGTGCCAATTACTTGTTAAAAAACCAATTGGCACTAATTGGCTCATTAGTCTATTAAATTGTGTGCACAAATTGGGAATGCATCTAAATTTGTATATGCAATTTTTGGTAACCTTTACAGAATCGGGGGTTAGTGTGCATTAATCATAATTCACTAGCTGGTTAATGTTTCCTTGTCCACTCTCCGCCCCTACCATGCCTCCTCCCCCCCCCCCCCCCAAGTATTTTATAAAAAATCATGGACACACGAGTTAGCATATGTAAACAGGTAAAACACTGCAAAACGCTTCAACACATTTCTGTGGTAGCCTGTTTGCGTGTGCTAATTACATTAATGATGTTCACAATTTTTGTTTTTAAATTATATATTGCAAACTGCTTCGACGGTACACTGAGCAGTGGTTTATCAAATTTGAAATAAACTTTAAAATGTGACAGGTCCCCTTAACGTGGGAATAATTCCCACTTGCTGCCATGCTGTTAACCTGAACCCACATTAATTGTAAGTATGAACTCATTCTCGCACTTACCTCCTAGTGGAGTTTAGTAAATATGGCCCAAAATAATAATCAGATTCACTGAACAAAGGGGCAGATGCACTAAAGCTAAATGAGCCTTTAATGACTCTCCAACGAGGAAAATTTGATCCGTTGCATGCATCAAAGGGCTTTTACCGAGGAAGCCAGCAGCTAACGAAAACGGAATGGAGATAAGCAATTAGTGTGAAAACCCCATTGAAACGACATGCACTAACCTTTTCCGATTGCCTTTACGCAGGAAAAAGGCAGGAAAACTAACGACAGGTCTGGACCACTCGTTAGGACAGCTCTGTGCCAGGAAAAATCATTAAGAGAAAAAATAAACAAACTGAGCCAATCCCAGCGCATTAGCAGAGCTAAAAGCGCTGTGATTGGTCCAAAGGACGTCAGAAAAACATAAATAAATAAAAATTAAAAAAAAGGGTCGGGAGGGGGCAAGGGCGCTCATCAGGAGCGTCCTGTACGGACGGCCTTGCCCCCCCCCCCCCGCTGCTCCCCACTTTCCGCCGCTCCCCCCACCCCGAAAAAGCAAAATTCGAGCAGCCCCTGCCCCCCTCCCTTCCTCACTACTCTCTCACCTCAGCTCCGCCTCCCGACATCCTCCGTCCTGTGCCCCGCCCCCTTTTGGGGTCGTCGCCGCCATTCCCCTCCTCCATCGGGCCCCCCTCCCTCTTACCGGGCCCGTGCAGCGCCTCTCTCCTCTGTCCGAAGGCGCTGCACGGGCAAGAAGAAAGCCTGATGCCTGCCTTCGCCCAGCTTCGATGGCGCGTCTTTCTCCTGCTGGGCCCGCCCCTGTCTGACGTCAGTAACCTACGTAGGTAACCGACGTCAGACAGGGGCGGGCCCAGCAGGAGAAAGACGCGCCATCGAAGCTGGGCGAAGGCAGGCATCAGGCTTTCTTCTTGCCCGTGCAGCGCCTTCGGACAGAGGCGAGAGGCGCTGCACGGGCCCGGTAAGAGGGAGGGGGGCCCGATGGAGGAGGGGAATGGCGGCGACGACCCCAAAAGGGGGCGGGGCACAGGACGGAGGATGTCGGGAGGCGGAGCTGAGGTGAGAGAGTAGTGAGGAAGGGCGGGGGGCAGGGGCTGCTCGAATTTTGCTTTTTCGGGGTGGGGGGGAGCGGCGGAAAGTGGGGAGCAGGGCTGCTTGAATTTTGCTTTTTCGGGGTGGGGGGAGCGGCGGAAAGTGGGGAGCAGGGCTGCTTGAATTTTGCTTTTTCGGGGTGGGGGGAGCGGCGGAAAGTGGGGAGCAGCGGGGGGGGGGGGGGCAAGGCCATCCGTACAGGACGCTCCTGATGAGCGCCCTTGCCCCCTCCCGACCCTTTTTTTTCTTTTTGTTTTGATTTGGGAGCCATGTGCTTGTGATTTGACTGTGTTTTGACTGTTTGTGGCATGCGCAGAGCAGCTAACATAACGCTTGGCTGCTCTGCGCATGATTTGGGGGCCGATTAACGATGTGTATTGTGATTCTTTGATACATTGTACGTTTCTATACCGATCTGAGCATGTGTGACTTTTTTTTTTGGTGCATTCTTCGTTTTTTAAAAATCGTTAGGGTCTTTAACGATTTTGATTTTTTTACGTTTGCTTGATGCATCTACCCCAAAGTCAGCTCCTGGCCAGTTAAATAGCCTGTTCAGGGCTAACTGATTATTTTCAGTGACATTTAACCAGCTAGTGCTGCTGAAAATGACCAGTTAGTGCCTAAAGCAAAAATTGGACTGACTTTTACATGGTTGTGAGACCCCAGCTGAGGGGCATGGGAGAAGTGGAGTGGATTGGACTAGAGGAGTAGCCTAGTGGTTAAAGCACCGGTCTTGAAATCCAGAGATGGCCTGTTAAAATCCCACTGCTGCTCCTTGTGATCTTGACCAAGTCACTTAACCTTCCATTGCCTCAGGTACAAACTTAGATTGTGAGCCCTCCTGGGACAGAAAAATATCCAGAGTACCTGAATGTAACCCACCTTGAGCTACTACTGGAAAAGGTGTGAGCAAAATCTAAATAAATAAATGGGTGTACCCAGAATTAACTCAGCTAGACAAGTTATGTAAGCATCAAATACAAGTTTTATTTACTTAAATCTAGGCTTGTTGCTTCACAGGCAAGGTAAAGTCTCTTATCTTCATGGGGGAAACAGTCTTAGCCAGTGGTGTACCAAGGGGGGGGGGGGGGGGGGGGGGGGGCGGTCCGCCCCGGGTGCACGCCGCTGGGGGGTGCCGCGGCGCGCACCTGTCAGCTGAGTTTGCTAACTTCGTTGTAGCTCCCTCTGCCCCAGAGCAGGTTACCTTTTGTTCCGGCTGGGGCAGAGGGAGCTGCAGCGAAGTTAGCAAAGTTAGCGAAGTCAGCTGACAGGCGCGCGCCGCGGCACCCCCTCCAGCGGCGTGCACCCGGGGGGTGTCATTTCGCTGGGGGGGGGAGGTGTCATTTCACCGGGGGGGGGGGGGGGGCGCTGTATCCCGGGGGGGGGGGGGGGATCCGCCCCGAGTGTCATGCAGGCTAGGATCGCCACTGGTCTTAGCAAGGGCTTGAGACCAACAGGGCCCGAAGTTCAGTCCATGGCCTGTTACTGCCATGCACAAACATAGTTTATAATTTCTCTCCTTCTCTCTCTTTGGAATATCCAGGTCTGGAACTAGTCAGATCTCAGAACACAGATCAAAATCCTCAAATAAATGATTGACTTACCTCAGCCAGGTCACGGCAGCTAGAAACATTCAGTAAAGCATATGCTAGGGTTCAATTATTCTCTCCCTGGGCCTCTGTATTGAGGCCTCTCTCCTTTCTTCCCTGGGCCTCTGTATCTTTTCCTGCCTTCTTCTGAGACCTCTGTATCGTGGCTTGTCTCCTTCTGAGACCTCTGTATTGGGGCTTCTCTCTTCTAACCCGTAGTAGTAGTAGTAGGAAGGCTTTTACATTTTGCTCCCTGTCAAGCCCCGCCCTCCTGGCCAGCCAGCCCAACATCTCTCAGCTCATTTGCCTCTGCAGTTCACTTTCTGGCATGGCAGGTTTAGCGCCCCCTGACCGTGAAGCAGCTGAACTGCAATCTCAGTGAGAGAGTGTTTCCAGGGATGCCTAGCCTGATGTCCCGCACTCTCTCACAGTGGTCCTATACAGTAAGCCATAGCCGGTTAAGCGCTGAATATTGTACTTAATCAGCTATGGTGTAGCCAGCTCTAAAAACCCAGAAATTCAAGGCCAGAGCCCAGACATGGCCCGGCGTTCGGCAAAATACTGAGTGTTGCTAACTGAATATCAACCCCCAAATTTATACTAAGCAAATAGATAGAACTGAAAAATGAGCTTGCGGAGCTACTGCTAGTGATATGCAACTTATCCTTAAAATCGAGCGTGGTACCGGAAGATTGGAGGGTGGCCAATGTAACGCCCATTTTTAAAAAAGGCTTCAGGGGAGATCCAGGAAATTATAGACCGGTGAGTCTGACGTCGGTGCCGGGGAAAATGGTAGAGGCTATTATTAAAAACAAAATTACAGAGCACATCCGAGGACATGGATTACTGAGACCGAGTCAGCACGGCTTTTGTGTGGGGAAATCTTGCCTGACCAATTTACTTCAATTCTTTGAAGGAGTAAACAAACATGTGGACAAAGGGGAGCCGGTTGATATTGTGTATCTGGATTTTCAAAAGGCGTTTGACAAGGTACCTCATGAAAGGCTACAGAGGAAATTGGAGGGTCATGGGATAGGAGGAAATGTCCTATTGTGGATTAAAAACTGGTTAAAGGATAGGAAACAGAGAGTGGGGTTAAATGGGCAGTATTCACAATGGAGAAGGGTAGTTAGTGGGGTTCCTCAGGGGTCTGTGCTAGGTCCGCTGCTTTTTAATATATTTATAAATGATTTAGAGATGGGAGTAACTAGCGAGGTAATTAAATTTGCTGATGACACAAAGTTATTCAAAGTCGTTAACTCGCGACAGGATTGTGAAAAATTACAAGAGGACCTTATGAGACTGGGAGACTGGGCGGCTAAATGGCAGATGACGTTTAATGTGACCAAGTGCAAGGTGATGCATGTGGGGAAAAAAGAACCCGAATTATAGCTACGTCATGCAAGGTTCCACGTTAGGAGTTACGGACCAAGAAAGGGATCTGGGTGTCGTCGTCGATAACACACTGAAACCTTCTGCTCAGTGTGCTGCTGCGGCTAGGAAAGCGAATAGAATGTTGGGTATCATTAGGAAAGGTATGGAAAACAGGTGTGAGGATGTTATAATGCCGTTGTATCGCTCCATGGTGCGACCGCACCTTGAGTATTGTGTTCAATTCTGGTCGCCGCATCTCAAGAAAGATATAGTAGAATTGGAAAAGGTGCAGCGAAGGGCGACTAAAATGATAGCGGGGATGGGACGACTTCCCTAAGAAGAAAGACTAAGGAGGCTAGGGCTTTTCAGCTTGGAGAAGAGACGGCTGAGGGGAGACATGATAAAGGTATATAAAATAATGAGTGGAGTGGAACAGGTGGATGTGAAGCGTCTGTTCACACTTTCCAAAAATACTAGGACTAGGGGGCATGCGATTAAACTACAGTGTAGTAAATTTAAAACAAATCGGAGAAATTTTTCTTCACACAACGTGTAATTAAACTCTGGAATTCATTGCCGGAAAATGTGGTGAAGGCGGTTAGCTTAGCAGAGTTTAAAAAGGGGTTGGACGGTTTCCTAAAGGACAAGTCCATAAACCGCTACTAAATGGACTTGGAAAAATCCAAAATTCCAGGAATAACATGTATAGAATGTTTGTACATTTGGGAAGCTTGCCAGGTGCCCTTGGCCTGGATTGGCCGCTGTCGTGGACAAGATGCTGGGCTTGATGGACCCTTGGTCTTTTCCCAGTATGGCATTACTTATGTACTTATGTAAATTTTATTTCTTTGGTCAGAGGAGGTTAATCTTTCTAGAAATCAGAAATGACTTTTTCATTCTCCCTTTTCTTAAACTGTCTCAGTAACTCCTTACGCTGGAATTTCACCCGAACATTGTTCTTGAGGAGGTGAATACAACTGGGGCCTCAAGATCCGGGGATGTCACCAGCCTGCCACCATGTCATGATCTCTTCTTGGTTCTAATTACATATGTACACAACTGTGGCATTAGCCCTTGCTATCATTTTTTTGCAGTCCTAAAAGTGTCCTAAAAATACTTATTATAAACACACTTGGGTTTAGGACACTGATGTTTCTGGCAGCTAGACAAATGTTTATTCCTTGATCTACTGCCAGTAGCAATATGATGGCCTTAGCTTGTTGCCTTGAGAACTTGAAAAGTTAACGGATTGTTGCTCTGTTGTGCTGATATTTTCACTTCTTTTAAGCTTCCTATTTTGCTTCAGTGGTTCTTAACTGTAGAAGAGGCAAAGCATTGTCTTTGTTACATCAGATGTTTGCTCCTTTATCCAGATCTTTTCTTGATCGTTCCTCTTCCTCCTCCTTTTCTCTATCAATATGTTATGTTATTTTATGAGAGACTTATCTCTCACCAACTCTCAAATATAAGATTCAAGGCAAGTTATATTCAATTTATAATTCAAAAAAATGACAACAAACATCAAGAATTACACAATTTCAAGAATGTAACATAATAAAAAGCAAATATTAATCCCCCCCCCCCCAGGCCTAACAAACAAATATGTTTGTAAGGATTTGCGAAATAGAAGACAACTCCCCAATGAATGTAATTCAAAAGGAATATTGTTCCAAAGCAAACAGCTAAGAAAAAAAATGATTGAGAAAAAGTAGCTTTAAACCGCACATTTTTTGTTGAAGGAAAAGCTAAAAATAAGTAATTAAATCATCTAGAGATTGTCCTAAATTTTAACACAGTCACCAACTGAGATCCATCTTCAGGGCGAGCACCCTCCAAAAAGAAAAGTCCATCATCTATTATTAAGATGTATTTGGAAAATCCACTGCTTATTTCTAGGATAAGCGCATAAAATCAGTTTTTCTGTTCTGGGATCTTGGCAGATACTTGTGACCTGGATTGACCACTGTTGGAAAGAGGATACTGGCCTTGACGGACCTTCACTCTGTCCCAGTATAGCATCACTTACGTTCTTATGTTCTTATGGAACTTGGGAGAGGACTGGGCTGTTAGTAGATGGAAAGTTGCTCTATACTAATGTGGTGTTATGTACCCAATATTTTCTTAGATGCTAAATCTTAGAGTAATTCAAGTCATTATAATTGTATATTGTTCTGATGGGAGGTCCTCAGTGAGGAGAGCCTAAGATATAGGTAGCAGGGACACATGTGATATTGGCAGTTATGTATATAGTAATTATTTGCATTTAGTCAAAGTGATGCTTAAAACTTAGGAGATAATGTTGCAATTACCCACATAAATTTGTAAGCCATTACGTGCAGACATACATCAGTTTTTTTAAGTGAACTTACACACATAAATTTGCTTTGAAAATCACCTTAATGAAGTTCTGTGCACATAATTGCAGCTGCTATTTGTTGCCAATAATTGTGTTATGAAAATTTCTGCATATACTTTAAAAAAAAATCTAAAAACATGCTTGTAAATTATTCCTCCACACTAATCCTGTCCCCAGAAGACCTCTCCTGAAGGAAGTAAAAATGTGTGTATTCAGGGCTTATATCTACCCTTCGATATATGCATCCCAACATCAATTTTATACTTCTAATTTAATACACGAAATTAAAACCCACCACTTTCAGTAAAATGAAAAAAAAAAAAAACTCTATAGAATGGGAAGTTCCTGGATACAAGTTAGATCTAATTGACCTACCACCCAGAAACAGTTACAGTCTTTCCCGTTCTTACTTAAACTTACATTATCCAGTCTGCAACGGTCTTAAATACAAGTCTACCTACGCATCCAGTTTCTCCTTCATAGGAACACAGCTCTGGAATGCACTACCTAAATTCTTAAAATCAACTCAGAACCATCTAAATTTCAGGAAATTACTGAAGACCACCTTGTTCAAGAAGGCCTACTTTCCTGATTCAACCTAATTTACCTCTTCTTTTATTACAGCAAAATCCATGGACCCTATCTTTCTTACTCACTCTTATTATCTTTGTTGTCTATAAGATACGTAAATGTTTACTATTTTACTGTTACATTGTTTAATTGTATTTTAATGCACTGTAGTTTTCCCTACAGTCTTGTGTAAGCCACATTGAGCCTACTACTAGTGGGAAAATGTGGGGTATAAATGTGTTAAATAAATAAATAAACATATTTCTGCCCCCCTCCACCACCAAACAAAAGAAAAACCTATATATTCATTATTTAATAAGCTCTGAGAAGAACCACATTTTAAACACCTCTAATACTGTGAGAAATAGCAGTCACCACATCTCAAAGAAGATATAGCGGAATAAGAAAAGGTACAGAGAAAGGTAACAAAAATGATAAAAGGGATGGGATAACTTCCCTATGAGGAAAGGTTAGTGGCTAGGGTTCTTCAGCTTGGAGAAGAGATGGCTGAGAAGAGATATGAAAGAGGTCTATAAAATACTGAGGGCCCCTATTACCAAGCTGTGGCAAAAGGGGCTGGCACTGGCATTGGCGCATGTTTTACACGCACGCTGAGGCCCCCTTTTAAACGTAGCTGGTAAAATGGAAGTCTTGCTTTCCTACAGGAAATGGCAGGGTGGCAAGTAAAGCACTTGCCGCATGGCCATTTCAGGGGGGAGCCCTTACAGCCACCCATTGAGGTGGCAGTAAGGGCTCCCGCGTTAACCCAGTGGTAACCGGGCAGTTCGTAGCACTGCCCAATTAACGCCATGTACACTCTGGTGCTACAAAAATTAATACATTTTTGTAGCACCAAAAATGACAGTGCACAAGGGGTGGGAAGTACAGCCGGGCAGCTGCAGTAGCCCAGCGGTACTTCCTGTATAGTGAGCGTTAAGCCCACGTTGGGCTTACCACCATTTAGTAAAACAAATGGGTAGACGTGAATCGCTTGATTACTCTTTCCAAAAATACTATGACTAGGGGCACACAATGAAGCTACTAAGTAGTAAGTTTAAAACAAACCAGAGATAATATTTATTCATGCAACATATAATTAAACTCTGGAATATGTTGCCAGAGAATGTGGTAAAAGCAGTTAGCTTAGCAGAGTTTAAAAAGGTTTGGCTAATTTCTTTAAAAAAAAAAAAAGTGTGTAAGCTATTATTAAGATGTACTTGGGATAATCCACTGCTTATTTCCAGTATAAGCAGCATAAAATCTGTTTTACTGTTCTGGGATCCTGCCAGGTACTTGTGACTTGGATTGGCCACTGTTGGATACAGGATACTGGGCTTGATGGACCTTATGATCTTTTAAAACTCAAGTAGTCCTGAAAAAACTTCAGATCCTCAGAAAGTTTATTCCACAACCCTGGTACTGCCCTGAAAAACATCACACCCACATCCTCACTGCTTTACCTACTGAAGTGCCTTTTAAAATTACCTTCTTGGAATGTTATAATGCAGATTGGAATCAGCCAGAATGCTGGCAGAAATTTCAACAGATCTGGGAGCCTTTGTGAAGAATCATGTCTCACTATACACATAGCTGGATTCTTAACTTTATTAATATTGAGTCCTTTACTTACTTAGGGGCCCTTTCACTAATCAACGCTAAAGAGTGGCCTATGCTATTTTTAGTGTGTGGTTTTCCTGCACACTGAGGCCACTTATAGAGTGGCTGGAAAATTTTGCAATTCCTTTTTATTTTTCCATTAATTTCCACGAGCTAATTTCCTAATTAGTGCGTGGCCATTAGAGTGGAAGTCCTTACCGTGGCCTATTTTGTAGACAGTAAGGGCTCCCACACTAACCCTATGCTAATCGGGCAACATGTAGCAGTTTACCCGTGCTACCCGATTAGCGCAGGAATGCCTACTCTCAGCTTCCAAACACCCCTGCGCTATTTTATATTTTTTAGCATGGGATTGGCTAAAAATTCCCATGATCCCAGAACTACCACAGGACACCTGAGCACGTCCCGTGGTAGTACCTTTGTAATGTGTGGTAAGCACGTATTAGTGCTTACCACCGCTTAGTAAAAGGACCCCTTAGTAATTTGTCTCTCAGACCCAGATAAGAACCCACCAGCTGTATAATCTTTTGGTTTTCAGTTGGGGGGAGGGGGATGGGGGTTCTGAGAAGTTGGGTGGGGTGTGGAAGCGTGGAGAGTGGCAATTTGTATTTTTGTTGTTTGTTTTTTTTTTTCTTTAATAAAAAAAAAATACCTTCTTAATTGTTATTTGCATGTTAAGTAAATTAAGCTGTTGGACAGGATATTGATTGTAAGAGAGTGCTCCATTGGAAGGGGGGAGGGGAAGCTGGGGGCTTGGTATATTGGACATTCTATAATACAGGTTGCTTTCTTGCTTAATTTTGTAATTTTCTAGGTTTTGCTTCATTGTTCTTTTGTTTATATATATATATAAACTGCCTCCAGCTGCATATCAGCCAGTTAGACTGGGAAATTCCTATAGTACCTGAAAGTAATTCACCTTGAGCTACTACTGAAATATGTGTGCTAAATCCAACATCCAAATTTCCATTCCCCATAAAGTTGCTATGTAGCTTTGATGCAGATATGTCTGTGAAACAAATCAAAGTTTGTGCTTAAAACCCAGGGCTAATTCTGGAATGCTGTTAATACCAGCCTGATGTTTACACATACATGTACAAAAAAATAACCCTAGTTCATACATTGCCTATGAAAACATGCTCTATGTGGAAGGAGGCAAGACCTGAAATATGTCCCATGATGTAGTTACCTTGTTTGCTGAAATGTGCCTGGGGGTTCATACAGCCCCCAAGAATTAGCCAGCTACAGTTTGCACATAGCAACAAAACTACACATAACCTTTCAGCATCTGGCCCTGTATAGTCTAAATATGAGCCGACTGGCATGTACACACACTTATGTCTGTGGAGCATGTACAAGCTAGTTATACATATCTAACAACATAGGTGTGCCAGCTCCCATACAGGACAAATTATTTTCTTCTCTAATCATTTTTGATGCAGCATAACGAGTTTCACCTTGCCATATACTCATGTTCAAATAGAAAATCATAAATGCTGCCCTCTTGCTCACAAGAACCCACTTCAGTCTCCACCCATAATTTACTGCCAAGCTATCCAGAATGAACAGGAATGCAAGGATACTACAGCACCGGGCCTCAGCATACAGAAAGGAAGAACCTGTTTACTTCCATTTAAATTTACAGCAATTGTTCTGCGGTGTCGGGTAGGTGGGGTAGCCGATGATGAAAGTCAGTCAGTGGTGTCCTAACAAGAAAGGTACCCTGGGCTTATGAGGCTACATGTTAGTAAAGGTTATTTTATTGGTTCAAAGACTCATTAAAACCTATGTGATTAGGAGCAATTAGATAGGATTTAAGTTTTTGATTTCATATTGCTCCATGCAGTTTTGAATTTGTTTGCTGAACTTTGGATGCCATTTACCAGTGTGTTTTTTTCTAGCGAAAAAGGTGCCGATACTCAAATGCCAGACCACCCTTCAGGGGTGGGGTGATCACTGAGGGACCCACCCCACAATAGCCAAGCCCCTGCAACCAGTCACAGAATCTATGACAAGGCAGAATTGGTGTGTAGAGCCTGAGCTCTTTCATTAAAAGTTGGGGATCATGGGTCAATTATAGCAGACAAGGGAAAAGGTGCCGGTACTCAGTACCCCCCAAGTACCCCCTCAAAAAAAGCCCTGACCTGGCCTTGTCTGGATAATACTGGGGCAGAGCAAGGACTTTATGTTTAACTCGATATAGCGAGATTCATCTGCCGGATTTTATACAGCGCACCTTGCATTCTGCACTAAAATCTAAGCATATTCTATAACAGCATACGTAACTTAGTTGGCTTAACAAGCTGATCAGCGCTGATAACAGCACTTAACAAGCAATAATGAGCAATAATTAGAATTTATGCACACAGCTCCCTAAGCGTATTCTGTAACACACTGCTCCTAAATTTGAATGTGTGCAGTTCAAATGGGGCATGGCTATATGTGGAGAAATGGGCATTTCGTGGGCGTTCCAAAATTTACGCATGTTGTTATAGAATATGACCCAGTGCGCATAAATCTACATTCAGGGATTTCCCCCAAATGTTTCATTGGTGTAAAAGGAAGCACATAGTTTTAGGTGCTGGGATATCAACTAAGCATATTCTATATATTGCACCTAAATCTAGGTGCCATTTATAGAATACACTTAGGCAGAAATGTTTATCTCGCAGATTTTTTAGAATCTTAGCTAAAGTGGTTTAATTTAGGACAGAGAAAAGCTGCCCTAAATGAACCACTTAGCTAGATATATAGCAGCTGAATATCACTGCTATATATCAAGCCAGGGCAACTGGCATTCATAAGAACATAAGAATAGCTATACTAGGTCAGGCTGATGGTCCATCTAGCCCAGTATCCTGATTCCAACAGTGACCGAGCCAGGCCACAAATACCTGGCAGAAACCCAAATAGTAGCAACATTCCATGCTACCAATCCCAGTGCAAGCAGTGGCTTCCCCCATGTACGTCTCAATAACAGACTATGGACTTTTCCACCAGGAATTTGTCCAAACGTTTTTTAAACCCAGATGGAGTAAACAGGGCCCTAATAGCCAGACAGTTTTGGCCAAAACTAAACAAGTGTAATGTTCATAAATTCTGAACATATCCAGGCAACATTAAAGTAATAAATAAATTAGCAACACATGAATAACAATGATTTGAATAACTGGGGATTGATATTCCACGTAATTTCCCTGGGTCAAATACTGCTTTTCCCAGAGAAATCAAATGCACCGAATATAATTATAAATTGAAGGACGCTCACAGTCATGTAAGTCAAAATACGCTCAGCTTCTTTATATCAATCTATGTTCTCTAAAGATCAATAAGATCAAATGGATCAGGAAGTCATAGTAGGATCTATCAGATAAGCGTACCCGCCCCTATTTGGCTGAATTACTCAATGAGCCAAACATACTTTTCAGGGGTGGTATCACAATCCTCATTAATCCCTATTTTTTTATTCATTTTTTCATTAGTATTTACTTTCAGGTTTTTTTCTTTTAGTCAAAAGTCATTTATGCAGTATATCATCAAGCCGAAGGCATTAAACTTATATAACTTATATAAAATTAATTGTAAAAAATAATAAGGATTAATGAGGATTGCGATCCCACCCCTGAAAAGTATGCTTGGCTCATTGAGAAATTCAGCCAAATGGGGCGGGTACGCTTATCTGATAGATCCTATTATGACTTCCTGATCCATTTGATCTTATTGATCTTTAGAGAAAATAGATTGATACAAAGAAGCTGAGCGTATTTTGACTGATATATTTCCCAGAGAAATGGCATTTGTAAAACTGTTCATGCTACATACATGTAATCCCCCAATATAATGGGGATTAGAAGACTGTGGAGCAACCCATCCCTAGAGTTACTGGGGGGAGGGAAGTGAGTTGGTGAAGGAGAATGAGACACCCAGCCCCAAGGGGAGTGTTTTTGGGAAAGTGCTGAGGGAAATGTTTCTGGGTATTGAATGACAGTAGGGGTGGAGTTTGAAGTTATTAAATATGGTTGTTCGGGAGAGCACATAGTCTTTGTTGCTTCTACCCCTGCCAGGACCCTAGAGGAAAGGGATTAATAAATTAAGGTTGAACCAAGTGAGAGGTTTTTGCCAGTCCAAGCAGTAACCATGAGGCGGAGGAATGCTTCAGGTGGGCAGGAACAGGGAAAGATCCTGTTGGAGCCAAAGGAGTAACCCTGAGAGATACTCCTTTGAGAAAGTGGACAGACAAGGAGGTCTGGTCTAGAAAGAAGATTGCTTGCTGCACCAGTGCTGCAGGCACAGCCTTAGATTTTTTTCACCCAGAAAGGATGGGTTATGAACAGGAGAAACTGTAAATATGTACATACTGTGGGACTTTACAAGAAAGTGAACTAAAGAATTTACACCATAAACGTGAGTTTGGCTCTGATTTATTTGTATAGGATATTTCGTTGGATTAAATTGATTTGATCTACTTTGAAAGGATTATTGCCTCCAGAACACTTGAGATCTGCATGAACTGCCTGTTTCAGAGTTTTTCAGGAAAGTTTGAGTTTGGATTACAAAAAACCCAGACTGGAGTTTCTTTGTTGTTTGAGAGTGAAAATTATTTGCTCCCGGACAAATAAAGGAGAAGTAAAGGGTAAAAGAACCTGGATAACACCCTTCGGTCTACCGGATTTTATTCAGCCCTGGCCTGCGTCCAACTCAGGGTGTTGAGAGTTGTGAAAGAAAATTGTTTGTGGCCCGGGTCAAGGGTGCCCAATCCTGAAAGCTAGTTGGTGCCTGAGGATGCTGGAGTGAGAGTGGGACCTGGGTTACATACAAATAAAAGTATATTTATAGTTCCATTTAGCATGTTACCTGCAATAGAGGGAGGTATTAAGGTTGTAGTTAGGTTGGGGTTTGCACCCATGCACATGCTGAAATACTATCAACATATATTATTATGGAAGTGTATGTAGATAATGTTCTGGTATAATTTTCCAATATATATAAACATTTGGAAACTCAAACATAGGTAAGCAATCTCATTGTTGAATCAGGAGGAAAAACCTCAAGAAGCACCTTTCCCCACTAGTAAAGTGGGCAAAAGGGCTAGGGCTTCTTCATCATTGGAAAAAAACCTCCTGGAAATTTTAATTTCAAGCATTCATCAAAAGTTCATTACTTAATCAATTTCAACCTGAAAGATGTGTAGTTTTATTTTGAAAATCCTGTAAAATTCACGGAGTGAAAAGGACCCAACGGATCTAGAGTGAGGAACACAGAATGTAGACGCCGGAAAGGCAAACATCTACATGAGCAGTGGAAGGCCTGCAACTACCAGCTTCCCCAGAGTAGGTCACCTGATGCCTGAGGAGGGGCTAGACCGCACTGCAAGCCCCATGATTCTATGAGGGAGTCACCTGGCCCATTCAAGGAGGGTAAGCCAGACTTCAGGTCCCAGAGTTCCTGGGGAAGGACCAGGACCTTGTCAGGCAGGCTAATGTTAAGGATTGGCAGCTGCCTGGGATTGACAATTTAGAAGAAGAAGCAGAGTACATGGAGTGGTTACCAGCAGAGGAAGAGGGAGAGAGTCAAAGGGTGGATGCAGAGGCTGAGGAGGAACCCATGGACATTTTGGCCCTGGCAAAGGAGAGAAGTCTAAGGGCTTCATAACATCTTTGCTGGATAGCTTAAGTCAAAGGTGGAGGAGGGCACCCTAAAGGGAGGAACCTTGAAAGTGTGGATGCCTGAACCTGCCAGGGGCTTGCTGCAAGTATTTGAATTTGTTTGAAAAGATAATAGAAGGTGGACTTTGTATTCAAGCCAGACCCAAGTGAGTGGATACCAGGTGTTCAAGGGCTGGTATGTGAAAGGATGGGGGGGGGGGGGGGTCCTCTTAACCTCAGGACATTTGCTGAGGTGAGGGCATCGAAAGCTTGAGTTAAAAGACTGTACTAGATAAATGAACTTTATTCAAGTGAAGGAGTTTTCCTTAAAAGACTGTGCTTAGTGAATGAACTTTATTAAGGCTCATGAGGATATACTGGGCTGCTGATGGAGCTTTATCCAAGCACAAGGGTTTCCTTAAAGGACTGTATTGAACTCTGTGGGAGGCAAATTCCTAAGGACTTGAGTGCCAAAGATAAGAGGGCTTTGTCTGACACCTTTTATAGAGTGGAGGCTCTACCTTGAGCCCTATATGAACTGAGTTGTTAAATGCTATGACACCTGAGGAAAGGCCTATGTTGGAAATAAGAGAGTTTTGCGTTCATTAACTATTATGGTTTCAAATTATTATTATCAATCGAAATCAAACAAAATAAAACATGGAAAAGAAAATAAGATGATACCTTTTTTATTGGACATAACTTAATACATTTCTTGATCAACAGAGACATACAGCTTTATGGTTTATAATGGGCTAGGAACCCCAGGTCCTTGTTATGTCCTTTCTGTTGGGTGTTAAAATATTCAA
Organism: Microcaecilia unicolor; assembly: GCF_901765095.1. NCBI lineage: Eukaryota > Metazoa > Chordata > Amphibia > Gymnophiona > Siphonopidae > Microcaecilia > Microcaecilia unicolor. Next base: position 115,978,111 of record NC_044033.1, read on the forward strand.
TCATTCTGACTTCAAAGGTCTTACGTTCTTGTATGGTTTTAAAGTTACCTTTCAGGATTCTCACTGTGAAGTCACTGGTACAGTGTCCTGGGGTTCCTAGCCCATTATAAACCATATTAAGCTGTATGTCTCTGTTGATCACCCCACCCCTCACCTATCCACACCCATCCTGTTAGAATATCAATGATATGCTTTGCTGTCCCCATGCATACCTCCGACCCACCCCCATCCTCGCACCCTGTCAGACTGTCATAGTAATGCTTGAAGGTTTTCACTTATATACACTGTCAGCTAGCACATTTGCTTATTTCCGATCTGACGAAGAAGGGCAACCTTCGAAAGCTAATCAAGAAATGTATTAAGTTATGTCCAATAAAAAAGGTATCATCTTATTTTCTTTTCCATGTTTTATTTTGTTTGATTTCTATTGATAACCTTAAGAGTGGACTAACACGGCTACCACACTCCTCTAAATTATTATTAAAAATTCCTGCATAAAGCCGAGGAGGAGTCATGTGCTTGGATTGGCAAGTTGGCAGACTACCTGGACACACAGCGGATGGTGACAGTAGGCAGTTATAAAATAACATTCTTAGGGGTGAATTCATGACACGGGTAGTTACTAATGTGTGTTAAAGGAATAAGGCACTATTTTTACCAGATAACATGCATTAAACAGCAAAACTATGCATTGTTAACCCTTAAAATGTTATTTTTTTACTGTAGTGCAAAGTAAACAATAACGTGCACTGCATGCAAATACATGCAAAATATTTTATTGATATGCAAATTGATTGCACGCTGTGTTATTTCTAGAAAGATAATACCAATTCTGAGCTGGCATTATATTTATTTCCCAGGAGCATTGGTACACCAATATGTGTCTCCATGCCCGTGGGACCATCTTAAAGGATCCATTGGTCTACAAATGATCCTGCCCACCCTCTGATTTCCCTCCCAACAAACTCCCCCACTTGAATAGGCTCCCCTCATCACATCCCCCACCTTTATTCAAATCCCTAATTCTGGCCTATATCTCAATTAGAACCCCCCACCCCAATCCAGACCCACCTGATCAGACTCCCCACCCCATTCCTCCCTAGCACCTAATAGGGATCTCCCTGGTGTTTTTTTTTGGGGGGGGGGAGGGGGATTGGGTCTGTGCAGATTTGGCTTCAAAATTGTATACTGAAACCCTCTTGATCCCAGCAGTAGTATTTTATGACCACTGGTAGGGTCGAGAAGCACAATTTTAAATATGGCAGTCTAAGGGCAGGAGCAACTGGGGATTGATCTTGCCTCCCCCCACCTCCCTCCTGCTAGACACCCAGTAGGTCCTGGGAAGGAATATGAGGATGGGGGGGGGGGGGTTCTGATTGGGCCTGGATCATGGTGGGAGTCTGGGGGGTTTGAGTCTAGATGGGGTCTAATCAGGGTGTGTTATTTGGGGAGAATCTCTTCAGGTGGGTGGAGTGGGATCATTAGTAGTTCACTGGCCCCTTTAAAAGATAGGAGATCCAACATGAGACCTGCCATCATTGCGTTGCTGCGACTAGGAGTGTGCAGTGCAAAAAATATGTATATTGTGCGTCACTAAACTTGCAGTACTGAAGTACCACAGACTACTGACCTGTGTAATAAGTTGAGCTGTAGTAAAATGTGATTTTAGAGTAGTTTACTGACTACTCCGCATAGATGCCTATGTGCCTTTATACTTGTAATAATGCTCTCCTCTGTTTAATATAACAAAATTGTACTCTTGATTCAGTGTAAGAGCTTTAGAGATTTTGAGTTTTAACTGTTAATCCTCTATCAAAACTGAATTTGATCTTCACCGAGAACTGAAAGGTTAAGCAGACTATAAATGCCAAATCTAAATTAAATTAAATAATAGAACACAACATGTATAGACCCAACAAATTTTCCCCCAACTACAGACTGTTCTACAAATCCCCCTTCCTGCCCCCCAATCCACACCCTGCCCCAGCCCACGCAATAGCTAATTCTGTGTGTGTTGGGAGGGGAGGGGAGGGTTGGACTATTTGAGTGGAAGGGGTTGTCTACTGGTCTCAACACCCTATGCAAAGACGTTCCTATTTTTAAAGTTCCAGTATAAAATTTCTCCCCTTCCCTGTTACATGGGGCAATACCTGAGGGGAGCAGCTGGAATGAACCTGCAAAATATAAAAAAAACATGGTGAAATGAAGAGGATGAAATGTTCTCCTGTCGCTTTTGGCCTTGTATACTGCACCACTGACAGCGGTTTCATTGAGCCAGGACATTGCAAACATCTTCCAGTTATACAATTGCACTTTGTCACTTCTGGCAAATGAAAGCTGCCTGGAAGGTTCTGTTGTCAAATACATTACTGATGAATCATTGGTGTGTATTAGGCAGTTGTTTTACAGTCTATTAAACAGCTGCTGACATTCATTACAAGAGCTTTAAAATTGAAGTGTAATGTTTCACGCAAAATGGAACAAGTTTTTCCAGAAACGTCAAACTCCTTCACTTGATTCTGCCAAGTGCTATAGTATGCAAATATCACACACAGTGATATTTGGGGTAGTTTATCTTGTGTTGGAAAATAGAGGCCAGGGGTGATATATCTCAACAGTATTACATACCTGATGATTACACCGCCTCATTTCATATTCTACTTTCCTTCATTATCCCTCTTTGATATTCACTCTCTTCTCTTCAGTAACATTATGGAGGCAGTTCTGGAAAGGGCGCCCAATGGAGCACCAGAAAATGTGTACATGAAATGGTAGTGTTAAGCATATGTGGGTATGTGCTAATATAGAGTATGGGCCTAAGGTGCAACTTACACATCACTATGTAGCTGTCAACTCTTGCACAATGTCAATGGCAGCTTTAAATGTTCTTTGTTATAAGACACCACAGTAGTGCAAAATCTAGTAAACCTCCCCTTTATATGCCCATGCGCCACCACATATATGCCCCCTTGCATATACACATGAAAAGTAATGACTGCATATGTTGCGGAATAGCAGCTATCATATATGCGGGTAAGTGCCAATTAGTTTTGCCTATTACCTGTGTACGTGCTAGTATTCTGTAACATATGCGGTATTTGGCGCTTATTTATAGAATTGGCTTTCACATGCATCTGGAGAGAAGAGACAAAGTAGTTGAGCAGAGGTAGCAAAATAGGGAAACAGAGAGGGAATGACACTGGAGCCATGAAGGAACATACAACTGCCTTTGATGAGTTTGAACAATGGTCCATCAAGTTTAGCATTCTGTCTCTAACAGTGGCCAGTTTAAGTCATTAGGAAGTAGCCATCAGTATACCAAAGGGTATATTGATTTCCTGTTGCTCATTCCTAGAACTGAGAGGAGATGATGCCTATCTGTCTAAGACCGGTTAATGGGTCTATCCTTCAGAACTAAACTTTACTATTAGCCCTTGATCACGTCCTTCAGCAGCAAACTTGTTTTCATTCAGATACCAATTAGTTTCATGGGATGTGCCCTAGATCCAGGATTATTTGGAAGGGTAAATGACCAACCCTTGCAACCTGTTCCACACCACTCATGATATTGTAAGTCTCTAGCCATACTCGGTTATCTGTCCTTCAGGCTGAAGGATCCTAACCCTTCCTTAGGCCATGTATCACATCTCTCATTTTGTGTTTCTAATTCTGATAACGTTCTCTGTCTGTCTAGAACGTTATTGAGAGGGAAACATTTTACCTAGGATCTGACTTTATACAAAGGCAGGAAAAAACATAGAGGGGCAATATGACGTCTAAATCCAATTTTGGAGGTTTTATTTATTTTATTTTTATTTATTTATTTATACCCTGCGCTTTCCCACTCATGGCAGGCTCAATGCGGCTTAGGTACTTATTTGTACCTGGGGCAATGGAGGGTTAAGTGACTTGCCCAGAGTCACAAGGAGCTGCCTGTGCCTGCAGTGGGAATCGAACCCAGTTCCCCAGGACCAAAGTCCACCACTCTAACCACTAGGGTCCAGTAGCAAACATGGCCATTTTCAAACCAGAAAAACGTCCAACTTTTTGTTTCAAAAATGGCCATTTGCTAGACATTTTTGTACTCAGTGCATCTATCTTGTTGGAAAAAAAAAGTCCAAGGGAAAAACAAACAAAAACAAGCCACTGGGATGTATGTGGGGCCAGCATTCTTAGTAGACTGGCCACACACACATACCAGCAGAGCAGTGGGGCACCCTAGGGAGCATTGCAGTGGACTTCACATAAAAGGTCCCAGGTACACATCTCACCGTTACCCCTTATATTGTATGGTGAGCCCTCCAAAATCCACCAAAAACCTACTGTACTCCACTGTACACCACTACAATAGCCCCTATGCCTGCAGCTGTCACCTCTGTGTAGGTGCTGTAAGTTCTTGATGGGTTTTGGAGGGCTCACACTTTCCACCACAAGTGTAACAGAGTGGGTTATAGGCCTGGGTCCCCTTCTCTACAGTGCACTGCATCAACCACTAGCCTACCCCAGAGACCTGATTGCTGGTCTAATAGGACTGGTCATAACATCTGAAGCTGTCATAGAGGTTGGTATGTACAGTTTATGTCACATCTTTGGGATTAGGGTGGTTGGGAGGGGGTCAGTGACCACTGGGGGACTAGGGGGACCATAACTTAATCCCTCCAGTGGTCATTTGTCATTTAGGACACCTTTTGGCCACTTAGTCATGATTCAAACAGGTCTAGCCTAAAAGTCTTAATTTTGGCCCTATATGTTTTCATTTTGTTCTATTATTGCAAAACAAATGTCTATCAATTGTGCTGACCAAAGACGAATCACCACTGGAGATATGAATCTATCAGTCTTTATTGTTATAAATAAAGGACCCGACACGGGCCGTGTTTCGACGCACGCAAGCATCTACATCAGGGGTCAAACTCTAAACTCCAGATCTAGGAGCAGGACCACAGCCCTGTTTGTGTCTAAAGCTGTAGACCGTACCCAAATACTTGTGCAGTCAAAGCAAATGGACAAGTCGTTGCAAGAAGCGTCCAGTAGAAATCCACCAAAGTGGGGAACTCTAAAATTCCACGGGATTCACCAACAGTAAAAATCAAACGGGAAAACGACCATGGACTCCAGAAATGAAACGGACAAGTTGATACATCTAAGGAGATTTATTGATAAAAAGACTCGACACAGCACCGTGTTTCGGCCTATGGCCTGCTTCAGGAGTCTGTTGATGACACATAGAAGATAAAATATCCAATGTAACATAGTAACATAGTAGATGACGGCAGAAAAAGACCTGCACGGTCCATCCAGTCTGCCCAACAAGATAACTCATAGTTGCTGCTTTTTGTGTATACCCTATTTTGATTTGTACCTGTGCACTTCAGGGCACAGACCATATAAGTCTGCCCAGCACTATCCCCGCCTCCCAACCACCTGCCCCTCCTCCCAACCACCGGCTCTGGCACAGACCGTATAAGTCTGCCCAGCACTATCCTCACCTCCCAACCACCAGCCCTGCCTCCCAACCACCGGCTCTGGCACAGACTGTACAAGTCTGTCCAGCACTATCCCCGCCTCCCAACCACCAGTCCCGCTGCCCACCACTGGCTCTGTGTTGTCTTTTACAAAAAACGTTAAAGAAGGGTCTTAAAAAAGACTGTAAAGTAACACTCAAAAGCTGTGCTTCCTCTGATCGCGTAACCAATTTTTCATTAAAGTTATGGGGGGGTTTTTGCACTGCAGATCCTTGTGACTCTGGGAAAGTCACTCAACCCTCCATTGCCCAGAGTCACAAGGAGCTGCAGTGGGAAAAAATATAACATACCTTTAATCAGGTGATTAATCACAATTACAAATTTTAATTAACATGCAGCTCTAAATAAAAGAATAAAAAAGTAATGAAAAGATAAGAAATACAAAATACAAATTGTCAAATTATAAAGTATCTTATGCAGAATAGCTATAAACTGCCTTTCAGTATTCCCAGCCTACTTCAGAAATGCAACCCTAAATAAAATCAAAAACAACCAAAAAACCAACCAAAAAACCAAAAATAAAACAAAACAAAGCATAAATACAGCCTAAAGAGATGTTAAGATTTTCTGTTACCGTCTGCTATTACATGTGTTTCATTTGCATCTCATGAACATTGTCTGTTAATACAGCCACTAATAACCAATAATGCAGTTAGTTCATTAGCTTCTCTGGGACCATAATTTTGTTGCTTCCTCTCGTTGACTTGCCTTTTTCTTGAGTGATTTGCATCTTTATACACTGCATCTGCTTTTTACCTTGTAGTTCTTACTCATGCTTTGTTTTTTTTTTCAAATCTCTGCAGTTTAAAGAAGATGCTTTAAGTTACTATGTAGCCCTCACATTGAAGGAGTGAGGTTATTGCATTTGATAATGATACTGTGTGTTTATACTGCTTGTATTAACATTTTTGCAGTGGTTGGCCAGTTTGGTGATTTGGTGGCATTTGGGCATTACTGCTCTTCCTGGGCAGGGCTTCTGCTTACTGGACCAACCATAGTGGTGGTCTTCTTCACAGCTCCTGAGAGAAGGGATTTTCTGTCATTGCACAACAGTGACACTTATGAACTGGAGTTAGAGTGCATATCTACTTGGTTCTGGTGGGAACTCTATTGATTAATCTCTGGTCAAAGTATGAGGTTATAAAACAGGACAAACCTCCTGGTAATTGCAAATGAAAACTGATAGGTAGTTGGCAAAAACTGCTGAGCCAAACATCTTTCCCAAAGCAAAAACAAATCTTCATTTTTACAGGAGTCACTGCTGAAAATTATTGGCAGCCTTCAGTCTCCTAGAAAAATGCTGCCAAGAGTTGTAGCAACCCAGTACAGCTATACTAAAATCAATGCAATTTACTGCAAGACCATTGACTCAGAATTATGGGCTATAAGGAACTGCCAACTGATTTCATCTGCAGGCACCACATAGCACTTTTAAGGAAAGGAAGAATATAAAAGAGCTATAGGTAGGTCAATGTCAATAATAGACAAGCTAGTCTAACAAATGCAAAGTCAAAAGGAGGGACCAAACTAGAATGGAATTTGAAATGAATGGTAAAATGAGCAAGGTACTTTCACCAGAGAGGGTAAGGGACAGGAGAACAGACATGAAAGCATGATGGGACAGCAAGTGCTGGGATCTTGCCAGGTATTTGTGACCTGGCTTGGCCACTGATGGAAACAGGATGCTGGGCTTGATGGACCCTTAGTCTTTCCCAGTATGGCAATACTTATGTACTTATGTACTTATATGCGGTCACTCAGAATCTGAAAGACACAGCCTAGAAGCTCACACTAGGAGAGGAAGAGAATAGGAAACCAGTTGCTCATCATATAAAAGAAGAAACCAGAGCATATTTGGAGGCGTTAAACGCCAACACCCTAATCCTATAAACTTATGAAATCAAGTTTCCAACTAACTTGCAAATTTGAATGCGCAAGTTATAGAATAAGGACAGTTAGATGCGTAATTTAATTCAATAATTGGCTGTTGGCGTTAACAAACAATTAGCTATAATTGTCCTTAGTTGGTGTTAATTGGCACCAAATAGTAGTTAGGCCCTTAATCACTATTCTATGAGATGCAACTTCTAGGAGGGCATGGACCTGGGTGGGTCGGCAGCATGCCAGGCAATTACTTGCATGGGTTATAGAATACTACACGTGTGAGCCTATTGAGCTGGGGTAAGTGTTTATGCCAAACTGAAGGCTGTTTGTGCAGAAAAGAGTAAGGCCAGTTAAGGAGGATATCATAGTAATAAATTCAATATATGGTGAAAATGTTAGCCAAGAAGGGTACAGAGCTAACACTGTGACGATAATGGATTCCGGGAGGGTTGAGAGATGTGAGGGGGAGCAGTGATTCAATAACTCCAAAACAAATCTCTGTATGGTAGACAGGTGAAGAGACTAACTGAGAAAAAGGAGCAAAGAAAAAGCGACTTGGAGACTGAAGGAAGAAGTGTAATTCAAACCTTAAGATTATACTTATGTGTACTTGAAATAAGTGAGATGGGCTGCTCCAATGGTTCATCACATGGAGGTCCTGGTTTCAATTCCCAGGTCAGGTCATCTGTTTTTTGGGTTGGCTGGGGCCAGGGATACTGCAGAAGTGCAGTTCACAGCAGTGGCTTAGCTACGGGTGGGCCTGGGTAGGCACAGGCTCGCCCATTCTTGGACCAAGCCCAACCAAGACAATTCAGCAGTGGCCACCTTGTTCCCCTCTCTCCCTCTTTTCTACATCTGGATCTGGCATTTGCCCCTGCTGGCCCATAGCCCAGCAACTCCCTCCTTTCTCTAAACCTCCCCCTTCCTGGTTTACCTCATCACTTTCTCAGGCATGGACAGCGATGCGCATTCCCGTCTTGCACCCCACAGGTTTCCTTCTGCTGTGTCCCATCCATGCTGACATCACTTCCTATTTCCTCTCTGGCAGGATGTGACAGAGGAAGCCTGTGGGATCGGTGCAGTTAATGGGTGCATGTTGCTGCTGCTGCCGCCGCCGCCCAGGATTGCACCTGGGGGGTGGGGGAGTTGCTGGTATGCAGGCGGGGTGGCAAGGCAACAAATGTGGAGAAGAGGGAGCAAGATGCAGGATAAAGGGGGGGGGGGAGGTAGTTTTGGGAGGCCTACCCAACTTAACTGTGGGTCCACCCAAAATAACAGTCTGGCTACGCTACTGGCTCACTGCCCCTGAATGGGAAGGGGATCTAGTCATTGTATATTGGGTACAACTAGTAGCTAAATTTAGGGCCCACGATTTCAGGTTCCTGGAAGGATTCGTGTTGTGTGGTCTCCTTGCACAAACTTGTACTGCTGTGGCTGGGCTAGGTGAGTGTAGTGAGCTGTGAGCCTGGGAAACTGGTTTGGATTCCCACTGTGGCTCCTTGTGATCCTGGGCAAATCACTTAACCCTCTGTTGCCCCAGGTACAAAAACTTACAAGAGACAGAGAATGTACCTGTATAATAAATCTCTAAGCCACTGTGGTTGTATCACAGAAAAGCAGTATATCAAGTCCATGACCTTTTACTCAGGGATCCTCAGGAGCTTAGCGGAGATTGGATGGCAGAGCCGGTGGTGGGAGGCGGGGCTGGTGGTTGGGAGGCGGGGCTAGTGCTGGGCAGACTTATACGGTCTGTGGCCTGAAAAAGACAGATACAAATCAAGGTAAGGTATACACAAAAAGAAGCACATATGAGTTATCTTGTTGGGCAGACTGGATGGACCGTGCAGGTCTTTTTCTGCTGTCATCTACTATGTATTATACATTTCAGTGATAACAAATATATTGTCCCTTTGTTACAAAACAGAGCATGTCTGTTCAACCCTAATATGATTCTTGCACAATGCTAATCCATTTGTTAAATTGTCCTATGCTTAATAATCTTTTATTTCCTTAATTCTTCTGATGCAACTATGATTTTTCCAGTTGTGGAATTAGTTTTGCTTGTGTTGGTTATATCTGAAAGAAACATACTTAACCTACTGTAATACTTTAATACAAGTGGGTGTAGCTGCCTCCCAAAGAAGTTTTTGTACTGCTCATATTGCCTCTTTTGTTAATTGAGTAGATGGATTAGTTAAGCAACTGTTGTTATCCTTCTAAATTTTAATTAATCTCCAGAAGCACAATGCTGCATTATGGATTATGTTAGAAGCATCTACATGGGTAAACAGTGACCTTTACATGTGTAGATGTCTGGGATGGAGAGATCTCAAGCAAAATGTGTTTTGGGCACAGTTTAAGGAGGTTAAAAATATTACACATGTGTTTCCCATTTTACAATGGATATTTACATATATTAAAACTAATTTCTCCATCGGCTTTTGCACCTTCTCTTAAATAAGTGCAAGTTTCATAAAAGCGCTTGCTTCAGTCAGGGCATAAAATGAGGGGTTAACATGGTTATTGCCCTTAATCTCCTGTGAATAACATGAAAATAATCTAACTGGTTTCCCTGCTTGTCTTCACTTATGCCTATAATATTCTAATACAAAGTGTAGAAAACTCTACCTGCTTGGAAATATGGGTTTAACCCTAATTTGCTATAGGAAGTGACAAAACTATGTTCTTTTTATATAGACCTCAGTTTAGGAACTAAGCAATCAGTCCGTTCAAATATTGCTTAGAAAATTTCCCAATACCATCACTGGTCCATATGTATTTTTCAAAATATCTATTCTTACATAATATTTTTTATTTGTATTTTATTGCCGTTTGAACTTATAATTTATTTAAATGTACTTAGCTTTTTCAGCAAGAAATTATGTCAGCTTCAGAGGGCTTTTTAATCCAACATGGTTCATGTTTCGCCATCAAGCGGCTTTGTCAAGGATAAAGTCCCTCTTATAGACATAAGTTCAGCATGCCGACTGTTCAAAACTGTGGCTGTCAAGATCATACATATGGACCAGTGACGATATGGGGAAATTTTCTAAGCGACATTTGAACGGACTGATTGCTTAGTTCTCAAACTGAGGTCTATATATAAAAAACATAGTTTTGTCACTTCCTTTAGCAATTAGATTTAAACCCATATTCCCAAGCAGGTAGAGTTTTCTACACTTAGTATAGTACATTTCTTTACTACTTGCTAAGAAGACAATAGCCCAATTTTGTTGGGAGACTAACGTATCATATTCTAATGCCACTTTCCCGTATAATCTCTGGCACCTATATATGGAGGCTGCTGAGCAATTCTGCTCTTTGGACTAGGTACAGCTAATGGTTCCAAATTTGGGCAATGAAACAAATCTGTGCAGAGTGCTATTCTATAAACAACACCATTTATGGAATAGCACTTAGAAGGCCCTGTTTACTAAGGTGCGCTAGTGTTTTTAGCGCACACTAAATGCTAGAGACGCCCATATATTCCTATGGGTGTCTCTAGCATTTAGCATGTGCTAAAAATGCTAGCACACCTCTAGCACGGCTTAGTAACCAGGCCCAGAGCCAATTTCCATGCCAAACTTTGGGCATGAGGATTTGCACTGACAGAAATCTGGTGTAAATTCTAGCATGTGAGTTAGGCACGGATCCCCAATAGTCAGTAATACCCATGCCCCTCCCATGGCCACACCCCCTTTTGAAATGCGCGCTAAAAGATTTGCATGCAAATCCTTAGAGAATAGCACTTAGCAAGATGCACATGCAAAACCAAATTGTTGCCAATAAATGCAAGTAACTGACAGCACCCAATTATTGGTGCAGATTGGCTCATTAACCAAATAGACTGTATACTTGCACACCATTTATAGAATCTAGGGCAGTGGTGTAGCGAGGGCGGCTGCCACCTGGGGCGGGTCGCCGCTGCGCACCCCCCCCGGGTGCAGCCCGACACCCCCCCTCGGCACATTGCTACCCCTTCCCATGGCGCATTGCTACCCCCCCTCGGCGCAGCAACCCCCTCCCACGGAGTGCAGTCTTACCTGCTGGGAGCTGCGTCGGTTCCGCTGGTTCCCTGCTCTCTCTGCCCCGGAACAGGAAGTAACCTGTTCCGGGGCAGAGGGAGCAGGGAACCAGTGGAGCTGACACCCCCCAGCGGCATGCACCCGGTGCGAACCGCCCCCCCCCCCCTTCCTAGACCACTGATCTAGGGGTTTGTGTCTGTTTTTATGAAATCCTGCTCCCGCTGTATGTTCTGGCAAATGCATGTGTATTTTCTCATTTCCTTATACATGTTTTATAAAAGGCTCCATCTTCAGCAGATCCTTTTGTAAAATACCATGGAGATGTGAACTTCCTGACCTGGACATCCCATTTCCCAAGCATAGCCCCTGTGCAGAATGGGACTTTGTTGTTAATTGTTGGCACTTGTAGCCTACATCACATCAAAATTGTTATGCTGGCACTTGTAGCCTACATCACATCAAAGCCATTTGGTTTTCAAGATATCCACAATGACTATGTGTGAGAGAAATTTTCATGTACTTCTTCCAACGTAGGCAAATTGATCTCAGGCCTATTTGTTGTAGGTATCCCGAAAACCTGACTGACTGGATGTGTCCTGAAGACTGGGTTGGGAACCCTTGAGTTATAGGAAGGGCAAGAAAGTATGCTAAGATACACAGTTATGATTAGAGCTTAATTTGTAGATAAAAAGGAAGAGGGACTGTAGAAGTGGGGGAGGGGCAGGGGAAGGGACAGATTTACAAGCAACAGGAAAAGAGTGTCTGAATTAGGGCGTATGAGCAACAGGACAAGAGGGACTGAATTAAGGAGCAGAGTGACTGTTCTCTGCTGTTCTCCAGGCTCACCCCCTCCCTTCCTGTTCTCTGCATTCTGCCTGGAAGGGAGGACTGGAGCAGAACACCTCTGCTGCTCTAAAGTCTGAAAAGAAATACTGAAACTACCTTCCAGACTGTTCCCCCCACCCCCTCCTCCTCTCAAAATTAAGCTCTGGTTATGAGTTAACCAGACAGTGATGTTGGTTGCCACTGTTCAGTTAAATATAGTTAAATCAGGCAGGCTAAATAGCAGGTCTGAATTAACCAGACAAGATGTCTAGTTTATTCTGACAATATTCAGGGGTGCTGGCTTAACTAGATATCTCTACATTATTATTATATTAAGATTTCCATAGCTCATACAAAATACACAATACTGTATCGAAACATATGAGAGATCATACTCCTTGGAGTTTATAGTCGAGTCAAGACAGACAGAGCATACAATAAGAAACAACAACAAGGATAATGTGGTCAGTGGAGAATTTTGATTATCAGGATGTCACAGAAGCCGCACTATTGCCCTTGATATCTTTTTTTCTTTTTTATAAGAGCTTCAGAATGTTGGACAGATTGTTGGCAATTGTGATTTGTTATTTTATGTGAAGTTTTCTTCCATTGTGGTAAGTTAAATAGATGTTTTAGCTATTCTTGGGACCTGCACATTTCTCTGAACAATCATCAATGTGCTGATAGATTATACAGATCACAGGGGCCCTTTTACTAAGCTATGTTAGATGCTAATGAACGACTAATGCAGCTTAAAGTTGCATACCGCAGGATATGATCAGGCATCCTGCAGTAACTGTCATTTAAAAAAAATTGAGGGGAGGGGACATGTCAGGTGGTGGAGAATTGGCATTCCTTTCACTAAACAGTTAGTGCATCCACATTACCATATGCTAACTGGGTAGTACAGAATTACCACCTACAAAATGGGTCGCATCCTGTTCAAACTTCTTCTACTAACCTATAAATGTACTCACTCTGCTGCTCCCCAGTATCTCTCTACACTCATCCTTCCCTACACCCCTTCCCGTGCACTTCGCTCCATGGATAAATCCTTCTTATCTGTTCCCTTCTCCACTACTGCCAACTCCAGACTTCGCGCCTTCTGTCTCGCTGCACCCTATGCCTGAAATAAACTTCCTGAGCCCCTACGTCTTGCCCCATCCTTGGTCTCCTTTAAATCTAGACTGAAAGCCCACCTCTTTAACATTGCTTTTGACTCGTAACCACTTGTAACCACTCGCCTCCACCTACCCTCCTCTCCTCCTTCCTGTACACATTAATTGATTTGATTTGCTTACTTTATTTTTTGTCTATTAGATTGTAAGCTCTTTGAGCAGGGACTGTCTTTCTTTTTCTGGTGTTTTTGCCAACCTTTTGGTAATGGGGTGGAATGCAATCTCACACTCAGATGCTTTACGGTCTTTTATAAATATGGTACATCACATCTTTATAAAAAAAATTATGGGGCATCTTTTTAACAATGAGAGCTACTGTATAAGATGTATTTTATGATTAACCCCAGTTAATAACTAGGAAGTCCTTTTACTAAATGGTGCTTTACAAAACACATTTATGTTGTCAAGTGTTTTGCCTATTTATATGCGCTAACTAAACTGTGCTTACTAAAGTCTCCAATGACCTATTACTTGCTAAATCCAGAGGTCAATATTCCATCCTCATTCTTGATCTTTCCGCTGCTTTTGACACTGTCGATCACAGCATACTTTTCAATACCCTGTCCTCACTTGGATTCCAGGGCTCTGTCCTTTCCTGGTTCTCTTCCTACCTCTCCCTTTGCACCTTTAGTGTTCACTCTGGTGGATCCTCTTCTACTTCTATCCCTCTGCCTGTCGGCATACCTCAGGGTTGTGTTCTTGGTCCCCTCCTCTTTTCTATCTCCACTTCTTCCCTTGGTTCATTAATCTCATCCCATGGCTTTTCCTACCATCTCTATGCTGATGACTCCCAAATCTACCTTTCGACCCCTGATATCTCACCTTGCATCCAAACCAAAGTTTCAGCGTGCTTGTCTGACATTGCTGTCTGGATGTCTCAATACCACCTAAAATTAAACATGACTAACCGAGCTTCTCTTTTTTCCCCCCAAACCCACCTCCCCACTCCCCCCGTTTTCTATTTCTGTTGATGGCTCGGCTCTCTCATTCTCCCTGTCTCCTCAGCTCGAAACCTTGGGGTCATCTTTGACTCTTCTCTCTCCTTCTCTGCTCATATCCAGCAGATCGCCAAGACCTGTCGTTTCTTTCTTTACAACATCCATAAAATCCACCCCTTTCTTTCCGAGCACTCTACCAAAACCCTCATCCACATCCTTGTCACCTCTCGTTTAGACTACTGCAATCTGCTTCTTGCTGGCCTCCCACTTAGTCACCTCTCCCCTCTCCAATCGGTTCAAAACTCTGCTGTCCGTCTCGTCTTCCACCAGGGTCGCTTTACTCATACTACCCCTCTCCTCAAGTCGCTTCACTGGCTCCCTATCCGTTTTCGCATCCTGTTCAAACTTCTTCTACTAACCTATAAATGTACTCACTCTGCTGCTCCCCAGTATCTCTCCGCACTCATCCTTCCCTACACCCCTTCCCGTGCACTCCGCTCCATGGATAAATCCTTCTTATCTGTTCCCTTCTCCACTACTGCCAACTCCAGACTTCGCGCCTTCTGTCTCGCTGCACCCTACGCCTGGAATAAACTTCCTGAGCCCCTACGTCTTGCTCCATTCTTGGCCACCTTTAAATCTAGACTGAAAGCCCACCTCTTTAACATTGCTTTTGACTCATAACCACTCGCCTCCACCTACCCTCCTCTCTTCCTTCCCGTTCACATTAATTGATTTGATTTGCTTACTTTATTTTTTGTCTATTAGATTGTAAGCTCTTTGAGCAGGGACTGTCTTTCTTCTATGTTTGTGCAGCGCTGCGTACGCCTTGTAGCGCTATAAAAATGCTAAATGGTAGTAGTAGTAGCTAAGGGCCAGATTCTATATATCGGGCTTAACGTTCTGCGCCTAAATCTAAGCGTATTCCATAACAATGCATGTAACTTCATTGGTTTAACAAGCCAATCAGCATTGTTAACAGCACTTAACAAGCAATAATGAGCACTAATTGGCAATAAGTAGAATTTACATGCATAGCTCGTGAAGTGTATGCTGTAACTCACTGTGCCTAAATTGTAATGCGTACATCCAAAAAGGGGCATGGTTATAGGTGGGGAAATGGGTGTTTCATGGGTGTTCCCAAATTCACATGCATTGTTGTAGAATATGGCCCAGTCTGCGTAAATCTATGTGCAGGGATTTTATGCCATGTTTTTGTTGGGGTAAATGGAGTCATGTAGTTTTAGGCAGTGGGATATCAACTAGCATATTCTATATACTGCACCTAAATCTTATAGAATACGCTTAGGCAAAAATGATTTCCATGTGGATTTTCCAGGCACCATATATAGAATCTCCCCCTAAGTGTGCATTATTTATATTCTAAGTTTTTTTGGAAGGGAGCATGCCATTGGTGGGGAATGGGTGTGGACGCATTATCCAGCTAGTACATTCTGATTAGTGCATGCTAACTAGATATTGCAGACTTAATTCAGGAGCACTTAGCACTTTCATAAGTAGGAGGCAGTACGTGCTCCCATTTTTTTCCCCAAGTCCCATGCGTTAATGGAATAATTAGTATGAGACCCAAAGCAAAAATCCTGAATATACTGGTGCACAAAATGTGGGCTTAGTATGTGGGAAAGTCACTCGTTAAAACATGCTAAACCCATATTTTAGGATGTTTTAGTTAAAAGGGCCCTTAGGTCTCATTTTATATGCAAGTCTTAACCCAGAGTGATGATTACACTCCTTTGGGCACAGTATTCCGAAAGACACGCTCACTGACAGTTGGTAAATGTATAAGTCTGCTGGCCTGGGATTTTTGATGGCACAATACGATTAGTGCTGATGAAAAGCCCTCTAATCTTCTTGTTACTATCTGGATCATGCCAGGGCTGAATTAAGGAAGAGTGAGAGTGGAATGACCACCTGTACCTATGTTCCGTTATAGAATACTAAAGTAACTGGATATATTTACATAGTGACATGGAGAGGCATTTTCAAAAGATCATCCAAGTCAGAATAGAAATGTCCAGCTCATAACGTCCAAAACAGATCAGATCCATCTCACATCTATTTTCCAACAGGAAATACATCAGGCCTCTCTCTCTCTCTCTCTCTCTCTCTCTCCATGTACTCCCCCTCCCCCAGTCTTCACCCATTCTCTTTACCCTTATCTGGCTTCAGCTGCAGAAGAAACAGTGGGATTCCTGCTTCCCCACCACAACACAGCACTCTGTAAGCTTGGGCCATGTGGTGCTGGAAATTCAGGTTGGTTTCGTGAGACTTGAAACCGCAAGACCAACCTGAACATCCAGCATCACATGTCTCAAGTTTACAGAGAGCTCAGTCATGGCGGGAAGCAGGAATCCCACTGTAAGCATCACAAGATTTGCCAAGCTTCCGAGGGCCAGATAAAAGCACTTGGTGGGCCGGATTCTGGCCTTCGGGCCGTAGGTTGGACAAGCCTATACTATACCATCTTATCTAGCAAACAAGTCTAGGTGGTTTACAGACTAAAACAGTGGGAAAAGAACTCATGTCATTTAATAGGAAAAGTTCAGTCATTCAGAGTTACTCACATAGGGGCCATTTTAACAAACTGCGGTAAAAAAGTGGCTGTAATGCATTCTAACTTGGATCACTCTGGCTTGCTAAGGCCTTTTTTACTGCAGGGGTAAAATGGACGATTTTTCTGTTTGCAGTATTAATGGCCACATGCTAATTTTCCCATTAGTGCATGAGCCCTTACCACCAGGGCTCACATGCTAACCACATGCTAATTGGTTAGCCTATGGCAATGTAGCTGCACTAACCAAGTAGCACAGAACATACCCACTCTCTGCCCCTATGCGTAGCATGTGCTGATCCCAAAATTACAGTGGGATGCTTGAGCGCACCCCATGGTAAGGCATATTTTGTTATGGTATGCATGGGTTAGTGCTTACCCCAGCTTAGTAAAAACACCCCCTAATAAGATAAAATAAAAGGTTAGGCAAGCTAGGGTAGTTTTGCATCTCATTACTATCTAACTAGTGGTGACTTAAATATCGCTACATTAAGGCAAGATAACTTCATTTAGTGCTCTTTAAATCACATTAAAGGGCAAATGTGGGTTATTGCCCTAACGCAGGTTGTTAACTTCTCTTCTGAGGAGTTGTTTAGTCGATGAATCAGTATAATTGCTTTTGCACAGCTTCCACCATTTCATTCCCAGAATTACTTATACATTTGGACTTAAAAATCTCCCACAGCAGCTATGACTTTGCTTGAGGCCATTCCTTTTTTATTTGAACAGAATTTAATAACCTGCTTTGCTGTTTTCTCAATGGAAACCATAAAGTTTAGGCTGATCGTCAAGAGGGTAATTTTCTAAAGCATTTCTGCATCGAAAGCAATGCTTTACACAGAGAAATTGGCTTTTAGAGCCCGTACATGTCCAGATTGAGAGCCAGACTGGAGCCAGTGGTATTAGTAAGGGGGCGGAGTTGAGGATTGAACAACATATGTATATAAAGGGGGTAATTTGTTAAAGATATTTTCATATGTGTGTGGCCACATATACATATAATGGCCTCTTAGAAAATTCTAACTGGCGTAAAGCCATGTGCTTTGACATGATGGTATGTACTTTGCTGGTAGGCATGTACAGGGATGGAGTTTGGACAGACTGTGGGTGGAGCATGCATGTATGTGCATAAATTAAAACACATAAGCATAAGCTGTTGTAAATATCCATGTTTGCAAAGTAGGCACAATTTCTTCTATTCTAGCTTTTTAGTAAGACAAGTAGGTGACTACATCTCTATATATAAAAGGCAACACCAACGTTCTATGAAGCCTCCAACCGGAAGTGTGAAGGGGGAGAGATATCCGGTTTCCCCATGAGTGTCTGCCCTGCCCTCGCTCTCTCTCTAACACAAACAGTGAAGGAAAACAGCAAAGCAGGAAATCAAATCGCTCTCTCTGTAACAATGAAGGACTCAGAGGGGGGAGGGGAGAGAGGGCAGGAACACACACACTCCCACATGCACACAGAAGAAAACCTTGCTAGCCCCCGTTTCATTTGCATCAGAAACGGGGCTTTTTTACTAGTGTCTTTATAAAATTGACTTAAATTAGGCACTTGGAAATGAGCTTACATGAGTCTCTCTTATAAAATTACCTTCTACATGAAATAGCCATGAAAATGTGCACATGCTAGACACAGGTCTAAATGCAAGTACATAGATTACCTGGCTAATTTTCAAAGTAGAAATATACACATCATTTTGCTTTGAAAATTTCCTGATGTGCCCACAAAGACGTATATGCATACTTTTTATGCATGCACACAGTTATGAAATTACCCCCAAAATAATGAGAACATGGAGCCATGCCGTATTTCAGGTCCTTGATCTCCTGCTTCTTCAAAATAAATATCTGGGCAAAAAAATCAAACTGAGGGAGGCGGTAAGTGGTCTCGCATTAATTAGCATATTGTATTTATAAAGCGCTAGCTGGCTGCTTCTATACCGCTCTTCACCCAAGCCATGTCCTCTAAGAGAAACCTTCAACAAAATTCAGGAATGCATGGTGTAATCATGAAAACAGGTAAACTTCCACAAAACCTCTTAACAAGGTCACGCGGTAGCCTGTTTTTGCATGTTAAGTATTTAACGCCATAAAGTGATTCTTTTTATTTCAAAGGAAGAAAGTAAAGTGGACCCGTGTAGTGTATGCAGAGAAGGAAATTTTTGCCAAAGCACTATTCCATTTCTTTTTACTGGACCAGCCCAGTGGGATAGTTGTGTCTGCTGAATAGTGGAGATAGAGAAACCAAAAAGTTCCTCGTGATTCGTCCTATAAGGGCACCATGCAGTCATAGAACATCAATGTTGCTGATGGCCCTGTGTGAGCTCCTGTCCCAGTTTTTAAACACGTAGAGACAATCTAGTTCAAGAGAACAAAACAAGAAGCATGAGGAAATACTCAGATGGTTCTGGGTCCTGTTCCTCTATGGTCCTATCCTCCCTCTTTTCCCTATAAAGTGTTTTGAGGTAGAGAAGTTCTCAGCCTGTGAAAGCAGATCTGAGGCTGGCTCTCGGTAAGGGGAGGGGTGCTTTTCACTGCAGTTATCGGGAGCTTGAGGGCAAAGCTCAGAGTACTGAGTCCCTTCCTTCCATACCCTCCACTTCAGCTAGTCGCAGCACCATGGCCTCAGGAAACAGCATGTATATTATTGTGTTTATTCTACTTATGGAACTCTCTATTACATACTTTGGGACTATTTAGTTTACAGTGCTGCTGGTTTCTTTTTTTTTTTTTTATCTGTACTTCAAAGTCTGCAGCATGAATGGATTGGCGGAGGGTATTTGTTGGTTCATCTCATCCTCAGTATAGCCAACCTCCACAAGATATTTTCTGTATGACCTGCTGTTTTACAAAAGGGTTTCCTTGATCCTTTTCTTTTGTTTGTTTTAATGCTGGTGCTTGTTCTCAAATTCTTTCTTAGTCTGTGCAATGGCTGACAGTCTTCCCGCCAGAAATGTGTCTGGTCAGAATGCTGATCTGTCATGTTTGTTTCAGGACAGTGGAAGGCACCAATTCACAGGATGGTCACTCTATGGGCTCTATTGTCCAAGGCTTTGTTTTCTTGGTATGGGTGTGCCTGGCACTGATGCGATCATGCCAGCATGTCCAGCAAATCTAAGCAGAGCTTTGACCCTGGCTGTTTCCATTCGGCACAGGTCTTCTGTTTGTTCTCAGCATGGCTCTCGGGCCTTTCTGTTCTTGCAGTGTTCCACGCCTGTCTGGCTAGGACAGGGAGGAAACAGCAGCTACCTGATGTGACTCAGGCAGAACCTGGTGGCTTAATCAGTTCTGGGTAAACTTAAGCTTATGGGAATTTCTTTAGGAGAGTAGAAATGTCTGCTGGTTTGGCTTCAAGCCAGTTTTACTACTCCATAGTACTTAAGACTCCCTGTCCCACGTTTGGTCATGGCATGTGGGGAGAAGACAGTGGGGCTGATATTCAGACCATGGGAGTTAGCCTGGCTAACTCCTATGGTCACTGCTAAACCCAGATATTCAATGCTAGGCCATTTCCAGTGACCAGCATTGAATATCTGGTTTATTTTTGGCCTGTTAGAAGATAACCAGTTATGTTGATATTCCGACTTTGCTGTTTATCTTCTAACCAGCCACAGATATCCTGCATATTTACACGGCCACATATAGCCATTAAGTGGGGCTGAAAATCTGCGGATATGATGGTTATGTTGGCCGATATAATCGACTATCTGCTAACCAGTGATATTTAGTGGGGGATAGCTGGCTATCTCCAGATAGCTGGTTATGGGACATTTAACCAGCCAGGTGCCGAGATCTTGTCTAGTTAAATGCTTTTGAATATCAGAGGGGGTGTCTTTTACTGTTTGGGTATTGCCTCAGTTGTTCTCAAACCTAAGACATGGGGACAGCTGTTTTTTGCTTCACCTCAGTCAGTTGGGTACATATTTCTTCTCTCCTTACTTCATCAGTGGGAGCTTTGTTTCCATATTCACAGTTGCAGTTCTCCTTCTCTAGCTGTCTGGTGCTCTGTGGAGCCTGGACTTTAAGTATATTTCTATGCCTGGCTGCTAGTACTGTGCCTTTTGGGCTTTTCTTCATGTCTGCCTATTATCATAGTGATAGGTATACATTATGGGTTATTGAGCCTGCCCTGGACAAGGGCAGAGATCTAATGGCGCCAGTTCAGGTTGCACTGCTGTTTTCCAAATGGTCTTAGCAGGATGCTATAGGGCTACAGAGACCCCTGGTATGGGTCATGCTCCTTGGTTCTCTGTAATTGATGGGTCCTGGATTGATCTCTGATCTAAGTTGCTGTTCTTCCTTCTGAGGGAAGTGGGTACCCTTCTCAGTGGCGTACCAAGGGGGGGGGGGGGGGCGGTTGGGGCGGTCCGCCCTGGGTGCACGCCGCTGGGGGGGGTGCCTCGTGCCGGTCAGCATCGTCCGTTTCCATGCTCCCTTTGCCCTGGAACAGGAAGTAACATGTTCCGGGGCAGAAGGAGCATGGAAACGAACAACGCTGACCGGCGTGTGGCACTCCCCCCCCCCCCCAGCAGCGTGCACCCGGGGGGGGTTCTTTTGCTGGGGTGGGGGTGTCCTTTCACCAGGGGGGGGTTGCGCTGCACTGGGGGGGTGCTGCACCCGGGGGACGGGACGCATCGGTGATCCGCCCTGGGTGTCATCCCTTCTAGGAACGCCACTGACCCTTCTCCTTTTACGTATTATTTCTGCAAGCCAGAGGGAGTTGGAAATGGTAATGTCTTTCAATCCTTGGTTCCTAGTTTGGGATCGTTTGACTAGTTCTTATGGATTTGATTTACTGACTTCTGTCCTAGAGTGTTGGGTCTCTCCAGAGTTTCCTGCTGCTTGGATTGGGGTCCCTTTTCTTTCTGGTGTATCCTCTTATTGGCCTTCCTGCATAACCCCTTGTTCCCTGTTGAGATGGTCATCTTCCCCTTTCTTTGGATAGTAGTTCCTGATTCTGTTTCCTGCTTCCTAGGAGTTGTGCATGAGTGTTGGGCAGTTATGTTTTCTGTTGTTCAGGCTTATCTGGTATCTGAAAGCTTGAGGCTTTCACGTATTGCTTCTTTGGACTTCTGTCTTACACAGTTCTGTCTCACCTTTCTCTGGACTGCTTTTGTATATCCCACAGGTTTGGACTGATCTGCTAAGGATGCAAATGAAAGGAAAAAATATATCTTGCCTGCTAGTGGTTAGTGCAGTGGACTTTGATCCTGGGGAACTGGGTTTGTTTCTCACTGCAACACCTTGTGACTCTGGGCAAGTCATTTAAACCTCCATTGCCCCAGGTACAAATAAATACCTGAATACATGTAAACCGCTTTGAATGTAGTTGCAAAAAACACAGAAAGGCAGTATATCAAGTCTCACTCTCTTTCCCTTTCCTTTAGTTCAACCAGATCAGTCCAGAAGTCCACCTTCTATAGCTTGCCTTCACAGGTCACAAGTTTCCTATTCTATATTATCCAACAGGAATATTTCATTATTGATATCAGGTTGGCTGCGTTAGACTCTCTCTGTGTGCTGGTAGTATGCTGCTTGTATTTTATGCTCTTACTTCATAGCCTGCTAGAGGGATTTTTTTGTTTCTATTAAATTGTGCAGCCTGGGTGTCCTGGCTTTCCATAGCACTGTACCACATGAGCCATATGTCCTTTTGGGATGCTAAACTCGATGGTGGACCTTAGTCTGATTCTAAAATTATGTTCTAGAGCTCGTAGATAGTCTAGTTTCAAAACAATTAAATCATGGCCAAATGACTTCTACTAATCATGTGATGTCTAATAAAGCATTGTTTTAAAGTGTTTTTCTTATAAAGAGGAAATGCCTCAAACCCAGGCAAATGCTCCTACTGTTGAACCCAACTTTAGAGAGTATTGCCTGATCATCACTGGCT
This sequence comes from Microcaecilia unicolor, assembly GCF_901765095.1. Taxonomy (NCBI): domain Eukaryota; kingdom Metazoa; phylum Chordata; class Amphibia; order Gymnophiona; family Siphonopidae; genus Microcaecilia; species Microcaecilia unicolor. The sequence goes on from NC_044033.1 coordinate 116,000,956, forward strand.
AAAAAAAACCTCTTATATAGTTCTATGACCCTCACAACACTTTCAATACTTTGTAGCAGAGTCTGAGGGTTACTTATCTTTCTGCCGTTAAAACAATGCTTTGTTAGACATCACATGGTTAGTAGAAGTCATTTGAACCTTAGTCTGACCCAGCATGACATCTGTTTTAATATCCTAAAGATAAGGAGAGCTGAACAAGAAAAACACACAAATAAATGCCATTAACCAATACTGCCAAGGGACAGGAGGAGACTGGCATGTCCTATTACCCTACTTTCAGTGGAGCATTGAGTGCAGGCAGGCTTGAGTCCAGAGGTTTTTTAGGGTCTTCTTGAAGGCTTGAACATAACAGAGGAGGTCTCAAGTAAGAATTGGCACAGATACATGTTAGTCCCTCCTTCTTGGGAGGGTGTATCCCTTGTCTTTCTGCAGGCTTTCTCTAGCCTATGAATTATAATGTAGGAGGGAGGACAGAGGATGATGTGTGCTTGAAGGGTAGAGAGTAGGAGAGGTTGAATGGTGGTGTTTGCTCAAGAAGGAGGGAAGGGAGAGAGGGTACAGGACAGAGACTACTAAGGCGGAGAAGGTGAAGGATTGTATTCTCTGAAGGTATGGGGGGAAAAAGTGCAATTCCTTGAGGATGGGGCAAAGGAGAGTGGGGATGATACACCCTGTGGAAAAGAAAAGGTTGAGTATAGTGTCTCTTGAAGAAGAGGGGAAGAGAGATGGTACATATTGATGATGGAATCCCCTAAGGGCTGGGAGTAGGTTAATGTTTCTTGATGGTTTTCTAAACAATTAGCTGTTTAAAGATTGTGTTTATTTATAAATTTTCATTGCTTATTTACCGCCTGAAATGCTCAAAAGCTATCAAAGCCGTGTACATTCAGTATATGTAGCTATTTATTTTAAGGGCTCTTGGTGTTTATTGGTGTTTTCATGCCAGAGTAGATATTCTGGTGGAAGTAAATCTGTATGTTTGTGTCACTTTAGAGTTGACGGGGTTGGAAAGACACAAAAACTAAAACTGAGTGAAGGATTCAAGTCAAACTGGGAGGGGGAGGGGAGGAGTGAAAATAAAGAGGGGCATAATTGAAAGGGATGCCCAAGTTTTGTTGAGGTCTTCCTCACAAGACGTCCTGATGGAGGGGTGTGGAAACCCGTATTATCGAAACAAGATGGACATCCATCTTTCATTTCGATAATACGGTCGGGGACGCCCAAATCTTGAAATTTTGGTCGCCCTTAGAGATGGTTGTCCCTAGACTTGGTCGTTTCTGATTTTCAGTGATAATGGAAACCAAGGACGCCCATGTCAGAAACGACCAAGTGCAAGCCATTTGGTCGTGGGAGTAGCCAGCATTTGTAGTGGACTGGTCCCCCTGACATACCAGGACACCAACCGGGCACCCTAGGGGGCACTGCAGTGGACTTCATAAATTGCTCCCAGGAACATAGCCCCCTTACCTTGTCTGCTGAGCCCCCCCCAACCCCCCTAATACCCACTACCCACAACTGTACACCACTACCATAGCCCTTATGGGTGAAGGGGGGCACCTAGATGTGGGTACAGTTGGTTTCTGGTGGGTTTTGGAGGTCTCGCTGTTTCCTCCAGAAACGTAACAGGTAGGGAGAGGGATGGGCCTGGGTCCACCTGCCTGAAGTGCACTGCACCCACTAAAACTGCTCCAGGTACCTGCATACCGCTGTGATGGACCTGAGTATGACATCTGAGGCTGGCATAGAGGCTGGCAAAAAATATTTTGAAAGATATTTTTTTAGGGTGGGAGGGGGTTAGTGACCACTAGGGGAGTAAGGGAAGGTCATCCCCGATTCTCTCCAGTGGTCATCTGGTCATTTCGGGCACCTTTTTGTGCCTTGGTCATAAGAAAAACACGACCAGGTAAAGTCATTCAAGTGCCCTTTTTTTCCATTATGAGTTGAGGACGTCCATGTGTTAGGCACGCCCAAGTCCCACCTTCGCTACACCTCCGATACGCCCCCTTGAACTTTGGCCATCCCTGCGACGGAAAACAGTTGGGGACGTCCAAAATTGGCTTTCGATTATACCGATTTGGACAACCCTGTGAGAAGGATCTTTCGAAAATGATCCCAAAAGTGTACTAAAGGAAGTTTTCTTTTTCTGGTGTTTAGCTTGGCAGAGTTTAAAAAGGGGTTAGATGGTTTCCTAAAGGACAAGTCCATAAACCACTACTAAATGGACTTGGGAAAAATCCACAATTCCAGGAATAACATGTATAGAATGTTTGTACGTTTGGGAAGCTTGCCAGGTGCCCTTGGCCTGGATTGGCCGCTGTCATGGACAGGATGCTGGGCTCGATGGACCTTTGGTCTTTTCCCAGTGTGGCATTACTTATGTACTTATCTAGGGCCCGATATTCAGCCAGCTACGATCAGTGTTTTGCTGACCGCCGTTGGCATTAAACCTGGAAAATTCAATTCTGGGCCATGTCCAAGCTCTAGCATTGAATTTCTGGGTATAGGGAGCCATCTAAAACATAGCTGGTTAACTGCGATATTCAGCACTTAACCAGCTATGAAGAACCGCATAAAGAGAGAACTGCGTTTTATGCGGTCCCATTTCTGCGGTCATCTTAACTGAATATCGGCACTTAACCATCTAAGTGCTGACTTTGCACCCAGAATGCCCACAAATTAGCATTTTCAACTACACTATCCAATTAAATGCTGCTGAAAATTCCTGGTTTGCCCCAGATAAGTGACTTAATGACCAGGAGCCTCTCCTGGCCATTTAAATCATTTTGAATATCAGGCACCTATTCTTTTTTTTTTTTCTATTGGTAGTGTTTTAGTAGAGTTTATAATTTAAATCCTAAATTCACAAGCCCTAAGGATAATCAAGGACATTATGTGCTTCTGTGATGCTACTTACAGCCTCCTCAGATGCTTGTTGTAGATCCCAGCAGACACCTGTCTTCATTAGTCAAAGTCCAAATAAAACATTGCAGGGGGGAAGTTATCAACCTGGACTAGCATTAAGATACGTTATTGTACTGTTAACCCCAGTTATTAGTAACCAAGTCTGACTGTATAAACTGGGACCTCTTCTACCAATAGGGCATGGTAAAATAACACCCATCTTCTGGGTAGCCCATGTTAATAACTACACCCTTAAATGTCTGAAACCAAGAAAAACAGTGGTGGCATTTGAGACTAAGAGGTAGTTTTACTAAGCTGTAGTAAAATCTGGGCTTAACGTGGGTTAACATAGGACTATCTCGCACGTTATGCCAAGATTGTAAGTGGAAATTTTTAGAACCTATTTTGTTATGTTAATTGTAGGTTGTGCTCTAATTTTCCCATTAGTATACAGTACCTGTAAAGAATTAACGTAGGAGCACTTAGTATCTCCTATTTAGGAGGCACTAAGTCCCTCTTTTATCAAGCCGCACTGGTGGCTGTCATGCGATAATTCCTCAAAGCCCATTCAGAGTGAATGGACTTTATTGACATTACCGCACCAGCTGCGGCTAGTGCGGCTTGATAAAAGGGGGCCTAAGTGCTCCTGTGTTAACCTTGCAATATCCAGTTAGAGTGCGTTAATCATACCATACAAGATGGATAATGCAGGAACGCCCACTCTCTGCCCATGACACGCCTTTCCAAAATATATTTCTAAAAAATGAATAACATTCAAGTTAATGCACACAAATAGGTTAAATACCTCAAAATGCTTTAATGCATTCTGGGTTAGCCTGTTAGCACGCGCTAACAGCATGTTAATGTCTTAACACTAGTAAAATGATTCCTAAGAGTTTTTAAATGGGTTGTAAAACAGGAGCATATTGTAAATACATAGCTCTCACTTACACACCCTCTCAGAACTACACTCAGACGTATGTACATGAGCATGCACCAACACACACACACACACACACACATGCATAAACATCCACTCCACCCCCCCCACACACATGCACATCCACCCACATTCACACACACACACATATCCATGCACCAACACACACACACACACATAGCCATGCACCAACACACACACACACACAAACAAACGCATGCACATCCACCTACCCACACGCGCACACACACACACACACACACACACATATATCCATGCACCAACTCACATACACACAAACACACAGGCATGCACATCCACCTACCCACACACACACACATCCACCCACCCACGCACACACACACACATGCTTATTCACACACACACACACACACACACACACACACACACACACACACACACACACACACACACATAACTCCTGAAATCTAAAAGCCGTCCTTGGATAAATCAGTATTTTAACTGGAAACATGCCAGTGTTAATATCTTTAAATTACTTGTAATCAAAGGCAAGACTGTATTTAGAACTGGGCAGATGCCAGATCATCAGTTTGTTTCTATCATTATTATTATTATGTAGTTTTGTTTCCAGGTATCTGGGAAGAACTGCAACAGGGATAATACCTGGTACATAACTGCCAGGCCCTGTAGCTCTTGATTACTAGAAAAATACTATCATTGCACACAGAAAACTTCAGCTTGTAGAGGTAGCATAGCTTAGAGCCAGATTCAGTAAATGGTGCCCAAAGTTAGGCGCCATTATGATCCACGCTAAAGCAGATTTTCTGTAAAGGGAGCTCTGCGCAATGCATTCTTTATAGAATACTGTCTTAGGGCAGATCATGTGCCTAACTTTGGGCACGAGCACTTATGCCTGCCAAAAGCTGGTGCAAATGCTTGCACCCAACTGCTGGCAGTTAGATGCATAATTGCATGTATTCTATAACATCGTGACTAATTTCTGGGAATGCCGATGCAGGTTTACGCCAGCGACATAGCTACGTGGAGCCATGGGAGCCTGGGCCCCTCCAAATTTCCTCCAGGCCCCTGGTTTTGCTGGTGGGGGTCCCCAAACCCCGCCAGCTGAAGCCTTGTCCAGTGCCGGTCTCTGGTGCCGCTGCGTTGCCTGCTCTGCTCTCTCTTCCCCTTCATGTCCTGCACGCTCCTAGTGTGTAGCAGCTAGTCCAGGTGCGGAATGGGGGTATAGTCAGTCACCCTATATATTAAAGGCTTGGGAGAAGAACAAGGCTTCCTGAAGTAGAGGTAGTCTCGAGTTATATGTAGCCCCTCTGGGAGTAAATTCCAAAAGCGTGAGGGCTACTCCAGAGAAGGCTCACTGGCAGGTATCACATTTTACAATTTCTTTTGATGAGGGTACAGATAGTGCTGATCTTTGAGAGGACCTTAGAGGCCTCAAAGGTGTGTAAAGGGCTAACTTATTCTTTAAGTACTCTGGCCGATTTTGTCTGATGGCCTTGAAAAAGGGGTGTGTGAAGGGGAGGAAGCAAACGAGCTGCTGCCCACACCACCGCTGCCACCGAGCCAGGCCGGGCTGCAGTTACTATTATGGGAATCCATTTTTCTTATTTAAGATGTAATCATTTTCTCAGTTCATTTATTGATTTTTGTGGTTTTCATCCTTTTTAGAGATCCATTATTTTTATTTTTATTGTTTTTTTTATACATTATACATCATGTATTTATTATCTTAGGGACTGTTTACTAAGGCACACTAGCATTTTTAGCATGCGCTAAAAATGCTAGTGCGTCTATAGCACGGCTTAGTAAACAGGGCACTTAGTTTATTTATGCATTTGTTTTTAAATGTTTTATTGATTAATATTAAGTCATAACAGCCATCTAAATGTGTTTATTTATTTATCATTTCATATATTCATTTAGATTACTGTAGTTTGTTTTTACATATTTTTATAGAAATTTAAATGTTTTTTATTATTTATAAGTTTTTAATAATTTATTGCTCATACTTATGTATGGTGTATTGTCATTTTACAGAAAATACTGCTCGACTCCTGAGGCAGGCGCATGTGGCGCCGAAATGCAGTACTGCATCGAGTCTTTGTTACAGTTGATTTTTGATCAATAAAACGACATGAGTTGGAACAGCATTGGTCTACCCTCTTCTTTCTGTTTTTGTGTGTTTGATTTGCTGTTTAGGAGAGACACTTCTGCTTGTGGTTTGTGGTTTGTTTTTGCTGAAATTTAGGTGCCAGGATGATGTGCACTGACTGTAAATTCTATAACAGTAGTCCTATGTGGAGCTGCTGTAATAGCATACTAGCGTAAGTTCGTAGTTTTGTGCCTAACCTTAGGCGAAAGCACTTACACCATGTCAAAGGCCTGTTGGGAGTTAGGCTCATAACCCCTGTTCTATAACCTGTGATTGTAACACATAGACACACCCCTGATTCGCCTGTGCCCCTTCCATGGCCACGCCCCTATTGAAGTTGCACACGCAGCTTCTAGAATAGCAATTAAGGTTAGTTGCACCAATTTAAACCAATGGTTAGCTGTTATCTCCAATTAATAGTAAATTGTTAAATTGTGTGTGCAACTGACCTTATTCTATAAACCGGGCACTTGACTTTGCGTATGACGTGTAAAGTTGTGCACCAAATTTTATAGAATTAAGAGGTATATGACTTCTGTGCTGACATTATTGAATACCGCAAAGCACTTACACATGCGAATGTTATATTCAAGTGCGTAAGTGCTAATAATCTATAATCTTAGGAGGAAATTCTATGTTTGGCACCTTAAAAATCGGTGCTTGGGTGCATAAAGAGAGAGATGACCAGCAGGAAAAAGGAGGTGATAGTGCCCTTGTATAAGGATATAAACAGGATGGAGTCGGTCCAGAGGGCGGCTACAAAATTGGTAAGCGGTCTTGAACACAAAAAATATAGAGACAGGCTTGTGAATCTCAACTTGTATACGCTGGAAGAGAGGAGAGAGAAGAAAATATGATAGAGACGTTTAAATATCTCAAGGGCATTAATGTACAGGAAGTGAGCCTTTTTCAACTCTAGGAAAACTCTGGAATGAGAGGGCATACGATGAAGTTAAGAGGGAATAGGCTTAGGAGTAAGTATTATTTCATGGAAAGGATGGTGGAAGCATGGAATGACCTCCCAGTGGAGGTTGTGGAGTCGATGACTATGTCTGAATTTAAGAAGGCATGGGATAAGCATGTGGGATCACTTAGGAAAAATAAGAGTTAGGTGTTACAGAGGATGGGCAGACTGGATAGGCCACTTGGTCTTTATCTGCCATCATGTTTCTATGTTTCTATACACCATTCTAATGCCTAAATTTAGGTGCACCCATTTAGGCCACCTAAAACCAGGCCTAAATACCTGCACCTTCGTTAGAGCAGATTGGGTGTATTTTATACAAGTGCACAAAGTTTTTTGAAACGCCCATGACCCATTCATTCCATGCCCATGGCCATGCCCCCTTTTTGACTGTGTGTGTTAGAATTTATGCACACCACATTATAGAATACACCTAGAAAGCTGTGCGCGTGAATTCTAATTAAAGCCAATTAGTGTCACTAATTGGTTGTTAAGTACTAATTATTGGTGCTGATTGGCTTGTTAATCAATTAAGTTGTGTGTGCAATGTGGCCGTGTGGCCAAATTAGTGCACACAACTTGAGGCACCATATATAGAATTTGAGGGTTAGTGCGCAAATGGTGCTTATGTTTAGACGCTAGTTATAGAATGAGGGGTATCTGGATAGTGGCTCTGTATATTCCTGTCAGCTGCACTTATCCAGAGAGAAGGAGCTCTTATCTGAATACCTGCTTTTGAATATTGACCTGCAAATGTTTATAGTAAGACCAGAATACTTTTTTGTGTATGGTGTACAGCACTGTGTATGCCTTGTAGCGCTATAGAAATGATAAATAGTAGTAGTAGTAGAATACATCGGAAGTGCTGTGCTGAGTTAGTTCAGTGGTCCATCAGTCTCAGCATCATTTCTCAGACAGTGGTCAATGTGGGTCATTTAGAGCAGTAGTTTTCAACCCACTTCTCAGGGACCACCAGGCCAGTTGGATTTTTTGGATACCCACAATGCATATGCATGAGAGTTCCATGCAATAGAGGACGTGCTTGCTAATGCATCTCATGCATATTTAGCCCTGGATTAATCATTTTACAAAATAAGCACTTACTTAGGGTACCAAGGGAAGGGGGAACCACATAGTGTTTTCCCATAGCTACCATGCCCTTAACTCTTTCACTACTGTCTGCCATATCCATTATCCAACATGAATTTTAATGTTTTCAATGTTTTTCTCATCGTTATAAATATATTTGATGATTTGTTTCATACAATAATGATATTTTTCAGCCCTTATTAAGTCTTAATATCTTGTCAGTTAAGCAATGGATGGGCTGAGGGGCACCATTGTTGGGCTGTGCTTAGGGCATGAGTTGGCCTTAATCTAGCCCTGTGCATATTTATTGTGGGTATCCTGAAAACCCAACTGGTCAGGTTGTCCTTGATCTAGAGTACTGTCAGACCCAAAACAGGGAAATCCAGTCCATGCTGTTCATGTCAGAAGTGGGAGATGGAGACTCCTAAAGCTCTCTGACTAAATAATGGCAAAAGGAGCTTTCCTGCAGAAACATAACTAAATCTTTTGTAAACTCAGCTATTTTTACTATTTTACACTACATTTATGCCAGCAAATTCCATAGTTTATGCCTTGACTTAAAAAAACAAACCCACAATCTACACATAAACATAAAAATAGAATTCATTCTACTAGTTTTTTCAGTGCTGCTTCCCCTACTTCTGGTATGATTTAGAAACAGTAAGAAATCTTAGTTACTACACGGCATCAGCTGTTAATGCCGGTGATTAAATAAACCCATGACCACCATGGCTGAATACTGACCTGATGCTATTCTTGGAACTTATCATGGTGAACCTGCCAAAAATTGCCCAGTAAATGTAGCTTTAGTGCCTGATTTATTAAGATCAGTGTGTTTTTTCTAACAAAAAAGGTGCCGGTACTCAAATGCTAGGCCACCCTTCGGGGTGGAGTGATCACTGAGGGACCCACCCCAGCCAGAATAGCCAGGCCCCCAGCAACCACTCACAGAATCTATGACAAGGCAGAATTGGTGTGTAGAGCCTGAGCTCTTTCATTAAAACGTGGGGTCCATAGGTCCATTTAGCAGACAATGAAAAAGGTGCCGGTACTCGATACCCCCAAGTACCTCCTCAAAAAAAGCCCTGATTAAGACAATTCCATGCAAAATGCACTTACTAAAGTACAGATAGCTCTTGTGTTCTGTGTATATTTATCTTGTGTTGCTTCACAAGCATAGGTGGGCCAAAGTTAAAGGACCAGTTAACCTGGGGGAACCTTAATCTTACCCATTCCTACATTGAACCCACCATTCCCAGACACCTGACACAAGCTCTCCTCTTCTCTCCATAACTCAAGTGTGAAGGTAACTTTCTTAATGATTCCCATAATGCACAATACCCCAAAATAACAATGAGTCCTGCTTTAGACTTCTGAAGTCAATGAGGCTGATATTCAAAGTGATTTAAGTGGACAGAAGCCTCTCCTACCCGCATAAATAGCTTTCTGCCGCCCCATATCCGGGGACATTCAGCAGCACTTAACCGGACAGTGCCGCTGAGACCTCTGAGACCGCCCAAACAAAAAGTGGGCAGGTCAGGGGCAGCACTGAGGGTGGTACTAGGGAGAAGCCCAAGGTTATGGAGGTGCAGGCAATATTCAAGACCTGTCCTAAATAAGGCTGCTTAGCTAATGTGAGTGCCGACTCTGAATATCGGGTTGGCACCCGCATAACTTCTCGTTTTACAGTTTTAAAAAAATGTCTTTTTATTTTTTTTAAACTAAAGCCTCCAGCCCCCCGCCAGTGTTCCCTCCTTTCACTCCCCTCTCCCAGGCCACATCAACCCCTCCCCCAGCTGTGCAGGCAGGCCCTCCTTCCATTCCTACCTGTATCCCTGGTGGTCCAGCGGGGTCATTGGGGGCAGGAGCTCCTGCCTCTTGCGGCACTGGTCTAAAATGGCTGCCTTGATGTGGGCTGGAAGGGGGGGGAGGGAAAGAAAGGAACATTGGCAGTGGCTTGAGGGGGCTTGGGGGTTTAGTTAAAAAAAAATTATGCAGGCCAGCCGGCTCAATATTCAGTCAGGGTCGATAACTTTTATGCGGCCCTGGCTGAATATCCGCTGGGCCCGCATAAGTACCAGGTGCCCAGCCTGTGCCAAAAAAAATCCCCGATATGCAGTGCTGGGCCATGGCTTAGCCAGCGACGATCAGCATTTAAAAAATGCTGACCACTGCATATCAGTGGAAATATCTCCCTGCACCCACTCCAGAATCCCCCAGAGCCTCCTATTTTCTGTTGCTTCAGTGTTGCTGCTGAAATGACAGTGCTCAGCACCACATCACACTTTAATCTTACATGCACAAGATCAAGATGCCAAGGGGAAGGGTGTATATTGTATTGGTAGTAGTGAGAATGCACCAGGGCTTTCAGGAGGTATGAATGGAATGTGAATGCATCCTCCCATTGGAGTTATAAAGTAATGGGATCTTGTGTTGGGGATTAAGAGGATTATTTGTGAACAGAACACTGCCTCCTTCTGTGAGTTAAATGCTGTCATGGTGGCCCATATGCTAGCATTTAACTACAGCTTGCAATGAGGAGCTAAATTCTGAGTGATAAGTGTAGCTCCTGCTATCACCATGCTATTTACATGTTTAGTGTACAGTTTGTGGATATGGTAAATTTATAAAACAACTGTTTTCTACACCAGCAACCCCAATTATGGAACTGTAAAAATATGTGAATACAAAAGAATTTTGTATTATAATCAATAACTGAATCACATTAAATCTTTCAAAACCTTTTCACATGAAAACTTTCCACATATTACAGCTCCTGATAAATCAAACCCTTAGAAGGCATGGCAAAAACTAATCAGAACACAAAACTAATGAATGCATTAATAGCAAACCTTAACACATGATATGATTTGTAAACCAAAAGAAAAAAGCAAGACTAGGACAACAGGAGTACTTTATTAGCCAAAGACCCGACACGGGCCGTGTTTTGGCGCCAGCAAGGCGCCTGCCTCAGGAGTCAAATTGTGGATATAATAATGTACAGATGTTGAAGCGCAGATGCCTTAAGGACAGTCAAGGTAGCAAAAGTACTTTTGCAGATTACACAGGAGAAGGCTCTTTGCTGGAGCCAGCGCTTTTGGCGTTTTTTTCGCGCTATAGCGAAATCTATGCAAGCTACCTTGACTGTCTTTAAGGCATCTGCGCTTCGACATCTGTAAGTTATTATATCCACAATTTGACTCCTGAGGCAGGCGCCTTGCTGGTGCCGAAACACGGCACGTGACGGGTCTTTGGCTAATAAAGTACTCCTGTTGTCCTAGTCTTGAAGGCCCAGTGTTGCTTTTTTCTTTTGGCTTCTCTGACTGTATACTGTATTACCCTCTCTGTCTGTATTATGATTTGTAAAACAAAATTACATAAAAAACTGAAAAGATGAAGAAAAATCTCAAAATAATAAAAAATCCCTAATTTATGGAAGTCCATTCCAAGAATTCTCTTGTTTACATTGTGCTGAACTGCCAAGGACAAGTACCACAACATTCAATTAGAACTACATTCACTCTTTACTCAGATTTGCATTCAATCATCTGACCTGCATTGCAGGATGAATAAATAAATGTGAGAATTCACAGTATGCATAACCTTAGCAAAAGCTGATCACCCTGAAGAATTCTATCATCTAGATCTGTATGTGAGTATCAACAAACCATCCTACAACTGCTGTCTCAATAAACTCAGCATGCTTCAAATATATTCCAATGCATGTCACCTCCGAAACATCAGAGCCCAACCTGGGACATATTTTGTTGATTCAATGGCTTCTTCAGGGGTCTGCACATTGGAACTTCACAAACGGAAATTGCTGAAAGTAAAAACCTATTAGGGAAGGACTGTCCTTTGCAATGACACGGGAAATATTAACAATATACCTTGTCATTAACAAATGAAGATGGGCACAAAAAAACACAGTTGGTATTTTTCTATTCACTGATAACAGAGTGCATCCTCTTTTTTTTTTTTTTTTTTTACAGAGCTTATATCTATTCCCTGTAAGGTGCTGCAGAGGTTAGCCCTGTCTACTTTTTAATATTTTCAATATTTTTCAAACTTTTTTCCAATACTTTTCAAACTTTTCAATATTTTTCTTTGTCTCTTGAGGGCTCTTAGTTCATTTTTTTGTTTTTTTGCTGAAAATATATAGCTACTGTAATTTAATGTACATGGAGGAGTATTTTCAAAGCACTTAGATTTACGAAGTTACATTGTAACCTATGGAACTTTGTAAGACTAAGTGCTTTGAAAATGAGACCCTTAATATACTTGATTAGTTATAATCATCCAGATTTTCTTCCTGGTAGCATTTTGGCTGCTGGCTAATGATTTACCTCTAAATTCTATAAATGGTGCCGAAATTTAGCTGTGCAATTGTGTGACCAGTTTATAGAATAGGGCCAGCTATATGCATAACAAAATGATCTCATTGGCACTAAATTGGCACTTAATTGTAGATAGGTACCAATAATTGGAATTAACAATGACTGTCATTAATTAGAAGTTGCACGAGTAACTGACATGCCCCTATTCTGTAAACTGAGTACCTACCTTCTCTCGTGGGCAGCTCCAAAGGGGGTGTTAATGTGGGAGGGGAATGGGTGTGTCAAGAGCATTCTGACTAACATTGCATACACCTTCCCCCAGATTCTATATATCGCGCCGAGATTTCCATGTGGAAATCGAATCATATTCCATAACAGGGCGCATATGTCAATCAACGCTGTTTGGCATTAATTAGAACTTACACACAGAATTCACTAAGTGCATTCTATAACCTGGTACGTGTAAATCGTAATGTGTGTTGTCAAAAAGGGGTGTGGCCATGGGCATGGAATGGATGAGTCGTGGAACTATTTTAGGCATTGGGATTTACACCATGTTCTACTTGGCATAATTCCTCATAACTAAATATAGGATTTTAGGTCAATTCCACCCGGACAGTTCCTACCCACCAATTCCCATCTGGACAATTCTCACCTAGGACAATTCCCACTGAACCAGTTCCCACCACACCAGGGAGGACAATTCCTACCCACGACCCAAAAACCTCCTTGTTCTGTATGATGCCATATGCTGCTCCTGTTCTCGATCTAACCTCCTTGTTCCATATGCTGTCATCGTCTGAAAGGTGACACACCGACAAAACTTATGTGATCCGATACAAGAAGCTACGGTCTGTAAAAAAAAAAGGGTAGGGTTGGAAATTTTCGGGGGGGGGGGGGGGGGAGTCCTTGGTGGGAATTGTCCTAGATGAGAATTGTCTCAGGTGGAATTGGTGGGTGGGAACTGTCTGGTGGGAACTGTCTGGGTGGGAACTCACTGGATACTAGATATAGTCATGTGAATGGCCATCAGCATATTCTATAAACCGAGCAGAAAGTTTGTAAATACGCTTAGGTGAAAATGATTTCTCTGTGGATTTTCCAGACTCCATATATTGAATCTAGCCCTTTATGGATTAGTTGTATTTATGTGCCAAATGGCTGCATTTAGGTGTCATTTATGCCATCCATAGACATGGCTCAAGTGCTCATTCAACTCTGCTGTTAAAGAATACTAGCTTAGCACCCAGTTTTGTGTGCGTAATAGTGACCTATATAGAATTCACTCCTTAGTCCTTAATTCCACAAAATCCTCTGTTATGTGGTTAAGTGGTTAGTGCCCCCTGCTTCAAATGCGAATTGGCTGGCCAGTGAATGTTACTACTTTGCTAAAAGTGTTGGACTGTATTATTGATTCTGGCCTTACATTTCTACAGCAGATTAGAGGAGTGAAAAAGTCTTGCTTCATCAGCACCTGTAGGATTAGATCTAGCTGGGCTTTTTCAGGTTCTAAATCTTTGGTTACTCTGGTGTGGGCTTTTGTGACATCAAGGTTGGACTACTGCAATGCTCTTTATAATGGGCTTTGTGCTTGCTCTCTGAAATGTTTGTAGTTAGTGCAAAACGCAGCCATCAGGTTAATTTATGGAACCAAGTTTCATGATCATGTCACTCTGCTGCATATTAAAGAGTCACTGACTACAGATTGGTTTTCAGATGAAATTTGAAGTATGGTCCACATGGTTTTGTCTTTTAGTTATCCTCTTCCTTTGTTTCATGTTTTACTTTGTTACATTCCTTCTGTCTTCATTGTCCAAGTTGCACGTTTAGAAGGGACTCGGCATGCTGCTTTTTAGTTTTTAGCCCCATTACTTTGGAATAAGTTTTCTAAACTGTTGAGAAAAGACACTTCCTTACCTGTTTTTAAAAAGGCACTTCAGACACATCTTTTTCTGCAAGCTTACATGGAAGAACTTGTTGGTTAAGTGACCACTGGACAGATATCAACCATCTGAATTGCAGTGTTGGGTTTTAGTGTTTGCTGGTCTATCGAGTATTATAGTACTGGTGTTAGGGTTTGCAGGAAATGACAACCACAGAAGAACAAGAAACAATGTTCTTTTATAAGAAGAACAACAGCTAATATTTGGATTTGATACTATTAGTCCGAAAGGTTTGAACGGTGAACTAGATCTTACAGTCTTCCTCTGATTCATGTTCTCTTAACTCTCTTTCCAACCTTTTAATAGTTTGTCATCAAACAGATGTGTGCTCAGGGCCGGCCCTAGGGTTTCTAGCGCCCTCCTGCAGTCTATTAGTCGGTGCCCCTACCTATCCAGAGGCAGAATCACTATGGCTCCGCCCCCACAGTAGACACACCCGTTTTACCAGCCATGGCATCATTGAAAATATTACACCAGTATAGAAGAAAAATAACTTACCACACAGACCAGGAATTAGGAGAACAGACAGTCTTGCCAACTCTGAAAAACAATGTGTTATCAAAATTTCAGAATCTAACAAACAGATCCCTATTCAGACACTTGGCCTTGCAGTCACACATGTAGAACAGAGATAGCCCCTTTTCAAATTCTTCAAAAATTAACCTGAAATCCTAAGAAGTTAGACTCTGCATGCAGCACAATAGCCATCCCATCGAGCACAACTTAGGATCTAGCTAGGACAGACTTAATCACCATGAACTAACATATTCTACAATCTGAGTTGGGTTGGACAGACTAACAGGAGTTACTGAAGTGGGAATGAGAGATAGGTGATGGTTAGGAATTGAAAGCAAAAAAAACAGCACCACGGGCCTTTAAAAATGGAACACAGTTCTTTAATGAATGAGCCTTGACAAAAAGACCCGACACGGGCCGTGTTTCGGTGACTAGCACCTGCGTCAGGGGTCACAGTGATGACGTGGAAAACTTGGGGAATAACTCGAATATATTCCTCTACAATATATTATTCCTTACCCCACGTCTCATGTAGTAAAAGCTACAAAGCACCAAGGCACTTTCACTTTCTGTATCAAAATGTATTCATCCATTTTGATACAGAAAGTGAAAGTGCCTTGGTGCTTTGTAGCTTTTACTACATGAGACGTGGGGTAAGGAATAATATATTGTAGAGGAATATATTCGAGTTATTCCCCAAGTTTTCCACGTCATCACTGTGACCCCTGACGCAGGTGCTAGTCACCGAAACACGGCCCGTGTCAGGTCTTTTTGTCAAGGCTCATTCATTAAAGAACTGTGTTCCATTTTTAAAGGCCCGTGGTGCTGTTTTTTTTTTGTTTGGACTTTAGTTTGTACTTTGTTCCCTCTCTTTTGTTACATCCTAGGAATTGAAAGCAGGCATCTAGCCCTCCTGTCCTGTGAGTTGCTGTGTTGCTGTGTTGGGGGTAGGGGGCAGGGTTGCCAGGTGGAAAATTTTTTTCTAGCCCAATCCAGCCCAAAAACCAGCCCAAAACCCGCCCAAACACAAACCCCGCCCCTGACACCCCCACCCCTGCGTCATCACCCCCGCCCCCGCCGTCATCGACCCCGCCCCCGCCGTCACCGGCCCCGCCTCCCACGTCACCGGCCCCGCCTCCCCGTCATCGACCCCGCCTCCCACGTCATCGGCCCCGCCTCCCCGTCATCGGCCCCGCCTCCCACGTCATCGGCCCGCCCAAAACGTCACTAACCCCGCCCAAAAAACGTCACTAACCCCGCCCACCCGCGGCCGAAAAAGGCAAAAAGCCGCCCAAAAAACCGCACAGAAACCCAAAAAGCCGCCCAAAAAACCGCAACCCGCTGCGGGCAAAAATTTCCTGCGGCGGGTCGCGGAAAACCGCCCAATTGGGCGGTAAAACCGCCCACCTGGCAACACTGGTAGGGGGGAGGGGGTGGAAAAGGGTGGGTCAGGTGCAGCACTAAACAGCAGTCTCTGACAAAACAAGGGTCCAGGCTCTGCTGTGCTGTCTCTGTCTGAGCCCTCTCTGGGCAGAGATTAGCTGAGCTCCCACAAGTAGAGCCAAATTCAGTTGGAGCAGTCCTCTTGACAAACACAAGGAGGATATTTCTCTGCTTGGGAGGTGGGAGGGGATGGGACAGAACAGAGAGCTGACAGCTTTGGAGCCAGACTGAGATGAGCAGCAGAGATTAGATAAAAACAAAAGCCTCAGAGCTTGATTGCTTGCAAAGTGGCGCCTTTGAAGGCAGGTGCCCTCCTGCAGTGCTTACCTTGCTTACCGGGTTTGACCAGCCCCATGTGTTCTGTTGGAGGGGGGTTCAGGGATCCCACAGACCTCCAGCCCCTGTTTTTGACAGGTCCGGGTTTTTAACAGCCCGGACCTGTCAAACAAGTGCTGGAGGATTGTGCCTGAGTGCATGCTTAGGCACAATCCTCCCGTACAGTATCCCTATGATCAGAGCTAATAGTGTGCTTAAATTTGCATGCTATTAGCTCTGATTATAGGGGCGGTATAGCCCCGCGCTGCTCCGGAGCTAATTTTAGAGTGCTGTTTGGAACAGCACGGGGCTTCTCAACATCTGGGCCTAAGAGAGGTAAGCATTAGGATTTGATATTGTATGCTGACGTGCTTTTTACTCATGTAAATAGCTACATTTGCATATGGAAATGACAAATGCATGTAAATAACTATTTAAGAAAGCCAGTGTTTACATGCACTGGTGGGGGGGGGGGGGGGGGTGTGCTGTTGGCGTATTTTGAGCAGGCCAGAAAATTAAGGGTATATTTCCTAGTTAACAGTATCAAACTGGATGTTGGCATGCATTTAAACCTACTCCAAAGCAGGTGTGTCAACTAACTACTTGTTTGGACTTGAGGGGAGGGGGGCAACTGTGCTTACCTTTGTGGCAGGGTTAGCTTAAGAGACTGTGACAAAAAAAACCACACCTCAGTCATGGCTGTGGTATCTGATCAAACTTTCCATGGCTTAGAAAAGAGCAGTGGGAGCCTATCCCTTCACTCACTCTGCCTTTTATCAGCTGCCAGCTGCCACCTGCCTTTCATTTCATCAGTAGTGCAGAAAGCATGTTTTAAATATGAAGGCAAGCACTTCATATATCTCACATTTTAAAATATGCTCATGGCACTGACATCAGCAGTTAATGAAACACAGCGGGGCGAGGAGCAAAATGATAGGCTCCCGCTGCTCTCTCCAAACGGCAGAAAGTTTGGTTAGGCCCCATTGTCACAGTGGAGGCTTGGCTTTTAGGCACCTAGAGTTGCAGCTATGGAAAAGAAGGGGTATGGATAGATAGGGTTCTACATACTTTGGGGAGTAGAGACAGGTAGATGCTGGTTAGGAGGGAAGCGCCTTGTGGTGGCAGCTGCACATCTTCACAAGCAAAGCCTCAGTGTGACTGTTCTAAGTTCCCTCTTTCAAGATTTTTATTTATTTTATTTATTTGTAGCATTTGCATCCCACATTTTCCCACCTATTTGCAGGCTCAATGTGGCTTACATTTGCCGTAATGGCGATTGCCATTTCCAGGTAATAGAATCACAAAAGGTATTGCATTAAGGTGCATACATACATGTTAAAGAAGAATACATTATGGTATTGCATATAGGTTCCTGAGTGATAGATTGGATTGTAACATTCGTTAGGTCATCAATTATATAGAAATCATATTCCGCATAAGGATTGAGGTGTTAGTGCTTGTTCGTTAGTAGCAATAAGGTTAGTCTATCTGGTGATAAGAGTTCAGTTTTATCTAGTTTATTTGTTGATTTATTTATTTATTTATTTATTTATTTATGTATTTGTTGCATTTGTATCTCACCTTATCCCACCTCTTTGCAGGCTCAAAGTGGCTTACAATACATCATGAGTAGTGGAAGAATGTTAGTAAAATAAACATTTTGTACTACATGATCTTGGTAGCATGATGATAAAAGCAAAGTAATAGTATACAAGCAGATGTTAAGAAACAGTTCTGAAGTTAGATAGGCGAGTTGTGCATATTCACATGGGTTGATCTTTTTGATATGCTCTATCAAAGAGATGGGTCTTGTTCAGTCTTATTATTTAGTGTTTAGAATGGATGGTTATGGTATGCCTTCTTGAACAGGTCAGTTTTCAGTAGCCTTCGGAAGATAGTTAGGTCTTGCGTAGTTTTTGTGGCCTTCGGTAGTGCGTTCCATAGTTGCGTGCAAATGTAGGAGAAACTGGTTTGACAGTGGAAAGCCTTAAATCAACCTCTTTGCTAGTACAGAGAATGCAAAGCTACCTATTTGCTGTTCCTTCTCCATACATCTCGTGCATCAGATGCACTGGAAATTCCTCAACTTGGGCATTTGTTTTCACCTACCCCTCCAATTCCACTCAACCTGAGTGTTAAACTCGTTCCAGCAAAGTTGTCGCAAAATCTTTTTTTATAGCATCCTGCTGTTCTCAACAGAATTAATTCATTCTCCTACAGAACCTCCCAGTTCTGCTTCTTGGCACAGGCCTGTCAAAGCCTGTCAAACCCTGTCAACTCATTCAGCAGTTCATTCAAGCTTTTATTTCTCCACATTGCATAGTCACATGCAGTCACTTCTTTAGTGTAGGAGGCCAGGAGTCAGTCACCAGCTTACATGTACCAGGCCTACAGGCTGCTCTAGTTCCCAGCACTGATCATTCCAACAGGAGGATGAATTTCATTCAGACCTCAAGTCTCTAGCCTTATAGCCAGGAAATTAAGAAGTCTGTAGCTTCTGCTCTTGGTGATCCACTGCTCATCTAGGACATCTTGATAGCTGCTCAGAAGCTTTCCACTAGACAAATACCCAGTGATTTGAAAAAGTCTCCCTCCCCTTGAGTTGCCTTATTATTGCATATATTTCACATTGAATGGTTTCTGACCTTTAAACAAAATGTAATACTAGACAAAGAGAACCCCAGTAAACACATAACACTTTTTAAAAATTATTATTTCATTTATATATGGAACAAAGTTATCTAAGCCCCATATATAATAATAGGAGAAATGGGGGGGGGGGGGGGGTCACATTACTCTGTATATGCTTTGAAATGGACAAGAGTTTCAGTCTGGTGTTGTACTAATGGCCATGTCCTCCTATGATGTCATAAGTACATAAGTATTGGCATACTGGAACAGAACAAAGGTCCATCAAGCCCATCATCCTGTTTCCAACAGTGGCCAATCCAGGTCACAAATACCTGGCAAGATCTCCAAAAAGTACAAAACATTTTATTCTGCTTATCCCAGAAACAGTGGATTTTCCCCAAGTCCAATTTAATAATGGTGTATGGACCTTTCCTTTAGGAAGCCATCCAAACTTTTTTAAAACTCTGCTAAGCTAACCGCCTTTACCACATTCTCTGGCAATGAATTACACGTTGAGTGAAGAAAACGTTTCTCTGATTCTTTTTAAATTTACTACTTTTTAGCTTTATCGCATGCCTCCTAGTCCTAGTATTTTTGGAAAGTGTAAACAGACACTTCACATCTACTTGTACCACTCCACTCATTATTTTATAGACCTCTATCATATCTCTCCTCAGCTGTATTTTATCCAAGCTCTTATATCATCGTGGCCTTTAGTCCTCATCTATGAGAACACGATAGTGCACTTCTCGCATACAATGCTCCAGTAGATTCCCTTCAAATTTCACAATTGCAGCTGGTCACTTGTTTCATGAATAGCTTCTATTTCAGAAGCCTTCTGCTTTCCTCATCAAGTCTCTAGGAATTAGGGAAGTTAGTGAACTTCTAGGATTTAGTAACACATGAAGCTTGTACCCAGCTGATAATTAGGCTTAGTGAGATTGGTCTACAGGTTCAGTGTTAAACGTGTTCAAAGGGGAACAGCTGAGAGCCTTGGTGAAGCTGCAGGCTCTGGTTTGGGAGTCCTATTGGGATCCGGTAATGTCGGTAACCCTGCTCTTTTCCACCTATTTACAGGCGGCCCTTCTGTGGCTTGGAGGAACAGCTGAGAACCTCGGTGAAGCTGCAGGCACTGGTTGGGCATCCTGTTGGGATCCAGTAACGTTGGAAGTCCTGCTCTTTTCCACCTATTTACAGGCAGTAAATGTACAGGCGGTACACAGCCATATTCACGTGCCCGCGGTTATATGCCCGAAGGGGCATGACCAAAGGAGCAGGCCCCACCCTTTTGGAGTCCCTTTGGAATCACTGAGGAATGAGGAGCATGGGATTCTGCTTCGTTCTGATAGGGAAATGGAAGGGAGGAGGAAAAAAGATTTTTTTCGCCACCAATAGTGGTTAAAGGACCTATGGATTTGCATTTGCAATCGGCGACTGTTACGGCTTCTAACATCTCCACTGCTATGAGTACTCTTTCTCCCTCCAATGCTTCTCTTTCTTCTGGTGAATCAACCTCTCCTCCACAGCCACCTTTGTTTTCAGAAGTTAACCGGTCCATTGAAGGAAAATGCTGTTCTTTCTTCTGAATTGCCTATTAGAACTATTACTGTTTCGGTTGATACAATTGAGAATCCCCAGAAGAGTTCTGGTATCACGCTAGTTAAGTTTCCAACTCCTGTGACATTTTCCTATAAACCTCTGATTCTTCTAAAACTAACTTAGATGTTCTTGAAGGATGTTTTTGAGGCTATAATCAGACTTGATAAAATTTTGCATGATAAGTTGACTATGCTTAGTACATTTACTCAAGAATCTTCTGATAATTGGCAGAACATGATAGAAAGTTTTCTACTTTTCATAGTAATATTGAGAGAGTAGAGACTCAAATGGCATCTTGTCAGGCAGTAGTTGCCTCATCTGTAAAGGATAACCTCTTGATGCATATTCAGTTAGAGAATCGAAAAAATTCTATTAGAGCTAATAATTTGAGGATTTTGAATTTTCCAATCACTCATTTTCTATCCTCTATGGAACTTAAAGATGTATATGAAGGATGTCTTGCAATTGTCTTTTTAAGAATTAGATATTAAATGCATGTATTATATTCCTAGAGGATCTAGAGTAACTGATCAAGAGGATGATTTTGATCATTTGAATTCACCAGAGAGTCTGGATCTTATAAAGTCCTTGGAATCTTCTAAAGATAATATTGAAAAACGAGCTACATTGTTGATTTGCTTTGTTTCTATGGATAAAAAGAGATTTTGAAAGCTTACTTTAAAAAGAAAGATATTAATTTTTGTGGTCAGAAAATTCAAATGTTCCCTGATATATCCAGGCCTTCTCAGATGAGACATAAGATCTTCCTGCAGCTAAAGCCTAGGGTTTTGGCTGCTGGGGGTACATTCTTTTTAAAATTCCCTTGTAAATGCCTGGTTAGACATGGGAACAATGCGTGCACATTCCTGCATCCCACTCATTTGGAAAGCTTTCTATCTACCAAAGTAGGTGGGTCATTATAAAAATGAGAAGTTGGTGTATAGGGTTA
Organism: Microcaecilia unicolor; assembly: GCF_901765095.1. Taxonomy (NCBI): domain Eukaryota; kingdom Metazoa; phylum Chordata; class Amphibia; order Gymnophiona; family Siphonopidae; genus Microcaecilia; species Microcaecilia unicolor. Next base: position 116,022,735 of record NC_044033.1, read on the forward strand.
GTATTGTTTTTCCAGGCTTGCAGTGAATAATAATTTACTTTTATTTTATTTTTAATGTTGCTTATGTTTCTTACTTGTTCCAAGTAATGTGGACTGACTCGATGTATTTCTATTTCTTCTTGTTTCCCTAAGATTTGTGTATCATATTTGCTAGTCCTGTTACCGCTATTATTGCTGTTCCTGCTAGATTATCAATATAAAATTTATTTTCATATTGATAAACTTCAGAACTGGGCCATTACTAACTTGCTAAAAATTAATGCTTCAAAAACTAAGGGCCCTGTTTACTAAGGCACGTTAGTGTTTTTAATGCGCCTACAATTAACGCGTGCGCTAACCGTCTAGGTGCCTATAGGGATATTGTAGGTACGTACACGGTTAAGAGCGTACATAGTTAACACATGTTAAAAATGCTAATGTGCCTATAATGCGGCTTAGTAAACAGAGCCCTAAAATGTTATGATTTAGAGGACTGAACATTCAGGTTCCTTCTACAATTTCTTTTAGAACCAGGAGTTGTTCTACCAGTAGAAGATCGCCCTACAGTTTTGGGTATCATTTTTTATTCTTCTCTTTCATTTGAATTCCAGATTGCTCATTTATGGAAAATAACTTTTCAGTGAATGAAACAACTCCAGCTAATCTGTGGTTATTTCCATGATTCTCATTTTTCAATTATGGTACAAATGCTGATATTGCCACATTTGGACTATTGCAACTCTTTATATATTGGTTTAAGTCCTGTTCTGATGAAGAAATCACAACTCATCCAGAACACTGCAGTCTGATTAATTTTTTGAATGACCATATTTGAGAGCATATCTAAGCATTTAGAGGTTACATTGGCTGCCATTGAAAACACGTTTAACATTCAAAACAGCTTGTATTGTTTTTCATATTTTTCAAGGTAATGCCCCCATTCCAGTTCTTGATTTATTTTCCAATGTCTCTATGTGTCATTCTTGTCATCTTTAGGAACATTTATTACTTACATATCCTATCTTCAGGAATGTTTGCTATAAACATGTCCTTAATTCTCTTTTTACTTTTCAAGCTGTAGCTATTTGAAATGCAATACCTGACTTCATTAGAACCATTTTTAACTACCTGCCCTTTCATAAGAGATTGAAAACCTTTTTATTTAATAGATTTCTGACTGCATTTTCTGACTTGTTTATACATTTTTTGTAGCTCCTTAATATTGTTTTAAGTTCCTCTTTATGTAAATCACGTAGAACCTGTTCTAGGGATTTAGCAGATTAGATTAGATAACAAAGTCATCCTTCCTGACATATGCCAAGTTGTTACCTAAGGTAGTAACAACTTTCCATCTGAATGAATGAATAGTGCTTCCCATTTTCTGTCTTTTGACTCATACAAATGCTCAAGAGAAGGTCCTTCATACTGAAGATTAATGGGCTGTCACCTATTATTTAAAAAGAATTACATCATTGAGAATGTTAACGTAATAGTTTGCTTCGTTCAATCCAAGTAGGACTGGTGGGCCAGTTGCAAAAACGCTCTAGCAAACTGGTTGACCTCATATATACATATCTGTTATAAACAAACAGGTACTCCTCTCAGCCCCAAGGTCAAGATTAGAGCTACAAAAGCCATAGTGGCCCTCCTGGTGTGTCTCACTGAATACCATCTGCAAAGTAGTTACATGATTCTTCATACTTTCACTGCACGTTATTGTTTTAATCAGGCTTCAATACAGGGCACTGTCTTCACTCAAGCAATTCTGGTCAATCTGTCCATGTCAATTAACTCCTCTCACACTTGACTGCATCCAGAGACTAATACAATTCAGTACTGAGCAGCCTTAAGCTTGGGGTCACTCACGTGCCTAACTCAGTCCTGCATGATAACAGAAAAAGCGATGTTGCTTACATGTAACTTGTGTTTTCCTTAGACAGCTGGATTGAGGTACACAGCTCCTCCCAACTCCCTGAGAGCTCTTTCACTGTTTTGAATTTTGAAGTCAACTGAGGAACTGAGAAGACTACTGCTCACAGGAAGAACTGCTCATGCTCACTAAGAGGGTCTTTTACTAAACCACGGTAACGTTTTTAGCTCGTGGTAGAAATCAGCTGGTGGTAAACACCAAGACACTCATAGGAATGTAATGAGCATTTCGGTGTTTACTGCTAGCTGATTTCTACTGTGAGCTAAAAATGCTGCCGTGGCTTAGTAAAAGACCTCCTAAAGTTCTGAGCTTTGGGAGAGCATTTGTCCTGTCACCATCAGATGACATCACTGACTTGTGTGCCTTATCAATCCTATCTATGGAAAACACCTGTAACAGGTGAGCAGCATTACTTTCTGTCTCTGTAGAATGCAGCCTGCATTCTGGAATGTGTCATGCAAATAATGATGATAATCAGAATACTAAATTATATCTTGAAGCCGTCACACTGTGCTGTTTTCAACTCAGAACTTTTAAAATAAGCATGGTATGATAAATACCATTTGTTTGTTTGCTTTTCTGGGTTTTATTTTAGAAATGGTATTTAGCATTGTGCACAGACAGTACTTACAGAAGAATGTTTTTCAAAGCTTCTGTTATTTTGTTTCACCAGAGTCTCTAAAGGAAAGAGGTGCCAGCACATTTGCTTCTGGGGGTTTTATTCATTAGTTTTTGGATTTAAAGAAGCCATGCAAGCATACTTTGTCTAAACAAGGTCTCTGGATTTAATTCTCAGTTTAATGTGATGATTGCAGAGTCATGCTTCGTCCCTGGAATTCTCTAAAATAGTAACCATATGGTTTTTGGTTAGATAAGTATGGAAGGCTTGTGCTCATCATGAACATAGGGGTACTTTTACTAAGGTGCGCCAAAATATGGCCTGTCCTGGTGTATTGGACGCGTGCAGGTCCATTTTTCAGTGCATCTAGAAAAAAAAAGGCCTTTTTTTTTGCCAAACATGGACGTGCTGCTAAATGAAAATTGACGCATGTCCATTTTGGGTCTAAGACCTTACTGCCACCCATTGACTAAGCGGTAAGGTCTCAAGTGTTAACTGGGTGGTAATCGTCAGCATGCGTACAATGCCGATTACTGCCCAGTTAGCGCTGTGCGCCAGAACATTTTCCAGCGCACATAGCGGATGCACATATAAAATGAAATTACAACCCAGGCCATGCGGTAGCTGAGTGATAGTTCAAAATTGGCATGTGTAGGACGAGCGCACGTGTCTACGCGGCTTAGTAAAAGGGCCCCATATTTTGATGTAGGGACTTAAACTGTATATTATTTTTGTCTATCTTAATATCATGGTATTTATTTTCCCATTGCATTCATTCTTGTTTTGCACAGAGTAGCTCCTCAAGCTATTTAACTAGAGTGTTTTTCATTGGGGAATATGAAAGGCAATATATATTATCTTCAGACAAGATCTCATCGGCCAAAATGCACATTAGTTTGTATAATATAGAGCTGCTCCTATTACAGTCACAGGATTATGCTGCAAATTTGAGTTTGGTTCAGACTTAAGGGGCCTTTTGCTGAACTGCAGCAAATTCTAATGCATGCTTATCACAGATGAAAATATGCTACTGTGGGGCATGCTCAATTGTCCCATGGTAGGCTTGGAACTGGTGCATGCTTGGGGGTAGCATGGGCACAGCTATGCTAATCGGTTAGCACATGGGCATTGTGGTGGTGGTAAGGGCTGACAGGCCAATGACCACACTCTAATGCAGGAATTAGTGCTTGGCCATTACTGGAAAAATAGAGAAAGCTTCCTTTTACCTGCAACACCAGAAGTAGCCTCAGCATGCGGGAAAATCCGTGTTGGGGCTACCATAGACCACTTGTTAGCACAGCTTGGTAAAAGGGTCCCTTAGACTTGTTTAAGACTCAGGTGCAATTCCAAAGCCCAACTTTCATTTCATAGGTTGACCAGAACTAGGGTTTTATGGAGCAGTGTACATGGCAGCCTCTGGGTGGAGGGGTGCCAGCCATTGCTTAACTGTAGTATCTCCTGGTTGAAATTAGGATGAGTATCTTATAATTTCTGGTTGGCAAGGACCATCGTTGAAATAGGTGAGCCAAGAAATGTTTTAAAAAGAGGGAAAGTACCTCTGGTAGTTGTAATTGAATCTTTATGGCACAGTTGTCCAGTGAGTGGGTAATATTATAATAGGGCTCCTAGGTGAAATGCCACAAAAGGACCTATATATGTCTATTTTATAAAGTCTAAATACAAAGTACAATCTATATCTACAGCTGGGTAACGATAACTCAATTCAGAAACACGAATCCCCAAAAAGTTAAATAATAAATATTGAGATTGATTAATCAAGCTATCTATCATCACAGAAGAATCAAACCAAAAGCTTCTCCTCAAGTTAGATATAATCATTGGTCCATAGATAGAATTCTTCAATTTTATTTTCAGTTTTGCTTGAAATCTTCCACTTGTTAGTGTTCATAAAAAGAACAAGAACAATATTAAATCCTATTAAGGCCATCCAACCAAAACAAAACATCATCTAGAGACTCTCTGGACACTGTCCAGATAAAGAGCACATCATTTAAAAATATTATTTATTATAAACGAATACCTTGTCTTCAATCTACTTCCATAGGGGAGTATTCAAAACTCATGCATTAACTTCCAAAACAATGCTTAATGATTGCATCCATCTGATATGAATTCATATTTCATGTTCACTGCATCAGGGATATAATACTTCTGCACATAAATCTCTTTCTGCAGCAAAACAAAAATGGCATTACTGATTGTGTACTAGTCCTGAATCATATGCCATCACTTTAGCCAATCAAATAATAAAGCATCAGGAGCCATCTATACAATAGTCACCCATTCAATTTCCTTATTCAGTCCATTTAGCATAACAGATCAGAATGAGAAAAACTCGGAACTGTTCAATAATATGTTGTCAAATTTTCATAGTCTCCTCCCAATGTTCATATCTTTTTTAAATGCTTTTAATGGAGGACTATCAAAGACTGCATGTGATGTTAGCATGTGCCAATGAGAATGAATGGACCATACAGTCATTGAGGAACTCGAAGTTAGGGCAACAAATAAGTTAGTCTGTCATCCCACGATGATTCATTAGTAAGCAATAGCCGCTCCTGATAAGCAGATCTTATCAGTGTAGCCCACTCTGTTTACATATCAAGATAAAATCCAAAGCTATCTTTCTAAAATCAGAGAAGCTAGAACAGATACATTGTAAATGTAGAAATTGATTAAGATGTAGACTATCCTATAATTGTCAAGGATGAAAACTGTGATAACTCAGAAACTTATTCTGATCCACTGATTTTTTTAAATATAATAAAGTAGAATCCCAGACCTTTTAATCACCAAAATATCCAAAAATTCAATACACTGTGTATGGCAGGGCATTGTAATTTTGAGATTAATATTAAGACCATTCTCAACCAAAACAAAAACTCATCTAGAAACTTTTCTAGATGCTCTCCAGATAAAGAACAAATCTAAAAACCTTTTCCAGACCAAAACTGACTGCCACAATTAAGAAGTACATAAAAAAGACTCCTCCAGATTAGCAACATATAAGGTGGCACTTGAAGGAGCTAAAGATTCCGTCATCACTATCCCATTTGTCTGAAGTATTACCAATTCAGAAATAATTGTGTTTCCGTATCATATTGCAAGCAACATAAAAAGAAATCAGTGGATGCTTTCTACTCCTATTGATTTTCACAACAAATTTTCTGTAGCAAAGATAAAGCTTCATGCTGTGGTACTTGGGTGTAAAGGAAAACCACATTCAAAGTAACTAACCACATTTCACGTCTACTTCTTGAGAGTCCAGAAGCTCAACAAATATATATTACATATAAGCAGTATCTTTTACACAGGATTTGACTTGCATTGCCTTAGGTTTCACAAAACAAAATTGAATCTGTATTTGTTAAATTTAAAATAATAAAAAGTGTTGAAATTGAAAACAAATTGGTAGGAGTTCTAGAACATATCCATTCAAGGAAGCAATAAAGCAGCTGGGGGGGGGGGGGGTGAGAGGGAGTTCACCAACATTTTTGGATTTTGGAAATATAGAAGCACACTGGGAAGATTTCACATAGGGGATTGCATTAAAAACTGGAAAACATTGAAGGATTCTGTATTAATAGATCATTAATTATCTAACTCGATGAAAAGCTTTTGGTTTTATTGCTCTGTTAAAGATAATATTTGACATATATTTTTAATAATTACATCAATCAATATTTAACTTCTTTGAGACTGGTGATCCTGTATTATTTTATAAATGCAATATAGGTACCCGAGGACCTTTGTAAAATAGGGTATCACAACTATCCTTTTTTATTAAGGACCATTGAGTCAGTGTCAACTCATGGCGACCCTATGGATAATTGCTTTCAACTGTGTTTGGTCTTCAGTCACGCAGCTTATTGTTGATAGAGTATCATCCATAGCTACTGTTATTGTAAATACCATACAAATTCTCTTGCACAAATTTACACTTGTTCCAAAGAAAATGTGTGCATACACTCACCTATTGTGGAACATGCATGTACATCATAACTGCCCATGCACCTTCCAAGCTTCTCTCCAGGGGCGACTTAATCACAGGTCATGTAAAACTAGCTGTTATCTTTTGGCGAGCCTACTTTATACATGTGCATACAGCCAAGCAATTTGATGACAGCCATTTTCTTCCACATGTAAAACATGCTTTACACATAGAAAAGGCTTATAAAAATGACCTCTTAAGGTCTTTAGATGAGTGAGTTCAAAGAAACTTGAGAAAACAGCCCCCCCCAAAAGCTTCAACCCATTCTTATGTCTACTTTTAGTTTTCATTTCCTCAAAAAGCTCTTCCAATTATACCACAAAACTCACGTCAAACTTAATTTATTGTATACAATTGTTGTCAAGGTGAGTTAAAAGGTAATAACTTTCACTTAACTGAACGTGAATGATGTTATATTTTTTAACTCCCCTTGACAATTGTATAAATTAAGGAGTTTGATATGAGTTTTGTAGTATAATTAGAAGAGGTCTTTTTTAAAAGAATTGTTAATTCTCTTCTTGTAGATTTTGATATCGGGATTAGCCTTTTAATTTTCATGCATAATGAGGATACTGTATGGTCAATAGCTCCTGATCTCTGTTCTTCTTAGAGAACAGTGAGAGTATGTAATATTATTTGCCATGTTTTCTCTCCACAGTATTAGTCTAGAGAAGGGGTTCTCAACCCAGTCCTCTGGACACATCAAGCTAGTCTGGTTTTCAAGATATCCACAATGAATATGCATGAGATACATTTGCATACTATGGAGACAGTGCATGCAAATTTATCTCATGCATATTCATTGTGGATATCTTGAAAACCCAACTGGCTATGTGTGTCTGGAGGACTGGGTTGAGAACCCCTGGTCTAGAGACAACTTTTTTTCATTTTCTATTCTTGATTGGAAAAAAAAAAACGTTCATTGTAAGTCAAACTATGCTTAATTAAAAAAAAAAAAAAAGCTATCTACAAGAGCCAACATAAAACATCAGTTAAAAAGCAGTCTTGTGATTTCTTTGCTCTACAGCTGAAGTTATCCTATGAGTAATGCCAAAGAGCTCTGATACTGAACTGATTATAATCTGTGATTTATCTTGGGTTTGTCTGCTTCTCCAGCCCCCAGAACACAATTAGGAGACTGCTAAACTTTTATGAGATCAGCCAATTCATATTTCTCTGCAAAGGGAAGTGTGCAGCCAATTTGGTTGACAAAAAGTATTACCCTAATGGGTGGCTGAAAGCGAACACTCTTCTGACTCAGAATTTCCATGTGTCAGTCTAATTTTTAAACAGTGTTACTTTTTCTCAGTTTTACTGTATCACACTTGGCATAAAGAAGCCCTGTTTGACATTCTGCAATCTAATGGAAACCATTCTCTACCGTGAGGTGTAGAAGTGGGTTTTTGTTGATTAACAGTCTGATAAATGGCAAAGAGGTGCAGAAATGACCTGGTGTTTACAGTGATAGCAAGGAATTCCTGAACTGCTGTCTAACCTTAAAGGTTATACCGAGAATAAACCGATACCCCTTGGCTCCTGAAGGCTATGCAATGTAACATTAACTGGAACACCAAGAAAAAAACCCTCAATTCACCCAAATTGTTGGTCTGTGTAGGATGAAAAACAGCAATTGTCAGAAAACATGTTTGGAAGAAATTTAGCAATATAGGGACTCATATTTTTTAAATGCTGGCAGTAAAAAGTGGGGATTTTCCCAGCTAAGATGCGCAGGAGCATCCAGGGGATGAGCCTCTGGCATCCCTATTTCTTGATAGTGTCCCAGCAAGATGAGATTCAGAAGGTAATGCAACTTAGCAGCAGCAGCAGGATGGAAGACAACGGAATCAATTGGAGTTGTGTGTGTATGCTTTCTGGAACAGAACAGGCTTCTGTGGGACCAGCATGAATGGAAGCTCTTGTTAATGGCTCCCATGCTGGACCTGTGTTATGAACTCAAGGAACGGTGAGCCCTTTGACACAGCCAGATGTGTAGCAGACAAGTCCCTTGGGCAGAAACTGAAGCAAGACTGGAACAAGGGCAGACTGGACTATGCAGGTCAAGACGAGGCAAAACTAGACTGGACAAGGCTAGGGAGGGCTAGGCAGGGCAAGGTAGAACTAGACATAGCAGGACAAGGCTAGGTTAGGCACAGCTAGACAAGGGAGGGCTAGGCAGGGCAAGGCAGAACTAGATATGGCAGGACAGACAAGACATGAACTGGATCCAGACGAGGCAAGGAAAGGGGCAACAGGGCTAGAACTGGAACCCAGGCAGAACAAGGCAAGACCTGGGACTGGATTAAAACTAGATCCAGACAAGGGAAAGCAAAGCAGAGCAAGAACTGGATCCGGACACAACATGGAGCAATACAAGACAGGACAAGGCTAGACAGGACAAGTACTGCATCCAGACACAGCAAGGAAAGCAAGGCGGTGGGACTAAAGCTGGAACCTAGACAGGACAAGACAAGATAGTGAACTAGGCTAAAACTGGGTCCAGACAGGCATGACAAGGAAAAGTTAAGAACTGGATTCAGACGAGACTGGACAGGGCAACAAGCAAAACAGACTAGATTGAGACAAAGCACTAAGGACAAGCAAGGCTAGAAGGAACCAAGGACTAGTCAAAGTACTAAATGGGGTAGGAACAAGAGTCCAAGGTAAGGCAAATTCTGGAAACAAGGCAGGGCTTGGAGCTTGGCAGGAACTCAGAGAGAAGGCAGGGCTGGAGCTTGGGATCAGGATCAAGAACAGGACCAAGACTGGAGCTGGAATAAGGCTAGAGACCTTGTTCCAAAGGTGTCTGAGGGGAACAGGAACTGCCCGTAAATACCCTAGAGGGTGGAAGTAGATCCTCAGCTGTTACCTGGAACATCAGCATGCTGCCCCTTTAAGAGTAACTCTTCAGCATGTGCGTGCACCCTAGGAGAGTCAGCCACTTGAAAGCACATTGCCACAGGATGCCAGACTGCCTGACGTGGGCCCCCAAAACCATGGGACCTGCCAGTAAAAAGGTGCAGCAGAGCCGTGACAACCTGCAGGCTTTTATGATGATCAGGGTAGGCCAGCATAAATAATACTGCAGAAATTGAGGCATGATATGAAAAAGGAAAGAATGAGTTTGTGAACAGCACATAGCTGACGGAACAGGAGAAAATAGGTCTTAGTTGTGAAATTTGTGGCTGAAAGGAAAGGGAAGAATCCCAGATGATCCAAAGAAAGCGAAAATTTGCGACCGGAGTGATCTGGGTCTCTAGTAAGGAAATAGGAGTTGTAGGTGGAGAAAGGGCACCAGTGAACCAGCAGGCGATCATCTTGTTAGCCTTAAGCACTAACCCCCATATTCTATATAGTGCACCTAGAGATCCGCACCAAAATCCAAGAGTATTCTATAACAATGTGTGTAAATTAATTGGCTTAACAAGCTAATCAGCATTGATAAGTCTTAATCAATAATGAGTACTAATTGGCAATAATTAGAATTTACACACACAACTCGCTAAACACAGTCTGTAACACAGTGTCAGTGGCGTAGGAAGGGGGGGGCGGTGGGGCGGTCCGCCCCGGGTGCACGCCGCTGGGGGGTGTCGGCACCTGGCTGGTTCCTTGCTCTCTCTGCCCCAGAACAGGTTACTTCCTGTTCCGGGGCAGAGAGAGAGCAAGGAACCAGCGAGGCACCGACACCCCCCCCCAGCGGCGTGCTCTCGACGGATTGGCCCTCCCACCCGCCCCTCACCGCCTTCCAGGTATGTTCTCGCAGGCGGGGCGGGGCGGGGGGGTTTGCGCTACGGAGGGGGAGGGTGCGTCGCGCTGCACCCCGGGGGAGGGGGTGCGCAGCGCCGACCCGCCCCGGGTGTCAGCTGCCCTCGCGATGCCACTGCACAGTGTACCTAACTTCTAATGCACGCAGGCAAAAGGGGCATGGTTATGGGTAGAGAAATGGGCATTTCATGGGTGTTCCGAAATTTACACATGTAGTTATAGGATATGGCCCAATGCACCTAAATCTATATGCCAGGATTTATGCCTCGTTTTCGTTGGTGTAAATGGATGTGTCAACTAAGCATATTCTATATACTGTGTCTAAATCTAGGCGCCACTTATAGAATAGATTTCCACACTGATTTTTTAGGCGCCATATATAGAATCTTCCCCTAATCCAGTGTTTCCCAAACCTGATTCTGGAGGCAGCCCAGCCAGTCAGGTTTTCAGGATACATGACAGAGATTTGCATGCACTGCCTCCACTGCATGCAAATATCTCTCATGAATATTCATTGTGGATATACTGAAAACCTGACTGGCTGGGGTGCCTCCAGGACCAGGTTTAGGAACCACTGCCTTAATTGGTGAGAAATGGAGGGCATTAGCAGTGGTATGCTGCAAGGCTCAGTCTTTGGCCCAGTTCTTTTCAACATTTTCATAAGCAGTATTGTGGAAGGGTTGTTGGGAAAACTTTTTACATTATTGTAGATGATACCAAAATGTACAACAGGGTAGACACCTTAGAAATTATGAAAACTTGTGGAGGGATCTGTTGAAGACTGAGGAGTGGTATATAGCTTGGCAGCAAAGATGTAATGCTAAAAAAGTACAGGTTCATATTTTTGGACTGCAAAACTCCAAGGGGGTGTAGGAAGTGAAGTTCTGTGCACTAAGCAAAAGTGAGCTCTGGGAGTTATCATCCCTGAGATCTTATATGGGCCAAACAAGCAGATTAGGTGATGGTAAAATCCAGGAAGATGTTTGGGTGCTTTAGAAAATGTATACCGGGGGAGGGGGGGGGGGGGGGGGGGAAGGTTTGTGCCATTGTATAAGTCTGTGGTGAAATCTCGTTCAAAGTAGTGCGTACAGTTCTGGAGACTGTATCTTGAAAAGGATATCAATCAGATGCATCAGCCTAGAAAGCAACCACTAACAGGGGTGTGCAGTCTGGAAATTATCATTTTGCATTGCTTCCTGTGTCATTTATGGGAATTACTGTTTTGTTTTTGTTACACAAGCAATAGCTTGAAGAGTGCGCACTATTTCGGAAAGAGATTTGGGTTCCGCTCACTGTGAATAAATTGTGATTTCAACTGTTTTTGTTTTTAACATATCCTCAGTGGATTTAATCTCATTCAGTGGCTCCTTAGCGGTAACAGGTATTTTTAGAGTTCAGCTGAGGAAATTGCTCTCAGGTCCACCCAGTTGTGGTCTATTTGCTGATGAGAAAGATAAAGTTACTCTATTGAGAGCTTATTTTAGACAAAGATTTGTTATTCTGTGGTGAAAAAAAATACTAGTTTTTCCACATGTTGCTCGTGCCGCTCAGGCATGATGTAAATTGTTTTCGGCCCTGAAGGTAAAAGTTTTGGCTGTTGAAGAACTGTTTTTTTTTTTTTTTCAGTTCCTCTGTGTATGCTTGGTTACCTATCAGGGTATTAACTATGTATTTTTATCCTGTTGTATTTAGTAACATTTTTGACTGATAAAGCTATTCTTCTGAGTGTTGAGGTGAGGGTATGATTGCTACTGTATGATTGTAGGGGAGTTTCCCTCTATTTTGTGTTAGTTTTTTTTATCTTTTCTTTTTTTTAATTCTTTTCTTCCTTTCTCCATAATGTGAACTTGAAATGGGTTATTTTTCATTTTTATTGTTTTTAATTGTGCACCTTTTTTGGTCTGGTGCTGTAAATTATGGGACCCATATTCAGCATGCATCAGTCAAAGGTTTTTAAGCTGCTAAACCTGCTCAGGGGGGGTGTAACTTGAATGTATTAAACTTACTCCCCTGAATATTCAAAAGCAGTGAACTTGCCAGGATCGGCATTTTCAGTGCCAACATCCGCATAGCTAAATGGGTAAAGGTAGAACTGCCTTTTGGGCACTCCTCTGTCCACTTAGCTATGTGGGTACTGATACTGCATATGGCTGGTGACTGCATAGCTACTGACTCTTCTCTGACTCTGCTCACAGACTGCCCTGACACTAACTGCACAGTGCCACATTGATCAGAGGGATAATTTAGAGACTCTGTGCAGTTTAGTGCCACTGAATATCCAGGGACAGTTCGCTGAGAGCTACTTTTACTGAGTGGCAGTAAGCCCAATGCAGGCTTACCGCTCACTATACAGAAAATACCACCATTTTACCGTAGCAGCCCAACGGTACTTTCCACCCCTAGCGCACCATCATTTCCGGCGCTACAAAAATGTAATTATTTTTGTAGCGTCAGAGTGTACCCGGCGGTCATCGGGCAGTGCCGCACGCTGCCCGGTTACTGCCGGATTAGCGTGGGAGCCCTTACCGTGGACCTCAATAGGTGGCGGTAAGGGCTCCCCCCCCCCCAAAAAAAAATGGCCACGCGGCAAGTGCTTTAAATTGAGTATGGGCACCTAGATTCAGGAATATTTTAGTAATAATGAGACAGATAATCTTGGTTTTTGTGTCATTTTGGACATCTTTAAGGCATATATTAGGAGCAAAATTATTACTTTTATGGCTAAACGAGCTAAAGTAAGGAAGGCATAATAACTCTCTTCCTTGGATCAAATATTAAAGATCTGGAACAGCAGTTCTGTAGGTGTTCTATTGACTCATTCCACTTTCAGCTCCAGAAATTGAAATATCCATATTGACGGAGAGAGTGGGTATCTTGTTAATCAGAGAACATACGCTGTATTATGAGGAGGAGTAGCCTAGTGGTTAGGGTGGTGGACTTTGGTCCTGAGGAACTGAGTTCAATTCCCACTTCAGGTACAGGCAGCTCCTTATGACTCTGGGCAAGTCACTTAACCCTCCATAGCCACATTGAGCCTACCATGAGTGGGAAAGCACGGGGTGCAAATGTAACAAAAAAAAAACCATCATAACAGAGCAGGCCATTTACTAGCAAATTATCTAAAAAAAAGAAGAGTAAAGCAACAAAAACCCAGGCTATTAGAGCTGTTAATACTCTTTACATGAGTGATATTGTGGCACAATTCCACTAATTTTACGAACAGTTATACACTTCTGGAGTTGATCCTGCAGAGGAACAGATTTGTGCCTTTCTGGAAAATATACACTCGCCAAAGTTGTCACAATCCTAGATTCAGATCTTGAATCATCCTATTTCCATATAGGAGATTCGGGATGCCATTAAAGACCTTAAATCATGTAAAGCCCCGGATTGCAATGGGCTTGGCATTGAATTTTATCAGGCGTTCTACTTTGCTTACACCGAAATTGCTTTGCCTGTGTCAGTCTTTTATTAATGCGCACTCCAGCACAGGATTATTCACTGAAGCGGTTATTATTGTGTTTCCAAAGCCAGATTGTGACCTGGCACTTACCAAGAATTATTGACCCATCCCTCCCCTTAATTATGATTGTAAAATGTTTTCAAAATTACTTGCTGACAGACTCGCTCAGGTGATGCCACACCGTACACAGTCTTCTTAGTGTGGCTTTGTGAAGGGCTGGATGGCTTCTGATAACACTAGAGTGTTTTGTCATGTCCGGAAGGTAGTAATGACATGTTCTGACTCTTTGTGTGTCATGCCTTTAAATGCGAAAAAAGCTTTTGATTTTGTTGAGTGGAAACACTTGTTTGAGACCCTTACATGGTTTAATTTGGGAGATTCCTTTATAGATATGGTGAAGCTTCTCTATTTTAGTTCTGGGGCCAGGTTGCAGGTGGAGGGGTAGCTCACCTCTAATTTTACTCATACACGAGGTACTCGTCAGGGTTGTCCCCTGTTCCCTTTGCTCTTCAGTCTGGCCCTGGAACCAGTCCTGATGTGGATTAGATAATATGACAATATACCGGGGGGAGGAGGGGTTGCAATTGCAACATATGATGATAAAGGTTATTGCTTTTGCAGATGATGTCCTTCTGTATTTCTCCTCTACTGAAACTTCTATTTCATCAGTACTTTCACTTTGGGAAGCTTCTGGGATATTCCGTAACTTGAGTTTTATCCCAATGTTCATTGTACTGTACACATGATTAATCCCTATGGCCTTAAGTGGTGTAACTCTGAAATCAAGTATTTAGGAATCAGATTTAAATGTCTTCTGAAGACAAACTGGATTACAGTGTTCAAGATTTTTTGATCATGTAAACAAAATGTGTACCCAATGGTCACCTGTGTGGCTCACATGTTGGGGACTCTTGGAAACAATTTGTATAGTAATTGTTTCTCAGGTTTTATGTTTTACAAATGTTACCACTCCCATTCCCTCCTCACCTCTTTAACGCCATAGATAAAGTGTGAGTATTTTTTGTGGCTCTCTAAACCTCCCAGAATATTTCTCACCAAGCTAAAGAGACCCAAGGATTCCGGCAAAGGTTTACATAAGAACATAACAGTAGGCATACTGTGGACTTTTCTTCCATGAACTTGTCCAAACCTTTTTAAAACCCAGATACACTAACCGCTGTTACTACATCCTCCAGCAGAGAGTTCCAGATCTTAACTATTCTTTGAGTGAAAAAATATGGCCTCCTATTTGTTTGAAAAAGATTTCCATTTAACTTCCTTGAGTGTCCCCTAGTCTTTGTACTTTTGGAAAGAGTAAAAAGTCGATTTACTTTGACTCATTCTACACCACTCAGGATTTTATAGACCTCATTCATATCTCCCCTCATCAATCTCTTTTCCAAGCTGAAGAGCCCTAACCTCTTTAGCCTTTCCTCAAATTAGAGGAGTTCCATCCCCTTTATCATTTTGGTTGCGCTTCTTTGAACCTTTTCTAATTCCACTATATCTTTTTTGAGATACGGTGCCCACAACTGAATGCAGTAATCAAGGTGAGGTCGTACCATGAACTGATACAGAGGCATTTTAGTATTTTCAGTCTTATTCACCATCCCTTTCCTAATAATTCCCAGTTTCCTGTTTGTTTTTTGGTCACCACCGCACATTGAGTAGAAGATTTCAGCATATTATCTACAACAACACATAGATCTTTTTCATGGGTCCTGACCCACAAGGTGGAACCTAGCAATGTGCATCACCTTACATTTGTATTATATTTCATCTGCCATTTGGATATCCAGTCTTCCAAATTCCTAAGGTCTTCCTGCAATATTTCACAGTCTGCACGGGTTTTAACAACCTTGAATAGTTTTGTGCCAATTTAGTGATTATTAATCATTTTAATGAGTACCATAACGTTTAGCATGCTCTACAAATTAGCAGGGATTGCCAGAATTAAATAAAACAAATGCCAGCATATCTCTAAATGGTACAAACGTTTTAGCTAAATTCAGAGGAGGTCATTTTACAATTGCCAACTAAGGTGGATAAGACCATTTTTATCCACTCAAATGACTCTGAAATTGCCCTGGCCAACTAGAAGCACTGCAAAGAGATAGTGGATGTATACTTTTATTATTATTATTGTTAGGACTTATATTCAGCTGGAGGTGATTAGCGTTTTGGTGACTGCTGCTGCCACTAAACCCAGAAATCCAATGCCAGGTATATGAAGTGTTTTAATTTCCCCCTCTTGGACCTCTTTCTGACTCCAGATCACACGGGGGACTAAAGATACCTATTTCACATAACAGGCTCTGTCTGATTTCTCCCACCTTCATTGTCACCCAATCACAAGGAGGTCTGTTCTGGGTTTGCATTAGGGGCTGTAATCGAATTCTAATTCCCATAACTACTGCTTTCAGTCTTCCTGGATCTAGGTATGCTCTGGGCCATTTATGTTCCCAGATAATGCCTAATAAAAATCTGTCTAAGTTTCTCCAGAGACTGAGTGTATGTGATGTGCCTTGTAAGCTAAATGTAAGGTAAAGAGAAGATAGAATAAAGACAGAGATAGGTTTAAATAGATAGATACATTTTATTTCTTACCCAAGGACAAGTCTTCAAGTTGGTACGAATACAGACATCAGACTTTAATCAGGTACAATCAGCAGACAGATTCTGGGTAGAACCGGACAGAGCCCTGCCGTCTGACAGAAGCGTTGGGGAAAATTCCAAAGCTATGGCAATTTGTCCCCTCTTTTATACACAAACCTCTCCATAGAAGTCTATGGTGAGGTACCTAGCTCTCGATTTCTGAGATGATACTTTCCCACACAGTCTTATCAGCATGTTTTGGGAAGCGTTGAGATAACAGTTCCACATCTGTCTGTGTCGCAATACTTTTCACACCATCTTAAGAACTCTGTATAACCTCTGTAGCCTTCTATACAAAACTAATAGACTCCATTTTGTTCATCTGATTTAAAGTGACAGTTGTACCAGTTTGTGTCAGGACTCATTGTTCAGACCTGCTTTTTACAGATTCTGAAATATTAAATCATGTACTTGTTATTTGGCCTAGTCGGTACTTCTTCATTTATTGTAGGCTTCATAGCTTTGGCCCTCACTATTCCAGTGGTAGATCCAAAGCTAGGCCATATATTAACATTCCCCTCTTCACCCTATCCCATAGGGTGACACCAGGGTTAACATACCGTGGTACCATCCATTCCAGAAGGTATTCTATGAGGCCATAAAATTATCTGAGTCTGAAGGTCAACTGGTACAATGTGGTTCGCTGTCAGTGTGAAATTATCATCTTGGCAGTACTTCTATTATGCCAATCCTACTAAAACTTATAGTTACTACAATATCATTTTTCTTCAACCTTTTAATATGCAGGTTCTAGCTTATTCTTATCTATGTGATTGTAAATACATTGCTATAAATCAAAATTCTTTGGTTATATACTGATTGTATCTTAATTATACATTTGCATAATTTATCACTTATAAAGCTTTATATGGTTATATTATATCCCTATGTGCTAATATCTAATTATACAGTTGTAGACATCTCTCCAGTGTATCTAACAGTTGCATAGGGATTGGTCCTTCTCAGAGGGAGATAGTCCAATTTGTTAGCTCCTGTGATGTTGGGGAGGAGATTTTCGCACAGGGCATATTGTCCTGCTGTTGTCTGTTTCATTATTGCGGTTTCAATTAAGCGTTCTACTAAACCTCTAACACAAGGGATTATGCAACATCCTACTAAAACAAAAATTGCTACCACTATGAGTATAGTCGTGGCTGCTGAAATGATAAATGTCTTCCATGTACCAAAAGCTCTGTCCATCCAACCTGTCCAGGATGTATCAACGCCAGAGTTTTCTGCCAATTCTTGTGACAGTGAGGTTAAGCCTTCCAAAGCTCTGGTAATTGATCCATCCGGAGCGGTATTGTTGGGGATAAAGGTGCAACACTGGGTACCTATCTTGTGGCACACCCCTCCATCGGCTGCTAGAAGTTGGTCAAGAACTAATCTATTTTCCAACGTCATCCGGCTAGTGGCATCCAATTGTGTTGCAATGCCCCGAACTGCATCCCTAGTGTAGTTCACAAATCTCTGCTGGTTGTAATATATATAGTTGATCCAGTCAAGATTCTTATTGATAGTCGCCCACCAAAAGAAAACTGATTCAAATCCTGCGGCTATTTGGTTTCTGGCTTTAAACTCATCGGGAACCCCTCTTGGAACTCCAATAGCATCTATATAGACCCGATCATCAAAAGATCCAGGCATTGCATTTCTCTTCACTCGTGAGGAAGAGCTGCTGTGAGGGGGCAGCAAGGATGCTATAATAATTGGAATGACCAATTTGACTAGGGCACATCTGCCTGTCCAATTGTTAGGAAGTGTATGGAGGATAGTACGGGTTCCACAGTACCACCATATGTCTGCTCTAGCTTGTGAGAACCGTGTTAGGTTCATGTTATGCAAAGTCCCCTTTCCTAAGGTTGTGTTACAATTAGTTAAGTTGCCTAAAAACCGTGTCTTTTTAACCCCATATCGTTGCAAGCATGTATGATATCTGGTAGCAGGATGTGGAATCCTAAATGCAGGTGGAACCCTCATCCGTGGGGGTAAGTAGGGGTGGTGCTCGTCAAGATGTTGACAAGACTGATTTATGTCGTCTTTAACCTGCAATAACTGCAACATACACCAAAATCCGTCTGGATCATTGTGGAGATCTAAAGGGAAAGGAACTACTGTTGGTTCTGCTCTGGCATGGGAACAAAAATAACAATTAGAGACGTTCAAACTCTTTGTAGTATAATGTGCCCATTCAAGCCATAAGTTTGTCTCTCCAAATCCTGTTTCTAGTGCCACCAACTCTTTAGAATTATGAATTGGTACAATCTGGTAAGGAATTTTTATTTCTGGGATCTTTGTTGGTACCAAGGGATTGGTCGCTGTAGGTTGGGCCGGGGGTGGAACAATTTTGAATTTTCCAATAGGGTCTCTACCTGTGGCATCTATTCCTATGGAATAGGTTCTGTATGTAACAATCGTTACTCCTCTGAAAGTGATAGCCACTTGATTACATTTGGTCATATGGCAAAGGCCAGTGACTCGCAATTTCATGATGGAAATACTCTTTTTGAGATCTGGAATCTCACTACCTGAGTGGGGAACCCATGAACCTGTGTACCACCATACTTGTGCCCAACTTCCGCAATTGGAGAAGGGACACAGGTATACCTCAAAAGCTGACAAATATTGCTGTACCGGATGTTCCCCACACATTGTGTAAGCACACACATCAAGGGTGATTGTGGTTGTGTCCTTAGTAGTGGGTAATGTTATTTCATAGGTGGTTGTAAATTGGGGTAGAGAATTTGCTAGGTACTGTGTTCCAGGTAGCATGGGTGTAGTGAGCACACATAACAGGAGGGCTACGCACTTCATGTTGGTAGGTGACATCCCTGGTGTTTTAGCGAGAGATGTATGGGTATGGGGGGTAAATTCTAATAGCCCCTATTTCAGTAGGATCTGGGATTTCGAAAAGACCATATATTTCCAAGGGTTCCAATCCAACCTCTCTGATGAACAGGATGGGAATCTCAGCAGTGCCCAATACGGTGTATGTAATTACCCAAAAATCTACAACGTCACCAGTCTGTGGTCTTATTAGGAGGTCGTCTGTTTGTTCAAGTTGTAAGCCTAAGGTGCCTCCAAACAGTACCTGAGTGTGTATAACCGTACGGCTAGGACCTAATGTCCAACTGTCAAACAAAGGCTCACACAGTGTGTGGTATCGGGTGAAGGGGTCCCAATTGGGATCGTCTTCTGGAGCTGGGTCCCAATGAGGATGAAGTAATTCTCTTAGATATTCTGGGGGTGGGGGAGAATCTGGTGGAGAAGGCGGAGTGTCTGGTAAAATCTGGGACATATATGGATGGGCAGTTAGGCGTGTTGAGCTATCTATGAGGACGAGTGGCTGGGACGGTGATGTTTGGCGTAACTACAGTAGTATTCGTGGGAGAAGGATTGTCACTAGTAGGAACAAAAGAATAAGGAGGAGGGGTGGGTAGTGAATCAAGCAAGGTAATATTATCCTCAAAAGTACTTGTACGATTGGGGACAATATGGACCGAGCTACTGATAGGAGTGGGAACACTTGTAGAATACAAAACAGGAGGATCAGTGAGGAAAGGAGTAGTTGCAGAGGTTTCAATAGGCTTTGAAGGATAGCGTTTCCAGCGGGCAAGGTAATGTTGCCAGTGGGAAAGGCGGTAACTGCGATCCAAAGATCTAAAAGGTAACTGTCAGCAGTATAAGCAAACAAGGCAGTGAGGAACAAAACCAAACCCATACACAGTAGGATCATGCATACGAGTCCAACAGCAAACAGCAAACAGTCTGTTCGATGGGAAGCAGAAGAAAAGTCTGAGATTAAGGATTCTGAGGGAGGGGGTGTTACAGGGGGCTCGGATTCAGGAGAAAGTAAGGAGGGAATGACAGGAGGAGTTTTGAAAATAGGTGGGATGTCAGGAGAGGGGGATGCAGAGGTTGGTGAATCTGAAGGAGTTGAAGGGGGCGTGTCAAAGGGAGGTGTTTCGGACGCGAGTACAGGAAGGGTAGTATCGGAAATGGATACGGTCGGAAGACTGGAAAAAGAAGTGACTTCACGGGCTAGTTCATCTGCAGCATGGTTACCATTAATGGCGAAAGAGAAAACTGTCTCCTGATGTGCTTTAATCCAGGAGATACTGGTGCGAAGGCCTTTTTGATGGCGCTTCTCCAGTGCTTCAAAAAGAGCAGTCCACAAAGGTAAGTGACTGAGAGGTTGTCCAGTAGAGGAAATCATACCCCTCTGGTTCCACTTACGAACATGGGAATGCAAGGAAGCAAAAACATAGTCCGAATCAGTGACAATGCTCAAATCTGAGTGAAGAGCTTTAAACAGTGAAACATACAAAACCGCTGCAAGTTCTGCGGTTTGTGCTGTGAATGAATCAGGTAACCTGAATTGTATGGGATCCAGAATATCTTCCTCTGGTGTATAACGGAGGGCGGCAAAACCGGCAATTCCGTTTTGCTGAGAACCATCTGTAAACCAGACCTCGCCACTCTGCAAGATTTCTGAATGCAGATGGAGAGATGCGGGTACAGACAATTGGGTAGTGCACTCATGGGGAAAAATAGCATTCTGTGCTGTTTCTGTTACTGTGAGTAGTGGATCTAAGCGTTGGAGATCAGTTAAAGTTAATGGGTGAATAGAGTGCACCACGCTGAACAAAAGTACTTGATACTTTTGTAAGCGGCAGACAGTCATGTGACTAATCTGTTTATCTAACAGATATTTAACATCATGGGACGTGTGAAGAATCACCGGAAGGTGAGGAATGTAGCTGTATAATTTTGTCACGGCTGTGCTGGCGGCAACAAGGCCTTTCTCACAAGTAGCAAAGGCTCTTTCAACAGGTGAAAAAGTACCTGAAAGGTAACCACAGGCAATATCATCATGTTCTTGAGTGATCATGCAAGACCAGGTATTCTCGGTATGCACGACCCAAAGGTGCACATCCTGAGAGACATCAATGGTTGCTAATGGTGAGGAAAGTACAACATCCTTTACAAGGGCCATAAGTTCAGCTGTTTCTTGGGGTGTAAAGAGGACGGGTTCATGTTTTGCTTTTTGTTTGCCTTGCAGTTTTATATAAAAGGGCTGAGTCCGGGCTGAA
This sequence comes from Microcaecilia unicolor, assembly GCF_901765095.1. Classification (NCBI taxonomy): domain Eukaryota; kingdom Metazoa; phylum Chordata; class Amphibia; order Gymnophiona; family Siphonopidae; genus Microcaecilia; species Microcaecilia unicolor. The sequence continues at coordinate 116,044,248 of NC_044033.1, forward strand.
TAATTTGGTATCCATAGGCGACAAAAATTTAACATGCCAAGGACACCTCTGAGATCAGAAATGGTGGTGGGCATACGCAAGGAGGAGACATGTTGGAGAGTATCGGGACCTAGGCCTTTCTGACGAGGGCCAATGTGATGGCCAAGGAAAGTAACATGTGTCTGAGCAACTTTTAATTTCTTTCTGTTAACCTTGTAACCTTTCGTAGCAAGAAAGGCAAGAAAGTCACAGGTGACTTGCACACACATGTCGAAGTCAGGGCAGGTGATGAGCATGTCATCCACATATTGAACAATGGAAGTTTGGGGTGGGAGATCATATCTGTACTGTTTGAATTCCTGTATGTGTCCTGCTAAAGTCTGAGAAAAGACTGTAGGACTGTCAGTAAATCCCTGAGGGAGACGGGTCCATTGATATGTGGTGTTATTGAATTGAAAAGCTGTTAGCGGGCGGCTTACGGGGTCAAGGGTGATGGAAAAGAAGGCGTTGGATAAATCAATGGTGGAATGATATGTCTGCAAGGAGATACTATTGAGGAGTGTAGTTGGGTTTTCCACGTTCGGGAATACCGCGTAAGTGAGGTCATTTAGCGCGCGTAAATCCTGTACTATATGGAAGGCGCCAGGTTCCTTCTTTGGAACAGGGAATAATGGAGTATTGTATGGTGAATTACATTTTTCAATGATACCTTGCTGTAATAGGGAATCAATTTGTTTTTGAGCTCCAGCAATGACTTCAGGTTTCAAAGGGTACTGGGCAATTTTAGGACCTGTACAACCAGGTAACAGCTGGATACGATGGGGAGGGCCTGCAACTTCACCATAGGGTTGTTCTGGTGTGGCCCATAGAAAACCCGGTAAAGCATTCAAAGCTTCCTCTATCTGTTTTTCAACCATAGAGGTGACAGCCATCAAGAGTGAAGTGGTTTCAGTAGGGGAAGGATCAAAATGAATTTCAAAATGAAACAATGTCAATAGATCTCTTCCAAGTAAATTAACAGGGCACAGCGGAGCATACAAAAAGGGAGCAGATATTTGTTGATCGGCATACTTAATTGGCAGGGGCTCAAGCAGTGGTGTGTCCGTAGGAACACCATCAAATCCTGTGGTGGTAACATGGTCTGGGGAAACTTTAAGAAGTTTCTGTAGTTTGTGTGGAACGTGGGCTAGCACAGAGCGAGAGGCGCCTGTGTCAATTAAGAAGGGGACGGGAACTTCACAGATAAGCAGGGTGATCATTGGATCATCCACTCCTGCAGTAGTGCGGACTACGCCTAGTCACTGTGGGCGGCGTTGATCCGGGTTCCATAGAGGGAAAGACTGGCGTTCTGGAGGATTTAGGCGGGTTTGACGGTTTTGACGGCGGATTTGATTCATAAGGGTATTTTGTGGTGGTAGTGGGCATTCCCTTGCATAATGACCGTATTGCTGACAACGATAACACAGAACATTTATATAACGATCTGGACTAGGCCGGGAATAATCGTTTCGAAATCGTCTGTTATCACCGGGAGGGCCCCGTAGGGTCCTCGCTGCGGTTGCCCGCGCCGGCCTCTTTCTTCTGAGTAAGGAGGTCTACGGTCTGGGCGGTATGGCCGTGGGCCCTGATTTCGGGTGTCATTGTCATATCGTTGGTCTGCATACATGACAATAACAGGGGGAGAGGTTTCAGGGGTATTAGAGGCTCTTTTCTCTTTGAGATCTTCAGTCTGTAGCACTTCCAAGTTAGTGTGTACTGTCTTACGATGTTGGGCTTCATCTTGCTTGCTTTTAATAAGCCGTCTGCAATGATGAAGAATGTGTTCACGAATTTTAGGCCATTTTTCCAGGTGGAGACCCACAGTGTTCTCCAACTTTAGTTTAATTTCTGAAGGTAAGGTTCCCTTCAGTAAATGATAGAATACTGGAAGAGCATTATCAGAGTCAAATTTCTCCTCAGTCTCTTCCTTATAAAGGCCTTGGAGTCTGAGTAAATAAGCCTCAATAGGCTCTGAATCCATTTCCCATCTTTGGGAAGTGATAACTGAAAAGTCTTTAAAGGTCGGATACATGGTCCGAATTTCCTGAAATACTTTGGTCTGAATCTCTGTTAAAGGATTGCCATCATACTGAGTATCTGTGACAAATTTTGCATAGCCTGATTGAGTGAATATGTCAGTGACACTAGCGTGTGGGGTTCTGCCCAGGAGCGCTTTCATGTCGCCGACTGACAGAGTAGTCCCTAGGGTTATGTCCTGCAATTTCTTTAACCATCGATTACCTCCCTGTGCAATATCCGGGAGCTGTAGTATGAGGCTATTCAATTCAACCGCTGAAAGTGGAGTATATTCCGTATGAGGGACACCTCCGGACATTTTGTTCAACAGGGGAAAAAGTTTTACTTTCTCCAATGGTTTCGTGGCGGTTGGGGGAAACTGATTCTCATACTTTTTCCAAATCTGAAAGCCCTGGATTAGATAAAGTGTTGTTTTCTGATCCCACTGAGGGTCAGGGTGATCGTAAATGAGATCTCTCACTAATGAGAGCTTGTCTGGTCGTAGGGATCCTTCACGTGGGAAAAGGGAGGACTGGGGCTGGAGTGCCTCAGACCATCCTGCAAGGTTATCAATCCATGGTTGAACATAATGCCATGAATTCTCATGTAATGCCACATATTGGGCAGGTGTGCTAGGTGGACCAGATAGGATGGGTTCTGTACTGACATTCAGACTGGTAGGGTGTGGGGAACTGTCAATGACTGCAAGGCAGCGGCTAGATCCTTCATCGGTAAGATAACTGTGAGGATGGCGCTGTCTGGTATGATGAGAAATAAAATCATGTTGTTGGGGTTTTGCGGATTTTGATATAGCAGATGCAATAGTGTCAGGGAGTGTTGACATGGACTTACGTAGGGAACGAAGTCCTTCTGAAACGAATGCGAGGTCATCTCCCATACTGGCCAGTGTGAGGCCAGGTGGCGGTGGACAGCCTGCACCTGAAGGAATCGGGGTGTCCAGGGGAAGGGTCTTAGGCAGATCTTTGGGTAAATCAAGGTGAGATGAATCTCCTTCCATCAAGGAGGAGAAACTTAGCACTGGGGGAGGCTCATTTCGAATATCCATCAAATCAGTTTTAATTGGAAGTTGTTGTTTTAAAACTTCCCATGCTTCTTCTAATGGGGAAGATACCACTTTTGGTAGATCCCCAGTACCTGGTTTAGCTGGAAGTATGAGAGGACGGCGGAGAAGAGCTAGATCCTCCGCTAATTGGGGAATTTTACTCTTGGGGCGTGCACCTAATTGATCCCAGCTAGGAGGAGTAGAACACTCAGGTTCTAGAATAGGCATAGAAGAGGTCACTGGAACAGGGGGTGCTCTAAGGAAACCCCGATCATGGAGTTCCTGACAAATAGCCCGTGCTTGTGTAGCAGGACTACATGGAATGAGACCCATCTGTCGTAATTGGGACAGGATAGGGTACTGTAGGGATTCAGTTGGCAAGGAATCAGTTTGGACATGGGAGTCAAAATGTTGTGGTGGAGGTAATGTTTGGGTTGTGTGCTCCATATGTGGGTAGGTAGTTGTTTGGGTGGTCATGTGCGAAGTCAATCCTGATCTTAGACTAGGGTAGGTGGAGGTCTGGGCAGCTACGTCAATTTGACTGATAGCAGGATGCTGGACGGTGACCGGAACCAATGGGTTCGGGACACAAGGATATTGTTCAATAATGGGTGGGGGTATCTCAATCTCATGGCCTCCGATAGTACGATATACATGAGGCGGGGGTGGCGCTAGCGCCTGGGTAGTGCCTTGCATCGTTGGAGCAGCAGTAATAGTGGGCAATTGGGCGGTGGTTGTGGCTACTGGGATTGTTGAAGGGGTTAAGGGCGTCTGGGTTTGTACTGACCCCTGAGATATTGGAATTGGGTCTTTTTGTGATGAGGGAAGAGATAGATCAACTACACCAGCAATATGCACGGTAGTAGGTGGGTCAAATCTGATAGGAGCGGGAGGTACCGCAGGCAGCGAAGGTATCGTTGTCTGTGATCCTTGAGATGGGGGGGTCTGTGTCTGAGATCCCTGAGAAATCTGTAGCTGAATTTTATCACAATATCCTGGGGGTATCGGGGTATATCCTACTGCACATGGTAGGAGTTTGGTAGTACCTGCAGCGGCAGCAGCATCATAGGGTGGAGGGGCCGTAGGTGTTATTGCCTCTTGGCAAGGGGCTTGATCGCAATTAGACCTCGCTAGGGCTCTGTCATTCTGGTTTTGTGCAATAAGTATGAATTTATTAATAGCAGCTAAATGCTTATCCCTAGATTTTCCTGTTTTGTTGGATTCATTATAACAGATCAAAGCTTGGAGCTTACCCTGATCGAATGAACCCTTTGTTGGCCATTCCAGTCCTGGGTCTTTAGCGGACCAAACGGTGTGCCAGGTCTGACATAAACGGGAAAGTTCTTTTTTATCAGCGGGGAAAAAGTTAAGAACTCTTTCCAGGGGGCTAGTAGAGGACTGAGTGGACATAATGGAGTCAGGTATAAGGGAAAAGCAATCCACATGGGGGGGGGTGTGCAGCGTAAAATGGCAAATTAAATTTCAAGTTGGATCCTAGTTCAAAAAATTATAATAGGTACCTCTATAAATTTATATATAAATATATAAATAAAAAAGGTGCAAAAGAAGATCATTCAAAGGAAAACATGCATCATGCGTATGGAAAACACCTTTATACTCACGTGTCTTCAAGAGCGTCCCAGTAACAGAACCTAGAATATAAATTACCAATTGGCGGAAAGCCCTATGCTTTTGCCGCAGGTTAAATAAACAGACAATTGAAAGTCACAAAAGTGAAAAGAAAATAGAGCAGAAGGAAGTTAGTGTCAGCTATTATATATTTATACTACTCTATCCCAAATTAATAAATACTACTCCCCAGAGTGTGCTTCTAAAGGCGTAAAGAAACCCAGTTTCCCAGCCTACCAAGAACTATTCCATATACATGGCAGAGCCCCCAAAAAGGGACATTGCAAACACTCCCAAAAAGGACTCAAGAAACCAGCGAATAAGGTGTCATGAGTCGAAGAGCAGCGGTCCAATGGGTTTTCGCTGACTAGTGAACTTCTCGTGTACGATTGAACTTCTCGTTTGCGACTAATCACCCCAAAGGACCTGTAGTTTGAGAACTTCTCGTGTACAACAACCCACTCAAAATTTTGTGGTTAGGAAACATCTCGTATATGACTAACCAAACTGCAACATTGGAAAGTTAGGAAACTTCTCGTGTAAAAGCTAACCATCCAAAAATATTGAATGCCCGAGTCAACCTGTATACAATCGCAACGAAAGTCGTTAGACGTCTCTTTATTAACCCCGCGGTCATCTATGCAAGTAACTCATAGGTGGGCAATAATGCCGAAACCGCAGGCCACTCCGAAAAATGGAATGGAAGTCTGCTCAAAATCTAATAAATGAGATACCGTCATCCATTGAAGGGGCACCTTCGATGGATGTAAGTCTCAGACATCAGTATCAAAATTATAGCATGACACTAGTAGAAGGAAATTAAGTAAATTAAAAAAATTAAGAAATAAAGGGAAAAAGGAAAAAGAAATAAGAAATATAGCCTGTTCCTAAAGAGAATCTCTGAAGCCTAATCCAGAGGTAGTAAGCAAAAAAAATTATTTTAAAGGGAAAAAACATGTAAGCTCTTCTGGTAAGGCACCTTAACTTTATCGTGAATACTAAGGCTGCCACACAGCAAACTATGAAAGGAAAGCTTGGAGGTGGTAGAGCGGAACAGGAAGGAATCTAGGGCAAGCAGTACAAACTCAGTCATGCAAGACAAACAAAGCTGAAAAAGACTGAGAAATACTTAAACTTGTAGGACAGTTTTGATATACGTAGCTTAGTGTTAAAGATTGTAGATGGGCAGCGGACCAGCACTGCCATCATAGATAGAACAAAAACAGTTGCTTCTCAACAATATAACCAAAATATGCAACAGTCTTCCAAAAATACTACCAGTTAAGCATTCAGCAAGAAATACATGTGTACTAATCATACCAAGGTAAATGTGACACTATAGTGGAACATTAAGACATATATCTGTACAGGGCAAAAGAAAGTAACATCTGTAGGAATTGAGTAATACCATTTAAAGTGCGAAAACCAGGATCATGAAGCATAAATCATGGGGGGCCACGTAAATGAACTATCAGCATAATACCAAAAATAGATTAAAGAAGCATTGTAACGTAATCACAGGAAGTCATACTCGGACAAAGAAGGAGAAAGCCGGTTTTCAAAGGGGTAAGTTATGTATGTTTGAAGGAAAGATACCTTTTTAACACTTTGTAAGCACATGGTGTAGCACAATGAAGTCTATCAGGCTGTCAGTAGCAGCGTAAAAATAAAGAAACCTGTCTTGGGTTTAAAATCATGACTCAAAGACGGAGTGAGAAAGCATTAGAGTATCTATTGTTTAAGGGAGGTGAGCTGAAAGAGAGGGCAACGCACAAAAGTCAAAGCAGTATGAGCATAAATTTTGGGGAGTGGGAGACAACGTCCTAATAAAGGGAGAATGCAGAGTAAGACTAGGATGCAGTGCCGTAATCTTAAAAGTGAAGGAAAAAGAATACATCCGTACATTCTTACATGCAACGAACTTGGCAGCATGAAAAAGATATGAGAGGGAGTTAGTTAAATGGATTTAGGAGCAATGCAGTTGACAGAGGATAGACAGTGAAAGGTTAAAAAGAATACCTGTGTAAATGACTATTTAATTTGTACCACTTCAGCATAGAGCAGGGGAAAAAAACGAACGGAACAGGGAGGGAAAAAAAAGTCACTTTCTGAGCTTTAAAAGTGATCTGCAGAGCAGTGCTGGACTGATAAGGCAGCTAAAGTGGGCAAGCTTCCCAGATTCTCGTGTCCTTGAGATAGTGAACTACAGCGCTTGTTAGGGAAAACTCTTAAAAGTTACAGAAAGAAATGGCAGTTTCGGAAGCCTGGATAAGGAGATGTGAGGGAAAAAAGGGTTTAGAATTTCAGCTCTTCGGGCAAATTTAAATGGATTTATAAAGGCAGATTCGAAGCCCAAGAGGGAGTATATATGAAAATGACAATTACTAGTAAAGTAAGTTTTGTTCCAGAAAGAAAATTAGAAAGAAAATTAAAACGCACACCACATGGGACTGAGAAGGAAAAAGAATAGTTTTATAGGGAATCAAAAAAAAATGATTTCTAGTTTGCACCAGAAGCCAAAAAGGTGTATGTAAGGTGTTAAGTTACCCCAATTGGTATCGTGCGGGCCACATCCTTATAAATTGTAGGAGTCGGCAAAGCATCAGAGAAGAGGGCAGGGAGGATTGATATGGCAGAAAAAGTGGGAAAAGAACAAAATGTTGTGGAGGAGGGAAATCAGATTGGACTTAAGGGAAAAAGAAATGGCTATGGGGGTAGGGTGAGAGCACAGAACTGAGCAGCAGTGAAAAAGGACAATTAGGTGAACTACGCAGTAAATAATAACGGGCAGGAAATGCGCTTCAAAGTGAAAAAGCCAAGCCAGATTTAGACAACGGCATACAGAGATAAGAACTAAGAAAAACAGAGACAGTACAGTATAGTGCACTCAAGTCAGACGGAGTGCAAAGACACACACAAAGATGTAAAAGGAAAAAGAGCGGACCCGCAGACCACAAAAAAGGGGAGATAAGAGATACAGAATCAGGAAATGTATGTAACAGCAGAAAAGATAACACAGGAGCATGAGATAGATCCAAAGCTAGGCCATATATTAACAGAAGCCAGCTAAAACATAGCCAGTTTAGTGCGATATGGGGCACTTAACTGGCCAAGAGGAACCACACAAAGATAGGACTTCATTTTATTGTGTCCTATTTATGCAGTTTTCTTAACCACCCGAAACCTCTGCTCACAGGACAAATCCCTCCTCTCAGTACCCTTCTCCACCATCGCCAACTCCAGGCTCCGCCCTTTCTGCCTCGCCTCACCCTATGCTTGGAATAAACTTCCTGAGCCCTTACGCCAAGCCCCCTCCCTACCCATCTTCAAATCCTTGCTCAAAGCCCACCTCTTTAATGTTGCTTTCGGCACCTAACCTTTATACCTATTCAGGAAATCTAGACTGCCCCAATTTGACTGCCCCTATTTGATTGACTGTACATTTGTCCTTTAGATTGTAAGCTCCTTGAGCAGGGACTGTCCTTCTATGTAACCCTAGTAGCGCTTTAGAAATGTTAAGTAGTAGTAGTAGTAGATGAATGTTGGCACTTAACCATCTAAGTGCTGACTCTGTCTCCAGAATGCCCTCAAAATAGCCAAGTTCGGCTCGAGCGCTAACCGGGCATGTTTAGCAGGACTATCCAATCAAGTGTCACTGAAAATGTCTGGTTAGCCTCGTGAATATTGGGCTCATTATTTTTGTTAGTATAGGACATATCCAATATGTTCAATGCTGTACAAAGCCAGAGTATGAAGGACCGTTTTTGCTCCAGTTGTGTTGAGCGATTAAGAACATACAGTTTGTATTGTGCAGGGACAGTGTTCCATTGTTGTACACCAAGCTTCTTAGCTGTTATAACCCAATTGACCCCTAATGCAGGCACTGTGCGCCAAAACATGGCCCGTGTTGGGTCACTAATAAGAGATAGATGTTCAAGTTATATGATTAAAGGATCTGCGTCACGATTTTGAAGGCTCCTGGTGCTTCTTCTGGCTATTTGGACTTTGTTCTGTACTTTGGACCCTCTCTGTGCTGGTTTTTGGGCAGTGCTGTACCAGTGGCGTAGCCACAGGTGGGCCTAGGTGGGCCAGGGCCCACTCACTTTGTACTCAGGCCCATCCAAAATTGTGACACTCTTGCTGTGGCTGGTGGGGATCCCCAAATCTTACCAGCTGAAGATTTTCTATCCTTGGGTAGTCCCCACTCTTCCAAATGTCAGCCAGCAGCACTTGCCTTGAACTGAGGCTGAGACTGACCCTTCTGCACATGCTCAGTTTTTGCACATTCAAAAGCACTGAGCATGCACAGCCTGCTGGCAGCAGCATCAATTTGAAGCAAGTACTGCTGGCTGCCGTTTGGAAGAGTGCTGGCTGCATGAGGAGGAAGAGGAAATCTTCAGCTGGCAGGGTTTGGGGATCTCCGCCAGCTAAAGTATTTAATATTTGGGATTTATGGGCAGGGAGAGGTGAAGAGAGGAGCAAACAGGGGGGGGGGGGGGGATGAATTCCTTGCCCACCCACCTTAAGCTCAGGCCCACCCAAAATTGGCCATCTGGCTACGCCCCTGTGGTACAAGAGAGATTTACACATATTATATATGTGCTGCTCCTTGTGATCTTGGGCAACTCACTTAACCCTCCATTGTCTCCAGTACAGACTTATATTGTGAACCCTCAAAGGACAAGGAAGTATCTATTGCATTTAAATGTAACTCACCTTGAACCTCTACTGAAAAGGGTGTGAGCTAAATCCAAATGTAATTACTTTTATTTACTAAAGTCTATAGCAGGCTTGTCCAAGTTCAGTCCTCAAGGACTGCTAACAGGCCAAGTTTTCAGGATATCTTAATAAATATACATAAGAAACATTTGCATGCCCACTATATCCATTGTATGCAGATCTCTCTCGTGCATATTCATTAAGGATATCTTGAAAACTTGGTCTGCCTGCAGCTCTCCAGGACTGAACTGCTACTACTACTACTATTTAACATTTCTAAAGCACAGCTAGGGTTACGCAGCGCTGTACAGTTTAACAAAGAAGGACAGTCCCTGCTCAAAGGAGCTTACAATCTAAAGGACAAAAATGCAGTCAATCAAATGCTATATACTATTTTTATCTGGAGCTATGAGTAGCCTAGTGAAAGTGGTCTAATTAAATGCTGGTGAGAGAGGAAGTAGCCAGGCCTCTGTGTATGTTTAACCTTGGGGGTTGTTAAATTGTCAATAACTGTAGAATGAAACAAACAGGTGCGGGGTGATATTACCTTTATACTGGCTTAAGTCAATATTAAAAAGTCTTTTCATTAGAATGTAAAGGTGAGAGTGTCCTATTTTAGATAAGAGCAGATTTTTTTTATTCCTCTTTGCATACTTACATTTTGAAGTTAACTTTCATTTTCAGTAACAAATATAACTTAAAGTATCCTGTTGAAATCTGTGAAAACAATTTTCATTCTTCTATCTTATTATAATTTTCAAATGTTTTTTTTAACCCACTCTCTTGAAGTTCATTAACCCCACCCCTCCCCCCAAAAAACCCCAGATCTATCACTTGTCGAGAAGCCCATGGATTTGTCAGTGTCACACTATCAGTCCAAGAACTGCTTACGGAAATATCAGTTTAGGTATGTTTTAAAATTAGATTTCAAGTTGTGCAGGTATTCTGAATTGGAAAACTGAAATCCTTTCACCACCCACGCTATCTTGGTGTAAGACAAATAGATGCCTGACATTAAAACGGGGTCATCCCATTGCACACTGCTTTGAATGCCTAGCCATCGTAGCTCTTGAAAATTATGGCTTCCTTATCTCACTAGAAATGAAAAGTTGAAGGTTTTGGTTGATCCATTGCCTCTACAAAATATCTCAAACCTTCAACTTTTTTTTATTTTTTAACTTTTTGGGCCTGACATTAAAAAGGTTTTATACTCCCAAACTGGCCTCTTTGAAAAATTGCTAGGGCTGAGTGCCTAAATTTATACTCAAAATTTTACTAAACTGCTAAATTCAGGAGAAGAAAAAGTGGGTGGCAACAAGGGTGGATTTAGGGAAGGGGAAAAATTAGGACCCTAGAACTATTTACAGCAATAGGTTCATAAATCTAGGGCCTAGAATTATGAGCCTAGATTCTAGGCAAATGAATGGCAGTCTCAAATTTATAACCACAACTTTCAAACTTCTAAATTAATATGAATTTGCAGCTGGAAACTTGGGCGTATAATTTTGACTGAAAATAGGGCACACATTTAGGAGCCTAATGGGCTCATTTTTGAAAGAGAAAAATGTCTAAAATTGACATAAATCAGCATTTGGACATTTTGCTTGCTAAAACGTTCAAATTGCCATTTCATCTGCAGTGAGTCCAAATCATAAGGGGGCATGTTGGGCATGGGATTAGGGCATTACCAATACCTGGACGTTTTTCTGATATAATGGAACAAAGCCAGAATGTGCAGGACTAAAACTAAGATGTTTTGAGCTAGACCTGTTTTAATAATGACTAATGTGCACACACAAGTCCTCACAGTCTAGAAACACTCAGGAAAACAGTGAAGATGACTCAAAAACAAACAGATCTTGAGTAAGCATGATTTTCCAATGCTTCCTGAGAATAGTCGCAATCTAACATACAGAACAATAAGCATTCTATGTCAGGATAAACAACCCCATTGTAGCCGAACAAGAAAAAACAAATTAAAGTAATACTGTCAATAAAAGCTAAAAAGGAACCAACCCCCCCCCCCCCCCCTAAGCATATGGGGGGGGGGGGGCAGAGGAAAAAAAAAACTCTCCAATACCCATAACACTGAGGCAGAGATTCCTATTTAAAGTACTAGGTTCATAAATCTAGGGCCTAGAATTATGAGCCTAGAATCTAGGCAAATGAATGGCAGTCTCAAATTTTTTTTTTTGTTACATTTGTACCCTGTACTTTCCCACTCATGGCTGGCTCAATGTGGCAGGCAATGGAGGGTTAAGTGACTTGCCCACAGTCACAAGGAGCTGCCTGTGCCAGGAATTGAACTCAGTTCCTCAGGACCAAAGTCCACCACCCTAACCACTAGGCCACTCCACTCCACTATAGCATTAAATTAATTACTCTCATTAGTGACTTTGAAAACTACCTGCCATTTACTGGTCTATCAGAAAGGGGGGGGGGGGGGTGAGTTAGTTATCAAGCTGTGTTACAGCATTAATATCTGTCTTTGTATTGTGTTTACTAGAAAAGGAAATGCATTTCTCTTTTTATTTCTCCAGTATTACAGGACATGCTGTTTAACGTCTTGGGGTTCCCAGTTCAATTTTTATCTGTTTCTAATTTGTGATCCCTTGTTCTGTGTTTGGTGAGGGTATGTCGATAGGATAGTACTGGCAGGTGGGGATATCAGAGGAAAAGCAGAGAAGAGAGAGGATCCAGGGGGCTCCTTCCTTTATTTTTTGAGCTGGGCCCTAGCATGTCTAACACCAGCCCTGACCCTTTCTGTAGCTGGTGGGGATCTACAAGCATCCCCAGCTGAGGACCTCCTCCAAAGACGGCAAGAACCCTTTTCTACCAAACTCTGCAATTGGCAGCAGCATCCTTGAACCACTATCAACTAAGCATGTGTGAGGTTCTGGCATCGGTGGCTCATGGATGTTTCTGCTGTCTGCCAAGCTTGGTAAAAGGAAGTTCTGTCCGCCTTCATTTGAAGTCTTCAGCTGAAAGAACTTGGGGATCCTCATTAGCTAAAGTAATTATATTAAACCACTTTAATGCCTGTGTCAGTGGTTCTGAACCATGGTCCTGGATGCACCCCAGCCAGTCAGGTTTTCAGGATATCCACAATGAGTACGAGAGAGATCTGCATACACTGCCTCCACTTCATGCAAATCTATCTCATGAATATTCATTGTGGATATCCTGAACACCTGACTGGCTGCCGTGCTTCCAGGACCAGGTTTGGGAGCCACTGGCCTATGTGTAGGCTTCTAGCAGTATATCAAGTGTGTGTGTGTGTAAATCTGCAAAAAAGCTTTTCCTCAGTTGCATTAACTCTTCGATCATATCACCCATCCTTTGGGTATTCAGTACACGCCAAATCACTGAATGGAAACTGCTTTGAAAGCATCCAGTTGGTGACTTGGCAAACAGTGAACCTCACGGGAAACAGGAGAGGGAAAAAGAAATGATGAGTCCAGCCTGGCAATTTCTCGACATTTTCTTCTTCCTTGATCGCTCACTGTTCAGTAGAGTTGAATGAAAATGAATATGTAACTTTTTTTTCATCTCTTCCTGATGGGGAGGTTTGTATTACCCTGTCTTCATCATGGAAAATATATTCAGCTACAACAGCTTCCCTTTTTCTTCCATTAAGTCTTGTTTTAAGGGCTTGGAAAATTTGTTGGATTACAGGAAGTTCTGTTGTAGTGATGGATTCAAAATGGTTGTAAGAGCAGTGATGGAGCCTGATTTATGGAGTAGTTACATAGTAACATAGTAGATGACGGCAGAAAAAAGACCTTCACGGTCCATCCAGTCTGCCCAACAAGATAACTCATATTTGCTACTTTTTGTGTATACCCTACTTTGATTGTACCTGTGCTTTTCATGGCACAGACCGTATAAGTCTGCCCAGCACTATCCCCACCTCCCAACCACCGGCTCTGGCACAGACCGTATAAGTCTGCCCAGCACTACCACCGCCTCCCAACCACCAGTCCCGCTTCCCACCACCGGCTCTGGCACAGACCGTATAAATCTGCCCAGCACTATCCCCACCTCCCAACCACCAGCCCCGCCTCCTGATCTTGACTAAGCTCCTGAGGATCCATTCCTTCGGCACAGGATTCCTTTATGCTTATCCTACGCATGTTTGAATTCCGTTACCGTTTTCATTTCCACCACCTCCCGCGGGAGGGCATTCCAAGCATCCACTACTCTCTCCGTGAAAAAATACTTCCTGACATCTTTCTTGAGTCTGCCCCCCTTCAATCTCATTTCATGTCCTCTCGTTCTACCATCTTCCCATCTCCGGAAAAGGTTAGTTTGCGGATTAATACCTTTCAAATATTTGAACGTCTGTATCATATCACCCCTGTTTCTCCTTTCCTCCAGAGTATACATGTTTAGTTCAGCAAGTCTCTCCTCATACGTCTTGTAACGCAAATCCCATACCATTCTCGTAGCTTTTCTTTGCACCGCTTCGATTCTTTTTACATCCTTAACAAGATACGGCCTCCAAAACTGAACACAATACTCCAGGTGGGGCCTCACCAACGACTTATACAGGGGCATCAACACTTCCTTTCTTCTGCTGATCACACCTCTCTCTATACAGCCTAGCAACCTTCTCGCTACGGCCACCGTCTTGTCACACTGTTTCGTCGCTTTCAAATCCTCAGATACTATCACCCCAAGATCCCTCTCTCCGCCCGTACCTAGTTGTATGCCAACATGCTTTTAGCCCATTTAACAATTGTACAGGAGTGTTTACATTGTCAGGATAGTGCTGTAATGTATTAATAATGTTCAATTAGGTAATTTAAGGGATGATTTTAGAAACATCTCCATGTGTATACAGCAGCATTTACACTTGTAGATTGCGTACATGTGTAAATGACAATTTCAGAAAGCTACTATTTACACATGGAGATCCACAACATGCAGAGATTTTATGGGGGCCTGGTTTTGGGTGTTCCTTGAAAAAGACGACAATCTACATATGCACATCCTATTTGACAAAAGAAACACTGCTCCTTTAACTGCATTGCTGCCAGTGTGTGTGTGTGTGGGGGGGGGGGGGGGGGGTGGTGGTGCTTCAATATTATGTTTTCAGGTTCCCCCGGAGTCCTGCAGAGCTTGCCTGTCCCTCATTATTGAAAATGTGACAGTGAAACAGCACCCAGGAAAGACCCACATAAGGATGCACTAAACCACTCTTTCCTGCAGCTCAGTAGAAGGAGCTGGAAAATTTAAGGATGTAGGGCTCCTTTTACTAAGTTGCAGTAAGCATGAATGCGTGTTTACTGCAGCTCAAAATGCCTGACCGCAGGATGCGCTCAAGCATCCCGTGGTAATTTGGGCATCAACATGTGCTACCCATACACTGAAAAATAGATTTTATTTTTTAGCGCTGAGGTGGGTCTAGGGGAGGAGAGTAGGTATGTTCTGCGTCAACTGTTTGGCACAGCTACATTTCCGCATACTAACTGATTAGCGTGAAGTTAGCATGTAAATCCTTCTTGCTTACAAAACAGGTGGCAATGGGGGCTCACACGCTAATGGGAAAATTATGCGTGGCCACTAATAGAAAAAAATTTTAAAACGCGGCCATTTTACCCACACGGGAAAAGTGGCCTTAGCATGCATGAATAACCAAGGCCACTTTTACTGCAGTTTGCTGAAAGAGCCCCTAAACGAGGAAAAAATCTCTTGAAAAAAAAAGATCTTAACATTTGAAACACTTTTTTTTTTTTAATGGTTTGAACTTTCTTCCCACCATATGGATAATTATTAGCTCTGTTACTTTTCAGCGTTCACATTAAAGCAATCAGTTTACAGTAGTAAGCAGGAAATGGTAATGAAGCGTTATATAGTAGAGGGCAACCTGTTTCCTGGTCTTATTCTACAATCTCCAGTGGCTTTAACATTAACTTCATTTTTAAAGCAATAGTTCATCTTCTCTGACCAAAGTGTTAGCTGTATTGAACTACTTGCCTGTTGAGCGTATGGCGCTCATTTATAACAGATGTCACATTGCATTGTTGCGTTATAATCTTTTGTACTTCTCCAAAGGAAAGCAATCTTCTCTCAAAACGATTTATTGCTTAAGCAATACTTCATTGCAGTTTGAGCTTTTCTGCTTCTGGCTGGCATGTAGAGATTCAGTGACTGAATTCAAGAGGAAACAGACAGCCCCCAGCACAAGTTCCTAGTCTTATTATAAGTTCATTAAACATGCTTTATAGCCCTGCATGTTCCTTTGAAAAAGAAATGCTCGTAAAAAAAGCCACGGCTTATGTAATTTATTTTGTCATGAGAGCATGGTTTTCTTTTCTTGACCTGCTGTGACTCCTTCGGAGAGCTGAGCTGGAGCTGGGCAAGTTGAAAAGGCAGAAAGAAATGACAGATGATATAGGAATAATGGGGTGATAGTGGGGTCAATTTTCAGCGGTGGCAGCGATCGCATTAATTTATTTGCCAGTGCCGGTGTTTCAGCAGACCTGACATAAACAGAAAGCATATCTGGATACAGGCTAAATATCATGGCAGACCAGATAATTTCACGGCCCACCCCCATATTACCTCCCCCCCCCCATCCCTTTACTACATGGATAATATTTTTAGCCTGATGCTTATCTGTATAGTGGCCATAAATGCATGCATAGGGAAGTTTTATGTTCACTGGCTAGTAGTGAATGTATAACTTACTTTGAATACTGGCCCAAATATTGCCATCAGTTAGATTATGCTGTAGGATATGTGACAATGGAATAGTACTGTATAAACACAAAAATAAATGGATGGAGGTTAATAATGAAAGGTATTGTCATGGAGAAAACAGTGTTTTATCTGTAGGAATGGACTCTTTGATTAGTGTCCACCCTGTCTACAGGTAAAACTATGTGTGTGTGTGTGTGTGTGTGTGTGTGTGTGTGTGTGTGTGTGTGTGTGTGTGTGTGTGTGTGTGTGTGTGTGTGTCTTTATCCACTACGAACTGCAGAGATGGCCCTAGGGGCAGAGTGAGGTTAGAGAATTGAACACTGCACATCTAGTTTAGTGCCACAAAGCCACATGTGGTGCAAATATGTACAGATCTCTGCACAACATTTTTCACAACAAAGTGAAATTATTTGTTAGGGTGGTGGACTTTGGTCCTGGGGAACTGAGTTCAATTCCCACGTCAGGCACAGGCAGCACCTTGTGACTCTGGGCAAGTCACTTAACCCTCCATTGCCCCAGGTACAAATAAGTACCTGTATACAATATGTAAGCCACAATGAGCCTGCCATGGGTGGGAAAGCGTGGGGTACAAATGTAACAAAAGAAAATTTGGCTTTGAAGGTTGGGCAAAACCAGAGGTGGAAGTACCCAGGGTTGGCCTTAGCAATCGTGGAGCCCTGTGCAAACCAGATCAGTGGGGCCCCATCCATGCTCTGACTTTGACATGTCCCCCTGTCTCAGAACACCCCCACCCCATACCTTAAAACACACCCATGGTTCTCCATAGAGAGTGGCGGGCAGCGGCAGCGAGTCGCATAGCCCGTTGGCCACCGAGCCTGGAACCGGATCTCTGCTCTGTCCCACCCTTGCAGAAACAGGAAGTGATATCAAAAGGGGGCGGGAAGCAGCTGAGAGCAAGCTCTGGGCTCGACCACCGACAAGCTGTGTGAATCACTGCTGCTGCCCTCTGTTTTTTATGGAGCGACGCAGATGCACATTTTAAGGTACAGGGGGACATGCTAGGGTCAAAGGGTCCTGTGTGGCCACCCCTGACACCCCTGCCCATGACCTTCATTGAAAGTACCCCTGGAATTTGCCCCAAATTGCACAGTTTGGATTATTTGATTATTTCTGTAGAGCATATGTTAGCTTTATAGAAGCACTTATGTACTGGCCTGACTGTACAATAGTCTTATTTGACAGTCCTTCTCAATGGGGCTGATAGTCCAAGGAGATATACATTCACCAGTGACTGGTGGGCATATCACTGCCCTTATACTAATAGTATTGGACTGAAAATCCATGTTAATAGCCTGATACTATCTCTGTAATTAAGGACCCGAAGAGAAGGCATTTCTCAGTAGATCAAGGTGAGTTACATTCAGGTATAGTTGGTATTTTCCAGTTTCTGGCAGGCTTACAATCTCATGCTTGTCCCTGAGGTAATGGAGGGTTAAGTGACTTACCCAAAATCACAAGGGACTACAATGGGATTTGAACCTGGCTTCTCTGGTTCTCAGTCTACTGCTAATCATTAGGCTGCTCCTCTACTTTGAGATTCCACCTTTTACAGTCTTTTCTGTACATCTTCTAACTTAGTTTCTGCTCACTTAGAAATATTAAAAAAAGAAATTTAAATAAAAAAGCAACAACAAAATTCCAGAACTGGAACAAGAACTATACGTGGATCAGGAATAAGAATCAGACTAGGTATCAAGACAGGAACCTGACCAGTAAGTCCAAGAAGCAATCCATGCTAGAGGACTAGCAACTGTGTGTGCTCCTGACTTTCCTTATATTTAAACCTAGACAGATTCACTCACTACTGCTCCAGTAGGAATTTTTGGAGGCATATGTACCTTACCGAAGCCCAAATGATAACTATTCCTTGCTGTTTTCTTGACTATGCAGCTTCTACAGCACTGCAGCAGCTCTCCAGCCCTACTGGTATAATCCAAATTGGCCGCGACACAGGTGTGAATTTGAACACTGCTGGGGATAGTTCTAAGACCCTATTTCAAAAGGTACACAAATGCCTATATGGCCTGCATTAATTAGGTGGGTTTTTTTTGGAACTTTTATGTAGGCACCCTGTCATCAAATTATCTCCTGTAGCAATACTGACTATAAGGCTAAACCTTAAGTGGGAACACTCAATCTTCAACCCAACGTTTTCCCACTAGAAATTTATTAGAACCTTGAAAACCTCAGCGGTGCGCCTTACATATAGAGAGCATTTAAATGCAAGGGTTTAGAGCACCCACCTCATCAACTAACTTTCGCAAATCTCTGAAGACATATGTCTTCCACAAGGCCTACAAAGAGAACCAATAGCTTCACTAATCCACTTTACCAACCCACCCAGCTATGAAAGTCCACCTTCTGTACTTACCCGCCTAATCACTTCCTTCTTTCTTCCCTTACTCAATCTCTTCACATTACTAATTGTATCTGATATCCTGGAATGATAATGTCATAACAAAACTATGTAAGCCACATTGAGCCTGCAAATAGGTGGGAAAATGTGGGATACAAATGCAATAAATAAAAAAAATGGTTCCCGGAGGGTTCAAACACCAATTTTCAAACAGTTCTTTACTATTTTAAATTCTGAGCTTCAAGTACATTTGAATTAATATAAACTTAAAGAAGTGATGAAGATATCATTTGTGTTGAGATTTAAAAGTTCAGAATTTAAAATAGTAAAGAACTATTTGAAAATTGGTGTTTGAACCCTTGATGAGGTGGGTGCTGTAAACCCTTGCATTTAAATATTCTCTATATACAAGGAGCACCACTGAGGTTTTCAAGGTTGTAATAAATTTCTAATGGGAAAACGTTGGGTTGAAGATGAAATGACCTCCAGCATACATACATACTTTCCCTATGAAAAAAGTGGATGGTGCCATGGAAGGGGTAGTGTTCAGTCATCCCAGCAATATATACGTGAGGAATTCATTTTTAAACCTCCAGGTATAGTTCCTTGCAAACTATGTAGGACTTAATGGAGTGAAACCGAGACCCTCAGCCAGTGGTGTGCTGGTAAATGTTTAACAACAGACTGTCTGTTAAAAAAAACAAACACCCATAGACATGTACATAACTGTATTATATATTCTATTGGTACAAATGATATAATGCAGGCAGCAACCAATTTACAAATAATATTAAAACATACAATATTCTTTACTGTAAATTCCAAATGGCCAATTGATTTTTGCCACACTCTTGTATCTGTAGCCAACCTATGTTTCCTATTCATCCCAATCTGCTAATTCTTTACATAATAACTTTATTGACATTAAATCTGACATATGATTTACTGTCAGGCTATTTCTCACCCTATATACCAATCTACCCACTACTTGGAAACTGGAACAAACTGGAATGTTACACGTTCCTACAAAGACACTACATGCCAGCAAAGTCCTTCACCTCAGTCGCACATGCAGAACATGGACAGACCCTCAACTGATGCAAAATAGGAGGCCACAAGAAACATGCAGACAAAAACTGGTAGAAAATACTGGTAAAAGTAACAGAAATGCATTTTCTTCCATACTCCACTAAATACAAAATTAGAAAAAGCTATATATTTCCAAAAAAGCAAGCATCCATGAGAAATATTTTTCCAAAAAAAGCAAACAACCATATACCCCCTATGAGCAGGATATCCCCCTTTCCTTTCCCTCCCCTCCATGAGCAGCATGTCCCCCTCTCCTCTCCATCCCCTTCTAGATTCTGTATTTCTACCTTTTCCCTTCCCTCCACATATGACACATCTCCCTCTCTTCTACCTTAAGGTCTCTCCTTCTCATCCTCATGCAGCTTGTCCTCTTCTTTCTTTCTCATCTAAGCAGCTTTTCCCCTTCCCGCCCTCTCATCCATGCAGCTTGTCTTCTCTCTCCCTCTCATCCACGCAGCTTGTCATCTTCTCTCCCACTCATCTACACAGCTTGTCCTCTCACTTGTGCAGCATGTGTCTCAAAACCTGATCCACCTACTGCCTCCCGCTCCCCACTCCTAACTTACACAGCCCTGGTGGTCCAGTGGCCAGTTGGGGCAGGAGCGATCCTTTTACGCTCCTGCCCATGCAGTCTTCACTCTCCTCTAAAAATGGCTGCCGTGAGTTCCCACAGCAATCTCGCAAGAATCTGCTGCGAGTTCCCATGGCAGTCTGGTGAAACTGCTGCTGAAACTTACAGCACTCACTTTCAGTACAGAGGAGAGTGGAGATTGCATGAACAGGAGCGTAGGAGGATCACTCTTGCCTCAGTTGATTCCTGTAACAACCGGCTTTCAAAATTTGACAAAAAAAGAGCAACCGGCTCACGTGAGCCAGTGCGAGCCGGCTCCAGCACACCACTGCCCCCAGCTAACAACAAAGAATTTGATGTGAAGCCCAACCTCATGCCTCTAGTATTATCTGTGAAGCAAGAACCAAACATGGGAAACCCCTCCCCCAAACTAAAAGGTAAGCCATAGTGGGGGAGGAGTGGATTTTCAGTTTTCAGAGAGGATCCCGACTCTGATATCAACTGATACTGAATCTGACTAGAAGGATCCCCATTCTTCAAAACCTGAAATGTTTATCCTTGTTCTTCACTTTTCACTGCCCAACTGAAATGATAGATAAATAGTAACTGTCTCCATCACATTGGATTCCACAAAATTTCTACACTCCCCAATTTTATTTATTTATTGGGATTTATTAACAGCCTTTATGAAGAGATTTACCCCAGGCAGTGTACAGCAGGTACAGTTTAACATAAAACTTACAATTTTGTTACCAGCATAATAATAGTAAATATAACCAAATATAAACATAAATACAATAAATGAGGTAAATTTGAAAATAGAAAATTAAAACCTAATAGGACTACAGTACAGTCATGATTATCCATCCTTCAGTAACCCAACCATCCAGCATATCTGACAGACTCCCCCCGGTGATGTTATCGCGTTGCTGTTGAGAAGTGTGTGACTTTTCTTCTTGTTTTCCGGCTTCAAACGCTGCAAGAAAGCCATGCTTTTGATCTAAGACTGGGTTCTCTGCAAGGGAACCATGCTTTGCAGCTGGTACTCCTTCATGCATCCCTCATCACTGTTAAGAAGCACGTGGCTTCTCTTTCATTGTCTTCTACTAGGTGCAAGAAGATTGATGCTTATGACAAATAGGCTTGGTTTATGAAAGCTTTTGGGCTAGCATAGATTGTGGTATGTATTTTGGGCTACTATAGAAACTCATGGTTTCGTAACAATTTCATCTCTTTGAGCTGTTATGAAGAAACACTATAATACATTGAAATGTATCACACTGAAGTCAATTTTGGGATTCTGCCAGGTACTTGTGACCTGGATTGGCCACTGTTGGAAGCATAATACTGGACTATTGATCTGACCAAGTATGGGTATTCTTAACTTCATATTCTTCTGTTCTTCTTGAGCAAGGTTCAAGGTTAGGTTTATTTGATATCCCACTTAGGGTCAGACCATCAAAGCTGTTTGCAAGTCAAAAAGGGCATACAAGCAACACATATTCAAAAATTATAGACAAGACAAGCAAAGCTAGTATAGAAAACAGAGAGTTCTGCTGTGAACCAGCAGGCCCTGACTGAATCAGCCAGTCGTTCTCAACCTTTAAAGACTGCACGGAACAAGAGGGCTTTGAGCATAGCCTTAAATTCATGGAGAGAGTCTACTGCTCACAGAAATGCTACAAGATGTCCAATTGCTCAAGAAGATGGGCCTGGATTTATAAGGAACATATATACACTATTAATGAAAATAAATATTTTCTTCCAATTTATATATAGGAGCATCTACATTTTCCATGAAGGTTGATCAAAGTGATATTAACTTAGCAGCATTGTGAAGTTCCAGCACATTGTCTATAATGGACCTATACCTACAAGGCAAAATGTTACGTTTCAATCTCAACTACCAAAACAGCACATTGTATCTTCTCTATCTGCGAGCTTGTTACTGTACAGAAACATATGTGAACATGACTCAAGTAAAAAGCACAATACAAATAACAGCTGGAAAACAGAAAGTGTTAAATCTATAAAACTTAAAACAGGTTTAATTTTAGAATAAAAATCTGAGGGGGAAGAAACTCTAAAACAATTTTACAGTTCTTTCAGATTTAAAATTGACTACTCCCCAGAAACAGTCATTTTTTTGGACACCACAGTTTCAATCAGCAATGGCTATTTACAAACATCCATATACAAGAAACTCACAGACAAATGCAGTGACCTCCACAACTCCAGTTTCCAACCTTCACATACAAAAAAGTCCATTATTCACAGCCAAGCCACAAGATACCACCTTATCTGCTCTGAACCAGGGGACAGAGATAGGCACCTCAAAATCCTGACTGCATCCTTCAAACAGAAAGGCTATAACCCCAAAATACTCTCCAAGAATATTGCCTCCTCCCCCAAAACACCCAGGGAAAATCTGCTACAGTACAAGGAAAAGAAAGCCACGGACAGAACCCCTCCCTTATAGTGACATACAACCAAGAGCTGGAAAAACTGAGGAAAATCATAAGAGATCTGCAGCTACTACTCCAGGAGGATGAATAACTGAAAAGAATTTCCCATTCCCACCAGTGCTGCCCTTCCGACAGCCACCCAATTTAAAACACAAGCTAGTGAGAAGCAAGCTCTCAACAGAGACACAAAAAGAAGAGAATGGCACACATCCTTGCAATATATCCAGCTGCAAACTATGCCAAAACATTTCATAGGACCCCACAGTCATTTACAAAGGAAAAATATTCAACATAAAGGAATCCTTCACATGTGCATCTTCCAATGTAGTATATGTCATCCAGTGTAAAAAATGTGACAAAGGGTCTTATATTAGAGAAACAAGCCAGATGCTGAAGAAGAGATTTAATTTACATAGATATCATATGAAAAATGCCAGTGCCAACCAGGATGTTACCTCTGTGGGACAGCACTTTATAAAACCAGAACACCGTACCAATGATTTTATGGTGAGAACCCTGAAAGGAAACTTTAAAACAATACAGGAACGCAAGACATTTGAAGTCAAAATGATTATATATTTTGTCACCCACCAGACAGGACTTAACAAAGATCTGGGTTTTCTATCCCATTATAAACCATGAAATTCCACTGCTTTGTCATATCTCCCTGTCCCTCATCCTCTCAGCCCTCCCTGTCCCTCAACTAACCCACCCCTCTCTCATCCTTTCAGACTGTCACTGAAATACTTTGATGTTTCACTTATGTATTTGCTTATTTTTGATCTGACGAAGGAGGGCTACCTTTGAAAGCTAATCAAAAATGTATTTAGTCCAATAAAAAAGGTATCATCTTATTTTCTTTTCTATGTTTTATTTTATTCTATTTCTATTGATTACCTTAAGAATAAAAATCAAAAGCCAAGTCTGGTGTAAGGGATGCCTTGGTTTAGTCCTTTCTCAGATTTCAGTCTATTTTCTTTCTCTTTTATCTGTTTGGAAGATTAAACAAGTTGTTGCTGATGAAATTTCCAGCAGGATCAAAGTGTACATTTATATACAGACTTTTATTAGAGATCTAATGCATTACTGAAGCATTGCAGCAACAGCGGAGTTCATATTAGAATGGATATATAAAACAAGTTAATGCTAGAATAAGATCACCTAGCAAAGCAGACTTGCAACTACTATGAAGTTACAGCATGTTTACAGCACTCTAATCAATTAGTTTTAGTTCAAACTACCAAGACCAATGTTAACTTTGCATTTGTTTGCCAGGCAAGGTTGTATCACTAATAAATAATTTCTTTTAGAACTCTAGAAGCTGGACAAAGAGAACAGGTCTTAATGTCATACTTCATAAATTTGGAGCGAAAGAAAAATACAACTCTAGGTTACAGTATTTGTGGAATTGTTTTAAAATAATGTTTGATCTAGTTTCTTACTATTTCTTTGTTGTCTTCTACAAAACGGGTAAAGCAGTAGATGGTCCTTTTATCAACACTTGTCATTTTCTCCAGACCAGCTAGAGGTGCGCTGAGTTTAGCATTCTACAGTTTTTCCCAAGTTTCCTGTTAAACCATTAACTGGTGAGCTGCCACCATTTTCTAGACTCCCAGGGAGCGGAGGGATGCCTCCATTCTGAATGGAAGTGCGAAAGGTACACGTGGAGGGGTATAATCAAACGGGACACCCAAGTTTTCATGAGGCGTCCTCGCAGGACGGCTCCATAAAGGGGTGGGGCAACCCATATTATTGAAACAAGATGGGCGTCCATCTTTCATTTCGATAATACGGTCTGGAACGCCCAAATCAGCAAATTTAGGTCGAACTTAGATATGGTCGTCCTTAGGTTGTTTTTGAGATGGTCATCTCCGATTTTCAGTGATAATGGAAACCGAAAATGCCCATCTCAAAAATGACCAAATCCAAGCCATTTGGTTGTGGGAGGAGCCAGCATTTGTAGTGCACTGGTCTCCCTCACATGCCAGGACATCAACTGGGCACCCTAGGGGGCACTTCAGTGGACTTCACAAATTGCTCCCAGCTGCATAGCTCCCTTACCTTGTGTGTTGAGCCCCCCAAAACCCACTCCCCACAACTGTACACCACTACCATAGCCCTTATGGGTGAAGGGGTGCACCTACATGTGGGTACAGTGGGTTTTGGGGGGGTTTGGAGGGCTCAACATTTACTACCACAAGTGTAAGAGGTAGGTGGGGATGGGCCTGGGTCCGCCTGCCTGAAGTGCACTGCACCAAACTGCTCCAGGGACCTGCATACTGCTGTCATAGAGCTGGGTATGACATTTGAGGCTGGCATAGAGGCTGGCAAAAAATGTTTTAAAAGTTTTTTTTGGGTGGGAGAGGGTTGGTGACCACTGGGGGAATAAGGGAAGGTTATCCCCGATTCCCTACGGTAGTCATCTGGTCAGTTCGGGCACCTTTTCAAGGCTTGGTCATGAAAAAAAATGGACCAAGTAAAGTTGGCCAAATGCTCATCAGGGATGCCCTTCTTTTTTCCATTATCGGCCGAGGATGCTCATCTCTTAAGCACGCTCCTGTCCCTCCTTCGGTACACTGCCGACATACCCCCGACGGAAAGCAGTTGAGGACGCCCAAAATCGGCTTTCGATTATGCCGATTTGGGTGACCCTGAGAGAAGGACGCCCATCTCCCGATTTCTGTCAGAAGATGGGCGTCCTTCTCTTTTGATTATGCTCCTGAAAGGCACAGCTCCTCAAGTCGCTTCACTGGCTCCCTATCCGTTTTTGCATCCTGTTCAGACTTCTTCTACTAACCTATAAATATACTCACTCTGCTGCTCCTACTACTACTACTACTTAACATTTCTAGAGCGCTACTAGGGTTACGCAGCACTGTACAATTTAACAAAGAGAGACAGTCCCTGCTCAAAGAGCTTACAATCTCTCCACACTCGTCCTTTCCTACACCCCTTCCCGTGCACTCCGCTCCATGGATAAATCCTTCTTATCTGTTTCCTTCTCCACTACTGCCAACTTCAGACTTCGCGCCTTCTGTCTCACTGCACCCTACGCCTGGAATAAACTTCCTTGGCCACCTTTAAATCTAGACTGAAAGCCCACCTCTTTAACATTGCTTTTGACTCATAACCACTTGTAACCACTCGCCTCCACCTACCCTCCTCTCCTCCTTCCTGTACACATTAATTGATTTGATTTACTTATTTTATTTTTTGTCTATTAGATTGTAAGATCTTTGAGCAGGGACTGTCTTTCTTCTATGTTTGTGCAGCGCTGCGTACGCCTTGTAGCAATATAGAAATGCTAAATAGTAGTAGTAGTAGTGTGAATAACCAACAGCTGCTATTGCCTGGAACACAATGTCCTAGAAGGGACGTAGGGAAGCAGAAGTGAGGACAAAAACAGCTGGGGAACCGGAATCTAAAATTTTATAAAGTAATAACAAGATTTTATAATTGATCCGATGTTCCATGGAGAGCCAATGTGTTACATGATTGAATTTATGGGCTTTGTGAAGCAATTTAACAGTGGCATTTTGAATCAGATGCAGTTGCTTAGTCTCCCTTTGACAAACCCTCCTCCCCCACCCAGGAGGGCAAATATTTCCCTGCAAAATTGTTGATCTGCAAAGCTATATATGATATACTATTGCAGTTCTTTCATACAGTATCGCTGACTCTGGCAGTCTGACCCTCAGTTTCTTTGAAAGAACATGGGGCTCATTTTCAAAAGAGAAAAACGTCCAAAAAGTGTCATAAAGCACCATTTGGATGGATTTCTTCTCAAAACATCCAAATTGGTATTTTTGAAGCCTGTTTTGCAAGCATCCATCTATGCATTTCGTCTGCAGTGCATCCAAATCACAAGGGGGGCATGTCAGGGTGTTTTGAAGGCAGGACTAGGGTGGGATTAGGGCATGCCTAACACTTGCATGTTTTACAGTCATAATGGAACAAAACCAAAATGTGTAGGGTGACGTCTTCAACATTTTGGCCTAGACCTGTTTTTAGAATAAGACACAAAAAGGTGCCCTAAATGACCAGATGGCCACTGTAGGGATTCAGGGATGACACCCCCATACTCTCCCAGTGGGAGTAAATAAAAATAGAACTTGCCAGCCTCTATGATGCTCTCAGATGTTATAGCCAGGCCCATTAGAGGGTAGTGTAGTTGTGGGTGCAGTGTACTGTATACAGGTGAACTCAGACGCATATCTCCTCCGACATGTTACACTTGTGGAGGAAACTGAGATCTCCAAAACTCATCAGAAACCCACTGTACCCACATATAGGTGCCCCCTTCGCCCGTAAGGGCTATTGTAGTGATGTCCAGTTGGGGGTAGTGGGTTTTGGAGGGCTCAGCAGACAAGATAAGGAAGCAATAGTGAGATGTGTACCTGGGAGCATTTTTATGAAGGCCACAGCAGTACCTCCTAGGGTGCCCCATTGCTGTCCTAGGTTGTCTGGGGGACCAGTCTGCTAAAAATGCTGGCCTCACCTACATCCTAATGGCTTGATTTTATACGCTTTTCACTTGTGTGTGTGTGTTTTTTTAATGACCTGAAAAGATATACTCACAGAGCACAAAACCATTTTATAAATGGTATTTTAAAAAAAAAAAGATATTTTGCTTTTTTTTGAAAATGTCCAGTCCAACTTAGACGTCATATCGAAAATGTCCCTTCAAGAATATTTTATTTTTTAAACAAAGCCCTGATATATGGTGGTGGGCTGCTGTTGCAGTTTGATAGCAGTGGTAAATTCACATGACTTCTATGTTACAGAATTCTTTAGAACAATACAGTTCTGTTATAAGAAACTTCTGCCCTGAGAATTTCATCGTGTCCCTAGACCAGAACAATGACCATTATAAACATGTATATAAAACATGCATTTTTGTGAGTGTGAAATATTTATATACAATTATGTATCATAAAGCAAGTTCTCATTGCCCTTAATGAAGTAGAAATAATAAAATTACAATAAGCTTACACAAAACATCTTCCTTTCAAAAGTAATCACTTACCACATTCCTTAACCTCTGCCCCCCCCCCCCCCCCCCCCATCTTCTAAGCACCATAGATTAGTTCTGAATCCCCTTTTAACAATACAAAGTGAAAGAGCTATGGTTTAACAGCCTTTCTACAAGTCTTATAGTCCACATGTTGGAATAGATCTCCAGGAAAGAACTGCAAAGCTCTGCTCTCTTTCTGGTTCCACTAAATACTCTGGGCAAGTTCAAACTCTGTGGCTGGCATTTCATTTAAACGCTGACCATGGCATTCAAAGTTACACCTGATAGTTCTGCGCTGGCTGGTATCTGGATATGAACTCTGAATATCTGGGTATAGTGGTGGCTGCCGCTGTTATCTGGATAACGGCAATCTGACCAGTCTCTGCACAATCTGAATGGCACTGGTGCTGTTATAAGGATTTTCAGTAGCATTATCCAGATAATGCCACAGAAATCTGTGCATGGCCCTGGTCAATGGGACTTATTTGGATGGCAATTGTGCTTCCAGGATAAGTCCGACCCTTTACTTCTAAGTGAATGGGTTGTTTCGTCATTAGCGCACGGCAGTCGCTAGAGTGGCTTAGTAACCAGGGGGGTTAATTTTCAAGTATATGCATGCAATTTGTTTTTCTGTTCAGTTGCTCACAGAAACATGTGCAAAACAAATGGATGCATTGGGCAAGTTCCAGAGTGCCAAGGCTAGTGCAGACATGCCAAAGTCACATGTATTCAGTGCTTTTTTTATGGCGGTACTTGCTGGTATGGAGTACCGACACCTTTTTTTCCCCCTTCCCCACTCACCTGCCCCATCTCCCACGGCCACAAAGCTGCCTTTCCTATGAGCAGCAGAGCCACAGACACAGCATTGTAAGGAGTAGCAGGCTCCAGTGCTAGGACATGCGCTGTTGTCTCTGCCAATCCCCTGCCCCAGAACAGGAAGCTGATATCAGAAGGGCAGATGATTGGCAGAGCCAACAGTGCTTGTCTCAACACTGTAGCCTCGCGCCTTTTTCTTGATTTTCCCGCTGCTGCTGATGGAGTTGCTGGAAGGAGTGAGAGGCGGCAGGGGGAGAAATACTGAATGAGGAGGGTAAGGGACAAGGAGAGAAATACTGGATGGAGAGGAGAGGGGACAAGGGGAGATATACTAGATCAGGAGAGAGGTATATTACAGATTGTGTATTTAACCTACTCATTAGGAGTTTAAATATGCTTGATATTAGAGGGTATGATTTTTTAAGATAATAAGTATATGTGGATGATTGGAGTGAATGATTTTGAATGTGACTGGGGATTTTTTTAGATAACATGGATGATGTAGTAATGATAAGAAATTATGGTATAATAAAGATTTTGTAATAATTTGCAACAGTTGTTGAATATAATAATTCTATATATATATATATATATATATATATATATATATATATATATATATGTGTGTGTGTGTGTGTGTGTGTGTGTGTGTATAACTTCAACTACACCTCATGGGAAAGAAAAGAAAAAGCCTCAAATAGCTCTAAATCTGATCAAGGTCAATATGAGCTTTCAAATCATCAAACCTGGTTTTGGAGGCATCCCAGCCAGCCAGGTTTTCATAATATCCACAATGAATATTCATGAGAGAAATTTGCATGCAGTGCAGGCAGTTCATGCAAATCTATACTGGGACAGACCAAAGGTCCATCAAGCCCAGCATCCTGTTTCCAACAGTGGCCAATCCAGATCCAGATCCCCCAAAAGTACAAAACATTTTATGCTGCTTATCCCATGAATGTTCATTGTGGATATCCTGAAAACCTGACTGGCTGTGATTCCTCCATAACAGGTATGGGAACCACTAATCTAGGCATAAAATACCTTCCCTCCAATATTTCTAATTTCAAATTCACAAAAATACTAGTTGGGTGTGGATATATTCTGGAGATACAGATTCAACTCTGAAGATAAATGTTTTTGTGAATTATAATTTTGAAATTAGAAATATTGGAGGGAATGGTTTTTTATGCCTAGATCAGTAGTTCCTAATGGAGGAATCCCAGCCATTCAGGTTTTCAGGATATCTACAATTAATATTCATGAGAAAGATTTGCATGAACTGTCTCCACTGCATACAGATTTCTCTCAATAATATTCATTGTGGTTATCATGAAAACCTAACTGGCTGGAATGCCTCCAAGACCAGGTTTGGGAGCCACTGGCCTAGATGATTAGAAAGCTCATATTGACCTTGGTCTGATTTAAAGCTATTTGCCCTGCCTCTCAGATGGCTGCACTAACCATTAGGTTACTCCATACAGACATCTACTGTGCCATTTTATAATATCAATAAACAGGTGAGTGTATGGAGATATACGCAACAGATCACAGCTCCAAAGGATCTCCAACAATATTAGATGTCCATATGGCGTAACCTAATGGTTAGTGCAGCTATCTGAGAGGCAGGACAAAGAACACAAGGCTACCAGTTCAAATCCCACTGCAGCCTTTTGTAATTTTCTTTCTTTTTTTTTCTCAACTGTAAGTCCTCCTCGGACACAAAAAAATACCTACTGTGACTTCCCTTACTCCCTCCAGTGGGGAAGTGCTCATTTTTTAACCTGGACGTACTAAGTTATAGACTTGGACTAAATATGGACATCTGTCTTTTTGAATATGGATGTCTTTTCCCCTCTGAAATTGGAATTATACATTAATATTGTGCCCCCCCTCCCCAGTCTTACCCACAACACACCCAAACCATGTCCCCTTGCCATATGGACATACTACAGTTTTAGATGTCCGTGCAATACAGACATCTAAATGCCAGTTTTCAGTTGTCCAAAATGAGAATAGAGCTTTTAAAATAACCACATCATACTAGCCATTGAGCCCGTTAAAACGGGCTACTATTGGAATGGGGGTTTTCCAAGGCCCCCCCCCCCCCCCCGAGGTCGCTGCTGCCCCCTCCCCCCCCCGAGGTCGCCGCTACCGGTACCCCACCCGGAGTCGCCGTCGCCGCCACCCCTCTACCCCCGCCCGGGCCCTCTGTTCGCTATTAATTCAACTTACATCGCCGCAGCACGCAGATCAGCTGAGCTCCCGTCAGCCTGGCCTTCCTTCTCTGCCTGTGTCCCGCCCTCGTGTGACGTACCGTCGGTGAGGGCGGGACACAGGCAGGGAAGGAAGGCCGACCGGAGCTCAGCTGATCTGTGTGCTGCGGCGATGTAAATTGAATTAATTGCAATCAGAGGGCCCGGGCCGGGGGGGGGGGGGGGGTACCAGTGGCGGCGATCTTGGGGGGAGCACAGTTTCCCTCTCTGTCCCGCCCCCGTCATCACGTATTGACGCGGGGGCGGGACAGAGAGGGAAGTCTCTACTGCGCATTTGCGAGTGAGTTCGGTCACTCGCCGTTTATATGTTTGATTTTATATTTCTATAATGTAAGTTGCCTTGAACTATCATTGGAAAGTTATAAATACATTTGATCAAGCAGATGAATAAAACTTATTTTGCACTTAGCAGTTTTCAAAGCGAGAGTGGAGGAGTGGCCTAGTGGTTAGGGTGGTGGACTCTGGTCCTGAGGAGTTGAGTTCAATTCCCACTTCAGGCACAGGCAGCTACTTGTGACTCTGGGCAAGTCAATTAACTCTCCATTACCCCAGGTACACATAAATACCTGTATATAATATGTAAGCCACATTGAGCCTGCTATGAGTGAGAAAGCATGGGGTACAACTGTAAGAAAAAAAAATAAACAATGAGAGAAGCTTCTCTTTGTAAATCTGCACAGAGTATAAACATTAACCTCCTTGTTTACTAAGCTACGCTAGCAGCTGCCTGCATTAATGCCAACCCAGGCCAGTCCTTTTACCCAGCTGCAGTAAATAGGGCCCTGCACTAGCAGTGGGGGCCATTTTTTTTTTACTACGTGTTGCGGCCATTTTTACCACAGTGGGTTACAAAAAGCTGAAAATAGCCATGGCCATGCAGTAAGATTGCTCGTACCACATGGCCATGCGTGGGGAGCACTTACCACCACCCACTGAAGTGGCGGTAAGGGCTCCCGCACTAACCCAGCAGTAATCAGGTAGTGTGCGGTGCAGCCCGATTACTGCTGGATTAGTGCCAGGCTAAAAAATATGGGGCAATTTTCGCTAGCTTGGGAAATGACGCACACTGGGGCTCGAACTACAGCTGGTGCCCACGTTGGGCTGGTGGTAGCTCCAGATTAGCGTGCAGTCAACCTGCATTGGGCTTACCACCGCTTTCTAAAAAGGGCCCCTGGATGGGCTGTGTCGGCATTGCTGCTTGGCAGCTGCTAGCACAGCTTAGTAAACGGGGGGGGGGGGGGGGGGATAAAACTGCCGGTTTAAGTTGAAAATACCTATGCTGCTTGAAAATTGCAAAGGAGACATACCCTATTTAGCAGTAAAGCTGGATAACCATGTTCTCAGAGTGACCAGTGCCATCATATGCATTAATGGCCAGCTGATGAACCTGACCCTTTTCATTCATAGCCAAGGGGAAACCAAGATTAGAGTGTGAGTAATTACTGTCACAATTTCATTAATTATAACAACCTTACATGAGCTAATCTCAATTAAAGCATTTTAGGGGGTCTTTTAATAAAGCTTAGCTTGAGTTATCTGCAACAGGGCCCATAGGAATAAAACGGGCGCTGCTGCAGATAATTCGAGGTAAGCTTTAGTAAAAGACCCCCTTCATGAGACTAGGAAGAAGCACCATTATCAGGGCTGGTGAGTAATGCCCAAATCAATCAATTCCTAGCAGAGAAAAAAATACAGCAAAATGAGGGTAAATCAATACAGGCCCAAGTGTTATCTTTGATCTAAAATCTAGAAGAATAATTTATCAAACTTGCTTGACTTGGTGATGAACTGTTGGAAAGAATATCCCTGATGGTTTTATTAATATAAAAATAGCAGTAGTAGACCTAGAGAGATCAGTTAATGCGTTTCCTGTAACAAAAGACTCGGCTGACAAGAATGCAACAAATTTCCAGGTTTGGCAGTGGTGTGAGTAAAATTGAAAGGCCCTGCATTACAAGGCACATCACAGCTAGGGCTTCTCTTCATAGGTGTTTATAATACTGCTGCAAAGATGTGGAATGATTTACCAACAGATGATAGATTATCTGTGGGTTATTAACAATTTTGAAAATATCTTAAAACTTGGCTGTGAAATAATAATTATACTTTGTATTTTCCCTAGATGTGACTAGGTTCTCTTAGACTTCTTAACTGCATTGAACTTAAGGTATATGTGGGTATAAGAACTGGCAAATGTAGATGTTTATTTTCCAGATAGTTAGGGGCTCTTTCAAGATATAAAAAAAACAAGGCCCGGTATTCAAAGAATTTATGCTCTCAACCTGGTGTAGATCTCAGCACATAGATTTAGGTGCACTGGGCCATATTCTATAACTAGGCCCCTAAATTTTGGAACACCCATGAAATACCCATTTCCTCACCCATAACCACGCCCCTTTTGTGCCTCTGCGTGTTACAGAATATGCTTAGTGAGTTGTGTGCCTAAATTCTAATCAGTGACAATTAGTGCTCATTATTGCTTGTTAAGTTCTGTTATCAGTGCTCATTAGCTTGTTAAGCCAATTAGGTTACATGCGGCGTGTAAATCTAAGGGCACTATATAAAATTTGGGGGAAAGTGGTTCACATCATTTTTCAGTCTCACAGTCAGCGTCGTTGGTTTCCATGCTCCCTCTGCCCCTGTGCAACGACACTGACCGGCACGCGGCACCCCCCCAGCGGCGTGCACCCGGGGCGGACCGCCCCCACCGCCCCCCCTTGGTACACCACTGCAATTAGTATTAAACCAGTTGGTAAATTTTGCAGAAACTTCAAATGTACTGCACCCCTGCCAATCTGGTTTTAGAGAAGGGCATAATACAGAGACACTTATAACTGCACTGTTGAGTGAAGTATATGAATTATTATATAACTGCTACATTTCACTAATGGTATCTCTAGATCTAGCAACGACGTTCGATCTGATTGATCATAGATTCTTACTGCAATGACTAAAAGATATAGGTATCACAGGCACTGTTCTAAATGGTTCTCCTCTTTTTAAAAAAAATAAAATATTTCAGGTAACTTCTAATTCAAATATCTCTTAGACATTTGAATTAAATTGTAATATATCACAGGGCTCTGCCTTCTCTCCTATGTTTAACATACCTATTAGCCCTTTAATTACATTAACACAGGGTTATGGTTTAAGCATATTTTCTTATACAGATGATATTCTGCTAGTTGCCCTTGTTTTTTGGTCAGACACCGAATTTACCAGGGTCGATGAACAGGCTAGTGTCATCTTTAGACCTCCAGAAAGGCAGTTGTGCCAGGTTTCAGCTGGGTAAGGAGAAATATTCGTTCTTACAATCTACTATCTCCTTACCCCTTCGGCGAAGCTCTATTCTTTGGACTGAGACATCAGAGCACTAAGGCCCCCTTTTACTAAGGCGTGCTAATGTTTTTAGCATGCGTTAATATTGTGGGTGCGTTAAACATTAGAGATGCCAATGAATTCCTATGAGCATCTCTAAAGTTTAGCGCACCCACAATTTTAGTGTGTGCTGTGATGAGGTGGGAGAATCCAGGCCCGGTAAGATAAGGTGTGGGGCCACACTACACGTCCCAGAAGGTATTAGGAAGGTGAAGCAGGAAGGTGTACTCAAAAACCTGCCAGGGACTGCACATTGGGGAGGGGGAAGGGAAGAGTAGAGGGAGCAGCCGCTATGGCGATCAAAGTCCAGAAGGGGGAGCATTGATGAGAAGACTCAATTTCCATGGGTCAGAAATCAATACAAGATACCTTCCCCCTGGGAGGGGGTGGGGCAAACTAACCGGTAAGCTGTGAGGGAGCCAGAGTTAATGGAGTTTTTGGAAGAAGGAGAGAGTACAGCATTGCCAGGTTTGAAGGAGCAGTTAGATATGGACGGTGATTGTACTCTGGTGGAGGGTTGCAGAGGGTTGAGGGCAGTGGGTGGTCACAGGAGTCATGTAGCTGTGTAGAGGGAGGTGTACTGCCATCCTGCAACCACTCAAAAGAAAAGACTTTAAAAAACCGAAACCAGGAGGACTGAACTCTGGACTGGGATTTATAAAGGGGGGGAGGGGTTGCTTTTGCTGTGGTTTCTTTTTCTTTTTGATACTGCCTAGGATATTGCCTAAGTGAATGGAACTGTGATAGGGAAGGAGGAGAGAAGAATAAAGAGACTTGAACTAAAAAACTGTGTTGCCTGAAAAGACTGGATGCATGGACTACTGGAGGGAGGATTGGGATTGCTGAAAATCCTGGAGTTTTGGAAACTCAGAAAGGCAAGCCAGCCACCACCCCAGAGGGATTGCGACCAGGTTATTACAGCGCTAAAAAAGCGAGTGCACCTTAGTAAAAGACTCCCTAAGCCCCATCTCCTGATGCCTAAGCATCTGATATCAGATTTACCAGCCCTACCAGAGGGCCAATGAGCAGGTGAGCCTCTCCTGCTGGTGGGCCACACCAAAGGGGCCTTTGTGCGGATCAAGGGAACCAAGGCTCCAGGAATTTTGTGGGTGATGGGGAAAATGTATACTATTACTACTACTTAACATTTCTAGAGCGCTACTAGGGCTACGCAGCGCTGTACAGTTTAACAAAGAAGGACAGGCCCTGCTCGAAGGAGCTTACAATCTAAAGGACAAAATGTCAAGTTGGGGCAGTCAAGATTTCATGAATAGAGATGTAGTGGTTAGGTGCCGAAGGCGACATTGAAGAGGTGGACTTTGAGCAAGGATTTGAAGATGGGCAGGGAGGGGGCCTGGCGTATGGGCTCAGGGAGTTTATTCCAAGCATGGGGTGAGGTGAGGCAGAAAGGGCAGAGCCTGGAGTTGGCGGTGGTGGAGAAGGGTACTGAGAGGAGGGATTTGTCTTGAGAGCGGAGGTTACGGGTAGGAACTTAAGGGGAGATGAGGGTAGAGAGGTAAGGAGGGGCTGCAGAATGTGTAGTATTATATTTTACAAATTTTTGAATTACAATTGTTTAAGTTTGTTGGTTTTTATGGGGTGAGCCCTTGGGTGAGGAGATACTTTTGCCATGACTTGTGTATGTTGTCTTGGCCCAGATGACTCTGTTTCTCCCATCCAGACTACTTTGGGTAATGGGAAGTACTCCATGAGGTCAGTATATCGTGGGCCAAGTTAAAACCAGATTAAGTGTTTGTACTTAGGTATTTTATGGTGTAATAGGATTTCTTATTGATACCAGGGCAAACTTGACTGTTTATCAGTTAGTCATGAAATTGAAGTCACGACAGGCAATGGCAAATATGGACGTTACAATAAATGTTTCAAGGAGGACTTTCGATATTAAGAAACATTGCCTTGTCACACTTAAAACTGAACCAGTAGAATGTATTATGGGTACATTTTTACCAGTGCCAGTTTGGTATACTAATATTAGATCTGTAATTAACAAAGTTGAGTTAATTAGAGAGTTTGTTGCAGATAAACAAATTGGCCGCCTCCTGTTGACTGAGACTTGGTTGAAAGAAACTGATGTGGTAATTGCAAACTCATTATGCCCTTATGGTTATGCTGTTCTTTATGCTGTCAGAAAGCATAAAAAAGGAAGTGGTATTGCGACTATAACAAACTCTTACATGCTGAGCTGGTTGAAGTTAGAGGTGATATTAGTCAAAATAAAAGTACCCCCGGAAGGTTCCTAGTGAGAGCTCTGGTGTCATATAGACCACCAGGAAGTTGGCAAGGGAGTATTGACGATCTTTATTCATTGTTGATACAATCCTCTCAATTTCAGTTTATAGTGATTGCCTCAGATTTTAATTTACACTTGGAGAAATAGAAATCAAACAAAATAAAACATGGAAAAGAAAATAAGATGATACCTTTTTTATTAGACATAACTTAATACATTTCTTGATTAGCTTTTGAAGGTTGCCCTTCTTCGTCAGATCGGAAATAAGCAAATGTGCTAGCTGACAGTGTATATAAGTGAAAACATTCAAGCATTACTATGACAGTCTGACAGGGTGGGAGGATGGGGGTGGGTCAGAGGTATGCATGGGGACATCAAAGTATATCATTGATATTCTAACAGGATGGATGT
Organism: Microcaecilia unicolor; assembly: GCF_901765095.1. Taxonomy (NCBI): domain Eukaryota; kingdom Metazoa; phylum Chordata; class Amphibia; order Gymnophiona; family Siphonopidae; genus Microcaecilia; species Microcaecilia unicolor. Next base: position 116,081,046 of record NC_044033.1, read on the forward strand.
GGATAGGTGAGGGATGGGGTGATCAACAGAGACATACAGCTTTATGGTTTATAATGCGCTAGGAACCCCAGATCCTTGTTAAGTCCTTTCTGTTGGGTGTTAAAATATTCAATCATTCTGACTTCAAAGGTCTTACGTTCTTGTATGGTTTTAAAGTTACCTTTCAGTATTCTTACTGTGAAATCACTGGTACAGTGTCCTGGTTCTGTGAAATGCTGTGAAGTGCTGTGAAGTGGGGTTCCTAGCGCATTATAAACCATAAAGCTGTATGTCTCTGTTGATCACCCCACCCCTCACCTATCCACACCCATCCTGTTAGAATATCAATGATATGCTTTGATGTCCCCATGCATACCTCCGACCCACCCCCATCCTCCCACCCTGTCAGACTGTCATAGTAATACTTGAATGTTTTCACTTATATACACTGTCAGCTAGCACATTTGCTTATTTCCGATCTGACGAAGAAGGGCAACCTTCGAAAGCTAATCAAGAAATGTATTAAGTTATGTCCAATAAAAAAGGTATCATCTTATTTTCTTTTCCATGTTTTATTTTGTTTGATTTCTATTGATAACCTTAAGAGTGGACTAACACGACTACCACACTCCTCCACTTGGAGAAATGAAATTGTACCATTGTAGAGTTGGTGCTCAGTGCACACCATTGTACCTACATCAAGGCACCAAGTTATAGAATTGCCCCCTATTCATTTTTGAGATCACTCCTGTGTTTTGGGTTTTTTTTTTCAAACAATTTTCAAAATTTAGATTAAAACGTTGGTGTAGAAAGTCTCCCTGAAACTATGGAAACTGTATAATACTGTGTACAGGTGGTTGTCGGACGTATTCACTACAATATGTGGTACAATACAACTGTCTTGTCTAAATGTCATTAAAATATCACATAGCACTTTATCTTCTCTTTTTTTCTGAGGAACAAAAGATCTGTTTGTGTTTGTTATTGATTCCAGTGGGCAGTGAGAAATTCTGGGTCTCATTTTCCTCACACACTGCTTTCATTGAATTTGTTCCAGGTCTGTTCATTTCCCAGGGCATGCGTAACTGTTTAAATTCCATGGGAATGGAATGTGTTTTTGGGCACAGAAACATCCAGTCAAGTAGTTTTATAGAACTCAGGAAGCGTGAGCTCTTTTCTTGACATCACTTAAGTCTGACATGCTTGCAGAGGATCAATCGTGTATTGTGTTAGTAATTAAGAGAGAGAGAGAACTTTTCCGAGAGTGTTTTTTTAAGGAACAAACTTGATTTAAAATGAGTACACATACAATGTACTTTAAGAAGGACAAATTCGGTTCTGCATTTAGATTTATTATTTTTAGCCCACTCTTATCCAGGGCGGGTTACAGTAAAACATTCATAAAAATACATTTAAAAAATACAGGAAACCAAAGAACTCAAAAACACATCAAATACAGCATCAATCAGAATTATAAAAGGCCTTAAACAACAAAAAATCTTCCAGGTGTTTCCGAAATGCTAATTTACTGGATTCACATTTAAGCTGCAGTGGCAAACTGTTCCATTCAATGGGACCTCTGATAGAATAAGTACCCAACTTTGTGAATTCTAAATGTACATGTTGTAATGCAGGAATTACAAGCAAATGCTGTTGCTCAGAATGCAAGGTGCGAGATGGCATATATCACTGTACAATAGATTTCAAGTAGTGAGCTGAGTCTTGATAAATAGTTAACTTATACAGTATTTTCCATTGTACCGGTAACTATTTCAAGCTTCAAACAGGGAGTAATATGTTCAAAACGAGAAAGGCCCATCAACAAGCGGACAGAAGAATTCATAACAGTTTGAAGTGCCTGGAGGGAATACTTCAGCAAACCAAGATACACGATGTTGCAGTAATCTAGGCAGCTAGACACCATAGATTGCAAAGCTGTTTTAAAATCAGTCCAAGCCAAAAAGGATTTCAGTTGAGACAGCATTCACAATCTAAATGTAAATGTTGTATCTATCACAATTCCCAAGTTCCTAATCTGTGTTACAATTTTAACAGGTACACCCTTATTTCCAACTGCGAAGGCAGCACCAATGTAGAGTTCAACACAACCCACATTATTTCAGTCTTTGCCACATTCATTTGCAAACAATTCTTCTTCAACCAACCCATTATTGTTTCAAAAATCAACTGCAATCGTGAAATCATGTCAGTATCAGCCTCTGTTACAGGCAAAAAAAAAATTGGATATCATCTGCATAAATCCTGTTAGAGACCTCTACAGATCATAATAAATGACACAAAGGTTGTAAGTACAAATTAAATAGCATAGAGGACAAAACTGACCCTTGTGGTACCCCTGGTGTAAAGTGATAGACATCTGACAACTTGGTATCTAAACATACCATTGCCTTTCATTCATTCAAAAATGAGTGGAATCAATCCAAAACAGTTCCTGCAAGGCCGCATGCAGTGAAGTGGTGCAACAATATCTTGTGATCTATGGTGTCAAAGGCCACTGTTATATCCAGAGAGGCAAAAAAAAAAAAAAACCCAAACATTGATGCCTATCTAGGCCTATCCATATTTCATCCACCATAGCAGCTAGCAAAAGCCCTGCGAAAGCCAAATTGAAAATGGTCTAAGAGGCCATGTTCTTGCAAAAAAACCTGTCAAGTTGATTGTAAACCCCAAGCTTTAAAACTTTTGCCAACACTGGAAGAACCGAAATAGGATGATAGTTTGACAAAACATCTACTCCTGTTTTTTCATTCTTTATGATTGGACGCACTGTTGCCAATTTTAACTCTGGTGGACAATATCCTTCTTTCAAGAACACACTTATCATCTTCACCATTTCAGGAATCCCCTAAAATGCTGCATGGGTTTTAAAATTTCAGGAGATCAAACATGCACCACAGATCCTGTAAAATGACAATGGGATAAATACCTACGCTGACTCACTAACCCCATTAAATTCCTGCCATTCAACCCCTGTTGTGCACTGCATAATTTCCGCTACAGTGTCTCCTGGGAAACTAGCAACTATCTGTGACACCTTCTGCTTAAAAAAATAACAACATGTGTTCATCTGATGAAAATGGAGAAGCTAACTTCAAAGAAGATGATTCTTGCAAAAAAGAATATACAACCTGATATAATTCTTTTGGACGATTAATAGCATCCATGATGTGTTTTCTAAAATATGCCTCCTGCTCATTCCCCTAACTTCACTATATAATCATCTCTCAAATCCATATCTCTGATTTTTTTTTTTTTTGCCACATCCTCTCAGCATACTTTAATTCTCTCCTGTTTCATTTCTTCAGATAACCATGGCACAGATCTACCACTGCCTCTTTGTTTAAGGGCACACAGGTGCAACACCATCAAGAGCTTCTTCCAAGGTAACATTCCAGTGTGAAATCATCTGGGCAAAAGAAACTGAAGATATGTCCCCCAATGTAGATGCCCACTCCTGCACTAACAAATCAGTATCCACCGAAGGTCGCTTACAAGACCACTGAGCGTTACTCAATTTCCAGGTATAGAAGACAGCAACATAGCATGGTCAGTCCATCCCACCATCTGTACATCTATCACAATGTCCGCCACCCATACAGAAGGAACAAAAATCAGATCAAGGATGTGCCCCGCACAATGCGTGGCTACCTTAACAATCTGTTTCAGGGAAGTGCAGACAGTACTTCCAAAATCTGATGAACTGGTTGTATACCTGGTGAAAAGGGGATATTAAAATCTCCCATAATTACTAGAGATATCTACCTGCAAAGATACTAGACACATCAAAAGAGCAGAATAATCCCCTCTGAACAATTGTGGAGGGCAATATAACAAACAAATACAACATATGTTCCCTTTCAGCACCAAAATTGCAGTCTCACAGCATGTCCTTTCAAATATCTTGACAAATTTTAAGGATGCCCAGTAAATCAATAAAATATGAACCCTTCTAGGCACCGCTTATAGAATATGCTTAGGCGGAAATTTATTCCGTGCCAATTTTTAAGGTGCCATATATAGAATCTAGCCTTTGGCTAACTGGTTATCCAGCTTATAATCGAACGAGAAAAACGCCCAAGTTCCGACCTAAATCGGGAGATGGGCGTTTATCTCACAAAAACGAATAACGTGGTATAATCAAAAGCCGAATTTGGGACGCTTTCAACTGCACTCCGTCGCGGATGCGGACAAAGTGGACGGGGGCGTGTCGAAGGCGTGTCGAAGGTGGAACTGGGGCGTGGTTATCACCCGAACAGAGATGGGCGCCCTTCGCCGATAATGGATGCGTTTGTAGCTAGAATTTAGGGCACTTTTCCTGGACCCTGTTTTTTCACGAATAAGGCCCCAAAAAGTGCCCTAAATGACCAGATTACCCCCAGAGGGAATCGGGGATGACCTCCCCTGACTCCCCCAGTGGTCACTAACCCCCTCCCACCACAAAAAAATGATGTTTCACAACTTTTTATTTTCACCCTCAAATGTCATACCCTCCTCCCAGGCAGCAGTATGCAGGTCCCTGGAGCAGTTGTTAGGGGGTGCAGTGGACGTCAGGCAGGTGGACCCAGGCCCATCCCCCCTACCTGTTACAATTGTGCTGCTTAATGCTTATTAGTCGTCCAACCCCCCCAAACCCACTGTACCCACATGTAGGTGCCCCTCTTCACCCCTTAGGGCTATAGTAATGGTGTAGACTTGTGGGCAGTGGGTTTTGAGGGGGATTTGGGGGGCTCAACACACAATGGAAGGGTGCTATGCACCTGGGAGCTCTTTTACCTGTTTTTTTGTTTTTGTAAAAGTGCCCCCTAGGGTGCCCGGTTGGTGTCCTGGCATGTGAGGGGGACCAGTGCACTACGAATCCTGGCCCCTCCCACGAACAAATGCCTTGGATTTATTCGTTTTTGAGCTGGGCACTTTCCTTTTCCATTATTGCTGAAAAGCAAAAACGCCCAGCTCACACATTGGCGAATAAAACATGGGCGTCTATTTTTTATCGATAATACGGTTCGGTCCGCCCCTTCACGGACCCGTTCTCGGAGATTAACGCCCATGGAGATAGGCGTTTCTGTTCCATTATGCCCCTCCACATCACACAATATAACTGGCTATCCATGAATATTCGCGCATTGCCTGCAAAGTTGGCCAGCGCTGAGTATCGACTTGGCTGGTTATGTTTTAACTGACCAAAAATAAACCGGATATTCAATGCCGGTCACCGTAAACAGCCCAGCATTGAATATCTGGGCTCAGCACTGACCGTGGGAGGCAGCCTGACTAACTTTCGTTGTCTTAATATCAGCTCCCTACTCTTTATGCTTGTATAGAAATCTGTAAGGATAGAGCAGGCAGGAAAGGCTCATACCCATTTAAACCCCAATTCATTGGGCCATCACAGTGTGCTGAATATCTCCTGTGACTGCCTTGGCATTTTGTGGTTCACACAGGGTGGTCTGTGAACAGTTGGGGAGGAGCTGTCAGTTATGTGAGCAATGGTGATATTCAGTGCCAGAACTCAGATAGCTAACTGGGCAAGTAGGAACCTGCACAAAAGACTCTCCTAATTTTGCCCAGTTAGCTACATGGGTGCTAGTACTGCTAAGCCAGGTATTTGGACTGTGATCTTACTGCTAATGCTCACCTTAGTATATGCATTATACCAAATGGGGTTTCCTTCTGGAGTTCATAAGAGTTAACATGGATAGGCAATTTATTCAGGTGTGCTTGAAAATTCCTTTTAACCAGGCTTGTGGCACACAAAACAGTGGAAAATATTTTTGTGTGCTTCTGTCACATTTTCTTGATCTTGGACTGAATTTCTAGGTACTAGAGGATATTTTCTCTGTATATATGATTCACTTTCTGTGGGATACTGTTATTGTCAGAGTGATCTGCATGTTTTCTGTGGAGGCGTGAGACAGCTTTTGTTAGAGGATTATAAATACTATCTTTGGGGAGCAGAAGGAGGAAACTGCTGTCTGAGATTCTTCTTGGATGGATGAGACTACTGAATGCCAAAGGTTGTGAGTGCTGGGTACGAAAATGTCATCTTGGAAGGAGGCAAAGAGAATGTTTTCCGAGTCCAGCTGATGTTCACTCTCAAGCAGAAATTGAGAACTAACCTCATTCTAGTGTAGTGATTCTTCACATCTAGCCAGTCATTCATTGCAGGCATCCTGAAAACCTATGCATGAATGCATTTGCAAACAATGGAGGAAGCGCATGCAAACTTACCTCATGCAGATTCATTGCCAATATCTTGAAAGCCAAACTGGCTTGGTGTGTCCCGAAGGCTGGGCTGAGAACCCCTAGAACTAAAATAAAACGGTGCTAGTAGTATGTGAAATATATGTCAATAAACACATGCATGAAAACAGTGTACATTGTCCTAACCTTGGTCTTCCCACTGGTAGTTACAGAGACTCCAGAAATCTTTCACATACATTACCCACCGAAGCTTACTTTCCTCAGAACTCCACTTTTCTACTGCCAGCGATTTTCTGTGACATTGACTTCTCACTGACCTACAAACTCCCTACGTTTATGGTTTCTCCCACAGTGCTACAGCTGGGACCAGCAATTTTGGTCCTTTAAAATGGGTTGATTGCCATAGAATCATGGGAAACTAAGAGCTGAGTTTGAGAGGCCCCCCTCCTCCATCCCTAAGCATTCTTCACCCAGCTCTAATTTTTCCTCTTCCTCTTCTTCCCCCCCCCCCTTCCCGTAATTACCCCTTTCCCTCAGCTCCAAGATCCTTTCTCTCTTCCACATGAATATCTCAGATCTCTCACCCATAGAATGTCCAAAACAAATCCCAAGTAAATTCTAGAAACACACAAGCAACATTGGAAGAGTAATCTTAGACTAGTTCTCAAAATACTTAGACTTCTAACTTTAGGAGTTAGGACCCTAAATTTTCACCGTTGAAAACTGAATAGGGTTGAGTGCTCAAATGTAGCTACTTACTTCCTCCAGTAACCTAATTTTTGAAGCTTAAAAGTGGGCAATCATTTGAGCAAATTTAGGGTGGGGTAAAAGGTAGGATCTTTGCACCCATTTTCCACATTAGCCTCCTCATCGAAGTTCTGAAATTTATGGACACTTTTACTAAGCTGTGTTATGTAGCTAGTGCAGTGGATGTTAGTGCTATGCACCTATGTGCCTAACATGGATAGAGGCAGGAGCTGGCTCTGGCATGGACGGTTCAGAGGCGTGGCCAGCTGTGACAGTTGGTACATGCACATGACTGCCAGTAATGCACCTGCCCTTACTGCCAGCCCAAGACAAGGTGCTAAGTGCACCCACACTTCCCGCAGTCCGACAGTGCAGTACCAGACTTAATAGTATAGATGGTCAGCCTCCATATTATTTCCTCCTTGACACCCCATGATCTGTTCCTCTAAATCACACACCCCACAATGGAACCCCTGACCTCCTCAGGATGTTCCCCCAATCCCCCCAACCAGCTAAATTTGATTCCTCCAATAAGCCCTTAAATCAAAGCCTTAAACCAAAGCCCCATCAAGTTTCCAAGGAAACTTTCCCCTACCCACTTCCTGCCCCACCCACCCCTACCCCTGGAACTTACTCAGAGTTTATCCCTGACAGTCCAGTGGGCCATGACAGGAGCAGTCTCACCTTGTTTGGATCCAGGAATCACAATAGCTGCCATGACCCCTCACAGTACTGGTGTTAAAAAGGGCAACTTTCCATATAAAGAGATTGCAAGAAAATAAACATTTCTGATCAAATCCATGATTTACAATGCTCTAAATTTCTAAGGGAAGACGTAAGACAATCCCCAGTTGTAATGTAATAATAACCCAGAAGAGTGCTTAAATATCTCACTGCTCATAATTTTCTGACTTTGTGCTGTGGAGCCCAATTTTACATAGAATGTGGAGATTGGAATTGAGACGTAATCAGCTCCTGTAGAATTTTAGAAAATGCTCTGTGTTTTCTAAAATATCTGCAGGAGAGTATGTGTATTGACTGGCATGAGCAGCAGAAGCAGCCATTTTAGAAACATACAAGCAGATAAAATGAGCAGCATGATTCTGGTAGCTTCTATGTGGAAGTGGTGCCACTTCCATATGTAACTGCCCCATTTTTACAAACCCACATGTGTAATAGCTGACAAGGAGTAAAACCACAATTTTAATGTGGCTTCGTTTTGGATGTGGAAATAAATAACTTGGGATTGAGGAGAATGACTCCTTAATTTCTGATGTAAAGCCTTGGCTGAAACAAGCACTTTTTAAAAATCTATGTGTTCCACTGATCTGATGAGAAATCTGATGGTTGCCCCCTCCCCATACATGCATATTCCCTTTGTAACATGGGAAATACTCATGTAGATTCCAGTTTTACCCAAGACCTGCCCAGATCATATCCCCTTGAAATAACTGCATGGTATGGATCTTCCATGTTTAAAATTGTGGCGTTCTGAAATCACTATTTACACACGTATGCCACTATTTTCATGTCGAGATGCTTCTAAAATAAGTGTTTTAACCTAGAAATATAAGCAGGGCTGTCGAGGGGGGCAAAATTCCAAGGGCCTGGACTCCAAGGGGGGCCCGACACCATGGTTTCTCTCTCTCTCTCTCTCTCTCTCTCTCTCCTGGGTGATCGCATCCTTACAGGAGCAGGAGAGAGAAAACTCTGGCGCTGGGCCCCCCTTAGAGGCTGGGGAGGAGCAAAAACAGCAGGGCTTTGGGCCAGGGCCTCTGGTTCAGCTAGCTGGGTTCCCCACAAGGCCCAGCCAGCAGAAGAGATCTTTTTCCAGTGCTGCTTTTCACTTTGCCGCATTGCCTGTCAAGCAGCTGCTTTCCCCTCAGGCCGCGCATGCTTGGTTTTGAAACCGAGCATGCGCGATGTGAGAGAAAAAGCAGGGGCAGGGTAGGCAATGTGGCGGAGTGAAAAGCAGCGCTGGAGGAAGACTTCTTCTGCTGGCGGGGCCTCAGGATCCCTGCCAGCCATGGTAATTGGAATTGCAGCAGCAGCGGTGATCCTGGGGGGGGGGGGGGGCGGCGGCAGAGGCAGCGGTCTTGGGGGTTGGCAGTTGCGATGATCCTGGGGGGCGGCGGTGGCCCTGCCCCGGGCCTGGCTCAGTCTCTCGGCAGCCTTGAATATAAAGGTAGATGGCCATGGTCAGCATTTTTAGGGGTGTGGTTATGGACAGGGAAATGGGCGTTCCACGGGCATTCCAAAATTTACATGCATAGTTATAGAATATGGCCCTGTGCACCTAAAGCTACATGCTGGGATTTATTCCACATTTTCTTTGGCTTAAAAGGATGCACGTAGTTTCAGGCACTGGGATATCAACTAAGCGTATTCTATATACCATGCCTAAATCTAGGCGCCGCTTATAGAATACGCTTAGGATTTTTTTAGGCGCCATATATAGAATCCCCCCCAGAAAGTGATCGTCTTTTAGATTGTAAGCTCTTCTGAGCAGGGACCGTCCTTATCCGTTAATTTGTACAGCGCTGCGTAACCCTTGTAGCGCTCTAGAAATGTTAAGTAGTAGTAGTAGTAGTATCTGTATAAAAAATAGGACTGTGTTTTATGTGGCTGTATTTATGTGGTTCTCAGTCACAAACATCAGCTGCTTAAAGGAATGGTTTGATTGGGCAGCTTTCTTTCACTACTCACATGAGCAGCTACCTACTGATCGATTATTTTGAGGATTTACTGGAGATATGAATCATATGACAAGTATGGCCGAAACACGAGTCTTGTCGGGTCTTCTTGGCTGTAATAATTTTTTGGGGGGGATGAATCAATAAAGAGAGTTGGACCCCATCTGAGAGAGGTTCCTTCCTTCCTTTGGGTCTCCTCTACTGTTTTGCACTTACTTGTATTTATGTGGTTACCTTATATGGTTAAGTGCCCACTATACCCACTATGCCCCTGAACATCCACAAAATAGCTGGTTTTGGCTTTGGTGCTAACCGGGTGCATTCAATGGCACTGTCCAGTTAAGTTTCTCTGAATATGCCCGGTTAGCTCCAGACTAACGGTTTAAATCAGTTTGAATATTGACCCCATAGCATTCCTCTATCAGATGTGGACATTGTTTAAGAATACCAGCCTGGAAGCTCAGACCACATAATTTCCACTTAGTAAAAACAAAGTGGAAGAAAGGCCAAACAACAGCTGTCATGGTTAAAAGGTGAGGCAAAAGAGGCTATGAGAGACAAAACATCTTTTAAAACATGGAAAAAGGATCCAAATTTAGAAAGCAGGAAGCGGCAGAAGCACTGCCAAGTTAGATGCAGAGTTTTGATAAGGAAAGCTAAACGGGAATTTAAGAAGCTGGCCACAGAGGCAAAAACTCATAGTAAAAACTTTTTCAAGTGCATTAGAAGCAGAAAGCCTATGAGGGAGTTAGTTAGACCATTAGACTATGAAAGAGTAAAAGGGGCAGAAAGAACAAGATGATAGTGAAGAAACTAATGGATCCTTTTACTAAGGTTTGCTAATAGATTTAGTGAGTGCTAACAATTAGCATGCATTAACCCCTGGATTCTATATAGCGCACCTAGCATTCTGTGCTGAAATCAAAGCATATTCTGTAACAACGTGCGTAACTTAATTGGCTTAACAAGCCAATCAACGCTGTACAGCACTTAACAAGCAATAATGAGCAGTAATTGGCAGTAATTAGAATTTACGTGCACAACTCCCTAAGCGTATTCTGTAATGCACTGTGCCTAAATTTTAATGCGTGCAGCAGTGGCATAGTTAGCTGGAGCCATGGGGGACTGGGTCCCCCAAATTTGCTCTGGGCCCCTGGTTGGCTAGTGGGGGTCCCAAACCCCTGTCAGCCGAAGATTTTGTCCAGCGCTGGTCTGCGATGGTGCTGCTGCATTGCCTGCCCTGCTCTCTCTCTACCTCTCACATCGGGCATGCTCCTTTTAGTGAAATTGAACATGCTCAGTTTCACTAAAAGGAGCATGCTGGATGTGAGGGGAAGAGAGAGCAGGGCAGGCAATGCGATGGTGCTGGAGACCAGTGCTGGATGAAGTCTTCAGCTGGTGGGGGTTGGGGACCCTCCCCAGCCAAGGTATTTGTGGCGGCAGTGCTTTAGCTGGGGGGGGGGTTGGGGACCCCCACCAGCTAAGGTATGTGCGACGGCAGTGCTTTAGCTGGGGGGGGTTGGGGACCCTCTCCAGCCAAGATATGCAGTGGCAGCAGTGGGTGGCGGAGGGGGGGCAGCGAGGTGGCGACGGGGTGTGGTGGTGGTGGTGATCAAAATGTGCCCCACCACCACCTTGGGCTCTGGGCCCCTCCCACCTTGAGGTCTGGCTACGCCCCTGGCATGCAGTCAAAAGAGACATGGTTATGGGCAGGGAAATGAGTATTTCATGGGCATTCCAAAATTTACGTGCATTGTTATAGAATATGGCCCTCTGTGCCTAAATCTATGTGCCGGGATTTAGGATATCAACTAAGCACAATCTATATACCACACCTAAATCTAGGCGCCACTAATGGAATACGCTTAGGCAGAAATGTTTTCCATGTGGATTTTCTAGGCACCGTATATAGAATCTGGCCTTAAATCCATATAAAATGGGCTTTTTAGCAGTTAGAGTGTGCTAATCATTAGTGCACCTTAGTAAAAGGACCCCTAAATTAATTCTTTACTTCATTCTTTACCGAGGAGGATGTAACGGAGCTACCCATGCCAGAAATGATATTTAAATGTGATGATATGGAGGAACTGAAACAAATTTAGGTAAACCTAGAAGATGTAATAAGACAAATCGACAAGCTAAGAAGTGCTAAATTATATGGAATGAATGGTATACACCCCAGAATACTGAAAGAAATCAAAAATGAAATTGCAGATCTGCTATTAGCAACTAACCTATCATTAGAATTATCTCCGGTACTTGAAGATTGGAAAGTGGCCAATATAACTCTGATTTTTTAAAAAAAAAAGGGGTTCCAGAGGTGATCCAGAAAACTCCAGACCACTAAGCCTGATGTCAGTACTGGGTAAAGCATTAGAAACTGTTATAAAGAACAAAACTACCGAACACTTAGACTAACATGGTCAACATGGATGTAGCTAAAGGAAATATTACCTCACCAATTTGCTACATTTTTAAAGGTGTGGATAAAGGTGAGCCAGTTTCTAGATTTTCAGAAAGCTTCTGCCAAAGTCCTTCATGAGAAACTCCTGAGGAAATTGAAAAGCCATGGGGATAGGAGGCAATGTTATGTTCTGCTCAATGTGTGGTGGTGGCCAAAAGAGCAAACAGAATGTTAGGAATTATTAGGAAAGGAATGGAGAATAAAAGAAATACTATTATAATGCCTCTGTATCATTCCATTTTTTTAAATTTAAGATGATCACACCTTCAGTATTATGTACAATTCTGGTTGCTACATCTCAAAAATGATGACGGGATTGGAAAAGGTACAAAGAAGGATGACCAAAATGATTTAGGGGTTGAACAACTCTCATATGAGGAAAGGCTAAAGCAATTAGGGCTCTTCAGCTTGGCAAAGAGATAGCTGAGGGGGCATATGATAAGGTCTACAAAAACCTGAGTGGCGAGTATGGGGTAAAGGGGGAAAAACCACCACGAGGGTGGAGGTACACTAGGATCCTACGCGAAGAAATGCACAAAGCAGGGAGTAGGAAAGGTAAGCTCTTCCAAAACAACCGGAGACGGGTAAATGCATAATGATTTTTAATCTTTCAAAAACGTACAAAGACTAGAGGGTATGTCATAAAGTTACACAGTAATAATTTTAAAACTAATAGGAGAACATATTTTTTTTTCACTCAGTGCATTAATTAAACTCTGGAACTCATTGCCAGAGGGTGTGGCAAAAGCAGTTGGGATAGCTGAGTTTAAAAAAGGTTTGGATTAGTTCCTGGAGTTAAAGCCCATAAACTGTTATTAAGGTAAACCCGGAGAAAGCCACTGCATTGAATCTTGTGATACTTGTGTGCTTAATTGGCCACTGTTAGAAGCAGGATACTGGGCTAGCTGGACCTTTGGTGTGATGCAATATGGCAGTTCTTATGTTCTTACATTCTTATGATGCATTAAGCTATTTGTAGTTACAGAAACTGTAAGGAAAACAAAACACCTTATGTTTACTTTTCTATTTAAAACCAAACAATGTAAGCCTTTATGTTTTAGAATTTCTTGAGTCTTTTGTTCTGCCCCTCTGTGATCTGTCCCGGGTAGTGCTGCCTGCTGGCTCCATTTGTGAGAACAAGCTGATTTGGTCCTGGTTTTATCCAATAACATGCAGGGAGCAGGACTATGCATTTCTTTATTGTAGTAGAACAAAACCAGGACTGAATTAGCATGTCCGTAAAAATAAAAATGCTAAATGAAGCCAATCAGTAGCCCTATATGACTAAATTTATACCTTCCTTATCCAGAGAAGAAGCCAAAGAAAGAAAGGATGTTATAATGCCGTTGTATCGCTCCATGGTGTGACCGCACCTCGAACATTGTGTCCAATTCTGGTTGCCGCATCTCAAAAAAGATATAAAGGAATTGGGAGAAGGTGCAGAGAAGGGCGACGAAAATGATAAAAGGGATGGAACAACTGCCCTATGAGGAAAGGCTGAGAAGGTTAGGGTTCTTCAGCTTGGAGAAAAGGCGGCTGAGGGGTGATATGATAGAAGTCTACAAGATAATGAGTGGAATAGAGCGTACGGATGTGAAGCGTTTGTTTACACTTTCAAACAACAATAGAACCAGGGGACACAAGATGAAGCTAGAATATGGTAGATTTAAAACATACAGGAGAAAGTTTTTCTTTACTCAGTGTGTAGTTGAACTCTGCACCTCCTTGCCAGAGAATGTAGTGACAGCAGCTGGCCTTACGGAGTTTAAAGGGGGTTTGGACAGATTCCTGAGGGAAAAGTCCATTGAACATTATAAATTTTTTTTTTTTTTTTTTTTTGGGGGGGGGGGGGGGGGGGTTGCCAGGTTCTTGAAGCCTGAATTGGCCGCTGTCAGAAGCAGGATGCTGGGCTTGATGGACCATTGGTCTTTTCCCAGTATGGCAGTGCTTATGTTCTTATGTAAAATAATAGTTTGCCTTCAGAGAAATGTCAGTGCTTCCTGCTGAACACCAGGAAACCATTTAGGGCCCGATTCTATATATTTTGTCTAAAATTAACACGCACTAGGTAATTACACCTAAGCGTATTCTAAATACTGCGTGTAAATCTACGTACGGTATTTAGAAAATGCTTAGGCATAGTTAATGTGACTGAATCTATGCACATCCAGTTATGCCAGTGAAAAGCTGGCGTAAATCCCTCTGTGTAGATTTACGCGCACTGGCCCATATTTTATAACAACACGTATAGATTTTGGAATGCCCACAAAACACCCATTTGTACGTCCCCTAACCACACCTTTTTTTACCTGCACACATTAGAATTTAGGGTCCCAGAAAACAACAAGGCAGATGATCTGCAAAATCCAACTTGGAAAACAAACTAGCAGATCAGTATAATATCCAAAAACGTTATTGAAGATACCATATGTCAAACAATTGCCCGACACAGGCCGTGTTTTGCCCAACAATAGGGCTGCGTCAGGGGCTAGTACATAAGTACATAAGTACATAAGTAGTGCCATACTGGGAAAGACCAAAGGTCCATCTAGCCCAGCATCCTGTCACCGACAGTGGCCAATCCAGGTCAAGGGCACCTGGCACGCTCCCCAAACGTAAAAACATTCCAGACAAGTTATACCTAAAAATGCGGAATTTTTCCAAGTCCATTTAATAGCGGTCTATGGACTTGTCCTTTAGGAATCTATCTAACCCCTTTTTAAACTCCGTCAAGCTAACCGCCCGTACCACGTTCTCCGGCAACGAATTCCAGAGTCTAATTACACGTTGGGTGAAGAAAAATTTTCTCCGATTCGTTTTAAATTTACCACACTGTAGCTTCAACTCATGCCCTCTAGTCCTAGTATTTTTGGATAGCGTGAACAGTCGCTTCACATCCACCCGATCCATTCCACTCATTATTTTATACACTTCTATCATATCTCCCCTCAGCCGTCTCTTCTCCAAGCTGAAAAGCCCTAGCCTTCTCAGCCTCTCTTCATAGGAAAGTCGTCCCATCCCCACTATCATTTTCGTCGCCCTTCGCTGTACCTTTTCCAATTCTACTATATCTTTTTTGAGATACGGAGACCAGTACTGAACACAATACTCCAGGTGCGGTCGCACCATGGAGCGATACAACGGCATTATAACATCCGCACACCTGGACTCCATACCCTTCCTAATAACACCCAACATTCTATTCGCTTTCCTAGCCGCAGCAGCACACTGGCAGAAGGTTTCAGCGTATCATCGACGACGACACCCAGATCCCTTTCTTGATCCGTAACTCCTAACGCGGAACCTTGCAAGACGTAGCTATAATTCGGGTTCCTCTTACCCACATGCATCACTTTGCACTTGTCAACATTGAACTTCATCTGCCACTTGCACGCCCATTCTCCCAGTCTCGCAAGGTCCTCCTGTAACTCGTTCACATTCCTCCTGCGACTTGACGACCCTGAATAATTTTGTGTCATCGGCGAATTTAATTACCTCACTAGTTATTCCCATCTCTAGGTCATTTATAAATACATTAAAAAGCAACGGACCCAGCACAGACCCCTGCGGGACCCCACTAACTACCCTCCTCCACTGAGAATACTGGCCACGCAATCCTACTCTCGCTTCCTATCTTTCAACCAGTTCTTAATCCATAATAATACCCTACCTCCGATTCCATGACTCTGCAATTTCTTCAGGAGTCTTTCGTGCGGCACTTTGTCAAACGCCTTCTGAAATCCAGATATACAGTATCAACCGGCTCCCCATTGTCACATGTTTGCTTACCCCCTCAAAAAATGCATTAGATTGGTGAGGGGCAAGACTTCCCTTCACTAAATCCGTGCTGACTTTGTCTCATCAGTCCATGTTTTTGTATATGCTCTGCAATTTTATTCTTAATAATAGCCTCCACCATCTTGCCCGGCACCGACGTCAGACCAACCGGTCTATAATTTCCCGGATCTCCTCTGGAACCTTTCTAAAAATCGGAGTAACATTGGCTACCCTCCAGTCTTCCGGTATTACACTCGATTTTAGGGACAGATTGCATATTTCTAACAGTAGCTCCGCAAGTTCATTTTTTAGTTCTATTAATACTCTGGGATGAATACCATCAGGTCCCGGTGATTTACTACTCTTCAGCTTGCTGAACTGACCCATTACATCCTCCAAGGTTACAGAGAATTTGGTTTAGTTTCTCCGACTCCCCGCTTCAAATATTCTTTCCGGCACCGGTGTCCCCCCCAAATCCTCCTCGGTGAAGACCGAAGCAAAGAATTCATTTAATTTCTCCGCTACGGCTTTGTCCTCCTTGATCGCCCCTTTAACACCATTTTCGTCCAGCGGCCCAACCGACTCTTGGCCGGTTTCCTGCTTTAATGTATCTAAAAAAATTTTTACTATGTATTTTTGCTTCCAACGCTAATTTCTTCTCAAAGTCCTTTTTGCCCTCCTTATCTCCGCTTTGCATTTGGCTTGGCATTCCTTATGATCTATCCTGTTACTTTCAGTTGGTTCTCTTCTCCACTTTCTGAAGGATTGTTTTTTGGCTCTAATGATTTCCTTTATCTTACTGTTTAGCCACGCCGGCTGACGTTTAGTCTTTTTCCCCTTTTTTCTAATACGTGGAATATATTTGTCCTGAACCTCCAGGATGGTGTTTTTAAACAGCATCCACGCCTGATGCAAGTTTTTTACTCTGCGAGCTGCTCCTTTCAGTCTTTTTTTCACCATTTTTCTCATTTTGTCGTAATCACCTTTTCTATAGTTAAACGCTAGCGTACTTGATTTCCTAGTTTCACTTCCTTCAATGCCAATATCAAAACCGATCATATTATGATCACTGTTATCACTGTATCTTTCTTATATAAGAGCGGGTGCAGATTGCATATCAGGACAAGGATAAAAGGAATTTTCTTTTACAGCAGACTATTTACCGATTATCTGGCGTCATAACAGGACACGCTATTTTGTGCTGCTTATACTGTTTTTTTGTAAAAGAAAATTCCGACACAAATCGGGAGATGGCCGGCGATTTCTTAAAAGCGGCAAAATCTGTATAATCAAAAGTGGCATTTTTGACAGCATCACCGCTTTCCCATCGCTTCGCTGGCGAAAGTTCAAAGGGGGCGTGTCGGTAGATTAGCGAAGGTGGGACATGGGCGGGCATGGGAGTGGCTACCAGATGGCCGGCTTTCACTGATAATGGAAAAAAAAAGCGGCTTTACTTGGTCCTTTTATTTTCACGACCAAGCCTCAAAAAGGTGCCCCAACTGACCAGATGACCACTGGAGGGAATGGGGTATGACCTCCCCATACTCCCCCAGTGGTCACCAATCCCCTTCCAAACTAAAAAAATAAAACTAAAAACCTTTTTTGCCAGCCTCAGCCTCAAATGCCGTACCCACCTCCATGACAGCAGAATGTGTTGTATCCTCCGACAGCCTTTCCCTGGTTGCGATGTGGCTCTCAGGTAAGTGTGACACCTTTTCTGTTAGGTGCCCTGCAGAGTCACATTAGCAATGCATTGTGGTGGTGTGTAGGGTACTGGGCTCTACTCCCATGGTGCTTTCCCCCCCTGCTAACTGGGTCAGAGTGTGCCCTGTTTTGTTTCCTGTTGTAGTCCATGCGGTAGTGGCCATTTTTGTAAGCCAGTTTTAGTTCCCTTTCCTGTGTTACCCACGTTAGAGAACATAGTTCTTACCTTGAATGGTGCTGAAAGAGGGCATTGTACACCATTGTGCCAGCTCTGACCTACTGCTAATCTTAGTATCAGGGGACTCTTTGCCAGGGGGGCACAACTTCTGATCTGCAGTTAACTGTGAGTAAATGTGGTTATTTCAAGAAAGGACGTTTTCAGAGAGATTAGTCTTCAGGTGTGAACTGGTGTGCCAAAGTTATAGCAGCAATAAGTCCTAGAGGCTGTATGCAGGTCCCTGGAGCAATTTTAGTGGGTGCAGTACATTTGTGGGTAGTGGGTTTGGGGGGGGGGTTGGGGGGCTCAGCTCCCAAAGTAAGGGAGCTATGCATGTGGGAGCTTTTCTGAAGTCCACCGCAGTGACCCCTAGGGTGGCTGGTTGATGTCCTCGCATGTCAGGGGGGCCAGTGCACTAAAAATGCTGGCTCCTCCCACGGCCAAATGCGTGAATTTGGCCGGGGTTTGAGATGGCCGACATAACTTTCCATTATCGCTGAAAAACAAACCTGGCCATCTCAAACCCGGCAAACTCCACGGTATTTGGCCGGCCTAAACCGTATTATCGAAATAAAGATGGCCAGCCATCTTTTTCAATAATACGGTTCTGGCCAGCTGTAGCGCCGCCACCAACATAGATCGCCGGTGATCTATTTGGCTGGCGACGTTCGATTATGCCCCTCCATGTTACTATGTTTGACTTACAGTATCTTCAATAAAGTTTTTGGATATTATACTGATCTGCTAGTTTGTTTTCCACACATTAGAATTTAGGCACAGTACGTTACAGAATACACTTAGCAACGCGTGTGCGTAAATTATAAATTTTGCCAATTAGTGTTCGTTATTGCTTGTTAAGAGCTCTTAACAACACTTAACAGCTTGTTAAAATAATCTACATGTGTAGTTATAAAATACGCCTAGATTTACACACAGAATCGCATGTAGCTTTAGGCGTGCTATATAGAATCCGGGGGTTAATGGCATGCTGGAATTTATCTTACAATATAATTCATAACTTGGAAGAAACAGTTATATTTATTTTGCAAATAATATTTCAGAGATACTCCAAATATCCCCTGCATATTTGTCCATTAAAGTAAAGTTTGTCTCATGTATTTTTGCTTTTTATTTCCAGAAAATACATGCAAAAAAGGCTTTTCTAAATCCATTGTGTCTTATTTGCATAACACTGAGCTTAGAATGAGACTAGTCTATGCACACATTTAAAATCCTTTTGTGTTACTTTGGAAACTTTAGTATTTTTTGCAGGTATTTAATAGGTTTTCACACACTTTGTTTTTTCTTTGGGGGTGGGAGGATACTAGTCAAAATCAGACAGAAGCGAAGATGCTTGAAGGTCACCTTTAAAATATGCCTTCCAAAAATGTATGATTTTATAAATAAATGAAAAAATACATTTGTGGCTAGATTCAGTAAATGACGCCTAAGTAATATTGACACCAAGAAAACCCTGTGTGGTTTACAGAATACCGTTTAAGAATTATGGTTGTGCAATGAAAATGTGGTGCAAATGCCTGTGCCTAAATTTATGTGCAGAGTACCCTTATTCTGTAATTATGCATTTAACTCAAAACCACGCCCCTGTTCTGTCCATGAAACACTCATGACCGCTAGTGTTAATATTTAGGGCATGCTAAACATTAGCAATGTCCATATGGATGTCGGTAACATGTAGTGCACCCTGAAAATCAACGCGCACTAAAAACACTAGCGTGCCTTAGTAAAAGGCCCCCTTTATGTGCATAACACCCAATTAAATCTAATTAATGCAAATAATTCTTGTTAAAAAGCCAATTATTTGCACTAATTAGCTCATTATTCAATTAAACTGCATGTGCAAATTGGAACAGCGCCTAATTTTGCGCCCACAGTGTTTTGGTGACCTTTATAGAATCAGGAAGTTGATGAAGAATTCAACAAGTGCCTAAGGCAGTCCAATTAACTGTATATTCTCTATGTGTATTCTCTAGAAATATTAAAGGTGTGCTTTGCAGGATTATAAAGCAGTGAAGTGTCTGTGTTTCTCAATGAACATGGAGCTATTTAGACTCCAGGATGCCTGTTTTTAGCTGCATTTTGAAGAAATTCCTGGTGGTTTGCACTTTCCCCAGAAACCAAAGAAGCCAAAGAGGAGCTCTAAGTAAATGTTTTGGACAGGAAACATTAAAATGCAAGAATGTGGCACTCGTTTCTGCTTTTCTATAGCAGATGACCCCAGCCACTGTCCCTGGAAGGCTTGTGTTTGAATTGGCAGAAATGCTTCAGAGTATATTCACCTTAGGCCTCATGCATTAGCCTGCAAATAATTCCCAGGTTAGGATCTATTTTTGTAAAAAAAAAAAAAAAAAAAAAGCAACAGGATACAGATAAGTTCCTGGCTGCAGAATGCTTGCTGCGTTGCTACAGGCAGGAAAGTGATGCATTTCTAGCTGTGGCAATGCATGAACATTTTCTACATCAGTGACTCCATGTGGCAGTGAGAAGATTTAAAGGACCCACATGCCCTAAATCATGAGGTCTCTAATCACTGGTGGGCTAGTGAATTACTCCCCCATCCCCAACTCATGGCATAAATGGTAAAGAAAAGGTCCCCCCCACTGATGTCCCACTCCTTGGGGAAGGGGAGCTCTAATGGCCTGGTGGTCTTCTAACCCTTCCTCAGCCCCAACCCTATGGCTAAAATGTTCAGACCATCCGAGACCTTCCCTTTAACATCACCCCTTTTACTCCACAAAAATCTTTGGCCTTCCAGGGAACCCACCCCCCCCCCCCCCCCCCCCCCCCCCCCCCCCCCTTGATCTTCTGACTCATCCAACTAGCACTTGCTTATTTATTAAGAATATAAGAATAGCTGTTCTAGGTCAGACCAATGGACCATCTAGCCCAGTATTCTGTTTCCAACAGTGGCCAATCCAGATCACAAGTACCTGGCAGAAACCCAAAAAGTAGCAACATTCCATGCTACCAATCCCAGGGCAAGCACTGGCTTCCCCCTCCCCCAATGTTTATCTCAATAGCAGACCATGGACTTTTCCTCCAGGAACTTGTCAAAACCTTTTTTAAACCCAGATATGTTAACTGCTATCCCCACATCCTCTGGCAATGAGTTCCAGAGCTTAACTGTTCTCTGATTGAAAAAATATTTCCTCTTATTTGTTTTTAAAGTATTTCCATAATTTCCATACATTTTCATTGTGTCCCCTGATCTTTGTACTTTGTAGACCTCAATCATATCCCCCCTCAGCCATCTCTTTTCCAAGCTGAAGAACCCTAACCGCCTTTCCTCAAATGAGAGGAGTAATCCACTGACATTGTGCCCACTTTTATCCTCCATTTATAGTTCAATAGGGAAGGCTTGTTAAAATAATCAAGTTTTCATCCCCTCCTCAGTTTAGAGACAATAGCAAACCGAACCTGAAATATAGCATTTTTGTTTGCGTTCAGGCATTTTGTGCTATTTTTCTGTCATGTATTTTTGCAAATTAAATTGTACTAGAGCATGACCTGGTAATGAAAATAGTTCTTATCCTCCATCCCCATGCATTTTGTCCCCATCCCCATGCAGATTTTCACCATCCCACCCCATCCCCACTCATTTAATATAGAAATAAGTCACACATAGCTTGAAGAAAACTATTTATTAAGCCATCATGGAAATGATGAGGTATCGGTTGCTGGAACAGCTAAAAGATACTTTGCAAGCTGATTTAGTTTAGACCAAACCCTTTCTTTGCTCTGCCAAAATGACAAAACATTCCCATAAGTTTCCAAGTCCGTTGAGTAGTTGTTCTTTCAAATCAGGGTGCTGACATTTGTAGGTATTTCTGCTTTAACGCTCCCCATCCCCACAGTAAAAACCATAACCATTATTACAGTAATAGTGTGCAGATTGTCCCCATCTCTATAGAAATTATTGTGGTTACTGTGGTATTATTTTTTTTCCCCACTTACCGTGTCAAATTCTACTTTGTACTTTAGTATATGGGCTTTATTTCTACAGAGATAACTATAGATGCACAAACAATAACAAATCACACATTTGTTCCTGCATTTTTTTTTTGTTACATTTGTACCCCATGCTTTCCCACTCATGGCAGGCTCAATGTGGCTTACATATACAGGTACTTATTTGTACCTGGGGCAATGGAGGGTTAAGTGACTTGCCCAGAATCACAAGGAGCTGCCTATGCCTGAAGTGGGAATTAAACTCAGTTCCCCAGGACCAGAGTCCACCACCCTAACCACTAGGCCACTCCTCTACTCTGTATATTTGTAAATCTGTTTTAGGCCAGCCTCCCCCTCAAAATGTAAGAAGTGTTTTCTGAGAAGCCTAAATACCCAGATCATGCAAGCAACATTACTGTTTAAACATTACACTCGAACAGTAGAGCTGAACACAAATGGTGCTGTTTTTTCTCGGAATTATTTTCTTTTGTCAAAAAATACAGTGGTGATGAACAAAGCATTCATTCGCCTGAATTTGGAGTCCTTATCTTACCTAGGGTTTTTTTTTACTTAGGCGTGCTGGCGTTTTTAGCGTGTGTTAAAATAGGTGTGCGCTAAACGCTAAGGATGCCCACGTATTCCTATGTACAATACTAAAGGCAGTAGATCACTCACTCCTTGGAGTAATTTTTCAAACATTTATATGATAATAAGGGAAGAGTCTCATATAATTACCACGGCCGGTTTCACTTCACCCACGTGGTGAACCTCTGCTCGTGTGTGTTTTTTAATCATAGACTCACCCCCCCCCCCCCACCTATCCTTTATATACAGAACACGGCAACAGGAAGGCAATAAGACAGTCCAGTGCTATGACTCCCCCTTGACAAAGCTTGCATAGCGAAACAGGCACCTGTCGGGGAATAGGAGCACACCGGTGGATACAGATAAGTGTTACTGAGCCGTCAGCACCAATAATATTATTGATTGATTATTGCTGTAAAATATAGAGCAAATTAAGTTCTGCATATAAAGGATAGGTGGGGGGTGAGTCTGTGATTAAAAAACACACACGAGCAGAGGTTCACCGCGTGGGTGAAGTGAAACCGGCCATGGCGATCATATGAGACTCTTCCCTTATAAGTGTTTGAAAAATTACTCCAAGGAGTGATATACTGTCTTTAGTTTTGTATGCAGGATAGTAACAGTAGAGGAGTGCCTGGTATGTATTCCTATGGGCATCTTTAGCATTTAGCGCATGCCTATTTTTAATGCACGCTAAAAACGCCAGCGCACCTAATTAAAAGACCCCCTAAAGCTGTGACGCAACAGCAGCTGGTACCCATTAGTACCCCATCTGATTGGCTATGGGGGTGATTTTTTACACAAAAATTATATTGGAAAATGTATTTTACAAACAATTCTTCCACATGAAGCAACTAAAAATATATGAGAATATTATTTATAATTAAAAAACAATCTTTTATTGAAATATTCTACCTTATATATATATATATATATATATATATATATATATATATATATATAGTATTTTTAATAAAAACTTTACTAATGTAATACATCCCAATTACATAATAAACCGTCAGTCTCATTGTTAATAATATATATGTATAGTGTAATCTCCAAGAAAGATGATACTTATGTACTGATGCAAAATGCATTCCATATTGATGATGAAGTGTGTAGATAAAAATATTGGCCCAGTAACCCACTGTTATGAGAGGATCAATCACAAAAATAAAAACTCCTCTGATACAATAGTAATACTGCATCAGAAATTCTCAATTGTCCAGGTTATCAATAGAAATCAATCAAAATAAAACATGGAAAAGAAAATAAGATGATACCTTTTTTATTGGACATAACTTAATACATTTCTTGATTAGCTTTCGAAGGTTACCCTTCTTCCTCAGATCGGAAATAAGCAAATGTGCTACCTGACAGTGTATATAAGTGAAAACATTCAAGCATTACTATGACAGTCTGACAGGGTGGGAGGATGGAGGTGGGTAGGAGGTATGCATGGGGACATCAAAGCATATCATTGATATTCCGATCTGAGGAAGAAGGGCGACCTTCGAAAGCTAATCAAGAAATGTATTAAGTTATGTCCAATAAAAAAGGTATCATCTTATTTTCTTTTCCATGTTTTATTTTGATTGATTTCTATTGATAACCTTAAGAGTGGACTAACACGGCTACTACACTCCTCAATTGTCCAGAAAACTGCGTTATAGTTCCGACTTGTGTTTTGCTGTAAAATATACAATCTTCTTCATAAAAAAATAAAAGCAAGCTCCAGCACCGCCCACTGAATTGCAGCCACATTTCAACTAGATGATAACTAGTAACATTATTCAAAATCAGCTACGCACGATCTGGTCCCATTCAAATAATGCCATGTCCTGTTCACAGCTCGACACAGTTCTGTGTTTTGCTTCTGAGCGTCTTCAGGAGCCATTCACCTAAATACCATGTAGCAAATTTAGGGGGTCTTTTACTAAAGCTTAACTCGAGTTATCTGCAGCAGGGTCCATTTTATTCCTATGGGCCCTGCTGCAGATAGCTCGAGCTAAGCTTTAGTAAAAGACCCTCCTCCAATTACTTGCAAATTATGGCGAAATCACCATCATGACCTCTCTCTGCATGATGATTTTTTAAAGTCAGTTGTCTGCATATGTTGCCACAAATGTCAGTCATAGAGGGGCATAATCGAACAGAAACGCCTATCTCCATGGGCGTTTATCTCCGAGAACGGGTCCGTGAAGGGGCGGACCCAAGCGTATTTTCGAAAAAATTAGACGTCCATGTTTTATTCGCCAAGTTGTGAGCTGGGCGTTTTTGCTTTTCAGCGATAATGGACAATGAAATCGCCCAGCTCAAAAACGAATAAATCCAAGGCATTTGTTCGTGGGAGGGGCCAGGATTCGTAGTGCACTGGTCCCCCTAACATGCCAGGACACCAACCAGGCACCCTAGGGGGCACTTTTACAAAAACAGAACAAAAGGTATAAGAGCTCCCAGGTGCATAGCACCCTTCCCTTTTGTGTTGAGCCCCCCAAATCCCCCTCAAAACCCACTGCCCACAAGTCTACATCATTACTATAGCCCTAAGGGGTGAAGGGGGGCACCTACTGTACATGTGGGTACAGTGGGTTTGGGGGGGTTGGACGACTAAGCATTAAGCAGCACAATTGTAACAGGTAGGGGGGGATGGGCCTGGGTCCACCTGCCTGAAGTCCACTGCACCCCCTAACAACTGCTCCAGGGACCTGCATACTGCTGCCAGGGAGGTGGGTATGACATTTGAGGGTGAAAATAAAAAGTTGTGAAACATCATTTTTTGTGGTGGGAGGGGGTTTATGACCACTGGGGGAGTCAGGGGAGGTCATCCCCGATTCCCTCCAGTGGTCATCTGGTCATTTAGGGCACTTTTTGGGGCCTTATTCGTGAAAAAACAGGGTCCAGGAAAAGTGCCCTAAATTCTAGCTAAAAACGCATACTTTTGTCCCATTATCTGTGAAATGCGCCCATCTCTGTTCGGCAGATAACCACGCCCCAGTTCCGCCTTCGCCACACCTCTGACACGCCCCCATCAACTTTGTCCGCATCCGCGACGGAGTGCAGTTGAAAACGTCCAAAAATCGGCTTTCGATTATACCGCTTTATTCGGTTTTGTGAGATAAACGCCCATCTCCCGATTTAGGTCGGAACTTGGGCGTTTTTCTCGTTCGATTATAAGCAGGATAGCCTCTTATAAAATACCGACTGGCACAAAAATACACGCCATGGCATAATGGTAGGTACGTTGCCCATAGGTGTATACAGAGGTAGAGTTTGGGTGGAGGGTGGGTGTTTATTGGTTATAAAATTATTTATGTGCATATTTGAATGATCTAGACAGACATGAACATCTGCCCAAAAGCATCTGTAAATGTCCGTTCCTTTGTGCTGGTTATGCTTTATAAATAGTATTTTACAAAGATACATGGAAATCTATGACTTCATCAAATAACACCTATGTGGATGCCTTCTTGCCCTCTTGCAGTGGACACCACCTTCTAAAACTAGCCTTTTGGGGACCATGCAAATACTTGCAAGTTTGAACTGCAAATTGGTTTTCCGTCTACAAAATGAGGGATTGTCCTTGACATGGCAAAGCAAAGCAAGGCAAGCTCTCCTCAGCTCATCTGGTTCACGAAAGCCAGGGAACATGTATGCGGAGTCTTTAAACTGGGACACAGAAGCGCAAGATAGTGTCACAGCTAGACCACAGGCAGTACTGATTGTTGAGACCGCAAATCCTCTGTTAGGCAAAAAGAAGCAATACAAGCACCAAGCCAAACAAGCATGAAAAGATACTCACATTTAGAAGGTAGTAGGGATGTACAGAGGCCAAACATTTACAGTTTATTTGGGTATTTTCTTTTCTCAGATTTTTGGACATTTTTCATTTCTTTCACACATAGCTTTTTAAATGCACCTTAGAGCTGTTTAACACATGCTGATTCACTTAATGTGCATTAATTCATAGTTTAATGTGTATTAAAGTAATTTTTCATTCACTAAAAGGTTTGTGGCATGTTAACAGACCGAATGAGTGCTACCAAGTACACGTGGTTCATTGTAAATTTGGGGGTATTTGTTGTTACTTTACTATTCTATTATACAATCAATAACAATAATTGTTCTTGTTATGTATTTATAACTTCTTGTACTGCCAACAGATGTTCAAAGCATGGAACAAGAATTATCATACATTCAAATATCTAAAAATGGTACAGTACAACATCCGCACCTTCCCCACAAATTATCATATGCAATGTCAGTGCTACAATGAAACAGACATATAGGGCACAATTCTATATAGGGCACATAAAATTAACACGCATTAGGCACATAAATCTACGTGCGGTATTTAGAATACGCTTAGGCATAGTTCATGTGACTAAATCTACATGCGTCCTTTTACACCAATGGAAAGCTGGTGTAAATCTCTGCGCATAGATTTACGTGCACTGGCCTATATTTTATAACAACGCACCTAGATTTTGGAACACCCACAAAACACCCATGGTCTAAGCATGCCACGTTTTGCCTGTGCGCATTAGAATTTAGGCACAGTACATTAAGAATACGTTTAGCGATGTATGCACATAAATTCTAATTTTTCCCAATTAGTGGTCGTTATTGCTTGTTAGAATCTGTTAACAATGCTTAACAGCTTATTAAAACAATCTATGCATGTAGTTATAGAATACACATAGATTTACTCACGGAACCACATGGAACTCTAGGTACGCTATATAGAATCCGGGGGATAATGTATTCTCCTTGCACTTAAAATCTGAGTCAAAGTTAGGAATATTCATTTCTTATATTTGAAAACTATTCAACAGAAAAAAGGCATTTTTTATGTGCCCTTATATATGTTGTCAAGCATGAAAAGCTCAATGGGCTACCAAGAGTGGATTGACAGCCAAACTTTATTGAAGGACCCAACATGGGCCATGTTTCAGTGAAACACCTGCATCAGGGGTCGTCAGTCAGTAATACAGTCTGGATAATATCTCTGTTCTTTCAATATCAGTGGGCAATGCCACCACATATAAGGGTAATTCTCTTAAATGAGAATAAAACACTGTCAAAGCTCTAGAGCAATGATTCCTAAACCTGTCCTGGAGGAACCCTAGCCAGCCAGGTTTTCAGGGTTTCCACAATGAATATGCATGAGATAGATTTGTAGCAAATCATTCGCATGTATATTCATTGTGGATATTCTGAAAATCTGACTGCCTGGGGTCTCCCCAGGACAGGTTTAGGAATCATTGCTCTAGAGTGTCAGGAGAGTAGATTCTCTCACAATCCCTGACATAGGCATTTCGCTGAAACACGGCCCGTGTCAGGTCTTTCAATAAAGTTTTGCTGCCAATCCACTCTTGGTGGTCCATTGTGCTTCCTTTGTTTGGTTTCATTTCCCATGCTTTGGATTCCCTCTCTCCCTCTGCCTTATATATGTTGTGTAATGTTGACGTGGACCCAGTCAGTAAAAAGTAGAAGAGTGAGTAGTATACTGCTATTGATGTGTTTCTACCCTATAATCTGTGCACTTCAGACTTGAATGTCCTGTCACTTATACAATAGAATTTTCTCAGTGATGTTTTATAAGAGATGTTGAACTGGATGCTGAATAAGAAATAGGGGCTTATGTATTAAGCTGCATTAAAATTGACAGGTCACTACCAGGGTCGCAGAGTGACAAAGCCAGGCCCGGGGCAAACAAGAGCCCTGCTGCTGCTGCTGCCCTCTTCCCCCATTTTTGTAAAAATCGAGACCCACCCCTGTATAGCTTTTAAACCAGCAGTTCGTCAGCGTGAGCGAGCACGAGCAACCAGCAACTGATACACACTGCTCCTGCTGGCCCCTCATCCTTCCCTCTGGTGTGTTCATGCCTATGCAGAAACAGGAAATTGTGTACAGCTGTTGTGAGCAATGTGTACCAGTCGCTGGCTGTTCGTGCTTGCTGCCGGCGAAAAACTGGTGTTTTAAAAGTGGGGAGAGAGGGGCCGATTCACCATAGATGATTTATGTTTGTTAAAATAAATTTTGAACATTGGGAACTCTATGTATTTGTTTATGCATTGTTTGAGGGATTTATGCAGTGTTTTCTGTATTATATGACTTTTTAGTTATCCAACAAGTCGGTCCCATTTATGTTGGATAATAGAGACTACTGTATTTGGAAAATGTCTATATGCTGGAAAGGTCAGATTGAAAGGAACATGGCCCCATGCTCAGTGTCTAAAATTAGGTTTTAAGGTTCACCTATGCTTTCCAGCCCAAAGTTCATTGATGAAAGATTATAGCATAACAGCCCCCAGCCCCTCCCCCTCTGACATAACTGCAATATACCCAGCCCAGTGGTTAAATAGCTTTACAATGGAGATTTCACTATCCACACAGCCTGATTCTCTTATAAATGAAGGGGTCAATATTCAAAGTGATTTAACCGGGAGGACAGGCTTCAGCCTGGTTAAATCACCTATGCAGGGCTATTCACTGACACTGGGCAGCATTTAGCCAGATTGTACTGCTGATTATCAGCACTAATCATAGCAAAACCGGCTGTCTGGCACTTATACAGTTACGGCCTAATTCTATAAATGCTACTAAAAATTGTGCGTGTAAATTTGGGTGCACACCCAATTTCTGCACTCAATTTAATTGAATAATAAACCAATTAGCACTGATAAGTTTAGGTGCTGGGATCCATGCGTGGATCCAAAAGGGGGTGTGGCCATGGGAGGGTCATAGGCAGATTGGGGGCATTCCTGCAATTTATGTGCTATAATGGGGGGGGGGAGGGTTAGTTGGTGTAAATCCTCGTGCCTAAAGTTTGGTGCAGGGCCCAGAGCTAAGCAGTATTTTTTAAATGACATCTATCTATCTTTGAGTGCTAACACTTAGCACATTTTTAGTCGGCACCAAGTTTTTGGCGCCAATTATAAAATTGAGTCCCTAATGCCTATGTTCAACATTTACCTGCATGTTAACCAGAAAAATCAGACTGCATAAAGCAGTCCTATCTTTGTCCAGTTTCACTTAGACAATTAAGGCCTCTTTTATCAATCCTGCTAGTGACTCCTGGTGCGATAATGGCAACAAAGCCCATCCACTTTAAATGGGCTCCATTGGCATTGCCGGGCAGGAACCACTAGAGTGGCATGATAAGAGACCCTAAGTGCTGAATATTGCACTTAATTGGATAAGAGAGGGCTAGCCACATATAACCAGATATTCAGTGCCGGTGTCGAGACATAGCTTCGCATTGAATATCTGGGCATAACACCCGCGGTGGCCAAAATTGTGCAGACAAGCACCGGCTGAATATTTACCTACCTTTCCAGTTGACTTGCAACTTGTGATCAAAGAGTGTTCACACCACTTGTTACTAGCAGGAAGAAGGTAGGAGGAATTCTTTTTGTCAGTACAGATAGGGGTGGTTTGGAAGGAACTTGAGTTTGCTTGGGGAGGGTTACTATGAACCTGTGGAGTCCAAGAGGTGTGACTGTAAGGGGGATCAGTTCAGTCTAGGAGTTCCCTTTGCAAGAGAAGGGATTGTGGATTTAACTCACAATTGTTTTTTCAATTGTAGCTCAAGGCACAGTAGGTATTTTTTTGTACATAGAAGGTTCATAAACTGAGGACCCAGTATTCAGTGTTTCTTTAAATACTGGCTGCTGCTTGCTAGGTTATGTCTGGATATTCAGTGTGGCCCCTCTTGGCAATCTTTGGGATACTAGCCCTTGTGCTGTCCTCAGTTAAGCAGACAGTTATGCGAGCGTGCTGCTGACTATTGGCTGTGCCATGTATCTCTCGACTCTACACAGACTCCACCCTTGAACTGCCCTGGTAAAATCGGATAGTACCACGTCGGTTTGAGGTACTCAAGGCCTGCACTCCTACATCCCTGTTTCATAGTTTTATTGGTACATTGTTTAGTTGTGTTTCTCAGCAAAGGTGATTACTTGTACATCACTCATTGTCCGCTCTTGCTAACATCCTAGAAAATATTTACAATCAAATAGTTGAATTTGGCCTTTTTCTTGTGTGTATTGCATATCACATATATGCAGCACCCTGTGGAGACACTGAGTGGATATTGTTCAAAGCCATTTCCATGGATAAAAAAGTCAGTTTTACTCATGGAAATTGTCTTTTTGAAGATTATTCTTGCTATAGGCAGATAAAATTATTCATACCTTCATATATTTGCAAGGCCTTGGAGGCCTTCTGCCTTTTTGTATCTGAAACCCAAATATGATTCTTCCGATTTTGCTCCAAGGTGCAGGGTGACAGCAAAATAGGCTACTTATAGTTTAATCGTACCGGAGCAGACCTATGTGCTTCTGTAAATTATTATGAAATGAACGTTACTGTAGATTTTAATTTTGAAGCAGCTGAAACATTTTTAATCTTGCAAATGTTGTGATCAATTATACTAAAAATAAGTACTTAAAAATATGAAACTTTGCCTTACTGCATACAGTAACTCGAACGCAGGGTATTTTGTTTTCTGGAACTTCAGAAACCTCAAGAGCCACAGTCAAAGTTATGAATAGCAACCGCTGTCTGCAGTACATCTGGTTTCATTAGGAGTTCTATATTTACTCCATCAATAATATCCTGTGGGCAGTATTTTTCAGAGCTGGTTCGGGTCATTGAAAACAAGCTGTTTCTTCGTTTCAAAATGGCTTGAATGAGTAATATATGTTATCTGACATGTGCATCCTATTTCAGCTTTACTGCAGCTCCCAGTATTTAAATTCTGCTCTCGCTCTTGCCTGTGGCTTGATGACAACCATGATTTGTGGGACATTCACCTCTGTGGGCTAACTCTATTAATGAACACGGGGAAGAACAAACTATTTCATTGGTCCCCAACATGGTATTGTGTGATAATACAATAAAATGCTGTTTTTTTTATAGTTTTCAGAGAAAAATATTCTATGAAACCTAGTGAGAAATTTAAGACACTGGGAGAGCAGGGGGAGGTCAATATTTACACTCCATAGTCATTATTTTTAAAAAATGCTGGCAGCAGTGTTTAAATAATTCATATATATCGAGTGCTTCCATATATATGGAGTAATTCTATAAAAGTCATCTACAGTTGGGTGCTACAATGCAGGACGCAAATTCTATAAAGGCATCTGGTCACCCAGTTTCCATTTTAGAATAGGGCATAAGTCGGCATTTGCATGTCAACGTGTAGGCGATATCACGTATACAATGTAAAAGGCAGGAGTAAAGTTATATAATATTCTCTAAATTGTGCACATAAACCCTCAGATTCTATATATCACGCTTAGAGATCCACGCCGAAATCCAAACATATTCTATAACAATGCGCGTAACTGAATTGGCTTAACAAGCTAATCAGCGTTGATAATAGCTCTTAACAAGCAATAATGAGCACTCATTAGTAATCATTAGAATTTACACACACAACTCACTAAGCACATTCTGTCATGCAGTGTGCCTATCTTCTAATGTGGACAGGCAAAAAGAGGTATGGTTATAGGCAGGGAAATGGGTGTTTTGTGGGCATTCCGAAATTTACACGCGCTACCTCTGAATTATTGATCAACATCTCATTTGTTTGCATCGTCCACTCAGACTGAAAGAACAATTGCTTTTATCCCCACTGTTCTACAAGGGAATTCAAATTCAGAAGATTTTTAACTCACTCTTCAGGAATTTCATTATGGAACTCACTCCCTCTGGCATGAGGTTAGAGACTAACTACCTCAGCTTCCGGAAGAGGCTAAAGACTGGTACATAACAACCATTACCCCTAGTTCCCAATGAACTATAGAACTCTTATATGAAACAACTACCCACTCTCACCCTATGGTGTTAAAGCGTAGGTTAGATAACATGATATCTAACCAACAAGATTGTATTCACCTAGTGTCCCACTTACAATATTGTACCAACTGTATCTAACCAAAAAAACTGTATTCACCCAGTGTCCTACTCATAAAATTTTGTAACAACCTCTGACCCACTGATGATGTAAACCTCACTGAACCCTAAACAGGGAATATTAGCGGTGTACTACTTGAATTGAATTGAACTTTTATCCCCCTAGCTAAGACCAGATACTCATTTACTGACCAAAAGTGGATGGATGCCTGAGTTGGCCAGAGGTCAGTTACTTGACAGATATCCCAGTGTAGGTTTCAAACTCAGGTCATGGGTGCAGTAGGTAAGCAACCTACTGATTGCACCACAGGGCCTCTTCTACCATAGTTAAAGCAAAGTATAAATGTATAATTTGTTTATCAGATGATGAAAACGTATCCCCTGAGATTTGCACCTGCTTTCTCTGTGACTAGTTTTTCAGCACAAAATACTGCATGCAGTTTGATCACATCTGCATCTGTTAATCTTCTCTCTACCCCCAGGAAAACTTCCAGGGTTTGCAGAATTCTTGTTCAGCAGTGTGCATTTTTTTTAACCTCAGAACATTCAGTCAATATTTAAAGCAGCCATTTCTGTGAATTAATTTTTTTAATTAATTCATGAAATAGCTTTGAATATATCTATCCTTTGTTGACTGGCTAGATCAAGGTACATTTTCAGCCAAAACTATGGCAGGCTAGATTTAACTGATCATCAACTTCTTAGCTAACCAATATTTGACCAGTTGTTAGAATCCCACTGGTCGATATTTAGTCCTCTGTGTTTACCATTTTTTTTAAACGCTGACTGCCGTGGGTATAATTAGCCTCAGATATTAAATGCCCAGCCATGTCCATACACAGGCACTGAATAACAGGTATTAATTCCTAGTGAGCTGGCCACCAGATCTTATACAGGTCCCAGCCAATATTCAGCCAGGATCAGCATAAGACGCCGCATGAGAGATGCAGAAGCCCTCTGCTCCTCTGATTTCCCTTACCTTTTGTCACCAAAACCATGAATTTCTGCAAATTTTCCATGGTCCCCATCCCTGTGCACACTTCTGTCCCATATGGCAGAAGAAGTTGGTAAGGATATTCAGGGGCACTATCCAGATAATACCGAATACCCTGGACAGCAGCACTTATGCAGATAGCAGGTGAATATTGAGCTGTACGTTTTCTACCAGAGGCAATGGAGGGTTAGCCCAGAGCCAGCTCAAGGGATAGTAGTGCCCTGAGCCAACTTGTTTTGTTGGTGACCCCCTCCCCATCGCATCGCATCTGGGGCACCTTCTCCTCCGCCCCCCTCCCCAGTGGGTTCAGCATTTTCCCTCCCTTGGGCCAGCATCTCTTTTCCCCACAGGAAATTGTATCAGAGGAGGCAGGCACTGTTGCCAAGGTTGCAGTTTTCCTGCCCAATTGGCCGGCTTTCCGCGACCTGCTGCGGGAAATTTTTGCGGGTTGCGATGGGCGTGGTTAGTGACAGGGGCAGGGTTAGTGACGTAGGTGGGGTTAGTGATGTTGTGGGTGGGGTTAGTGATATCGTGGGTGGAGCTGATGATGGCAGGGGCGGGGTGATGATGGCGGGGGCGGGGTGATGACGGTGGGGGTGGGGTTTTGTGTGGGAAATTTTTTTTCAATCTGTCAACCCTGGAAGCAGGATGTAGCAGAGGGAAGAATCAGGGGCTGGCCAAAGGCAGCCTGTCATGCTTCTGCTGCTGCCACTTGCTACTGATGTAAATTTTACAGGACTGCAGAAGAGTGAGAAAGGTGAGGGGGTAGTGCCAGACCTGCAGGGAGGGGGAAGAGAGAAGGGGAGAGGCTGGTCTGGGAGAGGGAGGGAGAAGAAAAGGTTTAGGTAAGATCAGAGGCTATGAAAAGTTTGCGCTCTTATTCACCAGCAGCCTGGGCCAGAGCCACACCTGGTCCAATAGTTAAGCCATCCCTAAATGGCGCTCAAAACTGCACACACAAATTTGGGTGTGCGCCCAATTTATTCAAGTAATTTAATTGAGTAGCAAGCCAATTAGTGGCAAACAATCAATTATTGGCACTAATTGGGAATAATTAGAATTTACACATACATCTTGCTAGGCACTGTTCTGTAAAGATGAGTGTGTACATTTTTTTAGCTTGCAAGTGAAAATGGGGCATGGCAATGGGAAGGGTATGGATGAGTTAGGGGTGTTTACTAAAGATGTGCACAGTATTATAGAATACAGGAGATCCACACCTAATTTAGGCACAAAAATTTACACCAGGTTTCAGTTGGTGTAAATCCCTACACCCATAATTGGGAGCGGATCCCAGCACTAAAGTGCTATTCTATAAACAGTGCCCAACTCAGAGAGACATTTATAGGATAACACTTAGCATCCATTTTTTTTGGCGCCCAAATTTGGGCATCATTTACTGAGGTTCCCTTTTATAAAGCATTGGTAAGCCCAATGCAGGCTTACCGTATGCTAATCCGGAACTACTACTGGCCCAACTTGGCCACCGGCGGTAGTTCTGCCTTGAGTGTGCGCCATTTCCAAATTTTGTATTTTATAGCAGGGCGCTAAGCTGGTGGTATTCAGGCATCTCTGCACGCTACTCAGTTACCGCTGGATTGCTGTGGGAGCCCTTACACCACCTCAGTGGGTGGCGGTAAGTGCCCCCCATACACACACACACACACACACACGGCCACATGGTAAGAGTAATCCTACCACATGGTCATTTTTTTAGGGGCTTTTTACCCGCTGCGGTAAAAAGGGCCCTGCTGCATGCGATAAACGGCCCCTGCTGCTAAAAGGCCCTTTTTCCCGCATCTCAGTAAAAGGACCCCTGAATCTAGTCCTATGTGACTTGTACAAGATCACAAGAAGTGGTAGCTGGATGTGAGCCTGGTTTCCCTAATTCTAAAGCCATCCTTTAACCATTACAGACAAATAGCTGGGGTGGCTAGTTTGAGGGCAAATTATATGTAAAGTTGAATAATGTATGTGGAACTAGTTTTCGTTACCAGGTGTGCAAGAAGTTACAAACTATGCTACAAACTAGATTAGCAGCTCAGTTTAATTGAGGGCTAAATTTTCAGCTGGATGCAAAACTACAAGGGTTTTTTGCATATGGCATGCAAATGATGACAAAACAAACATGGTTAATATATATTCACTGCCTAGACAGTGTTTGCATTTCAACACTAGCATGCCTGACTCATGAGAGATCTTCAGTAAGATGAAACCTTGTAAAAAGAATTGAGGGGTATCATTTTTCACTTTTGTGCTGTCCACATTTAAGGAAGGTATTCAGTTTTGCTCCTTTGAAATGCATGTCTTTAAGTACTAACAGAGTAGAATGAAATGCATTTCAGAAATAAATAAAAAAAATACCTTGTTTTAAATCTATGTGTACATAAGTACATAAGTAGTGCCATACTGGGAAAGACCAAAGGTCCATCTAGCCCAGCATCCTGTCACCGACAGTGGCCAATCCAGGTCAAGGGCACCTGGCACGCTCCCCAAACGTAAAAACATTCCAGACAAGTTATACCTAAAAATGCGGAATTTTTCCAAGTCCATTTAATAGCGGTCTATGGACTTGTCCTTTAGGAATCTATCTAACCCCTTTTTAAACTCCGTCAAGCTAACCGCCCGTACCACGTTCTCCGGCAACGAATTCCAGAGTCTAATTACACGTTGGGTGAAGAAAAATTTTCTCCGATTCGTTTTAAATTTACCACACTGTAGCTTCAACTCATGCCCTCTAGTCCTAGTATTTTTGGATAGCGTGAACAGTCGCTTCACATCCACCCGATCCATTCCACTCATTATTTTATACACTTCTATCATATCTCCCCTCAGCCGTCTCTTCTCCAAGCTGAAAAGCCCTAGCCTTCTCAGCCTCTCTTCATAGGAAAGTCGTCCCATCCCCACTATCATTTTCGTCGCCCTTCGCTGTACCTTTTCCAATTCTACTATATCTTTTTTGAGATACGGAGACCAGTACTGAACACAATACTCCAGGTGCGGTCGCACCATGGAGCGATACAACGGCATTATAACATCCGCACACCTGGACTCCATACCCTTCCTAATAACACCCAACATTCTATTCGCTTTCCTAGCCGCAGCAGCACACTGAGCAGAAGGTTTCAGCGTATCATCGACGACGACACCCAGATCCCTTTCTTGATCCGTAACTCCTAATGCGGAACCTTGCAAGACGTAGCTATAATTCGGGTTCCTCTTACCCACATGCATCACTTTGCACTTGTCAACATTGAACTTCATCTGCCACTTGCACGCCCAATCTCCCAGTCTCGCAAGGTCCTCCTGTAATCGTTCACATTCCTCCTGCGACTTGACGACCCTGAATAATTTTGTGTCATCGGCGAATTTAATTACCTCACTAGTTATTCCCATCTCTAGGTCATTTATAAATACATTAAAAAGCAACGGACCCAGCACAGACCCCTGCGGGACCCCACTAACTACCCTCCTCCACTGAGAATACTGTCCACGCAATCCTACTCTCTGCTTCCTATCTTTCAACCAGTTCTTAATCCATTGGTTCATTGAATGTTAGTCTCTCTCTTTTGATGGACTCTGCCACACTAATGTGCATTCTTGAGATAACGGGCTTTTCGGGCCAGATTCAGTAAATAATGGCCAAAGTTAGGCGCCGGGGAAGAATTCCCCACTTTGCATTATTCTATAAAGGCTGCTTAGCCTGAAGCACATAGCACAGATTTCCATGTCTGCTGAAATCTGGTATAATTCTTGGCACACAAGTTGGGCACATAACCCTGGTACTCTATAACACTGTGCTTACATTTTGGGAATGCCCCTCCCCTGGCCACGCCCCTTTTAATTTGTGTGTAAAATCATTTAGGCACGTAAAGTTATAGAATAACACACAGGCAGATCCATGCACAAATCCTAATTTATTGTTAACAGATTATTAATGGGTCCTTTTACTAAGCGGCGGTAAAAGGGGGCCTGTGCTGGCATCAGCGCATGTTTTTGATGTGTGCCAAGGCCCCCTTTTACCGCAGCAGGTAAAAGGCTGTCTTTTTGCTGGAAAAGAAATGGCTGTGCAGTAAGTGAACCACTTGCCATGCGGCCATTTCAAGGAGCTGCGCTTACCACCACCCATTGAGGTAAGGGCTCCCACGGTAACTGGGTAAGCACCGGCACTACAAAAATAGAAATAATTTTGTAGTGCCGAAAATGGCACATGCTGGGGGTGGAGACTACCACCAGGCTCCTGCGGTAGCCCAGCAGTAGTTCTGGATTGGCGCATGACAAGCCTGTTGCTTCGCACCAACCCTTTAGTAAAAGGGCCTCTAACTGAAATCTGTGCCCAAATTTGGGTGTTCAATTATGGTCGCTGCATCTCAAAAAAAATATAGTGGAATTAGAAAAGGTGCAGAGAAGGGCAATGAAAATGATAAAGGGGATGGGATGACTTCCCTATGAGGAAGGCTAAAGAGGCTAGGGCTCTTCAGCTTGGAGAAAAGGCAGCTGAGGGGAGATATGATAGAGGTCTATAAAATAATGAGTGTAGTTGAACAGGTAGAAGTGAAGCGTCCGTTTACGCTTTCCAAAAATACTAGGACTAGGGGGCATGCGATGAAGCTACAATGTAGTAAATTTAAAATGAATCAGAGAAAATGTTTCTTCACTCAACATGTAATTAAACTCTGGAATTCGTTGCCAGAGAATGTGGTAAAGGCGGTTAGCTTAGCAGAGTTTAAAAAAGGTTTGGACGGCTTCCTAAAGGAAAAGTCCATAGACCATTATTAAATAGACTTGAGGAAAATCCACTATTTCTGGGATAAGCAGTATAAAATATTTTGTACTTTTTGGGGATCTTGCCAGGTATTTGTGACCTGGATTGGCCACTGTTGGAAACAGGATGCTGGGCTTGATGGACCTTTGGTCTTTCTCAGTATGGCAATACTTATGTACTTATGGTGATGTCTATAGATGTTTATAGAATCCAGGGGATTATGCTTATGACTGTTAATTTTTTGCATAGACAGAAAGTAAGAAATGGGACCCTTTTATACCATATAGCATTGACTGGTGTATAGTCTATGAATATGTCCTAATATATTTATGAAAATCCCATATTAGATGGAAATAATTGATCCTATGATGCTTTCGCATCTTCCAATATTGTAAATGTTATACAAGTTAGAAATGTATGCTCTACCACTTTCTTGCCAAGTAGATATATTAATGCATTCCATTTGTTTTGTTTTTAATCTGAGGTAAATTTAACTAGAACTCTAGAAGTGTACTGTACATAACTGATAGTGTATTCCCTGGGCTGGTGCACAGGTAGTTTACAAGTAAGGGAATGTTGTGTCCATAGCTTCTTTCCCCACCAACACCCCCCCCCCCCCCCCCCCCCAGTTTCCTATAGTGTCTGATTCTCCCCTGCCCCAAATTACCTCTTTGACTTAACTCACCTATAACTCACCCATCAAAAAGGTCTTATTTCTCCCACCTGCCAAAACCCATCTAGCTTCCACCTCTTCATATATTGTGCAGTTCACTGTATGAAGCAACAGATCTGCCATTTTGAGAAGGGTTGATGAACCAGCAGAAGACCACTTCCCTGGTCTTAGTGTGGGGGATGGAGAGGCAGAAAGACTCGACACTTTGAGAGGTTGCGAGGGGTTGCCTTTTTTAAGGATATTGGACAGTTTTATCCCAGTCTACTTTTGAATTCTTATAAGACCTGAATGGGCAGTGTTTGGGAGCCATTACATAGAACTCTGTACTGTGCTAAAACTGTTTTTAGTGGTAAATCATGAATCTTTCCAGGACTGGTCTTAGGTAGGGATGATGGGAGCGGTTGCACAGGGCTCCGCACCTCCAGGGGCCCAGCGGCGCTCCCTCCCGCTCCCTGCCATTCCCGTGATCTGACTCCTTGCCTCCCCTCCCTCGAGCCGCAGGGTGCCCTCCTGGCACATACCCGAAGCCACTCTGGTGGTCTGGTGGAGTCTTTGGGGCAGGAAAGATCCCCAGTCTTTCCTGCCTGCTGCCAGCGCTGACCTCCTTGTTGCCGCATTGCTCTTTAAAATTGGCTACCAAGACTTCCAGTGACGACCTCGCAAGACTTCTGCTGAAGTCTTGTGAGGTCGCTGTTGGAAGTCTCAGCAGCCATTTTAAAGAAGATGCGGCAGCAAGAGGGTCAGCGCAAGCAGCGAGCAGGAAAGACTGGGGATCTTTCCTGCCCCGAAGACTCCACTAGACCACTAGGGTGGCTTCAGGTACGTGCCAGGAGGGCACCCTGCGGCTCGGGGGAGTGGGGAGGAGGTCTGGAATAGGCAGGTGGGAGGGGAGGGGAGGGGAGGATACTGTAAAAAAAAATCAAGATAATATCTGTGTCATTTGGAGGGGCTGGTTAAAGGGATACCCTAGTACTATTATATTTGTGCAGAACATTTTTTTCTCCTGGTAAGGGGCCACTAAACAGACATCATGTTATGAGAATTAGGTGCTCAATATTCAGAGTTTCTATCTACTTACTTACTTACTTATTTAAGGCATTTTATCCCACAATAAACATGAATTACATTAAACCTGGGAGCATTTAAAATCTTTTTTTTCCTGTGCCTACACAGGAAAGATATCTTGTTAACAAGGGGTGGGGCTAGGTGGGGGCAGGGCTAGGTAGGATTGGGGGGCCCACCAAACTGGTCTGCACAGGGCCTCACAATTGCTAAGACCGGCCCTGAATCTTTCCATTAAGGATTTGCGTCTTTGGTGCATAGTGGCACAAAACTCTTGCTTGGAAGAGCCCAGTGAAAGCTGTGCTTTAAGAAAAGTGCAAAGATACAATACAATATAATACAATACAAGTGAGGTCTTATATACCGCTAATATCCCTAGATAGAGTTCAGTGTGGTTTACATGGATTAGATTACAGTGACAATGGATAGCAAGGAAACAGTCCTGATGAAGAAGGTGAGTTAGGTGTCACGAGTTTTTAACTTCCTACTGAAACGGAGGTAGTCATTCTCAGATCTAATTCTGACAATGCTTCTGAAATCTCAGACTTCAATCAAAAGCTTATTGCAGTCACAAAGTGGCTTCAAGACCAAAAAACAGTTCTGAACCCTTCTAAATCTAAAGTAATCACTTTTTCCGCTAATTCACCCACCCCCTTGCCCACACCTGTAGTCATTTCAGGAACCCAGATTCCTCAAGTAAATACAATATCCTGCTTATAATCGAAAGAGAAAAACACCTATATTGTGACCCAAATCGGGAGATGGGTGTCTTTCTCCCTTGGATGCTCAAATCGGTATAATCGAAAGCCGATTTTGGGCGTTTCCAACTGCAATCCATCACGGAAACAGGTAAAGTTGACAGGGGCGTGTCGGAGGCGTGGTGAAGGCGGAACTGGGACGTGGTTATCGGCCGAGGAGAGATGGGCGTCTTTAGCTGATAATCGGGAAAAAAAGGCGTTTTTACCGCGATTTTGGGTCACTTTTTTTGGACCCCGTTTTTTCACAAACAAGTCCCAAAAAAGTGCCCCAACTGCCCAGATGACCACTGGAGGGAATCGGGGATGACCTCCCCGGACTCCCCCAGTGGTCACTAACCCCCTCCCACCAAAAAAAAAACACTTTAAAAACTTTTTTTCCAGCCTCTATGCCAGCCTCAAGTGCCATACCCACCTCTAATGTGTTCTATCCTGTGACAGCCTTTCCCTGGTTCTGATGTGGCTCTCGGGTGAGTGTGACACCTTTTCTGTTATGCGCACTGCAGAGTCACATCAGCAATGCATTGTGGTGGGTGTAGGGTATTGGGCTCCGTGATTCCACTAGCTTGTGGCAAATGCTCACGATGTTGGTAGTTGGTAGGCTCTACTCCCATGGTGCTTTTCCCCCTGCTTACTGGGTCAGAGTGTGCCCTGTTTTGTTTCCGGTAGTCCATGAGGTAGTGGCCGTTTTTGTAAGCCAGTTTTAGATCCCTTTCACGTGTTAGCCACGTTAGAGAACATAGTTCTTCCCTTGAATGTGGCTGAAAGAGGGCATTGCACAGCATTCTGCCAGCTCTGACCTACTGCTAATCTCAGTACCAGCGAGACTCATTGCCAGTGGGGCACAACCTCTGATCTGCAGTAAACTGTGAGTAAGCGTGCTTATTCCAATAAAGGACGTTTTCAGAGAGATTAGTCTTCAGGTGTCAACTGGTGTGCCAATGTTATATAGCAGCAACAAGTCCTAGAGGCCTGCATGTATGCAGGTCCCTGGAGCACTTTTAGTGGGTACCGCAGTGCACTTCAGCCAGGTAGATCCAGGCCCCCCCCCTACCTGTAACACTAGTGCTGGTAAATGGGAGGTCTCCAAAACCCACTGTACCCACATGTAGGTGCCCCCTTCACCCCTAAGTGCTATGGTAGTGTTGTACATTTGTGGGTAGTGGGTTTTGGGGGAGGGGGTTGGGTGCTCAGCACCCGTGGTAAGGGAGCTATGCATGTGGGAGCTGTTTCTGAAGTCCACCGCAGTGACCTCTAGGGTGCCCAGTTGGTGTCCTGGCATATCAGAGGGGCCAGTGTACTACAAATCCTGGCCCCTCCCATGACCAAATGGCTCGGATTAGGATGTTTTTGAGCTGGGCGTTTTTAGTTTCCATTATCGCTAAAAAAAACAAACGCCCAGCTGAAAAACGTCCAATTTTTTGAAAATACAGTCTGTCCCGCCTCTTCACGTACCCGTTTTTGGACATAGACACCCATGGAGATAGGCGTTCGCGTTCGATTATGCCCCTCCACGTATCCTAGGAGTTTCACTTGATTCAAAACTCTCCTTCCATCCACAAATTTCCAAAGTGGTTTGAAACTGTCTATAAACTGTGTCTAATTTGATCCATACAATCATTAATCTTCTCTCCCTCACTAAACAGATTAATCCATTCATCATAACACAGCTAGACTACTGCAATTCTCTCTATAGAGGAATTAGAACTAAAGATTTACATCAATTACAAATCATTCAAAATGCAACTATTCAACTCATTACAAAGATTAGGAAATACGATCACGCGGTAGCCGAGCAGTAGTTCCAAATTGATGCACATTGAACGTGCGTTGGCGCCTACACGCCTTAGTAAAAGGGCCCCTAAATTAACTCTCTATCAGTCCTACTACTGACAATGGCCAGCAGTCTGGATAAGTGCCACTCACTGTGACCATAATGCTCTGCAATGGCAAAAGGAGGCAAGAGCTTCAGCATACCCGTATTGTCCGCAGCAATATCAAGGGTAGAGTCATCAGCGGAAC
Organism: Microcaecilia unicolor; assembly: GCF_901765095.1. Lineage (NCBI taxonomy): Eukaryota > Metazoa > Chordata > Amphibia > Gymnophiona > Siphonopidae > Microcaecilia > Microcaecilia unicolor. The sequence continues at coordinate 116,123,598 of NC_044033.1, forward strand.
TGAATATTCAGATACAGATTTACCTACTGCAGCCACCATTTAAATCCAATCCTGATTGTGACTATTATTTATCAGGGGGTTAATTTCTAAGTACTTTTCATTTAATTTGAAATGTAATTAAGTTGTAACTGATTGCAAGCTTGAACTAGTCAGAGTTAAGCCTCCTTTTTCATTCTGCCTGTTCTTTGCATTCACAAACAGTTCTCTTAGCTTGTGCTCAGTGAAGTACAGATGTCACAAGCCATAGGATGATGATGATGATGCTATAGGGGTCGATATTCAAAGTGATTTAACCAACCAGGAATGGCTCCTGACTGGTTAAATAGCCTGTTGGGAGTTAGCTGCTACTTTTCAGTGGCACTTAACTGGTTATTGTCGCTGAAATAGCAGGTTAGCGCCAAACTGAAAACTGGCTATTTTAGGGGTGTTCGGGGGTGTGGTTGCCACTTGGCTAGTTAAGTGTCAATATTCAGCACTTAACTGGCCAGATTAACCACATAAACAGGACCAAATAAAAGTCAGTCCTATCTATATGCGGTAACCCACAGCTGGTTAACACAGAATATCACACTTAACTGGCTATTCGTTAGCTGTTCTGGTAACCAAGAAATTCAATGCTGGTGCCTGGACATGATCCAACATTGAATTTCTGGGTTTAATGCCAGCAGTGGTCCACACAATACTGATGGCCACTGACTGAATATTGGGCCTGTAGAGAATTGCAACCTGAATTAAAATTATAGTGTATGCAGGCATCAGGTATTTTGTACTCCACTAAGTTAGATTAGATCAGACCATTTACTTATTTATTTTATAACATTTGTATCCCGCATTTCCCCACTTATTAGCAGGCGCAATGTGGCTTACAAAATACCGTAATGGTGAACGCCAAATGCGGTAGGTATTAAACAAATACAATTAGAAAAAGGGTCAGGTAAGGTAGGGGTAAATGGGTACAATAAGGGACAAGGAAATAAGAAATAAAATGTCCATTGCAATGTATGTAAAGATGCATTGGAGAGTTGAGGCTTTTAAGTAGAATCAGTAGGGTAGGCCTTGCAAAACAGATAGGTCTTTAAAGTTTGCTTGAAGTTTTGATGATCATGCACTGTTTTCACAGTCTTTGGTAATGCATTCCACATTTGAGTACCTAAGTATGAAAAATTTGATCCATAGGTTGATTTGTATCTGAGTCCAATACAGCTTGGATAGTGAAGGTTCAGATAAGTACGTGATGAACCGATTCTATTTCTAGCTGGAAGATCTATTAAATCAATCATATATCCTGGGGCCTCACCGTAGATTATCTTGTGGACCAGAGAGCAAATTTTGAAAGTAATGCGGTCCTTAATAGGGAGCCAGTGTAATTTTAATCAAAGAGGTTTTGCGCTATCAAATCTTTTTTTGTTGAATATCAGTCTGGCAGCTGTGTTTTGGGATGTCTGGAGTTTTTTCATGTTATTGGGTATCAGCGTTTATTCTGAGCATATCATATCCATTGAAAGCATGCATTATAAAGCTCCTATTGATCAAGTACACTGTATTAGATTACTGGCATCCTATTTAATATATGTTTAGCAAAAGTGTCAACAATCTAACTACCCTGTTTACAAAGCCGCACTAGCAGCTGCCGTGCGCTAATGCCGACACAGCCCAATCACTTTGAATGAGCTGTTTGCCACGCAGCAGCCACAAGTGTGGCTTTGTAAATGGGGAGGAGGGGAGTATTTATATTTCATTTTGAGGGGCATACATGCACCCCAGATAAACGTGAACTAGTCATCACATGCAAAGGGACTACCATCACCTGTGAAAGCCGAGACCAAGCTGGGTTTGCACTATTGCAGTATGTAAGCAGACTAAATTGTCCTATCATTTTTTTTGGGCCATAAATGTCTATTTGACTGGGTTCTGCTGCATTGTCACTATTAAATAGTGCAGTTCAAAATTCTATCGCTAGGTCATATCTTCTTACATTTTGGGTTTATTGCTTTATTATTAATATGATAACCTAATGCACACAGATGCCAAGAACGGACTCTAAATCTCATGTCATCCATAAATCTGTAAAATTTGGAACTGCAGAAGAAATTGTACATAGAAGCAGATTTTCACTGGATAGAGTCAAACATCCCCTGATGTGTAGCACGAATCAGAAATGTAGCTGGGCATATTGGACTAGATTCTATATACAGTGGTGGAAATAAGTATTTGATCCCTTGCTGATTTTGTAAGTTTGCCCACTGACAAAGACATGAGCAGCCCATAATTGAAGGGTAGGTTATTGGTAACAGTGAGAGATAGCACATCACAAATTAAATCCGGAAAATCACATTGTGGAAAGTATATGAATTTATTTGCATTCTGCAGAGGGAAATAAGTATTTGATCCCCCACCAACCAGTAAGAGATCTGGCCCCTACAGACCAGGTAGATGCTCCAAATCAACTCGTTACCTGCATGACAGACAGCTGTCGGCAATGGTCACCTGTATGAAAGACACCTGTCCACAGACTCAGTGAATCAGTCAGACTCTAACCTCTACAAAATGGCCAAGAGCAAGGAGCTGTCTAAGGATGTCAGGGACAAGATCATACACCTGCACAAGGCTGGAATGGGCTACAAAACCATCAGTAAGACGCTGGGCGAGAAGGAGACAACTGTTGGTGCCATAGTAAGAAAATGGAAGAAGTACAAAATGACTGTCAATCGACAAAGATCTGGGGCTCCATGCAAAATCTCACCTTGTGGGGTATCCTTGATCATGAGGAAGGTTAGAAATCAGCCTACAACTACAAGGGGGGAACTTGTCAATGATCTCAAGGCAGCTGGGACCACTGTCACCACAAAAACCATTGGTAACACATTACGACATAACGGATTGCAATCCTGCAGTGCCCGCAAGGTCCCCCTGCTCCGGAAGGCACATGTGACGGCCCGTCTGAAGTTTGCCAGTGAACACCTGGATGATGCCGAGAGTGATTGGGAGAAGGTGCTGTGGTCAGATGAGACAAAAATTGAGCTCTTTGGCATGAACTCAACTCGCCGTGTTTGGAGGAAGAGAAATGCTGCCTATGACCCAAAGAACACCGTCCCCACTGTCAAGCATGGAGGTGGAAATGTTATGTTTTGGGGGTGATTCTCTGCTAAGGGCACAGGACTACTTCACCGCATCAATGGGAGAATGGATGGGGCCATGTACCGTACAATTCTGAGTGACAACCTCCTTCCCTCCGCCAGGGCCTTAAAAATGGGTCGTGGCTGGGTCTTCCAGCACGACAATGACCCAAAACATACAGCCAAGGCAACAAAGGAGTGGCTCAGGAAGAAGCACATTAGGGTCATGGAGTGGCCTAGCCAGTCACCAGACCTTAATCCCATTGAAAACTTATGGAGGGAGCTGAAGCTGCGAGTTGCCAAGCGACAGCCCAGAACTCTTAATGATTTAGAGATGATCTGCAAAGAGGAGTGGACCAAAATTCCTCCTGACATGTGTGCAAACCTCATCATCAACTACAGAAGACGTCTGACCGCTGTGCTTGCCAACAAGGGTTTTGCCACCAAGTATTAGGTCTTGTTTGCCAGAGGGATTAAATACTTATTTCCCTCTGCAGAATGCAAATAAATTCATATACTTTCCACAATGTGATTTTCCGGATTTAATTTGTGATGTGCTATCTCTCACTGTTACCAATAACCTACCCTTCAATTATGGGCTGCTCATGTCTTTGTCAGTGGGCAAACTTACAAAATCAGCAAGGGATCAAATACTTATTTCCACCACTGTATCACACCTAAAAAATCATCACTGAAATGAAATACGCCTAGGCGTGTTCTATAAAGTATGCCACAATTTAGGCATACATTACAGAATAAGCCTAAATTTTGGCACGGTTTATAGAATACACTGCGCACCCATCCATGTGACTAAATGTAGTCACGGGCAGTTACGCCAAGTAAAACTTGGTGAAAATGCTGACTCCTAATTACACGCGGACCAGATGTATTCTATAACCACATGCATAGATTACAGAAATGCTCACGACCCGTCCATTCCATGCCCCCTTTTCAACTATGCGACTTAGAATTTACACGCATCACATTATAGAACATGCTTAGAAAGTTCTGCACGTAACTTCTATTTAATGCCAATTGGTGTCAGTAATTGCTTGTTAAGTTGCAATTATCGGAGCTGATTGGCTTGTTAACTAATTAAGTTGCACATGCAAATCCAGAATATGACTAGATTTGCATGCACAACCTAGGTCACACTGTATAGAATCATGGGGATAGGGCCTGATATTCAAAAAGAAATTCCAGGTAGGCTCTACAATTATTTGGATCTTCCCCTTATCCAGATAGTACCACTGAATGGGTGATGTGGAAGGTATAACCAAGGTGGAGCCGTAAGTTATCCAGTGAGTGATGATTTTTAGTCCGTAAACTGGATAACTTTCCAGATAAAGGTAGAACTGTAAAAAGGCTTTCCTGAGTTTATCCAGAAAGTGGACTGGATATCACCACTATCCAGAATGCCAGTGGTGTTCTTTGGTCAGCAGCCACCCGGGGCAAATGACCGCTGTGCACTCCCTCGATGCAGCATCACCCCTCCCCAGGTGCTTCATCATCCCCGCTCCGGGTGCAGTGTCATCACCCCCCCCCCCCCCCCAGTAAATTGCTCTTATCTCCTGGGGTGCGTGGCTGTCAGCTCTGCTGGTTCCCTGCTCCCTCTGCCCCAGAACAGGAAGTAGCATCAGAGGGAGCAGGGATACCAATGAAGCCGACAGCTGCTCCCTGCAGGGCCGTGCCTAGGGTCTCCGGCACCCCCCTGCAGTTGGCCTCTCCAGCGCCCCCCCCTCAGTCGGCCTCTCCGGCGCCCCCCCCCCCGAAAACGAGCGCTACACTACTAGCGCTCTTCTCCCCAGATCCATTTTTTTGTTTAAATTTACCTCTCCGGCGCTTGCAGCGTAGGCAGCGTTAATGAGAAGGAGGCGGCGCTCCCCCGCCCCGACGTGTCTTGCCTTCGCTGTGTCCCGCCTTCTTCTGACGTCAGAAATGACGTCAGAAGAAGGCGGAACCGAGCGAAGGGAAGACACGTCGGGGCAGCCGGGGGAGCGCCGCCTCCTTCTCACTTACGCTGCCGCGCGCCGGAGAGGTAAATTTAAACCAAAAAAAAAAGGATCTGGGGAGAAGAGGGCGAGGTAAGCATGGTGCGGCGGGGCGCCCCCCAGAGGATGGCGCCCTCCTGCCATGCTTACCTCGCTTACCGCATCGGCACGGCCCTGGCTCCCTGCCCCCCCCCCCCTGCAGCATGCACCCGGGGGTCAATGATATCACTGGAACAGGGAAGTGCTGTGCACAGTGAAGAAACACGTAAAAGTGTCATAAAAGCTTTAAAATTGATCTGTAAGTTTCCAAAAAGCAAAAGTTAAGTAAAACTGTAAGCAACGATCACATAAATAATACAGTTAAAACAATAATCATAAATAATAAACAAATATACTACGCCGCAATAGCGATTCCCGGTTCGGCAAATGAGAAGAAGCCCATTCAATTCCTATGGGCTGCCTCTCATGTGCCACGTGGACATCATTAGCTCGGCATAGTAAAAGAAGCAAATAGTCATTAAAGCAAACAAAATGACCAAATATGACCAAATATTAAAAAATATAACCAAAATGTAAAAAAGATTGGATAAATATGGGATTATTAACATACATATGTAAAAACCAATCATAAGAGATATTATGATTACATGGTCATTATTTAAGAAGTAGTGCCCTTTTTGGTAATTACAGAAACATAGATCTGATTCCTGACTCATACCTTTTGACATCACAGTATAATATTTAAAAATGAATCTTTGTTCTGCCTGCAGTAATAATCCATCAGTATCACCACCTCTCCATTGTGGGTTTAGTTTTTACAGTTCAATGAAACATAACTAATCAAACTTATGTTGCTTGGTTTGCATATGTTCTACAAGTGGTTTCTCACATATATTTCTCTTTATAACATTTCTGTGCTCAATAATATGTTTATTTAGAGTTCTCTTAGTCTTCCAATATAAAGCAGTTTGCATGGACAAATGACTGCATATACGACATGTTCAGTCTTACAGTTGGAAGAGAAATGGGACAAGGAGTTGATTGGGGTGTAAAGAAAGTGACAGGGACATATCAGAGGGAACAAGAGCAGAAGCTGGCTGGGAATCAGAGGGGGAAGGGCAGCAGAAGCTAGCTGGGACTCAGAGAGGGGAAGGGGTGCAGAAGCTGGATGAGAATTGGGAGAAGGAGAACAGAAACTGGCTGCAACTTAGGGGGGATAGGGAAGCAGAAGCTGGATGGGACTCGGAGAAAGTGTGCAGAAGCTAGATGAACTTGGGGAAGGGGAGCAGAAGCTGTAAGGGACTTGGGTGGAAGGGGAGCAGAAGCTAGATGGTTCTTGGAGAAGGCAAGGGTCAACAAATGCCCAAAATGAAAAACTCCTAAGACTAGTGCTCTCCACAACCTGTAGAGTGAGCACAGAAACAAAAACCAGTCTACTTTAAACAAAGTGTCAGGCAATGGAAGGAACGTGTGCTGTTCTTGAGGGCAGGTGATAATTACAATTTGAATATTTTTGTGGTGACTTGTAAAAGGGGGGGGGGGGGGGATAGCTACTTTTGGGAAATAGGGAGTTTGTGATACAGAACTGGACTTTTAGGGTTTGTATCTTCATGTTCAAGTGTACAGCGCTGCGTACGTCTAGTAGCACTATAGAAATGATAAGTAGTAGTAGTATATTGAGATTCTGACTGATCCTGTAGAAAATCCAGACTCCCATAAAGAAGAATTTGTTGAATGATGCTATCAATTATAATGGCAGTTTTACTAGATAGCTGAAACTGGCTGAAGAGGGGAGGGTTTCTTTATGCATAGAAGGCCATGGTATCTTATATTGCTAATTTAAAAGTGGAGTGAAGGAGGGGTATGATGGATGGAAATGTCACTTTGGCTTGCTCCCTCCCATACCTAGTTTGTCCCCTGTTTTCAACCCAGATGTTTCTGTCTAGGGATGCCACTGCTGCAATAGCTAGCATTAAACCAAAAAACCCCTAAAAAAAACTCAAGCATCAAAGCTGAATATTAGCCGGCTAGTTATGGCTCTAGAATTTTGCAGAATAGAAACCAACCAAGTATAAGTAAATAAACTGACTGTCCTAATGTCAGTTGCTTTCTTTTAAAGCTGAAATATTTGCGATTACTGTGATGGATAAAATTTATAATTGAGCACTCTCTGTAAGTGCTTCTGTAATGGCTCATTTGCTTCAAGAAAATCACACCTAAAGACCTCTAATGAGAGTCAAACTACAGAGAATACCTGGCAAGTGCATTGTCCTGTAGTACCGTAAAACCATCCACCATAGTGCGTATATGCAATTCTATTCATTTCTGTCACTAGATTAGATGTGTTCTTTCTGGTTTGGACAATTATCATGTGCAACATGGCTCTCCAGAGCACAATTACTCCATCTCAGTGGAAAATAGGCTTAGATTTAAATAGGATTCGAAAGCAACAACCCCATGTGCAGTTCACAAAGTTGACCTACAGAAGGGAATGTTGATGGCCAAGAAACATATCAACACTTAAATCTGTTCTGCTTGAAGAGGCTGAATTTGTTGTTTGATTATGTTAGCAAAGGAATGCATGGATCCCTCATTTTATAACCTCACTCTATGGTTGCCTTTTAGCAAATTGTCATAATTATGTGGGAAAAACAACCAATTCTATTAGATACCTATTTAAGGAAAAGGGGATTGATACTACTAATTTGAGAAAGTTCTCTAGCAGTAAAACACGGCTGAAGAATAAAATGAAATGGATAAAGATTAAACTACCTTAATGAACTAGATTCACAGAAAGATAATCACATTTAGTAGAATACACACACTATTGCAAGTAATATATGCGAAAGAAATTTAAGATCTTGTTTAAAACCCATTTTTTGCCAACGTTTGAAATATGTGATGAGGGAGATATGAAGATTTATTGAAGATACTGCAATGTAAGAAATACAAGTTTTCTGTGTATAGAGGTTTCTGAGTGATTGAATTAGGTCTTTCCTGTTTAGAAATGGAGTTCTTTTATTATTTGTATTTTTATTATATTATTAACCACCTAGATCTGGCAAAGTATGGCGGTATATAAAGTTTTAATAAACAGAAACTTATGCCACCTTAATTGGCACATGCACAGTGCACTACACCTTTTTCTGTTACATAGTATATAATGCTATAATAATGTAGTATGATAATGTAATTTGATAATATTTTATACAAGCAACAAAGCCCGTTTCGTGAAAAATGAAACGGGCCCTAGGAAGGCTTTCATCTAAGCGATTTCTCCTCTCTCCCCTGCCCTTCCCTCCATATCCAGCGATTCTCTTCTGCCCTGCCCTCCCCTCCGTGTCCCGCGATTCTCCCCTCCCATCCCATCCATGTCCAGTGATTCTCCTCTGCTCTGCACATCTGTGTCCCACGATTCTCCCCTCCCCTTCCATCCTATCTATGTCCAGCGATTCTCCCCTCCTCTCCCCTCCCCTCCCATCCATGTCCAGCGATTCTCCTCTGCTCTGCACATCTGTGTCCCACGATTCTCCCCTCCCCTTCCATCCTATCTATGTCCAGCGATTCTCCCCTCCTCTCCCCTCTCCTCCCATCCATGTCCAAAGATTCTCCTCTGCCCTCCCATCCATGTCCAGCGATTCTCCTCTGCTCTGCACATCTGTGTCCCACGATTCTCCCCTCCCCTTCCATCCTATCTATGTCCAGCGATTCTCCCCTCCTCTCCCCTCCCCTCCCATCCATGTCCAACGATTCTCCTCTGCCCTCCCATCCATGTCCAGCGATTCTCCTCTGCTCTGCACATCTGTGTCCCACGATTCTCCCCTCCCCTTCCATCCTATCTATGTCCAGCGATTCTCCCCTCCTCTCCCCTCCCCTCCCATCCATGTCCAGCAATTCTCCTCTGCTCTGCACATCTGTGTCCCACGATTCTCCCCTCCCCTTCCATCCTATCTATGTCCAGCGATTCTCCCCTCCTCTCCCCTCTCCTCCCATCCATGTCCAACGATTCTCCTCTGCCCTCCCATCCATGTCCAGCGATTCTCCTCTGCTCTGCACATCTGTGTCCCACGATTCTCCCCTCCCCTTCCATCCTATCTATGTCCAACGATTCTCCCCTCCTCTCCCCTCCCCTCCATCCATGTCCAACGATTCTCCTCTGCCCTCCCATCCATGTCCAGCGATTCTCCTCTGCTCTGCACATCTGTGTCCCACGATTCTCCCCTCCCCTTCCATCCTATCTATGTCCAGCGATTCTCCCCTCCTCTCCCCTCCCCTCCCATCCATGTCCAACGATTCTTCTCTGCCCTCCCATCCATGTCCAGCGATTCTCCTCTGCTCTGCACATCTGTGTCCCACGATTCTCCCCTCCCCTTCCATCCTATCTATGTCCAGCGATTCTCCCCTCCTCTCTCCTCCCCTCCCATCCATGTCCAACGATTCTCCTCTGCCCTCCCATCCATGTCCAGCGATTCTCCGCTCCTCTCCCCTGCCCTCTTCTCCTTCCTGCCACCCTGCCTTTAAGCCGTTCATGTTACCTGAGGTCGCAGCGGTGGCAGGATCGGCTCACGTCGCCTCCAGCCTTCCCTTGCCTTCGCTCTGTGTCCCGCCTTCCTCTGACATCATTGCATCTTTATGCAAGAGCGGGACACTGAGAGGGAAGGGAATGCTGGAAGCGAGCTGATGTCAGCTCAGTTGCATGCTTTTACGAACCCAGCCAGCCAGCCATCCAGGGAGGCAGAGTTACCAATTATTATATAGAGTTAAGTGCTATGATAACATAGTATGTAAATGCTATGATGCTTCACCTACTACACAGTAGGTGGCGGTAATTTTTAAAAAATGGCCACATGCTGATTCCAACACTAGTGCACAGGTCTAATGAAATAAATGTATTTATTTTATTTAATTATTTCATTTATATCCCACATTATCCCAATAGATAAGGTGATGAGGGATAGTATACATCAAAGTTGTAATAACTGTTTATTAAGCCGCACCACAGGCATGTTAGCATTTTTAGCATGTGCTCACCATTACTTGTGCTAACTGTAGGTGCTCACAATATTCCTATGGGTGCCTACACAGAATTCGCTAATTTTGTGCATGCGCTAAAAATGCTAACGCACCTTAGTAAACAGGGCCCTAAATGAGGATTGAGTAATTACAATATGTAATATGCAAACGAATGATAGACACAAAAAGATAACACTTTATAGTCATCCATGCATAATGACAATTAGAATGGAACTGAGAAACTGAATAATTGTACAATTAGGGGTTTAAATTGATTATGATAATCCGTGAGAAATTGCTTGAACAGAGAGGCTTTAAGGTATTTCTGGAATATCAAATAATTAGGTTCCCATCTGATGAATTTCAGGAGGGAATTGCACCATTTGGTACAGAGGTAAGGAAAATAGAAAATCGTTATATTATGGGCACTGTGAAAGTGGCCTTGCCATGCAGGAATAACAGGAATAAGGGTGCACTAAGGCCATTGGTTACCACAGCTCAGGAAAAGGGCCTGTTTGCCCTTTGTTTCCCATGATACCAACTTAGAAATAAGCCTTCCTTAGGTCAGGAACTTGTATACTGTAGCTTCATTGTAACTGTCCTTGAGCAAGGGGGTGGGAAAACATGTAATTAAGTCAGTGTTAATAAACCCAAATTAAAGGTTCCCAGAGCAGCAATGACTGCCTCAGAAGATCTGGAAGCAGTGCATGGGCAGAATTCATGCCACTGAATTAAATCTAAGATAATTCACAGGATTATAATGACTTTCTCCTAAGTATCTGTGATGGATGTGGTGGGATGTGTGGTTTTTTTTTTTTCTTTTCTTTTTTTCCTGGTACCGCTGATCACCACTGCAGAATTTTAGAAGAATATTACTGAAAACGAGCACTTTAAACACCATAGCATTGACTTTGGAAAGAAGAATCTGTTTTAAAATCATTCCTTTTTTTCTTTTTGTAGTTTTTAGCAGTGGTGTAGGAAGGGGTGGCGGGAGGGGCGGTCCGCCCCGGGAGCACGCCGCTGGGGGGGGGGGGGGGGGGGTATCGGCTCCGCTGGTTCCCTGCTCCCTCTGCCCCAGAACAAGTTACTTCCTGTTCCGGGGCAGAGAGAGCAGGGAACCAGCGGAGCTGACGCAGCTCCCAGCAGCGTGTACTCGGGGCGGACCGGCCCTCCTAAGCCACTAGGTAAGAATGCACACCGGGCGGGTCTTGCTGCACCCGGGGGGGGGGGGGGGTGCGCAGCAGCAAACCGCCCTGGGTGGCAGCCGCCCTTGCTACGCCACTGGTTTTTAGTAAGATATTGCTATAAGAGGAGTTTGGCTTCCAGTATTACTGCTGCCATGCATTACCTACAGTAACATCCCTGCTGCAGCGGTATGTATAGCATCACAGTCCATAGTGGTATTACAAGCCAAGTTCACAGTCTCTCAAAACAGCTGGAATCAAGCACAAGGGCTGTGTTAACACATGGATAAGGCTGCCAACTAGATCCAGATTCTCAGGACAGGGTTGATCCAGGCCTGGGTTTATCCCAGTGCATGCTGGGACCTGTAGTCTTGCTTTTCTTAGGGCATGCAACAGGGAACGCAGAACTAGAAATCCCTGCATGCAACAGGACAAACCCAGGACTGGATCAACCCTGTCCTGCGAATCTGGATCCAGTTGGTAGCCTTACATATGGGAAAAATGCAAAGACCGATTTTTAACACAGAAGTGTTAACTGAAATGACAGCCTCACATGGTAACGGCTTAGTATTCACTAATCCCCTTTGAAATAGTTGGGACTCTGTTTTTTGGAATATGTGTTGTTCGCTTCTGCATGAAGGTCAGCTCTGCTTCAGACATCACAGTCCTGTCAGCACAGTATAAACAATTCCAGTGGCAACAGCACAAGGGAAAGTCTAAATATAGATTATCAACTAATTTTTTAAAATGTCCTTTTCAGAACATCTTGTCAGGCAAAATGAGAGAGCCTGCACTGTGGACATATAGTTGCATAATGTTGGTTAGACTTGGCTCTAATGCATAATGAGGCCCTTTTACAAAGCTGCGCTAAAAAGATATAGTGGAATTAGAAAAGGTTCAAAGAAGAACGACCAAAATGATAAAGGGGATGGAACTCCTCTCATATGTGGAAAGGCTAAAGAGGTTAGGGCTCTTCAGCTTGGAAAAAAGATGGATGAGGGGAGATATGATTGAGGTCTACAAAATCCTGAGTAGCATAGAACGAGTAGAAGTAAATCGATTTTTTACTCGTTCCAAAAGTACATAGACTAGGGGACACTCAGGGAAGTTACTTAGAAATACTTTTAAAACAAATAGGAGGAAATATTTTTTCACTCAATGAATAGTTAAGCTCTGGAACTTTTTGCCGGAGGATGTGGTAGCAGCGGTTAGTGTATCTGGGTTTAAAAAAAGTTTGGACAAATTCCTGGAGCAAAAGTCCATGGTCTGCTATTCAGGCAGACATGGGAAGCAACTACTTGCCCTGGGATTTGTAGTATGGAGTGTTGCCACGATTTGGCGACTGTTTGGAAAACAGGATACTGGGCTAGGTGGACCATTGGTCTGACCCAGCGTGGCAGTAAAATGGCCTCAATTTCAATTTTCCCCTTAATGACCATGCACTAATTTCCCAATTAGTGCACGACCATTAGCACATGAACCTTATTTACTACGCCTTAAGGGCTCCCGTGCTAAACCTGCACTAATTTGCTGCACCTCAGTTAGCGCTGAGCAAATCTACTCTCTGCCCCCCAAAACGTCCCCGTGCTGAAAAATATTTTATATTTTTTAGAGCAGGATTGGTATGTTCTGACCCATGAGCTACTGGCATCCTGCAGCAGTGCCTTGTAGTAGAATGGCCCAATGTGACAGTAAATTTTTTGATGCAAAAATTTTAATTTATTAAATAATTTTAAAAGAATGCAAATATTAATTTTTGAAAATGCAGTAGGGATGTGAGGAGATAAATTTTTGTCACATACTTATTTCATTTGTTTGTTTTTTCTATTTCGGTTATTTTGGTTTGCGTTAGTATGTGTATTTTGGTGCTGCTGACATTACACAATACACAGTGAAACAAAAAATCATATCCCTACTGTGCAGTACTTATTCTCCCAAGATTGACTTCATTTTGTGCTGGACAGAAAATGAGCATGACCCTTTGGGATTTGTTTTTTCTCATTTTGAATGCAGCTTTTCTGCTCTTTTGTGCATCATGACAAAATCCATGGGGTAGATAATACACTGTATGTTATTCTGACCGTATCATAATCTTTGAAACAGTATTCTGCCAGTCATTTGGAAAATATGTCTCTGAAGGAGCATGTGGTTTAAGGGGGGTGGGGGTGGATTCACTCTGGAGAGGGAGCACATCAATCTCTACATGTCTCTTCTCCACAAGCTCAAGCCTGATGAACTAAAATGCCAATTTCCTTTCAAGGTACAAGCGCAAGCTGTCATTATGTCACTGTGCTTTACATGCAGAACAGCTTTGAGTCAATTAGCCCTTACAGGTACATTTTCAGCCAAAAACCTATCAAGTTAGCTCAGGATGAAAATAAACATAGCTGGCTAAAATTAGGCATCCTTTTACTAAGGTGCAGTAACAAATGGCTGTAGCGCATCTTTATGCGGGTCATTCCCACCTGCTAAGGCCATATATACTGCAGCCATAAAACCCCAGGGATTCTTTTACTATGGCGTGTAGGCACCTACGCGCATCCAGCGTGCATCAATTTGGAACTACCACCCGTTAACCGCATGCCCCAGGTAGTAATTCCATATTTTTACGCGCGTACGATATGTGCGGCAGAAAATATGTTTTTATTTTCTACCGCGTGGTGCTATCCAGGCGGTAATTGGCAATGTACATGCAGACGATTACTGCCCGGTTAACACGTGAGGCCTTACTGCTAAGTCAGTGGGTGGCGGTAAGGTCTCAGGCCCAAAATGGCCGCACGCTAATTTTTATTTTGCTGCACATCCATTTTTGACCAAAAAAGGGCCTTTTTTGCAGGCGCGTTGAAAAATGGACCTGTGCACATCCAATACACACGCCTACAACAATACAGGACATTTTTCAGTGCACCTTATCAAAAGGACCCCCAATTTTGCATTTATTTCATTAATAACATAGTAGATGACGGCAGAAAGAGACCTGCACGGTCCATCTAGTCTGCCCAACATGTTACAGTCATTATTAACAAAATACTGCAGGAGTACTTACCCCCATTGATTTGTAAACAGTAAGTGCTCCTGCGTTATCTGTATATGAACCAGTTAGCATGTGGTAATCTAGATGCACTAACTTGTTAGCACAGGAGTGCCCACAATCCACACCGACTTGCCCCATAAAAAATTCTCCCTTCCCCAAATTTTCTGCAGCCCGTGCTAAGCCGTTTTTGCTGCATTATGCAGCTTAGTAAAAGGACCACACAGCTAGTTATTGTCACTGTTCATTGGATCTTTGAAAATGTAGCCCTATGTGTTTCAACAACCATTTAAACAATTGACATCTTCAAATCTTAATTTGTAACTGAAATACTTCAGAATGCCTCAAAACATACTAGGGCCCGATATTCAAACTGCGGGAGGTAGCCGGGGTGCCTCCCGTGGTCGGCACTGAGTCCAGATAGTCAATGCCAGACCTGTTCCACTGACTGGCATTGAATATCTGGGTGTTTTTGGGCTGGGTGTTTGGTTGACGATATATGAGGGTATCCTGCAACGAATGAGTGAATGGTCTTGTGTTATATTTCTTTCCTATATTTTATGGTGTTCTTTTCTAACTTTATACATTTTACTATGAATATCGGCTTGGCTGGTTAAATTTAAACCGGCCAAAAAACACCCGGATAGTCAATGCCGGTCACAGGAAATGGTCCAGCCAAAGATATTCCAGCTATTTTGGAGACCTAATTTGACTGCCAAACTTAGCTGGCAATGTGCTGAACATCGACAGATAGCCGGTTATATCACATGATATAACTAACTATCTGCTAAGCACCAACCGGCAATATTCAGGGAGAGATAACTGGCTATCTACCACTGAATATTGCCGGATAGCCGGTTAAGTGCCATTTAACTGGCCAGGAAAGGATCCTGGCCAGTTAAGTGGTTAAGCGGAGCAGGTGGGGGGAAGAGGGGGTGGTGGTTGGGAGGCGAGGATAGGGGAGGGCAGACTTATACGGTCTGTACCAGAGCCGGTGATGGGAGGCGGGAAATACTGCTGAGCAGGCTTATATGGTCTGTGCCCTGAAAAGGACAGGTACAAATTCAAGGTAAGGTATACACATATGAGTTTGTCTTGGGCAGACTGGATGGACCATGCAGGTCTTTTTCTGCCGTCATCATCTACTATGTAAATATCGGGCAGACTTATGTTTAATATGGTATTAGAAACATGGAAACTCATACATTAATAATATTTTAGGAATTTGCAAACAAATAGCTTGTGGAGGAGCGGCCTAGTGGTTAGCACACTGGTCTTGTAATCCAGAGGTGGCCAATTCAAATCCCACTGCTGCTCCTTGTGGTCTTGGGCAAGTCACTTAACCTTCTGTTGCCTCCAGTACAAGCTTAGATTGTGAACCCTCCTGGGACAGAGAAATATCCAGAGTACAGGAATGTAACTCACCTTGAGCTACTACTGAAAAAGGTGTGAGCAAAATCTTAATAAATAATAATATATTTACCATATAGCATGTTTTCCAGTTTTATATACTCACTTGCAAGTTCTATGTGGCTAAATCTGAAGACTTTGCAAAGACTTCCATAGTATTCTGTAGGCTTGGATTAGTATTCAAGTGAAGCTACAGCACAGCAAATAGTCACACATGAAATGTTCATAACCTTTAGTCATCAGATGCCAACCACAGAAAGAGGATTTGTATACCACAGAGGCCCAAACTGAGCATTCTGATTGTATACTTATTTTTCTTGGGCAAATATTCACTGTGTGGTGCAGAAGTGCCAAAATAAATGTTTGAGCTGAAATGTTTGGGATTATAGGAAATATACTTGTTGAGTATTCATAAAGATATATTAAAAGGACAATTCTGTAAACTAGGTTCTAACATTTAATTACACATAAATGTTTAGATTACTAGCATTTATACCAGCCCCAGGTCTCTGTTGCTCCCCCTGTGTCCAGCATTGCTTCTGTGTGTCCCTACCCCATCTTTGACCTTTTCCATATGCTCCATCCATGCCTAGCATCTCTTCTCTGTATCCCTGAACCTACACATGTTCAGCTTCTTCTCTCTATTGTCTCCCTCCCTTTGTTGGTCCAGCATGTCTCTCCCTCTATGTCCGCCAGGGCCTTACCTCTTCTGTGTCCTGCCTTTACTGATTCAACTTACTGAAGGTGGGATACGGCAGAGGAAGGGGTCTGTTTTTTTTTTTTCTAGCTGCCTCTGCTGGTGACCCGTCGCAAGCTTGAAGGATGGGTGGGGCTAGAGAGAGAATCCAAACCTTCAGAGCAATGGAGAGGAAGGGATGGATACCAGACTTGTGGGGGTGGTGGGGGAGGGAGTTGCCGGACTTGCTTAATGGTAGCTATGCTTTTAATTTATATAATGTATGTACACATTCACATGCATATATGCCAGCATGCCACCTAGGCACTATTCTGCAAATACGCTTAACTCACATAACATGTATTTGTAAGGAGGGGCATACACAGGAGAGGAACATGGGCAGAACATAGGCAGGGACCTCACTTATGTTTGTAACTTATAGTTGCTGTATGTGCAGACACCTAAATGTTAGATGTGTCTATACCAGGTTATGCATGTATTCTAGATTCCATTATAAAATAGGCTCCTACCACCCATCCTCAGGGCACCTAAATGGAGGCACTCAGCTACTGAATTGCCCTCTAAGAGGTTAGGTGCAAAAGAGGATTTAGTACTGTCTGGTTTAAATTGCTTGTGTGGGGCAGTCCAGCGATATACAGTGCCACCAGATAGTGCCAGTAAATATCCCCTCTAACCACCGATGCTGAAACCAGCTAGTTTGTGGGCAGTCATTATTTACGAGTACTCCTTAATTCTAATCTTTCTTTTGAGCCTCTAGTTTCTGCATTATGCAAATCTCAGTGTTTTATTTTATGTCAGCTGAGATCAGTTCGTGCTCTTTTTAATCATAATACATTCCATTCTCTAATTCTTTCCCTTTTCATGACCCGCTTGGTTTATTGTAATGCCATTTATTTAGGCATTTCCAATTCACTGCTCAACAGATTACAGTCATTACAAAATACAGCTATTCATCTTCTTGGCCATTTACAGAAGTTCAACCATCCAGCTTATTTTCGAAAGTGATCTCCGCCCATCTTCCGACACAAATCGGAAGATGGCCGGCGATCTCCTGAAACCTGCCAAATCGGTATAATCGAAAGCCGATTTTGGCCGGCTTCAACTGCTTTCCGTCACGGAGCCAGTGAAGTTTCAAGGGGGCATGTCGGTAGGGTACTGAAGGCAGGGCGGGACAGGGGCGTGCTCACGAGATGGCCGGCTTCGCCTGATAATGGGAAAAAAAAGCCAGGCTTGACGAGCATTTCACCGGCTTTACTTGGTCCCTTTTTTTTCACGACCAAACTTCAAAAAGGAGCCCCAACTGACCAAATGACCATCCAAGGGAATTGGGGATGACCTCCCCTTACTCCTCCAGTGGTCACCAATCCCCTCCCACCCAAAAAAAAACCCAAGTGCTCGTCAGGGACGTCCTAAGTCAAAACTATTTTTGCTTTGCTTTTTCAGTAGTACCAGTGGGATTTGAACTGGTTACGGCTGACTTACAAGCTGGGTACTCTCACCACTTGGCCACAGCTCCACTTACTTAGATGTCCCTCCCTTTTGATTATGCCCCTTCAGGTCTCTCTCAGCCAATCACAGCACATTTAGCTGTCTGTGAGTGGCTGAGAGAAACCCCTGTCTGTGATTGGCTGAGAGAGACCTGAAGGGGCATAATCAAAAGGGAGGGACATACAAGCAAGTGGTTAGAGCACTGGTTTTATAATCCAGAAGTGGCCAGTTCAAATCCCACTGGAACTACTGAAAAAGCCTGAGCATTTGAAATTTTTCCCACTTTTTTGAAGCCGGCCATCTGTAAACCCGGCGATCTCAACATTTTACCTAAATGTTGAGATTTAGCCGGCTCCAACCGTATTATCGAAAGAAAAGATGGCACCACCCCTTTGCAGAGCTGGCCCCGAAGATGGCCGGCCATATAGATGGCCGGCACCGTTCGATTATGCCCCTCCATATCACACCTGCTTTGAAACATCACCATTGATTACCGTTTTTTTTTTTTTTTTTACCTTGTTCAAATCAAAACTCTATTTCTGGCTTTCAAAGCTTTCCGTCAGGGTACACCTTTGAATCTGTCTTCACTGACCATTCTGTTTCTTTGTCACATGTCCTGCGCTCCATTAATGACTACCATATGGTCTTACCGGAGCCCTGTTTAGCTCAGTTGGAAATTACGCATCACAGTGCTTTCTTTCTTTGTCGCTCCACATTTGTGGAACTCCATGCCATTGTTTATACGTAGTGAATGTAATCTAAAGAAATTTAAAGCAATCTTGAAGGCATGGTTATTCCAGCAAGCATACTCCAGTGAGTGAGGTGGCTCTCTTGGGTGTCAGTATCTGGGGGAGAGTATGTATGAATGCCAATTTTGTGTTGGATGATATTTTTGCCTATGTAGTGTTCTTGTATGTATGTTTTACTTTCCTGTTAAATATTGTAGTTCATTTTCTTTGCTTTTTATTTTGCTTGTAAACCACTTTGATCTGTCCTTCAGTTAAAGCAGTATACCAAATCATGAATAAATAAATAAGAGTTAGGGGAAGCAGAAACTTAGCTGGTTAGTGGCAATTTTTCAGTCCGCTAACTGGCTAAGTGACTGCATAAAGTTAGGAGGGCAAACAAGCTGTCCTAACTTTGTGGTGAATTCACTGGCACTGGTCTGAATATTGAATTGTGCCGGGGTAATTTCCGAGACAGTAACACCAGGAGTCATGCATGTCCCAGCATTGAAAATCCAAAGTTAGTTCAGCCCGCAGCTGTAAGTGGCTTGACCGCTACAAGCTGAATATCGAACCCATATTCTATCATCTTAAACATTTTCCACACTGAGCCTCTCAGTTTTACCCCCTCTGTGTATTCATAATTGGGACTGCTAGTTACAGAATGTGGAGAAGGCTGGATTAGCAGTTATTTAGATGTACCATGGTTTGCCTTTTCCAAATCCAAGCTCAGGAACACATGTTGTTTCCCTGACCTAATGGGCTCAAAACCTAATTTTCCTGAGGTCACCTACCTAGTAAATGATGACAAAAAGACTAAATAAGCCTATCCAGTCTTCCACTACAAGCCCGGTAAGTTTTGATAAGCATAATCAGTCAACACCAGCTCTTCATCACCCATACTTTATGCCTGAACTTAGAGCCCTTCCTTATGTTCAAGTATGCCAGAATTTGTTAAGAGTGCTTGCTGTCACCTCCACTCACTGTTAGGCCCAAGTTCTATGCCTGAAAATACCAGGTATTTAAGTAGTCTGCATAGCTACCAAACCTAGGACCCAATGCTCAAAACTTACCGGGCTTGTAGTGTTTAAACACAACTCTACCAAACTGCATGAAGGGAGATATGGATGGTCGATAAGAAGGTGATAAAGCAGTAGCATTTTATGGTTTATCAGGAGCTAGGAAACCCAGTTCTACTGCTCTGTCATCCTCTTATCACTCCTTCACCTCTCCCTCTCTCATCCATCCAGCTCCTCCTGTTTCTCACCTAACCCACCCCACCCCTCTTCCTGTGAGACTGTCATTGGAATGCTTTTGTGTTTCACTTATATATTCTGATATTTGTCAACATTTGCTTATTTCTGATCTGAAGAAGAAGGGTTACCTCCAAAAGCTAATCAAGAAATGTATTTAGTCCACTAAAAAAGGTATAATCTTATTTTCTTTTCTATGTTTTGTTTTTATTTATTACCTTTAAAAGTGGATCAACATAGCCTACCACACTACTTTACCCAAGAAATTATTAAGAAAGGAAGAGAATAAAACAGTTCTGTACTTTTCCATGGTGCTACCACACTTTACCCCCGGTTTCTATTAATGGTGCGCAAATTTCCACAAGCAAAATTGTGCGCTATCCTGAGATGCACACACAACTAAGTTTGGCTAATGAGTCAATTAGTGCCAGTAATTGGGTGCTAATCAATTATTGGCAACAATTTGGATTTGCCTGTGCATCTCGCTAAACACTCTTTTATAAAGATCTGCATGCAAATCTTATAGCGCGCAACTCAAAAAGGGGCATGGTTTTGGGAGGGGCATGGGCGGGTAAACTGCATTCACTAAAAATGCATGCAGTATTACTATATACCTGGGACCTGCGCCTAAATTATATTCCAGGATCTACACCAGGTTTCATGTGATGTAAATCCTTGTGCCCAAAGTTTGGTGCAGAAATCGGCTCTAAATGCTATTCTGTAAATGGCGCCCAACTCAGAGCGCTGTTTATAGCATGGCGATCCACACAGATTTTTTCAGCACCATTTTTTTGAGCGCTGTTTACTGAATCCATTCTTCTGAGTATTGTGTGCAGCTCTGGTTGCCACATCTCAGAAAAGATATAGCGGAATTAGAAAAAGTATGAATAAGGATAACTGAAATGATAAGGGGGTGGAACTATATATCAGTGGCATAGCTACGGGTGGACCAGGGTGGGCAAAATGTGACATGCCAGCTCATTTTCGAAAGAGAAGGGCGGGAGATGGGCGGCCTTCTCTCAGGGCCGGCCAAATCGGCATAATCGAAAGCCGATTTTGGCCAGCTTCAACTGCTTTCCATCGCAGGGATGGCCAAAGTTCAAGGGGGCGTGTCGGCAGTGTACTGAAGGCGGGACGGGGGCGTGGTTAACAGATGGCCATCCTCGGCTGATAACGGAAAAAAGAAGGACGGCCCTAACGAGCATTTGGCCGACTTTACTTGGTCCCTTTTTGTTCACGACCAAGCCTTGAAAAGGTGCCCGAACTGACCAGATGACCACCGGAGTGAATTGGGGATAACGTCCCTTACTCCCCCAGTGGTCACCACACCCTTCCCACCCAAAAAAAAATTTTTAACATTTTTTTGCCAGCCTCAAATGCCATACCTAGCTCCAACACAGCACTATGCAGGTCCCTGGAGCAGTTTTTAGTGGGTACTGCAGTGCACGTCAGGCAGGCGGACCCAGGCGCATCCCCCCATACCTGTTACACTTGTGGTGGTAAATGGGAGCCCTCCAAAACCCACTGTACCCACATCTAGGTGCCCCCCGTTACCCTTTAAGGGCTATGGTAGTGGTGTACAGTTGTGGGGAGTGGGTTTTGGGGGGCTCAGCACACAAGGTAAGGGAGCTATGCACTTGAGAGCCATTTGTGAAGTCCACTAGGGTGCCCGGTTGGTGTCCTGTCATATGAGGGGGACCAGTGCACTACAAATGCTGGCTCCTCCCATGACCAAATGGCTTGGATTTGGCCGGTTTTGAGGTGGCCATCCTCAGTTTCCATTATCGGCGAAAACCAATGGCGGCCATCTCTAAGGGCGGCCATCTCTAAGGTCGACCCAAATGTTGAGATTTGGCGGTCCCCGACCGTATTATCGAAACAAAAGATGGTCGCCCATCTTGTTTCGATAATACGGTCGGGGACGCCGCTTTACGGGGCCAACCTTAGAGATGGGCGCCCTTATAGATGGGTGCCCCTGTTCAATTATGCCCCTCGTGGTAACACTAAACTATAATTTATAAAATAATAGCAAAAGGAAGAACATCCATGTGTCCTTAGGCTGCAGTTCTCAATTCTAGACAACCATCAGAAATCACAAAATGAATTACAGCATCTCAGGTATTTTTTTTTTTTAAATCCCTTCCTAATGCCATGAAAGAGGTTTGAGTCCAGCCTTGTCATTCTTCATCCTTCTGCCAAGTTTGTGCTGTAATCCGGTGATGAGTGAAAAGCTTGGCTGAATAGTGATTTATTTCTGTTTCTTACAGCGTGACATGAGAACTGCTTATCCTTACTACATGACAAAACCCAGAAATCCCATTTGCTATTCGTTGAACAAATTGTTTCAGCAGCAAATTAAGGGACCCTTTTACCAAGTTGCGCTAAGGGGCTTTCCTGCACCCTCAGACCATTTTAGTGCAGCAGTAAAATGGCTCCATTTTCCCTATAAACACAAAGAAGAGGCATGAAAAGTCTGCAGCAAACAGAACGTGCAGGAACAAAGCAGACACAGAGTCCAGAAGAATCTTATTCAAAAGGACCCAAATGGTCTTTATTCAAAAGGACCCAACATGGCCATGTTTTGTCAAAATTGCCTGCATCAGGGGTATAATCAAACACTGACAAAATTAAGAACATATGCAAATAAATAACATAAAACAGATATATCAATCAAAATCAAACTTAAAAACAAAATCCAATAATAAAAACAAGCAATTAAATATTACGTAAATGTCAATAAATATAAACAAGCAAAAAACACACATATGTGCTAAAACCATAAATAACAAATTTGCATAATAACATGTAAAAATTGAAAAACACCAACTGAATAAAGAACTTCAATAAAAATTGTATGTGACTTAAAAAATGTCATAGCAATGCTGTTCTAAGTCACAGTGCACGATTCTTATACTAAAACAAAACACACATATATCAAGCCAGGGATATACACAGTGCTCCCCCTGGTCATAAAGTATCCAAGACAGCCTGCAAAAGAATGGAGGCAAAGTTTCAAAAAAAAATAAATAGTAAAACAACCTTGCCTAAGGAGGGAAAAGAAAAGGAACAGTATGCCAAATAACCATTTGTACACACTCTTGGTAGATAAAGATAACAGAAAAAACAACAACTTCTTCAAAAACTAGGAATCAGCCATCTTGAAAACACATACAAATTTATGTGTTGGTGAAAAAGGTCATAGGTGACTAATCTCACAAAATAAACTCCAACTTCTAAAACGTCACAAAAAGTAAAAAAAAAGTGGCATATAGGAGGACACTGAGTATGAAAAAGCTGTTTGTGTAAATAAAAACGAAATGAAGAGCATGTTCCTCAAAACAAAGACTCATTAAAAAAATCAAGATTTTTGCATAAACAAAAATAAGAAGATCAGCAGTGAATGTTATAACTATATGATATGCTCAACGTTTTGCTGGACTACTGTCAGCATTATGCCCAGAAATTCAATGTCCAGGCTCTGGCATTGAATTTCCAGGTTTACAAAACCATAGCTGGTCAACTGCAATGGTCACTCTATGCAATTTTCTCCAGAATTGTATGTTTTTCCAGATTGGGAAATTGAACTGTGTTTTACTGAGGTAAATTGTTACTCAGTAATACTACTTGTTTTCCTGTTTTAAACACTGGATGCACAATATTGTACACCGCAGTTTTAGACTCCTGAGGCAGGTGCCTATGTGCCGAAACATGGCTGCTGTGTCGAGTCTTTTGGTGTATTTTCAATAAATTCTCACAGATATGAACTACTGTGTCACTCTCTCTTTTGGAAAAGATCATCTACCCTACTCTATGGTTTGCATTGAAACTACAGACAGAATATTTGGAGTGTATTGAAGAAGTGATTACATCCCATTATGATATTTGATGGTCCATTTTTTTCCCAAAAATTTTATTAGGGTTTTCAGATAACAAAAATTAAGGAATCATCTTTGAAATTATTGTTTAAGTAGTTCACATTGACTAACTGCTTTGATTTTGTACAAAAGGGAAAGCCATTTCAAGCAGCTTTAGTTTTCAACTGTGTTTAAATTACAGTACAGAAGCTAGTACTAGACAGAAACCCATTTCAATACTGGCTAAAAATTTGCCACTGTGCCAAGTCCAAAACCTCTTAGGGATAGTAACGTGGAGGGGCATAATCTATAAGGGTGCCCATCTCTAATGACGGCCCCGTAAAGCGGCGTACCTGACCGTATTATCGAAACAAGATGGCTGGCCATCTTTCATTTCGATAATAGGGTCGGTGCTAGCCAAATCTCAACATTTGGGCCACCCTTAGAGATGGCCGACTGGTTTTCGGTCATAATGGAAACTAATGGTGGCCATCTCAAAACCGGCCAAATCTAAGGCATTTGGTCATGGGAGGAGCCGGTATTTGTAGTGCACTGGTCCTCCTGACATGCCAGGACACCAACCAGGCACCCTAGGAGGCACTGCAGTGGACTTCACAAATTGATCCCAAGTACATAGCTCCCTTACCTTGGGTGCTCAGCCCCCCCAAAACCCCAAAACCCACTCCCTACAACTGTACACCACTACCATAGCCCTTAAAGGGTAACGGGGGGCACCTAGATGTGGGTACAGTGGGTTTTGAGTGGGTTTTGGAGGGCTCCAATTTACCACCACAAGTGTAACAGGTGGGGGGGATGGGTCTGGGTCCGCCTGCCTGAAGTGCACTGCAGTACCCACTAAAAACTGCTCCAGGGACCTGCATAGTGCTGTGATGGAGCTGAGTATGACATTTGAGGCTGGCATAGAGGCTGGCAAAAAAATGTTTTTCAAATTTTTTTTTTTTGGGGGGGGAGGGGATTGGTGACCACTGGAGGAGTAAGGGGAGGTGATTCCCGATTCCCTCCGGTGGTCATCTGGTCAGTTCGGGCACCTTTTCAAGGCTTGGTCGTGAACAAAAAGGAACCAAGTAAACTCGGCCAAATGCTCGTCCGGGCTGGCCTTTTTTCCATTATCCCGCCTTCGGCACACTGCTAACACACCCTCTTGAACTTTGGCCAGCCCTGCGACAGAAAGCAGTTGAAGCCGGCCAAAATCAGCTTTTGATTATACCAATTTGTCCGGCCTTAGGAGAAGGCAGGCCATCTCCTGATTTGTGTGGGAAGATGGCCGCCCTTCTCCTTTGAAAATAAGCAGGATAGTAACATAGTAGATGATGGCAGAAAAACACCTACACGGTCCATCAAGTCTGCCCAACAAGATAAACTCATATGTGCTACTTTTTGTGTATACCTTACCTTGATTTGTATCTGTTATTTTCAGGGCACAGACTGTAGAAGTCTTGCCCAGCACTAGCCCCACCTCCCAACCACCAGCCCTGCCTCCCCCCACCGGCTCTGCCATCAATCTTGGCTAAGCTTCTGAGGATCCATTCCTTCTAAACAGGATTCCTTTATGTTTATCCCACGCATGTTTGAATTCTGTTACCGTTTTCATCTCCACCACCTCCTACGGGAGGGCATTCCAAGTATCCACCACTCTCTCCGTGAAAAAATACTTCCTGACATTTTTCTTGAGTCTGCCGCCCTTCAATCTCATTTCATGTCCTCTAGTTCTACCGCCTTCCCATCTCCGGAAAAGGTTCGTTTGCAGATTCATACCTTTCAAATATTTGAACGTTTGTATCATATAACCCCTGTTTATCCTTTCCTCAAGGGTATACATGTTCAGGTCAGCAAGTCTCTCCTCATATGTCTTGTAACGCAAGTCCCATACCATTCTTGTAGCTAGGTGTTATTGTACACAACACGGTGAAATCTTCTGTCTAGTGTGTGGCGGCGGCCAAAAAATCAAACAGGATGCTAGGAATCATTAGGAAAGGGTTGGTAAATAAGACCAAGAACACTATAATGCCTACATATCACTTCATGCAGCGACCTCATCTTGAGTATTGCATTCAATTCTGGTCACTGTATCTCAAAAACGATATAGAGGAATTAGAAAAGGTTCAAAGCAGAGCGACCAAAGTGATAAAGGGGATGGAACGCCTCTCATATGAGGAAAGGCTGAAGAGGTTATGCCACTTCAGCTTGGAAAAGAGACAGTTGAGGGGAAATATGACTGAGGACTACAAAATCCTTAGTGGTGTAGAACGGGTAAATAAATTGATTTTTCAAAATGTACAAGGGCTAAGAGACACTCAAAGTTATATGGAAATACTTTTAAAATAAATAGAGGGACATATTTTTTTTCACTCAAAGAATAGTTAAACTCTGGACTCATTGCCGGTGGGTTTAAAAAATATTTGGACAAGTTCCCGCAGGAAATATCCATAATCTGTTACTGAGATAGATATGAGGAAAAGCCACTGCTTATCCTGGGATTGGTAGCATGGAATGTTACTACTATTTGGGTTTCTGCCAGGTGCTTGTCACCTGGATTGACCACTGTTGCAAGCAGGATACTGGACTAGATGCAAATGTTATGCATACATGTGTACCTATCAGCAAGAGATAAGACTTATTTTCCTAAGCGTGGATACAGATTCATTTCTGTGGTCAATTTTTTGACTGTTATATAAACAAGAATCTTCATTACAAATGTGCAAATCTCTCCAAATCTGCAGTGTAGGAATATTGTGACTCCATGACTCCTTCTTTGAAATGACCCTCAGAAAACTGTGGCAGCGCCTTACCGATTCAATCAGAAACCAGTGCTAGAGCCACCCATTCATTAAAAGGAAAGATTTCCTATGAATAAGGAAGTTTCAGAAAGCTGTGGGCATGGCCATAATACAAAGTGCTTGCCTTTTATGAGACAAAGGAAACCTACTAGAGATGATACAGCTAGGGAGAGCAGCAGGAACGACAGAGTGAAACTGAGAAACAGGGAGCTCAAGATTTTGCCAAACACATACAGCACTGTTGGTGTAAAACGAAGAGGAAAATTTCCAGTTGTGCCAGTACTAGAAATGGGGAACAACAACAGTGAAGTGGGGTCACAAATGGAACAACAAAGTGGAGCCAAAGGTTGAAGGAAACAAACTTTATTGAGGCACCCAACATGGCCTGTGTTTCGGCAGGTGCCTGCAACAGGGGTCAAAATTGTTCATCATAGCAGTACAGCGCTTCCTATGAAAATTCAACAGACTTACTGTTAAAATGACCAGCAGACAAAGTTTAGCTTCGTACAACATGTGCATTATAATTGCTGAACGCCAACAGATTAAAACAAGTTTGCTTTCTTCAATCTTTAGCTCTGCCTTGTTGTTCTATCTGTGGCCCACTTCACTCTTATTGCTCCATGTTTGGTTTCTGTTGCTATTTCCTTCTGGTCTGCACTACCAAAAAAACGCAGGGGTGACAAAATTAATCATAGATTTTGTTTTGCTATTGCATGCTTTGTAACCTTTAGGAGTCTATGCATTAAACATTTTTCCATAGATACAAACCAGGAAAAAACCCATTAAAGTGTATTGTCTATATTGTGCTCTCTTTCCAAGCTCAGAGACCTCTGTCTTTCTTTGAGGGGCTGAACAATGTCACAGATTGCAGCACTCATTGTTACAGAATGGAAAATTGATGTTTTAATGAGTAGCACAGAGTGTTCTTTATCGCAGGAAGAAAACCTATTTAGCATCGCTCAGTTTCTTGTGTGCTTCCCTGATTTCCAAAGCCAAAAAAGGAAGTGATGGGTATTGCCGCAGAATGTTGTATATTTAAAGTAATTCTGCATGAAAAAAAATAGACACTCTGGGGACTCTGGAGTAACATTAAGCATGCATGCTAAGACCATGCAACATGCATTCAGAGTGCCAAGCTGTTCACTAACCCCCAAATTCTATAAATGACGCCTACCTGCATGGCCAAATTGTGCGCACAACTTGATTAACAAGCCAATCAGCGTTGATAATTGGTACTTAACAACCAATTAGTGACAATAGTTGGCTTGAATTAGAATTTACATGCACAACTTTCTAGATGTATTCTATAACACGGTACGCATAAATTCTAATGTGCATAGCTGATAAGGGGGGCATGGCCATGGGCATGGACTGGACAGGTTGTGGGTGTTTCTAAAAACTATGAACAGTAGTTTGGAATACACCCGATCTGCACCTAAGTTAGACACAGGTATTTAGGCCTGGTTTTAGGTGGCCTAAATGGGGGGTCCTTTTACTAAGGTGCGCCGAAAAATGGGCTACGCTAGTGTAGGCGCGAGTTTTGGGCATATGCAGATTCATTTTTCAGAGTGCCTGTAAAAAAAGACCTTTTTTAAATTTTTGCCGAAAATGGAATTGCAGCAAAATAAAAATTGTCGCACGTCCATTTTGGGTCTGAGACCTTACTGCAAGTCATTGACTTAGGGTAAGGTCTCACGCGGTAACCATGTGGTAATTGTCTACGCGTGTAGAATGACAATTACCACCCAGTTTCCACTGCGCGCAGGAAAATAAAAATTATTTTCCGGTGCGTGTAGCGGACGTGCATAAAAAATGAAATTACCATCCGGGCCCCACGGTAGCCGGGCTGTAACTCCAAATTGACACGCATGGGCACGCATAGGTGCCTACGCGGCTTAGTAAAAGGGCCCCTGGGTGTGCCTAAATTTTAGTTGCAAGAAGGAAGCATGAGCATATTTTATAAACTATGCCTAACTTTAGGAGTAGTTTATAGAATCACGCTAAGTGTGTGGTTTTTTCACGCTGATTTTGAAGGTGCCATTTATAGAATTTGGCCCTAAGACACTAGTGAACATGCTAAAAAAAAAAGCCCTATATGATATTAGTGGTTATCAGAGAGCACTTCTGTAAAGGAGTGCCTAAATTTAGGCATCTAGAGGGCACCTGATTGAAGCCTATTCTATAAGGAAAATAGGCACCTTCTTTCCTTTATAGAAACATAACAGGGTATAAATGTACATGTGTGTTTAAGCATGAGCAGTTACTCCAGTCATAGAGCTGTTGTAAATGCATGCATGCATGCATTCATAAGGGGCTAGGTTTTGATATAATTTAGTGTTCAAATATTTTCCCCCGGATTCTATGTATGGTGCCCATCCAAGATGTGCTAAATTGGCTAATGATCCAATAATTGGGTGCTAATTGGTACCAACTGGAATTTGCACACATCTTGCTATGCACTATTCTATAACAATGTGCACCCAAATCCCATAGCATGCAAGTCAAAAGGGGCATGGCCATGGGAGTTGGATGGGTGGGTCAGGGGCGTTCCTCAAATTTTGCGCAGTGTTATAGGATATGCATATGGGATATGCGCCCAAATTGCGGAATTACACCTGGGTTCAGCAGATGTAAGTCCTGGCACTTAAGTTTGGGTGCCAAAATCAGCACTCATTGGTATTCTATAATACGTGCTCATCATTGAGGGGCCCTTTTACTAAGCTGCAGTAAAAGGGGCCCTGTGCTAGCAGTGGTGGCCATTTTTGCTGCGCGCCGAGGCCCTTTTTACTATAGTGGGTAAAAAGGCCAAAAAAAGAAATGGTCATAGGTACATAAGTACATAAGTGTTGCCATACTGGGAAAGACCGAAGGCCCATCAATCCCAGCATCCTGTTTCCAGCAGTGACCAATCCAGGTTATAAGTACCTGGCAAGATCCCAAAACAGTACAATACATTTTATGCAGCTTATCCTAGAAATAAGCAGTGGATTTTCCCCAAGTTCATCTTTTTTTTTCATTTATTTGTTTATTCATTTTCTTTCATTTAACAAGTCCCCCAAGTTCATCGTAATAATGGCGTATGGGCTTTTCTTTTAGAAAGCTAGCCAAATCTTTTTTAAACACTGCTAAGCTAACTGCTTTTACCAAATACTCTGGCAATAAATTCCAGAGTTTAATTATATGTTGAGTGAAGAAATATTTTCTCCAGTTTGTTTTAAATTTACTACTTTGTAGCTTCATTGTGTGCCTCCTTGTCCTAGTATTTTTAGAATATCAGGCCGCTTGGGCTTTGACCAAAGACGTATGCAAGCATTCTGATGCTTGTACGTGGACAGTTGTCAACATGATGTTGCAGTCCCAATATACTCAAAGGGGGGGGGGGGGCTGGGGTTAGTGGTGGTGGTAGGGGGTGATCACATGGTGTACTAGTGTAGAGCTGGTAGATTACAACAGCAAAAAGAAATAGGGGTGGGCCACAAACCTCTAGCAGCCAGATGTGGATTAGCAATATTTTATTGGCAATGCACCTCATATAAAAGGACCAAAAGTGGGACTGTGTTTTGGTGGAGAACCACCTGCCTCAGGTGTCATGTTCTACAAACATAAAGGAACAAAGAATAATAAATATACAAAGAACACATAATATGGTACCTTCAGCTCTGCCAGCTTTGAGTCCAGCCACGACCTGACAGAGAAGAAGGCCATAGAAGACGTGTTAGGTGAAGCGTTTGCCCACATTGTGTTGATACACTTACCTTTGAGCATCCACATACTAAATGAATCCTGTGACTCAGACATACATTTGATTGCAACACATCACAGGTGATTTGTATTGTGCAATACCTAGTGGTTAGCGCAGCGGACTTTGATCTTGGGCATGGCCAGTCTTAGGGCGAGGCGACGAGGCGACCGCATAGGGCCTCGCGCTCAAGGGGGTCCCTGCCTCCAACCGCCCAAGTTCTTGTTGGATTACAGGCAGCAGCAGGAGTGAAAAGCTTGCGAGCAGCTCGGCGCTTCAGGAGCCTTCCTTTCCCTCTCTCATCTCTGGTCCCGCCCTCGTGGAAACAGGAATTGAGGGCGGGACCAGAGCTGAGAGAGGGAAAGGAAGGCTTTTCATTCCTGCCGCTGCCTGTAACCCGACGAGGTACCTTTTAAAATTCAGAGGGAGGCCTCAGAGGGAGGGGGGCCTCGGAAGGTGGGGAGTCTTGGAGCTGGGAGGGGGGCCTTGGAGCTGGCAGAGAGGGAGGGAGGCAGGCAGGCCTTGGAGCTGGCAGGGAGGGAGGCCTTGGAGCTGGGAGGGAGGCCTTGGAGCAGGGAGGGAGGGAGGACTTGGAGCTGGGAAAGAGGGAGGAGCCGTGGAGCTTGGAGGGGGGCTGGGCCCTGGAGCTCGGAGGGAGGGAGGGGGGCCCTGGAGCTCGGAGAGAGGGGAGATGGTCCTGGAGCTCGGAGAGGATGGCCGGCCCTGGAGCTAGAGTGGGGGCAGAGCTTGGGTGGAGCTAGGGTGGGGGTGGAGCTGGGGTGGGGCCCCATCAAATTGGTCTGCACAGGGCCCTGCACTTGCTAAGACAGGCCCTGATCCTGGGGAACTGGGTTCGATTCCCACTGCAGTTCCTTATGACTTTCTATTGCCCCAGGTGCAAATAAGTACCTGAATATACTATGTAAACCGCTTTGAATGTAGTTGCAAAAACCACAGAAAGGCGATATATCAAGTCCCTTTCCCTTCCCTTTCCCCTTCCCCTTCATGATGCCCTTGTAAACTCATATATGTAGGGAAAACTAAGAGAATGGTGAAGACTCGCATTATTGAACATCACAACTGCATAAATCGTAAGGTGACATCTGCACCACTTGTCGAACATTGGAACACATCAGGTCACACCATTAATGATTTGACATTTTTTTGTTTTCTGCATTATAAATTATAAATTAGACACCCGTCTCTTACATGAGGAACAGAGGCTCATTTATTATTTCAATTCAGTCACACTGCACGGGCTCAATTTAGAGATGGATCTCAGACCTTTTCTATGATATTCAAGTAGATGTCTGGTGTTCTGCCATGGCTTGCTTCTTTCTTTATTTTTCTTTCCCTATACCACTCACCATATCCCCTACCCCCTTTTTCTTCTTCTCCCTTTTCCTTTCATTCTCTTCTACCCCCCTTTCCCCATTCCCTTCCCCCTTTTTCCTTTCTTTCCCCTTTCTTCTTCCTTCCCCCTCCCCTTCCTTTTTCTTATCCCTTCCCTTCTTCCTCCCCCTTCCTTCCTCCCCCTTTGTTTTTCCTTTTGCCTTTCTTTCCCCCTTTATCCCCTCCCCTCCCCTTTCTTTTTGCTTCCCTTTTTCCTCCCTTCCCCCCTCTTCCTCCCATTTTTCCTCTTCTCTTTTATGTAGGGGTTTTCTCCTGCTTTTTTCTTCTTGGATTTCCTTCCTTGGCATCAATAGGATGAATGTTTCAGGGGTTACCCAGTCCTTCACCTCCTTGGCTAACATCTGAGGTGTGTGCTTTTGTACTAGCGTTTCCTCTCCTAGAAGTGAATTCTTTTCTTTTAGCTTCTGTCCTGTGGTCCAGATACTTTCCCATTATGCTCTTAAAGCCTGACTGCTAGCCTCAAATACCAACTTATTTTTATTCAGGTTATCAGAAAGTGG
The DNA here is from genome assembly GCF_901765095.1 of Microcaecilia unicolor. Taxonomy (NCBI): domain Eukaryota; kingdom Metazoa; phylum Chordata; class Amphibia; order Gymnophiona; family Siphonopidae; genus Microcaecilia; species Microcaecilia unicolor. Next base: position 116,155,810 of record NC_044033.1, read on the forward strand.
GCTAAGCCCCGAGCAGAATAGGACTGTGAGTGTTGAAGGTTAGCGTTGCATTATAGAGTACATAAGCCACTATGTGACAAGATCAAAATCTGTCTTCATGTTCTTATTAGGTTCCTTTCTCAGGCAGGGTGCAAATGCACCTTTTGGTGTTAATGGTGCATTCATCTGTTCATCTATCCACCTGGTCTATCTGCATTTTCACAAGGCCAGACTACTGAAGGAGCATCTAGACTACAAGACACGAAAGAACTACTGTAGAAATACTCTACCATGTTATGTAATACATATATTTTTCAACTTCTTTTGAAAAATAGCACCATTACTTGAATTGTACAAAACAGAGCCATGCTGTATAGCTTGTTCATGCATTGTTTTATTGTATTTATCACCTAGTATCATTAATAATTGCACTTCATGCTTTCAGCTGGCCCTCTTTAGTGCATGAGTTAATTGAGCAAATATATTTTGGGAGAAGGTTTATCAGAAAGCTGCTATTCAAACTAAACTTGTATTAATTTGACTGCTAGAATGCATTAGTTGGAGTGCGCTCGGAAGCGTGGAAATTCCTGAGAATGAGACAGTAGTCTGTGTGAAAGAAGATGGGGTTGATTCACCCATTTGGGGCCAGAAAGGAGGCCCAAATGAATAATTACTCAGGCCAGCTGCTGAATATATAGTTTTGCTAAATATAAATAGTTTTGCTATTTGTTCATGGAGAAGGACATTCAGATGATTCAACAGTGGTGGACTGAAAGCAAATGAGCATCTAATAAAGAAAATAATCCCCCTCCCCCACTGCTGTGAGCTGTGAAATACATTAACCTCATTTCCATATGCATAAGATTATGTATGGTTTTTTTTTGTATGCAAAGTCACTCAGCCAGCAGCATCTGGAACTGGATGGTTAAACCACATAAAGCATGCATAGCTGTTACATCAATATAGTCTAAGAATCTGAAAATATCTGCCAAAACGTCAATCCACTTAGTTTCATTTACGTAATCTCTGAAACACACGCTTACCCTATTCCCATAGGAATGATTTGGGATAAATGCTGTACTTCAACACTTGAAATCACTCATTCCAGTTACCAAACAAATGCTGCACTAAACGGCAAGGTGCCAGGAACTGTTGGCAGGTAAGGGCACCACATGCAAAATGTTGATAAGCACACCACTTCCATAATCTTTATTCTGTATCTACCATGCCATGTCTATCCTGCATCCCCAGCATTTATAATGGGAAATGAATAGGGAAAGGAGGGCACATCCCATCCTGCAACCATCCTCATGCTTTCTATAACACATAGAATGATAGACAAACTATCACCCTGCCCAGAATGCCTTCACAAGGGACACAGGGCACTCACTACTTGATCTGGCAACTGTACCACAAACCAACTACTGGTCATATGTGTTGTCCAAACAGGGACTTCTGACATTACCTCTTTTCCCCCCCCTTCTCTCTAGCCTGCAGTTTAGTTCCTAATGACCATATTATGCCTATTGGTTGTTCCTAGCTAACATAAACAGACATGGCATGTATTGTACTGTTTTCGGATCTTGACAGGTACTTGTAACCTGGATTGGTCACTGTTGCAAAACAGGATGCTGGGCTTGATGGACCTTTGGTCTGTCCCAGTATGGCAATACTTATGTTCTTATGTTTGTCGGTCCTGGTTAGATTGTAAGCTCTGTTGAGCAGGGACTGTCTCTTACATGTTCAAGTGTACAGTGCTGCGTACGTCTGGTAGCACCATAGAAATAAGTAGTAGTAGTGGTAAGGCCTAGGAAGTCATTTCTGTAGCGGTAGTACTAAATACAATATGAAAAGTCAATCATCACATGATCATGCTGATCGCCTCTACATGGAAAAGCTTATCCATGGCTTATGGCTTATCCAATGGAAACTAGGTAAACACCATATCATTGTTGTACCAGACAAATTTTGGGATTATGCTTCTAAGTGTACTGTGATCACCCGGGGCATTCTAATTCCAGCTAACAAATGCTTGATGCAAGAAAACTGGACATAGTAGTAAAAAAAAGAAAAACACGAGAATGGTGTTCCTAATGGAAGTGTCAGGAACAAGCGGGTAATTTAAAAAAATATTTGGAGCCTGATCTTTATAGAAGAGTATGCACCTAATTTCTTTTATTGAATACTAGCATAACTGATCAAATATGTGTGAATGTTTTTGGGCATGAGCACATTCGCCAGCCATTGATCTAGTATAAATGCTTGCACCTAGATTGGGGACATCAAACATATAAATGGCAAGTATCGTACTCACTCGCAAATGCGCAGTAGAGACCCTCTCTGCCCCGCCCGCGCGTCAATACGTGATGACGGGGGCGGAACAGAGAGGGTCTCTACTGCGCATTTGCAAGGGACGAAATCGCCGTCGCTAACGCTCCCCCCACCCGGAGTCGCCGCCGCCACCACCCACCCTCCACCCCGCCGGGCCCTCGCTCTGCTATTGAAACAGCAAGGGAACGCAGCACACAGCTCTGCTGAGCTGCTGTCCTTCCTTCTTCTTCTCTGCCTGTGTCCCGCCCTCGACGACGTTACATCACACGAGGGCGGGACACAGGCAGAGAAGAAGAAGGAAGGCCGACGGCAGCTCAGCAGAGCAGAGCTGTGTGCTGCGTTCCCTCGCTGTTTCAATAGCGGAGCGAGGGCCCGGCCAGGTGGAGGGCTGGCGGCGACTCGGGGGGGGGGGGCGAGCTCGGCGGCGGGGGGGGGGGGGCCTTGCAGCGGTGACGGGACGGGGCTTTCTACCCCCCCTTTCCTATACTAGCCTGTTTTTACGGGCTCAACGGCTAGTAGCCATATAAATTATAATATTCTATAATTAACATATGTAAGTGCGCACCCCACCCATGCTATGCCCAGAATCCATCCATGTGAATGGCCTCCTTTAAATGTTTTTTTGTCATTTTTATATTTGATAAGAACAAACAAAAAAGCAGAATTAGGTCAAAAGGTTTATTGGAACAATACCCGACGTGGTCACGTTTCACCCTCAGGCTGTTTTTTTGTCGTTTTTATATTTGATGCCACATGTTTGAATGTTTGTATATTGTAGACTCCTGAAGCCAGCACTCTGGCCGAAACATGGTGCTGTGTGGAGTCATCATTTTTATATATCGTTTATTTTGTGGAATAAAGTGGTGTGAATAGATGTGTTGTGTTGACCATACTACTTTCTTATTGTCCTTAACCAGGATAGCAGGACAGTCTTTATGTGCACTTCTTTATCTGGGTAGAACTTTATAGTTTGTTCCCTCCAGTGTCCACTTTACCTATGTCTAACTATAATATATCCTGAACTGGATGAAGCAGGACTTTTAGGCACCATAGTATAGGTGCCAATGTCTAAGCACTGTTCTTTGAGCCCCTAGAAACATTGGCACCGGACTTTTGGGCATTCAAATATGAGGAGTCTAAAAGTTCTCTCTCTTGCACTGACTGGGATCTGTGTTGGGGCTGTCTGGGCTGGCAAAGGCACAGTGGTCCTTGGAGCAGAAAGGAGATCATAGCTGCTCTAGGCATTGCCTATGAGAGAGGCACTACCCTGGTGCAACTATGATCTCCCTTCTGCTCCAAGCACTGCATAGCCCACAGCACTATACTTCTGCCAGTCCAGAAGACCCTGGCTCTGATCTTGGTCAGCGCAGGATGGGGGTGGGGGGGGGGGAGAGAGGATTCTGCCCTAGCTCAGGTCCTGCTCAATGTGGGGGAGGGGAGAGAAGACTTTTAGATCCTGCCCATTTGCGTGCCCAGAAGTTTGATACCAATACAGCAGTGCCCAAAAGTCATGGTCCAGAAAAATGTCTGAGAAAAAAGCTAGGTTTTCAATCCTGCCTTAATCTTATTCTCTGAAGGCTCTAACTGCAGAGCCAAGGGAAGAAAGTTCCAAACCATAGGAACTACACAGGAAGAAGCCATGGTATGAGAATCATCCAGCCACAGCCTGGTAAAAGATCTGGATGATATGGAATATGCATGGAATGCTGGCTACATAAGCATAATGTGCAAGCATAGGTATCTTGTATCTGATTCTCCTAGAAAATGGGAGCCAGTATTGTTCTCGTAATAAAAGCAAAACATGATCAAACCTTCTTGCACCATAACACAATATACAGTTAACACATGAATTAATGTATGCAAACTATCATGCCACGGTGGCTGTTATTGAACATCTGCACTAATGGTTAATTTGCCTTAATGTGTGTGTTAACAACTTGACACACTTTAGCAAAAGATCCCCCGAGTATCTTCTTAGGATTTTTTTTTTTTTAATAATATGCAGACCAGCTGGGACCATTTCATTTGAATCTAGTTGAGAGGCTGGTGTGGAGTACCTGCCTCCTATATACCCAGAGGTGGTAGTCGAGGGGTTAAGGGTGCCCCATTAACTATTTACAAGAAAAGGTTCAAAGGACTAGAAGCTCTTCCTCTAGCTCAGGGGTTCTCAACCCAGTCCTCGGAACACATCCAGCCAGTCAGGTTTTCAGGATACCCACAATGAATATGCAGCAGGAAAATTACATACTTGGCTTTGTACAGCTGTGTCTGCCATGTTGTATGTCCTTGTCTATGTGGAAGGTGGGAGTGTGAGTTGCTGTACAGGGAAGGAGCAATGAATTTGAATGATGGAATTCTGAGATGGGAGGCAGACATGTGCCTAGTTTGTTCAGGAGACAGAGACAGACAGAAAGAGACAAATGCCTCAGTGACACCGAAGGACTGCCCCATGTAGAATAATGAAATGTGGCACAATAGAACTTTTTCCAGATTTTTAATGGCAGATTTTAGGTGGTTTTCACCAAAAGTGAGAGGAAGTATTGCTGTGTGTCTGTCTGTCATTCTTTCTGTTTATCCATAGGCGAGTCTATATTCAAAGTGATTTAACTGTCCAGAAACGGCTCCTAGCCAGTTAAATCACCTGTTTGGGGCTAACTGCTAATTTTTAGCAGCACTTAACTGGTTCTGAAAATAACCAGTTCCCTCATTTTCTTCATAAGTAATTTATCCCATTGATATCCAAAATAACCTCTTAAAAAAAACCATTTTCAATTCTTTACATACAAAAGGACTCTTTCAATGGTAAAACAAGCTTGGCTTTTAACTTCGCTGTTGGTTTAATTTTGACATTATGAAGTAGACATTGACGCAATACTAAGTTTGTTCGGACCACACCCTGAGGCAGCATTTGCGAAACATGCCGTATGTTCGTGATGGTGTCTTGCTATGCTTGAAAAGATAAGTGTCAAAATTAAACCAACAGAGAAAATTAAAAGCCAAGCTTTTTTTTTTTTTACCATTGAAAGAGTCCTTTTGTACTTTTAAGAGGTTATTTTGGATATCTTTTGAATAAATAGCTTATGAAGAAAATGGAAGAAGTTGCTTGTACGTTATAGAATGGACTGAGATATAGTATTTAGCTGGGAATTTGTGGATGATTTGTGGCCTGCTAATATCCAAAGTTTTTGACCACCTAATAGATGAAAATAACCAGTTAGCATCAAACTTAATACTGGCTATTTTGGGGGCACTCGCAGGCAAAGTCTGGACTTGGCCAGTTAAGAGACTCTTTTACTAAGCGTGCTTACCACAGGTTAAAATTCACTACTGTGAAAATTCTCAGTCGTCCCAAGGTAGTTTTTGGATCTGTGGGTGCTTCCCATGTGCTAAAATATACTTTTTATTTTTTAGCGCTGGGAGCGGGAAACCCACGCGCTAGTCATGGCATAGTAAAAAGGACCCTAAGTGCTGATATTCAGCACTAAGGGCCCTGTTTACTAAGGTGTGTTAGTGTTTTTAGTGTGCCTACATGTAGCATGCGCGCTAACCATGTAGGCGTCTATAGGGATATTGTAGGCACGTACATGGTTAATGTGCATTAAAATCGTTAATGCACCTATAACGCTTCTTAGTAAACAGGGCCCTTAAATTGGCAGGTTAACCACATAAATACGTCTACATAAAAGTCAGTCCTATTTTTATGCAGTAGCCTATAGCTGATATAGTGCTGAATATTGCACTTAATTGGCTATGCGTTAGCTGGCTCCAAAACCCAGAAATTCAATGCCAGTCCCTGGTCATGGCTCGGCATTGAATTTCTAGGTTTAACGCCAGCAGCAGTCAGCAAAATGCTGATGGCTACAAATCATACATCGCTGGGAAGAGCAATGGGAGGCTGTACTGTTGCACACCACTAGATTGTAATAAGAGCAGTGGGAGTCCATGGTACTGTTCTCCCTAGGGTCCTTGGAGAATTGGAGGAGCAGTAGGAGTTTGGCAGCCACTTTCACAACTGATTCAGATTTCTTTCAACAGTTTCTAGCTCTTGGCAGCAGCAGCAATGGGGGGGGGGGGGGGGGGGGGGGGTAAGAGGCCCAACAGGTGAATGAGGCACAGCATGTTTATGGGCAGTGCCTGTTTCCTACACTTTTATCTTCTTTAATTCCATTGTCATGACACATAAGTGAAAGAAAAGCTGTGTCTCAATCGCCATCTGTTAGGTTTTTCTATGGCAGGGGAAAAATTGTACTTTCCATCATATGAAACAATGGGAGATACATGCTCAGAGCAGTGGCCACTTCGATTTAGACTAGAGTAAATTTAATCAGGGTGAAAAGCTTGAGAGGCCATTAAAAGATGCTCATATAGGAGGGTTGATTTGCCATTTGTGTGCAGTAATAAATCAGTCTAGAGCCCTATAAATGTAATGGAGAGTATAGAACATCTCGACCTCCGGAACAGGCTGTTTCGGTATCTTTCTGGATGTTCCAAACACAGTGCCCCCCCCCCCTTTTTTTTTGGTAATAGGAATTCCATTTCTTGGTGACTGCCAAGAGAAATTCCAAACTTCTGAGGATACATCAACCTCCTTTGTGGTCAGAGTTCCATATTTTACTAGAGGCAATACATGCATCACTATATCCTTCTTCTATAATACATATTATCCATGTGTATTAATTGTGCATAGATGAAGGGTGAAACTATACTAAATCATCCTCCAGAATGATGTTTAAACATCTGAGCAGGTGTTGAAGAGTTGAGGGTCCTGAGCCTTTGAACAGGCTGGCTCTGCCCATCACTAACCAACTTTTAAACTTGTGCTTACTCTGTGCTATACACTGTATCCACTGTACTTAATATACTACCTGATTCAATGGAATTGATTTTCTGGCTTTCGTTATTTTGTCTAATTAATGTTCACTGACTGTACTTAAAATGAAACATTTTACTATCTGAAACACTGCCATAATGCAGATGTATTGTACCACTGGCTAAATAATTGAAATTACCTATAGTTTATCAACACAGTAAATATGTCTACTTTCATTCTCTTGAGTATTAAAGTAGTTTATGCTCCATATTCATTTAATGCAATAATCCTACTTCAGTTATTATTCAAGTGGATGAAACTTAACATTTAGCATTCATGCCAAGGACGATCCCAAAGAATGAGATTTTTCAGGCGGTGTGTCATGGATATAAATCTAGAAAGACATATGCATTCTATTGCTTTGCAAATGAAAGAAGCAACATAACATATTGAGCATTCTTTGATGGCACTGAAATAGTATAGATGGAGAGGAGGCAGTATGATTTAGGTAGATTCTCCAGGCCTTGCTTTATAGGGGCCTGGTTCTTCCAGACTCCCAGAGTAGGGATTGCTTCTGATCCATGTCAGTTCCAAAATTGGGTTTGTGAGCTCACAGAGCCACTATGGCAATGTCCCGGGGGTAAGGTCTCCAAATGGGTTAGTTTTGGGCATACAAAAACCAGTGAAAGTCAATAAACTTACAATAGTGGTTGGGGGTAGTTTTGGGGGGAGAGGTAGTTACAAGGGGGTAGTTTTAGAGGAAAGAGAAATTTATGTGGTGGTGTGGCAGCTGTGTGTGTGGGGGGGGGGGGTTGTGCAATTTGTGAGATGGTGGGGCAGTTGCAGGGGAATGGTTTGGGGGGGGTCAGTTTGCTTGGTGGTGGGGTAGTTAGGGGTTAGTTTTAGAGGATAGAGAAATTTGTGTGGTGGTGTGGCAGTTCTGGGGGTGGGGTTCATTTTTGAGTTGTGGGGACAGCTTGTTAGTGGGGCAGTTGTAAGGATAAAGGTAATTTTGTGGAATAGGGCAGTTTGGAAGTGTAGGGAATTCCACCTTTTAAACTGCCTTTCCCTGTACTTTAACTGCAATATTGCACTGTAAGTTTGTATGTTACAGATGCTGGAACTCCTTTTCCCATAGGAATTATTGTTTTGTACTTTGTGTGTGTGTGTTGGGGGAGCAGTGGTGGGAGTCTAATTTCTGTGGAATTCATTTAGGTGTCCTGAAGCCATATGATAAAAACCTATTCTATAACAGCACCAAGGAGCCCAGGGCCATGTTAGAATACAAGTGTAACCGTCATCAGCATTTCTAAGATTAACCATAGAGCTGGTGTAATTATGGGTGTGTAAATGTGACAGAGATGCACATAGCTTACTGTACTCTGTAATTTACTTGTTTAAATGAGAGCCATGCCTATGCTCTGCCCATGTGTACAACCCCTATCTCGCTTATTTTCGAAAGAGAAGGACGCCCATCTTTCGACACAAATCGGGAGATGGGCGTCCTTCTCGCAAGGTCGTCCAAATTGGCATAATCAAAAGCCAATTTTGTGACAGCCTCGACTGCTTTCCGTCGCGGGGACAACCAAAGTTCATGGGGGGGGAGGGGTCGGCAGGGTAACGAAGGCAGGACTGGGGCGTGATTAGGAGATGGTCGTCCTCGGCTGATAATAGAAAAAAGAAGGGCGTCCCTGAAGAGCACTTGGCCAACTTTACTTGGTCCATTTTTTTTCACGACCAAGCCTCAAAAAGGTGCCCGAACTGACCAGATGACCACCAGAGGGAATCGGAGATGACCTCCCCTTACTTCCCCAGTGGTCACTAACCCCCCTCCCACCATAAAAAAACAAGTTTAAACATACTTTCAAATGCCATACTCAGGTCCATCGGAGCAGTATACAGGTCCCTAGAGCAGTTGTAGTGGGTGCAGTGTACTTCAGGCAGGCGGACCTTGGGGGGGGGGGGGGGGTTGGGGGCTCAGCACCCAAGGTAAGGGAGCTATGCACCTGGGAGCAATTTGTGAAGTCCACTGCAGTGCCCCCTAGAAGACTTGAAAGAACAGGACCCAGGTAGAAATCCCACCTTAATTCCTTTATATGCCATTGTGAGCCCTCCATGAACAGATAAAACCTACTGTACCTAAAGGTACATCACTATAATAGCCATCACACTTGCAGGTACATTAAATATTTCTGTGTTCCAGGAGGGCTCACATATTTGTACAGAAATAAGAAAGAAAATGGGAGATACACCTGGATCCCGTTGTTCAAAATCCACTGTACTGAACTCCTTACACCTGCTTGCTGCTCTATTAGGAATGGCCATAATACCTGAAGCTGTCATACAGTCTGGTATCCATTGTCATGTTCACTTCTTAGGGGGGTAGAAGATGAAGGAAGGTTCATGCCTTCAACCATCCAGTGGTCAGCTGCTCAATCAGAGCAACATTTTCTACCCTGGATGTGATTGAAACAGGTCTTGATAAAAACATCCTACTTTTTTGGGTGTTTCTTCCCATTCTGTTATCACTGAAAGTTGTCATCATTTTGAACGTTCTCAATTGGTTCAAGAGGTTTCTAACCACACGATCGTACCAAGTGACATCTAATTCAACTACTTCAGCTACATGGATACCTGAATGAGGAGTCCCACAGGGATCCCCCCTCTCACTGAGCTTATTCAACCTAATGATGATACCCTCGGCGAAACTACTATCAAACCAAAACCTCAACCCATACATATACGCAGATGATGTAACGATCTACATCCCATTCAAACAAGATTTAAAGGAAATTTCCAATAACATCAACCAAAGCCTACATATCATGCACACATGGGCGGATGCATTTCAACTGAAACTCAACGCAGAAAAAACCCAATGCTTAATACTCACCTCGCAACATAACACAAACAAATTCACCACCATTAACACACCAAAATTGAATCTTCCAATCTCGGACACCCTAAAAATTCTTGGAGTTACCATTGACCGACACCCAACACTTGAGAATCACGCGAAAAACACTACTAAGAAGATGTTCCACTCAATGTGGAAATTAAAAAGAGTAAGACCTTTCTTCCCAAGGACCGTCTTCCACAACCTGGTACAATCAATGGTACTCAGTCATCTAGATTACTGCAATGCACTCTACGCTGGCTGCAAAGAGCATATAATCAGGAAACTTCAGACAGCTCAGAATACTGCAGCTAGACTCATATTTGGCAAATCAAAATATAAAAGTGCTAAACCCCTATGAGAAAAGCTACATTGGCTCCCACTCAAAGAACGCATCACCCTAGTTCACAAAATCATCCACGGAGATGCCCCAGCCTACATGTCAGACCTGATAGACCTACCACGCAGGAATGCCAAAAATCATCCCGCACATTCCTTAATCTTCACTTCCCCAACTGTAAAGGTCTAAAATACAAACTAATGCATGCGTCAACCTTTTCCTACCTGAGCACACAATTCTGGAAAACGCTGCCGCGCAACTTAAAAACGCTCTATGAACTAACCAACTTCCGCAAAATACTGAAGACCCATCTCTTTAACAAGGCATACCACAAAGACCAACAAATATGAACTCCAATACAAATATCCAGAACTGCCTTACAATATTTGCTTGTTAAACTACTATTATGTTTTATCAGTATCATGTTACCCAAGATCCTTCTATAATGCTAAATGTATATCTTCTTACATGCCTCCACTATTCATGATGTATTGTAAGCCACATTGAGCCTGCAAAGAGGTGGGAAAATGTGGGATACAAATGCAACAAATAAATAACCCACCCTAGACCTGCCCGGAACATGCCTCCAACATGCTCCCTTACTATTTGAATGAACTGCAGTATAAAACATCCAAATTCTGCCTTTCAAAAATTGTGATTTGGATGTTTTGGCCATTTTGAGAAATCCATCTGTTTTGGAAATGAACGCCAAAGGGTATGTAAATGTAGGTTATAGTATTGCTGTTAATGTATCTTTTTACCAGTTTTCCCCACATGTCAATTTTCATCCCATTCCGTTAATTATTCTACAGAAGCTGGAACTCCTCCCTAGAAATGCATAGGGACATTTATTTGGAGTGGGGAAGAAGACTTATTTCTCTGCAGCCCCCCATCCGATGTGGCCCATTTTGAACTCATTGTGCATTTTATCAATATTTCAATCATGCTAAATTTCATCCTATTCTGTTAAATGTCTAGGGAGGTATTGTGCCCCCAGACAGACAGATAAACATTACCCCTTTTGTATAATTCTTTCCATCTTCCATTGGGTAAGAACGAATATAAATGGAACCGCTCCATTTTCCTGCACACATCTCCACGTCTCTGGCTTGAATAATATGGCTCTCCGTGGACCTGAGGGTTCTGTGCCCAGACTTTGAGAACTGAAAAAGTCAGTATTCAATCCAAATCGAATCCAAAGCAGCATTTATATCCCACCCTTGTAAACAAAGAATCAAGGCGGATTACAACTATGAACAGTCAATTAGAATAGAACAAAGGGAATCAATCTAAATACTTATTAAACAAATAGGCCCTTAACAATTTTTGAAAAGTTAGATAGTTGGACATACTTCTTATAAATACTGGAAGATTATTCCAAATCTTACTAGACTGATAGCAAGATGAGCAGTCATGGATAACCTAAGGCAAAAAGTAGAGCAAAATCGAGAAGTTGATCTAAAAGTAGGAACAGACAAAAACTGCAAGTTGGTGCTCAGGCATAAACCATAGATAATTTTAAAAACCGTGCAGGCCACCTTAAACTCTACATGGGCATCCATGTAGATCCCTCAACAATGATGTCACACGATCAATGTTCCTAGCCGCAGTGTTCTGCATCAACTGTAGTCTACTTAGTAAGTTTCTGTTAATCCCTGCATATAAGACATTACAGTGATCCAACTGAGCAAAGACAAAAAAAAACAATGCTTTTGTATCAGCTGGAATCTCCTTGTGGAATGAACTATCTAGCTAGCTGTTTGTTTCTGCGTTTTGGCAGTTATACACGAGTCTGCTTTTTGATGTTGAGTAACGTTTTTATATTTGTGGTTGATTATGAATATTTTTATGGAAACCACCTAGTTATAGGTGGTATATAACTTTTAAAAATCAATGAATAAATAAATAAATAAAATATTGCCTGAACTACCACTCGATAGTGCTCAGGAAAAACAGAGATCTAATCATCCTTAGCTGACGTAGTTTAAAGTAGATCTTCTTACTCAAGCGCCTTAATTGATGTTCCCTTGTCAACTGAGTATCCAGTATAACACCTAAAACTCTCAGAAGTTTTAAAATGTAGTTGTTCCCCTGACTGTAAAGTAATAGCTTTAGGGCAATCCAGTGAAGTATAACTAAAATATAATAATAATATAATAGTGTTTAGTTTTAATACATACTCTGTTGTCCAACTACGAGTCTTCTCAAATACAATCCACTATTAATCTTTGACTGTCTTCAAAACCTAATTCCAAAGGTACTAAAATAAAGATATCATCAGCATAAGAAGAGATAAAATGTCCTAATGATTCCAATGCCGGGCCCAAGGTACTCATAACAATATTGAATAACTCCTAAAAGTAAAAAAAAAGTATGTATCCAGAGATCCCCTCCTTGTCATAGTGGTGGTGGGGTTGGGAGAGAGATATAAGCATGGGGCAGGGATGCCCTCCTTAGTCCATGGCAGGAGATGAAAGTCAGCTGGTGCTGACTGATTCCCTACCTGAAAGACCAGCCTGCATAGAGCATACATTTAAAAATCTGATTTGCACAATAATTTGCCTTTTTCCACTTGTTGGTGTGGGTAAATATGAACAATGATAGCAACAAGTAAAAAAAAAGTTGTCACTCATTAAAACCATATGATCATCTCATGCTTATGTTGCTCATTTACAGTTCTCGCAGAAGTGTTTATTCAAGTAAAGTGGATGTCATCTGATATGTGTTTACTCTGTGGTGCAGAAAAGACAAGAGCCCTAATGCAAATAGTTCTACTTTGCATCCCTACACTTTTGTTTGAAATGTCTGTTAGTTAAGGTAAAGGATAAGGGGAAGGGGGAGGGTTGCAGTACTTTTCAATCTCTTTGTGTCTATGACAAATAAAATAGTGTCACCTCCAGGAGGTGCAGGAGAATAATGATGTATATGTGGAGAGCCCACCCAGGTCATGACCCCAAATGTGAGTTTTGTGACTTCATTTGGGGCAGGGGCGTAGCCATACACCCAATTTTGGGTGGGCCTGGGCTCAAGATGGGTGGGCAGAAGAACTCCGCCCTGTTGAACAAGTGATTTGGTCTCTCCCTCTCTCGCCTGCATGCCATATGGTCTCTCAAACATCTCCCTCCGCCGCATACCTTTTAAATAGCAGATTTTCACCTTCAGCGAACAGCAACTAATACACACTGCATGTTGGCCCCACAGCCTTCCCTCTGATGCAACTTCCTGTTTCTGCATAGGCGGGAATACATCACAGAGAAGGCTTTGGGGCCGGTGCGAGCAGCATGTATCAGTCTCTGCTCTCTGCAAGGAAGATGTGTTATTTACAAGGTATGCAGGAGGGACAGTTGTTGGGAGTTTTCAGCTGGTGGGGCTCGGGGATCCCTGCCAGCCACATCATAGATGTGCTGCTACTGGGTGGGCCTAAGCCCAAAGTGGGTGGGCCTGGGCCCACCCAAGCCCACCCTTGGCTATGCCACTGATTTGGGGTCTGGACCCACAGTTTAGGAAGCTCTGCTCTACAGAGTCAGTGATACAGACAAATACACAAATTCCTGTAAAATTAATTTCTCAAGGGTGTTCCCTGAAGCACAGAAATTGGAGAAACCCCAGGACAGATCAGATGAGCGTTTACCACAGTGAATTTTTGCAGTCTGTAACATAGAAGGGAGTGCATTCATTTGACATGAACATGTATCTGGTGTTTAGGAATCCTAGTATCCATTTGAGCACTTTCCCTCCTATTCCAATTTTGTCTAGGATTCTTTTGAGGATTTGATGGTCAATCATGTCAAATGCACTTGACATGTCGAACTGTAGTACGAGAGTGTTTCTTCCATTTGATATTTCTTTTTTGAAGGTCGCTAATAGTTTGATTAGTACTGTTTTGGTGCTGTGGTGGGGTCTAAAGCCTGACTGAAATTCATGTAGTATGGAATTTGTTGATGTAGTCAGTTAGCTGGTTGGCAGCTATGCCTTGCATAATTTTGGTTGTTAGATGTATGGATACCACAAGCCTGTAGTTTGAGGTGTCATTGATGTTTTTCTTGGTGTCTTTTGGGATTGGTTTAAGCAGTATATTACTTTTTTTCTGAGGGAAATGACCTTCTTGGAACATGTAGGTCAGATGAGAGGTGAGGTGATCTATGAATCAATTTGGAGCGAGTTTTGTTATATGATTGGGACATGTATCTAACATACAGTGGGTGGAAGAGAATTTTCCTAATATTTGTGCTACTATCTCATGAGTGGGTTGTGTGAAGGTAGAAATTAGGAAAAACTAGAAAGAGCAGTTGCCAGGGTCAAAAGTTTGCATTTATTTTTGTTACATTTGTACCCCTCGCTTTCCCACTCATGGCAGGCTCAATGTGGCTTACGTGGGACAATGGAGGGTTAAGTGACTTGCCCAGAGTCACAAGGAGTTGCCTGTGGGAATCAAACTCAGTTCCTTAGTTCCCCAGGACCAAAGTCCACCACCCTAACCACTAGGCCACTCCACTCTGATGATGTGTGAACACTATTCAAACATACCATTTTGGAAGCCTAGATAAAATATATTCCAATGCATTAAAAGTGGGTAAAAGAAGACAAAATAGTTGTCAGAATTAATCAATAATGAGGTAAAAGTGACAGGTAAAAGTAGGGATACCCCATATCCCACACTGCTGTGTGGCATTAACAAATAAAAATGAGCAGAAATGCAAATGCCAGAAGCCTAAGAAATAAGAGGGAGAGTTAGAATATATTGCACTAAATGAAAGAAAAAATAGATATTTTAGGCATCTCTGAGACCTGGTGGAAGGAGAATAACCAGTGGGACACTGTCATACCAGGGTACAAATTATATCGTAGTGATAAGGTGGATGGAATTGGTGGAGGGGTAGCATTGTATATGAAGGAGGGCCTTGAATCAAATAGATTGAAAATTTTGCAGGACACAAAACACATCTTGGAATCCCTATGGATTGAAGTTCCATGTGTAAAGGGGAAAAGGATAGTGATAGGAGTGTACTTGTCTTTTAGATTGTAAGCTCTTTGAGCAGGGACTGTCCCTCTATGTTAAATTGTACAGTGCTGCGTAACCCTAGTAGCGCTTTAGAAATGTTAAGTAGTAGTAGTGTACTACCATCCACCTAGCCAGGATGAACACACGGATGTAAAAATGTTATCAGAAATTAGGAAGTCTAACAAACTGGGCAAACAATAATAAAGGGTGATTTCAATTATTCTGATATTGACTGGGTAAATGTAACATCAGGGCATGCTAGGGAGGTAAAATTTTTTGATGAAGTCAAGAACTGCTTTATGAAGTAGCTGGTACAGGAGCCAAAAAGAGGAGGAAAAATTCTAGACCAAGTCCTTAGTGGAGCACATTATTTGGTGCAGGAGGTTATGGTGCAGGGGCCGCTTGATAATAGTGATTATAATATGATCAGATTTGATATCGGTTCTGGAGTAAGTACACACAGGAAATCCAATACGTTAGCATTTAACTTTCAAAAAGGAGACTATGATAAAATGAAAAGAATGGTGAAACAAAAAACTTAGAGGAGCAGCTATGAAGGTCAACATTTTACACCAGGCCTGGATGCTGTTCAAAAATACCATCCTGGAAGCCCAGGCCAGTTATATTCTATATAATAAAAAAAGTAGGAAGGAAGGCCAAACGACAGCTGGCATGGTTAAACAGTGAGGTGAAGGAAGCTGCTGGAGCTAAAAGATAATCCTTCAGGAAATGGAAAAGGGATCCGACTGAAAACAATAAGAAAAAGCATAAGGAATGGCAAATCAAATGGAAAGCGCTGATAAGGAAGGCAAGTTTTCATTGGAGGCAAAACATATAAAAACGTACGGGTCATTTTACAAAGCCGTGGTAAAAAGTGACCATACAGTCTTGCAAAAAATATTGTACTTTTGTGAGCTGCCACATGGGTTTTACTCCTTTTTTATTTCTTCAGTTTGACCTGTAGGAGTAGTTTTTTCCCACTTTTTTGTTATTGAATAGATTGCAGTTGGCAGGACAATAAATAAATTGCTTTATAGTACTATTGATTGCTGTTGCCTATCAAACATATAAACGGCAAGTGACCGTACTCACTTGCAAATGCGCAGTACAGACTTCCCTCTCTGTCCCGCTCTTACTTCAAGACGTCATGACGTCAGAGGGTGGAACAGAGAGGGAAACGGAGTTGAATTATCGGATGCTGCCGCTGCCGCCTGGAAAGGAACATCGCAAGAAACAACCTCCACCCTCCCCCCCATCCCCGCCACCGCTCTAGCCCCCCTCCGTATCGGGCCCCCTGCACTGACCTGACAGCGCCTCTCACCTCCGTGTGGAAGCGCTGCAGGCAGCAGCAGAGCGATCTGCTGCTGCCTGCAGCGCTTTCACACAGAGGTGAGAGGCGCTGTCAGGTCAGTGCAGGGGGCCTGGCACGGAGGGCGGAGGGAGCGGCGGTGATGAGGGTAGCTGGACATGGGGGGAGGGCAGGGGGGAGAGGCCATGGTTGCTGGACTTGGGGTAAGAGCAGGGCACAGAAGAGGGTTGTTGCACATGGGAGGAGGAGGGGAGGGCAAGGGAAAAAGGAGGGTCGTGGGATATGTGGGGGAGGATCGGTGGACGGGGTGAGGCCAGGGGAGAGAGGAGGGCTGCAATACTTGCCCATTTTTACGGGCTTAACGGCTAGTATTAAATAACACAGCCTTGTTAAGGAGAAAATTGAAAACACATTTCTTTAGTAGCTTATTTAGAAAGACTGTGCCTTTAAGAGGTAAAGTAATGCAGGAAACAACTGGATATTATTTGGAATGGACACTGATTACTTAGTGATGATAGTACATATAATCAGGGGTGTGCTGGTAAATTTTTAACAACAGGCTCTCTCTCCGGGCATAGCTGGCCCTGAATTTTTTTTTTTTTTGGGGGGGGGGGGGGGGAATACATGCCTCTCTCTCCCCTCCCTAGTGCGGGCACGCTAGGCATACCTTTGCCGAGCCCCACCAGCCAATAAATGGACTGCCACTTTCTCTGCTGCTTGTTTCTGGCTCTGAGCAGCATGATGGAACCTTCTTGCGCTTACATGAAAAGTCCCAGCCTGATGCTCAGAGTCAGAAACAAGGGGCAGGGAGCAGCAGCAGTCTGTTTACTTGGCTAGTGGGGCCAGCATCACTGCCAGCAAAGTAAAGAGAATTCAGGAGGGGGCCCAAGCCCACATTTTGGGAGTCAGTTGTTAAAGTAGCCATGGGGATGCCTACTTTAACAACCGGCTCCCAAAATTCTTAAAAACTTAACAAACGGATCTTGCGAGCCTGTGAGAGCCCGCTCCAGCACACCACTGCATATAATGTTTTGATGGTACAGTGGGTGATCAGGAGATGTATTTGATATTTTAAGTTGTTTTTATAATGTCCACTTGTGTGTTAATTATGTATGTGGTTTATAACCCGCATAGGACTAAATTTTATAAATGGCACATAAAAAATCGGTGCCGAAAAATGGTGCTTAAAGCTTGGCACTGTTTATAGATAAGCGCTTAGCAGCAGGAACTGTGACTACATTTAGGTGTGACTATTTACACCAATGAAACTTTGTAAATCCCTTCACCTAAATTAGGCACAGATCCCCCTTATTCTATAACAAAGTATAAATTAAAGGAATGTCCCTGATCTACCCAGGGTCCTCCCATGGCCAGTGGGCCACCTTCTTGGACATGTAAAATTTACTTGCAGATCCCATGCCTAAATTTAGGTGCATAAATTTTAATTAAATCCAATTAGCACCAATAATTGCTTGTTAAAATCTCAATTATCAGTTTTAATTGGCTCGTTATTCAACTAAATTGCATGTGCAAATTTGCACGTTCAATTTTTAGCAACTTATAGAATTTGGGCGATAGTGTTCAGATATGTGTGCTATACGTAACTCAAATAAATAAACATTTGATGCATCTACTAAAATTCTAATACCACCTTGCCAAGCCTATGATTGACATATGTCTTGACAATGCCATCACTGTAGATAAGGCTATCAAGTTAGGTGAAGTTGTCCACGTCTTTGACAGGTTGCTAGTTGATGATTATTTGTGTACAGGCTTGACCATCAATTTGCAAGATCTCAGTCTTTTCAATTCTCAGTCCAGTCTTCCCTGTAGATTTTTTCAAGCTACTGGTTAGTTCTTGTAGGCTCTCTTGTTTCTCATGCAGTGTTGGTATCAATAAAATCAAAATCCATGAGTCAGTTCTGATCATTCCACTGAATCCCAACATTTGGCTATTTCATTGGGTTCCCTTTGGCAAATACTATAGCTAGAAGAAATAAGAGTTGTGAAAGTACACAGTCTTCTGATAAACCAGTGACGTTATTGAAGTCTGTGGTGCCAATGTCTGCCTTTGCACAGCAAATAGAGTTCAGATAAATGTTCTTGAATAAGTTGATATACCATTGGAAGATACCATATATTCTTGCAATGCTCCAGGTGGTTTCCCTGTGCAGACTATCAAATGCCTCTTTGAAGTTGATGAAATTTGAAACTTGAAGCTTTGTTCAGTGATATTCCGCAGTGAAAATATTTGGTCAATGGATGATTGTCCAATGTGAAAATTTGCTTGCTGTTCTCACAGGATTCGATCAACAGCACATTGCAACCACTTAAGTGGCACAGTGCAGAAAACATTACCAAGGACCAACAAAAGTATCATGCTTCTCTGGTTGTCACCCTTTGTGATAGTGCCCTTCTTTGGTAACTTGATGATCATCTCTCACTTCCGTTCTTCTGGGACATATTCGGTGCAATTCTACAGGATGAAGCAAAAAAAAAAGTACCCCCTCTAGAGTTTTTTGCCATTTTCTCAGGAATTGCTTTGGATTTCAACAAGAAATTTTATGTAGTCATCATACTTACATATTACTATTAAACAACATGTAATTATCATAAGCTATGTTGATATTACTGACATTTTAGCGTTACTACCTAGCAATTTTTGCGCATTAAAAATGTTCACACTAAAACACAGTAAAGTAATGTAATTCAAACAATACAATTTGTGTGAATTTTGCAATCACTGTGAATAATCAAAGTGTCCACCCCCAGCTTTAACACAGGCCTTCAGTCGCTTTGGGAAGTTCTTAACAGCCTTGTTGATCGGTCCCTGTGGCAGGCTATCCCAGATCATCTGCTATGCTTCCTTGAGTTTGACGATGTTTGTGGCTTTGGGTGAAGCTTATGATAGGTCTTGAACATTGCTCTCCAAACAAAAGTCTGTCACTGTGTCTTCATTAGCAGTAAGCTGGTACCCCTTGTTTTTTTGTTTTTCTTTTTCAAATTATAGTAGTTATACAGTGTAAACATTTTTGAATGTGCAAAAATCACTGGGTAGTCACACTAAAAAGTCTGTAACTTCACCATGTTTAAAGATAATCTCATTCCACTTGGCACATAAACATAGATTGCAACAGCAAACAAAGCTGTAAATTGTCACTTTGAAATTCCAAGCAGTTGCTAAGAAAACAGCAAAAAAAACTCTAGGGGGTTACTTTTTTTTTTAACCTCGTTCTGTGTAAGTGGGTACCCTCTTTTAGGTGCTCCAATATTCCTCAATGAGATCCTTTTCTGTAACAGCATCTGGAATCTGCACAGTACTTGTGACCTGAACTGGCCACTGTCAGAGACAGGATGGTGGGTTCATCAGTAGACTTTGGTCTTGACTTAGGGGCCCTTTTATGAAGGTGCAGTAGGGCACGCCAAAACAGCACTACCACCAAGCACTCCCAGGTGCCTAGTGGTAGTTCTGATTTTGGCACGTGCCATTTCTCGTGGGAGAAAATAATTTTCTATTTTCTAGCACGGGGCACATTCTCGGCAGTAATTGGCAGCGTGGCCACATTGGCACACACTGCCTGATTACCACTGGGTTTGCCCATGAGCTTTTACTGTCTTCTAAATAATAGGTTCTAAGGGCTTATGCGGTAAGTGGCCAGGTGCTAATTTGGAAATTAGTGGCTGGCCATTATTGCCATAAATGAAAAAACAGCTTTTTTTCCAGCCGCAATAAGAGGTGACTGGAGCGCATGGAAAAACCATGCACTACGGCTACTGCCAGCCAACTTTTAACGCACCTTCATAAAAGGACCCCATATTATGGATTTTGTGGTGTTTAACATTTTTGTCATATACAAAAGTCCTTTTTTGCATAAGGATCAAATTCTTACATCCAGATACTGGCGTGGAATATCTAGCTGTAAGGGAGCTGCCAGAAGTTATCCTGGTACCAGCATTAATCAGAGCTGGTACCCGGCTATTCTGCTGTCCTAACTTGGCCTGATCATTATCCAGGTAGCGAAACTGAATATTGGAAGTACTTGGACATCTTCTGGCTTTGCCTTAGATTTTGCTCTGGATAATGCTGCTGAAAATCACTGAATGGGTCCAGTAAGTGCTAAGTATTCGGATACCAGATACAGCTACCAATATAACTATCTTTGAATACCTTTCAGAATTTCTTTATTTAAAAAATATTTATTACCTGGTCTATCTGCAGATCTAGGTGGGCCACAATCAAAGCATACATAAATATTAAAAAAACATACTGATATTAGCCCTTAGATTTTAGTCCATTTTTCTAGTCAAGTACCGGTGATGACACTCCTGCTACAGTATTATGGAATTGTTGCTGAAAAATGTTACACTTACTCTGGCTGATATTCAAAGCGAGTTAACCAGCTGGAAACGACTGCCAACCAGTTAACTCAGTTGGTCATGGCAATCCGGACATTTTCAGAAACACTTAACCAGTCATCTTCGCTGAAAGTGATCAGTAAGCACCGAACAAAGATGGCTATGTTGGGGGCATTCCAGGAGCAAAGTCCAGGTAGCTCCCAATATTCAGACCTAACCAGCCAGGTTTAGCACATAAACAGTATTGCATAAATAGCTGTCCTATCTTTATGCACTAACCATGACTGGTTAAGTCTGAATATTAACTTAACTGGTCAAACACTAGCCTCATAGGGCCCGGATTTGAACTTCTGGTGTTAAAGCTGGAAGCAGATAAAAAAACCCTACTGTCTGCCGCCAGCTGAATGTCAGACAGTATGTTCTTATCTTATTCAATTCATCTTGTAGTAATACTAATGATATGGGTAATATTGTTCATGTCATGGCATTGTGCTACAAAATATACTGTAACCTGTTTATCCTTCCTACTAAGGTATTTCAGTCCTAAGGCACCTTGTTTGGAGTGCTAAAACTGACTCTTACCTTGTGACCCTTGATTATTGTTTTCTTCCTTGATGTATTGAAGACTTCTCCGATCATGAAATATAGAGGAAATCCCTTGAGAAATCAGGACTGCATTGTGCTCACCAGCTGGTGCTGATCCAGCGAGAATAGTACAGCATTAGTGGCTGGCACTGTTGTTAGGGACCATTGTATTACCTGAAGGCCAAATATCTAAAAAGGCAATTTTTGTGCAGTGATTGTTGTCAACTGCACCATGTTCATGGGATACTCCGACAAGGTGTGACCTTTAACCCCAATGGTGAGACAACCCTGTAGTCATCAACATCAAAAATGCTGCAGCAACATCACACTGATGATGGTGATTGTTCTCGATTGAAAAGTGGGTCTTTAGAAAGTCTGTGAATGAGCCTTTTAGGTTGTTTAAGAGGAGGGTTTTCTTATGTTCAGTTTTTACTAAAGATTTTGTGATATTTGCTGAGTCATCTTTTGATAAATCTGCCCCATGTCCCCAATCTGTTTTTATATTTACCATACCAAAACAATGATTAGAGAAATACTGGTGATCCCACTGATAAAGGGCTACATCTGTCATTTTGGCACTATCAGTGATGAGGGAATGATGTCCTCCCAACTCCCAGTCCGTGCTATCCATCCAATAATGCCTTCGAAAAAGGGGTTGGACGGTTTCCTAAAGGACAAGTCCATAAACCGCTACTAAACGGACTTGGAAAAATCCAAAATCCCAGGAATAACATGTATAGAATGTTTGTACGTTTGGGAAGCTTGCCAGGTGCCCTTGGCCTGGATTGGCCACTGTCGTGGAGAAGATGCTGGGCTCGATGGACCCTTGGTCTTTTCCCAGTATGGCATTACTTATGTACTTATGTTCCTTGCAATGTTTATACTTCATTTTTTACATCATTTCTGTTCTCTCTCTCAATGATTAGATCTGGATTTATTATAGCTTTCATTATAAAAAGAATAGCTAAAAAATAAAAAGCCTAGATAAATTAGACATATTGCATGGAAGAAGTTAATTGTGGGTAACCTTAGTCCTGAAAAAACTCTGGTAACAAATTTGTTATCCACCCATTAACTCTCTCTCTCTCTTTTCTTTTCTTTTTACTTCTTATAATGTGTGAAGGGTGGATCCCAATTTTATCTTTGACTTCTGTTTCTCTGTTAAATGGACTTGTCTCTTGAATATAGTCAAAAGTATTTTTTACCTAATAGGATTTGATCCATGAACCTCAATTCCACATTAGATCTGAAATCAAACTGAATCATACATTCCTTACCCTTGGGGGGTTCATGAATTTGAAATGATTGACCAGAACATTTAATCTGCCCATTTCCATTAAAAAATGTGATTTAACCTGTAGCCTCAAAAAAGTTCACCCCTTCTTTTCTGAACACACCATCACAACCTTTACCTACTCGCTTACCTCCCATTTAGACTTCTGCAACTTGCTTCACACAGGACTCCACTGAAAGGTCTATCTCCACTACAGTCTCTTCAAAATTCTGTGATATCAATTATCATCTTCCTTTGCTACTATAAATACATATCCCCACTTCACATGTAACTGAATTGCCTTCTTATTTGCATTTCAATACAAGTTCAGGATGATCTTATCTCTATCCTACAGTGTGTCATGCTGTCCACACATCCCTTCTTGTGACTTCTATTCATTAGACAAACTGGGGTTTTTTTTGTGCCTTTCTTCATCACTAGTTTCTGACTTCATACTTCCCACCTTGCAGCCCTGTATGTTTTTTTTGTTAATAATTTTTATTGGCAAGAAATATGCAGAATAGTAACATCAACATGACTTGTATCCTCATAAATACATAGCATCTATCCTAGTGCACGCCATTTTGTCTCACTACTTATATATTCCAATACACTTTCCATCTTCACGAGGCAGCGAGAGGTAGATGATAGCAAAACTGAATTCCACCTCTACTCAACTCCTCTGAACGAATAGCATGGTTTAACACAAGTTATATACCCTTTCACTTTTCTCTTGCACACTTTTCCCATTTTCACCCCCCTTTCCCTTCCAGCCCCAAAACCCTCCTCCCAGAGACTTGCTACCATACATGTCTACCTCTTTGCAGTGATGCATCATGCCACCCTCTGTTCATATTCTAGTCCCACCTAAAATCTTATAGACCCAATATTCAGATTATCGGCAGTCACTATGGAGGCAGTTCTATAAAGGGTGCTAAAAATTAGATACCCAAATTCCATGCACTAAAGTAGGATTCTATAATAGCATCTGTTACAGAATAGAGCCTAAGTTGGCATTTGGGTGTCAACGTTTACACCACTTAAAAGGCAGGTGTAAATATTAGCGCTTAAATGTCAGCACCTAGATGCACAATTTACAGTATTCTATAAGTGTGGTGCCTAATTGTGTGAACTGCCCATGCTCTGCCCACATGCACTCCCTTTTGGCAATTAGACACTAAAGCATGTATATTCATTGTGGATATCAGGAAAACCTGACTGACTGGAGTGCCTCCAGGACCAGGTTTGGGAACCATTGATGTAAGCCCTTAGGGTACCCATTTTGTAGGTGGTAAGAGCTCACAGAGTAGTCATACACCAACAGTTAGCACATGGTAACGTAGCTGCACTAACTGATTAGTGCAGGAATGCCTACTCTTGACCCCCTCCCCCAAGACATTCCCACTCTAAAAAATAATAATAATAATTTTAAGCATGCAGTTAGTGCACCCTGATTTGGCAGTTACCACAAGATGCCTGAGCACGTCCCATGGTACACTATTTTAAGCTGCATTAGGCATTTATTTATTTATTTGGACATTTGTTATACTGTCAAAAATCCAAGGATATCAAGGCAGTTTACAATAAAACTTAAATCAACTGCACATAAACCACATACAAAACATAAAAGTAGGCATGAGGGAGGGGTAGAGTATAGCACAACATAAAATAACCTATAAAAGTATGATAAAATCAAAACATAAATAACAGAACACAATAGGATAGGAAGGGCGGAGAATGCAAGAAAGTGAAGAAAACTAAAAGAGGGTCAAGGAATTGACCTTCATCTAAGGAAAGATTTGAAGGCCTGTCTAAAACAGGTCTTCGATGCAATCCTAAATTTCACCTGAGAAGTAATGGATCTCAGGTCTGGAAGAAGGTTGTTCCAGAATGTCGGGGCACACAACAGAATTCTATGTCACGAGGTGTAAGGACGTGAATTGAGGTAGTGGGGTAGTAGACTTAGGCGTAATGTCAGGATGCCAAAGAAAGACAATGATCAAGTATTGAATATAAAATTCATTGTTGGTTTAATCATGAATTGATAATGAATGTGACTGTTGGGCAGACTAGATGGACCGTTGAGGTCTTTATCTGCTGTCATTTACTATGCTACTATGCTAGATGTACATGTGCTGTTGTGGGCCCAACTAAACGATTGGTCCTAGAGGACCTAAGTGAATGATGCAGCCTATAGGGAGTGAGGAGAGCAGCTAAGCAAGGGGGCATCACAGCTTAGCAAGCATTATGGGCCAGGAGACGTATCGTATAACAAATCCCGTAACCGACAGGAAGCCAGTGTTGCTCATATAAGAGAGGAGAAACACAATCATATTTCATAGCAGTATTTTGAGCAAGCTATAACCGGTAAAATTGATAAAACCTAATCCTATTAATGAAGAATTGCAATAATCCCAGCTTAAGGTAAAAGGCACCTAAGTTCTATGCTTTTTTTCAGAGCTACAGTAAATATTGAGGGCCATAGCATATGCCTTCGACACTGCAGTGATTGTTATCATTGAGGGACAGCTGCATCCCAGACAAAATAAGATAATAATAGAAAAGAATTGAAAAAGATAAATAGATTCTGCCTGTTAGGGCTGAATTGCTATCAGTAATGACCTCCAGAATGCTCATTTTCAGATCTAACTGAGTGATTTAAGGGCTTTTGGTGTCACCTTCAGACCTTACAATTTTTTTGTGAAGTCATTAACTGCTGTGAAATAGCATCAAAGTCAAGCTTTGTTATACAGATAACATTCTTTCCTTGGTTACTGTCAAATCCTCCTGAAAGAGAATAGATTACACTTTAAACCAAGTGACTCATTCTCCAAAATACTCTTAAAAGGATAATTCTATAAAGTAGATACCCACCTTTATGCATACATTACGCATGTAAATGTTTAGAATAATAGCACACACATGCGTATGTGCACACTTCTGCATATATATATGCAAAAATTGTGCCTGAACAGGGTACTGCAAATACCTGCTTAACTATCAGGGGGGCCCTTTTACTAAGCCACATAAGCATATATGCGTGCCCAATGCGTGCCAAAATGAAGTTACTGCCCGGCTACTGCGTGGCTCTTGCAGTAATATCATTGAAAAATGTATTTTCAGATGCGTGTATCAGACATGTGCCAAGTGGCCTCGCAGGGGGGGGGGGGGGGAGCACTTACCACCATCCTTTGAGGTGGTGACAAGGGCACCCTGGTGGTAGCCCCCTGATATATAAAAATCTATATAAATGAGACATGACCGACTCACCTGCAAATGTGCAGTAGAGACCGAACGTTGATAGAGTCCAAGCCCCGCCTCCACCAGCAGTACAGCCCAATAGGGAGCAGGTCTTGGACATGGGCGTAGAAATCGGAGGAGGAGGAGGGAGGGAAGGAGGGGCGGAACTGAGAGGGAAACGGACAGAGTGATGAAGGCGAACTGACGACAGGACTCACGGGAAGTAACACAATGACGGCGGAAAGAGGGGGATCGACGCTGGGGGGGGGGTCAAAGGTGGTGGCGCGAGTGCATGCCACATCGTGCCTGATGTTACTGGGTGGAGCCACTGCGGCGAGCTGGGTGAGGCTAAACAATGGAGAGAAGCGCAATGTCCCTGGGCGGAGCCACTGCGGCGAGCTGGGCGACGCTAACCAATGGAGAGAACTGTGATGTTCCTGGGCGGAGCCGCTGTGGCGAGCTGGGCAAGGCTAACCAATGGAGAGAAGGCAGCTCCTGGGAGGGAGGGAAGGAATTAGATATGAAAATAGAACAGACCAATACTCGCCCGTTTTAATGGGCTTAACGGCTAGTATATATATTAATCCACATTGGGCCGGCGGTAGCCTCCGGATTGCTGTGTGGCAACCCTTTAGTAAAAGGGCCCCTAAATGTTACAGTAGGTGTGTCAATATTAGGTTCCACTAGGTTCCTTTGTACAGGCTGTTATCACATGCTCTCATGACCCCTAGATGGAGGTGCTCAATTATAGAATTGAATTTTTATTAGGGGTAATTTTGTAAAGCTTTCTCTATATATTCTGTAAACGCTGTTTGATATGCATACATGGAAGCATAGCAATGATGGCAGATAATGACCATATGGCCACTACTCTCTACAATCCCTATGCTTTCTTGAATGCAAACACAGTCCTCACCACTACCATTCCACTGGGAAGCTGTTCCATGCATCCACCATCCCTTCTGTAAAGAAGTATTTCCTTAAATTACTCCTTAGTCGACGCATTTTCACTTCATCCTATGCCCCCCTCCCCATTCCAGACCTTCCTTTTAATTTGAAAGGGCCTCATTTTCTGTACATTTATGCCACAGAGGTATTTAAATGTCTATCACATCTCCCCTCTCCTCCCTTTCTTCCAAAGTATACATATTCAAATTTTGTAAGTCTGTCCCTATACGCTTTATAACGAAGACCACTGACCATTTTAATAGCCACTCTCTGGACTGACTCCATCCTGTTTATATCTTTTTGAAGGTGCGGTTTCAAGAATTCTATACAGTATTCCGAACGGGGTCGCACCAGAAAAGGACATTTATAAAATTATACAGTTGTATAGGCATGCAAAATATAGGTGCATAAAAATAAAGTACCTACTTTTACCTTTGTGTGCATAGACATACCTAGGGGCATTTGGCAGAGCAGAACCAGAGTTCTGATCTGCAAGCTTATTTCATAAAATATGCAGTTACATGTACGTACAAACACATTTACACTTTTTTTGGAACAGATATATATTTGAACATGGTCATTTGTGCACTTTTGGATCTGGGAGCCTTTATAAGACAGCGATCCACAACAATACCTCAAACAATCTCAAACTCGGGTCCCCTAAATTTATATTGTTATAAAGGCACCAGCTTATCAGTGAGAATGAATCCTAACTGCGATGCCATTAAACTGCCTCCTGTATGTATAATCGTCACTCCATTGCCTCAATTTCAAATCATCCAAAAATATGATCATGAATTCAATATCCAATATTTAAAAAAGCATACACTAAGTGCCAGTTTTGGACATCCAATATAGGCACCCTGTTACAAAATAAATCCATGATGACATCTCTAGTGCAGAGGAATCAACTACACAAAAAAAAGTAACAAGAAGAAGGAAATTGTAGAATACAACAGCAAACACTAGTTCTCCATTCTCAAACAATATAGTAGAAGCATCAATACCTAAATAATCTTTAAATAGAAGAGGAAAGTCTCAATAAGCTTGAAACTTACCAGTCCATAGAGCTTAAACTTGTCGTCATTGGCATAAAAAATCCTCATCACAAATAATGAAGAATGAATAATTGTTGAAAGGCATGTAATGAACACAGCACTCAACTGGCAATGCTGAAGAACCTTCTCTTGAAAGACAGTTCTTCAACATGCTGTGTTCATTACATGCATTTCAAGAATTTGTCATTCTTCATTGTTTGTGACAGGAGGTTTCTTATGCCAATGATGACAAGTTTAAGCTGTACGGACTGGTAAGTTTGGAGCTTGTTGAGGTTTTTTTTCCTTCTATTTGAAGATTTAGATCTCCAGTGCAGAAACAACTCGCTGGATCAGGGGTGGGCAACCATAGTCCTCGAGGGCCACAACCCAGTTGGGTTTTTAAGATTTCCACAATGGCTATGCAACAGATTGATTTGCATGTAATGTGCCCATTGTATGCAAATAGATCTCATGAATGTTTATTGGAAATCTTGAAAACCCAATTGGGTTACCTACCCCTGCGCCAGAAGAACACAGAAGCACAAAAGTCTGAATGGTATTGTATACCAAAAAGATGAAAAGACCTCAACCATTTTTTCATAGGAGCCAAAACAGCTAAAGCACTGGAAAACTGGTGCAGTCTAACTGCCATGTTAAACCAGTGGCCTAGCCACAGGTGGGCCTGGGTGGGCCGGTGCCCACCCACATAGGGCTCAGGCCCACCTAACAGTAGTATACGTTTAGCGGTAGCTGGTGGGGATTCCAATCTCTGCCAGCTGAAGACTTCCCCCTGATGGTAGCGAAAATGCTGCTCTCCACAATACTGGCACCTACGCATGCTCAGTTTTCAGCACATGTCTGCTGCAGAATGCCAAGGTGGAGAGAAGCATTTTTCCAGCAGCTGAGATATTTTTTTGGTGGGATGCCTAGGCCCACCCAAAATCTGGTGTCTGGCTACGCCCCTGTGTTAAACACCTAATGCAGCGGTTCATGTTCAGTGCAGGGATGAGCGAAAAGTACACCTTGCAGTTAACGTGAGTATCAATGAGTGTCAACTGCTAAAATGGCAGATAACCCAGAGAATATAATTCACTGCTTTCCACATTTGTGACTGCACTGTTAATGTATGGTAATGACCATTGTCCCACGTTATCACATGTCCACCTGTCCCCATTGCCAAGAACGCTCCCTGTAATTCCTATGGAGGTTTTTTAACCTTCATGGGTTAATTTCTGCAGAGTGGAGGAGTAGCCTAGTGGTTAGTGCAGTGGATTTTGATGCTGGGGAACTGGGTTCAATTCCCACTGCAGCTTCTTGTAACTCTGGTCAAGTCACTTAGGGTGTCTTTTACTAAGGTATGCTCACGTTTTTAGCGCACACTAAAATTGTGGGTGTGCTAAACATTAGAGACGCCCATAGGAATGCATTGGCGTCCCTAACGTTTAGCGAGCTCACAATTTTAGCATTAGTAAAAGACGTCCTTAACCCTCCATCACCCCAGGTACAAATAAGTACCCGTATATACTATGTAAACTGCTTTGAATGTAGTTGCAAAAACCACAGAAAGGTGGTACATTAAGCATTCCTTTTCCCTTGCTAACGCTTCATAGTAAATAAAGGCCTTAGATTTCACTAGGAAAAACTGAACTATGAAGTAGCTGAATAGCCTATACTTCGGGCTTTTATACCTAGTTGTTTATAAATTGTATATTTAGGTGCTTATTTTCAGCCAGTTAGGGTTTTGTTTTTTTTTTGAGGATACTAAAAAAACAAATAGACCAGTGTCTATCAGTGTTTTCATGCTACAGGCATCTTGCAAAAAGTTCTTAATCTGTGTGTGCAAACTGCATGCTAAAAATGTAAAAAAAAAAAAAATTCTTTGGAGGGGTGTGTGGGGCAGACAGTGGGTGTTTTTACACTAATCTATTAGCATAGCTACATTACCACACGTGAGCCCTTATTGCCTACATGCTAATTTTTTTAATGGCTGTGCTCTAATGACAATGTTAGTGCATGGCTATTAATGGGGAAAATGGAGAGTCGGCCATTTTCCAGCTTCAGTTAAAGATGACCTTAACGAGCAGGAAAAACCCATGTAAGGGCACGCTAAGACCACTTTCTACTGCAACTTAGTAATACGACCCCTAAGGCTTAGTATGTTTTCCTGTGAATTTAAATATATGTTTGTGTTACTTAAGAGCTGGTAGCATGGAAAAAGGTACAAACCCAGAGTCAAGGATATGAGCCAAGTCAGGGGAAGGGTGACAGTGAACAAGGGGAAGTGGTGTTATTCCAGTATTTATCCAATAAACACCTACATTAGGGACCTTTTTACTAAAGCTTAGCGTATGCTAATGGATTAGCCCGCGCTAAACGCTTTGGGGAAATTCTATATATGGTGCCTTAAAAATCGGTGCCGTACAACCGCGCGGTTAGAGTGATTCTATAAACTGTGCCTAAAGTTAGGCATACGTTATAGATTATCCTCACATGCTGTTCTTGCGCCTACCCATTTGGGGCCACATAAAACCAGGCCTAAAAACCTACACCTAAGTTAGACGCAGATTGGGTGTATTTTAAAATAGTGCACATAGTTTTTTGAAATGCCCACAACCCACCCATTTCACGCCCATACCCATGCCCTCTTTTCGACTGTATGTGTTAGAATTTATAGACACCACGTTATAGAATACGCCTAGAAAGTTGTGTATGTAAATTCTAATTAAAGCCAATTAGTGCCACTAATTGCTTGTTAATATCCAATTATTGGCGCTGATTGGGTTGTTAATCAACTAAGTTGTGCATGCAATTTGGCTGTGCGGTCAAATTAGTGCATATAACTTAAGGCACCATATATAGAATTCATTCATTTATTTATTTGCTACTTTTGTACCCCACATTTTCCCACCCATTTGCAGGCTCAATGTGGCTTACATTATATTGCAAAAGGTATAATTATGAACAGAGTAATAGGTTTTTAAATTTAACATATGACTGTGTAAGAAATAAGGCAGATAGGTCTGTAGAATGATTTACATAACACATAATAAGAAGTAGTAAAATATAAGGACCAATAATGATAATATAACTAATGTAATCAATTGGGAGGGATCAGTACGTGGTTGGTTAGATATAGAATAATAATCAGGTCATTAAGGAGGATTCTTATTGTAAGTCTCTTTGAACAAATGCGTTTTCAATAATTTCCTGAAGGCTGTCAAGTCACGTGTTACTTTTATAATATTCGGTAGTTTATTCCATGCTTTCGTGCAGAGGTACGTGAAAGTAGATGCGTGTAATGATTTGTATTTGGGGATTTGTGTCCTCTTTTATACCTGTGGGCCATGTGGCACGTAATGAACGCTTAATATCAGTTAGCATTTGTACTTATCAGTTAAAACCTAGAATCAGAAGCCCTACCTATATTAAAGTGGATATATACTGCCCTGGTAGAATTCCCAGTAGATGTAAATAATTGTGAGATTTGTATTCTTTGAGGGGAAAGAAAATACTCAAGATGCTACAGGGATGTTGTAGAGAAGTCCCACCTCCAGTCAGGTAGCCCCTGTGCTACCTTGGAGGAGGGAGGTCTCCTAGAAGGAGAGCATCACCCTGGTGAAGTAGGAAGTACTCCTGTAGCCAGGACCTGCCCACCAGGGGATGTATTATCCTTTCGCACCGAGGATATATCTCCAAATGTTGCCCGGGAGGGAAAGGTTAGGACAGCTGTTGTACTTGGTGATTCGATCATTAGGCATATAGATAGCTGGGTGGCTGGTGGACGTGAGGATCGCCTGGTGACTTGCCTGCCTGGTGCGAAGGTGGCGGACCTCACGTGTCACCTAGATAGGATTCTAGATAGTGCTGGGGAGGAGTCCGCTGTCTTGGTACATGTGGGTACCAATGACATAGGAAAATGTGGGAGAGAGGTTCTGGAAGCAAAATTTAGGCTCTTAGGTAGAAAGCTGAAATCCAGATCCTCCAGGGTAGCATTTTCTGAAATGCTACCTGTGCCACGCGCAGGGCCCAAGAGACAGGCAGAGCTCCAGAGTCTCAATGCGTGGATGAGACAATGGTGCAGGGAGGAGGGCTTTAGATTTGTTAGGAACTGGGCAACATTCTGGGGAAGGGGGAGCCTATTCCGAAAGGATGGGCTCCATCTTAACCAGAGTGGGACCAGGCTGCTGGCATCGGCGTTTAAGAAGGAGATAGAGCAGCTTTTAAACTAGAAATGGGGGGAAGGCCGACAGTCGCTCAAAAGAGCATGGTTCGGGATAAGGTATCTTTCAAAGATATCACCATAACAGGGAAGATAGAGTATCCTGATAGTGAGGTTGCAAAAGAGATTGTAGTAGATCGGGTATCTTTAAATAACAATAAAAATCAGACAAAAGATTGCCAATTAATACTGTCAAGTACTAAGCATGATGTACTTAGGAACAACAAACATAGTTTGAAATGTCTATATGCGAATGCCAGGAGCCTAAGAAATAAGATGGGGGAGTTAGAATATATTGCACTAAATGAAAAATTAGATATAATAGGCATCTCTGAGACCTGGTGGAAGGAGGATAACCAGTGGGACACTGTCATACCGGGGTACAAATTATATCGTAGTGATAGGGTGAATCGGATTGGTGGAGGGGTAGCATTGTATATTAACGAGAGCCTTGAATCAAATAGATTGAAAATTCTGCAGGAAGCAAAACACTCCTTGGAATCACTGTGGATTGAAATTCCATGTGCAAAGGGGAAAAGGATAGTGATAGGAGTGTACTACCGTCCGCCTGGCCAGGACGAACAGACGGATGCGGAAATGTTAAAGGAAATCAGGGACGCAAACAAACTGGGCAACACAATAATAATGGGGGATTTCAATTACCCGCATATAGACTGGGGTAATGTAACATCTGTACACGCAAGGGACATAAGATTTCTTGATGAAATCAAGGACAGCTTCATGGAACAGCTAGTTCAGGAGCCGACAAGAGAAGGAAAAATACTAGACTTAGTCCTTAGTGGTGCTCATGATCTAGTGCAGGGGGTAACGATACGAGGGCCGCTTGATAACAGTGATCATAATATGATCGGTTTTGATATTGGCATTGAAGGAAGTGAAACTAGGAAATCAAGTACGCTAGCGTTTAACTATAGAAAAGGTGATTACGACAAAATGAGAAAAATGGTGAAAAAAAGACTGAAAGGAGCAGCTCGCAGAGTAAAAAACTTGCATCAGGCGTGGATGCTGTTTAAAAACGCCATCCTGGAGGTTCAGGACAAATATATTCCACGTATTAGAAAAAAGGGAAAAAAGACTAAACGTCAGCCGGCGTGGCTAAACAGTAAGATAAAGGAAATCATTAGAGCCAAAAAACAATCCTTCAGAAAGTGGAGAAGAGAACCAACTGAAAGTAACAGGATAGATCATAAGGAATGCCAAGCCAAATGCAAAGCGGAGATAAGGAGGGCAAAAAAGGACTTTGAGAAGAAATTAGCGTTGGAAGCAAAAATACATAGTAAAAACTTTTTTAGATACATTAAAAGCAGGAAACCGGCCAAAGAGTCGGTTGGGCCGCTGGACGAAAATGGTGTTAAAGGGGC
Organism: Microcaecilia unicolor; assembly: GCF_901765095.1. NCBI lineage: Eukaryota > Metazoa > Chordata > Amphibia > Gymnophiona > Siphonopidae > Microcaecilia > Microcaecilia unicolor. Next base: position 116,189,517 of record NC_044033.1, read on the forward strand.
GATCAAGGAGGACAAAGCCGTAGCGGAGAAATTAAACGAATTCTTTGCTTCGGTCTTCACCGAGGAGGATTTGGGGGGGACACCGGTGCCGGAAAGAATATTTGAAGCGGGGGAATCGGAGAAACTAAACAAATTCTCTGTAACCTTGGAGGATGTAATGGGTCAGTTCAGCAAGCTGAAGAGTAGTAAATCACCGGGACCTGATGGTATTCATCCCAGAGTATTAATAGAACTAAAAAATGAACTTGCGGAGCTACTGTTAGAAATATGCAATCTGTCCCTAAAATCGAGTGTAATACCGGAAGACTGGAGGGTAGCCAATGTTACTCCGATTTTTAAGAAGGGTTCCAGAGGAGATCCGGGAAATTATAGACCGGTGAGTCTGACGTCGGTGCCGGGCAAGATGGTGGAGGCTATTATTAAGAATAAAATTGCAGAGCATATACAAAAACATGGACTGATGAGACAAAGTCAGCACGGATTTAGTGAAGGGAAGTCTTGCCTCACCAATCTAATGCATTTTTTTGAGGGGGTAAGCAAACATGTGGACAATGGGGAGCCGGTTGATATTGTATCTGGATTTTCAGAAGGCGTTTGACAAAGTGCCGCACGAAAGACTCCTGAAGAAATTGCAGAGTCATGGAATCGGAGGTAGGGTATTATTATGGATTAAGAACTGGTTGAAAGATAGGAAGCAGAGAGTAGGATTGCGTGGCCAGTATTCTCAGTGGAGGAGGGTAGTTAGTGGGGTCCCGCAGGGGTCTGTGCTGGGTCCGTTGCTTTTTAATGTATTTATAAATGACCTAGAGATGGGAATAACTAGTGAGGTAATTAAATTCGCCGATGACACAAAATTATTCAGGGTCGTCAAGTCGCAGGAGGAATGTGAACGATTACAGGAGGACCTTGCGAGACTGGGAGAATGGGCGTGCAAGTGGCAGATGAAGTTCAATGTTGACAAGTGCAAAGTGATGCATGTGGGTAAGAGGAACCCGAATTATAGCTACGTCTTGCAAGGTTCCGCGTTAGGAGTTACGGATCAAGAAAGGGATCTGGGTGTCGTCGTCGATGATACGCTGAAACCTTCTGCTCAGTGTGCTGCTGCGGCTAGGAAAGCGAATAGAATGTTGGGTGTTATTAAGAAGGGTATGGAGTCCAGGTGTGCGGATGTTATAATGCCGTTGTATCGCTCCATGGTGCGACCGCACCTGGAGTATTGTGTTCAGTACTGGTCTCCGTATCTCAAAAAAGATATAGTAGAATTGGAAAAGGTACAGCGAAGGGCGACGAAAATGATAGTGGGGATGGGACGACTTTCCTATGAAGAGAGGCTGAGAAGGCTAGGGCTTTTCAGCTTGGAGAAGAGACGGCTGAGGGGAGATATGATAGAAGTGTATAAAATAATGAGTGGAATGGATCGGGTGGAGGTGAAGCGACTGTTCACGCTATCCAAAAATACTAGGACTAGAGGGCATGAGTTGAAGCTACAGTGTGGTAAATTTAAAACGAATCGGAGAAAATTTTTCTTCACCCAACGTGTAATTAGACTCTGGAATTCATTGCCGGAGAACGTGGTACGGGCGGTTAGCTTGACGGAGTTTAAAAAGGGGTTAGATAGATTCCTAAAGGACAAGTCCATAGACCGCTATTAAATGGACTGGAAAAATTCCTCATTTCTAGGTACAACTTGTCTGGAATGTTTTTACGTTTGGGGAGCGTGCCAGGTGCCCTTGACCTGGATTGGCCACTGTCGGTGACAGGATGCTGGGCTAGATGGACCTTTGGTCTTTCCCAGTATGGCACTACTTATGTACTTATGTACTTATGCTACATGAATTGTTGAAAGCAGACGCCATTACAAATTAGAGAATTATCTCTTTAGATTGTAAATGAGTTTCTCTGTAATAGAATTTGCTGCCCCTATAGGTGAAAGAGATTTGGTTGCCATAACAACTTTCAGTTTGGATGTTTTGTGACTAATGGACTTTAACAAACGATGTAGTTAATTGGATGTTTTGAACTTTGCTCATGACAGAGTCCTGGACATGCAGCAATATTTCTTTATTTTTCGTTGTTTTAGTTATAAATTATATTTATTGCCTCCTTGGCAGAAACCATTTAAAGCAGTTTACAATTACTTAAAGATCCAATCAATACAAATAGAACAGATATCATAAAAATAATATACAAACAGAAACAAGCATACCAAATAGAGAAGCCCTCATCATGAATGACAAAAAAAATAAAATCCACTCATCAGTAAAGTTCAGCCTTGTCAATTTCTTTGTGACTGTCAATAAATCGGGTTTGGACCATATCTCAAAAGGAAGGCTATTTCACAGTGATGGAGGAGCCATTACAAAAGGGCTTACCACACCAACAGGATTTTCTCATCATTTTATGGGGGAGGGGAGGGGGGACACTATAGGGTTGATGTTCAAAATGATTTAAACAGCTAGGAGCTGTTACTGGCCCTTTAAATCACTTCTCTGGCGCTAACCAGGCATATTTAGTGGAACTTAACCAGATAATACTGCTGAAAATGTCCAGTTAGCACCTAAACCAAAACCAAATATTTTGTGAGATTTCTGGGTGCGAGGTTGGCAATTAGCCGGTTAAACCAGCTAAGCTAACTGCATAAATAGGGCCAAAATAAAACACAGTCCTTTGCGTTCATCTTAGCTGGTTAAGAGTGGTTTGGAGGGCCATTTTCAAAAAGATGTCCAAGACTGAACATCCCAAACAGATGTCCATCTCACATGTATTTTCAAACAAAAGAGAGCCAGTTCGAAAATATGTGAGATGGAAGTCCATGCACTAGAAATGTCTAGCAAGGATGTCCATTTTACAAAGTGAAAGGTCCGAATTTTGAATGGGGAAAAACGGACATGGACATCTGTGTAGCAGCATTCTTAGAAAAGGGCCACAGAGACGTCCAAGCAGAGCAGGGGGTCAGCTTAGTGCATGAGCATTACAAGCGCCAAATATGCCCTGTGTGACACTCTCCCAACTGATGTGGTAACATCAGCTCAAGGGAAACCAATGGACGGCTTACCTTGCGTCCTATGTGGCCGCATTAGCTGCATGTAACTTGCTACATCTCTGGCCTAGTGGTTAGCGCAGTGGAGTATAACCCAAGGGACCCAGGTTCAAATCCCACTTCAACTCTTGTAATTGTGGGAACTTCAGGAACATACACCACTTCAATAGTCTTCAGGCTTTTAAATACAGTAGACATTTTTCTGTTTCTGGAAGGCTCACAATTTAGAAAAAAAAAGAGTTGAGGTGGGATAGGAATCTGGGTCGCTTGGTTCTTAGCCCCACTAGGCCCCTTAGATCTGCTTCTTGCTCTATTATGAATGTCCATAATTCCTGAAGCTGCCATACAGCCTGGTATCCCCTTCCAGTTTCACTTTCAAGGGAGAGGGAGGGGGACAGCAACCACTGGGGGATTAAAGAGGTGTCATGTTTTAAACCCTCCAGTGGGCAGCTGCTCAATCAGAGCACCTTTCGGTAATCACTGTTGGACATCCAGATTTCAGGCCCGCCCTAGTGCCGTCTAAAACATGCCCCGAACACACCCCCTTGCTATTTTGACATACTGCAGTCTTGGACATCCCCATTCTGCCTTTTCAAAATCGTAATTTGGATATTTAAAACATACAGACATCCATTTCGGCCTTTTGAGAAATCCATGTGCTTCAAAAATTAGGGGGTCTTTTACAAAGGTGTGTTATAGTTTGTAGCACGCACTAAGTTTTAGCGTGTGCTAAACTCTAGAGACACCCATATATTCCTATGGGTGTCTCTAGTGTTTAACACATGCTTATTTTTAGTGTGTGCTAAAAGGGCTAGCACACCTTTCTAAAAGGACCCCTGAGTGCCATAATGATGGATATTGTACTGCACCAGCTATCTGGCAGTATATGCCCGGATATTTAGTGCTGGTCTGGTCATGGGTATAAAGCTGGCTGAATATCTATCCCTTAATATACAACCTTGAGAACATTGTAATTTCTTGATAGTACAAATGATCAGCTAAATGCTCATTTCTGCATTGATATAGTTTCATCTAGGCCTAGTCAAGCACTTTCCCTCCTTTTCATACTGTACAGTGTTTGGAATAATTTGTAAAGACAATTGCAGCCTAAGATACTAATGACTAAGGCTTAGCTGTATTAAATATCTCTGAGCAGCTTTTAAGATAAGAATTGAACTTTGTTAGACTCTGCAATGAGATGAGTTTTTCAAAAGAAAATTATTTGTTATTGTGGTTTTGCTTATTGTTCTTAATGGTGTTACCAGGAAACTAATGGCATTCATTCAAAGTGACTGCTTCCATTATACTAATAGTCATTGTTCTCTAGGAATTATGTGCAAATGGCAGTGCATGCAAATTTTGATTTTAGAACCCTGCAAATTACAAGTGTAGAATCGTAGCACACACAGAGTTTTAAAGTGTGTATTGGGGGGCAGTTTGAATGGGTCTATAATGTGCACATATATTTCTGGTTTTACAACAGCAATGCATACAAAGTTTAAAGTCCAGGCATTGGCATTTCCACCTGCTCCAAGGAACTTGCTAGTATCAGCTAACGACTCGTTTGGACTTAGTGTTTGCAGGACTGACTGGCCGAGGGAGTATTTTGTTTACCCCTCTGTTGTTTCAAACTACCTCTAATACCCAATATTTAGAATTTTCTAGCCTGGCTCCTTAATTAGCTCCCTTATGCTTTTAAGTACCATCCTTTATCCCCATAATTCTATAAAGTTGTCTCTGGTCCTTTTGACCTGGAGTGCATTGACTTGTTGAAATTAATGTGCTGGGTGCTCTTTTTAGACTTACATTTAAGAGCCATATAACAGTAGTGATATCTGCAGAGAAAGACAAAATATATGGGGAGGGGGAGGAATTCAGTAAAGGTTACCAAAAGTTTGGCGCCGGGATGATGCACATTAAGAGCAAATTTTGTAAAGTCTGGTTTGTGCAGAACTGTCTTTATAGAATAGCAGCTATGGGGGGATTCTATATATGGTGCCTAAAAGTGTGTGGAAAACATTTCCACCTAAGTGTATTCTATAAGCAGCGCCTAGATTTAGGTGTGGTATATAGAATACAATTAGTTGATATCCCAGCACCTAAAACTGCATGCATCCATTTACATTAATGAAAACATGGTGTAAATCCCGGCAGGTAGATTTAGGTGCGGAGGGCCATATTCTGTAACTCTACATGTAAATTTTGGAATGCCCATTTACCCTCCCATAACCACACCCCTTTTTGTCTGTACAAATTAGAAGTTAGGTGCAGTACGATACAGAATACGCTTAGTGAGTTGTGCGTGTAAATTCCAATTATTGCCAATTAGTACTCTTTATTGCTTAAGTGCTATTATCAACACTAATTAGCTTGTTAAGCTAATTAAGTTACATGCGTTGTTATAGAATCCGCCTGGATTATGGCATGGATCTCTTGGTGTGATACATAGAATCCTGGGGTTAACAGGCAATTTTATGCTTATCTTTGGACATGAGCACTTACGCCAGCCAAAGGCTGTTTTCCTGCTAATCGAGGAGGAGGAGGAGGAGTTATGCTTGACAGAGATTTTATTACTCTCTGTTTTGCAGAGACACTACTGCTGTTTGCTTTGAATATTTTACTTACTATTAGAGGAAAGTGCCTTGAGAAACCCTAATAGTATAACCCCTGATGCAGCTTCTTCGAAGGCGAAACATGGCTACGTCGGGCATCTTGAGCAATAAATATCTGTTTCTTCAATATAGTGGTCTGCTCTGTTCTGTTTATGGACTGTTCATGTGCAATTGTTGTACAATCATTTTAAAATGACTACATTTTTCAAGATGGCAAAGATCATGAATGTGTTTCTTACAGTATAGTGGTAGTAATGTAAGTAGAGTTTGCCAGTTTGTCTGCAGCAGACTGAAAATGTTTCTTGTGGATTAGTCCAAACTGAAAACAGTTTCAGGGAAAGTTTTCCTGCAACTCTAAATATAGTTATAATTTCAATCACATTTAAGTACTTCTGAAAGCAACACAAGTTGCATATTTATTTAGATTTTGCTCATGCCTTTTTCGGGAGAAGCTGAAGGTGAGTTACATTGATCTACAGGGGGTATTGCTGTGTCCCTGGAGAACTCACAATCTAATTTTGTACCTAAGGGAATAGAGAGTTAAGGGGCCCCTTTTACTAAGCCACATAGAGGGGCATAATCGAACGAAAACGTCTATCTCCATGGGCGTTTACCTCCGAGAACGGGTCCGTGAAGGGGCGGACCGAACCGTATTTTCGCAAAAAATAGACGTCCATGTTTTATTCTACAATTTGTGAGCTGGGCGTTTTTGTTTTTCAGTGATAATGGAAAATGAAAGCGCCCAGCTCAAAAACGAATAAATCCAAGGCATTTGTTCGTGGGAGGGGCCAGGATTCGTAGTGCACTGGTCCCCCTCACATGCCAGGACACCAACCGGGCACCCTAGGGGGCACTTTTACAAAAACAAAAAAAAAAGGTAAAAGAGCTCCCAGGTGCATAGCACCCTTCCCTTGTGTGTTGAGCCCCCCAAATCCCCCTCAAAACCCACTGCCCACAAGTCTACACCATTACTATAGCCCTAAGGGGTGAAGGGGGGCACCTACATGTGGGTACAGTGGGTTTGGGGGGGTTGGACGACTAAGCATTAAGCAGCACAATTGTAACAGGTAGGGGGGGATGGGCCTGGGTCCACCTGCCTGAAGTCCACTGCACCCCCTAACAACTGCTCCAGGGACCTGCATACTGCTGCCAGGGAGGTGGGTATGACATTTGAGGGTGAAAATAAAAAGTTGTGAAACATCATTTTTTTTTGTGGTGGGAGGGAGTTAGTGACCACTGGGGGAGTCAGGGGAGGTCATCCCCGATTCCCTCTGGGGGTAATCTGGTCATTTAGGGCAGTTTTTGGGGCCTTATTCGTGAAAAAACAGGGTCCAGGAAAAGTGCCCTAAATTCTAGCTACAAACGCATACTTTTTTTCCATTATCGGCGAAAGGCGCCCATCTCTGTTCGTGTGGTAACCATGCCCCAGTCCCGCCTTCACCACGCCTCCGGCACGCCCCCATCAACTTTGTATGCTTCCGTGATGGAGTGCAGTTGAAAACGTCCAAGTTCGGCTTTCAATTATACCGTGTTATTCGTTTTTGTGAGATAAACGTCCATCTCTCGATTTAGGTCGGAACTTGGGCGTTTTTCTCGTTTGATTATAAGCAGGATAGGCGCCCAACGTGCGTCAAAATGGACTTACTGCCCGACTACTGCGTGGATCCTGCGGTAATTTCATTTTTGGCGTGTGTCTGCTATGCACGTCTCAAAAATATTTGTTATTTTCTGGCATTCGTAGTGGACACGCGCCAAGTGGCATCTGACACGTGTAGGTCATTACCACCCAAATTCTTTACCACTAGGTCTACGGCTGGCGGTAAGGTCTTAGATCCAAAATGGACGCACAGCAATTTTGATTTTGCCACACGTCCATTTTCGGGGGGGGGGGGGAGGGGGCTTTTTTACAGGTGCGCTGTAAAATGATTCTGCGTGTGCCCAGAACCTTTACCCACACTACCACAGGCCATTTTTAGCGCGCCTTTGTAAAAGGACCCCTAAATGACTTGCTGAAGATCACAAGGAGCAGCAGCGGGATTTGAACCGACACCTCTGGCTGTTAAGACTGGTGGTCTAATCACTAGGCTACTCCCTCTTGTTAAAGAGAAACATCTGTTTTAATTAGGATAAATCACATATATATTTAGACTTAGATTTATTATTTATAACCCACCCTTATCCAGGGTAACGTATATGTGGAAGAGTGGCCTAGTGGTTAGGGTGGTGGACTTTGGTCCTGAGGAATTGAGTTCAATTCCCACTTCAAGCACAGGCAGCTCCTTGTGACTCTGGGCAAGTCATTTAACCCTCCATTGCTCCCTGTAAGCTGCATTGAGCCTGCCATGAGTGGGAAAGCACGGGGTACAAATGTAATAAAAATAAAATGCTGTACATGAATCCTCCTCTTAAAGGCCTCTCTTTCTTTCCTCATCTTCCTGTTGTCAGGGAATAGGCATGTTAGGTTTTCAGTATTTCCCTTGTTGTTAACTGTCACCTCTTATAAATGAAACCTTTCACTATCATCCTGAACATACTGCATCTTGCCAAAGGAGCAGTATCTGTCCCCCAAGGATAGGTTTAATTTGTTATTGCCTTTATTTTGCATATATTGGAAACCCATATCCATGGTATCTGAAAGTCATGAGAGTCCACAGTGGACCAGCATACATAAGCGCTGTTTGTGACTCAAAAGCTGGAATAAAACCAAACATCCCCAGTTGCAACACAAACTGTTGACTACAGGAATTGTGATGCTAAATAATCATTTTTACATTTACAGTAAGTCTTGAAAAAGAGAAAAAAGGTAGAGTATGAAATGTAGTTGGTTTTTGAGTGTATAAAAAATAGTTATTTATGTATATTATATTTTTTCTTCTGTATATTCAGATAGCTAGGTAATTGTTTATTGTTTGTCAGGTTTATTGTTTGTCAGATTCTTGAATTATCTCCTTTCTGTAGTACAACCAAAGCGATTTACATATTACTCACAGGCACTTTCTAGTGGCTGCCGCACGGCAATGCCGACACAGCCCATTCAAAGTGAATGGGCTGTGTCAGCATTATCACACTGGCAGCTGCTAGCGTGGCTTTATAAACAGGGGGGTAAGTTTTGTACATGGGGCAATGGAGGGTTAAGTGACTTGCTAAGGGTCACAAGGGGCTGCAGTGAGAAGGTTGATTTTCAAAGCAATATAGCCAGACAATTGCTGAATAAGCTAGCTTGAATTGCCAGGGTAACAACTCCAGCTTTCAAGGTGACAAACAATACACACCTTTCAAAATGAACAGCATTCCCAATGTGTGTTTACGTGTTAAAGTGTAGCACCAAATAACACAATTAGCCCCATAGGACATAACTGTAAGGGTGGAGCATGGGCAGGGCTCCCAGTTACACACATAAATTACAGAATACTGTAAGTTATAGGCATTTAGGTGTAACCGCTAGATTGTAAATGCTAGGAACTCTGCTACTGGGTAATGCTAATATTCTACAAGGGTAATGACACCTGAGCAATGCTGTCAATAAAGTAGGGAAGGCACATAGGTCAACCACAAAAACAAGTGGGACTCCAGAGATCAATCAAAGTATAATATAATATAATATAATATAAAGTCAAAGTCTTTATTTCCAAAGAGAATAGATACAATGGACTCGACACAGTCCCGTGTTTTGGCAACAAGTTGCCTGCTTCTGGAGTCTAAGTATCTACTTTTAAAAAGACAAAAAATAAGTAGAAAAATATAAATATATAATGAATATAATGAAAACATAATATAAATAATATCATGTAAAAAATACATTAAAAAACTCAAAATACATGATGTACAAAACATATTAATAATGTGAAAAAATATGCATGTAGAGACCACAGAGATGAATTTGCAACCAAAGAAGTATACCATAAGTGCCACGAAAATGCACCGCCACTTTGTAAAAGGGGCCCTAAGTGCTGATATTCAGCACTTAACTGGTCAAGGTAACCATATAAATAGGACTGACTTTTATGTGGTCCTATCTTTATGCGGTGCCCCATAGCCGGTTAAATGATGAATATCACACTTAACCAGCTATGCTTTAGCCAGCTCTGCAAAACTGGAAAACTGGAAATGGCCTGACATTAAATTTGCAGGCATAATGCTGATGGCGGTGAACAAAACACTGAGCACCAGAGACGGTCACCAAAACGTTCAGTGCTGCCAGTTGAATATTGACCTCTGAGTTTTCAAAAAGAAGCTAATCATGTATCTGATCGTGAAAAGTCAATGCAGATTATTGGGTACATGGGTCCCCACGTACTTTTTACCTAGTCAGCATACTAAAATTGTTTCTTAAGTGTCCACTGTAGTAACTACAGCCATATCTATAGGACCCTGTCCACGAACAATAATGGACTATGAAGTACAGCTAGACAAATTTTGTAATGCTTTTTGCTGCCTTAATTTTATCTGGATAGCAGTTTGAATATGACAACTAACAGTATAGCACACTTGGTGAGTGCAGATTCTAGATAATCAATGGCACCTACTAATCTGGATGTTTAGAAAAATGCTATGAAATCAACACGCGAAGAGGTGAAAGGTGTCAGTTTGTGCTTCAGGTTTAAGAGGCTTGCCAAAATTAGGAGCAGCACTGGGATTGAACTGGGCTTCTTTGGGTCTCTGGCTCTAGCCCAGGACTTCTCAACCCCATCCTCGGGACACACCTAGCCAGTCAGGTTTGGATACCTGCAATGAATATGCATGAGATAGATTTGCACACAGTGGAGGTAGGGCATGCAAATCTTTCTCATGCATATTCATTGTGGGTATCCTGAAAACCTGACTGGCTAGGTGTATCCCAAGGACTGGGCTGAGAACTTCTGCCCTAGCCATTAGCCATTCTTCCACTCTGCAATGCTGTATTTGCACATGAGGAATATCTGATCTGTATACTGCATTATGGGATATAGTTTACTAGATTTTCTGGGATTTTAATCCTTGATATCCTCGTTGACATTTGATAGCCTGTGCTTACCAAGATGAATGAAAAATATGGTAATCGTAGTCATTCTTTTCTCGATGCAAAGTAATTGTCCTGTCAAAGTTGTATGAAAGAGAGTACTAACCTGAAGCATATTATTTCGCTTTTGAGAGCGTGAGCAAACTATTGTCACTCAAAGTAAAATGATTATGCCCTGCTCCCTGGCAATTCCATCATTTTCTTCATAGCATTACTATTAATTTTGGCATTTCAATTTTAGTTGGTTCCAAGGGACCATAATATTACAGTAGCTGTGATAAATAGCTTCAGAGCCTAATCTGATCAACTGTAAAAGATTTGTATTCAGCATGAGAAAAAGTCTAAAGTGTTCTTCTATTGAAGGAATTGACTTTTATTAGGCATACAGTTCTTGAAGTTAATGTGAAATAAGATTGCATGGTTGCTATTTTGAACCTTATTGCCGCATTATGATGGTCTTTTACAAAGCGCGGTACAGTTTTTAGTGTGCGCTAAACACAAGTGACACCCATAGGAATATATCAGTATCTCTATCGTTTAATGTACGCTTATTTTTTAGCATGTGCTAAAAATGCTAGTGTGCCTTTGTAAAGGGACCCCTATATGAAAATGATAAAGACTGATGCTCTTCACAGATTCCACACTGTCAACAACTCGGTTCTCCAGTCATATAGGAATAAACATCAGGTGTCTTGATGATGTGTGTTGGTATTTTGAGGTTCATGGCAATTCATGTGAATATTTTCAAGTTCCTACTGTTGCTTTGAAGTCATATCTATATAAGAATATTTTGGAACAGCAAAAAAGTAGCGAGATCAACACGATATTTCCAAGACACCGTGGAGGCGAGTAATCAAAATGCTTTATTAAAAGAAAGTTAAAAAGACTCGACACGGAGCTGTGTTTTGGTGAAAACACCTGCTTCAGGAGTCTGTTGTGTAAGCCAATGAATGAAACACCATAAGCAAGGCAGCCAAATCAAGCCTTCTATATGTTGCATCTTTGCTTTACCCTTCGCTATCACCTATAATTGTTATGATTGTGGTCATAACCCCTCTCAAACTTACCTTTTTCCTGGTGGTCAGCTTAGCTGGCTTCTGTTTCTTTTGTCTGTCCTTTCTGAGCTGGCTCTCTCTCTCTCTGTGCTGGCAGCTTCCAGCAGCATGACTCTAATTGTCTCACTTTACTGCAGCTGTGGGTGTGGACTGAGTTAGCTCTACCTCTCTTTGGGTGTACTGGCTTCAAGTGCTTCACGGTGCTGCATTGGTGTGGGTTGGGCCTCTATGGGTTTCAGTGTGCTCTCTGTGTTTCAGTGTGCTGCCTGGGTCTAGGGAGTGTGACATCATCAGGGAGGGCCTTGATAAGGAAGTGGTGTTCTTTCCTTCAGAGCCTTTGCAACGGTTCCGTTTGCTTTAGGTAGGGTGGTGCAGTGTGCACTTCTGACTTTGTGTCTAGTTTCCCTGCTTGCTTTTGCTAAAGGTCCAGGTTAGTGTTAGTGCAGTGTGCACTGGTGTCTGTGTGTTTAGCTTTCCTGCTTTTCCCTTGTGGTTTCCCTGCTATTCCCTCTTGGTTTTGGAAGCATTGCTGTGTGTAGGGCTTTGGAAGCTCTGTTGCTGTTAGAAGTTCTTCAGGGTTTGGTGTTGTTAGGAACACTACAGATTTTGCTGTTAGAAGTACTTCTGGTGTTTGTGCTATTGGGAGCATTGCAGTCTTTGCTGTTGGTGTTTGGTGCTTTAGAAGCACGTTTGGGTCTGTTGCTTTGGAAGCATTTTGGCTTATGTGTTAGCTTCCCTGCTTTTTCCTTGTGGCTCCCCTGTCTTCCCTTTTAGTGCTAGGATCTCTTCTGGTTGTTTGGTGCATTGGAGCACCTTAGTTAGTTTAGAGTTGTAGAGCCATGCTTGTAGCTTGGTGCTTAGTCGCACCTGTGTTAGCTTTGTGTTTAGTTCCCTGCTCTGTTAGTTTAGGGCTTAGGAAGTCCCTTTGTTGAGCAGGGCTTAGGAGCTCCTGTTTAGTATAGGGCTTAGGAAGTCCTTTTGTCAGTTTACTGGTAGGAACAATTCTGCTGGTTTAGGGCTTGGGAGCACTTAGGTCAGTTTAGGTTTAGGAGTACTTCTGTTTCCAGTCCTGGTCCCTGTGTCATCCGATATCTGGTAAGTCCTGCCGGCCACTCGAACCCAAGGGCTCAACCCTTGGGGGGGGGGGGGTAGTGGCCAAGCACAGATGAAGCTGTACGGACCAGTCCAGTGTGCTCCAGTCCAGTGTGTTCCGGTCAGGTGTGTGTTCCAGTCCTGTGTCCTCCAGTCCAGGGGATTCCAGTCCGTGTGTTCCGGCTCGCTGGGCGGTGCCTGCAGTCGCTGCCGATGTGCTTGCCCAGCGTTGGTTGGTGGGTTTTGCCTGCTGCTGTCGCTCCTCATCAGCAGCCCAAGGGCTCACGTTTGCTCCAGAGCCTGGCCCCCGGACTCTGAACCTGAGAACCTGACAATAATGTTACGTATTGTGTTGACATTGTAAATAGTATACCATGCCATACTTTGTATTGTTTTTGAATATTTTTACTGCTGTAATTGTCTATTGCTCATGCTTGATCTGTTCTTACTGTACACCGCCTTGAGTGAATTCCTTCAAAAAGGTGGTAAATAAATCCTTATAAATAAATAAATAAATAATAAATAATTTTTGTCTTTCCGCGAGGGCGGGACACTGAGAGGGAAGGGAATGCTAGAGGCAAGCTGACGTCAGCATGGTGTTACGGAACCCAGCCATCCAGGGAAGCAGAGTTACCAATTATTATATAGATACTATCCTTAACCGGGAATCAATTCACCAACATTTAGGTGTGTGCGCTTATGTCAGCCATAGAGCTGTGGCTGGAACATGCATTATTGCAGGATTCTGTAAGTGGAAGCTCTGCCATTGTCCTGCCCATGCTCCATCTATGTGTGCAACCCCCTTGCAAACACCACTATGTAAGTTAAGCAGATATTTGAAGAATACCATACTGGCTTCTATGCAAGTAAATAACACAGGGCCCTTTTACAAAGCTGCAGTAGGGCTACCGCGGCAATGGCATGCAGCAAATCAGCCCTACCGCCGGGCTACCATGTTAGTGCCAGTGTGTGCTGTTCGCTGTTTCTGGCCCTCATTAAATATTTGAATGTTTTTTAGTGCCGGGAGTTTACCCGGCGGTAATTGGGCAGCGCATGCCGGAATAGCGCGGGAGCCCTTACCGCCTCCTAAATAGGAGGCGGTAACAGTTCCCCCAGGAAATGGCCATGCGGCAAGTGCTTAACTTACTGCATGGCCATTTCTGTTAAAAACAATAACAACAAAAAATCCTTTTACCCAATGTGGTAAAAGGGGGCCTTGGCTGCCACCGCAGGGATCCTTTTACTGCAGCTTGGTAAAAGGATCCCATAGTAACACATGCGTGCTTACCATAGCAAAAAATGGCTTACTGTGGGGCATGCTCAGATGCCTCATGGTAATTTTGGGATTGGCATATGCCACCACGCGCTAAAAATTAAAATTTATGTTTTAGCCCTGGGACGGGTCTGGGGGCAGAGAATGGGCATTTTCTGCGCTAATTGTTTATCACAATAGCATTGCCACGTGCTAACTGGTTAGCGTAGGGTTAGCGTATGAGCCCTTACTGCCTACATAATGGGTAGTGGCGGGGACTCATGCACTAATCACCACACGCTAATGGAAAAGTTGGCGCATGACCATTAATGGCTATTTTACCCCGGCAGTAAGGCCAGTTTTTACCGCAGTTTGGAAAAAGGACCCCAAAATGATGGCAGGTAGAGACCTGTATGGTCTATCCAGCAAGGTGGTCAGACTTGTACCTTCCACTCCATGCAGGTTAGACCCCTTTATGTCCTGTTTAAAGTGTGAAGGTCATTTAAACTTTGCTTTGATTCTGTCCTCTATCTACTGTATATAGAGATCACCTGTATTTATCCCCATGTTTTTGAATTCCATCACAGTTTTTGTCCCCACCACCTCCCCCGGAAGGGTATTCCAGGCCTCCGCCACCCTTTCTATATATATAAAAAAGCATTTCCTGATGTTACTCCTAAGTCCACCACCCTCTAGCTCTACTGTTTCCCCATCTCTGAAAAATATTTGACAGTATATTAATACCTGTTACCTATTCAAATGTACACATTCATCCCTACATGGTAGTATTCTAAATATTTATGCATGTAACACAGGTAACTGTGAGCACCAAGATTATAGAAATGCCATTCTTATGCCTATTTTTTATACTTTCTGCCACCCCAAAACACCTCAGATCCCTCTCTTATCTCTGCATAATGTTTAGCCAAACAGTGACCTGTCAGGACAAAATGTTAACTGTTGTCCAACCCCATTAAAAAAAAAAAAAGAAAAAAGATTTATACTGTTAACTTGAAGATTTGGTGGGGAGGCTGAAATGTAAACATTGTCCACTGGGCACTGGAGACCCCCCAGTACATGAGTAGCATAAAGGATGGGGAGTGAGGAGTAGAACCAGGAAGGGAGAGGAGGTGAAAGGACTATGCAATAAGGGGGAGACAAATGTCCTCATAAATCTGTTTGCCCCTCCCCAAAAAATAAAATGTACACACTTGCATTTTGTCTCTATCCCCTTCACCCTCCTCATCTCTCCCTTTTCTCGCCTCCTTTCCTCCTTCATTCTCTCCTTCTCAACTATCAATCCGAGAACCTTCTTTCTCCTGTCACACCCAGATTTTTTTTCTTGCTTCTTCCTCTTCCTTTGCCCTATCCTCTTGTTCGTCTCTTTCCCGCTTCCCCACTCCTCATCTCCACTTCTCTTTCTCCTCATCCATAATATCCCCCACTCATGCTGAGTCTCTCCTCCACCAAAATACTTTCATTTTATAGGGTACAATTTTCAAAACAGCAGGCAGAGACTAATAGGCTCATTTTCGAAAAAGAAGGGTGTCCATCTTTTGACATAAATCGGAAGATGGACGTCCTTCTCCCAGGGACGTCCAAATCGGTATAATCGAAACCCGATTTAGGACGTCTCCAACTGCACTCCGTCGCAAGTACGGCTAAAGTTCAAGGGGGTGTGTCGGAGGCATAGCGAAGGTGGGACTTGGACGTGCTTAACACTTGGACGTCCTTGACCCATAATCAAAAAAAGCAAGGACGTCCCTGACGAACACTTGGTTGTTTTCACCAGGACCTGTTTTTCTTACGACTGAGGCACAAAAGGTGCCCGAAATGACTCCCCCAGTGGTCACTAACCCCCTCCCACCCTCAAAAAACATCTTTCAAAATATGTTGTGCCAGCCTCAGATGTCATACTCAGGTCCATGAGAGCGCATGCAGGTCCTGAAGCAGTTTTAGTGGATACAGTGCACTTCAGACAGGCAGACCCAGCCCCATCCCCCCACCTGTAACGTTTGTAGAGGAAACAGCGAGCCCTCAAAAACCCACCAGAAACCCACTGTACCCACATCTAGGTGCCCCCTTCACCTGTAAGGGCTATGGTAGTTGTGTACAGTTGTGGGTAGTGGGTTTTGGGGGGCTCAGCACACAAGGTAAGGGAGCTATGTACCTGGGAGCAATTTATGAAGTCCACTGCAGTGCCCCCTAGGGTGCCCAGTTGGTGTCCTGGCATGTCAGGGGGACCAGTGCACTACAAATGGTGGCACCTCCCACAACCAAATGGCTTGCATTTGGTCATTTTTGGCATAGACATCTTTGGTTTCGAAAATCACCAAGAGTCAGAAACGTCCATGTCTAAGGACGTCCAAATCTAGGGACGGTGAAATTTAAGGATTTGGACGTCCCTGACGGTATTTTTGAAAAGAAAGATGGACGTCCATCTTGTTTTGAAAATACAGGTTTCCCCGCCCCAGGATTTCGCAGTTTTGCAAGGACGTCCAAGTTGCAACTTGGACGTCCCTTTTGAAAATACCCCTCTGTCAATAGGTACTTTTTTTGTGGACTTTGTACCAGTTTTCAAAGGAAAAGACTTTTCCTTTGAAAATTGCTTAGAAAAAGAATCCAGAAAACAGATGGGCAGTCAGTCTGCAAGATCCAGACCATCAGAACAGTGAGCAGACCGATGAAGAGACCAAAGTTCAAAATGATCCAATAAAGAGACTTTCCACCAGATTTGATGCAAGCTGTTTGTTACACCTTTCTGGTACCATTGGCCCCTGAGGCAGCTCATGATGGGCAAAACTTGGCCAAGTTGGGCATAACGTTTACCCCTCCAGTGTTGTTGCTAATCATTATTGGATCATTTTGGACTACTTTGGTCTGCTCATCATTCTGGCAGAATAAAAGAACCTACAAATATTTGTACCTGCTTTTTCCCATTTAAAATAATGTACTTATAAAAATTTTTGAAAAGAATGTACTTAGAGGCCTATTTACTGAAGTGCTTTACAATTTTGCAGTTAACACACATTAATGCCATTTTATAATGGTAATAACTACAGAACCTTCAAAGGTAACTGCAGTTGTTTTAAAACCTAATGGCAGATCATGTGGAAGCAGATAACACTTGAAGATGTAGTTAACTTATATGTGAACTGCTGAGCGAAAAGGTACCAAACATGGGGTTGCAAATAACAGAGATAAAGGCTATAAAAGTTTTAGGGAGTAAATTTGGGCAACTTTCATTTTTAAAAATTTTGTGTAGAATGGGGCTATGTGATTTTTTTTCACAACTTTGATGTTTTTCATGTTCTACAGGCTAAAAACAGCAGGTACCTAAAGTGGGGTATATGATTTCTGCGGTTTATTACTTTTTTATTAATAAACATTTTTCTTCTTTTAAAGATGTGATTAGTCCATACCTGATGCTAAACTGTTTCAGGATTATGCAGTTGATATCCCTCTATCTTGTGGTATAAATAAGTCACATACCCTACATTTGGTACATTTTCTCTCAGCAAAACACATCTGCCTTATTTGCAGGTTTTTTTTTTTTATTTAAAAAAAATTGTATGTTTCACACAATCTGCAATTCTTGGCAGATAACAAATAAAACATACATAATTGCAAGAAAAAATTAAGTGCCCTGTTTACTAAGGCGCTTTAGCGCACTAACTTTTTGGTGCTCACTAATGCTACAGACACCCATATATTCCTATAGGTGTCTTTAGTGTTAGCACGTGCTAATGTTTAGTGCATGTTAACACTGACGACACCCATAGGAAAAATTGGGTGTCTCTAGCGTGTGTTAAAAAGTTAGCGCACCTAAAGCACAACTTAATAAACAGGGCCCTAAGAAATTCTATAACTAAAACACAAATATGAAAGCTCACAAGTAACCCTCTATCACACCATGAGGGGTCAGTCTCAGAACTAGATGGAGGGGACCATTGCCAATTATAGTGAAACGTAAAGCTTTCTTAAACAGGAAACCTTGAGGAAATGAACCAACCATTCGATAATGGGCAACTCAGAAGGCAATGCATTTCATAGTAGTAGCCTTGCCACCTGAAAAATGCCCACGTTATATTCTGACAGTTGCACTGTATGAAAGGAAGACACAACCAACAGGGGGCCTTGTTCACAGAGCGCAATGATGGAGCATTATAGTAACACTCAACTGCTGAGCTGCCCTACCTGACATCCTCACCCCCTTTCTCAAACTAACATAAAATTCCACTTAAGTTGTTGAGCATAGTATTTAACTTGTGTTAGCTGTTGTGCTGCATGTTAGTTGTTTTGTAATGCTCATTATTTGTTTAACATGCATTAAAACCCAGTTCAGACCTTAAGCAGCTTAACAGATAGACCCCATAGATTTGAAAAACTGCGTACATTATTGCTTTCCCCCCATCTAGCACCATCCTTAGCCTGTCTTCATTTTCCTCTTCATAAAAATGTGCATGCTTCTTATCCCTAAGCATATGTTTGCTTGGAGAAACTTTTCAGACAAATTATTTCATTAGTTAAACTTTTGAAGAGCGATTTCCCATGTAAACTAAAATGTACATTATAACATTTGCAAAATACATAAATTTATGTAAGTGGGTCACATCATGGTTCCTGAATTTGACCAACATTGCTATAAATCTTACAAACACTTCCTGCAAATTCTATCCCTTAGCAGCACAGGAAACCAGTAGGGATACACATTCATTTGAAACATTGGGGGAGGAACATTAAAGGTCAAAAACAACAAAAGTATAGGGCCTTTGTGATGTGTGTTAGGGTGGACACAAATGTAAACATGCCCCCCTCCCCGGCGCTCAAGACTCATAGTACACCACTGGGAAAAAACAGCCGTGATCTGAGGCTCCAAGGAGTTAGAATGAGGATTAATATAAGAAAGAGTTGTGAATATACGGAACAGCCTCCAAGAAGAGGTGGTAGAGGTAAAAGTAGCAGAATTAAAGAAAACATGGGACAAGGGCAGGAAAAACTGTACTAAGTCACAGTAATGTTTTTAGCTTTTGGTAATCAATAGAAATAAAATAAAATAAAACATGGAAAAGAAAATAAGATGATACCTTTTTTTATTGGACATAACAATACATTTCTTGATTAGCTTTCAAAGGTTGCCCTTCTGCGTCAGATCGGAAATAAGCAAATGTTGGTAGATGACAGTATATATAAGTGAAACATCAAAGCATTCCAGTTACAGTCTAACAGGATGGGCGTGGATAGGTGAGAGACAGGAAGAGGGACAGGTAAGATATGCATGGAGACAGGAGGGTGACAAAGCAGTTCGATTTTCAAAGCAGTACAATTTTATGGTTTATAATGGGCTAGAAAACCCAGATCTTTGTTAAGTCCTGTCTGGTGGGTGTCAAAATATTTAATCATTCTGACTTCAAAGGTCTTACGTTCCTGTATTGTTTTAAAGTTCCCTTTTAAGATTCTTACCATGAAGTCACTGGTACAGTGTTCTGGTTTTGTAAAGTGCTGCCCCACAGGCGTGACATCTTTATTAGTACCAGTATCTACATGTGCAAATCTACAGTACTTAGAGATTTCAAGGGGGTGTTGTAAGAGTCATGTGAGTAGGGCTTGGGTGCACACATATGAAGAAAGAAAGCATAGGATGTAGTAGGACTGTTAGTCAGTTTTCAACAGCACACTAAAGTCACACAGGTTGTATTGGGGGATATGAGAAATTACAGCATCCACAAAGGAGAGAGACTCTTTGGACACACAAGACTAACCAATTAAGGTGTTATCACCTCTCATTCTCTGGAAGGAGCTACAAGTCCTTCCAGTACTTTCACTTCCACACCAAGGCATGGAGGGTGATATATAAATAACCCCATATAAATCACAGAAGACCTCACTGATGAGTGATCTAGTTATTTATAGCATAAGGGAATAGTTTTAAGTTATCACTTGATCTAATTTATGGGTAAATAATGTTCAGGAGGAAGCTTGATATCTCATTCTAAGTTAATAAAACATGAAGGTCACTTGCAGAGCCATGTACTGGCATATCAAGTACAAATATGTCTTAATTAGTCTCAGTGGTCAGGAAGTGAAATGACACCTCTGGGGCTTCTTGTGTTGAAATGTGTGATCACATCATAGGTATGAGCTGTGTGGAGTGGAAGCAAGCCCCTTTAGAGTATTCTGCTGCTCTTGCCTACCAGTCATGCCTTGTGTTTTCTTTTACTGATTGCAAGAATGACGAGGTTAATTAACCAGGGGCCACATTATCCCTTGGCATTTACGAAGACCAAATTCCTTACACCTGTCAAATCACTGAAAATTACATAAATCAATTGGTCGACTGGTTAAAAATCAATCAATGACTTACTGCTCTTTAATTAAAAAATAAAACCCTTTAAACTTTTTGTGTTTGTAAGAAGGTTCCACTATTTATTTATTTATTTATTCATTCATTCATTCTGCCATTTTCAGAGCCAAATGCACATAAAAAGCAAAATACATTAAGCACATGGGATGTGATGGAAGGAACATAACTTAGTGGCCCTTTTACCAAACCGCAGTAAAAGGTGTCCTTAGCGCATTCTTACGTGGGTCATTCCTGCACGCTAAGGCCATATTTTCTGCATGGGTAAAATGGCTGAGTTTTCTATTTTCTGAATTCCTGGCCACACATTAATTTTCCCATTAGTCCGTGAGCCCCTACCGCCTTTTATTTTGTAACAAGTAAGGGCTCACGCACTAACCATATGCTAATCGGTTAGCGTGCATCAATGTAGCAGTGAGTACAGATGCAAAGATTATCGTGGGACACAGGCACTTTGTGCTAAGCATGCATTAGTGCTTACCGCAGTTTAGAAATAGGACCCCATAGTGTCTAGGGCAATGCCTAGTTTGATATTCTTTTCATGGAATGCAGGGTAAAATGTTTACCTGAGTAGTTCATTTCCATTTATGTGGAGCACTGGGGTACTATTTGCGCAAAGCTGAGGATTGTTGAAATGGGCAGGGACTGGCACTCCACTTCTCTGGCTCCAAGGGCTTTGTCAGGAAGGGAAAGTCAAGCTTTCATAGCCCCACGGTTGGGAAGCTACTCTTCATCCTCTTTCCTGCTATCAATCAGGAGCACATTGTTTCCAAAATGGTAATTGAACAGCCTGCATGACTGTTCAAACATAAAAGGGATTTTTATTGAACAGCTGTTTTCACAACAGGTATAGAACAAAATTAGACTTCAACTGAGATAGATGGGAACACAGGAAAAGAAAAGTGAATCTCCTGGTTTCTAGATTCTCTTTCACACTCCCCTCTAACTCCAATTCATTTTATCACAGGATAGGAAGGAACTTCCCCTCCTTTGGTCCTTGCAGTCTTCAAGCTAGTGGCCAACCCTCTGCTTCCAGCCTCCTCCTCTATAGACTCCATGAATCACTGTTCTTCTTGGTACAATTGCTGAATCACTCTTCTTATCAGGCTTCTGGAGCCCTTTCCTGGGAACTGTTGGGGATGCCAAACACAGTGAATACTTCCTTTCCTGTTCCTTGAACACATGGGTTCTTATGATCCTCTCATCAGAGTCCTGGCACCTCCAAGTGAGTAAGGAAGGAAGGACAAAATCTGTCTCTCAGCACAGGATTTTATGCTCACAAATTACATCACTAACCCCCTTCCTCTAACAGCAGGACATTTGGAATACACACACACCTTACTATACATTGCTAGCAGACATCGAGTTAGTTTCTGAAGTCACTGTTGTATATGCACAGCAGAGCCAGAGACAGTTCAGAGTTATAGGATTTAAAGGGTAATTTACAGGCTTATTTTCGAAAGTGATCGCCGGCCATTTCCCGACATAAATCGGGAGATGGCCGGCCATCTCTCCAAGGCGGCAAAATCGGTATAATCTAAAGCGGCGTTTTTGACAGCATCGCCATTTTCCCGTCGCCTCGCCGGTGAAAGTTCAAGGGGGCGTGTTGGCGGCTTAGCGAAGGCGAGGCATGGGTGGGCATGGGCGTGGCTACCAGATGGCCGGCTTTCGCGGATAATGGAACAAAAAAAAGCGGCGTTAAGCAGTATTTCGCCGGGTTTACTTGGTCCTTTTATTTTTACGACCAAGCCTAAAAAAGGTGCCCCAACTGACCAGATGACCACTGGAGGGAATGGGGTATGACCTCCCCGTAGTCCCCCAGTGGTCACCAACCCCCTCCCACACTAAAAAATTACAAATAAAAACCTTTTTTGCCAGCCTCAAATGTCATACCCAGCTCCCTGACAGCAGTATGCAAGTCCCTGGAGCAGTTTTTAATGGGTGCAGTGCACTTCAGGCAGGCAGACCCAGGTCCACCCCCCCCCCCCACACACCTGTTACACTTGTGGTGCAAAGTGTTGAGCCCTCCAACCCCCCCCCCCCCCAAACCCACTGTACCCACATGTAGGTGCCTCCCTTCACCCATAAGGGCTATGGTAATGGTGTAGAGTTGTGGGGAGTGGGTTTGGGGGGGATTTGGAGGCTCAGCACCCAAGGTAAGGGAGCTATGCACCTGGGAGCTATTTGTGTATTTTTTAAACATTTGTAGAAGTGCCCCCTAGGGTGCCCGGTTGGTGTCCTGGCATGTCAGGGGGACCAGTGCACTACAAATGTTGGCTCCTCCCACGACCAAATGCCTTGGATTTCGCAGGGTTTGAGATGGCCGTCATTTTTTTCCATTATCGCTGAAAAAACAAAACCGGCGATCTCAAACCCGGCGAAATCTGGCATTTGGCCGGGCTAAACCATATTATTGAAAGAAAAGATGGCCGGCCATATTTTTCGATAATACGGTTCCGGCCAGCTGTAGCGCCGCCACCACAATAGATCGCCAGCGAACTATTTGGCCGGCGACGTTCGATTATGCCCCTCTTAGTGATCCCATTACATATGAAATTATCACAATTTAAATTAGTCAAAACAATACTGGTGTGACATGTTAATTGTATTCAAAATATATGCAAGGAGTACATAAAAGGGCTAATATTCTGTAGTAGTGGTGAGCATTTGATTTACATTTTTTTGTACCCAGATATTCAGTATAAGTATCCAGATACCAGTTGGCAGGTTTGTAGAAAGGTATGTGTGGCCGATGCAGTCACACAGGCCGCAAAGGAGGCGGGGATGCCAAAATTACACCCCATCCATGGGCATTGCTACCCAAACGCTGCAAAAGAGTGCCTCTCTGTCTCCCTCCTAACCCCCCATCCCCCGAATGCCCACCTCTCTTTCCTCAACCCCTCCCCTCACGCCTTCTGTGCTGGCTAGAGGATCACATCCAAAAAGCATAGCAGAAATCTGTGGAAGCTCCCAAACAAGCAGGTTAGGAGGCATTGTTGGGTACCATCCTCTTTGACTCATATTTCCAGTTGCTGTGTAGGTGGAACTTGGCAGAGGGAGACAGGGAGGTACTCTGGACGACATTCAGTAAATGGCGCCGAAAAATAGATTCCGGGAAAAGTCAGCATTCAGTGTTATTATATAAAGGCTGCTCTGGCATGAGTGCCCTTTATAGAATAGCACCCTTTGGGGATTCCTAGGAATTATTTAAGTTAAAACCTTGTACATAAGTTTGGCGCAGATCCCTGGAATTCTATAACATTGTGCACATCTTTTGAGAACGCCCCTGACTTGCCCATGCTCTTCCTGTGGTCACACCCCTTTTTGGGTTGTGTGCTTTGAGATCTGGGTGCCCAGGCTTATACTGTGCTTCTAGATGTGCATGCAACCCCTAATTGGTGCACATTAATGTCAATAATTGTTGATGTCAATTAGCTTGTTAATCAATTAGGTTGCATGCACAATTCTGGATCATGCTCAAATTTGGGTGCGGATATTCGGGCACCCTTTATAAATCTGGGGGTCTGTGCTGCAGGGCGGGGGAGGTCTTTCAGGACAGGGATGGAGGTGCTTGAGAGGTCTACAAGGGGGAGATTTGGGGGGGGGGCATTCAGGAGAGGGATGGATGCAGTATGGGGGCAAGGGCACCTTGGTGGTACAATTATAGTTTGTTGTGTCTCTGCTGGCCAGTTTTGAATACATGGATGTAACTTGGCTGCCAGCATTTATCCAGGTACCAGATTGGTACCAGAGAGAATAGACTGGGCAGTTATGTAGTTAGCAGAAGTGGGTAAGTGGAAACTCTGCTCAGGCTCCACTTCCAGACTACCTCAGCACTACCCGGATATGGCCAAGACAGTCTGTCCAGATTTTCAATGACATTATTTGGATAATGCTGCTCAAAGTCCGGGTGTAGGAGCCACTTCTACCCGGATAAGCTCCAAATAGTCTAATGACCAGTACTTTATATCTGCTGGGAGGCAGGCTAAGAGATAAGGTGAACAGTGATGGGTTACCACTTTCTTATCAGAGAACTCTTGATGGCTCTGGTACACTCAGTGAGACTCTCTTTGGTGTCTACGTAATAAGTCATGTGTTGGAACTGTGTACTGAGCTTCTGCACACAGTTTCCTAAATCATGTTCTAAAAACATATTTACTCTCAATGCAGTAAACTAATGGCATGCAAATTACTGTGGTGTAGAAAAACCCATGTACACCACAATGGAAACATGCTGCAATTTTCTGCATCAGACAGAAGTCTTCTGAATAGGGGAATTGGCTCATTCACTGGCAGGAAAGGAGAAAGAAAATACTCCCTTTTTAAGGTAGCTTCAGATCCAGGGCATTCCTGGCCTGTTTTTCCCAAATCAGGGCATCCCTGATCCAGGGACCCAGAACAAGGTGGCCCTTAACCAGAGAGCCCCTGAAACTGCAGTACTTCTGTGGACCAATAATACTTATCTGGGCTCATAGAAGCATTCTTCGGTGTCTTCTTCGTACACCATGAGGGAAGTGCGTTCATTAGCGTGCATTCAATTTATTTCTGCACCTTAAAAATGTGATTGCATGAATATTTGCATGCATTATACAGTTCTAAGCTGTGTATAAAATAGTTATTAAAATGAATGTTAACAAAAAAAACATCTGAACATCAGAAATACTTTAAAAATGAACTAAAATACTTTAGCAGTTCATATTCCTATCTGCCACTATCTTGGAAAATGGTAGAGCCTGACTTCTTGTTGTATGTCAGGATGTGCCCACTAGGGTTCATCCTGCCAAATATGGGAAGCTGGTTGGGAGGGGCTAGCACCAGGATGAGCAGCACAATGGGATGGGGGTGGGATTAATAGATTTGAGGGGAGCCCAAGAGGGTCTTTCACCCTTGGAAGAGGGGCGCTCAGTCTAGAAGGAAAATTTGAGCTACAAGCTCTTTTAGATAAGGTCTAGGAGCCTTGTGCCATGGTTTGGTGGCCTGATGCTCCTGGGCTAATGGACTTAACACTGCAGTGGTTCTACCTGTCCTGTTATAAGCTAGAGACTCATAGGGAAGATGTGGATTTTCAGCAGTGGAGTAGAGGTTCTTATGTGAGAAGCAATGCTTTTTGTTTAAGGCTCAGCTTGTGGACCTAATTAATTTATGTCTGATGCAATGCCATCTTTGAGTTTTAAGTTAATGTCTTGCATGAAGTGCATTAAAAACAGATTTTACCCACTTTTCTGTCTGAATGTTGAAGCAAAGAATGAATCTGAGAGCATGAACCACAAACCAAAGGAAGGAAAAGTGAGAGAGATGCACCAACCAGGTTCCCTTATTAAGCAAGCCTGTGTGGTAGAGGATCCCTGAATGGGAGAGACTGTGAAGTATTTGTCCAGAAAGGAAAAGGTTTGCTCTGTAACCAGGAGACCCCTATCTGTTGAAGAGACTGTCCATTTATGCAGAAGGGAATAGATTTGCCCAGCAACTGGTAATAAACAATAGGGCCACCGAGAGACTGGGGGGGCAGGGGGGACAAAATTCCCCAAGCCCAGGCCTCCGCCCTCGCACAAGTTACGTCAGATGAGGACGGGACACAGGGAGGGAAGGCCCGAAGGGAGGCGCTGCTGTGCTTCTTTCACACAGAGCGAGGTTGAGGTAAAGCGCTATGATTTGAATTCAGGGGAGCCCAGCCCGGGGGTGGACGGAGGGGGGTGGGTGGAGGGGACTGCGGCGCCGGGACCCCCTTGGAGGCCCGGGACTGGGGAATTTTGTCCCCATGCTCCCCTCTCGGCGGCCCTGATAAACGGAAATAAATAAAAAAATTAGCTTTGATTTCTGATCTGAAGAAGAAGGGTTACCTTTGAAAGCTAATAAAAAAAAAAATGTATTGTTAGTCCAATAAAAAAAGGTATCATCTTATTTTCTTTTCTATGTTTTGATTTATTTCTATTTATTACCTTTAAAAATGGACTAACATGACTACCACACTACTTTACCCAGCAACTTGAAACCCTACCTTCCAATATTTAAATGGATCATAGACACAGATAAAGGTATGAGATGTGTGTTCTACAGTGTTTATTCAATGCTATATGACCTCAGGACAGAAAGATGACCTCAAAACAGTTGATATTTTGCCTGATTTTTCAGTAAAGTTGACTGAAGTGCTCTATATCTGTCACATAAGTGCATAAGTATTGCCACACTGGGACAGACCAAAGGTCCATCCAGCCCAGCATCCTGTTTCCAACAGTGACCAATCCAGGGCACAAATACCTGGCAAGATCCCTAAAAAGTTCAGTACATTTTATGCTGCTTATCCCAGAAATAAGTAGTGGATTTTCCCCAAGTCAATTTAATAATGGTCTATGGATTTTTCCTTTAGGAAGCTGCCCAGACCTTTTTTAAACCCTGCTAAGCTAACTGCCTTTACCACATTGTCTTGCAACAAATTCCAGAGTTTAATTATACGTTGAATGAAGAAACATTTTCTCTGATTCGTATTGTTTACTACTTTGTAGCTTCATCACATGCCCCCTAGTCCTAGTATTTTTGGAAAGAGTAAACAAATGATTCACATCCAACCATTCCACTCCACTCATTATTTTGTAGACCTCAATCATATCTCCCCTGAGCCGTCTTTTCTCCAAGCTGAAGAGCCTTAGATGATTCAGTCTTTCCTCATAGGGAAGTTGTCCCATCCTCTTTATCATTTTCGTCACCCTTTTCTGTACCTTTTCTAATTCTAATTCCACTATATCATTTTTGAGATGCGGTGACCAGAATTGAGCACAATATTCGAGGTACGGTCGCACCATGGACTGATACAAAAGCATTATAATGTCCTCACAGGTCTTTATCTGTCGTCATTTACTATGTTACTATCTGCCATTTAGATGCCCAGCCTCCCAGTCTCGTAAGGTCCTCTTGTAATTTTTCACAATCCTTTTGCAATTTGTGATGAAGAGGGAAATCTATGGCTAGTCCTTGAAGAGTAATCCTTCCTCACCCCCCACCCTCCCCTGGAGAGAACCTACTCTCTTGAAAAAGAGAGAGTGTGTGTGCTGAGTGAAAAGAGGGAGAGAACTGGGATAGAATGTGCTCTGTGGGGTTTTGGGGCATGGTATCCCTTGTGGACTGCCCTGAACCAAGGGACTCCCCTTACACAAGGAAGAGAATAGGTGACCCCAATAGGAATCCTTTCTTGATCTAATGTTCTGTGAATTTATGATTCTGTAAAATTCCACTATAAAGTGCCCAGGGAATTGTCTTCAAAATGCTTGGATAATTATTGAATTTACATTTGTTTAGAGCTCACACAGGTGCTTTTGCTGGCAACACATCAGCTGTCCTTGATTTATTTATTAAAATGCATTATATATTAGTATTCCGTTAGAGGCTCTTTACAGATGAGTACAGTTTTGTCTTCTTGAAATGCTCATGATGCATATGCATTGTGTTTTGAAACAGTGTGATATGCTGGTGATATAAATTATTATTTTAGATTAAAATAAATCAACATTTCTAGTAAACTCTATCTTGTTGTTACCACCATGACAGTCTTGTAGTGCACTTGAAACACCTGCGCTTCTAGAGACAGAGAACTCACAGTGCATTAGAAATTAAAATAGGTTTTCTTTGCTTATCCCGAGCTGCTCTTCTAATCTGCTTAAAAATAAAACGATACTTTGCTGTGCTGTCTCTTTGATGCTGTTCTATGAAATGCTCACCATTGAGCTCATTAGTACTTCCAAAAGGGAGCAAATGTTTCAGATTCTGCAGTGTTAGTGCAGATTCTCACTTTGAATGGTCTAAGCCAGTGGTTCTCAACCTTCTTTCAGTCGGGACACACCTGATGGACGATGCTCACATACGAGACACACTGCATACATGGCCCTCATGGATCTTTGGTCCAATAGTTTCTTATGAATTAACTGCCTGGATTCATATTGTGGGTCTATGGAGATGGGGGCCTATGACCAGGGCCAGTTTTAGGCATTAAGAAAAGGGTCCCTGATCTTCTCTCCTCCCTGCCCCCTTCCCCTGATCTCCCCACCTGCATTGCTACTACAGGGTCCGGGCATCTCTTACCCTTCTCCCCACCACGGTCCGTCTCCTCCTCCCTTTCCCTTACCGTCCCGATTTTCTTTTAAAATATATTTCCCTTCTCAGAGGGGCCCCAGTGCAGCAGCCATCCTCACAAGCTGCTCTGGATGCACCAAAGCTTTCGCTCTTTGCCACGATCTGCCCAGGCATAAACAAGAAGTTGCGTCAGAGGGGGCAGATTGTGGCAGAGAGGGAAGGCTTCAGGGCAGCCAGAGGCAGCTTGTAAGGATGGCTGCTGCGCTGAGGCCCCTTTGAGCATGGAAATACATTTTTAAAGAAAATCAGGAAGGTGAGGAGAAGGGAGGAAGAGATGGACTGTGTTGGGGAGAAGGGGAAAAGATGCCCGGACCACAAGGCCCCTTGGAGCTCTGGGGCCCAGGGCAGCTGCCAAGTGCACTCTACAACCTACCTTTGCCTGGTTGGGTTGTAGGGTGCACTTGGTACCTCTATGTGTTGCATTCTTTTCTCTTGTTGCAATCTTCTTTACCCCCTTTTCTTTTTAATGTTTTCTTTGGATTTTTAAAAATAAACATATTGGAGACTATTCAAACAGCAGGAGTTAGCTGGGCTAGCTCCTGCAGTTGGCACTGAGCCCAGATTTTCAATGCCAGGCCATTTCCAGTGACCAGCATTGAGTATCGGTTTATTTTTGGCTGATTTAAAGATAACCAGCTAAGTCGATATTCAGATTTAGCCAGTTATCTTTAACCTGGCCAAAGATATCCCACGTTTTCACACAGCCAAATATGGCTGCTAAACCGGCTTTAAAAATCGGTGGATAGTGGTTATATTAGCCGATATAAGTGGCTATCTCCTAGCTACTAACAGCGATATTCAGCGGGGGGTAGCCAGTTATCCCCGCTGAATATCGGCAGATAGCCGGTTAAGCTCTATTTAACTGGTCAGCAGCCATTCTGGCTGGTTAAATTGCGCTGACTATTGGGGGGGGGGCTTAAGGTGTCATGTTATTATGTATTGTTGCATTTACATATTATATATGTATTGCTTTGTAAGCTACTTTTCTGTACTTTCTGAAAGGTAGTCAATCAAATTTTAATAAACAGAAACATGTCCTTCTGTCTATGATCCCGGCATACTGTCTTCTTCCTGTGCATGCTCTCACTGCTTCCTTTTTACACTCTTCTCCTCCGTGTATCCTGCATACTTTCCCCTCTCCTTCCTCTCTTCATCACACACTTTCTCCTTCCATCCCTCATATCCTGCTCCCTCCTTGCCCAGGTCGTTCACCTATTTTATTCCTTCTTCTTCCTTTCTTTCTAATTATTAGGGCTGGTCAAGGGGTTGTGGTGCCAAGCCATTTTTTGTTTTTCATCCCCATCATGTGGCCAATCTTGCAGGATGAACTGCAGCATCAGCCCCTTCAACACTTCCCCCCATATCAGCCTCCTATCAGTTGTAGCCCCCTCCCAGCATCAACTCTGTTTCATCCCTGCCCCTCAAGCCCCCAGCATCACCCTCTTCCAGTTTTAACCCCCCAGCCTCAGCTTTCATCAATTCCTAGCCCCCTCAATCCCAGCATTAGAACCTTTCCAATTCTAGGCCCTCTCTCCTAGGTATAAATATATTATGGAACGATTCCAGTAATGTCAATGTAAGTTTTTATTTGGAGCTGTGCAATTCGAGAGACAGAAACACAGAGCACGCAGCAAGTATGCCACTGTAATTTCTTTTCAAACCAGAGACAGAACAAGGCACAATTTTTATAGTGTAGAGGTAACAAAGACTCTTTTGCTCTTAGTTAATTCACAGCTAATCTCCCAATTATTTTTTTCCTTGAGGCGATAAAGTATACTACCTCCTCTTTTCACATGCATCATTACTCCCTACAGATGACCTTCAGATGGCCATTCTTTGACCCTGGTATACATTCCTTTCCAAGCTGATAAGAACTTAGGGGCCCTTTTACTAAAGATAGACTGAAAAATAGCCTGTGTTGGTGTAGATGCGTGTATTAGGCACATGCAGATTCAATTTTCAGCGCATCTGCAAAAAAGGCCCTTTTTGCCAAAAATGGACGTGTGGCAAAATAAAAATCAGCACGTGTCCATTTTGGGCCTGAGACTTTACTGACACCCATTGACTTAGCGGTAAGGTCTCACGCATTAACTGAACAGTAATCAACAGTGTGCGTACACTGACGATTACCATCCAGTTAGTGCCACACGGTAGAAAATAGACATTATTTTCTGCTTCGCCTTTTGGATGCATGTAGAAATTAGAATTACTGCCTGGAGCACGCGTTAGCTGGGCAGTAGTTCTAACTTGACATGTGCTGTATGCGCGAAGGTGCCCATGCATCTCAGTAAAAGGACTCCTTACTTTGTTATTTAAAAAATGAAAGGGGGCAGTTCTATAATTTGGCACCAAGGTGTGGGCATTGCAATAGGGCATGCTTAGTACCAGTTCTATAACAGTGCTTAGACGCGCCTAAGCCAATACTGAATACTAGCACAAAGATGCATTAACACATCAAAATGTAGGCACATTCACTTATGGCAGTTTAATGGCTGGTGTAAGTTGGCATGTCTAAGTGTGCCATGCATGGTGCACAACTGATAGTATTCTGTAAATTGTGTGTATCCCTTGGTGATACACCCATGGCCTGCCCATGCTCCACCCACATGTACACCTTCCTTGCAGTGACTTTGACATATAATTTATAGAACAGAGTTTAGCACTTACGTATATAAATTATTGGCACCTCTGTCATACATGAGTGCTACTATTCTACAAATGATCTTGGTGCCAAGTTATAGAATGAAGGAGAATATGCCACTCGATCTACCATTCGTGGTGGCTTATATCAGAACATACACAATGTATTAATAACATTCAGTTCTCCTAATTTCTATACATATTCTAATTTACAATTTAATCCTTGAGCTATTTAAGAAACTAAAGTTCAGATTTACTTTCACAATTCCTTCCCTTTAACCAAAGATTCTGGAAGAATTAACTGATCGACTTTTACTGTCTCAGATTTGTTCTAAATGTACTACTTAATAACTTCATTGTGTGTCCCCTAGTCCTTTTACTTTTGGAAAGAGTAAACAAGTGATTCACATCTACCCATGTCACTCAACCCATTATTTTATCAACTTATTTCTTTTTATAGTATGTGTTTAATTTTGTTTGTCTTATATAATGTGTATGTGATATGTTTATCACTTAGAATTTGGAGATAATGTTGAACTTCTATCCTATCTCCCCTCAAGCTTCTCTTTTTTAAGCTGAAGATCCTTTCCTCATAGGGGAATCGTTCCATTCCCTTTATCATTTCTGTCGCCCTTCTCTGTACCTTTTCTAATTCTGCTATATCTTTTTTGAGATGTGGTTACCAGAATTGCACATAATATTCAAGGTGTAGTTGCATCATGCAGCGATACAAAAGCAGTATAACAGTTTCAGTTTTGTTTTCCATTCATTTCCTAATGATTCTCAACTATTCTATTTGCTTTCTTGGCCGGCACTGCACACTGAGCAGGGGATTTCAACATATTATCAACGATGGTATGTAGATCATTCCTGGGTGGTGATCCCTAATGTGGAACCCTGCATCATGTAGCTATAGTTTGGGTTACTCTTCCTTCCATGCATCACTTTGTACTTGCTCACATTAAATATCATCTGCCATTTGGATGCCCAGCCTCCCATTCTTGTTAACGTCCTCTTGTAATTTCACAACCTTGAATAACTTTGTGACATCAGGACATTTGATCACCTCGCTCATTATTCCTGTTTCCAGGTTTTTTATAAATATGCTAAAAAGCAGCATTCTCAGCACAGTTCCCTGGAGAACCCCACTATTTACCCTTCTCCATTGACCATTTAACTCTGCTCTCTGTTTTCTGTTTTTAAACAGTTTTTAACCCACAATAAAACTGGTTGCATATCGAATACAGAGTAAGGTTTAAGGTTTAAGGCTCTGTGGCTAATCTTTAAAGCTGTATAATTTGGGAAGTTGCAATATCTTGCCTCATCTCCATATGTACTGTGAAGGTTGCTTTGACCTGTCCAGCATTCACTTATGAGTTTACCTGAGCAGGTTCACCTACAAAGAGCTAGAAATTCTCTACCTTTAATAATTCATTTGGAAACAGATTTTCTGAGGTTTTGAAAATTAATTAAAACGTGCCTCTTTTGTAATCAGAGAACTGGGATGGTAAGGATGTTGACTGCTGGATAAGTGGAGAGATGGGGGCTTATGGATTTAATGTGGGTTGTTACAGGAGGGTGAGTAAGGTGGATTATGGACTCATTTTACTTATGTATACTGCTTTGTAACTCACCTTGGGTAGTTTTGATAAGGCATATAATCAAGTTGAAATAACTAAACTAAACTAATTCCTATGTACCGGCACAGAATTTATAGTCATCTGTTTTTCTAAACTTCTTTTCTGCAGGAGCTTAGCCATGCATCACTGACTTCTAATTAGAATCGCCTAAAGCAACTTCACTCATCCTTCAAAATTTGCTCTCATAAAGTCAGGTATTTTTATTTCACCTAATCTCCTGCCTATGGCCATTTGAGTCTAACGATATTGCTACAATCACTAGAACCTTTTTTGCTGTCCAAATACAAGCCTATTTTTATCAGACTCGTCTATGTTTTAAGACCAAATACATAATGATTGTTTAGCCTGTTTAACAAACTGGGATGAATGTACTAAATGTTTGTTAAATTTTTAACACATGTAGAGGGGCATAATTGAAAACGTCTATCTCCATGGGCGTTTAGGGTCCGTGAAGGGGCGGACCGAACCGTATTTTCGAAAAAAAATAGACGTCCATGTTTTATTCAACAATTTGTGAGCTGGGCGTTTTTGTTTTTCAGTGATAATGGAAAATGAAAGCGCCCAGCTCAAAAACGAATAAATCCAAGGCATTTGTTTGTGGGAGGGGCCAGGAGTCGTAGTGCACTGGTCCCCCTCACATGCCAGGACACCAACCGGGCACCGTAGGGGGCACTTTTACAAAAACAAAAAAAAAGGTAAAAGAGCTCCCAGGTGCATAGCACCCTTCCCTTGTGTGTTGAGCCCCCCAAATCCCCCTCAAAACCCACTGCCCACAAGTCTACACCATTACTATAGCCCTCTGGTGGTAATCTGGTCATTTAGGGCACTTTTTGGGGCCTTATTCGTGAAAAAACAGGGTCCAGGAAAAGTGCCCTAAATTCTAGCTACAAACGCATACTTTTTTTTCCATTATTGGCGAAAGGCGCCCATCTCTCCTCGGCCGATAACCACGCCCCAGTTCCACCTTCGCCACGCCTCCGACATGCCCCCGTCAACTTTGTACGCTTCTGCGATGGAGTGCAGTTGAAAACGTCCAAAATCGGCTTTCCATTATACCGATTTATTCGTTTTTGTGAGATAAACGTCTATCTCCCGATTTGGGTCGAAATCTAGGCGTTTTTCTCTTTCAATTATAAGGTGGATGGTAACCCTCCCCCCCCCTTGTTGCACATGTGCAAATTAATGCACATTTGCTAAAATTTCCCAAGATTAAAAAAAATGTGCTGAATATACTGGAACATTATGAAGCTTAATTATCAACCTGGACTACCATTAAGACATGTTATTTCCACCACTAACTCATTAACACTGCCCGATTACCGCAGGGTATACTCCAGCACTACAAAAATAAATACATTTTTGTAGCACTGGAAATGACGGCACACTAGGGGTGGGAAGTACCGCCAGGCTGCTGCGGTAGCCCGGCAGTACTTCCTGTATAGCAAGCGGTAAGCCCGCGTTGGGCTTACCATACTTAGTAAAGGGAGCCCCTAGTTACTAACAACTGGAGTCAGCAGTAAAATAACACATCTTAATTGTAGCCCATGTTAACAACTCCCCCTTTCCTCAAATGTAAACACTCTAGCATAGACTAACATACATGTAGCATGGTCATGGCCTCATTAGCCTTCAGTATTCAGGGCTTCTTTTCCAAAGCCACACTAGTGATTCCCGTGGGGCAAATGAGAGGAAGCGCATAGGAAATGAATGGGCTTTCTCTAATTTGCCACACTGAGAATCGGTAGCACTGCTTTGTAAAAGAAGCACTCAATGAGCAATCAGTTGCATAACAGATCCAAAATTTATGGGTCCTTTTACTAAGGTACGCTGAAAAATGGCCTGCGCTAGATCCATTTTTCAGCGCACCTGTAAAAAATGGTGCTTTTTTGGCCGAAAATGGATGTGTGGCACGTTCATTTTGGGTCTGAGACCTTAGCACCGCCCATTCACTTAGCAGTAAGGTCTCATGCGTTAACCGGGTGGTAATCATCTATGCGCTTGCAATGCCGATTACCGCCCGGTTAGCGCTGTACACCAGAAAATAAAATATATTTTCCAGTGTGCGTAGTGGACACACGTAAAAAATGAAATTACTGCTGTGGCCACACAGTAGCCGGGCAGTAGTTCCAAACTGGCAGACGTTGGGCACGTGGAGGCGCCAACGCAGCTTAGCAAAAGGGCCTCTTATAGTACCATTTTAGCTTTTTTTTTTTCAGGAGTAGAAGTAAACTGGCTTGTTTTCCAGTTCATTGGGAAGGAGGGGTTTCAGGTCCTTGCCCTCCCCAAACAGTATCTAAAAACAAAAACATATGCCTCGTGATTTTTCTTCACCCAACGCATAATTAAACTCTAGAATTTGTTGTCGGAGAATGTGGGGAAGGCGGTTAGCTTGGCAGAGTTTAAAAAGGGGTTAGATGGTTTCCTAAAGGACAAGTCTATAAACCACTACTAAATGGACTTGGGAAAAATCCACAATTACAGGAATAACATGTGTAGAATGTTTGTACGTTTGGGAAGCTTGCCAGGTGCCCTTGGCCTGGATTGGCCGCTGTCGTGGACAGGATGCTGGGCTCGATGGACCCTTGGTCTTTTCCCAGTGTGGCATTACTTATGATTTTACCATGGCTAATAAACAAACATTTTTTGGAATGTTTTGCAATCACCATTCTTGTGAATCTTTTCTCCATTTCTTCAGCTTGGATGCAGTGTGACTAGTGGCCTATGTGGCTGCAGGTCTGAAAATATTTGAGAGAGAGAGAGGCAGAAAACAATATACAGGTTTGGCAAGTAAGGCATCACTACAGCAGTCACATTGGTCCAACCATCACTCCCCCCCTCAAAAAAAATAATTGAGAGGTCCTTTTACTAAGCTGCGTTTAGCGCTAGCATGTGCTTAATGCATCAAAATAACCTAACGTGGGATGCACTAAAGTGTTTCACATTAGTCTTGGCAAGTGCATGTGCTAAGGGGTAGATTCTATATTTAGCTCCTGAAAAATCCGTGCAGGAAAAAAATACACCCAGGTATATTCTATACAGTACGTCTAAATGTTATAGAATAGGCTTAAATTTCCGCGCGGTATATAGAATTAAGTCGAGTGTCTCTCCACACGACCAAATTTGGTCGTGCCCATTTAGACCATGTTTTTCTTGGTATAAATCCTGACGCCTACTTAGGCACAGAAGACCTTATTCTATAAAGGTTATGCTCCTAAAATGTATGTTCCTACATATAGGTGACACCTGCAGACATAAGGGCTATTGTAGTGGTGTATAGTTGGGAAGAGTAAGTTTTTGGTGGGTTTTGGGGAGCTCCCCATACAATATAAGGGAGTAACAGTGAGATGTGTACTGGGACCTTTTATGTGACGTCCACTGCAGCGCCCCCTAGGGTGACCTACTGCTCTGCTGGGATGTCTGTGTGGCCAGTCTACTAAGAATGCAGGCTCCCCCATAAATCCCAATGGCTTGATTTTGTGTGTTTTTCCCTTGGATGTTTTTGTTCAAAAATGGTCATAAAAGAAATACACACAGCACAAAATGTCTAGGAAATGGCTATTTTCAAAACATAACAAAGTTGGTTGTTTTTCTGGTTTAAAAATGGCCAAGTTCGCTACTAGATTAATGTCCAAAATTGGATTTAGACGTCATATCAAAAATGCCCCTCCACGTTATGTACATTACTGCATGCTAACTGGGTAGCACACAGTTAACGCAGAAGCCCTTACGGTCTCCTAAATAGGCGGCAGTAAGTGCTCTCATGGTAATTTTTTTGTAAATGACCATGCACTAATACTAACATTAGCGTGTGCCCATATATTGAAAAATAGAAAATAGCCCTTTTTCATGGTCGTGGTAAAGGTGGCATTAGCGCACGGGATTGATCCAAGTAAGGGCATGCGAAGGCTGTTTCTTTTACGGCAGCTTAGTAAAAGGACCCCTGAAAGTTTTATCCTGCTCGTTAGGTGTGTGTTGGCTACTCATGCATTCTTCTGTGTGGGATGATAAGGCAAGTATAGCTGATATAGAGCTTTCCACAGTAAGCTGATTTAAAGTGCTTTCATTAGCTATAGAGGCTGCTTGGCACAAACATAGATGCGAGAAGGTTGATGGGTTCTGTCTCTTCCTTCCTCCTAAATCATAATAAATGGATATAGGCAAATGTTTTCGAGGTGAATGGGAGCCAAGTCCATTTGCCTAAATAACGCCATTTTTGACTGCTGAAAGTTTTTTTCTTTTAACTTCATGTTCCCAGGCACAGTATCATTTATTTATTTATTTATTTAACAATAGTTATAACCTGCCCATCCAACCATCTGAGCGGGATACAATAAACACACATAATAATAATGATTAAAAAAACCTACACACAATAATACCAAACAATTTCAGTCCCAAACCCACCTACTCAAGATCCACCAAAAACCTTAGCAAATAAAAAAGCCTTCAACTGTTTTCTAAACAATCCATAAGACAACAGTTGCTTCAATGCATCCGGAACAGCATTCCACAATCATAGACCAATAACTGAAAAAACCCTAGCCCGAATCATCTCCAACCGAACCTCATGCACAGGGAACATCCAACAACATCCGATTTTGAGAACGGAGCTGCCGATCAGGATGATAGAACTGTAATCTATGCTTCAATTCAGAAGAGGCATCATCATACAACACTTGAAACACCAGTATCAACATTTTAAACT
The DNA here is from genome assembly GCF_901765095.1 of Microcaecilia unicolor. NCBI lineage: Eukaryota > Metazoa > Chordata > Amphibia > Gymnophiona > Siphonopidae > Microcaecilia > Microcaecilia unicolor. Next base: position 116,227,037 of record NC_044033.1, read on the forward strand.
CAATGCGCCTCTCAATCGACAACCAATGCAATTCCTGCAATTGGGGAAAAATATGATGAAACCTGCTAGTCTCCATAATCAACTTTCAAGTTGCCTTGCAGAGTTGCAGTAAAAAAAATAGGAATCACCTGCCTGTTTAAATTATAAACAGGACTTCACTGTTTTGTCTATAAACACATATCATTCCTCTCCCTAGGTGGAATGCCATTTTTCAACTGTGTGACTACAGTATATACCTTTTTAAAGAGTACTTTGTAAAATGTGAGAATCCCTGTTGTGGGAACCATGTCTAGGTAGCTGTACATATATTTTTGCAGCTGGAAAAACACACAAACAGCACCACAGGGGACCTGAGTGTCATAAGGGTGGTAAGCAACCCATGGCCTGCCACTAGGGGTGTCGTTGCATTACTGCACCTTAAACATTTTATTGTGTACAAAATCAGTTTAACGTGCATTAACCTATTAATGAATACATGCAGAGCATATTCGGAGACATTAAGGGGCCCTTTTACTAAAGCTTAGGTATAAAATAGGACATGCAGTATTCATGGTCCTTTTACTAAGTCACAGTAAAAAGTGTTTTGGATGCATGTCAGGCCAGTTTTTACCACTTCTGCAAAAAAAGAGCTTTTTTTATTTTTGAAAATATCTTTATTGAATCAGAGAGACAAATATAACAGAGCGCAAAAAGAACACTTCATGAAAACACAGTACAAGTGGTAAAAGGGTGCACACCTACATAATTCAAATTCACAAATCGCACAACAATCTACAAACTTGTCAAGTATAAATCAACTCCTCCCCTAATTCAGTTTTGTGACTTAATCCTCCCCTACGCCCTTACCATCCCCCCACCCCTCCCCGCCCTTCCAAAAGGACAATCAAAGAGTGACATCCTCATCAGAAGTCTCTGACAAACCCAAAGAAGCATATCTGCTCCACAGATCACGGTACTGATGGTGCCCCATATTGCAGAATGCATATCAGAGGCACAGCTGGAGGTTGAATTCGAGACCGTGCGCTCCGTGACTCCTAATGCGTCATTGCAGGACATTCAATTTCGGGTATTACACAGAGTGCATATCACTAAACAGAGAGGGGAAGCCATGGGGCTGTGGGAGGGTGACACGTGTGTTAAGTGTAGGATGCAACCAGGCACTTTCCTACATTCCTTCATGGAGTGTCCTGCGTTGTCTTCATTTTGGGCTAGAGCATTGGGGGTCATTGAGAGCACTCTATGTTGCACATTTGATTGGTCTTACTCGGTAGTGCTGCTGGAAAGTGCGGCCTCGTTACAAAATAAGGGCTCTGGAGAGGCGCAGCGTAAATTCATATTACTAGCAACTTTTCTTATTAAAAAATGTATCCTACAGTCCTGGGTAGAGCCGCCTGCCCTCCCCCTCCCCGTCGCTGGCTGCCTGGCATGGCCTTATGCATGAAATGGCAAGCTGGCCGCTCACCTCTCTTAAAAAAGAGCTTTTTTAAAATAGGACGGAAAAAGGGCAGGTGGTAAAACTGAAACCAAAACGCGTCTAAAACCGGCTTGAGCCCTTAATGCCACCCATTGATCTAGCGGTAAGGGTTCATGTACTTCATATGTGGTGACTGGTCGGTGCACGCCAACTGCCGATTACTGTCAGAAATGGTGCCCGTGGGAGGAAATAAATAAATCAACCATGCGTTATGGGCACGCTCCAAGTCTGAAATTACCACCGGGGGGGGGAGGGGTGCGGTAGCCTGGCGGTAGTCTCATTTGGGTGCACGCTGCACGTATGTAGAGCCTAACACACCTTTGTGAAAGGGTTCTTTAGTGCACACTAAGCTTTAGTGAAAGGGCCCCTGAATATTCAAAAACATGTTTAAAAATGATGTTAACAGAAAATGTGACAAAAGAACCAGAAAAGGCTGGACATTGGGTAAAATGAAAAATTGATAAATGAACCAATTTCTTTTATTTATTTATTTGTTACATTTGTATCCCACAGTTCCCCACCTATTTGTAGGCTTAATGTGGCTTACATAGTACCAGAGAGGCCTTTGCAGGCTCCCGTGTGAACAAATGCAGGGTGATGTTGTGGTAAGATCAAGTTCATGTGGCACAGCCACATTAGGGAATCGGAGAGCAGAAGAGTTGTGTTATGCCCATTACAAGCTTTAGTTTGGTTGTGTTGCAGAGATTAGGCATTTAAGTTGGATCGGTAGGGTATGCCTTTTTAAACAGGTTGTTTTTTAGTGATTTCCGAAAGTTTAGGTGGTACACATCACTACCTGCCATCCACAGACTAGCTGCAATGGCAGTCCCCACTAAATTACCTCTCCTACCTTTCTGGTTAAAAATCTGTTGGACTGTGCAGTACTGTCCGCGCACGTTCCTTTCTCAGGCACTGCACCTCCTGATTTCCATTACCAGAAGAGAGGCACATGCACCAAGGTTCCTGCGTATCTTCTGCAGTATCAAACTTATGTCTGTGGGGCAGGGGAGAGTCAGGGCTCTTGAGGACTGCTGGAGAAATGGGAAACATGCTATTAAGCATGCATATTGCTAATTCTTTCTTCTGTTTTTCTTATGTGCTGTGCAATATTAATAATTCATATTCTCTGTAATTTCCTTGTTTGTTTATATATATATATATATACTACAAATCATTTCAATAGCGCTACCAGTCGTACGCAGCGCTAGTTGAACATGAAAAAAAGACAGTCCCTGCTCAAAAGAACTTGCAATCTAAATCAGGACAGACAGACAGGACAAATAAGGGATAAGGGTAGGACAAACAGGACACATGGGGAAAGGGACTATTGAAGAGAGGAAGACAAGATAAAGGTTACGAGCAGGTGACAAGTTAGGAATTAAAAGCAGATTTAATTATATATATAAGATATATATATATATCTTAGTTTAACTGATAGATGACTACAAGAATGTCAAATACATATTCCTTCAAGCAGTGTTTCTCTTCATTTAAATGCGCCTGGAAATAACCTCCAGCAGATAAAGGTGTGCTTTCCTATACAGACACACAAGTACTGCATATTTGGAGATGTTACTGCTCTCTGTGTAACAGTTTTCTGACAATCAACTGAAAGTGAAAGAAGCTGGTTCCTCTACACAGGGCCTCCTCAGGAACCCTGAGCCACCATTTGTTTTGGCACCCCATGTTTGGGCCAGTCTTGTGGCAGGAACGCTGTAGATATCAGGACTCATTCTAGGAAAAATGGCCCAGCACCAGAAGAAATCTGGTGTTATCGCTTAAATGTCATTGCTTACCCAGTTTTGGGATTTAACAGTACTCCAGACGATTAGATATCTGAGATTACCCCCTCCACTTCAATTGCTGCTGTCATATTTTGCTTCCTTATCTATATATGTGCAGACTCTTCATTCTTTCTCCTGAGTTTTGAGTCCAGCAAACATGCCCACTAAGCGCCAACCACAGCCAATAAGAAGAGAGCAAGCAGTCTATTAGTCAGCTCCTGAAATGGAAATGCAAACCCCATTCCAATTGGCCAATGAGCTTTCTCCTTTGATTAGACACTTCTGATTATATTGCAGTCTCATCAAGTTTCAACCACTAACTAAATCTACCATTGTAGTTTATTGCCATTCTAACATACATGGTTTAATTTGGACAGAGTCAGCATGGATTCAGCCAAGGGAAGTCTTGCTTCACTAATTTGCTTCCTTTCTTTGAAGGTGTGAATAAACATGTGGATAAAGGTAATCCAGTTGATGTAGTGTATTGATTTTCAGAAAGCTTTTGACAAAGTTCCTCATGAGACTCTGAGAAAATTAAAAAGTCATGGGATAGGAGGCAATGTTCTTTTGAGCATTAGGAATTGGTTATTGGACAGAATACAGAGGGTAGGGTTAAATGGCCATTTTTCTCACTGGAGGAGGGTGAATAGTGGAGTGCTACAGGGATCTGTACTGGGACCAGTGCTATATATAAAAATGGTGTGACCTCACTTTGAGTATTGCGTTCAGTTCTGGTCACGGAATTATAAAAGGTTCAAAGAAGAGCAACCAAAATGATAAAGGGGATGAAATACAAGGAAAGATTAGGGCTCTTCAGCATGGGAAAGAAATGGCTGAGGGGGGATATGATTGAGGTCTACAAAATCCTGAGTGGTATAGAACGGGTGAAAGTGAATTGATTTTTCACTCTTTCAAAAAGTTCAAAAACCAGGGGACACTCAATGAAATTACATGGAAATACTTTTAAAACAAATAGGAGGAAATATTTTTTCACTCAAAGAATAGTTAAACTCTGGAACTCGTTGTCAGAGGATGTGGCAACAACAGTTAGTGCATCTGGGTTTAAAAATGGTTTGGAAAAGTTCCTGGAGGAAAAGTCCATAGTCTGCTATTGAGATAGACATGTGGGGAGCCACTGCTTGCCCTGGAATCGGTAGCATGGAATGGTTCTACTAATTGGGTTTCTGCCAGGTACTTGTGACCTGGATTGGCCATTGTTGGAAGCAGGACACTAGGGGGTATTATTAATAAGGTGTGTTAGCATTTTTAGCCGCACCTAAAATTAGCATGTGCTAGCCATGTAGGTGCCCATAGGAATAGTATGGGTGCCTATATGGTTAGCATGTTCTAATGGTTAGCGCACGCCAGGGCTTTTTTGAGGGGGTACTTGGGGGTACTGAGTACCGGCACCTTTTCTATTGTCTGCTAAAATTGACCCATGGTCCCCAAGTTTTAATGAAAGAGCTCAAGCTCTACACACTAATTCTGCCTTGTCATAGATTCTGTGACTGGTTGCAGGGGGCCTGGCTATTGTGGGGTGGGTCCCTTAGTGATCACCCCACCCCCTGAGGGGTGGCCTGGCATTTGAGTACCGGCACCTTTTTCGCTAGAAAATATGCACTGGCGCACGCTAAAAACACTAGTGTGCCCTTAGCGCTGCGTAGTAAACAGGGGCATAGTCTAGATGGACCATTAGTCTGACCCAGTATGCCTACTCTTATGTTCTTATGTAACCCATGTAGAATATAGTTATTCATTAACATAAAACATTTCCAGACAAACCAATTAAACTCTCCCAACAATGGATACCAAGAAGAGATTTTGTAGGATGTTTTACTTTAGAACTCATTATTATTAAAAAAAAATACTATTTGAAATTTAGTATCACATCAGTCACAGGCACTGTTTGAAGCAACACAAAACTGTGCAAGCAGACACTCAGACGTTTACCATTCAATACCAGCACCAAATTCAAAAATTCAATCACCATCCCTACATGAAGTCAGCACTACAGATAATCTAGGACACCAGTACACCTTCAGTTGGGGAAAATACTGCTACAGATTTTTACTTAAAACATATACCTTTCCAGAATTTCTCATTGCAGTTCCACATGCAAAACATAGACCATCACCTAGTATAGAATAAGAAACTGCAAATTCAAAATGTATATGTAGACAAAAAATGAAATGGAAACCCCAAGAAACCAGACTGTGAGCACTGGAACACTAAAGAAAGAAAGAAAGAAAGAAAGAAAGAAAGAAAGAAAGAAAGAAAGAAAGAAACAAACATCTTTCCTCCTTTATGGGACAGATTAGAAAGAAATGCACATTTTCAAAGCTGATATATTTATTCTCTTAAAACTGAAAATAATTTTTGGGTACCTCCTTGCTGTCTGATCATTTTATTTTTCCAGCTGAGTTGGTCCTGGTCTCTCTACCTCTTCCTTTGTCCTATACCAGGATCTGTTTGCCATTTTATTTATTTATTTATTTTTTTGTTACATTTGTACCCCGCGCTTTCCCACTCATGGCAGGCTCAATGCGGCTTACATGGGGCAATGGAGGGTTAAGTGACTTGCCCAGAGTCACAAGGAGCTGCCTGCGCCGGGAATCGAATTTTCTTTTTCTTCCCTTCTGGTATCTTCTCTTCCTGCCCTAAATCTATCTCTGACATTGATCCTTTAATTTCTTCTTGTTTTTTTCTCAGTTTCTCTCATCTATATCTACCTATAGTTAGATTTCAGATTTCCTTCTCCCACCTCTTTTTAAAAAACTTTTCTGCTACTTATCAACTTTCCATTTTATACTCTTAAATCCTTAGACCTCCCATTCCCCTTGACTCATCCTCCCATCCTTCACCCACTCTCTAGCCCCACATTTCCACTCTCTGTATTCATCACTCCCAACCTCATCTACCTTCATCTGCCTCTCATGCTCTCACTATCCCAGTTTCTTCCTTGTTTCTAGTCCTTTTCTTAAGTCTTACTTCCTATCCAGTCTCCATTCCCCTTGTACCTCTCCTATTTACCCCTGCTACCTCCTTCCGAGACCTGCCCCTTCCTTTATCTCTCACTCTATCCACAGTTCTGTCCCTTTCAACTGCCTCCCAACCCTTTCACAAACCCTCCAAGTCCTTCAAATCATTTCCCCTTCCCATCTTTCGACAGTTGCATAGCCCTCCCCTCCCCTCACCCAATCACTTAGTCCCAGTTGTCCTTCTTATCCCTCCTCAATGTATTAATCCCCTGTATCCCCACAGCTACTCCCCATAACCCACTCTTCCATCTTACCCAGTCCCTAAATCTTTACTTACAATCCCACCCAAGCTCTGAGACTGAGTCTCTACTTGCACTCCTAGCCAATCTCAGAGTCTGTCGTCTTCTGGCCTCCTATCCAGTTCCAGGGTCTCTGTATACATCTGAGTGCCTCCTCTCCTATACCCCCATGTATCTGTCTTTCTGCCTCCTTCTCCCCTTTCTCCAGCACTTGTCCATCCATAGCCTTTACCAATATTTACTGATTCTGCCTTTCCTCCTCTTTACCCCCAGCACCCATGCCCAGTAACTGTCCTCTTCTTAATCAGTCTAAGCAATTGCCCCATTTCTCCTACCCTTCCCCAGCATCAGCCTCTTTGTCACAGCCCCATTATGCCAGCCTCATCCCCCTAAGCATCAGCCCCCTTCCAGCCCCATCCCCCACAAAGATCCAGGGTAATCAGAAACTAGCAGTTAACCAAAGGTCAATTGAAATTGACAGGTCTTAAGTACTTTTTTAAAGATTCAGAATGAAGACTCTGGGCCAGATGCACTAAACTTAACGAACCAGCAATGTGGTTTTTAAACTGGTTCTACCCAGTTTAGCGTGCAAGTAGTAAACCGGGACATGCACAAAAGGGTTATCCGAGCCATTTTCCTGTCACGGTAGCAGCTAACGAAAATGGAATGCAAATGAGCTAATTTCTATTATAATGTGAATGTGATGCGACGCACTAACGTTTCCGACCCCATGCACAAAAGCAGTCCCTACCTTTACCGTGGAAATTTTAATGTGAGGTGTGGACTGGCTGGTTCTTCATTATTGCAAGTAGGAGAAGGGGAGAAACAAGGCAGGGAAGATGGAGCACAAAAAAAAAATAGTATAACAGCTTACACGCAGCTTCTTTGCGTGTATGAAAGCCGTGCCACATATGTTTCTTTTTCAAATTACATAGTAATGGTGACTTACCAAAAATGAAAGGAAGTTAAGGGTCAATCAAAGAAACAGTGTCTGTGGGACATGGGCTTGGTTCCACCCCCAGCTGTTCCTGCTGTTTTCTTCTATTGGCCGGCTGACATCCTAGAACGCCCATCTCCCTGAAGATAGACTTTCATTGGCTGGCTGCTGTCCCAACTCCTCCTCCCTGCAGGGCTTCCCTGATGACATCACTTTACAGCTGTGAACTGATTGGATCCGAACTTCCTGGTGTCCCCCTCCACAGAAAGGGGCTAAACCAATTGGACAGCATCAGCCTGGGATGTCCCACCCACTCATTACTGGAGGGGGACACCAGGAAGTTTGGATCCAATCAATTCACAGCTCTAAAGTGATGTCATCAGGGAAGTCCTACAGGGAGGAGGAGTTGAGACAGCAGCCAGCCAATGAGAGTCCACCTTCAGGGGGATGGGCATTCTAGGATGTCAGCCATCCAATAGAAGGAAGCAGCAGGAACAGTTGGGGGTGGAACCAAGCCCTGATGCTGCTTATTCCTCACAGAAGAGCGGAGAGCAGCAGAGCGAGGTATGCCCATCCAATACAGGTATGCCCATCCAAAAAAGAAAGTGCTTTTATGTCTGCCAGAAAAAAAGGGTAAATCTACTGCTATCATAGATGTGTATGAGAGCCATCTGTAGCATGCGCAGAGCAGCCATGCATAGCGATTGACTGTTCTGCGCATGCTCAGCTCATTGACTTCCCCCATATTGCATGCAAATGAGCTGGGTCGCAAAAGCAACGAGCAGCTCATTTGCATGCGATTTTCTTAGTGAATCCCTCTGTGTTTCTAAATCGGTAATTTTTACCGATTTGGAAATGCAGATGGATCCTTAACGGGACCTTTGTGCATCTGACTCTCTGTGCGGATGTCATGAAGTAGTTACATTCCAATCTGAGGTCAAAAATAACTAAAGGTAGAAGATTGTGTAACATCTAACCAAATCATGGAGAGAGGGAGAGAGCAAGAAAGGAGGCATGCATAGGCGGTCGGTGGCCCAACTGTTTGGGGAGGCTAAAGGGGGTGGGGTTAGGGGTGGGGCTTACATCCATAACTGTCTGATAACACACAGAAAAAATAAGTAAAAATAAAAGTCACAATTAACACCTTTTATTAAATGTAGATATTAGATATGTATCATATGTCAAAAAAGTGGTTGCTCAAAGCATATACTAACCACAATTGCTCAGCTGCAAAACACTATGCACAAATTTATGCAAAAACACACTCAGAACCTTACCGTACCATAAATATTACACTGGGCAGACCCTAATACACCAATATACCACCCATATGGACAACATCACAGACCGTCAACAATATGAAACAAGGGATCATATCACAATTCTCATGCACAGCCACAAAACATCCTTTTAGGGTGGATAGTATTCACAATGAGATCCTTTTATTAACGACCAGATAGAGATAAGAGTTTTCAAATTTCAATTTTGGCACAGTATAAGTCATCACAAACAAAATGTAAGAAAACCAATGGCCTGCATTAGGGGCTTATAGCCCATTTAGTTATGTTTAAACAAAAGAGACTCTCTTGTCTAAACATAACTAAATGGGCTGAGATCTGCATGAAACAAAATATTCATTTTTTATTTTGACTTAAAACCTGCCTCAGAGTCAGCAGTACACCTACCTCTTCTGAACGCTGCGTGCCACAATTTCTTTTGAATTTATTATGGTCTCTATCATCAAAGGAAGTGGGAACTCTTCGCCAGCCTTGCCTTCCCTACTCAGTGACGGCCCGCCCGTGCGTTCCCGACTTTGCAGAACAGGAAATTGCATCATGACGGGAGCCCTCATAGGGAAGGCTGACTGGCTGAAGTGCTGAAGGAAGCAGATGATCAGCGCGAATCGACGATCGCTATTCGCTACTGTAGCGATTAAGGCGGGACTCAGCCCGGGAACACTAACGAGGACTCGATCATGCCGGCAGCAGCCCAGACCTGAAGGCTGAAGTGACTGAGGCGCGCAGGAGAGTGAAAGGAGAAACAGGGCGCAGGCAGCACTGCAAATAAGAGAGAGGAGTCGGGACTGGTTGGAAAACGGAGAAGAATAAAGTCGGAGAAACTGCTGATCCATCCTGCTTCTGTTTGCTGAGAACTTGTGGCTGCCGGCTGGGGAGGCTTAGCCTCCCCAAGCCTCTTATACCGGGCGCCTATGGAGGCATGGGAAGAACACAGAAAGCGTTCCTATGGTTTTAGAGGGCGGACCCTTGTACAAGGCAATACAATTGTCTATTCTGGCAACTACTAAAGTGATGATAAGGGTATGGATTAGGTGAAGATTTTTTTTTCAAAGACAATTATTTTAGTTCTCAGAATTAATTTTCTACATCTTCCCATAGTTTCTCACTTTCTTTATCCATAATCAGAAGCTTATCTGCCATCTTTCCTAGCAAGTGGTCATGTAGTGTTATTCGGTTGAGGTGGAATCCATGTTTAGAACACTTTACTATTCTGTTCAGGCTGTTCCCATTAACCAACTCTCCTTTTGCATGGTACTGCTTAATCACTCTTTAATCCCTAGGCTTTTATTGATTAACTTTTTGAAATGAAAGAAACACTCATCTATTTTTTACCATGTTTCTAACAAAATGCCGGAATCTTTTTTAGATATATTTGATTTCTTGTGCAATTACAGTATTTATTACAACTAGATATTACAAATGAATCTCATTACCTGAGTTTTAGGGAAAGAAGGACATATCTTTATCATAAAGGTTTTGCTTGGACAGCAAGGGAGTTTAGGGGTGTTTTTGTTTTAGTATGGAATAATGGTATGCTTTTATATTGATTATGCAATATATAACTCACCTAGAAGTGAAAAGCTAGGCAGGAAATACATGTTTTATTAATAATGAATACTTTATTGCAACAAAATGTGCACCTCAATTTGTTTGTGACACTAACTGAACTACTTTAATTAGAAACGCAGAGGTCCTTTTATTAAAATACAGTAATGTATTGCAGTTATGTGCTAGATGAAAAAACTAACAGCATGCAGTAAATGTGTCCAGCATCTAACCTGCATTTACACAAAGGGCAGACCAGTGGCGTGGCAAGGGGGGGGGGGGGGGCGGGAGGGGCGGTCCGCCCCGGGTGTCAGCTCGGGAGGGGGTGCTCCCTGCCAGCTCCCCCCCTCGGTGAATCGACACCCCCCCAATTTTAAAAAGAATATCGGGAGCAGGGGGGGCTGCCACCCGGTTCGCCGTTGCACCCCCCCCCCCCCCCCGGGTGCAGCACGATGACACCCCCCCCCCCCCCGACGACCAGCTCCGCACCCTACCTTTAAAAAGAATACCGGGAGGCGCGCCTGCCCTGCACGTACAAGAAATGTGGACCGTCGGCTCTTCTCTCGCTCTGTCCCGCCCTTGCGGAAATAGGAAGTTGCGTCAGTGGAGGGCGGGACAGAGCGAGAGAAGAGACGACGGTCCACATTTCTTGTACGTGCAGGGCAGGCGCGCCTCCCGGTATTCTTTTTAAAGGTAGGGTGCGGAGCTGGTCGTCGGGGGGGGGGGGGGGTGTCATCGTGCTGCACCCGGGGGGGGGGGGTGCAACGGCGAACCGGGTGGCAGCCCCCCCTGCTACGCCACTGGGGCAGACACTTAGCAAACAGGCACTGCATTACAAGCAGTGGCAGTGTGAGAGCATTTGCACTATCTGCCATAGCATGTAATGCACTGCACAAAAATAAAAGACCTGCCATAGTGGATCACCCCCAACATCTTTCCTCCATCTGACTCCCCTTAAAGTCAGTAGTCACCCCTGACATTATTATTATTAGCATTTGTATAGCGCTACCAGATGCACGCAGCGCTGAACACCTGATACAGAGAGACAGTCCCTGCTAAATAGAGCTTACAATCTAAAAATACAGACAGACAAGACAATTAAGGGCGAGGGAAGTACTGGGTGAGAAGGAACAAGGGGAGGGCAATTGAGTAGTGGCTAGGAGCCAAAAGGAGTGGTGACAAGGTGGGTTTTCAGCATAGATTTGAAAACAGGTAGAGATGGAGCTAGAACTACAGGCTCAGGAAGACATCCCCCATCTGATCCCATGCCACCAGTCTCAAACCCTGCCCCCTGGTAAGCTGTGATGAAGAAAAGCATTAACATCATATACATATTATTTAAATGTTCTAATACATGCTTATTAGATGTTTCACTAGTATTATGCTGACATCATATTATGTGGCTCATTTTCAGAGCACGTAGACTTAGAAAGTTCCATAGGTTACTATGAGGCTTATTTTCAAAGCACTTAGCCTCCCAAAGTTCCATAGAAACATATGGAACTTAGCCTCCCAAAGTGCTTTGAAAATATGCCTCTATGGGGCTCATTTTCGAAAGAGAAAAATGTCCAAAAAGTGTCATAAAGCACCATCTGGATGGACTTCTTAAAACGTCCAAATCGGTATTTTGAAACCTATTTTGCAGACATTTATCTACACAATTCATCTGCAGTGCATCCAAATCACATGGGGGTGTGTCAGGGGCGTTTTGAAGATGGGATTAGGGCATGCCTAACATTTCGATGTTTTACAGCTATAATGGAACAAAACATAAACGTCCAAGACTAAAACCAAGATGTTTTGGTCTAGACCTTTTTCAGAATGAATAAGGCACAAAAAGGTGTCCTAAATGACAAGATGACCACTGGAGGGAATCAGGAGTGACCCCCCCAATACCCCCCCAGTTGTCACTAATCCCCTCCCATCCTCCAAAATGTGAATAAAAATATGACTTAGCAGCTTCTATGAGAGCCTCAGATGTTAAAGTCAGATCTATTAGAGCAGCAAGCAGGGCCCTGAAGTAGTGTAGTAGTCGGTGCAGTATATAATGGAGGACCCAGGTCCCTATCTCCCTCTACCTGTCACACTTGTGGTGGAAACTGTGATCCCTCCCAAAGTCACCAAAACCCTACTGTACCCACATATAGGTGCTCCTTCACCCACAAGTGGGGGACAGTGGGTTTTGGGTGGGTTTTGGAGGGCTCAGAGGACAAGATAAGGGAGCATTAAGTGAGATGTATACCTGTAATCATTTTCATGAAGTGCACAGAGGTGCCCTCTAGGGTGCCTCATTGCTCTCCTAGGATGTCTGGGGGGATGAGTCCACTAAAAATGCTGTCTCCCCCTACATCTGAATGGTATGAATCTCTATGTTTTGCACTTATTCGTTTTCTTTTTCGAAAATGGACCAAAAAACAAAATATCCAAAGCACAAAAACTTGTTCAAAACAGTTATTTTCTATTTGGACTTTGGACGTTTTGTGCTTTGAAAATATGCCTCCACATCTGTGTTATTTGAATTTCAGTGCTGTTATAAGTACATAAGTACATAAGTAATGCCACACTGGGAAAAGACCAAGGGTCCATCGAGCCCAGCATCCTGTCATTGACAGCAGCCAATCCAGGCCAAGGGCACCTGGCGAGCTTCCCAAACGTACAAACATTCTATACATGTTATTCCTGGAATTGTGGATTTTTCCCAAGTCCATTTAGTAGTGGTTTATGGACTTGGGAAAAATCCACAATTCCAGGAATAACATGTATAGAATGTTTGTACGTTTGGGAAGCTTGCCAGGTGCCCTTGGCCTGGATTGGCCGCTGTCATGGACAGGATGCTGGGCTCGATGGACCCTTGGTCTTTTCCCAGTGTGGCATTACTTATGTACTTATAACAGCACTGAAATTCAAATAACACAGATGTGGAGGCGTATTTTCAAAGCACAAAATGTTAAATGTTATTGTGTTCATGTTTATGTTTTGCAATTTTTACACTTTTTTATTTTTTTTATTTTTTTTTTTCATTTTGCTCACACCTTTTTCAGTAGTAGCTCAAGGTGAGTTACATTCAAGTACACTGGATATTTCTGTGTCCCAGGAGGGCTCGCAATCTAAGTATTGTTATGCTGTTAACAAAACTGTAATTTTTTTTATATTAAACCACCTGCTGTACACTGCCTTGGGTGAATTTCTTTATAAAGGTGGTTAATAAATCCAAATGAAAATAAATAAATAAAGAGAGCAAGGATTTTGGCTGTTTAAAGATATCCAGGCAAGCCTGTTAAGGAAAATACCTTTGACCCTGTTAACATTGCAAATTGCCTGATCAAATAATTTGAAACGTGTAAGGCTGTCAGTCACATTGACCCCCCCCCCCCCCCCCCAAGACTGTTTGGAGCCAGAGTCCCAGGAAAGCATCTACAATGATGTCAAAATATATGCCTGTAGTTTTCTAAGCCATAACATAATGAGCACAGTCAATTGCTCATATCTTGATGATATATATATCCATAAGGGTGCCCACCCTATCAAAATGTGCTAACTAATATCTGCTAATCTCATCTCACTTTATCATCTGGGCTCTTCAAATGAGCATCTCATTGATCCAGCCAGAATTGGAACAATTGCAGCCATTCCTGAGGGAGAAGAGACTTGCATGGCTGTCCAGATGGTATGAGTCAATCTCTGTAATCCTTTGGGTAGCAAACTGCAGACAGTTTGCCAACAGGGAGCATGTTTTCATTCCAATATCTGATGGAGATCCTTATAGCACTTAAAGAGCTGTAATTCTAGTTTTCTGCTGCTGCAGTGACAGTATTTATACATATTTATTTTCTGGTTATTTCTGTCTTTATTCTTGTAAATACACTCATTTGTTATTACTATGCTTTATGTAAATAAATTGTTATTTACATAAAGCATAGTAATGCTGATTTAGTAGTTTCCTGTTTCCAGTTTAGTGTTAAATGTTGCTAAGAAATGAGAACTCAGTATAAGAGGCGTGCTCCTGAGTGATTAACTCTGCTAGATGTTTTTTTCCCTTCCAGTTGAGTGGATCTCAAAAGTTTGGGGCTTTTTGTTGGACACAACGTTATCTCTTGATCCATAGGTTAATAACATCATCAGCACTGTCTAAAACTTTGTTTACTCCATAGAATTTGTTCAGTTGTTCATCTATTTTCATCTGTTCTCATATGGACTATTGTAACAGTCTGTATTCAACTGTCAGAGAGCTCAGAGAGGTTCTGGCGGGTCCTCTTAAAGATTTGTTTAATAAATCCTTGGAGATGGGAGAGATGGACCATGCAGGTCTTTTTCTGCCGTCATCTACTATGTTACTATCATTACTATGTCACAGCTAAACTCTGTACCAAACTTCAGTTGCTTTAGAATGTTGCTGCTAAACTCATTTTCTGTTTGAAGAAATATGATAGAGCAATATCAGCATTGCCTCATTTGCAGTGGCTGCAAATACAGGCCAGGATTTGATATATAAACTTTTTGATGGTACCAACCCAGAATATCTAGTATGCCTGTTCTTGATCTCCGGTAGATTGTCTACAGCATTTGGATGTCAATTTATTTACTTCCCCTCAGTGTCTGGGGTACACTATAAAAACATTTTGGAGAATTTTGTTTCTTATCAAGCTGTTCCAAGTCTGGTGTTAATTACCTTATGAGTTGAGAACCAAGCCGCCTTATTATTCTTTCTGGAAGTCTTTAAAGATTTATTTTGTCAATACCATGCTTAGATATTAACTTTTTCATATTTCCTAATTATTTTGTTTAAATTATGATCCGCTTTGAACCTTTGTTTGAGAGTTGGTAGAATACAAATGATATATTACATTGCATAATTTCCTGAGTGCTACCATAATATAGTATCACATATCTCTAACTACACTGTCCCTGGGGTTGGTGTAAATTGTTGTCTTACTCTTACATTACCGTGGTGGGCCAGTGGGCCAGGGGGAGCAGTTTACCTTTACTTACAGTGTTTTGGGATCAAAAATGGCACCAATGACCACTAGCAATGGTCTCGTGATGCTACTGTTAGGGGCTATTGGTATCATTTTGGCTCCAAGCACAGTTCTGGGACAAGAAGGGAACTGCTCCTTTCCTGACCCACTGCACCACCATGATGTGCCCCAGCATAGGTCCCAGAGGGGTCATGGGAGGGTTGGGCTCTGGGAAGATGGTACTTATATCCAGAGGTGAGGTTTGGGCTCTGGGTGGGAGACACTTAAGGGGAAGGGATTTGAGTCCAGAGAGTGCTATCAGACAGGGCGGATGAAGGTGGTTTACTGGCTTTGGGAGTGGATTGGAAGGGGGGGAGATGTCAGAGGGATTACTGATTTTGAGGGGATCAGAGTGCAGTCAGTGAATTCCTGGCTGAACTGAATCCACGACCAGGTGTTGTGTTGCCAGACTTCGGGACAGACATCTTGCTGACTCCAGATCTACGGATGCCCCCACCACAACCACTTCTCGAGTGGCTGGATCCAGAGCTTGGAGCTCGATGCAAGATGTTACTTTTTGCAACCTGCGGAGGGAAGGACTCAGCAATAGAAGAAGAAGTTTCAGCTTCTTCGAGTCAACTGTTGTTGGAGCAGTGTCGGGTGAAGCTTCAGCTACTGCTGTTGAAAGTGGTCCAAAGTTCACTGAGATTGCTGAGTTTTCACTCTAGTAGCCTCCTGTGTTTTCTTTAGATACTATTTGGTTGGCAGTGGCAGAAATGGTAAGGCCTCTCAGCACAAATTTTGATGGTAAATTCTAATATCGAAGTGAACTCCTCTTCGTTGATTGTATTAGAATCATAATTGGAGCAAGTTGAACAAGTGAGTACCGAGAATGTTGTTCAAATTAAAATGCTTCAAGTGGTTAATGCTTCTATCATAAGTGAAAATAACATCATGAAGAGGAAAATTGAAAGCCTAGAAAATTTCACTCGATCGTGTAATCTTCAGGTAATAAGTTTCCCTAAGATACCTTTAATTATGCCTATAGGCATGTTTAAACGATATCTAAATGAAGTTCTACAAGTGCTTGAGGAATCATGTCCTGAATATCTCACATTTACTATTTGCCTTCAAATAAGAAATGAGCACTTGTACCTCTTAGAGAGCAAGCTCCTGAGGTTGATGTCTTACGTATTTCTGAAATACTCGAGACGCCTTACCCTGGTATTGTCTTTGACATTGGTTTCTGATTGTGACTGGCTAGTTCATATGTTCTTTAAGGAGCGAGACATTCCTTTCCCAGGTTCACAGGTCATGATTTTTCCAGATCTGTGCAAAGAGACCTAGAGAAGGAGAAAAAATGTTCTTTTGTTGAAACCTGGAGAACTCTATTTCCTCAAATATCATTGTAAATGTATAATTAAGTTTCAGTCGGTCAAATGTATATTTTTTAATCCTTCAAAGTTAACTGCTTTCATTAGTAGCAGGCATGTTATATCTAGTTCTCCAAATAGAGCTGCAGTTTAAGCTTCCACATTTACACCCCAATAAGTAAAAAGAACCAAAAGAGAAATAAATGTGTAGAAAACCGATGAGCTGTGAAATTATACTATTTATGGTCAGATCAATAGTAGAATTTTAACCTTCACCCCTTCAGGTGAAGAGAAGCAGTCCCAAAGAATCAAATGCATTCTCTTTGGAAGGGAAATTAAATGTTAGAAATACTTTACTAGTGCAATGGAGCAGATGATGAGGCAATTAGAATTATTAAAAGACGACAAAAGCAGAAGCTAGCATGAAATACATTGCAGATTGCTAGCGTAAGTACTATAGCAATAGTAATGCGAAAGTGTCAACAAGTTTCACAGCTCACTGCCCCATCCATGAGACTACATTGCAAGCTCAAGTTAATTGAATGGGACAAAAATATATAATTTAAATTTATGTTACACTATATGGTCATTTTTACTAATTGGTGCTGTAGGAAGACACACAGTCCTCAATTTATAATGCATGATAAAGCTAAGTGTCTGTGATGGCTGATTAAAGAATAATCTGAAAAATTAATAGCCTATGTTCTGCTGCTTTTCCATTATTATTCGCCAAATTCATCAGTCTTACTTTGGAAACTCATTTAGTTTTCAGTCTGCTTCTGTTTCTTTGTCTATTACTCACATGTTGTATCCACTCAAAGATATATCTGTTATTCCGTAATATATAGTGACTTGCTCAATACATATTAAATAGATCATTATCATTTTGAATCATATGCCTTGAATTTAAAGACAATTGGAAGAACCAGAACCCAGTAAAAGAGCTCACTTTATCTTCCCCATAGAGACAAGTTGGGAATCCATGGAGTACCCTATAGTAAAGCCTCTATAATCAGACGCAAAGCCCAGCTCTCTAAAGCTTTGCTCACGTTCTGTACCAATGGGGAAACTGCCTCATGAATCATGCCCTAAGACAAAACATTCAGGCATAGATTGTGTGTTTGTGTGGGAGGGTCTCTTTATTCATCTGTCCCTTAGCATTATCATCATGGAAGAACTGAAACAATCCACTTACCTGGCCTGGATGTCAATTGGCCATGAAATTTCAACATCAGACTTTAATTAATCTATCCTTTCTGCACTTGCTTACTGTAATCATTTGAAATAATGAAAACCAACAGACTTTTTACTGTCCTAATTTAAAAAAAAATAGATAGATAGATAGATAGATAGATAGATAGATAGATAGATAGATAGATAGATAGATACTAAAATTTTTATTGTTTATTTGGGTAATTATCCAGGTACTGGTAGGAAACTCTCTGATATCTGGATAAGTAAGTGTCAGCTCTACCATAATTCTTTGTTAGCTCCACTTCCAGACCACCCCAGTACTATGGGGCAATTCTATAACATGGATGCTAACATTTCTGAATCTATTACATGCATAAATGTTTAGAATAACAGCATTTGCATGCTTATGTAGACACGTAAGTGTTAAAATTCCACCGACGTGCTGTTCTGGACACCGGATTGTGGAGTGCCACAGGGTTCACCCCTCTCACCTGTTTTATTCAATACCATTATCAGTACATTGAGTATGATAACTTTAGTGCCAGGAGTGCACTTGTTTTCTTATGCCGATGATATTTTTATTTGGCTACCGGTCACAGATGTTATGGATCAGATGTATTTGCTAGTTTCTCTGTGTATTACTAATACAAGATCATGGGTGACTGAACATGTTAAAACTTAATGCTGAAGAAGCAAAGACTTTATGATTTGGCAATACTTTGGTTCTTCATTAATTTCTGTTGGTCAATCTCAAGCTCAGTCTTTTTCTGTGGTACATACTTCTCGAGTTTTGGGAATCATTTTTGATTCCACTCTGTCGTTTGAAGAAAGTATTTTTTAAATTGAGACAACTGCGATTAATCCATTCTTATTTAAAAAAAAAAAACAGTTTGCTTGTTTGGTTTGTTCATTTATATTGTCACAGTTAGATTATTGTAATTCAATTTATGTTGGTCGTCCTAAGAAACAGCTAGATAGACTGCAATAATTGCAGAATACTGCTGTTAGAATGATCTTTGGGTATAGTAGATATGTATGTCAGAGTTACGCCTTTGCTGATTGAACTGCACTGGCTGCCCGTTAAAGCTAGGATAGGGTACAATTGTAGATCTCTTGCTTAGTTTTTAAATCTTTACATGCTCAAAGTTCAGCTGATTTGTATGATTTATTGAGTCGTTCCTCTACTAAGCTGACATTTAGATTAATGGATAATAATCTTCTCTTGTATCCATCTATTCAACAAATTATCTCTAAAAGAATCATGAACGATCCTACTCTTATGAGGCAGTCTGGTTTTGGAACTCTTTACTATTGAATTTACTTTCTGACAATTCTTATGAGTTATTTTGCAAATATCTTAAAACTTTTCTATTTAATGAATATTTGGATGAAAGTCCGGTTTAATAGATCTTATGTATTTTACCACTGTAGTGTAATCTGTTTTTGGTATATTTTGATCTAATTATGTGCTGTATATGATGTTTTATACTTGTACACTGCTTTGGACCCATAGAGGAATTAGCGGTCAATAAATACTAGATTAGATTAGATTCTGTAAATACCTGCTTAATTTACATACCCCCAAATTCTATATATGGCGCCTTATGTTGTGTGCGCTAATTTGGCAGCATGGCCAAATTACGTGCACAACTTAATTGAACAACAAAGACAATCAGCACTGATAATTTGTACTTAATAACCAATTAGCGGCACTAATTGGCTTTAATTCGAATTTATTTATTTATTTTTAACCACTTTTAATTTGTTTATAGCAAAGAAGTTTCCATAAAAAACATGCATACTAAAATAGAAAAATAAAAAAATAACAAACACGTCTTCATTAACATACATGACATGAAGTGCTGCCATCACAATCTCTCCAAACCTGCATTGCCTATCAGAAAAATGCTTGTAGAAAAAGCTGTGGGCCCCTTTTTCAAAGCAGTAGTAATCCCAATGTGGGTTTAGCACTCGCTAAAAAGGATGTACCACCAGGCTACTGTAGCAGCCTGGCGGTAGTTCCCACCCCAGCGCACTGTCATATCTGGTGCTACAAAAATATTTTTATTTTTGTAGTGCCTGTGTGTACCTGGCGGTACTCAAGTTAGCACGGGAGCTCTTAACACCACCTCAATGGGTGGCGGTAAGGGCTCCTCCCTGAAATGGCCACACGGCAAGTGCTTCACTTCACTACTGAGAACATCTCCATTAATATTAAAAGTTTGGTATTACTGGATGTTAATTTTGGCAATTAATATGCTGTAACTACAAAATCAGGGCCAGCAGAACACCTCTTTGGATGGAGGGGTCAAGCTCTGCCCCCAATTGCACCCAAATTCCACTTTCTGATCTCACCACTGAT
Organism: Microcaecilia unicolor; assembly: GCF_901765095.1. Classification (NCBI taxonomy): domain Eukaryota; kingdom Metazoa; phylum Chordata; class Amphibia; order Gymnophiona; family Siphonopidae; genus Microcaecilia; species Microcaecilia unicolor. The sequence continues at coordinate 116,247,236 of NC_044033.1, forward strand.
TGTAATGTCATTTTCTCATCATACTGGGATCACAACCTTTTCCCTCCCCTCCCCCCCCCCCAACTGTTCAGCATTTCCTTTTTCCCTCCGTACTCCCCTTAACAGTCCAGCCTCTCCCTTTTCCCTTCCTCCCTCAGTTCAGCATCTCCTTTTTCCCTACCTCCTCCTCCCAACAGTTGAGCACTCCCTTCAACACCCTCTTCCTCTGTATTGAGATCTCCCCCTTTCCCCTTCCTCTCCCAGCCCAGCATCTCCTTTTTACCTCTCCCTTCTCAACAGTCCAGCATTCCCTTCCCCACCCTCTCCCTCTGTATTCAGCATCTCCCTCTTTTCCCTTCCTCAAGCCAGGCATGCTGCCACCACCACTGCCATCTCCTTCAGGTAAAGAGCAAAGTGGATTCAGCCCCAGGACCAGACCTAGAAGAACAGGTCAGCACTCATGCTCTGTTGCATCTGTCCCTCCTTCAATGCAGGACTTTATCTTGGGAAAAGAAAGTAGGATGTGACAGCGCATGTTCTAGTCCCCACTCTGGTGCTGAATCCACTTTGCTCTTTATCTCTGGAGGGGGAGGGGCAGCAGCAGGAGGAAGAGAAGAGGAGGTATGATGCATGATGCCTAGTCCACAGTAGCTGGTGACTTGGGTTCGACTCAAAATTTTGGTGAGGCCATAGCCACTGCTTGCTCTAAGCTGAACAGTAGTCCTCCAACTGCATTGCTGACAGTAGGGGGTGGTGTTTCAATATTGTGTTTTCAGTTGCTAGGAACAGGCAGGTTCTTTGGAGTTCTGCAGAGCTTGCCTGTTGAAAATGTGATAGTGAAACAGCAACCTCCACTGGCAGATCTGTAGGTGTAGGACTCCTGCTCAGTTTAAAGGAAACAGCCCCTGTAGCCCACCCCATTCCAACACCAATGTGCAAAATCATACTGAACTTTAGTAAAGAGGGCGCATAATGAAAAATATTTTTTTTAAACCCGACATATACTGGGCATCTAATATGATCATTCATATTTAATTTTTTTATAGTAAGGTTTTCTTAATTATTTCTTTGAATGATAAGAGGTTTTAATTTTGGTTTAGTGAAATCACATTTCTGAATAAAGTTCTTCAGTTAGAAAAGCAAATTGCATCTACCTTTGTTTTGTTTCCTTTTTTTTTTTTTAAGTTTTGCATTCTGTTTTCTGAAGAGAGCACAAAATTAACAAAAATGAGAAACAGTTTATGCACTAAGTTTCTATTTGAATATCTCATTGCACAGATATATATGTGCCTCTTTCCAACCCTTACTTACCTACATAGACTCATTCTGCTGTACATGTCTAAGTAACAGGCCTCACTATGCCAAAATGTACAAAAAAAACCATAAGGTTTCTCTCAGACTATATGTGTTGGCACAGACATATGAAAAAAAATATCGTAAGTGCTTGCAGTATTGTGCAGCCACTGAATGAATGTTAAAATTGGTCTCATTGTCTGCAGTTATTCAGATGTATGTACCTTGAATGTTTGTGTGATAAGAAATGAACACAATAGTGTTGCAATGCTATTAGAATAGTCGGCCATTCATCAGTAATGATTAGTTAATAGCATAATCATCTAATTTAGCTCTAGCATAAATTGATTGAAATGAGTTAGCATTTTAAGGAGAATGCAGGATAGTTGCAGCATGTTTGTCAATCAAGCTGACCACCATAGGCTAACTCAGAGCAAGGTTGTGCCTGTTAAGTGCGAAATTTCACAGCCATTGAGTAGTAGAAATTGCACTTTAAAGAAAAAAATGTCTGTGCTCCCAAGGATGGACTTTCATTTTATAGCCATGTGCTGTGGTGTGATTTTAGAGGAAGGAAGCAGGGTAATGTTGTCACTGTGGCCTCAGGGCACATATTTATTACATCTGTATTCCACAAAAAGGAAAGACTGTAACAAAGGCCATCGCTAAATATGGAAAAACGGGAAAATAACTTCCCTGCACCAAGCAACCTTGAATATACTAGCTCTCTTTCATGTGCATCCAGCTAACTGTGGGATGCCAGTATAGTACTATAAACAGGAAGGGCATAAGGAAACACTGACTGAAAAATAAAATGGATTTTCCACCAAGTCAATGTCATGATTGTGCTGTGTCCTCAGCAATGTTTTGTTCAGTTAATTGATTAAATGGGGATCTTTGTAACGGCCCAACATGGATTCAATTCACAATCATCTAAATTTCAGGAAATCTCTTAAGACTTTGTTATTTGGAAAAGCCTACCCCAAAGACTCAGCCTGTGTCTCCACCTCTTGATTCACGTCAATATAATGACAATTTTGGACTCATCCACCCTTCCCTTCTCTCCCCTGGTTTCCTGTTCCTTTCTTTCCTTCCCCATCCTCTCCTTTATTTCTTATGCAGGTTTAATGATGTATTAGCTTAATTTACTGTATTGGCAGCCGCCTTTGCGGTGCAATGTAAGCCACATTGGGCCTGACACAGTTGGGAAAATGTGGGGTATAAATGAGATAATAAATAAATAAATACATTTCATCACATTTGATTGCTGCCCATCACTGCAGTGTCAGCCACTACCATTCACCTATTCACAGAGATGCTAGGAAGATATACCATACCAGTGGCAAGGCCAGTTATGTGGAATGGGTGGGGGGCACATGGGATTCACATAATATGAAATTGCCTTCTCGCGTTTGAGAATTTTGAAGAGTTTCTAACAGAGCTGCCACCAAGGCATATTACTTAGGTGCCATTTTACTAAGCTGCTGTAAGCACTAACTCATGCTTACCACAGGGCATGCTCAGGCGTCCTGCAGTAATTTTTTCATGTGTGCGCACTGGGGGTAGGTTGAGGGGCATAGAGTAGGCATGCTCTGTGCTAAACAATTAGCGCAGCATCATTGCCGTGCACTAACCGATTAGCGTGTGGTTAGCATGTCAGCCCTTACCACCTACAAAATAGGTATAGTTAAGTGCTCACACAGCAATGGTCACATGCTAATGGGGAAATTAATAAGTGTAACCTACTTAAACAATATCAGGGATTCAGTTTCCACTATTTGGAAAGTCCAAAAAATAAATTTTTTGGAAACTTTACTACAGTAAGCCAGTTATTTTATAAAACAGGAGGAAAAACCTCAAGAAGCACCTTCGTATGCTCTTTATGGCGAATAGAAGGGCTAGGGCTTCTTCATCATAGGAAAAAACCTCCTGAATTTATTTAATTTACATATTCAGAATTTACATATTCAAAAATTTTTACGACATCATTAGTATATAGAACTCATTCCGATGTTATACAAAAAAGTACTTAGCCCTTCATGTGTCCGTCGGCAATCTGAACGGGATATTTTTAGACCGGAGGTTTTGAGACAGCAGTGGCAAAACGAGAGCTCACGTCGACCACTGTCTTAACAGTCGCATGAAGGAGCCATTGAGGTGTTTGGTGTAAATAAGCTAAAAGCTAAGTACTTTTTTGTATAACATCGGAATGAGTTCTATATACTAATGATGTCATAAAAAGTTTTGAATATGTAAATTAAATAAATTTAGGAGGTTTTTTCCTATGATGAAGAAGCCCTAGCCCTTCTATTCGCCATAAAGAGCATAAGAAGGTGCTTCTTGAGGTTTTTCCTCCTGTTTTATAAAATAACTGGCTTACTGTAGTAAAGTTTCCAAAAAAATTATTTTTTGAAATTAATAAGTGGCCATTAATGCTGGAAATAGAAAATTGGCCATTTTACTCACTCACTAAAAATGTCTTTAACCCGTGGGTAAAACACGTAAAGGTGCACTAAGACCACTTTTTACCACAGGTTGGTAAAAGGGCCCCTTAGTAAGTCCAAGCGTTTCTAAGGATAAAAGTTATGAGTGAGTGATAAGAGCCACTGAATTTCAGCTCTTTTATCAACGTGTTGCTATCTATTTTGCATTCAATTCCCTCCTTCCTGTGTCAAGAACTGATGCCGCTTTCACACGCAGACCTTTTTTTTTCCTGATGGTGTCCCTAAAGTCCAAATCTATAAATGGCACCTTAAAAATCAGCAATCGTGAATGAAAAAGGAACAAAAGAACTTGTAGTGTTGAGAAAGGTTTGTATAAGAAGTTTTCCATTTGATATGAATTTTCAATTTTTTCAATAAAGTATGGATAGTAGTTCCTTGGAGGTTTTTGGTCCAGGGTGGCAAGTGATTGATGTTATGCAGTAGGCTCAAGGGTATGGAATAGCTGAGCGCTATAGAAGACCTAATAGCATTGCCACTGATGCCCCTGGTTCCTTTTTTCCTCCTTTTTCTTTATCTCTTTTATCTCAACACTACAAGTTCTTTTGTTCCCTTTTCATTCATGATTGTTGATAAGGAACATTAGCTGGCTTTCTTTTTTGAGGATAGTTTGCCTCTCTCTTTGGACTGATGCACCTTAAAAATCAGTGCCAAAAACACGTGGATAGTGTGATTCTACAAACTACGCCAAAAGTTAGGCGTAGTTTATAGAATATGCCTATGCACCATTCTTGCGACTATAATTTAGTGCAACCATATAGGACACCTAAAGCCAGGTCTAAAGACCTGTGCCTAAGTTAGACGCAGATCGGGTGTATTCCATAACAGTGTGCATAGTTTTTTGAAATGCCCACAACCCGCCCATGGCTATGCCCCCTTTTTGACTGTGTGCATTAGAACTTACACACACCGCGTTGTAGAATATGCCTAGAAACTTGTACATATAAATTCTAATTAAAGTCAATTAGTACTGCTAATTGATTGCTAAGTACCAATTATCGACGCTGATTGGCTTGTTAATTAAGTTGTGCGCATAATTTGGCCATGTGGACAAATTAGCTCACACAACTTAAGGCGCCATATCTAGAATTTGGGGGTTAGTGCATAGGAGTCCCTAGAAGCACATATGTTTGTGAAGACAACGACATAAGAAACTGATTATATAGCAAAAATGTTAGAATTTAGCATCCTATGACGCTTTATAAAATATAATAGGAGAAACAATTTTATTTGAAAGCAGTGGCTGTGGAACTGTTTTTTGTTTTTTTCTTCTGTGCATGCTGATATTCTATCAAAACTCTAGAGAGGTTTGTGCCAGCCTGTTGAACAAGTTCATAGTGGGAATGCCCTCTCTTGCCTGATAATGGAGTTTGAGTGCCTCCAGAACAAAAGACTTGTGTAGTACTACACACTCTCATCCAGACCTTTTCAAGATCCCAGTCTTTTTGAGTGGGTTGGGCAACAGGGTGCAGTTTCAAATAGCTGAAAGTTGGAAAAGTTTTTTTTAACTTATTTCGTACTCTCTTGACTTCACTCTTTTTTCTTTGCTTCCTGTTGTTGGTTGCACAAAAATGGCTTTCTGATTGCTTGCTTTCTTCGTTGGACTTTTAAAATCAATAATGAACGAAAACACAATTCACATAATCCACCTGAATTCTATAAAAGTTGCTAAAATTATGCATGTAAATTAGGCACCGAGATCTGCGTGTAAAAATTTCACATGGATCCTAAAAGGGGGCGCAGCCATGAGAGGGTCATGGGTAGATTAAAAGAGTTTCTTTAATTTACATGCATTGTTATAGAACAGGGTTGTCCAACCTTGGTCTTTGAGGGCCAAAAGCCAGTTGGGTTTTCAGGATTTCTGCAATGAATATACATGAGATCTCCATTGTACGCAAATAGATCTCATGCGTATTCATTGTGGAAATCATGAAAACCTGACCTGGCAAGGGCCGAGGTTGGACACCACTGATATAAAGGGGACCCACACCTAATTTAGGCAGTGGATTTACACCAAGGTTTTGTTGGTGTAAATGGTCATGCCTAAATAGATCAGAGGTATGAGTGGAAAGAGTATAGAAGAGCAAATAGAAAAGCATTTGTTCCTGGTTCTAAGAAGGATGTTTCTGCTTGAGATCCACCTATACCCTCTTCACTCCCTTTCTTCCTTGTCTCTTATTGTTTTGTTTTATTTGTACCCCGCGCTTTCCCACTCATGGCAGGCTCAATGCAGCTTACATATTGTATACAGGTACTTATTTGTACCTGGGGCAATGGAGGGTTAAGTGACTTGCCCAGAGTCACAGGGAGCTGCCTGTGCCTGAAGTGGGAATCAAACTCAGTTCCTCAGGACCAAGTCCACCACCCTAACCACTAGGCCACTCCTCTTGCAATTGTAAACCACTTAGACACCATTGATGGCCCCCTTGCTGCTAGTAAATAAATACGAATGAGTTATATTGTTACTAATAAAAAAGCCCCGTTTCTGATGCAAATGAAATGGGGGCTAGCAAGGTTTTCTTCAGAGTGTGTATGTGGGAGTGTGTGTGTCCCTGCCCTCTGCCCTCTCTCTCTCTCCCTCCCCCTCCCCCCTCCAAGTCCAGTCCTTCAGTGTTAAGTTTCATGCTGTACTGTGTTTATGTTACAGAGAGAGTGCGGGCGTCTCTCTCCCCTCCCCCCTCTGAGTCCTTCACTGTTACAGAGAGAGGGATTTCGTGCTGTGCTGTTTTCCTTCACTCATGGGGAAACCGGATATCTCTGGCGCTTCACACTTCCGGCTGGAGGCTTCATTAGAACGTTGGTGGTGCCTTTTATATATAGAGATAGTAGTGGTTCTCAGCCAAGGTGTGACAACACAATTGTGTGTCATGAAGAGATGGGAGGTATGTTTCTAGAAAATATGTTGGTTATAGATAATATGATGTTGGTCCTTGCTAAATGCTGATCCTCAAAGAATCCTATCCTTTCAGAGATGAAGGTGACTACAAGAGTGCTCTAGTGAAATCCATCCCACCAGGCCTGAAAATACATCCTTCTTGGGCTGGAGATGATTGCCAATGAGTCTTGGCAGATCCTGTCCCTCTTGAGCTAAAGCTGACTAAAGATGGCTGCGAGAATCCTAATAGACCAAGCTGAGCAAAAGGAATCAAAGTGCTACCTGGACTTGTTGGAGAAGTCAGTCATGATCATCGTGGCAAAGAAAGAGACAGTTGCAGCCAGACTGCACTTGCAGAGAAAAAGCAGTGGAGCTTTGCCTGGGCAAGTAAGAGACAGTGGGAAAGGTAGATATGGATGTGCCTAGAATTCGGGGATGAGAGAGAAGGGATGAACTTGGAGCATGAGAATTAAGAGATTAATCAAGAGGGACAAGGGAAGGTGAGAGGGAAGAGAGAAGCTTGGGATTGATAAGAAAGAGGGAATGAACTTGGGTCTGAGGGACGGTGAGTAAAAAAGAATGACCCTGAAGGATTTGTAAGAAGGAAGATGTATATCAAATAATTTTAAGAAATATGATGTTTATTGAATATCGATTTATTATGGGCATTATTGGTACTTGGCACTACATCACGTTATCATTGTCTTTCCAGTGTATTGTGTTAGAAAATAGGTAACAAAATATTTTTTATGTATTATGAATTACAGTATATGATTAGGTGACAATTATAAAACATATTTTAGCAAGCTTTTTAACATCCTGTTTCAAGATTCAGGTAATGGTTTCTTAGACTCTCATTCATACAAGATGAAATTCAGTTCAGCATGCAATTATATTTCAAATGCAAAAGTTATTTGATAGGCTAATTGATAAATGCATCGTAAGGAAACGGAACCTGTCCTCCTCTGCTTAGCAATAGCCTTATCTGAGATCCGCCAGTTATTTCCTCTTGAAGATTACACTGTATTTCAAGGCTTAGGGAAACTTGACATTCTTTGAAGACCTCAAGACTGTTTTGACTGTGAAAGCTCTCTTGCAAAATAGGTCGATAGTGTAGCTGTCTGTCCGAGTTGTGAGAGTCCAGGGAGGAAAGTGATTCAAGTCAGCTTAGCCTTAAGGTGAGAAATGAGATAATTGCATACAAGCAGTTTGTAAGAAAGGGATCTGGGCTTTTTTTTTAATGTTTTCTAGTTAAGAGGAGAGATTTGGACCCAAACTTTTATTATATTAGATGGTCATTGTATAGCATGGCACAAATGTCATCAAACAGAATTTTTGTCATTATGGTTTGTTGCATGAATGGCAGATTGAACAAGATCTTGCGAAACAGAAAACATGAAATAGATGAGGAAAACTGGCCAAGATACTCTAGTACATTGTTGCTCAAGTAGGTCCTGGAGTACCCCCTTGCCAGTCAGGTTTTCAGGATATCCACAATAAATATGCATGAGATTGATTTGAATATACGTCCTCCATTGTGTTCAAATCTCTTTTATGCATACTAGAGACCTGCACGGGAACGGGGTATGCGGGAATCCAGCGGGGACGGAAGCAGTTTTGCGGGGATCCAGTGGGGATGGAAGTAGTTCCTGAGGGGTTCCCGTGGGGACAGAAGCAGTTCTTGTGGTGTTCTCGTGGAAGCGTATGCTACACTTGTGCCAGCCTCTCACCTACCGAGTACCAAGTTCTTTGAGTGCTGTCTCCTCCTCCTTGCTTTAACAGCACAGATGCGGAAAGTCTCCATTAAGGAGGTGGTAGAGATACAAATGGTGATGAAATTCAAAAAGGCATGGAATGAACAAAGATGAATCTCTAAGTAGAAAATGGAAGTTATAAAAAACCTAAACTTAAATGGCTGCATGTGTGTGGATGTGTCGAGTGACAGGTGGCTGTGATAAACTAGGGCTGATAGCGGGAAACCTGTACGGTCTGTGTCTCATATATGGCAATCTGGTTTAGGATGGGCTGGAAAGGGTTTAGACATCAACTTTAGTGACTGGAACATGAGGACAGTGCTGGATACACCTTTACGGTCTGTGTCCAGCAAATGAGAAGATGAATAGGCTGGAGTGGGCTTCAAGGGCTACTCCAGCAGTTGGAACATAAGGATAGGGCCAAGCAGACTTCTATGGTCTATATCCCAGAAACTCCACAGAAAGACCATAATCAAGTATATAATATCACATTCATTGTTGATTTAAGCATGAATTGATAATGATTGTGACTATTGGGCAGACTGGATGGACCGATCCGTTTTTTATTTGCTGTCATTTACTATGTTACTATTAATCCTCTCTGCTCCTGGGCTGATGTGCAGACCTCAGCTCTGACATAGGCACGAGCCTCAGATGTCACCTGACCTACTGTCGCGTGCATGTGACAATCTCCTAGCACACAGTGCCACTGAATCAGAGAAGTCTTACATGTGCGCACCAGAGTGTTCCAACTTCCGTTCCTTCCTTGCCTGCAGTGCTGCGGCTCAAACCCAGAGAGAGACTGAGAGAGCTGACAGCAATTTTTTTTAATGTACCATTAAATTCTTGCGGGACTGGGTGAGGACAGGTTAAATTCTCGTGGGGATGGGCGAGGACGGGTTATATTCCCTGTGGGGATGGGTGGGGATGGGTTAAATTCCCCACGGGGACGAATGGGGATGGGTTGGATTCCTGTGGGGACGGGCAGGGACGGGCGGGGACGGGTTGGATTTCTGTCCCCGTGCAACTCTCTAATGCATACTCATTGTGGATATCCTGAAAACCTGACTGGCAAGGGGTACTCTAGGACCGACTCGGGAAACACTGCTCTAGTAATTTTATAAAAACTCTTAATGCATAAAAATGCTTTCATATAATTAACCCATTACATTTGTAAAAGGGGTGGAGTCTGGGTAGCGTGTGGGCACAATCATGATTTATGTGTGTATTTTCTAAAATATGTGGATACGTGCTCACTTTGTGTACTGATAGTTACATCTGTTTCTGAACAGGCATAGATGTCCATGACTTCAGCCTAGTCATGAATTCTTCCATCACCCCCCCCCCCACTACCACCGTAATTTATAAAGACACATAGGTGCCTATATTTTTATAAAATAAACTAAAAATAAGTGCCTGCTTACCCTCCAAGCTGAGGTGACCTGTAACAAAATTGCCCTCCGCATGTATAAACTGAATTAGGCAGTAGCAATGGGCTCTATCTATTCTGAACCTTTTTTTCCCCCTGCTAATGTATACCTTCCATTTTTCCCCTCCTACACTCTGCCCTGTAAACATGCAGGCATTACGTTTCCCTTAGTGAATACCCTGGAGACAAAGTTAGAAGGTTTTAGGCAGTGACTGGAACTGACATCAGAGGCGTTGGTGCTGATAGAGCCCTTGTGGCTGGAGTTGCAAAAAGGGTTGAAATCTCTCTCCAAGGAGAATGCTTATATGTTAGCTACCCTTTGTGATCCAAGGGTGAAAGACAGCATTCTCTTTCGGTGCAGCACTCTGATTTACCAGAGAGACAAACCTGGTGAATAGACTGGAGGAAAGTGAATACCAGAGACAGAGGCAGTGAGGAGACAGCAGTGGAAAGATAATGCACCCTGTCAAGTATTCTGGGCAGTATGATTTGATTTGATTTGATTTGATCGTAAAACTTTATATACTGCTTAACACAGAAGTATTAAATCAGTTTACAGAACAAAGAAAAGATACAAAATACAGAATGCACTTAAAATGAATTACTGATTCAATACAAAGTAAAATAAGATAAAAGAAAAATCAATACAAATAATAAGAAACCCTCCCGCCCCCTGCAAAATAAAATAACTAAGGTAGTCATTTTAATCCCTAGAAATAAAATTCAATTTTAAAAGATCATACTAATCTTTTCCAAAACAATGATTAAAAGAGCCAGGGCTTCAAGGCTTACAAAACCAAAAATTGAAAATAGTGCTCAATTCAATCTGCAGACTATTCCACAACGCAAAGCCAACATAAATTCAAATTTAAAAAGATCATACTAATCAAAACTTTGTTGAAAAAGCCAAGGGCCCTGTTTACTAAGGTGCACCAGCGTTTTTAGTGTGTGCTAAAAATTAGCGTGTGCTGTGTAGATACCCATAGGAATATTATGGGCATCTACATGTTTAGCACACACTAATGGTTAGCGTGCGCTAAAAACACTAATTCGCCTCTAGAGCAGCTTAGTAAACAGGGCCCCAAGTCTTCAAGGCTTTGTGGAAACTAAAATAACTAGAAATAGTACATTATTCAATCTGCAAGCTATTCCACAAAACAGGGCCAGCATAACAGAATACCTTGTTTCTGGTGGTTAGCTTAACAACAATCAATGATGGCAACTTCAATAAGAGTTGCTGGGAGGCCCACAAAGCTCTGGAAGCTCTCTCCTCCAATTTATGCAAAAGATACAAGGGAACTTCCACATGAAAAGCCTTGTAGACCAAACACAACAGTTAAAATGAAATTCAAACTACAATTGGAAGTCAATGTAAATTTATAAGAATAGAAGTTGTGTTATCAAATTTCTTTTTTACAAGTGATCAATTGAGCCACTGTATACTGTAGTTACTAATGGGCTGATGCTCAGAACTCCCGCGGTAAAGCCAACCACACAGAACCCATACCCCTGGAACAGCGCAGAAAACTAGCTCACTAATGCTCATCGGAAATGGTATTATAAAGCAAAAACAAGAGGAGGAATGTGCTTGGCGTATACGCAGAAGAGTTTTGCAGTAAACTCGATTGAGCTGAAGATTGAATTGTTCTTTTTGTAATAATAAAGTCTTTATTGGGCTCATTTTTGAAATAGAAAAACGTTCAAAAGGTTTCATAAAGCACCATTTGGATAGATTTCTTTTCAAAACATCCAAATTGGCATTGTTGAAACCTTCTTTACAGATGTCTGTCTATGCATTTCATCTGCAGTGCATCCAAATCACAAGAGGGCATGTCAGGGGCGTTTCAAAGGTGGGGTTAGGTCGTGCAAAAACTTGGACATTGTATATCCATAATGGAGCAAATCCAAAACGACTAGAGCGATAACTTCAACGTTTTGTTCTAGACCTGTTTTTCTAACTTATAGGACACAAAAAGTGCCGTAAATGACCAGATGATCACTGGAAGGTTTCAGGGATGACCCTCCTTATTCCCCCAGTGGTCAATGACCCCCTCCCACCCCAAAAAATGTGAATGAAAATAGTACTCACCAGCCTTTATGACAGCTTCAGATGTTATAGCCAGGTCCAATAGAGCAGCATGCAGGTCCATGGAGTAGTGATGGGAGCAGTGCACTGTAGACAGATGGATCCAGGCCCATACCTCCTTCTTACTTTTACACTTGTGGTGGAAACTGTGAGCCCTCCAAAACTCACCAGAAACCTACTGTACCCCTATATAGGTACCCCCTTCACCCATAAGGGCTATTGTAGTGATGTACAGTTGTGGGTAGTGGGTTTTAGGTGGGTTTGGAGGGCTCAGCAGACAAGATAAGGGAGCAGTAGTGAGATGTGTGCCTGGAGCATTTGTATGAAGTCCACAGCAGTGCCCCCTAGGGTGCTCCATTGTTCTCTTGTGATGTTTGGGGGACCAGTCTGCTAAATATGCTGGCCCCTCCTACATCCCAATTTTGTACGTTTTTACTACTACTACTACTTATCATTTCTATTGCGCTACTAGACACGTTTGGTTTTTTTTTCCAATAATGGCCTAAAAAGATAAACACACAAAGCACAAAACATAGTTCAAAACAGTATATATATATATATATATATATATATATATATATATATATATATATATATATATATATATATATATAAAAAGACAGGCATTTTTTTTTTTTCAAAAATGGGTATATTTCCTATTCGGATTTGGTATGTTTAATGCAAAACGTCCAAAGTCTGACTTACATGCACTATCGAAAATGCTCCTCCACATCACCTCCCCTCAATCTTGGCTTAATCTGTTTAATCACAAAGAACTTAATCTCATCTGTCGCATGATTGGCCTCATACCAGTGTGAGACAATGGGTGCGGATTGAATGTTTCTATTGACACAACTCCTGTGTTCTATTATTCTTGTCTTCACCATTCTATTGATCTTTCCAACGTACAGTAAGTTGCATGGGCAAATAATGATATACACAACTGAGGATAAACTTGATTGGTAATAAAATGCACAAACTTATCCAGAATTAAACTATGTCTGCATGCAAGCACTTTCCACAAGTTGTATATCCTGTGTAATCCATTCCTCCTTGTACGATCTGGCAGGGCTGAGGGTATGAGTGTCTCTTTCAAGTTTTTATTCCTTGAGTACATGATTATAGGTCTTCCTTTTTCTGCTTCCTCTTTCTCCCACAGCCCCCATCTGCACCATGGTCCACATCTTTCTCTCTGTCTTCTTTTTTCTCCCCCAGCCCCCTCCCCCAGCTGTGATCCGCATCTCTCTCTCTCCCTCTCTCTTCCGTTTTTCTGGAAGCACCTTTCAGCTGGCACCTCTTCTTACCTCTCATAAGTACATATTGCCAGACTGGGACAGACCAAGGGTCCATCAAGCCCAGCATCCTGTTTCCAACAGTGGCCAATCCAGGTCACAAATACCTGGCAAGATCCCAGAAAAGGTCAATACATTTTATGTTGCTTATCTCAGAAATAAGCAGTGGATTTTCCCAAGTCAATTTAATAAAGGCACTTTTACTTTAGGAAGCCATCCAGACTCTTTTAAAACCCCGCTAAGCCAACCGCCTTTACCACATTCTCTGGCAATGAATTCCAGAGTTTAATTACACATTGAGTGATGAAATATTTTCTCTTATTCATATTAAATTTACTACTTTGTAGCTTCATCGCATGCCCCCTAGTCCTAGTATTTTTGGAAAGAGTAAAGAAATGATTCATGTCTATCTGTTCCACTCCACTCATTATTTTATAGACGTCTATCATATCTCCCCTTAGCCTTCTCTTCTCCAAGCTGAAGAGCCCTAGATGCTTCAGCCTTTCCTCTCGGTACGGCATCTCAGCAGACCCCTCTCCTCTACAGCTCCTTCTCCCTACTCCTCATCGCTGCAGTGAGCGCAATGCTGCTTTTCACCCAGCCCAAAGCGTCGCTCTGTAACAGATAGAGGAGAGGTAAGAAGAGGTGCATGCTGGTGGGGGAGAGACAGTGATGGCGTTAATGCATTAAAAAATGTTAACGTGAGTTAAACATTTAACGCGCTAATCACATTATTAATGCGTTAAATGTACAGCCCTAATTTATTTAAAACATTTATAACCCACATATCTGAATGCACTACTAGAATAATAAACAGTTGAAATGATTATCACATTGTAGTGCTGTTCACATGGTTATTCCTAGGCTAAAGCATACATTTATACAAATAACTGAATGTCAGCAGCTTACATTAAATACACACACACTTCAAATTTATACCTCACACAGAGCAGTATAAGTCCACTTTCCCCATAGTATATCTTAAACAGTGTTAACATATTCCAGGCTGCATAGAGATGGTTCACTCTGCATTGTGAAACTAGTTTCTAAGAGTGGCAAGTATTAAATACAGATTGTAGTATGTATCCATTTTATATAAATACTCTTGAAAAAGTACTTCTAAGAAGTACAAGAATAAGGGTCAATAAACCATTTGCTGGTGACAGACTAAGGGATTCTTTTACTAATCTATCTTAAGTGCTAATGGTGCTCATTTTCAAAGCATATAGACTTACAAAGTTACATGGAGGGGCATTTTTGATATGACGTTTAAGTCTGAGTTTGGACGTTTTGCTGAAAATGTCCAGAAACTGAAAAGCGAATATAGCAATGTTCAAAATAGCAAAATGTCTTTTTTTCTCCGAAAATGGCCACTTGCTAGATGTTTTTGTGCTCTGTGCATTTATCTTTTTGGTCCATTTTTGGAAAAAAAAAAGTCCACATGAAACACGCACAAAATCAAGGCCATTGGGATGTAAGAGGAGCTAGTATTCCTAGTAGACTAGCCACAGAGACATCCCAGCGGAGCAATGGGGTACCCTAGGGGGCACTATAGTGGTCTTTACCGAACAGCTCCAAGGTACATATCTCACTGTTCTTCCCTTATATTGTATAGTGAGCCCTCCAAAAAAAAAAAACCACATACCTACTCTACCCAACTGTACACCACTACTATAGCCCTTATGGCTGCAGGTGTCACTTATATGTGCGTACAGTAGATTTTTGGTGAGTTTTGGGAGGCTGACACTTTCCACCACAAGTGTCCAAGGGAAAAACGCACAAAAACAAGCCATTGGGACATCTGGGTGCCAGCATTCTTAGTAGACTAGCATCACAGATATCCCAGCCCTCCAAAACCCACCAAAAACGTACTGTACTCAACTGTACCCCACTACAATAGCCCTTATGTCTGCAGGTGTCACCTATATGTGGGTACAGTAAGTTTTTGGTAGGTTTTGGAGGGCTCACACTTTCCACCACAAGTGTAACAGTTAGAATGGATTATGGGCCTGGGTCTCCTTCTCCATAGTGCACTGACCTGACCACTAGGCTACTCCAGGGACCTGCTTGCTGCTGTAATAGGACTGGCCATAACATCTGAAGCTGACTAAGAGGCTGTTATGTACTGTTTCTTTCACATCTTTGAAGGGTAGGGTAGGGTAGGGTAGGGTGGGGTGGGGGTCACTGACCACTGGGGGAGTAAGGGATTTGATTTGCTTACTTTATTTATTTTTTGTCTATTAGATTGTAAGCTCTTTGAGCAGGGACTGTCTTTCTTCTATGTTTGTGCAGCACTGCGTACGCCTTGTAGCGCTATAGAAATGCTAAATAGTAGTAGTAGTAGTAAGTTATGCTTTTATTCCTCCAGTGATCATTTAAGGCACCTTTTTGTAGCTTATAATAAAACTGGTCTAGTTCAAAACATCTTAGTTTTATTCCTGGACATTTTTGTTTTGTTCCATTATGGCAGGAAAACATCTAAGTGTTATGAATGCCCTAATCCCACCCCTGACACACCCCCTTGTGATTTGGCCGGACTGCAGACGACATGCATAGATAAACGTCTGCAAAATAGGTTTTGAAAATAGCAGTTTGAATGTTTTGGCCAGCAAATCATCTAAATGCTGCTTTATGCCACTTTTTAAACATTTTTCTCTTTCAAACATCAGCCTGATGGTAACATATGTAACTTTGTAAGTCTATGTGCTTTGAAAATGAGCCTCAATGTGTACTTAATGCAGGAAGAATGGCCCAACACAGGACATGCTAAAGCGTTCTGCATTAGTTTTGCCATTTGTGCGTGTTAAACATGAGATATTTATTTTAGGAGAGGCATGTTGGGAGTGGAGAATGGGCGTGGAAGCCGTATTCAGCTAGCTCACTGACATTACTGGCATACTAAATTAGGGGCTCATTTTCAAAGCACTTAGCCTCCCAAAGTTCCATAGAAACCTATGGAACTTAGCCTCCCAAAGTGCTTTGAAAATATGCCTCTTATAAATGGTCCATAATATAGGAGCCCTTATCTCTCCTAAATAGGAGATGGTTAGTGCTCCTATGTTAATTTTTTTTAAATGGTTGTGTGCTAATGCTAACATTAGCACAGAGCTAGAAATTCAACAAATAGACAATGCCTATTTTACGGCCACACAGGAAATGGGCTTAGCACGTTGGAAAGTCCCCTGGTAGGGCCCCTTTAATTTAACGCTGGCATTTATAATCCGTTTAACCGTCAAGTTATAGGCAGAGTACAGCCAATATTAAACCAGCATTTGAACCATCATTTTATAGAGAACATTATTGTGTACAAAGTTGTGATAATACAATCGGTGTTAAAAACACTCTTGAGTGGAATGTCTCTGCTACACCACTATCTTGTATTTCTATTGTCTGATAATGTCTTTTTTAATACCACAATCTTGTATTTTTAAGGTCTAATAATGTCTTCTGTAATACCACTATCTTGTACTTCATGACCATGTAACCCCAAATCCTTCTGTAAAACCAAATGTATATCCTCTTCTCATTTCCAGTATTCATGATGTATTGTAAGCCACATTGAGCCTGCAAAGAGGTGGGAAAACGTGGGATACAAATGCAATAAATAAATAAAAGTAAATAAAGTAACGTGGTCTAGCAGAATTCAACTGACTATTTCTAGCATGTTATGATGTCACAGTAGGTAAAGTTTAAACATTATAACTTAAATGCTAGAACTAAGTCAAGGATTGGCCAAGTGGCAGGGGAGGAGCTAGGTGTGCAGCCAGGTTTGTTGGCCTTGGCTGCTGAATTAGGGGAGGCTTTTCAAGAGATGGGTGTTTTTATATGGGCGAAGGGTCATCAGTACTGGAGTACACTTTATAGGGGAGACCCTGGAGTTGCCTCCTCTCAGAAGTTATCTGCTAGATGGCCACAATTATTATGAATGGACTCTTTAACATTGCTCTCTTGAATATCTGAATTGTTGATGTGTTTTAAAATAACATGAGCATTTTAGGGATTCTTACATATTTTGTCAGCCTTAGTAAATCCACATTACTTGCACATTAGCTGCAATGCAGTTTTATAAACAAACCCCTGTCCTTTTTAACATATTGCAGTAACAAGAATGAATGTTTCATTCAGACAAATGACTTAACAGAAGGAGCTTTCTATCTATGTTAGTGGCTCTGCATGCTGGCTGTTTGACAGAATGTCCTGCTGATATTTTCAAGCTGAGATTTCAATCATATGGAAAGTAGCTTACTAAGTGAACTGGGAAGAACAGTAGGACAAACTCAAATCTGTACATTTTCATTCAAGTGAATGCTGAAATCAGCCACAACTCGGGCATTCGGCACACACTCAGACGTATCAACCCCCACCCCCTTCAATACCACACTACAAGCCGTATCTTCGATAGAATTGGATTTATTTTGGCCGCAGCCAGGAACATCAAAATTGTTACAACTTAAACAAATTACATTACATCTTCTACTAATCATTATGCCAGCATGCATTTCTACCCGGGTACACAGTTTCTACACGTAGTTGCATATTCTGGGCCACAGGCCAAGCCGTACCAAGCCCCTGTGGCCCCCTGTGCTGTTTTCCAAGCACCCGACGTCACTTGGTGTCTCCCGTTGAAGGAGGCACCTACCACATTTACAAAATGACGTTCTAGGCCTCCCGGCCGCCCAAGCCAGGAGACAAGCTGTATACACGTTGTTTCCCATTGAAGGAGGCACCTACCACATTTACAAAATGACGTTCTAGGCCTCCCGGCCGCCCAAGCCAGGAGACAAGCTGTATACACGTTGTTTCCTTATAACAAGGCTGCTCACATGCAAGCCTACCATTTGCATCAACTTGATAATTTTCCACACAACTCTTTCTGCAGCAGTAGTTACCCCAAACTTGTAACTGTTATGTGTCAAGCTGCTGTGTACCCATTGCTGGCTGTGCGTAAACATTGTAGTCTAACGCCTCGCTGCGACAAATCTTGCCTCTCAAGTGGGTGGGCGGGTGGGCGTTGCTCTTCTCCTGCTTCCAAATTCAAAAGGACTTCCTGTGCAGTTCAAATTCCTCTCTCCTCCTCCCTTGCTCCTCCCCTTCTTTCCTGCCCCCTCCCCTTGCTACCCCTTGTTTCCCTCCCACTACTACCTCTGCTCTCTAGCTAGGCCCTCCCTGTACCCTCCCCCACACTTCTGTCTTCGCTGGCCTTCAGCCCGGTTGTGGTCGGCCCTCCTTTAATGGGTGTGCCTGGTTCTTTCTGCTCATTCTTGGAATAGACTTCGGGCTCTGAAACCTAAACACATTTTCAAAGTACTTACGGATGAGTAAGCAGCATTAAGTGCTATGAGTCTGAATATATATTGCCTTTTGTTGCTATATGTTGACAGATAGATTCAATGGATTAGGAAGTGAAATCTTCCCTAGGTTCCTATTACTTGATTGCTAACTTGTTAATCAGCTCAGAGTTTGACCACTTCAGTTCTCAGATTGGATTGCTCAGTACGAAATATTTGACAACACACCACACTTGATAAATGGGCAAACGTTCTACAGCTCTTTGTCTTCATCTTTAAGGTTTTGCATTTAATATAGTTTTTCTTTTTGTCAAATTTATTATTGAAGGGAAGGGAGTTTGCATTTAGCGCATACCTTTTTTAGTAGTCGATCAAGGTAAGAAGGTACAGTAGGTATTCCCCTGTCCCCCAAGGGCTTACAATCTCATGGTTCTTCCTGAGGAAATGGAGAGATAAGTGACTTGCCCAAGATCACAAGGAACCATGGTGGGATATGAACCTGCAGTGCTTTTGTACTAATGCTCCTGCATTTGCCACTGTTAATGGGGGAATCTATGCAAAGAAGCAAGGTAATTAAAGGAACATGTTTGCAGGACTTTCCTGGCACAGAGTGAAGTCTTCAGCAAAGAGTAGAAGAGCCCAGAGCTTGCCAAGCTTCTAGCACTTTGGAAAAGAGAGTGCAGTTTGACAGTTCCATAAGCAACCTAATGAGAGCTTTTCCTGTCTTACATCTGTTTTCTCCATCTAAATTTCTAAAAATGAATGAGGATGATCCAGACACATGTACTTTATCAACTTTTAAACACTGTTGTAGTCAAAATATGGTAACATCTGGATTTCAATGTATTATACTATAATTAGAGGCTTATGAGATATGTAAAAGCTGTTCCCTGTGGACAAGCAGACACAATATTCTCACATGTGGGTGACGTTAATCTCTCCTCAGCTCATCAAACTTTTGCCTTTTTGGTGCCTTCCCTTTTTTCGGGACATTTTTTTCTTCATGTTCTTTTTTTCAGTATTAAGTTGTTTAAATTATACAGGCTCATTTTACTATGCGGCGGTATGCCCAATGCGGGCTTACCACTCGCTATACAGGAAGTACCACCAAGCTACTGCAGCTGTCTGGCGGTACTTCCAACCCTAGTGCACCGTCATTTCAGGTGCTACAAAATGTATTTATTTTTGTAGTGCCGGAGTGTACCCGGTGGTAATCAGGCAGTTCTTTGAGCAGGGACTGTCTTTCTTCTACGTTTGTGCAGCGCTGCGTACGCCTTGTAGCGCTATAGAAATGCTAAATAGTAGTAGTAGTAGTGCCATGTGCTACCCGGTTACTGCTGGGTTAATGCGGGAACCCTTACGGCCACCTAAATGGGTGACGGAAAAGGCTGTCCCCGAAATGGCTGTGCAGCAAGTGCAGTACTTGCCACATGGCCATTTCCTGCAGGACGGTGAGACTTCCCTTTTACCAGCTGCGGTAAAAGGGGGCCTCGGCGCGCATGTAAAACATGTGCTGACACCAGTGCCGGCCTCCTTTTGCTGCAGCTTGGTAAAAGGGGCCCTACATTTTTGTCAATTATTTTTAATTTTTCAATTTTCGGCCTTTTGGACCTTTTGCCTGGGAAGCAGCAACCATTTTGGGGTATGCAACTCGAGCTCCTTGGGCCATAGAGCCTTTTGATCTAGCATTGGCCATTTTCCCTCCATGTCAACAAGGGTGCCAAGTGGTTTTAAGAAGTGTACTCAGTGTAACAGGACTATTTCAGTCACAGACTCCCATATTTAGTATGTTCAGTGCTTAGGTCCAGAGCACCGGGACATACAGTGTAGCCTCTGCCTGGTTCTGCATCAAAATCAGCATCCACATTGAGCATTGCAGGTGATTTGATACTTGTTGCAGAAACTACATTTGCATCGGCATCGACATAGGGTGCACCGACGCAGAATTGAGAAGGTCCAACATTGGACTCGATATCGTTTACCCATAAGGACTCTACATCCTCATCATTGGTGCTGCACGCATCGAAGGACCTGCAGCATAAAAAAGCTACGAAGCATCGCCATCATTCTCCCTCCAGGCATTCTGCCCATTCCTCCCCTGTAATAAAGTCCTTGATGCAGGGGAAGTGTCCATCCTGCAGTGACTTCTTTCCTCTCCAGCTCATTTCTCAGCGAGAGCCTTCTAGATCTTTGAGGTCTCCTGTGCCTGCACAGGCTATAATTCTGGCTGCTTCCACACCAGTTTTTTTAGCTGGTATTGATGCTGGAGGAAATCTGGGTACGCTCAAGGATTATTCAGGGTTATTGCATTCATAGTCTATATAGGTTTACAGGGTGCTTGCACCAGTCTCATCCCAGCCCATTGATGCATTGGCGAGACAGCCACAGGAGACATCCCGCATGCTGGCTCGGCGTCAACCATCCGATTCAGCATGAACCCGATTGACGCATGCGTCGACATCACCAGACAAGATTTCTCCAACTTCGGAGGCTCATCTGCCTCGACACACCTCAAAGCAGAGCCGATGTGCTAGTCATCACTCTCTTCCATGTACTTCCCATGAACAGTATTTTGAAGACTCAGACTCAGATGTCTCCTGGGAGATGGATCAAGACCCACAGGTCCTCTCAGCTGAGGAGTCTTATGGCATTCCATCTGATCCGTCTGAGCCACCTGAGAGACGTATATCTCCCCCAGAGAGTATCTCTTTTCCTGGCTTTGTCTGTAAGATGGCTGAAGCCATAGCTTTCAAATAGGAAACAGAGGAGGAACCTTGTTCAGAGCTGGTGACGATCACTACTGTCCCTCTATATTCAATACTGCTCGTTGTCCAGACAGCGGCCTTGAATATATGGAATATATTTAAACACCATGGTCAGTGTTTTTAAAAAAATGCTGACCACAGGAAAATTATTTCAATACTGACCTGTACAGTTTTAACTAAATATACTGCATTAGAAAGCAGTTTCCTGGTGACTCCCTGAATATAAGTGATTACAAGAGTGAGAAATCAACTCTACATCAAAGTTTTGAAGGCGGTTTCTTCCTCCTGCCACTCAAGACTCACACAGACTTCCCTATTGTGTAACCCCCTCAGAGCTGCCACACCACAGTCCCTCTACGCATGCTTTAATGGATGGTGCTAGCTCAATTTAGCACATTAGCCCCTGAGAGTATACTTGCTTTTAGGTAGGGGTGTTGTAACCATTGCTACTTAATTTATACAATGTTATTTATTTATTTTATTTAACAAAATGTATAGCCTGCACCGTAACATCCAAGCGGGTTATAATAAAACAAACATAATCATGATCACAAACACCATTAAAACAAACAGACATTACAACTATATAACATTATAAAATAATAAAAATCAAAATACAAACTAGTTACACAAATGAAAAAATAGAATCATTGCTGTAAATGCATTTAACTAGCGCAAAACAATCAGAAGTCTAAACTCATATAAGCTTGAGTACATAATCTTAACATGTTAACTTGTTATTATGTCATAATTGCTTATTTACATTGTCACTTTGTGATAAAATTAATAAAAATAATTGAACTAAAAAAAAAAAAGTCTAAACTCCCTGCTATCCAGAAAAAGCTTTACCAAACAACGAAATCTTCAACTGCTTCCTAAACAAGGAATAAATCAAACAAATTCCTGTCCTCTGATAAACATTCTCCTCATTATCACTAATTCTGACTTCCTTTCCCAAATCTTAATTGAACCTATGTTGTGATAGTTCTTTTCTGCACCAACTGTGTCGGTGAGTTTGGCTTTGGCTTCTGATGGCCACAACCTGCTGTGTTAGTTTATTTTGGTCCTGTGAATGATTGCTGAAGGACAGCTGAACCCTTGAGCCTTCTCAAAGAGGAATGGATCACAAATCTATTTCTTGCCCTTTGGAAGTAAGTCATGCTTTCAGACGCTGTTATTAACTGCTCTGTGTGTGCCATCCTAGCTTGCTCATTATTTCTTTTTTTAAGGGGTCCAACATTTCTCTTCTGCACCTTTTGAAATTCCAGCAAAACTGAGACCTGGGATCCGGCACCATAAGCCTTCATTTCCAAGAGATTGTCCTCTTGTTTTTATTCTTTCCCATTTTCAGTGATAGTCCACAGCCAGGGTTTCTTCCAGAACTCTGTGGTCTTGGGCCCTTTCACAACACAGTGGTAGGCTCTAACATGTGCTTTCCACATGCTAAAAAGGTACTACCACGGGACACACTCAGGCATCCCACAGTAGTTCTGGGATCAGCACACACCAATCCCACTCTAAAAGATATTAAATATTTTTTAGTGCCAGAGAAGTGGTTGGAGGTGAAGAGTAGGCATGCCCTGCGCTAATCGGGTAACACAGGTGAATTACCGTGCCCTGCCCCATTAGCATGGGTTTAGCATGGGAGCCTTTACCGCCTAGTAAATAGGTGGCGGTAAAGGCTCATACGCTTATGGACATGCACTACTTGGGAAATTATTGTGTGGCCAATAAGGGGAAAATAGAAATTGCGGCCATTTTACTGCCACATTACAAGTGGCCTGAGCATGTGGGAAACACGTGCACTAAAAATAGCACAGGTCACTTTTTTTTTTGTTACATTTGTACCCCGTGCTTTCCCACTCATGGCAGGCTCAATACAGCTTACATGGGGCAATGGAGGGTTAAGTGACTTGCCCAGAGTCACAAGGAGATGCCTGTGCCTAAAGTGGGAATTAAACTCAATTCCTCAGTACCAAAGTCCACCACCCTAACCACTAGGCCACTCCTCCACTCCTCATTTTAGCATTGCTTAGTAAAGGGACCCCTAAGTCTGGATAGTGGGTGTCACCACTGTATAGAAACATACTGTATTTATTTAGGGGCCCTTTTAACTAAGCTGTGGTATGTGCACCCATACATGGGTCATTCCTGCATGCTAAGGTCATTTTGATTGTGCTATAACCCCCCCCCCCCCCCCCCCCCCGATTTTCTATTTATTTCATTAATGGCCATACACTGATGTTGCCATTAGTGCACAGGAAAAACACAAAGGGAGGAGACAATCCAAAACCTCACGTATGTGTAGACAACAGCAAGGAAGTGAGGCAAAGAAAATGAGGACTTCCAAAGTTTAAAATATCTAGGACCTTTAATGTAGTTACAGATTCAACCCATCTAGGACCCGACATAGCCGTGTTTCAGCGTGCGAGTCTGCCTCAGGGGTCAGCAAACCTGTAAACATGTACCGGTAGGCAAAAGGTGATAGACTGAGATCCTATATAATATAAATTGCAGTGCCTGTATTATAACAAGGCACCAGTGCTCTGCTAGGCAAAGAACAGCTCCGGTAAAAAAAAACAAAAAAAAACCGGCGGTGTACTGCCTTGTGATAATATGGGCACTGTGATTTATTTAATATAAGACCAATTATCACCTTTTGCCACCAGTATTCCAACCAATATATATTTACAGGCTCACACGCCGAAACACAGCCGTGTCGGGTCATGGATGGATTGAATCTATAACTACATTAAAGGTCCTAGCTATTTCAAACTTTGGAAGTCTTCATTTTCTTTGTCTCATTTCCTTGCTGTTGACATTAGTTCAGAGCCATTTTTTAAAATGACTGCAGGCGCACTTACTGCCACATATTAAGGGCTCCCATGTTATCCGTGTGCTAACCAGCTAGCATGTGGTAATTGTAAATTTTAAAGGCCCTCTTTGCGCCCCAGGAATACCCTTCTCCAGGGCCAAAATGTCTGCGCTTCCACTATGTGTTGGGCCGCCTGCCTAAATCCTTTTGATATTCCATCCCAGTGATATCTCAGTTGTGCAGGTATCAGAAGGCGTAAGTCAAAGGTAATGTCCATGACCATGGCCTTCTGTCTATCAGGATCTAAGTGAATCCTTGGTCATCTATGTTCCCACATATATTATGAGTCCTTAAATTAGTGCAAAGAGTGTGTATTATTTGTATGTGGCTTAGTTTGTAGTATAAATGACAGGTGGAGAATACTAGAAAATAGAGACAGAGATAGATTTCAGAAAGAAGGCTTTAATCTTACCAAGTTTTCAATCAAGTACAGACATCAAACAGATTCTGGGTTCAAAAGCACAGAGCTCTGCCGTCCGAGAAGTGTTGGGGAGGACTCCAACTCTCTCTTAAAATCTTATCTCTTTTATAGCCCCAGGTCCCAATGCAAGTCAATTGTGAGGTACCTTTTTTTCTAATATTTCTCAATTTCTGAGATCATATTTTCCTATCCGGCCAGGTGCTTCCGTTCTAGCTATTGCAAGTTATTGTGCAATATCCTCTTTTGTCAACATGTTTTCTCTTCTGCCAGAACATCTTATTTTTAGCATATCAGTTTCACTTCCTCTTTTTTTTTATCATCTTATGATCTAAGTTTCATCTTATAGGAAGACAAACTCCATTTTAATAAGTGCTACATTCAATTTGTACCTGATTTTGTTAAGACTCATCTATAAGGCCATTAGTAGGTTATCAGGCCTAGTCAGTGCTTTTCAGCTGTACAAAGCTATGTAGCTTGGCCCACCACTATTCCAGTGGATAGATCTTAAGCTAGAACACATATTAACTTGCAGGAAAAGCAAGTCCTTGCTCAGCCAGTCATATATTTTTAAACCTAGCTGGTATTTTTACAGCCTGAGTCCTAAAATCTGGCCTTCCACCCTTCCGGTGGGCATCCAGTGAGGGCCTCTTGCTGTAGTATAATTATACATTCCCCACTTGTCACCCCCTCTGGAGAGGGGTGACACAAAGCTCGTCAAGCTTGTCATCATCCATTCCAGAAGGTGGCAAGCTATCAAACGAGAGGGGGAGCTTTGGTCTTACAAATTGTTAGAAGGTATGGTGCAAGATAGGAAACTTCATTCTCAGGTGATATATTATTTGGGCATATGGAATTCCCTTTTTATTACCCAACCCCTTGGGCCTTAATCTTGATGTTACCCCTCTTGAGGTAATAGCAATTTCAGGTGGATCATACTAATAAACACTTTCAGGTCTTTCTATGGCTTCTAGTGTATCTGTTGCATAGTGCATGGGGAGATAATCTAATGTATCTATCTCAGTGGGCTTGGGAAGGAACAGTGGTTTTGATTAAGCATTGTTATGGGCTCAACAAATATATGGTTAGTACTCTGATTGCAGGTTGTTTTAGGTTGTAGGTATTCAGAATCCTTAAACAGGTCGGAATTCCTGGACCTTACTATTACTCATCATTAGCATCCAATCATGAGCACTAAAAAGTGGATAGCAAGTATGAGGTTGCCTAATACTGCAAAAATGGTCAATCCTAGGAATATTTATATTAACAAAGGACATGCATGGATCTTGACATATGCATAATGACCTGGAAGTATGGGAAGCATTTTATATATCCGTTACCCCACTTGGAGCTTAGTCAAACCTACAGAAAGACATGCAGCTTAAGTAAGCCTACACCAAAGTTAAACAATTGCACAACTGGTTGATACTAACAGGGTTTACACCTACATTATGATATCATAGCCAGTATTAGGGTTTGATGTTACCCTTGTATCTGAGCAATATCAACTTCAATTTAAATTACATAAACAGAAATAACGGGGAAACTCTTAGAAAAACAATTAGAACAATAAAGGAAATAATAGGAAAATAA
The DNA here is from genome assembly GCF_901765095.1 of Microcaecilia unicolor. Lineage (NCBI taxonomy): Eukaryota > Metazoa > Chordata > Amphibia > Gymnophiona > Siphonopidae > Microcaecilia > Microcaecilia unicolor. The sequence goes on from NC_044033.1 coordinate 116,273,381, forward strand.
AAATAAAACCTTTTCAATATCTAGACAGGATTACTGCTAAACTGAAAATAAAACGAAGTATGAATCTATAATGTCCTTAAACAGCAACAGTAAATCTCAAATTAAGTATCCGTTCTGAATTCTCTTTCATCGATCATGGTTGAGGCGGTGGAAGCGCAGAAGAATCTGGATGGAGATCTGGAAGATCTAACAGGGCTGGATTTTCACAGCAACTTGGGCAAGGAATCAGTAGAAGTGACAGTCTTAATACTAGGAATTGGGATTTGCAGAATGTATCCCCACTTCTGGCTTGCATAATGTGCAAGACAGATTGGTAAGTATTACGAAGAGATGATCCAATAACAATGGTAAAGTTTATGGAACAAAAGAAAAGAGTACAAAAAACTAACAATAAATATTGATTGTTCGGGTTATTGATGTATGGAGGGTCAGGATTATGGTGCACAAAAATAGGCAAAAGGCACGGACAAAGCGTTGCAATCTATCGCCAGTAGGTATGGAATCTTCACCTGCGATGACTAACATTCACCAAGGGTTGGGCCCTCAGCTGCAGGAGGCCAGCAGGACTTACGAGCTCATTTCCTTGCTGTTGACATTAGTTCAGAGCCATTTTTTAAAATGACTGCAGGCGCACTTACTGCCACATATTAAGGGCTCCCATGTTATCCGTGTGCTAACCAGCTAGCATGTGGTAATGTAGATATGCTAACTGCTTAGGGCAGAAACACCGCTCTCTGCCTCTGACATGCCTCTGCTAAAAAAAAAAAGTACATGGTTAGCACTTACACATCTACAAATTAACACGGAACATGTTAGCACATCCTGTGTTAGGCTCTTTTTGCTATGTTAGGCATGTATTAGCACCTAAAACAGCATAGTGAAAGGTAACCTAATTTATTTGTTTATTCAGTTATTAAGATTTATATACTGCCTTTCCGAAGAAATTCACCCAAGATGGGGTACAGCAAGTTTAATTTCATTTCACATACTGTACATACATTTTTTTTAGCATACACTAAACATTATAGTTAAATGCTGACCACTACAGGTTGAATTAGATCTGGATATTCAGTGTTGGGCCATATCCAGGCACTGACATTGAATATCCGGATCTTGGAAGTCACTGGAGTTATCTAGTCCCGGATGATATTCAGTGTTGGCCATAATTAGGATAGCTATTTATGTGGTCCAACATGGCCAGTTAGTTATTTAGTCACCACTGTTCCCTCTAAGCTGAGTGGGAGTCTTCCAACTGGATTGCTGCCAGTGAAGGGTGGTATTTCAATATCATGTTTTCAATCACCAGGCACAGGCACGTTCTCAAGAGTCCTGTAGAGCTTGCCTGTCCCTCACTATTGAAAATGTGATAGTGAAATAGCGCCCTCCACTGGCTGGGTATAGATGGAGAACAACAGTGCCGGTCACTGAAAATCGACTGTGCCTGGATAACTCCCATGTTTGCCTTGAGTCTGCCTCCAGGTCACCCCAGCAGTAAGTAGAGTGCTGTGGGGGTCTGCACCAATATTTAGCAGTACTATTCAGTTAAATGCTGCTAAATATCAGTGACTGGGAAGGGCAAAGTGATTTACCTGGGCAGGAGCATCTTCCCTAGGGTTACCATATGTCCTGTTTTACCCAGACATGTCCTTATTTTGAGGACACAACCAGGAGAGTTTTGCCAAACTGCCCGTTTGTCCGGATTTGTGGACAAACAGGCAGGCTGGCAGGCAGGCCTAGGGGTGTCCTAGCCTCCCCTCCCCTTACTGTACTGCCCTGGTGGTCTAGTGACCTCTTTGGGGCAAGAAAGAGCCCCCTCTTTCCTGCCCAGAGCGGCTGCAAACTGTCTCTTGCTGCCTCCCGTCCCAGCACCAATTCAAAATGACTGCTGAGAGAGACCTTGCAAGATTTCTGTGGCAAGACTTCCGCAGAAGTCTTACAAGGTCACTCTCAGCAGCCATTTTGAATCGGTGCCGGAACAGAAAGCAGTAAGACAGTCTGCAGCCGCTCTGGGCATGAAAGAGGGGGCTCTTTCCTACCTGGCCTGAAGAGGTCACTAAACTACCAGGACAGTACAGTAAGGTAAGGGGAAGGGAGGGGAGGATAGGACATCCTATGGGGGTGTGAGAGGGGCGGGGTGGGGGTATGAAAGGAACGGACCGATATGTGACAGGGGCAAAGTGAATGTGGCATGGGTGAGGTGGGGGTGTGGTGGGGCAGGGCATGTGGGGGGGGGGGGGGGAGCAAATATGGTAACCCTATTCTTCCCAACTAAATCACTCTGAATATCAACCAGTAATTTTATTGAGCTTTTGCTGCATCTAAAGCCATTTTTCAATTGAAAAAGAAAAAGCCTTTTATAAAAGTGTGTGGCCATTTACATGTCTGTGTACATTCACCTACAAGAATGTGAATCCTTATATATGCAGCACAAGTAGGTATTCCCATGGGCAGGACAGAGGTGGAGTTGTGACGTACATATTTTATGAAGTAGCTCTGGGATTCTATATATCGCTCCTTAATTTCCGGAAATCAAAGTGTATTCTATAACAATGCACATAACTTAATTGTTTAATTAGTGCTGTTAATTAAATGTTAACAAGTAATTATCAGCACTAATTGGCATTAAGATTTATATGCACAACTTGCTAAGCATATTCTGAAACATGGTGCGCATAAATTCTATGTTGCATAGTTGAAAAGGGGGCCTGGCTAGGGACAGCGCATGAGCGTTTCTGAAATCTATGCACATTGTTATAAAATATACCCGCTCTGCGCCTAATTTAGGCATCGGGATTTATGCCAAGTAAAACATGGTGTAAATGGCCACAACTACATTTGGTTGCATGTAGAGGCGCTCGGCGTTATTCTGTATACCGCACGGAAATTTATGCCTATTCTATAAAATTTAAGTGTACTTTACAGAATATGCCTAGGCGTATTTTTTCCACACAGAATTTTCAGGTATCCGTTTGTGGTTATAGAATAAACACGCACATTTACACAAATTATAGTGGCGGAATGGCCTAGTGGTTAGGGTGGTGGACTCTGGTCCTGGGGGACTGAGTTCAATTCCCACTTCAGGCACTGGCAGCTCCTTGTGACTCTGGGTAAGTCACTTAACCTTCCATTGCCCCAGGTACAAATAAGTACCTGTATATGTAAGCCGCATTGAGCCTGCCATGAGTGGGAAAACATGGGGTACAAATATATATATATATGCATTGGGGCATTTGAATGTTATTGGGGTTGGTTCTGGGTGCTAATTATTTAAAGGCATATAAACACCTATGCAGCCTTTGTATAAGCATCATCTTCTAAAATTACTCCTATAATATGCACTACAATGTGGTAAAATGTTGCAGTTATCTTATGTTAATTGTCAATTAACGCACAGTAACTACAATTAAAGCACAGTAACTACAAAAGATTTATGTTAACTGTTGGGGATAGTCCCAGCAGTTTATCTTTGAATTAATGTAGAAAAAAATGTCATTACTGTTCCCCTGATTCTATAACGTCACCAAAAATTGTGCATGCAAATTTAGGTGCATTCCCAATTTGTGCATGCAATTTAATAGAAAAATGATTTAATAGAATAATAAAATAATGATAGATTTAATTGGGACTTATACTCATAAAGTCAGGTGCAGGATCCATGCCTAAAAGTTATGCATGACCCGAAAAAGGGGGCATGGAAATGGGAGGGTTTGTGGGCGTTTCAGGGTGGATTGAGGGTGAGTTTTTTAGTTACATATGCCACTGTGGAATAACAGTGCTCTGCACGTAAATTTATGCATGGGCATTTGCAACATATTTTCATTGGTGCAAATGGCAGTACCTAAATTTACACACAACCTCTCCGCTTAAACATTAGTTCTATAAACCGTGCTGAATTTTAGGCGTGGCTTATAGAATACTGCTTCAGGGGGTTTCTTTTGGTGGTGATCTCCCCAGTCCCTCCTCTTCTCTAGGGTATACATATTCAGGTCTTCCAGTTTCTTCTCATACCTCTTTTGGCGTAAACCTCATGCCATTTTTGTCGCCTTTCTCTGGATCACTTCAAGACGTTTTATATCCTTAGCAAGATATGACCTCCAAAACTGGTCAAAATACTCCAATGACTTCTACAGGGACATCAACACCTCCTTTCTTCTGTTGGTTATGCCTCTCTCTATACAGCCTAGCATCCTTCTGGCTATGGCCACTGCCTTGTCACACTGTATTGTTGCCTTCAGATCCTCAAATACTATCACCCTGAGGTCCCTCTCCCTATCTGAGCATATCAGCCTCTCACCTCCTAGCAGATACGGTTCCGGTGGACTTCTATTCCCTAAGTGTATCACTCTGCATTTCTTTGCATTGAATTTTAATTGCCAAATATTAGACGATTCTTCAATTTTTGCAGATCCTCTTTCATGTTTTCCACTCCCTCTAGGGTGTCCACTGTATTACAAATCATCCACAAGTAGGCAAACCTTGCCTTATAATCCTTCGGCAATGTCTCTCACAAATATATTGAACAGAATCAACCCCAGCACCAATCCTTGAGGCACTCCACCTTTCCTTCCTCTGAGTGAATTTCATTAACCACCACCCTCTTGCATCTACTTGTCAATCAGTTCCTAATCCAGTTCACCACTTTGGGTCCTAACTTCAGCCTGTCAAGTTTATGAGGAACCGTGTCAAAATGCTTGGTGGTTAAAGTGGTCCCATGTTAATGCTACATTAGCTAGTTAACACATAGTAAGTGTAACATGCTAGCTGGCTAATGCTTCTGTATCCATGCCATGCTCCCTGACAGAAATATTCTGAAAAATTCAGTAGTGCGCGGTTTCACACCTGAAAACTGGCAAACTACCACAAATCCCCTTAATGCAATCATGTAGTAGCCTGTTTCCACTAATTAACTGCCTGTTAAATGCTTAATGCCCTTTGGTAAAAAGGATCAATAATTAGGGGGTATTAACTGTATCATATTATCTGCCACACTATCTCTGCATGAACTGTACAGTCCCCTCCAATTCTCTGACCATTCTGAGGTCCCTTACCTCAGAGGAAGTGAGTGAATTAATTGTTAACATGGTGGTCATGCCATGGTAGCCATTATTATATATGTAAACCCTAGGGTTAAAGCTATTCCAATATAGCTGTATGACATGTCTAACTGTAATTATTAAACACAACTATATATCTTTGCAAAATTGTTTATTCTTCTTCTACCAAAACATAACCATAACTATCCTCTTACTTAAAACCACTCACCAAATCACACTCCTCATACTCACTCTACACATGCGCATGTTTGGGCGTTTTTGGGCGTCCTGTCTGGCAGTGCACTCAGGTTTGGCATCCCAGTCACTCAGAAAGATCCTTGATGCTCTGTTTGTAGTGAACAAAGACCCCTGATGACGCTCTTTGGGAGCGAAACACAGTACCGTGTAGGGTCATATCATCAATACAAGTGATATGAGACATTAGCGGTATTTGTAAAATTATACAAGCCAGTAGTTGGGTTTACAAACTACGTGCGATGTGACTGTTGATCGTAGAGGATGTAAGAAGAACAAGTCAAAGGAACTGCTGCAAATAAGTCCAGTTGAGTCATCACGCTCACGCCAGTTTCACGTAGACACACCGATAACAGAGCACTTTATTCGATCAGTCAGACACCACGGACCCTGAGGAAGGATTTGAAACTAAGGCCTAAGTTGGGCCGTGGGAGGTGTCTAGTTGACTTTAGATTGAAAAGATAAATGCAATTGATCCGTACTATTTTTATAGACGGTTTGTTGTTTAAAGTATTAGAGCAAAAGCCATACACATTTTTTGAAACAGAAAAATAGTAGGAGGAGGTTTTTTACCCATGATGATTTAAGGGACCTCCCTAATGTTGGTGGTATCAACGAAGGAGTGTTCCCTTAAAATTTGAGGTTTTTTCCTCCTATTATAAAATTTTGCTTGTTTACATCAGAATTACTAAGGGTCATTACTGTATGCCACGGTGGCCATTAGTGTATGCCAACTGCTGCATTAACAGTTAAGGCAGTTTACTAAAGGGTCCATTTATTTATCTATTTAATAAGATTTATTTACCGCCTTTTTGAAGGAATTCACTTAAGGTGGTGTATAGTAAGAATAAATCAAACATGAGTAATAGACAATTACAGCAGTAAAAATATTCAAATAACAGTACAAAGTATGGCATAGAGGCATATTTTCAAAGCACTTAGCCTTCCAAAGTTCCATAGAAACCTATGGAACTTTGGAAGGCTAAGTGCTTTGAAAATATGCCTCATAGTATACTACTTACAATGTCAACACAATACGTAATAGAACATTTTAATTGACAGTGTAGGGTATAATGTCAACGTAACATTTTAATTGACAATGTAGGGTATGATGTCAACACAATATGTAATAGAACATTTTAATTGACAATGTAGGGTATAAGCAAAGATGGAACATATAGATAGGTAACAAGAGTAACAGAGTAGAAAATAAATACTAAGCTGCAGTAAAAAGTGGCTTTAGCTTGCCCTTATATGGGTCTTTCCCGCATACTAATGCCATTTTTACCACAACAAGAAAACAGACGATTTTCCATTTTCAGAATGCATTAATGTTGCCATTAGCAAGCAACCATCAACAAACATTAGCATGTGAGCACTTACTGACACCTATTTTGTAGGTTTTTTAGATTGTAAGCTCTATTGAGCGGGGACTGTCTCTCTATGTCAGGTGTTCAGCACTGCGTGCGTCTGGTAGTGCTATACAAATGTTAATAATAATAATAATAATAAGGGCTCACTTGCTAATCCTGTACTAATCAGTTAGCACACAGTAATGCAGATGCAATAACTGATTAACAAAGAAACGCCCGCTCAACTCCACCAGATACACCCCCTCTGCGAAAAAATTAAAATTATTTTTTAACGAGTGTCCCTAACGGTAAGCCCTTTTAAGCTTTGGTAAACACATACTAATGCTTACTGCAGCTTAGTAAAAGGAGCCCTAAAGAAGTGCCAGTTTTTTTTTTTTAAATAGTCAATAGAACTGTCAAAAAAAACATTAGTGCATGTTCAAATAACAATATTCACTAATATAGCTGTTCCCACAATGCAACGAGGCTGAGGGTAGCCAAGGAGGGAGGAGGAACACAGACCCCTGATATTCAAAGCATTTAACTGGCCGGGAGCGGCACCTGGCCAGTTAAATGATATTAAGGCAACTAAGCACCAATATTCAGCACAAGATAGCCAGCTATCTCCGCTAAATATTAACGCTTAGCCAGTCAGCGCTGATATTTAACGTCTGGCTGGCAATGTTTGTCCGTGTCAATAAGTGGAATATCTTAGGCCAGTTCCAACCTTGGGTTGTTTCCCTATAATGTAGTGTGCCTCTTGGTTCTCTACTGTTTTCATTAATGAAAAGATTGATGGTGACCTTATGTGAGATGGCTCTCTTAATGTCATGAAAAAAGGTGACAGGTTTAATCAATCTTCTCTAGTTAAAATGCAGCAAGTTTGTGGCCTGTCTTTGTATAGCTGACGTTAGAAAGTATTGGATGTTCTCTAAGAAGTATATTGCATGGTTAAAACAAGTAATTCAGTATGGTTAAAACGTATTCATAAGAAGCTCATAAATAAACTCAGTGGGCTAAAATTTGGACATAAACCCCCTAATTCTATAAAAGTCATCTGAAATTGCGCATGTAATTTAATTAAATAATGAGCCAATTAATGCCAATGGTTGGCTTTTTAATAAGCAATTATTGGTGCTAATTGAAATCAATTAACATGTAAAGGGGACATTGGAATGGGAAGTTCATAGGTGTTTCATGGATTTGAGTTAGGTGAGCAATTATAGAATAAGGGTGTTCCATGAATAAATTTAGGCAGGACATTTGTACCACATTTTCGTTGGTGCAAATGGACGCCTCTAAATTTACATGTGACCACTGTGCTTAAGCGATATTCTATAAACCACACCTAACTGTAGGCATATCTTATAGCACTGAAGCGGGGTATTTTGGTGTCAATTGTTTTAGGCACAGTTTATAGAATTCACCCCAAAGTGGTGAACTGGATTGGGAACTGGTTGACTGACAGATGGCAGAGGGTGGTGGTATATGGAGTCTACTCAGAGGACAGAAACGTAAGTAATGGAGTGCCTCAAGGATTGGTACTGGGGCCGATTCTATTCAACATATTTGTGTGCAACTTTGTTGAAGGGTTAGAAGGAAAAGTTGTTTTTTCTTTGCGGATGACACTAAGATTTGTAACAGACTGGACTACACAGAGGGACTAGGCAACATGAGAAGGGATCTACAAAAATTAGAAGAATGGTTAAATGTTTGGCAGTTAAAATTTAATGTGAAGAAGTGCAAAGTGATGCACTCGGGGTGCAGAAATCCAAAAGAGCAGTATGTGTTAAAGGGTGTGAGACTGATATGCATGAATCAGGAGAGAGACCTTGTGGAGATAGTTCCTGATGATATCAAGACTTCGAAAGAATATAACAAGGCAGTGACTGTTGACCAAAGAATGCTGGGCTGCATAGAGAAACACATAATCAGCAAAAGAAAGAAGGTGTTGATGCCTCTGTGCAAGTGATTGGTGAGGCCCCACTTGGAGACTAGAAGACTTGAATATATTGTAATAAGGCAGGTAAACAAGGATATAGCAAAAGGCCGTGGGCCAAAGAACTACAAGGTCCAGAATTCCCTGGGGGCCCCGGGAGGGATTCTCATAAAAAGTGGGAGGGAAGATAGCCCAGGGTATAGAGAGCCAATCTCCCCAGTAACCTGCAGGGGGAGAAACAGCCAGGAAGAGGCCCAGTTCCCATGGCTGCGTAATCAATATCGGATTCCTCCCAGCTGTGAAGGAGGGAGGAGAGATATTCTGAACCTTCTGAAGCTAGAGGAGAGGGAGGGGGAGGCAGAGTTACCTGAGGAAATGGATTACAAAGAGGCAGAGCTGGACATGCCTGCTGGATTGCCAGTTCCAGGAGAGACAGCCAGCATGGACTGAGAGAATACTCAAGGTTAATCTCTCCAACACAAGAGCACTTAGGAGGCCACAAGTGTTTGTTCTGTGAAGAGGGAGGTGTGCTACCAGCCTTGCTAGTGACAGAGCTGGTGAAAGTGCTGGAGGAGGAAAGGTAGGACGTTCCTGGTTCATATGATTTCTTCCTCTCTTGGGTTTGTTTGTTTTTTTGTTATTGTAAACAACCTTGATCTGGTACAGTACCTGTAAAATGAAACTGTAAACCACTTAGGTCTAAGCAGTATATAAATACTGACTGAACGAATCAATGAATGATATATCAAATTTTCATAAACAGTAACTTTAACATGAATGGAGGTTGCAGTAAGGTAGTCTTAGGAGTAATATAAGGAAATACTTAGTCACTGAGAGGGTAGTGGCTGCCTGGAGCACCCTTCCAGGAGAGCTGGTAGAGTCAAAAATGGTGAGTGAATTCAAAATTCAAGAGATAGATGATGATGCCTAAATAGAAAGAGGATGGAAACAAAAGATGGCTGTTGAGGTATGATGATAGGCAAGAGTAGTGGGAACTAAGACCAAAGGTGGACAGACTTCCATGGTCTGTGTCTCATAAATGGCAAAAGACTGAATGAAGATTCACCATATATAACCTGGGGGAGCTACGGCCATTGCCAGACAAACTTCTATGGTCTGTATCATGCAAATGACAAAATACAGGTGAAGTTTGGCGGGGGGGAGGGAAAGAAAGCTTGGCTGGTAAGTTGAATATTGTCAGTAATACTTGGGGGGGGGGGGGGGGGTGATCTGGTTGGCATGGTAGAGACTTGACAACCAGTGTTTAAGCATGGGTGACTGGGGCCCACACAGATTGGCAAGTACAGCTCTGACTACTTTGTTGGGCAGACTGGATGGACTGTGCGAGTCTTTATCTGCTGTCATTTAGTGTTTTACAGTGTTACATATACAATATCATAAACACAGCAACGGGTGCACATAATTATATACCGTACTTCCAACTACTATGTATGACAAATGAAAACCTTTCCTATTCCCCAATTGGTAAGCTTTAATATTATTTTAAGGAGTATTTTGCTATAGAATATGAAACAATCTATTTAAATGTAGGTTGCCTGGGTATATTTTATGTTCTATTGGTGTGTGTGTGTGTGTGTGTGTATATATATATATATATATATATATATATATATATATATATATATATATATATATATATATATATAAAGAGAGAGAGTGAGTGAATGAGTCACCGGTATTGAGCTGGTTATACCATAGCTGGTTAAATGTGAAATTCAACACCTAACTGGCCATGGTGAACCACATAAAGATAGGACTGACTTTTATGCGGTCCTTTTTATGTGTTTAATCTGATCGGTTACGTGCACACTTTCTGAAAAGGAGATGGGATTTGATATACTGCCTTTCTGTGGTTACAATTAATGCATACAGGTACTTTTTTTGTACCTGGGACAATGGAGGGTTAAGTGACCTGCCTAGAGTCATAGAGAGCTGCGGTGAGAATCAAACCCACTTCCCCTGGTTCTCAGGCTACTGCAGTAAACGTTAGGCTACTCCTCCACTCCTTATAAAAGAATCCTGTTCAGAAGAAATGGATCCGAAGGAGCTTAGCCGAGATTGGGTGGCAGAGACGGTGGCGGGAGGCGGGGATGGTGCTGGGCAGACTTATACGGTCTGTGCCAGAGCTGGTAGTGGGAGGCGGAACTGGTGGTTGGGAGGCGGGGATAGTGCTGGGCATACTTATACGGTCTGTGCCCTGAAAAAGACAGGTACAAATCAAGGTAAGGTATACACAAAAAATGGCACATGTGAGTTTATCTTGTTGGGCAAACTGGGTGGACCGTGCAGGTCTTTTTCTGCCGTCATCTACTATGTTACTATCCAGCTTATAATCGAAAGTGATCGCCGGCAATCTTCCGACACAAATCAGGAGATGGCTGGCGATTTCTTAAAAGCGGCGAAATTGGTATAATCGAAAGCGGCATTTTTGACAGCATTGCCGCTTTTCCGTGGTTTCGCCGGCAAAAGTTCAAGGGGGCGTGTCGGTAGATTAGCGAAGGCGGGACATGGGCGGGCATGGACGTGGCTACCAGATGGCTGGCTTTCGCCGATAATGGAAAAAAAAAGCGGCGTTAAGCAGTATTTCGCCGGCTTTACTTGGTCCTTTTATTTTCACGACCAAGCCTCAAAAAGGTGCCCCAACTGACCAGCCTCAAATGCCGTACCCACCTCCATGACAGCAGAATGTGTTGTATCCTCCGACAGCCTTTCCCTGGTTGTGATGTGGCTCTCGGGTGAGTGTGACACCTTCACAAATGGGGATAGCGTGTCAAATATCCGAGTGGGTGCCCACCTGGGCAGCAGTGACCATCAAACGGTTTGGTTTGATATGACAGCTAAAGTGGAGAGCGGCCACTCAAAACTCAAAGTCCTGGATTTCAAGCGTGCTGACTTTAGTAAAATGGGGGAATACCTGAGGAAGGAGATAATGGGCTGGGAGGAAATACGAGAAGTGGAAGGACAGTGGTCCAGGCTGAAAGAAGCTATAAATAGGGCCACAAACCTTTATGTAAGGAAAGTAAATAAAAGCAAGAGAAAAAGTAAACCGATATGGTTCTCCAAGCAAGTGGTTGAGAAAATAAAGGCTAAAGAGTTGGCGTTCCAGAAATACATAAAAACTCAAGAAAAGGAACACATGGAGGATTACCGAATGAAAATGAAAGAAGCCAAGAGAGAGATACGAATGGCAAAAGCGCAAGCGGAAGAACAAATGGCTAGAAATGTAAGGAGGGGTGACAAAAATTTCTTCAGGTATATTAGTGAAAGGAGAATGACTAAAAAGGGAATTGTGAGACTAAAAGATACTGCGAACCGCTATGTGGAAAATGATGAAGAAAAAGCAAATTTGCTAAATAGATACTTTTGTTCTGTTTTCACAAAGGAAAATCCTGGAGAAGGACCGCGATGGACTGGAAATAATACAATTGAGAATGAAGTGGATAGAGCACCCTTCACGGAAGAAAGTGTGTATCAACAACTTGAAAAGCTAAAGGTGGACAAAGCCATGGGACCGGACGGGATCCACCCCAGGATATTGAGGGAGCTCAGAGAGGTTTTGGCGGTTCCTCTTAAAGATTTGTTTAATATATCCTTGCAGACGGGAAAGGTTCCGAGGGATTGGAGAACGGCGGAGGTGGTCCCTCTTCACAAAAGTAGTGATAGGGAAGAAGCTGGAAACTGCAGGCCGGTAAGCCTCACTTCAGTTATTGGAAAAGTAATGGAAGCGATGCTGAAGGAAAGGATAGTGAATTTTCTGGAAGCCAATAAGTTGCAAGATCCGAGACAACATGGTTTTACCAAAGGGAAATCGTGCCAAACGAATCTCATTGAGTTCTTTGATTGGGTGACAGGAGAATTGAATCAGGGACGAGCTATGGACGTAATCTACTTAGATTTCAGCAAAGCTTTTGACACGGTTCCCCACAGGAGGCTCTTAAATAAACTGGAGGGGCTGAAGATAGGACCTGAAGTGGTGAACTGGATTAGGAACTGGTTGACGGACAGACGCCAGAGGGTGGTGGTGAATGGAATTCGCTCGGAGGAAGGAAAGGTGAGTAGTGGAGTGCCTCAGGGATCGGTGCTGGGGCCGATTCTGTTCAATATATTTGTGAGTGACATTGCTGAAGGGTTAGAAGGTAAAGTTTGCCTATTTGCGGATGATACTAAGATCTGTAACAGAGTGGACACCCCGGAAGGAGTGGAAAACGTGAAAAAGGATCTGAGGAAGCTAGAAGAATGGTCTAAGGTTTGGCAATTAAAATTCAATGCGAAGAAATGCAAAGTGATGCACTTAGGGAATAGAAATCAACGGGAGATGTATGTGTTAGGCGGAGAGAGTCTGATAGGTACGGGCGGAGAGAGGGATCTTGGGGTGATAGTATCTGAGGATTTGAAGGCGACGAAACAGTGTGACAAGGCGGTGGCCGTAGCTAGAAGGTTGTTAGGCTGTATAGAGAGAGGTGTGACCAGCAGAAGAAAGGGGGTGTTGATGCCCCTGTATAAGTCGTTGGTGAGGCCCCACCTGGAGTATTGTGTTCAGTTTTGGAGGCCGTATCTTGTTAAGGATGTAAAAAGAATTGAAGTGGTGCAAAGAAAAGCTACGAGAATGGTATGGGATTTGCGTTACAAGACGTATGAGGAGAGACTTGCTGAACTAAACATGTATACTCTGGAGGAAAGGAGAAACAGGGGTGATATGATACAGACGTTCAAATATTTGAAAGGTATTAATCCGCAAACGAACCTTTTCCGGAGATGGGAAGGTGGTAGAACGAGAGGACATGAAATGAGATTGAAGGGGGGCAGACTCAAGAAAAATGTCAGGAAGTATTTTTTCACGGAGAGAGTAGTGGATGCTTGGAATGCCCTCCCGCGGGAGGTGGTGGAAATGAAAACGGTAACGGAATTCAAACATGCGTGGGATAAGCATAAAGGAATCCTGTGCCGAAGGAATGGATCTTCCGGAGCTTAGTCAAGATCGGGAGGCGGGGCTGGTGGTTGGGAGGCGGGGATAGTGCTGGGCAGACTTATACGGTCTGTGCCAGAGCCGGTGGTGGGCAGCGGGACTGGTGGTTGGGAGGCGGGGATAGTGCTGGACAGACTTGTACGGTTTGTGCCAGAGCCGGTGGTTGGGAGGCAGGGCTGGTGGTTGGGAGGTGAGGATAGTGCTGGGCAGACTTATACAGTCTGTGCCAGAGCCGGTGGTTGGGTGGAGGGGCAGGTGGTTGGGAGGCGGGGATAGTGCTGGGCATACTTATACGGTCTGTGCCCTGAAGAGCACAGGTACAAATCAAAGTAGGGTATACACAAAAAGCAGCAAATATGAGTTATCTTGCTGGGCAGACTGGATTGACCGTGCAGGTCTTTTTCTGCCGTCATCTACTATGTTACTATGTTAGATGCCCTGCAGAGTCACATTAGCAATGCATTGTGGTGGGTGTAGGGTACTGGGCTCTACTCCCATGGTGCTTTCCCCCCCTGCTAACTGGGTCAGAGTGTGCCCAGTTTTGTTTCCTGTTGTAGTCCATGCGGTAGTGGCCATGTTTGTAAGCCAGTTTTAGTTCCCTTTCCTGTGTTACCCACGTTAGAGAACGTAGTTCTTATCTTGAATGGTGCTGAAAGAGGGCATTGTACACCATTGTGCCAGCTCTGACCTACTGCTAATCTTAGTACCAGGGGACTCTTTGCCAGTGGGGCACAACCTCTGATCTGCAGTTAACTGTGAATAAACGTGCTTATTTCAAGAAAGGACTTTTTCAGAGAGATTAGTCTTCAGGTGTGAACTGGTGTGCCAAAGTTATACAGCAGCAATAAGTCCTAGAGGCTGTATGCAGGTCCCTGGAGCAATTTTAGTGGGTGCAGTACATTTGTAGGTAGTGGGTTGGGGGGGGGTTTGGGGGGCTCAGCTCTCAAAGTAAGGGAGCTATGCACATGGGAGCTTTTCTGAAGTCCACAGCAGTGACCCCTAGGGTGGCTGGTTGGTGTCCTGGCATGTTAGGGGGGCCAGTGCACAAAAAATGCTGGCTCCTCCCATGGCCAAATGCCTTGCATTTGGCCGGGGTTTGAGATGGGCGACATAACTTTCCATTATCGCTGAAAAACAAACCCGGCCATCTCAAAACCCGGCGAACTCCACGGCATTTGGCTGGGCTAAACCGTATTATCGAAAAAAAAGATGGCCGGCCATCTTTTTCGATAATATGGTTCCGGCCAGCTGTAGCGCTGCCGCCAACATAGATCGCCGGCGATCTGTTTGGCCGGCGACGTTCGATTATGCCCCTCCATGTTACTATTTCACTTAGAAGGGCTATTCATGTTTGAGACATGCATAAACTGGTATTTAAGTGTTTATTTTGCATAAACATCTAAGTTCCTATTTTACAAAGCTGGTGTATGCATAAAAAAAACACAAAAAACCTCAACTACATAGAAATGGCATGGGGGCGTAGTCTAGGGGTGTGAGGTCAGCATTTACACCTCCTACCAAGCACATTTTAGGTTTTGACAAACTCCTCTGATAGAGCAGCACTGCACTGGAGGGATTATGGGAGGTTTCCCCCTTAATCCCCAAGTGCTTTTTGTCCCCCCCCCCCCCCACAAAAAAAAAAGAAAAACTGGCTAGAGATACCAGCCTCTGTGACAGTGTCAGGAAAATACACATTAATATTTCTAAAATGGTTAAGGTAAATATGTATATGTCAGCAAATACAAGTTTATATTGCTATTCTACAATATAACTGTATATGTGCTGTTAATGTTTGTGAAGTTTATTGTCCTAAAATGAATATTTATGCTGCACACACCCAGCACATAAACATCTATTTCTCCTGTATTTTAGAACATGCTGTATGTTGGCAGATTCTGTTCTGAAATACTGATGAAACTTGAAGATGTCCTGACCTGGATATCTGAATTCTGAACTAAATAGGAGCTGATAGTAAAGAAGGCCAGCATAGAATGGAATATTTTCAGACAATACAGTGCCTTAATAACTATATAGTAACTAACTTGTTAGTCTCACTCACACACACAAGGAGTGATACGGGCTGCACATACTGCAGCAGGACATGTCTACCCACTCCTACCCTAGCTGAGATAATATTTAACCATCTCTCTGACCTCATGAGCACCTTTCTTTGTCACCTGATTTTCTAACTTCTCTTACTCTCTTACCTATTTTTTATGTTCCATCTTTGCTTATACCCAACACTGTCAATTAAAATGTTCATTGTTCAGCACCCTTATTTTATCATCATCACTTTAATATTCCCTTATCTCTTGTCTTGTTTTGTCTGTCCTAATTAGATTGTAAGCTCTGTCAAGCAGGGACTGTCTCTTCATGTTCAAGTGTACAGTGCTGTGTACGTCCAGTAGCGCTTTAGAAATGATAAATAGTAGTAGTAGTAATGTTCTATTATGTATTTTGTTGACAGTGTAAGTAGTATATTATGTCATGCTTTGTATTGTTACTTAAATATTTTTTACTGCTGTAATTGTCTATTGCTCGTGTTTCATTTATTCTTACTGTACACCGCCTTGAGTGAATTCCTTCAAAAAGATGGTAAATAAATCCTAATAAATAAGTAAAATCAAACATATAAACGGCGAGTGACCGACTCACTCGCAAATGCGCAGTAGAGACTTCCCTCTCTGTCCCGCCCCCGCGTCAATACGTGATGACGGGGGCGGAACAGAGAGGGAAACTGCGCAAAGCCGCTGAGGTCACCACCACTCCCCCCCACCCGAGGTCGCCGCTACCGCTCCCCCCACCCGGTGTCGCGGCCGCCAGCCCTCCACCCGGCCCAGGCCCTCTCTCCGCTACTGAACTTACATCCATTCGCCGGAACGCAGCACGCACATCAGCTGAACTGCCGTCCGCCTTCCTTCCCTGCCTGTGCCCTGCCTTCGCTGACGTTACGTCACACGAGGGCGGGACACAGGCAGAGAAGGAGGAAGGCCAATGGCAGCTCAGCTGATGTGCCCTGCTGCGTTCCGGCGAATGGATGTAAGTTCAGTAGCGGAGAGAGGGCCTGGGCCAGGTGGAGGGCTGGCGGCGGTGACTCCGGGGGTGGTGGTGGTGGGGAACGGTAGCGGCGACCTCACGGGGGGGGGAGCGGTGGCGACCACGCGGGGGGGAGAGGTGGTGACCACGCGGGGAGGGGGGAGCGGTGGTGACCTCCGAAAACCCCAATACCAGCCCGTTTTAACGAGCTCAACGGCTAGTAAAATTTATAAATTATTCTACAGGTTTTTGAGATCTAAAGGGAAATATTATAACCAGGTACCTGGTTTAAGGTGGCAAAAATATGCCAACTTCAAACATATTTTATAAAGAAAACTAGGCACCCACTTAAAAAAAAAAGAAAATACTAGTATAAATGTTGCAGTTTTTAAGTGTCTGCTGGCATCTGGCCTGGCCATTGCAAAAGCGACCAGTTTGCAACCCAATCTTCACAAGGGACTGATTTCTGCCAGGCCACAAAAATCACAGAGTGCATCAGCTTGAAGTCAGCATTAAACAAAGAAAGGCCTGAATGACCAGGTCACAAAAGTCAGGAAATTCACAGTGTGCCAACTTTTTTATAATTTAGCCAGCTGTGGAAGTATACATTGGAGAGCTGTTCCTGTCTTCCCTGGGTTTCTCTTGTCTCTGTTCAGGGATTTTGTCTCCTCTGATTTATCCATGCCCTCTTTAATCAGAAGTCTAGAGCTTGGCCTCGTAATGCGGGCTTGTGTGGGACTGTTCTAAATGGGGGGGGGGGGGGGGGGCTGACAATTTCCTATATACTTATTCACACTGTCATATCAAGTCAAATCATGAGCAATAGCATGCCGATAGGTAATACATCTTTCTTTAAAGATTTTCAATGCTGCTTTACATTGTAGGAAAAAGACGTTCTTTTCTGGGGTAGCTTCTACTGCCTCCTTCTGCTGTTCTCCTGGGAGATATCCATTCACAACAAATATAGGTGCTAAATGTTTCATAACAACACTATATTCCTTTCTGCAAAGTAGTGATTTACACCATAGAAAATAACAGTGCTGAAATAGAACAGATGTTGTTAAATTATTACATATTGGGCAGTGGGATGGGATTTTAATCTGTACACCAATCTGATGGCAGCTTATACATATTTTAATAAATATAAATATGCTGGACAGGTTTGATAACTTTAGGGTCTAATTTATAATGCCTACCATGGAAAGAGTGAAGTAAAGGGGCCATAAATACATATCATAGGAAAATGCTTGTAGTATTACATACTAGTGTTTCCCAAGTCAGTCCTGGAGTACCCCTTTGCTAGTCAGGTTTACAGGATATTAACAATGAATATGCATGAAAGAGATTTGCATAAAATGGAGGCAGTTTATGCAAATCAATCTCATGCTTTGGGTCTATTGTCAGTGATAGCAGTGATAATTATTTTTTAAATGATGGCCACAGCCACTGAATATTGGCACTATACATATACCTCAAGATTCTATATAACATGCCTAGAGATCTGTACCGAAATAAAAGCATATTCTATAACAACGCGCATAACTTAATTGGTTGATAACAGCTCTTAACAAGCCACATTGAGCCTACAAATAGGTGGGAAAATGTGGGATACAAACGTAACAAATAAATAAATGATGAATGATAGTTACCAATAATTAGAATTTACATGCACAACTCGCTAAGCGCATTCTGTAATGCAGTTCGCCTAACTTGTAACGCACGTAGGCAAAAAGAGGCATGGGAAATGGGTGTTTCGTGGGCATTCTGAAATTTACGTGCGTAGTTATAAAATATGGCCCAGTGCGCCTACACCGCTTATAGAATATGCTTAGTCAGCACTGAATTCTGCACCAATGTTTTAGGCACCATATGTAGAATCTCCCCCATAGTCATTCCACGCTCACTCTGGTTTTATCATATCCTGCCACAATCTGAATAAGGCTGCTAAGTTAGAGAGATTTTCACTCAACTACAGATAGTGCAATTAAAAATCTGTGGATAGAGAACTTATACATTTAGGACTGGAGTCTATAAAATTGCACGTTCAAATTTCCAGCTAGTGCATAAACGTGGGCACACAAGTTACAAAACAGTGCCAGTTGCATGCCTAACTTAAATGTTAAATTAGGTGCCAACTGTTTTTAAATACCAATAATAGCCCTTAAGTGGTGTTAATTGGTGCTAATTGGCACTAATTTGTAGCTACACAGGTAATTGCACTTAGACATTAGCCTAAAAACTTAGGGCCTGATATTCAAAGTGATTTAACAAGTCAGCAATGGCCACTGACCAGTTAAATCGCATATAACTAGCTATCTGCAAATATTCAGTAGGAGATAACCTACTTATTTATTTATTTATTTATTTATAGTATTTATACCCCACATTATCCCAATGGCGTCTCAGCATTTATCACCAGTTGATTTTTACCGTGAGCTGAAAAAGTTACCGTACCTTTGTAAAAGACTCCATTTATGTGCTAGCTGATGGCCAGTTAGCGCTGATTTATCAGCTTAACTGGTTATTGGCTGGTGGCCAAAAATGAAACCATATATTCAATCCCGGTTGCTAGAAATGGCCCGGCATTGAATATCCGGGTTCAGCACTAGCAGCAGGCTTTAACTGGACTGCTCGCAGCCATCTGAAAATTGGGGGGGGGGGGGGGGGACTCTGCCTAAATGCTATAGGGCACAACTACAAAGCGGGCATACGTTAGGGTGAATTAGGAATATATCTTGCAGTTGTGTGTATGTTATAGAATACTGTCACTTATGCATGCAACTACCTATCTTAGGTGTGACCATTTATATCAGATAATGATATGGTATAAGTGCCAACTTACGTTCTGTTCTGTAATGTTAATTTGGCATACAATTGCTGTTATAGAATTGGCACTTGGCAGCCACATTTTTCTGCATCTAATTTTTGGCACATTTCTTGAATCTATCCTTTAGGGGGTAATTCTGTAAGGAGCTTCTTGGTTTTAGGCAGCAAGAACACATGCAAATTCCAGTATTCTAGCAGAACAAAAGGAGTAGGACCAAACCAGGAAGTTTAAAGCAATCTAGTTTGTAAATTCGTTCTTTATTAAATTGTTCAAGTCTTCAAATAAAGTGAACAGAAGAGAGGGAATCCAAAGCATAGATAACCAAGCCAATATGTGGAAAAAAAGATGCAAAATGAGCCTTCAAGAATAGGTTGGTATCAAAATGGATTTTTATTGGAAGACCCGACATGGTCTGTGTTTCGGTGGAACACCTGCATCAGGGGGTCTATTAAAAACATTAGAATTCATAAACATCTACAATATATATCAAGAATCAAAATAATAAATATGAACTGAAGATAAATAAAACCATATAAAATTACAATTAGCATCAATCATAAAAAATGAAAACTTACTCCAGTTTAAAATCTTATAATATATGTGTGGATTTTGCAATCTGACTGGTGAGTTTTGGACACTCAAACTAGTATACTATTAAAAGTAGGCACCTGCTTCTTATTATAGAACAGACTTCAAATAGGTGGTTTCCCAAATGTAGGTGCCTCCTTATAGAATTGCCTTCTTAGTGGCAGCCACTAACCTGTATTTGTTATCAACCGACTGGCGAACGCCTGTATGGTACCATGTAAGCCACATTGAGCCTGCAAATAGGTGGGAAAATGTGGGGTACAAATGTAACAAATAAATTAATAAAATAAAAACATCAAAGTCCTTTTGAATGTTGGCTCAAATGTATATTGCTATATGGATTGAACAGATGTTTGAATGTTTTCCTTTTATCTTTGTTTTTCATAGGAAACAGAACTCCTGGATATGAGTTTTGTAAAGGATGCCAGGTGTGGAAAACATGCCAGAGCTCCAAAGGTAGGAAATGTTAAGAGGGTGATTTCTTGATAGCTATTAGATACGTCACATGAGGTTTCAGATGTATACTATGCTAATTGATTTCATTGGAGTCTAAGGCTATTGGAATTCAGACATTCTGAAGAGTAAATTTCAGGTTTTATATGTGCAGTGCTGGTTCATGAAATATGGCAGTTTGTTTTGGGATTAACAGAAGTATATATTTTACTTTCTGTGAACAAGCATTAGTATTGTATCTATGTTATTTGAATGTTCAAATGCATACTTATTAGATGTTTCATTAGTATTATGAGGACATCATATTATATCTGTTTTTTTAATTTCAATGCTGTTAAAAGTTCATATTTCTGATACTGTTTCATGGCAGTCCTATTAGGTTTTAACATGCTGTTCTCAAGTTTACCTCATATATTGTATGTATGTTTATATTTGGTCATTTTTACTGTTACTCTGTTAATAAAATTGTAAGTTTTATGTTAAGCTATACCTGCTGTACCTCGCCTTGGGTGAATCTCTTCATAAAGGCAGTTAATAAATCAAAATATCTATCTATCTATCTATCTATCTATCTATCTATCTATCTATCTATCTATCTATGCATGCCTGATTATCAAAGCGATTGAAGTGGGCAGGAGAGGCTCCTGTCCACTTACATCACACTCTGTGACCCAGCCACCAATCAGAGGCAGTCAACCAGGCAGTGCTGCTGAATTTTAGCACAAAGCAGCCATTTTTTAGTTGGGCTGCACAAGGATGTTACGACGATGGAGTCAGGGAATAACCAGCAGTTATGCGGGTGCCAACAAGTGTGAATATTCAATGCTGATGTCCAGATATGGCTCAGCATTGAATATATGGGGGATAATTCTGCTCACATCAATGAGCACATTAAAAAAAAACACTAACCACCACGAGCTAAATATTGACCAGATATAAGGAATGGGCATCTAGTTATTGATGGTTAATAACTTGTTAGCCAATTAGGTTGTGCATGCATCTCGGCAGTATGTTCAAATTTGGGGTCATATGGAATCTGGGGGGTAAATTAATTTGAAAGGTATTTTATAGAATAGAGCCTCGTGCTTACACACATAATTGCCAATTATTGTCACCTATGTGTCATTCTATAAACTTCATGTGCACTTGTCTAAGGGGGTTAATGTGCTTTGTAGGCACTGCAGAACAGTCAGCGACTGGCTATTTTCTATTTCCAAATCCAAGTGAAAAATTAAAATGCCATTTTGTGATTTTATTTGCAGTTCATATGCTGGTTTGAAAGCCGATAGGTCTTATATTATTTTTATATCAGATACAAACATACAGATTATATTTATGGCGCTTAAAAAATCTGTGTGGAAAATATTTCCGTCTAAGCGTATTCTATAAGCGGCGCCTAGATTTAGGTGTGGTATATAGAATACACTTAGTTGATATCCTAGTGCCTAAAACTAAGTGCCTCCATTTAGACCAATGAAAATGTGGCATAAATCCTGGCGCACGGATTTAGGTGCAGAGGGCCATAGTCTATAACAGTGAGCATAAATGTTGGAATTCCCACAAAATGCCCATTTCCCAGCCTATAACCATGCCCCTTTTTGCCTGCATGTATTAAATTTTAGGCACAATGTGTTACAGAATATGCTTAGTGATTGTGTGCATAATTCTAATTACTGCAAATTAGTGCTCATTATTGCTTAAGTGCTGTTAACAATGCTGATTAGCTTGTTAAGCCAATTAACTTATGCACATTGTTATAGAATACGCTTGGATTTCGGTGCGGAATTCTAGATGTGATATATAGAATCCAAGGGATAGTGTGTATAAAACTAGAGTATAAGATGTGTAACCCTGGGTTGGATATGAACATCAGATGGGCTACACAAATTTGTGACCATCTCTGAGAAAAAATGACTAAAGTTACCAGAAACAAAAATATAATTATGTTAGAGCAAAAACTTTATAATACAGGACCCCAAACCCTGTCCTTTTATGTGAAAAAAAACCCCATTTAAAAAAAAAAGTATACAGAATTTCAAGCATGTAAATTTTTCAGGCTGCTTATGGACCCATGACATGAAAAACCAGCCATTCTCAACATTTTGGATCCACTAGTTTAGACACCTTTTCCCAAAGATGGTCACATATGTTTTTTATGAACTGGCTGAAAATCAAGGCCAGGTCTAGCAAAGATCGAAGCCAGCTGGCACAGAATCAACTCTCTCCACACACTTCTCACAGTCAATAAATCAGCCCACAGTTTAATATTCTCAAAACTGTGGAGGGTTTATGAATTTGGATGGCCAATTAACAAGGGTAATATTTCCACCAACTATTTACAACTCTTGTACATTCCAATACAGATAATTAAAGTAAGAGGTAACAGTTTCAATATTCTAGACTCTTTTTCCTTATTCTGCTTTCTTATTTATAGTTTCAAGGCATAGTGGGTTCCTTTAAGAATAGTCTTCTTTACTAAACTTATTTATTAGACTCCTTACTCATCCACACCTCCTCTGAGCACTGTCCCAAAGGGAATCTCCTCTGTTAGTCTCTCTTTCTCTATAGATGAGCTAGGCTCTCTTAAACTCTACTCACAGAGTCCTTGTAGGTTGTTCCTTTTCCCCTGGAAAATAGCTTCTGGATTCTGTAGAAATACTAATCAGGACCACAAGGGCTTAATCTTGTTTCCTCTTCCTCTTCTTTCTCCTTGTAGGAACTTGGGCCGGAAAGCTGTTTCCCTGTGCCAACTTTATCCTCTAGAAAGTACAGCAGCTTTCAAGGCTCTGGTGCTTGCATCTCCCTTGTTGCCTCCTTCTGGTACTCTGACTTCAGTGGCCAACCCCCCCCCCCCCTCTCTCTCTTTAGTGACAGTCTTTGGTGAGGTAGGAGGCCAGCCTGGTCCCTGAACTATATCCTGACACAATGTCTGAAGACTAGGACCAAAGACACAGACAGTCCTCATCCCTATCAGCCCAACTTTCCCCTCCAAGGGCTGGATCCTCCCACCCTGTCACTCAGGCAAACAAAGGCCCTGTTCTTGAAGTTGTAGGGGTTCATGAATGGTCAAAACTCCTTTCATTCTGGTAGAGTATTTAAGGTTCTGGTACCTTAGCCACCTCAACACAGAGCCAGAGATACTAAGGTGCATTAGTGTAATAATGTGTTATTTTATTCTTATATTCCACTATTATCCAAAAACAAATTTCGGTTCAAAGTAGCTTACAATTTACATTTTGATAGAGTTACAATAGTATTGTGCAATGTGGAGAGGGCATCTATAGTTTGAGTGGTTATTCATAGAGGTTTTGAAGAGATAGATTTGAAGAGGAGAAGGTAGTGGTAGCTTTTGTGTTCAGTTGTAGAGTTCTGGTGATGTTTATTCATATACTGTTTGAAGGGTAGATTTGAAAAATCTTTGTGATTAGCTGTAGAATTTTTTTGAAGAGGTAGGTTTTCATTTCTTTTCTAAATTGGAGGAGATTTGTGATGCTTCTCATGGTTTTCGGTATCGAGTTCTACCATTTGGAATCCTGGTAGCTAAATCCTGCTGTATAGATAATTTTGTGGATGGTGTTTTTGCAGTTGGGTAGATATAGGAGTAGGTAGTTTATGTTTACTGGGCTGACATTTCTTGAGGATAGTTCAGTCACCTTAAGCATATATTCGGGTGCCATTCCAATTAGTATTTTGAAGATTAGGGTTCTCGCTTTGAAAAATATTCTTGCCTTGACTGGTAGCCAAAGTAGTGTTTCAAGCAGTTGGGTTGCTCTTTAGTACATAAGTACATAGTACATAAGTACATAAGTAATGCCACACTGGAAAAAGACCAAGGGTCCATCGAGCCCAGCATTCTGTCCACGACAGCGGCCAATCCAGGCCAAGGGCACCTGGAAAGCTTCCCAAACGTACAAACATTCTATACATGTTATTCCTGGAATTGTGGATTTTTCCCAAGTCCATTTAGTAGTGGTTTATGGACTTGGCCTTTAGGAAACCATCTAACCCCTTTTTAAACTCTGCCAAGCTAACCACCTTCACCACATTCTCCGGCAACAAATTCCAGAGTTTAATTATGCGTTGTGTGAAGAAAACTTTTCTCTGATTTGTTTTAAATTTACTACTCTCTAGTTTCATCACATGCCCCCTAGTCCTAGTAGTTTTGAAAATCAGTCTTGCTGCTGTGTTTTGGACTGTTTATAGCAATTTTAGTGTGTTTTCCTTGCACCCAGGTATGCTGCATTGCAGTAATCTAGTTGCGATAGTATCATTGATTGGACCAGTATCTGGAAAGATTGTCTAGTGAAATAAGTCTCTTATTCTTCCCAGTTTCCATAGTGTTCTGAAGCATTTTGATGTTATTGCTGATATTTGATTGTCAGTTGGTGCGCACTGCATGGTTACCATGTGGGTAGCGTGTGAGCCCTTACTGCTAAGTCAGTGGATGGCGTTAAGGGCTCAGGCCATATGTAGGTGCACACTAGTTTTAATTTTGCTGCACATCCATTTCCCTGCCCATTAAAAAACCCCTTTTTTTACAGATGCGATAAAGAAATGGCCCAGCGCACATCCAAAACACACACCCACACTACCGCAGACCACTTTTTACCATGCCTTTGTAAAAGGACCCCAATGTTTGTTAGCTAAAAATGAGATTGAAAGCATTCAAATTCATGCAAAACAGCTCATTATTATGAAAAATGAATAACAGCTTTTATGAAACCTCACATGCTCCATTATTCATGGCAAGATAACTCAACCTCCAGAAATATTTTTTTTATTTTAGTTACATTTGTACCCTGCACTTTCCCACTCATGGCAGGCTCACTATGGCAGGCAATGGAGGGTTAAGTGACTTGCCCAGAGTCACAGGGAGCTACCTGTGCTGGGAATTGAACTCAGTTCCTCAGGACCAAAGTCCACCACCCTAACCACTAGGCCACTCCATTATCTTTCCTCCCATAGATCATCAGACCACTAGTGTTTGGCCTGATAATCCCAGGGAGCAACTTAAAGGGGATGGTATGTTCAAAAGTACCCCAAACGCAGCAAACCCCATTTCCAAAGTACTTCACCATCCTCTGAATCCCTCTGGCACTTATTGGGGGTGTTCCAAGTTGGGTAGTACCAGTGGCGTAGCTACATGGAGCCAGAGGGGGTCTGGGCCCCCATAGATTTGGCCCTGGACCCCCCTGCCGGCGACCCTCTCGACCCCCCTCCCGCCGCCAACCCGCTGTAGTCTGGTGGATCCTCTTCTACTTCTATCCCTCTGCCTGTCGGCGTACCTCACGGTTCTGTTCTTGGTCCCCTCCTCTTTTCTATCTACATTTCTTCCCTTGGTTCATTAATCTCATCCCATGGCTTTTCCTACCATCTCTATGCTGATGACTCCCAAATCTACCTTTCTACCCCTGATCTCTCACCTTACATCCAAACCAAAGTTTCAGCGTGCTTGTCTGACATTGCTGTCTGGATGTCTCAACGCCACCTGAAATTAAATATGACCAAAACCGAGCTTCTCATTTTCCCCCCCAAACCCACCTCCCCGCTCCCCCTGTTTTCTATTTCTGTTGATGGCTCTCTCATTCTCCCTGTCTCCTCAGCTCGAAACCTTGGGGTCATCTTTGACTCTTCTCTCTCCTTCTCTGCTCATATCCAGCAGATTGCCAAGACCTGTCGTTTCTTTCTTTACAACATCCGTAAAATCCGCCCCTTTCTTTCCGAGCACTCTACCAAAACCCTCATCCACACCCTTGTCACCTCTCGTTTAGACTACTGCAATCTGCTTCTTGCTGGCCTCCCACTTAGTCACCTCTCCCCTCTCCAGTCGGTTCAAAACTCTGCTGCCCGTCTCGTCTTCCGCCAGGGTCGCTTTACTCATACTACCCCTCTCCTCAAGACCCTTCACTGGCTCCCTATCCGTTTTCGCATCCTGTTCAAACTTCTTCTACTAACCTATAAATGTACTCACTCTGCTGCTCCCCAGTATCTCTCCACACTCGTCCTTCCCTACACCCCTTCCGCTCCATGGATAAATCCTTCTTATCTGTTCCCTTCTCCACTACTGCCAACTCCAGACTTCGCGCCTTCTGTCTCGCTGCACCCTACACCTGGAATAAACTTCCTGAGCCCCTACGTCTTGCCCCATCCTTGGCCACCTTTAAATCTAGACTGAAAGCCCACCTCTTTAACATTGCTTTTGACTCGTAACCACTTGTAACCACTCGCCTCTACCTACCCTCCTCTCTTCCTTCCCGTTCACATTAATTGATTTGATTTGCTTACTTTATTTTTTGTCTATTAGATTGTAAGCTCTTTGAGCAGGGACTGTCTTTCTTCTATGTTTGTGCAGCGCTGCGTACGCCTTGTAGCGCTATAGAAATGCTAAATAGTAGTAGTAGTAGTAGTCGTCGCCTGCCTTTGCTGGCGGGGAACCCCAACCCCAACCAGCCGAGATCCTCTTCTTCTCGCAAAAGGAAGCCTTTTGCGAGAAGAAGAGGACCTTGGCTGGCGGGAGTTGGGCTCCCCCGCCAGCAAAGATAGGCAACGGCGGGTTGGCGGCGGGAGGGGGGGTCGAGAGGGTCATCAGCAGGGGGGAGCAAAGTTGGTGGTGGTGGCAGGGTTGGCAATGGCGGGGGGGGGTATCGGCGGTGCCAGGGGGGGCTAAAATGTGCCCCCTCACCGCGGGCTCTGGACCCGCCTCCCGCCGAAGTCTGGCTATGCCCCTGGGTAGTACCAGTGCAGTTGTGAACCTAGCCTTAAAATGGCAGTCTTAGCCCCCTAGTGGGCCAGGCTACCAAACAAAGGAGCGCTCCTTTATTTGTCAGCATGACCCTATAGTGGTGGTACTATGAAGTTACCGCTAGGGGCCTAAGGCTGTCCTTTTGAGCCTAGAAAGCATTGGGGTAAGAATCCTGCCCCTCCCCCACTACCTGATAAATGTTGGAGGGTGAGACAGGTGGGGTACTTTGGAAAGGTGATTAGGAGGGGGAGTACATTGATGAAGATAGTAGGCCTGAGTTGGAGCCCCTATCTTTGTGTTCCTGCAAAATACTCTGAGCCACAGCAATACAAAAATAAATGTACTGAACAATTTATTAAATTGTGATAGTAAGGTACTGTAGGTTAGTTAATCCCTATGCTAAATTTTTGTGCAGTATAATAGAGCATTTTACTTCAGCGTGGTAGCTATGCCCCTTAAGGAAGCCATTGTATAATACTTGTGCAGTATTTAAATGTGGAAATAATCGTGTTTACACGTGTAAAGGGACTTCACATACAAGGAGCAACACTTGCAGCTTGGAAGGATGTGTGCTGCAGACATAATTTGGGTGGGCCAGCATTTCATGTTCAAAATTCCGAATGTATTCCTTTATAAAATGAACATTTACACTGAATGTGCTGCTAACTACATGTCTATTTCCTGCATCCCTAAACGTATTTTACAGAAGGCTCCATGTTCAATGAGCTTTTTCTAAAATACCTGGGAAAGTGTTCCTGTCCTGACCAGGAGGTCCTAAATCCTACCTAGATGCCTTATGCAAAGTCAGCCTTCACGTGCAAATTTTGTACTCGGTGTGAATACATTTTTTTTTTAACTGTGCTTTGTACCGATAAAAATAATAGTTTCCATGGAAACAAAAGCATCGACAGAAGCAGACCCAGAGTTTCCAAAGCAAGCAATAGGCGGGATGAGGAAATCCAGTGGCAGGTGCTCTTATTAACACATGCAGTTGTATTTGTTTCTTTCCTTTTTTTTTAATTACCAAGCTGATAAAAATATATACATAACTAAACATAATCAAGGGAAATAACTAGATAAAAGATGGCAAAATAGGGCTGATTTTTCAGCAGGACAGTGGCTGCATTAATTTAAGAGCTAGCACCAGTGCTTAAATTTACACATATATTTCATTCTGTTGCTTGTACAGGTAGTGATACTGTTTAAAGATGGAGGGGCAGATTCAAAATACATTCTGTGTGCCTAAAAAAAAAAATAGTCCATTATAAAACATCCTAAAAAAAACTCCAGCTCAGAGCAATTTTTGAACAGGAAAAACAAGGTTTCCTGTACGAAAATACACGAGAACAACTAAAATGAATAGCCATTTTCCAAAATAAACATCCAAATTATGAACGCCAAAAAACTAGGGACAAGGACATCTGTCTGGCAGTATTTGTATGAAAGTGGTCACACAGATGTCCTTGCAGAGCAGAGGGGCAGCCTTGTAGTTAGTACAGTAAACTTTAATCCAGGGCACCTATATTCATATTCCACTGCAATTCTGTCATTTTAAATGGTGAGCCCTCCAGAGACAGGGAAATACCTACTGTATCTGAACGTACACCACCTCAATAGCCCTCAGGCTTGTAGGTGTCTTTAATATTTAGTTACAGTAGGTATATCTCTGGTTCGGGAGGGCTCACAATTTAAAGGTAAACAAAGAGAGTTGAAGTGGGATTTGAACCGGGGTCCACTGGTTTACAGTCTACAGCACTGAACACTAGGCTACCCTTCAGATCAGCTTGCTGCTGTATTCATAATGCCTAATGTTGTCAGCAGTGGCGTACCAAGGGGGGGCGGTGGGGGCGGTCTGCCCCAGGTGCACGCTGCTGGGGGGTGCTGAGTTCGCTGACTTCGCGCGTTCGGTGCAGCTCCCTCTGCCCTGGAACAGGTTACTTCCTGTTCCGGGTCAGAGGGAGCTGCAGCGAATGCGCGAAGTCAGGGAACTCTGAGCAGGCGTGCGCTGCGGCACCCCCCCCCCCCCAGAGGCGTGCACCAGGGGGGGTCCCGTGCTGCATCGGGGGGGGGGGTGCTGCACCCAGGGGGGCGGGGCGCCGCCCCGGGTGTCCGCCCCCCTAGGAACGCCACTGGTTGTCAGAGAGTTTAGTTTCCCTTTTGGGTGTCACTTTCATCCATTTGGATACAGAAAGTGAAAGTGCCTTGGTGCTTTGTAGCTTTTACTATATGAGACGTGGGGTAAGGAATAATATATTGTAGAGGAATATATTCGAGTTATTCCCCAAGTTTTCCACATCATCACTGTGACCCCTGATGCAGGTGCTAGTCACCGAAACACAGCCCGTGTCGGGTCTTTTTGTCAAGGCTCATTCATTAAAGAACTGTGTTCCATTTTTAAAGGCCCGTGGTGCTGTTTTTTTTGTTTGGA
This sequence comes from Microcaecilia unicolor, assembly GCF_901765095.1. Classification (NCBI taxonomy): domain Eukaryota; kingdom Metazoa; phylum Chordata; class Amphibia; order Gymnophiona; family Siphonopidae; genus Microcaecilia; species Microcaecilia unicolor. The sequence goes on from NC_044033.1 coordinate 116,303,021, forward strand.
TTTTAGTTTGTACTTCGTTCCCTCTCTTTTGTTAGCTCCAAGTTGGGTGCCATTTATAGAATAGCGTTTAGCGCTGGAATCCATGCCCAACTTTTAGGCCCAAGGATTTACACCATCTAAACCCTGGTGTAAATCCCCTAATCTAAATTAGGCACAGATCCCATAAATTCTATAATAGTGAACATTTCTTTAGTAAATGCCCCTGATCCTCCCATGCCCCTCTCATGGCCACGCCCCCTTCCAGCTGCATGCTAAAAAATTTACACACACATCTTTATAGAATAGCGCTTAGCAAGATGTGCTCATAAATCCAAATTGTTGCCAATTAATGCCGATAATTGATAGTGCCCAATTATTGGTGCAAATAGGCTCATTGCTCAATTAAATTGCACACGCCCAAATTTTTGCACACAGTTTTAAGTATCATTTATAGAATTCTGTTTAGGTATTCTAATCATGGCTGAATATCACCTCTCTCTGCATAAATTTTAGCCCACTCTCGTCTCATCTCAAACCCATCCTCATCTTATACAATAGTGTTGGAATTTCCTATCATAATTTTGGCCCGCTCTTCTCGGAATATTTTCTGAAAATAAATTGATAGTAAAGGTATACATTCACCAGCTGCAGGTGAACATATAACTTCATCAAATACCAGGCCATCCTCAACACAGAATAAACCCTGAACTTACTAATGTTATCATGGTTGAAACCTACAGGTATTTAACATTGGCTGGAATCCGATCTTTAATTAGCACGGAAAGATCATTTTCCAACAGCCTCACTAACCCTAGTGGCCTTGGAAATCATTATAAAACTTGGTAAGAATTACATGGGGTCCTTTTACTAAGGTGCGCTGAAAAATGGCCTGCGGTAGTGTAGATACATGTTTTGGGCGCTCGTAGGATCATTTTTTAGCATACTTGTAAAAAAATGCCTTTTTTAATTTTTGACGAAAATGGACATGCGGAAAAATGAAAATTGCAAAGCGTCCATTTTGGGTCTGAGACCTTACCGCCAGCCATTGACCTAGTGGTAAAGTCTCATGCGGTAACCAGGCAATAATAGCTTATGCTAAATAAAAAATATTTTGCGGATACGTGCCAAAAATGAAATTACCTCAAGGACCATGCGGTAGCCAGGCAGTAACTCATCTTACCCTAGAAAATCAAGTTACAGCCATTGTAAAGAAGATGTTTTATTCCATGTGGAAGCTTAAGCGTATAAGACCCTACTTCCCGAGGGAAGTATTCCGCAACTTTGATGCAATCATTGGCACTGAGCCACTTGGGCTACTGTAAAGGATTATATGTGGGTTGTAAGGTCCAGCTTCTGAAAAAACTCCAGACTGCCCAGAACACAGCGGCCAGATTGATATTCAACAAAACAAAATATGATAGTGCTACACCTCTTCGACTGAAACTGCACTGGCTCCCTATCATGGCCCGTATTACCTTTAAACTTTGTACTCTGGTCCACAAGATACTCTACGGTGCAGCCCCTGGTTATATGATTGCCCTGATTGATCTTCCAGCCAGTAATAGTATCAGATCATCTCGTAGCTATATGAATCTTCATTATCCTAATTGCATTGGTCTTAAATATAAATCGTTCTACGTGTCCAATTTCACCTACTTAAGTACTAAAATGTGGAATTCATTACCAAAAAGAGTGAAAACGATACATGACCATCTAGAATTCCGGCGAGCTTTAAAGACCTATTTGTTTTGTAAGGCCTACCCTTCTGCATCTGCTTAGCTGCTTCAACCCTGCACTGATTTAAAAGACAATGTTATTTCTTATTTCCTTTGTCATTTATTGTTCCCATCTACCTCTACCTTCCCTTACCCTATTTCTGATTGTATTTGTTTAACATCGACCCAATACGGTGTCTTGTAAGCCACATTGAGCCTGCTAGTGTGTGGAAAAATGGGGGACACAAATACTGCAAATAATAATAATAATAATTGACGCACATTGGGCGTGCGTAGGTGCTTACACGTCTTAGTAAAAGGACCCCACAAAGATTTCATAGGTGTTTGGCTTATTAGATGTCAACATTCACATTATTGCATGGGCCAAAAATCTACAAATGTATCCCTTATTATACATAGGGAATGCATGTCTGTGTGTGGTATCATGGCTGCAGGACCCCCACAGACACAGGAAAAGTACAGTATAAAATCAAAGTTTGTTCATGAGTTTGAATATTTTTTCCTATTGGTTTGGTCGAGGTTCACATATGTACTGTAGTGTTCTGCTTTTGCTTTCTTTTTGCTGTTTGTGTATGTTCTTATAGCTTTTCTCCATATGGTTTTGTTTGTGTCTATTTTGTTTTTGGCCCATGCTCTTTTCAGTATCCTACAGAGTTTCTTCATATGTAGTAGTTTGTCATTAAACCAGAGATGTGGTTGTGTTGTGATTTTTGTTTTTGGTTTGAGTGGTGCTATTTGTTTAGTGTGTTTTCACTTGTTCCATCCCAGTTTCTCATGAAGTGTTTATCCTTGGGTGGTATGTCATTAAGTTAATTTATTGTTGTTGTCCAGAATGTGTGGTTGTCTACTTTTCCTTTGGTTGTGAATGTGTGTTGGGTTCTTGGTTCTCTTTTCTTGCCACTTTCTTTCCATTGTAGTGTGAAAGGGAGCTTGCTGTGGTCTGACCATGGTACCTCTTCACATGTGTGGTTTGTTAATATGTGGTTGTTACTCGTTGAGAATCGGTGGGCTAGTATGTCTAATTGGTGTCCTTTTGTGTGTGATGAGTCAAATTAATTCACACAGCCATCACTTCCATTTTGCCAATATTAAAAAAAATATATATTTAACACCCCTTCCCCCCCCCCCAGTCCTTGCCTTATTTAGTATGGGGGCAACTCTATAAAGTGGTGCCTAGAGGTAGGAACCATTTATCCGCATTAAAGGCACCTTGAAATTCATGGTTAGGTGTCAATGCTAATCTATAAGGTAATGCCTAACTGCAAGGAGAGGGAGTACACTTGCAACCTGATGTTCACATTGAATAATTAATGATAGTGGGGATGGGACGACTTTCCTATGAAGAGAGGCTGAGAAGGCTAGGGCTTTTCAGCTTGGAGAAGAGACGGCTGAGGGGAGATATGATAGAAGTGTATAAAATAATGAGTGGAATGGATCGGGTGGATGTGAAGCGACTGTTCACGCTATCCAAAAATACTAGGACTAGAGGGCATGAGTTGAAGCTACAGTGTGGTAAATTTAAAACGAATCGGAGAAAATTTTTCTTCACCCAACGTGTAATTAGACTCTGGAATTCGTTGCCGGAGAACGTGGTACGGGCGGTTAGCTTGACGGAGTTTAAAAAGGGGTTAGATAGATTCCTAAAGGACAAGTCCATAGACCGCTATTAAATGGACTTGGAAAAATTCCGCATTTTTAGGTATAACTTGTCTGGAATGTTGTTACGTTTGGGGAGCGTGCCAGGTGCCCTTGACCTGGATTGGCCACTGTCGGTGACAGGATGCTGGGCTAGATGGACCTTTGGTCTTTCCCAGTATGGCACTACTTATGTACTTATGTACTTATGTAATACCACAAGGCTGTTGTGAAAGTCATGGCAGACATCTTGATGAGGCAACCACTAGGGGCAGGAGCACATTGGATTTGCTCCTGCCCCCACTGGACCACCAGGGATGTTAGGTAGGCCAGGGGGGAAGAGTCTATCGTGATGGCGGGTTGAAGGTGTTAGGTAGGAGGTATTGCTTGGTTTGAGGGGGGGAGGGGATCAGATAGAGTGGATGTTTCAGGGGAAGAGGTTGGAAGCAGGATGTCCCAGGGGTAAGAGGGAGATCAGAGTGGCTGGGGGAACATTTTGAAAGTTATATGGGTCTTGGATAATATTCATCTGGGACACCCATAATGCTGAATATTGACCGGGACCCATATAAAGTCCAGCAGCCTCTGTGTTACAGTAAGCCCCAAATATTCAGTTCTGGTGCCCACACATAACCCGGTACTGAATATCCAGGGCTAATTTAGACACCAACAGTCAGTGCTGCTGGCTGAATATCATCCAGATAGTTTACGTCACTTGACACACCTAGATGTGCCAATTTATGTCTGCCATTGTCATGTCATAAGAAGACATGCCTACATATGGGTACTAATGCCTACCTTACACTAGAATTCTATAACGGAATCTTGGTGCCAAGATGCCATTATAAAAATGGCACAAAGCGCACAGCATTGAGATGGCTACACTGAGGCACCAGTTTATAGATATGCCTCTTTGTGGCTTCTACATCTCATCCATTTTCTATTCATCTGAATAAAATTTCTATTATTCTGTTGATTTGTACCCATGTGTCCTACCATATAGTAAGGGATCAGCCTTCCACAGCTTCCATTCACATTTGATTTGGCATGAGCTCTTTGGGAAGTAGAAGTAGAGTTAACGTTTTCAATTGCAGTACATATACAACACTTGCATGTGTACAACACTTAAGAGCTGTTACCTGTGTGCAAATATTTGAAGGTAAAATGCATTTCAGACTGATTTGTTTTAAAGTCTTGGATGCATTCACATTTTATCAATTTGGAGAACACTTTTGGCAGATTTCCTGGGCATGTGTTAGAGGAGGGAAGAGAAAAGTGCTTGGGTTTTCGGCTTGACTACACAGTGTGCTGCGGTGACAAAGAAAGCAAATAGAACGTTAGATACTATTAGGAAAGGAATGGAAAACAAAAAGGAGGATGTTTAATGCCTTTGTATCGCTCCATAGTGCGACCGCACCTCGAATATTATGTTCAATTCTGGTCACCGCATCAGAAAAAAGATATAGTGGAATTAGAAAAGGTGCAGAGAAGGGCGATGAAAGTGATAAAGGGGATGGGACGACTTCCCTATGAGGAAAGGCTAATGCATCTAGGGCTGTTGAGCTTGGAGAAAAGACAGCTCAGGGAAGATATGATAAAGGTCTATAAAATAATGAGTGGAGTGGAACGGGTAGACGTGAAGCATCTGTTTACTCCTTCCAAAAATACTAGGACTAGGGGGCATGCGATGACGCTACAAAGTAGTAAATTTAAAACGAATCATAGAAAATGTTTCTTCACTCAATGTGTAATTAAACTCTGGAATTCATTGCCACAGAATGTGGTAAAGGCAGTTAGCTTAGCGGGGTTTAAAAAAGGTTGGACGGCTTCCTAAAGGAAAAGTCCATAGACCATTATTAAAATGGACTTGGGGAAAATCCACTGCTTATTTCTGGGATAAGCAGCATAAAATGCTTTGTACTTTCTTGGGGATCTTGCCAGGTATTTGTGACCTGGAATGGGCACTGTTGGAAACAGGATGCTAGGCTTGATGGACCCTTGGTCTATTCCAGTATGGCAATACCTATGTACTTATGTAAATATTTTCACAGACAACATCTGATTGCTTCCCATCAATTGGAGTCAATAAGCAGCTTGTGGAGGTAAATGTTATCACTGTCAGTTTAAGCGCATGCACACACTCAGTTAAGATGATACTGTTGCCTGTCTTCATCTAAAATTCTTTCCTCTTTGTCATTTGGCAGTTAGGATGCAAGTCAAGTATAGACAATGTTTTGGAAAATCATTCAGCTTTAGAATGGAGGCTTTAGGTGTTTCTGATGCACCATATTTGTAAACTGCATTGGGATTCTGTTTCATGAAAATCATTATGTAAATTCAAAGTAATATCACCATCATTACCTTCCATGCAGTCAGTTCTTTTCAACTGTAGGAAAAATAGTCAGTGCTGAATAGGGATGGAAAAATCCTATGCATCTAGTCAACCAAAATATAATTACCAATGCCCACTGACAGGCTACACAGCTAGAGAATGTGGCAGGCCCTGGTACCATGCAGCCTGGTTGCCGGCGGGGGGGGGGGGGGGGGGGGGGGGTGCCACTGCTGCCCAAGGTAGCCCTTGGCTGCCTAGGGATGGAAGTGTCACTATGAGCTGAGGCAGTACCTGTCACTAGGCCTCATAGGAAGTGATATGCTACCACAGCAAAAGATAGGATCTGCAGTCCATGTTGTTTGGGAGGCAAAAGTAGGCAATGACTTGAGAAACAAAGGAAGAAAAAAATGTGAGAGTCTAGAAGGTGGCAGCAGGATCCATCCTATTGGATCAATACTAGTGCTGCTTCCTGCCATACAGAGAAACATGGGTCACTTTCATGAAAATGCAGCATTCATGATTCATTGATGATATCTCTTGATGCTATTTGTAATGTATATGCTGTAATTCCTAGAAATGGTTAGCTCTTCTTATTTTAATCCACACTGAACCACCTGAGGCTAGATGTGGCATATGAGAATCTATATTGTATTGTATTTCCAACTTCAGTAGGAAGTAAGTCATTATCATCACACAGTGGTGAAATCTATAGCACCTGGATTTAGGGCCCATGGTGGCAGTGCTCAAGAAAGAGCCCTAGTACACGGCCCTCTGCTAAGCAGTATCACTGCCATGACTATTTGGGACAGAATAGTAAATAGGAGAAAAATCTTTAGGTAACTGTTAATGGGGTCTCATGATCCATCCTAGATCCCAGCCCTAGCTCCAATCGAGCTGGATGCCCAAATGAGAAGGAAGAAACTGCCAGGTCAATAAAAGTAGAATGGAGACCTCGAAGGACGTCAAAGGACATAAGTGGCTGTCCTTCTTAGAATTACAAATAAGAGAGTACTCAGTAGATGTTTGATTTTATGGTGAGTTTAGAATTTTATTGTTAAATAATGAGGTTATGACAGAAAATGATTATTAGCTTATTAAAAATAATTAAATGAGGAATTAGCATATTGCCAGATATGATTGAGAAAGCGAGACCACTGTTAGGTGGATATTCAGTAGAATTGCTGAGGATCCTGAAGGGTAAAGATAGTATCAGCATGAATTATTTCTTTATTATACAGCAAGTTATACAGCAGAGGAACAAAATTATCTTATTGCAAATTACCATTCTTGTCGAATAGCATACTATTAACTTGTGCAGTGTTGAACCTGTGGCACAGCAGTTCCTTAAGAGGGCGATTTTCATACTCCTCATGAAGTTTGTATTGCAGGCCCACAAGTTTTTTGTACTTTCAGCACTGTGAGTTCATCTTTGGAGAATGTGTACATATGTTTGTGTGAATTTGCGCTGTTAGGGCTATAGGGGTGTTATCACAAAATCAAAAAAGGACTACAGTGAAAACAATTACACTAACCCAAACGAGTTCACTTAGGGGTCCGTTTACTAAGGTGTGCTGAAACATGGCTTGCGGTAGTGTAGGCTCGAGTTTGGGGTGCATGCAGAATCATTTTTCAGCGCACCCATAAAAAAAGGCCTTTTAAAAAATTTTGCCAAAAATGGACGTGCGGCATAATGAAAATTGCCACGCGTCCATTTTGGGTTTGAGACCTTACCGCCAGCCATTGACCTAGCGGTAAAGTCTCATGCGGTAACCGGACGGTAATGATCTACACGCGCTAAATGCCACTTGGTGCATGTAGCTGACGAATGCCAGAAAATAAAAAATATTTTTCGGAAACGCATAGCGGACGTTCGCCAAAAATGAACTTATTGCAAGGGCCACGGGTAGCTGGGCGGTAACTCAGAATTGGCGTGCATTGGCACTTAAGTGGCTTAGTAAAAGGGCCCCTTTATATCCTTTACATATATATATATATAATGCTACTAAATCATAATGAAAGTGGTTAGCCTATCAATCAGCTGTACAATGCCTTGCGTGAATTCCTTCAAAAGGGCAGTAAATAAATCGTAATAAATAAATTGGTCACAAAAAATTCCACATCAACTAACAGATGTGCCATTTTGCTGCCTGGGAACCACTCTAATACTACAGTATGACCTTTGGGGGAGGAGGGGGAGATTGCACTTGGGGGTGGGCAGGGCTATGGCCAAGGGGGACAGATTTTAAAGATGGGAGATGAGGGGCAGATTGGAGCTTCTTCTTCTGTTGAGGGCAGAGATCTGAGCTCTTTCTTGTGTCAGGGGGTGGGAGGAAAGAGATCAGAGCTACTTCTTCTGTCCTGGGGGTAGGAGAGAGGGGATCAGGGCTACTTTTTGTGCTGGGGTGGGAGGGAGGGGATGTGAGCTCTTTCTTGTGTCCGAGATGGGATGGAGGGGATCAGGGTTTCTCATGTGTTGGGAAGGCAGAGCAGGCCGGAGCACCACAGCAGACCTTGGTTTCACAGCAGCTGCATTACCGGACTGCCAGTAGCATGGCTGCACTTACCGACTCCTTTTGAAGTGGCATTAAGTTCGGCTGTACTATCCGCAGTTGTGACAGCTAGTACTCAGTAACAATCCATGCGCTAGCTGTCATAGCCAGCCACACCTCCTCCCATCTCTGCCACACCCAGACCTAATCCACTCCCATGTTAGGCAGCAAGCACAGTGTTTATATCACAAAGGCCCCTGTTTTAATACTGCAAAAAATAACGAAAAGCCCCTTAATGTGGTTCTGTGCTAGCAGTTAGTAAATTTAGTTGCAAGAACAGGTACTACGTGTATTCTATAACCCATGCCTAAATTTAGGTGAGGTTTATAGAATAGCGCAAAGCATGTTTTATTTTGCACTGGTTTTTTAGGCGCCATATCTAGCATTCCCCCTTACCCCCGGATTCTAGATAGCACACATAGAGATCTATGCCAAAATCTAGGTGTATTTTATTACAATGCACTTAATTGGCTTAACAAGATTATCAGCATTGATAACAGCATTCAACAAGCAATAATGAGCACTAATTGTCAATAATTAGAATTTACGTACACAACTCGCTAAAAGTAATCTGTAATAAACCGCCTAAATTCTAATGCATGTAGTTCAAAAGGGGTATGGCTATGGGCAGAGAAATGGGCATTTTTGGGGGCATTCCAAAATTTACATTCACAGTAATAAATATGGCCCAGTGCACGTAAATGGAAAACAAATGGAGCAGATCGTAGGCAAACAAAACAAGATTTATTAATATAACCCAATTACAGTATATGTATACAGGCACAAAAACAGCCCGACACAGGCCGTGTTTCGCCCAGCAGGGCTGCTTCAGGGGCTACAAAAGAAATAATACAATGAATAAAAAAATACAATGAATAAAAAAACAACATATATATGATTTGTTATATACATGTACGTCTTATTTTATTGTATCATCATATACATTATATTACATTTGTTTTTAAATTTATTTTTATTTATGGCTTCAGTCCAGGAAAGTTGTGTTTGTATTATTTAATTATATACATGTTGTTAATTTAATTTATGTTATGCTATATATATATATTTTTGGTGGGATATTGGTGTTTCGTATATTTTCATATTTTCATATATTTATATTTACATTTATATATATATAGATATATTTATATTTATATATATGTGCATTAACTTACATATATATATGTTTTTGTATATCAATTAGACATATTTATTTATTTATAATTGTCTTTTGATTATATTAATTTTAACAAGACGTACATGTATACAACAAACCATATATATGTTGTTTTTTTATTCATTGTATTTTTTTATTCATTGTATTATTTCTTTTGTAGCCCCTGAAGCAGCCCTGTTGGGCGAAACACGGCCTGTGTCGGGCTGTTTTTGTGCGTGTATACATATACTGTAATTGGGTTATATTAATAAATCTTGTTTTGTTTGCCTACGATCTGCTCCATTTGTTTTCCATCTTGGAGATCGCAGACCGTCTGCCTCTGTGCTTTCTTGGACCAGTGCACGTAAATCAACACACAGGGATTTAGGTCATATTTTCATTGTCTTAAATGGACGCACATTATTTTAGGCACTAGGATTTGTGCCTAAGCGTATTCTGTATACCGCGCCTAAATCTAGGCACCACTTATAGAATATGCTTAGGTGGTAATTACAACACAGATTTTTTGGGTGCCATATATAGAATCTGGCCCTTAATGCAGTTTATTAGAAGGGCCACATTTGCTTGTTTTGGCACCTAGAAAAAAAATGCATGCAAAAGCAATATATATATATATATATATATATATATATATATATATATATAATAAAAATATGCACCTAAAACATTTTTATTAAAAAAAACTGAAAAAACTCTGAAAATCTGAAAATGAACTAAAATGTTTTGCCTGTGCGCATCCCTACCGGGCAACGTGTTAAGATAAAATAGTTATCGGCTGTTGCCTTTTCATTCTACTGGCTTACATATATTTTACAGAAAATGGATGGTGGTTATAAGGCAAGGAGTAGATTGACTGGGTTATTTATATCTTTGCAGAAGCTGCAGAGAAATGTCTAGTAATTTGCTACATTCATCTGGTTTTACACGTTGCACAACTTAATATGCCAGCGCCTTAGGTGACTTGCTTAAGTCAAGCACAGCAGATCAATACATTTACGTTCATGTGAAGGCATGTGATTGAAGAGAACTGACAAGATTACAAATGGGCGTTTGCATTTGGGGTTAGTGACTTTTCCTGCCTGTGCATTTTTGGCAACTTTGCAGGGAGAAAGAAGGAAAGAAATGGCCTTGACACATTAAATAGAGAAAACTAAATGCATTTTTTATAAGATAGGGCAATAGTTGATGAGCAAAAAAAAAAGCAGGTGTTTTGAAAAACTATGGGGCCCTTTTACTAAGGTGTGTAGGCGCCTGCACGCATCAAATTAGAACTACCACCTGACCATCACGTGCCCCGGGCAGTAATTCTAATTTTTACACATGTCCGATACACGTGGCAGAAAATATATTTTATTTTCTACCGTCTGGCTCTAACCGGGCAGTAATCAGCAGTGTACATGCGCTGACTATTACCACCCAATCAACGCATGAAACCTTACCGTTAAGTCAATGGGTGGTGGTAAGGTCTCAGGCCCAAAATGGGATGCAAGACAATTTTTATTTTGCCGCACATCCATTTTTGGCCAAAGAGAAAAAGGCTTTTTTGTAGGTGTGCTGAAAAATGGACCTGCGCGCCTCCAATACACGCGCCTACACCAGTGCAGGCCATTTTTTGGCGTGCCTTAGTAAAAGAGCCCCTCTGTGCACTATTACAGAATATACCTGATCTCCACCTAAGTTAGGCGCAGGTATTTAGGCCTGGTTTTCTGTGACCTAAATGGGTGCACCTACATTTTAGTCGCAAGAATGGCACATGCACGTATTCTATAAACCTTGCCTAACTTTAGGCGTAGGTTATAGAATAGTGGTTTTTCATGTCAATTTTTAAGGTGCTATTTATAGAACTTGGCCTTAACTGATTAGCATAGCTACGCCCACTTTCTGTACCCAAATATGCCCCTACACTAAAAAAGTAATATTATTTTTTTTTAATGAATGTAGCATGCTCACATGTAAAACTTACTGCAGGATGCCTGAGTGCCCACACGGTAAGTCATTTTAAAGTTCAGTAAGCATGCATTACTGCATTCTGCGGTTTACTAAAAGGGCCACTAGATCTTTATCATTTTTATTATTTCACACCTACAGAACTAGAGATCCTTGTTTAATTTTCCTTCAACAAAAGGTGTCCTTCTTAAAAAAAATAGTTATTTTCCTTATTGGAATTATTTAGTTCTTGAGGCTAAATCAGAAATCTCATACGTTGTTTTCCAGAAAAAAAAATTAAGACGTCTTTTTTGAAAAAAATTAAAACAATAATATCTCCGGTTAATGGCTTTTTGGGTAGGTGTATTTTATTTTATACATATATTTTTATAATGATCATAATCCATTTTGGATATTTTGTATAGTGCTTAGGAAAGTTAATATAAATGCCTGCATTAGATTAGATTAGCTCCCACCCCTTTATCATTTTGGTTGCCCTTCTCTTTACAATTGAAGCAGTGCTTTTGCAGATTTTTGTGAAAACCTTGAAAAAAACTAGGCTGTTTTGCAGCCTTCAAGGACCAGATCTGGGGATATCCTGCCACAAACTGATGCTATTAGTTGCTTCTCATCTTGTCTCACCCTGTCTCTTCTTCATTGTGCCCTTCATTTCTCTCCCAAGAGATTCTAGTGGCTGAAAAAATTACCATGTTGAAGAATAAAGTTCTATATTATTTATTTATGACATTTATACCCCACAATTTTCCATACAATTTTGAGATCAATGTGGCTAACAAGCTAAAAAGAAGTCACTACAAAATATGAAACAAAATACATAAACCCACACATATCAATAAGGAATGGTAAATATATAAAGAATATCCAGCTAATCCTACACCTTAAAATATGTCTTACCTAACTGTTTATCTGACTGTTGCTCAGCTTTTCCTCTAAGTTGCTGATGTCTTTTTTTTTCTTTAAATATCTTTTGGTTCGTAGCCAAAATACTTTAAAAAAAATCTTCCATGTGATGGTTAATCACCTAGAAAATTTGCTGCTGTATTTGAACTGCAGAGTATCCTGCTTGTCTTAAAGTGCACTGTGCGTTTTGGTAAATATTAGGGGTGTGCTTTTATTTCATTTTCTGTCATTTCTAGGAATGTTCATTTTTGTCCAGTCTGTTGTCATGGCAGCAACAAAATGGAAGAAACACACAAAAAATGAACATTCCCAGAAATGACACAGGAAACAATTCAAAAAATTTCTGGCAGCACACCCCCACAAAAGAGTGTGCTATTTTGAGACAGTGTGCATTATTGACAGCACATGAAAAACACAAAGGGCCTCTTTTACCAAACAGCAGTAAAAGAGACCCTGCGGTGGCGTCGGCATGCAAGTTTGCCACAAACTGAGGTCCCCTTTTACTGCCGCAGGTAAAAGGCTTTTTTAAAAAAGTAAGGAAATAGCCATGTTAAACACTTGCCGCATGGCCATTTCCTGGGGGAGCCCTTACCTCCTCCTATTTAGGAGGCGTTAGGGGCTCCGACGGTAGCCTAACAGTAACCGGGCAGAACATGGCGCTGCCTAATTACTGACAGTCATGCCCCCGGCACTGGAATTGGCAGGAGGTGGGAGTCAGAAGTACCGCATGGCTCTCCCAGGAGCCAGCAATAGGGCAAAATTGCCACGTGCCGTGCCGACTCTACCGCTACCGCAAAAGGGCCCCCAAATTTTGTGTTCTTTCTTTTTGCTCTTGTTTGCAACTACATGAAAGGATATGGCCTATAAATGGTTTAGCATCCCTCATTACCTGTAATATAACATGTCTCTCCAGTTGATCTTACTCAGGGTGACTGAGTTTATTTAAAAACAAAACATTGTTCTTGCTGTTGAACTTCAGGTTTATAAAGCTCAGAGTAATATCTGAAAACTACTGCATAATTATCTCTCTATATAAAATGCACCTCCAACGTTCTAATGAAGCCTCACTTACCCAACATTCTAAAAGTGAAGGGGGTGAGATCGCTTTGTGTCTGCCCCGCCCACGCGTCAAACGTGATGACGTCGAGGGCGGAGCAATGACACTCAACCAATCGCATCGCTCCGCCCTCAACGTCATGCTCCTCCAACGTTCGAATAAGACAACTCCTGATGTCACTGTCCAGCAGGGAGGCGACTACCAGGGAGGCAGGAAGCGCGCGACCACAATAACAAAGACGTTGCTCTCGCCACTACAGCACTCGAGATTCAGCCCCTCAAACAGCTGACACTGAAGCGAAAGGGAAGGCACTCTGAAGCACCGTCCGTCAATGCTCCCCTTCACTTTTGCTGGCGCAGCAGCAGGTAAAAACTTTAAGAAACAGCCACCACTAAATAATAAAACGAGTTTTAGAGGGTTTTCCTTTCAAATGCTGCCCAGCTACTATATTTATTGGCAGTCCTTCCTCTCCATTTCCCCAAAGCTCACAATAACTTCAACGATCATAATTACATAATCCCAATTAAGAAAAAGGAGCGGCCTCCATTAGCTTTACTGAAGTCTTCAGGTAAAGACACTGTTGGGCATATTTTCAAAGCACTTTGGGAGGCTAAGTTCCATAGGTTTCTATGGAACTTTGGGAGGCTAAGTGCTTTGAAAATGAGCCTGTGTGTGTTTCAAAACTGAGAGTACTTATGTAAATAAAGATATCATCACCTCTAATTTAATTTTAACTAGAAGATTTCCTTCTCTGCCTGCACGCGGGGAATGGGAAACAGTGACTAACCAAACTGGCTTCAGCTTTATGACATCGGCTACTGGTGAATTCAACACCCTTGCTTAAACTTCCTTGCTGGCTCCTTCCATCCCCACCATACCGGCTGTAAGATTCATAAGATTGGTTGAAGGAACCAGACTCAGACAGAGAGGTGGGGAAGTAGGTCATGAGATCAGAGTCACTGAAAGTCAGCTGATCATAGGCAACCAGGAAGTGAAGCTGCAGGTATACAGCAGTCCAGCATTGCAGGGTAGACTGAAATTAATAAATCTGTTTGAGGTTTAATTTCTGTCACTGCAGAATGTTAGAATTATTTAATAGGTAAAAATATTGGCATACATTTTTTTAAACCTGCGTCAGACGATGGTCCAGTTATCCTATCAATAGGTAATTATCACACTGCTTTCTCACACACAGACACACACTGTGTCTCTGTCAGACACACAAACACTCTCTTTTCCAGTCTCAAACACACACACACACACTCTGTCTCTCACAAACACACAGACTGTTTCTCTCACACACACACACAGACACTGTCTCTGTGTCACACACACACAGAATGTGACTCACACACACAAACAATGTGTCACACACTCTCTCTTTCTCTCACTATGTCACACAAAAGCAGGAAACAATAGAATAGAAAAAAAACACAAACAGTGACATTATTATAATTCAGGAAAATTACATGGCAGGGAGCCCGTGAGCCGGAAAGAGACATCAATCAAGACTGAGAGGCAAAGGACAACGGGGTGCAACACAACAGAAAAAAAAATACAACACACAGAGAGTGAACTCTGTATCACACTCTCTCTCTCTCTTTCTTTCACACACAGACCAGTCTGCCTATCACACTCTATCTCTCTGTCACACACACACACACACACACACACACACACACACACACACACACACACACACACAGTCTCTCTGTCTGTCTGTCTGTCTCTCTCACACACACACACACACACACACAGACATTCTGTCTCTAACACACTCTCTCACACAAACACACACACACTCTGTCTCTGCCTCTCTCATTCTCTCTCTGACACACACACTCCATCTCTCACACACAAACTCTCTCTCAAACATACACACTCTGAGGAAAACCTTGCTAGCGCCTGTTTCATTTCTGTCAGAAACGGGCCTTTTTTACTAGTTCATTCATAATAATGAATCCTCAATACAAATTTGAAGAGTCAATATTCAAAGCAATTTAACTGGGTAGTTGAGGCTCTTAACCAGATGGTGCCAATGAATATCAGTACCAGCTCTGGGGTCCTTTTGCAAAGGTGGGGAAAAAGTGGTTTTAGCGTGCCCTCACATGATTCTTTCCCACGTGCTAAGACCATTTCTATCTACAGTCGGAAAATGGCTGATTTCCAATTTCCAGCTTTAATGGCCACGTGCTAGCATGTGGCCATGAAAAAAGATTAGCATGTAAATCCTTATCACCAACTATTTTGTAGGCGATAGGAGCTTACACACTACTCAGTTAGCGTGTGGGAACTGCAGATGCACTGATAAGCTTAGAAACACTCACTCTCCACCCCAGACACACCCCTCTGCAAAAAATATTTTTTTAGCGTGTGGTGTGCGTGTACAGAGTGCACAATTACTGTGGGACATCTCAGCGCATCCCACTGTAAGCCCTTTCAAGTTGCGGTAAGTGTGTGTTAGCGGTTACTGCAGCTTAATTAATGTACCACTACTTAAGCTGAAACTAGATATTCAGTAGGTGGTCTGGGATGGAATGAGGACGGGATCAGCAGTTAACCGATTGAAGGGTTCTTTTACTAAAATGTTGCCACGTAGCAATCCGGTGGCAGTTCTGCCTCAAGCGTGCACCATTTCCGGCACTACGGAAAATAATTCTGTAATTTCTAGCATGGCGATAACCTGTTGATAACCAGGCAGTTACCATTGAGTTACTGCGGGAGCCCTTACTGCTAAATGAATGGGTGGCGATAAGTGCAGCCCCTCCTTACCGCTCTACCCTCATCTCCCCTTACGTTCCTACCCGTAACCTCCGCTCTCAAGACAAATCCCTCCTTTCAGTACCCTTCTCCACCACCGCCAACTCCAAGCTCCGCCCGTTCTGCCTCGCCTCACCCCATGCCTGGAATAAACTCCCTGAGCCCATACGCCAGGCCCCCTCCCTACCCATCTTCAAAGCCTTGCTCAAAGCCCACCTCTTCAATGCCGCCTTCGGCACCTAACCACCATGCCTCTATTCAGGAAATCTAGACTGCTCCAACTTGACATTTCGCCCATTAGATTGTAAGCTCTTTTGAGCAGGGACTGTCCTTTTTGTTAAACTGTACAGCACTGTGTAACCCTAGTAGCGCTCTAGAAATGTTAAGTAGTAGTAGTAGTAGTAGTAAGTGTTCCCCTCCTCTCCCCGCACGTTAAAAATAATCTTACCGCATAGCCATGTCTTTTTCAGGGGCTTTTTACCCGCTGCAGTAAAAAGGGCCCTGGTGCATGGCAAAAAATGGCCCATAACGCTACCGCAGAGCCCATTTTACCGCAGCTTGGTAAAAGGACCCCTGAGTCCTGATATTCTGCCATTAACTGGTTAAGTTAGCCGGCACACCTTACACTCAAATATTTTATGCTGGTGTCCAGACATGGCCTGGAATTGAATATATCTAGGTATAATTTTGGCAGTGACAGTCAGCGATTAAAGAAATGCTGACTGCCACCATCTGAATATTAACCCTGTAAATTCTCTTTCTCTTGTTTTTGAGGTAATTGCTAGAGCCTGCCAAAATTACTGTCACCAGTGTAATATTTTGAATGTATACTAAACACTGAGTAAGCTGTCTATTTGACTATAAATAGAGCACTGTGTAGACTGCTGTTATTATTTGGTTATTGGACATGCTTTTCCTTTTTTATTCTGTGCCACCTTAGATGATCATTGACTGGGAAGTAAGTATAAACATTTTAGAAAAAATGATTGAAAATAAGGTTATCATTTGACCAACTATAACATTTCTCTAATCTAATAATTTTAGTCATCTCCATTTATAAAGACCTATGTCAGGGGTGCAGTGCTACAAACAGGCCAGGTTTTCAGGATATCCCTAATTAATATGTATATAATATACTACCACATCTATAAGTATTTCAAAATCTTTATTACATACTTCAAAATATGTATTAAAATACTATGAAAATATAAAATCCTGTTCTTATAGTGCTGCTTGCCATACAACCTAATCACTTATCACCACCATCATGTAAGTTATAACAGATGCTCCCTGCAACCCAACTGCTTAACAGGATTGATAGAAATCTTCATGAAAAATACTATACTTATCTCAACTGTCCTACAACAGGTCATTCAAAAAAAGTCCACGTTGCTCCACACCGCACTGACCCAGTGCAGTGATTATACATCCGGAACTTGCTCCATGATTCGTATATTGATCTGTTGAGTCAGCTTGCAAGGATGAGACAATCCACAAAGTATCATATGCAGTAGGGTGCCACAGCATTAAATGTCACCATAACACAAGAACATAAATGCTGGAACTTGAAAACCCATCTCCAAAGATTACCAAACTCATTACGGCCCCTGTTTCACTCCATAAGGCGTCATCAGGGCTTGGATATCTTATTTAACTATGTAGACAAGTGGGCAGTACAACGACTCCATTCCAGGCTCAAACACAACACCGCAGGTCTGCCAAAAGACACCTGCACATGCTTTTCTGAATCTTTGAAGTAACACTGGTTGTCCTTGGAAAGCCATTGTCGACTTCCCACTGTCTTTGTATCTTTGTGCTTCTTGTGGGTTTCCAGTGTTCCTCCACTTCGGTGGTCTTCCTTTTCCCTTCTACACGTTGGCATGTCAATGCTGACTTATGCTAGTATTCTGTTACAGAATCTAGGTGCCCAAGTGCTGTTACAGAACTAGTACTTGTAGAAATATGCTAGCCCTTGCTCTCAGTAATACAGGCAAATGGCTCAGGCTAAGAGCTAGGCCTTTAAGAATCAGAGATCACCTTTGACACAGTTACATTTCACTGTGGCAAGTGCTGAAATGAGGTAATTGAGAGCTGGCAAGGGAGGGAGCATTTGCTCTTGTCAACAATACTGGGACTGGCACCTGTGAGAGGTCATGAGATAGATGATCTGACTAGAATGAGAGATAGTAGAGGGTCAGATGCAAGTAGGATGAGAATATCCAAAGGGAGGGGGGAGCTGAGGAGGGCAAAATGACCTGTGAAGTCATCTCACAGATGCGCTCTGAACATATTTTGTTTATACTTAGAGCTTGAGAACCTGTGAAATCATTTTGATCAACTGATAAGGGCCAAGAGCTCTGGTGAGAAAGCTGGGGTCCATTGAAATGAATAGGGTCAAAATGGTAGAAAAAGGGGAGTCTGAAGAGTATTAGATCAGAAGACTTCAGAAGATTCCAGAGGGCTGTAGCCGTGTCGTAAAGTGCTGTTCCATCATGTAAATGCCTGATCGTTTTGCGTTTTGGCACCCTTTATAGAATTTCCTTCTAAACCCTAGATTCTATAGGGCCGATACTGAGACCACAGGAGGGAGTCTGGTTAACTCGCAGTTGGCGGTGAACCTGGAAATTCAAAGTCAGGGCTGTATACAGTGACTGGCATTGAATTTTCTGGGGGGGGGGGGTTGGCCGCTAAAAACATAGCCAGTTAAGCCAATATTCATTGGCTGACTGACTAAGTTACAGCAGCCAAAGATAGACCTGCTATTTACGTGGGTCTATCTGGCCGGTAAATTTAGCTGGTCAGCTATAGAATATTGATGCTGTCTATGTTGCACAACATAAGCAATGACCGGGCTAGCCACTAAGCAATAATATTCAGCCAAGACAACTGGCTATCTCGTGCTGAATATTAGAACTTAGCCGGCTTTAGGCTATTTAACTGGCCAGGAGCCACTCCTGGACAATTAAATAGTTTTAAATATCAGCTATATGCTGCCAAATTTTCAGACTGGATTCAAGATGTACATGCAAACAAATTGGTTAATGAACTGTTCAGTATCAAATAATTGATGTTAACAATCAATTATTGAAGTTAATTGGCAGCAATTTGGTCTTGGGTGCGCATCTGGGATCCACTCTGAAAATACTGGGTGCCTAATCTCCTTAACATGCAACTCAACAAGGGGCATTGCCAGGGGAGGGGCATGGGCAGGTCAGGGGTGCTCTGCATCGTTGCCTGCAGTGTTACTGAATAGCCCCATTTACGCACCGAAATGCAATGAGTTGGGCACCGGCATTTACACCAGGTTTCAGCTTCCATAAATACTGGCGCTCAACTTTGGGAATGGAAACCAGCTCTAAGCACCTTTCTATAATATGTGTTCGTCCTAGACCATCCTTCATAGAACAGTGTTTGTTGTGCCCCATGTTGTTTATGTGAATATGTTAAGCATTGTCTGTAACAGATTACTGTGCCTGTATCTACTGTATAAAATGAAGAAGACTACAAATCCCTGTAATCCTGTAGTCCCTTAGTCTTTGATCTGTTTCTTTCTACTGTATTCGATTAATAATCAACTGTGTACTGATGTTTATATTTTAACCCTGTAAGCCACAATGAACCAAACCAGTTTGGATAATTGTGGGATATAAATTCTGTTACAAATAAATAAATAAATAGGCTCTTTCACAGCACATGTCCCAGATCCCTATCAGGGGCATTTTCGAAAGAGAAGGGTGCCCATCTTCCGACACAAATCGGGAGATGGGCGTCCTTCTCTCAGGGTCGCCCAAATCGGCATAATCGAAAGCCGATTTTGGGCGCCCTCAACTGCAGTCCATCGCGGGGATGACCAAAGTTCACGGGGGCGTGTCGAAGGTGTAGAGAAGGCAGGACTGGGGCATGCTTAAGAGATTGGTGTCCTTGGCCAATAATGGAAAAAAGAAGGCGTCCCTGATGAGCATTTGGTGAACTTGGTCCAATTTCTTTCACGACCAAGCCTCAAAAAGGTGCCCAAACTGATCAGATGGCCACCGGAGGGAATTGGGGATGACCTCCCCTTACTCCCCCAGTGGTCACCAACCCCCTCCCACCCTAAAAAATAATGTTTAAAAATTTTTTTTGCTAGCCTCTATGCCAGCCTCAAATGTCATACCCAGCCTCCTGACAGCGGTATGCAGGTCCCTGGAGCAGTTTTAGTGGGTGCAGTGCACTTCAGGCAGGCGGATCCAGGCCCATCCACCCCCCAACTGTTACACTTGTGCTGGTAAATGTGAGCCCTTCAAAACCCACCCGAAACCCACTGTACCCACATGTAGGTGCCCCCCTTCATCCCTTAGGGCTATGGTGGTGATGTACAGTTGTGGGGAGTGTTTTTTTGGGGGGGGATTGGGGGGCTCAGCACCGAAGGTTAGGGAGCTATGCACCTTGGAACAATTTGTGAAGTCCACTGCAGTGCCCCCTAGGATGCCCGGTTGGTGTCCTGGCATGTGTGGGGGACCAGTGCACTATTAATGCTGGCTCCTTCCACAACCAAGTGGCATGGATTTGGTCATTTTTGAGATGGGCGTCCTCAGTTTCCATTATCGCCGAAAACCGGGGATGACCATCTCTAAGGTTGACCATCTCAACGTTTAGGTCGCCCATCTCTAAAGTCGACCTAAATGTTGAGATTTGGGCGTCCCCGACTGTATTATCAAAATGAAAGATGGATGCCCATCTTGTTTTGATAATAGTGGTTTCCCCACCCCTTCATGGGGCCGTCCTGTTGGGATGCCCTCAGGAAAACGTGGGCGCCCCGTTCAATTATGCCCTCCACGTCTTGTGGGACTCTCTATTGGCTTGCTTGATTCGATTAGTAGCCCCCCCCCCCTTCTTCCCTCTCCATCAGATCTGTTAGGCTGTCTGTAGCATGCTCCTTTTATGATCTGTAATGAAAATGAATTACTGAAAGAGATATTCCCATCCCCACCAGTGCTGGCCTTCCGACAACCACCAAATTTAAAACACAAGCTGATCAGAAGTAAACTTCCAACACAGACGGAAAAAGAAAAGGGCACGTTTCCCTGTAACACAGCCAGCTGCAAACTATGCCAAAACATTTCACAAGACCCCACAGTCATTCACAAAGGAAAAATATTCAACATAAAGGACTATTTTACATGCTCATCTTCCAATGTGGAATATATCATTCAGTGTAAAAAATGTAACGAAGGATGCTATATTGGAGAAACAGGCCAGATGCTTAAGACAAGATTCAATCTGCACAGACATCACATGAAAATAGCCGGTGCCAGTCAAGCCCCCACCCCTGTGGGCCAACACTTCACAAGACCAGAACACTGCACCAGTGATTTCACAGTAAGAATACTGAAAGGTAATTTTAAAACAATACAGGAACGTAAGACCTTTGAAATAAGAATGATTGAATATTTTGACACCCAACAAACAGGACTTAATAAGGATCTGGGTTTTCTAACCCATTATAAACCATAAAGCTGTATTTCTCTGTTTATTTCTCTGTTTATTACCCTCCTCTCACCTACCAACACCCATTATGTTAGAATATCAATGAAATGCTTTGATGGCTCCATGCATACCCCCACCCTCCCACTCTGTCAGACTGTCAAAGTAATGCTTTGATGTTTCTCTTATATATACTATCTGCTAACACATTTGCTTATTTCCCATCTGACGAAGAAGGGCAACCTTCGAAAGCTAATCAAGTAATGTATTAAGTTATGTCCAATAAAAAAGGTATCACTTATTTTCTTTTCCATGTTTTATTTTGTTTGATTTCTATTGATAACCTTAAGAGTGGACTAACACGGCTACCACACCTCTCTACTTTTTTGTACAAAAACTGCAAGTTTAAAGAAAATTAAATAGAAATAAGCAAGGATGGAAGATTTTGGAAGACATTCAGCACACTAAAAATCTTATTGTGTTTTAGGCAGCTGCACTGAGTTTTTATGCCACGTCATTTCAATGCAGCAGCATATGCTAGCTGAGGGCCTGCTATATTTTTAGGATTCACAGTCTGCTTTACATAATTTAAACTCAAGTTAAACAAAATTAGATTCTAAAAATTATCATCAAGCAGTTTAGCTATTTTTACCATGATTTCTGTTGATCTTTTTTATCCATTGTGATGATGGGTAGATTCTATGACCTATCTAAAGCTACGATTCTCAGCCTATTCCTATATAGAGATGACAAAAGTAAAAGATTGCTTTGTTGACCTTTCCCAGAAGAGTAACCACTTTGAAAGGTCTACCTTCATGTGTGTTTTATTGTAATATTTTTCAGATAATTATAAGAACATCATAGTAGATGACTTCCGATATCGTGCCATTTGGAATGGAGATCTAGAGGTGTGCTTGAGGGGATAATTGTGCTTTCCGCTCTGGCCCTCAAAGCCACCTGGGTAAAATGTTTGAGGTTTGAAGGATGGCTCCTTCATCAGCATTCCATGGATATGAAGTTTTACAAAATCTTCCACTTTATATTGAGGAAGCTAACACTACGGAGGCAATTCAACCTACTGGGTCTCCATTTAGGTATGCTGAGGACATTTGGTAGGCATCTATTCTCTAATAGCACCTGGGTGCCCTGTTTCTGGATAGAATACTAACATAACCCAGTATAGGATAGAATACTAATATAATCCAGTATAGGTATGCCTAGCATTGAAACACCCACAGTTACTCCAGCCATAGTTGTGTAAAAGTGACAGGGACATGCGTAACGTAGAGTATTCTGTAAATTATGCTCCTAATTGGGAGCTCCACCCACACCCCACCCAAGCTTTGCCCATGTATTAAACTGCCTTTCATTTACACACTATGGATCCAATCAGGGGTGGACTGACCATTTGGGCAACTGGGCAGTGGCCGAGGGCCCAGGGGCTTCGGGGGGCCCAGAGGCTCTGCCCGTTTCCCTTGCCCACCGCTGCTGCTGCTGCTGCCGCTGATACCTCACACTACAGTTGCCCTGATGAAGTGACAATTCTCCTAGCTGCTGCCTGTGTCCTGTGCCAGCTCCAAGGTTTAAAATGGTGGCTGCGAACTCTTGCAAGACAACTATGAGAGGTTGCAGGTGCCATTTTAAACTGTAGAGCTACCGAGGGCAGCAGCAGCATGGAAGAAGGTGGGAAAGGGAGTTGGAGGGACACGCTGGGCACGAGGAAGGTAGAAGGGGAGATCGGAGGACATGCTGGACATAGAGTAGGGTAAGGGCTGTGGGGGTGGCGGTAGCATGTGGGGGCAGCAGCAGGGCTTTTTTTGAGGGGGTACTTGGCGGTACTGAGTACCTGCACCTTTTCTATCATCTGCTAAAATTGACCCATAGTCTCCAAGTTTAAATGAAAGAGCTCAGGTTCTACACACCAATTTTGCCTTATCATAGGTTCTGTGACTGGTTGCAGGGGGGGCTGGCTATTGTGGGTTGAGTCCCTCAATTGTCACACCTCCTCTGAAGGGTGGCCTGGAATTTGAGTACCGGCAACTTTTTCGCTAGAAAAAACGCACTGGGCAGTGGTAGCATGTGGGGGGGGGGGGGGCAGTAGCGTGTGGGGAGCAGGGGAGGTGGTGGAGGGGGCCCCGAAGACTCTAAGTGCCTGGGGGCCCAGAGTACTCTCAGTCTGCCCCTGGGTCCAATTCTGTATATAGTGCCTAAAATTAATAAGCATTAGGCAATTACACCTAAATATATTCTAAATACCGTGCATAAATGTATGCATGGTATAGTTCATATGACTAAATCTATGTGTATTCATTTACACCAGTGAAAAGCTGATGTAAATCCCTGCGTGTATATTTATGCGCACTGGCCCATATTTTCTAACAACGCACGTAGATTTTGGAATGCCCATGAAACACCCATTTACACACCCCTAAGCATGCCCCTTTTTGCCTGCACGCATTAGAATTTAGACGCAGTACATTACAGAATACACTTGGCAATGTACGCGTGTAAGTTCTAATTTTTGCCAATTAGTGCTCGTTATGGCTTGTTAAGAGCTGTTAACGCTTAACAGCTTGTTAAAACAATTACTCTACATGCATAGTAATAGAATATGCCTACATTTATGTGCGGATCTGCGTGGAATTCTAGACACGCTATATAGAATCCGGGGGTATGCAACCGATATTCATACCGTGGGAGTTAGCCCGGTTAACTCCCGCGGTCAGCGGTGATACCAAATATGTAATGCTGGGCCATTTCTGGTGACCGGCATTGAATATCTAGTTTATTTCTGGCCACTATGAACATAGCCGGCCAAGTCAATATTAGATGCTGGCTGGCTAAGGTGACCCAGAATAGCTGTACCTGCAAAGTGGCTGCTTCTCAATCTGAGGGTCACAGGTTTAAGGCTTGTGCACTGGTGGGGTGGGGTGGAACCAAGCTGTAGGATTTTAAGTGAGAAATGTAATGGGGTGAATAGGACATTTTTTTGGAAGGCAGGAAAAAAAAGGTGCCAGTACTCTGTACCGGTGCGTACTGGCTGGAAAAAAAAAAAGTTATAATGGTGGGACTCCTTTTTGCAGGAAATTCTTCATGAAATTGCCCTACTGAAGGAGAAGCTAGATTGTAGGTGCCATAGAGGAGCATAATTGAACAGAAACGCCTATCTCCATGGGCGTTTATCTCCGAGAACGGGTCTGTGAAGGGGTGGGCCGAACCGAATTTTCGAAAAAATGGACGTTTTTGAGCTGGGCATTTTTAGTTTCCATTATCGCTAAAAAAAAACAAACGCCCAGCTCAAAAACGTCCTAATCCGAGCCATTTGGTTGTGGGAGGGGCCAGGATTGGTAGTACACTGGCCCCCCTGATATGCCAGGACACCAACTGGGCACCCTAGGTCAGTGCGGTGGACTTCAGAAAAAACTCCCACATGCATAGCTCCCTTACCACGGGTGCTGAGCTCCCAACCCCCCTCCCCCAAAACCCACTACCCACAAATGTACAACACTACCATAGCTCTTAGGGGTGAAGGGGGCACCTACATGTGGGTACAGTGGGTTTTGGAGGCCTCCCATTTACCAGCACAAGTGTTACAGGTGGGGGGGGGTGGGCCTGGGGCCACCTGGCTGAAGTGCACTGCGGTACCCACTAAAAGTGCTCCAGGGACCTGCATACACGCAGGCCTCTAGGACTGGTTGCTGCTATATAACATTTGCACACCAGTTGACACCTGAAGACTAATCTCTCCGAAAACGTCCTTTATTGGAATAACCGCCTTTACTCACAGTTAACTGCAGATCAGAGGTTGTGCCCCACTGGCAACGAGTCTCCCTGGTACTGAGATGAGCAGTAGGTCAGAGCTGGCAGAATGCTGTACAATGCCCTCTTTCAGCCACATTCAAGGGAAGAACTAAGTTGTCTAACGTGGCTAACACAGGAAAGGGAACTAAAAGTGGCTTACAAAAATGGCCACTACCGCATGGACTACAACAGGAAACACAACAGGGCATACTCTGACCCAGTAGGCAGGGGGAAAAGCACCATGGGAGAAGAGCCTACCAACTCCCAACATCGTGAGACTGTAACACAAGCTAATGAAATCACGGAGCCCAATACCCTACACCCACCACAATGCAATGCTGAGGTGACCCTGTACTGCACCCGAGAGCCACATCTGACCCAGGGAAAGGCTGTGAGAGGATCGAACACATTCTGCTGTCATGGAGGTGGGTACGGCATTTGAGGCTGGCATACAGGCTGGAAAAAAAGTTTTTAAAGTGGGTTTTTTTTGGTGGGAGGGGGTTAGTGACCACTGGGGGTGTCTGGGGAGGTCATCCTCGATTCCCTCCAGTGGTCATCTGGGCAGTTGGAGTACTTTTTTGGGAATTGTTAGTGAAAAAAAAGGGTCCAAAAAAAGTGACCCAAAATCGCGGTAAAAACGCCTTTTTTTTCGATTATCAGCTAAAGACGCCCATCTCTCCTCAGCTGATAACCATGCCCCAGTTCCGCCTCCACCATGCCTCCGACACGCCCCGTCAACTTTATTCGTTTCCGCGACGGAGTGCAGTTGGAAACGCCCAAAATCGGCTTTCGATTATACCGATTTGGGCGCCTTTGCGATCTCCCGATTTAGGTCGCACTATAGGCGTTTTTCTCTTTCGAAAATAAGCTGGATAGTGCCTTCTGTTTTTTTAGATAATTTGAGATTAGAAAAACAGAAATGAAGGAAGTTAGTATGTTCATCTAATGAGAATAAGGTATGATTTTTGAGGAGGCTTGAACAGTGTCCATCCTTGTCCACTGCTGTAAAAAAAAATTATTATGGAGTGGAGGAGTGGCCTGGTGGTTAGAGCACTGGTCTTGACATCTTGAGATGCCTGGTTCAAATCCCACTGCTGCTCCTTGTGATTTTAGGCAAGTCACTTACCTTCCTTTGCCTCAGGTACAATCTTAGATTGTGAACCCTCCAGGGACAGGGAAATACTCAGTGTACCTGAGTTACTACTGAAAAAAGGTGTGAGCAAATCTAAATCCAAAAAAATGTGGAAATTTAGTCTTATGCCTAGGGGTATTTCATTTTGGAGCCGATTTTTTAGGCGTGATATATAGAATCAGTCCTAAGTGCTTAACACACTTCAATAAAAAGGCACCTAATGAAATATAAAAATGCATATCACAAATGTTCATGTTTTGATGTGACCGAAAGACCAAATTAGAATTAACCAAATTGATTATTTAATCAGTGCTGAGCTACCAGGCAAATTAGAAGATCTGGGCTTGTTTGAAATTATGAAATGTAGTATAATTTACAGGCCATCTGTTCAAATAAACCATAAATTGCCCCTTCTGATGGCCAGTGCTTGTTAAGAACAATATCTTAAACCATTTAACAAAACAAAAACAGGGTAGGATGGAGAAGATATTACCCTTAGGATTACAGATTACACTGATCATCCTTTTGAATTCAGAGAGCTGCAGAGTCTAGTAAATTTATACTTTAATATGAAGATAAGCAAATCACAGGAACATTATTTAAAAGGGAAGCTTACTTTCACATAGAGAATTATGTGTCAGGTAGTCAAAGAGAACTGTATATATATTGGTACCAACCAGAAATGCTGGTGTCAGTTTTCAACTGGTGCTGTCACTGTTTGAAGTTAAACACTGGCACAAGCTGTTGACCTAATCCTTATATTCAGCAGTGGCGTAGCTACAGGGGGCCACGGGGGCCTGGGCCCCCCAAATTGGTTCTGGGGTCTCTGATGTGGCTGGCGGGAGTCCCCAACCCCCGCCAGCTAAGCATTTGTCCCACGCAGGTCTTACATTGCCTGGCGCCCTGTCATGTTTTCAGCACCTTGCACGCTTGTTTTAATGAAACTGAACATGAATGACACTGAAAATAGGTCAGGGCGCCAGGCAATGAGAGACCAGCATGGGATAAATGCTTGTGGGATAAACACTTTGGCTGGCAGGAGTTGGGGACCTCGCCAGGCAAGGTACCTTCCAGCAACGGTGGGGGTGGGGGGAGCGGCGGCAGGCGGGGGCAGTAGCAGCAGGGGGGGCAGAAGTTGCAGCAGGAAGGCAGACCAAAACATGCCCCCTCTACCATAGGCTCTGCCCCCCTCCCTTCAAGGTCTGGCTACGCCCCTGATATTCAGCTCTGCTTCACTTATCGCACGGCCATTTCCTCAAAATAGGAAAGAACTGCCTTTTACCTGCTGCGGTAAAAGGGGGCCTCAGCACATGTCAAAAACACCCGTCAGCGCCTGCACAGGCACCCTTTTACCGCAGCTTGGTAAAAGAGGCCCTTGGCTTTTAAAGATCTTTTCGAGCCCCGACATGGACCATGGTTTGCATATAGCTGTTTCAAGGAACCCTTAGATTAAAAGCTCTGGCTACCTTGTATCCCTCACAAATATCTTCACACACATGCATGTCTCTGTGCATGTGTGTGAAGATATTTGTGAGGGATATTTTAACGGCAACATGATGTCATCACCGGGGGGTCTGTCAGATATGCCTGATGGTTGGATTAGTGAAGGTCGGATAATCAAGTCTGTACATACAGTTTGAGAGTGCATACACACATAGTTGGGAATCTAGGCTGAGCGTGGCCAAGGTGCAAACTTCATATTGTGAGGAACCCCTGAGGGTCAGGGAAGAAGGGATCCGGGAGAGGAGCAAGATGGGTAGGTTTTATACCTGGGATTCCAACTACAAGTCCCAGGATCCTAGCGGCTGGGAAGCCACACCCCCACGGAGGCATAAGTTTCCCAAGAGCCAGAGAAGGGAAGGAGGACTACAGTTCCCAAGAATCCCTGCAAAGCCCTGGGGGCAAGCAAATGGAGCAGCAAGGGAACTACAAGTCCCAGGATCCCAAGGGAGAGGAGGGGGATTGGCTGAGGAGGAAGAATCAGGAGGGAGAGGACCAGCTGGGGACCATAAAGGGAGAGGAGCCCATGGAATGTGAGGTGGAGAAAGAGATCAGAGAGGAGATCCAAGCCCAAGATGACTGGGGAAGTGAGCCCATGGAGATTGCTGCTCTAGCTCAGGTACAAGGGAAGAAGTTGAAAGGCTTCATTACAAACCTTCTTCAAGGCTGGGGAAAGCTTGGAGGAAAAGTTAAGCAGCTGTTCCACTCAAGGGGGAGAGAGGTTCTGTGGTGTAAAGCAGTGAATGATTTCAGCTGTGGCCAGAAGTCAGACCCGGCTGGGGAAGCAGTGAGTGACTGTCCAGAAGTCATGCCATGCTGGGGAAGCAGTGAGTGATTTAAACTGTGTCCAGCAGTCATGCCGTGCTAGGAAGCAGTGAGTAATTTAAACTGTGTCCAGAAGTGGTGCCTTGCTGGGGAAACAGTGAGTGACTTGAACTGTGTTCAGAACACTGCCATGCTGGTGAAACAGTGAGTGATTTAAAACTGTGTCCAGGAATCAGGCCATGCTGGGAAAGCAGTGAATGATTTAAACTGTATCCAGAAACTGTGGCCGGCGGGGGGAAGAAACAAGGGGTGATATGTGCTGTAACTAAGGACTGTGTCTGAAAGAGGAAATGTCTTGGCCTTGCTGATAGAATAAAGCGGTTTTAAGCATATTTTTGGAGTCTGCTTCTGGGAGTGCTATGTCCAGAGAAGGGCCCTTCAAGGTCATCAAATGAGTTTATACCTGCAGGAAGGCCTGAAGGTGGTGGCCTGCTGACATTATGTAACTTATAGGTTAATAAAAAATATGCACATAGGTATATAAATTAACCCTAAAAAAGTGCATGTGCCAAAGAGCAGGTGAGTGTTCACCCCTCTATGACTGCCCTGTTGTATGGATACTGTAATGGTTGCACCTCACAGATGGTTAATGATGCAAACCTCAAAGAAAAAGGCTCTGTATGAAAATTAAAGCAACCGATAAACTCAGTGAGAAGTTTTGGCATAGTTGTCTAAGTGAAAACACGTGTAATTTTCTTTTGAAAATCTAGCCACATATGCATGCAGTTATATGAACACCCCAATTTTATTTAGGACAATCATGGTAAACTTTTTAGCATAAATTTTAGGGCCCTTTTTACTAAGCCGCGTTATAGGCGCATTAGTGTTTTTAATGCGCGTTAACCATGTACGCGCGTGCCTACACAGTTAACATGCACGCTAATTGTAGGCATTTTAAAAACGCTAATGTGCCTTAGTAAACAGGGCCCTTAGTGGGTAGGCCCCTTAATTTTATCATATCCTTCAATTGAGTGGAGGAGTGGCCTAGTGGTTAGGGTGGTGGACTTTGGTCCTTGGGAACTGTGGAACTGAGCTCAATTCCCACTTCAGGCACAGGCAGCTCCTTGTGACTCTGGGCAAGTCACTTAACCCTCCATTGCCCCATGTAAGCCACATTGAGCCTGCCATGAGTGGGAAAGTGCAGGGTACAAATGTAACAAAAAAAAATAAATGGCATTTTTACAGGCACATTCATGCTAAACCTTTTTTCCAATGACTTGTGGAGGGTTTATAAAAGGTTTGGATAATTTCCTAAAAGAAAAGTCCATAAGCCATTATTAGGATAGACTTGGGACCTGGATTGGTCACTGTTGGAAATGGGATACTGGGCTTGACGTATCTTCGGTCTGTCCCAGTATGGCAATGCTTATGCTCAGCACATATTTAGCCAGTATTTTAAAAGGAAAAGTAGTGGCTGCATGTCTTTATAAAATGCTAGCATATGTAGTATAACCCATGCCTATGCTGCAGGCGGAAACATTTACATCAGCCCATGAGCTGGTGCAAGTGCCCACATCTAGATGTTTAATGAACACATGTAAGTTACAAGGTGTCAATATTCAGTGGACTTACCTATGTAAAAATGGCTCCTATCTGGATAAGTCCCAGTCACTCGGTCCATACCTTGATTTTCAGTAGCACTCTCCTCCAGGTTCAATAATTGGCGACTAAAGTTGCATATGTAAATCAGCATGCGTAGCTGATTTGCATGCACAAATTAATTGCTTAACTTAATTGCTTAATTTAATTGCAGATCCCCAGATATGGTATAATTTGCCTGGATATGTAAGGCTATGTAAGAGTATGGAACAGTTGAAAGTCTGAAAACACACTTGTTTGTTAAAATATGGGGATGAAATCACTATGATGGACTATGCTTGAGCAGATTTTTGTTTGTTATGTGGGTTTTATTTGTGGATTTTATGTAAGCCACCTAATTGTAGGTGGAATATAAATTTTTAAATAAATAAAATAAATATAATGAGGTAATCACTGCCGATAATTGACTGCTAACAAGCAATTATGGGCACTGATTGGTACTAATTAGAATTTACGCATGCAACTTTCTAAGCATATTCTGTAAAGTAGGACATGGGCATTTTTGAAAATTACGTGCACTGTTAAAGAATATGCCTGATCCGCTCCTAAATTAGGCATGGGCATGTATGTATACCCGGTTTTAGTTGGCATAAATGGCTACACCTAAATTTTACTCATGGTGACGGCCACTATGCGTATTCTATAAACCGTGCATAATTTTGGCGAGGTTTATAAAATAGCGCTAACCACGTGGGGTTTTTTGTGCTAATTTTTTGGAGCAATTTATAGAATCTAATCCTATCTGCATAATGTAGCTGAAAATCCAAACCTCAGCACTATTTAAATAGGGCTGGTTTCCATAAATAGCACCAAATATTAAGCACTAGCAAAGATTGGCGCTCAGCGCTCTGGGATGAGCACTCTTTATAGAATCGCATAAAGCACCAATTCCTGTGCCAACTTTGAGCACAAGGACATACACCAGCTGAAACCTGGTATAAATCCTGGTGCACAGGTTGGGTGCGTATCCCCAGGATTCTATAACACTACCTCCAAATTACTGGAATGACCCACCCATTCTCACATGTCCTTTTGGTTTGCACACTATTGTTGGATTATTTGTAGTAAATAATTAGCAGATTTTAGTACACACAGCTTCAGCTTTAGAAATGTTAATTTCTTTCTTCATCTCTCTCTCATTCACCCCTGAATAATTCACTGCTGAGTCACTTTAAAGTTGAAGTAACAAAACATCTGTTTACTCACAGTTTGCAGTTAGATTATAATCAGACAGGCTTATATATACATATTACTATACATTTGTATTATCAGCTCTTTCCATGTGCTTAGATGGTAATGGATGCTCACACCACCATAGATCCTCTCAGGTTAGGAGAGATCATGAGCTCCATGTGCTCCATGTGCTGTGTCTGCTGCATCTATCCCCCACAGGAAGTTGCATAGCAGTGTGACCTCTCTAAGTAATTCACATCAGAGGTCACAGAGTAATCACAGAGAAATAATAGGTGACAGGCAATGCATGTAAAAATACAATACATTCCAACAAACCCCTTCTCATGCATAACTGTCATGCAATTATTTATTCATACAAAGTCCAAGCTTTATACGCAGATTCACAAAATGTTCTCTGGGTAACGGTTTGGTCATGATGTCAGCTGTCATCTCACTGGTGTGACAATAGTGTAGACTGATGACCCCTTCTTTCGCCAACTCTCGCACGTTGTGGTATTTCGTTGCGATGTGCTTGGTGCGTGACTGAACCTTGTCATTCTGTGACAGTCGGATGCAGCTCTGATTATCTTCCATTATCTGGATTGGTCTCTTTTCAGCTATTCCAAAATCCAGCAAAAGTTTTTTCAATCCACATCAGTTCTCTGCACGCTTCCGATACGGCCACATATTCAGCTTCTGTAGAAGACAAACTCACAATACTTTGTTTATGACTGGCCCATGAAATGTGTACATTTCCATACATAAACACATATCCACTTGTGGATTTATAATCAGAATGATCCCCTGCCCAATCTGAATCACAGTAACATATTAGTTTTGGATTACTATTGGCTGAAATCTTTAATTTACAATCAATGGTACCCTTTAAATACCTTACCATCCTTTTAACTGCAGTCCAATCTGATTTGGTAGGTGAGCTGACCCTTCTGCTCAAAATTCCTACTGCATTTGCTATATCAGCCCTGTATGTGGTAGCTAGATATAAAAGCTTACCTATGGCTGATCTATATTGGATGTTATCTGGTAAAGGTTCTCTTACTGTTTCATCCTTCAGAAAATCAGTGATCATGGGAGTGCTTACAACTTGGGCATCTTGCATACCTAAACTTTCAATAAGCTCATTTATTTTCTGCTTCTGGCTTAGAAGATAAGAACCATCATTTTGTTTCTCAATTTCTATACCAAGATAGTATGACACATTACCAAGTTCTTTTATCTCAACATTGTGGTTTAAACACTTTACAATGTCCTTGTACTCTTGCTCACTTTTGCTTGCAATGAGCAGATCATCAACAAAAGCTAAAATGTATGCATATTGTCCATTTGTGCACCTAGTGTACAAGCATTTATCTGCTTCACCTTGCTTAAATCCTAAATTTGTCAATATTTCATGCAATTTTTCATTCCAACATTTTGCACTTTGCTTTAATCCATAAAGACCTTTGTTTAATTTACACACTAGCTGTCTTTGTTTTGTATTTATGAAACCTGTTGGCTGTTCCATGTACAAATCTTCAGTTATATCTCCGTGAAGAAACGCTGTTTTCACATCAATGTGGTTGACTTGCATGCCTTTTGAGACTGCAATGCTCAGAAGTGTTCTTATTGTCGTGTGTTTCACTACAGGTGCAAACACTTCATCAAAATCTTCTCCATATTTTTGAAGATATCCCTTTGCGACTAATCTGGCTTTATACCTTTCCACTTTTCCTTGTGCATTCCTTTTTAACTTGAATACCCATTTGCATCCTATAGCTTTCTTGCCAGGAGGTAATTTTGTAAGAATCCAAGTATTATTTTTATTCAATGCATCAATTTCTTCTTGTGCAGCTTTATGCCATTCAGCAGCTTCTTCTGCTGGCATTTTCTCAATCTCATCCCATGTTAAGGGCTCTTGAGCTTCTGCTGACTTTGTTAGGTAAGACAGTCTTGGGGGTGGAACACCTTTGTTTTCCCTGGATGAGCGTCTGACAACAGGTTGGTCTGACCTTTCCGCATCCTCTAAATCTGAGAGTACTTCTCCAATTGATTCCCCTTCTCCAACTGTACTGTCTTCTTCAATGATCCTTTCTGTGTCTGCTTCCTCTGCCTGTTCCTCGTTAGATACAGGTGAGTTGCTTTCAGACATCTGCCTTGGTATGGCATTTATATACACTGGCATGTCTATTATGGTTCTAGTTTCATATTCTGGATGATAAGGCTCATCTGGGATAATCCAGCCTTTATCAACCCTTTTGTTTTCATCAAAATATGTAACATGTCTTATGCCAACAATGCCAGTTTTCAGATTCAAAATTCTATATCCTTTGTGTCCTGGAGTATAGCCAACTAAAATGCCCCTTTCTGTTGTGGAATCCAGCTTATGCCTTCTTTGCTTTGGTACATGAGCATATGCTGTACTTCCAAATGTTCTTATGTGTGACAGGTTTGGCTTCCTACCATGCCATGTCTCATGTGGTGTGCGCTCAGCGCCTTTAGTTGGCATTCTGTTTTGTAGGTACACTGCTGTGAGAATGGCTTCCCCCCATAGTCTTTTAGGGAGATTGCTATCTGACAGCATACATCTGGTCATTTCCACAAGTGACCTAAATTTTCTCTCTGCAACAGAATTTTGCTCTGGTGTATAAGCTACTGTTGTGATATGTTGAATGCCTTCTTGTTCTAGAAATGTGCGCATGCTTTGTGAAGTGAACTCACCACCATTGTCGGTCTGAAGAACCTTTGGTTTTCTTTCAAATTTGTTGCTCACCATGGCTACGTATTTCTTCAGCATGTCTGTGACTTGACTTTTTTCTTTCAGCAAATAGGCCACACAATATCTAGAGAAATCATCCAAGAATATTAGCACAAATCTGTTATTTCCCAATGATGGGATATTAAACGGTCCACATAAGTCACTGTGTATTAAGTCCAGCACTTTATTACTCCTATTTCCTGTGTATGCAGGAAATGAGGGTCTCACACCTTTTTGAGTAACACAGTCTATGCATTTCTCCATTTTACCAGCATCTGCACTTATCTGAATGCCGGTGGCCAGTTGCTTACTGTAAAGATCCTGGATCACCTTAGAATCACGATGTCCCAGGCGGCGGTGCCAGATTTCCAGACTACATTTACCATCATTCTTCCTTACTTGCGCCATATGTGAGGCTTCACCTGAAATGTTCAGCTTATAAACATCATTATGCATAAAAGCTTCAGCATACACTTCATCATTTTTAGAGATTGTGCACTTACTGTTTTCAAAATGAATCGCAAATCCCTTCTTATCTAATGTAGATACACTAAGCATATTGCAAACTGCTTGGGGAATATACAAGACATCACTTACAGGAATTTCTTTAACTTCATTAGACACTTTGCATTTTAAGAATCCAATACCTTTTGCTTGGATCTTAGCAGTCCCTGCGTTTGCAGTTTTAAGAATACCTTCCTCTGGACACATTTCCTGAAAGAAATTCTTACAATTGGTTAAGTGGCATGTGCTCCCCGAATCTAAAATCCAAGTACTTTCATTTGAATTATTATTTACCATAGTCAAAGATTTTTCTGCCATTAGAAAGCCCTTGTGTTTATCTTTGTCCTTCATACATTTCCTGGTTTGAAAATTCTTTAGTTCCATTGGCTTAGGTGAGCTAGAGGGAGTGTTTTGTGTTTCCTTACACCATTTAGATACATGTCCCTCCTTTCCACATGAGTAGCAAATCAGCTTGCCCTTGGGTGGAGTTTTCCCATAGCTCCGCCTTCCTCTGTTCTTTGCCAAGAAATTTGTTTCATTTCTCTCTGACTGACTTTGAGAACACATCTCCTCAGAATCATTTATTATGCATTCCTGCCTTAGTTTTGATGTTGCCTGTTCAAAAGATTGCCCTTCAATGGCCTCATTTACAGACCTAAAAACATCAAACTTCTTTGATAGTGAGGTAAAAAGAAATGCTCTTTTCAATGCATCACACATGGGAATTCCAGAAAGTTCTAGCTTTTGAAATGAAGACATAAGATACATAATGTGATCATTACATTTACTTTTATCCCTTAATTTGGTTTCATTCAACTCTGCTAACCAAATTGGTTGCTGCTTTGCATATGTAGTTGCATACATAGTTCTCAGTTTATATAAAATGTCCTTTGGTGTATCTTTTCCCTCCACTAATATGGCTTGTTTCTCTGAGAGAGCTTCCAAAAGCATGCACTTCACATAATAGTTTGCATTGTCCCATTCAGCCATATTTTCAGCTGTTCTGTCTTGGTCTAAGCATATATTTAATCTTTTTGCTTGAAGGAGACATATGAATCTTAATTCCCACTGCTGATAATTAAACTCAGTTAATCTAGGCACCTTGAGAGAGTAGAACAATGGTGAATTTCTTCCCTCAGCCATTTTCTTAGCCTTCAGTCTGCTGTGTGGGGGGGAGAGAGAGACAGACTGAATCTTTCCTTTAAAACTTAAGAGAAAAATGTGGCCTTTTTTTCTGCCTGGTAATATTTCTCTTCTTTTTCAATTCCTGGCCCTGGGCCCATAACCCTTTTGTTGGATTATTTGTAGTAAATAATTAGCAGATTTTAGTACACACAGCTTCAGCTTTAGAAATGTTAATTTCTTTCTTCATCTCTCTCTCATTCACCCCTGAATAATTCACTGCTGAGTCACTTTAAAGTTGAAGTAACAAAACATCTGTTTACTCACAGTTTGCAGTTAGATTATAATCAGACAGGCTTATATATACATATTACTATACATTTGTATTATCAGCTCTTTCCATGTGCTTAGATGGTAATGGATGCTCACACCACCATAGATCCTCTCAGGTTAGGAGAGATCATGAGCTCCATGTGCTCCATGTGCTGTGTCTGCTGCATCTATCCCCCACAGGAAGTTGCATAGCAGTGTGACCTCTCTAAGTAATTCACATCAGAGGTCACAGAGTAATCACAGAGAAATAATAGGTGACAGGCAATGCATGTAAAAATACAATACATTCCAACAACTATGGCATCCAGTGTTATAGAATCATGCATAGGCAGATGCACACGCAATTTCTAATTGTTGCCAATTAATGGCAATAATTGATATCATCCAATTATTGCTAGTTAACCAATTAGGTTGCACACACATCCCAGGATAGCATGCAAATTTTGATTCCTTTTATAGAATCCAGGGGATAGTGCTGGGGTGGTCCAGGGATGAAGCCTGGATAAAGTTGGTATTTATCTGCTTAGCAGTGGTATTCAGTCCTCTAGGAGTGTAACTCTTTGGAATAAGATAGGACAGCAAAAGGCTGAGCTAATTTTATCCAGTTACTTACAGTGGTGGAAATAAGTATTTGATCCCTTGCTGATTTTGTAAGTTTGCCCACTGACAAAGACATGAGCAGCCCATAATTGAAGGGTAGGTTATTGGTAACAGTGAGAGATAGCACATCACAAATTAAATCCGGAAAATCACATTGTGGAAAGTATATGAATTTATTTGCATTCTGCAGAGGGAAATAAGTATTTGATCCCCCACCAACCAGTAAGAGATCTGGCCCCTACAGACCAGGTAGATGCTCCAAATCAACTCGTTACCTGCATGACAGACAGCTGTCGGCAATGGTCACCTGTATGAAAGACACCTGTCCACAGACTCAGTGAATCAGTCAGACTCTAACCTCTACAAAATGGCCAAGAGCAAGGAGCTGTCTAAGGATGTCAGGGACAAGATCATACACCTGCACAAGGCTGGAATGGGCTACAAAACCATCAGTAAGACGCTGGGCGAGAAGGAGACAACTGTTGGTGCCATAGTAAGAAAATGGAAGAAGTACAAAATGACTGTCAATCGACAAAGATCTGGGGCTCCACGCAAAATCTCACCTCGTGGGGTATCCTTGATCATGAGGAAGGTTAGAAATCAGCCTACAACTACAAGGGGGGAACTTGTCAATGATCTCAAGGCAGCTGGGACCACTGTCACCACGAAAACCATTGGTAACACATTACGACATAACGGATTGCAATCCTGCAGTGCCCGCAAGGTCCCCCTGCTCCGGAAGGCACATGTGACGGCCCGTCTGAAGTTTGCCAGTGAACACCTGGATGATGCCGAGAGTGATTGGGAGAAGGTGCTGTGGTCAGATGAGACAAAAATTGAGCTCTTTGGCATGAACTCAACTCGCCGTGTTTGGAGGAAGAGAAATGCTGCCTATGACCCAAAGAACACCGTCCCCACTGTCAAGCATGGAGGTGGAAATGTTATGTTTTGGGGGTGTTTCTCTGCTAAGGGCACAGGACTACTTCACCGCATCAATGGGAGAATGGATGGGGCCATGTACCGTACAATTCTGAGTGACAACCTCCTTCCCTCCGCCAGGGCCTTAAAAATGGGTCGTGGCTGGGTCTTCCAGCACGACAATGACCCAAAACATACAGCCAAGGCAACAAAGGAGTGGCTCAGGAAGAAGCACATTAGGGTCATGGAGTGGCCTAGCCAGTCACCAGACCTTAATCCCATTGAAAACTTATGGAGGGAGCTGAAGCTGCGAGTTGCCAAGCGACAGCCCAGAACTCTTAATGATTTAGAGATGATCCGCAAAGAGGAGTGGACCAAAATTCCTCCTGACATGTGTGCAAACCTCATCATCAACTACAGAAGACGTCTGACCGCTGTGCTTGCCAACAAGGGTTTTGCCACCAAGTATTAGGTCTTGTTTGCCAGAGGGATTAAATACTTATTTCCCTCTGCAGAATGCAAATAAATTCATATACTTTCCACAATGTGATTTTCCGGATTTAATTTGTGATGTGCTATCTCTCACTGTTACCAATAACCTACCCTTCAATTATGGGCTGCTCATGTCTTTGTCAGTGGGCAAACTTACAAAATCAGCAAGGGATCAAATACTTATTTCCACCACTGTATCTGTGTATTGATCTGAATATTGCTAGTACCCATATAAGTAATACAAGACAAGTTGTACCCAGATATTCAGTGCCAGCCAGTATCCAGAAATCAGCAATGACTATCCAGATAGAAATAGGCAAGCTACTGCTCGCCCTAGGATTGGAAGCATGGGATGTTGCTACTATTTGGGATTCTGCCAGGTACTTGTGACCTAGATCGGCCACTGCTGGAAGCAGGATACTAGGATGATGGACCATTGGTCTGACCCAGTATAGCTATTCTTATGTTCTTATAAAACAAAACTGTGGCAGATGGCACAAAATGTTGTTAGCCATGAGCTGAGTATCAGAAAGTAATAATACATAATCTAGTATGTGCCATTGATACTACACACATACATATAAAATTGCACTGAGAAAAAAAGCTCATTTATGCACATATGTGGTCACATATGCACTCAGAGGGGGAAGTTATCAATGTGGGCTACCATGAAAATGGGTTATTTTACTGCTAACCCCAGTTATTAGTAACTAGGTCTCATTGCATAAAATGGAACATGTGCTAAAATAGCATGAGCTAATGGTAAAATAACCTGTATTAATGGTAGCTCATGTTGATTTCTAGAGACATTGCTTTTTTCTTTCATTTAGGGGCATACTTATCAACGTGGGTTACTGTTAAGATGTGTTATTTTATTGTTAACCCCACCTATTAGTAACTAGGCCTCATTGCATAAAATGGAACCCGTGCTAAAATAGCATATTAGTAGTATGATAACACATCTTCATGATAGCCCACATTGACAACTTCCCCCAAAATGTCTAAAATGCCACCATGTATTTATTTGTATTTTAGCACCTAAAACTAGGCACCTACTGATAAAACTAGCCTCTTGTTGCATAGTCCATTTAGGGCTAGATTTACTGAAATGTGCTACCATGTCAGCATGTACTAATTCTGTAAACACATATGTAGCCCCGGGTCCCCCCCCCCCCTTTTATTTTTGCTCTGTGACTGACTGTACTCTGTAGGAGGATGGTCCCAGTATATCTTCAGGTATGAGGAGTTTGGCTTTGTGGAAATAAGTTCTTCCATACCTAAGATCTGTACTGGCTATTAGGTGCACAACTTGGCATCATTGCATAGTAGTTCTCTGAGCTCTGTTGAAAACCCTCCTTGTACCCCAAATTGTACCAGACACCAAGCTGAGATTCAACAGCTTTATTATAATGTATTCATTAAAGTCACTGGGGCCCAAATTCAGACTGCAGAAGGCATCCCAGCTAACTCCAACGGTCGTTAGTGAGGCCGAATATTCAATGCCAAGCCATTTCCAGTGACCGGCATTGAATATCTGGTTTATTTTTGGCTGGTTTAAAATGAACTGGCCAATTAAGGGGCCCTTTTACTAAGGCGCGCCCAAAAGTGGCCTGCGCTGATATAGGCATGTGTTTTGGACACATGCTGGTCTGTTTCCTGAGCACGCCCGGAAACAAGGGATTTTTAAAAATGTGCTGGAAAATGGACGTACGGCAACATGAAAACTAGTCTGCATCTATTTTCGGCCTGAGACTTTAACATCACCCACTGATTTAGCGGTAAAGTCTCATGCACTAACCGAGCGGTAAGCGTCCAGTGCGTGCCAACTGCCGATTACCGACAGGTAACTACTACTACTACGTATCATTTCTAAAGCGCTACTGGACGTACGCAGCGCTGTACACTTGAACATGAAGAGACAGTCCCTGCTCGGCAGAGCTTACAATCTAATTAGGACAGACAAACAGAACAAACAAGAAATAAGGGAATATTAAAGTGAGGATGATAAAATAAGGGTTCTGAACAAATGAATAAGGGTTAGGAGTTGAAGACTGCCATAGATGGGTAAGCGCCCTGCGGTAGAAAATAGAAAATATTTTCTACCGCATGTTTTGGGAGTATGCCAAAAATGGAATTACCACCCAGGGGATGCGGTAGCCGGGCAGTAGTGCCAACTTGATATGCATTGGACGCATGTAGGCACCTATGTGCCTTTGTAAAAGGGCCCCTAAGTTTATAGCAGCCAAAGATAAGCCTGCTATTTGGGTAGCTTGATTTGGCTGCCAAAAAGCCAGCGTGCATTGAATATTTGTGGCTAGCCGGCTATATCACTGGCCGGGAGCCATTCTTGGCTGGTTAAATAGTGTTTATATCGGGGGGAGTGTACACAATAACATAAAAAATATTGGCAAAAATATAGATAATTAAAGACAATGACATAGAGCATTAACATCAGTTTCATATACAGATGCATTAACTTGTAACAGTGGAGCCAAAAAGCGGCTGAAAGAATAGATTAAACAAATGAAAACAACCTTTTCAAGGTGTGTACACGATCCAGATGTGGCCCAAAGAAATATGGTGGAGATGTTACATTTGTTCTAGGCAGTTCCTGCAGAGTTTTAATGCTAAAGCTTTGCTTGAGATGAAGTATTAACAGTTATAGTCACTAGCGTGGTTCTGTACGAAACTCTAGGCGTATTCTATAACTTTGAATGTAGATTAATTGTTTTAACACGTTGTTAAGTGTTGCTATCAGCTCTTAACAAGCACTAATTGGCAAAAATTAGAACTTACGTGCGTACATTTCTAAGCATATTCTGTAATGTACTGTGCCTAAATTCTAATATGCCCCTCTCATAGCCATGCCTCCTTTTCAGTTATGTGCTATTAGAGTTAGGTTCTGTGCCTTATAGAATAGAATGCAACCAGATGCGCACACAAATTTTAATGGGGGCCAATTAGCATCAAGAATGAATTGTTAGAACCAAATGATTCATGTAAATTAGCTTGTTAGCCAATTAATTTGCACATACATCTCGGAAGCCCACCCAAATTTTGGCACGCAAATCTAGGCTCCATATATAGAATCCAAGGATATGTGACTTGGGTTGACACCATGTTTATCACAGCTCTGCATCAAACAGAAATCTCTCTCCTTCTTGGCACAGAGAAAGAGTTACATCTTTTACCTTTGATTACTGATGAACTCATAAGAAAATCTCTTTGTAATTCCTTCTGGCTTCAGGTTGGGAGGGAGGGCCACTATGCTTTCAGACTATTCCTGTTTTTGGTTGGAGCTCTGTGGTAGCTTAGCTCTGAGTTCTGGCACTCCTGGTGCTCAGGAGCTAAGGGCCCCTTTTACTAAGCCCAGTGTGCGCCAAAATGGACTTACTGCCCGACTACAGCATGGCTCTTGTGATAATTTCATTTTTGGTGCACGTTCGATATGCGTCTCTGAAAAATATTTTTTATTTTCTGGAGCGCATAGCGGATGCACACCAAGTGGCATCTGATGTGCGTAGGTCATTACCGCCCAAATTCTTTACCGCTGGGTCTATGGCTGGCGGTAAAGTCAGAGACCCAAAATGGATGCGCGGCATTTTGATTTTGCCGCACATCCAGAGGCCATTTTTACAAGCGCCCAAAAACCGTGCCTACACGCCTTTGTATAAGGACCCCTAAAGTCTTGTAGTTCTCTCCAACCCAACTCTTTTTTTTTTTACAGTCCTCAATTCCAATTCCTTCTTTGAAGCAGTGGCGTTCCTGGCCTGGATGGCACCTGGGGCGGAGCGCCGATGTGCCCCCCCCCCGGGTGCAGCGCCCCCCCCCCCCTGCTAGATGACACCTCCCCTCCTTCGGCGAAATGACACCCCCCCCGGGTGCACGCCTCTGGGGGGGGGGGGTGCTGCGGCGCGTGCCTGCTCCTCATAGTTCGCTAAACTTCGTTCGTTCGCTGCAGCTCCCTCTGCCCCGGAACAGGAAGTAACCTGTTCTGGGGCAGAGGGAGCTGCAGCGAACGAACAAAGTTTAGTGAACTCAGAGAAGCAGGCGCACGCCGCGGCACCCCCCAGCGGCGTGCACCCGGGGCGGACCGCCCCCACCCTTGGTACGCCACTGCTTTGAAGCCACCTGATTTTTTTCTTGTTGCATCAGAAATCACTGTACTTCAAAAATAGCCAATGGGAGTGAGCAGTGTCATTGGTGTAGGATGAGCCGAACAAATCCTGCAATCTCAATCTCCCTGTGACGTCAGTTTCACTGACCAGGATCAGGGGAATCCACCACTGCAAGATTTGTCCTTCACTGTCTACTGGTTGTATTCGAGTCTCCAGGCACACAGCACTGTCTATGTTTCAGGTTGTACTCGGACCAGATAGAGGAAACTCAAGAATTTTGGAAAAATTAATACTTAGGGGTATGTTTACTAAGGTGCATTAGCGTTTTTAACGCATCTATAAATGTAAGGCATCTTAAACGCTAACACGCCTATACATTTGTATGGGCAAGTTA
Source organism: Microcaecilia unicolor (assembly GCF_901765095.1). Taxonomy (NCBI): domain Eukaryota; kingdom Metazoa; phylum Chordata; class Amphibia; order Gymnophiona; family Siphonopidae; genus Microcaecilia; species Microcaecilia unicolor. The sequence continues at coordinate 116,345,822 of NC_044033.1, forward strand.
GCGTTTAACGTGCGTAAACCATTTATGCACATTAAAAATGCTAACGCACACATAGCGCTGCTTAGTAAATATAGCCATTAGTTGTTTTATATGCTCAAGGGGATAGGAAACTCAAGGATCTCCAAATTTGGGTTAAAATTTTATATATATATATATATAGATAGATAGATAGATAGATAGATAGATAGATAGATAGATAGATACAAAGAAATTAAAAAAAGAAACAACATTAACTAGGATTCAAAATTTGGCATAGATTCCTTTCTTGATTTGGTGGGAGGGAGGGGGCAAGGACTAGGTAGGTCATATTAGAGATGGAAAAGGGGATGGGATTCGATATACTGCTTTTCTGTGGTTAACAATCAAAATGGTTTATATATTATATACAAGCACCTATTTTGTACCTGGGGCACTGAAGGGTTAAGTGACTTGTCCAGAGTCACAAGGAGAAGCAGTGGGAATTGAACCTTATTCCCCAGTCACTGAGCTAACCATTAGGCTGGGGGGGGGGGGCAAGGGAGCCAATTTAGCACCAGCACTTGGAGCATCTGAGGGATGCAGCATGGCTTATATTTAACTAACTTGCTCAACCATATAATGAATTGTTCAGCCATAGGAAAATAGATACTGTAGAAAGAGAGCGAGAGAGAGAGAGAGAGAGAGAGAGAGAAAGCAGCACAATGAAGATAAACATCTTTCCTTGTTTATGTGATAACAAGTTTGTGCACATAATCAGGTCATATTGTTTATGTTGGGTTTTTTTCAGTTTGTTATGTTTCACATCACATATTTATAGTGTAATCCCCCATTAGATTGGGGATTTCTAGAAGAGTAAGTCCCTGTGGAGGGTCACAGGGGAGTGAGAGGAAGCCCAGCCTAAGGGGAGTAGATTTGAAATAAAATGCTGAGACACAGTGCCCTGGGACTGAAGAGTGATAGTGGGGGGGGGGGGGGGGGGGGAGATTGGAAGGAGATAAGGAGAACTGTTTACCCTTCAGAGGAGTCTTTGGTTGCCTGATGGTCCCCTGTCATTGACCTGGAGGAGTAAAGAGATATCCCAAATTGGAGAAGTGTGATTATTGGCTGTAAAAGGGAGTTGTGGCTGAGAAAAGTGGCAGCTGTGGAGAAGGAGAGCTACAGGTGAACAGAGGACAGACCCAGCCCGGGAGCATGGGATCGGAGCCAAGGAGTGCACATCCCAAGACCAGGGTGGATCTGAAGTAAAGGTCACCCTGAGGGAGGTTAGGCCATGGGGGGGGGGGGGGGGGGGGGTTCTGTCTGACTGACATCAAAGCCAGTTTGGTTTTATACTACAGATGCTTTGATATCAGTATTGCAAAATAGAGCTTAGTATTCTACAGCACACTTTTCCAAAGCAGTCTTTCATGATCAGACATGCAACATCTGGAGACTCCTGAAGCAGGCCAGATAGGCCGAAACAGGGCCATATCGAGTCTTGTTTGTGGGACACGAAACTTTAAGACGCTTGAAAAGCCTCCTCTGTGCATTTTTTTTTGAGTCACCTTTGCTGTTTTCTTGTGTGTCCTTGGATCTGCGAGAGCTTCGGTGCTTCTGAATATACATTGACTACACGGATAGTGCCACAGTGGTCTGACAAGATATTCAGTGGCTTTGTCTGGATAATCCCACTGAAAATCCAGGTATGTATCTGGTGAGTGGGTTATATTGAGATAGGAACCATTCATTTCTGGATAAGTCCTGCTGAATAAGGAACCCTATGTAATTTACAATTGCTAAAACTAACTTTTCCAGGAAAACTGCAATATCTATTTCACTAAAAATGAGATCACAGCCTGATCATAATTCACTCTTTCTACAATACACAAAAAAGTAAGTTAATAAGCACTCAACTTTTTCTCCACAGAGTCCAATGCATTTGCATGCATTAATAACAGCCTTTAATTAGCTCATGTTAACATGCAAATGATTTCTGCTAATTTGCCATCATTAAAGCTACCGTGTTAACACAGATGTCAACAGAAAAAAGTAAGATTTTTGAGGTGTAGTTAAGTTTTTTTGTGAGTTAAGGGACTATATTAACTTGTGCAGGTTTTTTTGTGTGCTATTTTTCAATGCTCTAACAGGTTGAAAAGCTGTCTTGTATAATTTTGCATCTCACTAGCTCATTAGCATAAATGTTTGCCTAAAAACCCTTGTAAGTCAATGTACACATATTAGAAGAATTGTTAACACACAAGGAATAGATTATGCCTGCTAACAGTATATGTGGGAGCTAATTTTTAATGGTACAATGCTTTTCTAATATGACACCTTAAGCTTGATGGCAAAGACATCTGATTGTTAAGTGCCCCCCAAAGTCATTTATTTTATAAAGGCAATGTGGGTACCTATGTACCTTTGTAGTGTAAACAAATGGGGGGGGGAGCTAGATTATCTTTATGGAAAAGAGTGGATTGGATACCCTGGAGTTGCCTTTGCATTTGTTGTCCCTGTGATGGAAAGTGGGAAGGACTGAGGGGCATTTTCCTTCATTCCAATCAGTTAAGCCAGCTGCCACAGGATGGAGAAAGAGCAGAGGAGACCAACAGTGTCAGTGAAAACTGTGGCAGAAAAGCAGTAAAATAAAAAGAGATAACATCTACCTTAAAGAAGGAGAGCTGGCCCTGAGCCTAGTGGTATAGCCACAGGTAGGCCCCTGCCCATCTACTTTGGGTTCAGGCCAAACTAAAATTGGCACATCCTTGCTGTGGCTAGCAGGGATCCTCAAGCCCTACCAGCTGAAAACCTTCTCCTTGGGCAGCCAGAACTCCTTCCAGGCTTGGTTGCTGGTGGCAGTGTCCCCGAGCTGTCACCACTGCCCCCCCCCCACATATGCTTAAGTTTCACACATGTGCAGGGGGTCTGTGGCAGTGGCTCGGGATACTACCGTCGACCTCTGTGCTTGGAAGGAGTTCTGGCTGCTGAAGGAGAAGGTCTTTAGCTGATAAGACTTGGGGATCTCCACTAGCTCAGGTATTTTTATTTTCAGTTGGAAGGATGATGTGGGGACATGAAGGAGGCATAGAGAGGGCACAGAGAAGGGGGTAGGGCAGGGGCAGAGAGAAAATTTTGTGCCCACCTACATGGACTGAGGCCCACCCAGAATTGTCCCTCTGGCTGTGCCATTGCCTGAGCCAAAATGGTGGCAAAATAAAACGTACTCAAAAACACAATGAGGACAGTGGTATAACTCTTAAAAAATCATCACACAATCCCACTGTGATAGATATAAGCAAAATTGCTTGACTTCTAAAGGGTAGCCTTAACACATTGTTTATGCTTCCTGGTTTTCAATCATCGGCTGCAAAATACCTCCCTTTCCTTCTTGAAATGTTTACACAGATGTAGCTTAGAAATATATAACTAAATACAGTCTATTGCAACTCTTCCAAAGTAACCAGAATACACTTGTCTTTTTCCACACAATGCTGTATATTATAAATACTTTAATGAAGTGTCCCAAATAAACATCATATAAAATTATCCACTTATCTTGAAGAGTTCAGACAGCGCAGCCATTCAGTCCTTCACAGCTTGTCTGACGCAGCCAGTGTTTCCCGGTTCTTATACTGCTGTGTCAGGGATCATTCAAATTTCTTGCATGATGCTCAGTAATGCTCAGAACTTTCTCTCTTGCTACATTGTCTTGATTAATTTGATTTTTTTTCTCCGGCTTTTTTCTTTATTTATCTTAAACTATGAAGCCCCAAAATCTGTTTGTTACATTACATCTAGGTTTGTAGCCTGCTAACAGGCTTATTTTTGAAAGAGAAGGACGCCCATCTTTCGATACAAATCGGAAGATGGGCATCCTTCTGAAAGCGTCACCCAAATCGGCATAATCAAAAGCCGATTTAGGGCATCCCCAACTGCTTTCCGTCGTGGCAACGACCAAAGTTCCCAGGGGCATGTCATAGGCGTGGCATTAGGGATCTGCCTTTGCAACACTTTAAGGAGAAAACAAGCCAGTTTAAATGAAACTTTGACTGCAATCGACAGCCAATGAGGTTTAAACTAAAATGGAAGCACACTATCAAAATTGCATAAACTAAAAATCAATCTAACAGCCGTATTCTGCACTGTTTGCAACCTTCTTAACAAAGCCTGAGAACAACCCAAGTAAATCAAATTACAATAGTCAAGAGATGATAACAATAAAGAATGTACCAACTGTTCATATTGGCTAACTTCAAAACATTTCCTAATTGTACAAAGCTTCTTCATCAGAACCCCCCCCCCCCCCACTTTTTAACTACAGAATTTGCCTGTGGTTCTAGTGAAATTGAACTGTCAATTTGACCCCCCCCCCCCCCCCCCAAATCTTAAATAATTGAGGAAATCTGGAAATCAACATTATTGATAGTGAGCAACATTCCTAAAAGGCAGGAATGTGTTCTGGTCTAGAATAAAAACATAAAAACTTTGTTTACTCTGTATTAAGGTATCTACCTATCTAGATATGGTCTGCCTTTTCCCCATCTTTGCAATTCTTATTATTTTTCTTTACCAGTACCAGCCCCTCTCCTTTATCACTGGAGATGCCTTATATAGTCATCCACACTCAAACATCAAACAAAAAAGTGAGGCAAATACCAGGAGGATATTCAATATGCAAGGACCTTTATTGTAGCAATCACATAAAGGGACCCGACACGGCCGTGTTTCAGCACTAGGGCCTGCCTCAGGGGTCAACATGTTTTGCATGTATTACTCTACTGGTTTTCCAGAGAGATTTTTGCATTGCAGAGCAGTAACGTTTGTTTCTAACTCGGAAGGCACAGTGATTTGCACAGCAAAGGACACTAAAACCTCTGGATTCAAGTTTTCTTTTTACCAACATTAACCTGACAGGCTTGTTGACCCCTGAGGCAGGCCCATGTGCCGAAACACGGCTGTGTCAGGTCCCTTTATGTGATTGCTACAATAAAAGGTCCTTGTATATTGGATATCCTCCTGGTATTTGCCTCACTTTTTTGTTTGATGTTCACTGTTCCGTAAGGGCTTTATCTCCCTCCTCCTTCTTTTTTCATCCACACTCAAGAATTATTTTCTCATATGTTTATGGAGTGGGGAAGTTTTTGAAATGCAGGAGGTAGGGTTAGTTGGTAAGTGGCAGAGTAGATAGGATGGTGGGGAGTGGGGTGTGTAAGGGGTTCAGGAATAGGTAGGGGGTAGTTACAGGTGGGTGGGAGTGGCTAGGTTGGAGAAAGTTTTTAGGGTGGAGTAATTTGAATGGGTAGACAGTTATGAGGTAATTTGGGGGTTGGGATAGTTGCAGGAGGTATTGTTGAGGGGTGTGGTTAGTTTGTGTGAGATGGAGTAGTTTGGAGGTACTTGCAGGGAGGTTACTTTAGGGGGTATAGTATTTTAAGAGATGAGGCTATTGTGAAGCTGGGGGAGAAGAGTAATTCTGGGGTTAGGAGAATAAAGAACAAGGGAGAGTAGTTAAAAGGAGTTCTAACTGCTATGCTTCACTGAATGTAAGTTTCTATGCTGCAGAAGCTGGAAATGCTTCTCCTACAGAAATGCACTGGATGTCCATTGTCAAGCTTGATGTGTCATTTCACTTCTTTTGCCCCCTGTCAATATTCATCTACTCTATTTAATTTTCAAGGAATTGTTTTGCCCCCAGTCCCAGATATGGCTGGACTTTACACAAAAGCTGATCCCCCAAATCCTGGTAACCTTCAAAAGGCTGCATTTGCCATCTATGACATCCACACTTTCTCTTTTCATTTGAGAAGGTAGTTCCTGTCACAGTAGTTCACATCAAGACTGGATTACTAATTGGTGTGACTTCAAATGGTTTCCACCAGCTCTAATTAATTCAGAATGCCAAAGTATGAACTCATTGAAAGTTTCTGCAATAATTTAATTGGTTACCAATACAATTCAAGCCTAAATTTAAAACTCTGTCTTTGATCTTAAAAGCCCTTAAAAGAAATGGGATCAGAGTACTTGAATAACAAGATCATCCTTTATGTACCTCCAAGGTCTCTAAGGTCTTCTCAAAGAGCATCCCTAACCACACCCTCTCCAAAGAGAATCATGCGAGCCTTCTCTGGAGTAGCTCCTACACTTTGAAAAACACTCCCAGAAAGCCATTAGTAACCTTTCAGAAGCCTTCTGAGCTTTTCTCTGAAAAGTTTGATGGCACTCAAGAAGCAATCACAGAGCTGCCAAGCTACCAGTTCAAAGAGGGAAATTTAAGACCAGTCCTGTTTTTTTTGACAAGCGTATCATGATGCATTATGACCTGCATCGTCTACTACAATTTGTAGAATCAGGGACTAAAAATCTCACACTGTTCTGGGGTATAAGATCAAAAGTAGTACAGACCAAAAACGTCTGCCTCCTGGAACTGGGTATCTTGGCAGTTCCAGGAGGCAGCTCCAGGAGACTCTGCATCAGACAAGTTTTTAATGAAGTGTTCCTGGCACATCCACACGGAGGTTAATTTGTCTGCTCCTCAAAGGAAAGATTTTATGCTGGGTTACTTTCCTGTATGATGAGAACAGCCCACTGCAATCTGAAAGACTTTGTAATTGCCATGACACTCAGGTAAGGGGTCTTTCCCTGTTCCAAAGATTTCTAAAAGGCAGGCTAGAAATGTTTTAAATAAATAAATAAATATGTGGCTTTAGACTATGCTTTCTAAGTAACCTGCTTCCTAGACTCCAACTCATGATATTCTAATCCAGGTTACACCTACTTTTGTTTTAGTGTTTCCTGTTTTCAAGACTCCAGCTCCTGGTATTTCTGTCCAGGGGCTTCAGTTTCCTTTGCTTCAGTACAGTAAGGCTGGGAGTGAAGGGGGATTGTTCCTTCTTGGCACTATAAGGTTAACGTTTATGGTTTATTAATTTGTATTCCACTTATGCCAAGGTGGATCACGTCATATACATACACAATCTAAATAAAAAGTGATAAAACAATAAAAACTTAAAATGTGACATGAAACAACATAATAGATATAAAACACAAAAAAATGAAAATACTCCTTTTAAAGCAAGGATTTTTCCCAAAATGCCTGAGGGATTGGTTGCCTCTTTGGGGCTGGGGGTGGAGTATATTACCTAATGCTGATGGCTGGGGAGAGGGGCTGGGTTTGGTGATGCTCTTGGGGAAGGGGGCAGAATATCATCAGGGATTTGGGTTTTGATTAGTGCAGTTGGGGTGTCTGCCACAAGCTGCTTATTGGGGGGGGGGGGGGGGGCACGGCCACGGCCACTTCGAAATCAACAAAATTGCACTGAAATAAAGATTTATACAAGCAAAATGAAAAATGTATAAAAAAAACTAGAAACAACATAGGAAATTAATTTTTTTTCCTGTACACTAGGGATGGACTGTTGCTTGAAACAAATGTCATCCACTAGTAATAGTGTGCCCTCTTCTCCCCTAGAGCACATGTACAAACTATCGCGCAAGCATAAACCATTTTGCATGTGCACCTTATTGGGAAAAAGTGTGCTCTATGTGCTCATAATGTACATCCTTTAAGAAATATGCACATTATTAATTACATTTATTGGAAATGAATAAAAAAATATCCAATTTAAAACAACATGAAAATTGTATGGATGCTCATTACTGCACACTCCTAACATGCATGTATAAGTTACATGTGCAACATATACATGTAAGTTACATGTGCATGTTACACATGCAAGTTGTGAGCTGCCAACTTACACGTGTAACTTGCATATGTAGGTTGGTGTTTCACAACTTATACATGCAAGTTACATGCGTATACCTGCCATTTGCTAACCTATACATGTATGTTGTACATAAAATACCTACTTTGTATGTAACTTTTTTTGTTTGTTTGTTACATTTGTACCCCGCGCTTTCCCACTCATGGCAGACTCAATGCAGCTTACACGGGGCAATGGAGGGTTAAGTGACTTGCCGAGTCACAAGGAGCTGCCTGTGCCTGAAGTGGGAATCAAACTCAGTTCCACAGGACCAAAGTCCACCACCCTAACCACTAGGCCACTCCTCCACTCACAGATATGTTAACAAATTCCTGTGTTGGGGGTTTTCAATGATGCCTGCTCCCATTGCACATATACAGTGGTGGAAATAAGTATTTGATCCCTTGCTGATTTTGTAAGTTTGCCCACTGACAAAGACATGAGCAGCCCATAATTGAAGGGTAGGTTATTGGTAACAGTGAGAGATAGCACATCACAAATTAAATCCGGAAAATCACATTGTGGAAAGTATATGAATTTATTTGCATTCTGCAGAGGGAAATAAGTATTTGATCCCCCACCAACCAGTAAGAGATCTGGCCCCTACAGACCAGGTAGATGCTCCAAATCAACTCGTTACCTGCATGACAGACAGCTGTCGGCAATGGTCACCTGTATGAAAGACACCTGTCCACAGACTCAGTGAATCAGTCAGACTCTAACCTCTACAAAATGGCCAAGAGCAAGGAGCTGTCTAAGGATGTCAGGGACAAGATCATACACCTGCACAAGGCTGGAATGGGCTACAAAACCATCAGTAAGACGCTGGGCGAGAAGGAGACAACTGTTGGTGCCATAGTAAGAAAATGGAAGAAGTACAAAATGACTGTCAATCGACAAAGATCTGGGGCTCCACGCAAAATCTCACCTCGTGGGGTATCCTTGATCATGAGGAAGGTTAGAAATCAGCCTACAACTACAAGGGGAGAACTTGTCAATGATCTCAAGGCAGCTGGGACCACTGTCACCACGAAAACCATTGGTAACACATTACGACATAACGGATTGCAATCCTGCAGTGCCCGCAAGGTCCCCCTGCTCCGGAAGGCACATGTGATGGCCCGTCTGAAGTTTGCCAGTGAACACCTGGATGATGCCGAGAGTGATTGGGAGAAGGTGCTGTGGTCAGATGAGACAAAAATTGAGCTCTTTGGCATGAACTCAACTCGCCGTGTTTGGAGGAAGAGAAATGCTGCCTATGACCCAAAGAGCACCGTCCCCACTGTCAAGCATGGAGGTGGAAATGTTATGTTTTGGGGGTGTTTCTCTGCTAAGGGCACAGGACTACTTCACCGCATCAATGGGAGAATGGATGGGGCCATGTACCGTACAATTCTGAGTGACAACCTCCTTCCCTCCGCCAGGGCCTTAAAAATGGGTCGTGGCTGGGTCTTCCAGCACGACAATGACCCAAAACATACAGCCAAGGCAACAAAGGAGTGGCTCAGGAAGAAGCACATTAGGGTCATGGAGTGGCCTAGCCAGTCACCAGACCTTAATCCCATTGAAAACTTATGGAGGGAGCTGAAGCTGCGAGTTGCCAAGCGACAGCCCAGAACTCTTAATGATTTAGAGATGATCTGCAAAGAGGAGTGGACCAAAATTCCTCCTGACATGTGTGCAAACCTCATCATCAACTACAGAAGACGTCTGACCGCTGTGCTTGCCAACAAGGGTTTTGCCACCAAGTATTAGGTCTTGTTTGCCAGAGGGATTAAATACTTATTTCCCTCTGCAGAATGCAAATAAATTCATATACTTTCCACAATGTGATTTTCCGGATTTAATTTGTGATGTGCTATCTCTCACTGTTACCAATAACCTACCCTTCAATTATGGGCTGCTCATGTCTTTGTCAGTGGGCAAACTTACAAAATCAGCAAGGGATCAAATACTTATTTCCACCACTGTAGGCAAACCCACATACATTCCTGCATGCATTTTAGAAAAAGCTCTGGCTAGATTCTATATATATAAGCTACTCCAATACCCACAGGTTGCGATTATAATGGAAAAAATGAAGTCCATGCAGAAAATTCACTGACAAGGCCAGACCGTCTTCATTGTGGCTGATTTTGCAAAATTGACAGTGGAGAAAAGTCGCCAATTTTTGGCGCTTTCACAGAGGCTTAAAGTGATGGATGTCAGATACGTTGGTTCCAGCCCACATGAAGGTGACACACAATGATAGAACTGAAACTTACACTGATCTTGTGGATTTAGAGCACTTTCTTGCAGAGCAAGAATCATTGATTCATATAACTTCTTAGTATTTGACCTTTGTTGCCTTCTCTAATTTTCTGTACAATGATATTTGTACCTTTAAATGGTTTTACCTTAGATTATCGAGATGCTTTCCCATATAGATCATTATATTATGATGTTTGTTATATGTGCCAAAGTTAAACTGATGTTACATTAACACGTACATTTGCTGGTGCAGGTTTTCCTGTCTGTCACCTCATGTGGGCTTTAACCCCCATGAAACTCTTTTTGGCTTCCTTTCTGGGGTGGTTCCAGTGGCTTTTAGCTACTCAGGAGCTGGGGTGGGGGGGGGGGGGGGTATGATTGGGGGATGTATGAAATTTTTGCTTACCGCAAAGCTATTTATTTATTTATTTGTTGCATTTGTATCCCACATTTTCCCACCAATTTGCAGGCTCAATGTGGCTTACATTATGCCATAGTGGCAATCGCCATTACCGGGTAGAAAACTACAAGTGGTATTGCATTAAGGCTTATAAATAGCTAGGAGAATTTCATTGTATTTGCTACTTTTGTGAATTGTGTCACAGAAACCTTCCTTTCAGGGGTGTTAAACTTATTCAACTCTACCACTTGTGCATTTAGATAGTGGTGCTTGTTAGCCTTGGTCTTTGTTTTTTGTACCATTTAATATAGTAAATTCTTATAGACGTTATTTCTGTGGGGCTATGTCAAATAGTGTCTTTAAATGTAAGAAGCATCAACAATCCTATCAAGTGCAAAAAACTATTGCTTTATTATAAATATCTCCATGCACAAGCATTTTCTTATTCAGGAAACATGATTAACTGTGGTGGAATTTATAAAACTTAGATAGGATTAAGGAACGTTATTAGTCTGCTGCCTGTTCTGGTAGTGGGGATGTGGCAATTCTATTGGCCAAAATCTTAGATTATAAATTCTTTTCTCATTGCAGTGATCATAGCGGTTGCTGGATTATTTTGACTTTGCAAATGGATCAACATGTTTATACTTTCATCATTTTATATGGACCGAATACTGCTGATGAGAAATTTTTTCATGAGCTGGTCCACCAATTGACCTTGCTAAAAACTGATCATTTTATAGTAGGTGGGCACTGGAACTTGGTGCAAGATAATGGCCTCGATTGTAAGTCTTTAGCTCAGTAGAGCCCCTTAACTCATTAAAGCAGCTAATGATGGATCATGATTTAGTAGATATCTCGTGAATTTGTAACCCCACCACTCTTGACTTTACTTTTTATTCAATACTTCATGACTCTTGCATAAGTCTTGGTTATTGTTTTTGTCCCTAAGTCTCTAGTGAGAAGTGTAGAGGGTACTATTATAGTCCTGTCATTTATCAGATTATTCAGGAATTACTCTGTTCTTAATACTTGACATGCAAGTGGAGCCTCCGCGAGATTGGAGATTTAACTCAGCCTTGATTGACAGATCCTGAATTTTAGAGGTGTTTATAGCATTGGACCATGGAATATTTTCCACTTAATGAATCTGAGTCTTTAGACTATCATGTCATATGGGATGCTTATAAGACATACTTGCGTGGAGAAAATATTGTCTATTGTGCTAAATATAGTACAGACAGAGAGGGTAATACAGTATACAATCAGAGAAACCAAAAGAAAAAGGAACACTGGGCCTTGAAGACTAGGACAACAGGAGTACTTTATTAGCCAAAGACCCGACAAGGGCCGTGTTTCGGCGCCAACAAGGCGCCTGCCTTGATCGGATCAAACAGGAGAAGGCTCCTTCGCCGGAGCCCCCTTTTTTCACGCTATAGCGAAATTCATGCAAGTTACCCAGGCTGTCTCTAAGGCATTTACAACTTGAACTCTGTACGATTGCTATATCTACAATTTGACCCCTGAGGCAGGCGCCTTGTTGGCGCCGAAACACGGCCCGTGTCGGGTCTTTGGCTAATAAAGTACTCCTGTTGTCCTAGTCTTGAAGGCCCAGTGTTGCTTTTTTCTTTTGGCTATTGTGCTAAATAAAATAACATTTGAAAGCAAGTCCTTATGGCCCTAAAATCTGAAATTAGAGCATTAGATAGGCAATTCTTTGCTAAACTCACTACTGCCTTGCAACTTCAATTACTTAAGCTTAAATTGAAACTTACAGTGTTTTGTCAGAGAGAGTGGGTATGCTGCTTCTAAAGGACAGTGTATCCACGTTAGGAATCACCGACCAAGAAGGGATCTCGGCGTCGTTGTTGATGATACGTTGAAATCCTCTGCTCAGTGTGCTGCGGCGGCTAAGAAAGCTAATAGAATGCTAGGTATTATTAGGAAAGGAATGGAAAAGAAAAGTGAGGACGTTATAATGCCTTTGTATCAGTCCATGTTGCGATCGCACATCGAATATTGTGTTCAATTCTGGTTGCCGCATCTCAAAAAAGATATAGTGGAATTAGTAAAGGTACTGAGAAGGGCGACGAAAATGATAAAGGGGATGGGACGACTTCCCTATGAGGAAAGGCTGAAGCATCCAGGGCTCTTCAGCTTGGAGAAGAGACGGCTGAGGGGAGATATTATAGAGGTCTATAAAATAATGAGTGCAGTGGAACAGGTAGACGTGAATCATTTGTTAACTCTTTCCAAAAATACTAGGACTAGGGGGCATGCGATGAAGCTACAAAGTAGTAAATTTAATAGGAATTGGAGAAAAGTTTTTCTTCACTCAACGTGTAATTAAACTCTGGAATTCATTGCCAGAGAATGTGATAAAGGCAGTTAGCTTAGCGGGGTTTAAAATGGGTCTGGCCGGCTTCCTAAAGGAAAAATCCATAGACCATTATTGAATTGACTTGGGGAAAATCCACTGCTTATTTCTGGGATAAGCAACATAAAATGTATTGAGTTTTCTGGGATCTTGCCCGGTATTTGTGACCTGGATTGGCCACTGTTGGAAACAGCAATATAATAAGGCAGGCTGCCAGCTTGCTAATTATTTAAAACGTAAAAAGAGAGGTAATGGTTGTATATGTGCACTTAGGTTTCAGAAGATTTATATACTGACCCCTTAGAAATAACAAATCATTTAAAAACTTTTTATGAGCATTTGAATACTTCTGGTACTGCTCCTGATACATCTCAAATTTCAGATTTTTAAAAAACTCTTAAGTGTCCAGCCATTACAAACAAGCAAATTGCCGTACTTAATAGCCCTATAATGGGAACGGAAATCAGTAAGGCCATAAAAGGCTTAAAACAGTGAAAGGCCCCTGGTGAGGATGGCCTTACTATTGAATTATATTGATCTTTTCAACCCCTCATTAGTCCCTGATTGCTTCAGTTGTACATATACTTTGTGCAGTCTCACGCAAGTGCAGGATCTTTTACTGAAGCGTTTTCTTACTGTGTTCTTTAAGTCAGGTAGGGACCCACTTCATACCCAGAATTACAGGCCTATCTCATTAATTATGATTTGTAAAATTTACTCTAAGCTGGTGGTGGATAGGTTGGCCAAGGTCATGCTTCAGCTCGTTCATCTCTCACAGTGTGGGTTCGTGCAGGGAAAAATGACCTCCGAGCTCCGATAATACATGAGTTGTATGTCACATCCTGCAAGCAGTGGAGCATTCTCCTATACCTTTGTGTATTATGCCCCTTGATGCTGAAAAAGCCTTTGATTTTGTGTAGTGGAAATATCTCTATGAAATGCTTCAATGGTTGTTGAAACGGTAAAAAATTTGTACTTCTGACCAGTAGCCAGCTTGAATGTAAGGGGATATGTTACTATGAAATCATGGGCATTACAGCTCACCAAATAGAAGTGAAAGTTTCTGCTTTTGCAGATGATGTACTTTTATGTATCTCTCATCCGACTATACCTATCCTGGCTATATTACAGTGTAAGACGCCGAGTGGGTTTGGGTGTGACTGGAGCAATAATACAGCCTGACAGGAAGTATGAGTTCAACATAAAAAGTGTTTATTTACAGAACAAACAGTCTCAGTCCTTTTACCTCACAGGGCCATGTCATAGCAAGGATAATCCTCTGCGGTTCAACGAGCAATTATTATGCTCATGTACCCTCGGGCTTTGCCCCAGCCATATATCTTTAGTTATACTTAGGGCTTCCCTCAGCCACACAGTATAACATGTATTCAAGGCTTACCTCGGCCACACAACATAACTTGTACTCACTCTTACAGTAATTCTCAGCCAAATCACCACAGCTCCAAATACAGTCGGGCTGGTCACACTCTGAGCTTCTGCTTTCTTGTCCCAAGGTCTCTGTATTGGAACCGTCTTCCTGATGAGGACTCGCTTGCCAAGATCTCTGTATTAGGACCTTGCTCCTCCTGGGCTTTCTCCTCCCATGGTCTCTCCCTTCTGCTCTGACCTAGAGCTTTTAACTCCATACTCTGTGAAGCCACATCCTTCTGGGCAGACAGCCTCACTTCTCCATAATACACTGGATCCTGCCATAGTAGCTCTGCAGTTCAGCCAGGAACACTGCAGGTCTAGCGCCACCTGCTGTAGGGCAGCTGAATTGCCAAACTCCACAGGGAATATCTCTAGGGACGACCACATTATGTCCCTCACTAGCTCACATACAGCTACTGCAATCCTTTAGTAAACTGTCAGGATACTTGGTGAACTGGGATAAAGCTGAGGTGTTTTCCCTCAATGCTTTTTCTATTGAAGTCATGATCACACCTTATCATCTTCAGTGGTGTAGTAAGGACTTACAAAATTAAAAAATTACATTTCAGCAGACTTCTGACATTACTTTGAGTTACGTTCAGTTACTCCTTCCTAAAGTAAGAGACATTTGCATTACATGGTCTTCAATGTGGCTCAGCTGGTTGGGATCTCTGGAGGTCATATAAATAATAATAGTGCCTCAAATATACCTTATTCTTCAGGTGCTCCCTATTCCTTTTCTATCATCCTTCTTTAATGGCATCAATAAGATCCTTACAAAATTCCTCTGGTTAACTAAGCCACCCAGAATCATATGTAAACTGAAGAGCCCAAAGGAGTTGGGAGCAGTAGGTTTTCCTGATTTCAAAGTGTTTCCAAAAGCTTCATTGCTTCAAGCAGCTATCTTTTAGCTCCTGGATTTCCATAATACTGATAGCGATGCTCTATGTTGGCTTTCTTTGGAATGACATCTGCTGGCACCGTTCTCATTTGCTGACTTCATTGGCACTTGTGGAATAACCATTACCCATGGATGGATTGTACTATATGAGGCTCTCAAAACTATCCAACAGCTGGACAGAACTTTTAAGTATCCTCTCAATCATCTTGATGCTCCACTGTAGGGAAAGGTGCAAATTCACATTGGCAAACATCCTGTATTCTGGAATAAATAGGCTAGAGCTGATAATTGGTGTTTAAGAGACATTATTAAGGGAAAGAATTTTAATTTTCAGACTTATAGCATCAGTATGGTCTTCCACCTCAATTTGTGCAACTGAAACAATGTCTGCTTCACTCTTTTGGAAGTGCTTTCTTTGATTTTGCTTCATTTTATCCTGAGGTAATTATCTCTTTGCTGTCTAAGGGGCTTACTAAACATGTGATTTCACAAATTATAAACATCTGCTATCAATAGCGTCAATTTTTGGCCATCCAAGGTATATGAGAAATGGATATGAAATCCGCCTTTACCCAAGCTCAGTGGTCTCACTTTTGGTTAAAGAGTTGTTGACCAGTATGTTCTGTCTTTATTCAACAATCACTCTATTTTATCTCTCATAAGGTCCAGTGGACTCTGGTTCAGCATCACACTGTTCAGCCAAGTGTGGTATCTCTATATTGCAGTTGTCAGAGCTCTTCAACATTTGATTTTTGGCTTCCCCAATTTGAATTCCTACTGGACCGGAATATAGGAGATGATGAGCTTTCATTTTTCGTATGAGATAGTATTTTTCCATTCTCTGAAGTTTCTGATATCCTGCTTGTGGTAGTACTAAAAACTGTCTTGCTACATTGGAAAGACAATTCTTCCATATTACTACATCAGCAGTGGAATCACATCTGCTAAATTGCTAAGTATGAGCATTATCTAGCTGAATAGCTGGGAGCACTCTGTAGATATCGTCAAGTGTAGTCTTCCTTGACAAATTTGACTCAGCATGATGACTCTGTGTGTTGTTTCTTCTCCGGTGCTGGCAATGCCTAGTCTCTCCTAGAACAATTATGCAATTATATCACGGGACGTTTTGAATTCATGATTCATGATCTGTTTTTGCTTGATGGTATACTGGTAGATGTGATATACCTCTCTTGACTTTACAAATGTTTTCATGTTCATGTTAGGGCTTGTTGCTCTATTGATTTTATTTTTCTTAAAAACTCAATAAAGAATATTAGAACTTTGAGTCCCTTTCACAGAGCAGTGGTAAGCCCAACGTGGGCTTACCACTTTCTCTTTCAGGACTACAGCCAGCCCAACGCGGCTGCCAGTGGTAGTCCTGCCCCAAGCTTGCGCCATTTCTGGGGGGGGGGGGGGGGGGGGGAAAGAAACCCAGAAATGACTTTGTGGTGATAACCCAGCAGTACATAAGTACATAAGTACATAAGTAATGCCATACTGGGAAAAGACCAAGGGTCCATCGAGCCCAGCATCTTGTCCATGACAGCGGCCAATCCAGGCCAAGGGCACCTGGCAAGCTTCCCAAACGTACAAACATTCTATACATGTTATTCCTGGGATTTTGGATTTTTCCAAGTCCGTTTAGTAGCGGTTTATGGAC
This sequence comes from Microcaecilia unicolor, assembly GCF_901765095.1. Taxonomy (NCBI): domain Eukaryota; kingdom Metazoa; phylum Chordata; class Amphibia; order Gymnophiona; family Siphonopidae; genus Microcaecilia; species Microcaecilia unicolor. The sequence continues at coordinate 116,362,559 of NC_044033.1, forward strand.
TTGTCCTTTAGGAAACCGTCTAACCCCTTTTTAAACTCTGCTAAGCTAACTGCCTTCACCACATTTTCCGGCAATGAATTCCAGAGTTTAATTACACGTTGGGTGAAGAAAACGTTTCTCCGATTTGTTTTAAATTTACTACACTGTAGTTTAATCACATGCCCCCTAGTCCTAGTATTTTTGGAAAGCGTGAACAGACGCTTCACATCCACCTGTTCCACTCCACTCATTATTTTATATACCTCTATCATGTCTCCCCTCAGCCGTCTCTTCTCCAAGCTGAATAGCCCTAGCCTCCTTAGTCTTTCTTCATAGGGAAGTCGTCCCATCCCCGCTATCATTTTAGTCGCCCTTCGCTGCACCTTTTCCAATTCTACTATATCTTTCTTGAGATGCGGCGACCAGAATTGAACACAATACTCAAGGTGCGGTCGCACCATGGAGCGATGCAACGGCATTATAACATTCTCACACCTGTTTTCCATACCTTTCCTAATAATACCCAACATTCTATTCGCTTTCCTAGCCGCAGCAGCACACTGAGCAGAAGGTTTCAGTGTGTTATCGACGACGACACCCAGATCCCTTTCTTGGTCCATAACTCCTAACGTGGAACCTTGCATGACGTAGCTATAATTCGGGTTCTTTTTTCCCACATGCATCACCTTGCACTTGCTCACATTAAACGTCATCTGCCATTTAGCCGCCCAGTAATCAGGCATCACTGCGCACTGCCTGGTTACCACCTCAGTGGGTGGTGGTAAGGGCTCCCCGCCGCATGGTTGTGTGGTAAGAATTCCCACTGCATGGCCATTTTGGGGGGAGGCTTTTACCAACTGTGTAAAAAAAATGCCCTAGCATGTGGGAAAAACGGCCCCTGCCGCTAGCGCAGGGTCCTTTTTCCCACAGTTTAGTAAAAGGACTCCTAATGGAGTGGAGGAGTGGCCTAGTGGTTAGGGTGGTGGACTTTGGTCCTGGGGAACTGAGGAACTGAGTTTGATTCCCATTTCAGGCACAGGCAGCTCCTTGTGACTCTGGGCAAGTCACTTAACCCTCCATTGCCCCATGTAAGCCACATTGAGCCTGCCATGAGTGGGGAAAAGCACAGGGTACAAATGTAACAAAAAAAATAGATGTGAGGATTTATACCAGGTTTTATTAAGGGTGGATCCAGGTTGCAAACACTATTCTATAAACAGCGCCCAACTCGGAGCGACCTTTATGGAATAGCACTTAGCGCTCATTTTTTAAAACTGATTTTTCAGCATCATTTACATAATGATGGCACAACCGAATTACAAAAATAATTTATTTAATTTGGTGAACACTGGAGTGTGGCCATTTATAGCATCACACAAAGCAATGGAGCTATAAGTATTGATGGACTTTTTCCTAGGAGGGAACTTCTTTGTATTAGAAATACCATTTCTTATTTCTAGCAGATACTTAGATGTGTCAATATTTTTTTTTCTGATGGGTTCAAAATAGGGATTTTTTCACAATTTGTTCCCCCCCCCCTCCCTATCTATAGCTGTTCTGTGTTAATATGCACTTGAAATCCCATCTCAGAACAGAACTTCAAACAATTTGCTCTTCAGTGAACAGATGAAATGAATTTGTAGCAGTCAACAGAGGTTAGACAAAGCACTAATTATACCCAGTTAAAGTTGGCTAATTTCATTAGCCCAAAGCACGATAATTCAAAACAGGAAACAAATTCTATGTTGCATCCTGCTATTTTCAAAAGGGAGTGTACAAGCCAAGAAAAATTCAGTTTAAAATAACTTCAGACATTATGTCAATGTAAACAGCAAACCCAGAGAGAACTGATGTTTTATTTATGGACAGTATACTCAAATACATATGTTCTCTCCATTCTACAATAAAACTAGGAAACAGATATATTGAACTTTAGGCATGATTGCTGGGTTGGGAAAATACAGCTGGTGAGAAGAGTTTAACTAGCTGGTGCAAAATAACACATCAGTGGCCACTTCTTATCTGTTATCCTAGTTCTGACAATAAGGAACTAAGGGCCCCTTTTACAAAGCGGAAGTAGGGCTGCCATGCATGTAGCGTGTGCCAAATTGACACTATTGCCAGATTAGCATTTCCCATGGTAGATTCCCGGTGGTAATCGGCAGCATGGCCACGTTGGTGTGTGCTACATGAGTACTGCGCGTGTAGCACGTGTGCCCTTAACACTAGGTCATTGGGTGGCAGTAGGGGCTTAGGCAGTAAATAGCCATGTGCAACTTTTAATTTTACTGCACAGCCATTTATTGCCCCAATTAAAAAAGGCGTTTTTCTTAGCCACAGTAAAAAATTACCCAGCGTGTGCCAAAAACACGCTTCCACACTACCACAAGCCACTTTTTACTGCGGCATAGTAAAAGAACCTCTAAGGGTCTGATATTCAAAAAGTTATATACATTTAATCCCAAATTCTATAAATGGATCTTAAAATTGCATGTGAACAATTTGGGGTGCATACCCAATTTGCGTTTACAATTTCATTAAATAACGAGCCTATTAACATCACTAATTGGTGCTAAAAACCAATTATCGGTGCCACTTGGCAACAATTTCGATTTACGTGCGCATCTTGCATGGCGCTGTTCTATGAAGATGTACATGTAAATTTTTTAGCTTGCAACTGAAAAGGGGGTATGGCCATGGGAGGGACATGGGCGAGTCAGGGCATTCACTTAAGATACACACAGGATTATAGAATATGGGAGATGCAGACCTAATTTAGGCATGAGAATTTACACCGGGTTTCAGTTGGTGTAAATCCTCGTGCCCCTAATTGTGCGCAGATCTCGGCGCTAAGCACTATTTTTATAAATGGCATCCAACTCAGATACAGGATCCAACCTTTTTTAAAATGAATGCAAGATGAACATCCATGTGCTAAAATGTTCAAATTTTGAACGGAGAAAACAAGGTTCATGGACATCTGTGTGGCAGCAGAGGAACATCCATCTTATAAAATGGCCACACAGACCTCCATCCATGCAGAGAAGGGTAGCTTAATGGTTAGATTAGTGGGCTGAGAATCAGGGGACTCAGGTTCAAATTCCACTTTGGCAGCTTTTGTGTGTGTGTTTTATTTTTCATTTTTTTTAATTGTGAGTCCTTCAGGAACAGAAACATACCTACTGTACCTGAATGTACACCAGTTCAATAGACTTCAGGGTTGCAGGTGTCTTATATATTCAGGGGCAAATAATCCTTCTCAGGACAGAATGAAAAGCTGGAAAGTCTGAAATAATATCCAGTGTCAAATTAGAATGGATCTCAAGAAGACATTTTGGAAGATACAAGCAAATGATTCATAAAGTTGAAATGGGGAGAGATTGAACCAGTGGCAACTGTGAAAGGTTTACAATTCTGTAAACTGGATTATAACCTAGAAATGACAAAAGGCAATTATTAATTTAGGGCTTCTTTTACAAAGCTGTGCAATTCCTGTAGGGCAAATGAGAGGAAGCCCATAGGAACTGAATGGGCTTCCTCTCATTTACTGCACAAGAATCACTAGCACGGCTTTGTAAAAGAAGTCCTTAGTGATGCTATCCACTTGTTTCATTTGAAATAACTTACTTTCAATCAGATTCTATAACTGGATATTTTGAAATTCAGATGCCCTTTGTCCTGAACATTTCATAGAGCTGGTGTAAGTTCAAGTGCCTAAGTACAACAGAGATGCGTGTAATTTAAAGTATTCTGTACATTATCCCCCAAATTCTACACATGACACTAAAACTTATGCATACACAATTTAATTAAATGAGCCAATTAGCAATGATAATTGGGCCAATCAATTATTGGTGCTAATTGGCATAGATTTAAATTTACGCATACATATTTATGCTCCCAGATCCACATGTAAATGTTATTCATAGCTCCAAAAAGGGAGTGCAGCCATGGGAGAATTATGGGTGGATCAGGGTGTTCCCACAATGTGTGTGCCATGACAGAATAGAATGCATGCCTAATTTCAGTGCAAGGATTTACACCAGGGTGAATCTTGCCCTCCCCTCTCACTGGAACTAAAATGGGTATGTGCAGATTAGCACTTATGCAGCATGCCAACATGTACAGGGTTCAAAGCAGCACTTAAAATAGATTTTTTTAGCATAAGCATTACGGCCATAGTAGTTGGTTATGGGAAAGCAGCAGTCTCTTCCTTTTCTTATTCTCCTTCTCTGTCATAGAAGTAAGAGATTGTGAACCACCATGATAATTATTTGAATAAACATAAAGATAAATGCATTAAGTATGTACATTTACTAAACATTTATGGGTGTAATGCATGTGTAAATATCAGCACCTCGATTATAGAATTACCATGGCTGCACAGTTTCTAGTCTTTGCCTACTAACTGGTACTGAAGTACAGTGATTAACTTTAGAAAGCAGAAGTGTGGATATACAGATAACCGTGATGCAAAAAAAATGTTTCCAACAATATAGGCTGAAAATATTGTAATTCCTGTGCAAAATACTGTTCATTTAACTATAATTATTAGATGAATCTAATTGGAAATTGCTATTCCTGGTTTTCTAAAAAGGGAGCTCCACTCCCGTGTGAAACATAGTTGAAGGAACAACACTGACAGTTTGTGCAAAAAGGGAAAGCTGTACTAATACCAAGAATAGATGGGCTGTCATTTGCAATGACATGGGAAATATGAATGACATATCCCATGGCACTGCATATCATTAGAAACAAAAAATTGAGCAGAGAATATATGAAAAGTAGTGATTTTGTTTGGTTTGTCGATAATAGTGTGCACTCTTTTGAAAGGGTGCATCCTATTTGGAAAAAGGGTGCACTCTTTCTCAAAAAGTTTGTTCTCTTCCTAATAGTGTGCCTTTATACATACATGAACCATCACATGCACAAATAGGACAAGATTCTATATAATGCACCTAGAGCTCCGCGCTGAAATCCAAGCGTATTCTGTAACAACGCGCTTAACTTAATTGGCTTAACAAGCTGCCTGGACTTGGCTGGCTGGCATCTGGCTCCCCTTTTTTACAGCCCCCCTCACCAGCTGGGATTGGCTGGCTGGCCTCTTCGGGGTAGGAAGAAAGTGCACTCCTTCCTTCCTGTTACTGCAGCTCTCTGCGGTACCACCACATGTTCAAAATGGCCGCTCGACAGCTATTTTGAATATGTGGCTGTATCACGGAAAGCTGTGGTAGTGGGCAGGAAGGAGTGGGCTTCCTTCCTGCTCTGAAGAGGCCCCCCTTCCTGGTTCCAGCATATGCCCCCTTTCCTTTCCTCTCCCCCCTTCCCAGTTCCAACATCCCTTCTCTTTCTTCTTCCATTGTCTCCCAGTTCCAGCATCTCTCCTCATTCCTTCCTCCCTCCCCTCTTCCTTCTAAATTATAGGGTCCCTCCCCTTTCTCATTCCACCCTCTCCCTCCCTCCCCGTGGTCCCTCTCACTTTTCCTCTTCAATTGATTCAGGCTGCCTGGGGCTTTGGGCCTTCTCTGTAACACAGAAGCAGGAACTTGCATCAGTGAGGGTGGGACAACTCATAGGGAAGGTCCGAAGACCTGAGGGAGGCAGTGCGGGAGAGGGTGGAAGGAGAAAGGGAAGGGATGCTAGAACCAGGAAGGTGTGGGGGAGGGGAGGAATGAGGAGAGATGCTGGAACCAGGATGGAGGGGGAAAGAGAGGTGCTGGACCCAGCAAGAGTGATGCAGGCACCTGGAGTGAAAGTTGGGGGCTTGTGTCTAGCCTGAGGCTAGTAGCAGGGCAGCCAATGTGAATTTCTGCTGCCAACACCCTGGCTGCCAGTGACCTTTAGAAGGCATATAAGAGTAAACCCAGGGAGAGGGGGAGGACAGATTCCATATAACAGGTAGGTATGGGGAAGGGAGATGGAAAGAAGAGTGGTGGAGCAAGGAGAAGGAAAGAGATGCGGCATCGATGGGGGGTGGGGGTGGCAGCATACTTTGAGGCATCTGGGGAGAGATGCACCAGCAGGTGGCAAGGAGAGTGCAGAGAGACAAAGAGCAACAAGGGCATTTAGCTTCTCACTGCTCATTTAGGGATGCTGCCCCCTGAAGAGTGCCACCTGAGGTCTCCGGTTCAGTTGGCCTCATTACAGGGCCTCCCCTGGGTGAACTTATTGTTTTAAATGCTGCCTGTGGAGCTCAAAATATACCTGTATTCAGCATTGCTATATGGATAAGCAGCGATACTGAATATGCACAGAAGTCGGTCACTGCTACGGCTATATATATACCCCCTGATTCTATAAAAGTCACCAAAATTGCTCACAATTTAATTGAATAACGAGCCAATTAGCACCAATTAGCTTTTTAACAAGCAATTATTGGCACTAATTGAAATCGATTAACTTGTACTCACATAAATTTAGGCATGTCCTGGAAAAGGGGATGCGGAAATGGGAGGGTTATGGGCCTGTCAGGGCAGAGCGTGGGCGTGGATTCCAGTTACGCATGCAATTATAGATTAAAGGGCTTATGTGTGTAAATTTAGGTGTGGGTATTTGTGCCACATTTTCATTGGTGAAAATTGGTGTGCCTGGATTTACACACGACCCCTTGCGCTTAAGCGCTATTCTATAAACCGCACAAACTTTAGGCACGACTTATAGAATAGTGCTTACATGGGGGGGGGGGGGGGGGGGGGGAGGTTGTGATGTCGATTTTTTAGGTGCTGTTTATAGAATTCACCCCAAAGTGGTTGATATTCAGCCACTATACTTATAACTATGTGGCTTAATTTAGGACAGCTTTCTTTGAAGTCTAAATTAAAGCATTTAGGTATATGGGTGGCAAGTGAATATCACTGCTATGCATGTAATTGGGCATTTCATCTTCACTCTGACCTAATTCTTCCCCAGCACTCTTTAGATAGCGTTAGAGTGACTTTCAAAGGTACTATCCAGATAGTGCCTCTGAAAATCCATGTATATGGGCTATACATTTGAATATTGGTCAGATTGCTTGTTATCAGGCAATAAGTTAATTGTACATGCATTTTCTAAGCACATCACTAGCTATGTTAATTTCTCCAATGAAATATGCTATCTTAATGTAATTTATGTAATGTGTTCATGCCTTTTATTATATTTTCCCCTGTTCAGGCAGGATACAAAGACACGTAGGCACCTATGCGCATCCAATGTGCATCAGATTGGCACTACCACTCAGCTACTGCGTGCCCTGGGCGGTAATTCCATTTTTGGCACATGCCCAATGGCAGAGACTCGTTCTAGTTCCAACTGTTCATGCATAGTATCTGCCTGCATAGATTTGAGATGCCTTATCTGCCCTGAAAGCTGGGCCAAGCGGGGTTCAAGTGCACGCACCAGCACTTCTGTTAGCTGTTCAGCTATTGGTAGTGTGGCATGCACCGATGGCTCCGCCACTGTCATCTCCACAGCAAAGCTTGTCTTGATCTCTTTTTGCCCCTTTAAACGACATAGTTTCTCCAGATTTCTGTTCAGAAGTAAAGGTGAGCACATAAAAAGCTGAATTTTATAATGCCAGTTTGCGCCAAAAAGGCAGAGGGCCCAGGAGCGGTACAGAGACACGTCTGCTCTGCTCACTGCATCACATGACCTCCCTGGGTACCTCTATATAGGCACAGAGTTATGGAAATGCATCCTATCTGGATAGTGCCACTGAATATCTAGGCATCATGGGTGTGCTTAAGCCATTTATTCAGGTAACAGCTACTATTATCCTCATAAATGATTTTACATAAGTACATAAGTAATGCCATACTGGGAAAAGACCAAGGGTCCATCGAGCCCAGCATCCTATCCACGACAGCGGCCAATCCAGGCCAAGGGCACCTGGCAAGCTTCCCAAACGTACAAACATTCTATACATGTTATTCCTGGAATTGTGGATTTTTCCCAAGTCCATTTAGTAGCGGTTTATGGACTTGTCCTTTAGGAAACCGTCTAACCCCTTTTTAAATATCAGGGCCATAGTGTACATAAGCAGAGTGGAAGAGAAGCAGGGCGTGTCCCTGCTGGAACACTTTGTTCAATCTGATGGGAAGGTGATGCCATATGCGGAGTTCTCTGGGAGATATGCGGGACGGCTTCTGACGGAACTGGCATATATGCAGTTGGCGCATTACATCCGGGGACTGCCCCAGTCCACTCTATCGACGGAATTTGGGGGGGAAGGTTAGGGAATTTCTTTCAGGAGATTCAGCGGGGCAGGTATCAGTATCATGGTTCCATAAGGCTCTGAGAGAGTTTCAGCCTAAGATGGATGTTAGCGAGGTGGTTGAACGTTGGAGAAAGGAAGCAGGGTGGAACATAACAGAAGGGAAGGTCTTAACAGCACTCAAAGGAATACCAGGGGCAGTACATAGTGCGGAGTTGCAGGAATGCCATTTCAGATCAATACACAGGGCCTATTTTTCAGGCAAACAGGCATGGCGAGCAGGGGTAACAGACTCGGATAAATGCAGGAAATATGGGGCAAGCATGCCATCTTTAACACATGGGATGTGGCAGTGTAGGACCATCCGGAAGTTCTGGGCAGCTCTTGCCCGATTTTTATCGGGGACTCTAGGGCAGCGAGTAATCATCTCTTTCGATCAAGCACTGTTCAGCTCGGGAGCAGTATGGATAATGGGGAATCGAGAGGAGAAATTGTTTCTTAGCAAGCCCTGCATCCTGGGGAAAAAATGTATACTTAATCATTGGATTTCTAGCACCCCTTCATCCTATTGGTATTGGAGGAATAAATTGCATGCACTGATGCTATGGGAAGCACAAGGGGCCCGCTACTCTTGAAAAAGGAGGAAGTTGTTCATAGGAGTATGGGGAGCCTACCTAAACATCACTGCACCCAGATCCAGAAGCCAGGTGTTGAATGTTTTGGGATGAATGTGGAGTGAATGAGAGGGGGGGGGGAGGGATCAGCGCCCTGGGGGAATAGAGATCTTATCTTATTATACAAGTTACCTGCATGGAGATATATGTTCATTTGAGGGGCACGTTAGGGATTGCTCTTTGATTAATCAATGGCATCTCCATGATGGTTGGTCGAGCAGAGGATTGAGGGGTACTAAGAAAAAAGGGCCCCTCATCTGGAATTTGCACATAGTGGAATGACATATATACTAGGGCAAAATGCTCTTATAATTGGTTGGAAGAACACCTATCCTGGTGGCCGGGGGGGTGGATGGGGTAGGGTAGGGCGGGGAGGGGAATGGTAAATGTTGGTACTGGGGGAGAAATACTGCTGTATTAATGCTATATTGTTTGGAATATTAAGGGGGGGGGGGGAGATAACAGATAAAGTTTGATGACTGACATTAATGTTCTGTTCTGGGGGATCAAATTTTGATGTTTGACTTTATGCACATTTCACTTGTTGGAGATGTTTGTCTGTTTTGTCATCAATAAAAAATTGTTGAAACTTAAGCAGAGTGGAAGAGTAGCCTACAGGTTAGAGCACCAGTCTTGACAGCCAGAGGTAGCCAGTGCAAATCCCACTGCTGCTCCTTGTGATCGTGGGTAGGTCATTTAACCCTCCATTGCCTCAGGTACAAACTTAGAAATCATTTTACAAATGCACATAATTGGTGCTACCACCCGGCTACCGCATGCCCTAAGCGATAATTCCATTTTTGGCACATGCCCAAAATACGAGGTAGACCTGCCAACCAGGAATTCTACCAGCTCATCACGAACTTTCCTGAATCTCCACTACCCATGCTGTAAGGGACTGAAATATAAATTAACATATGCATCCAGTTTCTCCTACATATGCACGCAAATTTGGAATACATTACCAAAATCCATAAAAATAACACACGACACAGTGACCTTCCGTAAACTTTTGAAAACTTATTTATTTAACAAAGCATACAATAACAACTTATCCTAAATGCAGATTAACAACATGTAACTATACAACATGTATTTTCTATATCTCAATTGTTTTTGCTAATTATCTTGATTTCCAGTCTAATGATCCTAATTGTTCAAGCTATTTTTGTCATGAATGAAGTTTAACCTATTACCTTTAGTTCTTATCATAGGATGAACTTTCCTCCTGTAACCTAACTTAATCTGTCCCTCTACCTCAACTATGTATTTCTCCTATCCGGATCTGGTAATCACCACTTACGGAACTATGTAAGCCACATTGAGCCTGCAAATAGGTGGGAAAATGTGGGATACAAATGTTATAAATAAATAAATTTTTCTACTGTGTGGTGCTTACCTGGCAGTAATCGGCAGTTGACACAAGCTAGACACTTACCGCCCGGTTAGCGCTTGAGACCTTACCGCTAAGTCAATGGGTGGCGGTAAGGTCTCAGGCTGAAAATGGACATGCGCCTGTTTTCATTTTGCTGCACGTCCATTTTCCAGCACATTTTTAAAAAATGCCTTTTTTTCCAGGCACGCTGAGGAAATGGACCAGTGCACATCCAAAACACACGCCTACACCAGCGCAGACCACTTTTGGGCATACCTTAGTGAAAGGGCCAGTTAGATTGCAAGCCCTCCAGGGACATGGAAATACCCAGGTGGTCTTAATGAGCCCTGCTGCAGATACCTCGAGCTAAGCTTTAGTAAAAGACGGCTCTCCCCAGTGTACCTGAATGTAACTCACCTTGAGCTACTACAGAAAAAGGTGTGAGCAAAATCCAAATGAATACATAAATAATCCTGAATTATATACCTTTTTTTGGCCCATCTCTATTAATCACTGACATCCAGATCTATTTGTGAAAAGAAATTAAGTGGAATGAAATGATATTTAATCAGTGAACCTTCTCTGAGGTTTTATTGGAGTCATTCATTTCCTTCATTATGACATCTAATTGTTTGTTTGCCAAAAGGAAGCAAGACTTGAGGAGGCTCTCCGGTCACATCTACTGAGTCTGTATGCTGCGTGGTATTTGAATAATGAAGTCTGATATTCAGGTGTGAATGTTCTTTTGTTTGCTGATATCTTATTTTGAATATGTATATCTTGTATAATTGTTATACAATAATACAGACATGCAAATATAGTATGATGACATTTTGATTTATAAATATGAGATATATTACTGTTTTATCATATAAATAAAAGGCCCAAAACAGTGCAACAGATGGCTTACATTCACCATTTTTTCTCGTAAAAATACGAAAACAGTTTAGTATTTATTTACATAGTAACATAGTAGATGATGGCAGATAAAGATCTGTATGGTTCATCCAGTCTGTCCAATAAGATAAACTCAACATGTGTTGCAGTATAAAACATACATATTCTTGATCTATCCTTGCCATTTTCAAGGCACAGACTGTAGAAGTCTGCCCGGCACTGGACATGCTCCCCAACAACGGGGGTTACAGTCAAAGCCCACTCCAGCCCATCTGGATCTGTCTACCATAATCGGGACACAAACCGTAGAAGTCTGCCCAGGACTGGATATACTCCCCACCTACTGAAATTGCCACTGAAGCCCACTCCAGCCCAACCAGATGTGTCTAGCCATAATTTAGATATAGTACTGTACTGTTGCCTATGGGATGAGTAGTTCTGGGATCTTATCATTCACTATTTTTCCACTGTTAGGCTGATTAGTAGTGTATTCTATTCTGGATCCTTCCTGCTGGCTTCTGACTGGCTCTCGGGCTCATTTTCAAAGGATTTAGACTTACAAAGTTCTGTAGGATACTATGGAACTTTGTAAGTCCAAATGCTTTAAAAATGAGCCTCTAAATCTCCTAAAGGGGGCAATTAAATAAAGGGCACCCTTAAAGTTGTGCCAAAAGTCATGGTGCCAAGTGGTATTATACAAGGTCAATTATGCAGGTAAAAGAATACAGGAATAAGGCACCACTTCCACACAAACATATAGCCACAATCACTTATGCCGTATTGACAGCTGGCATATTTGCAGTTATGTGGCACCACATTTGCGAGTAACTTTCCATATTCTGTAAGGTGCATGTGTATTTCATTGCCCGCTGTGACTGGCTGAGGTGGTCAGGGAGAAAAAGCAAGAGTGCCAGAAGGTTCCATTTTAAACCTGTTGTAAGAGGAGATAGTAAGACTGGGAATAAGGGAAAACCTGGAGGCAGGAACCCTACACACTTCTCCACTGCAAAGCAGACTATGTTAGGGTTTGTACATGCTGGGGAAAGGGAGAAAGAAAGGAATCTCCTGTACTTACCTTGTTAGAATGAGGAAGGAGAAACCCTGGTACAAGCTGAGCAGGGAGAGGGGAATTCCATCAGGGTAGTCAGTCTCATAATCAGTGCAGCCTGGGTATGTGTGTTCCTTGGTTTCCCCAGCAACCAGAGAGAGAGGGTATGGCTGGATAGCACACTCTTGTTAAAAGTAACAATCCAGCAGACAATAGAGCAGTGGCGTAGCCAGACTGCCAATTTTTGGGTGGGCCTGAACCCAAAGTGGGTGGGCACAAAATTTTCTCTCTACCCCCCCCCCCCCCCCCCCCAGCAAAATGTAGTCACACTCAGATGCATTTGTCACACAGGGTAAAGTGCTGTTCAGTGCATCACATTTCAGACAATATATTTAATAGCCTAATCCTTTTCAGTGAGCTTTCAGAGGCCAAAACCTCCTGCCTCAGGTCAGTATATCCTCTCCTGACCTAAGGAAGGAAGTATTGGTCTCTGAAACTTTATTAACACCATATTACTTTATCCTAAATTAAAAATAAAATTATTTTCTTTACCTTTGTTGTATGGCCATTTACTTTTTCTCATTGTGTTGCTCCCAGTCTCTAGATTCTGCTTTCCTTCGTTTTCGCTTAACTCTTCTGCCAGGGTTTCCTGGCCATTTGTCATTTTTCTCTCCTTTTTCTTTGCTTTCTTCAATATTTTTCTGCCTCTCTCTGTGTCCAGATTTAATTCATTCTTACTATCCATTCTTTAATTTCCTTCATCTACTTATGGCTTTTCATCTTTTTCTCACCCTTGTTCTCCCCATGCCCCTTCCTCTTATTCTCCAATCTTTCACTACTCCCCCTTTCCATGCAGCCTCTCCTCTTTCTCTCCCCATCCTTCCAATGTCTCCCCTCTCTCTCCCCATCCTTCCAGTGTCTCCCCTCTCTCTCCCCATCCTTCCAATAGTCTCCCCTCTTTCTTTCTGCATCCTTCCATCCAGTGTCACCTCTTTCTCCCTACCCTTCCATCCAGCGTCTTCCCTCTTTCTCTCCACATCCTTCCATTTTCCCTCTTTCTTTGCCATCCTCCCATCTGTTTTCCCTCTTTCTCTCCACATCCTTCCATTTTCCCTCTTTCTTTGCCATCCTCCCATCCGTTTTCCCTCTTTCTCTCCACATCCTTCCATTTTCCCTCTTTCTTTGCCATCCTCCCATCTGTTTTCCCTCTTTCTCTCCACATCCTTCCATTTTCCCTCTTTCTTTGCCATCCTCCCATCCGTTTTCCCTCTTTCTCTCCACATCCTTCCATTTTCCCTCTTTCTCCCCATCCTGCCATCTGTTTTCCCTCTTTCTCTCCCCATCCATCCGTTTCCCCTCTTTCTCTGCCATCCTCCCATCTGTTTTCCCTCTTTCTCTCCCCATCCTTCCGTTTTCCCTCTTTCTCTGCCATCCTCCCATCTGTTTTCCCTCTTTCTCTGCCATCCTCCCATCTGTTTTCCCTCTTTCTCTCCCCATCCTTCTGTTTTCCCTCTTTCTCCCCCCATCCTGCCATCCATTTTCCTTCTCCCATTCAGGCCCACCAGCGCCAGCTCCCATTGCCGGCCACTGCTGCTTTTCCTGATGAGCAGCAGGGCCGGCGCTACAAAAAGAAGACGCGCTCAGCTGACTGAGATGAGCGCCAACGCGTCGCTAACCCGACGAGAAAAAATGTTTTTAAAAAAACGCGGCACTGCAGGCAGCCTCGAAGCATTGGCTGCTGGCTCTGCAGGCTCCTTCCGTCTCTTACGTCACTGCCCCTGCTTCGCTACAGGGGCAGTGATGTAAGAGACGGGAGGAGCCTGCACAGAGCCAGCAGCCAATGGTTCGAGGCTGCCTGCGGTGCCGCATTTTTTTTTAAACATTTTTTTCTCTTCCTTAGCGATGCGTTGGCGCTCAGCTCAGTCAGCTGAGCGCTTCTTCTTTTTGTAGCGCCGGCCACTGCTGTTCATCAGGAAAAGCAGCAGTGGCCGGCAATGGGAGCTGGCGCTGGCGCTGGGCGGGCCTGGACTGAAATTGGGTGGGCCTGGGCCCACCCAGGCCCACCTGTAGCTACGCCCCTGCAATAGAGGTCCATGGAAAATGAAGGGTTGGATTCCCTAGAAGCCAGAGGGAAGGAAGGAACCCATTGGAAGGCAGGGCCAGTTCCCAGAGACAAGAGGGAAGAGAGGGTTTCCCTGGGAGGGAGCCATGGCCTGCAGCCTACCTAAGGGAAAAGGAATTTCCTCAGGAGCTGTGTGAGGCAGAGAGGCCAGCAGCAGGTGGAATCCAAGGAGAGACAGAAGCCTGGCTAATTGGGGGAAGACCACAGGGTTTCTAGTTTGTTAAAAGAACTGGGAAGGAAAAGGCTAGGGACTAGGAATCCGGGAGCCCTGCCCGTTTAATCTAAGTCTGGATATTATACTTAGAGCATGCTGGTTGGAAGCAAACAGACAGACAGGAGAGAATAGGGAAGCTGCCTATCTAGTTAGTCTGTCCACCTGTGAAGCCCTCAGCAGTGCATGGGGGAGATTGGGAACCTTCTGTGTAATTGGAAAGGGGGAGATGAGCCTGTTCTTAAGATGCCCTAATAAGTGTTGTGCCCCTATGTTAAAGGAAGCAAAAGTTGTTCTATTTTAGTTGGTCCTGTGCCTGGAGATAATAAAGATTGTTAACTGCTTTAAAGAAGTGTAGACTCTCAGGTCTGTTTTGAACTTGTGTTGGGGAATATGGAGGTTTGCAGGACCAGAGCCTAAGTCCCCTGTCACCGCCCATGCTCTACCCATATGAATGCCTCCCTTAGTGAGTATGCATACATTTCGTAGAATTGCAGCTAGTACATGCTTGGGTAAGTGCCAATTACTACACCTCTTGCTCGCATACATATTACTATTCTGTAACATATGTGGGATTTGGCGCCTATCAGTGTATGTGAATTTATAGAATTGCCTTTGATATCAAATGATGCCTGTGCACTTGAGAGCTTTTTGTCTTGGTGGTTGCCAGCTCATATACTAGAGGTATGCACAGGGACATAATCTGGCCCCCGTCCCCCCCCCCCCCCAGTCAATTCTTTTTCATCCCAACCAAATCCTTATCATATTGGTACTGCCCCTTTTCCCATCTGTATAACCAACCCATATTTAACAGATTTATAATTTCAAAACTTAAAATGCATCCCACAGCTTATTTAAATTTATTATAAAACAATAAGCTTTACTTTGTTAAATATGCAAGATTTTTTGAGTTTTCTTTCTTTCTTTTTTTTTAAACTGAAGTGTAGGTGTTTCAAGTTTCTAAATTGAGGAGCACTCAGCACACCTATGATGTGGCTGGCAGAGATTCCCAAGATGAAAACTCCCAACAACTGTCCCTCCTGCATACCATATAAATAGCAGATCTTTGCCTGCAGGAAGCAGTGACTGATACCTACTGCTCACACCGGCCCCAACGCCTTCCCCTCTGACTTATTCCTGCCTATGCAGAAACAGGAAGCTGCATCAGTGGGAAGGATGTGGGGCCAACATGAGTACTGTGTATTAGTTGTTGCTTACTACCGGTGAAAATCTGCTATTTAAAAGTTGTGCAGGAGAGAGGAGACATTTGAGAGACCATATGGCATGCAGGCTAGAGAAGAAGAGACCACATTACCTGTGGGATAGAGTGGGGTTCTTCTGCCCACCCATCTTGGGCCCAGGCCCATCCAAAATTGGGTGTCTGGCTACGCCCCTGCACTCAAGGACATAATCTGGTCCCCATACAGTTTCGATCTATCCCCTCCCATCCCCTTTCAGTTTGGATCCATCTCCTCCCATCCCCATGGTATTAAGGACTGCTTTGTCACCAACACTGTGGATACCTTTGGATTTCTGCAGGTTTCCCATTGTCTCCATCCCTGTGCACACCTCTACTGTATACAATACAGTCCTCCTGGTCAGGGGCGTAGCTAGACAACAGATTTTGGGTGGGCCTAGGCAAGAAGTGCGTGGGCCAGTAGCGTAGCCAGACCTCAATTTTTGGGTGGGCCAGGGGGTGGACTGGGTGGGCATGACCCACATATTTCCTCTCTGTCCACCCCCCTCCCGTAAAGATAAATACCTGGGCTGGCGGGGATCTCCGGGCCCTGCCAGCTGAAGAATCTTCTGGAGGCCCCCAAGGCTTGAAAAGTCTCATCCCTGCGCCAGTCACCAGCGTGGCGGGAAGCAGCGTTCAGCAGCGTTGCCTGAGTGCCTGCCTGCCTTTTAAAATAATTCGTCTCACCAGGCTCCGCTGCATTTACTTCTTCGCCTGTCGCAAAGCGCTGCCGTTCGCACAGGCAGCTCCGCTCCCCTTTGCCGCATCCATCTGGCCCTCTCTGATCCACTTCCAAAGGGGAGCAGAGCTGCCTGTGCGAACGGCAGCACTTTGCGACAGGCGAAGAAGTAAATGCAGCGGAGCCTGGGGAGATTAATTATTTTAAAAGGCAGGCAGGCAACGCTGCTTCCCGGACCTGGCGGAGCCGCGGGAGAAAAGGCAGCGACAGCAGCAGGATGTTGGATGGGTGGGCCTGGAGGGAAAGTGGCTGGGCCTGGGCCCGTCCAGGCCCGTCCGTGGCTATGCCCCTGCGCCTGGTTTACAGGAAGAGGTTGTTCTGAATACAGCAAAAAGGAGGTTCTCTCTAAGCAAAGCCCCTTCTGTGAGATTATAACCTATGTGAAGGGACAGCAAGGCTGGAGTCATAGAGATTTGGCCTCACATTTCTACAGAGCTTCATCCTAGAGTCGCCCTCTGCCTCAACCTTTTCTTTAATTTTTCCTTAGGGATTGACTATGCCGTTCTCTATAGCATTTCTTTTTTTTTTCCACTATATTATTATTTTCAACACATCCCAACAAATGAGATAATACAGAAATAGGACATATATATATACTTTCATCCACTATAAATGCAACGTGATCCAAAAACTTAGAAATTAATAAAATTAACAAAATATTCTTAGAAAAATAATCCTGATTATCATATACCCGTAAAGCTCTCCCCAGTCTGCCCTTAACAGAGTGCGATATGAGTCTATGCAGCAACGTTTATTTCCTTTTTAGCCACAAGAAATTCTTCTAATTGTTTAGGTTCAAAAAATTGAAATTGTTTACCCTGAAATATCACAAAACATAAGCAAGGAAATTTAAGCACAAAGTTGGCTTCTAAAGCCAATGTTCTCGGCCAAAAGGTCAAGAAGGCCTTATGACTCATCTGTGTCTCTCTTGAAAGGTCAGAAAATACACAAACAGATTTCCCCAAGGCCAGTATATTCTGGGCTTGCGTAATAGGAGGTAATGAATCTCCAGACATCCCCAGAACCTCAATTAAATATTTCTTAACCATATCAATAGGTGCTATAAGAGGAGACCTGGGAAAATTGAGTAACCTCAAGTTAAGTCTTCTAATCTGATTTTCTAAGTATTCCAAACAACAATGTATAAAATTTTTATCTTTAACTGAGGTTAAACCCAAAGTTTCCACTTTTTGAATTTTACTTTCCAAGGAATCCAGTCTGGAGGACTGCTGAGCATCTACATCATTTGTTGGCTTATGATTGAAGAAGAGCAGCCTCCAATAAAACTTTAATATCTTTAGTATTTTCCAATGTCAAAGTTTGTAAAGAGGAATGCATGTCAAATGTAAGGTCCCGTGGAGGGGCATAATCGAATGGGGCGCCCAAGTTTTCCTGGGGCCGTCCTCGCAGGACAGCTCCATAAAGGGGTGGGAAACCCGTATTATCAAAACAAGATGGGCGTCCATCTTTCGTTTTGATAATACGGTTGGGGATGCCCAAATCTCAACATTTAGGTCGACCTTAGAGATGGTCGTCCTTAGGTCATCCTTAGAGATGGTCGTCCCCGGTTTTCGGCGATAATGGAAACCGAGGACGCCCATCTCAGAAATGTCAAAATCCAAGCCATTTGGTCATGGGAGGAGCCAGCATTCATAGTGCACTGGTCCCCCTGACATGCCAGGACACCAACCGGGCACCCTAGGGGGCACTGCAGTGGACGTCACAAATTGCTCCGAGGTGCATAGCTCCCTTACCTTGTGTGCTGAGCCCCCCAAACCCACCCAAAAACCCACTCCCCACAACTGTACACCACTACCATAGCCCTAAGGGGTGAAGGGGGGCACCTACATGTGGGTACAGTGGGTTTCTGGTGGGTTTTGAAGGGCTTACATTTACCAGCACAAGTGTAACAGGTAGGGGGGGATGGGCCTGGGTCTGCCTGCCTGAAGTGCACTGCACCCACTAAAACTACTCCAGGGACCTGCATACTGCTGTCTTGGAGCTGGGTATGACATTTGAGGCTGGCATAGAGACTGGCAAAAAAAATTTTTTTAGGGTGGGAGGGGGTTGGTGACCACTGGGGGAGTAAGGGGAAGTCATTCCCGATTCCCTCCAGTGGTCATCTTGTCAGTTTGGGTACCTTTTTGAGGCTTGGTCGTAAGAAAAAATGGACGAAGTAAAGTCGGCCAAGTGCTCGTCAGGGACACTGTTCTTTTCTCCATTATCAGCCGAGGATGCCCATCTCTTAAGCACGCCCCAGTTCCACCTTTGCTATGCTGCCGACACGCCCCCGTGAACTTTGGTCATCCCCGTGATGGAAAGCAATTGAGGGCGCCCAAAATCGGCTTTCGATTATGCCGATTTGGGGCGACCCTGAGGGAAGGACACCCATCTCCCGATTTGTGTCGGAAGATGGGCGCCCTTCTCTCTCGAAAATAAGCCTGATAGTGACTCCAATGTCACAACAACTGGTTTAACAAAAACTCGCAAAGTTAAAGCAGGTGTAGGTAAGTTGGAAACTTGAGAAAGAGTACAGGTCATCGCTCACAGCAGAACCGGGGTCAGGACAGTCCAAACCAGCACTACTTCCTAGCTGCGGGGGAGCTGCCCACTCCACGGGGCTTAAGGAAGCCCCGTCCATGGTGCTCACCGAAGCACCTGCAGAAGGGGAAGAAGACTGCACTGGTCCCGCCAGGACTCTGAAGTCGTCGACAGTCTTCTGTTTCAGGACTGGAGCCACAGCGGGAGTCGAGGAAATATCCTCTTTTTCCAATGCTCAGCTAAAGAAGTGCTATCCAAAAAATGCCCGAATCAAGACACACTCTCAAGAGCTGCGGGCATGGTAACTCTTCATGATGCCATCTTGGATCCCTAGTTCCTTCCTGTATAGCATGTCTTGCTTAACTTTACTCTATCTCTTCGTTCCTGTACATGATACAAACCCCATCACATTCTCTTTAAAATGCACATATATTTCACTCAGCTCTTACGGAGGATATGAAAGAGAAGCTATGTTAGCATAACCCTTACAACAGGGCTTCATATTGTCTCTGAGTACAGCATTTCAAATTTGGTTCACTGTTTGGCACTGTACTTTGTAGCTTGATGTTAAAAGGTTCCATGTCCACACTGTTGTCAACAAAAACTGACAAATGAACAGGTTATGTAAAAAATTTCTGTGATGATTATCTTCAATGGTCATTGTGTATTTTATGAATACAATATATTTTGGTTACCAAATAAAATCATTCTTTGTTGTTACAGTAAGCCAAAGATCAGATTTTGAGATGTTGATAAACTCAACCATCCTGTAAAAATACGTAATTGGACATCATATACTTTATATTGAACTTTATTCAGTATATACCTAGGGTTGCCTAATACCGAAGTTGGCCCTGAGGAAACTGGTGCTCTTAAAAAAGAGTACAATATGTTTGTTACAAAATAAGACCACTCTGTTTTAACAAAGCCAAAGATTAAATTTCGATTTTCTCAAAATATTCTGAAACGGACATAGTACATAAGTATATAAGTATTGCCATACTGGAACAGACCAAAGGTCCATCAAGCCCAGAATCCTGTTTCCAACAGTGACCAATCCAGGTCACAAATACCTGGCAAGATCCCCAAAAAGTACAAAATATTTTATGCTGCTTATCCCAGAAATAAGCAGTGGATTTTCCCCAAGTCCATTTTAATAATGGTCTATGGACTTTTCCTTTAGGAAGCCATCCAAACCTTTTTTTAAACCCCGTTAAGCTAACTGCCGTTACCACATTCTCTGGCAACGTTGAGTGAAGAAACATTTTCTCCGATTCATTTTAAATTTACTACTTTGTAGCTTCATTGCATGCCCCCTAGTCCTAGTATTTTTGGAAAGAGTAAACAGATGCTTCACATCTACTCTTTCCCCTCATTATTTTGTAGATCTCTATCGTATCTCCCCTCAGCTGTCTTTTCTCCAAGCTGAACAGCCCTAGCCGCTTTAGCCTTTCCTCATAGGGAAATGGTCCCATCCCCTTTATCATTTTCATCGCCCTTCTCTGCACCTTTTCTAATTCCACTATATCTTTTTTGAGATGCGATGACCAGAATTAAACACAATATTCGAGGTGCGGTCGCAGGGCCGCTGAGGGGGGGGGGGGGGCAGGGGGTACAAAATTCCCCAGGCCCGGGCCTCCAAGGGGAGCCCAGTGCCGCAGTTCCACCCGCCCTCCGTCGTCGACCGTCTGCCACCAGGCCAGGCCCCCTGCATTGAAATCACAGCGCCTCTCACCTCCATGTGAAAGCGCTGCAGGTAGCAGCAGCAGATCACCTCCCTTCGGGCCTCCTTCCCTCCCTGTGTCCTGCCCTCGTCTGACGTAACTTCCGCGAGGGCAGGACACAGGGAGAGAAGGAGGCCCGAAGGGAGGCGATCTGCTGCTGCATGCAGCGCTTTCACATGGAGGTGAGAGGTGCTGTGATTTCAATGCAGGGGGCCCGGCCCGATGGTGGACAGAGGGGGGAGCGCCGGCAGCGACCTCAGGAGGGGAGTGGAGGGGGGAGCGGCAGCGACCTTGGGGGGGGTGGAGGGGGGAGCGGTGGCAACCTTGGGGGGAATGTGGGGGCAGGGCCCCAGGGGCGGCCTTTCCCGGGGCCCAGCCCAGTCTCTCGGTGGCCCTGTGCGGTCGCACTATGAAGCAATACAAATGCATTATAACCTCTTCATTTTTGTTTTCCATTCCTTTCCTAGTAATACCTAACATTCTATTATAATTCTAAGATGACAAATTTTTTGTGCTTTAATCATTCAAATCACCATACTACTGCTGTGATGAGATGATTTGATACAGTAAACAAGGACTCAACATCAATTTCCTGAAAAAAAATGATAATGTTTTGCTGTACAAGACAAATTATTGCAAGATGTTTTCTGATACTTCCTATTTTAGTTGGAAGAGCAACTGATGCCACAACTGTATTATGAGAGTGTGTCAGTGAATAGAAAATCTTTACTTGAGTAATTATTTAGTCCAAGTTTTCATTTTAAATGAAAAGGAGCTCATTTTCAGAGAATGCTAATAACTGGAAGGCTGTTCATTGTCAAAGACAGGTTAAGCATTCCAGTCTCTGAGGCCACACTGAAGTCTCTTGCTGTCCTATTTATATATTGTAGTTCTTTTCCATCTGCTTTTAGGGGCCGTTTTATCAAGCTGTGGTAAAAAGGCCCCTGCTGTAGCGGCGGCCGCTGTTTTTGCTGCGGACCAAGGCCCTTTTTACTGCAGAGGGTAAAAAGCCCAAAGAAACAGATAGCCATGCAGTAAGCGTGGCTATGCAGGGTGGGGGAGCAGTTACCGCCACCCATTGAGATGGCGGCAAGGGCTCCCGCTCTATCCCAGCGGTAACTGGGCAGTGCTGATTAGTGCCGGGTAACCCCCTGCAGTATATATTTTTTATAAATCCAGCAGTGCCAGAAAAGGCATGTGCTGGAGGCAGAACTACCGCCGGTGGCCACGTTGGGCCAGTGGTAGTTCCAGTCTGCCATGCGGCAACCATTTAGTAAAAGGACTCCTTAGTCTGTAAACCACTTAGTTCTCGTCACAGTTATAGCGGTATAGTAAATGTGAATAAAGAAAGAATGGTTCAGCGATCTAAATGGGGTAAAACATTTGAAGTTAAGCAGTTTTCAAAAATGACCACTATTATAAGGGCCAATTTATCACAACATCCTGTTCACCTTTGTTATGATTCAATTTGACTGAATTTAATTGCAAACAGAGCTCCAAGCAAGCATAATTCAAGCACCTCTTTAAAAATGACATGTCATCAACTGAGGGGGTAATATTCAGCTGTGGTAGTCAGCATTTGATTTAAACACCAGCTGCACTTGTTATTTTATACTCAGATATATTAGGCACTGGTTGAGTTTAGCTTGGCAGAAGGCATTTGTCCAGGTACCAGTGATATTCAGACTGGTATTCAGATAGTTAAGCCAGTCTTTTTCCTGTCCTAAATTTAACTGAGCAGTAACCTGGTTAGTGAACTGAAAATCGCCACTAACTGGGTAAGTGGAAACTCTGCCCATGGACCCTCTCATTCTGCAACAGGTCACCTAAAGGTAGGAACTAAAGGCCAGATTCTATATTTGACGCAGAAAAAAAATGTGTTTAGCACTATTCTATAAACCTCGCCTATAAGCAGGGTTTTTAGAATATGCGTAGCACCCATCCCCATGACTAAAAAGTAGGTACGACCATTTATGCCAACTAAAACCTGGTATAAATGCTCTTGCCTAACTAAGGCGCGGATCGGGCATATTCTATAACAGTGTATGTAATTTTTAGGAATGCCCATGCCCCTCCTATAGCCACGCCCCCTTTTGAGATCAGCACATTAGAATTTAATGCACCACTTGACAGAATGCGCTTATAAAGTTGTGTGCGTAAATTCTAATTAGTGCCAATTTGTGCCGATAATGGCTTGTTAGTGACCGATTGTTGGCACCGATTGGTTTGTGAATTAAGTTGGGCGTGCAACTTTAGTTGCCACATATACAATCTGGGCTCAATTGTGCACTTAATTTAAAGAGTATTAGCATTTAACAGATGTGACAGGGAAAGGGGATGAGATTTGAAATTCTGCCTTTTTTGTCATTACAATCAAAGCAGTTTTCATATTATATAGAGGTACTTATTTGTACCTGGGGCAAAGGAGGGGTAAGTGACTTGCCCAGAGTTACAAGGAACTGCAGTGAGAACTGAGCCCTATTCCTTTGGTTCTCATGTCACTGCACTAACCATAGGCTCCTCTTCTACTCAGTTGTGAGTGTAAGTGCTGGCTATGTGCAGCAGTATTCTATACCTTACACACTTAGAGGCCCTTTTACTAAGTCTTGTAGGCACCTACGCGCGTCCAACATACGTCAAATTGGAACTACTGCCCAGTTACTGCGTCCCCGGGCGGTAATTCCATTTTTGATGTGCATCCAAAACACACGGTAGAAATTTTCTACCTCATGGTGCTTACCCGGCAGTAATCGGCAGTGAACATGCGCTGATGATTACCGCCCGGTTAACACGTGAGACCTTACCACTAAATTAATGGGTGGTGGTAAGGTCTCAGGCCAAAAATGGACACACGCTGGTTTTAATTTTGCTGCACGTCCATTCCCCCCCCCCCCAGGCCTTTTTTGCAGGTGCACTGAAAAATGGACCTGCATGCGTACAAAACAAGCACCTACACCAGCGCAGGCCATTTTTGGTGCACTTTAGTAAAAGGGCCCATTAATTGCTTAGGGGCCCTTTTACTAAGCAGCATTAAAAAATGGTCTGCACTAGTTTGGACACATGAAATTAGCTTGCACTGGGCCATTTATTACAGCTACGAATAAAGAAGCTTTTTTAAAATGGAGAAGTAAGTGGTTGTGTGCTAATATTAAAAGTAGCGCACAGCTATTTACTGCCTGAGCCTTACTGGTGAAGGTAAGGGCTCATGCGCTACTTGTGTGGTAATCAGGTAGCATGCAGCAATGTGGCCACACTGCTAATTAGTACCGGAAATATACCCCCCCCCCCCTCCACAGTAGAAAATTATTTTCCACCGTGGGAAACAGGGAACTACCCCAGCAGTAGTGTCAATTTGCTGCATGCTACCCGTTCATTAGCCCTACCACAGCTGAGTAAAAGGGCCCTTTAGAGCGTAAATGCAAGGTGGCATTCACAGGAGAGGAGCATGGGCGGGACTTAGGAGTGTCCAACATTTACACACGTAACTTATAGAATAATGTAAGTTACATACTAAAATGCTACATTTAGCCACGTCATTTACACCTGCTACTTGTCATGGCATAAGTGGGTGCGCCTCAATGTACATAAGTACATAAGTAATGCCATACTGGGACAGACCAAAGGTCCATCAAGCCCAGCATCCTGTTTCCAACAGTGGCCAATCCAGGTCACAAATACCTGGCAAGATCCCCAAAAAAGTACAAAACATTTTATGCTGCATATCCCAGAAATATTTTCCCCCAAGTCCAATTTAATAATGGTCTATGGACTTTTCCTTTAGGAAGCCGTCCAAACTTTTTTTTAAACTCTGCCTTTACTACATTCTCTGGCAACGAATTCCAGAGCCCAATTGCACGTTGAGAGAAGAAAAATTTTATCTGATTCATTTTAAATTTACTACTTTGTAGCT
Source organism: Microcaecilia unicolor (assembly GCF_901765095.1). Classification (NCBI taxonomy): domain Eukaryota; kingdom Metazoa; phylum Chordata; class Amphibia; order Gymnophiona; family Siphonopidae; genus Microcaecilia; species Microcaecilia unicolor. The sequence continues at coordinate 116,387,207 of NC_044033.1, forward strand.
TCATCGCATGCCCCCTAGTTCTAGTATTTTTGGAAAGCGTAAACAGACGCTTCATATCTACCCATTCAATTCCACTCATTATTTTATAGACCTCTATCATATCTCCCCTCAGCCGCCTTTTCTCCAAGCTGAAGAGCCCTATCCTCTTTAGCCTTTCTTCATATTGAAGTCGTCCCATCCCCTCTATCATTTTCGTCGCCCTTCTCTGCACCTCTTCTAATTCCACTATATTCTTTTTGAGATGCGACGACCAGAATTGAACACAATATTCGAGGTGCGGTTGCACCATGGAGCGATACAAAGGCATTATAACATCCTCATTTTTGTTTCCCATTCCCTTCCTAATAACACCTAACATTCTATTTGCTTTCTTAGCCGCCGCAGCACACTGAGCAGAAGATTTCAACGTATCATCAACGACGATACCTAGATCCCTTTCTTGGTTGGTGACTCCTAACGTGGAACCTTGCATGACGTAGCTAAAATTCGGGTTCCTCTTTCCCACATGCATCACTTTGCACTTGCACACATTAAACGTTATGGGCCATTTAGATGCCCAGTCTCCCAGTCTCGTAAGGTCCTCTTGTAATTTTTCACAATCCTCCCACGATTTAACTATTTTGAATAACTGTGTGTCATCAGCAAATTTAATTACCTCACTAGTTATCCCCATCTCTAGGTCGTTTATAAATAAGTTAAAAAACAGCGGTCCCAGCACAGACCCCTGGGGAACCCCACTAACTACCCTTCTCCATTGGGAATACTAACCATTTAACCCTACTCTCTGTTTTCTTTTAACCAGTTTTTAATCCACAATAGGACACTACCTCCTATCCCGTGACTCTCCAATTTTTTCTGGAGTCTTTCATGAGGTACTTTGCCAAACGCCTTCTGAAAATCCAGATACACACTATCAACTGGCTCACCTTTATCCACATATTTGTTCACCCCTTCAAAGGTGAGGCAAGATTTCCCTTCACTAAATCCATGTTGGCTTTGTCTTATTAATCCATGCTTTTGAATATGCTCTGTAATTTTGTTCTTTATAATAGTCTCTACCATTTTGCCCAGCATCAACGTCAGACTCACCGGTTTATAATTTCCCGGATCTCCCCTGGAACTTTTTTTTAAACTCGGCGTTACATTGGCCACTCTCCAATCTTCCGGTACCACGCTCAATTTTAAGGATAAATTATATATTACTAATAATAGTTCAGCAAGTTCATTTTTCAGTTCTATTGGTACTCTGGGATAAATACCATCCGGTCCAGGAGATTTGCTACTCTTCAAGTTGTCAAATTGCCCCATTACATCCTCTAGGTCTATAGAGATTTCATTCAGTTTCTCCAACTCGTCAGCTTCGAATACCATTTCTAACACCAGTATCTCTTATTTTTATTACCAGTATCACTCCCAAATCTTCCTCGGTGAAGACCGAAGCAAAGAATTCATGTAATCTCTCTGCTATGGCTTTGTCTTCCCTGATTGCCCCTTTTACCCCTCGGTCATCTAGCGGTCCAACCAATTATTTTGCTGGCTTCCTACTTTTAATATACTACTACTACTACTACTACTACTACTACTATTTAGCATTTTTATAGCGCTACAAGGCATACGCAGCGCTGCAGAAACATAGAAGAAAGACAGTCCCTGCTCAAAGAGCTTACAATCTAATAGAAAAAAAATAAATAAAAAAGTAAGCAAATCAAATCAATTGAACGGGAAGGAAGAGAGGAGGTGGAGGTGGAGGTGAGTGGTTACAAGTGGTTACGAGTCAAAAGCAATGTGAGGTATACCTAAAAAAATTTTTACTATATGTTTTTGCCTCCAACACAATCTTTTTTTCATAGTCCCTCTTTGCCTTCCTTATCAACGCTTTGCATTTGACTTGACATTCCTTATGCTGCTTCTTATTATTTTCAGTCGGTTCCTTCGTCCATTTTCTGAAGGATTTTATTTTAGCTCTAATAGCTGCTCCATAAAGCAGTCCTTGATTTTGTCAAGGTATTTTACCTCCCTAGCATGCCTCGATGTTACATTTACCCAGTCAATATCGGGGTAATTGAAATCACCCATTATTATTGTGTTGCCCAGTTTGTTTGCTTCCCTAATTTCCTTTTAAGATTTCTACATCTGTCTGTTCATCCTGGCCAGGCGGATGGTAGTACACTCCTGTCACTATCCTTTTCCCCTTTACACATGGAATTTCAATCCACAAGGATTCCAAGATGTGCTTTGTTTCCTGTAGAATTTTCAATCTATTTGATTCAAGGCTCTCCTTAACATACAATGTAGGCAGGTAGATGCTGACATGCTAGTATTCTATAAGTACATTTAGGCACATAAGTGATCATACAGAATAGGCTCACGGCCCATGTACCTTGGGCACCTAACTTGAAGTGCACAGATAAAGAACTGTCCCGATAGTGCTGAAGCAGTCTCTTTAGAATGTTAATGGTAATATCTGGATAATTGCACTGAAAATCTGGGTATGGACCAGGGGCGTATCTGCGTGGGGCCTCAGGGGCCTGGGCCCCCGCAGATTTTGCCCTGGCCCCCCCTACCGCCATCAACCCTCCCCCGTGCCCGTTCTTACTTTTGCTGGCGGGGGACCCCAACCCCCGCCAGCCGAGGTCTGCTTCCACCTGCCGCTGCCTTCAAAACTTCTTCTTCAGCCGGCGGGGGACCCCAAACCCCCGCCAGCCGCCCCGCGCTGTTTAAAATTCATCTTCGGCCTCCGTGGCCGTGCTGCTGGGATAGGCGGCGCTGTTGAAATCCACTTCGGAGTCTGACGTCGTTGTACGTTGTACGTGCTGCGACGTCAGACTCCGAAGTGGATTTCAACAGCGCCGCCTATCCCAGCAGCACGGCCACGGAGGCCGAAGATGAATTTTAAACAGCGCGGGGCGGCTGGCGGGGGTTTGGGGTCCCCCGCCGGCTGAAGAAGAAGTTGTGAAGGCAGCGGCAGGTGGAAGCAGACCTCGGCTGGCGGGGGTTGGGGTCCCCCGCCAGCAAAAGTAAGAACGGCAGCGGGGGAGGGTTGGCGGCGGGAGGGGGGTGGAGAGACTAAGTTATTGGTGGCGGTGGGGGCTCGGCGGCGGCGGGGGGGGCGGGGGGGCGCTAAAATGTGCCCCCTCCCTCTGGCTCTGGCCCCCCCTACCGCCGGAGTCCAGATACGCCCCTGGTATGGACCCAATGAGTGGGTATCTGGGTAGGTGTTGCTCCTACCTGGATAAGTCCTTTTGAATATCAGCCCCTGAATGTACAAATGGATAGTGCCTGCAAAGTCGTCAGCCAGTATGTTTAGCACCGCTGCCTTGTTTTATGTACCACTCTGTGGCCACCCTGACCCCAACATTGAATCATTTATCATCTTCTCTAGTCCCCTCGCGCTACTTATTCAAGACCAAGGGCTTTCTGCTTATTTTTATTAAGATGACATCCTTATAGTGGAGGAGTGGTCTAGTGGTTAGAGCACTGGTCTTGACATCTAGAGATGGCTGGCTCAAATCCCACTGCTGCGCCTTGTGATCTTGGGCAAGTCACTTTATTTCCTCAGGTACAAAGATAGGGGTCCTTTTACTAAGGTGCATTGAAAAATGGCTTCCGGTAGTGTAAGCTCGGGTTTTGGGTACACGCTGATCCATTTTTCAGCACGCCTGCAAAAAAGGCCTTTTTAAAATGTTTGCTGAAAATAGACATGCGGCAAAATCAAAATTGGTGCGGGTCCATTTTTGGTCTGAGACCTTACCGCCAGCCATTGACCTTGCGGTAAAGTCTCAAGCGGTAACCGGGTGGTAATGACCTACGCGCGTCAAATGCCACTTGGTGCGCGTCCGATACATGCGTCCGAAAATATAAATTATTTTTCGGATGTGCGTATTGGACATGTGCCAATAAAGAAATTACTGCAAGAGCCACGCAGTAGCCGGGGGGTAACTCCATTTTGCTGTGTGTTGGGCACGCGTAGATACTTACGCGGCTTAGTAAAAGGGCCCCTTAGACTGTGAGCCCTCCAGGAACAGGGAAATACCCACTATACCTGAATGTAACTCACCTTGAGCTACTACTGAAAAGGTATGAGCAAAATCTAAATTTAAAACAAAAATCTTTTTGCCAAAAAGCATTGAAGAGCTTTTCGTCTGCGGTGCCTTTTCTCCAAAATCAAGCCCAACAATCTGCTGACACTTCACTAGAAAAAAAAATCTGCACTTTGACTTTCCTATTACTTTTCTGACAAGAGACTGAATTCTCATTGCAGCAGAGTGGAAAGGCATCTAATTCCAGGATATTGAAGGACAGCTCTGCAGACACTACACACAGAGTACATCAATTTGTTCCTCCTTTGGGTAATTTCACTATTCCATCCAATGCAAAAGTTAATACAGTCCAGGCAATTTATATTTCATCTTCTGGCTTACAGTTTCACCAAGCAGCTCTTGTTCCATTAACAAGGCATCAGATCATCAGAGTAAAGTATTGGATATCTTAGAACTCTCTCTTTCTGAGTCCCTCTAGAACTCTCTAGAATCTTCCTAAGTTCACCAGTTACAGCTAGAACTATTCTACATAAATGTTCCTCGAGCATAGTCAGTGAGTCATAAGCCATCATTTAAATAAATATTAAGCATGAATATTTGTACTGCTGTAATTGCCTTTTGCTCATGTTTGATCTATTCTTACTGTACACTGCTTTGAGTGAATTCCTTCAAAAAGGTGGTAAATAAGTCCTAATAATAATAAATAATAATTCATATAGATCTATATTTACAAAATCGTGCTACTATATTAGCACATGATAATATTCAGTTATGCTATTAGTATATAGGTCTCTAGGTGAAAAACGGGACCCACAGTATGTAATGCATGCTAATGTATGTTAACAGATACTAATGTGCAAACGACTGTTAGTGAATCTGTACAAAACATACAAATCTGGAGAATTGCTTATCTTTTCACCTCTGAATACAACATATAATTCAGTAATTAAAATGCAATCAAGTAAGATCATTATTTATTTAAAACATTTATATTTTGCTCAGTCTTCAGTTCTAGGCAGATTACAGTTGTACATAAAACCATAATTAATAAAATAACAGATACCCTAATCAATCATAAATAATAAAAAGAGAAATAACAGGACATTTAGTAGACTTGAATATTCCTTAATCTTGAGCCATAGCATGCTTCTCTTCTTACTCCTTGTCTTAGTGCTCACTTAAAGTCAGATAATCAAACTGCCAGGATCTTGAAAACTCTGTGTATGGTTCTTATTTACAAAGTTTTCCACAGTAACGAAAGCAAAATTACATGGGCTATTTTGATGTCTTTATTTTCTCAAACACTTTTTTGTGTGTAGAGATTTTCTGCCTGTTTTCCACTTCAGGTAACTTTTTCATCAGCAACAACCAGTGTACCTTTTATACAAAACTCTGCACATTGTTTCCTCCCCTACCAAAGTCCACCCTCGAGTGGCTCGAAACAATGTTGGTAAACTGATGTGCATTGTTAAACAACATACATAACTGTACCCCCATTGAGGGTGGCAATATTTCTCTGCATACCAAATGGAGGGGTTGAGGTTTTCCAGGGGTGGGACCTGAAGTTATCTGGAGAGTAGAAAAATGAAGCCTCTTTGGGTACAATTCTACCACTGGGTACCTCCACTTAGGTGCCCTGAGGATGTGTAGTAGAAGCCTTTTCTATAACGGAACAGAGAAGGGTGACGAAAATGATAAAGGGAAAGGGATGACTTCCCTATGAGGAAAAGCTAAAGTAGCTAGAACTCTTCAACTTGGAGAAGAGACAGCTGAGGGGGAGATATGATAGAGGTCTACAAAATACTGAGTGGAGTGGAATGGGTAGATGTGAATCGCTTGTTTACTCTTTCCAAAAATACTAGGACTAGGGGGCACATGAAGCTACTAAGTAGTGAATTTAAAACAAATCAGATAAAATATTTCTTCACTTAGCGTGTAAATAAACTCTGAAATTCATTGCCAGAGAATGTGGTAAAAGCAGTTGACTTAGCAGGGTTTAAAAAAAGGTATGGATAATTTCCTAAAAGAAAAGTCCATAAGCCAATATTAAGATGGACTGGGGAAAATCCACTGCTTATGTTTAGGATAAGCAACATAACATCTGTTTTACTGTTCTGGGATCTTGTCAAGTACTTGTGACCTCGAATGGCCACTGTTGGAAACAGGATACCGGGCTTCATGGACCTTTGGTCTGTCCTTTGTTTAGGAAGCAAAATCTACTGCCTGAACCTATAGGTGTCGGCATTTACATATGCTGAGCCCCAAATGATGCTGTTCATCTTGTGAACATTTTTGTAAGATAGTTGTTTGCACTGCATGTGCTGCCAAATATGTGTTTTCCCCATGGCCTTATATTATTCAAAGCTCAAAAAGTTCTTTAAGTAACATACACTGCAAATTGTGAATATCCTGATCTGGATATCCCTTTACCTACATAGAAGACATATGCAAAATTAGACCTCATGTGATAAAATGTGGTCATATTTATTTCACAAATGTCTTGCTCGATAGAGTTTTTTTTACATAAGTACATAAGTAGTGCCATACTGGGAAAGACCAAAGGTCCATCTAGCCCAGCATCCTGTCACCGACAGTGGCCAATCCAGGTCAAGGGCACCTGGCACGCTCCCCAAACGTAAAAACATTCCAGACAAGTTATACCTAAAAATGCGGAATTTTTCCAAGTCCATTTAATAGCAGTCTATGGACTTGTCCTTTAGGAATCTATCTAACCCCTTTTTAAACTCCGTCAAGCTAACCGCCCGTACCACGTTCTCCGGCAACGAATTCCAGAGTCTAATTACACGTTGGGTGAAGAAAAATTTTCTCCGATTCATTTTAAATTTACCACACTGTAGCTTCAACTCATGCCCTCTAGTCCTAGTATTTTTGGATAGCGTGAACAGTCGCTTCACATCCACCCGATCCATTCCACTCATTATTTTATACACTTCTATCATATCTCCCCTCAGCCGTCTCTTCTCCAAGCTGAAAAGCCCTAGCCTTCTCAGCCTCTCTTCATAGGAAAGTCGTCCCATCCCCACTATCATTTTCGTCGCCCTTCGCTGTACCTTTTCCAATTCTACTATATCTTTTTTGAGATACGGAGACCAGTACTGAACACAATACTCCAGGTGCGGTCGCACCATGGAGCGATACAACGGCATTATAACATCCGCACACCTGGACTCCATACCCTTCCTAATAACACCCAACATTCTATTCGCTTTCCTAGCCGCAGCAGCACACTGAGCAGAAGGTTTCAGCGTATCATCGACGACGACACCCAGATCCCTTTCTTGATCCGTAACTCCTAACGCGGAACCTTGCAAGACGTAGCTATAATTCGGGTTCCTCTTACCCACATGCATCACTTTGCACTTGTCAACATTGAACTTCATCTGCCACTTGCACGCCCATTCTCCCAGTCTCGCAAGGTCCTCCTGTAATCGTTCACATTCCTCCTGCGACTTGACGACCCTGAATAATTTTGTGTCATCGGCGAATTTAATTACCTCACTAGTTATTCCCATCTCTAGGTCATTTATAAATACATTAAAAAGCAACGGACCCAGCACAGACCCCTGCGGGACCCCACTAACTACCCTCCTCCACTGAGAATACTGGCCACGCAATCCTACTCTCTGCTTCCTATCTTTCAACCAGTTCTTAATCCATAATAATACCCTACCTCCGATTCCATGACTCTGCAATTTCTTCAGGAGTCTTTCGTGCGGCACTTTGTCAAACGCCTTCTGAAAATCCAGATATACAATATCAACCGGCTCCCCATTGTCCACATGTTTGCTTACCCCCTCAAAAAAATGCATTAGATTGGTGAGGCAAGACTTCCCTTCACTAAATCCGTGCTGACTTTGTCTCATCAGTCCATGTTTTTGTATATGCTCTGCAATTTTATTCTTAATAATAGCCTCCACCATCTTGCCCGGCACCGACGTCAGACTCACCGGTCTATAATTTCCCGGATCTCCTCTGGAACCCTTCTTAAAAATCGGAGTAACATTGGCTACCCTCCAGTCTTCAGGTACTACACTCGATTTTAGGGACAGATTGCATATTTCTAACAGTAGCTCCGCAAGTTCATTTTTTAGTTCTATTAATACTCTGGGATGAATACCATCAGGTCCCGGTGATTTACTACTCTTCAGCTTGCTGAACTGACCCATTACATCCTCCAAGGTTACAGAGAATTTGTTTAGTTTCTCCGACTCCCCCGCTTCAAATATTCTTTCCGGCACCGGTGTCCCCCCCAAATCCTCCTCGGTGAAGACCGAAGCAAAGAATTCATTTAATTTCTCCGCTACGGCTTTGTCCTCCTTGATCGCCCCTTTAACACCATTTTCGTCCAGCGGCCCAACCGACTCTTTGGCCGGTTTCCTGCTTTTAATGTATCTAAAAAAATTTTTACTATGTATTTTTGCTTCCAACGCTAATTTCTTCTCAAAGTCCTTTTTTGCCCTCCTTATCTCCGCTTTGCATTTGGCTTGGCATTCCTTATGATCTATCCCGTTACTTTCAGTTGGTTCTCTTCTCCACTTTCTGAAGGATTGTTTTTTGGCTCTAATGATTTCCTTTATCTTACTGTTTAGCCACGCCGGCTGACGTTTAGTCTTTTTTCCCTTTTTTCTAATACGTGGAATATATTTGTCCTGAACCTCCAGGATGGTGTTTTTAAACAGCATCCACGCCTGATGCAAGTTTTTTACTCTGCGAGCTGCTCCTTTCAGTCTTTTTTTCACTAATTTTGTGACAGGTTACAGAGCAGTCAGAACTAGGGGACCTGTTTACTAAGCTGCGCTGTAGGCACGCAAACTTTAGCACATGTCTCTATCGTTAGTGTACGCTAATTTTTACAGTGAGCTAAAAAGTTAGCACACCTACAGCGTGGCTTAGTAAACAAGGCTCTACACTCACTAACTTTATACATACAACCAGGGAATAAAATTATAGGTAATTAGGTCAATTTTCAAAATGAGGTAACCAGCAAGATCCCTGGGCACCTAGGTTCTGTTATAGACTATTAGCATGACGCAGTATTGACATGCCTAACATTTTACATGAGCCATTATCCAAAAAGCATAGGGAAGCTTCAAAGTTGAGAGCATCTCAGCTGCACTTTGTTGATAGGACCCAACGCGGTTCATGTTTCGGCAACAAATGCCCGTGTCAGGGGTCTATAGATGGTATTTGGTTCCAAAGAAACAAATAATCAAATGACGAAAACAAACTTGTCTAGAAAAAGACAAGTCCACTCCTAACTTCATGAAGAGATGCCAGAAAAGCGCAGGAACAAAATATGAACCTGGTGCGGAACACCTAGCCAGGTTCACATTTTGTTCCCACATTTTTTTGGCGTCTCTTTATAAAGTTAGGAGCGGACCTGTCTTTTTCAAGACAAGTTTGTTTTCGTCATTTGGTTATTTGTTTCTTTGGAACCAGATATCATCTATAGACCCCTGACGCAGGCATTTGTTGCCAAAACGCAAACCACGTCAGGTCCTATCAATAAAGTGCAACTGAGTCGCTCTCAATTTTGAAGGCTCGTTGTGCTTTCTTGGACATTGGCTTTTGTTTCTTTGCTTTTGGATTTCCTCTCCTCTGTAGTTAACATTTTACATGCCCACAGATGCTTCAGCCATAGACTTCCTTCAAAAAGTGTGTCGAAATGCAGCAGAAACACACGTAATTAACAGTATTCTGCAAGTTACACATGCAACTGGGAGCCTCTTTCATGTTCCACCTGTGTATATGCCCCCTTGCAAATACATGCTGTGTAAGTTAAGCAGGTATTTTCAGAATAGCGTTCAGGCACCCTGCTAGCACTAAACACAAAAAAGGCGGAAGATAAACCAAAACAGACCAAAAAAAAAGGAGTAAGAGCGCCAGAAAAGTCCTATTAAACTTTTCTGGTGCTCTTACTCCCTTGTTTTTGGTCTGTTTTGGTTTATCTTCCGCCTTTTTTGTGTTTTGTTCTGTTTTCACGGGAGATTTGGACTTCTTTTTTGTGTACCCTGCTAGCACTGCAATTATTCTGAACATTTACCTGCAAAAGGAGTGTGAAAATGCAGGTGCCTAGATCATAGAATTGCCCTTTTTCCTGTATAATATTTTACATTTCTAAATGAGTAAATAGCAGATATATGGATGTTACTGTATATGTAAAAAGTGACAAGTAAATATTCAGCTGGCTGTCTTAAGTGTATAAGCCTCCTGAATATACAGATAACTTTATATAGATAACTTATCTGTATATAGTGGTATGTAGAGCATCTCACTGATAATTTACCTCACTGTATTCTGCCAAGTATATATTCTAGAATGGAAAATTTCTTCCAGTTATGAAGGCTGAGTTTTAAGGTCCAGGATGATAAAATAGATATCAGTTTCTTCATGCAAGCAGGATTATCTTCCATGATTGCATTTGCCATGCTCTTTGTGTTAGTTAAAAATTGGTAGTAATTGATAACATACAATTCATAATTCCAGTCACTGCTTCTGTTTAAGTCTGGATGAGGGATGTGCATTCATCAGTGTGCATTTACCCCCAGATTCTATATATATATATATATATATATATATATATATATATATATATAAAGATTTGTGCCAAAATCAGCACAGATTCTATAAAAATACGCATAGTTTAACAAGCTAATGAACACTGATAACAGCACTTAACAAGTAATTATGAGCACTAATTGGCACTGATTAGAATTTAGGCACACAACTCGTTAAGTGTATTCTGTAACAAAGTGTCTAAACTTCTAATGCACTCAGGGGAAAAGGGGCGTGGTTATAGGTGGGCAAATGGGTGTTTCATGAGCGTTCCAAAATGTAGATGCCTGGTAATAGAATATGGCCCAGTGTGCCTAAATCTATGTGCTGGGATTTATGCCATGTTTTCGCTGGTGTAAATGGATGCATGTAGATTTAGGCATGAAATATGAACTAAGCATATTCTATAATTGACGCCTAAATCTAGGCACCAATTATAGAATACACTTAGGTAGCACTGATTTCAGCGCAGATTTTTTAGGCATCATATATACAATCTCCCCCTTAGTATTTATTTATTTATTTGCAGCATTTGTATCCCCCATTTTCCCACACATTAGCAGGCTCAATGTGGCTTACAAGTCACCATACTTGGAAGCTCCAATACGGTTGATGTTAAAAAAATACAAATAGAATCAGGGTAAAGGAAGGTAGGGGTAAATGGGAACAATAAATGGCAAAGAAATAACATTGTTATAGTATGTTAATGTACCTTAAACTTGTATTTCCTGTAGAATTAATTCAGTGCCCATTATGAATTAATGTGCCTACAATTGATTTGCACATATTAAAAAGCTGTAATGCATATTTTACATTTTGTTTTTTAAATCAAGGTATCATATTCTAAAATTAGTCCCTATTTTTAATATGACTTGTGCTTAGGCACATTTTAGATCGTATTTGTGAATGACAAAATTGAGCTTATAGGTTGTCTTTACAGGAACAAAAAATAGCTCTACTATCTTTGGCTGTTACAATTTCTTCAGGAAAAAAAATGGAATCAGTGATCCATGCTGTTCGTTTCAGTGCCCACAATTTCTGAGCCTGTCAGTCTTAAGTGGATTCATTGCAGTCTAAGATTCCTCTTATTTGACCAAAACAGGAAATCATGAAAGAAGCTGTTGTCTATAAGCTGTCAAGATCATATAGATATGATCATATATGAAGAATGGATAACTCATATATAGTAACATTTTAATTTGTAGACAAAAATGAAGTTGAACTGTGGATCAGGGGAAGGAGCAGCCAGGCTAGGGGCAGGAGCAAAAGGAGAAGAAGGGCTGGATTAGGGAGTAGAGTGACTGTTCTCCGCTCTTCTCCAGGCTCACCCCTCCCTTCCTATTCTTTGCAGGCTGCCTGGAAGGAAGGACCTGGAGCAGAACACCTTTGCTGCTCTGGAGTCTGAAAAGACATAGCAAAATTACCTTCTAGGCTGTTTTTCCAGAAATTAAGTCTTGTGTAGCATAGGGGCTGACATTTCAAAGTGATTGGGAGTGCCAAACACAATACAAATTACCCCTCCCTGGACCAGTGAAGGATGTTGCTCAATAGTGGGGATGCTCAGCACCCAATGGCACCCACAGAACTAGCTTCTATGCTGTGTAGTAATGTCTTTGAATAATTCTTATATAAGGCCATTAAAAATCACCAGGATTTGCAAAGGCCCAGCTCCCTCTAAACTGGCAATATTAATCTTTACATTGACTGTTCCGTTGGCTCATTTGTCATAAAAGCAAAATCTGAAGAAATTTGAAAATTATGACCATCAGCTTTTAACAAAGGGAGAATTATTTGGATGAATTGCAAATGGTTGTCAAGATATTGCTGCTGAAAGACAGCATGGTGCATATGAAAATGTTAGGAAATGGAAGCTCAAAGCCAGGGTGACCAAGAAGATTCTAGGAGCTTCTAGCAGTATCTGAAAAAGGATTCTTGACCTCGAAAGCTTTTACCTTAGTACTCCATAAGGTGAGATGCCACTAGATGTCATGTCCTTTTTCATTGCTTTAGAGTAACATGCCTTACTGGAAGTTGAAACACAGAAAAAGAGAAAATATGGAGCAGTGGAAAAATATTTTAATTCACATGTCACTGCCTGGTAGTTGATTTTACAAGTTGATGGCAGTAGAAAGTTTTGAAAATGATTCTAGAATGGTCAAATGCCATCTCCATATGCAGAAAGCTGATTTTTACATGCACGTAACCATACACATGTAACTAGCCATTTTAGAAAAGCTGCTATTACACAGTTTTGAAAGGGGTATGTTCGGGGTTTTCTTTCTGGGTGAATTTGGACAACCCTGAAAATTATATGCAACTCATATATAAAGTGGGTTTGATAGAGGATAGTTTGTGTGCTAGTGAAGCTGGCATTTTGATCTGTGTGATTTTCCTGTTAGTATTTGATGATGTCATCTTTGTGAGACAGCAGACTGTCAGTAAATGTATCCATTTGCCTACTGCATGGCAACCAAGGAGGTTTCATGACAGGAGATGGCATAGCGTTAAAAAAGCTAAAGCCGGTTCCCCCGGTTTGTCCAACCCCCCCCCCCCCCCCCCAAAAAAAAAAAAAACCATCAGGTACTGCATTCATGTCGTTGTTGTGCTTGTTATTTTATCTCTGTTATAGTCTCAGGAGCTTCAGAACTTGGGGTCTGTTCTGGCCATGGTACAGTCGGGCTGGGCTGCAGGGGGATGAAGGCACTCGAGGAGTGATGGCGACGCGTTCGAGCTACTTCTGCTGCAGCCCGGATGCTCAGTCCGGCTCATTGGTTGCCACCACCCCCCCTGAGTGTCTGCGTTCCGCTGCAGTCTGGTCCAGCTCAGTGACAGCGGCAGTGTGGACAGCAGATCGTTTGCTTATGATGACAATAAAGATCTTTATTGTCATCATAAGCAAAAATAAAGGCATATAACTCAGCACTGGAATCCACAATACAGCACTGCAAATAACAAAGCAAGCTATGGAGCACTGACAAATACTTTTTGAATATAACCCTCCCAATCTTCACAGACCCCTCAAACTTCCTCAACTCCTCTTCTACCCCCCCATCCCCTCCTAACAGAGAGAATGCAAAACACTTCACAAGTTTGCTATTGTTTTCAATAGCGTTTGCTATTGTTTTGAAGAAACCAATATGGCGCAAGCTCCGCCCACTGGTCTCAGCCCAGATAACATCACGCCGGCTTCTGTCAGTAAACCTCCTTGGTGGCAACTACTTCTGTGAAGACAGGGGAGGAGTTTTCTGAGGAGGAAAAATATCAATGAGCATGCAAATGACTGCTGCGTTAAAATCACAGCAATAATCTGCTGCTCATTGTCAAATATCACCAGTGTGATTGGCTTAGGTACTGACAGGAAAGATGACATTTAAAAATAATGGCTGAATGTCAGCCAACAGGGATTTGAGGGAAGGGTTTTGAGTCTAGGGGAGGAAGGTGAAATCTTTTGAACTGAAGGGGGTCAGGTTGGGCCATTCGAGGGGCCACTACACCACCGGGGGGGGGGGGGGCATGTAGGCATCTTAGGCAAGGTGTTCAGGTAGACACCTACTCCTCTCAGCCAGCCCTTCTTCGCTACCCCAGACCCTGGCATAAATTTTCCTGTGGTAATCTGATAGCCAAAGCTTTGTTTGTTTGTTTGTTTTTGCATGACATGTGATAGCAAATGCACTGCATTTGCATTCATTTCAATGCAGTTGCAGTCAGGGTTTCCATGAAACTTGACACCCATGCAGAGGCCAATTCTATATTGCTATCCTGTGATAAAACTGTGTTAAACCCATGGTTAACATGTGGGAAGATTTCTGCATCAGCCTCAGAGTGAGCGGATCACAGATGACAGAGGGGTGAAGGATTTTGAGAGTTAGTTCTGTGATCTCTGTCAGTATGTATAGATCACAGATCACAGAGATGTAAAAGATTTTGAGGTACTTGTGGGAGGCTGTCAAAGAGGACAGAGCTTAGTGATGAAAGAGAGCTGTGAGATATTTGACAGTTGAATTCACAAAGATTTTGTAGTAGTTCCTGAGGGAAAGGGAAGAGAATTCACACTTTAATACCCTTTCTCCTTAGATGGCAGCACCAAGGCACCAGATATATCTAAATATATATAAAGGGGGGAAAGACAGAGCTAGCCCAGGGGCAATCTGTCAGGAGAGCCATTCTCTACCCCCCTCCCCGAATAGGGAACACTATAGGAGTTTTACAAATGTGTGGATTTTCTATTTTGCAATAGAAATACATGTATACCTCTTGAAATGTCCCCATCAGCATGTATAGATTTTTCCAGACACAAATAAATCTTGGCACTAATTGTCTGGAGGAGTAATCTAAAAAATAAAAATTGAATTGTGTGATTTGGCTCCTTAATTGGCTCCCCTTGGACACATAGGTTTGTAAAATGTGCAGCTTAAATGTGTAAATCATACCTGCCATGTCTTTTGCATTCAGTGGGAGACTCCTGCTTTCATTGGTCAACTCCTGCTAGGGAGCCAAGAACTACTGCTCAGAAGTGTTCCCCTCTATTGGCAGCATCAGATGTGTTAATAAGACTTCATCTCCTGCTGCCACAGGACCAGTCTCACAGAGCTGCAAAATCGCACAGCTTTTATATTTTTCTTCACTCAACGTGTAATTAAACTCTGGAATTCGTTGCCAGAGAATGTGGTAAAGGCGGTTAGCTTAGCGGATTTAAAAAAAGGTCTGAATGGCTTCCTAAAAGAAAAGTCCATAGACCATTATTAAATTGATTTGGGGAAAATCCAATACATATTTCTGGGATAAGCAGCATAAAATGTACTGAACTTTTTTGGGATCTTGCCAGGTATTTGTGACCTAGATTGGCCACTGTTGGAAACAGGATTTTGGCATTGATGAACCTTTGGTCTGTCCCAGTGTGGCAATACTTATGTACTTATTTGTACTTATGGTGAGACTGATTCTGCAGCAGCAGGAGACATATCCTTAATGCCTGAAGGGGAAGCAGCCTGTTGGTGTTGGGGCTGCAGAATTGAGATGCACTAGGGGGTAGAGCCAGGAGGTAAAGTAGAGCAGGGCTTAGAGCATGCCCTAAAATCTCCCTCTCAAAAATCAGGCCACCTACGCAGCTTTGGTAAATCTTGGTCTCTTCATGTATAGGAAGCAAAATCTATATTTACACCTGCTACTTGTTATGACGTAAGTGGGTGCGCCTCAATGTACATAAGTACATAAGTATTGCCATACTGGGAAAGACCAAAGGTCCATCAAGCCCAGCATCCTGTTTCCAACATTGGCCAATCCAGGTCACAAATACCTGGCAAGATCCCAAAAAAGTACAAAACATTTTATGCTGTTTATCCCAGAAATAGTGGATTTTCCCAAGTCCATGTAATAATGGTCTGTGGACTTTTCCTTTAGGAAGCCGTCCAAACCTTTTTAAAACTCCACTAAGCTAACCGCCTTTATCACATTCTCTGGCAACGAATTCCAGAGCCCAATTGCACGTTGAGTAAAGAAAAATTTTCTCCGATTCATTTTAAATTTATTACATTGTAGCTTCATCGCATGCCCCCTAGTCCTAGTATTTTTGGAAAGTGTAAACAGACGCTTCATATCTTCCCATTCAACTCTATTCATTATTTTACAGACCTCTATCATATCTCCCCTCAGCCGCCTTTTCTCCATGCTGAAGAGCCCTAGCTGCTTTAGCCTTTCCTCATAGGGAAGTCGTCCCATCCCCTTTATCATTTTTGTCGCCCTTCTCTGCACCTCTTCTAATTCCACTATATCTTTTTTGAGATGCGGCGACCAGAATTGAACACAATATTCGAGGTGCGGTCGCACCATGGAGCGATACAAAGGCATTATAACATCCCCATTTTTGTTTTCCATTCCTTTCCTAATAATACCTAACATTCTATTTGCTTTCTTAGCGTCAGCAGCACACTGAGCAAAAGGTTTCAACGTATCATTAACGACGACACCTAGATCCCTTTCTTTGTCCGTGACTCCTAACGTGTAACCTTGTATGACGTAGCTATAATTCGGGTTCCTCTTTCCCACATGCATCACTTTGCACTTGCTCACATTAAACGTCATCTGCCATTTAGACGCCCAGTCTCCCAGTCTCGTAAGGTCCTCTTGTAATTTTTCATAATCCTACCGCAGTTTAACGACTTTGAATAACTTTGTGTCATCAGCAAATTTAATTACCTCACTAGTTATTCCCATCTCTAGGTCATTTATAAATATGTTAAATCTACTGCCTACACGTGTAAGTGTCAGCATTTACATGTGCTGAGCCCCGAATGATTCTGTTCATCTTGTGAACGTTTTTTTAAGATAGTTGTTTGTAGTGCATGTGCTCCCAAATGTGTGTTTCCCCCATGGCCTTATATCACTCAAAGCTCAAAAAGTTCTTTGTTAAAATACACTACAAATTGTGAATATCCTGATCTGGATATCCTAGAAGGATATACCTCCCTAGAAGACATATGCAAAATTGGGCCTCACATGATAAAATGTGGTTATTTTTGTTTCACAAATGTCAAGTTTTTTTTGTTTTTTTGTTACAACGTTGTGACAGAATAAAGATCAGTCAAAACTTAGGTTTGAATTGTACACTCACAAACTTTATACATACAATCAGGGAATGAAATTAAAGGTAATTAGGTCAATTTTCAAATAAGGTAACCAGCAAGATCCCTTACGGTAAAAACTGCACCTCACAGCGCTGTTAAATATTGCTGCCTGTATTTTATTGAATGGGTACAGAATATTTAGCTACTAAAAAAAGGGCATTGACAAGATAAGGTCATACTGGGGAGAAGGATATATGCACATATATTTACTTTTTGAACTATAGGTATATATTTGGGGAATGTAGTCCATAGGTGCATGGGTGTGTTTGTTTGTACCTAACACCTAGACATCTCAGTGAAATTGCCTCTTATAGAGATTTGACATTTCTGTGTAATAATATTGAAAAGGTATAAATAACCACAAGTTCCAGGTTTCCACTTCTAAGAAGCAGAACCTTCAACAGGAAGAATATTCAGTATAAAAAAAATACACTATTGCCTTTATTTTACAAGACCTATTTGCATTTGAGACATGCATAAACCAGCATGTAAATGTTTATCCTGCATAAGTGTCTAAGTCCCCGTTTTACAAAGCTAGGATATGCACTTATCAAACCCAAGGGAGTGCAAACAGCAAGGGGGCCTGATCTGGGTGAGTCTTGGAAGGGGAAAGGGCATGGCTGGTGTAAGTGCAGATGCCTAAATGTAGCAAGGATGTGCCCTGCTACGATGTAACCCAGGCAATATATATGTGTATAACTGCTAGTATTTATGTGCATAATGTATGCATAAAGGTTATAGAATTGGCCTTCACCTGGGTGTGGCTAGTTTGCTGTCCTAACTTACCTGGATACTTTTATCTCAATACCAAAATGAACAACTGCAGTACCCAGATAACTTCCAGCTCTGTCCCCAGATCTCACCCCCCCGCCCCCCCCCCCCCCCCCCCCCAGCACTGAAAATCCCAGTGTGGCTGCAAGGAGTGGCTGTTATCGGGATAGGAGCTGCACTTTATAGAATTGCACTAAGTGCCAATCTTTTCTGGTGCCAATGTTTTGGTGCTATTTATAGAATCTGGCCCAGTGTGTATAAATGACATCAGTATGACCATTTATGCACAATCCTGACTCCTAAAACTTAATACCCCCAAAAGTGGCCGAATTCTGGACTCAATGAATCTTCTAAATTTCTCCTGCTCAATTTTCTTGCCAGACCAGTTCAAGCAAGTGGAATGTGGCAAAGCTTTTTCTAGTCAGATGGAAAGAGACCGAGGCTGTGGAGCTAACCAATCTGAATATTGGCTGGTTAACTTCCTTGTAGCGACAAGAGAAGAATCAGGTCCCCCCATCCCAATCCCCTTCTCTCTCCCTGAAGCAAATGATCAAAGGGAGGGGAATCGGGATGGGGGAGCATCTGATTTGCTGATCATTTGCTTTGAAGGGAAGGAGGGGGGATTGGGATGGGGGGGGGGGGGCACCTGATTCTCCTTATGCAAGCCCTGGCTGATATTCAGCTGGAGCCCACATAAGTGTCTTTTGCAGGTCATGGCTGAATATTGAACAGGGCCCACATAAGATCCAGCAATTAGTGTCGGTGCCAACATGACCCAGCATTGAATATCTGGGGCTAATACTGACCACCACAGGCTGAATCTTAACTAGTTGTTTTTCAAAGTCTCTGCACTCTCTCGAGTCACTGAACAGGGCAAAGAGTCTGTTCAGCAACCTAAAGGGATTAATGACCTTCAAGTACCACAGCAAAACTCACATCCAACAGATGCGCCTGTTCCCCTCCAGGAAATATAACCTTTTGAAGGCCAAGATGACTAACAATTCTCTGGACATTCTTGTGCTACATTAACAGTGACTTTTGGTAACAGTGATTTTGAAACAATAGTTTAGGTTTAAGGTTAACACTTTCAGAAGGTGTAAGTGTATTGCGATATGCCAGTTTGTTAAGTATGTTTTTTTGGGATCCGTCACACTCGACCGCCTTTATTGCTGTGAAAAGGGCCAAAAGGGCCGCTCCCCCCCCCCCCCCCATTAGAAGAGGAATAAGGGTCTGTAATGTTTAGATAGCCACGCCTTTTTCCTTTTTTTATTATGATTATTGATTAATCTCCTTTTTTTGACTCCATGATATGGTATTGGATCGTCTTTGTTGTGGACTTCTAATTGGTTTTGGATGATATATTTGTAAGGGAGTTCGATGTTTATTTCCTCTTGAATTAATTTTCTTTTCCTTTCCAGTTTTTCTGTACAAATAAACTGTAAATTGATTGATTGTTATTTAAAATGTATATAAATTAAAAAAAAAAAAAGATACAGAAGGAACTTTCCTGAGTGGCTATTGTTCATTGTTCTTCACTGGCCACAAGTATAAGAATCTGGCCGAGAAGCTCATTGAGTTGGATGTTGCTTCAAGTGCCCTGAAAGTAGCCCTGAATCCCCTGCAGTTAAATGCGGCTCCTTCATCGTTTGATCAAGCAGCTTTCAACTTTATTCTGTAGGCATTTTAAAACTGCTTTTAAGAGTTCTCTACCCTGTAGTACGTACTTAGCATAAATCTCTTCTTTCAAGGTTTAGTGACAATTCCCCCTCTTCCACCTGGTATTGTTTCTATCGACTGTCTCACTCTCTCTCTGATTCCATGAAAAGCCTCGGCATTACTATTGATCCATCTCTCGCTCTCTGTCTCTCTCTGCTCTCACATATCTTCTCTCTGTTCTATTCTCGCATAACAGTTGTTTAATCTTCATAAATTCTACTACTTTTCAGCTTGCAGTACTTTCTACATTTTATTTTTCATGTTTTCTTCTGACTGGATTATAGTGACAACCTCATTTCTGTCTCCCTTCCCAATTTTGGCCTGCACACTTCAGCTGCACTCAAGTAAAGATGCCACTTTACATCTCTACTACCACCCCCCATTCTGCTAGTAGGCCGATCCCAGGCCTGTTTTAATGTGCTGGGGTTTTTTGCATTTCACAAAATTTACTTTCTGGTCACCAGTTACTCCTGCCCTATCAGCACCATTTACAAAATGGTGCCCCAGCAGTAACCCCATGCTACTGCTGCTAAGGGTCATGGTTCCTTACATAGAAACATAACCTCAAGCAGTTGTAGCATTAGACTACCACTAAGGGTGATATTTTGGTACAAGCACCGGCAGGGTAGGAGCAATTGGGGATCACTCCTGCCCTAAGACCACTGGACCACCTGAAACAGGGCTAGTAGACCCACAATGATGGTAGGGAGGGGGGACCCTTTCTGGGGGGGTGTGGGTGTGATTAGAGGAATGGACGGATTGATCGGGGAGGGGAGGTGGTTCGGGACATCACTGGCCCCTTTGTGTTCTGCCCGAGAATATTGGGCTGTGGTTTTGAGACAATGGTCCTGGCATGGTAAAATAACCTCAGCTTTTGCCTGGGGATATTTTACCATTATTTTATGCCCAAAACATGACTTGTGGTGCACAATCAGTGCACACTTGAAATCACTTTTTGGTTTTTACATAGTAATGAGCTGCTTTACATACGTTTGCATGCTTTGCTTTTCATTACTATGTAATCTGCAGTGACCTAAATATCACCATGGTAGGGCATGACGAGCTGCATTAGAGTTGCATTAAGGGGCAAATAAGGCCCTAACGCAGTTCCCCCTAGACAGGGCCGGTCAAACCCGGTAAGCAGGGTAAGCACTGCAGGAGGGCGCCTGCCTTCAAGGGTGTCACTTTGCAAGCAATCAAGCTCTGCTGAGTATCTAATCTCTGCTGCTCATCTCAGTCTGGCTCCAAAGCAGTCAGCTCTCTGTCCCGTCCCCTCCCCCCCCCCCAAGCAGAGAAATATCCTCCTTGTGTTTGTCAGAGGACGTCACTGCTCCAACTGAATCTGGCTCTGAAATAACTTGTGGGAGCTCAGCTAACCTCTGTCCTCTGCCCAGAGAGGGCTCAGACAGAGACAGCACAGCAGAGCCTGGACCCTTGTTTTGTCAGAGACTGCTGTTTAGTGCTGCACCTGACCCACCCTTTTCCACCCCCCCCCCCCCCCCCCCACCCCAACACAGCAACTCACAGGACAGGAAGGCTAGATGCCTGCTTTCAATTCCTAACCATCACCTATCTCTCATTCCCACTTCAGTAACTCCTTTTAGTCTGTCCAACTCAGATTGTAGAATATGTTAGTTTATGCTGATTAAGTCAGTCCTAGCTAGATCCTAAGCTGTGCTCAATGGGAAGGCTATTGTGCTGCATGCAGAGTCTAACT
Organism: Microcaecilia unicolor; assembly: GCF_901765095.1. Taxonomy (NCBI): domain Eukaryota; kingdom Metazoa; phylum Chordata; class Amphibia; order Gymnophiona; family Siphonopidae; genus Microcaecilia; species Microcaecilia unicolor. Next base: position 116,408,650 of record NC_044033.1, read on the forward strand.
TCTTAGGATTTCAGGTTAATTTTTGAAGAATTTGAAGAGGGGCTATCTCTGTTCTACATGTGTGACTGCAAGGCCAAGTGTCTGAATAGGGATCTGTTTGTTAGATTCTGAAATTTTGATAACACATTGTTTTTCAGAGTTGGCAAGACTGTCTGTTCTCTTAATTCCTGGTCTGTGTGCTAAGTTATTTTTCTTCTATACTGGTGTAATATTTTCAATGATGCCATGGCTGGTAAAAGGGGTGTGTCTACTGTGGGGGCGGAGCCATAGTGATCCCGCCTCTGGATGGGTAGGGGCGCCGACTAATAGACTGCAGGAGGGAGCTAGAAACCCTAGGGCTGGCCCTGCCCCTAGACCATAAGCCCTCTGGGATAAGATACCTATTCTACCTAAATGTAACTCATTTTGAGCTATAACTGAAAAATCATGAGCTAAATCCAATATCCCTTCTCTTTCCCATTAACAAAAGGTTACATGGTACTTCAGGAAAAAGTCCCCATCTTACTGCTAGCAGTGCTTAACAGAGAGTCTGTGTCTATATCTGTCCAGGAGGGAAAGTGCAGCCACAGGCAGAATTAGCATATAGCCAGGCAATCATCTCAGCCCCTTCTCCATCTACAACCAGGAATCCAGTTAACCCCATGCTGCCAGTTTGGGAATGAGAATACTCTCAGTATTCGGGAAAAACCTAGCTGTCTCCATTTCTCTGCATCCATCAGGTTCAACAAGCTTCTTAATATTTCTGCTTTTTACATCTGGGCTCAACTCTTTTGAACAAAGTCCATTCAGATGTCCAGGAGTCTTCTTGGTTTTCTATCCTGTACTCCCCATTTGTGTTTAACTAGATGCATTGTGTTCCTTCTTGCCTGAATTATAAGCATTCTGCAGCTGTCTGGAGCTCCCCTTATCATGTAAATTTCTACTATTTATTCTAGTGTGTTCCCTTGTTCTAAGATAACATGGTCAAGTGACCATATGAAACAAAAATAAACAAACACTGAATGGGATGGTGTTTTTCACCACAACAAATTGGGAAATGTCTATGATAATCCCTTGATGACAGATAAGTATAAACAGAAAGCAGAGAACAGTCTTAAGGGAGAAAATAAACATAACAAAACCCAATATTAAAGCCAGAAGAGGTACAAACCCCGACCTGGATTAAACATTTGCAATTTCCTGGTAACATTGCTTCTAGCAAGAAGTGCATGATCATAAGATTTCAAAAATGTTTGCTAATTTAATCTGCTTGACCAAATAGCAGCTGCAAAGTGCCCACACACGCACTTGTAATTTAAACTAGCTGTTTTTCTAATGGAAGCACCCCAAAAATTAGCTACAGATCGTAAAAGTGCCATCCAAATCAAGATGACCCCAAACCTTATCCCCATCCATACTTCAAGGGTCTCCAATCAAAATCCATCAACCGATCCCAAACTGACCCCAGACCCTTTTGAGAACCCTTGGGACCTACCTGGGGGTGATCCTTGGTGAGCTAGTGGACCCAGTCAGGCGCATTTCCCCTTTGCTCTCACCTGATCTGGCTTAGACTTCAAAATTGTGACTCTTGACCCCTAGTGGTAGTATTGTGCTACTGATATAAGGGGAGTCATCCATCCATATTAGGAAGATATTTTATAAAGGCTCATAGGTTTCTTTATTTCCTTAATATATTCATGTATTTATATTGTACTCATGTATTTCCAAATGCATCACATCTACACCCCTGCTCCACTCAAACTATGCTCCTGGGAATGCCTACACTTGAGTACACTCCATCTTGTCGACATGCATACTTGTGAGCACATGCTGTGAACAAAGTTTATAAAAGGCTTTTTTCTCATGTAAAAATAAAAGATTTACACATGAATAACCTTTATAAGATTATCCTCCATAGTAATATCGTGTACAATTATGCAAGCTGCAAATAGTAACTTTTTTTTTCTGTAAAAGATGTATGGTTACAAAAAACATTTAATTATTACTGAGATAAAGGGTTTTGGTTTTGTCTGTTCATCTGTCTGCCTGTCTGTGACACTGGCATCACAGGTGGGACTAGCAGGCAGATGGAAAAAATGATAACATGTCTGCAGTTGGAGCTATCAATAGAGAAAGCAGATTAGCTAGCAGGGAATCCCAAGTGCTGTCATTCGGAGATCTGGAGGAGCTTGTGGCCAATGCAGGCAGCTCTTCTGCTGCCACAGTAGTCTTCCCCAATGTCTCTCCTCTGCAGCAGGCCAAAGGTGAAAGGGATGGGAGTAAGGGAGAAAAAGCAGGAGAGCAGAAAGATGAAGGGGAAGGGGAAGACTGGAATGGGCAGGAAGGGAAGAGCATGGTGAAGAAGGAAGACTATGTGGAAACTGGAAGGAAAGAGTGGGAAGGATAGGAGAGTGAGTGCACAGTGGGAGGGAATGTAGGTAGTGAGAAATGGGCATGTGGAGTGTCCCCTATTGCCCCTTCCATTGACTCCACTCATCTTTTGATAACCTTCTTGATGTCCCCTCAGTTTCGGCCCTGCATCTCTCGCTGTTCCAGGACACTTTGGAAATCCCTTCCTTCCACCTTTAGATCACCTATGCCTCTACAGTCAATCAAAGCACTTCTAAAATCGTTTTTATTCTCTGATTCCTTTGACTCTACAGCTTCATGATGGTGTATTTATCCCCTGTCTTCTGACACATGTGCCCCTTTTTCCATCCTATTCCTTCTCCTACCCCCCCCCCCCCTGCCTCCCTTGACCATTCCTCCCCTCACTCCCTTTTCCCTTCATCAGCTTCGGCTTGAATTTTATTTTGCTATGTAAACCACTTAGACGCCTGTCCAGGATCAATTTTGTGGTATATCAAGTGTACAAATGAATAAATAAAATAAATAAAAATGAGAGAGGAAGCATATGAAACCTCCTGTAACACCCCTACACAAACACAATACCCCTCATACTCACATACCACATACCCCACTTTATAGCCACATAACCCTACGCATAGTAACACAGTAAGTGACGGCAAATAAAGACCTGAATAGTCCATCCAGTGTACCCAACAGTCACGCTCATTATCAATTCATACTTATACCAACAATGAATGTGATCTAAAATACTTGGCCAACACCCACAGAAGGTGATCTCTCCACAGGAGAAATGGAAGTCAAACGTACAAACAGTTGATCCAAGAAAAGTCCTCTCACAAATGGTGTTTCCCAAACAAGGTCTTTATTTAAATCAATAAAATGACCCGACATGAATCGTGTTTCGGCCACAAAGGCCTGCCTCAGGGGTCTATAGACCTTTGGTGTAAAACATCTGTTGCGCCGCTGCACAAGTCTCCCTACCAGACATCTGGTAGGGAGACTTGTGCAGTGGCGCAACAGATGTGATACCTTTCTAGACAATTTGACTGTGAGTCATTTGTTTTACCATTGTTTTACACCAAAGGTCTATAGACCCCTGAGGCAGGCCTTTGTGGCCGAAACACGATTCGTGTCGGGTCATTTTATTGATTTAAATAAAGACCTTATCTAAAATACTTGATCATTGTCTTTTTTTGTTATTTCTGGGACATAGACCGTAAAGGTCTGCCCTGCACTGTCCTTACGTTCCAACTACGGGAGGTTCCATCAAATCCCTGTCCAGCCCATCCTAAACCAGATTGCCATATATGGGACACAAACTGTACAAGTCTGTCCAGCACCGACCTTAATTCTTCACAGCCAGAGTGGCCATCTAAGCACCACTTGATACATCAAACACACATGCAGCTGTTTAAGTTTTGTTTTTATACTATTCATTTTCTAATTAGGGATCCTCTGTGTTCATCACACGCCTTTTTGAATTCTGTCACTGTTTTTGCCTTCAGCACCTCCCTTGGGAGGGCATTCCAAGCATCGACCACCCTCTCCTTACCCCCCTCCCACCTCATCCATTCTCCTACTCATACCTCCTCCCACCTATTCCCACTACTACACACAGACAAACTCATTTACACATGCATACAACGCTACCCCACCCCACCCATTTATTTATTTACAGTAACTTCATAATATCGCCTTAACTAACATGAAGACCTAGGCAGTTTACAATCTAAAACAACAGCAAAACATAATAGGAAAAAGAAAGGAACTACAATGTTCTGATAAGAAAGTAGCAAACATTCAAACAGGTAATGGCAATACATGGCCATACTAGGGAAGAACAAAGAGAGGGGGAAGTAAAGAAGGGAAGAGGGAGAGGAATTAGGGTTTAAAATAAATAAAGTAACTTCTGGGTGACCGCACATTCCTAGATATTCAATGCCAGAGCCCGGACATGGTCCAACATTGAATATCCAAGGTTAATTCAGCCCGCGGCAATCAGCAGCTTAAAAACTACTGACTGACATGGGCTGAATAACGGACCCATAATATAAATGAGAGACCCACCACTATTTATTCAGTGGAGGAGTGGCCTAATGGTTAGTGCAGCAGGCCTTAATCCTGGTCATCTGGGTTCAATGCCCACTGCAGCTCTTTGTGACCTCAGGCAAGTCACTTAATCCTAAGGCAAGTCACTTAGTCCGCTATTGCCCCAGATGCAAAAACTTAGATTGTGAGCCCTGTAGGGCTAGAGAAAGTACCTGCATGTAATGTGTACATCACATCTAGTAGTGCTATAAAAAAGATCAATGGTAGCTCCAAATTGTTTTGAACAGAAATCCTGATGGAATATCTAAAAACATAAAAGGAGTTTTAAAAGGTTTCGTTTGCCACAAAGTAAATTGTGTGAATGTTTTGCAAGTCATATTACTGAAATGCTGTAACATTCACTCTGAGGTACAGTTCTGTATGTTTACTGTTGAGGATTCAGATAGGCAGCCTGCCTGTGACTAGATTTACATTTTCTCCATTACCTTCAGATATAAACTCGTAAAATCTCTTGCTTTCTGAATGTTTCATTTATATAAGCACAGGATAAAGATGTGTACCCCCTCTAGATAGCAAACAGGCTATTACTCATGGATGCAAAGCATATCTTGACTGCTATAAACAGTCTACAGTTTACATTTCACATATACCCTCCAGGGGCGTATCTGGACTCCGGTGGTAGGGGGGGCCAGACCTAGAGGGAGGGGGCACATTTTAGCCCCCCTCCCCACCATTGCCGGACACCCCCCCCCCTTCCCGCTGCCAACCCTCCCTCCCCGCCGTTGCTTACTTTTGCTGGCGGGGAACCCCAACCCCGGCCAGCCGAGATCCGCTTTCTCCTCCGAGTCCTACCTTTAAAAATATTTCTTCAGCTGGCGGGGGACTCCAGCCCCTGCCAGCCAATCCGAGATCTTCTTTAACTTTCTTCTATCTTCGTCCTCCGCGTGGCCGACGTGTTGCTGCTGTTGTGCAAAGCTGAAATCCAGTTTCGGAGTCTGACTGACGTCGTAACATGCTGCAACGTCAGACTCCAAAACTGGATGTCAGCTTTGCACAACAGCAGCAACACGTTGGCCACGCGGAGGACGAAGATAGAAGAAAGTTAAAGAAGATCTCGGGTCGGCTGGCGGGGGTTGGAGTCCCCCGCCATCTGAAGAAATATTTTTAAAGGTAGGACTCGGAGGAGGAAGCGGATCTCGGCTGGCGGGGGTTGGGGTCCCCCACCAGCAAAAGTAAGCGACGGAGGGGAGGGTTGACGGTGGTAGGGGGCCAGGGCGAAATCTGTGGGGGCCCAGGCCCCTGTGGCCCCATGCAGATACGCCCCTGATACCCTCAGATCCCAGTTTCTTGCAATTCGAACTGATGGTGGTGGATGGCTAAAGGGTTGTGGAGGAAGTGAGAGATTTGGATCATGGAGAGAATAGAGGATGTGAGCTAGTGAGGGGACAGGAAGGGGAGGGAAGAAGCAGTAGGATCTAAGACAAGGAGGATATGAGAAGGAAGGGAACAGAATGGGATTGAGGGATGGGAAGAATAGGAAACTGAACAGCCAGATAGGGAAGAACAGTGGAGAGAACATGGATTAGGCTTTCATAATGGCAAAGTCCTTCTCCTACCCCCACAGTAGCCAAGGCCACGATTTGTGATTAGGTAAGAACAGGATTATTGTATTTTATTATGTAACAAGTATTAATACATGTCACTTACTCTCTGTCCAGTCTCTGCTCAAACACATGCCCACCGTCAACGCATCATATGAACAATGCACATACTTTTATGCTGGTTTGTATTTAATGAGAAATCATATATAGATGTAATAGTTTAGTTATTTATGGGGGTAAATGACTAAAACACCCAACAGTTACACATTTTATTAGTACCTAAAACCAGGGCTGTGGAGTCGGTACAACAAATCTTCGACTCCAAAGGTGCAAGGAGCCACATTAGGAGTCACTTCCCAGGAAAATAATTTAGGTGTCATCGTTGATGATACATTGATTCCCTCTGCTCAGTGTACAGAGGCCACTAAGAAAGCACATAGAATGTTTGGAATTATTAAGAGAGGGATGAAGAACAAAACTGAAAATAGTATGTCTCTGTATCTCTCCATGGTAGAACCGCATCTTGAATATCATGTGCAATGTTGATCACCGTGTATCAAAAAGATATAGCAGAATTATTAAAAAAGGTACAAAGAAGGGCGACCAAAATAATAAAGGAGATGAGACGATTTCCCTATGAGGAAAGCTTAAAGTGGCTAGAGCTCTTCTACATAGAGAATAGATGGCTGGGGGAAGATATGATAGAGGTCTATAAAATACTGAGTGGAGTGAAACAGGTGGACATGAATCACTTATTTACTTTTTCCAAAAATACAAGTAGTAAATTTAAAACAAATGAGAGAAAATATTTCTTCACTCGATGTTTAATTAAACTCTAAAATCCTTTGCCAAACAATTTGGTAAAAGCAGTTAGCTTACCAGGGTTTAAAAAGATTTGGACAATTTCTGTAAAGGAAACTCTGTAAGATATTATTATTAAGATGGACTTGGGGAAAATCCACTGCTTATTCCTGGGATAAACAGCATAACCTTTGTTTTACTCTTTTGGGATCTTGCCAGGTACTTGTGACCTGGATTGGTCACTGTTGAAAACAGAATACTGGGATTGATGTACCTTTGGTCTGTCTCAGTACGGTAATATTTGCGTTATTATGTACTTAGAGGGGAAGTTTCTAACCTGTGGTAAACTGTGGCATTTTACCACAGCTTGTTTTACCTCAAGAGTCACAAGTTACGATTCAGTACCGTGGTTTCTGACTCTTGCAGAAAAGAACTAACACAACTTGCAGTGAAGTATTAGGCCAGTACAGCTGAAGGATGTAGAACAGCAATGGACAAGACTGAAAGGAGATATATTAAAGGCAACTAACCTTTGTTAGAAAATTACATAAAAGTAAGAGGAAAAGAAGGCTGCTCTGGTACTCGAATGTAGTAGCTGAAAATATAAGGGTAAGGAGACTAGCCTTCACATGTTATAAGATGACTCAGAAAAATGAAGACAGGAGAGAATACCTGAATAAGTGAAGAGAAGCTGGAAAAGCTATCAGGAAAGTGAAGCGGCAAATGGAGGAAAAGATAGTTAATACTGTAAAATTGGAGGATAAGACCTTTTTCAGATATGTAAGTGACAAGAGGAAGTACCATAATAGCATTGTGAGGCTCAAAGCCGAGGGAGAGAAATATGTGGAAGATTATAAGTATAAAGCTGAACTGCTTAACAATTATCTTAGCTCTGTGTTCACGAATGAAAGACTGGGGGTAGGGCTACAGAAAACAAAGGCTAAAGGGGATGGATGGATGGTAGACCAAGACCCGTTTATGGAGGACTGTGTTTGTGAGGAGCTAGCCAAACTAAAAGTAGAGCGATGGGGCCAGATGGGATACACCCGAGGGTGCTCAAGGAGCTCTGAGAAGTTCTGTCGGCTCCGCTGATGGACCTCTTCAATGCTTCCTTAGAAACTGAAGTGGTCCCGGTGGACCGGAGAAGGGCAGATGTGGTTCCTTTGTACAAGAGTGGAAGTAAGGAGGAGGTTAGAAATTACAGACCTCTCAGTCTGACTTAGGTGGTGAGTAAGCTAATGGAAACACTTCTAAAGAGGAGGATTGTGCCATTTCTTGAACTAAATGGAATGCAGGACCCAAGGCAGCATGATTTCTAGGTGGCAGGTCATGTTAGAAGAATCTGACTGTCTTCTTCAACTGAGTGACCAAACAGTTGGACGTGGGAGGGGTGCTTGATGTGGTATACTTGGATTTCAGCAAAGCCTTTGACACGTTTCCACACAGGTGAATGATAAATAAATTGAGTGCCCTTGGTATGGGACCTAGAGTGACTGATTGGGTTAAAAATTGGTTGAATGTGAGGAGACAGAGGGTATTGGTAAATAGAGCTTGCTCTGAAGAAAAGGATGTTATCAGTGGAGTACCGCAGGGATCGGTTCTAGGGCCGGCTCTTTTTAATGTCTTTGTGAGCGATACTGCAGAAGGGCTGTCTGGTAAGGTTTATCTCTTTGCAGATGACACCAAACTCTGCAACAGGGTGGATATCCTAGAGGGCATGAATGACATGAGGAAGGACCTAGCGAAGCTGGAGGAATAGACCGATATTTGGCAACTAAGGTTTAATTCCAAAAAATGCAGGGTCATGCACTTGGGTCGCAAGAATCCGAGAGAACGGTACAGTATAGGGGGTAAAGTGCTTCAGTGTACGAAGGAAGAGCGGGACTTGGGGGTGATTGTGTCTGATAACCTTAAAGCTTCCAAACAGGTAGATAAAGCGACGGTCAAAGCCAGAAGGATGCTTGGGTAGATAAAGAGAGGCATGACCAGCAGGAAAAAGGAGGTGATAGTGCCATTGTATAAGGCTCTAGTGAGGCCCCATTTGGAGTACTGCATACAGTTCTGGAGACCGCACCTGTGGAAAGATGTAAACAGGATGGAGTCAGTCCAGAGGGCGGCTACGAAATTAGTAAGTGGTCTTGAATGCAAAAATTATAGGGACAGGCCTATGAACCTCAACATGTATACACTGGAAGAGAGGCGGGAGAGAGGACACATGATAGAGACATTTAAATATGTCAGGGCGTTTATGTACAGGAAGAGGGCCTTTTTCAACTGAAGGAGAGTTCTGGAATGAGGGGGCATATGACGAAAGTTAAGAGGGAATAGGCTTAGGAGTAATCTAAGGAAGTACTATTTCATAGAAAGGGTGGTGGAGGTGTGGAACGACCTCCCGGTGGAGGATGTGGAGTTGAGGACTGTTCCAGAATTTAAAAAGGCATGGGATAAGCATTTGGGATCGCTTAGGAAAAGGAAGGGTTAGGGGTTACAGAGGATGGGCAGACTGGATGGGTCATATGGCCTTTATCTGCTGTCATGTTTCTAAGTGTTCCTATTAATGTTCCCATGATCATATGACACCTGCGCACAGTTAATGTGTGTGTCCTTTGCACCTTTTATTTAGGAAGTGCTAAGTGCTCCCATGTTAATTGCACATGGTAAGTATAATGCACTGACTGTATAACATTTCCATGCCAATTCTCTGCTCATGTCACACCCCCTGAGAGAGAAATTCTGAGAAATTAATTAATGTTCATTTTACTGCACAATAACAAGCAAACTGGTTTCACTGGTTTCGTGCATTAATCCCCTAATTCTATAAAAGTTGCCAAAAATTGCATGTGGAAATTTGAGCATGTGTCCAATTTGCGTGTGCAATTTAATTGAATAATGAGCTATTTAGTGCCAATAGTAGTTTTAACAAGCAGTTATTGGCACTAATTAGATTTAATTAGCATTTATGCATGATCTGAAAAAGTGACTTCAAACGGACACACTTAAAGATTTATCTCGACTGGGAGACGGGGGCAAATATCTGACTGATAATCCAAAAAGATGGCCCAGCATCTTATCATTTATAACAAATCCTTTTTTTTTCCTCCTTTTCTTGAAAAAATATTTTTCTGGTATGAATTCAATTTAAGTTAATTAGATTTATAAATTCAACCTGACATATATATATATATATAAGAACCATTGGCCGACATGCGGCATGTTTGGCTAATGCTGCGTCAGGGTCCAGTCCACACATTGAACACCAAGATATAAATGCTACTTAAACCCATATAAAGTACTTTATGTGTCAGAAAGAGAACTATAAATTTCACTCTGAAGTCTATCGGAATCCAGTGAAGACGGTGAAATAGAGGGGTGGCCCCTATCATATTTTGAGGCTAGACAGATAATACTGACGGCTGTGTTCTGAATAGTTTTTAAGTGTTTTAAGTTAGTTTTTGTAATGCCAGTATAAATAATATTACAGTAATCAAATTGCATTGTAATATAGGCGTATGCTAGAGTGCTTAGGGATTCGTTATCTATAGAATTCCTGATGGAGCGTAGTTGTTGCAGGTAATAGAACGAAAAAGTGGGCATGGAAATTGGAGGGTCATGGGTATAACAGGTGAGATCCTAAAATTAACATGCAACTTACTTGTGAGTCCCGGGCGTGCTATTCCGTGAACCGCACCTAACTTTAAGCACGATCAGATCATTTCGTGGTGACACCAAAGTGGAATGCATTGCTGTACGATTTTCAACGTGAACATGATTTGTTACAGTTCCGGAAAAGTTTAAAGACCTTCCTGTTTAGGAAGTCTTTTCCTTGCAGCTAATTTTGACTGACGGATGTGATATTGGGGAAAAGACATTACATTACATAGTTATATTTAGTTTGGTTAGGCTGGGAGACATTCTTAGAAATTGCATATTCTTTGGATGATTATGCTTGTCATTGTATCTAGATCTCTGTTTTTTTGGTTAAGCGAGAGTGGGGAGATTTATTAGATACTGCACACTGTAATCCTGTTATGTTATTGGATGACTGTGTGTCTCCTTTAGAAACCACAGCAAGTGTATTGTCAAGTGGCAGTCTAAAAGCATAGTGAAATATATAAATAAAATTATCGCCACAGGAGCAGAAACATGAGAAAGCAGAATTGATGTATTATTTAAATAGAGCTGTGCCCTGCTACAATTAAGCTAGCCTCAGTTCCAGTCTTGCGAGGTAGAGATTAGTGGGAAAACAGTTTTATCCTGCTGAAAGACCACTATTTAAGCTTTGGTTGCACCATAGAAAGGTAGTATATCAAATGCTTTACCATTCTCTCCAAGCCTGCAAAACTGTCCCAATAAGCCAATTTCATAAGGAGCTTCTCAAACTTTTAAAATAAACATTTTTAAAGGGCAAAATAAAGATTTGACATTCCAGAAATGTTCAGAAATAAGTGTGATCACACTGAAATCTCCTTTTCAGCAGTTGTAAAGAAGCCCATATATACAATCCATTAATGTAGTACGTAGCTCACATCAATGACCCATCTTAATGATATGTAAATGAGCATTGTGTTCATTTGCTGGAATTGTAACTACATTCCTGTGACTTAAGGGGTGGGGTGGGGGGGGGGGGGGGAATCGTTATCAATGTGGGTTACCGTTAAGAGCAGTTATTTTACCAAAGTTGTGCTATTTTAGCATATGGTTTCATTTTATTCAATGAATTCCTGTGCTAAAACAGCACAACGTGGCAAAATAACCCGTATTATTGATAGCCCATGTTGATATCTCCCCCTCTTCATTGTTTTGCAGAGTTTAGAAAAGGTACAGATGTGCAACTACAATGATAAAGGGGATTGGACAATTTCCCTTTGAGGAAAGGCTAAAGAGGCTAGCAGGCTTATTTTCGAAAGAGAAGGATGCCCATCTTTCAACACAAATCGCAAGATGGACGTCCTTCTCACAGGGTCGCCCAAATCGGCATAAACAAAAGCCGATTTTGGGTGTCCTCAACTGCTTTCCATCGCAGGGACGACTAAAGTTCCCAGGGGCGTGTTGGAGGCTAGCAAAGGCGGGACTGAGGCGTGCCTAACACATGGGCGTCCTTGACCCATAATTGAAAAAAGAAGAGCGTCCCTGATGAACACTTGGATGACTTTACCTGGTCCTTTTTTTCTTACGACCAAGCCAAGCAAAATGTGCCCTAAATGACCAGATGACCACCGGAGAGAATTGGGGATGACCTCCCCATACTCCCACTGTGGTCACTAACCCCCTCCCACCCTCAAAATCAATTTTAAAAATATTTTTCCAGCCTCCATGCCAGCCTCAAATATCATACCTAGCTCCATGACAGCAGTATGCAGGTCCCTGGAGCAGTTTTGGTGGGTGCAGTGCACTTCATGTAGGCGGACCCAGGCCCATCCCCCCATACCTGTTACACTTGTGTTGGTAAATGTGAGCCCTTCAAAACCCACCAGAAACCCACTGTACCCACATCTAGGTGCCCCCTTCACCCCTTAGGGCTATGTTAGTGGTGTACAGTTGTGAGGAGTGGGTTTTTTGTGTGGGGGGGGGGTTGGGGGGCTCAGCACACAAGGTAAGGGAGCTATGCACCTGGGAGCAATTTGTGAAGGCCACTGCAGTGCCCCCTAGGGTGCCCGGTTGGTGTCTTGGCATGTCAGGGTGACCAGTGCACTACGAATGCTGGCTCCTCCAATGACCAAATGGCTTGGATTTGGTCGTTTCTGAGATGGGCATCCTCGGTTTCCATTATCGCTGAAAATCGGGGATGACCATCTCTAAGGTCAACCTAAATTTCGTGATTTGGCGTCCCCAACCGTATTATTGAAATGAAAGATGGACGCCCATCTTGTTTCAATAATATGGGTTCCCCGCCCCTTTGCCGGGACGTCATGCGAGGACGTCCTCAGGAAAACTTGGGCGGCCGTTTCGATTATGCCCCTCTAGGGCTCTTTAGCTTGGAAAAGAGACAGCTGAGGAGAGATATGATAGACGTATATAAAATACCGAGTGGAGTAGAATGGGTAGACATGAATCACTTGTTTACTGATTCCAAAAAAATACAAAGACTAGGGAACAGGCAATGAAGCTACTATGTAGTGCATTTAAAACAAATTAGAGAAAATAATTCTTCACGTAACATGTAATTAAGCTCAGGAATTCATTGCCAGAGAATGTGGTAAAAAAAGTTAGGTGCCCTTTTACTAAGCTGCAGTTGGGCTATTGTGCGGGTAGCACAAGCCAAATTGACCTTACTGCTGGGGTAGTTCTGAAGTTGGCATGCACAGTTTCCTGCAGTAGAAAATAATTTTCTATTTTCTACCTCGGGGGGCATTGCCGGCAGTAATCGGCAGTGGGGCCACATTGTTGCATACTGCCTGATTACTGCACGAGTAGCATGTGAGCCCTTACCACCAAGTAAATAGGATGCAGTAAGAGCTCAGGCAGTAAATAACCATGTGGAGGAGTAGCCTAGTGGTTAATGCAGTGGACTTTGATCCTGGAGAGCTGGGTTCCATTCCCACTGCAGCTTCTTGTGACTCTGGGCAAGTCACTTAACCTTCTATTGTCCCAGGTTCAAATAAGTACCTGTATATACTATGTAGACTGCTTTGAATGTAGTTGCAAAAAAACACAGAAAGGCAGTATATCAAGTTCCATTCCCCTTTCCCTTCTAATATTAGTGCACAGCCATTTACTGCCCCATTTTTTCAAAAAAGCCTTTTTACTCACTGTGGTCACTTTTTACCGCTGCTTAGTAAAAGAGCCCATTAGCCTGGTAAGGTTTAAAAAGGTTTGGGCAAGTTCCTAAAAGAAAAACTCACTGCTTATTCATGGGATCAGCAGCATATAATCTGTTGTATTCTTTTGGGATCTTACCAGGTACTCAGGACCGTAATGTATACTAATGGGAACATTTGTGCATGGCCTGTTAAAAAAATAATTGGGAAAGTTCTCAAAATGTTTTGTGTAACATTTGCAGTTATTGTGTGGTAAAATCCCACTTTAAAACAGGATAACTGCAAATTTTAGCCCCTCTTTTTGTTGTTTGACTTTGGTAACTGTAAGAGACAACACTTAAGCATAAAGATATGTGATTTGAAACTAATTTCTTACTGTGAAAAAACATATGTATTTTTAGGCCAGCGGATTGGGGATATGCCTGTATTTATATTGTTCCCACCCTTTTCTAAATCCTGACACCTATAATAGCAGTGAGTCACATTTGCCTCTCAGTACGCAGAGGAAGTGAAATAGGCCTCGTGTTTCTTCCTTGACACTAGTCAGCAGGCTTGCCAGAAAATCCATTCAGTGCTATACAATGAACTACTGTGCAGTGGGAACTGCAAGTAATTCTTGGAGGCTTTTAAATGGTAAGAAGTACCGTTCTCAAAGAAAGTACTTTGCAAAACACAGATTTTTCTGTTACTATCCGGAAGAAAACATTCTGTATCAATAAACAAATGGTGAGGAATTCTTTGCAATTTTTATCACTGTTTGCTAGTTTTACTCTCCACTAAAAGCCTACCAGATCCATTAATGATCATTGTTAGAAGTTAGAGGTTCATGCGGGTAATTATGTCTCTTTTCAAATGTTCAACAGATCTGTCTGACTTTCCTTCTGGGAATAAAACTCCATTTTTTGTGTAACTTAATGACTGATGTGTTCACAGATGTGTTGAGGCTGAGAAAAAGGGCAAACCCTGGCAGCCTAATTATTTACTTGGAATACCATGAGGAATTAGAGTGCCCAATGCGTCAGAGAACTCTGGGTTGAAAAACAAAAATTAGGCTAGTTAGAAAACCTTGCCAGAGTGAGGAGGAAAACAATGTGAGGTCTCATTTTAAATGGAATGTTGAGGTCATAATTGAGACACCCAGGTCTAGATGTGCTCAGTTCCAGCGATACGTTACATAGAGTCTTGCCAAGCGTGGACAATTTTGTAAAATACATTTAAGGATGTGTAAGTGAGAGCAGCCCATTTTACAAGCCTATATGTATAAGTGCTGTCAAATAAGGGGGAAATTATTAATATGGGTGCGATAAAGTATAAAGGAAGTTACTGGTTCCGCTTAGCAACACTTGCGCACAGAGCTACATTAAATCCTGCAGTACAAAATAGAAAGGGTATTGCTCAGTCAGGGCAAATCAAGGAAGGCATGGTTCAGGCAGCCAGAGAAAAGCTCTGAGCACAGGTATACCAGAAAGGCCCAGGGAAGACAAGAGCAGACCTTCAGCATATGCCTTTACCACAGATGTAAAGCAGCAGATGTTTAACGTAGGTAGGCTGAGTTCTACCTTGGAAATTTGTGAAATCCTAGTCCTGGAAGCCATACCAGAGCCAGTTCTGGTTTTAGTTAATCTGATGGCAAAGACTTGTGCAGACTGAGACTGTGGAGTCCTGACAGAGACAGTGCTAGAGGAAGATTGTTTTCCAAGACACTTTCTTAGTTCATCAAGCCTTTGTTTTGGGGCCATTTGGGGAAAGAGAAAACCAGGGAGTATATCATTGCCTGATTCTTCTGTCAAACAAGTACACCTGTACTGTTAATCATGCCCAACTTGCCAGTTGAACAGTCTTACAAGGGTCCCATATGCTCCTCTCATACCAATGCCCATCTTGAAGACCCTGTTCAAAAGAGTGGCCATGGATAGCAAGGGGGCCACTGGAGTGAAACACATGAGGTAACAAGTATATTCATCTTATCCTGGATTATGCAACTCAATATTAGAAATCATTAATGAAAACTGCCACAGTAGCGAATGCTGTGTGGGAGGTTTCTTTTTTTTTTTAACAAATGGGAATATCCACAGAGATCCTCACAGATCCGGAAACACATGTGTCATAAAAGAAGTATGTGCCTTGTTTAAAGTAAACCATTTACAGCACAAAATATATTCAAAAAATGGGCAGAAGCTATATCCACATAAACCTTGCATATAACTTATATACAAGGAGAGTTGCCCATATACACAATGCAATATTTATTTTATTTATTTGTTACATTTGTATCCCACATTTTCCCACCTATTTGCAGGCTCAATGTGGCTTATATAGTACCATAGAGGTGTTTGCCAATTCAGTTGATAGCAGATACAAAGTTATATTGTAGTCAGACGAGGTAGGTGTGGATCAGGCGTCATGGGGTCGAAGGAAGTGAAGACTATAAATTATAAATACACTCACAAACTCATATTTTTCTTTTAAAAAATTTTAATAGATGACCTCAGCATTGCCACTCTTCAGATTAGTTTTTACCGAGGAGCTTTATGCACTTGATTCATCATAGGTCAACATTTTCATATTTTTTAACTTCACTTTTAATCAAAAGAAATCTTCTTAAAAATATACCCATCTGATTTAATGAAGAAATTTGCTAGGGGATGTTGTTCTGACAGAGCACATGTTTCACAATAGCTGTATTGAGAAATCCCCTGTAAAATAAACTTCTGTTAGAAATGCGATCAAAAAACTTCAAGGTGCAACACTAACGGCAAAAACAATGTAGAAAAAACATATGTAGCCGAGCCTAACCATCTTCTGATTGTTCAATTATCAAAATGGCAGTGGCGTCATAAGGATGCTTTTAAATACCTTTCCTGTTTTCTCAGCTGATTCATAATACAGCCAATGAGAGGCAAGAATTCAGACAAGTGACATCCGTTCAAGTTCAGCATTTAATCCCGTAGGAAAGTCAGAATCCAAATGAAAAATCCAATATTGTTCTTTAAAATTCAGATACTGTTCTGTGTTACCACCCTCCCACCCTTCAACCACTTGGTCAAGGATCCACCATTTCAGGTTTGATAATAAATGTCTTTTATCTAACCAGTGTTGGACCAAAGAAGCTTGAAGGTTTTCAGCATTAATATGGAATTTATATTAATTGAGCCAAACTTTAACAGGATGACTATTTTGTTCAACCTTGTTCAATCCACAAGGGCAATAGATTAAATAAACTACATT
Organism: Microcaecilia unicolor; assembly: GCF_901765095.1. Classification (NCBI taxonomy): domain Eukaryota; kingdom Metazoa; phylum Chordata; class Amphibia; order Gymnophiona; family Siphonopidae; genus Microcaecilia; species Microcaecilia unicolor. Next base: position 116,425,436 of record NC_044033.1, read on the forward strand.
ACTACTAGTACATGTCATATCTGATAAGGCTTGGAAATCATTGCCCGATCAGATACGACCTGCATCTTGCACGGGGTGAACCAACTGGACACATCACAAACTACAAGACAGCCAGCAAGTAGTCATCTAATGGCCCCTACCTGTCACAAATTCAAAGAAAAAGAGCTCTTGGACCGCTGTCGGACACCGGCCAGAGGCTGATGAATCACCTGGGTTGGGGCTGATGCTTGGGTAATGCAGTCTCAGACAGTAAACAGACAAGGCTAGAGATGGAAAGCTGGACTGGAGCTGAAAGCAGGACTGAAGCTTGGAAGCAGGATGAAAGCTTGGAAGCACTGCGTACGACTGGTAGCGCTATAGAAATGTTAATAATAATAATAATAGTAGTAGTAGTAGTAGAAACTGAGCTGGAGCTTGGAAGTGGGGCTGGAGGTTGGAAGCAGGACTGAAGCTTGAAAGCAGGACCTGGCTGGAGCAGGAACAGAGCAGGGCTTGGTTGGAGCAGGAACCAGAAACAAAGCAGAGTTTGTCAAGAGCAGGAACCAGGAAAAAGCATAGTTTGGCTGGAGCAGAGAGCAAGAACTAGGAACAGAGCAGGGCTTGGCAAGAGCAGGAACCAGGAACAAAGCAGAGCTTGTCTGGAGCAGGAACCAGGAACAGAGCAGGGCTGGAGCTGGAAAGCAGGCTGGGGCTAGAAAGCAGAGCTGGAGGCAACGGGAACAACAGAGGCAAAACAGGAGACAAGGCAGGAACAATCTGGAAACAAGGCTAGAGTCAAGGTAGGGACAACCTGAAGTGCAATACATACACACAAACACTAGAACTCACTAGAAGACCTCTGTTGCAAAGGCCACCTTTGAATGTCCCATCGTTCCATATGAGAGCCCTGACTAATAATGTCATTCCCTCAGGAATGAGGCTTCAAGCAAAATGAAACACCAGAGTGAGGCTTGGATACTGGGATGTCAGGGTGAGGCTTGGATGACTCAGGAGTGAGGCTTGTATGCTGGAACATCAGAACAGAGCTAGAATAACCTCTGGAATGTGGTTTGAGAAATAGGCAGAAGACAGTCCATAGAAGCCACATAACCTGGCCACCAGAGGAAGAGGCGAGTCTGGATACGGGAGCACAGCTACAGTTGTGACACTAACTTTCTTCTAAAACTCATCTTCCATATCTTGCTGCACCACTGTCATATGGACAGTGGCCTTTCTAACAGGTTCCAGTCATATGTGCAGGTGGAATGTGCTGTCCTGATTTCTCCATTTCTAGAGCAGTGGTTCTCAACCAGTGTGTCGGGACACACTGATAAGTCACCAAGAGCTGGGAAGTGTGTCACCAAAAGTTTGACATCAAGCCCATGCTTTTTTTAACAACCACATGTGCCTGCAGCTGGGGAGAACACAAAGTAGGTAACCAGATACTTAAAGTCCCCCAAACCACTCTTTCTGTTTTCCTCCCATGCCCAATGTCATTGTTGCCATCATTCCAAGCTGGAAATGTTGCAGGTCTGCTTACCCCCTCCTTTCTACTAGCAACCAGCGCCACTGTATCCTAAACCTACTTGTGCTTTCACCAACCTGGACTGGAAATGCTGCATCCTGCTTCCTCCAAAACTGCCAACCTGGTCCAGAAATAAGGGCTCCTGCTCCGTACCTTATGGCTGCCATCACTGCTGCAAGCCTGGCCTAGAAATGTGGGATCTTGCTCCATCCCTGTGATCAAGAATGTTGTCACAGCTTGCTGCAGAGGAGGAAGAGATGGCCTGAAAATGTTCCCATCCCTTTGAACTATCTGTCCTTCCGCCAATTCATATTGTAGAGTTCAGTGTGTCACACATATGAATACAGTTTGTCAGGTGTGTCACAACAGAAGAGAGGTTGAGAACCACCGTTAGTTCTGTGTATATCCCCCCCCCCCCCCCCCACAAGGAGGTTCTTTGAACTTCCAGTGTCCAGTGAGAAATGTGAAGTGATAGTCAAGTTCTTTAGTGAACTGGCCTTTCTATAGACAAGTGAGCCACATTCTTCCCTATTTTCCAGTGATGCCATACTCTGCTGCCTCAGGGGCTCTTCCAGCCTGACCGAGACAGTGTGTACATGCTTCAGTTCTTGGTTCTGCTACATCTAAGACATTGGCCAATGGATTGCATGCAACTTTTTCTTAGAAAAAAAATGCACCATTTGTAATTCCAACTTAAGGTTGCCCATAGAGGCTGTGTGTAAGTCCCAGCATATCTAGAATAGCACATCCAGCCCCATTGGCCACAATAGGCTAGTCTTTTGGGGATCACAGGGTATGGGGGAAAATGACATGTATGTGATGGTGGTCTGCATTGCATACATGCAATTTGCTATCTGTGAGCTAGATATACCTGCTTGTAGTGCATATCAGGTCTCTGTAAAATGCAATACTGTTGTCACTGGTGATCACAGACAAACATCACAGATCTGTGGCCATGTGGATTGGGTGAACTCAGACTATACATGCATCATGGTGAAGACCTGATCCACAAAACAGCAGGATTTTTATATGCTATGATAGATGCATCTGGAATGGATACCCTGGTGAGGAGGCGCATTACAAATAGGTGACAGGCATTGAATGACCAGTTTAACTTAGGCTGATCCGATTTTAACCATCCATGCTGATATTCAGTGCTATCCGCTTAAAGTGAGACCAGCCAAAGTTATTCCACCTATTGTGGCGGCCAAATATGGCTGCCAAATTTCGCCGCTCTCACTTTAAAAATTGGTACTGAATATCGCTGGATAGCCACTTAATTGCTGTTTTAGCGGCCATTTTCATTTTAATATTGGGCAGTTAGGGCCTTATTTTCTAGAGGTTCTACTCCTAAATTTACGGTCCTAAAATTTATGCTCCTAAATTACGAGCATAATCTATTTTGGAGCATAGAGTATGCTTTTAATTTAGAAGCATAAATTTTAGGAGCGTAAATTTAGGAGCATAACCTTTATAGAATAAGGCCCTTATGCTTACAGCCAAATCATTGCTGAAACCTCCAGCAGAACAGGTGCCCACAGGGGCAGGGGGCCCCAAAATATTTCCTGAATTTTGTGGGGCTACTTGACATGCACAGTAGGGAGTTACAAGGGAACAGAAATTTCACCCATCCCCAATGTAATCTAACCCATACCCACCCGCTGCCCGTTAAGATCCATTCCATCCTCACAATTAATCTCCTCCATCCCCACCCATATTCACAGGAGTAGATGCTATTAGGTACTTGCTTGTAGCCCTCTGTTTCCTCCCAAACTCATCAGCCTTCTGTGGGGTTGTTTTGTTTTTTTTGTTTTTTTTTGGGGGGGGGATAGTATTCACTATTCAACCAATGAGTGTTCCAAGCCTCAGACTGGTGCTCTAGTTGCCTCTCTGGGCATTCCAAGCCTCATTCTGGTGCTCCAGTTGCCTCAGTGCATTTCAAACCTTACTCCCATGAGGAATCCCACAGCAACTTCTTATATCACCGCAGGAATCCCATGGTAATTTCTTCCATACTTGCTGGAATTCTGTGAGTTCCATGGGATTCCCACAATCTCTATCCCTGTGCAGCTTTCTAATGCACAGTTGCTGGATAAGGAGTCACTCACTCCTTCTGAGACCAGTGGTGCTGCATCTTCATACACTCAGGGGTACTCAATGTGAGACATACAAGCAGACAGAGGCCCACATGCAAGCAAAATTGTACAGTCACTCACTCACCAGAGACAGTTATAGACAAAGCCAGCAGCAAGTGGTAAACATATGGGGTTTGAAGACAAACTGATGGGGGAGGGGGGGATACAGGAATTTTGAATGAGAAGACTACAAGGGTGATGAGAGAAGCTAAAAATGGAGCAGGAAAACAGGTAGCCACACACACCACGTGGATAGAGATGACAATGAGGCAATCAAACAGTTCTCAGATCTCCTCTGTCAAACAAGCACCGGGTCCAAAAGACAAGTGAGGTTGTCTTTTTACCTGATATATAGGAGGAGCAGATGCCAGTATTTTGATTCTCCACCCTCAATGTCCATGAGTTTTATGAAATATATCATAGACATGTATATCCTGGTGCTTTCCATGCCACACCCCCAAAATGGCTGTTTTCAAAACATGTAGGTCACAGTCATCCCCAAATCTCTATTTTCACATGGATGCCATTTCCATCTATAAATTCTGGCATTTCTATGTGGAAGTCATGCATGGGGTTTCTAAGCTATTGGCCATTATCACTTTAGCTTTCACAACATTGCATTAGATTACACTGAACACTTATATCTCGCACTAGCCTCAATAATTCAGCGTGGTTGACAAGCAAGTGGTTACATCACTTAAGTACTTAACAATTTTTTGAAACAGTAGTTTTTTAAAACATTTCCCAGGATGTTTTATAATTAGTTAATTGCCTGAGAGAGAGAGAGAGAGAGAGAGAGGCCATTCCTAAGATCAAAGTTAGGAATTGTTCATGATAAAACTGGTGAACTCCATTTATTTATAAGAACCCCCCCCCCCCCAGGTATTTCTGTATGTAAAGATGGGAAGTTAATCTTCTCACCCAGAATCTCATTGACAAAATCTTGAATAGAGATGAATTAAAAAGGCCTCCTATGAACTGTGAAGCTGGGGTTATGCACAGGACGAAATGAATGGACATATCTACAGCATTTTAATGCTTGTCAACAGTAAAGGGAAGATCTCTAGGGATGAAAAGAGACCTTCAGGAATTAATTCTCTTATATCAGTGGTGATACTGGCATTTTATTATAAGAAATAAGTACACATCATCGTCATCATTTATTTATTACACACTTTTCTAACTAAAGAGCTCAAAGTGAACTACAAAAATTTAGAGTCTACATGAAGATATAAGCTTTAGATAATACATCAGGGGCAGCATCTGAGTATAGTACAGCTTAAAAAAAAGTGAAAGGAACATATTATTTAAGATAAATAGGAGTAATTTAGTTGTGTATCAAATATTCCTTTTGAAGTCCGGAAAGTGCAGTTTGAGAGAGAGGGTGTATTTCTTGTTCTGGTCTGAAGGCCTCTCCAGAAAACCTTAGGGTTAATTTTCAAACACAATTATGTCTTCAGCATCGGGTGCTGACCACATAGGTGCTTTTATTTAAATTTCCTGGCTATGTAAGTTGATGCATGTCCAAGGTAAAATTATGTATAATCATACCTGATAATTTTCTTTCCATTAATCATAGCTGATCAATCCATAGACTGGTGGGTTGTGTCCATCTACCAGCAGGTGGAGATAGAGAGCAAACTTTTGCCTCCCTATATGTGGTCATGTGCTGCCGGAAACTCCTCAGTATGTCGATATCAAAGCTCCATCCGCAGGACTCAGCACTTAGAGAATTACACCCACGAAGGGACACTCTGCCCAGCTCACCACCGCCGAAACGGGGGAGGGGAATTAACCCAGCTCATCCCCACACAAGTGGGGGAGGGGAATCCATCCAGCTCATCCCCGCGGAGCGGGGGAGGGACACCACACCCGCCGATGCGGGGGGATCTGGCTTATCCTGCAACCGCAACCGCGGGAGGAGCTGACTGACCCTAACACCGCCGAAGCGGGAGGGGTACAAAGCTGCCGTACAGCCGCACGAAGCGGGAGGGAGTGCCGGCAGAATTTTAAGTCTCAATCCAGCCCCGTAAAACGGAGGGGAGAGGAATGCAGCAGCTCACTGTAACACAAACTCGTCTTAACTCTTGAAGAATCCAAGTGAAAAAACTTGAACACGAAGTCTTTCTGAAGTAACTGAAGACTAAACTTGAACCTGAAATGCAACCAGAATAAAAACAGTACAGATATCTGGGAGGGGCTATGGATTGATCAGCTATGATTAATGGAAAGAAAATTATCAGGTATGATTATACATAATTTTACCTTCCATATCATCAAGCTGATCAATCCATAGACTGGTGGGATGTACCGAAGCAGTACTCACCCAGGGCGGGACATTGAAATCCCTAACCTCAACACTGAAGCTCCAAACCGGGCCTCCGCCCGTGCAGCCACAGTCAAACGGTAATGCTTGGAGAATGTATGAGCCGAAGCCCAAGTTGCCGCCTTGCATATCTCTTCCAAGGAGACGGATCCGGCCTCTGCCATCGAAGCCGCCTGAGCTCTCGTGGAGTGAGCCTTCAGCTGGATAGGCGGCACCTTCCCCGCGGCCACATAAGCCGCTGCAATGGCTTCCTTGACCCATCTTGCCACTGTAGGCTTAGCAGCCTGCAGACCCTTACGAGGACCTGCAAACAGGACAAACAGATGATCCGATTTCCGGAAATCATTGGTCACTTCCAAGTATCTGATGATGACTCGTCTCACATCCAGATATTTAAGAGCAGAGTACTCCTCTGGGTAGTCCTCCCTACGAAAGGAAGGGAGACAGAGCTGCTGATTCACCTGGAAGCGAGAAACAATCTTGGGCAGGAAGGAAGGCACTGTGCGAATAGTCACTCCTGCCTCAGTGAACTGCAGAAAAGGCTCTCGACATGAGAGCGCCTGGAGCTCGGAAACTCTTCTGGCTGAAGTGATAGCCACCAAAAAGACTGCTTTCAACGTCAGGTCTTTCAGAGATGCCCTCGACAAGGGTTCAAAAGGCGGCTTCTGCAATGCTCTTAGTACCAGGTTGAGATTCCACGCAGGCACCACTGAGTGCAGAGGAGGGCGCAGGTGATTAACTCCCTTGAGAAAGCGCACCACATCTGGCTGCGAAGCCAGGGAAGCACCCTTCAGGCGGCCCCTGAAGCAAGCCAGAGCCGCTACCTGGACTTTAAGGGAACTGAGCGACAGGCCTTTCTCCAGACCTTCTTGCAGGAACGCCAACACTGAAGAAATTGAAGCAGTGAAGGGCGAAAGTGAGCCTGCTTCACACCACGCTGCAAAGATACGCCAAACCCTGGCGTAAGCAGTAGAAGTAGAGCGCTTCCTCGCTCTCAGCATAGTGGCGATGACCTTGTCTGAGAAGCCCTTCTTCCTCAGACGCTGCCGCTCAATAGCCAGGCCGTAAGACCAAAGGGGGAGGGATCCTCCATCACCACGGGACCCTGATGTAACAGGCCCTGCTCCACTGGCAGCCGCAGAGGATCGTCGACTGAGAGCCTGATCAAGTCCGCATACCAGGGACGCCTGGGCCAATCCGGACCCACCAGGATTACCCTGCCGGGATGCTTTGCCACCCGGTCTAGCACCCTGCCCAACATGGGCCAGGGCGGGAACACATAGAGAAGCTCTTGTGTCGGCCACTGTTGGAGAAGAGCATCTACTCCCAGAGATCGAGGGTCCCGTCCTCTGCTGAAAAAGCGCGGCACTTGGCAATTGGCCGATGACGCCATCAGATCTAGGCTTGGCTGGCCCCAGCGCTTCGTGATGTCCAAGAACGCCTGAGCAGATAGCTGCCACTCTCCGGGCTCCAAGGTATGGCGACTGAGAAAGTCCGCCTTGACATTCATGACTCCGGCAATGTGGGCCGCTGAAAGCTGCTCCAGGTTCGCTTCCGCCCACTGGCAAAGATTCATAGCCTCCTTGGCTAGAGGGGTGCTCTTGGTACCTCCCTGGCGGTTGACATAGGCCACAGCCGTGGCATTGTCCGACAGGACCCGTACAGGCTTCAACACCAGTACCGGGATGAACTCCAAAAGCGCCAACCGAATGGCTCTGAGTTCCAGGAGGTTGATAGACCACTTTGCCTCTGCAGGAGACCAGAGCCCCTGCGCTGTCCTTCCCAAGCAGTGGGCTCCCCAGCCCGACAACGAGGCGTCCGTCGTGACGACAATCCACTCTGGGGTCACCAGAGGCATTCCCGCAGACAACTTGTCTGTCTGCATCCACCAGCTCAGCGCCTTGCGCACTGCTGGGTCCAAGGGAAGGCGCACAGCATAATCCTCCGACATCGGAGTCCAGCGCTGCAGCAAAGAGTGTTGAAGTGGTCTCATATGAGCCCTGGCCCAGGGCACAACTTCCATCGTGGCCGTCATAGAGCCCAACAGCTGCACATAGTCCCAAGCCCGAAGGGGAGAGGCTACTAGGAACTGGTCCACCTGAGCCTGAAGTTTGACAATCCGATTGTCTGGCAGGAACACTCTGCCCACTTGGGTGCCGAATCGAACTCCCAGGTACTCCAGGGACTGAGTCGGGCGCAGCTGGCTCTTCTCCCAGTTGATGATCCATCCCAGGGAGCTCAAAAGAGCAACTACCCGGTCCACAGCTTTGCCGCACTCTGCATAAGAGGGGGTTCAGATCAACCAGTCGTCCAGATAAGGATGGACTTGTACCCCTTCCTTTCGTAGGAAGGCCGCGATGACCACCATTACTTTGGAAAAGGTCCGCGGAGCAGTAGCCAACCCGAAAGGGAGGGCTCTGAACTGGAAGTGTCGTCCCAGGACTGCAAAACGCAGAAAGCGTTGATGAGGAGGCCAGATGGGAATATGCAGGTACGCTTCCTTGATGTCCAAGGATGCCAGGAACTCTCCTGCCTTCACTGCCGCTATAACAGAGCGGAGAGTCTCCATGCGAAAGTGCCGCACTTTCAAGGCCCGATTGACCCCTTTGAGGTCGAGGATAGGCCGGACAGAACCTCCTTTCTTTGGTACCACAAAGTAAATGGAGTAACGTCCCTTGCCAAGTTGACTTTCTGGCACCGGAACGACCACGCCCAGGCGGATCAGATTGTCCAAGGTCTGCTGCACTGCCACAGCTTTGACCGGAGACTTGCAGGGAGAGAGTACAAACCCGTCTTTTAAGGGTCGGCAGAACTCTAGTTTGTAGCCGTCTCTGATGACTTCCAGCACCCACGCGTCTGAAGTTATTGTGGTCCACTCGCCCAGAAACGAGGACAGCCGTCCTCCAATCCGCACTGGGGCGTGGACCAAGACCCCGTCATTGGGTACGAGACCCTGGGGGAGGACCGGAGGGAGCACCTCCGGGACGGCGGTCTCTGCGAAAGGAATGCTGCTTGGGGGAGAAATTCCTCTTGAAGGAAGAGGGGGCAGAGGAACCCGACTTGCCCGGGCGGTACCGACGGGCTTCCTGCAACCGTCCTCTGGAGGTACCGGGACGAGTACTAGCCCGAGCCCTGACCTCTGGTAATTTCTTGCCCTTAGACGTGCCGAGATCGGTCACGATTTTGTCCAGCTCGACCCCAAAGAGCAGCTTGCCTTTAAAAGGCAACCTAGCCAGGCGGGATTTAGAGGCGTGGTCAGCAGACCAATGTTTCAGCCAAAGCCACCGCCGCGCAGAGATTGTCTGAGCCATGCCTTTCGCTGAGGCCCTCAAGACATCATACAGCAAGTCTGCCAAATAGGCTAAGCCCGATTCCAGGGCCGGCCAATCAGCCCTCAAGGAATGATCCGAGGGGGAAGCCCGCTGCACCATAGTCAGGCACGCCCTGGCCACATAGGAGCCTGCAAACTTAAAGCAGCCGCCTCAAAGGACGACCTTAAGGCCGCCTCCAATCTTCTGTCTTGGGCGTCCTTTAGGGCCGTGCCACCTTCCACCGGCAACGCCGTTTTCTTAGTCACCGCAGTGATTAAAGAATCCACGGTAGGCCTCACGTTCACTCACAGCCAAAGGATAGAGGCGGGACATAGCCCTAGCCACTTTAAGGCTCGCTTCTGGGACATCCCATTGAGCCGAAATTAAGGTGTGCATGGCATCATGCACGTGGAAGGTTCTAGGCGGGCGCTTCGTCCCCAGCATAATGGCAGAGCCAACAGGGGCTGAGGGAGAGACGTCCTCCGGAGAGGAAATCTTCAAAGTGTCCATGGCCTGTAACAACAGGTTGGGCAAATCCTCTGGGCTAAAAAGCCGCGCTGCAGAGGGGTCATCCGCTCCATCCGAGCGGGGATCCGTCTCCTCCAAGGAATCCGCAAAGGACCGTTGGGAGACCTCAGACACGCTGCCCTCATCTACATCGGAGGAGACAAATTCCTCCAAGGCCTGGGAATCAACCCGAGGGCGTTTACCTCTGGGAACCTCAACCTCTTTACCAGACGAGGGAGCAGGGGCAGCGTTGTGCATGAGGAAGGCCTGATGCAGCAGCAACACAAACTCGGGGGAGAAACCCCCCAGACTGTGCACTTCCGCAGCCTGGGCAACAGCCCTAGACGCACCCTCAACCGGCGCTCGCAAGAGCGGGGGAGAGACATGCTGCGCATCCAAAATGGCGTCCGGCGCGACACTCCGCGAAGGAGCCGCGCGGGAAGAACGGCGCTTAACTTTAGCCGCTTTTGTGCCGTCGCCCAAATTAAGGGCGTTCATGGCATTAATGTCTCCAACCTCAAGGGCGGCCCACGAAGAAGCAGTCCGAGCCGCGTGGCCGGCCAAGATGGCGGAGGCGAGGAGCGGGGGATGGGCGTTTATGGCGGGAAAAACCGCCACGCCGGAGGAAGGACCGGGACATTCATCGGTCACGAAACTGTCACCCAACAAGGGCGAATCAGGCTGTAAGACCCCCGCATCCCCTCTAGAAGCGCTCAAGCGATCCGGGGAGCGACCCTTTGCGCCCTCGCCCTCCGACGCCATATGCCACGAGGAGAAGAATCGGGGAACCCCCTGCCCGCTATAAAAAGGTAAAATTACCTGCTGTCCGCTCCGAGCTGTAACGAACTGGTGTCCCAGTGAGTAGCTGCAATGAACGTTTAAATAAACGTCGAAATAAACGCCTTTAAGGACGTTTAAAATTTTTTTTTTTTTTTAACGGAGCCAGCGGGAGGGGGGAGAAAAGGAGGGACCTGGCACCACCAGGTTTGCACTTGCTCAAAAGAGCCCTCAACCCCAGGCACTCAACAAAACCTAAAAATTAGGCTTGGAGGCCTAGCCAGAGCTGCTGCTGTGTGTGACCACCACCTGCTGAGATAGAGAACATACTGAGGAGTTTCCGGCAGCACATGACCACATATAGGGAGGCAAACGTTTGCTCTCTATCTCCACCTGCTGGTAGATGGACACAACCCACCAGTCTATGGATTGATCAGCTTGATGATATGGAAATAAGGTTAGATTAGATACCTATCGTTCACCTATCTTCAGTGGCATTCCTAGCGTCGACGACACCCGGGGCGGATCGCCAATGTGCCCCCCCTGGGTGCAGCGTGCCCCCCCGGTGAAATGACACCCCCCGGGTGCACGCTGCTAGGGTGGGGTGCCGTGGCGCATGCCTGTCAGCTGCGAGTTCGAATCGCTACGCTAAATTCTCTCATTCACTGCAGCTCCCTCCCTCTGCCCCGGAACAGGAAGTAACCTGTTCCGGGGCAGAGGGAGGGAGCTGCAGCGAACAAGAGAATTTAGCGTAGCAATTCGAACTCGCAGCCGACAGGCGCACGCCACGGCGTGCACCCGGGGCGGATCGCCCCCACCCCCACCCCCCCCTTGGTACGCCACTGCCTATCTTCTATATTAAAGGTGCCTGCTTATGGAACTCCTTAAGAACATAACATATACGTTGTCATACTGGAATTGACAGAAGGTCCATGAAGCCCAGAATCCTGTTTCCAACAGTGGCCAATCCAGGTCACAAGTACCTAGCAAGATCCCAAAACAGTACAATACATTTTATGCTGCTTGTCCTAGAAATAAGCAGTGCATTTTCCCCAAGGCCACCTTAATAATGGCTTATGGATTTTATTTTAGGAAGTTATCAAAACCTTTTTGAACCCTACTAAGCTAGCTGCTTTTACCACATTTTCTAGCAACAAATTCCAGAGTTTAATTAAATTGTGATGTCTTGAATCACTGTTACAGTTCAGGAATCAGATTAAAACTTTCTTATTTACACAAGCCTTTCCAGTATGTTGAATGAAGTGACCATATCCTTGTTTGGAAACACAGTGTTGAATTTATTTGTGATTGATTTTAGTATGTTTAGTAGTGATTTGATTTTAGATTGAATTTATTTTATTATTTGTTTTGTTTTGTTAGTTCATTAGATTGTGTACATTCTTCTAACCCGTTTAGATTAGTAGGATAGAATGGGCTATAAATGTTTTTAACTAAAAATATTTAAGTAAAGTTAAGCAGCTAAAGTTTGTTACTACTAGAGGTGTGGCAGGGAAAATGATACCCTGATAGCCAGGCAACTATCTGAATAATTTGACCATATAAGTCTAAACACAGAAATAACAGACCTAACTTTATAATTTCATTGTACATAATTAGGACTGCATGTTCAGTTATCTAAATTTAGCAGATAAGCTGGCTAGATTCATGTTTATTGACAGCTTGATATACCGCCTTCGCTTAATGAAGATCAAAGAGGTTCACAAAAAAAATACAATTTATATAAAAAGGAAAAGAACACCAATCTGTAGATAAGAAAGATGTGCAACTCAAGCACTCATGAAAAATAATTTGCAAAATAGAAAACATATTAAAACCTTACAACAAAATACATTAAATAAAATACAATTTAAAAAAGAGGGGGTACAGACTCTCGAACCAAGCCAAAGGGCATGCTTTCAGCTTCAAGTAATGTTAAATGTGAGTTGGAGATATAGAGTTTTTAACATCGCCATAAATTTTGTCAAGGAACCCTTGGATCTGATAGCAAGGGGAAGGTCATTCCATAATTTGGGAGATAAGAAAAAGAATTCCGAGTTCTGGGTTGCCTCATGAAACGCTGTCTTGAGGTGGGGGGGAAGAACTACTAACCGGTTGGAGTCAAGGGATCGGAGGGGATGATTTAAGATGATAGGTAAGAAGGACAACCAGTGTGAGTGAGAACTAAAACATGAAACCAGATACAAAATTGGACTGGTAATCAATGCATCTTAATGAAAAAGGGAGTGACTGAATTAAATCGTCTGGCTTTACATAACATTTGTATTGCTGAATTTCGTAATGTTTGCAGATGTAGCTGAGGAAGCAGTACATAAATAGTATTGCAGTAGTCTAAACGAGATATTACAAAAGTATGAATTAAGGTATGTAAAGCAGAAAAATCCTAAAAGTGTCTAATGGCATGTAAACGTCACAACTCAAAAAATTCTTTGTGAGATTTGTTTTTCAAAAGTAAGATCAGAATCAATAACAACACCTAAATATCAGAATGAGGATACTGGAGAAATCAACCTATCAAAAAGGAGACGTGATTGAGAAGGTGCAGATGATGTACCTGAGACCTAACAGGCAACAGTTTTTGAAGGGTTAAGGACAAGCCTATACCATGCATTCACCCCTGGATCTGCTAAATAGTGACCAAATTTGTGTACCATAATTTGGGCGTGATCTCAGATTCATACATAAACATATTAGTTAAGTTGTTAGCAATCAATTATTGATGATAATTGAAACTACTGTAATTATGATTTGCATGCAGATCTGCCTGTGTGCCATTCTATAACACAGCGCACCTAAATTGCCTCATGTGCACTTGAAAAGGGGGCATGGCCATGGGAAGTGAATGGGTGGGTCAGGGGCACTCCAAAACGTTAGGTGCAGTGTTATAGGATAGGGTCATTTGTGCACCCAACTGTCATCAGTTGGGCAAGAGGGATTTACTCCAGGTTTCAGCAGGTGCAAGTCCTTGCTCTCAGTCAGGCAGTAGAATTGGGTTAAGCGCTATTCTATAAAGGGCGCATGGCATGGATTGCATTTATAAAGTTTAGCGCAGATCTTTCCAGTGCCTAACTTTGGATGCCATTTAATGGATCCGGCCCTCAGTGTCTAGGTAGCTATTATCTTCCGTGGGCCCAATATTCAATCCATGGTGGTAAGCTGCAGACTGAATTAACCTCGGATATTCAATGCCAAGGCATGTCTGGCCTTCAGCATTGAATACCTGAGGAGCCCTTTTACTAAGCCGCATAGGCACATACACGCACCCAACGTGCGTCAATTTGGAATTACCGCCCAGCTTCCATGAGGCCCAGGCGGTGATTTCATTTTTTGCACACGTCCACTACGCACGCCAGAAAATAGTTTTTATTTTCTGGTGCACGGTGCTACCAGGCAGTAAAAGGCATTCTATGTGCGTAGACCATTACCGCCTAGTTAACGCGTGAGACCTTACCGCTAAGTCAATGGGTGGCAGTAAGGTCTGAGACCCAAAATGGACGCATGCCAATTTTCATTTTGCCGTACGTCCATTTTCGGTCAAAATTAAAAAAGGCATTTTTACAGGTGTGCTGAAAAATGGATCTGCGCGCATTCAAAAACACGCTTACACTAGTGCAGGCCATTTTTCAGTGCACTCTAGTAAAAGGACCCCTGAGTTAGTGCGGAAACATAGAAGTTTACCAGACACCAGCCTTTAGTCGGACTGAATATTGCTGTTTACTGGCTAATTAGTGGCTCTGCCTAAACCCCATCCCTGGATGGCCCCTAACCTCACCACATAGAGCCAATACTCAGCAGCACTGCCTGGATAAGTGCCACTGAATACTGACAGCCGTCCAGCTCAGCGGGGATTAACCTCTTTGAATATCGCCCCCCCCCCCCCTCACATTTTTACTAAGGAAAAAGCTGTCTTTTGCAATGACACAGGGAATGTCAGTGACATATCTGATGTAGTTGCATGCCATTGATAAAGAAAAACGAGCAGAAAAAGCGTGACATTTTGAGTTTTTCATTTGCCGATAATAGTGTGCCCTCTTTGCACTGCATGCTTAAAACTAAATGTATGAACTACTTGTTGAATATCACCTCTACTGAGTCTGGGATAGTTTTTGATCGGGAGTTTTTGATCGGGAGATATGATAGAGGCATATAAAATAATGAGTGTAGTGGAACAGGTGGATGTGAAGCGTCTGTTCACGCGTTCCAAAAATACTAGGACTAGGGGGCATGCGATGAAACTACAGTGTAGTAAATTTAAAACAAATCGGAGAAAATTTTTCTTCACCCAACACATAATTAAACTCTGGAATTCATTGCCGGAGAACGTGGTGAAGGCAGTTAGCTTAGCAGAGTTTAAAAAGGGGTTAGATGGTTTCCTAAAGGACAAGTCCATAAACCACTATTAAATGGACTTGGGAAAAACCCACAATTCCAGGAATAACATGTATAGAATGTTTGTACGTTTGGGAAGCTTGCCAGGTGCCCTTGGCCTGGATTGGCCACTGTCGTGGACAGGATGCTGGGCTCCATGGATCCTTGGTCTTTTCCCAGAGTGGCATTACTTATGTCCTCGCTCTGCCCTCCCTTTGGGGCCCTTTTACAAAGGCGCGCTGAAAAATGGCCTGCGGTAGTGTAGACGTGTGTTTTGGGCACGCACAGAATAATTTTTCAGCACACCTGTAAAAAATGCCTTTTTAAAATTTTTTTGCCAAAAATAGACGTGCAGCAAAATGAAAATTGTCCGTTTTGTGTCTGAGACCTTACCACCAGTCATTGACCTAGCGGTAAGGTCTCATGCGGTAATCAGGCGTTAATGGTCTACGCATGAAAAATGCCAAATACCGCCTGTGCACCAGAAAATAAAAATATTTTCCGGCACGTGTAGTAGATGTGCATCAAAAATGAAATTACCGCAAGGGCCATGCGGTAGCTGGGCGGTAACTGAAAATTGACGCACAGTGGGCGCGTGTAGGTGCCTACGCAGCTTAGTAAAAGGGCCCCATTGTCCCTTCATTATACAGATTGTGCTGGGGATATTTTCACCCTGGTGCTATCCAAACAGCTTTTGAATATCTATGGGTAGGTAAGTTATATATTTACTAGTTGCCAGTGAACATACACCTTACTTTGAAAATTGACTCCCTAGTGTCTGGATTTAGAGCCCATAATTGCAGGGATTTGGAAGGTGTCTTGTGCATGGCCTGCTGCCAAGGACTACCACAGCAATGAGAGGACTGGATGAGTGGGGGAGGGATAAAACAGAGGTAAATGGCTTGTGAGTGAAGGCTTATGGCACCTGGAGATCACCAGTCCCAGTTCGGACAGGGCTTATAAAAAGAACATGCCTGATATCCAGGATCAATTAACTCTCAAACAAGTACATCCAATACTACAATAACCATGCCAATATAATTTATTATTACTTTTATAAACATTCCACTGGAAATATTGAAATCTCCTCCCTGATAGACTACCTAGGAGGCTTTCTTCCAGCACTTAGTATCTGATTAATTATTCAGAGGGAGTGAGAGTTTTGCTCGTTACCAAATCCCAGACTTCTGTTCATAAATCAAGATAATCTGTTATATATCTTCTCAATTGTGTAGCCCTTACGTCTGGTTTTATGCACTGATTTTTGCTGCAGATACTTACCAATGCTTAAAAATGTGTCAGTATTCTTTACTGTTGCCATGCTAAGGCTTCTGTTCGAATGAGGTTGGACTGTGATTTTTGTGATGTCTTTTTACCTGAGGAAACAAAGCGTTCAGAGTGTTAACACAATTGTTGTCAAGCAGGGTTCACTGAGGTGAATGTTGCCATCCTGGTCATTTTAATTTCAAGCCAGTCATATGACAGCTTGACAGTGCCAGCTCTTCACTTTTCACCCTAAAGCAAAAACAGCAGTGCAGGTGATTTGCATGCAGGGTGCTCAGTGGAGTGTATAGTCTGGAATGGAAAGAGAAAAATACAGAGGCAGCACAAGTCATACCCTCTTTCTGTAACCATCTTTGTTTGCTCCTTTAATATGCCACATGGAAAACTAGTCGTTCATGCATGAATTACGACCACGCTGAGTGCTGCTAAGGATTTTCTGCCCTCATTTTTGGAACCAAGTCAAACCATTAATCTTTTTTTAGCTATAGTTGTCTGGAACCTGAGATGAGTACTAAAAACAATTTAGTCTACAATAATTAATCACTGATATTATCTACTCACCCTATGGTACTACTTATCTTCTACGTAATTTTGCATATGCCTGAATATACCAGATTATGTGGGGAATTTGAGACACTGTCCTTAAAAAAGTTTTTTTTAAATGCACCTATTTTAGACTTACACCAGCCAGTATTCACAGGATTTATCCAGCTAACAGGTGCTGCTAACTGGACACGTGTTGGCTGGTAGAATATTCATTGGCTCTAACTGGACACTGCTCTGACCACCTCAGCACTTTCTGGACAGTGCCAGGGTGATCTGTGGGAGGAGCTTGAGCAGAGCCAGAAATTTTCAGATGGCTAAGTTGATCACTAATTGGATAAAGTTAGGACAGCAAAAAGGCTGTTTTAACCAATGAGGTTTGATTAGCAGGAGACAGCAGGGGCACGCTTGGCCCATTATCTGACCTAAAGCCAGTAGGTGGAGCTTGTCACCATATCAAATACATTGTTTTGAGTGTACCAAGATGGCAATGGCTGCATTGGGGAGAATTAGAACCTTCTTAGGTGGAGATGGCTTCAGCTTTGTGACGTCACGTCATCTCATATTAAACTTCCTTGGTCCAAACTTGATCCAGTTAGTAGTCTGAATATCACTGCTAGTCTGATAGCACTACCACTCAGTGCTGAATATCCAGTTTGTTTGTTTTTTGTACACATGGTGGCTGGCATTTCAACATTGCCATAAGGGCAACGTTGGTATGAGCCTCTGTATATAAGTAGCTATATATAAGCATACAGAATGCACACATTACACATGTACAATTTTATGCCTGGAAACACCTATACACAGCGCGATATTACTATGGAGCTTATTTTTGAAGCATAAGAACATCTAAAAATGCCCAAATGGATGTCCATGTGCTTGAAACATCCAAATCTCGATTTTGCAAAGGCAGAAAAGGGACATCCAACACTGCAGTACATCCAAACACTAAGATCCTGTGTTGTGGGTGGGACTAGGGAGGGCCCAAAATCAGGACGTCCAACAGCGATTACCGAACAGGAAGAAACATCCAAGCCTAAAAATAGCTGGTCAGCGCCGGTATTCAGCATCTGGCCAGATTTATTTGGCAGCCAAATAGGTGGAATACATTTGGTAGGTTCCAACTTAGCTGGCCAATGCTAAATATTGGCCGATTAAGTTCAAACTGGCCCAAAATAAGCCAGATATTCAATGCTGGTCATCAGAAACGGTCCAGCATTGAATATAAGGGCTCAGCACCGACCACAGAAGGTAGCCAGGCTAACTCCCATGGTCTGAATATCAGGCCCGGTGTACATAAATATGTAATGTGCAGTAACAACCTAGAACCTGCACCAAATTAATTAAATTTTACGTGCACAAAGTGACATCCAATATCTCTATCTTTTATCAGAGAAGTATGGCATAATTTAAGATAAAGCAATGCTATTCCAGCTCGTTCAGCCTAGACTCCTGATTACCCCTCAATAGGGCCGCCGAGAGACAGCTGGTCCCATGGAAGAACTACTCCCCTCACCTGAGCCACCGCCATGATGCATGCCCACCCCCATCCTCCCACACACTCGGCCGCCCCACCGTTGCCCCCTTCCTGTATCACTGTGCTCCTAACATCGGTCTGTCATCTCCTGCTCTTGTGTGCCAGGATCTGGGTTATTGCATTAATGCAATAATCCTGGTCCTGGCACACAGGTACAGGAGAGAGACAGACCTGGAAGTAGGCAGGCAGGAAGAAGATTCTGTAGTTCTGCTCCCTCGTGTAGGCCGACCCTCCTTGGAAGCTGGGCCCAGGGAATCTTGCCCCCCCCCCCTCGGCAGCCCTGCCCCTCATGTTAACATAAAAAGATAAAAATAGCCATACTGGGTCAGACCAATGGTCCATCTAGCCCAGTATTGCTTCCAACAGTCACCAATCCAGGTCACAAGTACCTGGCGGAAATCCAGTTAGTAGCAACATTCCATGCTACCAATCCCAGGGCAAGCAGTGGCTCCCCCATGTCCATCTCAATCACAGTCTATGGACTTTTTCTCCAGGAACTTGTCCAAACCTTTTTTAAACCCAGATACACTAACCACTATTACTACATCTTCTGGTAATGAGTTCCAGAGCTTAACTATTCATTGAATGAATAGTTTCCTCCTATTTCCTCCTATTTGTTTTAAAAGTATTTCTATGTAACTTCATTGAGTATCCCCTAGTCTTTGTATTTTTTGAAAAAGTAAAAAAATTATTCATTGCTACACTACTCAGGATTTTGTAGACCTCAATCATATCTCCCCTCAGCCATTGCTTTACCAAGCTGAAAAGCCCTAACCTTTTTAGCATTTCATCAAATGAGAGAAGTTCTGTCCCCTTTATCATTTTTCCAGACCTGATTTGCCTATGACTTGTGGACAGTTAAAATCCTTCAATTATAAGTTGCCAGAGAAGTAATCCAGGGGTTGGAACGTATCTTGTGAGATTTTATGTTGTAACTGTTGCTGTATTTTTTATGCTGTTGAATTGTTGTAGTGAACCCTTTTCAGGGGACACAGTGGTATATAAACAATGAATTGATATTGATATCTTAAAGTATACAATATTTTCCTGATGATTGGATGCTCAATTTGTTTGTTCTCCCTGATTGGAAAGGCAGCCCAAAATCAGGACCCTGGGAGCAGTCAGCAGGATACAACACACATTAGCCCACTTGGGCTATTGAGGGTTGCGGACCTGTCCTTATAGGATAAGGATAATTTGTTTTTTGTGGGGACCTTATCATGGACTACAGCATAGACCTTACAAGTGCATGGACCTGAATTGCTAGCAGAGGACCCTTACTTGTGACTATATATATATATATATATACAGTGGTGGAAATAAGTATTTGATCCCTTGCTGATTTTGTAAGTTTGCCCACTGACAAAGACATGAGCAGCCCATAATTGAAGGGTAGGTTATTGGTAACAGTGAGAGATAGCACATCACAAATTAAATCCGGAAAATCACATTGTGGAAAGTATATGAATTTATTTGCATTCTGCAGAGGGAAATAAGTATTTGATCCCCCACCAACCAGTAAGAGATCTGGCCCCTACAGACCAGGTAGATGCTCCAAATCAACTCGTTACCTGCATGACAGACAGCTGTCGGCAATGGTCACCTGTATGAAAGACACCTGTCCACAGACTCAGTGAATCAGTCAGACTCTAACCTCTACAAAATGGCCAAGAGCAAGGAGCTGTCTAAGGATGTCAGGGACAAGATCATACACCTGCACAAGGCTGGAATGGGCTACAAAACCATCAGTAAGACGCTGGGCGAGAAGGAGACAACTGTTGGTGCCATAGTAAGAAAATGGAAGAAGTACAAAATGACTGTCAATCGACAAAGATCTGGGGCTCCACGCAAAATCTCACCTCGTGGGGTATCCTTGATCATGAGGAAGGTTAGAAATCAGCCTACAACTACAAGGGGGGAACTTGTCAATGATCTCAAGGCAGCTGGGACCACTGTCACCACGAAAACCATTGGTAACACATTACGACATAACGGATTGCAATCCTGCAGTGCCCGCAAGGTCCCCCTGCTCCGGAAGGCACATGTGACGGCCCGTCTGAAGTTTGCCAGTGAACACCTGGATGATGCCGAGAGTGATTGGGAGAAGGTGCTGTGGTCAGATGAGACAAAAATTGAGCTCTTTGGCATGAACTCAACTCGCCGTGTTTGGAGGAAGAGAAATGCTGCCTATGACCCAAAGAACACCGTCCCCACTGTCAAGCATGGAGGTGGAAATGTTATGTTTTGGGGGTGTTTCTCTGCTAAGGGCACAGGACTACTTCACCGCATCAATGGGAGAATGGATGGGGCCATGTACCGTACAATTCTGAGTGACAACCTCCTTCCCTCCGCCAGGGCCTTAAAAATGGGTCGTGGCTGGGTCTTCCAGCACGACAATGACCCAAAACATACAGCCAAGGCAACAAAGGAGTGGCTCAGGAAGAAGCTCATTAGGGTCATGGAGTGGCCTAGCCAGTCACCAGACCTTAATCCCATTGAAAACTTATGGAGGGAGCTGAAGCTGCGAGTTGCCAAGCGACAGCCCAGAACTCTTAATGATTTAGAGATGATCTGCAAAGAGGAGTGGACCAAAATTCCTCCTGACGTGTGCAAACCTCATCATCAACTACAGAAGACGTCTGACCGCTGTGCTTGCCAACAAGGGTTTTGCCACCAAGTATTAGGTCTTGTTTGCCAGAGGGATTAAATACTTATTTCCCTCTGCAGAATGCAAATAAATTCATATACTTTCCACAATGTGATTTTCCGGATTTAATTTGTGATGTGCTATCTCTCACTGTTACCAATAACCTACCCTTCAATTATGGGCTGCTCATGTCTTTGTCAGTGGGCAAACTTACAAAATCAGCAAGGGATCAAATACTTATTTCCACCACTGTATATATATATATATATATATATATATATATATATATATATATATATATATATATATATATCCATGAAGGAAGATATTCTTCACAGAGTTTGGGCCCTTCTCACTGAGCTATGTGCTGAACAGCCATCCCATTAACCTCTGCTGCAGAACAGCAGCAGCTCAGACAGAAGCTAGGAGGAGGGGAGAGAGGTATATACATGGAGCATTGCCATATGTAATGACTCACATAATTAGTTTACACGAAACAATCTTTCAGGATAATCTTAATGAGGTTAACAGAGCCATTAACCTCTAATAAGGTCTGCTTCCACTAACAGGTACCATATTTTCCTGTAAAGGGTAAGGTTTATCACAGGTGATAATATGCTGCAGAAGACCGGAGGCTGAATCCATTAACAGCAATTGAACTACTGGAGATTCAGAAGCCCTTTTACAAAGCTGCAGGAGGGCTAATGTGCGAGTAGTGGGCGCCAAATCGGCACTATTTCCGGGGTAGCGCGTGCGCCCAGGGTAATTCCAAGTTTGCAGAGGGCGTTCCTGGTGGTAATTGGCAGTTACCAGTTGGCATACACTGCATGGCTATGGCACGGGTAGCATGTGAGCCCTTACTGCTAAGTCAATGGCTGGGAGTAAGGGCTCAGGCCGTACCTAGGCGTGTGCAAGTTTTAATTTTTGCGCATGCCCATTTTCTGGCCCTTTAAAAAAAATGGCATTTTCCCCAGCTGCAGTAAAAAGTGGCCCAGTGTGCACTGAAAAGATGCACCCACATTACCACAGGTCCCTTTTCACCATGGCTTTGTAAAAGGACCCCTCAGATAGCAATCGACTATGATCCAGGGTCATCTTTGAGAAATTAACAGCTTTATAATGGGGATGGCACTGTATAGTATGTGCACTAATTCCCTAACATTGGGAATGTAAACATGTGTAAAGTTTCTTCTGTTGTATATTTATATAAAATTCTACATATTTTTGTATAAATAACATACATTTGTTTTATGTTTATATTATTTTCTGGCAGAGCAGATCAAAGCAGTTTACAGCTAAAACACATTAGTGGAAAAAGAAAAGAATTTGTCTTACAATAGACATATGATAATACACAAAGGGGTTTGTTTACTAAGCTGCGCTAGTGGCTTACGTGCGGCATTGCCAACACAGCGCACAGCCAGCCACGCTACTGGCTTAGTAAACGTACTAATAACAATAAATTAAAACAAATAAAAATCAAGAAAAATAGTCAACCTACTATAAGATAAAAACTAAAATCAAACATAAAATCAGAGAACAAAGTAGAAATTTCCTACCTTATTAAAGTAAAGTAATTGCTGACATTTCATATGTGTAATTAATTTATTTGTGGGATTTTTTTTTAAGAGGTAATGGTTTTCTATTGGATTTTATTTTTTTAATATTGCTATCGCTGCTCAGATCCCTATTATTGGGTATTAAGCAGGATGTAAATGCGAATTTAAATCAAATCTTAGTGATCAGTGTTGGTAAGATAGGAGGGAAATGGAGAGTACAGCCAGAGGAATTCAGAGGATGGGAAGGGAAAAGAGGGGATCTTGGAGCAGGGAGATGGAGAAGCCATATTAGAAGGAGTGGCAGAAGTTTAGGGAATGGAGGAGGAGGAGAGGATTGAGACACAGACAAAGGACAGGAGAGGAAATAAGAATGAACGGAGCAGAGAAAAGATGAGGAGGTTTTATATAATTGCTACTAATGCCTTGTCATTTCTGCAATGTCATTCATTGGGCATATGCAGTGCTGTACAGATAAAAGAAAAACAGAGATGTTCCCTGTTCTATGAAACTTTAGTTGAACTATAGAAATAAGACAAAATTGTTGAACTATAGAAATAAGACAACAAAATTTTTATGTCACACAGTAACTCTCAAGCTAACACATACGGGGCCAATGTCAAATTGGTACACTTGCCAGTTATTAAACAACAGTGCCACAGTTTAATACAGTCCATATATTCTGAACTACTATCCATATAGAGAGCAGCACTCAATATACAGATAGTTTTGTGACCACACTGGCACTATGAATTTAGATTAGGCTGCTGTTTTTCAGACCCAACCTAAATATATAACATATTGGGATAGCAGCTGAATATTATCACTATCAGAATAATTTATTTGACCCACCCTTGCTCTTACCTAACCTAACCGACAAATGTATATGTTTTGACAGTACATGCATAGAACAATTATGTGAATCCATAATTGTTTTTCAATGCCAGCCCCTACATTCCTTAAACTGATGTTCTAATTTTGCCATTGGTATGCTATAAACATTTAAGAAAATTAAAAATATATAACATTTTTCCAACTGTCCCAGTTACCCACTAGTAACAGTGGTACCAATTACGCCTTCATTTTGATTAAAGTTGTTAATTGTGATTAATAGCATGATTCAAAAATGTAATCATGAGATTAACGATGAAGTATAGCCAGCAGTCCACTGGAGGAGGATGGGGGCGTAGGGAGGGACTTGGGGGCCATGCATTTCATCACCCTCCCCCCCCCACCACATTAGGTATCATACTTTTGCTGGTGGGGATTCCAAAGCCCGCCAGTAGAAGAAAACCAGTGCCAAAGCCACCCCCTTCCTCCTTGTACTGCCTCAGGAGCGAGGAAATCAGTGGGGTGCCTCCAGCTGCCGATGCTGGCACTCCCCGAGCATGCTCAGTTTATGCACGAGTATGCTTGGGGAGTACAAGTGTCAGTGACTGGAGGCACCCCACTGATTTCCTCACTCCTGAGGCAATAAGAGGAGGAAGGGAGTGACTTAGGCAGTAGATTTCTTCAGCTGGCAGGGCTTCAACTACCTCTCCAGTCATTAAACAGGTAGGTGGCCCAGGTCTCCAAGCCCCCCCCCCCCCCCCCCAACTGTTACACTGAGTAAAGGCTCAATATCTTCGGTTCTTCTACCTACAGATCTAAATCTCTCTCCTACCCTCTACTCTACCCCCAGGTTCATTATGCTTCTTGCTGGCCTCCCACTTAGTCACCTCTCCCCTCTCCAGTCAGTTCAAAACTCTGCTGCCTGACTCATCTTCCGCCAGGGTCGCTTTACTCATACTACCCCTCTCCTCAAGACCCTTCACTGGCTCCCTATCTGTTTTCGCATCTTGTTCAAACTTCTTCTACTAACCTATAAATGCACTCACTCTGCTGCTCCCCAGTATCTCTCCACATTCGTCCTTCCCTACACCCCTTCCCGTGCACTCCGCTCCATGGATAAATCCTTCTTATCTGTTCCCTTCTCCACTACTGCCAACTCCAGACTTCGCGCCTTCTGTCTCGCTGCACCCTACGCCTGGAATAAACTTCCTGAGCCCCTACGTCTTGCCCCATCCTTGGCCACCTTTAAATCTAGACTGAAAGCCCACCTCTTTAACATTGCTTTTGACTCGTAACCACTTGTAACCACTCGCCTCCACCTACCCTCCTCTCTTCCTTCCCGTTCGCATTAATTGATTTGCTTTGCTTACTTTATTTATTTTTTGTCTATTAGATTGTAAGCTCTTTGAGGAGGGACTGTCTTTCTTCTATGTTTGTGCAGCGCTGCGTATGCCTTGTAGCGCTATAGAAATGCTAAATAGTAGTAGTAGTAATCTCTCTCTCTCTCTCTCTCTCTTCCCTCACTTCCCCTCCCCCCAAATCCAACAACTCTTTTCTTCCTTCCCTCCACCCTCTTCACACCAGGCCCACTATATCTCTCTCTATCTCCACTCCCTCCCTCCCTATGAGCCCAACATATCTCCTTCTCTCTTTTCTCTCCACTTCCCCTCCTTCTCTCCCTCCCTCTCTCCCTCAGTTTGGCATCTCTCTCTGTATTTCTCCCCCATCCCTCTGTGCACAGTCCAGCATCTCGCCCTCCCTTTTTGGCCCTGCCTGCGGTTCTCTCTCAATTCCCTCCCTCCCTCTCCACATAGTGCCCAAGATTCTCTATTGATTCACTCCCCCACCCCCACATGGTGCCAAGGCTTTCACTCAGTTCTCTCACCCTCCCTCCCCGCACAGAGCCTGCAGTTCTCTCTCAATTTCCTCCCTCCCATCTCCCCAACCCCCACATAGTGCCTGCGGTTCTTTCTCAATTTCCTCCCTACTCCAACCCCCACATGGTGCCTATGGTTCTCCCTCACTTCCACCCCCATAAAGTACCCGAGGTTCTCTTTTAATTCCCTCTCCCTCCCTCCCTCTCCTCCCCCTGCACGGTGTCCATGGGTCTCTCTCAATTCCCTCCCTCCCCCTCCCCTGCATGGTCTGGCATTTCTCCCTCCCCCTCCCCTGCATGGTCTGGCATTTTCTCCCGGATCTGACCCTTGCTCTCTATCAGGTCCCTTCTCCCCAACCCCCCCCCCCCCATACACACCTGTACCTGGTGTACTTTTTTAAACAGCAAGTCTTTAGTCCTATAGGCCAGCGGCAGCCATACTGAAAGGCTTCCTGCGGCCTGCATGAGCATTTCCGTCTGACCCATCCTTTTTAAAAACAGGAAGTTGCATCAGAAGGGGTGGGCCGGGTTAGAGGGAAAGGCCTGGTGCAAGCCACAGGCAGCCTTTGCATATGGCTGCCACTGGCCTGTAGAGCCGAAGACTTGCTATTTAACAAGGTACACTGGATGCGTGTGTGGGTGGAGAAAGGAGGGGAGGGAGAGCCACGGGCAGATCTGAGAGGGGAGGGAGCAATGCCAGACCATGCACAGTGGGGCAAGGCACAGGAGGTAGGCAGAAGGTGGGCAGCACGTGATTAATTATTAATCACAATTATATTTTTTAATCATCATTAATAATTAAGACGTTAATCGTGGCGTTAACTGAAATTAACATGCAGCCTTAGTGCCAGTATGTAGAATTTTTGTCTGGTTAACTTTGGAGCACTTTTACTAAAGTGCATTAAGTAGTTATCCCCTGGATTCTATATATGTGGCTTAGATTTGGGTGTGCTGCCAAGATACACATGCATCTTAATTGGCTAATGAGCAATAATTGGATGCTAACAACCAATTATTGATATTGGATTGGATTGGAATTATTACTTATAACCCACTCTTATCCAGGGCAGTGAACAAAACATACATAAAATAACATAAAAAACAAATACATAGATTCATCAACATTACATAATTACAATAAAACAAAAAAAAAAGTAAAGTTCAAGCTTCTTAGTCAATTTTAATTGGAACCAATTGGAATTTGGATGTTTATCTGACTGTTTTTTTTTTGGTTACATTTGTACCCTGTGCTTTCCCACTCATGGCAGGCTCAATGTGGCTTACATGGGGCAATGGAGGGTTAAGTGACTTGCCCAGAGTCACAAGGAGCTGCCTGTGCCTGAAGTGGGAATTGAACTCAGTTCCTCAGAACCAAAGTCCACCACCCTAACCACTAGGCCACTCCCCCACTCCACTCCTCCATTGTATTCTATTCTACAACACCAGTACTCAAATCTCATAGCGCACAACTCAAAGTGGGTGTGGCAGAGGCGTTCTAGAAAGTTGTGTGCATTGCACCCAACTTGGGCATCAGCATTTACATCAGGTTTCAGCAGGTGTAAGTCTGGCGCTCAAAGTTAGGGCGCAGGAATCACCCTGTATAGAATTGCACTTACTGCCAATCTTTTCCAGTACCCATTTTTGAGTTAAGCCGGTCCTTAATGCATAGTTAATGTGCAGAAGCAGGCTACCTTGCAAGCATGCTAAGGGGTTTTGCAGTAGTTTGCCTGTTTCCATACACTAAACTGCATCTAACTGAATTTTTCTGTTAGAGAGAGTGGCAAGAGTAGAGAGTGGGCATGGAGGTGTTAGCCAGTTGGCACATTACATTCTCCACACACTAACTGTCTAATGAAAAATTAACAACGGAGCACTTAACACCTTATAAATAGACAAGAAGTGGCCTTGCATTAACTGTGGCCAGGTATCACGTGCTAATTGCCACTTTAATGTGGGACCAGCTGATTATCAGCACTAACTGCTAAACTGAAAATCAGCTATTTTGTGGGTGGTTCGAGGGTGGAGCCAGCACTTCTGCAATTAAGGGTTCTTTTTACTAATCTGCAGTAGTGATTCCCATGTGGCAAATTCAACAAAGCCCATAGGAATTGAATGGGCTTCATCACATTTGACATGCCAGGAATCACTACCATGGCCTAGTAAAAGGTAACCAGACAAATAAGACTGCATAAAACACAGTCCTGTCTTTATTCAGGGTCGCTTAGGTAGTTAAGTGTTGAATATTGCACTTAACTGGATAAGAGATTTGGCCACAAACCTGGATATTCAGTGTCCCTATGCCCCCCCCCCCCCCCCCGAGTACTCCGTTCTGTAGAAAAATCTCTCTTATCCGTCCCCTTCTCCTCTACTGCTAATTCTAGACTCCGTTCCTTTTATCTCGCTGCACCTCATGCTTGGAATAGACTTTCCGAGCCTGTATGTCTAGCCCCGTCTTTGACCGTTTTCAAGTCCAGACTTAAAGCCCACCTCTTTACCACTGCTTTTGACTCCTAACCATTACTCACTTGCCCAGTCCTTTATCCTCACCTCTTTATTCCCTTACCCTTAATTGTTCTGTCTGTTTTCCTGTCTTATCTAGATTGTAAGCTCTTTGAGCAGGGACTGTCTCTTTTTGTGTATGGTGTACAGCGCTGCGTATGCCTTGTAGCACTTTAGAAATGATAAATAGTAGTAGTAGTCAGTGCCTGGATATGGCCCGGCATTGAACATTTGAAGATCAGTGGTGTACCTAAGTGGGGTGCGAGGAGAGTGACAGCTCTCCCAAATGGACTTCAGACAGCACTGTCGCCTATTTTTCAGCTGGTCCATCGCTTTTACGCTGTGTGCACATGTGCCTACGCAGTGTGCATGCTTGCATCTTTGCTCCCCCTGTTGTCACAACCTGGTTACTCTTCTGCTGGGGATAATTCTGCTACCGGACAAAAAACAAAACAAAACATTGACTACCACTATATTTACAAAATTCTTCTTAACTTATCTGTAAAGTCCTCTTCACCTCCCACTCTGAAAGTTTTCACTCACAGATGTTTAATAAACCTGAAACCTTTATGCCCAACAGAGGCCTTCATTTTGCGGTACATGTTGCTGTATCAAGGGCAAGCTTTTCTCATGCTTCTCAAGGCAAGTGCTGTGTCATAAACATGATGGAGCAGCTATAAATGCAAACTACCAATTTAAAACAACCAATCGTCATCTAGCTGATATAGTCCAGCCAATCAGAGGTTGAAAAAAAAGCTTTCCAGTTTATAAATGCATTTAAAGTAAACCATCTGATTCCAAAAGGTGTAAAGATCCACTTCAGCTCTCCTTCCCCGATTACCCACGCTCTCTAATTCAAAATGTAGAAAAAGAATGTTGTTTCACTTTACCAGGGGGTCTTTAAATCCAGTTCTCAAGGTCCACAACCCAGTCTGGTTTTTAGGATTTCCACAATGAATATGTATGAGATTTATTTACATGCAATGGAAGCAGTGAGTGCAAATAGATCTCATATCTATTCATTGTGGAAATCCTGAAAACCAGGCCGGGTTATAGACCTCAAGAACTGGATTTAAAGACCCCGGTGCCATACAAGTGATATAACAGGTGCTTCCATTTACTCTTTAAACTGGAATTATGTTCTACCATACGTATTTTAAGCTGCCTAATAGTCTTTTCATTATATATTTTATTACATAAACTACAAAAGTAAAGCAATATGTAGAATAAAATATCTTTTCTATCAACAGATTCTGAAAATATTCAGCTTGCAAAATGATATCAGAGATCTGTCATGCCCTTCAATGCAGATGTTTCCCTTGTAAGGTTAATCAGAGCTCCCAGAACTGCTGGTATAAAATATCTTTTAAATTAGGCCCTTGTGTGAATATAAACATTAATTTCTTGTTTGCAAAACACAAGTGTACAGACAGTATCTTCCAATGTTTCTGAGCAAAAACAAATAGTTCATTGCCATCTGATCTAGAAGAATCAGTTTGCAATGATAAATCCCAATAGATGAACTGGGCTTGATTATATGCATGTTAAATAACTTTATTAGAGTAACTCATATCAGCAGACATTTTATTGCGTAACTGCACCTATTTTAAAATTCAGCCTTGGAAGAACAGATATGTCTAAAGCATAAAAATTGGGGACATAGCAAATTATCTTTTAATGATGGAGGTTGAAACCTGACATAACCTATTAAAGTGTTGTGATCTGTCGGCTTCTGTTTCTGGTTATCTTAGTCCCTGTCTCCTGATTTGCCCTGCTCACTGTTCCCTCTAAGCTGTTTCACTATCATATTTTCAATAATGAGGGACAGGCAGGCTCTGTAGGACTCCAGGGAACCTACCTGTTCCTAGTGATTGAAAACACAATATTGAAGCACCACCACTCACTGACTGCAATGAAATTGGAGGACTCTCGCCAGCATAGAGTGAACAGTGCTGCTCAAGCCAGCTCAGTGCAAGCTTGAGCATTTCTGCCCACCTCTGGGCTTGTTTCCTGTTGCTTTCTTATTGTTCTTGTGCAGTTGTACCCTTAAAAAAATTATAAACACAAAATGAAACAAAAACAACAATTTATATAAGCCAAATAAAAAAGCCTGCAAATGACACAGGGAAAAGGATTTCAAATACTACCTTTCTGTGGTATAATCAAAGTGGTTTACATATTATATGCAGTATTTTTTCTGTCCCTAGTGGGTTCACAATCTAAGTTTTGTGAACCCTGTTGCAATGAAGGGTTAAGTCAATTACGCAGGGTCACAAAGAACTTCAGTGGGAATTTAAATTGTTTTTCCTTGTTCTCTGGCCACTGCACTGATAATTAGGCTACACCTCTTGAACAACCCTAGCCATGAGTAGAAGTTAGGTCTACTGTTCCATGATAACCAGGGAATTGTGGACACTTCCTCCACAGCATTCTTACTAATAACCAAAATAATAACAATAACAATTTATATTCCACTATAAACCATTTCTGGATCTGTGTGGATTACATTGTATAAAAGAAGCTAGGCAAACCCTAGGACGTAACATCACTTTAAAAAGAAATCCAATACTCCAAAATTAACATGAATTGAGGTTGAAGGTGGGCAGACTCAGGAAAAATGTCATGAAGTATTTTTTCATGGAGGAGATAGTGGATACTTGGAATCCCCTCCCGCGGGTGGTGGTGGAGATGAAAATGGTGACAGAGTTCAAAAATGCGTGGGATAAATACAAAGGACTCCTGTTCAGAAGGAATGGATCCACAGAAGCATAGCGGAGATTGGGTGGTAACACTGGTAATTGGGAAGCAAAGCTAGTGCTGGGCAGACTTCTACGGTCTGTGCCCTGAAAATGACAAGGACAAATCAAGGTCAGGTATACATATAAAGTAGCACATATGAGTTTATCTTATTGGGCAGACTGGAGGATCGTACAGGTCTTTATCTGCTGTCTTCTACTATGTTACTATTTGGATTTGCTCACACCTTTTCAGTAGTAGCTCAAGGCAAGTTACATTCAGGTACACTGGGTAATACCTCAAACACTAGATTCCAGATACAAGGAAAATAAATGTGTTTTTAACAACTTATGAAATTGCATATGACTAGAAGTCTATCTCAATGCAGAAGGTAACGAATTCCAGAATTGTGCTGAGCTATAAACGAAGCCTATTACATGAATCGACTTATACCTAACACCTTTTGGTGTGGGGAACTACAATAAGCCTAGATCTTGCAATCTAAAATGAATGCTCTGCCTTTCCAGTAGTAAACAAATCTACCAGATAATCAGGAGCAAAGCAATACAGTATCTTGTTTCTATATGTTTATTATAACATTTAATATTCCGCCTGGCTTATACAGATCATGGTGATTTACAAAGAACTGCAGAATATTAAAAGGACAGACCTGACTTCAATCTCTCAAGGCACTCATTCACCTAACAATAATTATTAAAAGGTTATTAAAAATATTGTTCTCACATAACAGATATCCTAATATATCCTTATGTCCTCTTTATCAGTACAATCATATGCCTGCCAAAAATAAAAAGTTTTAAGCTTAGTGTTAAAATTCATTAAATTTGGGGGTCATGTGACAAGATGGCGGCACGTAAGTTTGTGGGTTGAGAACTCCGGAGTTTAGTTTGCCAAATTTTTCCTTTTCTTTAAGTGATGCCGCATACAAAGTGTAAAGGATTGGTCAGGGGCGAGTCCTCGCAGCCCAGACCGCCCGCTAGGCAACAATGGAGCGATACACCATGACTACATCTACCCTGATATCCGGAGGCAGTCCAGCAGCCCCATTGGGAGGAGACCAATGGAGCTTTGGACTTGATGTTACCTTATCTCCTCCGGAACTCGAACCCCCGCCCCAGCCCGAAGGACGCTACCCTCAGAGAGGGTTCCCAGGACCGTAAATGGTTTTGCAGGGGCCCTCGGAGCGAGGAGTGGAGGTGGCGAAGACCGACAGAGGGAAGGAAGAGAATGTTCTCCTCCCTCAGCCGAGTGCTTCAATCAGCAGATCTGGGACGGTGACGCTGGAGAGAATCTGGGAAACTCTCCAGCGTTTGGACATGTCAGTGGTCAATTCAACAAAAGAAATTTCATCTCTTGTAAGTAAAGTGGATTCACTTTTTACAAATATGGAAAATATAAAACAAGAATTTGGCTCGCAGATTAAAGACTTAAAATCAGAATTGAAAACTCTCCAGGAGTTTAACATAACTACAGTCAAAGATAGAACCTTTATTCACCGGAAAATAGAACAAATTGAAAATTTTCAGCGTAGATTAACTCTACGTTTTCTGAATTTTCCAAAATCTATGGGAGTCAGTCCTCTGGACCATTTAAGAAATATTTAATGGAGATTCTATATTATTCCCCAGAAACCAGTGGCGTAGCCAGACAGCCAGTTTTGGGTGGGCCTGAGCCCAAAGTGGGTGGGCACAAAATTTTCTCTGCTCCGCCCTACCTCCACCTCAAAATATAAATACTTTAGCTAATGAGGATCCTCAAGCTCAGTCAGCTGAAGACTTTCTCTGAAGGTGGCCAGAACTCTCTTTTACCAAGCTTGGCAGGCAGCAGCAATGACCCTAAGCCACTGATGCCAGCACCCCACACATGCTTAGCTGTCGACGGCTCAAGGATGCTGTTGCCAGAGCTTGGTAGAAGGGAGTTCTGGCCGCCTTTGGAGGAGGTCCTTAGCTGGGGATGCCTGGGAATCCTCACCAGCTATACAGCAAGGGTTAGGACTGTTGTAAGACCTACTTGGCCCAGGTCAGAAAATAAAGGAGGGCTCCCCTCCCCGATTCCCTCTCCTCTTTGCCTCCCTTCCAATTTCCCACCTGCCATTACTATCACACCAACAGAACCTCACCAAATACAGAACAAGGGATCACAAATTAGAAATAAAAATATTTAGACAAAAATTGAAAAGGAACCCCAAGAAGTTAAACATAGCATTACTGCAACACTGGAGACACAAAACATGCATTTCCTTTTCTACAGAACACAATACAAAGACATTTCCTATGCACATTTCCAAAAGCTAACATATTCCATTTAAAACATTTGAAATAAAATGCTTTGTTTCTACCTTTGTTGTCTGGACATTTTATTTTTCCATCTTGCTGGTTCCAATTTCTCTTTTCTGCTTTCCTCTCTGCCGTCTGCTAATTCTTCTTCAAGCGGCTATAGTCCATTTGTCTTTTCTCCTCTCTCCTGTCTGTTCCCTCAGTATTCCCTCTGACATGTTGGTCATTCCTTTGTAGCTCTTTTCTGCCTCTCTCTCACCCTTCTTTGTCTCCTTTTTACTTTTCAACTACCTATCAAATTTCCATCTTCTTCTTTCACCCACTAGCTCTCCCATTCCCCATCTTACTCCTCCCCATCCCTACTTTCTCTTTTATCTTTAATCTACTCCCCATTACCATATTTCTACCCTCTGTAATCGCTATCTCTCATTCATTTCCTTGCCACCCCCTCCTCCTCCCCCTCTTGCCCTCTCCCACAGGGTTCCACCATTCCCATCATCTTCTCCCTCCACCCTTCTAACCAGCATCTGATCCCCTCCCCACCCCACCCCACCATGGTAGCCTTATATTTTCCTGCCCCTTCTCTCTTCATTCCTGTTAAATAGTAATAGTAGTAATCCTCTCCCCCATGGCTCAGCATTTCCCCCCTCACCACCTACTGTGTACCTCTCATCCACCCCCATGTCTATCTCCCCCTCTCATTCCCACTGTCCAACGTCTCTCTCCCCTTCCCATACAGCATATCTACCTTCCTCCCCTCTACCAGCATGTCTAACATTTCTCCCTTCCCTCCACCCCTATGCCCACCATTTTGCCCTCCTCTCCACCCCTATGTTTAACATTTCTCCCCCTCTCACCACCTATCCCCTCTCTATGCAGCATGTCTCCCTCTCCTCCACCTCATATGCAGCCAAGATTTCTCCCTTCCTGACCCCTCCACCCCTTTACTGGATGTCTCCCTTCTTCCCCATGCAGCTTCTCCCCCACCCACCATGCCTCATCATTCCATCTTCCCTCCTCCCTGTGCAGCATCTTTCCTTCCATCTTCTTCCCTCCCCCCCCCCCCCGTGCAGCTGCTGTCCCCGTCTTCCCTCCCCCATTCCAACATCTTTTCCCCATCACCCCTTGCCCCGTTGCGTGCCACAACTTTCACCCCCATCTACCCTCACCCTCGCAGGCCCGCCCAGCAGCGATTCCGATCGTAGGCAGCTCCTTCGACTCGCACACGCTGCCTGCCGGCTGCCGCTCAAATCTCCTTGCAGCTACTAGCAGCGCTAACCCGGAAGCTCAGAGGAGAGGCTTCCGGGTTAGCGCTGCTAGTAGCTGCAAGGAGATTTGAGCAGCAGCCGGCAGGCAGCGTGTACGAGCCGAAGGAGCTGCCTGCGATCGAAATCGCTGCTGGGCGGGCCTGCGAGGGTGAGGGAAGATGGGGATGAAAGTTGCGGCACGCCACGGGGGAATGGATGATGATGGGGACCGGAGCCTCCGGAATCGCTGTGCTGCTGGGCGGGCCTGACCCCAAATTGGGTGGGCCCAGGCCCACCCGGGCCCACCCGTGGCTACGCCCCTGCCAGAAACGTTTCCGCCAATAAGTAAAATCTATTATATTCTGCCAAAGAAAGATTTACAACAACTTCCGGAGGCTTCTGACTTACCAAGAGTAAATAAAGATACTCTGAACTTGACTGATTTCTTAGAGGCTTCTATATCTGAAGACTCTGAAAGGTTGACTTTGATGGTGACGTTTGTATTTGAGCAAGATCTGGAGGCAATTAAACGTCTATACTTTAGAAACGCAAAGACACTCTTCCTGGGTAAAAAGATATGGATTTTCCCAGACGTAACTAGATCAACCCAGAAGAGAAGGAGAGCTTTTCTAGCTCTTAGGGCTGAAACTTTAGCTCTGGGAGCATCATTTTATCTCAACTATCCTTGTAAATGTGTGATTAAATTCTTGGGGATAAAATATACTTTTTTTCAGCCTGAACATCTTAGTGAATTTATAAAAATGAAGAAATTGGCTGCTGGCTAGAACCAATTATTCGGGTATATTCAGTTTGGATAGATGGGTGCTAAGCTATATTATTCTTATGTTTTCCTTAGTATTTCTCCATGTATTTTCTTTCATGTGGCCCTTCCTATAGTGGTCTAAAGAGGGGGAAAATGTTTTTCTTTCAAAAGTATAATTATAATTTTAAGTTCCGTATTGCTGGTTCAAGTTTGTATATGACTTGTAAAAATTTAAATGCATTAAAAATAAAAATAAAAAAACAAATTGCAAAAAAAAAAAAATTCATTAAATTCATTTCTGCACATAAGTTCTTTGGTATATTATTCCATAAAGAGGGTGCTAGACAAGTGAAAGCTCTTTCCCCTCACCCTGTCTCCCCTTATTCTATTTCTTGAGGGCACTACCATCCTAGAATCCTGCATTGATCTGAATTCTGTACCTGGAATATATGGAATAGCTGAGATATTAAGATAAGATGGCTTTAATTCATAAAAACCTTATGAGCTAAAAAAGAATCTTAAAAGAAATTCTGTATTTAATAGGTAGCCAATGATAATAAATAAAGGGGTAACATGATCATACTTGTGCTTATTTCCCAATTTAATCACAGCATTTTGTAAGGTATGTAATCTTTTTAAATTACTACCCATTAGCCCTATATAAATCACATTGGCATAATCTAACCTCAAAATTAACAGTACAGCCATTTTAAAGACAATGCAGCGGCAGGAGGGTCAGCACCGGAAGAATCTGCTAGACCACCAGGGTGGCAGACTTCAGGTATGTGCTGGGACCCTGCGGCTC
Organism: Microcaecilia unicolor; assembly: GCF_901765095.1. Classification (NCBI taxonomy): domain Eukaryota; kingdom Metazoa; phylum Chordata; class Amphibia; order Gymnophiona; family Siphonopidae; genus Microcaecilia; species Microcaecilia unicolor. Next base: position 116,461,006 of record NC_044033.1, read on the forward strand.
GGGGGACCAGGGGAGCGGGGAAGAGGTCTGGAATAGGTGGGGTGGATACTATAAAAAAAAAGTTGTATTTTCGAACATGCTGGCTTGTGCACAGAGGGAATATAATAAGGGAATAACTTTTCATAGGTAGAGTAGTAATTTGTTATAAATCGTAATCGGTGTGTCACCCTAACCCTTTTATATTGGTGCAGAGATTTTATTTTCTCCCGGTAAAGGGCTTCTAAAACAGATATCATGTTATGAGAATCATTTGCTCAACATGCAGAGTTTCTGTCTATTTATTTACTTATTTATGGCATTTTATCCCACATTAAGCATGAATTAGATGGGAACCTGGGAGCATTTAAAATCTTTTTTTTTTCCTGGAGAGAGTAATGCATTGCCCCCCCCCCCAGTCTATCTCTGTGCCCCCCCCCAAAAAAATTGCAGGGCTGGCTATACCGGGGAGACAGCCTGTTGTTAAAAGTTTACCAGCATACCACTGCGTGTAAGAGAGTACTAAAGCCTCTTCATTAAACAAATATTTCACTGATGTTAATCTCCATAGAATTATAAAACTCTCTTTTACTACCTTATTAATCTGATCTCTAAATGACAGCCCTGTGTCAATAAGCACCCCCAAATATCTAAAACATTTTACTGGGTTCATTAGGGTTCCAAACAAAACTGGAATCATGGCAGGCCTACCCTGGTGTCCTGTGATCCAACAAACTCTAGTTTTTGGCACATTTAGTACTAAATGATGCTTAAATAACCACTCTGATACCACATTTAATCCATTTTGTAATCCAGAAATGTCAAGAGTTTGCAGATTTATCTGCGCTATTATTAATATATTATTAGCATAACAAAATGTGCTCAGACCAAAACTTTGGATTATGGTCAATAGAGGACTTAAAACAGCACTGGGGATAAAGCAGAGCCTTGTGGTACTCCACAGTCCTGCAGGTATTCAAAGGAAAAAGATAAGTTTGCCAACACCTGAAAAGTCTCAGGAAAGACTTAAACCACATTAATACCACCCCCTTAATATCTATCTCTTGCAAGCGTTGCAATAATAATAATGGATCTATCACATCAAACGCTGAAGATAAGTCTAGTGATACAGCAAGAACAATATTACCACTATCTAAATGCTCGTAAACTTCAATCAACATGGCAGTAATCAGTATCTCAGTATTATGACTCTCTTTAAATTCCCCCCTTTCGGGGGTGTAATATATTAACAGATTCTATAACACTTGTTAATTGCTCTAATACCAATTCTTTGATCATTTTTACTACAAAAGGCAAATTAGAAATGGGCCTCTAATTCTGAACTTTCAATCTATCATCCTTCCAATTCTTAACAGCCGGTCTAAATTCTTCAGGCTTCCAGGGATTTGGAACCTTTCCCAAAAACAAACTCTGATTAATCATAGAGTGCATAATTTGAATTGGCAGCATGGAGGAGTAGCTTTTGTGTTCAGAAAATGAATCTGGGTCTTCTACAGAGCAAGTCACAGTGGAGTCAATAATCATCTGTGAGATACGTGATGCAAGATAACTGGAAAACGTATCTATTATCATTAACCGGATGTTCAAAGACTTACCTAGTTAAGTCCATGGAATGGAATATCATTGGCTAAAGTTAACAGGATAAAGTAATATGGTTAACTATGGGACAACAATTTTTCTTACCATCTAGTGCTGAATATCAATGCTATCTGGTTAAAGAATAACCATGTACTGGTATTACTTTGATCCACCGGAGGACAACAGGATATGCAACAGCTTAACTATAAAGAGAGCTGATAAAGGAGATGCCACAATAATGTTACAGTCAATTATGAAACTGAAGTAATAAGACAATGATATTCATTGTTATATCCCTTTAGAAATTGATCCTGCAGAAGTATATAAACAAATATTGACTTGATTACCTCTGTAGTTATCTACAGTATGTACCTGACATGGAAAGAATATGAGTTGTTGAATACTGACTTGCCTAGAACACGGGTTATTTATATGCTTCCAACAATTCATAAACAACTAATACATTTTCCTGATTAAATTCTTGTAATCCAGCCATAAAATTTGATGTTTCTTTATAATAAAGAAATAGCTTTTTGGAATGTACTTTTGAATAAAACTGAAGCCTGGCTGTAGCAGAGTTTCAAGAAGCAGGTTCAAGGCTGCCTTGTGCATGGTAACTATTAATACTGGAAAAAAATGATGACATTTAAGCACAGTGAAAAAAACCCCTATTACTTGGAAGTTTTTTTTTCCTGCCCTTTTGGATTAGACTAAAATTTAACTGTGTTCTATCAGCTTTTTAATTTAGGTGAATGTTAATCTTTCACTACTTTTACTTTGACTGGCTCATTCTGTCATAGAGTCTCTAGCAGGGACTTCTAAGGCTTGAATACTAGATTAGAACGGGTTCTCAGTCCAGTCCTTGGGACACACCCAGTCAGTGGCATACCAAGGGGGGGCGGTGGGGGCGGTCTGCCCCAGGTGCACGCCGCTGGGGGGTGCTGCGGCGCGCGCCTGTCAGCTCCGAGTTCGCTAACTTTGCTCGTTCGCTGCAGCTCCCTCTGCCCCGGAACAGGAAGTAACCTGGGGGGGGTGTCATTTCACCGGGGGGGGGGGGGGGGGGGGGAGGTGTCATTTCGCAGGGGTGGCGCGCTGCACCCGGGTGGGGGGGGCGCATCGGCAATCCGCCCCGGGTGCCATCCAGGCTAGGAACGCCACTGCACCCAGCCAATCGAGTTCTCAGGATATCCACAATGAATATGCATGAGATAAATTGGCAAGCACAACCTCCACTGGATGCAAACCTATTTCATGCATATTTATTGTGGGTATCCTGAAAACCTGACTGGCTAGGTGTGCACATCCTTACTCACGGGCAACTTTGTACTTCATTTCAAAGAAATCTATGGTTCATGAAGGACTATTGCTGTAACTAAAGACAATGTAAAAGATATAAAGGGGACGAGCTGAAGGAAGATCAGGTGACAGAAATGGAAGTCCACAGTTCCTGAGATTAGAGTCCCTCTCCATTTTCAAAATGAACTAAATGCTGTCGCAACAAACTCTGCTTGGTCTGGTAATCCTGAGGAAGAGGAGGTTTACTGGACAAATTCATAAGTATATACATGGATGCATACAGATCAATATTCACTTGTCTAGATAACAGCACCTGTCAGATAAGCCTCTGAATATCCTTACAGACTGCCTCTGAGGATAGTGCTGGGGTGTTTTGTGACCAGAGCCAGAGTAGTTCCGCTGATTTGGATAGTGAAAATATTCAGACTGCTACCCTGATAATTAATTCAGATAACATTGTATATACAGAAGGCCATCCTAAGTCCTCTGGATAAATTATCTGGCTAGCAGTACTGCCACTTTCCAGTTAAGTTCTGGCGCTGGCGCTGACTGCCTTATCCGGATAATCAGTGCCAAATGCTAACCCAGATAGTGGTGTTTATTTATTGAATATCTGAATATCTTTTGTATGGTTATGATGGCTTTATGTTGACATGATAGATTCTTACTCAATAAAATACTTTTTCCATGGGCAAAGAATGGGAGAAAACACAATTTTGAATAAGGCTTATAAATTCCGGACCCAATATTCAGCTGGCAGCGATCAGTGTTTGATGACTGCCACCGGTGTTAAACCTGGAAATTCAGTGCAGGACCATGTTCGGGCTCCAGCAATGAGAGGTCCTTTTACCAAGCTGCGGGAAAAAGGGCCCTGTGCTAGCAGTGGGGGCTGTTTTTCCTGTGTGCCAGGGCCCTTTTTACTGCAGCGGGTGAAAAATCCCCAGACAAACATGACCTTGCGGTAAGAGAATTCTTACCGCTTGGCCATGCAGCGGGGAGCCCTTACCTTCACCCATTCAGATGGCGATAAGGGCTCCCACGGTGACCTGGCGGTAATCGGACAACACATGGTAATGCCCAATTACCACCACACAAGCCTTTTCTGGGGGTTTTCTTTTCCCTGGAAATGGTATGTGCTCAGGGCAGAACTACTGCCGGTGGCCACGTGCCTGCGGTAGTCCCAATCGGGCTTACCGATGCTTTGAAAAGACCCCCTAAATTTCCAGGTACAGGGAGCTGGCTAAAACATATTCAGTTAAGTGCGATATTCAGCACTAAACCAGGTATGAAGAACCACATAAAGTTAGGACTGCATTTTATGCTGTCCTATACAGGGGCATAGCCAGACTTCGGTGGGAGGGGGGTCCAGAGCCCGAGGTGAGGGGGCACATTTTAGCCCCCCCCCCCCGGTGCCGCTGACCCCCCTCATTACCGACCCCCCCGCCATTGCCAACCCCCCCCATTGCCGACCCGCCGCCACCTTTCACGACCTCCTGCCCTCTCGACCCCCCCTTCGGCCGCGAACCCTCCCCTGCCGCTGCCTACCTTTGCTTTTGCTGGCAGGGGACCCCAATCCCCACCAGCCGACGTCCTCTTCGTCCTGCAGTCAGTGCAAAAAAGTCTTTGTTCCGTTGCATGCTGACGTCCTGCACGTTGTACATGCAGGACGTCAGACTCAGAGAACAGAACGAAGCCCTTTCTGTTCTCTGAGTCTGACGTCCTGCACGTACAACATGCAGGACATCAGCATGCAACAGAACGAAGAGTTTTTTGCACTGACTGCAGGATGAAGAGGACGTCGGCTGGCGGGGATTGGGGTCCCCCACCAGCAAAAGCAAAGGTAGGCAGCGGCGGGGGAGGGCTCGCGGGGGGGGGGGGGGGCGAGAGGGTCATCGGGAGGGGGGTCCAGGATGAAATGTACAGGGGCCCAGGCCCCCTTAGGCCCCATGTAGCTACGCCACTGGTCCTATATATGCAATTATCATAACCGGTTAAGTGCCAGCTCTGCCCTCGGAATACCCCAAAATAGCCAGTTTTGTCTTGACCATTAACAGGGCATTTTCAGCAGCACTGTCAGGTTAAGTGCTGCTGAAAATGCCTGGTTAGCCCCAGACAGGCAATTTAAATGGCCAGGAGCCTCTCCTGGCCATTTAAATTGCTTTGAATATTGGGCCCTCCGTTTCCTTTTGTGCTGTAGTCTTTTAGCTGTAAGCTTCTGGCGTCAAAGTTTCTTGCAGGCATACATTTGTCAGTAGAGAAACTGGAATCTTGATCCTTTATTTCTAGAGCACTTATGGATTTCTCAGTAATCTAATAGCATATAGATATAGACTCCCCCCCTCCTAAATATTCAGCTGGCGGCGGTGAGCATTTTGCTACCTATAACTGGCATTATTGCTGAATATTCAATGCCAGACTCTGTCCAGGCTTCAGCATTGAATATCCAGGGTTTTTTTTTTTTGAGCCAGGTAACACATAGCTGGTTAAGTCAATATTCAGCCTTTGACCGCATATTCCATACCACTTAAAGATAGAATTGCTACTTATGCAGCCCAATTTAAGCAGTTGTGTGGTGAGGGGCTGAATATTGGCATTTAACATGAATCTGCCCCTGTAATGCCCACGTTAGCTGCTTTTGAGTTCGGTGCTAACTGGTCATTCTCAGCTACTGAAAATGACCAGATAGCCACAAAAAAATCCATTTACATAAGTACATAAGTATTGCCATACTGGGACAGACCGAAGCTCCATCAAGCCCAGCATCCTGTTTCCAACAGTGGCCAATCCAAGTCACAAGTACCTGGCATGATCCCAAAAAAGTAGAATACATTTTATGCTGCTTATCCTAGAAATAAGTTGATGTTCCCAAAGTCCATTTTAATAATGGTCTATGGACGTTTCCTAACCAGTTCATAGCTGTTTTCAGCTGGTTAAGTTGTTTAGAATATTGGCTAGAGAGTGTATATTACATTGGATATAGCACAGGTCAAATCAAAGTGTAAAGTGGTTGAGATATGCATCACTGGAAATTCTCAGTCTCAATATGATGAGTAATGGAAAGTACAATTGATATTTTACTTTGTCTTGATAAACCACATAAAAATGAATTGCCTCACAACCTTATTGTATATTCTGTACTACAGCTATAGCAAAACCGTTTTGCAGGGTGATTTATTGATGTTTGAGTTATAGTGTGGTAAACAAAACATATTATTCACTGATAAGGTGATATTGCTTAACGATTTGAATGATTATTTTTTTCTGAGTATACTGTGTTATGGTGATTATTATTCTCTGATTTTTCTTGCCAGGCCAGTGTTTTACAATGACACCAGCATGATGACTACTGTCATAATGCTGCTTTCAATGACAAATCTGTTCATTTTGAACTGAAATTGATGGTTTGAAACAAACAAACAAAAAAATACTTGTTAGCTCCAGACTAGAAAAAGGCAGGATTTTGCTTTCAAAAATAACCAGACCACCAGAAAATTCTTTATAGCAAATTCTGGAAAAGCTCTTTAATGTAATCATTTTCCGAGTACCACATCCTTAACATTCTTCTTTCAGTAATATTTGAATTGTAGTTGCACTGGTGGATGTCTGATTTAGTAAACCTCGCCTCCCATTTTATAAGCTGTGACCCTCTGGCTAAGTTTGAATAGCCTATGTAAGCAAAAGAGAGGGTAGTGAGAAAATCTTTGTCAATGCAGCCAGGAGAAGAGGAATTGATAAACCTTAATGAGAAAAATGGCAAATAGATCTTAGTCACCTCTTAATTTGGGTTGAGTCATCTTCCCTGCTTTATTACAAGAGGATTTCGTAAGTGAAAGGAATAGTTTATACAATGATTTTTAAGGAAAGACTTATACAATACACTTGTATTGTGGGGGAAAATATAATTGGGTGCCTTCATTTAAGTGCACCGAGGGCACATGGTAAGAACCCTTTCTGTAAGGAAACCTAAGCTCCAAAGTACTGTGATAGAATGCTAACGTAAGCTAGTATATATGCACCTAACACTGGTGGTCGCACTTACTCCAACCATATAACTGGTATCAGTGTGATCAACTAACTCTGCAGGGACATGCGTAACTTACAGTATTCTGTAAATTACTTGTGTAAGTTGGAGCCCCGTCTGTGTCCCATCTGTGCTCCTCCCCTGTATATGTGCTCCTTGCAGATATGTGCTATGGCAGTTAAGAGAGTTTTTGTAGAATAGCACTTAGCTGGGGGGGTCTATTCTATAAAGGCGCATACACAAGTATCATCCACACCAACCCTTCCATCCGAATTCCAGATACGGTGCTATGAGTTGCACATCTACATTTGGATGCATGCCCAAATGTACGTGGACAACTTAATTAATGAGCCAATTAGCACTGATAAAGTTAGGCACAGTTTATAGAATAGTGCTTAAGCAGGAGGGCCACGTGTAAATTTAGGCACATCCATTTGCACCAGTGAAAACGTGGCGCAAATGCCCGTGCAAGAGACCCCTTATTTTATAATTGTGCACATAACTGGAATCCACACCCACACTCTGCCCCAAAACACCCATGACCCTCCCCTTTCTGCAGCCCCTTTTCCAGGAAGCACATTAAATTTACGCATGTACATATTAATTGTTTTCAATCGATGCCAATAAATGCTTGTTAAAAAGCCAATTATTGGTGCTAATTGGCTCATTATTCTGTTTAGATGCATGTGCAATTTGGACGTATGCCCAAATTTGCATGCACATCTCAATGCACATTTTTGAGATTTAGGGGAAAAATGTATGGAGGCACAGTTAAAGATTTTAATATGCATTCTTTCGAAGAAAGGAGGGAGAGAGAGACGAGATATGATAGATATGTTTTCCTCCGTGGCATAAATGCATAGCAAGCACGCCTCTTTCAACTGAAAGGAAGCTCTGGAATGAGGGGGCATAGGATAAAGGTGAATGTGGACAGGCTCAGGAGTACCCTAAGGAAATGCTTCTTCATGGAAAAGGTGATGAATTCATGGAACAACGTCTTGGTGAAGATGATAGAGATGAAGACTGTATCTGAATTCAAGCAAATTTTGGAGAATTACAAAGACTATTTAAGGGAAAGGAAGGGATAGTAGATGTTATTGATTGGCAAACTTGGATAGGTCATAAAGTCTTTATTTACTTTCATTCTACTCTGTTTCTGTGTTTCACAAAATTTATTGACCAAACTTGACAAACCTGTTGAAATTTACCTAGGTTTGTTGAAGTGGGTTGAAAACCTCTTAAACAGATCTACAGATCCCCTACTTTGGCACATGCACCTTTCTTGACCTGAGGAAGAAGGTTCTAGCCTTTGAAAGCTAGCCAAAAAACGTATGACGTTAGTCCAATTAAAATGGTAGCATCTCTGTCTCTTTCTTTGCTTTGTTTTGCTTTATTGATAAATATTAATCTGTAAAATGGACTAACGTGGCAAACAAACTATTTCATCAGTAATGTAACGGAGTACAGACAGCCAATTCAAAAGCCATGAATACAAATTGTGAACATAAATATAGTCCATTACATGGGTATTTGTCTACAGGTGAAGTTATTGCAGCCAAAGTGCAAAATCATAAAAAAACATATAACTAGAGGCATATCACAGGTATAGTAATAAAGGAGCTCATTTTCAAAAGAGAAAAATGTCTAAAAAGTGGCATAAATCTGCATTTGGATGTTTTTCTCACAAAAACATCCAAATTGGTATTTTCAAAACCAATTTTTAGACATTTTTCTATGAAGTCCGTCAGAAGTACGTTCAAATCACAAGGGGGCGTGTCAGGGGCATGTTAAGGGTGGGATCTGGGCATTCCTATCACTTGGACATTTTTCAGCCATAATGGAACAAAACAAAACCATCCAGGACTAAAACTAAGATGTTTTGAGCTAGACCTGTTTTTATAATGAATAAGGCACAAAAAGGTGTCCTGAATGACCAGATGATCACTGGAGGGAGTCAGGAATGACCTCTCCTTATTCCCCCAGTGGTCACTAATCCTTTCTCACCCCCAAATAATGTGATTTAAAACATTATTTGCCAGCCTCAATGCCAGCCTCAGATGTAATACTCAGGTCCATTAGAGCAGCATGCAAGTCACTGGAGTAGTGTAATGGTGGGTGCAGTGCACTGCAGACAGGTGGACCCAGGCCTATACCTCCCCCTACCTGTTACACTTGTGGAGGAAACTGTGAGCCCTCCAAAACTCACCAGAAACCCACTGTACCCACATATAGGTGCCCCCTTCACCTGTAAGGGCTATGGTAGTGGTGTACAGTTGGGGGTAATGGGTTTTGGGTGGGTTTGGTGGAGGGATCAGCAGACAGGATAAGGAATCAACGGTGAGATGTGTACATGGTAGCATTTTATGAAGTCCACTGCAGTGCCCTAGGGTATCCTATTGCTTTCCTGGTATGTCTGGGGACCGGTCTACTAAAAATGCTGGCCCCTCCTACATCCCAATGGCTTGATTTTATGCATTTTGCACTTGGACCTTTGAAGATAGACGTTTTTCTTTTTTGAAAATGACCTCCTTTCCTATTCAAATTTTGGACATTTTTTGCAAAACATGCAAAGTTGGACCTAAGTGCTTCCATAATGAAGGGACTTGTCTCTTAAGATAGCCTACCTTGTAACAGGGGTAAGAATTTATCTAAAAGCAATGTGGAAATTTTCTGAGCCAATATAGCAGGCTGGGGTCCAAGGAGGAAGCAGTAGGGCACAGAGAAGAGGTGATTTTGTTTACACTAAATAGGGCTAGAGATTGGAAGATATGATTGAGTAGCTGGAACAATGACCAAGGGAGAAGGAAAATGAGCTGGGCTGAAGACCAGGGTGGGGTCATGGAGAAGAGGAATCTGCTCTAGTAGGGGGAGGTGAAAGAGAGAGAGAGAGGGGCTTGAGATGGGTCAGGGCTGGAAGCAAAGAGGGGATTTACTGCAAAGATGGGAGGCAGAGGCGGGGTCCCCCTGCCCATCCGCTGTCCTACCTGAAGGGCCCTGGTAGTCTAGTGGCCTCTGCAGGGATGAGCCTGTTCTTTCCTGCCCACTGTGCTGCTGTTCCCCCGCCTGCTGGCACCGCCATGTTTTCAAAATGCTGGCCAAGATTTCCTGTGGTAGTCTCGCGGCTCTCAACAGCAAATGCAAGTTTCAAAAACTGACATATTTCACTCACTATACTATAGGTTAACAAATACAAATAAAACAAAAATCGGAAAATATGATGATACCATTTTATTGGACTAAATACATTTTTCAATTAGCATTCAGAGGCCATCTTTCCTCCAGTCAGGACAGTATACTGCTATTAAGTTATTCTGTTCTGACATGAAAAAGGAGGGTTGGATCTCCAAACGTTAGTCAAAAATGTATTAAAATTAGTCCAATAAAGATATCACCTTATTTCCATTTTCTGTATTTATTAACACTGCTACCACACTACTTTATCCTAAACTAAAAATAAAATTCATATTTTTCCTACCTTTGTTGTCTGGCCATTTACTTTTTCTAATTGTGTTGGTCCCAGTCTCTTGTTTCTTCTTTCCTTGATCTCTTCTTAACTCTTGACAGTGTTGGCCCCTCTCTCTCCTTCCCCTTTCCATCCAGCATCTGCTCCCTCTCTCTCCCTCCTGTTTCCATCCAGCATCTGCCCCCTCTCTCTCTCTTTCTTCACTTCCATCCACTCCAGCCCCTCTCTCTCTCCCCAGTTCCATCCATTTGCATTCTCTCTTCCCCTACCATCTGGTATCTATCCCCTCTCTCTCCCTCATCCAGTGTCTGTCCCTCCTCTCCCCATTTCCATTTGTCATATGTCCCTTCTTTCCCCCTAATCCAGTGTGTCTGTCCCTCCTCTCCCTCCTTCCATCTGTCATGTCTCCTCTCTCCCTGTCATCCAACATCTGGCCCTAATCTTCTCCCTGCATCCAGTGTCTGGCCCACCTCTTCTCCCTATGTCCATTGTCTTCCACCTCTCCCGCCCCTTCTATCTAGCATCTGACCCCTCTGTACCCCTCCCCGAGCCTCTGACTTTCCTCTTCTCCCTACATATAGCATCTGCCACTTCTCTCCTCATTTCCATTTGACATCTGCCCCCCCTCTCCCCTTCCTTCCAGCACCTGTCCCCCATCCCTTCCATTCAGCATCCCCCCCTCCATCCAGCATCTGTCCACTCCCATCTCTCCTCCCTTCCATCCGGCATCTGTTCCCCTCCCCCACCCATTCTCCATCCTGCGTGTCGCCCTCCCCCTCCATCCAGTGTCTATCTTCTTTTTCAGCCCCCAACACCCACCCCCCCCCACTAGACACCCCCACTGCCACTGGCACACCAGGCTCTCTCCACTCCCATCCAATACCCCCCCGCCCCCCGGCATGGCCACCACTAATGCTGCTGTTGTTTCAGCAGCGGCAGCAAAAACAGTGAAAAAGATTGCAGGACCACACTGTTCCTGCTCACGGCTAACCAGCTGTGACCTGGAACATGATATTATGTCAGAGGATGGCGGGACCGACAGCCGAGAGCAGGAACAGTGCGGCACCACAATCTTTTTCTCTGTTTTAGCTGCCACTGCTGAAACAGCAGCAGCAGCAGTAGAGATGGCCACGCCAACAGAGTATTGGGTGGGAGTGGGGACAGCGGCGGGCATCCGGGCAGAGCCTCTGGGCCCCCTAGAGCCTCTGGGTCCTCGGGCACTACCTGGCTGCCCAAATGGTGAGTCCACCCCTAGTGGGAGGAAAGAGAGGTGAAGGAAGGCAAAACTTGACTGCCAAGAATTTGCCAGATCATTAGGAGGCAGGATGGTGGGGGAGGAGTAAGTTGAAATGTTAATAGATAAAGGAGAAATAAGGATTGAGCATCTGAAAAGTCTCACAGATATCCCATCTGCAAAGGAACAGGTATCATAAATATTTTGTTGCAATGTTTCTCCTCTTATCTCAGTGATCAGAAGCAACTAGTGTGTTTGCGGGAAACATGCACAGTATGCAAGCAGTTCTTCTTCAGGGATTGGCCTTGTTCCTAATTGTCAGAGGTTTTATGAACTGAATGCCTAATATTATATTTATGCTGATGATATTCACTTATTTTTCCAATTTCATGGTTCCATCTCTATTACAATAAACAGATTGTCACGGTTTGACCTCTATCGCATCTTGGATGCCAGTCAATAAACTTGCTGTGAATGTTAGCAGTACTTCTATTTTGGATGCTCCCTGCAGGATTTTGTTTAATGAAGTAACTTTGTAAGTCTATGTGCTTTGAAAATGAGCTTCTTTATGTGCCAAAATGATGAGGCAGCAATGCTAGGCTAACAGCTCTTGACACTTTCTGCTACCTTGATAGTTTCTCGTCTAATTCCATTAACACTGATGATGACACAAATGCCAGATTGGTCAAAGCAAGCTGTGCATTCAGATGACTGAGGGAACACCTGTAGAATAAGCAGGATATTTGTATTATGGCAAAGATGGCAAGCACAACTAGGAGGGGAAGTCCACAGGACTGCATTGCCTCCCCAGGATTAATAAAACTAAATATGAAGATAGAGATACTCTGCACATGCAGCATTCTATAAGTTGTGCGTTCAAATTCCAGAAAATGCACAACTTCAAGGTGGCATGACCTTGGAGGGGAGAGGTCCGAGCAGGTCAGGGCATGCCAGGCAGTTAAATGTGTGGGTTATAGAATACTATCATTTATGTGCCTAACTACCTACAATTAGGCATGAGCATTTCCACTACCATTGAGATGTCATAAGTGCTCAAGTCTAAAGTTAGGTGTGTAACTCCAGACTTACGCTATTCTATAATGGCAGTTGCATGCACAACCGCTCATGTAGAATTCACACTGAGGGCTAGATTCTATATATACAGCATCTTGAAAATCCATGCGGAAAACATTTCCGTCTAAGCATATTCTATAAAATGTATATATGGTTCTTAGAATATGCTTATGGCTATCTGCGTGACTATATTTAGTCATGAGGAATAATGCCAAGTAAAATCACCGGAGCCTAAGTTAAGCACAGAGCAGGTATATTCTATAACTTTGTGCGGGTCATAATGCCCACAACAACCCATTCCACGCCCATGGCCACGCCTCCTTTTTGACAACATACATTAGAATTTACGCACACCACATTATAGAATGTGCTTAACGAGTTCTGCATGTAAGTTCTTGATTAATGCCAATTAGTGCTGATTGTTCAGTACCATCCAATGAACAGCGCTGATTGGCTTGTTAATCAATTAGATTATGTATATTGTTATGGAATATGCTTAGATTTCCATGTGGAAATCTAGGCACGATACATAGACTCCAGGGGTTAGGGCACATCAAACTGGCCCCTACATTCTGTGACCCTTTGAGAACTGTGTATGGATGGCATCCACATTCTGAAGAGTTTCACTTGGGTGTCTGGTGAATGATCAGCAGCTACAAGTGGAGGTAACATTTGAGAGTTTACATGATTTGGAAAATACTGACCTCTCTGCAGCTGCAGAAGACGGAACACTGTGATGACACATCTGCCATATAGGCAAACATGTGTTTGAAAAGAACCAGATCCCATTGCAGGAGAACATCAGTAGCACTAAGTAGCTTTGTTTCTATCTAATCCTTCATTTGAATATAACTGTAAAGGCTGTGCAGTTCAACACTTGGCTTGAATTCAAGTAAACTGCACTGTTGCGGATGAGATCTGTCAGTTGAAGACTCAGTGAACAGATCTGCCACAATCTGCTCTGCTACTACAGCAAACCAGGAATATCATTCTTGAGCTTAGAGCGATACTATTGCTTTACTTGCCTTGTGAAGTCATAAATCATAAATGAGGTTTTTTTTTAATATTCACAGTACTGCCACATCATTTTCATTCATTCTTTCTTACACTAAAATGTGTCTCTGTCTTTTGGTTCATACTTATTTCTAATTGCATGTTTATTCTTTCTAGTTTGGCACTCATTTCTGTTAACATCGCTAATCAACCAAATCTTTTCTATTCATGAAAATGTTAAACCAGCCGCCAAGTAATTAATTTATATAATTCATATTACAGTTTTTGTATTTACAGCTCCAACTGAGCAGTAATGAACTTTTCAATACTGTCAGACAATTCATCCAGTCTCTTCCTTATGCAATTTTTCAGCAAAGCTTAGGCAGATGAACTCATACAGCCTCAGGAAGAGTCCTCACAGAGGGTAATTCTATAAAGGTGTTTATTTTTAGGTTCCAAAATACAAGACAGGAAAAGTTCTCTACGACGACAAAACACAGAAGGTAAAGGTAGAGGCTGACCAAAGACGAATCACCACTGGAGATATGAATCCAACAGTCTTTATTGTTATACTTAAAAGAAGGACCCGACACGGACCGTGTTTCAATGCATGCAAGCATCCACATAAGGGGTCATACAGTGAACTCAAAATCGAAGCACAGGACCGCAGCCCTGCTCGTGTCTGAAGCTTTAGACCTTACCCAAATACTTGTGTAGTCAAAGCAAATGGACAAGCTTCTTACAACGACTGTAGGAGCAAAACTCGCAAGAAGCTTGTCCATTTGCTTTGACTACACAAGTATTTGGGTAAGGTCTAAAGCTTCAGACACGAGCAGGGCTGCGGTCCTGTGCTTCTATTTTGAGTTCACTGTATGACCCCTGATGTAGAATGCTTGCGTGCGTCGAAACACGGCCCATGTCGGGTCCTTCTTTTAAGTATAACAATAAAGACTGTTGGATTCATATCTCCAGTGGTGATTCGTCTTTGGTCAGCCTCCACTTTTACCTTCTGTGTTTATTTTTATGTGCCATGAACACACTAATTAGGAGTCTACTCTGTAAAGAAAAGTAGGTGCTTACTTGTCCTTATAGAATATTGGCATAACAGGTAAAATAGGCACATAAATCATAACACTCTACAATTTATATGCATAATTCTGTGCCTCACCCATGCTCCACCCACCTGCAAAGTACATGCCATGAAGAACTGGCGTGTACTTATAGAATAATGCATAGCCAGCATATTATCATTTATCCACATATATGTTCACAAATGTACATAAATGACTAGAATACTGGGATTTATGTATGTACATGTCGCCAAAAGCTAGGCAGCATAGAATTACTCCTGTACCTCTGAATGGTGCTTTACGTTGTGTGTGCAAATTTGGGCATGCACCCAATTTGCATATGCAGCTTAATTGAACAAACTAATTTTAACAAGCAGTTATTGTGCTAATTGGCATTAAATGCAATTTACGCATGCAAATTTAAGCACAGAAGCTGCTAGTAAATTTTACGCTTGGGTTAAAAAAAGGGGGGGGGCTAAGGGGGGGTCCATAAGAACATATGATTAGCCATACTGGGTCAGACCAATGGTCCATCTAGCCAATATCCTGCTTCCAACAGTGGCCAATCCAGGTCACAAGTACCTGGCAGAAACCCAGTTACTAGCAACATTCCATGCTACTAATCCTGGGGCAATCAGTGGCTTCCCCCATGTTTATCTCAATAGCAGACCATGGACCTTTCCTCCAGGAACTTGTTCAAACCTTTTTTAAACCCAGATATGCTAACTGCTGTTACCACATCCTCCAGCAACAAGTTCCAGAGCTTAACTATTCTTTGAGTGAAAAAATATTTCCTCCTATTTGTCTTAAAAGTATTTGCATGTAATTTTGTTGAGTTTCTCTTGTTCTTTGTACTTTTTGAAAGCATTAAAAATCAATTCACTTCTGCCCGTTTTACATTACTCAAGATTTTATAGACCTCAATCATATCCCCTGTCAGCCATCTCTTTTCCAAGCTGAAGAGCCCTAACCTCTTTAGCCTTTCCTCATTTGGTAGGAGTTCCACCCCCTTTATCATTTTGGTCACTCTTCTTTGAATCTTTCCAAATTCCACTATATCTTTTTTGAGATGCAGCGAACAGAATTGAACACAATACTCAAGATGAGGTTACACCATGGAGTGATACAGAGGCATTATAATATTCTTAGTCTTATTTTGCATCCCTTTCCTAATAATTCCTAGCACCACCACACACTGGACAGAAGATTTCAGCCTATTATCTACAGTGACACGTAGAACATTTTCTTCAGTGCTGACTCCTAAGGTGGACCCTAGCATCAGGTAACTATGATTCAGATTATTCTTCCCAATGTGCATCACTTTGCATTTATCCACATTAAATTTCATCTGTCATTTGGATGCCCAGGTCAGGGGCATTCCTTTAATTATGTGCATTGTTATAGAATTCAGGAGATGCAGGGTTATATTGGTGTAAATGACCACACTTAAAAGTATTCTATAAACTTTGCCAAACTTTGAGCACCATTTATAGAATTTAACTCTTCATGTCTCACTTTTCCTTTTCGTTCATGTACATGCCCCAACTCAGTTGACAGAAACAGGTGTAAGTTTGGCACACAAAGTTAGGTGCAGAAGGTTAGATTCTGTATATGGCACCTGAAAATTCCTCACAGAAAAAAATTATGGCTAGGCAATTCTCTAAGTTGTATAGGCTTAAATTTCCTTACGGTATATAGCATATGTCAAGCATCAGTCTATGCGACTAAATTTAGTCACAGTCAATTACACCAGCTAAATCCTGATGTAAATCCTGATGCCTAAATTAGGCACAGAGCGTGTGTTTTTTATAACAATGCGCATAGATTTTAGAAACGCCCATGACCAGCCTATTCCATGCCTATAACCATGCCCACTTTTCAAGTATGCGACTTACAATTTAGGTGCACCACATTAGGGAATATGCTTAGACAGTAGTGTGTGTAAATTCTAATTAATTCCAATTAATTCCAATTAGTGCTGATAATTGAATGTCCAATTATCAGCGCTGATTAGATTGTTAACTAATTAAGTTATGTGTATTGTTATAGAATATGCTTTTATTTCCATGATATATGGAATCCATGGAAGATTAGCTATATTCTTTAACTTGGTACCAAGTTACAGAATAGCGTGCAGGGGAGATCTGCACGCAACTTCACTTAGGCACTAATTAGCCCAATTATATGGCCAATTAGTGCCTATTATTTCATTAAGTTGTGCAAGGATCTTGGATCTGCACGTAAATTCTGGTGCCTAAGAATTTGCACTATTCATAGAATTGAGGAAATTGACCTTAATTACACAGAAAGTTAAACAGCTGTTAAATGGTCTAAAAATCAGAAAATAGACATTGTTAACATGGAATCAATGTAGAATGTCTAGAAAACCTTTGAACAGAATAATAAGCTGGGTTTTTGGATCCTGGGTTGAACTGTTAATCTTTCTGGTTTTATCTTTCTTTGGTAGTTCCTTAGCGAACTTGATTTCCAATGAGATTCTTATGGTGCTAAACAAAGGGGTTTATTTAATTCAAGATTGGAGGCGCAAGTTTATATTACCTAAGCCCATGCAAAACAGAAATGCCTTATGATGGAATTGTACATGGTTTTGAGATCATTTTAACAGAATTCTTTGTGTTCTAATATCATAAGAAATGTAAAATTCTCAGTATAGTTTGCTACTATTGTTCATCTAAAGATTGATGGAAATAGAAACTGGGAAGGGTAACTGGTCCAGCAGATCATTCCTGACATGCCAATTCCACCTTTCGAAAGTGCTCCAAAGAAGAAGACAAAAGAATTTTGTCTGCTTCAAGATTTCTTATCCCCCACAGGCTGTTCTGTCAATGATTTTTTACTCCTTGAGGCATGTTCTGTTCTGTTCTGTACAATTTGTTTGACCAAGCAGTTCTATTAGTTAGGAAATATGGGTATGGTGTGTAATGGCCAGGGCTGACACGGAGTCTGCTTTTTGCTTACCACCTCTACACTCGGTTTTTCATTACCAGGTGTCAAGCTTCATGGACAAATTATATTTCATCTCTTGTACATACTTCAATACATCCATTAGCGTTGTGTACTGGTATTAGACGAGTTGACCAGCAACAACAACATAATTTACTACCCAAACGATTTTTTGTTTATGGCTCCACTGCATCTCAAAGTATATACAGTCATGATACAAAAGTGCTGGATACAAGGGGCTCCTTTTTTAAAGCAGTGCTACTGATTAGCGTGTGCTGAATGTGAAGAAGCCCATAGGAACTGAATGGGCTTCTTTGAATTCAGCCTGCTGCTAATCAGTATTGCTAATATGTAAAAGGAACCTAAGGAGTTTCGAGTGAGGTGGAATAATTCAGGCTGGGGCTACAGTGACACCAGACTTCAGTTATGTAAGTTTATCTAGATTCTACATAAATTCTCATTCTACTATAACCAGTATTCCTCAAAGGGATGTCTATTCTCAGACATCAAAGAAAAATTACAGTTCAATATAATAAGAGACTTTGAGGGGCTTTTTCAATATGACAACAGTTCTTAAAATCCTGATATGGATCTTGCAAATTCTTCAAGCTTTTGCCTCATCTCTAACCAACCATTTTTTTCTCACTAAAATCCAGGTCCTGGATCAACTCTAATTATTTCTAGACAAGATCTTGGTTCTTCATCCTAGATGAGCTGGGTTCTGACCTTGTTATAGCATGGGATCACTTGTGACTGCTATGTTTAATGAGATATGAACTGCCATTGATCAATGCCACTCAGCCATTCTCATCTCGCAGCTATTTGGCAGCTTTTGACCTAATTAAACAGACTCTACGTCTGCAATGTCTACATGATATTGACATTCATAACATTTCTTTGAATTGGTTTTCCTCCTATCTCAGGTACCACTTTTATTAAATTCAAGCTGGATCTTCCCTGTGGGCTACTTACCCTATCTCCTGTGGGGTTCCACAGTGCTCTATCTTGGTATCTACACTTTTCAATATTTTTCTAGCACCTCTGCCCTTCTTTATTTTATTTATTTATTTATTGCATTTGTATCCCACATTTTCCCACCTCTTTCCAGGCTCAATGTGGCTTACAATACATCATGAATAGTGGAGATGTAATAGAAAATATACATTTAGTGTTACAGTAGGATCTTGGCTTCATTCCTGATCTTTATGCTGATGCTGATGATATTCAGATTCTCTTCACCACCCCCCCCCCCCTCCTCTCTTGATACACTCCTGTTCCTTGACTGCCTCCAATCAGTTGTATATTGGCTTCAATATCACTGCTTCTCATTTTTGCTAAATGCAAAACCATACACTTTCTCATCCCAAATACCCTAATTCCTCCACCTATCTAGAGGGGCATACCTATTTATTGCCCTTCCAGGACTCTCTCCATATCCTAGGAATTATCTTAGGCCCTAAAATTTCCTTCAAACATCAAATAGACTCTGTTGTGCATTCATCTTCCTTTACTCGACATCAAATTCAAGCTGTTATGATCTTCCTCCCCCTACTGGAGGAGTAGCCTAGTGGTTAGTGCCGTGGACTTTGAGCCTGGGGAACTGAGTTCAATTCCCACTGCAGCGCCTTGTGACTCTGGGCAAGTCACTTAACCCTCCATTGCCCCTGGTACAAAAATAAGTACCTGAATATATGTAAACCGCTTTGAATGTAGTTGCAAAAAAACCTCAGAAAGGCGAAATGTCAAGTCCCATTTCCCTTCCCTTAATGTCTCAGAATTCTTACCCTTTCACTTATTTCATGTCTGTTATTGCACTGCACTCTAAAGTGGTCTTCCAATCTCTATTCATAAGCATCTCCAGCTAGTTCAATCCACTGCTATTAAATCCTCCAGAATGCGCATTGCTATGGCCATGTATCTCTTTGCTTAAAAAGGAACATTGGCTTCCTGTCTTGATGCTTTTGATGTTTAAAATCTATGTCTTGGTTCACAAGACATTCTTTGCTCAGGCCTCTATTTACTGTATCTTGCTTCCCTTCTATCACCTTACCTGGCCACTCTTCCCACTTTTCTCTGCTAAGGTGGTGCTTGCTCTCACTCTCTCCTCCCTCTTCCTTCTTGTCTTCGCCTAGATATCTCCAGAGATTCTGCTTTTTTGTAACTATAGCCATTCCTCTGGAACTCCTTTCTGCCCCACATATGTCTTGAACCTTCTCTCCAAAGATGTAAATATTTTTAAAAACATGGCTCTTTGACCTGGTGATGGTGCCTTGGTGCGATTTCTGTACCACCTTTCACCTCTCCCCTTCGCCTTACTGTTCTCCTTCCTTTTTTTCTGATTTCTATCTGTCTTCCTCTTCCTACAGCCTTTTATCCATCTCTGAGACCTTCTTGCTTCTAATTTAGAGTTTTCTTACTTTGTAAACTGATAGCTGTGCCACAGCATGAATGGTTGTGTAACAAATATACATAATACATAAATTGGAAGAAATAAATTTTGGACTGACGTTGAGTGAAAAAAAAAACTTTGCAATTATATTCATAAAACTAAGATGCAAAACTCAGAGGAAAATATCAAGAAATGTTTTGGAAAGGGAGAAAAATACTGACCATATTTGCTCCAGGGTGCTTATATTTTATTTTTACAATGGTAGCTGATGAAGTGAGCCATTTAGTACTGAAATGACCTTGGTTGTTAGCAGAGAAAACCATTCTATTAATTGCTTCTACATAGAGACAGCTGCTGCTAACTTAGATAAATGACCTTTGTCTTCCATAAGCAAGGATCTGTGATATTGGGCATTTGCATGTCACTCATATTTAGAATCAACCAATCATCTAAATCTTAATTGCTGTAGGAATTGTAATTGCAAGAGCTCTCTGCTCCATCATTTCTTATTGCAAGCTCTTTATAATAATATAGCACAGTGTTAGCATTTAATCATATTCTGTTGAATTTTGTAATAATTACAGTTGTATGGTACACCCAATGAGCAGCAATGATATCTAATGGCAAATCAATTAAACGTTGCATTGTTTTCAGTGCTGACCTTATTCAGCTCTTTAAAATTTTGTGATGACAGGATTAAATTTGATTTTGTATGACTGAAAGTGGATACTGATTTTTGTTTTGCTTTCTTCTTTTTGTGATTATAATGGGGTTATGATTATAGGTTTACCATAGCAAAAATGGCTTACCGCAGGGTGCGCTGGGGTGTTTGGTGATAATCTTTGGATTGCGTGCACTACCCACATGCTAAATAATCAATTTTTTTATTGTTGGGAACACAGATCGAGTGTGTTCTGTGCATAATCAGTTAGCTCATGGGCATTGCAAAGCGCTAACCAATTAGTGCAAGATTAGTACATGAGTCCTTACTACCTACAAAATAGGTGGTGGTAGGGGATCATGCGCTAATGCCACAGAAAATAGAAAAATAGGCTATTTTCTCGTGGTAAAAATGGCCTTACCCACGGATTCTATATAGCGCGCCTAGAGTTCTGCGCTGAAATCTAAGCATTTTCTATAACAATGTGTATAACTTAATTGGCTTAATAAGTTAATTAGCATTGATAACAGCACTTAACAAACAATAATGAGCACTTATTAACAATAATTACACACGGAACTCACTAAGCATATTCTGTAATGCAGTGCGCCTAACGTCTAATGTGCACAGGCAAAAGGGGGCATGGTTATGGACAGGGAAATGGGCATTTTGTGGGCGTTCTAAAATTTACATGCGTTGTTATAGAATATGGCCCTCGGCACCTAAATCTACACACCAGGATTTACGCCATGTTTTCATTGATATAAATGGAGGCGCATAGATTTAGGCACTATGATTTCCTCCTAAGCTTATTCTGTATACCGCGCCTAAATCTAGACATGGCTTATAGAATAGGCTTAGGCGGAAATGTTTTCCGAACTGATTTTTTAGACGCCATATCTAGAATCCCCCCTTAGTGAACAGGAATGACCCGTGTAAGGATACATAAATCCTTTGACTATCAGGCCCAAAGTATCTGCAGGCATGATAGCACCATGGACACGTATCAAAACTGGCCTGTCCAGGTTTAAGAATTGCTGTAGCAATTTTTAATATTGTAATCCTGTGGCCAAAACATAGATGCATCAATAGTTTTCTACAATTCCTAGTTTTCTTTGTTCCTTTTTTTATTTCAGGGTCTTGTGTTTTAATACCTGCTGTTTGTTTTTATGACAATGTCAATGCATCAAACAGTAGGAATATTATACCAGGGAAATCTGCATTAGTGCTGATGGATTAGGGTATTGTTCATCTCATATGGAAATACAATAGATGACTCCTAATAGGCAGTTTATTTGGTATATTCATTTAAAATTCTCTAGGAATTCTAGGGACGATGGCTTCTAACAGCATTCAGGTATCAAGCAGTGAATAAACTGTAGTACAGAGTAGTTTTTATCTCTGAACTCCGGTGACTTTCCATATGCTTTCCATTGAATTTCAGAATAGACAAGAGTAACAAATATTGGCAAAGCATTTGGAGGGCACATAATAATCTGGCTTTGCATACATGCACTAGTAATATGTTGGCATAGAATTTCCAGTTGAATTTCAGGTCTCTAAAAACAAAAGAAAGACATTTTTCAACATGATGATGCATCATCTACAGTTACGAACAAGCTACAGATGTAAAGAAAGTACCAGCAGAGACACAGAAGGCACAGTAAAGAAGATCCTAGAGTGCTGGTGTAACCCTCTCCTCTTGCTTAAGCGCGTTAAGCTCTCTGGTCTTCTTCGAGAGCTGACCTTAGGGTTCGGGAGACTGGGTATGCACTACTCCTTTCAGGTTCCCTCCAGATCTAGCACAGGAACCACACAGTAGTCAGAAGAATCAAGAAAATTAACTGAACTTTATTTAACAAATTGGAACTCAGTAATGGTCGTCATGAAAGTCCTCAGCATACAGTTATGATGGTACCACAGGCTTGATCTTACAAATTCACAAGAGTGTAACCCTTGGGTTATGCATGAGAGCAAAACCCCTTAAGCCTGACCTGTAGCCAGATAACACTCCACAGTCAGTTTCTCCAATGTAACATCACTACCATTGGAGAATATGGATCCAGCATTACTGTCCTAGCCTCTCAGGGTCTACCCTGAATCACCAGCCATGTGCAGACAGCATCCTACCCTTGAGCTCGGTTTGCGGTAAGACTCCCCAATCTCAGCCCGCAGGCCGGCTCCTCTGTTGGCTAAGGAGATTGACAGTATTGACCCTGATCCTGCTTTTCTATCAGGGTTGGCTCAGCAGGTACAGACCTGCCAAGTCTCCCGCTGAAACATGCGGCGGCACTAAGCTCCCTCCATTTCTGGCCACTGCTGCTTCTCGTGTTGAGCAGCAGCGGCTGCAACAACAAAAAAAGAGCTAACAAAAAAAAAATGTAAAAATGCAAGTGGGGCACTGCAGGCAGCTTTCAGGCATTGGCTGTCTGCTCTGCAGCTGCTCCTCTCTCCTCTCACATCACTGCCCCTGGAGAGCTGGAGCAGGAAGTTGAGATCGACTTCCTGCTGAGCTGCGCTCCTCCGGGGACAGAGAGAAGAGCGACTGCAGAGCCAACAGCCAATGTCTGAAGGCTGCCTGTGGTGCCCCGCTTGCTTTTTTTCAATTTTTTTCTTAGTTCTTTTTTTTTGGGGGGGGGGGGCGGCTGCTGCTGCTCAACAGGAGAAGCAGCAGTGGCCAAGAAACGTAGATCTGGTGGAAGGAGGAGCGGGAGGCAGGAGGTAAAATAGAGTGGGGGGAGAGAAGGAGGGGAGACAGAGAAGGGCTGGAGAGAGAAGCTGCTGGTGATAAGGATGGGGAGAAAGGGGGGGAATGACGAATGTAAAAGGGTAGAGAGAGAGAGAGACACTGGATGGAAAGAAGGGGATAGAGAGACAGACACTGGATGGAAAGAAGGGGATAGAGAGAGAGACACTGGATGGAAGGATCGGTAGAGGGGGTAGATGGAAGGATGGGGAGAGAAAGAGGGAAAACAGATGGAAGGATGGGGAGAGAGACGCTGGATGGAAGGATAGGGAGAGAAAGAGGGAGATGGATGAAAGGATGCAGAGAGAAAGGGGAGAGACTAGAAGGATGTGGAGAGAGAAGGGACACTGAACAGAAAAGGTTAGAGAGAGAGACACTGGACAGAAGGAGGGGGAGAGAGAGACATTAGATGGAAGGATGGGAGAGAGAGACATTAGATGGAAGGATCAGGAGAGAGGGTAGATGGGTGGAAGGATGGAGAGAGAAAGAGGGAAGACACTGGATGGAAGGGTAGGGAGAAAGAAGAGACACTGGATGGAAGGATGCAGAAAGAAAGAGGGGAGACACTGGAAGGATGGGGAGAGAAAGAGGAGAGCTGCTGGATGGAAAAGGGGAGTGGTGAAAGACTGGAGAATAAGAGCACGGGGAGAACAAGGTTGAGGACAAGATGAAAAGCCAGGTAGATGAAGTAAAAAGAAGGAAATTAAAGAATGGATAGTAAGAATGAATTAAATCTGGACAGAGAGAGAGAGGCAGAAAAATATTGAAGAAAACAAAGAAAAAGGAGAGAAAAATGACAAATGGCCAGGAAACCCTGGCAAAAGAGTTAAGTGAAGATGAAGGAAAGCAGAATCAAGAGACTGGGAGCAACACAATTTCGAAAAAGTAAATGGCCATACAACAAAGGTAAAGAAAATAATTTTATTTTTAATTTAGGATAAAGTAATATGGTAGCTGTGTTAATAAAGTTCCAGGGACCAATACTTCCTTTCTCAGGTCAGGAGAGGATACCATAACAGCATTATACTGAGGTAGCAGGTTTTGGCCTCTGAAAGCTAATTGAAAAGGGTGTTAGGCTATTAAATAAATTATTTTCTGAAATGGCCGTGGGTTTGAGGTGTGCCAGGGGGTGGAGCCATGCAAAATGGGTAGAGCCAATGCAAAGTGGGGTGAGGCTGTGGCTTGTACTAAAATCTCCCTCTCAAAAATTGGGACCCCTTGGCAGCTCTGTAGGTACCCCCCTCTCTTTTCACCAGGTCACTTGGTGGGGGTAATAGTATTCTTAAACACAGGCTACCAAGGACAAATCTTACAATACTGTCCTTCCTTGTATAGTAATTATCAGCTCCACACCATACTGAGATTCCACAAATCAGGGCACTCTCAAGCGTGAGATGGACTCATACTTCCATGCTGGGCTCCTCCCACCCAAGGCTCCAGTATAGCAAAGGGAGTTGTAGTCCCAAGAAGAACAGAGATTAGGAAGATGCTATTATAGGAATCACTATCTCAGGTAAAGCCACAATTCTATAAGGGAATATCACAATTCTGGTGGAGATCCCAAATCTGAAGAGAAATATGGATATCCCCAGGATATGTCCACGTATCTGAAGGGAGGTGTGCAGTGTCTAGGGAATTATTTACACTGACACTCACTCCTGCCTCCACTCTGTTCACTGGCACTAGTACTCTGACAGGAAACATGCCCATGCAAGTAAAGATTTATTATACAAATGGCCAACTGCAAATAAGCAACGCTAGTAATCCTTCTCTTAGTAGTAATTTCATTCCTAATTTCTTAACAAATTTCCTATCACAACTAATAAATAATTCCTAATGAAGCAAAAAACCACGGTATCAAAGAGTCTGCCTTACACATCACAAATCTCAGGAACACTTCTGACTGACACTTTGGCCTAAGAATACTGAAACAACAGCCAAACAACCTTTTTGTGGCAGATAGATGCATTTTGGTCTATTCTAGAAGGTCTGTGCATTCTAGAAGGTCTGTGCATCAAGGTAGCTGCAGGAGCCATCCTTCAGGGGCAAGCTGCATATGTAGCATACAGAAGGATCAATAAATTATGTCCTATGTCTCGTAAATCTGTGAATCTTATTGGTGTTGCCTGGAATGTGTGTAGTGATTTGGCCAACCTGTGGGCACAGGTTTCAAGAAAGAGATATGAAAGAAAGCTAGTGGCAGAAGCTAAGTCAAGAAAAATAGCCAAAAAGAAAAAGTGGAATGAAAGTGCAGTGTGGAAGAAAGTAAGCAAGAGAAAGAGAGAGAGAGAGAGAGAGAGAGAGAGAGACTACTTGCAAATAAGGAGAATTTTCTGTTGTCAATGCCATGTACAGAGCATGCCCGAGTCTCTGTGATTGGCTGTTTCAGAGATAGCAGACACTCATTATCACGTAGACATCAGATGTACAGTGTCTTCCATGTGGCAAGATGGAATGCAGCTATGAAATGCAGAAGTCTCAAAGCTGAATGAAAATAATACAAATAGTGCTGCTGATTCAAGATTTCCTTGGATAAATCCAGTCTAGAAGCCTCAGACTAGTTTGAGCCAGCACACAGCAGAAAAATAAACATACTGGCCCTGTTTCTTCACACACAGACCCAATGGCCAAAACTGCAGTGTCACAGGTCCATAGTGTTTTCTGGCTTCATATGTACACAGGAGACTGGTCAGGCTGTTGCCCTACATTCAGAGCCATGGGTCTGAGGAATCTTAATGTGAAGCTAGGAAGGTGATGACCACTGAAGAACATAATAGTAGTAATTGGTGAAGACAGGTTAAGCAAATTAGTTATTTAAATGAGCAGATCCTGTCTTGGATTAGCAGAGTGCTGGGATGACTCAATCTGCCAAGGAGGCGTGGCATTCCTAGAAAAGATTGGCTGGAGCACTGCCATTTCAGGTGGGGTTTGTTTGAATAAGAGGACTGCAATGCCTGCTGTTAAGGGCTGGCCACCTGACAAGAAGCAACAGAGATGTATACTTTGGTTGCAAGATAGTACCTAGTAACCTAGACTGTGCCAACTATTGATTGTCTACTCCAATTATTGCTTGTCTGCTCTCCTTGTCCGTCTTGTCCTCTAGATTGTAAGCTCTTTTGAGCAGGGACAGTCATTCTTTGTTTATTGTACAGCGCTGCGTAACCCTAGTAGCGCTCTATAAATGACAAATAGTAGTAGTAGTAGTAGTCTATGCCAACCTGCATTTAAATGTTTGCTGTATATGTCTGAAGTGATCCTGGTCTCTGAGAAGTCACCAAATTACGCTGTGATCTGTGGAAGAAAAGTAAAGGAGCTATTTGCTGAAGTGTTTGGCTGGGTTATTTCAGGCAATCCCATGGGTATTTGAGACTCGCCACAGGCAACATGTTCTGATGCTGATACAGGATTTTTGGCTGTGAACATGGAACTTCCCTTAATAACAAAAATGAAGTGTATTAGGTTAGTAACTGTTTTCATGGTACAAGCTGAAAAGGTGCTTACTCTGGAATTAAAAAAATACTAAGGGCCCTTTTACAAACATGCACTAAAAGATGTAATGTGCACTAAATGATAAGAAGCCCACTATATTCCTATAGGCAACATCATTTAATGCACACTAAATCTGTTAGTGCACTTTAGTAAAAAGGCCCCTAAATCATATATCAGGGATATTACATGGGGCTTGTGTCCCCCCCCCCCAAAAAAAAAAAATCTGCAATAATAAAAAGGTACCTTGCAAGTCAATAAACGTGTGGAAGGCAGTTCTATAAAAGGCATTTAAACTTAGGCACCTAGAGGGCTCCTACATGAGCTTATTGTATAAAGGAAAGTAGGTGCCCACTTTCCCTCATTGAATATAGCATAAGTACGTAAGTATTGCCACACTGCGACAGACCAAAGGTCCATCGAGCCCAGCATCCTGTTTCCAACAGTGGCCAATCCAGGTCACAAATACCTGGCAAGATCCCAAAAATGTTCAATACATTTTATGCTGCTTATCCCAGAAATAAGCAGTGGATTTTCCCCAAGTCCATTTTAATAATGGTCTATGGACTTTTCCTTTAGGAAGCCATCCAAACCTTTTTTTAAACCCCGCTAAGTTAACTGCTTTTACCACATTCTCTGGCAATGAATTCCAGAGTTTAATTACACATTGAGTGAAGAAAAATTTTCTCCGATTCATATTAAATTTACTAACTGGATGTATATCCATAAATGTGATTAAATGTGAACATGTGTACCAGCCACAGAGCTGGTGTAAATGCTTGCACCTTGATATGTGAGATGCACATGTAATTTATAGTATTCTATAGGTTCTGTGTGTGCAAGTGCTGTTCATGCCATGCCCAGACTCCTCTCATGCGATCGCCCACCTGTGAACTATGGGCTACTGAAAGATATTACTACTACTACTATTAAGCATTTCTATAGCGCTACAAGGCATACGCAGCGCTGCATAAACATAGAAGAAAGACAGTCCCCCTGCAAAGAGCTTACAATCTAATAGACAAAAAATAAATAAAGTAAGCAAATCAAATCAATTAATGTGAACGGGAAGAGAGGAGAGTAGGTGGAGGCGAGTGGTTACAAGTGGTTACGAGTCAAAAGCAATGTTAAAGAGGTGGGCTTTCGGTCTAGATTTAAAGGTGGCCAAGGATGGGGCAAGACATAGGGGCTCAGGAAGTTTATTCCAGGCGTAGGGTGCAGCGAGACAAAAGGCGCGAAGCCTGGAGTTGGCAGTAGTGGAGAAGGGAACAGATAAGAAGGATTTATCCATGGAGCGGAGTGCACGGGAAGGGGTGTAGGGAAGGACGAGTGTGGAGAGATACTGGGGAGCAGCAGAGTGAGTACATTTATAGGTTAGTAGAAGAAGTTTGAACAGGATGCGAAAACGGATAGGGAGCCAGTGAAGGGTCTTGAGGAGAGGGGTAGTATGAGTAAAGCGACCCTGGCGGAAGATGAGATGGGCAGCAGAATTTTGAACCGACTGGAGAGGGGAGAGGTGACTAAGTGGGAGGCCAGCAAGAAGCAGATTGCAGTAGTCTAAACGAGAGGTGACAAGGGTGTAGATGAGGGTTTTGGTAGAGTGCTCGGAAAGAAAGGGGCGGATTTTACGGATGTTGTAAAGAAAGAAACGACAGGTCTTGGCAATCTGCTGGATATGAGCAGAGAAGGAGAGAGAAGAGTCAAAGATGACCCCAAGGTTTCGAGCTGAGGAGACAGGGAGAATGAGAGAGCCATCAACAGAAATAGAAAACTGGGGGAGCGGGGAGGTGGGTTTGGGGGGGAAAATGAGAAGCTCGGTTTTGGTCATATTTAATTTCAGGTGGCGTTGAGACATCCAGACAGCAATGTCAGACAAGCACGCTGAAACTTTGGTTTGGATGCAAGGTGAGATATCAGGGGTAGAAAGGTAGATTTGGGAGTCATCAGCATAGAGATGGTAGGAAAAGCCATGGGATGAGATTAATGAACCAAGGGAAGAAGTGTAGATAGAAAAGAGGAGGGGACCAAGAACAGAACCCTGAGGTACGCCGACAGGCAGAGGCACAGAAGTAGAAGAGAATCCACCAGAGTGAACACTAAAGGTGCGGAGGGAGAGGTAGGAAGAGAACCAGGAAAGGACAGAGCCCTGGAATCCAAGTGAGGACAGGGTATCGAGAAGTATGCTGTGATCGACAGTGTCAAAAGCAGCGGAAAGATCAAGAAGAATGAGGATGGAATATTGACCTCTGGATTTAGCCAGTAATAGGTCATTGGAGACTTTAGTAAGCGCAGTTTCGGTTGAGTGGAGAGGGCGAAAACCAGATTGTGGTGGGTCAAGAATAGCATGTGAGGAAAGAAAATCAAGGCAGCAGCGGTGAACAGCACGCTCAAGTAATTTGGAGAGAAAAGGAAGGAGGAAGATGGGTCGGTAATTAGAGGGACAAGTAGGGTCGAGTGACGGCTTCTTAATGAGAGGTGTGACCACAGCATGTTTAAAGGCAGCAGGGACAGTCGCAGTGGAAAGTGAGAGGTTGAGAATGTGACAGATAAAAGGAATAAGAGCAGGAGAGATGGCATT
The DNA here is from genome assembly GCF_901765095.1 of Microcaecilia unicolor. Lineage (NCBI taxonomy): Eukaryota > Metazoa > Chordata > Amphibia > Gymnophiona > Siphonopidae > Microcaecilia > Microcaecilia unicolor. Next base: position 116,490,556 of record NC_044033.1, read on the forward strand.
AAGAAGGTGGGTGGGAATGGGATCAGAGGAACAGGTGGTACATTTTGAGGAAGAAAGGAGAAGTGTAGTTTCCTCAATAGTAACCTCAGGAAAGGAGGAAAGGGAATGAGGGGAAGGAGAGAGAGGGGAACGGACTAGTGGAGGGAGAGGTGGTGAGGTAGAGAAAGCAAGGTTTATCTTTTGAACCTTGTTGTGAAAGAATTCAGCAAGGGTCTGAGGAGATAATGAAGGGGGAGTTGGGGGAGGGGGCACCTTGAGGAGAGAGTTCAATGTGTTGAAGAGAAGTCGAGGATTAGAGCCAAGAGAGTTGGTCAGTTGGATATAATAATCCTGTTTGGCACGTAAAAGAGCAGATTGGAAGGAGGTCAGCATGAACTTAAAGTGTAAGAAATCAGCAAGGGCCCGAGATTTCCGCCTTACAGGGCGGGTCATCAAAGGTGCAAGAGTGTCTTAGGCAGAGGATAGAGTATTGTTGTAAGAAGAAACAGCCTCGTTGACAGACGTGGATGGTGCCACAGTAGAGAGGAGGTTTGAAACATGGGAGGATAGAGATGAAGGGTCAATATCGTGAAGATTCCTAGATAAATTAGATAAGATAGGACGGGACTGGGAGGGAGGAGATTTAAGTGTGAAAGTTATAAGATGGTGATCAGAGGAGGGAAGATCAGAGGCAAGGAAACTAGTAGGTGAACAGTTGGAGGAGAAGATGAGATCGAGACAGTGAACATTTTGATGAGTGGGGGAGGTGGAGCATAGTTGGAGATTAAAGGAGGACGTTAAAGCGAGTAACTTGGAAATATAAGAGTTGGAAGGATCATTAGCAGGAATATTAAAGTCACCAAGGATGAGAGAGGGGGAGGAAGGATCATGGAAGAAGGCAAGCCAGGCGTCAAAGTCACTGAGAAAGGATGAAAGGGACTTATGAGGGGGACGATAAATGACCGCTATTCGAAGAGGCAGAGGAGAGAAAAGGCGGATAGAGTGGACCTCAAAGGAGGAAAAACAGTGAGATTGAGGTGGAAGAAGGGGTTGAAATCTGGAGGAGGGAGAGAGAAGTAGTCCAACACCGCCCCCACGGCCAGCAGGGCGAGGAGTATGTGAAAATAGATAACCGCCATGGCACAGGGCTGCGACTGAAGCAGAGTCATCAGGGCAGAGCCAGGTTTCTGTTATGGCGAGCAGATGGAGGTGACATGAGATAAAGAGGTCCTGGATATAGAGGAGTTTGTTACAGATAGAGTGGGCATTCCATAGGGCGCAAGAGAAGGGCAGAGAAGAGGAGGGGAGTAGAGGAATAGAGATGAGGTTAGAGAGGTCACGGTGAGATCTATAGAGTTTGGATAATAGTTGGTGAGGAGGGCCAGGATTGGGATTGATGTCACCAGCTGAGAGTAAGAGAAGGAGTAAAAGAGAGCGGAGGAGAGTAGGAGAGGTGTGGCCACGAAGGCGTCGAAGGCGAGAGGTATTTAGGTGGAATGGGGAAGGCAAAATGGAGGGAAGAAAGAGACGGAGATTAAAAGCCAAGAGGGAGAAAGAGGGTAGGAGACAGTGGTGTGCTGGAGCCGGCTCGCACCGGCTCGCAAGAGCCGCTTGTTAAATTTTGACAGCTCTTGCAAGCCAGTTGTTGTTGGGGGCGAGCCGGCTCCATTGCGGGAGGTAAGCATGGCAGGAGGGCGCCATCACTGGCCATGCTTACCTCCCCTGCCGCTCCGAAGCATGCACAACCATGTCCTTCGCCCCCTCCGTCTTTTTTGAATTACCTCCATCAAAGCGCCGCCATTTAAAGCCCTGCTGCGTGCTGGCTGGCCGTCTCCAGGCTTCCCCTGCTTGATTCGGATGATGTTCGTGCCTTAGTCCCGCCTTCGTGAAAAAGGAAATGACATCAGAATGAAGGCGGGACTAAGGCACGAACATCATCCGAATCAAGCAGGGGAAGCCTGGAGACGGCCAGCCAGCACGCAGCAGGGCTTTAAATTGCGGCGCTTTGACGGAGGTAATTCAAAAAAGACGGAGGGGAGGGTGGGAGTGAAGGAGCGGCAGGGGAGGGAGGATAATCGCTGGATGGGTAGAGGGGGGCAGGGGAGAGACCTGCTGGGCATGGGTGGGTAGAGGGGGGCAAGGAAGAGACTTGCTGGGCATGGATGGGCAGAGGGAGGCAGGGGAGAGATTTGCTGGCCATGGATGGGCACAGGGGGGCAGGGGAGAGATTTGCTGGCCATGGATGGGCAGAGGGGGGCAGGGGAGAGATTTGCTGGCCATGGATGGGCAGAGGGGGGCAGGGGAGAGAACTGCTGGGCATGGATGGGCAGAGGGAGGCAAGGGAGGAGAACAGCTGGCCATGGATGGGCAGAGGGAGGCAGGGGAGAGAATTGCTGGGCATGGATGGGCAGAGGGGGGCATGGGAGAGAATTGCTGGGCATGGATGGGCAGAGGGAGGCAGGGGAGAAAACTGCTGGGCACGGATGGGCAGGGGAGAGAATTGCTGGGCATGGATGGGCAGAGGGGGCAGGGGAGAGAACTGCTGGGCATGGATGGGCAGAGGGAGGCAGGGGAGAGAATTGCTGGGCATGAATGGGCAGAGGAGAGAATTGCTGGGCAGAGGGGGCAGGGGAGAGAAGAGAATTGCTGGGTATGGATGGATAGAGAGGGGCAGGGGAGAGAGGAGAGTTTCAGGACATGGATGGCAGGGAGAGCAAGAGAAATTCTGGACATGGATGGAGGGGAGGGAAGGGAGAGAGAAGAAATGCTGGACATGGAGGGAAGATAGAGAAAAGGAGATTAGATGAGGGAAAAGGAAGTGAGGAGAGAAACTGCACATGGATGGAGAAAATAGGCAGAAGCTGGATCCACTGTACAGTCAAGTATGCGGAGGACCAGAAATGAAGAAGAAAGGAGGAAAGAAAAGAAATAAATGGAAAGGAAGCCCTGGAAACGGAGTCAAGGGAACAGATAGAGAGCAGCAGAATCAGATACTGGACCAGCATGATCAGAGAAACAAAGTCACCAGACAACAAAGGTAGAAAAAAAATAATTTTATTTTCATTATAGTGTTTGGAATATGTCCACTTTGAGAATCAGGTGCTGAACGTTATAAGTTTATGTTTATTTACTTATTTATGGCATTTTATCCCATATTAAACATGAATTAGATTGGAACCTGGGATCATTTAATTTTTTTTCCTGGAGAGAGTAATGTATTGGCCGCTGCCCCCTCCCCCTGGGTATAGCCAGCTCTGCAATTGTTTTTTTGGGGGGCGCAGGGGTGGACGGGGGGGCGCCGAGGCGGACCGGGGAGAGAGCCTGTTGTTAAAAATTTACCAGCACACCACTGGTAGGAGAGAAGGTGAGGTGATGAAGTCAATGGATGGGAAGTGAGTTCCTGTAGCGGAGAGAGGTAGGGGGTGAGGGAAAAGATTAGGAAGGGACAGAGCTAGGAAGAGAATGTGAATAGGGGCCATAAACGATTAAGGTACTTTAGCAACTGGAAAAAGATTAGATACAAAGATAAAAATGCCCCGGCGCGAGGCACCTAGAGCGGAGGCCCTGAGTGGATCGGAGTGGACCTGGGTGTCACCCCGGAGAAGGCTGTAAGGATATGCAGATGAGCTGCAAGTCCTCCACAGCACCTGAAAGGCAGCCGGTGGTAGAGCTGGGCACCTCTCAGCTGAGGAAAGGCTTACCAGGGGTTAGGCCGAAGCCAGCATTCCTCCCCCTGAGGGTCGCCTGATCCTAGCCAAAAAGCACCTGGAAACTCTGTGCACTTGGAGAGAAGGCCCTGGGAAGATCGGGGTGGAACTGGAGTCACCCCGGATACAGCTGTGAGGAAATGCAGAAGGGCTGCAAGTCCTCCACAGCACCTGGTGGGAGTGCTGGGCACCTAGAGCGGAGGCCCTGAGTGGATCGGAGTGGACCTGGGTGTCACCCCGGAGAAGGCTGTAAGGATATGCAGATGAGCTGCAAGTCCTCCACAGCACCTGAAAGGCAGCCGGTGGTAGAGCTGGGCACCTCTCAGCTGAGGTAAGGCTTACCAGGGGAAAGATATGTGCATATTTACACCTTTCCCCCATAATTTGTATTACTTCTCATACAAACCTGATGCAGTGCCTTTACCCAGAGACTCCTGTTATAGCCTTCACTAATCCAAAGGCAATAATGCCTTGTCTCTTCTGAACTAATGGGTCTCAGGTGATTTCATGACCATGCGGCTAGCTTAAATTGTTTTCTATTTTTGCCTGTAAGGAAATTTGTTTGATGTCTTGAGAAGGCACAGCTGGAAGGCCACCAGGTTAATTAAAATGCTCTTTCCTAATGATTAGACTTTCATTTTAATTTGTTGTCTTGTCATATTGATCCTTTTATAAAAGAAAGCCATTATTTGCTGCCTTGTTTGATATTGTTTATTATTAGTATTGAGACAATTGCTGTTCAGCTGAAGACACTGGTATATTCAAGTTGGCTTGTTGGAAATAGTAGGGTCCTAACTATGTTGCTTACTTAATGCAACTTGATTTTAATGCCAGATAAAATTGAATTTAATAAGACCACAAGAACATACTGTACGTTTTGCCATACTGGGAAAGACCAAAGGTCCATCAAGCCTGGTATCTTGTTTCCAACAGGACTGGCACAAGTAACTGGCAAGATCCAAAAAGAGTAAAATAGATTTTATGCTGCTTATCCTAAAAATAAGCAGTGGGTTTTCCCATCTTGATAATGGATTATAGACTTTTCTTTTAAGAAATTATCCAAACCATTTTAAAAACCTGCTAAGCTAACTGCTTTTACCACATTCTCTGGCAACAAATTCCAGAGTTTAATTACACGTTGAGTGAAGAAATATTTTCTCTGGTTTGTTCTAAGTTTACTACTTAGTGGCTTCATTGCATGCCACCTAGTCCTAGTATTTTTTGGAAAGAGTGAACAAGCAATTCACATCTACCTGTTCCACTCCACTCAGTATTTTATCTTATCTCCCGTTAGCTGTCTCTTCTCCAAACTGAAGAGTCCTAGCCGCTTTAGTCTTTCCTCATAGGGAAGTAATCCCATCCCCTTTATTTATTTATGAACATTTATACCCCACTTTTTTCCACATTAAGCAGACTCAAAGTGGCTTACAATGTACAGGAATCAAATACAATTACATTAGAATGTAATGCCCACTGCCACTTACTGCCAGGTAAGCACCACATGGTAAAAAATAGAAAATATTTTCTACCATGTGTTTTTGGCACACGCTAAATTCAGAATTACCGCCTGGGGCATGCAGTAGCCTGGAGGTAATGCTGATTTGGCGCATGGTGAACACATATAGGCGCCTTTGTAAAAGGGTCCCTAAGTTAGTCAGATCTTAAAAGAACATAAAATAATTAACAAATATGATATTATATGAATATTAATCTCTGTTCAGTCTTTAGCAGAAGCTTGTCAATATTGCCTCCTCTCCAAGACGTTCTAGGCGGGCATGATGCACAAAGAATTTGTAATCCTCAAATGCGTGGCCTGTTTCCGAGGAATGCTCCACCAGTGATTTATCTTTAATCTTCCTCTTTATTGCACTTCTGTGCATAGTAATCCTAATGTTAAAGCCACACTTCTTCTTGCCAATGTAGATGAGATTGCAGGGACAAATAGCCACGTAAGCCACTCCTAAGTGTAGTTTTCTAGTGGAAAGTTCAGCCTCTGACTTAGCCTCTGGGAAGTGAAATGTGGCCACTTCGGGCATTGGTTCCAATAAATATTGTATTTGTTCTTTTATCGTGGTTTGCTCTGTTTGTTGTAGGGCTGTCTATGTGCAGGTTATTGTCTCTTTTGTTTATGTTGTGCAAATTATTATCAGGATTTTATGATCTCTTTCCTACTTCTATTAACTTCTTCAACACCTGCAGTCTTCAATTTCAAAGGATAACTGAGCAAATACTTATTGGAAAGGATTTTAAAGGCAGATAAAAAGGTAGCTCGTCAACATTTTGTTTTGGGGGTTTTTTTTTACACAGTGGAAATATTATCCCTATGGTTTTACCATGGAAACAATTATGTTATAAATTGGAGCACTTTTATTCTGTGGACTTTTCTGTCATGTATAGTAGAATCTGAAAATCCATTCTTCTTTCCAAGCACAGCTGATTCTGTTGAGTGAATTGTTTTCCACAAGGAAGGTAATTTTCAAAGCCATTTCCATGGGGCAAATGGGTTTGTCTAAACTTGCTTGCTTTCTATGTGAGTAAGAGTATATCACATAGCCTGTATCCATTTAATAAAAAACTCTTTGTTCCAAGACCTTCCTGAGAGCAGGGGTGTCAGAATATGCATACAATATAGCATAATTAACTTACTTGCATGGTTTAGAAACATCAAATGCATTTGCATGATTTTTCATAGGAAAACCTATGCACACCAAATAGCCAGTGTAAATATGTGTACATAGCTTTCCTGAAGTAATTTTCAAAGTGAAACCATGTGTATACTAGGGATATCCACAGGGCAAATATTTTAGGTTCTTTTGGGCTTTTTTTTGCTAATTTTTGGACGTTTAATACTATGAGATTCCCACTAAAGGTTGCAGCGGCCATTTCTACTATGGATCCATTAGGAACAGGAGTAGAGGGTTGATCCTGCACCCGTCACCCCACTGGACCTCAAGGTGGTAAAGTAGGTTCGGGGGGGGGGCCTACTTTCACTACAGAGAGGAGATGGAGCTGGTCCTTGTGCCAGGGGGAGGGGAATTGGAAGGTAGGTCGGAGCTGGGGCGTGGGTAGTTGGGGGGAAACAGAGATCATGCAGGGAGATTGGGAGGAGGGGCATTGTCTAGGAACCGCATAAGAACTGGTGACTATCAAGGCCTAATTCTGCCCATGACATTTTTAAAAATTCCATTTGCTAGTTCTTGACTACTGTTCAACGTGTCTACTTTTACATTTTCTAACCTAATTATTCTCGTCATTAAGGGGCCTTTTTATGAAACTGCTTTAAGCTCTTAATAGTGTTTAGTGCAGGAAAATGAACTAGCGCAAAATGTGTTAGTGTTTTGTGGTATTTTCCCCTTTTGTGTGTGATATCTGCACATTATCTATTTTTTTTAAATAGTTTTGGGAGGGGGAGCATTATGAGTGGGAGAATGGGCATGGAAGTATTAACCAGCTAGCTCATTGGGATTACCATACACTATCCCCCTGATAACCACATAGCATGACTTAAGTTGCTTGCACAAATCTGGTCTTATTCCAGATTTGCGCACACAACTTAATTAACAAGTCATTCAGCGCTGATAATTCCCACTTAGCAAGCAGTTATTGACATTAATTTGCATTAATTAGAATTTACATGCACAACTGTCTAAGCATTTTCTGCAACATGATGCGTGTACATTCAAAGCCGCATGGTTGAAAAGGGGGTGTGGCCATGGGCATGGAATGGGCTGGTTATGGGCATTTCTCAAATCTATGTACATTATTATAGAATACACCTGATCTGTGCCTAATGTAGGCATTGGGATTTATCCCAAGTTTTACTTGTCGTAACTGCCAGTGACTAAATGTAGTTGCATGGATGGGTGCTCGGAATATTCTGTAATCCACATGGAAATTTAGACTTATTCTGTAAAGTATGCCTAATTTAGGCAAACATTATAAAAGCGTTTCCTGAACTGTGCACTGCGGCACCCCAGTGCGCTGTAGCAAACTCACAGGGGTGCCGCGGGACATTTGGGAGTTCATACACTGAGTGCCTCTCTCCACCGCCCACCCACTTGCTTGGTGAAGGCTGCTGGCAGTGATGTAAGAGCTGGCTTTGGCCTGCCCCTGAAGCCTTCTTTGTACAGCATCCTGCCTACATGGGAACAGGAAGTAGCTGTACAAAGAAGGCTTTTGGGGCAGGCTGAAGGTAGCGCTTACACATTGCTGCCGATGCCAGCAGCCTGAAAGTTTGGAGGCCTGCTCCCACCCCGGGACCTTGGCAGCTCACTACTCGGCTATCAGAACATTATGTTGCCTCCCTCCTGTGCTCAGGTCTGGGCTCTTCTTCATCCTCCTCTCCCCAGGAACAAGGTAAAAAATGGATTATAATGGATTACAAGGGGGCATGGGTTGTGGGGGGGAGATGGTACATGGGGGAGAAAGGATGTGATATGGGGTCTGACGTCAGACTCACAGAAACAGAAGCCTGCGCGGCCGCGTTGCTAATCTGCAAGGGCAGGCTTCTACATGGAATGTTGCTAGTGGAATAGCAACATTCCATGTAGAATCTCAAATAGTAGCAACAGAATCTCAACATTCCATGTAGAATCTCAAATAGTAGCAACATTCCAGAATCTCAAATAGTAGCAACAGCAGCATTCCATGTTGAATCTCAAATAGGGAAACGGAAATGGGACTTGATATACAGCCTTTCTGAGGTTTTTGCAGCTACATTCAAAGCGGTTTACATATATTCAAGTACTTATTTTGTACCAGGGGCAATGGAGGGTTAAGTGACTTGCCCAGAGTCACAAGGATCTGCAGTGGGAATTGAACTCAGTTCCCCCAGGATCAAAGTCCACTGCACTAACCACTAGGTTATTCCTCCACTCTTTATAGGATCGTGCATAGTACTGATTCCTTTGCCCTAACTTTGGGTGCCAGACTTATGCCTGCTGAAACTTAGTGTAGAAGATGGGCATTGAGACCCAGTATTCTGTAACAATGCATGCAGCTTTTCAGAATGGTGGTTGGGAGGTGGGGATAGTGCTGGGCAGACTTATATAGTCTGTGCCAGAGCCGGTGGTGGGAGGCGGGGCTGGTGGTTAGGAGGCGGGGATAGTGCTGGGCAGACTTATACGGTCTGTGCCCTGAAAAAGACAGGTACAAATCAAGGTAAGGTATACACAAAAAATGGCACATGTGAGTTTATCTTGTTGGGGAGACTGGGTGGACCTAATGATATTCCCAAATAACTGCAGGATTCATGTCTGAACTTTAAATTCTTCTTTAGAAACCACAAACTCTAACATTTGCTTAGGACCAGTAAAGACATAGGAATTATTTTGAAAAGTAAAACAACAAGTACAAGGAAACCGAAGTAAAAAGTATTTTTTTAATCATTTATAATTTTTCATTTTACAAGGGTCACTTGCAAACAGTAATACAGAGATGACTATACAATAATACAATATTAGGAGAAAACAATCTCAACTAGGTAAATGGATTATATACAATCTTTCTCTTTCTTAGACCACAAAATAAATAGGGAGAGTGAAACAAGACAAGGAGATCAATTAAACAACAGTAAACAAAGAAAACGTGGTATTAACCTGATTATCCTCAGTTATTATTTATCTAAATCATTATTCCACATTGATCATCTGGTTGGCTGATCATCTGATTTCATTTTTTTCTCTTTTAAAACCAGAAATTATTTAACAATACAAACACTTGAATCCCTAAACCAATTCCCACTGATTAAGGTAATCCCAGTTTCACAGGCTTCATTCCTTTTGAATTAGTATACTAAGAGGAATCATTTCAGAGGAAAAAAAAACTTTAGGAGTCATACCCGGAACTCTGGGAAAACAACAATCTCGATATTAATCATCTGTAATAATATTAATTTTGTTCAAAATTTTCTGGTCTATTAACATTTTAAAAATCTTAACCGTTTCCTATTCCTGTAGAACTTCATTTGCTGTATCAATTTTTCATTCTCCAAGGATTCGATTAGATTATCCATGTAGCTCACTAATAAGATTATATCTGAAGCAAAATTATTTACTACCACTGTTAGGTCCTGGCGCGCCTTCCAGATGATATTCAATGTAACCTCCACGGGAGCCAAAAACTCCAAGCTGATAGCTCTTACGGGTTTAGGAGTGGCACCACTGACACGGGTTCAGCTGTAAACAACTTCTGTTTCAGCATACACTCCTAACTCACTCCTCCACTCCTTTGGGTATGGTGGTTAAATGATTTGAGAGCGATGAAGTTGTTTCCAGGTCCAAGAGCATCGACACTCCTTCACTGGTGCTAATCAAAGGACTCATCAACCCAGTCATCTGTGGGCAGCTCGTCACACAGCGGTCCCATACTTGCTGCACAGGGGACAAAATGCTGGCCACTGGTGGCTGACCCCCCATTGTCCCCTTCCTCTCAGTTAAGGCAAGTGCAAATGCAAAGAGGAAACTTCAAGTAAACAAAGACAGAACTTCAGAGGACAGCTGAGCCATTGAGCGTACGAGCCCGAAGTAAAAAGTTTATACCCAGAGCTTGTGTCCGAGAGTGCAAGGCCAAGAATTCCTGGTGTCTCCTCTGAGTATTCCTGGATAAGTCAGGAAAAACTCTTATCTTAGATTCTAAGAAGTCAAAATTCATATAATGAAAATAGAACGTATGAACAGTACTTCTGTCCAGTTCTAAGGCAAAAGTCACCAATAAAGTGGTACGTTGACTTTCAATTTCCAAAGGTAATGACTCCAAAAAAATCTGTTAAGTTAACATCTTGGTTATCTTCTCTTTGCTTACCTCCAGATAACGTTAGGTAGTTAACTCTCACCAAGGGTGGTAAAGTCTCAGATGGGATTTGAGTGCCTTATATTATAGAATAATGCACAGATACACATGTAAATCCTAATTGGTGCCTATTAACGTCAATAATTGAGTCTTAGCAGCTAATTATTGCTCATTAATGGCTCCTTACCAATTAAGTTGCATATTCATCTCGGGATCATGCTCGAATCTGTGCTCCATATATAGAATCCAGGGAATAGCGCTTAAATTTAAGTGCCCTGTTATAGAATTAGGAGGTATGCGATCCTTTTCCTTTTGGGAGTTCACAGTAAATCCTACTTCCTATGATATACTGGAAATAAATGTTAGAAATCACAGAAGGTTTTTTTAAAGGTTTGCGATGAAGCCGTTTATCAACACATCACAATGATCTTTCACTATAGTTTGCCTACATTTTTTGATTTTCAATATTTACTATCTTGAGTGGTTCATAACACTACTAAAAGGAAATAGTCTGAGAGCATCTGTGGATGTCAAACTGAACATCTCCAATGAATTTATGCTTGTACTGTAGCTGCATGCACATTAATTTGTTGAATAAATTGCCCTTGTCTGTTTAAAAATGATCATAGTCATGGACTGTAGCTGAAATAAATGGATTTACATATTTATCTTCCTGTTGTTTGCTTCAGGAGTACTAATTTCTCACTAATGGTTCAGCCAGGATGTAAATGTTTTATTTGCGTGTTTGTTTTTTTAAAGACATTGTTACCTTTCTTTATGTTTTCACTTTGCCAACTTCAGATTCAATTATTTTCTTTCCTTCAGGCTCTTCCAGACTGTGGTTTTCTATTGCTCCTCCAACTTGTCACTGTCATCCTTTATATGACATTTTTCTACAGGTTCATTGCATTGCATCTGTCTAAAATCTCAGGGCATTCTCATTTGTTGGCTTCCAGTGAACCGTGTGCTAAAGGTAGGGAATATTCTGAGACTGCCATGATGAAGCGGGCTAAGCAATTTTAGCTTCTCCTGGCTTCCTTTACTACACTACAACTGGGGGCAATAGAAAAATACAAAACCAAAACCATGAAATTCTGCATATTTTGAAATGAACACTTATTTCACACTGTATGTTATAACAAAGCAAATATTTTACAGTAGCAGACACCAATCAACATTTGTGCTGAGCCCTGCATTTTTTATCCCCCCCCCCCCCCCCAACAAAGGTATTCTCCTCTTTTTCTTTCCTCCCTGGCACTCTTTCTTTTTCTCATCTCCCTTACTGTCTAACCTCCTTATCCGCCTTGGCATACTGTCTCCCCCTTTGCCTTTCATGCCTTTCCCTACCCTCATTCCCCCCCATCCCATTCTCTTAGCATGCTCTCTCTCTCCTCTATGTTCCTCCTACACCCTTACCCCAACCCTTCCCCAGCCACTTTCCTTTTCTCTCTCTCTCTTATCCCAGCACTCTCCCTTTTTCTGCTTCTTGCATGTTCTCTCTCTCTCTCTCTCTCTCTCTCTCATCCCCCAGAGACACACAATCTCCTTCTCTTTCCATTTTTCTTTTCCCTTCCCCCCCAGCACTATCTCTTCCCTTCTTCCTCCCTCCTTTTCCCAGTCTTTTCTCAACTACTGTAGCTCTAATAGCACACTACCTCCCCTGCTCTTCAGCTCTGGATGGCCTAAGCTTCCATGTGTTTTCTACAGTTGATGGTGAGCATACGTGCCAAAGTCCATATGAGTTACCTTGCACTTCAGTGATGGACACTATTTTCTGGCTCATAAACATATTATATATAGATTCTCAGTAGTCCAATTAATGCCCCCCATTAAAACTCCCTCCCCCAATGAGACCCCCACCTCTTAAAGGACTCTTCCAAACATTGGGGCCTACCAGCCCATACATGGTGGTCTAGGGGGTCCTTGAGCAGGAGCAATCCCCAGTTGCTTCTGCTCATGACAACACTGTATCTCAAAATGGTACCCCTAGCAATAGTCTTACGATCTGTATAAGTGATTTTTCTTGAGAAAAGATATGTCATCTATTAACAAGTTTTGTTTGTTCTTTGTTCAGTCTTAAAAGATATTGTTCCATCCAATCCCTTATTTGCATACAGTTATGTATTATCTTATTAGACGCTTCAAGTGTAAATTGAATAGGAATCAGTACTGTAATATCATCAGCATATATGAATAAAGAATATCCTGCTTTTTGTAAAATATAACCAAAGGAATGAATAAACACATTTAAAAGGATGGGCAAGAGTGGGGAAACTCCCGATACAAAATAACTCATTTTTACTTTATTAAGTTCTGATTAAGAAACCATGAAACAAGTTTAAAACATTACCAGTTGTTCTGATTTCATCCATAACATAAAGAAGAATATCATAATCAACATTCTTCTGTGCCTATTCATTGTGAATATCCTGAAAACCTGACTGGGTGGGTGTGCCTTGAGACTGGGTTGAGAACCACTGCCCTAGACGAACATGTACAGACCAGTAAGCCCTCAGGCTTGGGAATCTTTTGGGCATGGGGTCTCATTGGGGTTAGGTTGCTTTGATCGGGGTAGGAATATCATCAGGGGGCTTATAATTGGGGAGACTGGGATTGTGGGGCTTATGATTGGAAGGAAGGTGTGAGTGCTCTTCAGAAATAAGCATGCTGATGACATAATACTCATCTCATCTTAATCTTCTCATTCGTCAAATGTCAATATGCCGTGTCCACAAATCGCCAGTGCAGACATGTTGGCGTATTGACATTTGAAGAATGAGAACATTGAGATGAGATGAGTATTATGTCACCAGCATGCTTATTTCTGAACACTGACTGATATCCAGATATCTTGCATTTGTAACTCTTGTGGACATTTTGAGAAGCAATTCCATACACTCTGTTTAGAGGAGTTTTTTTTTTTAACCTGTGATGGTGAGCCGTGCCCACGTCTTATAACAGTTGTTGGCTGGGTGGTTCTACTGAGGCCTTTTTTCTCCACAAAAGTGTGTTGGAGTCTGATTTGTTCCTCGAGTCCCAACGCATGAGCTGTAACTATTGATGGTTAAGTTTAAGCCAGGCAGAAAAAAATGGATATTCAATGCCGGTCACCGGAAACAGCCCAGCATTGAATATCCGGGCTCACCACCAATCACGGCACTTAGCCAGCCTGCCTCTTGTGGGTTGAATATCAGTCAGTGTCTTTCCAACTTTAGTATAAAGTCTACCAGAGCATGACACAATTTCAATTACATCAAAGCGCCATTTTTATGGTGCTGAAACTAAGAAGACACCAGAACCCAAATTTGCAAAGATTATTAAAAGAGGGAATGATACAGAAGCAACACACTAAAAAAATTATGAAACATCATATTTTTCTGAGGATTTACAATCAAACTTTAAAAGAAAAAAAAGTGGTATCTTTACTTTGTTTTAACAGCTTGTTGAACTAGGGGAGGAAGTTATCAACTTGGGCTGCTGTTAAGATGTGTTTACCACAAGTTATGCTATTTTATAAAATAAGACCCTGTGCTAAAATAACCCATCTTAACAGTAGCCCAGGTTGATAACTTCCCCCTATAGACATACTTCCGGTATTGCAGGTGCTGAAGTACTGCAAGTAAACCACTCTGGAGCTCACTGAAGAGGGAAGAAAGTCACAAGCCTTTCTTTTTTAATTTCTTGTGGCTGTCTCTTCTGTACTGTCGAAGGCACCCCTTTGCCCCCTGCTATGAGCTGGGCATCCTCAGAGCTAAGGCTCAGGAGGCAATCTAGAAGTTCCATCCCATGGACCATGCTGCTTATGCCATCTTGAGGAGGGGAGGCATGGGTTTTGGGTGTGCGCCAATCCATCTTTCAGCACACCTGTAAAAAAAGGCCTTTTTAAACATTTTTGCCGGAAATGGACATGCGGCAAAATCAAAATTGCCGCGCGTCCATTTTGGGTCTGAGACCTTATCGCCAGCCATTGATCTAGCAGTAAAGTCTCACGCGGTAACAAGGTGGTAATGACCTACGTGCGTCAAATGCATGTACTGGACGTGCGCCAAAAATTAAATTACCACAAAAGCCACACGGTAGCTGGGTGGTAATTCCATTTTGGTGCGCATTGGGCGCACATAGACGCTTATGCGGCTTACTAAAAGGACCCCTTGGGCTTTATTAGAAATCTTGAGGAACTATATTAGGGGTCCCAGCTATGTGTTTCAGAATCATTATGTATCATCTGAAACACATGATTTTGGAAAGTCATGGACTTTTCTACATGTTTAAATTCTTCTTAACACCAACTCAAGGTATCTGAGCTGCACAGAAACTAAAAACGTTGAAAGCGAAACTGATTAGCTTTGTCCTTTTTTATCATGTGGCCAAAGAACCACAATAACACATCACATAACCTGAGAGAGGAAGCCAAAACAATAACTGGAAGTAAAGCTGCTGTTACCCAAAACATTGTGACTTCATGAAAAGATTAAACAGGCAAGGGGTTCTAAAGTGACCGGAAAAAGCTGCAGGACATGAGTTGCTATGTACCACTGCTAACAACTGAATGGTGTAATACTTTGTGCATGGCCGTGCAAAATACAGTATAACTGGAATCAATTTTCCATGTCAACTTTAGTACTGTTCTGGTTGCAGGGCTGGTGTTAGACATTCAGGGGCCCAGGGCAGAAACTGGGGAGGGGGCTCCGAAGCTGGTCTTCAGTTTATGCCTTCTGGCTGAGTATGGGGGGGGGGGGTTCAGGCAATTGCCCTGTTTACCACCCCCTAATGCTGGTCCTGTCTGGTTGGTCCTTTTGTAGCAACAAAATATGGTTCTGCAGATTCCGGCCAATTTTTAAAACCATTTTACTGGCCAGGTAAATGACACTTAACCAGCTATCTGGCAATATTCAGTGGGAGATAGCTATTTTCCGTTGAATTTTGATGGATAGCACTAAGCAGATAGCCGATTATATTTCATGATATAACCAGTTATCCGCCAATATTCAGCACATCACCGGCTCAGTTTGGCAGCCAAATTAGGCTGCATAAGAATATATCCTCATCTTAAGCTACTATGAGGCTTATTTTCGAAAGAGAAAAACGCCCAAATTCCGACCTAAATCGGGAGATGGACGTCTTTCTCTTGTGGGTGCCCAAATCGGTATAATCGAAAGCCGATTTTGGGCGTTTCCAACTGCACTCCGTCGCGGGAACGCATAAAGTTGACGGGGGCGTGTCGGAGGCGTGGTGAAGGCGGGACTGAGGCGTGGTTATCGGCTGAGCAGAGATGTGCGTGCTCGGCCGATAATGGAAAAAAGAAGGGCATTTTCAGAGAGAATTTAGGTCACTTTTGTTGGACCCGTTTTTTTCACGAACAGGTCCCAAAAAAGTGCCCTAAATGACCAGATGACCACCCGAGGGAACCGGGGATGACCTCCCCTGACTCTCCCAGTGGTCACTAACCCCCTCCCACCAAAAAAAAAACGAATGTTAAACACTTTTTTCCCAACTTGTAAGCCAGCCTCAAATGTCATCCCCAGCTCCATGACAGCAGTATGCAGGTCCCCGAAGTAATTTTAGTTTAGTTAGTGCTGTGCAGGACCCATGCAGAGAGGAAAAATCGGAAGAAAAAAAAAAAAACAAGCAAGTGCAGTCAGGGACATCTAAAGTACCAGGATAGTAAAAAAGGGGAATTGAACCAGCAACCTTCTGATTACAAGCTCAGTGCTCTAGCCAGTGAACCACATTATTCAGGTGCTTAGATGTCCTTCCCTTTCCATTAAGTCCCTCCAAGTTTCTGTCAGCCAATCACCGCTGTTTAGCTGACACAGATGTCAGCGAAATGAGCTGTAATTGGCTGACAGAAACTTGGAGGGACTTAATGGAAAGGGAAGGATGTCTAATCAGTGGTGCACTGGTTAGAGCACTGAGCGGGTAATCAAAAGGTTGCTGGTTCAATTCCCCCTTTTACTATCTTTTAATTTGGACGTCCCTGACTGCACTTGCTTGCTTGTTTTTTTTTTTCTTCCGATTTTTCCTCTCTGCATGGGTCCCGTGCAGCACCAACTAAAGTAAAATTGCTCTGGGGACCTGCATACTACTGTCATGGAGCTAGGTATGATATTTGAGGCTGGCATAGAGGCATCTCAGGGGGACCAGTGCACTACGAATGCTGGCCCCTCCCACGACCAAATGCCTTGGATTTGGTCGTTTTTGAGCTGGGACACTTCGGTTTCGATTATCGCTAAAAAACAAAAACGCCCAGCTCAAAAAACGCCCTAATCCAATGTATTTTCGAAAAAAAAGATGGACGTCCATTTTTTTCGAAAATACAGTTCGGCCCGCCCCTTCACGGACCCGTTCTCGGAGATGGACGTTTTTACAAATGGGCGTTCGCGTTCGATTATGCCCCTCTATGTAATAACATTGCTTTTAGACATTTTTTGTTACCTTCATATGTTATGGCAGGATATGTCTTTTGACTTTGCTTTTTGCCTTGATTATTGTCAGTTTTGTTTTTTACATTTTCTTCTTATTTATGGATGTTTTGGCTTTTATAAATTGAAGATGCTACAGAATTGGAGGAGGGGATTTTTTTCTTTTTTTTAAATAGATGTTTCTTTTTATTATCATGTACCCATTTCTAAACAAGTTTGTATGACTGTTATATTGTTTTAAAATCCACAAAAGAAAAAAAAGAGTACATACATATTTACCTATGCAGATATATTTTCCTGCACAAAGAAAAGGTATTCTTAGATTTACAAAAAAAAAAAAACTACAGCATGCCAAGAGATTAGTTTTATTTCAGTATTTTATTTTTTTTGCCATGTAAGTCATTCCACAGAAATAGCTGGTGTAAGGATGTGTGGGCATATTGTGGGCACATTGTATTCACAACTACCAGAATCATTTACGTTAGTTTTAGCATCTATATTAATCATATTTAACAGAGAGACTAAAAATAACTGACTCATATACAGGCCTCCAAATAAAATTGTTATTTCTGAAGTATCAGAATGACTGTCAGCATCATAGGCGCCCCCTAAAATAGGCTTGGGGAGGCAAAGAGGGGCATAATCGAACTGGGCGCCCATCTTTACGGGCACCCCTGCGAAGGGGCGGGGCATCCCATATTATCGAAACAAGATGGGCGTCCATCTTTCGTTTCGATGATACAGTCGGGGCCGGACAAATCTCAACATTTAGGTCGACCGAAATGTTGAGATCACCGACCTTTAGAGATGGGCGGTCTCGGTTTTTGCCTATAATGCAAACCGAGGACACCCATCTCAAAAACAGCCAATTTCACGGCTTTTGGTCATGGGAGGAGCCAGTATTCATAGGGCACTGGTCCCCCTCACATGCCAGGACACCAACTGGCCTTGTGTGCTGAGTCTCCCAAAACCCACTACCCACAATGCTAAACCACTACCATAGCCCTTAGGGATGAAGGGGGGCACCTACATGTGGGTACACTGGGTTTCAGGTGGGTTTTGGAGGGCTCACATTTACCACCACAAGTCAAGTGTAACAGGTAGGGGGGGTGGGCCTGGGTCCGCCTGTCTGAAGTGCACTGCACCCACTAAAAACTGCTCCAGGGACCTGCATTCTGCTGTGATGGAGCTGGGTATGACATTTGAGGCTGGCATAGAGGCTGGCAAAAAATGTTTTTTAAATTGTTTTTTGGGGTGGGAGGGGCTTGGTGACCACTGGAGGAGTAAGGGGAGGTCATCCCCGATTCCCTCCGGTGGTCATCTGGTCAGTTCGGGCACCTTTTCGAGGCTTGGTCGTGAAAGAAAAGGGACCAAGTAAAGTCGGCCAAATGCTCATCAGGGACGCTCTTCTTTTTTCCATTATCGGCCGAGGAAGGCCATCTCTTAACCACGCCCCTGCCCCGCCTTCGGTACACTGGCGTCATGCCCCCTTAAACTTTGGTCGTCCCCGCAACAGAAAGCAGTTGAGGGCGGCCAAAATTGGCTTTCGATTATTCCGATTTGGCCGGCCTTGAGAGAAGGACGCCCATCTCCCGATTTGTGTCGGAAGATGGGCGCCCTTTTCTTTCGAAAATGAGCTGGTAAGCCTCCCCAACTGCATATGTGCCCTCCAGAAATTTAAAAAATAAAATAAAACTAAACAAAAACCCTGCATCAACCCTTCCATACACTACAGCCTACCACAGCAACCAACAATCTCCTCTTTCTGCAGTGATTGGTGGGTCCGCCCCCCCCCCCTCCAACTCCAGCTCTGTCTCTCACACTAGGCACTATCCTAGCTGTGTCAGGGCCGCTCTAAGTGCAGGCTTCTTTCCATCTCCTTCCCAATCCCCACTGTCCTTCTACCTTGCCTTGATCACCGCAGGTAGCGGCACTGCAGCAAATAAAGCAGGGCTGACTCAGGGCCTCAGCTTTCCCTGGGACACCTTTCGCCTTCTTGGAAACAGGAAGTTACATCAGAGGAGGGTGGGAGGCATCCCAGGGAAGGCCAAGGCCCCAAGTCAGTTCTTCTTTAATCGCTATAGTCAGTGCGTTTTTCTAGCAAAAAAGGTACAGGTACTCAAATGCAAGGCCACTGTTCAGGGGTGGGTTGATCACTGAGAGGGACTCATCCCACAATAGCCAGGCCTCCTGTAACCAGTCACAGAATCTATGACAAGGCAGAATTGGTGTGTAGAGCCTGAGCTCTTTCATTAAAACTTGGAGTCCAAGGGCCAATTTTAGCAGACAATGGAAAAGGTGCCGGTACTCAGTACCCCCAAGTACCCCCTCAAAAAACACACTGGCTATAGTGCTGCTACCTAATTCAGAGGGTCTTTTACAAAGTGGCAGTAAGCCCAAAGTGGGTTTACTGCTTTTTAAAATGGAAGTACTGCCGGGCTACCGCAGCAGCCTGGCAGTATTTCCCACCCCCAGCACTTATCATTTCCAGAACTACAAAAATATTTTTATTTTTGTAGCACCAGTGTGCACCCATCAGTAATCGGGCAGTGCCGTGTGCTGCCCGGTTACTGCCAGGTAAGTACAGGAATCCTTACCGCCACTTCAATGGGTGGCAATAAGTGCCCCCCCCCCTGAAATGGGTGTGCAGCAAGTGCTTCACTTTCAACACAACCATTTCTTTAAAAAAAAAGAAAGAAAGACCTGCCTATTACCTGCTGTGGTAAAAGGGGGCCTCGGCGTACATTAAAAACACGCACTCACACCAGTGCAGGCCTGTTTACTAAGGTGCGCTAGCGTTTTTAGTGTGTGCTAAATGCTAGAGTCGCCCATATGTTCCTACAGGCGACTTAGCGTTTAGCATGTGGTAATAAATAGCACGCACTAAAAATGCTAGTGTGTCCTCAGTACACCAGCTGATCCGAGTATTTTTTTAAAAATTCTTTATTTATAAGTTTCATTATTACATTTACATAACATAAATGTTAATTGGAAGAAAAAGAAAAATATATTGCAGGAAAATCTTCATACATAAGATTGAAATAGCATATAATTTTGTCCACTACTTAATATAGGCAAGCTACAAGGAAAAATATAATTTGAAATATTATTCTAACAAAAGAGGGGATATGTTAAAGGACCACTAGCGATTGCCAGCATTCTCATTTGTAGGGGCATCCCGACTACCAACTACTTCTCCTTCATGAGATAAAATAAACTCCTGTAGTTTCCTTGATTCAAAAAAGACATAATTAACTGCATTTAAAGAAATTAAACATCTACATGGAAATTTTAATAGGAAAGTCCCATTCAAAGCAAGAACTCTTGATTTCAAGTCTATAAATTGCTTTCTTCTTTTCTGAGTCTCTCTGTTCAAGTCAGGAAACACCAGTGTTTTAGTTCCAAGAAATTGTGTTGAAATGTGTCTGAAGTAAAGTCAGAGTATGTTGTTTCTATCGGTCTCAAATGTGAAAGTCTCTATTAAAGTTGTATGCACCGTGATCACATCAAGAGAACTTTCCAAAAATTCCATTCAGTTGTTGTTGAGGGTCAGCAGGAACCAATGTCTGAGTGATGTAATATGCCTTAACAATAGGAGGAAATGCTTCTGTAGGAATCATCAATACTTCTGTGCAGTACTTCTTAAGCATATCAATGGGAGTAATCAAAGGAGATCTCGGAAACTTAAGGAATCTCAGGTTATTCATCCTCATTTGATTATCTAAATAGTTTAATCTTCTGACCAAGATATTTCTATCTTGGATCAAGGTTCCAGTGGAACTTCGCAATTTTTTAATTTCACCTTCATTCATTTCAATTTTTTGTTCATTCAATTTAACTCTTTCAGTAAAAGAAGTTTTAAACTGATTCAATGGCAAAAGTTCTTGCTTAAATGAGTTATTTACCTGAAGGAATGAAGTGTTTAGAGTCTGGATAGCTTCCCACAGCACATCTAGTGTTACTACTGCAGGTTTTGCAGTGGTCCCGAGACTTCTAGAGGTAACTCCCTCGATTTGAGAAAACAGAGGGGCACCAGCTCCAACTGTTTCTGTTGGTATCTTTTCCATCGGGGTAGATGAAACAGCAGGGCTTCTCCCAGCCTTTGAAGTGGAATTAACATCTTCGGGGAAACTCCCCTCAGGGCTCAACTGCTGTCGTTGTTTCTCTTCCTGGTCTCCGGGGTGGTAGCTGATAGAGCGGGCTTAACAAAGCTGCTTCTATGCTGGATTCCCCAGCTGAACAAGGGGATTCAATCAAGGTAGGCCTTTGCATAGCCGGTGGTGGAACTCTGAAATCTTCTAGCGTCGTCTGTCTGAGAGTGGGATTAAAACCGGGGTTAGGGGAGGCTTTCACCCCAGTTTTCAATTTCCTTTTCCCCATTTAAAATGAGGAAAAAGTATTTCTCTTCAAGAATACGCGATTCAGATTGCAAGAGCTCTCAAACCACGTCTCCTCCCACAGACTCCATCTTGCCCCCCGGAGGACCCAGCTTTGAGAAGATTGTTTTTTGATAATGTATTGGTGGTGATGATTTAATATTGGTTATTTATATTTTCGTACACTTCTTTTTTTTATTTTTGTATGTCAATTTTTAATTGTTTAGGGCAGTGGTTCCCAAACCTGGTCTTTCAGATACCCCAGCCAGTCAGGTTTTCAGGATATCCACAATGAATATTCATGACAGATTTGCATACATTGTCCCACCTCATTCAAATCTGTCTCATGAATATTCATTGTGGATAACCTGAAAACCTGACTGGCTGGGGTGCCTCCTGGATCAAGTTTGAATCACTGGTTTAGGACCAATATTCAGTGCAGGAGTTAGACTGGCTAACTCTTGAGGTCGGCACTGTGCCCGGATAGTCGATATTGGGCTTTTCTTGGTGACCAGCATTCAATATCCAGTTTATTTTTGGCCAGTTTAAGGATAGCGGCTAAGTCAATATTCAGACTTAGCTGGTTATCTTTAATTCGGCCAAAGATATACCACCTTATAAACTGGCTTTAAAAATAGGAAGATAGCCAGTTATATCGGGTGATATAACCGGCTATCTGTGAACTGGGTATATTCAGAGGGGGATAGCCAGTTATCCCCCACTGAATATCAGTGGATAGCCGGTTAAGCACTGTTTTAACAGGTCAGCAGCCATTCTGGCTGGTTAAATAGCACAGAATATAAGGGGTTATTGTTTTATGAATGTTTACAGACCCCTGGCAAAGGCATGAGTGCCGAAACTTGGCTGAGTCTGATCAATTCTCAATAAATCTACTTATGGTTAAACTTGAATCTTCTCTAGACTACCTCTGCTTTGCTGCATGTAGAATACTAAGCCATACCTTGTACTGTTGTTTGAATATTTTTTACTGTTGTGGTTGTCTATTGCGTGCATTAGATTTATGGTCCAAGAAAACAACAGGGCAATCTATCTGCAAGATCCAAGATGGTGACACAAATGCAGAACAGATGAAAAAATCTATATGAAGATGAATTCATCTTCATATCGATTTTTTCATCTGTTCTACATTAGATTTATTCTTGCAACACACCGCTTTGAGTGAATTCCTTCAAAAACAAGGTAAATAAATCCTAATAAATAATCTAAATAAATGTATTTTATAGCAGACTCTACGTCGGCAGATCCTGTTCTAAAATGCTAGTGGAACTTGAGACACCCCGACATGGATGTCTGAATTCTGATATGTATGCTAGTATTCTTGATATGCGCTGTATTCTTAAATGCCCCTCGTTATAGGCAGGAGTTTCACATTTTGAGTTGGATTGTAAAGTCTCAGCCAGAAACCTTTACTAGCCTAGCTTTCTTTTGAAAAAGACAGATATCCTTTCAGGCGAACGTGTGTCTGCGATGCGCCACATCATTCTTTGGTAAAACTGGCACAAGCACTAATGTTAAGACCTTGACATGATAGAAAAGTAAAGATTTAGATAAAACTGGGTTAGGCAGAGTTTATTCCATCTGAGCCATGTGTATGGAAATTCTGCAGTAATTGCCTTTTTTCCACATGAATGCTCAATAATGCTTTCGCTGTGTTGATCCAGTTAAAAAATCTGTCTGCAGCTGAAGAGCCTGTGCTGCCGGCTTTGTTTTCTACAGCTTTTGTGCAAAATGTGTTTTTCTTTTATGAATTGGGTTATGAGAATGGTTATCAACTTATATAGCCAGAGGTGATTACAGTTTATGACTAGCAGTGGGCATTCTGCATAGTGTTTGGTGCACAGTGAGGTGAGAGACAGTGGGAAGCTGTTAAATCTGCAGAGCATCTCCTCAGAACTAATGGAGCATTGTCCTTATCTTCGCCTGCCATATGTGTCCAGAAAGGGCAGTTCACCAATAACTGAATGGCGCTTCAAGTGCTTCATATGTTAAGTAGGTTGTTTATTTCTTGTCCTAATCTGTCTCAGAACTGGCTGTCAGGTGACAGATTTCTTCTATTTCATCAGCTGTGCAGTCAGTGGGACTTTTTTTTTTTTTTAAATCATATAGGACCAAAACATAATCAGGCCAGTATTCAAACAGATTTATATGTTCACCTCCAGCTATTGAGGGGTGAATTCTATATATGGTGCAGAAAAAAGCACTTTTCTATGTGCCATGCTTAAAGTTAGGCATTATTTACAGAACAGAGCTTTAGCCCGAGAATCATACCTAACTTTTAAGCGTGGCCATTTGCATCAACTGAAATGCAGTGCAAATGTACGCGCCTAAATTAGGTGCACATCCCCCTTATTCTATAAGGGAAATGGGACTTGATATACCGCCTTTCTGAGGTTTTTGCAACTACATTCAAAGCGGTTTACATATATTTATTTATTTATTGCATTTGTACCCCACATTTTCCCACCTATTTGGAGGCTCAATATGGCTTACATAGTACCGTCAAAGGCGTTTGCCCAGTCAGTGGATAACAAATACAAAGTTGGATAGTGATCGTATGATGTATAAGTGTAGAGTCGATATGGATGAAGATTGTGTGTTGTCCTGTGCGATCATAGTCATGCTGTGTTGGTAGGTGAAGAGGGTTACGTGGGGTCGTTGGGGTAGGCCTTTTTTAAGAGGTTGGTTTTTAGTGATTTACTTGTACGTAAATGCTAGGAATGCCCCATTACACCCATAACCCTCCCATTTCCATGCCCTCTGGATCCTACACCTAAATGTACATGCATAAATTCCAATTGAATTGAATTAGTGCCAATAATTGCTTGTTAAAAGCCAATTATTGGTGCTAATTAGCTCAATATTAAATCAAATTGTGCATGCAAATTGGGAGCACACCCAAATTTGTTCACATAAATTTTTGGCAACTTTCATAGAATTAGGGGGTGAATGTATAATTCCACTCTCTATAGATTTTCTGCCCCTGTACAGATAGTGGCAGACTGAAAAGTTGTCTAACCAATAGTCTGCAGCTACATGAATAGTTTATGTGTTTAGTGTAGGCTTCAATAACAGGCATAAACTAGTCAGGAGTGAACACATATATTCAGCACTGCCTACTGTCCTATTTCTATAAACCTGCGCATCCAAATTTATGCTTAGACACAAATTTGTGCACACCAGGGGTACCTTTACCAAGCTGAGGCAAAAAGGGCCCTGTGGTAGCATATTCGTTGTAGGTATCCTGAAAACCTGATTGGTTAAGTGTGTCCTGAGGAGTGAGTTGAGAACCCCTGCTCTAAGGGGATAACAGTGCACCCATATATAGGCATCCAAACGGCACCTGATAATTATTCTTTAAGGGAAATATGTGCCAACTTAACTAGCATAACCAGGTATATACATGTGTATGTACTTAGTTTTGAGCACTTATACAAGCCATAGAGCTAATATGTGTGTGTGTCTAAATGCCTGTGACATACATGTAACGTGGAGGGGCATAATCGAAAGGCGCCGGTGTCACAAGCGGGCAGAGCCAACCATATTTTCGAAAAAGATGGCCGGCTATCTTTTCCTTCGCTAATATGGTTGGGCCTGGCCAAATATCAAAGTTTGCCGGGGTTTAGATGGCCGGCCTCGGTTTTCGGCCATAATGGAAAAAAATGCTGGCGATCTCAAACCCAGCGAAATCCAAGGCATTTGGTCGTAGGAGGAGCCAGCATTTGCAGTGCACTGGCCCTCCTCACATGCCAGGACACCAACTGGGCACCCTAGGGGGCACTTCTAAAAATTAAAAATAAAAATAGCTCCCAGGTGCATAGCTCCCTTCCCTTGGCTGTTTAGCCCCCCAACCCCCCCCCCAAAAAAAAAATCCCACTCCCCATAACTCTACACCATTACCATAGCCCTAAGGGGTGAAGGGGGCACCTGCATGTGGGTACAGTGGGTTTTGAGGGGGGGTGGAGGGCTCCCATTTACCACCACAAGTGGAACAGGTAGGAGGGATGGGCCTGGGTCCACCTGTCTAAAGTTCACTGCACCCACTAAAAACTGCTCCAGGGACTTGCATACTGCTGTCAGGGAGCTGGGTATGACATTTGAGGCTGGCATAGAGGCTGGCAAAAAAGGTTTTTTTTTGTGTGAGAGGGGGTTGGTGACCACTGGGGGAGTAAGGGGAGGTCATCCCCGATTCCCTCCTGTGGTCATTTGGTCAGTTGGGGTCCCTTTTTGAAGCTTGGTCATGAAAAAAAGGGACCAAGTAAAGCCGGCGAAATGCTCGTCAAGCTTGGCTTTTTTTTCCATTATCAGGCGAAGCTGGCCATCTCGTCAGCACGCCCCCGTCCCACCCCCACTACCCTATCGACACGCCCCCTTGATGTTTCGCCGGCTCCGCGACGGAAAGCAGTTGAACCCGACCAAAATCGGCTTTCGATTATACCGATTTGGCCGGGTTCAGGAGATCGCCAGCCATCTCCCGATTTGTGTCAGAAGATGGCCGGCGATCACTTTCGAAAATGAGCTGGATAGTATTCTAAGTTATGTGCATTAATGTGGACCCTATCCACACTCAACTCAGAGTCCACCCGTATGCATGCCCACCTATAAGATACATGTTGTTTTAGATATGTGCATACTTACAGAATGCTGACCACCACTTTAGCATCAAAAAATGAAAAGCCAAGAAACTTCCACAAATGCAACAATCGAAGCAATCACAGGGGTGGAAGAGAATAAAGCATGAAGATGATATTAATCTTGTGAATCAAATTGCTTTTATTCACATGATCTGCATATGCAAGTCCCAGCCAGGTGAACTCAACACAGATTGTGCTTTGGCTTTTCAGCAATAAAAACTATTGATAATAACAAATAGAAATGTGCATACATGTTTCATGTGCATAAAAGCTATAAACATTTAAAACAAACTGGGGTCCTTTTACAAAGGCACGCTAGCGTTTTTAGTATGTGCTAAAAATAAGCACATGCTAAACATTAGAGACGCCCATATATTTCTATGGGCATCTCTGGCATTTAGCATGCACTAAAAACGCCAGTGTGCCTTTCTAAAAGGCCCCCACTATGAATAAATATTAAGAGAACTGGAAAAGTGTATCAATGTTAAAAATGCTAATGCTAGTGAATAACCACCAAGGTGTTTGACCTGGGAGTTAGCATATGCTAGGAGTTAACATACTTCATTATCTGTTAATTTGGCACCATGCTGTTAATGACTTCAAAAGATGCATTTATTATCTACCCTAGTTTAGCAAATCAGTCCCTTAGTAAATAGACTCTTATGAAAGTAAAACTTACCCATTGCTCAGAATTACCCAAATCTACCGAGCAATATTAAGCGGGATCTCAACTGAGCCAGGAAGTGAGTGCGCAAAATGCAGTTTGTTATTGCTGATTCTGTGTATCAATATCAGAAAGCATTTTAGAGTTAACATGTTAGTTGCACAAGCACAGGAGAAGACAACAGAACCCTCTGGATTAGCAATGCAGAAGAATTCCAGCAGGCATGACCAAAAAAACAGTGGAAAGGAGACCAGCAGGCTTATTTTCGAAAGAAAAGCATGCCCAACTTTTGACACAAATCACAAGATGGGCGTCCTTCTCACAGGGTCACCCAAATCGATATAATCGAAAGCCAATTTTGAGCGTCCCAACTGCTTTCCGTCGCGGGGACGACCAAAGTTCCTGTGGGCGTGTCGGAGGTGTAGCAAAGGCGGGACTTGGGCGTGCCTAATACATGGGCGTCCTCTACCCATAATGGAAAAAAAAGGCCGTCCCTGATGAACACTTGGACGACTTTACCTGGTCCTTATGACCAAGCCACAAAAAGGTGCTCAAACTGACCAGATGACCACCGGAGGGAATCGGGGATGATCTCCCTTTACTCCCCCAGTGGTCACTAACCCCCTCCCACCCTCAAAAAACATTTTTTTAAATATTTTTGCCAGCCTCTATGCCAGCCTCAAATATCATACCCAGCTCCATGACAGCAGTATGCAGGTCCCTGGAGCAGTTTTAGTGGGTGCAGTGCACTTCAGTGTAAACAAAAAGGTGGGAATATGAGCCAGGCTATCCAATAATTGGACCTGAAGTTAAGTTTAAAATAAACAAAATTTAATAATATTCAAACAAATAATAATAATAACACAATTCCACATTAAAAATGACTCGACACAATGTTGTGTTTCGGCCTGATGGCCTACATCAGGAGTCTTGTGGCTAATGACGATGATAAAGTATGATCATCAAGTGACGTGATGAAGAGAACTCAAGTCACGAATGAGAAATGTGCAGACAAGGATTTAAAAATGATCTTTAAAAAGACCGTTTGTTAAATGATCCATCTGACGCTGCATGTTGCAGAAACAATTACATTGCAATTGTTTCTGCAACGTGCAGCGTCAGGCGGATCATTTAACAAACGGTCTTTTTAAAGACCATTTTTAAATCCTTGTCTGCACATTTCCCATTCGTGACTTGAGTTCTCTTCATCATGTCACTTGATGATCATATTTTATCATCGTCATTAGCCACAAGACTCCTGATGTAGGCCATCAGGCCGAAACACAACATTGTGTCGAGTCATTTTTAATGTGGAATTGTGTTATTATTATTATTTGTTTGAATATTATTAAATTTTGTTTATTTTAAACTTAACTTCAGGTCCAATTATTGGATAGCCTGGCTCATATTCCCACCTTTTTGTTTACACTTTACTTGCCGTGGGATCTATTGAGTTCTCTACGTATGTGGATTCTCTTTAGACTGCAGTGCACTTCAGGCAGGCAGACCCAGGCCCATCCCCCCCTACCTGTTACACTTGTGGTGATAAATGTGAGCCCTTAAAAACCCACCAGAAACCCACTGTACCCATATCTAGGTGCCCCCTTCACCCATAATGGCTATGGTAATGGTGTACAGTTGTGGGTAGTGTGCTTTGGGGGGGGGGGTTGGGGGCTCAGCACACAAGGTAAGGGAACTATGCACCTGGGAGCAATTTCTGCAGTCCACTGCAGTGCCCCCTAGGATGCCCGGTTTGTGTCCTGGCATATCAGGGGCCAGTGCACTAGGAATGCTGGCTCCTCCCACGACCAAAGGGCTTGCATTTAGTCGTTTCTGAGATGGGCGTCCTTAGTTTCCATTATAGCCGAAAATCAGAAACAACCAAGTCTAAGGACGACCATCTCTAATGACGACCTAAATGTAAAGATTTGGTCGTCCCCGACCGTATTATCGAAACAAAAGATGGACTCCCATTCTTGTTTCGATAATATGGGTTCCCCGCCCCTTTGCCAGGACGTTCTGCGAGGACGTCCTCAGGAAAACTTGGGCGCCCCTTTCGATTATGTCCCTCCATGTGAATAAAGGCATCTTTTATTAAACTAGAAGAGTAATTCTCAAACCATCAAATTAAACACGACTTGACACAATGTGTGTTTTAGCTTAATTGCCTACATCAGGAGTCCCTAAAATATGTAAAACACTTGAATCCAAAAATTTAAATATATGAATGATAATAATACCGAAAAAATATTTATAAAAAGTAAATGAAATAAAACCGTAAATCAAATTCACATAGATCATAAAAGTATACATGTTTTATGGAGTCCTGATAGAAGCAATTAAGCCGAAACATGGCCTATGTCGAGTCCTGTTGAATTTGATAGTCTGAGAATTAAACTTCTTCTATTTTAATAAAAGACACTTATTCACCTGATCTCCTAAACTGGGCAGGTGGCACCTAGGCACTTTCCTTTCATGCTACACCATATACGTCATATATCGACACTGGACAAGTTATCTGAGAAAAGAGTGGAATTTATTATGGCCGCAGCATTCTACAAGTTAATAAATGTAAACATATTCACAGTAGCAATCAATTTTATTAATGTATAAATTCTTACAGTAATATAAGTAATCACATAATATGACACCAATTTCTGCCTAGAGCATTTAGGGCAATTGGCCTAGCCTTTTTGATTCAGACAGCTCCCTCTACTTCTGCCTTAGTCACAATGTATATTTTCTTCTCAGGTGCTAACATCACAGCTTTGATTAGGGGATTGCCGTAAAAGCATCTTCCCCTTCATAACCATTGACTCGCTTTCTTGAAGCCTTCAGCCTCCCCATTCTGTCCAAGTCTGAGGTAGGACCCGCTGATTAGTTGTTACTCTGACACTGGCCCCCCTCTGTACAAGAGGGGAACTGCCCCCTAACCTTAGCCATCATCCACGCCACTGCTAGCATGGGCCAACAACTACTTGACCTTTGACCTTGATTTGGTCTGCGACAGACTGCTGTGTACTTTATCAGGACCTACCAACTGTTGAATGCTGCAATGAAACCCTATGGCCTAGAAATGGGGCGGGTGGGGGTAGGTGAGCCATTGGAGCGGCTGGCAAAAATGGTGTTTGCACCTTTGCAATCACTGCCCTTATTGGTTTCAATGGCCACCTCCTTTCTCTGCATCCTGGCCTTCCTCTCCGGCTGTCTCCCCCTACCCTATCTACCCTTACTACCTCCCTTTTTCTATACATACTCTTACTTGCTTAAGCCCACGTTCTCTTCCTTAAACTCCCCTCCCTCCAGCTGTGCTGGGCCGCCACCCGTTTGTGCTTGTGACCACCTAAACGTCTGGGTCACTGGCCTTTCCCACTGTTTTTTGGTCATCCCTGCTCAACATGTTAGCTGCAACCATATTTCTCAGAATATGCAAGACTATCAGAATGCATTCAATTATCAATACTGCACGCTATATGAGGTAAAACAGCATGCATTCACCTAACTGGAGCAGGCATGCAGTATAGATGAATCCGTTAATTTACATATCTTGAAAAACCATCCCAATAGCCCCCTTCGCAGTGTTAGCCATCCTACAGTTAAATATTGATAGGAAAATCATTTTCCAAAATGTAGTTTTAAAAGGACAGAAGGGTCCATTTACAAAGCCATGGTAAGAAGTGGCCTGCAGTAGTGTGAGTGCGTCTTTTTGGTGCACGCCGGGCCACTTTTTGCCGTGGATGGGAAAAAGGCGATTTGGGCCGGGAAATGGGCGTGCACAAAAATTAAAACTAGAGCGCGCCTATTTACGGCCTTAGCTCTTACCACCAGCCATTGACCTAGCAGTAAAGGCTCATGCGCTACTAGTGCTGTAACCAATCAGCACACGCCAACATGTGCGCACTGCTGATTACTGCCGGGAACGCCCCCATGGCGGAAAATAGAAAAATATTTTCTACAGCGGGATTCAGCGCACGTCAAGCCTGGACTTACTGCTGGACACATGCGTTACCCTGGCGGTAGTGCCGATTTGGCATGCGCTACCCGCACATTAGCTCTCCCGCAGCTTTGTAAAAGAGCCCCCCTCCCCAATGATTTGTAATTCTTCTATTCTTTCAGTTGCAATTCTGAAGGCACTACTAAATGCTCCCTCACATTCATTAAGACAGATGATGAAGTTTCAGATAACACATCATTATTCAAACAAAGTGAACATCAAAGGGAAAAAAAATCTCATTATTGGCAAGAAAAAGGTTAACAAGCTAGCAATTAATGTCTGTTCTTGAAAAAGATTGTGGTTCCTGTAAAAGAAAAATTAGTTTTCTGTTCAGAAATGTTTTCTAGCATAGCAGAAATGCATTATCAGACCAACAGGCTATCTGATTAAGTATTCATAACAATCAACTGATCAATTAAACAGTGCCACTGAATGGAAATCCAGTCAAGAGCTGGGATAGCTGAAGTTGGTCAGGATGAAGTGACCTGATGAGGTTATTCTGATAAGGCCAGGCTACATTGAGATGACTTAGGTGATTCAAAGGCAGACTCTTTTATACATGTCAGATTGTTTTAATGTTTTTTTATTGTATACCACTTTGGGCAGGTCCTATTACAGAGGTGGTTGTTAAATCAATAATTGAATGGAAATTTTATTTTTTTATTTTTGGCACTTGATATACTGCAAGTGATCCCTGAGGCAACTATGTGGTTTACAATTTCTATTACAGGTACTTTGAACTGTCTCTAATGGGTTCACAATCTGTTATATATATTGTGAAATGAAACATGTACAGCCTACAGTCGCATAGAGTGTTGTCGGGGGTAGGCCGGCTGGGTTCCTGATCTTCACTTGGCCCCCAACACAAGTTCACAGAAACAGCTCTTTCAAAAGCAAACAACCACAGTTTTATTATTCTTTCTCCAAAATAGAACACAATCTTAGCACAAGCAGTAGAGTTAGCCCTGCAGTATCCTAGGCTGTACTTTCATTACTTAGTCCATTTAGGCTCGTTCCTGGCACCCTTCTGCTCCCTAGGCTGTTATAACTTTCCCCCAAACAAAAGGCAGTCCCCTTCTCTTTTTGGACCAGCATTCACCAGCGTGTGGAACAACTTTTCCTGGCCAGGTTTCCCTTCTCTCAATGATTGCCATGCCCCTTGCAGGGCCTTTACAGGAGCAGAGAGGAAGGCTCCACCCTAATTCCCTTTACTTTCCGGGAGCTCTTCCACCTTCCTTAAGCAGCAAACAAACAAAGAATTCCACTTTCCCCTTGTCCTTTAAACACACAGTCCAAATTAACCTTGAGCAAAGCTCCCCACTCTCAGGTCATTGTTTCCAATAATCAAATGTCCAAAATCTTTAGGGAAACCCTACTTAGACAATACCTTCATGTGGTCATAGAATGGCCACTCCGTTCCAGGCTAGGACTCTCTCCCCGTTTTGCAGTCAGGCTAAGCATAGCCACATGCCTGGCTTCTCTGCACCGCTTTTAGGGACCTCTGTGCCCTTAGAATAGATAACCCACATCTTGGTCATGGCTCAGCATATACTTTGGGATCCTCACTGCCCTGGGTTAAGTACTCCACTTACTTTCTCGCTGGCCAGCTCTGAGGGAATTCCCTCCTCCCCTCTTTCTTCTCTCCTGTCTAGGAACCTTTTTCTAGGACTGAGCACAGTCAGGTGCCTCTTAAACTCTGCTCTTCTCCTGTCCCAGGGAGATGACATTATCAGCACTCTTACTTTTCAAGGGGCAAAGGGTTAGACTACAGTTCCCAGAAGACCTAGCCTTCAGGAAGCCTATTTGGGAAGCCTATTTGCCCCTCTCTCTTTCTCACAGACATACAGCTGTCTCCTATTAGGTGAGAATTCCCTTGCTGGTGTTCCAGGCAGGGATCCTTGTACTTAGGCTATGCCCAGGTTGACCCCACTCTCACTTCACCTCATGACCACTCTTGTGACCCCTTCACAGTGTGAAGGTTGGGATGTCCAAATGTGCAATGTATTTACAAAAGGCTCACTGGACACAGACAGGCCAATATTCAAAGTGATTTAAGAGGATAGGAGACATTTTACAGAGGTGCTGCAAGAGGCAGGGGCGAGGGGGCTGCGCTCCTATGCCTAATGACCACCATGGATGTAGGTAAGCCCAGGGGCTTACCTTCATGGTTGGGGGGTGGGAGGGGTCTTAATTCAGGCTTGGGGAAGAGAAGGAGGGAAAGAGGGGACATTGGCACCGGGGGGGGGGGGGGGGGTGGGGGGGGGGGGTGGTAGACGGCTTGATGGCTTTTTTTTTTTTAAGAAAAGTTACATAGCCCTGGCCCAATATTCAACCAGGGTTTCATCATCTTATGTGGCCCAGGGTGAATATCAGCCAGGCCCACATAACCTCCAGCAGCCTGCCCATCCCAGATTATCTCCCAATATTCAGTGTCCTTCACCTACATTCCTGCCAGTGGTGGTGCTGCCTTCAAATCTTTCTCATGAATATTCATTCTGGATATCCTGAAAACCTAACTGGCTGGGGTGCCTCCAGGACCAGGTTTGGGAACCACCTCCTTATGTGGATAGTGCCAGGTTAGAGAATGGGTAAAGCCAGGGCTGTCTCAGATCTGGATAGAGGCAATATTCACTTTGCTATCCAGATAACTCATCTACATTACTTAGGGTAGAGGAAAGCTGCCATAAGTTAGCCAGATAATTTATCCAGTGAACTGAAGTTTGCCTCTATCCAAATAATTTCCAGCACGGATCGCTTTATTCAGATATTTGGCAATTGAATATTGACCCATCTATATTTAGAGCAGACTTTAGAAAGGATGTATAAGTGGGGCTTCACATGTCTAGGTCAGGATATTTTAAGTTCTGCTAGAATCTTGGAACAGGATCTGCCGATGTAGAAGCTGTTCTAAAATGCAAGGGGGAAATAAACATTTATACAATGGCTATATGCGGCAGAAACATCCATTTTAGAAAAATGAACATCTAAAATATTAGATTTAAATTTATTATTATTTATAATCCACTCTTATCCAGGGTAGAGAACAGTAAAACGTACATAAAATACACAGATATACCTAGGGCTAAACAGAAACATGAACATCCCTGTGACAGCACATTAATGTTTATATCATGAAATGGCAACAGAAAAGGTTATGCTCTTCTGTGTTTTGCTTGCTTAACAGAAAAGGTCATGTCAGCCATTTTAGAAACATACTGGCTGATATTCAGCCCATGGCACCGTTTTTGTAAACATAGACTGCCGTGGGCAGAATTAGTCTCAGATATTCAATGCTGGGCCATGTCCAGGCACCAGGAGCAGTGGCGTACCAAGGGGGGGGGGGCGGTCCGCCCCGGGTGCACACCGCTGTGGGGGTGCCGCGGCGCGCGCCTGTCAGCTGAGTTCGCTGAGTTCGCTATCTTCGCTGCAGCTCCCTCTGCCCTGGAACAGGTTACTTCCTGTTCCGGCCGGGGCAGAGGGAGCTGCAGCGAAGTTAGCGAACTCAGCGAACTCAACTGACAGGCGCGCACTGCGGCACCCCCCCCCAGCGGCATGCACCCGGGGGGGTGTCATTTCACCGGAGGGGGGCCGCACTGCACCCAGGGGGGGGGGCGCATCGGCGATCCACCCCGGGTGTCATGCCGGCTGGGATCGCCACTGACCAGGAGTAAATATCTGGGGCTAATTCATATTGAGCTGGCTGCCAAAACTTATGCAGATCCTGACTGATATTGAGCTAGGGTCCACATAAGACAGATATATGGGCCTCTGCTGAATATTGGATGGGACCCACATAATGGGAGAGGTGCCTCAGCCCCTCCAAATCCCCCCTCTAGGGGAGAGGAAGGGATGGTAGATGGCATGGATGGGCACACTAACTGGCCTCCACACCAGTCCCAATCCCCCTCCCTACCCCCAAAGCAAAGGTAGTCCCAGCCCGAGCCCCCCTCCCTATTCCTCCAAAGAAAAAGGTAGTCATGGTCTGAGCCTACCTTGAAGCTCTCCCTGTTGGTCTAAGGGGATATGTGTAGGAACAATGCTCACTTGCTCCTGCCTGTTATGAGTTCAACCTCAAAATGGCCACTGTGACATCTAGAGTCTGCCTTGTGTTCTGGTCTGTCAGCAGATAAATCTGGTAGGTAAGGCCCTCTGTCTCCTGCTGTTGTTGCACCAGTTCCCATTCTGTGGCTATCTGTTTAAGTTTCTTATCAATCTCCTTGGTCAGCAAACTTTCTCTATTCTCAAAATAGTCATCCAGAGGTTGGCTTTTTCCAACTTACTGGGTTGACCAAGCTGGTCTTGAATCTCTACCAGCTGACCTTGAAGTGCTTTCTTTACTTCTTGTAGTGTCTAAAATTCTGATTGCCAAGCACCCCAATCCCAGGTCAAGATTTTGCTATGAAGGCTGCCTTCTTCTGGTGGCACAGAAAGTTCTGTTGCAGACACAACACCCTGGTCAGTTACTTTAACCTCCTGGCTTCCCTTCATCTTGCATACGTTTAGTAACGCTATAGAAATGCTAAGTAGTAGTAGTAGTAGTAGTAGTAGGTCTGGTCACTTAACTGGCTCCCTTTTCGAAACTGTTTTATTTTCATTTTCTGGAAATACAACCCTTGCAATTGGTTTGTGGCCTTCTTTTTGGCCCTGGTTTACTTTTCTTTAGTTGTGACTCTCTCTTGGGGGCCAGTATCCGGCTTTGTTTAGAAGACGCTGTTGTGGGGCAACCCAGGGACTCTGCCATTCCTGCTCTCCCATTTCCATCTTGGAATTTTGCTTCCTTTAAGGGTCCTTTTACAAAGGCGCGCTAAAAAATGGCCTGTGGTAATGTAGACGTGTGTTTTGGTCGCACGCAGAATCATTTTTCAGTGCACGTGTAAAAAAATGCATTTTAAAATTTTTGCCGAAAATGTACGTGCAACAAAATGAAAATTGCCACACGTCCATTTTGGGTCTGAGACCTTACCACCAGGCATTGACCTAGCAGTAAAGTCTCACACACAGTAACCAGGTGATAATGACCTACATGCATCAAATGCCACTTGGCACGCATTCGTTATGCACATCCAAAAATAAAAATTATTTTCCGGACGCGCGTATCAGACGCATGCCAAAAATGAAATTACTGCAAGAGCCACTTAGTAGCTCCATTTTGGCCCATGTTAGGCACACGTAGATGCTTTCGCGGCTTAATAAAAGGGCCCCTTAGTGTTCTGTGTGCACAGTAACTGGCATCCTACCAGTGTATGCAGGAGCACTGGCTTTAACAGCTACTCCACTCCAGAGTTTCCAACTGCTCCAGTTGCAGCTTAAAATGCAGCTCCTCATATATCTACCCAACAGCTTGGAGTTTATTTCCTCTGGCCTGCTATATATAATTTATTAGATTTGATATACCACTTAAATTGCAGTGCAAAAGAAAGTGGTTTGTAATATAAATACTCACAGAATCAATATAGAATATAAAGGAACTCTATTAATAAATAAGAAAGAGACACCTAATCTCACAAGAAACATCCACAAAATATTTCAGCTTTCCCATGCTCTAATCTATAGTCATTCTGCTCCCAACTCCCATGGGTCACTCAAACAGAAATTATGGGCAATTGAAAAACTGCTTGGAAAAATATGATTTAAGTAAAGAACAAAAAGTGCTATAAAACTTTTCAAGTCCGATATAATGCCCAAAAGCTGGCCTTTAATAAGGTAAGCAATGGTTCCAGCTCCAATCACTACTCTGGATCAATAGGAGCAGTTTCTATATGGCTGTTACAATTCCACAATGGGCACCCCTGCTCAGAATCTGCTTTTCACATATCTCTTTGCACTTGTGTTCTCCTCTGGGTTTGTAGCTTATACTGATACTAAGGCACACAGTCTGACAGGTTCCACTGGCCACTCCAGGCCAGAATTTCTCAGC
Source organism: Microcaecilia unicolor (assembly GCF_901765095.1). Taxonomy (NCBI): domain Eukaryota; kingdom Metazoa; phylum Chordata; class Amphibia; order Gymnophiona; family Siphonopidae; genus Microcaecilia; species Microcaecilia unicolor. The sequence goes on from NC_044033.1 coordinate 116,527,056, forward strand.
AGCACTACCACTACATAACAGGAAAAAAAAAACTCTTGTCTGTTTGGCTCTGACCCTCCCTAAGGCAGGGCTATTCTATTTGGCACACAAAAAAGTGCCTACACTGTAGTGAAGTACCGGAGCCCTGGAGGTTAGTAGATTTTACCTTCTTTACACTAAGAAGTGCAGCTCTCACTGCCGGAACCATACATGGTAGCGTGGTTGGCAGCCAGGCTCGGAGCCTTCACAGATACTCAGAGAGTTGCAGGTAAAACAAAGCACTTTGGCGTCAACATTCAGTCAGTGATGATCAGTGTTTTGCAGTGGTGTTCCTACGTTGTGTGCCACGCAGGGCAGATCGCCGCTGTCCCCCCCCACCCCCACAAATCACAACATCCCCTCCACCGCATCACCCCCCAAGCACTTTGCTCTTACCTCCTGGGGGTGCAGGGAGCAGTCACGTGACTGTCAGCTCTGCCAGTTCCCTGCCCCAGAACAGGAAGTACCATCAGAGGGAGCAGGGAACCAGCGGAGCTGACAGCCACACGGCTGCTCCCTGCACCCCCTTGAAGCATGCACCCAGGGTAGACCACCCCCACTGCCCCACCCTTTGTACTGCCACTGGTGTTTTGATGACTGCCACTGGCTTTATTCCCAGGCCATGTCCAGGCTCAAGCATTGAATATCTGGGCATATGCAGCTGGCTAATCATAACAGGTTAAGTGCGATATTCAGCACTTAACTGGCTACGAAGAACCACATGAAGATAGGACTGTGTTTTCTGCGGTCCTGTTATGTGATTGTCCTAGCTAAGTATTGGTACTTAACTGGCTGACTGTGCCCCTGGAACACCCACAAAGTAGCTGGTTTCAATTTAGGTGCTAACAGGCACTTTCAGCAGCACTATCCAGTTACGTGCCACGGGATATTCTTGGTTAGACCCAGACAAGCAATTTAAATAGCCAGGTGCCATTTTTGTATATTTAAATTACTTTGAATATTGACCCCTTTATTTATATTCAACAAGAAAAGCAAAGCTTGCTCCCTTCACAGGTATAATGAATTAAAAAGCCAAGTCTCTATAAGTTCATGTAGACTTCCTGCAGCCTCTGTCCCTGACAGGGCCCCACAGTCACAGTATACACTAGTTTTGTCTTCACAATTAACCAAACTAGTCTTTGTCTTCACAGCAGGGGCGTATCTGGGATTCGGCGGTAGGGGGGACCAGAGCCAGGGTGGGGGGGCACATTATAGCCCCCCCCCCCGCTGCCATTGCCACCCCCCTGCCGCCGCCACCATTGCCACCCCCCTGCCGCCGTCACCACCACCCCCCTACCACTGCCAACACCTACCTTTGCTGGTGGGGGATCCCAACCCCCTCCAGCCGAGGTCCGCTTCCTCCAAAAATATTCGTTGAGCTGAGGTCTTTTAAGTTGTTCGTCCTCACTCCCACTCCTCCGTGCTGCTGTTGAAACTCTCCGGAATCCAGTTTCGGAGTCTGTCTGACGTCGCTGCACGTTGTACGTTGTCCTGCACGTTGGCAGTGGTAGGGGGGTCCAGGGCGAAATCTGTGGGGGCCTCAGTCCTGGTTTTGGCTGAGTCTGATTAGAATTTCCCCAGTTAAAAGGAAAAATTCCCTACCTTGGCAATCTTCTGTTACCTTGTACAAAGACTGTGGAGGCAGAGGTGGAAGGTGGCTTCTGCCTTCCCTGGGGCCCATCTTTGAACACTGTGGTCCCAGCTTGGAACACCCTTGGACAATCCCTTACTCATTACTCAGGGCCTTCCTGTTCCATTTCCACTCTATGATTCTAACTTCCTCTCTGTCTGAGCTCCACGCTCCTGACTAGGCAAGCAAGCTTGGTTTCCTTGAATATGTCACAGGAAGAGAGTGCAGGTAAGGAAACCTGGGCTTAATCCAAGCACATTAACCATATGAAGAACCTTGCAAATCCACAAATTATATTTACATTGTGGGGAAAAGGAATTCAGAAAACGCCCGGTGCAATACCTGCCATTTCAAATTATGGCTTCCTTAAATACTCCTGGGCGGCAAGTCAATCATCGGTCCTAAAAAAATCTCAAAAAATATTTTATTTTTATTCATATACTGTCTCTTTCTAATAATTTCAGTATATAATCTTCTCATATGTTTCACATTTTTTTTCTGAATTTAACATATTTTCCTTAAAAACTGAGGATGAATATAACTTGTTCACTTATCTGTAGCGGGAGATCCTAACAGGTGCCTGTTTCACTAACAGCCTTATTTTCAAAAGTGATGGGCGCCCAGATTTCGACCCAAATTGGGAGATAGGCGCCCATCTCACAAAGGCGCCCAAATTGGTATAATCAAAGCCGATTTTGGGTGTCTTCAACTGCAATCTGTCGCGGAAATTGGCAAAGTTGACGGGGGCGTGTCGGAGGCATGGTGAACGCGGGACTGGAGCATGTTTATCGGCCGAGGAGAGATCAGCGTCTTCGGCCAATAATCGAAAAAAGAAAGGTATTTTTAGCGTGAATTTGGGTCATTTTTATTGGACCCTTTTTTTTCACGAAGTCCCAAAAAGTGCCCTAAATGACCACATGACCACCGAAGGGAATCGGGGGATGATCACCCCTGACTCCCCCAGTGGTCACTAACCCCCTCCCAGCATAAAAAAACAACTTTAACAACTTTTTTTTCCAGCCTGTATGCCAGCCTCAAATGCCATACCCAGCTCCATCACAGCAGTATGCAGGTCCCTGGAACAGTTGTTAGTGGGTGCAGTGGACTTCACCCAGGTGGACCCAGGCCCATCCCCCCCCCCCCACCTCTTACACTTGTGGTGGTAAATGGGAGCCCTCCAAACCACCCCCAAAACCCACTGTACCCACATGTAGGTGCCCCCCTTCAGCCATAAGTGCTATGGTAATGGTGTAGAGTTGTGGGCAGTGGGTTTTGGGGGGGATTTGAGGGGCTCAGCACCCAAGGAATGGGAGCTATGGACTTGGGAGGTATTTACATTTTTTTTTCTAATTGTTACAGGTGCCCCCTAGGGTGCCCGGTTGGTGTCCTGGCATGTGAGGGGGACCAGTGCACTACGAATCCTGGACCCTCCCACAACCCAGTGCCTTGGATTTGTTCATTTTTGAGCTGGGAGCCTTCGGTTTCCATTATCGCTGAAAAACGAAACCGCCCAGCTCAAATCCGCACAAATCTGATGCATTTGCCGGGCACAAACCGTATTATCGAAAAAAAAGATGGGCGCCCATTTTTTTAAAAATACAGTCTGTCCCGCCCCTTCACGTACCCGTTCGCGGACATAGACGCCCATGGAGATGGGCGTTTGCGTTCGATTATGCCCCTCTAAGCCTGCTTCTTCAGAGGATCTTCACTCAGTCTGGAACAAAGAAATGCTCGTCAGCCTTTCACAATGATAGTGGAATTGCATACATTAAAAACTCTGCGTCTCGCTTACCTTGGAGCTATCGTTAGAAACACTGTCTCACTAGTGCTTACAAAATCAAAATGGCGTTTTCTTTGAAAAGGACGCTTTTTAAGGAAAATGTGTTAAATACAGAAAAAGAATGCAAAACAAATGAGGAGATATATTGAAATTATTAGAAAGAGACAGTGGATGAATAAAAATAAAATATTGGGGGGGGGGGGGGGGGGTTTAAGACTGATGATTGAGTTGCTGCCCATGAGTGTTTCATGAAGCTATAATTTGGAATGGCAAAAATTGCGTTTTCTGAGGTCCTTTTTCCCACAATTTAAATACAATTTGTGGATTTTTAAAGTTCTTCATATGGTTAATGTGGACATTGTTACAAGTTTAAGAACTTGTCAATTTGCCAGAAACGGATGTATTAAGTATCTTTACTCCATCATTGATCATAAAGACCATGCTTAGCACTGTTTAGTAAAAATAGTCCCTTTGTTTTTCTTTTTACTGTTTCTTGTGACCAAAAGATTCATTAGGTACAGACATGCAAAAAGTCAAAGTGTCAATGTCTCTTCATGATGCTTGCCCTAATCCATCAAAATCTGTACAAACGGCAAATGGGTTTATTAGGGGAAGCAAGAAGCAAATATTACTTTGAAATGAGGAATTTATATTGCTCATACTCTAGCCAATAAAACTCATTGACCTAAAAACCTCTGTGATGGAACAGGATATTGATGTGGTTGCAGTAATTGATTCATGCTTCCACACACACAATGTGGACTAGGAGATAAATATATCAGGACGTACTGTTTTCAAAAAGACAATGATAGCAACAACAAAAGAGGGGAGGAATAACTTTATGTATTAAGGACTAAATATAATGAATTGGGATAACACATGATCAAGAAAATGGTTGAGTTGCTGGGGTTCTAATATCTATGTTAGAGGTAGGCTACCATCACAAAGGAAAAAGGAATACAACAGAAGTCACCCAGTAGTCCTTTAACCGAGCTGTGGTAAAAAAGGCCTTGTAGCAGCGGGGTCCTTTTTTGCCGAATGCTAGGACCCTTTTTACCGCAGCAGGTAAAAAGACATGGCCACATGGTAAGATTATTCTTACCATGTGGCCATGTGGGCGGGGAGGGGGACACTTACTGCCACTCATTGAGGTGGAAATAAGGGCTCCCGCGGTAACTGACCAGCACTGCCTGATTATCACCGGGTTAGTGTTGTGCTAGAAATTATAGAATAATTTTCCATACACCGGAAATGGTGTACGCTGGAGGCAAAATTACCACCGGTGGCCACGTTGGGCTGGCAGTAGTTCCGGGTTGCCACGCGGCAACCCTTTAGTAAAAGGGCCCCCCTAAAGAATAACATCAAAAAACAAGGTGCTGTTAATGGGGAACCTAAATCTACCTCATGCAGATTGGAAATTGCCAGCAGCTGAATTGACTAGAAACAGGGATCAATAGTAGATGCCATGGATGGGCAGACTGGATAGGCTATATGGTCTTTATCTGCCTTCATTTTTCTATGTTTCTGTTGCATATATGCCAGTGTACAGACTATGGGGGAAGTGCAAGAGCTAGGTTCTAGTTTACCCCTTCTCAGGCTTTCATGGACACTTTTGTGGTTCATGCCACTGGTGATCTATTGGTAATTCTTGGCTCTGTTCCAGGTAGTAGTTTCAGAGCGCCCCTCTCCTCTGGCAGGAAGTTATATCATCAATTGAGCTCTGACAGATGACTAATTCTATCCCTTCCCAGACAGACCAGCATGCCATGGGAGATGCCCAATATGAACATAGATGTTGTTGCTGCAGATGAACTGTATTCTGAGAGCTCCAAGGGTAGAAGAACAAATATAGCAGAGAACTGAGGTATCTGCTACCGCAGCAATCAGGCCTTAAACTAGGCCTCTACTTTAGTAAGAGTAGGTCCATAGAGTAGGGGACTTTGTGGGAGGAAGATTTATTGATTGTTGGAGTGGCTAGGGGTGACAGGATTCAACTAAAAGGCTGGGCAGAAGACTGTTTTTTTTTGTTTAGAAAAACTTGTAACTCTAGTGGGAGATTTGGGGACCTAGGAAGGTTGGTATGAGTCTAACTCTCCATCTTGCCTGTTTCAAATGGAATTTCATCTATACAACTTGCCATAGTAATGATGTATTTAGAGGAAAAGCTACTCGCATATTTGAGTGTCTGTTGAATAATTTTCAATAGACACTCATTACAAATGTCAAAAGTTCTTGAAGTGGAAAGTCATGCCTTGTATTGATCAAGAATTAGGTTTTAAAGTATCGATCCAGACACAGCACTGATTACTGTAAATTTAGGGAGTCTTTTACTAAGGTACACTAACGTTGTTAGCAAATGCTAATATTTAGGGTGTGCTAAACTTTAGAGTGACCTAAGTATTAGTGTCCACTAAAGATGCTAGTGCACCTTAATAAAAGAGTCCCTTAGAATTATATGCCGAGTATTGATCCAGTAGTAAATACGAGGAGGGAAAAATTGGTTGTTCAAAAAATGTGTATTCTCAAGCATCCTTGGTCTAAGCAGTAAAATTCAGCTGAGGTAGCCACTATCTTGTGCTGAATATTACCTCTTAGCCAATTTTGGGCAATTTAATCAGTCAGGAGCCATTTTTGTTTAATGTAATATCTTTGTTCTTTTCTTTGGCTTTTTACAAGAATAGGGGCTAAATATACCACATAAAACGCTAGTGAAAATCATGCGTAGTCTGTATTGGTCACATGAGCTACATAGTGTAAAAAGTCAAAGCCTTGTGTATTGTTTTCATATGGTATAACATAGGCAGCCATAACCTATCCCATCAGTCACTCCCTTTCTTTAGCCTAAACTTCTCCCTCCAACTTGTTTGCCAGTGCACAAATATTAAAGTCTCTGGGCAAAGGTGACTAAAGTAGCAGATCCAAAATGTTGAGGATAGCCAGTTTTTCCAAGTCAGGTTCATAAGCAGTCTGCAAAAGTTACATGTTTGAATTTCTGTAACTTTTTATTTTTTCACATAAAAGGATGAGGTTTGAACTGCTGTATTGCAAATTGTTTGAGCTAATGGAATTCATTGAAACCTCGTTTTTTGTTTCTGGAGACTTTAGTTGCCTTTTCGCGGAGATGGTCACAAATGAACCACACAAGTATTACAATAAACAGTATAATGAAAAAAATAATAAGGCAGCTGCTTTAATTATAACATTTAACAACCTGTTCTGGATGAATACCTCTTTCTTTTCCCAAGTCTCTTCTGCTGACTGCTCAGTCACTGTGAAGCCAGCTGGGTAACCTCATTGGCCTTATCCATCATAGTACCAATGAAGTTTTGCCTCTTCTTTGTCATGCATACTTCCCCCATATTTTCAGAGACTGCTTTCAGCAGGCAAAACTGTACCCTGCAGGGAACAATAGGGGTGAGGCTGGTGTAGACATGAGTTTAATTTTATCCACATATGTCTACTGATACTTTGTGGTCATTTTTTTCCTGTTTTGGTGTGCGTAATCAACATGAGGTATTGTGCTAGTGTCTAGTTTCATTGTAGTCTTGAAATGTTAACCTCAGTACCTCTCCACTCTTATCTCTTCCTACACTCCTCCCCAGGAACTTCGTTCATTGGGTAAATCTCTCTTATCTGTACCCTTCTCCTCCTCTGTCAACTTCAGACTCCATTTCTTTTATCTTGCTGCACCATATGCCTGGAATAGACTTCCTGAGCCAGTACGTCAAGCTCCATTTCTGGCCATCTTCAATCTAGGCTAAAAACCCACCTTTTTGAAACTGCTTTTAACTTCTAACCCTTATTCATTTGTACTACTACTACTATTTAACATTTCTAAAGCGCTACCAGGGTTGCGCAGCGCTGTACAATTAACAAAGAAGGACAGTCCCTGCTCAAAGGAGCTTACTTGTACAGTACACATGTCTGTTTTATCATTCCCACCTTAAGTAATTCCCTAATCCCTTATTTGTCCTGATTAGATTGTATGCTCTGTCAAGCAGGGACTGTCTCTTTATGTTCAAGTGTATGGCGCTGCATACATCTAGTAGCACTATTGAAATGATTAGTAGTTAACCTGCCTTTCTAAATGATGCTGAAAGTAATGTACAGCATTTTCAGAATTCAGGCTGCAAGGAGCCCAATGTCACAAGGAGCATAACCTATCCTGTCATTCATTCCCTGGTTTCTCAGGTTCTCAGGCTATTCCTCTAACTGTTAGATCACTCGTTTCCCTTGGAGGGAAGAATAGTGTCAGAGTGTATGGAGGAATTAGGTTTAGACAGAGAACATTAGTGTGGAACAGGACTAAGTTTAATAGGTTTTGGAGACATTGATTATGGGGGGGGGGGATTCAGTTCAAGATCGAGGTTGGGAATATAGTTATGCAGCGAGCTGCTTGGTTAAAAGTTTTGGGGGTGATGTTGGAGGGTGAGGGGACTGACCAGTGTCATGCTTCTTGTGTGGTACAGAACATTTATTTTAAATTACTTTTGCATAGGAAACTGAAGCCATACTTGAAGGAGGATTTGCTCAGGATGGTGGTACAGGCATTAGTACTTTCTTCCTTGGATTATTGTAATACTATATATATTATTATTATTATTATTATTTATTGCATTTGTACCCCACATTATCCCACCTTTTTGCAGGCTCAATGTGGCTTACAGAGTGTTGTTATGATGCAGTCATTACATGATCTTAAATACATAAGCTGAAAGTAGATGAGGTAGATGCAAGGTGCTAGAAAGGTGTTGTGAGAGGCGTTTTTGATGCACCTGAGTGATTTGAAGAATGATTTATTAAGAATACCTTTCGTAGACTTTGTTGAAGAGGTGTGTCTTCAAAGATTTGTGAAAGCTGGTTAGGTTGTCCATGTTTTTCAGGGCCATGGGTAGTGAGGTGTCTAAGAAATCTCACCACAGAACACTGGGGGGAGATTTAAACAAGTGACACCTGTTTTATCTCAATTGCATTGGTTGCCTATATGAGAAAGAGGTGTTTATGGTTTTAACTTTTAAGATCCTTTACTTTGCAACTTCAAGTCTATACTCCTACACTCTCACTATGCTCTGCACAAAAGAGTTTACGTGCTTAATTCTGATAAAGAATTCTTGGAACGCAAATGTGGAGAATAAACAAATTATTTAGGCAGCTGAGAGATGGAATAAGCTACCAGAAGAATTGAAACAGGGGATTCCACTTATGGGCTTTCGGAGGGCATTGAAAACATATATTTTGTTTTTTACTTGTCGAGAAAAAGTGTTATGATTTTATTATTCTATATAATTGTTATTGTTTTTATGCTTTGAGATTGTAAAAAGCGAAAGGTTATATTAAAAATGTTATAAATAATATTTTAGGGTCTGCTGTAGTATTTGCTTTGCTATGTATCATAGGTAGGGGTTGTTGCTGTTTGACTTCCATGTGTGACTGCCAACATGTCCACATGTAGTTGATCCATTTTACAAACCTACATGTGCAAGTGCCACCAGTGAACTAGTGAAGCCACAATTTTATCTTGGGTCCATTTCAGAAGCGGACAAATCTACGTGGGATTAAAGTACATAAACTGCTTAATCCCTCATGTAAACCCTGGCTGAAACCAGCATTTTCTTAAAACCTATACATTCCATTGAGCAGGTGTAAAAGCAGATGCGGGATGTTTTCCCCATGTACTTGTATTGCCTTTGTGAAATGCGGAATACATAAAGTAGATTTTAGACTTACCCAAATCCTCTGTAAACCATGCCCTTTCGAAATGTCTATGTATTGTGAATTTCTGCATGTAAATAGTAGCTTTCTGAAATTAGCATTTGTACATTATGAAATGATATTTTCATGTGGAAATTGTAAATAATACTTCTAAAACACCTCCCCTCCCCCCTCCATATATATACAGCAGCAGAACAAGAAGAAATATGTGCACATTTATTAAATACAAGAAACCCATACTGTATTGCCTGGCTTCCTGTACTAGGATGTTTCCCTTCTACTTGAAATAAATAAACAAATAAAATATAAGGTAGATATATGTATTGAAAGAGAGACTTACCCCTTACTTATTCCCTCTACTATCCTGTGACACACTAGAGGATCACTTTGTCTCTGAGCACTAACCCCTGGTTTCAAAAATCGCCGAAAGTCAGAAACATCCATGTCTAGGGACAACCAAATCTAGGGACGTCCAGATTTAAGGATTTGGATGTCCCTGACGGTGTTTTCGAAATGAAAGATGGACATCCATCTTGTTTCAAAAATACAGGTTTCCCTGCCCCTGGATTTCACTATTTTGCAAGGACGTCCAAATCGATCCCTTTCGAAAATGCCCCTCCACAGATCTTTCCTCCAGGAACTTGTCTAAACCTTTTTTAAACCCAGATACGCTAACTGCTGTTACTACATCCTCCGGTAGCGAGTTCCAGAACTTAACTATTCTTTGAGTAAAAAAATATTTGCTTCTATTTGTTTTAAAAGTATTTCCATATAATGTCCCCTGGTTCTTGAACTTTTAGAAAAAGTGAAAAATCAATTCACTTTTACGTGTTCTACACCACTCAGGATTTTGTAGACCTCAATCATAACCCCCCTCAGCCATCTCTTTCCAAGCTGAAGAGCCCTAACCTCTTTAACCTTTCCTCGCATGAGAGGAGTTCCATTCCCTTTATCATTTTGGTTGTTCTTCAGTGAGTTGTCACCTGATATATTAATTGAACAGCTTTGTCTGATTAACTTTAGCTGCATATTCAGTTCAAATATGTTCACGCTGTCTTTTCAATCTAAATTTAAACAGGCCAAAGTTGTTTGGTTCACATTTGGACAGCTGTTAGGCCAATCAGACTTATTCAGAAAACTACCAGAAATGAATCTCAGCACTGACCAGTTAAACTGGTAAGCAGGGGGATGGGGGAAGGAGGAGAAGGGATATTCAAAAACCATGACGGCAGTATTAGAATATTCAGCAAGATGGCCATTGCATACAGATATTCATATTATACTGATACGTAGATGTGTATTTGCAGCAAATTTGTCAGTGTAAGTTGAACTGCTGAGTATGCAGTCCTAAACTTATACTTTATCCATATAAAGTTAGGTCTGCTCTCCAGATAAATTTAGGTCCTTGTCTAAAAGTACCCTAGGCCCCTCCTCAAGTTAAACATGTACAGATATACATTTAGAAGTCAAGGAAATTTAAAGCGAGTCACTTATGTGCACAGTTTTTGAATATTGACTTATAAAGTTTTGTCTGTATAACTCCTAAAGTTTGACAGGCAAAACTTTTAAATACAGGCCCTCGTACAGTTACCACAAAGAACAATTCAAGCACTGTAGCAAGATTTTTAGCTAAGAATATGCGGTGAACCAGTGCCACCCAGCTTTTATCTCAAATGGCACTTAATCCTTAATAAATGATTTGCAGACTTGTGTTCCTGGTCTAAGTAAGGCAAGACAATATCAAACAATGAAAGATCAGATGGTCACCAAACAGGAAGCTTGACATAAATTAATGCACCAAAAAACTTAATAGAATTATTACATATAGATAAAAGGAGGAAAGGTCTCATAAATCACCCAGTCTGTTCTCCATTTTTTTAACTTAAGGAGCCATCTTTGAAGACTTTTGATGATAAATATAATCATTGACCAAATCATCGTAAATGGCACTTAACCAGCTAAATGACAATATTCAGCGGGAGATAGCCGACTATCATCCACTGAATAGTTCAGTTAGCAGTTGGGAGATAACTGGCTATCAGGCTTATTTTCGAAAGAGAAGGGCTCCCATCTTTCGACACAAATTGGAAGATGGGCATCCTTCTCACAGGGTCGCCCAAATCGGCATAATCGAAAACTGATTTTGGGCGTCCTCAACTGCTTTCCATTGCAGGGATGACCAAAGTTCACGGGGGCGTGTTGGAAGCATAGTGAAGGCGGGACTGGGGCGTGCTTAACACATGGGCGTCCTCGGCCGATAATGGAAAAAAGAAGGGCGTCCCTGACGAGCACTTGGATGATTTTACCTGGTCCATTTTTTCTTACGACCAAGCCACGAACAATGTGCCCTAAATGACCAGATGACCACCGGAGGGAATCAGGGATGACCTCCCCTTACTCCCTCAGTTGTCACTAACCCCCTCCCACCCTAAAAAAAATTAAAAATATTTTTCCAGCCTCTATGCCAGCCTCAAATATCATACCCAGCTCCATTACAACAGTATGCAGGTCCCTGGAGCAGTTTTAGTGGGCACTGCAGTGCACTTCAGGCAGACGGACCCAGGCCCACCCCCCCCACCCCACGTTACACTTGTGGTGATAAATGTGAGCCCTTCAAAACCCACCATAAATCCACTGTGCCCACATGTAGGTGCCCCCCTTCATCCCTAAGGGCTATGGTAGTGGTGTACAGTTGTGGGGAGTGGATTTGGGGGGGGGGGTTGGGGGGCTCAGCACACAAGGAAAGGGAGCTATGTACCTGGAAGCATTTTCTGAAGTCCACTGTAGTGCCCCGTAGGGTGCCCGGTTGGTGTCCTGGCATGTCAGGGGAACCAGTGCACTACAAATGCTGGCTCCTCCCATGACCAAATGGCTTGGATTTGGTCATTTCTGAGATGGGCGTCCTTATTTTCCATTATCGCCAAATTCGGGGATGACCATCTCTAAGGACGACCATCTCTAAGGTCAACCTAAATGTTGAGATTTGGGCACCCCCGACCGTATTATCGAAATGAAAGATGGATGCCCATCTTGTTTCCATAATATGAGTTTCCCCGCCCCTTCGCGGGGACGTCCTGCGAGGACGTCCTCAGGAAAACTTGGGCGCCCCGTTCGATTATGCCCCTCCACATCACGCAATATAGCCGGCTATCCCCGGATATTCAATTCATATCCGACTATTGTAAGCGGCCACATCACTTAAATAGCTGGTTTATCTTTAGTTGGTTTAAAGTTAACCAGCTATTTTTGAATATCAACTTAGCCAGTTAACTTTAAAAACCGAATATTCAATGCCGGTCACCGGAAATGGCCCGGCATTGAATATCCAGGCTGACTTCCGACCGCTGCCCAGGCTCCTTCCCATGGTCTAAATATTGGCTCCATAGAATAGAAAAAAAGCCTTAATAAATCAGGCCTGATCATGTGCTTTGATGAGGGGTTTGTAGCACATTCCGATGTAGTTGACTCAGTTCTGGTGGTGTATAACATCAGGTAGCATCAAAAACTGAAGCATTTAAGTAAGCACCTTTGGAGAGGACCTGGTAATAGCTGTCATTATTCTAATAATGTGTACTGTGTACTCTTCCTGGTGATATCCTCCTGAAGCTAATGAGTGAGTCATAGGCCTCATCCATAATACAAGAGAGAGGCATAAAATGCTATTTTACTGTCCAGGACATAAAGCCAAACACAACACATGACCCGCCGCAGTTCTGAAAACAGCTTTTGCTATCATAATGGCATGTTAAATGACATTCTGCATAATAGTTAGGATTAAGGATGCTGATGCCTTACGCTGGGGTTAATGGCTGTTTATAGAAAGTCAACTGTTTGGGTGCCAATATGGCCAGAATTCAGGCTATCCCTACTGAATAAGTTTGAAGATTTGCAGACAGTAGAAGCGGTGTAAATCTATCTCATGCATATTCCTTATTATTTTTACTTGAGTAAAAACAATTTCAGCCTCGTTATAAATATTGATACTCTACCAAAGTAACTACTGTAATATTCCCTTCTTAATGTTTCTTAGAATACAAAATCATCCCATAAAATGTTTAATTAACCATTACCTAGAGAACGCCTCATCTTATTGTTTTTATACATTCACACTACCACCATTCAAACTCATACACATTCACATTAACATATTAATATTATGCATACACTTTAACAATATTAAAATGACTTCCCTCACTCTCTGACCTAAATGATGAAATAACAATACTTGAATTTTTCCACACATACGTTATTCCTACAATATTTACAGTTGTCAGCCATCAATCTGTAGCTTGTTCATGTGGAAAGTTCAGTCTCCATAACTGTCCCTATTCAGTGCAAAACCTTGTCAATTGAATATAACGCATTTGTTGGCATGCATGTTCCATAGGAATCCCCGTAATCAGCAAAACCTTCAGGCATCGAGCGTTACTCTGGGAGTTACAACTTGGAATCACAACTTGACATAAAACAACCATTATTTCTGTTCGGCTCCTGTTTTTTGGTCACAAGCAGTTAAAGTCTGGCGTCAAACCTAACACAGTCACTGTGTTTCACTGAAAGCGTCTTCAGGAGTTGAACTATCATGAACAAAACAACAAAAAGATTTTGAACTGAGTATGATCGGTTACAGAGAGTGAACTTTCCACATGAACAAGTTATAGATTGATGGATGAGAATTGTAAATATTGTAAAAATAACGCATGTGTGAAAAAATTGTTATTTCATCACTTAGGTCAGAGAGTGAAGGAAGTCATTTTAATATCGGTAAAGTGTATGTATAATATTAATATGCTAATATGAATGTATATGAGTTTGAATGGTGGTAGTGTAAGTGAATAAAAACAATAAGGGGAGGCATTTTCTAGGTAATGGTTAATTAAATGTTTTATGTAATAATTTTGTATTCTAATAAAGATTAATAAGGGAATATTACAGTAGTTACTTTAGTAAGGTATGCATGTTCCTTAGGGATAGCTTGCCAGGTGCCCTTGGCCTGGATTGGCCGCTGTCGTGGACAGGATGCTGGGCTCGATGGACCCTTGGTCTTTTCCCAGTATGGCATTACTTTTGTACTTATAGCCTAAATATCTGGAAGGTTTGTGGCCCTCGGGGATTGATCTAGGACAGGCTGCTCTAAGCAAACTGTTCAATTGATGAAAGATGAAAAAAGAATAACATCCTGTTTTTCAAATCACCTTTTCTTTTTTCATTTAAGTTGTGCTTAGGAATTTCTTTTCTATCAACTTTTTGCAATGACAAGCGGAGCAGCTTTATGGTTTTGGTTTCCTAAATACACTTTTTCTCTGGTAGAATTAAGTGCACATATGAATTCAATTCACCTTTCTTCCAGAGTCATCCTCAGCAGTCTCTCTTCTTCCTAGAACTGCTGGGTTTAATAATCCAAAATATTTAACATAACCAGGCTGTCTCCGCATTCTCTCAGCCTGTAACTGTTGCCACCCCTAGATTGTATCACCTGTATGGTATCCTTCACCCCTAGCTGTTAATGACAAAATCAATAACAAAACTTAAAAGTACCAGGAAACATCTTCCTGTCTTAGTCCTTATGGTTTTAGGTGCAGCCTTTGGCATTTCTTTATAATTCATGCCTGCCTGCCTTGACTGCCTTCCCTCTTCAGTCAATATATTCCAATTATACAAGTCTCTAGTACCCTGATGGCGAACCTATGACACGTGTGTCAGCACTGACACGCGTAGCCATTTTTGATGACACGCGGCGCCGCCGCAGTGTGGTCCGCCCTCCCTCCTCGCTCCCGGAAACTAACCTTAAAGCCTCTTTTCACATCGTAGCAAGCAGCAGCAGGGCACGCCACTCCTTCCTTCCGTGTCCCGCCCTCGCCTGACGTAACGTCCGCGAGGGCGGAGCACAGAAGGAAGGACGAGAGGTCTGCCCTGCTGCTGCTTGCTGCGACATGAAAGGAGGCTTTAAGGTTAGTTCTGGGCCCGGTAGTGGGTGGAGGGGGGGCCCAGCGACCTAGGGTGGGCAGCAATCTCGGATAGGGGGGGGCCCGGGGTCGTCCTAGTAGCAGTGATTTTTCTCGAAGTGACACACCACCCGAGTTATGTTCGGTTTTTTGGCGAATTTTGACACACCAAGCTCAAAAGGTTGCCCATCACTGCTCTAGTATATTCTCATAGGCTTCCATTGCTCATGTTCATGATTGTTGCAGTTGTCCGGGTTTTGCCATGTCTGAGTAAGTGGAACCAACATTAAAGCCATCATGCTGTGGCTTCATACCTTGAATAAAGCCACAGTATGATGGCTGAAATGTTGGTTCCACTTACTCAGATGTGGCAAAACCCAGACATCTGCAGCAATTTTATTTTTATTTATTTATTTATTGCATTTGTACCCCACATTATCCCACCTTTTTGCAGGCTCAGTGTGGCTTACAGAGTGTTGTTATGATGCAGTCATTACATGATCTTAGATACAGTCAATAATAAGCTAAGAAAGGTAATTTAGATGCAGGTGCTAGGTAAGTGTTGTGAGAGGTGTTTTAGATGCATCTGAGTAGTTTGGGGAATAGTTAGTGAGGATGTCCTTAGTAGGCTTTGTTGAAGAGATGTGTCTTCAAAGATTTGTGAAAGCTGGTTAGGTTGTCCATTTTTTTCAGGGCCATGGGTAGTGCGTTCCAGATCTGTGTGCTTTTGTACTCAAAAGTAGTAGCGTATGACTGTTTGTATTTAATTCCTTTGCAGCTGGGGAAGTTCATATTGAGGAATTTGCGGGCCGATCTTTTGGCGTTTCTAGGTGGTAGGTCCACTAGGTTTAACATATAAAGAGGGGCGTTTGCATGGATGATTTTGTGGACGGTTGTGCAGATCTTGAACTCAATTCGTTCCTTGAGTGGTAGCCAGTGTAGTTTCTCTCTTAGTGGTTTTGCTATTTCGAATTTAGTTTTGCCAAAGATGAGTCTGACTGCGGTGTTTTGGGCTGTTTGGAGTTTTTTTAATGGTCTGTTCTTTACAGCCTGCATACAAAGTGTTACAGTAGTCCAGATGACTTATTACTAATGATTGTACTAGGGTACGGAAGATGTTTCTTGGGAAAAAAGGTTTTATTCTCTTGAGTTTCCACTTCGAGTAGAACATTTTTTCATTGTATTCTTCGTGTGGGTATCGAGTGTGAGGTATCGATCAATGGTGACTCCAAGAATCAACTCTCTAGTACCTCTAGTACCTCTTTAGAGTTCCAGCTCTTCCTAGCTGTTAAGAAACAGGTCATGATACCTCTCAGGCTTTCTCTCTATCTTCTCACTTCAAGACTTTTCTCTCATGTCATCCTTCTTTCTGGTTCTGGGTTGGACTTCCTTACAGCCCTCCCCCTTATTCTTCTCTTGTCCTAACCCATGGGAGTTTATATGCCTCACAGGTAAATTAGCATCTCTCCTTCCCCCTTCTCTGGGACTGGACCATTGCCCTTCATTGTTCATGAAGCTAAGTAGTACCCTTAATCAAGCTCTGATAGCCCACCCCAAGAGCTCTTATCCCTTTCCCTTTCCCCATCCTCCTTCCTTCAAAGAGACATACACAAGGAAAGTAGAGATCTCTTCTCTTAGGTCCTAATGCTATTCCTTAGCCACGTTGGACCCTTCTGCATACACATAGACAGTAATCTGAATGTCATACCCACTTCTCCATCCTCTTGTTAACGCCTTCCAGCCCCATGACTTGGCTTCTGTGAGGGAGTCTACAAGACGCCGCCAATTCCCCTTGATAACACCGCCTAACAGTGTCAGAACCACCTTAAGACATACAGTCCCTCCCAAGGAGAAGTGACACGGGTGGGGCAGGGCTAGGACGGTGTGGCCCAGAAAGTATAAAACCTAAGTCCACAACTAGATTGAGGAGGCTCAGAAGGAAGCGTCAACGCATCATTGCTATGCTTCCACCACATATCTGTGAAAGGTAACTGATACAGTCAGTTAGGTCAAGTTCAACTTGGAACCTTGCAAATTTGGATTTTTGACTTGAGCAAACTGCTAGAGACTGCATTGGTAACTCTGGGGAACCATGCCAGAGGCAAGTAAAGTGTGCCATTGTGCTGAGAGACAGTAAAGTATGACAGGACCCTGCAAGAGCAGGCCACTGGAGAATGTTGCTAACATCTAAGGAACATTTTTGTGTTTATTTTCTCCCCCACCTGTGAACCGAACAGGATCTCTTACCTGACACTTAAGCCTTGCTGTTTGGCTCCATTTGATCCAGGTAGTGATAGGGAACTCTTTAAAGGCAATTATATAACTGCACATGCACAGAAAAGCAGCACTTCATTGTGTAAGTGCACTATGAGCTAGTGAGCCCAGCATCCTCTCGCTGACAGAAGCCTGTATGGGTCACAAGTGCCCATCTGATTTCAAAAAGTAGATCTATTTCTCATAGCTCATGTCCAGGGATGAACAATAGCTTTTGCAGGTCTATCTGGCTAATATTTGTGAACCTTTTCTCCAGATATTTGTCCAAACTCCTTTTGAGCCCTGCTCTGTTATTTCCCATAACCATATGCTCCAGAAACAGACTACGCAGCTTAATTGTCTGCTGCTTGAAGGGAAAAAACAAAAAAAAACTTTCAATGATTTATTTTCAGTCTGTTTGTTGTTAGTATCATGGAGCCTCCTTTGGTTTTTCTGTTTTTGCAAAGTTCAAAAACCTATTCCCTATTTAATTCTTCCCACCCCACTCATGATTTTACAGGTCACCTGGAAGTTTGTAAAATCATGAGTGGGGTGGGAAGAATTAAATAGGGAATAGTTGTTTTTTGAACACCTGCTGTACACCAACTTGGGTGAATCTTTTCATAAAGATGGGTAATAAAATAAATAAATAAATAAATAAATAAAAGAAACACCTTGGTTAGCTGTGGCGTTTAACGATTATCCAGATAGTCTGTGTCGCTGTCCGGACTGCAAGTGGTGCTGAATACCCATATAGAGGTGGAGTGCTGCTGCTATATGGATGGTGGTGATATTCAACTGCCATCCGGACAGCTATCCACACAGCAGTCTGAATATCACACATTCCAGATAAGATGCTGCCCCCCCTGCCCCACCCCACTCTGCTCCACCCATGCACTTTCCTGACTCTGTCTGGATAATGCCAAGGTGGTTTGTAAGGTTATTCAGGGACACTATCCATATAGGGCTGGCTTCAGTAAATGACATTCAAATTTGGCACTGAAAAAAGTAATGCTAATTGCAATTATATAAAGGGCATGCACCCTTTTACAGAATCATATAGTGCTGATTCTTGCACTCTAACTTTAGGTGCCAGATGTAAGCCTGCTGAAACCTGGTATGAATGCTGGTGTCCAAGTTAGGCACACTGAGGCCACATTCTATAATTCTTCATGCAACCTTTTGGAACACCCCTGATACACCCATGGCCACGGCCCCCTTTTGAGTTGCACACTAGTAGAGTTACACACCATGCATTATAGAATAGCAATCAGCCAGATGACAATTAACATCAATAACTGGCTATTAGCACCCACTTATTCATGTTAACTGGCCTGTTAATTTCTATGTGCATCTTGGGTGTGCACAGAAATTTGAGCATCCAATTCAGGGCACCATATATAGAATCCAGGGATAATGCAATTGAATGTACATGCATACAGAGACTAGTGTCAATATTTGTAAAGCAGCTGCTACTATATGGATATTTGGTTCTGAATATTATAGCCCTCTATAATATCCTCTAAAATGGGACCCTGTGCTAAATGGGAGCCTGTGCTGAAATAACCCAACTTGGGGTAAAATAATCCGACTTTGATTAAAAAAATGATTGAACCCACACTGATAACTTCCCCTCTTAATGTGCAATAAGTCTATTTTTTGTGAACTAAAATGTTTAAGGCACCTCAGTGAAGTGAATGCATGCTAATAAATACATATCCCTAATTTGGAGTATGGTATCTTCACGACACTGGTAAAACAGTCAAGTTAGAATATCCCAGTGGAGAGTTTGTGATCAAATCTGCAGAAGACACAAAATGATTCAAGATTCAAGATTTCTATAGGATTTGCAGTAGGATCTTAAAGGACTGGGCATTTAAAAGGAAAATTAAATTTAATGTGGAAAAGTGCAAAGTTATATGAATAAGGAAAACTATTCTAAACTATAGGTACATGATTTGGGGTTCCATATTAGGGGTCGCCATGCTGGAAAACAATCATGCACACTATAGGAGTACCCTTTTCAATATAATTTCTATAAATGTTATAAAAGGACCATCAGAAGGTGAATAGAGTCTGAGCATTCAGTCGTATTTCTTGACTCCAATATTCTCACCTATTTTCTTCATCAGTCCAAAATAGTTTTCCAAAACATTTTGTTGATCTAATAGCTTCTTTTTATATTCTTAATAGCCCTGTCACATTTACAATATCTTCAAAAGAAAGTGGCAAAAAAGGAGTTATGGAAGGTGATGGTAATGATTAAATATTGTACCGGAAAATTGAATTAAGTAGTAATCTTCATAGACGAGGGCTTTAACACTAGATAATTCCTTCTGATCTAGGTTATATGTCATGAACTAATGTTTAGGCTAATTGCAGGGAAGGAAATCAGTGGCAGGTGCCACACTGATGGCTTTACATTATCAGCAGGCTTTGATGTGCTGCAGCTTTCTGTGGGTGGCCCCAGCAGCCTCTGAGCTTTCCAGTGATCTCGGAGGCATGGCAGATTGCCTTGGTAACCCATAGAACATGGGTCCTGTCACCTGCTACACTCTGGCAATGAAGCTGAGACCTCTACCAAAGGAAATACTGCTTTTAGAAAATGAGGCATGAGAAAAACACAGAGGATGCCCTTATAGCAAGAAGATGGAATCAAAATAATACAGCATTCCACTAGATCAGCGGATTCATGTCTAGTTGTTCCACTCCACTCAGTATTTTAGGGACCTCTATCATATCTCCCCTCAGCCATCTCTTCTCCAAGCTGAAGAGCCCTAGCTTCTTTAGCCCCCTCCCCAATACCCTTTATCACTTTTGTTGCCATTCTCTGTACCTTTTCTACTTCTGTTATTTCTTTCTTCAGATGCAGCGACCAGATATTCAGTCTCTATCCTTATAACTAAGTCATGAATCACTTTGTTTACTCTTTCCAAAAATACTAGGACTAGGGGGCATACAATGAAGCTACTAAGTAGTAAATTTAAAACAAACTGGAGAAAATATTTCTTCACTCAATGTGTAATTTAACTCTGGAATTCATTGGCAGAGAATGTGGCAAAAAGCAGTTAGCTTAGCAGGGCTTTAAAAAGATTTGGATAATTTCCTAAAGGAAAAGTCCATAAGCCATTATTAAGATGAACTTGGGAAAATTCAAACTTTATTTCTAGGATAAGCTACATAAAATGTGTTTTACTGTTCTGGGATCTTGTCAGGTACTTGTGACCTGGAATGGCTACTGTTGTAAACAGGATACTGGGCTTGATGAACCTTTGGTCTGTCCCAGTATGACAATGCTTATGTTCTTACGTGGTTTATGAAAGAATCTTTCAAAATACTGGGATATGATACAAACCCTCAGCATCCTACCCCAAAATAATATTTGCTGTATATTGTGCATATCATAGTAGATAGTCTAATCACTTATCCTAATTTGTTCAATTTTCATGTTTATTATGCAATCTTATCTCATTTGTTAAATGATGCAATATTAATGCACGGCAGTTTGTTTAGAGTGATTATATATTCTTCTACCATACCATTTGTGGGTTTCATGAAACATTGGGTGGTATGCATGTATAATATTTTGCTGATTTTATGTGTCTTATTTCCCAAAGCTCTGTAAATGGCGCTCACAATTAGCTGAACAATTGAGTGCCATTTATAGAATAGTCATGTGCATAAACTATTTGGTTAATTGACAACAACTTTCACAACAACTATCAATAATTGGCCTGGGTGAGGCAGGGGCATTTCTCAAATCTATGCACGTTGCTATAGAATACACCTGCTCTGCACCTAATTTAGGCACTGGGATTTATGCCAAGTAAAACATGGCATAAATAGTCATGACTACATTTGGTCACATGGAGAGGCGCTTGGCGTAATTCTATGTAAAGTGTAGAAATTTAAGCATATTCTATAAAATTTAGGTGTACTTTAGAGAATACGCCTAGGTGTATTTTTTTCCACGTGGAATTTTCAGGCGCCATATATAGAATCTAGCCCAATGCACATAATTGACCTATGATCTATTTTATAAACAGTACGCCTGATTTTATAGCACACAACTCCAACGGGGCGTGGCCAGGAGAGGGGTATGCCTAGTATTTTGACACGGTTTTATAGAATAATTGTATTTATGCGCTTGAATGCCAGTAGTTAGGTGCACAATATAACAAATTTTTAATGTCCCAAACACTCATCAATGGAATATTCTTTGTTGAAAAATACCTTGTTCACAATCAACATTTATCATATCCAAAGCTACAATATCAATCACATTTATAAAGATGCTTCTGAAGGGGATCATCAGAGTATCCTGCAGCGCACACCATATGGGAACTAAGTCCCTTTATGATAATGGTGCGGCACAAATCGTCATAGATCCGCTCATATATTTTGTTGCTATTGTTTTTAAAAGAGTTTTTTTTATCTTCTTTATATCTTTAGCGTTCATGTTCATTATTTATTTATTTATTTGTTTGTTACATTTGTACCCCACATTTTCCCACCTATTTACAGGCTCAATATGGCTTACATAGCCCGGGTTAAGAACAAATATAGATGTTATTATAAATGAAATAAATATGTACAGACACATTAGGGAACATAGGGAGGTTATGTAAAGTTCATTAAGTTCATAGCAAGCTTGGGTTTATCTGAGTTGTTGGACTCATGCAATTAAGTTGGATCATTAGGATATGCCTTTTTGAACAAGTAAGTCTTTAGTGATTTCCGGAAGTTGAGGTGGCCGTACGTAGTTTTCACAGCCTTTGGGAGTGTATTCCAGAGTTCTGTACTAATATATGAGAAGCTGGATCCATGAACTGATTGTATTTAAGTCCTTTGCAACTAGGGTGACAGAGACTTAAATAAGAGCATGATGATCTGATTGAGTTTCTGGTTGGTAGGTCTATGAGGTCAGACATATATCCTGGGGCATCACCGTATATAATTTTATGGACCAGGGTACAAATTTTAAAAGTAATACATTCTCTGATTAGTAACCAGTGTAATTTTTCACGAAGGGGTTTGGCCCTATCAAATTATAACTTGAGCATTCATGCTATACAATCCATAATGGAATTTGAAATAAAAAAGGTAAGCACATATTCTAGCACTAAACTTGGCACCGATTTTTCACCAGGGGCGAACCTCCGCCAACATGGCCAGGTTTCGAATTCCTTCTTCAGGGAAGAGGTTCAAAATACATATCACACAGCACTCCTGTATGGAAAAGTACTTAGGTGTAAGCAGTGGCGTAGCTACATGGGGCCACGGGGGCCTGGGCCCCGTAGATTTGGCCCTGGACCCCCCTGCCAATGACCCTCTTGACCCCCCTCCCACCGCCAGCCCGCCGTTGCCTACCTTTGCTGGCGGGGGACCCCAACCCCCGCCAGCCAAGGTCCTCTTCTTCCGGCGCAAGGCTTTGTCTGTCTCTGAGTCTGACATCCTGCACGTTCAACGTGCAGGATGTCAGACTCAGAAACAGAATGAAGCCTTGTGCCGGAAGAAGAGGGGTGGGGGAGGGTTGGCGGCGGGAGGGGGGGTCAAGAGGGTCATCAGCAATGGGGGGTCAAAGTTGTTGTTGGTGGTGGTGGTGGTGGCGGCGGCAGCGGGGGGGGAGGTCAGCAATGGTGAGGGGGTGTTGGCAATGGCGGTGGGGGGGTTGGCAGCACCAGTGGGCTAAAATGTGCCCCTTCACCTCGGGCTCTGGACCCTTCTCCCGCCAAAGTCTGGCTACGCCCCTGGGTGCAAGCATTTATACCAGCCTTTGACTGACAACAGTGCTAGTGCCTAAATTTATGCTTGAAAATGCAGACTTAAGCTAGTCCTATATAATAATTCTCACCTTCTCTCACATACACTCTCTCTGACACACTCTCTGTCTATCACACACTATCTCTCTGTCACACACACACAGTCTCACACACACTCTCTCTCTCTCACACAAACACACACACACACACATACACTCTGTCTCTCTCTCTCTCATTCTCTCTCTGACACACACACACTATCTCTCACACACACACACTCTCTCTCTCTCAAACATACACTCCGAGGAAAACCTTGCTAGCGCCCGTTTCATTTCTGACAGAAATGGGCCTTTTTTACTAGTATTCTATAATGGCAGCTCCGCAAGGAATTCCTGTTATAGAATTTGCACTTAGTGGGCCTTTTACAAAGGCATGCTAGCATTTTTTGCTTGTGCTAAAATAAGTGTGCACTAAATGCTATGCCCATATTTTCCTATGGGTGTCTGTAGCATTTAGCACTTGCTAAAAATGCTACCATGCCTTTGCAAAGACCCCCTTAGTGCACTGTATCCCAACACCTAACTTTAGGTGCCCTTTACCGAATCTATCCCATTGTGTTTAACTCTGTTGATTCAGAGAGACATTTGCAAAAAAACATCTAAGTCTAAAAAAAAGTGCTGCTCATGACCTCCAAAAAAAATGTTCATCTCACAGCCAAATTCAAACAGGAAAAAGATCTAGACTTCCTGTTTGATTATGGCAGTGAGATGGACGTTTTTGCACTGAAAATGTCCAAAATGAATAGCCATTTTCCAAAGTGAAACATCCAACTTTGGAATGACAAAAAAAGGGACATGAACCTCTGTCTGGCATCATTTTCAAAACAATGCCCACTCAAACACCCCTGCAGAAGAGGGGAGTAACCTAGTGGTTAGTGCAATGGACTGTAAACCAAGGGGTACAGGTTCAAACCCCAGTATAACTCTTTTTTTGTAAATGTGAATCCTCTAGGACCTGAAAAATATCTACTGAACCTGAATGTACACCACTTCAGTAGCCTTTCTGGCTTACAAATATCTTATATATTTAGGTACAGTAGATATTTTTCTGTTTCTGGAAGGCTCAGAAATATTTTTTTAAAAAAAGAGTTGAAGTGGGACTTGAACCTGGGTCTCTTGGTTCACAGTCTACTGCAGTAATCACTAGTGGGTCCTTTTACTAAGGTGCGCTGAAAAATGGCTTGCAGTAGTGTAGGCATGGGTTTTGGATGTGCACCAATCTATTTTTCAGCGCGCCTGTAAAAAAAGGCGTGAGGCAAAATCAAAATTGCCGCGCATCCATTTTGGGTTTGCGACCTTACTGCCAGCCATTGACCTAGCGGTAAAGTCTCATGCGGTAACCAAACGGTAATGACCTATGTGCATCAAATGCCACTTGGCACACATCTGATACGTGCGTCCGAAAATAAAAATTACTTTTCAGCCACGCGTATTGGCTGTGCGCTAAAAATGAAATTATCGCAAGAGCCATGCGGTAACCGGGCAGTAACTCCATTTTGACGTGTGTTGGGTGCACATAGATGCTTACGCGGCTTAGTGAAAAGGCCCCTAGGCTTCTCCTTTGAACTGGTTGGTGCATTGTTCAGAATGGCTAAAATACCTTCAGCTGACATAGAGCCTGATTTTTCTTTTCAGTTTCACCTTCAGGGGGAAGGGGCGATTCATGAGTGATAATTCCTTAATCCCTTCAGTGGTCATACTTTTTGTATGAACTGCAGTGTGAAATGTCCAAATTCTGACTTTCCAAAATCAAGATAAGGACTTTTTTTTAGGCATTTTAAGATGCCCATCTGTTTTAAAATTGAGCACCTTAGGGGGGTCTTTTACTAAAGATTAGGAATAAAATGAGCCCTGCTGCAGATAACTCGAGCTAATCTTTAGTAAAAGGCCCCCTTAATGATCGTATATCACACTTGAAGACCTACATTGCACATGTGTACGAAATACACTTGTAACTTCTAAATGTCATATCTCTCTGACTATTTCCTTTTATTACCATTGCCATTTGGCACAAGTTGCATTTCCAGAAATATTCACCCTCAGGAGCTACGAGAGAGGTAGAACAGTCTCCATAATTTTGCTTCATGGAACAAAAACTGATCTGTTAAACTGTGCTAACTTTTGTATTCTAGGTGGCACCATAATAACAGTCCTTTGGAAAGCAGTGTATCTCAAAAATAGCAGTATTATACCGTGACACTTTAGTTGTTCAGGGTAAAAATAAGGTTCTATTTATTGTCCAATGTTGTGGATTAAGAGTAGTTTGTGTTCCACATTCTAAAACTCTTAACAGTAAATTACAGCATAGAAAGACAGTGATTAAATATGTGTCCAAATGGTCTTAGACAAGTTGATTAAAACATATAATTAAATACAGTGGTTTTCTGCTTTAAGAGAGACTGTGATTGTTCCACTGTCTTGATTATTGTATTTCTTCTGATATGTTGATATGCTGTATTCCTTTTCCTATATTTTAATTCCAAGCTATGGTATCATGTGAGGATCATAGTCTGTAAAACTCATTTGTTCCCCTTGTTACATGAATCTGCCAGATAAAGGGTTGTGAATATGACTGCAAAACATAAACACAAATGGGAATGGAAGTGAGGTGAGGTAGACATTGTGGTTGATATTCAAAATGATTTAACTGGCCAGAAACGGCTGCTGACCGATTAACGGGTCCTTTTACAAAGGTGCGCTGAAAAATGGCTTGCGGTAGTGTAGGCGTGAGTTTTGGGCACGCACTGATCCATTTTTCAGCGTGCCTCTAAAAAATGCATTTTTAAAATTTTTGCTGAAAATGGACATGCAGCAAAATGAAAATTGCCATGCATCCATTTTGGATCTGAGACCTTACCGCCAGCCATTGACCTAGCGGTAAAGGCTCACATGGTAACTGGGTGGTAATGACCTACGCACGTAAAATGCCACTTGATGAGCATTCGTTCCATGCGTCTGAAAATAAAAAATATTTTTCAGATGTGCGTATTGGATGCATGCTAACATGAAATTACCGCAACAGCCATGCGGTAGCCGTGCGGTAAATCCATTTTGACGTGCATTGTGTGCACATAGATTCTTAAGTGGCTAAGTAAAAGGGCCCCTAAATCACTTGTTGGAGGCCAGGAAAATGGACCAAAGTTCAGGATATTTTCAATAATTTTGTCTTTCGGAATTCACTATATTCAAAATTCAATCTATTATTAGGTAATGTTAACTTGTATTTAAAGAAAGCAGAATCACAACCTAGGATCTCAGAGTTACTTTCATATCTTAATGCTCTGAGTTATAATGTTTCTGAACCTAGAATTACACATATACAGGGTCATCAATTAAATTTAATTGCCTCATCACACTATGTTGCTGTGAGGGAAAGAACGTCCCCAGTGCTCTGAGGATGAAGATAAGCAGTAGTGATCGTTTGGTCTTCTAAAGACTTCTAGAAATTGCTGAGAAGGTCTTCACAAAGGGGCTCTGTCAATGACATCAGCCATCAGTAAGAATCTGATGTCCTGCTTGTCCTCAGAGAATTCTCGTCAACGTTTTCTATAAATATATCCAAGGTGTTGACAGTTTTTTTAAGCTTAAAATTAATTACATCTTTGCAAAGAATATAGGGACCCTTTTACTAAAGCTTAGCATATGCTATCAGAGTTGGTGCACTAAGGGAGTCTTTTACAAAGGCGTGCTAGTGTTTTTAGTGCGTGCTAAATTAGCATGCTCTAAACACTAGAGATGCCCATAGGAATATATGGGTGTCTCTAGCATTTAGCACATGCTAATTTTTAAAGCACACTAAAAACGCTAGCGTGCCTTTGTAAAAGGATCCCTAAATACTAAGAAGCCCATTGTATACCTATGGGCTTCTTATTTAACATATGCTAGTTCTATTAGTGCGTACTAAGCTTTAGTAAAAGAGCCCCGTAGCTATTTTCTATTAGGCTTGTGAGTGCTAATTTTTATAATAGGGCACCTATGTGTAAGTTTTTTAAAGTCTCTATTTTATGCTTATTTTATAAAGGCACAACATAATCCTTCAAGTGTCAGTTATATCCCATAAACTCTAAACTCCATGACATCTAGATTTATTAACCACTGACATACTCTTTTAATTATATTACCATCATAGTGCATACAGGCTCGTTTGGCAACTTTCAGCATGAATGTGAGCACCACATAGGTCCCAACACAAAGTCTCTGTGCTTGTGACTTTAAATAAATCAAACGTGTACTTATCTTAAAGATTGAGGATCGCTTTGCCCATAACATTATCCATGTACCTTTACAGTGGACCTCCTTTTACCATATATTCATCTTAAACCTAGCATTCCACTACCAGAAAAGGACTCCAAACTGCTAATCCAGTTGTTTGTTTTAATAGAGTTGATCACAAATAAAATTAAGATATATACTTACAGTGAGATGTGATGGAATAAGGGTTCTGTCATTACAGTTTTTAGTCTGTTCTGTAATACAGGCAGAGAAGGGACTGGGCAGAGGACAGCTATATGGTGCTGGTAATAGGTAAATACTGAAAGGTAAAAAATCACCATGAATTTCTAAGACTTGGGAAATCAAGCAGTAGGATTACTGCCTCAGTATGGAGAGGTTCAGGTCTCTCAAGACGCTGGCACCCTAAAAGCTACCTTCCTTCAATTCAAGAGATCCACACATATATTTGGTGGGAGGGGTGAATCTGCTCCTCCCAGATGCATAGGGCAGCCAATCAAACTAGAAGGTTCCCATAAGGTACTGGGAATAGAACTCAGGAAGGCCAAGCACCTAAGGACTACAATTTTCAGGTAGTTCATTATACACAGCTTAGTATTTATTTATTTATTACATTTGTACCCTGCGCGTTCCCGCTCATGGCAGGTTCAATGCGGCTTACATAGTAGATAGGATTTCAGTGTATTGCGGAGAGAAGTACAAGCTGTAGTAAAGCTGTAGTAACGTAGCAGATAGAAGTAGTTATTTGCTATCACAAGAGAAGAGGTAGTGTAGGTGGGAGAGTTAGGGTGGGGATGATTTGTGTTAGTTGGGAGATTTGGTGTAGGAGAGTAGGGGGGAGGAGTTGTGGGAAGATTGGTAGGAGGGTGTGGGAGGGGGTCTAGCTCATTGTCATTAATGCTTGGTTGGTTGTTTTGTGGATGGGTACATAGGTTTAAGTTGGATCATTTGGGTAAGCTTGTGTGAAAAGGTGGGTTTTCAGCAGTTTCCGAAAGGTTAGATGATTGTTGATTGCTCGAATAGATCTTCGTAGGGCATTCCAGAGTTGGCTGCCTATGACAGAGAAGTTGGATGCCTAGTAGGTTTTGAACCTGAGTCCCTTGCAGTTGGGAAGGTGCGTTGAGATAGGTTCGCGAGGATTTTGATCCGTTTCTGGGTGGAAGGTCAATTAGTTTGTCCATGTAGCTTGGTGATCCTCCGTCGATAATCTTGTGAATCAGTGTGTGTACTTTGAAGTTTATTCCTTCTTTGATAGGGAGCCAGTGGAGCTTTTCACATAGAGGTGTTGCGTGCTCAAATCGTGACTTACCAAAAATGAGTCTGGCTGCTGTGTTTTGGTCAGTCTGGAGTTTTTTCAGGACTTGGGCCTTACAACCAATGAAAATACTATTGCAGTAGTCAGCGTGAGTGAGTACTGTGGATTGCACCAAGCTGCGGAATGTTTTAATGGGGAGGTATGGTTTGACACGTTTCAGTACCCACATCATGTTGAACATTTTCTTCGTGGTGGCTATTGCGTGGTTTTCAAGAGAAAGATGGTTGTCTAATGTTACTCCTAGAATCTTCAGGTTGTCAGATATGGGGATCGTGACGTCAGGGGTGCTAAGAGTAGTTGGGAGGATTGTGGAGTGTGAGGATGATAGGATTAGGCATTGCGTTTTCTCCTTGTTCATTTTCATCTTAAAGGCGTTGGCCCAAGAGGATAAGGTATTCAAGCCAGTGGTTATTTTGTCGGCGATTTCTGATAAGTTGGATTTGAAGGGGATGAATATGGTAATGTCGTCTGTGTAGATGAAGGGGTTGAGGCCATGTTTGGATAGGGATTTGGCTAGGGGGATCATCATAAGATTGGAGAGAATCAGGGATAGCGGAGATCCTTGGGGTACTTCACATTCTGATGACCAGGGAGATGAGATTGTTGAAGTTGACTTGACTTGGTAGGATCTTGTGGTGACGAAACTATTTATCCATTTAATGATATTTCCGCCGATCCCTAATTTAGCCAGCAGTTTTGTCAGAATGTTATGATTTACCATGTCGAATGCACTGGATAGGTCGAATTGTAGAAGAAGGATGTTGTTTCCAAATGATATTTCTTGTTTGAACTTGGATACTAAGGTGAGTAGTACCGTTTCTGTGCTGTGGGCTGGACGGAAGCCCAATTTATACAATGTAATCTGTTATACTCAATGCAATGGGGCAGAACACTTGCCATATCAATGTCAACTGATAAACTTCCTGAACAAATTCCACTATCTATTCCGCTATATTTGCTTTCTTAGCTGCTGCAGCACACTGAGCAGAGGGTTTCAATATATCCTCAGTGTCGATGCCTAGATCCCTTTCTTGGTCGGTGACTCCTATCGTTGAACCTTGCATTATGTAGCTTTAATTCGGTCTTGGAGCTGCTAGATTATTAGGCATTTTGTGGACTCAGGTGGCTTTTAAAAAAATATCCCAGTTCTTTTCATCGCATGATCCAATTACCACCACTCATGCACTAACAGGAAGGGGGACATTTTGCAATGAGTTTCAGATTACTCTTGCAATATTAACATGGCAGTAATTTGCCTGCTCATTGAATACTGCATTCCATGGGTAATGTTTTTGCACAAATTTCACATTAGAAGCCATGCAATCAGAGGTTCTTAACTGCAATTTTTTTAAAATTTAGAAATCATCTCAATATAGAAATAATCAAGCCATCTGCTTGCACAGAAAAGTGCATGAACAAGAAAAGACACACTAAAGTATTCATATAAAGGCAATATAAAAGATCAGTTCACACAAATTGACTAAATTATGGAAGGAGTCAATAGAGATTATAAACAAGAATAAACAGGAACTAAGCCATCTAGAAGAAAACAGCAACAGGCTGAACTTAGCACAAACTCGGGGCGCCTTTTACAAAATGGTGCTACCGATTATTGTGCACTGAATATGAAGAAGCCCACAGGAACTGAATGGGCCTCTTCGCATTCAATGCACACTAATTGGTAGTGCTCATAGGAGCCAACTTTTCAAAATTATTGGGGGTGCTAAGCTCGGTGGAAATAACCTTTCCTTGGACACATACAAGGAATTTTCTCAATACTGGGGGTGCTTAAGCACCCAGAGCACACACAGAGTTGGCTCCTGTGGTAATGCTGCTTCGTAACAGGAGCTGTCAGTTTACTGTTTAAGGAGCCCGTTTCCAGAAGCAGTAAGAGGCAGAGAAGCTACTGACATCATAAAGCAGTTAGCAGATAGAAAAGAAATAAAGGACCCTGTTTACTAAGGTGTGCTAGCGTTTTTAGCGTGCACTAAAAATTAGCATGTGCTAACACTAGAGACACCCATATATTCCTATAGGTGTATCTAGTGTTAGCACACGCTAATTATCAGCGCACACTAAAAATGATATTGCACCTATATCGCGGCTTAGTAAACAGGGCCTCAAGTTTGTAAGCTGAAAAAAATATTTATTTAGTAGATTTAAATTTCATAATACATTTGCTGAAAATTTTAGAAATGTTCTGCTAATTGCAATACTCCAGGAAATAGAAGCAACAATTCCCTATATCTTATCTGAGTTTCCTTAGTAGTATCAGGAAAAATCCAGATTTTACAGTTCAGAGATCATCCTTATGTTTGAAACAAAAGGCAAAGTAACCACCAATCCCTGTCGGATTTTAAGGCCAGAGAATCCACTAAGGAGGTCTTTAACGAAGCAGCGATAAGCCCAACTTGCGCTTAGCGCTCGCGAATCTGGAACTACTTCCGGGCTACCGCAGCAGCCCGATGGTAGTTCCCACGTCCAGGGTGTGTCACTTCCAGTGCTACGAAGATATTTTTATTTTTGTAGCACCGTATTTACTCAACGGTAATCAAGCAGTGCCGAGTGCTGCCCAGTTACCACTGGGTTAGCGCGGGAGCCCTTACCATAAGTGCCCCCCCCCCCCCGAAATGGCCACGCGGCAAGTGGTTCAATTCCCACATGACCATTTCCTAAAAAAAAAAGACAGCCTTTTACCCGCTGTGATAAAAGTGGGCCTCAGTGTGCATCAAAAACATGCGCTGATGCCAGTGCACCCTTTTACCACAGCTTGGTAAAAGGACCCCTAAAATTGCTGAAGCAGCTAAAGGGGGAAGTTATCAACGTGGGCTACTGTTAAATCAGGTTATTTTACCACAAAGTCTAATGCATAAAATGGGACCCTGTGCTAAAACAACCCAACTTGTGGAAAAAATAACCTGGTTTAGCATCTGAAGTCTCTAAGACAATATTTGAACCAGATAGTGGAATTTGTTCAGGAAGTTTATCAGTTGAATTTTTCTCAGCCACAGGAAGATTTAAAATAATCTTCACACTAGGTAGAACTGTTTCAGGTGGTATCTTCAAAATATCAGTTATATATTTAACAAAAGTTTCTCTAGCAGATCTTAAAGGGAATTCAGAAAAACTGATTAACCTGAGATTCAATGTTCTAGCTTCATTTTCTACAGCCTCAGTTTTAATTCTCATAATCATATTGGCCCTGATATTCAGACCACGGGAGATAGCCGGGCTGTCTCCTGCAGTCCGTGCTGAACCCGGATATTCAATGTCGGGCCATTTCCGGTGACCAGCATTGAATATCCAGGGTTTATTCCAGCTGGTTTGAAGATAACCAGCTATGTCGATATTCAGGCAAAGATATGCCAGGGTTTTGACACAGTCAAATTTGACCAGCAAACCTAGGTAAAAAATGTGCAGATAGCCAGTTATATCATGTGATATAACCAGATATTCGCCAGCCACTAACTGCGGATATTCAGCGGAGGATAGTCGATTTTCCTCCACTGAATGTCAGTGGATAACTGGTTAAGCGCTATTTAACCGGTCAGCATCTGTTCTGACCAGTTAAATAGTGCTAAATATCAGATGGATTATCTTTTATTATGGAAGCTTCACATAACTGCATTTTACATTTTTCATCTTTAAACTTTTCCATTGATTTCCCCCATCTTTAAACTTCCCCACTAGACACCAGGAATTTTTGGTTGGGTTGGGATAGGCGTACTACTAGACACCAGGAATTTTTCACCTCTGAAATGCAAAATGTCAACTTCTCCTCATGATCATATACTTTCTGTGTCAGTAAATCAACTTGAGGGACCAAAGCATGCCCCAATTTAGATATAGCTTGCCAGTTGGCTCACGTTCCGCCCCCTGGCCCACCCCTAACCTAACTGGTTAGGAGATGGCCATTTAGCAGTGATATTTAGTGGCACTGACCAGTTAAATTCCACTGAATACCATGTGCTGGGTTGCTTAGCAGGATTTAACCAGGCAGGGAGTCTCTCCTGCCCAGTTAAACCTTGTTGAATATTGGCTGGTGCACGCATACTTTCCCAATCTAGCCCCAAGCACTGCTGGCATTAAGTGCTCACACATTAAAACACAGACACATGTTTGACCTGTTACACTAGTATTTCACCAGCGATGCCTAAGAACAATCTTAGGTATGACTTACCAAGTGGTGAGATACTGAGGAAAAGCAACACCTGAAGATTGCAGGATCTTGTTACTGAACACAGACTCTGGTTGACAGGATACATTTTACGCTTATAAAACCATCGTCATCCCAAAGTGGCATTAAAATGGAGTTTAGCCAGTGGATTGAGAAGAAAATGAAGACTGATAGAAACCAGTAGAAGCATTGTAAATAGAGGTCTAAATAATGGAGACACTACTTGGGAGGAGATGTAAGCCATTGTAGCTGGTCAAAACAGATGGAGAATACTTCACCATCTGTCTTGACCAGCTGCAATGGATTCCATCTCCCAGGTACATAGTACAGGGATGCACAAAAGAGAGAGAGAGAGAGAGAGAGACCAGTATTCAATAAAGAAAACTAGATGCCTACTTTACTTCATGGAATAGGAATTTAAAAATAGTTGTCTTATAGAATTACTGTCCACTTGTGTACTTGTTGTATGAAATGTGCATATGTGACCATCTCTGAGGAAAGGTGACTACTTAATAGATCCAAAATGTTGAGAATAGATGATTTCTCGTGTCACGAGTCCATAAGCAGTCTGAAAAAAGTTATATGTTTGAACTTCTGTAACTTTTTTAAAAAAAATTTTCACATAAAAGGATGGAGTTTGAACTGTTATATTACAATTTGTGTGCTCTAATAGAATTCATTAAAACCTTATTTGTTTTGTTTTTGGAGACTTTACTCTCCTTTTCCCAGAGATGGTCATATATATATTGCAACTCCAACCCCACTCTGCCAAAAGCTGCACTTTCAGGAATGCTTACCATAGATATGATCAAATTAGATGCATATTTTCAGTGCACATACATTTTACATGCATATGCAGTCAAGCAATTTTTTCCCATACTGGGTCAGACCAATGGACCATCTGTGCAGTATCTTGCTTCCAACAGTGGCCAATCCAGGTCACAAGTACCTGGCAGAAACCTAATTAGTAGCAACATTCCATACTACCATTTCCAGGGCAAGCAGTGGCTTTCTTCATGTCCATCTCAATAATAGACTATGGATTTTTCCTCCATGAACTTGTCCAAACCTTTTTTAAACCCAAATACGCTAACCATTGTTACCACATCCTCTGGCAGTGAGTTCTAGAGCTTAACTATTCTTTGAGTGAAAAAATATTTCTTTCTATTTGTTTTAAAAGTATTTCCATGTAATTTTGAGTGTCCCCTGGTCTTTGTACTTTTTGAACGAGTGAAAAATCGATTCACTTTTACCTGTTCTACACCACTCAGGATTTTGTAGACCTCAATCATATCCTCCCTCAGCTGACTCTTTTCCAAGCTGAAGAGCCTTAGCTTCTTTAACCTTTCCTCATATGGGAGAAGTTCCATCTCTTTTATCATTTTAGTCGCTCTTCTTTGAATCTTTTCTAATTCCGTTATATTTTTTTGAGATACAGTGACCAGAATTGAATGCAATACTCAAGTTGAGGTCGCATCATGGAGCGATACAGAGGCATTATAATACTATTGGTCTTATTGCATCCCTGTCCTAATAATTCCTAGCATTCTATTTGCTTTTTAGCTGCCACCGCATACTAGGCAAAAGATTTCAGCGTATTGTCTACATTGACTTCTAGGTCTTTTTCTTGAATGCTGCCTCCTAAGGTGGACCCTAGCATCAGGTAACTATGATTCACATTATTCATCCCAATGTACATCACTTTGCATTTGTTCACATTAAATTTCATCTGCCATTTGGATATCCAGTCTTCCAGTTTCCTAAGGCCTTCCTGTAATTTTTCACAATCTGCATGTGTTTTTTGTAACTTTGGATAGTTTTGTGTCATCTGCAAATTTAATAACACCACTAATTGTATTGATTAACAGATCATTTATAATTATGTTAAATAGCACCAGTCCCACTAAAATCCTTGTGGCACTTCACTATTCACCCTCCTCCACTGAGAAAAATGGCCATTTATCCCTACCCTCTGTTTTCTGTCCAATAACCAATTCCTAATCCAGAGAAGGACATTGTTTGTTTTGTTACATTTGTACCCTGTGCTTTCCCACTCATGGCAGGCTCAATGTGGCAGGCAATGGAGGGTTAAGTGACTTGCCCAGAGTCACAAGGAGCTGCCTGTACTGGGAATTGAACTCAGTTCCTCAGGACCAAAGTCCACCACCCTAACCACTAGGCCACTCCTCCTCCTCCCTCCTATCCCATGATTCTTTAATTTTCTCAGGAGTCTCTCATGAGAAACTTTGTCAAAAGGTTTCTGAAAATATAGATACACTACATCAACTGGTTCACCTTTATCCACATGTTTATTCACACCATCAAAGAAATGAAGCAAATTGGTGAGCAAGACTTCTCTTGGCTAAACTCATGCTGACTCTGTTCCATTAAACCATTTCATGTTTGAGTTTTTCAGTACCCCGGGTGTGTATACCATCCAGTCCAGGTGATTAATCACTCTTTAACTTGTAGATTCGGCTCAATATCAGGCTTATTTTCGAAAGAGAAGGACGTCACAAATCGGAAGATGGGCATCCTTCTCACAGGGTCACCCAAATCGGCATATTCGAAAGCCGATTTTGGGTGTCCCCAACTGCTTTCCATCGCAGGGATGACCAAAGTTCATGGGGCGTGTCGGAGGCGTAGCGAAGGTGGGACTTGGGCATGGCTAACACATGGGCATCCTCGACCCATAATGGAAAAAAAGGGCATCCCTGATGAGCACTTGGACGACTTTACCTGGTCCTGTTTTTCTTATGACCAAGCCACAAAAAGGTGCCCGAACTGACCAGATGACCACCAGAGAGAATCGGGGATCACATCCCCTTACTCCCCCAGTGGTCACTAACCCCCTCCCACCCTCAAAACAAATTTTTTAAAATATTTTGTGCCAGCCTCAAATGTCATACTCATGTCCATCACAGCAGTATGCATGTCCCTGGAGCAGTTTTAGTGGGTGCACTTCAGGCAGGCAGACTCAGGCCCATCCCCTCCTACCTGTTACACTTGTGGTGGTAAATGTGAGCCCTCTGAAAACCACCAGAAACCCACTGTACCCACATCTAGGTGCCCCCTTTCACCCGTAAGGGCTATGGTAGTGGTGTACAGTGGTGGGTAGTGGTTTTTGTGGGGCTCAGCACAAAAGGTAAGGGAGCTATGTTCCTGGGCGCAATTTCTGAAGTCCACTGCAGTGCCCCCTAGGGTGCCCAGTTGGTGTCCTGGCATGTCGGAGGGACCAGTGCACTACGAATGCTGGCTCCTTCCATGACCAAAGGGCTTGCATTTTGTTATTTCTGAGATGGGCGTCCTTAGTTTCCATTATTGGCAAAAATCAGAAACGACCAAGTCTAGGGCCGACCATCTCTAAGGACGACCTAAATTTCAAGATTTGGGCATCCCCGACCGTATTATCGAAACGTGTTTCCCCGCCTACTCCACCGGGATGTTTTGCAAGGACATCCTCAGCAGAACTTGGGCATCCCTTTCGATTATGCCCCTCCACGTGCCCGCATTGTTTTATATGTGGATTGATTAATATTGTGGATCACTGATCTGCTCTTTTTTTTCTTCCGTCTTGGAGTTTGCGGATCGTCAGCCCTGTTGTTTTTTGGGACTCCCTTTTTCTACTCCATCCGTTCCCTCTCACTGCTCTTTGCTTTGATTGAGCATTACTTCTCCTTCTGCTGCTGTAGGGCTTGGGGTCCCCATGATGCAAGTTGTTTTACTTTGATGCAGCTGCTAGCAGTGCTACTCCTGTTGATGCTGTAGGCTTTGGGCTTATATAGCATAATTTCTTGTTCACACAGCGACTGTTCCTCTGATGCCATGGAGCATGGGATCCCCAAGACTTTTTCCCAGCTCCCCTTTATGCACTGACCTGTTTGCATATTCCATAAGCAAACCTACCTATATGAATGGACAGACAAGATAGACCCTACCAAACAGATGCTATTGCTAGAGCAAAACATCCTTAAAAGTGTTTACTTCAGTGACTGTAATCATCTTTGTTGGTGGCATGTAGTATAATACAAGCATTCTCTGCATTCAGAACCTCTCTGAATGTGTTTTCAGTTATCAAATGAACTTGGGTTGTAGTTGTAATTGTTGCCGTGAAAAGATCCCCTGCCAGCTCCTGGTATGTTACTCAAATAATATATTACTGATTATAATTGTTAGCTGTATGATGTTGATCATTAGCATTGATTTAGTTTACAAAATATATATAATTATAATGAACATGGAATGCTCAATTAGATGACTCAGGTAGTCTAAAACATAGCGGTCTCCTAAAAGATAACGTTTCTCTCAATTGTCAGAATATTCATGTCAGATGTTCTAAAAAATATGATTAAACATATTTTACCTTACAGTAGCTATGAACAGTATTTACAATCATTTGGGAGGTGGGCAATTTTCAATCTGCCTACCTTTATCCATGAAACAAAAGTAGTATTTCCCCAAAAGGACCTCTGGAAATAATTCAAAAAAAGTTATTTGACCAGAGCCAAATAGTTAGGAGATCTATGAGTGAAGGAATTAACTCAGAATCTCTCCATGCAAATAATTACCTTTATCCATGGCCATTGTGTCTAATTTTCAAAGGGAAATATTTGTGTGAATTCCTTATAAAATTGCCTGCTGGTACAAAGGATTTGCACAATTTCTACCTGTATATTTTTGCAGGCAAATTGTTGTTGGAAAACAGCATACATAGATTGAAAAGCTAACCTATGTATATCTGGCTGAAAAATAGTGACCAAGAGACAGAGACCTGAAGATGCCCTTTGAATCACCTATCCCTAGAACTGATTTTGCCTATAGGATCACCCAAATAAACACATCATTGTAAGTCTAGAAGAAATGTAAGAAATTTCATAAACTCAAGAGCAACAAATCACCAGGACTGGATGGTATTCACCCCAGAGTCCTGAAAGAGCTCAAGCATGAAATTGTTCATATATTTTTTCTTACCTATTTATTACATTTTTATAAGATGGAAACAAACAGGTGATAATTGTAACATTAACAGTCTCTGAGTGGTAAAGACAGGGCATAGGGTCATTAAATCCAGTATTTAATGCCAGAGCCGGTGGTGGGAGGCGGGGCTGGTGGTTGGGAGGCAGGGCTAGTGCTGGGCAGACTTGTACGGTCTGTGCCCTGAAAATGACAGTTTCAAATCAAGGTAAGATATACCCAAAAACTAGCACATATGAGTTTGTCTTGTTGGGCAGACTGGATGGACCGTGCAGGTCTTTTTCTGCCGTCATCTACTATACACCAGGCGATATGGTGTCTTTGGATTTTCAGAAGGCTTGTGACAAAGTTCCTCATGAGAGACACCTTTGTAAAATAAAGAATCATGGAACAGGAGGCTGCACCCTTATGTGAAACACTGTGTCCTATCCTAACATCAGCATGGAAAAGAATAGTGGAGTTTGTACTGGGACCTGTACTGTTTAACATGTTCATAAATTATCTGGAGACAGGCATTATGAGTGAGGTGATTGAATTTGCAAATGACATAAAATTACTCAGTTTTTAAAATGGGAGAAAATGGTGAGGATTTGCAGAAGGATCATGTGTGGCTAGGAGATTGGGCATCTATATAGAAGATGCAATTTAATGGAGGAAAGTACAAAGATATGCACCTAGGAAGGGATGGATCACAACTGTCAAATACGTAGTTTGACTATCCATCGTACAAGGAACACAATATACATGGAACTGTGCAAGTGTAACATATAACATCCAGGTACTGATAGTGCCATAGGGTATTAACATGAGCATTAATAAATGGACAGGTGATATGTTCCTCTTTTTATCAGCTTCACTTGTTAAGCAAGTTGAAACTGATGTTGTCAGCATATGATTTTAGGATTGCCGTAGAGAGCTTAGTGCTCAGCAAGTTGGATTTCTGTAATGCATTATACATGGGAGTCTGAGTTTCTCGTTGTAAGGTACTATAGGTTATACAGAATGCAGCAGTGTGATTGATTCATATTGATTGGATTGGCCAAGTAAGAGGAGCTTTCAAACAATTTACACATTAGTATGAACTCAGGAGTGAAATAAAAATTAGAACTGATAGTGGGATCTTACTTGTAACTGCCAGTTGAATTAAGATAATTGACAGAGATTTCCATGGCAAATCACAACAAATCAAAGATGTATTCTATCACGCCAAAAGCCCAAAATGAACTGCTTGTTTATTTAAAAATGTAATTGACTACACAGAACAAGGTGTACAATGCTATAAAACTGTGCTGTTCATTTTATCAAAACAAAGTAACATGTTAAACATATACCAGCATATCTACTATAATAAAACTCACCCTCAAAGTTCTGAAGACAACGTTCTGAAGTCACTCACTGAAGGGTTCATGGATTCATGGTGGTGAAGCCACAACACTGACCATGTCTCTCTGCCCCGCCCTCGCATGACGGACCAATCAGAATAAACACCCTCAACATTCTGAAACACAAAGGACCATCATAACACCATTCCCAGGCAACACTAGGCAACGTAAGACGGACCAATCAGAGGAAACTACGTGACAATAAGGGAGGAGCATTCCCCAGCAGAATGGCTCATTATCTGTGCAGCACGGATAGCACAGAAACACTGCTGGAACGAGAGAAGAATATTCCTGCTGTGGGTATGTGCAAAAATAGACCGGGGGAGGGGGGGGGGGAGAAATTTTTAAATGCCTAATGCCAGTACTGAAGAGTGCCAGAGGGCCTATAGCACAGACTATATTTGGGATCGCTTGACATGGAGTCAGAGGAGCCGGAAAACAACGTGCCCGTCACCATCTGGGACGTGGGCGAACAGGACAAGCTGCGGCCCAGCTGGAAGGATTACCCGCGACCCAGCCAGCAGCAAACAGCGACCAAGGAAGGGGGAGGAGTACTCCTTCCCTGCCTAGGAATCGCTGGAGACTGGCTGCCAAACTAATGAAACAACCGCACACCGACACACCACCTCCATCATTCGAAATGCATCCACTCTTTCTTCAACAGAAATGCAAACTAATAATACAAAACAAACAAAGAATACATGGTTTCTCAGGCGGCTGCAGGTAACTCCCCACCCCCTTCCTCTTCCACTTTGCCGAAGCGGCCAAGGATGTGCCCAACCATCCCCAGCCTCAGGCAAGCTGTCTCCCACCTCGGGGATTCCCCGAGCACCCAGAAAAAGACGGCGCTGATTCCTGCAGCGCATAAATTTCCAGCATTCCCCTGCAGCCGGCCTGAAATGGACCAAACATACCGGATCACCCCCCCGACGGCCCGAGACCGTGCTCTTCTCCCTTCCGCCAAATTAAAACAACCATCCCTGTCCTCAGGTAAGCCGTCACCCACCTCCAGGATGCCCAGAACCCCAGCCCAATGGAAAAAGATGGCGCTGCTTCCAACAGCACATTTCTCTTCCAGCATTCCCCTACAGCAGCCCTGAAATGGCCAAAAAATACTGACAGACAAAGAACATGCTCCTCTACCTTCCGCCCATCTAAAACAACACTGCTGCGTCAGCACAACACAAAAAAAACATGGAAAAAAAAAAACAACATTCAACAAAGGCTGACCCCTCTACAACCACATTTACATTTCACCAACAGAAAGACCCCCCCTCCACAAACCTCCTTGACAGACAAAACCACACACACACAATACAACAGAAACACACCCTCAAAGCCACACACCAATCCAACCCACTTTGCCAGCACAGCACATCCCCCAACCCCCAAGCAAAAAAACAAAACAAAACAAAAAAAGACCCACATCAAGAACCTGCACACACACCGTACCCTCACACACTCACACACACACATACACAAAATAACTCTGTGACACATACACACACACAAAAAAAACCACATGCTAGCGCCCGTTTCATTGGTTTCGGAAACTGGCCTTTTTTTACTAGTGATAAATAAAAGACTGCAACAACATGCTCACAAAATTAAACACAATTTCTAAATGCTAGAACTTGCTGGGTTTTCTTAAAAACAATCACTTTCTCATTGGACTTCTACTCTAAAATCTTGGGGGTTGAATTGAATAATTTACTAACAATGCAGTTTCAGGTAAATGCCATGATGAAATCTGCTTATTATATCCTTAGGAAGTTGAGATCTATTAAAAAAAAGTATTTTACTGTGGGTTCTTTTCGGATACTTGTTCAGTTGCTTTTACTGTCTTGTTTCAACTATTGTAATCTTGCCTTGATTGGCTGCTCTAAAGCTTCACTCAGAATACTGCAGTTTGATTTATGGTTTAACTAGACCTGGCTCAGTGCAAAGATATTATTGTTTGTTACATTGGCTGCTGATAAAGGCACGGCTTGATTTTAAACTGTGTTATGTTTTTTTTAATTTTGACTGGTGAGGCACCTGCCAATATGATGCAGTTCCTAACATTACTCCATGGTGCCACTTCAAGATATAATATTAGGAATCAACTCATTACGCTTCCAGAAGTAACTAAGTTGAAGTCAAGAAACATCACTTTGCATCTTTACAATATCAAATGGTATCAAAATGGAATGGGTTACCTTTATCACTTAGGGCTTGTAGACATTATTTCAGTTTCTGAAAACATCTGAAAGTGTTGTTTTTTGATAAATGCGGTCTTTTGAACTCTTGATTTTAAATAGTATGAATTACTATGCAGTTTACTGTCAACGTTTTATACCTAGTGGTTTTGTACTTCTTAACGTAATATAATTCCTGAACATTTTGGTTTGGTTCTCTTTCTCTGTAATCCACCCTAAACTGTAAATTTCAATTTCAATTTATTGCTTTTGTACTCTGTTCTATTTGTCTTACATAAGATAAAGCTGATACACAAATACAGGTCAAGGATGCATGATAAAGCAGAGAGCCATAGAATTGTGGTTACAAGAAAAGGGAAGGAAATCAAGTAGAGGATAGACTGCTAGTTGTACAAAGCCCATTAGGCAGTGAATAGATCCAGGAGGGGAGAGGATGGATACATGATCAGGGTTGATTATCAGGTATGCCTTGCAGCTCTGATCTATCTATAAGTATAAAATGTTTTCAGTTGTGGCAGAATAGGAAACTTAAGACAGTCACAAACAGAAGAAAAATACTCTACTAAAAAGGGGGCACCAAAACATGGAAAAAGTAGAGTAAGGAAAACTCCTCACAGCTGATGTTCAAACAAAATTTATTCAGAGTTCTTCTAAAACATGGATGACGACCCGACACGACGGGTGTTTCGGCCTAATTGGCCTGCGTACAGATACAGTTTAATACTATATCCGTGTTTTGAGAACTCAGATTGGATTTTTTTAACCTTTGATGACTAGTCTTGGAAATACGTATTGGTTTACTATTTCCTAGACCCCTGATGCAGGCCGATTAGGCCAAAACACGAGTCGTGTCGGGTCATCGTCCATGTTTTACAAGAACTCTGAATAAATTTTGTTTGAACATCAGCTGCGAGGAGTTTTCCTTACTCTACTTTTTCCATTTTTTAGAATAGAAAATGTGACATTACATAATATAACATAACTATGGTGGCAGTTTCTGGGGGGCAGCCACAGTCAAAGTGAACCAATAGGTCCTGACAGCCATAGAACCTAAAGAGCCAAAAATTTGTTCTTCTTTCCTCAGGGAGGTAGACAATTTTCAAGTAGCCCATGAACCTGGCTGTTGGTACCCTTCATGTATATACATGTGGAGAGAAGTTTAATATTTAAACATCAGTGTTTAATTATGCTTTTTGTACAGAATAGTTTGGGGAAGAGTGTGGCGCTGGGGTTATCATGATAGTTCAATTTATTTATCAGGTTTTTGAAATGGGAGGGGTTAGAGGCCTAAAAGTGAATTGAGGGTGGCAGAAAGCTGAAAGTTTGCCTAAAGCTTCTAATAACCTTATAGGAACCCTGCTAAGCAGTGGTAAAGTTTTATAGTTACCATGCAATAACCACCAAAATTACCACTCAGTAACTGTAGAGCTTTTGCCTTTACTAGAAGCATTCCCAGCACTTGACCTTGCAGTTAACACAGAGAAAACACACTGAGCATAGTTTAACTGCACTGCAGATAAAACAGATGAAGTTAACACCACACATTTATGTATTTGAACAGATTTCTTAACTGAGGTAGTGTTGAATGTTCTGCATTATCTGCTGTGTTAACAGTTAGTGTGTGGTATCTTATTGCATATCTGGAGGTGTTTTTTAGATGAGACATGAACAGAGAAATTCACATGTCTAGGCTGAAGTAAGAAGAATTCACACAGGAGCCCTTTCACTAAAGCTTATCATATGCTAATGGAATTAAGAAATCCATAGGTATAAAATGGGCTTCTTAGCATTTAGCGCACACTAATCCCATCAGCACATGCTCAACTTTTGTAGAAGGGCCTCCCAGTATTTCACAAGGCTCTGCCAAATGCTGGACCTCTTGTAAAATAGGTGTAGGGTGAAGGTGGATGTCTCCCCAGACTCAGGGATAGTAGAGATTTAAAGAAACTGCATGTTGTAAAACAAAATGTGTAAAACTAGTCCATATGTGTGTGGGAGCAGCTTGTTTAAATTGCTGCTCCCTATCTGCCCCACAATCGTAATCCTGCAGCATCAGGCCGTAGTAGATCATTCCTCAATGCCTTTGTGGCATCAGATCCCCCTTAATCCTGCCCCCCCACTCAGGGCCGTGCCGATGCGGTAAGCGAGGTAAGCGCCGCAGGGGGGCGCCCACCTCTGGAGGGCGCCGCCGCGGTGCTTACCCTCGCCCCGCGCCGCCAAGGCCTTTAAATCGTTTGGTTGCAGCAGCTTCAGTAAAAGCGCTGCCGACAAGTGGCATAGCAAGGGCGGGGTGGTGGGGGCGGTCCGCCCCGGGTGTCACCAGAAAGGGGGGTGCCGCCGCTCCCGCTACTCTTCATCCTGGCACCCCCCCCCCCCCCCGCACCAGCCCTTTAAAAATAAATTGCCGACGTGATAGCGAGCGCAGCACCTCGTGTGGAAGTAAAAGAAGCGGATCCGATCATCTCATTGGGCCTTCCCTCACTGTCCCGCCCTCCTCTGACGCAACTTCCTATTTCCTCTAGGGCGGGACAGTGAAGGAAGGCCCAATGAGATGATCGGATCCGCCTCTTTTACTTCCACACGAGGTGCTGCGCTCGCTATCGCGTCGGCAATTTATTTTAAAGACCGGGTGGCAGGGAGAAGACGAGGCAGGGTGAGGGTGGGGGACAGATGGGGTGAAGGTGGGGGGCACTTGGATAGCAGAAGGGACTGGGTGGGAGACAGATGGGGTGAGGGGGACTCGGATGGGCAGAAGGGACTGGGTGGGAGACAGATGGG
The DNA here is from genome assembly GCF_901765095.1 of Microcaecilia unicolor. Classification (NCBI taxonomy): domain Eukaryota; kingdom Metazoa; phylum Chordata; class Amphibia; order Gymnophiona; family Siphonopidae; genus Microcaecilia; species Microcaecilia unicolor. The sequence goes on from NC_044033.1 coordinate 116,571,269, forward strand.
AGAAGGGGCATGGAGCTGGAACTGGGGTCTGAAAAGTGAGCAGGAGGGAGAATGGGGTCATGCCTGGGGCAGGGGTGGATGGGAGAATCAATGGATCTGGAACTAGGGGCAGCCGCAGGTGGGAACTGGGAGCCGAAAAGAGGGGGCAGTGAGAGAGGGGGGATAGATCCTGGATGGAATGGGGAGTGAGAGGGAGGGCAGACCCTGAATGGATGAGAGGGGGAAAGAGAGAGGGCAAATGGTGAATCGAAGGAGCAGAGAGAAAGGGCAGACAGTGGATAGAAAGGAGTGAAAGAGCAGACAGTGGATGGAAGGGGGCAGAGATAGAGGGCAAATGCTAGAGGGAAAGGAGAGAGAGAGGGCAGATGGTGGATGGAAGGGGGAGAGAGAGATGGCAGACTGGGGCAGATGGTGGATGGAAGGGGCTGAAATAGAGGGCAGATGTGGATGGAAGGGACATTAGAGAGGGCAGACACTGGATGGCAGAGAGAGAGCGAAGACAGATGCTGGATGGAAGGAAGATGGTGAAAAGAAGATGAGGAAAGCAGAAACCAAAGACAACAAACTGTAAATATATATTTTTATTATTTTGCTTTAGGATATAGTATTTTAGCTGTGTTAATAAATGTTTATAAATAGAACATGTAAATAAGGTAATCTTTTTATTGGACTAATTTTAATACATTTTGACTTAACTTTCAGAGAACAAAACCCCCTTCCTCAGATCAGGATAGGATACTGTAACAGCACTATACTGTATTGACCTGAGGAAGGAGATTTTGGCCTCTGGAAGCTAAATGTATTAGTCCAATAAAAGGGTATTATTTTATTTTCTGTATTTGTTTTATTTCTATTTGTTAATTTGTAAAGTGGTGATTGGTATTTGTTAGTTTTTTCAAATTTACATCTGCTGCCTTTATATTTTGCACAGTACTAGGAGACATTTTCTGTTTCTGTGGTGTTGCATTGTATGCAGAGTCTGGCATTGGGGGTTCAGTTTAATTTTTGTCTAAATAGAAAGTTTATGATTACTTATTCTATAGTGGATTAGGGTGTATCTGTGTTTGTGAAAAAGACATGGTTTTCAGTTGGCATTGACTGTGCAGGATTGACGATCTGTACTATTCTGTCTGGTTTCGTTTTACAATAGGTGAATTGATGTTCTAGTGCTCACTGTAGTGCTTAAGATGCTTTCCATTTCCTTGTGTGACTCGTAGAAACGACTGCTTATGGTATGGTAAAATTGCTCTATAGGTCTTGAGTGTTTTGTATTCTCGGTATGCCTAGTACTGGATTTGGGAGGGGGGGTGTTAAACAATGACCGGCCCCGGGTGTCAACTACCCTAGCTACGCCACTGCTGCCGACGTCTCCCTTCCCTTGCACTCGTTGGTTCCCTCAGTGTCCCGCCTTCTTCTGACGTCAGAAGAAGGCGGACACTGAGGGAACCAAGAGCGCAAAGGGAAGGGAGACGTCGGCAGCGCTCCACTTTCACTGACGCTGCTGCGACCGGAAGTAAAAGATTTAAAGGCCCCAGGGTGCAGAGGGAAGGGCAGAGAGGCATGGATGGGAGGGCAGGGCCCAGGGAGAGGACAAATTGCTGGAAGGGGAGGGGAGGGGAGAGAGGATTGCTGGCTATGGATGGAGGAGGGAAGGGCAGAGAGGGACAAGGATGGACATGGGGGCCCAGGGAGAGGACAAATTGCTGGAAATGGAGGGGAGGGGAGAGAGGAGGCAAGGATTGCTGGCTATGGATGGAGGAGGGAAGGGCAGAGAGGGACAAGAATGGACATGGATGGGAGGGCAGGACCCAGGGAGAGAGGAGAAATTGCTGGAAATGGATATAGAGCAAGAAATGAAGAAGAAAGGAGAAAAGTAAAGAAATAAATGGAAAGGAAGCCCTGGAAATGGAGTTAAGAGGACAGATAGCAGCAGAATCAGATACTGGACCAGCATGATTGAAAAAAGAAAGTCACCAGACAACAAAGGTAGAAAAAAATTATTTTATTTTCATTTTAGCGTTTGGAATATGTCCACTTTGAGAATTTACATCTGCTATCTTATTTTGCAATGTATAGCAATTTGTTTCTAAGAATATTGCTGACAATTCCTTTCAGTGTGGCAAGTGGTGAGCGATCATTTTCATGGGGGGGGGGCGTGATCATTTTCACGGGGGGGGGCGCCAACTGATAGTCTGCAGGGGGGCGCCAGAGACCCTAGGCACGGCCCTGCCCCCACTGCACCATCCGATCCCCCCAACAAGGCAACTGGCCCTTCAATCCAATCCCTTGAGAAGGCAAACCCCCCTTTAGTCTGATCCCCCCTCCAAAGATCACTGGCACAAGAAGACCTTACTCTCTCCTTCTATTCCCAACCCCAGTCTCACCTGGAATTACCAGTATTTGAGGAGCAGGAGTGATCTCCACTTGCTCCTTTCCGTGAACCCTAGCTGTAATCATGTGGTATTACTGCTAGGGGTAAGACTGATACATATGGGTATTTTGTTCTTTCAACGTATTATTTATATGTAATATTTTTTACATACTATAAGGTCCTTTTAACAAGCTATGCTAAAAGTGGCTGGTGCTGTTGTCAGGGCATGGGTTTTCCAAGTGCTGCAGTCACTTTTAGCATGTTGTTAAAATGGCCATCTTTCCATATTTATTTTATAATGGCCATGTGCTAATTTCCCAATTAGTGTGTGCAAACAAAAAAAGCAACACTGGGCCTTTTGATTAGACATTTAGACAATCGAAAAAGCTTCCAACGTATTTCATCCTTCACATCGTGGCTGTAATTCTCCTACAGACACGCTCACGTATGAGAAAGTTTCTCATTGCCTGAGTCATTGGATGTTTATACTTTACATACTGCAGAACAGAGACCTTGACCCCTGAGGCAGGCGTCTTTTATGCAGAAACACGGCCCGTGTCGGGTCACTTGCCAATAAAGAACCACTGTTGTCTCAGTCTTGAAGGCCCAGTGTTGCTTTTTTTGTTTGTATACTCTATATGTATGCTGTACTACCCCCAATTAGCATGTGGCCATTTTTGTGGGAGCCCTTACTGCCACCTATTTAGAAGGTACTAATCAGTCAGCACACGGTAATGTACCATGTTACCTGATTAGTGCAGGGAGCGCCTACTGTCCACCCCCAGGCGCACCTCACATGCCAAGTGAGCACAGGTGGCCAAACTACCATAGGATGCCTCAGTGCCAGGGCCGGATTAGCACTATATTGGGCCCTAGGCAAACATATGTTTATGGGCCCCCCTACCAGAAACCCCATCCCCCACCATCATTTCACCTCTCCAGAAGTAGCAGGGAAAAGTGCAGAGCCTAGCTGTGGGTATGATAGCAGTAATAGTTTGTGAGTGAGCATAGGGACTATGCAAGCATATGCTTTTAATAGAGAGGCTTAATGGGTAGAGAAGGAGAGCTGCCAAGTTACCCAGTTCCAGGAGGGAAATTCTGAGCCAGTCCTGGATTTCTTCAACCCTATCCTGGAACATTTTGGGACCCAAAGTGCTGATTTCAATTGATGATATCAGAGACTACAAAAAGAACACTGACTTGGGATATGTTGAAAAACAAGAGTGGCCAAAAAGTCTCCATTCTGGACTGTAACTTGGCAGCTCTGCAGCAGTGGGCTCAGAACCAGGGAAGCTGGGCAAGTCATATTCACTCTCTATTGCCTCTGATACAAACCAGAGATTCTAAGAATGGACTGCCTGAAAGAGTGAAATTTCAGGGTATTGGATCCAAGATATAAATTTACAACGTTTTACATGTGAACAAAAGGTTCACAAATAGAAAAAAGCAAAATAACATATTTTAGCATTTTTTTAAAATGCTTCTGAAAGAGTATAGGCAGAGTGGAGGCAGTATTAGTACAGTGGTCAAAGGAATTTGCCAGCGTAATTTAACAGGTTAAATTTTCTGGGTTGAAAACTTCCCTTCACTTAGTATGTGCACAGGTACATTTGTACCAGTGAACTTACCTATTCTAGCACAGATTTTCAAAGGGAAGCTTCATTTCTATGAGACTATCCTCACCAGATATATAGAAACATTCACAAGTACATGACATGCACTTTCCAGTCTCTCTTCTAGTGCTGTCCTGCTGCTCATGTGCTCATTCAGGCAGTGCCCCTACATCCCAGGAGGTCTGCCCACCATCATGTAAAATTCTGGCATTTGCTGCCTGTTCATTTACTCAGCACACTCTTCACACTTTCCCCTCCTTTGCAACAATATCCCCCCACCTAGGGTTACCATATTTGCCCCCACAAAAAAAGAGGACCGTCAGCAAAGAACAGTATGCAGGCACACAGGAAAGTGCCCCGAAGAGCCCCGAAGGAGGACATGTCTGGGTGAAACCGGACATATGGTAACCCTACCCCCACCCCCTCCCCACTCACTGATTCTCTCCAAAGACCCTGTGCAGAGCTCAGCTTCCTTCCCCCACAGCCCCTGAAGCTCAGCCGCTTCCTGTAACTACTAGAGCCTTCCCATTGGCTGCCTCTGCATTGGAAAGGAGGAGCATTGGAGAGCTGTCAATGGGCAAAACTCTGAAAAATATCCACACACTTAACTATCCTTCTGGCTTTGAGACAGGTAATGTACAAATCTTTAGAATCCTGGCAATCCTAACCTACTGAATCCTAAACACATCTGACAGGGTCCCCCTAAACTTTTGGGTCCAAGGTAGGTGCTTAGTTTGCCTATGCCTTAATGCAGCTCTGCTCAGCACATCTTCTATGCCTACCGCAGCTTAGTAAAAGTGCCACTGTATTTTTAAATTTATATATATTTTTATAGGTATTTTACAAAAGTATCTGCATTGCTTTTTATGAAATACTAATGGAACTGAGCACATCCCAGTCTAGATTTCTCAATTCTAATCTCAAAATTCTATCGGACCCTTTTACCAATCTGCAGTAAGCACTAAGGTGTGCTTACTGCATCTTAAAATGGTGTACTACGGGGTGCGTAAGGCATACCATAGTACTTTCACATGTGCGTGCATGCCGGTGCGCTAAAAAATAACATTTAGTTTTTCACTGAGGGGGCATATCTGGGAGCAGAGTGTGGCTGTGGCTGTGCTAATCAGTTAGTGCACCTACATTAGCCATTAAACTGGAAAATGGAAATTTGGCCATTTTCCCATCTTCAGCAAAAAAGGGGCAGCAAAAGGGCAGAAAAGACTCATGTAAGCGTGCGCTAAGACCACTTTTTGCTGCAGCTTAGTAAAAGCATCCCTATGTAAAATGGGCCTAATTGTGCTGATTATCACCACAGTCTGCTTCACTTTTAGCTCCGCCCACAAAAATCATACTCGAATGCCTCCTCTTAAATGGATAAATTTTAGCCAAACATTGAATTGTCTGTCAAAATCATACACTTGCTGATGCCAAATTAAAACAAAGAATAGAACGAGAGAAAATACAGTATATGCAGCAATCTCCAGAGCTAACTGTATAAATTATTTTTAAAAAACATCAACATCCATGTTTTTAAATGCTTTTGAAAAATTATATATTCCTACAGTCTCTGCTAATAATTGCCAAAGCTGTGTTCCAACATAGGTAAACACCCACTCTCCAGTTTTTACTTTGTGAATGCCCTTTATCCTTAAACTTTTATAGAAAATGCTCCTTCTGTGTTCTCTCATATTCCCCTTTCCCTTCTTTGGAGCACATATTTTAAGGCATTTTTTTTTCTTTTTGTCTAGGATCTTGTACTGTATCTTAGACCCTCTTTCATTTTGGTAGTTCTCTACTCCTTCCATTTTTATTATAGCTATTCTATTTCCCATGACCTTCTAACTAAACAGATATTAATAAAGAAATGATATGTAAAGCTTCCAAAAGTTAAATGTTGACGTTTTAAAATATGAGAGTAGCTTTTCTTGGCAACTGCATCCAATTGTCAAAGGCAGTTTTCATCTCTGCTATTGTAGGAAAAATAACCAGTTTTCTCATTGAACAATATTCCCATAGGCTTAGCTACATCAACACTAAAGTCCTCCAAAAAATGCAAGTTTGTTTTCAATTTTTGCAGTAGTGTAAAGAGCAATCAATATTCATTTTCTTGCTGAATTTGGAATGTATCTGTAACCCTTTGTTGGTTATGAACATCAGATGGGCTGCATAAATATTGAGGGCAGAGCCAGGGCTCGCAAAGCTAGAAGGCTGGCAAGCATAGAAACCATTCAGTCCTCAAGCTTCTCGCAGTCAAACAGTCCACACAGTTAGGTTTCTTCAAACTGTGACTGGTTTACTGCAAATTGAATAGCCAAAAGGGGTAATATCTTCAATAACTATATACAATCTCGTATATATTCCAGTAAAGCCAGGCAGACATCTACAGTTTATGCCCTGAAAATGGCAAGGGCAGCTGACGATTAAGTATGCATACGTTGGGCAGACTGGATGGACCATGGAGGTCTTTATCTGCTGTCATCTACTATGTTATTATCCCCTAGATTCTATATAAATGGTGCCTAGATTTGCATGCCAAAATTTGGGTGTGCTCTTAAGATGCACATGGAAATTAATTTGCTAACAAGCCAATTAACATCAATCATTGGGTGCTAACAACCAATTATTGAAGTCAATTGGTACCCGTTAAAATTTGCATGCTCATCTGGCTGCATGCTATTCTATAAGGCATGGCACCCAACTCTACCAGCATTTACACCAGGTTCCAGCAGGCATAATTTTGGTGTCCAACGTTATGCATGGGAATTGGTGCTAACCACAGTTCTATAAAGGGCACACTTAGTACCAGTTTATTCTGGTGCCAAATTTTGAATGCCAATAAAGAATTCCCCTCCCCCATGTAACTATGTAAAGTCCAGCAGAGGTTTTAATAGTCACACTTTCCAGTATTATTCTTGTTGAGCTGAGCTCCACTTGAACCACCGTGTCTCTTGACTCTACTTCTGCTTACCTTTTTCCTGATGCCTAAATGGAAAGGGAAGCCTCAGGCTCCCTCCAGCTCAGATGACTCCCTTCTACAGCAGATGGAGATCACTCAGTTCACTCATCTGAATGTTCTAGCAGGCATTTCTGTTGCACAGGGTGAGAGGAAGAGCCCCACTCTAGAGAGCGAGGCGTAATTGGCCCAGTGGTTTTTCCAGTGCTCCGAAGAATGATGATGCCTGAGACGCTGTTAGTGTCTAGATTTTCACCACCGCTATTAGCCTCTAATGTAGGGCAGGCTTCACCTTCTACTTTGGCATCTTTGTAATCGTTTGGGCCATACCGAGGCACAGACCACCCCTCAAGGGACAAAGAAAGTTCCAGGGGAGAGGTTGGTGGTTCCTCCTCTGGTGAAACCATCGGAGATGACTCTTGATACTATCTGGGCTGGATTGGAGTCTATCTACAAAGTATGTTTCCTTGTATTTCCCATGGGTGAAAATTCCCTTAAGGTTCAGAAGAAACTTAAAAAATATATGGAAGGAAGATTGAAGAACTCATGGGCCAATTTAATCAGGTTAAAAACTCTCAAGTTACCTTATCACAAGACCTTGTGCTGTTTCAAAGGAAAATTGAAAATTTTGAGAACTACACTAGATATTTGAACTTGCACCTGTTAAATTTACCTCAATTAATTTTAATTGCACCTAAAGAAATGTTTTATAAGTATCTGTTTCCTTTTTCTGCTCCACGTAGATGGTGGTGGAAGATATCGTCCCTATACATGTAATCCCTGAAACAACCCAGCAGCCTTATAGGATCTAAGCCTGAATTCCACTCCTCAATCCTTAGGGCAGTGTTTCTCCACCGAGTCCTTAGAGTTTTCAGGATATCCTCCTTAGTATGCAAATCTATCTCATACATATTGATTGGATTGGAAGAGTGATAGAGGAAAGGATGGATGCAAACAGGTAATATATGTATTTAAATGGTTTATTAAATACTTGTTGATACAAATAAAAGAAAAATAAACATATACAAGTAGTTACTTAAGGGTTACTTTAAATATAAATTGTAACTAGGGAGGAAAAGGAGGAGCTCATAATTGGGAGTAATACATATTCATTATAGATATCCTAAAAACCTGACTGGCTGGGCATGCCCTGAGGACTGGGTTGAGAAGCTCTGTTTTAGGGTGTAACACTGGGTTAGTCAAAGCTCTTCCCTTTAGGAAATAAGAAGCTGCTGCAGCATGGAGGCTAAAAATTGTTTTAGTCCCCTTGCATTGATGTTAGGGGAATGGCCAGGGTTTGACTTTGCCAATGGTCCTCAGACCAGGGAGCTAAGCCAAAGAAAATGATCCTCCCCTGCTGGGTAGACATACCCATGTTCTGTACTGGACATGTAGGACTACCCTGCAAACTACCCAAGGTGACAAAGCGGCCCCAGACTCTTTGTCCCATCTTGGACCTGGGTATGTAAATGCACAGCTGGCCACTTGCTAGGCTGATATGACTAAGTAGCAGTCCCATGGGGAAACCTTGCATGGAATTGGGGTGGGGGGAAAAACTATTTTGCTTATGTGAAGGGTGCCAAAAAATGCAAGGGAAAATGCACATTAAGAGCCTCAAAATGGTCAAAAGCAAATGGACTCAAGGGAGGCTAATATCTGCATCAGCAAATGATGGGTAATGAGGCATTGCCTGTCCAGCCTATGTGCCCTTTTAGCCTCCCATCCTTTCATAAGCTGCTTGATTGTGAAATGACCCATGGGGTTCTCATTACTATATGCCTTTAACATGAAGCTAATACCTGCCAGTTACAACCACATCATGGAGCAAGTGATATCAAAGCATATTAATGTCTTTACTGTGAAGCAGTATGAGTGCAACAAGTTGTGATCCAGGCAGAAGGCCAAGAACTTGTTGAAGGCCCCAATATACCTCTTCCTGGTGTATTTGGACAACAATGCCAGGATCAGTTTCCATACCTCGGGGAGCCAAGGCTCCAAACCATAGGAGGTACCAGGGGTTCTATGTGGGTGAGCATGGGGGAGTGACCAGAACTCTGCAAACTTAAAACAAGAAAGACAATCAGCAATAGAGTTTTGTACACCAGGGATATGAGCATCTCTGAATGTAATGTTAAATCGCATGCATGTGAGAACTAGCTCCCTGAGTAGTGTGACAATGTAGGATGTCTTGGCCGATAAGTGGTTTATGACTTCCACCATGGCCTTATTGTCCGAGTGGAAAACTATGTGACTATTCACCAGACTTGGCGCCCACATCCTTAAGGCTACCATGATGGAGTTCCAAAAATGTAATATCCCTCATCATCCCACAGGTGTGCTATGCCTCAACCTATGGCTCAGCAGACCATGTCCCTCTGAAGAAAATGCAAAAACCTATACCCCCCGGAAGCATCAGTGAAGAGCTGTAGGTCTTCATTATTGGTCGTAGCATATTGTCAAACTGTGAACCCATTGAAGGAACAGAGGAAAGAGTCCCAAACCTGGAGGTCCTCCCTTAAAGCAGCTGTAATCCTAATGAAATGGTGGCTTCTTTTAACCCCTATGGTTGCTAGCATCAGGTTTCGGGAAAATATACAGCCCATGGACACAATCGTGACTGCAAAAGCAAACTGACTCAAAAAGGTCAGAAAGTGCTTTAGTGTGGGTTTCTTAGTCCCCATGAAGGACTTGATTTCTTCCCTAGGTTTCAACAGCTTGGGGCAAACAGGAAACTTTGTGAGCGGCATCCAATTCAATGCCCAGGAAGGTGAGGACCACTACAGGGGTGTTGGTTTTGTCTTCAGCGAGGGATATGCCAAAATACGCCAATACAGGCTGGAAGGCATGTAGAATGGCCGCATACAGCTCTCTCCCTTTCCCAACAAACAGGAAGTCATCGAGGCTGGAAGGCATGTAGAACGGCCGCATACAGCTCTCTCCCTTTCCCAACAAACAGGAAGTCATCGAGACAGTGAATGATGCACTGGTGACCCACTACCTATTAACCACCACTACCTATTAACCACGCAATGCCCGAAGGAGCCAGCATAGCAAGCAAATGCATAGCACCACACTCAAAGTGGCTGCTGCAGGCTCCCTCAAAATGGCCTCCTGGTGTGAATGGGGGGCATGGTAGCTGGTGCTACATTCAAAATGGCCACCGTACGCCAACAAAATGGCCATAAATATACTTCCACCTTTTAAATGGCTATCATAAGTGCCTGCAGATGGCCACATAAGGGTTAGTATGTTATCTACAAATGTAGTTATAGGGAGACAGACAGCAGCAACAACCTGGAAATGGCAAGCACTGTCTTTAACAGGTTTTTTTAGATGGGACACACAATAACAAAGTGCCACGATACAAAATGCACATGCAAACATCTGCACTGCAAGAAAGGAGTGTTCTGGGAACCTGTGATGCAGGAAAAGGCAGGCATGCACCCCTATCAAATCTGTAGAAATATGCAGCACACGCCCAAAGTTCCCCACAGGAGGTAAGAACCAAAAGAGCAGAACCGGAAGCCTACTTACCGAGTGCTGAACCTCAAACCCCTACTCAAAAGTGAAGGGGATGGGGCTGTAGGGATAAACAGTGCGCAGCATGTAGAGTGATGGCAGTTCAACGCTCGGCACCTCCCAGACACCAGAAGTCACAATCAGATGCGAGGGAACTGGCAGCACACCCTCCCCAAGCAGAGAGTGCCTGGTATGGGTAAATCCTCCAGCAGCGGGGACAACATCAGGAATTGATGTGTCAATGCTGCGGACAGGTTGCCAATCCCCACAAAAGGTAGAGTGTAATCACCCATGCTAAGGTAAAAATAGCACTTGCTGAGGTGAAACTGCAATTACCCATGCCGCCGTAGGATCTGACGTTGGCGTGCTCTGTTCCCCACTTTGAATGCCCACACCCTGCCTCCTAATTGGATCATTCTTTACCCAACCCTCCCTCTTTCCCAGTCCCCCCACCCTCCTCTATGTCCTTGTCTGCCCAGTGTCTTCCCTGTTTCCCCTTCAGCACCACCCTGTTTGTGGCAGCCCTCTTTTATTCTCTCTTGAATTTGGGGAACCCTGTTTCCTTCTCTATCCCTCAAAGTAGTAGTAGTAGACTCATAGGCGATTGCAAGTACTGCATTTCTGTAGTTCCTGGTCCCCTTTTCTCAGCCTCAAGGTTCTGCTGATACTCAGTGTCAGTGCCTGGGTAAGTAACTGGGCAGGTAGGATGCATAAAATGCAGTAATAACTATGCCCAGTTCATTATTTGGGTACCAGCACAGAATTTTGGCAGGTCTTGGATAGCTTCCAGCAGACCACACAGACCCAGATATTCAGTGCTGGAACCCATATTAGATCAGGCACAGACATCACCCTCCCACCCCCCCATTCTATAAATGGTGCTCAAAATTGCAGGTACAAAGTTTTGTCACTTGTAAAGAAATATAGAATAACATTTATTACTGTTACTTTTACTTATATTGAAGTAATACTTTCATCAATTGTTACTACTTTTACCTAGTTACATCTGATGCTTGCAGTCAGAAGTAAAAGCGGAAGCGAGACGTAAATGACGTTTCCTCATTAAATCAAATGAAATGGGAAACAGGGTTTTGCTATTGCAAACCTTGTCGTGAAAACACTGGATCATCTCATCTTAAATGTTGCTGTTCAGTGAATACAGCTTATAGGAACAGTAGAGTTGCCTGCGGTTGTTGAATTGGTTGCTGATCTCTAGCTAAACAAAACAGGGATGAGTTGAGTCACTTTGAAGCGGGAAGCTTCAATTCTTGGTGCAGACACAGAAGTAGAAGTGACCAAATCACAAGATGATGCAAGGTGGCAAATAAACTTTTATTCACTATTTTATGCACCACAGTGGTTTCCTCACTTTTTCTACAGACGTTTGCTCTAGCATTTGGATGTGACTGTGCATCTTTTTGCTTTCGATTCTGATTCACAATCCAGTTTCATGAAGGAGTTGAATTGCTTCAGTGACAAAATGTAATCTTTATTTCTCCATTCCTTCCCCCATCTTTACTAGAATCCTTGTGCTTTTGAAGGCCATGCTTGCTGTCCAACCACTGTCTTCATTACTAGAGCTTTGTGAACAGCAATTCCCAGACGTCATTTGTCTTTTGAGTTTGTCAGGATATTTTGCTTTTTAAATAAAAGGGCGAGGAGAGATAATCTGACAGTTGATCTTGTGAAATCTGTCATGATAAATTGTGTCTTCCAGAGCTGTTGACAGTTGCTGTGGAGGAGTAAGGAAAGGACATGTTTAGTTGTTGTGGACAATTTAAAATGTCAAGTTTGTTTTCTTTTTAACATTTTTAGTATAGACTTTTTCAGGTCAATCTTCAGTGAGACATCTTTTCAAATGTTTGATATGAGCATTTAAATGAGTCCCATATTGAGCAGAACAAATGTACAGCTAGCCCCAGTGAATATCAGTCAACTACTACTAGATCTTTTACAGTGGTCTGATTAAAATAACATCATTAGATGCTATCAGTCAAATATAGTGGATTCCGGTTGCTTGGGACACTGCTTAATTGGGGCAGCTGCATATTTAGCCTAAAACCTGGAGAATGGAAAGAAAGCACAGTAGTAAAGGTGCAACAGTTTTGCTTATTTGGGACAATGCACTGTTTATTTGCGGCAATAACATATGTAAAATGTCACCAATTTGTCACCAACCCCTAAAGTTTATATAGGCTGCCATGTTTGTATACACGTGGTGCTGAGGGGTGTGTCTGAAAAATGCGCTGAAAAAATGCCGAGGAAAGATCTAACACTCGCAGACAAAATCTTCTTGCTAGAAGGATTGAAAAAACAACTGCCAAACACCAGTCAGCTTCAACTGGCAGAAATTAAGAGTGCCAAAATTCACAATAGCACTCATTGTACAACAAGAACAGAAATTGATAAATGAGTGGGCTTTAACTGAGATGCAACATGGTGTTTCCCAAAAAAACGGAAGTGTGACAGTAAGGATGCTGATGTAGAAAGAGGCCCTGAATCAGTGTTTCTCAATTGTAACAGGAAGAAGTGTTCATGTGAGGGGACCAATGTTAAAAAGCAAGTCAGGGGAGTTAGCTAGAAAACTCAGTCACAATGATTTTAAAGCAATGAATGGACATGGGAATCATAACAAATTTGAAGACCTTATACTGTGCCAAACTGGTAGCTTATATCATGTATTGCTAATAGCTGGCAAAATATTAGCAACACAACCATTTAGCTTTGTTTTTCTCACTGTGGGTTTGAACACCTTGGAACGGACACACAGGATAAGGCTGAAAAAAAAATGCTATGGATACTGAAAATTATGCTATGGAAGCACACTGGATGGAAAACTATTTTATTTTTGTTACATTTGTACCCTGTGTTTTTCCACTCATAGCAGGTTCAATGCAGCTTACATATTATACACAGGTACTTATTTGTACCTGGGGCAATGGAGGGTTAAGTAACTTGCCCAGAGTCACAAGGAGCTACCTGTGCCTGCAGTGGGAAGTGAACCCAGTTCCCCAGGACCAAAGTTCAGCACGCTAACCACTAGGCCACTCCGAAGAGTTTACATCTATTGACAGCAATCTTCAATGCTACAATGAAAATGAGGAGCAGGGCCAGTCTTATCAATTGTGGGGCCCTGTGCAAACCAGTTCAATGGGCCCCCCTTGCCCCTGCCCGCCACCATAAGCCATAATTTATCGGAATGTAAAAGGAGGTTTGGAGTTCTCGGAACCCCACCTCAACCCATACCTTGATGTGCATCCACCACATTTCAGTAGAGAGTGGCAGACAGTGGTAACGATTTTCATATCCCTTCCGAACCCAGAGCTTCCTCGCTGCTGCATCCTGCCCTTGTGGAAGCAGGAAGTGACATCAATAATAGGGCGGGATGCAGCAGTGAGGAGGATCTGGATGCACATTAAAGTACAGAGCAGGGATATGTTCCGAGACAGGAGGACAGACATGCCAGAGATTCAGGGCCCATAGGAGTGTGGGGCCCTGTGCAACCACACCTGTCGCCCCTGCCAAAGACCGGCCCTGACAAGGAATGTAAGGATGAAATCGCTGAGCAAATATCAGCCAAATATATGAAGACTTCAGAAAATCAGGAAACTGAAGAGGATGACAAAACTGAGTGTGAACAAGTGACGAACCAGGATGCCAGGAGATTTATTTCTGGATTAAAAAATTTTTTCCATGCAGGAAGGCAATGAAGACAGTCTGGTTACTGCTCTATAGACCTGTGCCGATTTTGTCCAGCTGCAGTCAATGAAGAGAGCTCGCCAAGGTACACTAGATCGATACCTCCAACGTTAATGCTGTTTTGAATGAGAAATTTTTATTTTAATTTATGCAAATTTAAATGTTTTATTTCAACTTTTCTGTTACCAAACAAATGCAAAATTTGAAATTAAATTGTACTGTACTGTTTTTTTTCTTCCACTTTTGTTTTTAGACAATAAATAATTGTTTTGACTTTTATCTGTCACTTGTATTGACTATTTTTAACAGTAACATGTCAACTTCATTTTTTTGGGAAAGCCGCTTAATTGGGGCATTGTGTTTTAGTTCTGATGTGTCCCAATTATCCGGAATCCACTGTAATCATTCAAAATCATTTAAAATAAATATATTAAAGCTGACATTCATATAATTAGAGTTTGCAATAATCACTTCAAATGCTCCATAAAAATTACAATCATGGGTTGAATCCTGTCATCTTTCAATAAATAGTGTCAACAACCATGTCAGAGATACATTAACTTAATGTATCTGTGACATACATAGTTTGCCTGCTTTGTTGGGGGGTAGGAGGAAGGGTAAGATCTGAGATTAGTGGTTGGGGGAATTGCATTAACATTTTATTAACATTTTATTGACATTTTCTCCTCCTGATATTTAAGCTTTTTTCCCCTCCTGACCTGCTACCACCAGTCTCAGTTTCCAATCTATTCAACTATAGCTGCCACAGCATGATACAGTAACATTTTCAAGCCTTTTTATTTCTTAATATATTCTTATCATCTTCCTTTATGTTTATTTTTATTATCATTCTGCTTAAATATTCATTTTTCTAGCCTTTACCTATTCATTTTCATTTCCCACATGTTCCCTCCCCTCTGATTTCTACATTTTTTTCTTCTATTACTCATTTTATTCTCATCATCTCCTTTAGATTTTTACATCTTGTAATCATCTTTCTTTTGCTTATTTTGTAGGTTCCATTTCTTTGACTTTCCCTTGTTCTTCAGTTTTCTTTATTCTACCTATACTCTTGTATTCTCCTCTACCTTCCCCCCCCCCACACTCTCTCATATACACCTTTGCTCTTTCTCCCATCTCTTCTCTTCTCACCATATGCTCTTGTTTGCTCCTTCCACCTGGCACACAGTTTGTCTCTCCTATTCCATTCCTCCCAGCACTCATTCATTCTCACCTTCTCTGGCACACACTCTCATTCCTCCCTACCATTTTCCCAAGGCCTATCTCTCTTTACTTCCCCTTCCTATGTATGCTTAAGGACTGCCTGCTTCCTCTCCCTCCAAACTTCCTATTTCATGCTCAAGGCCCCAATCCTGTCAGCCTCAATGCTTTTGATGCTGTGTCAGTTGGAGTATCTCTCTCTCTCTGTCTCTCTCTCTTTGTCTGCTCCACTCCCACCTCTCTGCTTTCTTCTGCCACCAATTTGTTCCTTACACCTTCACTCATCCTCACTGCCCAGCATGTTTCCTTCTCAAATGTCTCTATATGCTGAGCAGCTTAAAAAACAAACAGAAAGGAACCCTATAGAGCCTTTGCAGCTCCGTATTATAAAAGACTGCCATATACCACCCTGTACAGCAGCTGGAAGTGACATCAGAGTGGGCTGAGCCGAGCAGTCTTTAACAGCACAGGACCACGAAGGCTCCCAAGGTTGAAGCCCCAGGATGAAGAGATGCTTGAAAAGGGAACACACTGGGGTGAGCAGGGGAGGAGGGAACAAAGTGGTGGAAGCAGCAGCAGTTGGAGGGAGGTTTAAATTTTAGATGCGCTGGGACCCATGTGGTCTTCCACTTTCAGGTGCTGGGCTTCAGTATTTGAGGGGGGGATATTGCCCCCCTTGCCCCCTCCTCTGACCTCATCCTCCCCATGATCTTTGACAAACTTTTGAGATTTATCCTCTCCATCAGGTCAGTAAAGAACAATGCAATTACATGGGGTTAAAGTAGTGCAAACCTGTCTAAGCTTTAGGCTGTCTCATATATTAGTACACCTCAGTGAAAGGGAGGGGGGATAGACAGAAATGTTAAGACAGTAACACTTTACAGTTCAAATGGATAATAGATGATAAACTTACGTTGCTATTGAGTTTTCTTTTGTTGTGTGCTCCTGAAGTTTCTTTTAAGCACCCGTATAGGAAGGAAAAAGAGTGGCCTTGCTTTCAGTCTGTATTTTTTTTCTGCCATGGTTTATGTTGTCTTTCAAGACTGATATGTGTCCTCATTGTTTAGCTTCTTTCTCCACCCAGAAATGCTAGGAGATCTTCCCGAACATACCTCAACCTCCATTTCCCTACTTTCAAGGGCGTGAAATACAAGACGCTACACGCGTCAACCTTTTCTCACACGAGCACGCAGCTTTGGAACTCACTGCCATGCAACTTAAGAGCGATCCACGAACAAGCATCCTTCCGCAGATTACTGAAGACCCACTTGTTTGAGTCAATCTACGGAAAAAACCAAAACACATAGAATCTACACTCACTTACATCAATGCATCACACATCCACTCAAGATCTCTCATTCCCCCCAATTCCACATTACTCATACATATACTTACAGGAATAGGTAAACCATGTGCCTAAATGTCTTAACACTACCCTTAAACTTCCTATTATCTCCTCCCAAAGTCTCCCTGTTGATGTCCCATTGTGATATTCCTAATGATAATTTGATTATCATAACTTGTACAATGTAACCCATAACCAATTTGTATCAACTGTATTCTCTGTATTCATATCTTATTGTAAGCCACACTGAGCCCGCAAAGAGGTGGGAAAATGTGGGATACAAATGCAAACAATAAATAAATAAATAAATATAGCATCCCCCTTTACATTGTTTTGCTTAGATCATATACTCTACAGTCATAGAGAATCTTGAATGTGAGCCTTTTATTTGTTGGTAGATGTGTGATCTTCTGATATATGCTCACTCCTGTCCATGCTTGTTCCAATTATAAAATGGCTGCCAAGACCTGCTAAGGCAGTCTTGCAAGGCTACCATGAGAGGTCCCGGCATCCATTGCAAATGAAGCAGTGGCATGGGGCAGGAATAAGTGGGGTTAGTTCCTGCGCCTGAAGATTTTAATAGACCACCGGGAGGGAGGGGAGGTGATCGTGAAGGGGCATGAGTGAGTTTCAGTTTTCAGCTAAAAAGGCACAAGCATTTTGTCTGAAACCCAAACCCGAATTTTAGTCCGTTTTTAGTGTCGAATCTGAAACAGACACCAAATTCGGTCAGCCTCTACAGTAGGGCCAGTGCAAGGCAGACTCTGAGCCCTGAAAATGGCAAGGTCGAATCAAGATCAAGTATGCCCATTTTTTATACCACATTCATATCCTATGCTATGAATGCAGGTCCTGTATATCTCAGTGAGGTAGGGGAAGACACCATAAAGTAGAATTTAAAGATAAAAATGTTGTAAAATATTAGTGGTTGGTTCAATAGTGATTTGAGAATGAATGTGCCTGTTGGGCAGACTAGATGGACCATCTGCCATCATTTACTATGTTACTATTTATAGTCATTATTACTTGCAATATCAATAGAGTGGTTACTTCAAAAGAAAAACTGTCCTGTAATTTTAATATTGTTTTATGACTGTTTTACAGTGATATGTTCTCAGAGTTACAGCGAAACTGAAAATAGAATGAAAACAGTAGATTACAGCACTCAGAATAAAATAAACCTTTATCCTGGCTGAGTGTGGTGTGTCCTCAAATTCACTTCTTGTGGTGATTAGAGTTGTATAAATAGAAGTTAAGTCTCTAAACTATTAGAAGCTATTTCATAAATGTTTATTTTGATGATTAAATCATATCTTACTGTATATAATATTTTTTTCAAGGATTTGTAGGACAGTTTTGTTTTAACTTTCCTACAAATCAAATAGAAATCAAACAAAATAAAACATGGAAAAGAAAATAAGATGATACCTTTTTTATTGGACATAACTTAATACATTTCTTGATTAACTTTCGAAGGTTGCCCTTCTTCGTCAGATCGGAAAGCAAATGTTTTAGCAGATAGTATATATAAGAGAAACATCAAAGCATTACTTTGACAGTCTGACAGAGTGGGAGGGTGGGGGTATGCATGGGGACATCAAAGCATTTCATTGATATTCTAACAGGATGGGTGTTGGTAGGTGAGAGGAGGGTAATAAACAGAGAAATATAGCTTTATGGTTTATAATGGGTTAGAAAACCCAGATCCTTATTAAGTCCTGTTTGTTGGGTGTCAAAATATTCAATCATTCTTATTTCAAAGGTCTTACGTTCCTGTATTGTTTTAAAATTACCTTTCAGTATTCTTACTGTGAAATCATTGGTACAGTGTTCTGGTCTTGTGAAGTGTCGGCCCACAGGGGTGGGGGCTTGACTGGCACCGGCTATTTTCATGTGATGTCTGTGCAGATTGAATCTTGTCTTAAGCATCTGGCCTGTTTCTCCAATATAGCATCCTTCATTACATTTTTTACACTGAATGATATATACCACACTGGAAGATAAGCATGTAAAATAGTCCTTTATGTTGAATATTTTTCCTTTGTGAATGACTGTGGGGTCTTGTGAAATGTTTTGGCATAGTTTGCAGCTGGCTGTGTTACAGGGAAACGTGCCCTTTTCTTTTTCCGTCTGTGTTGGAAGTTTACTTCTGATCAGCTTGTGTTTTAAATTTGGTAGCTGTCGGAAGGCCAGCACTGGTGGGGTTGGGAATATCTCTTTCAGTAATTCATCTTCCTGGAGTAGTGGCTGTAGGTCTCTTATGATTTTCCTCAGTTTCTCCAGCTCTGGGTTGTATGTCACTACAAGGGGAATTCTGTCTGTGGCTTTTTTTTCTTTGTACTGTAGCAGATTTCCCCTGGGTGTTTTGAGGGAGGAGGCAATATTCTTGGAGACCCATCCTGTTAGAATATCAATGAAATGCTTTGATGTCCCCATGCATACCCCCACCCTCCCACTCTGTCAGACTGTCAAACTAATGCTTTGATGTTTCTCTTATATATACTATCTGCTACCACATTTGCTTATTTCCGATCTGATGAAGAAGGGCAACCTTCGAAAGCTAATCAAGAAATGTATTAAGTTATGTCCAATAAAAAAGGTATCATCTTATTTTCTTTTCCATGTTTTATTTTGTTTGATTTCTATTGATAACCGAGTGGACTAACACGGCTACCACACCTCTCTACTACAAATCAAAAGAATGTGAATTTGCTGAAATGAACTTTAAGTTCATATTTTAATCTAATTTTTGCAAGAAAGTTAAACACAGACTATATAAAGCATAGAAACTCGTGCTCAGATGATTGAAAGTCCTGTTCTGTTCCAAACAACGCTCTAAAAATAGCACCGGATCAGCACGAGGCTTTACCGCCCATATGATCAGAGATAATAGTATGCAAATTTATGATCGCTCTTATCTCTGATCATAGGGTAAAGTGCTCTCAGGCATAATCCTCCTGCACATTTTTGACAGGTCTGTGCTTTCAAAAGCCCAGACCTGTCAAAAACAAGGGCTGGAGGTCTGTGGGACCACAAGACCCCAAACAGCATGGCCCTGGTGGCTTAATGCCCCCACTGAACCCCCACCCCAAGCCAGCAACATGTGGCTGGGGGTCCGGCAGACCCCCAGTCCCTGTAACCCCCCCCCTGACACAAGTTCAGGGGGGCTGGTGATCTGGTGGATTTCCAGCCCCCCAACTCCCCTCGCATCCCTCCCAAAAAGCCTTGGTGGCCCAGTGGGGCGCAAATCAAGCCTCCCCACCAACCTGGTGGTCTACTGGCCCTCTTCCCTGCCCCACACCTATGGTGTGAAGCCCCACCCAGTGCATCCCAGGATGCACTGGGCAGGGCTGAGCGTCGCCATTTTCGAGGCAGCACTGTCGGAAGAGGAGGGAGTGTATTACCTCCCTCCTCCAACAAAGTTACAGAGGGATGGGGAAGAAGTCCGCTAGTCCACAAGGATG
Organism: Microcaecilia unicolor; assembly: GCF_901765095.1. Classification (NCBI taxonomy): domain Eukaryota; kingdom Metazoa; phylum Chordata; class Amphibia; order Gymnophiona; family Siphonopidae; genus Microcaecilia; species Microcaecilia unicolor. The sequence goes on from NC_044033.1 coordinate 116,591,454, forward strand.
GGAAGGTTTGATTTGTGGCCCACTAGGCCACCAGAACTTTTCTGGGGCAATGCTAGGGGGGATCTCTAGCCACCCTGAACTTGTGTTGGGGGGACCTCCAGCCCCCATGTCACTGGCTCGGGGTGGAGGGTCGGGGTTCCTGCTCCTGCGGAGGGGCTATATTGGGGGAAAATGAGGGGCCTGCTAGCATGCAAATGCATTCTGGACAGGGCTCCCCATTCCTCCTCAATGATCTGCAAACCCTAACACCAACTCCAAGCTGGCGTAGGGTTTACCGTGGACAGCACGCCAATGTTTGGCATGCTGCTCACTGATCATTGGGGAGGAATATGTTTAGTATGCATTTGCAAGCTGTTTGTGCTGAGTCCTGATTTGCATACATTTGCATGCTAGTTGCATTCAGCCTGTGAGCACATTGTTTCACACACTCAGGGGCTCTGATCATGGTGTGGTAACATAGCGAAGACAGAAGTGTAGGGGAGGGTACAGGGAGGGCCAGCTAGAGAGCAGAGGTAGTAGTGGGAGGGAAACAAGGGGTAGCGAGGGGAGGGGCAGGAAAGAAGGGGAGGAGCAAGAGAGGAGGAGAGAGGAATTCGAACTGCACAGGAAGCCCTTTTGAATTTGGAGGCAGGAGAAGAGAAGAGAATGGCAATTACTTCGTACTTTGTAATGCATTTGGATGGATGTCACGCTTAAAACTAATAAAAAATAATTAAATGTCAGAGTCTAAGACAAGCCCCACTGGGTGAATCCATTAATAATCTTTCAGCTTAAAATAGAGAAGATCTTGAATATGGTACCACAGGTGGAACTTATGCCTACTGTGGATCATTTGGAGGCTGGAGTCTTGAACGATGTCCCAGTGGATCACCTGTATTCATCTTTTAGACTGGTGGATATAGACTACATACGCAATACAGTGAAGCATTTTGCCAAAGGGAATTGTGCATTAGATCCCTGTGCAGCAAACCTTTTAAGATCTTTGCCAGATGAGCTGTACCTTTGGCTTGTAGGTATGATGAATTTTCTCTTGCAAGATAGTGACTATTCAGAGGATATGAGAGTCATTACCCTTAGACCATTACTTAAAGGAGACAAACTAGATCCTCTGGATTGTAGTAATTATCGCCCAGTAGCAAATATTCCTACATTCACGAAGGTGATGGAAACTGTAGTGACTTCACAACTGCAGGAATATTTAGATCATTTTGAGTTGTTAGATTCTTTTCAGTCGGGTTTCCACCCATTATTCAGCACAGAGACAGTGCTTTTGGCACTGGTATCTACTTTCCGGGTTATTTGGATAAGAGGATAGACGTATTTTTTATGTAATTAAAAATTTAATTTGGCCACAGCATTTCATTTAGTGAATCATGCTGTACTGCTGTGCAAGCTGGGAGAGGTGGGGGTGGGAGGAAATGTGTTCTGGTGGTTTGGAGGTTTTTTGAAGAAAAAAATCTGTCCAGGTTAGTTGACAAGATGGATTTTCTGATCCATGGTGTATGAGACAGGGGGGCTCATTTTTGAAAGATAAAAATGTCCAAAACGTGTCATAAAGGACCACTTGGACAGATTTCTTCTCTAAACATGCAAATCAGTATTTTTGAAACCTGTTTTGCAGACATTTATCTATGCATGTTATCTGCAGTGCATCCAAATCACAAGGGAGCATGTCGGGGGTATTTCGAAGCTGGGATTAGGATGGGTTTAGGGCTTTCCTAACATATGGATGTTTTACAACCACAATGAAACAAAACCAAAACGTCTAGGGCGAAAACTTCATTTTGGTCTACACTTGATTTTACAAAGAATAAGGCACAAAAAGGTGCACTAAATGACCAGATGACCACTGGAGGGATTCAGGGATGACCCCCTTCCCTTACTAACACAGTGGTCACTGACCCCTTCCCACCCTTAAAAATATGACTAAAAATAGTACTCTCCAGCATCTATGACAGCCTCAGATGTTATAGCCAGGACCATTAGAGCAGCATCCAAGTCCCCGGAGTAGTGTAGTGGTGGGTGCAGTGCACTGTAGACAGGTGGACTCAGGCTTCTACCCCCTACCTGTTACACTTGTGATGGAATCTGTGAGCACTCCAAACACTCATCAGAAACCAAGTGTACCCACATATAGGTTCCCCCTTCACCCATGAGAGCTATTGTAGTGGTGTACAGTTGGGAGTAGTGAGTTTTGGGTGGGCTTTGAAGGGCTCAACAGACAAGATAAGAGCGCAATGGTGAGATATGTACTTGGGAGCATTTATATAATGTCCTCTGCAGTGCTCCCTAGGGTGTTCCATTGCTCTCCTGGGATGTCTTTGTGGCAAGTCTACTAAGAATGCTGGCGCCTCCTGCATCCCAATGGCTTGATTTTCTACATTTTTCACTTGTGCAGGTTTTATTTAAATGGCCTGAAAAGATAAGTGCACAGAGCATAAAACCTTGGTTACAAATGATATTTTTTTTTTAAAAAAAGATAGATGTTTTGCTTTTTTGAAAATGGTTACATTTGCTATACAGATTTGTAAGGTTTAGCACAAAATGTCCAAAGTCCGACTTAGACGTCATATTGAAAATGCCCCTCACGTGTTCCTCAGGGATCTCCATTCTTTGCAACCTGCTCATGAGTGATTTAGGTTTGTTGTTACGAAGAAGAAATATAGGATATTTTTCTTATGCATATGATATTGTGCTGCTATTCTCTATTTTATCAGATTTCAATTCTGTGAAGTCACTGATGAATGATGTTTTTATGGACATTTTCTCCTGGGTGTCTCAACATTTTCTGAAGATTAACCTTGATAAAACAAATGTTTTATGGGTTCATCTTAAAAAGGGGAATTCTTTGATGGTGAAAAAAATTTGGCTGCTGGTATGAATGTGGTATGACTGCATGATGCTGATATAATGGTGAAATCAGAAATAAAGCTTTTAGGTGTGTGGTTGCATGCTAGCTTAACTATGGAAACTTATGTGAACTGTTTGGTACAGAAGATTTGTTCAAGTTGAAATTACTGCTGAGATCACAGCCTACTCCTTGATATGCTGTCCTCACTTGGATTTCAGGGCTCTGTTCTTTCCTGGTTTTCTTCTTATCTCTCCCAGCGTACCTTTAGTGTATACTCTAGTGGATCCTCTTCTACTTCTATCCCACTGTCAGTTGGTGTACCTCAGGGATCTGTCCTGGGACATCTTCTCTTCTCCATCTATACTTCTTCCCTTGGTACTCTGATCTCATCCCATGGTTTTCAGTATCATCTTTACACTGATGACTCTACTACTACTACTATTTAGCATTTTTATAGTGCTACAAGGTGTATGCAGCGCTGCACAAACATAGAAGAAAGACAGTCCTTGCTCAAAGAGCTTACAATCCCAGATCTACATCTCCACACCAGAAATCTCAGCTGAAATCCAGGCCAAAGTATCAGCCTGCCTTTCTGACATTGCTGCCTGGATGTCTCAGCGCCATCTGAAACTAAACATGACCAAGACTGAGCTTCTTATCTTTCCCCCTAAATCAACCTCTCCTCCTCCCCCATTCTCTATTTCTGTGGATAACACTCTCATCCTTCCTGTCTCATCAGCTCATAACCTTGGGGTCATCTTCGACTCCTCCCTCTCCTTCTCTGCACATATTCAACAGACTGCTAAAACCTGTTGTTTCTTTCTCTATAATATCAGCAAAATTCGCCCTTTCCTTTCTGAGCACATTACCAGAACGCTCATCCATGCTCTTATCACCTCTCGCTTAGACTATTACAACTTGCTTCCTACAGGTCTCCCACTTAGCCATCTCTCTCCTCTTCAATCTGTTCAAAATTCTGCTGCACGACTAATATTCTGCCAGGGTCGTTACGCTCATATTAGCCCTCTCCTCAAGTCACTTCACTGGCTTCCTATCCGTTCCCGCATACAGTTCAAACTCCTCTTATTGACCTATAAGTGCATTCACTCTGCAGCTCCTCAGTACCTCTCCACTCTCATCTCTCCCTACATTCCTCCCCAGGAACTCCGTTCACTGGGTAAATCTCTCTTATCTGCACCCTTCTCCTCCAATGCTAACTCCAGACTCTGTTCTTTTTATCTTGCTGCACCATATGCCTGGAATAGACTTCCTGAGCTGGTACATCAAGCTCCATCTCTGACCGTCTTCAAATCTAAGCTAAAAGCCCACCTTTTTGATGCTGCTTTTAACTCCTAACCCTTGTTCACTTGTTCAGAACCCTTATTTTATCATCCTCACTTTAATATTCCCTTATCTCTTGTTTGTCCTGTTTGTCTGTCCTAATTAGATTGTAAGCTCTATCGAGCAGGGACTGTATCTTCATGTTCAAGTGTACAGCGCTGCATACGTCTAGTAGCGCTATAGAAATGATAAGTAGTAGTAGTAGATTAAGGTTTTTCTTAGAAAATCGGTATTTCCGATTTGTTATTCAGGCAGTGGTCCTTACGACTTTTGATTATTGTAATACTTGTCTGTTAGGCTTGCCAGCTAAGCAATTACAAAGACTCCAGGCCTTACAAAATGTAGCTGCTAAGTTCATAGAAATAGATTTCACCACACAACACTGTTTTTACATGAATTACATTGGTTACCGATTCAAACAAGAATTGATTTTAAAGCTTTGATTTTTATTTTTAAGATTTTGCATGGTCTAAGTCCTGGATATTTAACAAATTTAGGGGGGGGGGTCTTTTACTAAGATGCGCTAGTGTTTTTAGCTCACACTAAAAATCAGCTGGTGCTAAACACTGGGATGCCCAAAGGAATATAATGGGCATCTGAGCATTAACGCCAGCTGATTTATAGCGTGAGCTAAAAACGCTAGTGCACCTTAGTAAAATACCCTCTTAATAACCACTTATAAACCACTACATCATCTGTGATCTGCACAGGAATTATTACTTGCATTACCATCAGCTAAGTGTTGCTGATTAGTCAGTACTAAAAAAAAGTACCCTATTTGGCAAAGGATATGAACTTTACCATTTGAAATCATAAATATTACACATTATCCCCCAGATTCTATATAGCACGACTCACGTGCGTGCAAATACAGGTATATTCTGTATTTTCATGCACAACTTAATTAGTTAACAAGCCAATCAGTGCCAATAACTGCCAATTAACAAACAATTATGGATACTAATTGACCTTAATTAGGATTTACGAACAGAACTGTCTAAGCATATTCTACAACATGTTGCGCGTAAATTCTAAGTCACATAGTTGAAAAGTAGGCATGATCATGGGCATTTCTAAAATCTGTGCGCATTGTTATGGAATACACCCAGTCTGTGCCTAATTTAGGCTTTGGATTTACACCAAGCTTTACTTGGCATAACTGCCTGCGACTAAATTTAGTTGCGGACCGGCACTCAGCATATTCTATACACCATGTGGAAATTTTGGTTTATTCTATAAAGTACACCTAAATTAAGGTGTACTTCATAGAATACACTTAAACAAATTTCATTTAGGCATGATATATAGAATCTAGTCCAGTATGAGTTTTCAATGAGCTGTAAATGCTTTGTTATTCCAGCGTTACCTCTTTTCATTGTTGTACCACCTGTAGTTTTTCATGAGTGTGATAAAATTTATTGTAGTTACCCGCTTAGAAGTAGGCAGTCAAGTGGGATATAAATGCTTTTATTAAATTAAATTAAATTAAATTAAATTAATGGGTATGGGTCTCTAAAGACCTCATGATCCATTTTTTTACAGCAACCATTATAGTCTATAGAGCACTAGAGGGCACTTTTAACAAGATGCTGCAAAAGGGGACCAGTGCTGTCATTGGGGCGTGTTTTACATGCACGCTGAGGCACCCTTTTACCGCAGCTGGTAAAAGGGAAGTCTCGCTTTTCGACAGGAAATGGACGGGCAGCAAGTAAAGCACTTGCCGCAGGCCGTTACTGGGGGGAGTCCTTACTGCCACCCATTGGGGTGATGGTAAGGGCTCCCACACTAACTCAGCGGTAACCAGGCAGCATGCGGCACTGCCCGATTACCACAGGGTACAGTCCGGCGCTACAAAAATAAATTTTGGTAGCGCCGGAAATAACGGCGCAGTAGGGGTGGGAAGTACCACTGGCGGTACTTCCGTTATAGCGAGCGGTAAGCTGCTTAGTAAAAGGAGCCCTAGGCTTTGCTTGGTCAGCAGGAGACTCGCTGCAGTCAAATGCATGACACCTTGGGAGTGCAGCCAAGATATCTGCAGCATAAGCCACAGGAGCTGCATAATTAAGGTAGAAGCCAGCAAATTATTAACCTCTGGGCAGAAGAGGACAAGATAAGCCCCTGGAGTAACCCATTGGACTAGTACTTGATCCTAATTAAGGTTACATCCCATGCTGGTCCAGTGGGCTCCTTTGGGAGCATGTTGACCTATATTTCTGATTTTTGCTTGGAATTTTTAATTGAATTTCATGGTAACATACTCATTTTTGATTAATATTTGCAAGACAGTTTTTCGTTCAGTATGCTTCTGACCCCGTTGATCTCACTCTCAGATCTCTGAATATGTTACCAGAAGAATTATCAGATCTAATCATCTCACTCATTGATTGCATTAGATACAGCAATTTATGACCTGAAGCAAGAGTAAACGTATTTGACGTATTCAGTGTGCTTGAGAATTTTGTTGAATAACTAATTCTAAGTTAAGGGGCATATTCAGGCCATGTATGCAGTACCTATGAACGTGGTTCCCTCTGTGTAGCCTGAATATTTATGTATGGCACTGCACACTATCATAATATTCAAATCAGTTCTTTTTCCATTACATGGAAAAAATTTAAAAAACATTCCAATTAGGGAATATCTCTGAATGCTTACAAATAAATGCACTTTCTGAATGTTACTGAATTTTTTCCAGTGTTTTTATATGACATTTGGAACCAAAGGGCCTGATATTTAACGGGGCAAGAGAAACTTCTGCTCAGTTAAGTCACGCTGAGTGGGTCAGTAGGGAATACTCAGCAACAATTAGGGCTTCTTTTATTAAAGGGCGTTAAACCCCTTGCAGGGAATTCAGTAAATGGAGCTCAAACGTTCACAGCCAAAAAATTACACACTAACCCCTGGTCAACCCGGCCATTAGGCCACCTGAGGTGGGGGCCTCAGGCAGCACTCCTCAGGAGTGGCATCTCAGGGAACGGCTTTACGGTGTTTTACCTTGTCACTGTGACATTCCGAACCTGGCAGCGATTCCCATACGCTGCCCTGCCGCCGCCGGCACCTGCCTCTTCCCTTTACTGCAGCCACCTCTCTGAAGTAACTTCCTGTTTTGTCAGGCTCAGGCAGCCACAGTAAAGGGAAGAGGCGGGTGCCAGCAGCAGGGGGGCAGCATATGGGAATCGCTGCCACTGCTGGGTTTGGAACATCACCGTGATGAGGTAAAATGCCCAAGGGGGGTGGAATCTTGACCCGAGGGAGGCGGCATGTTAGCTCCACCTCAAGTGACATCTTGCCGTAGGCTGGCCCTGATCACACCTAGTGTTCCGTGCCGAAATTCAAACATATTTTATAGCAACGTGTGTAACTTAATTGGCTTAACAAGATAATCAACGTTGATAACAGGTGTTAATGAGCAATAATGAGCACTGGTTGGCAATAATTAGAATTTATGCGCACAACTCACTAAACATATTCTGTAACACACTGTGCCTAAATTCTAATTAGCACAGCCAAAAAGGGGTGTGGTTATAGGCGAGAAAATGAGTGTTTCATGGGCATTCCAAAACTTACACACACTGTTATTGAATATGCCCCTTTGTGCCTAAATCTATATGCCGGCATTTACACCATATTTCCCTTGGTGTAAATGAATGTCCATAGTTTTAAGCACTTTGATATCAATTAAGTGTATTCATTTACACCAAGTTTATCTTGGTGTAAACACCTACAACTAAATTTAGTCATATGCTGTGTAAAATCCAGGGGTTAGTGCAGAGTTGTTAAACTTTCTTAAGCAACATTTATGGAATTCAACCCATACCCCCAGATTCTATGGTGTCTAGATTCCGCGCAGAGATATGTGCGTAACCTAATTTGCGTAACAAGGTAATCAGTGTTTTTAACAGTACCTAACAAGCAATAAGAGCACTAATTGGCAATAATTACAATTTATGCACGGAAATCGCTAAGTGTATTCTATAAAGAACTGTGCCTAAATTGCAAAGCGCGTAGTTCAAAATAAACATGCATAGCTTAAAAGGGGCGTGTTTATGGGCGTATTTATGGGCATTTCAGGGCGTTCCAAAATTTCTGCGCGTAATTACCGAATACGGGTAAGTGTGCCTAAACCTAAATGCAAGTATCTAAACCAGATTTTTTATTGGCCTAAATGGACGCTCATAGATTTAGGTGCTATGGTATCGATTAAGTGTATTATATAAACCAAGCCTAAATCATATAGAATATACTTAATTCTATGCAGATTTTTTTAGGCACTTTATATAGAATCTGCCCCAAATTGTGTACTTTTCTTAAAGAGTGTGTGCTATTTGTACATACTGAGCACTCCATCCCGATATTATGCATATGTGCAAACCAGTACACATGAAGACCCATCATGCACGGGCATACTATCATGAAAGAGTGAATACTTCTCCCAAATTCTATAAAGGGCAATGTGAGACCCCGGGCACGGGTTATGGGGTGTTGCTGGGAATAACTCAGCCAGACGGGGTATATAAATGTGAAAACAAATAACAGTCTTGAGTAGGCCTCTGGCTAGCAGTCCAAGCAGTCTGTGGCTGGTAGGGCTGCCCCATCCCAAATACAGCCATAGGTTCTCAGTTCTGGCTCCAGCCAGACCTCAGGAAAGCTTGCAAGTCTTAACAAAAACACAAAGTTGGCTTAGATATATTTAGTAAAGGCATAGACTTGGACCTCAGTTCTTCCTTCCCTGGGCCTCTCTAACCTTAGCATGGCCCTGTCTTTTAACCTCCCAGGTAATGACTCCGCCTCTCTTGACTCACTTCTTCCTGGGGCAGGACCAGTGCTCTTAAGGTGGTCCAGGCTAGTTAGAAAGGGACTTTTCTTAAGGGTGAGGAGCAGTGTTCTATAAACCCCCTCACAGACACAAAAAACTGGGCAAATAATTGGGTGCACATCAGTGGCGTTCCTAGGTGGGCTGACACCCGGGGCGGATCGCCGATGCGCCCCGCCCTGGGTGCAGCACCCCCCCCCCCGGATGTAGCGTGACTCCCCCCCCCCGGCGAAAGGACACCCCCCACGAAAGAACCCCCCGGGTGCATGCCGCTGGGGGGGGGGGTGCCGCGCGCACCTGTCCTTCGTTCGTTCCATGCTCCCTCTGCCCCAGAACAGGAAGTAACCTGTTCCTGGGCAGAGGGAGCATGGAACGAACGAAGGACAGGCACACGCGGCACCCTCCCAGCAGCGTGCACCCGGGGCGGACTGCACCCACCGCTCCCCCCCAAGAACGCCACTGGTGCACATGAATCATTAATGCACATAACTAATGTAGGGATCCTTATACTAAGATGTGCATGGTATCTGCCTCTGGGTTGCCTGTAAAACACAGTCTCCACCTATTCCCCACTCTGTTCTTGCCTCAAAATATGATTTATTTGCATTAACATGGGAATTACCATGTGCTAACAAATAATGCACCATGGTTCATGCTAAATGTTAGCATATGGTGATATGTGCCTTAAAGAGCTGTCACAATTTCATAAATAGGCCCCAAAGTCATTAAACTCTGTTGGATTATTGCATTTTAATTCCACAGGATGTTTTCTCCTATGTTGCGTCCCGGACAAATCATTTGAAGATCGGGTCCTTAGCATTTGCAAGAATTTATCACCAAAATTCAAAAGGTGAATCTTAATACTTGTAGTCCTAAGTAACATAATTTTGACAGTTTTTTTTTCTTCTGTGCTTCTGTGCAGGATCCAAAACTACGTGAACTGCTGGAGGTGGGGAGTCTTGGAGGTCGACTGGAGAACCGCATGGTGACTGTGGTCTATGGTCCAGACTTCGTTAATATCTCATACTTAAATTTAGTGGTATTTCAGGAAGAAACAGCAAAGGTAAGCTGAATTTGGATACAATCTGTGAAAATGCAGATGGTCTTCGTGCCAAACATGTCAAATCAATTTTGAGAGTATGATCATCGCTGTTACTTATTTGGATAGTATCTACAGTAGCAAAATATGTGTCACAACCAAATTCTGAGTTGTCATTTACAATAAAAAAGGTGGAAAATGTTCACTAACATTATCATCTGCTCAAAAGCTACACTGAACTGAAGGAATAGCCAGAACATATTAATTTTGATCACTCTATTCATTATGATCTGCGGAGCTCTAGTAAGAACTTGAAGCCAAAAATTTGAATAAACAGCACTGTACCTTAGTACAAAGGTCACAGCTTCTGTCAGAGAAAGTAAATCTATCTGATATAATTATTGCAGCCTTATCTCTTAGTCCTGTTCCTTTGATTGCTTATACATGCAGTATAGCAGTAAAATGTTTAGTATTTTGGTATAATCAACAGAATGTCAGCCATCTTCATCCACTCAACTACAAGAGGTTTTCAGTTCTGGCCCTTGAAGCACACAGTCAGGTCAATGAGTCTTGATCAGCTGTATCTGCAAAGATTTTGTCTAACATAGAGGAATGTGAAAGGAGGATGCAGAGAGGCAAGAGAGAGGAGATAAGAAAGAAACTTAAGGGAGAGGTGAAGGGGGATGAGGAGCAAAGTGATATAGGGAGTAAAGAGGAGGGTTGACATATGGAGATAAAGATAATAAGATGGTAGGTCAAGGTTGGGGAGGGGAAAAGAGAAGTGGAAAATATGAGAATGGCAGAGAGAAGACGAAATGCACAATTGGTAAAATAAGGTAGAGAAAATAGAGAATAAGGCAAAAAAGTACAAAGAACAAATACAAAAAAAAAAAGCAAAGCATCATACACAAATGGGTTGATTTTAGAAGGGTTAGCTGAATAATAAAGGCCATTTATACATGTAAATTAGGCTATATCTAAAAGTAGAAATAACAGATTAGGCACATATGCCAGTGGCATTCACATATTTAAAGGAGGCATGTTGTGGGCGTGGTGTGACTGGACCTTTGAAGTATATATGCATAAAGTATTTGGAGAACAGCAATGTACCTATACCAAGGCCAGTTTCAATGTCAACATCTACATTTACTTCAAGTCACACATTATTATCATCTAACTTCCTGACTGGACCTGGACTTTGAAGGAAATCTTGAGGAGAATTGTGCTTACCTGTCTGGTTAAAAGTCACATCAGTACACTAAAAATAACAAAATAAAATTGAGGTTTTTTTTTAGCTCATCTCATAAGTACATATAAGTACATAAGTACCGCCATACTGGGAAAAGACCAAGGGTCCATCAAGCCCAGCATCCTGTCTCTGACAGCGGCCAATCCAGGCTTCAAGAACCTGGCAACCCTCAGGAATCTGTGCAAACCCCCTTTAAATTCCGTAAGGCCAGCTGCTGTCACTACGTTTTCCGGCAATGAGTTCCAGAGTCTAACTACATGCTGAGTAAAGAAAAACTTTCTCCTGTTTGTTTTAAATCTACCATATTCTAGCTTCATCTTGTGTCTCCTATACCTTTTTGCAAACTCTACCACTTATACTGTATTTCTAAGGGGGGGGGGGTGTTTACTAAACTAAACATGTAGTTATCATGGATGCTAGTATGCAGTAGCTGTTAGCACGGACCCACACTAATGGCTACTTATACTAATATCAGCCAGTGCTTAGCACAGGTAGAGGTGGAATCCATGTGGGTCATGGGTAGAGATGAAGCATGGCTGGCATTTGCCAATAATGTGATAGCACTTAACATTGCCTTAAGAGGGGACATTGTGCAACTGGTACTACCAGCAGTACAGTCACATTAACGTTTCAACCAGAAGCTCCAAATGGTTTACATAAAAGGATAAGCCAAATAACAATCAAGATCTACAATAATACATACACACAGTCAGAATAACTGCAGTGGCAAGAAGAGAAAAGTACATTCAAATATAAACAGAATCTTCTAAATCTAAGATAATGAGTTTCCAACCAGATCTTCAAAGGTAGGGAGTTCCAGAAAGGAACTATTGCATGAGAAAAAAGTCTCTTGAAAATAACTGCCAATCTAGGTCTAGAAAAAGGAGATTGTTGTATTTTATTTAAATACAAAAGCCTAGTTGTGGACCTAAATGTTTGAATCATAATTAAAGGCAAAGATTATCAAGCCAGTCCGTACATGATCTTAAAAGTTAATCATAACACCTTAAAATGTATTCTGGCTTGAACGGGGAGCCAGTGAAGAGCTGCAAACAATGGGGTGACTTGTTCATGCCTGGACCAATTTAGCAATAATCGTGCAGCAGTGCTCTGAAGCAATTGAAGCTTAAATAAGGGTTTCAAAGATGAATCCAAGTACAAAGAAGTGCAGTGATCAATTCTTGAAAAAATAAGAGCCTGTACAATTTTTTTTCAAATCAGCCATTTGAAAAAAAAAATGTGTATTGGAATGTCTGTGTATGAAAATCCCCACTTAAATCAGAGTCCAAAAAAACATCTAGATTCTTAACAACACTCTGAAACTGGATAATTTTATCACCTAACATAAGATTAGTCAAGGGACTTGGAGAAGGTTTACCATGGACTCGTAACAGAACAATTTTTATCTGCATTAAGCTTAAGGGCTCTATTTACTAAGGTGTGCTAACATTTTTAGCGAATGCACAAAATTAGCTTGCGCTGTGTAGGTGCCCATAGGAATATTGTGGGTGCCTACACAGTTAGCGCACACTACTGGTTAGCATGCACTGAAAGCACTAATATGCCTCTAATGCGGCTTAGTAAACAGGGCCCTAAGTTTGTTAGCTAACATCCATTGTGAAATTTTGGAAAAACAAAGTACGATGAGATAGAATAGATCTGAAATGGTTGTAGTAACTGGAAAAATAATTTGATCATCATCTGCATAGATAAATTATGACAGATTCAAAGATGCAAGTAGGTTGTCCAGTGTACTGAAATAAATGTTAAACAAAATAGGAGACAAAGATGAACCTTGTGGAATACCACATCCCAGTTTCCAAGAAGGAGAGGTCTCATTTTTTGTGATGTACTTTATAACTTCTGTTTCTCAGGAAAGTCCGTAAACTACTAAAGACCCAACTCTTCGACAAGATATACCACAAAAACCAAAACATGTGAAACTCCCACATATATCCAGAAATGTTAATAATACCTTCTGTTATATTACTATCATGTATTCCATTACCAGGGCCGTGCCAAGGGTCTTTGGCGCCCCCCTGCAGACTACCAGTTGTTGGCGCCGCCCCCCCCCCCCCCGCACCTGCCTGGCTCCAAGGCAGCGATTCCCCTATCTCCCTGAGCCCTACCCTCCCACCCATCCATGCCCATCTGTCCCCTGCCCCCGCCATTCATCCCGATCAAGCAATTCCCCTCTCTCCCTTCCATGAACCCTGCCCTCCCATCTATGCTCCTCTCTCCCCTGCCCTCCCACTCCCATGTAGGAACTGCCCGCCCTCTTCTCCCCCCCAAGATCCCTTTCCTTTTTTTTTCTTTTAAATTTACCTTCCTCCGGCAGCGCAGCGTCAGTGAAGGAGGCGGCGCTCCCAGTCCCGACGTCTCTAGCCTTCCATTCGTTCGCTCAGTGTCCCGCCTTCTTCTGACGTCATCCTTGACGTCAGAAGAAGGCGGGACACTGAGCGAACCAATGGAAGGCTAGAGACGTCGGGATTGGGAGCGCCGCCTCCTTCACTGATGCTGTGCTGCCGGAGGAAGGTAAATTTAAAAGAAAAAAAAAAGGAAAGGGATCTTGGGGGGAGAAGAGGGCGGGCAGTTCCTACATGGGAGCGGGAGGGGCAAGGTAAGCACGCAGCGGCGCTTACCCCGCTTACCGCATCGGCACGGCCCTGTCCATTACCATGCATCCCCAAATCCTCCTGTAACACCAAATGTCTACTCCCCTCTCATTTCCACTATCCATGATGTATTGTAAGCCACATTGAGCCTGCAAAGAGGTGGGAAAATGTGGGATACAAATGCAATAAATAAATAAATAAATAAACCAATTAAAAACTTTACCAGTCATACCAATCTCACTCAGTTCATGGTCAACCACATCAAAAGCAACTGAGAGATCAAGCTGCATAAGAGCTGAAGAAATACCCTTGTCAACCAGAGTCCTCAGTTCTGAATTAAGAGCCAAGAGACATATCTTAGTACTGTAAAATATTTTGAATCCTGATTGACAAGATCCTGTCCAGAGCAAGCCAAAGCCCCTCCCCCAAACACTATCTCTCCTCAACATAACCACCCCCCACAGGTGAACTCTTTTAAATATATCCCTACAGGTAAACTCCATCAGTAGACTCCGTAGCAATAGTGTCTTCGGGAATCAAAGGTGCTCCCTTCAGCACTCCCAGACCCCCTTTCAAGGATTCACCTGGGGTCTAGTGTATGGGGCAGGAGTGGTTCTTCTCTGCTTCTGCCCCATAGCTGCTTTGAGTTTAAAAATGTACCATTATATGGCAGGTTGACTTCTAGCTCTAGTACTGAAAGATTACCACTTGGTATCACTAGTGCCATTTTGAACACAGAGAAGTTATGTGGCAAGAGGAGAGATGGATACCTCCTTCCCTTTCCATTAGATTACCCTGGGTGAGTCTCAGGTGGAGTGGAGAGAAGTTTGAGGAGTTCTAAGAGCAGAGAGGGGGTACCTCCTGCCCTTTCTGCTAGATTACCAGGAAAATCCCAGGGTGAGTCCCAGGTAGAGTGGGGAGAGGTTTGGGGAGTGCTAAAGGAGTCCCTTTGGTTCAAGAGAAAACTTTTGGATTGGGGGGGTCTATTGAGGGGTTTTACCTATAGGGGCCTATTGAAAGGGATACTTCTTGGGGGATACTGTTCATGGGGGCTGGGTTGTACCACCACAGCTCCTGCATTTTTTTTTTTGGGGGGGGGGGGGTTTGCACCTACGCTATCTGCTGAGGCATATAACATGTTATATAGGGATGAAGTGCTTCTGTGTATGAAAGAAGAGCGGGACTTGGAGGCAGGGGTGTGCTGGTTAATTTTTAACAACAGGCTCTTTCTCCGGACGTAGCCAGCTCTGCAGTTGGAAGGGCCAGGGGTGGCCGGGGGGGGGGGGGGAGCAACACTTGCCTCTCTCTCCTCCCTCCCTTCGTGCGGGCACGCTAGGCATACCTTTGCTGGCAGCCAATAAATGGACTGCCACCACTCCCAACGTCTTGCTTTGAGCAGCATGCTGGAAACAAGGAGCGGGGAGCAGCAGTAGTCTATTTACTTGGCTGGCAGGGCTCAGCATCCCCACCAGCAAAGTAAAAGATAATTCAGCAGGGAGCCCAAGCCCACATTTTGGGAGCCAGTTGTTAAAGTAGCTATGGAGGGCCCTACTTTAACAACCAGCTCCCAAAATTCTTAAAAACTTAACAACCGGCTCTTGCGAGCCTGTGAGAGCCTGCTCCAGCACACCACTGCTTGGAGGTGATTATGTCTGATGACTGTTGGAATGTAATTGTATTTTACATGCATTGCCTGTCACCTATTATTTCTCTGTGATTACTCTGTGACCTCTGATGTGAATTACTTAGAGAGGTCACACAGCTATGCAACTTCCTGTGGGGGATAGACACAGCACATGCAGCACATGGAGCACATGGAGCTCATGATCTCTCCTAACCTGAGAGGATCTATGGTGGTGTGAGCATCCATTACCATCTAAGCACATGGAAGGAGCTGATAATACAAACGTATAATAATATGTATATATAAGCCTGTCTGATTATAATCTAACTACAAACTGTGAGTAAACAGATGTTTTGTTACTTCAACTTTAAAGTGACTCAGCAGTGAATTATTCAGGGGTGAATGAGAGAGAGATGAAGAAAGAAATTAACATTTCTAAAGCTGAAGCTGTGTGTACTAAAATCTGCTAATTATTTACTACAAATAATCCAACAAAAGGGTTATGGGCCCAGGGTCCAGGAATTGAAAAAGAAGAGAAATATTACCAGGCAGAAAAAAAGGCCACATTTTTCTCTTAAGTTTTAAAGGAAAGATTCAGTCTGTCTCTCTCTCCCCCCACACAGCAGACAGAAGGCTAAGAAAATGGCTGAGGGAAGAAATTCACCATTTTTCTATTCTCTCAAGGTGCCTAAATTAACTGAGTTTAATTATCGGCAGTGGGAACTAAGATTCATATGTCTCCTTCGAGCAAAAGGATTAAATGTATGCTTAGACCAAGACAGAACAGCTGAAAATATGGCTGAATGGGACAATGCAAACTATTATGTGAAGTGCATGCTTTTGGAAGCTCTCTCAGAGAAACAAGCCATATTAGTGGAGGGAAAAGATACACCAAAGGACATTTTATATAAACTGAGAACTATGTATGCAACTACATATGCAAAGCAGCAACCAATTTGGTTAGCAGAGTTGAATGAAACCAAATTAAGGGATAAAAGTAAATGTAATGATCACATTATGCATCTTATGTCTTCATTTCAAAAGTTAGAACTTTCAGGAATTCCCATGTGTGATGCATTGAAAAGAGCATTTCTTTTTACCTCACTATCAAAGAAGTTTGATGTTTTTAGGTCTGTAAATGAGGCCATTGAAGGGCAATCTTTTGAACAGGCAACATCAAAACTAAGGCAGGAATGCATAATAAATGATTCTGAGGAGATGTGTTCTCAAAGTCAGTCAGAGAGAAATGAAACAAATTTCTTGGCAAAGAACAGAGGAAGGCGGAGCTATGGGAAAACTCCACCCAAGGGCAAGCTGATTTGCTACTCATGTGGAAAGGAGGGACATGTATCTAAATGGTGTAAGGAAACACAAAACACTCCCTCTAGCTCACCTAAGCCAATGGAACTAAAGAATTCTCCAACCAGGAAATGTATGAAAGACAATGATAAACATAAGGGCTTTCTAATGGCAGAAAAATCTTTGACTATGGTAAATAATAATTCAAATGAAAGTACTTGGATTTTGGATTCGGGGAGCACATGCCATTTAACCAATTGTAAGAATTTCTTTCAGGAAATGTGTCCAGAGGAAGGTATTCTTAAAACTGCAAACGCAGGGACTGCTAAGATCCAAGCAAAAGGTATTGGATTCTTAAAATGCAAAGTGTCTAATGAAGTTAAAGAAATTCCTGTAAGTGATGTCTTGTATATTCCCCAAGCAGTTTGCAATATGCTTAGTGTATCTACATTAGATAAGAAGGGATTTGTGATTCATTTTGAAAACAGTAAGTGCACAATCTCTAAAAATGATGAAGTGTATGCTGAAGCTTTTATGCATAATGATGTTTATAAACTGAGCATTTCAGGTGAAGCCTCACATATGGCGCAAGTAAGGAAGAATGATGGTAAATGTAGTCTGGAAATCTGGCACCGCCGCCTGGGACATCGTGATTCTAAGGTGATCCAGGATCTTTACAGTAAGCAACTGGCCACCGGCATTCAGATAAGTGCAGATGCTGGTAAAATGGAGAAATGCATAGACTGTGTTACTCAAAAAGGTGTGAGACCCTCATTTCCTGCATACACAGGAAATAGGAGTAATAAAGTACTGGACTTAATACACAGTGACTTATGTGGACCGTTTAATATCCCATCATTGGGAAATAACAGATTTGTGCTAATATTCTTGGATGATTTCTCTAGATATTGTGTGGCCTATTTGCTGAAAGAAAAAAGTCAAGTCACAGACATGCTGAAGAAATACGTAGCCATGGTGAGCAATAAATTTGAAAGAAAACCAAAGGTTCTTCAGACCGACAATGGTGGTGAGTTCACTTCACAAAGCATGCACACATTTCTAGAACAAGAAGGCATTCAGCATATCACAACAGTAGCTTATACACCAGAGCAAAATTCTGTTGCAGAGAGAAAATTTAGGTCACTTGTGGAAATGACCAGATGTATGCTGTCAGATAGCAATCTCCCTAAAAGACTATGGGGGGAAGCCATTCTCACAGCAGTGTACCTACAAAACAGAATGCCAACTAAAGGCGCTGAGCGCACACCACATGAGACATGGCATGGTAGGAAGCCAAACCTGTCACACATAAGAACATTTGGAAGTACAGCATATGCTCATATACCAAAGCAAAGAAGGCATAAGCTGGATTCCACAACAGAAAGGGGCATTTTAGTTGGCTATGCTCCAGGACACAAAGGATATAGAATTTTGAATCTGAAAACTGGCATTGTTGGCATAAGACATGTTACATATTTTGATGAAAACAAAAGGGTTGATAAAGGCTGGATTATCCCAGATGAGCCTTATCATCCAGAATATGAAACTAGAACCATAATAGACATGCCAGTGTATATAAATGCCATACCAAGGCATATGTCTGAAAGCAACTCATCTGTATCTAACGAGGAACAGGCAGAGGAAGCAGACACAGAAAGGATCATTGAAGAAGACAGTACAGTTGGAGAAGGGGAATCAATTGGAGAAGAACTCTCAGATTTAGAGGATGCGGAAAGGTCAGACCAACCTGTAGTCAGACGCTCATCCAGGGAAAACAAAGGTGTTCCACCCCCAAGACTGTCTTACTTAACAAAGTCAGCAGAAGCTCAAGAGCCCTTAACATGGGATGAGATTGAGAAAATGCCAGCAGAAGAAGCTGCTGAATGGCATAAAGCTGCACAAGAAGAAATTGATGCATTGGATAAAAATAATACTTGGATTCTTACAAAATTACCTCCTGGCAAGAAAGCTATAGGATGCAAATGGGTATTCAAGTTAAAAAGGAATGCACAAGGAAAAGTGGAAAGGTATAAAGCCAGATTAGTCGCAAAGGGATATCTTCAAAAATATGGAGAAGATTTTGATGAAGTGTTTGCACCTGTAGTGAAACACACGACAATCAGAACACTTCTGAGCATTGCAGTCTCAAAAGGCATGCAAGTCAAACACATTGATGTGAAAACAGCATTTCTTCACGGAGATATAACTGAAGACTTGTACATGGAACAACCAACAGGTTTCATAAATACAAAACAAAGACAGCTAGTGTGTAAATTAAACAAAGGTCTTTATGGATTAAAGCAAAGTGCAAAATGTTGGAATGAAAAATTGCATGAAATATTGACAAATTTAGGATTTAAGCAAGGTGAAGCAGATAAATGTTTGTACACTAGGTGCACAAATGGACAATATGCATACATTTTAGCTTTTGTTGATGATCTGCTCATTGCAAGCAAAAGTGAGCAAGAGTACAAGGACATTGTAAAGTGTTTAAACCAGAATGTTGAGATAAAAGAACTTGGTAATGTGTCATACTATCTTGGTATAGAAATTGAGAAACAAAATGATGGTTCTTATCTTCTAAGCCAGAAGCAGAAAATAAATGAGCTTATTGAAAGTTTAGGTATGCAAGATGCCCAAGTTGTAAGCACTCCCATGATCACTGATTTTCTGAAGGATGAAACAGTAAGAGAACCTTTACCAGATAACATCCAATATAGATCAGCCATAGGTAAGCTTTTATATCTAGCTACCACATACAGGGCTGATATAGCAAAAGCAGTAGGAATTTTGAGCAGAAGGGTCAGCTCACCTACCAAATCAGATTGGACTGCAGTTAAAAGGATGGTAAGGTATTTAAAGGGTACCATTGATTGTAAATTAAAGATTTCAGCCAATAGTAATCCAAAACTAATATGTTACTGTGATTCAGATTGGGCAGGGGATCATTCTGACTATAAATCCACAAGTGGATATGTGTTTATGTATGGAAATGTACAAATTTCATGGGCCAGTCATAAACAAAGTATTGTGAGTCTGTCTTCTACAGAAGCTGAATACGTGGCCGTATCGGAAGCGTGCAGAGAACTGATGTGGATTGAAAAACTTTTGCTGGATTTTGGAATAGCTGAACAGAGACCAATCCAGATAATGGAAGATAATCAGAGCTGCATCCGACTGTCACAGAATGACAAGGTTCAGTCACGTACCAAGCACATCGCAACGAAATACCACAACGTGCGAGAGTTGGCGAAAGAAGGGGTCATCAGTCTACACTATTGTCACACCAGTGAGATGACAGCTGACATCATGACCAAACCGTTACCCAGAGAACATTTTGTGAATCTGCGTATAAAGCTTGGACTTTGTATGAATAAATAATTGCATGACAGTTATGCATGAGAAGGGGTTTGTTGGAATGTAATTGTATTTTACATGCATTGCCTGTCACCTATTATTTCTCTGTGATTACTCTGTGACCTCTGATGTGAATTACTTAGAGAGGTCACACAGCTATGCAACTTCCTGTGGGGGATAGACACAGCACATGCAGCACATGGAGCACATGGAGCTCATGATCTCTCCTAACCTGAGAGGATCTATGGTGGTGTGAGCATCCATTACCATCTAAGCACATGGAAGGAGCTGATAATACAAACGTATAATAATATGTATATATAAGCCTGTCTGATTATAATCTAACTACAAACTGTGAGTAAACAGATGTTTTGTTACTTCAACTTTAAAGTGACTCAGCAGTGAATTATTCAGGGGTGAATGAGAGAGAGATGAAGAAAGAAATTAACATTTCTAAAGCTGAAGCTGTGTGTACTAAAATCTGCTAATTATTTACTACAAATAATCCAACAATGACAAAGTGGCCAAACAGGTAGAAAAGGTGATGGTCGAAGTCAGAAGGATGCATAAGGAGAGGGATGATCAGCAGGAAAAAAGAAGAGGTGAGTGTCCTTGTACAAGTCTCTCATGAGGCCCCATTTTGAGTACTGAGTGCAATTCTGGAGACCACACCTATGGAAAGATGTAAACAGGATGGAGTCGGTCCAAAGGGCGACCTCAACATTGGGAAATGGTCTCTGTCATAAAACATATAAGGACAGGCATATGGACGTCAACAAGTATATGCTGGAAGAGAGGCAGGAGAGAGGGGTTATGAGAGAAACATTTAAATACCTCAGTGATGTTAATGTACAGGAGGTGAGCGTTTTTCAAATGATGGAAAACTTTGGAATAAGAGGACATAGGATGAAGTTAAGAGGAAATAGGCTTAGGAGGAATCTAAGAAAATTTTCTTTCACAGAAAGAGTGGTGGATGCGTGGAATGGCCTCCCAGTGGAGGTTGTGGAGACGAGGACTGTGTCAGAATTTTAAAAAATGTGGGACAGGCACGTGTCTGAGAAGCAGGGAAGCAGGCAGGCTGCTCCAGCCTCCAATGCCAGCACTTCATGTATTTGAACTGAGTATGTGCGAAAGTGCCAACATCAGCCGCTAGAGCACTCTGCCAACTTCCTGCTGCTCAGGCAGCATGGGCAGGGCTCTGGCAGGGAAACTCTTCAGCTGGCAGGGTTTGAGCACTGGATGCCACAGTGTTGGAGTGGGCCTGGGCCTAGTGGAGGGGGGGGAGAGTCCAGGCCCCCAAGGCCCCTGTCCCCCCCCCCCCCCCCCCCCCCCCCCCCCCCCCCCCCAGTGGCTATGTTACTGCTGCAACAGAGTACATATATCATAAAGGACAGAAAAAAACAGAAAGGGAACTGGAAAAATATTACAGGAAGACTGGTCAAGGATATGGGAAAATGAAATTCAGTTTGAAAAAGTGTAAAGTCATGCATTTGAGATGCAAATGAACATTAGACAATTATTAATAGATGGACAAAAATTGGAAATTGTTTAAAAAAACAAGATATTGATTAGAAGAAATCAGTGTAGATTGCCTCAAAGTAAGAAGAGAATATAATAAATCAACTGGGAAAGCAAAAGTGTGTTTAGTGGTAGCAAATACAGTGGGAACAGTCATTTCATGAAAATATGCATTGAAAAAAACGCAAGATGAATTGAGACCTTGTAAGTCTAAGTGCTGGCATTTTGTGCAGTTTAGCAAAACCTGGTTTTCTACATCTATCACCTAGCATAAATGTTCATATGTAAAGTACAGTTCACCAACTAGAAAATAGAAGGAGTAATGTCAGGCATGTCAACCATGTGGCTTTCTACCGTAAGTAGAATACATCTCATGTTACACATTTTAATTTGTTTTTCACCACCTGAGACTAAGCATATGTAACCCCTTTTTCACCCAGATAGTTGAAGCAGTTACATTTTAGTAAAATGTAAGGTTTGTTGGAAGGTCATAGATGGAACCAACTTTTGCTGGGAAGCCATTGGCACACTAACAATACA
Organism: Microcaecilia unicolor; assembly: GCF_901765095.1. Classification (NCBI taxonomy): domain Eukaryota; kingdom Metazoa; phylum Chordata; class Amphibia; order Gymnophiona; family Siphonopidae; genus Microcaecilia; species Microcaecilia unicolor. The sequence continues at coordinate 116,613,700 of NC_044033.1, forward strand.
CTCACTCTACACTTTTCTCTTGCTCAATAAGTTAGTTCAGGCCAGAATGTGGGTTCGTTTACAAAACTTGTCAGTGCTTAGACGATAATTCCAGTAGTAGGGAAGTAAGGCTAGTACTAGGTGGACTTCTATGGTCTGTGCCCCAAATATGGCATTTTTTTGTTTGTTTTTTAGGTAGTGTGTCAGGGGACAGAGAATGGGCATTAGCGCATCTACATTAGTGGGTGCCAATTGATTGCATAGGAATTGCGAATGAGCCCTTATCACCTACAAAATAGGTGCTTATGTAGTAATTTTTGTAAATGGCGATGAGCTAATGGCAACATTAGCGCATAGTCATTAATTCCATATGTAATACCCCATTATATGGCTATTACTAGAACAGTGGAGAAAATTTTTTCCAGAGGATCTGGAGGAAGGAAGTCCCTGCCAGTGGACAGAAGGGAGAGTTTGGGACGGGTTCTCAGAGCAGTTGCTGAGATCATGTGGTTCTCTGTAGTGAGTGACAGGGGGGGGGGAAACAAGGTGTTTGGCTGTCTGTACCCCCACCAGGACCCTTGGGAGTATTGGGGGGGGGGATCCTGAAGGGCCATCTCTAAAGTCTGCAATGACCTGTTCCTTGCCAAATCCAAGGGACACTATTCCATCCTCATCCTCCTCGACCTATCTGCCGCCTTTGACACCGTCAATCATAATTTGCTTCTTGACACCCTTCTTGACAACCCATCCAACTCCTACGCTTCTAAATTCCTCACTCTGACATCTTCCTTTAACCTCCAACTCTGCGCTACCACCCCTACTCACCGTAATGGCCATTGTCTCGACCTCGTTCTCTTCTCTTCCTGCTCACCTTCCAACTTCTGCACCTCAGTCCTTCCAATCTCAGATCATCACCTAATCACCCTCTCACTTCATCACCCCCCCCTCAACCTCGCCCAAATACAACCACTGCTTTCAGGAATCTCCAAGCCGTCGACCCCCCTACCCTATCCTCTCACATCTCCAATCTCTTCCCTTCCATCTTTTCTTCTGAATCCGTCGACAAGGCTGTCTCTACCTACAATGAAATTCTCTCCACTGCTCTGGATACCCTAGCACCATCTGTCTCTCGCCCCACTAAGCGCATCAATCCTCAGCCCTGGTTAACCCCTTGCATCCGTTACCTTCGCTCCTGCACCCGTTCTGCTGAACGACTCTGGAGGAAATCTCGCACCCTGTCAGACTTCACCCATTACAAATTCAAGCTGTCCTCCTTCCAGTCCTCCCTATTCCTTGCCAAACAGGAATATTACTCTCAATTAACCAATTCTCTTGGCTCCAACCCTCGTCGCCTCTTCGCTACCCTCAACTCCCTACTTAAAGTGCCCTTCGCTCCTACCCCCCCCCCCCTCACTCTCTCCTCAAACACTAGCTGACTACTTCCGCGATAAAGTGCAGAAGATAAACTTTGAACTCGCTTCCAAGCCTTCTCCTCCCTGTGACTTCTTAACCCACTCCCTCAACCAACCTAACCTGGCCTCCTTCTCCTCCTTCCCTGAGATCACCGAAGAGGACACTGCTCGCCTTCTTTCTTCCTCTAAGTGCACCACCTGTTCCTCTGGTCCCATTCCCACCTATCTGCTTAACAACATCTCTCCTACAGTTATCCCCTCAATCTGTCACATCCTCAACCTCTCTCTCTCCACTGCTACTGTCCCTGACACCTTCAAGCACGCTGTAGTCACACCACTTCTCAAAAAACCTTCACTTGACTCCACCTGTCCCTCCAACTACCGCCCCATCTCTCTTCTACCCTTCCTCTCCAAATTACTTGAACACGCTGTCCACAGCCACTGCCTTGATTTCCTCTCCTCTCAGGCCGTCCTCGATTCGCTTCAATCCGGCTTTCGCCCACTACACTCGACAGAAACAGCACTCTCTAAAGTCTGCAATGACCTGTTCCTTGCCAAATCCATGGGACACTATTCCATCCTCATCCTCCTCGACCTATCTGCCGCCTTTGACACCGTCAATCATAATTTACTTCTTGACACATTGTCCTCATTCGGGTTCCAGGGCTCCGTCCTCTCCTGGTTCTCTTCTTATCTTTCCCAACGCACCTTCCGAGTATTTTCTAATGACTCTTCTTCCACCCCCATCCCGCTCTCTGTTGGGGTTCCCCAAGGATCTGTCCTTGGACAGCTTCTTTTCTCGATCTACACCTCTTCCCTGGGCTCGCTGATCTCATCACATGGTTTCCAGTACCATCTCTATGCTGATGACACCCAACTTTATCTATCCACTCCCGACATCACAGTCGAAACCCAGGCCAGAGTTTCGGCCTGCCTCTCAGACATCACTGCCTGGATGTCCAACCGGCATCTGAAACTGAACATGGCAAAGACTGAGCTCCTTGTCTTTCCACCCAAACCCTCTTCTCCTCTTCCCCCACTTGCCGTCTCTGTTGACAACGCCCTCATCCTCCCCGTCTCTTCAGCCCGCAATCTCGGAGTCATCTTCGACTCCTCCCTCTCCTTCTCTGCCCATATCCAGCAGACTGCTAAGACCTGTCGCGTCTTCCTCTATAATATTAGCAAAATTCGCCCATTCCTCTCTGAACAGACCACCCGAACCCTCGTCCACTCGCTCGTTACCTCTCGTCTTGACTATTGTAACCTTCTTCTCGCTGGCCTCCCGCTTAGCCATCTATCCCCCCTTCAAGCTGTCTAAATTTCCACCGCACGTCTTATCTACCGCGTGAACCGATACTCTCATATCACCCTTCTCCTCAAGTCACTTCACTGGCTCCCGATCCGCTACCGTATTCAGTTCAAGCTTCTCCTATTGACCTTCAAATGTACTCAATCTGCAGCCCCCCATTACCTCTCTACCCTCCTCTCCCCGTATGTTCCCACCCGTAACCTCCGCTCTCAGGACAAATCACTCCTATCTATACCCTTCTCCAACACCGCTAACTCCAGACTCCGCCCCTTCTGCCTCGCATCACCTTATGCCTGGAACAGACTTCCCGAGCCCATACGCCAAGCGCCCTCCCTGCCCATTTTCAAGTCCTTACTTAAGGCCCATCTCTTCTCCCTTGCTTTTGGCGCCTAACCACCTTCCCCATTCATGCTACCTACACTGACTACATAGTTTGTAACCTTTAGATTGTAAGCTCTCTTGAGCAGGGACGGTCCTTCCCCATGTTAAACTTGTACAGCGCTGCGTAACCCTGGCAGCGCTATAGAAATGCTAAGTAGTAGTAGTAGAATAGACACAGACTGGAACAAAAGATTTGTTGCTGCCCCTATAAGTGGTGACTGAGAAAGAGTCAGAGTTTCAGGTGAACAAGGGGAGTCCAGCCTGACAGTGGGATCCAGAACAGGAGCAGCCTGTTCAAGGCCGGAGTGAAGCCTGTGAGGTGCATTCGCCAGAAGGAGGACAGCCTGAGGGAGTTGGATTGATATCAGAAATAATGGGAGCAGCCTTTGATTATTCTTGACCTAACAGGATAGGCAGATGGACAGGTGAAGATGTAAATATATAAATATCGGAGAGAAGTGGACTGGCTGAGATTATCATGAATGGTCTCAAGTGGAACAGCATTGCATATGGTATACAGTAATATCCTATAATTAGAAAGAGTTCTGAAGTATCGACTGCCAGTTGCAGAAGTTGCCAGTAAAGTTATTTTGCATTAAATAAACATTCTTAGAGTGCCATGTGGTCTTTGTGTGAGAGTGAGGACTGAGAAAAGAACTGCTATACAGTTCATCCTGATCTCCCAATGCTCCGGATAACTATTCCAGACCATTGACCCATTCCCAAGATGGATAGCTGGTGAACTAGAACTGTGAGTGCGGTATGTGTGGTCCCCTCTGACACCATCTTGAAGTTTTAGCTTGTGGCCCAGGTTGGACTACGTGTGCAATGGAGAAGAGCTAGCGGGGTGTGAGACCCAGGTTACACATTTTTACTGCTATAATAAAAATGTCTTTAACATGCAGGAAAAACCTGAATAAGGGCACACTAAGGCACACCAGGGATCCACTATTACTTCACTTAATAGACCACAGTTCACAGCTATATGAAATACCTTCTTTTCAAGAATATGACTGTACAGTCTTTTAAGAAGAGGGTCAAAAGCAGGTTGGTGAACATGTAGAATACTATACAAATTTAAGCATGCTATTATCTCTGATCAGGGCCGCCGAGAGACTGGGCCGGGCCCGGGACAAGGCCACCCCTGGGCCCCCCCCCCCCCCCCCCGAGGTCACGGCTGCTCCACCCGCCACCGGGCCGGGCCCCTGCACTATATGTAAATCCTTCAAGAGGTAGTGTGTCATGATTTAGGCTCTACACTTTTTCTGATGTTTTGGTGCTACCTCAGTAAGGTCAAAACACAATCTCTCCACTGCAAAACACTATACACAAACTTGTGCAAAAACCCACTCATAACCTTACCAAACCATAACAGCACTAATTCCAAGGACAGGACGAGCTACAACCTTATGCATGGAAAGGCAGCACTATAATTACACCGGGCTCTAAAACACCAGTACACAACCTAATGAAAAACAAAACAAAAAGGGCTGCAAATACTACACACTAGCAGAATACTGTACCTTATCACACATGAAAAACACATGGCAACAGATATGACAAAAAGAACTAGAAATAAAAAAAAATATGAAGGCAAAATACTGAACTAGAAAGTTACCTGAAGAAGTCAGACTCAGCATGCAGCAATACTAGAAAAATTGAAACTTACATGAAAAACATCACAGATACACATTTCCAAAAGCTGACATAAAAAATTCTGAATAAAATACTTTTTTCTACCTTTGTTGTCTGATCATAGTTTTTCTATTCGCTTTGGTCCCAGTGTCTTCTGTTTTATGCAGTGTCTTCTTTCCATTTGATATTTTTTTCTCTCACCATGTCCACCATCCTCCTGTGTCCTTATGCGTCCTGTCTACCATCTGTAGCACTGTCCCTATCATTCCTCCAGTTTCAGCATCTGCCCTGAAAGTGTTCCGATCCAGCCCTTAAATTCAGCAATTTCCCCTCCATCCATGAGCATTTCTCCTCACTCCCCTCCATCCATGTGCATGTACTTCCTGTCTTTCCTCCCCTCCATCTATGTGCATCTCCTTCCTTTGTCTTTCCTTCCCTTCATCCTTGTCCAACATTTCTTCTCTCTTCCCTGCCCTCCACTCCATCCATGTCCAGCATTTCTCCTCTCTTCCCTCACCTCCATCCATGTGCATCTCCTTCCTAACTTCCCTCTCCTCCATCCACCCATATCCAGTAAATTTCCTCTCTCCCCTGCCCCTCCAATCATCCATCCATGTTCAGCAATTCTTCTCTCTCCCCTGCCATCCCCTCCTGTCCAGCAATTCTCCTCTCCCCCTGCCCTCCTATTCAGCGATCTCTTCTCTCTCCCCCATGCCTCTACCCTCTTATCCAGCGATCTCTTCTCTCCCCCCTGCCCTCCCCTCTTGTCCAGCAATCTCTTCTCTCTCCCCCTGCCCTGCCTTCCCCTCTTGTCCAGCAATCTCTTCTCTCCCCTCCTGTCCAGCCATATATTCTTTCTCCCCCCTGCCCTCCCCTCCCTCCGAGATCCAAGGCCCCCCTCCCTCTCTCTGAGATCCAAGCCCTCCCTCCCTCCAAGATCCAAGGCCCCCCTCCCTCCCTCTGAGATCCAAGCCCTCCCTCCCTCAGAGATCCAAGGCCCCCCTCCCTCCCTCTGAGATCCAAGCCCTCCCTTAGAGATCCAAGGCCCCCCTCCCTCCCTCAGATTTCCAAGCCCTCCCTCCCTCGGAGATCCAAGACCCCCCCTCCCTCCCTCAGAGATCCAAGCCCTCCCTCCCTCAGAGATCCAAGGCCCCCCCTCCCTCCCTCTGAGATCCAAGCCCTCCCTTAGAGATCCAAGGCCCCCCTCCCGCCCTCCCTTCCTCCGAGATCCACCCCCCCCCTCCGTCCGAATGTCAAAAGCGATCTTCTTACCTAACCTCGTGGTTACAGCGCGAGCAGCACACAGTGAAAATGGTGCAGGCTCGCGCTTCAGCCTTCCTTATTGTCTGTCTATCAGCTGAGGTCCCGCCCTCATTTCCTGTTTCTGCAAGGGCGGCGGGCGGGACCTCAGCTGATAGACAGACAATAAGGAAGGCTGAAGCGTGAGCCTGCACGATTTTCACTGCGTGCTGCTCGCGGCGTAACCACGAGGTCAGATAAGAACAAGAAGACGAGGGAGGGACAGAAGGTGGGCCCTGGAACTCGGGTGAAAGGGACGGACGACGGGTGGGCCCTGGAACTCGACGGATGATGGGTGGGCCCTGGAACTCGGAGGGGAGGGGCGGAGCTATGAGCATGCGGCGTCGGGCCCCCCTGGAGGCCCGGGCCCGGGGACTTTTGTCCCCCCTGTCCCCCCCTCTCGGCGGCCCTGTCTCTGATCATAGGGTAAAAGTGCTGGAGGATTTCAGGCACAATCCTCCTGCACTTGTTTGACAGGTTTAGGCTGTCAAAAGCCCAGACCTGTCAAACACAGGGGCTGGAGGTCTGTGGGACCACCAGACCTCAGTACCCCCACCCAGAGCCATGCGACATTGAGGCTAGAGGTCCAGCGAACCTTCAGTTCCCCCAACCCTCTGACACAAGTTTGGGTGGGGGGGGGCTGGAGATCCAGTGGGTCTCCAGCCCCCCTTAACCCCCCTAGCATTCCTTCACATGGAGCCCTGGTGGTCCAATGGACCATGAGTCAAAACCCCCCAGTTCCCCCAACCCAGGGAGATGTCCCCCCTCCTCTTCCATCAGTGTCATAAGGTGTGAAGCCCCACCCAGTGCATCCCAGGATGCACTGGGCAGGGATGGCACCGCCACTTTCAAGGCGGTGCCGATGGAAGAGGAGGGAGGCCACCTCCTTCCTCCAACAAAGGTAGGGGGTAGGGAAGGGCTGCTAGACCACCAGGTCAGGGGAGGATTGAATTGCGGCCCACTGGGCCACCAGTACTTCATGTGAGGGGATGCCAGGGGGGTTATGGGGGGCTGGAGACTTACCGGATCTCCAGCCCCCCTGAACCTGTGTCAGGAGGGGTTGGGGGGACTGGAGCTCCCATGTTGCTGGGGGGGGGGGGGGTCAGGTTGACATTCCTGAGGGGGGAGAGAGTGGTCTGTTGCCTTTGGGGGATTGGGGGGCCTGATAGCATGCAAATGCATGCTGGACAGGGCTCATCATTCCTTCCCAATGGTGTGCAAATCCTAATGCCAGCTCCGAGCTGGCATAGGTTTTGCCGTGGACAGCATGCCAATGTTTGGTGCGCTGGTTGCTGATCATTGGGGAGGAATAGGTTTAGCATGCATTTGCATGCTACTTGTGCTAAGAGCCCTGTTTTGCATGCATTTGCATGCTAGTTGCATTCAGAGCCCCCGAGCATGTTGTTTCACATTCTCAGGTGCTCTGATTATGGGGCAGTAGCAAATACAGGCGCTAGTATGGTGCTAACAGCCTCTAGCGCCTGCATTTGCTTCTGATGATCGGCCCATGAGATACACTGGAGGCCTTTGGCATGGGGCTGTCGTCAATGATTCTTGTACCTAGTTCACCTGATCAACAATAGTAAAGAACTTTATAGTTTTCTACTGGCTTGTGCACTGCCTCTTTTGTTCTGGGCCACCACGATCAGATCTCAGATTGTATTCTAATAAACTCTGTCTAAGGCTAAACAGATCAAATATGAGCTTTATTTAGGATCAATGTTCAAGACCACAATTATTCAGCCCTTCTCTACTTAGGATTCCAATAGTAAAAGAGCTACTTCCTGTGTCCACCCTGCTTACATCCTTGTATAGGTTGCAGATAGTTCAGAACACAGCAGTGAGGTTGATCTATTCTTTGAGTCAATCTGATCATGTAACTCCATATTTGTATGACTTGCACTGGTTGCCGGTGGAGTTGTGGGTGTAGTTTAAATTATGGATTTTAATTTTTAGGAAATTGCAAGGTGAAGTCCCATATTATCTGGTGAAAATGGTCAATGTTTTACTGGCTGTAAATCTGACTGTTTAAAGAGACAGTTTCTGGTACACTTTCTGTCTGTTTGTGATGTTAGATTTAAGAGTTTGTTGTCAACTTCTATTTCTTATAAGGCAGTATCATTTTGGAAGTTTATAATCTGTAGAACTTTGAATAATAAGAAATTATTTACTTTTTAGGAAATCATTGAAGGCTTTTTTTATTTCAGCAATATTTTAATGCATTATTTTGAGTTTTGTGGTTCTGTAGTTTTAATGTTCATTGTACCTTGAAATGTTTGATTTGTATCATCTGAGCACATATTTTGTTCTGTGACCCACTTTGAACTGTCATGGTATTAGCAGGATACAAGACTAGTGTAAAGTAAAGAAAGAAACTAAGAATCTGAAGGAAAAATTAGAATCTGACTGGTTTTGTTTAGCTGCCAAGTGAGTTATCTAAAAACCTGTTTATGTCTACTGCTACGTTACTGTAATTGCTCCGTTTCTCTCTGTTTATATACTTCAGAGGCATATTTTTGTAAAACTTAAGAATATAAGATGTTGTTAGCATGAGAATCCATTGTTTCTTTCCAGCTACCTCACAGCCTTTCTTATTGGGTCCTGGGTTTTGCTCTGTCATGGAAGTAAATATAATGTAAAGGCATAATTTAATATGCACCAACCTCAGCTTTATCATGTCTCCTTTGTGGGTTGTGGTAGATTTAATGAGGGAGGAAGCCTCATGCTAGATATTTTACCACTGACCTTCCTACTTTAAGAAATGCAAAGAAAGAAAAGGAAATGTACAGCAGAATTACAGTAGATTTAGCTACATAAAAAAACAATGATTGTTTTTAAAGTATATATGTAGCAGTGGTGGCCCTTTTTGGCAGTAGTATACAGGGGGTGGCATACTACTCTCTACCTCAAGGCCTATGTTGAGTGAGGGCAAGGGAAACTTGAAGACCTTGCCTCTGTGGACTTCTCATGTCTCTCTTACAATCTCCAACAATTTCTGTCAGCTATACAACTGCTCCTCAACAGAGATAGGGGTTGTTAGTTTTTAAAAGCACTTAAGTAAAAAGTAAAAGTACGGGCTTCAAAAGAAGTGAAGTAAAAGTACAAAGTCTTATTTTAAAAAAAAACCTCAAGTAAAAGTAATAAAGTACAGTTCTTAAAATTACTTTTTTTGATTCAAAGTAAGAAGTATGCTAAACTACTTTTTTTGCTTCAAAGTAAAAAGTATGCTTACCAAGTTGGACCACAGAATCTAGTATGCTTACAAGCAAACTTCTAGGGGGTCACACAATGAAGCACTAGCGACACTGCTGAGAAATGGGTCTCTTGCGCCTCCCATGGTAGTTTATTAGCGCAAGCCTGGCAGTGGTACAACAGGAGGGAGGGAGAAAGACTATGCTGCAGGGCCATGGTGGCTGGGAGGGGAGAGAGAGCAGGCCCTGCACGCAGGTTCAGACTGGGGAGGCACCTGACCCTGACAACAAAGTAATAGCCAATCAAAAGCTGTGCTGGGCAGATGTAAAAGACAGGGACTAGGGTTTCCAGGTGATGTCAGGCCCTGGTTTGCATCTAATTGGGCCCAAACATCTGGTTCCAGCTCAGCTGTTTTTGGGACTGGAAGTTCAGGCCCGATCAGCTAGAAGCTGCACCTGACATCACTTGGAAAGCCTGTTGAGGGATAGAAAATACTTTTTTTTTTAACTACTTTCCAAATTTGTACTTTGTTACTAAGTACAAAAGTACAGCTTAAATGTAACTCATTACAAGTAAAAAGTATGATAAAAAAATGTAACTTGTTACAAGTAAAAGTACTCCCAATTGTACTCTGTTCCTCAATAAGGCAAGTGTCTATGCCAGGGTTTAGCTATATATTTACTGAGAAAAAAAAAGATGCAAATTCAATCCATAAAGTAAGAACAAGAAAAAGATAGTAACGGGTTCACTTCAAACACAATTCGTACACACAATTTGACTTGTGAAAAATCCTTAGATCTTCTAGGACAGAGCTTCCCAAACTGTAGATTAGGACTCCAAATGGGGTCACAAAACCCATGATCTGGGTTTTGGGGTTGCAATCTGGGTAGGCACCTTTTGTGGGTCAAACAATTCTATTTGGCTGTGATTGTGGGATCACAGCCATAAAAAGATTGATAAGCACTGTTCTAGGACCTCTCAGACTTAGTTCAGAAAGTGTTTAACATGCCCAGAGCCACCCCTTCTTAATACCACTTCCTTGATTGAGGTAGGAGAGATAAAATTAGGGTGTGTACTCACCAAACATATGTAAAAGAACTCACCTTGAATGTTTTACATTTTAGAGATCTGAATGTTTAAAAGAATTCCTCCTTTTGTCAATACCCTTTTACCTGGTGCCGACCTAATCTCATCCCGCTTTGCCCTCTACAACATTGCACGTTCATTATTCTACATCACTGCCACCAGTGATGCTCCTACTCCCATATGATGATGGTCCTGCTAAGCCACTGCTCATTGGTGATGCTTCATGGACTTTCCTGCCCATCAGTGTTGGTGACCTGGTATTACAGTCTTCCTTTCCCATGATACATCTCCTTTTCCTTCTGACTCCTCCCTCCGTGGATCTTGTTGTCCAATGATAGTTTGTGAGTCCTTTAAATATCTCGGAGTACATATTAATTACTGCCTACAGGTTTAGGAAAAGACTTTTATATTTTACGACAGCTGCATGCACTAAAATATGTGTGGGATGAGACTACATTGCACTTATTGGTCCATACTCTTGTTCTATCCCACCTTGAATACAGTAATGTATTGTATTGTAACATTTATAACCCTCGCTTTCCCACTTGTCAGCAGGCTCAATGCGGCTTACATAATATAGCTAATTTATAATATAAAACAAAATGAATAAAACATCTAAACATAAAGAGGTGAACAATAAAAAGGGTAAGGGAGAAAGGTGATAGAGGTAGGGAACAGAGAGAGGGTGAAAGTTGGGGTAGTGTATTGTGAGTAGGGAAGAATGTGGTAATGTGGTAAACCCTGCTTTTCTGGGTACAAGTCTTAAAAGCATATTCTGCCATATATCTTCAGCAGGTGGTGGGCAGCACTTTGACTGCTCACTGCCGACGTTCAACCTAGATATTCAATTCCGGGCCATTTCGGTGACCGGCATTGGATATCTGAGGTTTTTCAACATCGGCTAGCTCATGATCGGTTAAGTTGATGTTCAGACTTAACCAACCATGGCTCAGTGGGCAAAGATAGGCCTTGCTTTGAATGCAGCCTTATTTGCATGCTAAACCTAGACGGTTAAGTTCCAAATATTGGGACTTAACTGGTCATGCTCCCAGAACACCCACAGAGTGTCCCAACATTACCAGTTTTTTTTCAGTGCTAGCTGGTTAAATGCTGCTGAAAATAATGGGTTATCTGCCAAGATGAGAGCTAACCGGGCAGCGGCCATTCTCAGCTTTGAATATTGTCCAAATTATATCCAAGTCCCAGCATATTTACAGTAGCTTCTATGGTTAAGAACATATGCATTGCCATACTGGGTGAAGAGGTCCATCAAGCCCAGTATCCTGTTTCCAACAGTGTCCAATCCAGGTCACATGTACCTGACAAGATCCCAAAAGAGCAAAAACAGATTTTATGTTGCTTATCCCAGGGATAAGCAGTGGGTTTTCCTAAGTCCATCTTAATAATTTATGGACTTTTCTTGTGGAAACTTAGCCAAACCTTTTTAAAACCCTGCTAAGCTAACTGCTTTTACCACATTCTCTAGCAATGAATTCCAGAGTTTAATTACATGTTGAGTGAAGAAATATTTTCTCATTCTTTTAATGTTTACTTTTTAGTAGCTTAATTACATGACCCCTAGTCCTTGTATTTTTGGAAAGAGTAAACAAGCTAGTTACATCTATCTGTTCCACTCCACTTAGTATTATATAGACTCTATCATAATCTCCCTTGAGCCATCTCATCTCTATGTTGAAAAGCCCTAGCCTTTTTAGCCTTTCCTCATAAGGAATTTGTCCCATCCCCTTTATTATTTTTGGTGTCCTTCTCTGTACCTTTTCTAATTCCGCTATATTTTTTATGAAATGCGGTGACTAAAACTGCACACACTGTTCAAGGTACAAGCACACAATGGAGCAATACAAAAGCATTATAATATTCTCAGTTTTCTTCTCCATTCCTTTCTTAATAATTCCTAATATTCTGTTTGCTTTCTTAGCCGCCGCTGTACACTGAGCAAAGGGATGCAACGTATCATCAATGACAACACCTAAATCCTTTTCTTGGTTGGTGCCTGCTAATGTGGAGCTTTGCATCACGTAGCTATATTTTGGGTTCCTCTTCCCTACATGCATCACCTTGCACTTGCCCACATTAAATGTAATCTGCCATTTAGATGCTCATAAGGTTCTCTTCCAATGTTTTACAATCCTCTTATGATTTATCAACTTTGAATAACTTTGCGTCATCAGCAAAGTTAATTACCTCACTTAGGGGCCCTTTTACAGATGTGCGGTGGGCCTACCGCCAACTTGCCGTGTGGCGATTCAGCTGTACCGTCAGGCTCCTGGGGGACCCCGGCGGTAGTTCTGGCCCACGCCATGCACCATTCCCAGTACTAGAAAATATTTTTGTATTTTCTAGGATCGAGAGTGTACCCAGTTACTGCCGGACTACCACTGGAGCCTTACTACTTCCTAAATACCGCCAACCATTGACCTCGCGGTAAAGTCTCACACGGTAACCGAGTGTTAATGACCTACGTATTTCAAATGCCACTTGGCATATGTCCAATACGCAAGCCTAAATATAAAAATTATTTTTCGGATGTCCATATCGGAGGCACACCAAAATTGAAATTACCGCAAGAACCACGTAGTAGCTGGGCGGTAACTTATGCGGCTTAGTAAAAAGGCCCCTTTATGCGCTAAATTAATTGGGCATCAGTTTGAATATCAGCTGGTGCCCAGTTAACTTCTGGATGACTGCTGATACCCAGTTATTGAATGCTGGGAGCTGCACATACCCCAGAATTGAATATCTGGGGTCAATTTAACCCACAGCTATGAGCAACTCTGACACCCCATACTACTGCGGGCTGATTGGGCCTGAGGTACTTTGTCAAATGTCATCTGAAAATTCAAATATGCAATATCATCAGCTCATCTTTGCCCACACGTTTATTCACCCCTTCAAAGAAATGTACCAGATTGATGAGGCACAATTTCCATTGGCTATTTACTCCTAGAAGGGCTCTGCACTTTATGCATGGACATCAGTTGGTTAATCCACAGGGGACTAGCTATTGTGGGGTTGTGCTGGGGGCAGAGTTGGCACCATAAAAGTCAGCTCTATCTTTATGTGGTGCCCCATAGCTGGTTAAGGGGCCCTTTTACTAAGGCCTACCAAAAAATGGCCTGGACTGCTGTAGGCACGTGTATTGGATGCACACAGGTCCATTTTTCAGCGCACCTACAAAAAAGGCCTCTTTTTTTGGCCGAAAATGGACGTTTGGCAAAATAAAAATTTGCACATGTCCATTTTGGGCCTGAGACCTTACCGGCACCCATTCACTTAGCGGTAAGGTCTCACGTACTATCTGGGCAGTAATCAGTGCATACACTGCCAATTACCACCTGGTTAGCGCTATGCGGTAGAAAATAAAAAAATATTTTCTGCTGTGCGTTTTGATACATGGTAGCCAGATGGTAGTTCTAATTTAACACACATTGTACGTGCATAGGCGCCTATGTGCCTTAGTAAAAGGGCCCTTAAGTGCTGAATATCGCACTTAACCGGCTATGCGTTAGCCGGCTCTATAAACTCAGAATTTGAATTCCGAAGCCCAGATATGGCCAGCATTGAATTTCCTGGTGTAATGCTGGCAGTAGTCACAAAACGCTGATCACCGCCGGCTGAATATCAGGCCTGATGTATTTGTCTTATATTTTTGGACACTTAAAAAAAAGTCTATGCAAAATTTTGAAAAATTGCAATTGAATTGCATCATTATAAGGCTCATTTTCAAAAGAGACGTCCAAAAAGTGACATGTCAGCATTTGGACTTTTATCTCACAGAAATGTCCAAATCAGTATTATCAAAACCTCTTTTTGGACGTTTTTCTCTAAAGTCCGTCAGAAGGACATCCAAATCTCAAGGGGGCGTGCCAGTCGTATAAGGCGGGACTTGGGCATTCCTAAGACATGGATGTCTTTCCGCATTAATGGAATAAAACAAAGACATCCAAGACTAAAACTTAGACATTTTGAACTAGACTTGTTTTTATAACAAATGGCTGTAGTGGCTGCATTATAACAAATGGCTGCACTAACCACTAAGCTACTCCTCTACTCCACACAAGGGGTGCCCCAAATGACCAGATGACCACTGGAGGGACTCGGGGATCACCTCCCCTTACTCCCCCAAATCACAAACCATTTTTACACATAGCACTTTCAAAAGGAAAAGATAAACATTTTTTTTGTAGAAAATGACCTTTCCTGTTCTGATTTTGGATGTTTTACAAAAAACGTCCAAATTCAGAATTAGATGTCATATCCAAAAATGCGCTTTGTGAATTAGACTTGCCCAAAGTTACAAGGAGCAGCAGTGGGAATTGAACCCAAGTTGCTAGGATCAAAGCCCACTGCACTAACCATTAAGCTACTCGACCTCTGTTTTGCACATCTTGTATTTGGGTGTCTTTTGTTCGAAACTGGACCAAAACAAAGGCCAGCCAAATCACAGGACGTCCATAGTATTTTTTTGACCACAAAAGATAGACGTTCATCATTTTCGAAAATGACCTTCTTTCCTGTTCGGAATTTGGATGTTCTTTGTAAAACATCCAAATTCTGATTTAGATGTTTCTTTCGAAAATGCCCCTCTGTTTTTTTCTTATGTTTTGACAGTCAGTAGAAAACTTACAATAACAGCTACATTTCTTCTGCTGATCTGTGTCAGAGGGCAGATTTTTGCAATGAAGATAATACTTATGTAAGTGTAGAGGGTGTACAGATTCTGCCTGCTGGGAAACAGCTTGACAGTGATCTCCATTTCTCTACTAGTGTCAGGTGCAGTATGCAGAACCAGGGCTGACTCTCTTGCCTGAGTGACAGTAGGAGAAGGCGACAACCTTTTGGAGAGAAACTGAGGAATTGTTAATACCACACACATATGAGAGTGGCCTAGTCTTTGGCTCTTTGCTCCTCTGGACACTGTACCACTTAGAAAGGTGAAGCTTGTGACTGACATAGCTAGTGCAAAGAGGAAGGAAGTAATAAGAAAACAGTAAAAAAAAAAAATCATACAAGTTGCTGCACCAATTCCTGTTGAAAGCTATACAAGGACCAGCCCATTGACTATCTTCAGAGGAAAATTAAGGAGTGAGGCAGTAGACAAAGCACCAGGACACAGTACAAAAGTTGTTGAGTCCCATTAGGGAAGGGTCCCTCTACCAGGACTTTGCACCCGTTGCCTCCTGAATATACCAGTAATATCTACTACCAAACAGCTCCTCTCTGGAAACTGGTGTCCAGAGACTATTCAGCTGCAAAGGACTTTTTTGCAAGGGACTGTATGCTATTACTGACTGTATATAGTTGATACCAAGAAGTTGTCCCATGTTTCCCCCTCTGAGTTATGTAAACCCTTAGTTGAAATTGCATTTTCTGGCTTGGACTGACTTATTGGGTGAGAGGAGTATCCTGAGTGAATGGATTTGTAATAGCTTTCAGCCTCCAAGCTTGCTGGTTCTGGTCTTGACCTCATAGACAGCCCTAAAAAAAAAACTAAAATAATCCACCTTGATGCTCACCAGGGAAAAAAAGGGTTAAATATGTAGTCTTTCATTTCCTCCTATATAAAGTCCACCGACTTCCAGCCCATGATGTTACTTCCAGAAGGCTATGTTCTCTCTCCGCCACTGGATTTCTTATGAATCTTTACTCTCTTCCCAAGCAAGTATGATTAGTAGATACACAGGGATTTGTTATTCCACATGAAGTTTATTTGCAGATTCTGAGCTGGACAGACCAAAGTCTTCATTGAGTTCAGTCCAGAATTTGAAGAGGGTCACACCGCATCAAGAGCAGAAACAAAAACGACATGAATAAGGACTTTTTTTTTACTACTACATGTGTCCTGCTGTGTAGTTTCCTCCACTGTTGCACTTGAGTTCAGTCCAAAGACACAATTGGCAATATCTGAATTCCTCCGACATGCTGATCATGGCTGAATTTATCTTCTCTTATCTACTTATGTAGGGAAAGATGTCTACAAAAGTCCTGAACTAAGATGTAGACCAAACTCCAATATTTCTAGTCTTCAGAACTAGATTTTTTCCCCCAAGGTCTCTGTTGCCCCTCTTCTGACAGGACCACCTACTTCAGTCCCAGTAGGGCTGTACACTTTTTAGGGCTTATTTGTCAAAACACATTATTGCTAATGCATGTGCTAACATGTTGAATACACTCAATGCTTGTTAAATGTGTTCAATGAGGATTAAAGCAGTGTTAACATATTAGTGTTAATGTAATTCTCTTGATGATAAAACTGCTCTTCGTGACAAAAGGCAAAATTATACAAATCAACTCATTTAATTGTAGTGTAGTTAGCATTAACTAATGCAGCCACATCAAACACTTAGTTACACCTCTAGATGGGTTAAATTTGTGCATTAGCACATATATTTGCAGCATATTTAATTAATAATTCACTAAAGACCTTATGTCCCTTGGTGAACTGTGTTGTAGAAGCGTTACTAACATGATTTGAACATGCTTGACTAACTAGACCCCTTTGGGAGCAAGTTAGAAATAGTCCATGTATTGCAAAGTACATTGGTGCTTTTAGCTTACAAACTCAACACTAATAAAAAAAAAAGGACAAAGGAATTTCCGTTTTAAAAGTAGTGCTAAGTACATATGCTAAAAGCACCTGTATACTTTGTCTGGAAGAATAAGGACAGATTTAAGTTTTTTAATACCAATAGGCAGTAGGGAGATGGGCACTAGAGATTGCAGAGTAGAAGGAATCCAGTGTGATAGCAGCCAATGTTCCCTCTAAGCTGTGTGAGAATTCTCCTACTAAAATCCTGCCTGGGGTTGGGAGGAGGGGGGTCTTCAATATCGTGTTTTCAATCACTAGGGACAAGCGAGTCTTCTGGTGCCCTGCAGAAATTGCCTATCCCTTGCTAGTGAAGCAGCACTCCTTCACTGGCAGTAATGTAGGTGGAGGAGTTCCACACAGCTTATAGGGAACATTACTGGCACCACCTCTTTGAAGCAGCATATTCTGGCCTTTCTAAGGGGCAAGCCGCGTAGGTGTCTACGCGCACCCAATGCATGCCAATTCGGAACTACCGCCCAGCTACCATGTGGCCTGGGCGGTAATTTAATTTTTTACGTGTGTTCACTATGCGTGCTAGAAATATTTTATTTTCTGGCGCGTGGCACTAACCAGGCAGTAATCGACATTGTACACGTGTTGACGATTACTGCCCAGTTAACGCGTGAGACTTTACCGCTAAGTGAATGGGTGGTGGTAAGGTCTCAGTCCCAAAATGGACATGTGCCAATTTTCATTTTGTCGCATGTCCATTTTCGGTCCCCCCAAAAAGACATTTTTTACAGGTGCACTGAAAAATGAATCTGCGCATGTCCAAAACATGCACCTACACTGGTACAGTTCATTTTTCAGAACACTTTAGTAAAAGGACCACTAAGGCAAGAAAGAACAGACTCTTCTTTGGTCTTAGTATTTAGCATCTTCAAAATTTACATAGTAACATAGTAGATGACGGCAGAAAAAGACCTGCATGGTCCATCCAGTCTGCCCAACAAGACAACTCATGTGTGCTACTTTTTGTGTATACCCTACTTTAATTTGTACCTATGCTCTTCAGGGCACAGATCGTATAAGTCTGCCCAGCACTATCCCCGTCTCCCACCACCGGCTCTGGCACAGACCGTATAAGTCTGCCCCACACTATCCCCGCCTCCCAACCTCCAGCCCCGCCTCCCACTACCGGCTCTGCCACCCAAGACCATTGCCTTTGCCTAATTCTAACAGATATTAAAGGTTAGGATCCACAACAGATAGATGAACAGAGGATCCAGATGGGAGATGATTAAAAAAAAACTTTATTATGCAAACAAAAATAATATCCGACATGGTCATGTTTCAAAATGTCTACATCAGTTGAGATGGTAATGAATTTAGTGTTTTGGTTCTTTTGATGCAAATAGTGGGTGGGGACATTGAATGGTCCTATGATTTGTTGTTACTTGGAAATTGGGAAGAGCAAGAACAAGTACCTATGAGGAAAAAATGGGTAATTATGTGTGGTACCTTCACCTTACATAAACTTATACTGCAATATTGGATTAAGGAAGAATCTCCACCATTTGATTGCTGGGTTCGTCAAATGCGTCACATGGCCCAATTTGAGCTTGGGCATCTGAACTGGTATGGCAGTAGGGCTGCTCTTTCTCAGAAATGGATTTGGACTATGCTGCTGAAACTTACTTCATCAGATGACCCTGACTTGGCTGACTCTCCTTCTTGAAGCACAGTTCTGTTTGACATTATGGACTGATTTCTGGGCAGTGTGTTGCATAAACACTCGCTATCTCTAATGAATGGAGCCTATTCTTTGGGAATGGGGGAAAATGGGTAGGTTGTGAATGGAGAATGCTTGTGTATATGGTTGGGGGTTAAAGGGATTTATAAAACTCTAACAATGTGTTGGTTGACAAATGTGCTCTCCCATGGATAAGGGGGCAGTCCAGGAGTACAGAGTTTGTCTCTCTAGCATTTGTAGTTTTGATTGTTTATTTGCTTATCTTTGCACATGGAACTGTTTCCTTTTTGTTTACACTGGATTTTAACCATCTAAGGGGCCCTTTTACTAAGCTGCATAAGTGTCTACGTGTGCCCAACATGTGCCAAAATGAAGTTACCATCTGACTACCGCGTGGCTCTTGCGATAATTTCATTTTTGGCACGCATCCGATATGTGCCATTTGATGTGTCTGATAAGTGGCATTTGATGTGCATAGGTCATTACTGCCCGGATTCTTTATCACTAGGTCAATGGCTGGCGGTAAGGTCTCAGACCCAAAATGGATGCGCGGCAATTTAGGTTTTGCCGCACGTCCATTTTTGGCAAAAAAAAGAGGTCTTTTTTACAGGCGAGCTAAAAAATGGATTGGCGCGCACCCAAAACCTATGCCTAGACTACCACATACCATTTTTCAGCTCTCCTTTGTAAAAGAACCACTTAGTGTTTGAATAAATACATTTTGTTAAAAATGCAACTAAATTTAAACTAAACCAAGGCTCTAATTTTTCAATAAAAAGCCTGTTAGATAGGCCTATAGATAGGATTGGCCACTATTAATTTAGAAGATACAATTGTTCCAGTCTTTCAAAGTACAAAAATCCTAATCTATCTTTCCGCTCTCAAATTTCCTTTGTTGTAGGAAAATGCTTTTTTAAATTGTGGCAAATTCATTCAATTCGGCATCTATTGAAACCAAAGGCTCTTCGTTTCCTCACCCGTTCCTTGGTTCTTACACATTTAGATTACTGTTACACATTGTTTGAAGGTTTATGTAAAGACTAGTAAAAAAAGCCCGTTTCTCATTGAAATGAAATGGGCGCTAGCAAGGTAATGACCTTCTGCCATTAATGTTTTTAAGGGCTCTCCACTTGCCTCCTCCGTTGATGTCTGTACCTTGGAGTTCATTTTCATTGAGTGGAAGAGAGAGATACACGTGGAGGGGCATAATCGAACGGCGCCAGCTATCTATATAGGTGGCCATCTATATGGCCGGCACCGCAAAGAGCGGTCCTGAACCGTATTATCGAAAAAGATGGCCGGCCATCTTTTGTTTCGATAATACGGTTGGGGCCAGCCAAATGTCAGAGATGGCCGGGTTTGAGATGGCTGGCATCGGTTTTCGCCGATAATGCAAACCAATGCCGGCCATCTCAAACCCAGCCAAATCCAAGACATTTGGTCATGGTAGGGGCCAGCATTTGTAGTGCACTGTCTGTACCTCGGAGTTCAACTTTCTTGAAAGTGAGAGTCCTGTCAGGCGGTTTGTGTGCTTCCCGCCACCGTGGTCCTCTGGTCGTGGTGTTACTATGCAGCCTTCCCTTCCCTCCGAGGGCAGGGCAGTGAGAGCAAGTGCGATTGCCTGTGGTTGGTCCCTTCTTCTGATGTCACGTTACCATGCAGCCTTCCCTGCCCTCGGAGAGCGGGGCACTGACAGCGGTTGCGATTGCCTGTGGTTGGTCCCTTCTCCTTCTGACGTCGCGTTTGTTTCCCTGGCAACTATACAGAGTTCCCTCAAGGGCGTGGCGATTACGAACCTTACGAACACTGCACGGCTTCACTGCCACACTGCCACGGAGTCAGCTTCAGAACGTTGGAGGTGCAAATTATTAATTAATACAGAATATGGCTGTGAAATTAATAACTGATGCAAAAAATTTGACCTCGTCACCATATTACTGAGGGGCTGAACATTGGTGGCCTGTTGAATCGCTCATTATTTATAAAATACTCACTCTGGTTTATAGTATTCATTACACAGGTTTTCTACCTTTCTACCTAGTTCCATACTTCACCCCACATGAACTTTTTTCATCTTAACAAAACCTTTTGACAATTCACTCAATCCATCAAGTCTTTCTGGACACATATTGTGATTTCCTTTGAATGTTACTGGTCCTACACTGTGGAACCATCTTCTGATTTTCCTTTGTATGAAGCATTCAGATGAAAGATTCAAAAATCTCTTAAAACATATTTATTCCAACCAGTGTTTGGATAAGAACCCCTTAAATTCAACACTCAGTGATGACTGCCGTTGGGCATAGTCTGGAGGTGCTGGCTACTGTTGAATGTATTCATGAAATAGTCTTTTTTTTTTCTCCTCCCATATACTTTTTCTATAACATTGTAATTCTTTTCAACCATGTCTGTGTTCTATCTTGTGAACCAGGGCTGGTCTTAGGCAGGGGTGACAGGGGCAGTTGCACAGGCCTCACGCTCCTAAGGGCCTCACATCTCTGGCACGTCTGTCCTCCTGTCTCAGAACACCTCCCTGCTCCGTACTTTAATGTGCATCCACATTTCAGTAGAGAGCATCAGGCAGCAGCAGTGATTTTCATATCCTGTCAGCTACTGAGCCCAAAGCCTCCTCTCTGCTGCGTCCTACCCCCTTTTCATATCACTTCCTGCTTCCTCAAGGATGGGATGCATCAGCGAGGAGGCTCTAGGCTTGGCAGCTGAAAGGATATGAAAATTGCTGCCGCTGTCTGCCTCTCTGTACTGAAACATGGTGAATGCATATCAAGGTGTGGGGTGAGGTGGGGTTCCAAGAGCTCTAAACCTCCTTTTAATCTGATAAATTATGGTTTATGGTGGTGGGCAGGGGGTGGGCATGGGTGTGGGTGGGGGGCAGGCACAGGCGAGGGAGGCCCACTGAACTGGTCTGCACAGGGCCCCGCAATTGCTAAGACTTGCCCTGTTGTGAATTGTAAACCACCTTAATGGTATAACCCTATGGCAGTATAAGGAACTTGACCTTGTAACTTTAAGCATATATATGCGGGGTAGCCACTGGTAATGCTTATATTGAGTGACCCATGGTAATCGGATAGCACTGCTGAATATAAGAATAAAGTACAGCTCCATTGCCGGTGCTTTCCTTCATCTGGTGCCTGCCAGCATTGAATATCAGACCCATTATGTATAAACATCTCAGTACCGTGTTCATAAAGTTGTCTGTATAATCATTACAGCACAATGTATATGCTAATGGGATTGTAGCTGTAGCTCGCAGAGTGTGCTGAAATGTTTTGATATGTCTCTGCTAACTGACCCCAGAAGGACATTATTTCTTCACCTGTTGCCAGCTAAGATTTAAATCAAATGATTTACAAAATCTGTGCTTTTTAGATAATGTAGTTGTCCATGAAAAAAACGCATTTATTAAGATCAATGCCTTTAGGCATCCTGCTGCCTAGAGAAGAAAAATGAGTTCATCCATGTATTTGTAGCCATAGTTAATATAAATGGCATAATTTTGAACCAAGATAAGGAGGCTCAGCTAAAGGATTGCCTGGTATATATTCTTATTGAAGCAACTTATGGGGGCATTAATTTTTTGCAAAGAAAGATCTGGCAAATAGATCAACAAGCTACTGGCTAATTCCCAGAAGTCATCTGACTGGAGAACATTTTTGTTCACTCTCACCTTACCAACTGCCTTTTGCTCCCCACTGGATAGACAAATGTTAAAAATAAAAACTGCTGAGCACTTCTCTTCCTTCCATCTTGCTGCGCCATATGCCTAAAATAGACTTCCTGAGCCAGTGTATCAAATCTAAGCTAAAAGCCCACCATTTTAAAGCTGCTTTTACACCTTAGCCCTTTATTCACCTGTTCAGTACCCTTATTTGTTTTAATCATTTCCATAATAAATGTAACTCCCTAATCCCTTATTTGCCCTGTTTGTATATCTTGAGTAGTTTGTAAGCTCTGCCAAGCAGGGACTGTCTCATTTGTGCTTGTGTGCAGCTCTGCGTATGCCTAGTAGCGCTATAAAAATGAAAAGTAGTGTATCCTAGTGGTGAGTACCAGCTGACGACTAGACAAGCCCAACCCCCTCCGGCTGTTTGTGATTTTGAGTAGAGAATGACACAGGGACAAAGTTTGTCCCCGTCCCCGTGGGTTCTGTCTCTGTCCCCACCCTGTCCCCACAGGTTCTGTCACCGTCCCCGCCACATCCCCGCAGGGCCTGTCTCCATCCCTGCCCCATCCCCACAGGTTCTGCCCCGTCCCCATGGGCTCTGTCCTCATCTACAGAAGCCTTGAACACTTATGATTTTATATTTAAATCTTTTTATTAAAGTATAAAAAAGGAACAATATGCTGTGCAACTGTTATGTATAATTTACAAATAGAAAACAATAATAACAATGAGCTGCTATAATAACCCTCCTTCCCACCACCACCATCTACCCTTCCAACTAGAAAATGACATGGGGACAAATTTGTCCCCGTGGGATCTGTTCTCGTCCCATCCCCATGGGATCTGTCCCCGTCCCGCCCTCGTGAGCTCTGTCCCTGTCCCCATCCCTGCGGTTACTGCGGTTCCCCATCCCCGTATCATTCTCTAATCTTGAGCAAGTCACAACCCTGGATTGGCTCATGTACTAATTTAGGGGCCATTTTACTAAGTTGCAGTAGGCACTAGTGTGTACCTACTGGGCAGTAAAAATCACTGCCGTGGGACACACTGAGGTGTTTCGTGGTAGAATGTCCATCAGGGTACACTAATCCTGCGCTAAAAAATACATGTTATTTTTTGGCGCTGGAGGCATGTCTATGTAGAGAATAGGCGTGCCCTGCATTAATCGGGCTAATTGTATTAACTCAGTGCCCGATTAGCAAAGGATTAGCAAGGGAACCCTTAGCACCTACTAATGGTGGTAAGGGCTCCCGCGGTAATGACCGCGTGATAATTTGAAAATTAACACATGGCCATTAATGGAAAATATTGAAAAGTGGCAATTGCACTGCCATGCTAAAAGTGGCTGCAGTGCATGGAAAACCCACATTCTAAAAGTAGCATTTTTTTGTGCGGTTAGTAAAAGAGTCCCTTAAAATGTAAGTCCTCTGGGAACAATGGAATAAGAAGTGCACCTGAATGTGACTACTGAAAGAGGCGTAAGCTAAATCCAAATTAATAAAAAATAAAATAGTAGTAATGGTAGCTTACCCTCTTCCATGCCTTTAGGGCTGTAACTCTTGCTTCATGCAGTTTATTCCTCTATGGCTTCCTAAGTGAAAAAGAGATTTCAGTGCTATTCTGAGCTTAGGCACTCAGGACACAATTCTATAACTAGACACCCCCATTATGTGCCCTGATGCTGCATAGTGAAGGCCTATTTTTTATTGGCATCTGGGAGCCCAGATTTCATTTTAGAATACTAATGTAACCCGGCATCAGTATGCATAACATTGAGACATCCGCAGTTCTACTAGCCAAAGACCTGATGCAACTACGAGTGCCTCGCTGCAAGGGTTTGCATAATTTACAGTATTTTGTAAGTTGTGTGAGTGGCAGTACCACCCATTCCCCTCCCATGCTCCACCCATAGGCGCCGACTCCGTGGGTGCTGTGGGTGCTCAAGCACCCCCAATATTTCACCCTCCCTCCTCCCTTCGAATTCCAGGCCCCCTCCCTCCGAAAAGTCATCTATTTTACCTTGTCGGGGTTAGGGCGGCAGCAGCGGTAAAATGCATGCAGGCTCGGCGCTTAGTTGTTTTCTCAGCTCTGGTCCTGTCCTCATTTCCTGTTTCCGCAAGGGCAAAATTTTTTCTTTCTTCATTCAAAATGAATTTGTTTTTACTATATTATGTATATATGACATATTTATTTATGGCATTTGTACCCTACATAATCCCAAACACTTAATTGGTAGTAATTAAGAATTTGTTGTGGATCTGCCCTAGGCCTGCAGTAGTTTTGCTGCGAGAAATTGGTGCATGCTAGCCCAGCAGGAAAAAGGCCATTTTTTAAAATTTTGGGCTGCAGTAGTGTAGGCGTGTGTTGTGGAAGCACGCATATCCATTTTTCAGCGCACCTGTAAAAACGGCCTTTTTAAAAATTTTGTGTCAATTTGGAGTTACCGCCCGGCTACCATGTGGCCCATTTCATTTTTGACACGTGTCTGCTACACGCACAAGAAAATATATTTTATATTCTGGAAAGTGGCGAAAATCAGGCAGTAACTCCAACTTGATGTGCATAGGTGATTACCGCACATTTAACGCAAGAGACCTTACCACTAAGTCAATGGCTGGTGGTAAGGTCTCAGACCCAAAATGGGCGTGTGCCAATTTTTATTTTGCCACACGTCCATTTTTGGTAAAATAAAAAAAAGACCTTTTTTACAGGTGCACTGAAAACTCAAAAAACACCAAGATGGAGTCAGCAGTCCAGCAGCGAGAGGGGTGCTATCCAGTCTTTTGCATTGAGTGTCACATGTATGATTATCTCCCAATTGGTGAGGTGTCATATGTGTGTGCCCGATGCAAAGAGCTCCTAGCTCTCAGAGAACGTGTCCGTTCCCTTGAGGCTAGAGTAGCAGACTTGATGGAGCTGAGGGAGACAGAGAGGTACATAGAGGAGACCTACAGGGATGTTGTAGAGAAGTCCCACCTCCAGTCAGGTAGCCCCTGTGCTACCTTGGAGGAGGGAGGTCTCCTAGAAGGAGAGCATCACCCTGGTGAAGTAGGAAGTACTCCTGTAGCCAGGACCTGCCCACCAGGGGATGTATTATCCTTTCGCACCGAGGATATATCTCCAAATGTTGCCCGGGAGGGAAAGGTTAGGACAGCTGTTGTACTTGGTGATTCGATCATTAGGCATATAGATAGCTGGGTGGCTGGTGGACGTGAGGATCGCCTGGTGACTTGCCTGCCTGGTGCGAAGGTGGCGGACCTCACGTGTCACCTAGATAGGATTCTAGATAGTGCTGGGGAGGAGTCCGCTGTCTTGGTACATGTGGGTACCAATGACATAGGAAAATGTGGGAGAGAGGTTCTGGAAGCAAAATTTAGGCTCTTAGGTAGAAAGCTGAAATCCAGATCCTCCAGGGTAGCATTTTCTGAAATGCTACCTGTGCCACGCGCAGGGCCCAAGAGACAGGCAGAGCTCCAGAGTCTCAATGCGTGGATGAGACGATGGTGCAGGGAGGAGGGCTTTAGATTTGTTAGGAACTGGGCAACATTCTGGGGAAGGGGGAGCCTATTCCGAAAGGATGGGCTCCATCTTAACCAGAGTGGGACCAGGCTGCTGGCATCGGCGTTTAAGAAGGAGATAGAGCAGCTTTTAAACTAGAAATGGGGGGAAGGCCGACAGTCGCTCAAAAGAGCATGGTTCGGGATAAGGTATCTTTCAAAGATATCACCATAACAGGGAAGATAGAGTATCCTGATAGTGAGGTTGCAAAAGAGATTGTAGTAGATCGGGTATCTTTAAATAACAATAAAAATCAGACAAAAGATTGCCAATTAATACTGTCAAGTACTAAGCATGATGTACTTAGGAACAACAAACATAGTTTGAAATGTCTATATGCGAATGCCAGGAGCCTAAGAAATAAGATGGGGGAGTTAGAATATATTGCACTAAATGAAAAATTAGATATAATAGGCATCTCTGAGACCTGGTGGAAGGAGGATAACCAGTGGGACACTGTCATACCGGGGTACAAATTATATCGTAGTGATAGGGTGAATCGGATTGGTGGAGGGGTAGCATTGTATATTAACGAGAGCCGTGAATCAAATAGATTGAAAATTCTGCAGGAAGCAAAACACTCCTTGGAATCACTGTGGATTGAAATTCCATGTGCAAAGGGGAAAAGGATAGTGATAGGAGTGTACTACCGTCCGCCTGGCCAGGACGAACAGACGGATGCGGAAATGTTAAAGGAAATCAGGGACGCAAACAAACTGGGCAACACAATAATAATGGGGGATTTCAATTACCCGCATATAGACTGGGTTAATGTAACATCTGTACACGCAAGGGACATAAGATTTCTTGATGAAATCAAGGACAGCTTCATGGAACAGCTAGTTCAGGAGCCGACAAGAGAAGGAAAAATACTAGACTTAGTCCTTAGTGGTGCTCATGATCTAGTGCAGGGGGTAACGATACGAGGGCCGCTTGATAACAGTGATCATAATATGATCGGTTTTGATATTGGCATTGAAGGAAGTGAAACTAGGAAATCAAGTACGCTAGCGTTTAACTATAGAAAAGGTGATTACAACAAAATGAGAAAAATGGTGAAAAAAAGACTGAAAGGAGCAGCTCGCAGAGTAAAAAACTTGCATCAGGCGTGGATGCTGTTTAAAAACACCATCCTGGAGGTTCAGGACAAATATATTCCACGTATTAGAAAAAAGGGAAAAAAGACTAAACGTCAGCCGGCGTGGCTAAACAGTAAGATAAAGGAAATCATTAGAGCCAAAAAGCAATCCTTCAGAAAGTGGAGAAGAGAACCAACTGAAAGTAACAGGATAGATCATAAGGAATGCCAAGCCAAATGCAAAGCGGAGATAAGGAGGGCAAAAAAGGACTTTGAGAAGAAATTAGCGTTGGAAGCAAAAATACATAGTAAAAACTTTTTTAGATACATTAAAAGCAGGAAACCGGCCAAAGAGTCGGTTGGGCCGCTGGACGAAAATGGTGTTAAAGGGGCGATCAAGGAGGACAAAGCCGTAGCGGAGAAATTAAATGAATTCTTTGCTTCGGTCTTCACCGAGGAGGATTTGGGGGGGACACCGGTGCCGGAAAGAATATTTGAAGCGGGGGAGTCGGAGAAACTAAACAAATTCTCTGTAACCTTGGAGGATGTAATGGGTCAGTTCAGCAAGCTGAAGAGTAGTAAATCACCGGGACCTGATGGTATTCATCCCAGAGTATTAATAGAACTAAAAAATGAACTTGCGGAGCTACTGTTAGAAATATGCAATCTGTCCCTAAAATCGAGTGTAATACCGGAAGACTGGAGGGTAGCCAATGTTACTCCGATTTTTAAGAAAGGTTCCAGAGGAGATCCGGGAAATTATAGACCGGTGAGTCTGACGTCGGTGCCGGGCAAGATGGTGGAGGCTATTATTAAGAATAAAATTGCAGAGCATATACAAAAACATGGATTGATGAGACAAAGTCAGCACGGATTTAGTGAAGGGAAGTCTTGCCTCACCAATCTAATGCATTTTTTTGAGGGGGTAAGCAAACATGTGGACAATGGGGAGCCGGTTGATATTGTATATCTGGATTTTCAGAAGGCGTTTGACAAAGTGCCGCACGAAAGACTCCTGAAGAAATTGCAGAGTCATGGAATCGGAGGTAGGGTAATATTATGGATTAAGAACTGGTTGAAAGATAGGAAGCAGAGAGTAGGATTGCGTGGCCAGTATTCTCAGTGGAGGAGGGTAGTTAGTGGGGTCCCGCAGGGGTCTGTGCTGGGTCCGTTGCTTTTTAATGTATTTATAAATGACCTAGAGATGGGAATAACTAGTGAGGTAATTAAATTCGCCGATGACACAAAATTATTCAGGGTCGTCAAGTCGCAGGAGGAATGTGAACGTTTACAGGAGGACCTTGCGAGACTGGGAGAATGGGCGTGCAAGTGGCAGATGAAGTTCAATGTTGACAAGTGCAAAGTGATGCATGTGGGTAAGAGGAACCCGAATTATAGCTACGTCTTGCAAGGTTCCGCGTTAGGAGTTACGGATCAAGAAAGGGATCTGGGTGTCGTCGTCGATGATACGCTGAAACCTTCTGCTCAGTGTGCTGCTGCGGCTAGGAAAGCGAATAGAATGTTGGGTGTTATTAGGAAGGGTATGGAGTCCAGGTGTGCGGATGTTATAATGCCGTTGTATCGCTCCATGGTGCGACCGCACCTGGAGTATTGTGTTCAGTACTGGTCTCCGTATCTCAAAAAAGATATAGTAGAATTGGAAAAGGTACAGCGAAGGGCGACGAAAATGATAGTGGGGATGGGACGACTTTCCTATGAAGAGAGGCTGAGAAGGCTAGGGCTTTTCAGCTTGGAGAAGAGACGGCTGAGGGGAGATATGATAGAAGTGTATAAAATAATGAGTGGAATGGATCGGGTGGATGTGAAGCGGCTGTTCACGCTATCCAAAAATACTAGGACTAGAGGGCATGAGTTGAAGCTACAGTGTGGTAAATTTAAAACTAATCGGAGAAAATTTTTCTTCACCCAACGTGTAATTAGACTCTGGAATTCATTGCCGGAGAACGTGGTACGGGCGGTTAGCTTGACGGAGTTTAAAAAGGGGTTAGATAGATTCCTAAAGGACAAGTCCATAGACCGCTATTAAATGGACTGGAAAAATTCCTCATTTTTAGGTATAACTTGTCTGGAATGTTTTTACGTTTGGGGAGCGTGCCAGGTGCCCTTGACCTGGATTGGCCACTGTCGGTGACAGGATGCTGGGCTAGATGGACCTTTGGTCTTTCCCAGTATGGCACTACTTATGTACTTATGTACTTATGTACTTATGATATGCGTGCGTCCACAACACGTGCCTACACTACCGCAGCCCATTTTGAGCGCACCTTAGTAAAAGGACCCCTGAATAGCCCCCCACAGAAGAAACGTGATGGGAACAGCAAGAACCTACCTAACCCTTCACTACCCCAATTGCAAAGGTATAAAATACAAATCTTCACATGCCACCAGCCTCTCCTTTATAGCCTCTCACTACCCAAAGACATGAAACTCACAGAAAACTAGCTACAATTCAGAAAAAAACCTGAAAACACATCTTTTCAAGAAGCCTTTCCCCCCTGGATCTGTCTAATCCCACATCACCATACATCACGAAAAGTTCAGAAATGGAAAATAATAATATTAACCTCTCTCCCAATATGCTAATATATCAACCTAAGCGTTTATTGTACTTTTGTATTATGTACTAGACTTCTACAAATCTAAATTTTGTGACCGCCTTTTTAGCAATATGTAAGCCACATTGAACCTGCCATATGGTGGGAAAATGTGGGTTACAAATGCAATAAATAAATAAGTAGAAAATTATTTTCTACCATGGGAAACTGTGCATGCCAACTTCAGAACTATCGCCAGACTCCTGTGCTACCCTGGCAGTAGGGCCAATTTAATGTGTGCTACCCGCACAGTAGCCCTAACGCAGCTTAGTAAAGGGACCTCATAGTGTGAAACTCCAAACGGGCATAGCCATGTGAGGAGCATGTGCGTTCCCAGAAATTAGGCGCAATGTTATAGAATACCTGCATTTGCGCTCCTAACTGCTATCAGTTGGGCACAAGCATTTACACCAGCCTTTGGCAGGCATAAATGTCCACACCCAAAGTTAGGAGTAAAATGCACAGTAAACCAGTACCCCACACAGAACACCATTTAGAGTATACCAGGGGCGTAGCCAGACTTTGGCGGGAGGGGGGTCCAGAGCCCGAGGTGAGTGGACACATTTTAGCCCCCCCCCCCGGCGCCGACGACCCCCCTGCCATTGCTGAACCCCCCGCCACCAACTTTGACCCCCCCTGCCGACGACCCTCTCGACCCCCCTCCCGCCGCCAACCCTTCGTCGCCTACCTTTGCTGGCGGGGGACCCCAACCCCCACCAGCTGGGCCGAGGTCCTCTTCTTCCCAATCCCACGCAAGGCTTCATTCTAGTCTGACATCCTGCACGAAGCCTTGCGTGGGATTGTGAAGAAGAGGACCTCGGCTCAGCTAGCGGGGGTTGGGGTCCTCCGCCAACAAAGGTAGGCGACGGTGGGTTGGTGGCGAGAGGGGGGGTTGAGAGGGTCATCAGCAGGGGGGTCCAGGGGCAAATCTACGGGGGGCTCAGGTCCCCATGGCCCCATACTGGCTACGCCACTGGAGTATACTAGCTTAGCGTGGATCATCCCGGCACCTAACATTTAGCACTATTTATTGAATTTTCCCAAGGTGACAGAAATGAGAGAGAGTAGAATGGTATTAAGAGAAGGATAAAGGAATGCAAATTACAACAAAAAAGAGGAGCACAATGGAGAAAGGAATGCAATTAAGAAGAACAAAACAAATTATTTAGGAGCACACATAAAAGTTGGTAAACTAATTATTTTAAAAGCGTTTAGGATCAGGGGTGGAGTCAAGATCACATTAGCAAGTTGCTGAGCTCTGCCCCTTTGATTTTCCTTATGGTGAAAAAAAAGGAGAAAGTGAGGGTTTCCCCTCTGAAATCTTGCAGCTACCTTCCACTACTTCTGCCTCAGGACTTATGGATCTTTTTGTACGTCGGGAGAGCTTCTAACTAACTTCCAGCTAACAGGAGTTTGCCGGCTGTCTTGACGCTGTCACCAGGTGGTGCTTCATCAGACTTGGCTCTATGTTATCCCTGCCTCCTGATATTGCTGGAGCTTCTTGCAGTGGAAGGGGAAGGCTCTGGTGTCAGGAAGGAATGTCTTTGTATCGCTCCATGGTGCGACTGCACCTCGAATATTGTGTGCAATTCTGGTCACCGCATCTGAAAAAAGATATAGTGGAATTAGAAAAGGTACAGAGAAGGGCGACAAAAATGATAAAGGGATGTAATAACTACACTATGAGGAATGGCTAACGTGGTTAGGGCTATTCAGCTTGGAGAAAAGATGGTTAAGGGGAGATATGATAGAGGTCTATAAAATAATGAGTGGAGTTGAACGGGTAGACGTAAATTGCATGTTTATACTAGGACTAGGGGGTATGCAATGAAACCACAAAGTAGTAAAAAATAGTAAATTTAAAACACATGAGAGAAAATATTTGTTCACTCAATGTGTAATTAAACTCTGGAATTCATTGCCAGAGAATGTAGTAAAAGCAGTTAGCTTAGTGGGGTTTAAAAAAGGTTTGGATAGCTTCCTAAAAGAAACAGCCATAATCCATTATTAATAAGGACTTGGGGAATATCCACTGCTTATTTCTAGGATAAGCAGCATAAAATGTACTGTTTTGGGATCTTGCCAACCTGGATTTACCACTCTTGGAAACAGGATGCTGGGCTTGATGGACCTTCAATCTGTCCCAGTATGGCAATACTCATGTTCTTATGCAACAGGGTGCGGCAGCTTCTGTTGGAATAAGGGTAGCAGTACCAGGAGCAGAGTGTCAGCCTGCGGAAAGAGGTCAAACTGATTTGATTACTCCCAAGATTTTTCTAGAGATTGTTCTACAGAGGCCAGTAACATTTTCTTTAGAGGCAATTTGGACTGCTGTCTCTTGCAATTTTCAGCTATGAATGGGATATTACAGGGCAGTACATCAGCTATTAATGTATTTCAACAGCAGATGGTGGAAATTAATTCTACTGTGGAGAATCATACTGCTCAAATTAAGAATCATCAGACTGTTAATTCTATTGTGATTAAAAATAATTATGATTTGAGGTGTAAGGTAGAAAATTTGGAAAACTCAGCAGGTTTTGTGACCTGCATGTCATAGATTTTCCCAAATTGCCTCTGGTAAAACCACAAAATATGTTTAAGAGATATTTAACAGAGATTTTACAAGTCTCACAAGGAACCTTTCCTCCAATATCATGAATTTATTATCTACTATCTTTAAAGAAGGAATCCTTAAAGGATCAGGATGGTTCCAACTCAGAAGTGGATGTCCTAAAATTATCGGAAATCTTAGAAGCTTAGAATCCATGACATCGGCTACCTTAGTAGTAACTTTTGCTATTCCCTCTGATAGAGATTGGCTCCTTCGCCTTTTCTTTAAAAAGTGCAATATTCCATTTATGGATAGTTTGATCAAGATTTTTCCTGATCTAACTAAAGTAATTCAGAAGAGAAGGAAACGTTTTTTGTTGCCTAAACCTGGAGTGCTTCTTTTTCCTTAAATATCCTTGTAAATGTATTTTAAAGCTAAAGTAAGTCAAATATGTCTTCTTTGAACCATCTCAGCTTTCGTCTTTCATCAGCAGTAGGAAAGTAATCTTTAGTTCACCAGATAGAATTTCCGCTGTGTGAATATTATTATCTGGAATGTTTACTGCTACTGTATGCTTTTTGTTGATATAGAAGTGATTTTTATTTTTCCTTTGAATTTTCTTCTTGTACACTATGCCCACAATGTCATGGACTTTATCTATAGATTTTTTTCCATGTTTGTGATATTATATTACAGTGTAAATTATTACTTCTAGATTTCTGTACAAGCAGTTATTTGCTTGGTTTAAATTTAAAAAAAAGAGCATTTAAAATTCAGTTAAAACTGGCTTTATGCTTATTTTTATTTAATAAGATATATTGTAACCCCTTGGGTTAAAAATATTGAACAGGATTAATTTATGGTTGTAGAGAGTTGAGGAAAAAATGCTATTTATTGTACTTAACTTTGGAATAGGTTTGATTGTGCCGGAATTCGTTGCCATAGAATGTGGTGAAGGTGGTTAGCTTGGCAGAGTTTAAAAAGGGGTTAGACGGTTTCCTAAAGGACAAGTCCATAAACCACTACTAAATGGACTTGGGAAAAATCCACAATTCCAGGAATAACATGTATAGAATGTTTGTACATTTGGGAAGCTCACCAGGTGCCCTTGGCCTAGATTGGCCGCTGTCATGGACAGGATGCTGGGCTCAATGGACCCTTGGTCTTTTCCCAGTGTGGCATTACTTTTGTACTTATGTGCAGTAGAGCTGTGTAGGGACAAGCATGCATGTGCCTGATAGTTACCCTGGTTACCAGGGTAAACTTTCCAATTGCTGCAGTTGCTGATCAGTGTTGTTGGGAGGGAGATTTGTTACTGTAAGGATGTGTGTGAGACTGGTGAATGGCCACAGTTTATTTTTAAGACTCATTAGAAAGAAAATTGTGGGTAAAGGTAAATGTGTGATGTTGTGAGTGAACTAGTTTAATTATTGAGCCCCACGATATTCTTTTTGTTTCCAGGAGAGATGTGAGACTGAGTGAAGAAAACTGTACTGTTATGTTCATAAGAAGGGGCAGCTGATGGTTTAAGCATAACTTTAAGAGAAAAACAAACTCTGTATCCGGGTAATAACTGGATCAGAGTCCATTATATCTGTGCTCAGTTTTCTCATAGTTGATTGATGCTCAGTCTACAGTATTGTTCCCAACTTGAATGTCAGAAGGGTTCAGTGGTGTGGTGCTGAACAGCTGGAATAATTCCTCTCACACTAAGAAGTTATATAATAGAGTTTAGAAGCTAAACTCTTGCCTAACAAAGGAGTACTCAAAATTGGAAGTTTCATTATAATTGGACCTTTGCAGAATGACAAAACTACAGATTAATAAAAAGCTGTTGTGGCTCTGTTTTGTTTAGTAACAAAACATTGCAGTCTTGTCTATATAATTTATTTCCAAATTGTTTATTATCATTCATAAATGTGAAATTATGTTTGTTAAAAAGCTTAATAAAGATAAAGTAAAAAAAAAACAAAACATTGCAGTCTGCAAGTGAGAGTGAAAGCTGAATCTTAAAAAAAAACCTGTGGGAGGGCTAGCTTAGGGATGCTCAATTAGTTGTTTTTTTTTTTTTTTTTTTTTGGGGGGGGGGTATCTGGAAAGCAACAACATAAGATGTTAATTGTGTGCTCCTGAAATATAGGTACATTAATTAATTAGGGAATAAGATTTTCTTCATCTGATTTTGTAAAGACAGAGTAGTAGGTACTTCTGTTTCCTAGTTGTTGCTATTTGCTGTGAAGGAAAAGAACTGGTACCCACCGAAAGAAAGGTGAAGAAAGAAAAAATATCCAAGAGAGCAGGAAGTACAGCTAAGTTACTGAACTGAGAGCCTACAGTGTAAAGAGAAAGAGAACTGAAAAATAAGAGTAGAGAGGAAAGTTTTAAGAGAAAAATATAAAAAATACCTGTGTAGGGACAGTGTAGAGGTCAGACTTGTAAACCAAAAATCAACTGAAAGTATCAAACTCAAAGGATAACTAATTGAATCAGATAACATTTTGATTGAACTTTATATTGTCATTAAAATGAGATACTTATCTGATGCTATTCTGAAAAGCGGAATATGTTCTTGGAATATTAATGAAGGTTTTGCTGAGAACCTTGTAAAAGAATAAAATGGGTAAAAATAGGTGTTGGTTTGCTTAAATGCTTGCAAATAAAATTTATATTTATTGTTAAACTCCATGGTTTGCATGTGGTAACATAGCTGTGCTAACTGATGAGCATAGGAATGCTCACTCTCTGCCAACTGACATGCCTGCTCCCCCCCACCAAAAAAAAGAATCAGTTTTTAATACATGGATTAGCATGCGATAAAGTGGCACTTACCGCAGGACGGCTGAGCATTTCCCACAGTATGCTATTTTAAGCTGCAATAAGTGTGTGTTAGTGCATAATGTAGCTTATTAGAAAGGCCCCTTTGTACTAGATTCTATATATCATGCATAAAAATTCAGCACCGACATGAAATTCATTTAAGCGTATTCTATAAAGTACGCCTTAATTTAGGTGTACTCTATCGAATAAGCCTAAATTTCCACACAGTTTATAGAATATGATGAGTGCCAGTCCATGTGACTAAATTTAGTCATGGTCAATTACACCAAGTAAAATCTAGTGTAAATCCCAATGCCTAAATTAGGTGCAAAGTGGGTGTATTCTATAACAAAACACATAGATTTCAGATATGCCCACAACCCGGCCAATTTATGCCCATGGGCACGCCCCCTTTTCAACTATGTGACTTAGAATTTACATGCACCATGTTACAGAATAAGCTTAGCAAGCAGTGTGCATAAATTCTAATTAAAGCCAATTAGTGCTGATTATTGGTTGCTAACATCCAATTATCAGCACTGATTAGCTTGTTAACTTATTAAGGGGGTCTTCTACAATGGCACACTAGTGTTGTTAGCGTGCGCTAAAGATTAGCATGGAATATATAGGTGCCTCTAGCATTTAACGCACAATTATTTATAGCGCATGCTAAAAACGCTAGCGTGCCTTCGTAAAAGGATCCCTAAGTTATGTGCATTGTTATGGAATACACTTTGATTTCTGCTCAGAAATCTTGGCATGATATATAGAATCCCTGGGATTACTTATAGAATATTGTAAATTACATGCTAAAGTCTAAATTTAGATATACGAGGAGCTACCACTGGCCCAGCGCAGGTGCCGGTGGTAATTCCACTCCCAGCGCACGCAGCATGGGGTTACTCGGCAGTAATCAGGCAGCGTTGTGCACTGTCTGGTTACCACCGGGTTAGCATGGGAGCCCTCACCGCCACCTCAATGGAAGGTGTTAAGTGCTTCCTCCAAAATGGCCACATGGCAAGTGCAAACTTACTGCATGGTGTGAAAGATCCGTCCCTCCTCCAGGGGTTCTCAGGATCCCATCTCTTCCTTTGGAGACTCCGGCTATGGGCCAAGCTTCATGCCCGGCCCCATAACCCACTGTAATCCACAGGGTACGACTCGGGTAACCAATAATTCCAAAAGAAAACCAGCAAGTTTTTATTTTCTGGGTGCTCACAGTCCAGCAGTTCAAAATAAAACAGGAACAAAAACACAGCCCCCACTGTTTTTCCTCTTCAATGGAATTAGCACAGCAGGGTAAAAAGACACATAAACCCCACTGCTTCCAGAACTCAGTTCGTTCCCCTTAAACAGGCCTACAGCCTAGCGCTTCACCTCTCTGGGGAACGTCTGCAGGCTACAGCTCAAAAAAAGCAAAACCACTGCTACACATCTTCCCCAGGTGCAATGGCAAACAGTTCAAAAAAACATCTTCCTTTCTCTTTGAGTAGTTCACACATGAAAAAACAATAATCCCTCCCAAAACAACACACTTTTTACTTTAAGTAGTTCAGCAGCACACAGTTCAAAACAACTTGAACTCTATGGGGAGATACAAAGGTCCCACCCTTTCTGGGTCACACTTTCACTATCACTGACCCTTCTCCCGCATGACCTTTTTCTTTCCCCTTTCAGTCCAGCTTCCATACCAAGAAGTCACCTGCTTCCTCAGCTTTTT
Organism: Microcaecilia unicolor; assembly: GCF_901765095.1. Taxonomy (NCBI): domain Eukaryota; kingdom Metazoa; phylum Chordata; class Amphibia; order Gymnophiona; family Siphonopidae; genus Microcaecilia; species Microcaecilia unicolor. Next base: position 116,650,323 of record NC_044033.1, read on the forward strand.
CCCCAATGATTGAGCCCATGCTGCTATGTCCATGGGCTCCTCCAGGCTCTCCCCCTTCTCTCTCTCTCCAGCCTCTTGCCACTCCATGGGTTCCTCGTCCCACCCTTTTTTCAGCTGTTCCTCCTCCTCCTGATTAACCCCAGGGGACACCTGCCTTGCCTTGTCATGGTTCTCCCCTGGAGGCTGCTGGGGAGGATAGTTTCTATACCAGGGTTTTCCCCGGGGCTGATGGGTATTGTAGTTCTTTTCCAGCCTCCATTTTTCAGTGGGAAGAAACCCTTTTCTTTTCTCCCTCTGCGGAAGTAGCAAAGGCAAGGCTCTGTTCTGTCTCCCTTTCCTCTGGACCCTCTTCACTTCTTCTTCTTCCACTTCCATTTTATCCACCCCCTCGTCCTCCTCTTCACAATGGAAATTTCATTTTTTGGCCTTTTTACCCACTGCAGTAAACGGGGCCTTGGTGCCTGGCAAAAACGGCTGCCACCACTAGCACAGGGCCCCTTTTACTACAGCTTAGTAAAAGGGCCCCTTAGTAAGTCAGACTAGATATGCTGAAGAATCCTATCAGCCCCACAAAACTAACACTGGCTGTAGATTCTGCCCAGGAACTGACAGAATACCAGTGACCTTGTTACAGTGTACTGTGGCTCTCATTCTTATGCTGAATTGACCACTAGAAGAGGAACAGATGGTTAAAAATTACTGAGTCTAGAAAGTATTAGCAATAAAAACCTGATTGTGTACAGTGATCATGTATCTCCCCTGATAAAGCATAATGACTTGCCAAGGATATCAATAAAATGAGACCACTTATCATTTGGCAGCCAACACGTGTCATAAGCAGCTTCCAAAACTTGGCCAGCTAACTTCAAACCTGAAAGACCCACAATACTTTTCATGTTCTAATCATTTTAAAACAATGCTGATTTTTGTGAATACAAACGCCATAAGAAGGAAGATTAAAATCAACAGATATTGCTCAAACTATACCCTACAGCTTAGGTTTGGATGGGCAGCACTTTGCTGATTTCTCCGAGCTAAAATGTGACCCATCCCACTCTGATGCTTTACAGACAAAGAAGATGTTTGAATAAAGAATTCACATTCATTTCAAGCCTTCAGCGGAATGTAATTCCTTAATCTAAGGTGCCAATTAAAGAAACGCTAAGAAAACAGATCACTTTTACATCAATAGTGGTCAAAACTGCTAAAACCAATACCTAGCATTAGTCTCCTCTTTTATGTTCTCCAAAATGAAACTTCTAATTGCTTCTTTGGCATTCTTTACATGAGGCATACAGTCCTCTGAAAATACTAATATTTGCTGTTTAATACATTGGCTAAATCCAGGTGACATTTCAGTCCTTGCCTTTGATTTTCTATTGGTAAGAAACAGGTTTACTCTATCTAACTCAGTGATTCTAATACTTAGTCCTTGTTGCCATGAAATATGTCTTGTTTTCAGAATTACAATAATGAAAATATAAGATATGGGATCAGCATTTTAAAATATTTATGTGGTGCTGCTTTACCATGCTAAATGCCACAATAAATACTAGTTGGCTGATATTCAAAATCACTTATCCAGTTAACTGCACCTGCTACCAGGGTAAGTGCTGCTGACCGGGGCCAGTCAGCAATTTTCAGTGGCATTATGCAGATAACACCGCTGAAGATTATTACAGACCACCATGGTGCTATCCAGACAGTGTCAGGGATGTCTGTCGATGGAGGGAGAGTGGTCTCTGAAATTCATTTAGCAAGGATATTCAGTCCACTAGCTGTCCTAACTTCATCAGGATAGTTATCTACCTGGTGGACTGAATATCCTTGCTAAACAGATAACTTCAGAGATAGCTGTCTGGTTAGTGGGCTGAATTTCACCATTATCCAGATAAGGTTGGCACTTACTTCCATCTCTGGATATTCAAAGGTTCAAAGATTAGATTTAGGATCAGACGTTCAGGGGCCCTTTTACTAAAGGTTGCCATGTGGCAACAGGCTTGCCGCATGGCAACCCGAAATTACTGCTGACCCAACGCAGCCACTGGCGGTAGTTCCACCTCCAGCATGCACCATTTTCGATGCTGCTGGATGTTTAACAAAATATATACCGCCAGGGTAGTGCGGGAGCCCTTACCGCCACGGCAGTAAGCGCTCCCCTCCCTGCATGGCCACGTGCTAAGTGCAATCTTATCACATGGCCATGTGTTTTTTTCAGGCTTTTTACCCACTGCAGTAAAAAGGGCCCTGGCTCACAGCAAAAATGGCCACTGGCACTATTGCAGGGCACTTTTTACCACAGCCTGGTAAAAGGACCCTCAAAGCAGTGTACAGAGGTAAAAATACAAAAATGTATTACAAATAATGACATACAAATAGCATCATGGACAGGAACACATACAAAACCAATTAATACAAATAAAACAGATAAAACAAATAAACAGTTCTGCTGTGGTCTGACAGGCCCCAGCTAGATCAGCCACTTACATTATGTATGAGCTCAAGTCATCTGTTGAAAGCTACTTGATATAGGTGAGCCTTGAGCATGGCTTTAACCCTAGGAAGGATTGTAGTGTTAGCGGCAGGGCATTTCACAGAGTGGAGCCCACTACATTAAACATTGTATTTCATAAGAATATCTCAAAGTGTGGGGATAACTAGCAATTGCTGTTGGCTAGATCGCAACACCCTGGAAAGGACATAAGGGAGCAGATAAGAGAACAAAAAAGCCAGGGAGCCTGAATGTAAAATTCTGGCTCCCCGGCCACTCCAGCTACAATGGCCAATAGTATTTATTTGTTTTGTAAGACAAGCGAGAAATCTGGGACTGATGTGTTACATTCAATTTTTAAATATGGGATTGAATAGTAGGCAAATTCCCACTAAATCTACTGACAACAATAAAATATTTAGGTGTTTTTTTTTTTTGTTCAGCTGAGAATGTTAGTGTTCAGTGTGTGAGACACATGAAAGTGGAGGAGTGGCCTAGTGGTTAGGGTGGTGGACTCTGGTCCTGAGGATCTGAGTTCAATTCCCATTTCAGACACAGGCAGTTCCCTGTGACTCTGGGCAAGTCACTTAACCCTCCATTGCCCCAGGTACAAATAAGTACCTCTATACAATATGTAAGCCACATTGAGCCTGCCATGAGTGGGAAAGCGCGGGGTACAAATGTAATTTAAAAAATATGCAAATATAAAGTATTTTACTTGTGTTTTTTGGTTATCCAAAAACTGCTCTCTGTCAATGTGGCTAAAACTGTAAACAACATGGATGATTGTACAGTGCACCTGATATTAGCGAAATTAAAGAACGGGTGTTTCCAGTGGGTATGTGTAGATGAGTGCAGGACAATGATACTCGTAGACAGCATTTTCAAATCAACGAAAAAAGTAAAAAATGAGGAACAGATTGTTGTGAGTACTTGGTTTCTGTCGCAGATTTCAAAGCAAAAGCATGAACTGACTTCCCTTTTGAAAATGGTGAAAAGTTCATATGTAAAAATGCCTGCAGACTCGTAAAGGAAATCTGTATGCAGACCCTAAAAATGATTTTATTTTACAGATAGAAGCTACAGTTAGTATTTAACAGGAATATACCCCAGGACACTCAAATGTTTGAAAATGCTAAATTAAATATGTAAATAAGTATATAGATTTATATATTCCAGCTCTGCCCCATTGGGAAGACAATTTAGCAAGATAACTAAAGTAGTTACTCTGCTGAATTCCTCCGGGTGAAAACTGTTTCCAGTAGCCAAAAGCACATGTGTGCGTTCATATCATGCATGCTTTTAGCCAGATTAAGAAGAACCTTGCTGGGCAGTGCTTGCTTTGGGGGAATAAGCAGTATGCATACAATTAAATTTTCAGATATAAACATACTGTCTGGTCCCATTCAGATGTTCTAGCCCATGGGGCAATGGCCTATTTGTGCACAATTTTCTACACATGAAAGACAGCTGTGGGGCTTAACTAAAATGGACAACTACACCAGTTAAGATGCATCTTTTTCAGAAAACCAGCATGTAAAGACATCTTATCACTCCAGTTTCCCCAAAATGTATTAATCGTGCATTGCTGTGCATGCTTTTGCATCACAATAACTCATTAATAAATCTACATAAATCTTCACATATGAGGGTAATTCTATAAGGTGCATGTGTAAATCCACAGTCACCTAACACACACTAGTACATTCATTTAAAAATTTACAGTTTACTTTCAGTTTGATATACTGCTATTAGGTATGTCCAATATAGAAGTTTACAAAAAAATCTATAAAATAAATACAGAAAATTTTGAATGAACCCTCTCCATGCCTATCTTAATATTAAACCATCTGGTGATCACTTGATGCCAGATGATCACCCACTACAAAATAAGAAATACTCTCACTATTCATAAGCGCAAAGTCCATTATGACTCCCATAACTTGTGGGTTCCATTATCAACTGCTGAAATAGTTCTCCAGGAAGAGAATCCAGGATCTCCCTACTTCTAAAAGTCCCCGCAATAGGGATACCCCAATCAATATCTGGCATATTAAAATCACCTATTAGTAGTACTTCCCATTTCATAGTTATATTTTGAATTTCAAAAATTAAATCTGTCCATTTCTTCTGTCTATGAAGGAAGCCTGTATATTACACCAATGTAAATACATTTTCTATTCCCTATTTCCAGACTGACTCACAGTGCCTCTTCCTTACCCTGTAGGTCCTGCAATTGTGTGGCTTTAATACTATCTTTAACATATAATGCCGTTCCTCCTCCCTTTCTTCCTACCCTGTATTTCCTGAACAGATTATAGCTTAGTATAGCTATAATCCAGTCATGGTACTCTATGAACCATATCTCCATGACTACCATAAAATCCAAATCAGTCTCTTCCATCCAGCCTCTAGATACTCTTCCCGAGCCTGTGTGTCTAGCCCCGTCTTTGGCCGTTTTCAAGTCCAAACTTAAAACCCACCTCTTTACCACTGCTTTTGAATCCTAACCACTCTCACTTGCCCTGTCCTTTAACCTCACCTATTTATTCCTTTACTCTTAATTGTTCTGTCTGTTTACCTGTCTTATCTAGATTGTAAGCTCTTTGAGCAGGGACTATCTTTTTGTGTATAGTGTACAGCGCTGCGTATGCCTTGTAGCGCTATAGAAATGATAAATAGTAATAGTAGATTGAAAACCTTATTTCTTATACTACAGGCATTAGTATATACTGCTTTCCAAAGTTTGCCCCTTTTTCCCATTTCTGTAGAGGTACATAAGAGCATAGGAATAGCCATACTGGATCAGACCAATGGTCCTCCTAGCTCAGTATCCTGCTTCCAACAGTGGCCAATCCAGGTCACAAGTACCTGGCAGAAACCCATATAGTAGCAATATTTCATTCTACCAATCCCAGGGCAAGCAGTGGCTTCCCCAATGTCTATCTGAATAACAGACTATCCAGCTTATTTTCGAAAGAGAAAAACACCTATAGTGCGACCTAAATCGGGAGATAGACGTTTGTCTCGCAAAGGCGCCCAAATCGGTATAATCGAAAGCCAATTTTGGGCGTTTCCAACTGTAGTCCGTCGCGGGAACGAATAAAGTTGACGGGGGCGTGTCGGAGGCATGGTGGAGGCGGAACTGGGGTGTGGTTATCAGCCGAGGAGAGATGGGCGTCTTTAGATGATAATCAAAAAAAGGCGTTTTTACCGCGATTTTGGGTCACTTTTTTGGACCCTTTTTTTTCACGAACAAGTCCCAAAAAAGTGACCCAACTGCCCAGATGACCACTGGAGGGAATCGGGGATGACCTCCCCGGACTCCCCCAGTGGTCACTAACCCCCTCCCACTTTAAAAACTTTTTTGCCAGCCTGTATGCCAGCCTCAAATGCCGTACCTACCTCCATGACAGCAGAATGTGTTCGATCCTCTCACAGCCTTTCCCTGGGTCAGATGTGGCTCACGGGTGCAGTACAGGGTCACATCAGCATTGCATTGTGGTGGGTGTAGGGTATTGGGCTCCGTGATTTCATTAGCTTCTGTTACAGTCTCACGATGTTGGTAGTTGGTAGGTTCTTCTCCCATGGTGCTTTTCCCCCTGCCTACTGGGTCAGAGTGTGCCCTGTTGTGTTTCCTGTTGTAGTCCATGCGGTAGTGGCCATTTTTGTAAGCCAGTTTTAGTTCCCTTTCCTGTGTTAGCCACGTTACAGAACTTAGTTCTTACCTTGAATGTGGCTGAAAGAGGGCATTGTACAGCATTCTGCCAGCTCTGTACCAGGGAGACTCGTTGCTAGTGGGGCACAACCTCTGATCTGCAGTTAACTGTGAGTAAAGGCGGTTATTCCAATAAAGGACGTTTTCGGAGAGATTAGTCTTCAGGTGTCAACTGGTGTGCCAATGTTATATAGCAGCAACCAGTCCTAGAGGCCAGCGTGTATGCAGGTCCCTGGAGCACTTTTAGTGGGTACCGCAGTGCACTTCAGCCAGGTGGCCCCAGGCCCACCCCCCCCACCACCTGTAACACTTGTGCTGGTAAATGGGAGGCCTCTAAAACCCACTGTACCCACATGTAGGTGCCCCCTTCACCCCTAAGAGCTATGGTAGTGTTGTACATTTGTGGATAGTGGGTTTTGGGGGAGGGGGGTTGGGAGCTCAGCACCTGTGGTAAGGGAGCTATGCATGTGGGAGCTTTTTCTGCAGTCCACTGCACTGACCTAGGGTGCCCAGTTGGTGTCCTGGCATATCAGGGGGGCCAGTGTACTACCAATCCTGGCCCCTCCCACGATCAAATGGCTCGGATTAGGATGTTTTTGAGCTGGGCGTTTTTAGTTTCCATTATCGCTAAAAAAAAAACAAACGCCCAGCTCAAAAACGTCCATTTTTTTGAAAATTCGGTTCAGCCCGCCCCTTCACGGACCCGTTCTCGGAGATAAACGCCCATGGAGATAGGCGTTTCCATTCGATTATGCCCCTCTATGGACTCTACTTTCAGGAACTTGTCCAAACCTTTTTTAAACCCAGATATGCTAACTGCCATTACCACATCCTCTGTCAATAAATTCTAGAGATTAACTTTGAGTGAAAAAAATGTTTCCTCCTATTTGTTGTAAACGTATTTCCCTGTAATTTCATTGAGTGTCCCCTGAGCTTTATACTTTTTGAAAGAATGAAAAATTGATTCACTTTTACCCGTACTACACCACTCAGGATTTTGTAGACCTCAATCATATCCCCCCCCCCCCCCCCCCCCCCCCCCCCACCAGCTGGCTCTTTTCTAATCTGAAGAGCCCTAACCTCTTTAGTCTTTCCTCATATGAGAGGAGTTTCATCCCCTTTTTCATTTTGGTCACTCTTCTTTGAACCTTTTCTAATTCTGCTTTATCTTTTTTGAGATACGGCTACCAGAATTGAATGCAGTACTGAAGGTGAGGTCACACCATGGAGCGATACAGAGGCATTATAATATTCTTGGTCTTATTTACCATCCTTTTTCCTAATAATTCCTAGCATCCTGTTTGCTTTTTGGACCACCGCCACACATAATGGTATTTAATGCTTCACTTAACTGAGGGTTTATACTTACCTGGGGGCTTTGATCACCCAGCACCCAGCTGCTGAAGATACGTTTTCCCTTCTTTGATAGATGGACACCATTTGTGCTCAGCAGCCATTAGAAAAGCATCCATTTTTACTGTTAATGCAAGTTTTTAGTAGTTAGGTCTCTTTACATAAAATGAGACCTGTGCTAAAATACCAAAACTTATGGTAAAGCAACCCATCTTAATGGTAGCCCACATTGATAACTCCCCCCTTATATTGAAATGCCACATGAAATAGCATATTTAAATTGAGTTCCATAAACCACATCAACATAAGTGATTAATGTTAACTTGCAAAAAATATATTTAATCAAGTTCTAGCATTAGCTCATCTTCAGCACCACCCCACCTCTGAATTAACCCAGAAGGCCCCATAGGCTGAAAATACCTCCCCTCATTATTTGAATCTCTTTAGACTAGAGAGTTTAATGGTAACAGAAATTTCACCCATCCCTGTCCATCCCCAGTGGAATCTAGCTCATGCCTGCTAAGATCCATTCCGTCCATGCCAATCCCCACAATTAATCTTCTCCATACCCAGCCATACCTGAAGGAGTCAATGCTATTATTTACTTGCTCGAACCCTCTGTTTCTTCCCAACCCTAACAGCTTTCCTTGGTGTTTTGGATGGTATTCACTATTCAAGCAATGAGTGTTCCAAGCCTCAGTCTGGTGTTCCAGCTGCCTCTCTGGGTATTCCAAGCCTCATTCTGGCACTCCAAATGCCTCTTTCTGTACATTCCAATCCTCATTCTAGTGCTCCAATTGCCTCTCTTAGTGCATTCCACGCCTCATTCTGGACTCACCAGAGATTTTGACTACATTTCTGTGGGAATCCTGTGGCAACTTCTTCCACACCCACTAGAATCCTGCAACTCCCCACTGTAAACCTCCGTTAACATTTCAAGACAAAGTAAAGTGGCTTGAGCACCCCACTGCACCTAATATCCTGACTGAGGAGATCTAAGATCTGAATGTACCCTTGAACATAAAACACATGTATATACATAGGTATTCTTATGTGCATACTGCTGAAAATGTTCTCATGGTATAACTTAAAACAAATTAGAAGGTGATCCAAGCCAAATTAAATTATTTTGAAAATCTTTCCAGTTCTTACTTCAGATACCTGATTTTTTTTTTTGATATGCACTTCTAGACAATTGCAAGGCCAGATAGACAGAGCCATGAGGTAAGACAGCATTCAAAATAAAAGGGATTTCTGCCTTATTATTTTGACCACATTTGCAGACCTTGGAGGAATTCTGGCCATGCTAGATTTACTTGAAACCATATTAGATTTCTATGGACAACAGATTTTTTTTCTGGCAATGGGGCTGTCTCAGTAAAAGAAATTCTCTAAAAAAATTGCAAATCTAGGGTTTTCTGTTCAAGAACTTTAACCTAACATGATGGGCTAAGAGTTTATCTAATCAGTCTGCACAATTAACATTTGGAGGACTAGATTGATCTATTTATATACAATGAATTTCCTAGCCCACGGACCTAGCTCATTTCAGTTTTGTTCTAAATCCTTAGACGCCCTGCTCTTGAAAAGACTTTCTGCATTTCTTTACTTCTGGAAAAGCTCTTCTAAAAACATGGGATCTTCTATTTCATAACTGATTTATTGTTGTTATAAAATAATTGCAATGAAAGGCTAACCCTTGGATTCTATACATGATGCCCAAATTTGTGCACACACCCAGGATATGTATGCAAATTAATTAAAATGTCCTTAACGATCAATAATTTAAATTATTGAAATTAATTGGCATCCATTAGCATTTGCATGCATATCTGGCTGCATGCTGTTCTATGAGGCATAGCACCTAATTCTACTAGTGTGTAACTCAAAAGAGGGCATGGTCACGGGCATACTGAAAAGTTACATGTGTAGTTATAGAATAAGACCTCAGTACACCTAATTTGGGTGCTAGTATTTATACCGGGTTTCAGCAGGTGTAATTCTGTCATCTAAAGTTGAGCATGGAAATCAGTGCTAAGCACAATTCTTATAAAGGGTGCATGCCCTTTATAAACTCACACTTGGCACTAATTTTTTCTGGCACCAAATTTTGAGCACCATTTATAGAATGTATTGAATTTATAGAATGTATTTGCAATAACAAACACAGAAGGAATGCGTATACATGACCTTAAAATATGAACCCTCTTCAAAAAACCTCTTAAAACAGTTGTAGCAAATAGACAATGGTAAACAAACAAACAAGCAAAAAAAGGAGTGCAAAGCTGTCACGTGATTTTTCTCTGTAAGAATCTTCTGGAATCATTTGTTTAATGCAGGGGTTCTCAACTCAATCCTCAGGACACATCTAGCCAATCAGGTTATCAGGATACCCCTCAATCAATATGCATGAGATAGATGTACATGCAAATTCATTGTGGATACCCTGATAACCGACTGGCTGGGAGTGTTAGAGGACTGGATTGAGAACCTCTGGTCTAAACGAAAGGACCAAAAGAAACAGCTTTCATGGTGCTGTGCTTGAGCTGAAGCATGTTTCATTATTTTTTACTTAGGAATGGGCAGATGAGATTTTCAGTCTGGCAACAAACCTTTTGGCACAGAACATGTCCAGGGATGCATTTCTGGAAAAAGCGTAAGTAGCTCCAGTATTTGTTGCTAAAGGGTGTTACGGATCTTTCTGAGCCAGTTTCCTTTATCTTTTGTTCGTCGTCTTCCCATCTATTGTTTATACTCTAACGGGCTGTTGCTTTTATAAACATGGCTTTTCCTCTCATACTTGTGAATGGTAGTCCAACGTATGAGAGGGACTCTAGGTTAATGTTGCTCTTTTTGTGGCTTGAGGTTGGCGACAGTAGAAGCATGAGCACTTTGTATCCTTGAATCCTTCCCTCTGCAGGCAAAGGGTGGAGTTTCTGTTCCTGAGGCTGCTGTTTCAGCAACAGTGACCAAGGGTCAATTCATTTACTAGCAGTAAATGCCCTCTTCCGAGAAAATATTCTTCATAAACATGCCATTTTTGCTTATTTTCTTGGGGAGAAGTGTTTTTTTTCTCATTATTCATTCATAAAGTAGTAGTTGAGATCAACCTTTCAACCAGTTACGTTTATGAAATATCACGGCTAAAGGAGAGACACTGTTCACCCCACTTTGATTGTTTTGAAGCAGGCCAACTACACTGGTTTTCTAACCATGATCTGCGTGAATGCAGGGGCCCCAGATTCATACAGTTCAGACAATGAGATAGGTACCACAGAATTTGCTCTTTGCAACAGACTTGCGGAAAGCTATATGCAGGCTACCATCACCAACCACTGAATCTCACTCACATGTGCTGCACCATTACCATTACCACCATCACAGCAGTGGTGCTTCCTGCTCCCAACAGCATTGCTGATGCCAAGGTGCCTGGAGCAGAAATGGCTAGGCAGGCCTGAAGAGGCGGCAGGATAGTAGAGAATGGGAGGGTCTTCTACTAAGGCGCTCACGTTTTTGGCACGCGCTAAAATTGTGAGTGTGCTAAACATTAGAGATGCCAGTGCATTCCTATGGGCATTTCTTACGTTTAGCGTGTCCACAATTTTAGTGCGCGCTAAAAACATGAGCGCGCCTTAGTAAAAGATGCCCTAAGTCAGTGAGTGAGAGAGAGAAAAAAAAAAAGGGAGGGGAGAGGAAGGGAGAGAGAGAGAGAAAGAAGGGGAGAGGAAAGAGGAAGAGAGGGGAGAGAGTAAGGGGGAGAGAGAGAAGGGGAGGGGAAATAAATGGGAGGGGAGAGGGGGAAAAAGAAGAAGAAGAAACAGAACGAAGGAAGAGAAACTAAATTTGAAATCTAAAACAGAGAAACATGGAGGTGGGGGAACATGCTGTACTTTGGTTTAATCTCTAGAGCAGTGGTTATCAACCAATATGTCAGGACACACTGATATATCACCACAAATTTGACATACAGCATTCTTGTGCTTTTCTTAACAACCCTGTGTGCTGTTTGGAGAGAGTTGAGAACCAGGAAGTTAAATACTTGAAATCTCCATAATTGGTCCCTACGTCTGTCATTAGCCTCAAATGAAAATTATTTATTTATTGCATTTGTATCCCACATTATCCCACCTATTTGCAGGCTCAAAGTGGCTTGCATAGTTTTGTTATGACATTGTCATTTGAGGCTAATGACAGACGTGGGACCAATTATGGAGATTTCAAGTATTTAACTTCCTGAATTTTGCAGCTCACCCCTCTTTTCCACCCTGGTAGTCACCACCATGTGTGTTTCCCTTACATCATCATTAGCAACAATTAAATGATATTTAGGTGGGTTTTTTTTCCTTTGTTCAATCGAAAACTATAGTGTTTAGTGTTGTCTGTCAGGTATGTCACAGCAATTTCCCATCACATTTACATTCCACCTGCATATCCCATTGCAGCTCCTTGTGACCCTAGATAAGTCACTAAAAATCCTCCATTGCCTTAGATTGTGAGCTCACTAGGGACAGAGAAAATACCTGTATATAATATGTGAACCACTTTGGTTGTACCACAGAAAGGCAGTTTATTAAATAAACATACAAACAAAACAGAACCTTATTGAGAGTAACAAAGGACAGAAGTAAGAGGAGCTGTTTATTAAATACAGGGGCATAAAAAGAAGCCTGCAACTTGTCTATAAATATGTGGAGAAATCCACGGTTGTAAAACAATTAGGGGCCCTTTTACTAAGCCGCGTAGGCGCCTACACACACCTAACGCTCGCCAATTTGGAACTACTGTCCGGCTACCAAATGGCCTGGGCAGTAATTTCAAGTTTTACGTGCGTCCACTACGTGCACCAGAAAATTTCCAGCATGCAGCACTAACCAGGCAGTAATTGGCAATGTACGTGCGCTGATGATTACCACCCAGTTAACGTGTGACACTTTACTGCTAAGTCAATGGGTGGCGGTAAGGTCTCAGGCGCAAAATGAACGTATGCCAATTTTTGTTTTGCCACACATCCATTTTCGGCCCCCCAAAAAAGGCCTTTTTAGCAGGTGCGCTGAGAAATGGATCTGCGTGTGTCCAATACACACGTCTACACCAGCACAGGCCATTTTTCAGTGCACCTTATTAAAAGGACCTCTTAGCATATAAACAGAAAGTAGGATTTGAACACTGGCCAACATATTCATCCTGTTTAAGACAAAATCATGCTGTGTACGATTCCTTGCCAAACCACTGGCAATCTAAAATAAAGTTGCAAAAGACTCAAGGGGTTTCTCGGGGTTTTGTTCTTAAGAAAACCTTATCTTGACTTATGTAATAATGGAAACAATATTTTTGATTTGTTGTTCTTTGGTGAAAGCTGTACCTATTATTTCAGTAAGGCCACCAAGACAATCAGAGGGAAAATGTTTACTTTTATGCCATAACTGTTTGGGATTTTGCTAACTGGTGGATCAACTTTGCATTTTTGAAAATTTACATCATTTTTTTTTACATTTGATCTTGAATTTCTTAAACTTAATTTCAAATTTTCCCAAAGTTCACTGGTAAACATCTGACATATTTCTCCAAAAGGAGGTGCAAATGTTTATAAAAGAAGTCTGCAAATATGATAAATTAGTGCAAATGCTTGAAATTCATCAAATTAGTTTGGGAAACATCTGTGGATTAAAATTTATCATATCTGCTACAATATGAAGATCACTGCACTCTAACATCTGCAGATTAGCTTGAACTGAACTTGAACCAGGTGATTATGATTTGAAAGAAAATGAAATTTTTTCTCCAGATCTGTGGTGAAAACTTCTGTCTGTATTACTTCAAAATTCACAGAAATCTGCCAAGCCATAGAAACCTAGAATCAATCCAAAGTGAATTTCCTTTGATTGGGTCAGTAACATTCTTTGTTATTTATTTAATTAAGATATATGAACTGCCTTTATGAAGAAATTCACCCAAGGTGATACAGAATATGTATAACTTGGCACAGAAATTTCATTGTAGTAATAACGAAGCAATAATTAAGGGGCCCTTTTACTAAAGCTTAGCGTGTACTAACAGATTTAGTGTGCACTAAATTCTAAGAAGCCCATAGGTATATACACCCAGATTCTGTACATCATGTCAAGATTTCCACACAGAGATTGAAGTGTATTCCATAAAAATACACATAACTTAATTAGTTAACAACCAATCAACATTGATAACTGAATATTAACAAGCAATTACCAGCACTAATTGGCATTAATTAGAATTTACATGCACTACCTGCTAAACATATTCTGCAAAACGGTGTGCAAAATTCTAATGTGTGCTGCCGATAAGGGGGCATGGCTATGAGTGTGGGATGGGCGGGTCATGGGCATTCCAGAAAACTATGCACAGGGTTATAGAATACACCTGCTCTGTGCCTAACTTAGGCACTGGTATTTATACCAAATTTTACTTGGCATAAATGGCCACACCTAGAATTAAGTGCTGTCATGGCTGCTTGGCGTATTCTGTATACCATGTGAATATTTAGGGTTATTCTATAGAGTATGCCTAAATTAAGGCATAATGTATAGAATGTGCTTAGGTGAATTTCATTTCAGCTCTTACTTTTTAGGCATGATATATAGAATCTATAATGGATTTATTAGCACTGTGTGCACACTAATGTCTGTTAGCACATGCTAAGCTTTAGTAAAAGGGCCCCTAATGATCTAGGAGTCCTTTTACTAAGGTGCGTTAACGGATTTAGCACACGCTAAATCCACACAGCCCATTGTATACTTATGGGCTGCATGGCACTTAACGTACACTAATTCATTAGTGCAGCCCAAATCTCACAGTGCACCTTAGTAAAAGGACCTCCTAATGTCAGCTCAATGCACAGTGAAGTAAATGTGGAAATGGTATTAGCAATTATATGATACTCTACAGTCACCTTCATTTAGTAGATACTATACATTTTAATCCATAGATGTTTCCCAAACTAATTTAATGAAGCGTTTACATAAATCTGTCATATTTGCAGGCTTCTTTCATAAACATTTGGTTCTCATCATTGGTTCTAGCAATCCTAAATGCCTTCATTGTGAATTATAATCCTTTCTAGAGATTCATGAATAATTTAAGATGGAAATTAAACCAAACCAACTTGAGCCTTCTGTAGTGGTCATGAGAGTTTTCTTTTTGGAGAAATATGTGGGAACATTTGAAATAATTTTGAGAAATCCAAGAAGAATTGGAAAAAAAAACAAAAAAATAACCCAAATGTAAGCATTCAAACAAACAAAGTAGATCCACTAATTTATCAAAATCAATTTTCTATTTGTAAAAATTCAAAATAAATTAGAAAAATGTCAGTTTCCAAACATTTATATAAGTACATAAGTAATACCATACTGGGAGAGACTGAAGGTCCATTAAGCCCAGCATCCTGTTTCTAACGGTGGCCAATCCAGGTCACAAGTATCTGGCAATATCCCAAAAAAAGTACAATATATTTTACGCTGCTTATCCTAGAAATAAGCAGCGAATTTTCCCCAAGATGGACTTTTCCTTTGGGAAGCCATCCAAAGCTTTTTAAAACCCTGCGAAGTTAACTGCTTTTACTACCTTGTCCGGCAACAAATTCCAGAGTTTAATTACACGTTGAGTGAAGAAATATTTTCTCCAATTCGTTTTAAATTTACTTCTTTGTAGCTTCATCGCGTTCCCCCTAGTCCTAGTATTTTTGGAAAGAGTAAACAAGTGATTCACATCTACCCGTTCCACTCCACTCCACTCATTATTTTGTAGACCTCCATCATATCTCCCCTCATCTATCTTTTCTCCAAGTTGAAGAGCCCTAGCCACTTCAGCCTTTCCTCCTAGGAAAATCTTCCCGTCTTTATCCCCCATCCCCTTTGCTGACCAGATATGACAAACCTTAAAATTTGTTACGGGTTCATCAAATTGCTTGGAAAATCGTGTTTAAAGAGGCCTGTATCTTTATGTTCATTTCTGTCCAATGCTACAGGGTTTCTAGGATGGGATGTTTGGCCAATAAATAAGGAAATTTCAAATCTCTAAAGATTGGGGCTCTTGAATCAAATAAAGTTGTGTTAGAATAACTGGTGATGTAAGCCTTCTTACAGTTATCTCATCCTATTTAAAACTGAACTTTAAGAGGTTGAAATTACAAAAAATATGTGTAAAATGTGAAAAAAAAATACAGTTATGCAAGGACTGAGTATTTTATCTGTTAGATGCTCCTAGAAATGACTTAATAACAATGATCAATGTCCTTGTTCTGAATCATTTTTCTTCTCTGTTGGAGTAATAGATCTTGATATTCTCTTTGCTGTTGGAAAAGAGCACACGGTGAAGTAATTTTTTCACTGAAATGAGCAATTGTGCTCATTATCACTTATTATAACAGAATTTACTAGCAGCATAAGGATATAAAGTGATGCTTTTGTCTTATATAAGGAAAAGAATGCTGCAGGACTAACATAGCAGACAAAAATGACCTACAGGCCATCCTCTCAACTAAACAAACAATGACTGGTATTATAAACTTTCACCAGTCAGTATTGAATGGTAAATATTGACTACAGCTTTGTTAATATATAGTCCAAAATGGGGGTAGGATACAATGGGGTCCATATTAGAAAACACGTATGCGGTCAGCATTGGGTACTGGCCATGTAAGTGCTTTTGTTTTAAATTCAGCTACTGGTGAACAAATACAATTTAGCTGTATAAGGTGATGCATAGTCAATACAAATCAATCACACATCCAGTTTCTCCTACATAAGCACGTAATTATGGAATGCATTACCAAAAGCCTTGAAAACGACGTACAACTACCTAAACGTCCGGAAATCACTAAAGACTAACCTGTTCCAAAAGGCATACCCTACCGACCCAACTAAATGCCTGAACTCTGCTACACAACAAAACTCAAGTACGTAATGGACATTACTCAACTCTTCCGTTGTACGACTCCCTAATGTGACAGTGCTACATGAACTCTATCCTATCACAACATTACCTTGTATTTGTTCACCGGAGACTTCAAAGCCTCTCCGGTACTATGTAAGCCACATTGAGCCTGCAAATAGGTGGTAAAATGTGGGTTACAAGTGTAACAAATAAATAAACTTGAGTGTATGAAGTAAAACAATGGATCAAAGAGGTTAAAAGACACACTTTTATTAAGCTAGCCCAACATAGCCACGTTTCACCTATTGCAGGCTGCTTCAGAGGCAGTGACTAAAAGGGAATATCCAATCATGCCATTGTCTAACTTGAGTGTATTCCAGAAATGGGGTCAAAAATCATGCAGATATCAGCCATAGTCACCTGTTATCCATATAATTTATCTATTTAAGACTGAGGAGGGGGGAGTTATCAATGTGGATTACCATTAAGATGAGTTATTTTACCACAAGTCATTCTATTTTAGCACAGGGTCCCAAATAGCATGACTTGTGGTAAAATAACCCGTCTTAACAGTAGCCCACATTGATAACTTTCCCCCCTAAATGCAGAAATAGGCATGTCAATGTTCAGTTATGGTGGCAAGCACCTTTTTCTTTTTTAATGCAGCAAATTTGCATGGTATGGTGCTGAAATTGTTTCCTCCCATGTACAATAAAGTGTCTTCAGGATGGATTGATGTGTTCAAAAGAAAGAAAAGGTTGCCTATGCATTCCACTCATGTCCACCCCTTGTATTTGAACTTGTTGAGGAACAAGGCTCAACTGCATTGCAGATGTCATGAATATTTAGGTACAGTAGGCATATGTCAGAGGCACTATCACTGTTGGCCATTCTTCTCCCTATGAAATGCCTACATATTACATAGTGGGTGGAGGCAAGTTTACCAGTTATCGAAGTTGGAAGCAAATCACCTCTCTTGGTTTCCTCCAAAGTTTACTGACTTCTTTTTTATTAGTGCCCTACATCCCATCTAATCAGAAAACTGCTCATCATATGAAAGACAGGTATAACTTTCATATTCCTTGTATGTAATCACTACTGTATCTCAACATGCTAGCATTGGACCTAATTTTGCTGGGTCCCTCCTGCAGTTAAGGTTAATACTTATTGAGAAGGAGAGCACCTAGTTACAGATTGCCATAGACAGAAAATTGCCTTCCTTTGCTTTCTTTTTCTTGTCCTTCCAGTACCTGCCCACTAATAACTTAAATATATCAAAATATTCTTTCCTAATCATCTTTTTTCTCATTGAGGGGGTCTTTTACAAAGGTGCAATAGCGTATTTAGTGTGTGCTAATAATTATCATGCACTAAACGCTAGAGAAGCCCATAGGAATATATGGGCTTCTTTAGCATTTAATGCAAACTTTTTTTTAGCATGAGCTAAAAATGCTAGTGCACCTTTGGAAAAGGCCCACTGAATGTAGTAAACTTTCCCAGAGTATGGTCACCTTAATATAAGGAGCTATTGTTTGACTGGGGGACAAATTGTGTTTGTCATTCAGCTTTAACCAAGAATGACAGGATGATCAGCTTAAGGAAGAAGAGGATCTTAATTGTTGTTACTTCCTCTTCCGTTTCCATTTTTTGTGAAGTTTCATAGCTGCTGGTCCAACAATATCTTGTCCTGCAAGAATTTGATATTCCAGAAGCTTGCCTTATGGCATTGAGTGGGTAGATTTGCAGAGTTGCCTCACCCTGAGATGGTGCCAGTGTAGAGTCTCCACATAATTGTATTGCTTCTGCCATGGAGGGGCATTTTTGAAAGGACGTCCAAGTCAGAATTTGATGTCCTGCTCATAACATTAAAAAAAAAAGGTTCATCTAACAGCCATTTTCAAACAGGAAATACATTGGGGTTTCCTTTTCAAAAATACATGAGAACATCCAAAATGAAAAAAAAAAATGTTACATGAACACCAAAAATCCTAGGACAAGATGTCTGTCTAACAGCATTTTTACAGAAATGGTCACATGGACATCCTTGCAGAGCAGCCTAGTGATCAATGCAGTGGACTGTAAACCAGGCACATAGGTTTATTTTCCTCTACAACTGTTTTGTTTTAAATGCTGAGCCCTCCAGAAACAGGGATATACCTACGGTACCTGACTGTACAGCACCTCAATAGCCTTCAAGTTTGCAAATGTCATAAATATTTAGGTACAGTAGGCATATGTCAGTTTCTGCACGGCTCACAATGTAAAGAGGGAATAAAAAGAGATCTGAAATGGGAATTGATTCTGGGTCCACTGGTTTACAGTGCACTGCACTGATCACTAGGCTACTGGACCTGCTTTCTGCTTTGTTCAGAATGCCCATAATATCTGATGCTGTTATAGAGTCTGGTATTCCTGTCCAGTTACACTTTCAGGGGATGAGGAAGGGGACAGCTACCACTGGGGGATTCATGAGGGGGTCATGCCTCAATCTTTCCAGTGATCAGCTGCTCCATCGGAGTACTTTTTATACCCTAGGCATCAGTGAAACAGATCTAAATAAAAATGTCCTTCTTTTTAGGCTTGGACATTTCTTCCTGTTCAGTTATCACTGGTGGACATCCTAATTTTGAACCCTCCCTAGTCCCGCCCAAAACACACAGCATATGCCCCCTTGATATTTGAATGAACTGCAGTGTAGGATGTCCAAATTCTGCTGTTCCAAAATCGTGATTTGGATGTTTTTGACAGATGGACTTTTTTGTCATTTTGAAACATCAGTGTGCTTTGAAAATGAGCCCCATAGTGGTATTGTTAGCTTGGTTAGGTGTTTCGTTGGGTAATTTAGTAGGGTAGTTGATGTCCTGCTGGATGTGACATATAGAATTATCAAGATTTGACCCTTTATACCAAAGCTGCAAAGATATCTGTGGAGGTAAAAAAAAATAACTTGAGTTAGGTGGTGAGAATCAGAATCATTCAAACCCTGTAGTTCTAGTGCTGCTGTCCTGTGGTTTTGTGACCCATAGTAGGCAGCTGTCTGTTCTCATTGTGATGATCAATAGCTAACCTATTTCTGGTTCATTGGCAACTCTTCATACACAAACTGTGGCACAGATGTACAGAAATCACAACGCGGGCACTTGGCACATGCTCAGTCATACTTGTGTCAACTATTAAATACACTGGAGTCTACTTCGGATATAATTTGGAGTTTATTTGGCCTCAGCCATGTACAATTAAGTTTAGATTTCTAATCTCGACACATAGATATTCCAATACTCGACATAATAGCTATTAACATTCCATATGTATGTATGGGTACACAGCTTCTTTTGTCCCACAGGTCGTGCCTTTGAAGCAGCCTGTTCTCTCGCTGTGCTGCCTCTTGCAGCACCCGTTGTCTCTCCGGTGTATCCCATTAAAGGATACACCTACGATTATCTCTCTGGTGTATCCCGTTGAAGGATGCACCCCGCTCTTTCCTGATCAGATGATCTGGGCCTCCTGGCCGTCAAAGCCAGGAGACAAGCTGTGACTCAGCTACCATGCAGGCATATGACTCTTGTTTACATTTCAACTTTACAATCAGCTGTTTCACCTAACGCTTTCCCACATTTCTTATCGGTTTCTCTGTTCGCCTGCTGTGTACCTGTCGCTGTTACTGTATAACTGCTGTAACCTGACTCCTAGTTGCGACAGCTGCTCGGTACCTGGGGGGGGGGGTTGGGTCAGCGCTGCTTCCCGTGCTGGCTAGCTGAAAGGACCGTCTGATCCCTCACCTGTACCTTTTATTGTCCGTTTCGCCCCTCCTCCCCATCCTCGTTCTTTCCTCTTTAACTCCTTCCTTTCCTTCGCCCTGCAACTATTCTCTATCCCCTGCTCTTTCTAGCCCCCTTGTCCCCTCCCTCCCTTCCCCTTTGTTCTAGCTGGCCTTCTGTCCGTTTGTGGGCAGCATTCCCCTAGTGGGGTCTGCTTTTTTCTCTCCACCCTAAATTGTGCACAAATTTACTTGAGTTCTTGTGATACCCTCACAAAGAATATACTAAATCCTTTTCCCGCTATTTGGGGAGAAAGGTTTTTTATTGCAATTTTATTAATGTTTTAATTTTGGGGGGAGGAAAGACCCCAGAAGCCTAACGTGCTCAGTGCCTCAGCACAGACAATTTCAAGCACTCCATAGGCGGACTGCTCAATCATTGGTCTAAAACCTCCACTTTTTTTGTATATTTGCAAGTAAAACGCCAAAAGTTTAGAGCATAAAAAATCTCCAAGCACTTATCTTTATGCAGCATGCCCAACGGGGACCCATTTTGCCCACCTGCTTTTTCAAGAGACCAAACTGCTTATAGCTCGTGCTCATTCTCAATCTGGAAAACAAAAACATCACGAGACCACAAAAATTCTTCAAGTACAAAAATGCGCAGCTGCTCAAACGAGAAAATTTACCTGCATTTTTCTGACAGCTTTTCTTCGGCGAGAAAATTTCCAATATGATGCCTGCTAGATATTGAGACGCCAATTAGGCTAAAGCCAATCGGAACCCAGATGCTCCGTTTGTGACATTCAACCAACTTTAGTCATAATATACTTGAATACAAACCTAATGCGCAGTGTTTTATGAAAAACCTTGCAATTCATTAAAATATTGAGACTGTCGAACTTTAGAATCTTTATTGACACTAGATCTCAGTTCTCAATTTATGATGTTCAGAGAGCTTTATGCACAAACATTACGTGTTCCAGACATTTTACAATAATATTTACAGGAAAGCCTTCCACTCTACCAAAGTGTTAAGACCATTAAGTTCTACAGACCTTAGGCGATGGATCCAACCCTGCTTCCTTTGTGTTAGTAAACGGTCCACATCGCCACTTCTTTTTGACCATCTTACTTGCTCTAACACCCAACACCTGAAGTCTACAAAAAGATGTTTTATTTTCACACAGTGCGCTATCAATGGAGCTCCTGATTTTTGTCTTATTCAAGGCACCTCGTAATCTTTCAGTAAAATACAGTACTCAAGTTTGGCAAAATCAACTGTCACATGATATTGCTGCAAAATAATTGCATGCTTTGACCTTAGTGTCCACATGAGTACATAGTCAGAAAATCTCATCAGGGTTGGGTGACCTTTGTTGTTGAAGTTTAAAATTAAATGTTATAGCACTAGAGTATCCATTGGGAGCTATCTTCTTTTACAGTTAGGAACATTTAATGTGATGCTTTATGTAATATGTGAATGGCCCAACACATGAAAAAGTCACACATTTAATGTGGTGCTGTTACACAATGCAGCTAATATCATTGTAGATTTGGATTCAGATAGAGTGGTGTGATCTGATAACATTTTTTTTAAATTAGCAAATGAGGTTGTAGTTCCCCTTGAATAAATTCCCCCAATCTAAAATAAAACGTTCAAGTGAAATCCACAAGATATCTTGCCTCCAGAGTATTTAGTAGGGCAGTTGGTTGCTGATGGATAGAATTTAGTGACTCAGGAAATGGGTAAGATTTTGCTGGTTATGAAGTTCATTACTCAGAATGAGTTAAAATCTCTTTGGCTCACTAATGAGTTTTAGGGGTATGTAGCTATTTTTGTGTCTTGTTTCCTCTACCATTTCCAGGAATCTTCGTTTTCTTGTGGGGGGGGGAGGGGTGTTCATTATGTTGTCACAGAAGAAATATCATTAAGAGAGCATTCTATTGGAAAGAGGGTGCCCTATTCATGAAAAGCATTCACTCCTTCCAGATAGAGTGCACAGACATGCATCATTCATGCATATGTGATGGTCAGTGTATGCGTACACTATTCACGCTATTTAAGATAAATGATCTGGAAATCAGAACGACGAGTGTGGTGATTAAATTTGCAGATGAGACAAAACTATTGAAAGTTGTCAAAACACATGCAGATTGTGAAAAATTTCTGGAAGACCTTAGGAAACTGGAAGACTAGGCATCCAAATGGCAGATGAAATTTTAAAAAGGACAAATGCAAAGTGATGCACATTGAGAAAAATTATCCAAATCATAGTCACCTAATGCTAGAGTCCACCTTAGAAGTCAGCACACAAAAAAAGGATCTAGGTGTCATTGTAGACAATATGCTGAAATCTTCTACCCAGTGTGCAGTGGTGGCCAAAAAAGCAAACAGGGTACTAGGAATTATTAGGAAAGGGATGCAAAAAGGGATGCAAAATAAGACCAAGAATATTATAATGCCTCTGTATTGCTCCATGGTGTGACCTCACCTTGAGTATTGCGCTCAATTCTGGTTGCAGTATCTCAAAAAAAGATATAGCGGAATTAGAAAAGGTTCCAAGAAGCGTGGCCAAAATGATAAAGGGGATGGAACTCCTCCCGCATGAGGAAAGGCTAACGAGGCTAGGGCTATTCAGATTGGAAAAGAGATATCTGAGGAGGGATATGATTGAGGTCTACAAAATCCTGAATGGTGTAGAATAGGTAAAAGTAAATGGTTGTTAGTGTTTCTGGGTTTAAAAAAGGTTTAGACAGTTCCTGAAGGAAAAGTCCATAGTCTGTTATTGGGATGGACATAGGGGAAGCCACTGCTTGCCCTGGGATTAGAAACATGGAATGTTGCTACTAATTGGATTTCTGCCAGGTACTTGTGACCTGAATTGGCCACTGTTGGAAGCAGGATACTGGGCTAGATGGACCATTGGTCTGACCCAGTTTGAGTATTCTTATTTTCTTAGTGTATGTCTACTTACACTCTATGTATGAACTGTTCTTTTTATTGCTTTTCAAAGATACACCAAAACAAGTTTGAATTAGGATAAAGAGCCATTTATAGTAATATCATGTCAGAACAAAGTACATCCTGGAAAATGATATTGTTTCTTGTTTTTTCCTCTTCCTCGGATTGTGTGATTCTTGCTCTCTCTTATTGGTGGACTATATAGAGCTAATTTTGTTAGGGGATTTTCTTTTTCTTTTAACAACACAACTGATTGGTATATCATGGACCATTATGCAACCTTATAGATGATTGTGTTTTGCCCTATTAATTGCCAGTGATGCAAAAAATTACATTCCACAAAACTTGCATTCTTCTGATGGCCTGGAAGCTGTCATGAATATGTGGAATCAGCAAATTATTATCCAACATTTTGAATATGTGTGAACCTGTCATCATTGCTGACATATGTTTCTCAGCTATTTCAATTATGTTTTACAAGGATCAAAGAAGTAATCAGACAAGAGTAAAGTCTGAGTAGTTCCTTGAGATACAGAATCTATTCTGTTTTTCTATCAGAGCACATAGAAGATCTAGGGCTTGACCATTATTATGGATGGGTTGCACAACCATTTCTTATGCTGGTAAGATGTTTAGACTCAAGACAGCATCTCAAGAATTGTAGGGACTAGGGGCAGAGGATGGGCTTAGGGACAAAGAAAGTAGAGGGGACAGGATAAGCATTACAGCTTTATGGATCATGACCTGTAATGTTCACACCATACTTCAAAAGAAGGTAGAGGAACCAAAAGGAAACTGAACACAAAAAATCCCAAGAGGTAATTGCAACAGACCAGAAAGTGGGAGAAGGAAGCAGGCAGAACAGGCAATGGGCAATCCAAATTTATTGCTGCAGTACATAAGACATGAACTTTATCTCATCTCAACATCACTCTGTATTTGTAAACACCGGAGACTACAAACGCACCTCCAGTAGGATGTAAGCCACATTGAGCCTGCAAATAGGTGGGAAAATGTGGGATACAAATGCAACAAATAAATAAAAGACTTGACTTCACTTTTCAAAATGATAGAAAGTTGGTTAAATAATGTTCAATGAGCGTGCTCTGTAGTGTGTAGAGGAGAGCCGCACACACTACAGAGCACGCTCATCGAGCATTATTTAACCAACTTTCTATTATTATGAAAATTGCAGTATTCATTCATGCACAGCTTTTTAAAGACCTTTAAACACTGTCCAACTCAGCTGCATAGTTCCTTCTTTTACAGTACGTTTTATTACCAGACTCCTGAGGCAGGCACATTCATGCTGAAATGCGGTGCCGTGTTGAGTCTTTTGTATTGAATCTTATGTATTCAATAAATAAATAAATTTAGTTGGTTCATCCCATTTCCTGTTCAGCCTGCTTCCTTCTCCCACTTCCTGGTCTGTTTCAAAATAAGGTAGCCCTTCATTTCACCTCGAAAGGATACAAGTTACCATTGGAGATTTGCACCTGCTTTTTCTGCAAGTAGATCTTCTATGAGAGATAAGAAGTATACATAAAAACACAATGTATGTAAACCGCTTTGGATGTAGTTGCAAAAAGCTCAGGAAGGCGGTATATCAAGTCCCATTTCCCTTTCCCTCCCTTCCCTTCATTCATATTACTTAGAGAGTTTTCCCCTATTTTATTTAATATTCTTCCTCCCCCATTTCCTCCCTTCCCTAAACACACATGCACTTAGGCCATTATAGTGACAGTCCCAGGATAGAGGATATTTAGCCTGGCTCACTTGAAAATCTGACAACCATAAGCCTCTAATGGGCCAGCTAGGCCGCTGGGACTATAAATGCTGCCTTTGCAACATCCCCACCCCTAGACAACTGGATATCTCAACACAGGAATCAAACTGGGAGTCTTCCATATAGACATACATAGCATTTGTAGCAGAAGGACGAGGCAGGATGTGGCCACAATCCAGACTAAATCCAAAAAGCCATATGGCCTATCCAGCAGCCTTGCTGACAGCCAGTAATGGTATTAAAATATCCAAGTTTATAAAAAGAGCAACAAAGAAAACAGAGCAACATTTTAAGAATCTCTGGTGTTTACACCAAAGGTGGGACCATAATTCTAATCAAGTTGTTTTGAATTTGCCCCTGAGACTGGCAAACTGTGCTGAAACATGTTGGGCATTTGATGAATTACTCTAGATGCTTAAATCCATATCTGTGTTCAAAGCTGCTCTTTTAATAATTGTGAAAATTATAATACCATTACTGACTGTCAGCAAGACTGCTCTTTGCTTTTTTATATGCACAGCATTCACAATCTGAGCCACCAGGCCACCCCTACATGTGCTACTGTCTGATCTCTCCCAAAACAAACACAAAACAGCTAAAAGACGATGCATTTACTTTTAGATGTACTGAGGAAGGGTAATTTTCAGACAGTATATTTGTGCATACGAATTGTTATTTAACCATATAAATGACTTTGAAAATTGGAGTGCAGGAGTAGCCTAGTGGTTTGATCCTAGGAAACTGGGTTCAACTCCCACTGCAGGTCCCTGTGACTCTGGGCAATTCACTTAACCCTCCATTGCCCCAGGTATTTTATTATTTTATTTTATTGCACTTTTATCCCACATTTTCCCACCTATTTGCAGGCTCAATGTGGCTTACAAATACCTGTTATGGCATAGCCATTCCAGGGTAGCAGATACAATTGGTGTTACAAAGAGATCAAGGATGACAAAAAGATCTAAACAGACAGTATTAGAGATAATTTTCTGACTAAGGGTGGATCAGTGAGGTGTTATAGTTAGGATATGGATTCTCGTGGTAAGCCTTATTGAAGAGGTAGGTTTTCAGAGATTTGCGGAAGTTAGTTATTTCATTAGTGGTTTTCAAGATAGTTGGTACAAATAAGTACCTGTATATAATATGTAAACTGCTTTGAATGTAGTTGCACAAACCACAGAAAGGCAGTATATCAAGTCTCATTTCCCTTTTCCTTCCTCTTGATACAAGATCCCACAGTACCTTAACTACCAGAATTGAGCACAGAAACCAGTTAAACAAATGAAAAGTTTGAAAAAGGACTTGCCCTCTTCATTTGCTCCAAAGGCTAGTGGAATGGATTTGCAAGCTAGAGAAACACCGTATTTGTACGAACAGATGGATGATAAAATCTTATATAATAATTTGCACCTCCAGCATTCTATGTCTGGATGCCTGGGTTCGTAACACAATTCCCATTGGTCCGCCCTCGCGTTGGACTGTGATTACATCAGAGGGCGGATCAATGAGAGGGAAGGGAAACCAGCACCAGCCAGCCACAGAACGTTGGAGGTGAGGATTCAATCGCGGGAGAATCGCCCCCTCCCTCCCCCCTGTCCTCCGAGTTCCAGGCCCCCCTCCCCTCCGAGTTCCATGCCCCCTCTCCTCTGTGTTCCAGACCCCCGTGCCTCCCCCCCTCTCTCTCCCCTCCGAGTGGCAGCCCGACCTGCGTTGCCCGCCCGTTTCTCCCAGTCCTCCGCCTGCCCCTCGCCTTCCTGCGTGCTGGACTGAATTTAAAAGTTCTTACCTCAGGGTCCGCCGGCAGCAGTAAAAGGTGAGCAGGCATGGTGCTTCAGGAAATGAGAGTGGGACCAGAGGCAGAGCTGAGACAGAAGGGAAGGCAAGCTGAAGCGCCATGCCTGCTCGCCTTTTACTACTGCCGGCGGACCCCAAGGTAAGAACGTTTATATTCAGGCCAGCATGCAGGAAGGCGAGAGACAGGCGGAGGACCGGGAGAAGAGGGCGGGCAACGCAGGTCGAGCTGCCACTTGGAGGGGGGAGAGAGAGAGAGGGAGGGAGGTGCGGGGGTCTGGAACTCGGAGAAGAGAGGGGGGCATGGAACTCGGAGGGGAGGGGGAGGGAGGGGGCCAAGCTGGAACTCTGAGGATAACCTTGCTAGTGCCCGTTTCATTTGTGTCAGAAACGGGCATGTTTTACTAGTGTTAATATAAATTAGGGATGCTAGCAAATTTGACAACACTGTAGTAATAGGTGATTTCAATTATCAAAATGCAGTAGGAACAGAGATGTATAAAACCAAGAAAATCACTAAGGGCCAAATTCTATAAATGACACCTTAAAAATTGGCACCAAAAACAATTCACACGGTTAGCGTGATTCTATAAACCACGTCTAAAGTTAGGTGTATTTATAGGATATTCGCATGTGCTGTTCTTGCAACCAAAATTTAAGAACACCAATTTAGGCCACCTAAAACCAGGCCTAAATACCTGCATCTAAGTTAGGCACTGATCAGGTGTATTCCATAATAGTGTGCTTAGTTTTTTTAAATGTCCACAACCCACCCAATCCAGACACATGGCTATGCCCCCTTTTTGACTGCGTGCATGAGAATTTACGCACACTGCATTATAGAATATGCCTAGAAAGTTGTATGTGTAAATTCTAATTAAAGCCAAATAGTGCCACTAATTGGTTGTTGAGTACCAATTATCAGCGCTGATTGCTTGTTAATCAATTAAGTTGTGCATGCAATTTGGCCATGCGGCCAAATTAGCACGCACAACTTCAGGCGCAATATATAGTATTTGAGGGTAAGTGAATACTGTTCAGGTCTCTATATGCCAAATGTTTCTTCTTTTTTTAACATGGAAATAAAGGACCTTTCAGAGCATTTTTGCAAACAAAAGAGGCTGCAGTTTCCCTTCAAGCAACCATCATGTGAAACAGGACTCCGGTTAGGAGTCATTGAAGTAGCACTTGTGGAGATGTGAACATTATATTTGCATATTATTTTGGGAACTGTGAATTGCTATAAGTACATTAGTGAGAACATAGAAGGAGTTTTTATACTGACACCTCTTCAAATGAAGTTTTTTTTGGGTTTTTTTTTTTTTTTTTTGTTCCTTTGGAAGTACAAGTGCTGGTTGGTTACAAATATCTTTGAAATTCTATGTTTGGATATTTTTGGAGTGGAGTCTTTTTCTTTGACTGATGATTGATGCACCCCAGCCCAGTGCATATATTATACTTAGTGGGATGTGGGAATTATTAAACCAAGATCTTTTTTCTCCACTTCAATTTGTTGGCATTTAGAGACCTGAACAGGATTCACTTAGAGCTGCATTTTGTTGGATTTTCAATTACCTGAATATTGTCTGGATAAATGTCATGTCAGGAAATGCTAGGGAGGTAAAGATCCTAGATAAAATAAATGACTGTTTTATTGAGCAGGAACTGACAATAGAGGGAGATATTTTAGATCTAATCCTTGCGGAGTGTAGGACTTGGTGCAAGAGTGTTGAGGCTGCTTGGTAATAGCGATCATAACATGATCAAATTTGAGGTAATAACTGGAGTGAAGACACTGAGGAAATCTACTGCAACAGCTTATGATAAAATGAGGGAAATGATTTTTAAAAAAAGCTAAAAGGAGCAACTACAAAAGTTAAGAGTAAATCTTATCCCAGTTGTGTATGCCATGATAACATCAAGATTGGATTACTGTAATGCACTCTACACTAACATTTAAAAAGGAGAGAGAGCAGCTTTTAAATTAGAATGGGTGAAGATTAAAGCCGACAGTCATTCAGGAGCACATGTTATGGAGGTATCCTTGAAAGATGCTATTATAACAGGACATTTAGGCAATCACAATAGAGATGTTTCAACATAGGTGAAAGAAAGCCAGGAGTGTTTAAGGATAGAACAGATCAAAGGTTGCAAATTATCCTTGTCAACCTCTAAGCAGCTTGTAGATGCAAGGAAAAAACACACTTTGAAATGTCTGTATACAAATGCTAGAAGCCTACAAAATAAGATAGGAGAGTCAGATTATATAGCACTAAATTAAAAGGTAGATATAATAGGCATCTGAAAGACCTGGTGGAAAGAGGACAATAAATGGGACATTATGTTACCATGGTATAAATTATAGGGTGAATCAAATTGGAAGGGGATTCTGTCAAGTACTTGTGACCTGAATTTTCCACTATTGGAAGCAGGATGCCAGGCTAGATCAGTGGTTCCCAGTAGAGACAGTGCATGAAAATCTCTCTCATGAATATTCATTGTGGATATCCTGAAAACTTGACTGACTGAGGTGCCTCTAGGACCAGGCTTGGGAACCACTGGGCTAGATGAACTATTGGTCTGATCCAGTATGACCATTCTTACGTTCTTATGAAGGGCAACCAAAATGGTTAAGGGGATGAAATGACTCTCATATGTAGAAAGGTTAAAGATATTAGGGCTTTTCAGCTTGGAGAAGAGATGGCTGAAGAAATATATGATAGAGGTCTATAAAATCCTTAATGGAGTGGAATGGGTAAATGTGAATTGATTGCTTACTGTTTCAAAAATGGCAAAGACTAGGGAACACTCAATGAAGTTACGTGGAGGGGTATAATCGAACGTCGCCAGCGAAATAGATCGCCAATGATGTATTTTGGCGGTGGCGCAACAGCTGACTGGAACCGTATTATTGAAAAAGATGGCCGGCCATCTTTTTTTCGATAACACGGTTTAGCCCGGCCAAATGCCAGAGTTCGCCGGGTTTGAGATCGACGGTTTTGTTTTTCAGCGATAATGGGAAAAAAATGCCGGCCATCTCAAACCCAGCGAAATCCAAGGCATTTGGTCATGGGAGGAGCCAGCATTTGTAGTGCACTGGTCCCCCTCACATGCCAGGACACCAACCAGGCACCCTGGGGGGCATTTCTAAAAATATTTTAAAAATACCAAAAAAGCTCCCAGGTGCATAGCTCCCTTACCTTGGGTGCTGAGCCCCCCCAAATCCCCCCCCCGAAACCCACTCCCCACAACTCTACACCATTACCATAGCCCTTATGGGTGAAAGGGGGCACCTACATTTGGGTAGAGTGGGTTTTGGGGAGGTTTGGAGGGCTTAACAATTACCACCACAAGTGTAACAGGTAGGGGAGGTGGACCTTGGTCTGCCTGCCTGAAGTGCACTGCACCCATTAAAAACTGCTCCAGGGACCTGCATATTGCTGTCATGGAGCTGGGTATGACATTTGAGACTGGCATACAGGCTGGTAAAAAAAGGTTTTGATTTGTATTTTTTTTAGTGTGGGAGGGGGTTGGTGACCACTTGGGGAGTATGGGGAGGTCATCCCCCATTCCCTCCGGTGGTTATCTGGTCAGTTGAGGCACCTTTTTGAGGCTTGTTCGTGAAAATAAAAAGACCAAGTAAACCCGGTGAAATACCGCTTAACGCCGCTTTTTTTTTCCATTATCCGCGAAAGCCGGCCATCTGGTAGCCACGCCCATGCCTGCCCATGCCCCGCCTTCGCTATGCCACCAACATGCCCCCTTGAACTTTCGCCGGCGAGGCGACGGGAAAGCGGCGATGCTGTCAAAAAAGCCGCTTTCGATTATACCAATTTTGCCGCTTTTGAGAGATCGCCGGCCATCTCCCGATTTATGTTGGGAAATGGCCGGCGATCACTTTCAAAAATAAGCCTGATAGTTGCACATTTAAAACAAATAGGAGAACATATTTTTTTCACTCAACATATAGTTAAGTTCTGGAACTCATTACTGGAGCAAGTGGTAACAGCAATTAATGTACCTGGGTTAAAAAACAAGTCTGGACTAATTTCTGGAGGAGAAGTCCATAAACAGTTCAAAGTTAGAACTGGAGAAAGTCACTGCTTATCTCTGAGGTTAAGTAGCATGGAATTTTGCTACTTTTTGGGGACGCTGCCAGGCACTTCTGACTTAGACTGGTCAGTGTTGGAAACATGATGCGAGAGTAGATGGACCCTTGGTATGACCTGATAAGACAACTCTTATGTTCTTATAAGTTCAAAAGCAGCAGGAAAAATGCACGCCTTATTGGCAGAAAATTGAGGAAATTTTGCAGTATGAAAACTCCATTCCCAACTTTTACAAAGTATTTCCTGGCTCTTATGGAGAGAAACATGCACAGCAATCTAAACTGAGAAAAAAAATAGGAATAACAGATAAACACATTTTCTGGTAGAGGAAGAAGGTTAATATTTTACATTTTAAATTCAAAGTACAACAGCACCAGGAAACAACCCACACCTTATGTGCAAGGAAGCAAAGGACTTTGTAATGTTAAGAAAGTAATGAGAGCTTTCGGTTTTCTCTTTGAATCTTTTGTGGAAGGTTAGTGTTGAACATACTACATTAGTTCAAATTATTGGCTGGCAAAAGTCCCCTGCCACAGGCTGCTAGGCATGCTGGCACCTTCTGCACTTCTAATGAGCAGTTGGCCTTATTCATGTTGTGCTTTCAATGCTTTTGGGACATTTTCTTTCTATAATTTCCAGTTATTCATTGAGTTGTGTCAGCACAGTTTGTTTCATATTTCGTTTTCTATACTCACATATTCTCCTGTTAACACATTTAGCAGAATGAAGACATGTTATACATTTTTATCTAGACTATCACAGCTTTTTTCTGATCTCTGCTGTATTAAAACAACACTAATCACTGCTCCTTTAATATTATTCACCATTTCTAAAGAGCTATTTCTTGGCATTATTCTACCATTTTTTGTAATTTATATTTTATGTTACATTTACATATATTATGTTTCAGCAATATCACAACTTAATATTATCCAAAAAGAAAATGATTATAGGAAAAAAAGGTTTAACTTTGTCCACATAGTTTAGATCCAAGAACTAGGAAATCAAACACTAAATACAATAAATCATCAATAGAGCAGTGGACAGATGAACACACACAGCCGATATACAGCTAATCAGTTATTGGGTGTGACCAGGGTATCCCTAGTACCTTCTTTAGAATGAACAAATTCTCAGTTTTTTAGGGTCAAAGAAAACATAATTAATTTGATTCAAAGTCACTAAACATCTGCAGGGAAATTTCAAAAGAAAGGATCCACCAACATTAAGAACTCTAGATTTTAAAGCCAGAAATTCAGTTCTTCTTTTCTGTGTTTCCCTTGCTAAATCAGGAAAGACTTGTATTTTAGACCCTAAATTCTGCCATTTTTTAAAATCAGAAGCCAATCTAACAGGCCCTTAAACTGAGCTGCTTTAGGTGTTAACACATACCTAATGTAGCTTAAAATGGTATACCACAGGACCTTCTCAGGCATCCTGCAATAACTGCTAAATAAGCATGTGCTAAAATATATTTTAAGGGAGTGTTGGGGGGGCAGAGAGTAGGCATTCCTGTACTAATCAGTTAGTGCAGTTACATTACCAAACACTAACTGGTTAGCGTAGGAATACCACGTGAACTCAGTGGCATAGGAAGGGGGGCGGGAGGGGCGGTCCGCCCCGGGTGCACGCGCTCGGGGGGTGCTGACCCCGCTGGTTCCCTGCTCTCTCTGCCCCAGAACAGGTTACTTCCTGTTCCGGGGCAGAGAGAGCAGGGAACCAGCAGGGCCGACACAGCTCCGAGTGACGTGCACTCGGGGCGGATCGGCCCTCCCACAGGTAAGAATGCGGTCCGGGGGGGTTGCGCTCCGGGGGGGGGGTGCGCCACAGGAGGGAGGTCATGCCGTGCTGCACCCGGGGGGGGTGCGCAGCGGCGACCCGCCCCGGGTGCCATTAGCCCTCTCTACGGCACTGAGTGAGCTCTTACTGCTACAAAATGGGTTGTGTTGCGTGATTGCATGGTAAAAATTTTTAATGGCAACATTAACACATATATATATATCAAGGGTTCTCGTACAGGGTCCGACTCAAAAATACTGTGAAAATACAAGGAGGAAAAAACCTCAAGAAGCTCCCAGCTATACTAGGGAACGGGAGTAGAACTGCTTCATCATTGGCACAAAAAACCTCCTTGTCTGATTCAACAGCACTTACACATCATAGCCAAAAGGTCTTCCTTCTCTGTGAAGAAACAGGTAGTGTTCCCTTGCTATTTTTGACTGGCAGACCCTAAAGCAGGCGAACAAAACGCTGGCCACCATAAGTCACGGTCTGAATTTTGGGAAAGGAAGAACCATACAAGCTAAGTACACATTTTGAATTTAGCAACGTTGCAGCAATATAGCAATACTATTGAAAATAAAGAAAAGCTTTTTGGCTATGATGTGTAGGAGCTATTGAAACAGACAAGGAGGTTTTTGGGCCAATGATGAAGCAGTCCTGCTCCCGTTGCCCAGTATAGCCAGGAGCTTCTTGAGGCATTTTCCTCCTTGTATTTTCGCAGTATTTTTGAGTTGGACCCTGTATGAGAACCCTTGATATATATTTGTGTAGATTTGGACTATTTTTTAGGGTTCTCTCCCTTGTTTGTTGGTTTAGTAACATTAGCACATGGCCATTAATACAAAAAGGCCATTTTTAAGGCCACAGTAAAAATGGCCTTAGCATAAGGGACGCACGTAAGGGTGCACTAAGGACACTTAGTAAAAGGAACTAAATTAGCTTTGCCTTCTGAATCATGTTGTAGGAGGAGGCGATGATGCCAGAATAATTTATACACTGGAAGTGCAGAAAACCTCCTTTGATTACTGTCTATAATGGAAACTAGAACCCCTGCACTTCAAGTCAGGAGAGAGAACAACCACTGAAAGATTAATAGGGCAACTTCCCCTAATCCCTCCAGTGTAGCACTGCTCAGTAGGGCCACTTTTCTGAAACTTAGATGTCTTAGATAGGAGGTATGTCCTATCAGAGTTTTCTGGTAGGACATGCCTCCTATCTAGGACATGTACCTTCTGAAATGGTCTGCCCTAGTCCTGTCCAAAACATGACCCCTTGCCACTTGCACATTCTTCCATTTTAGACATGTATATCCCAGATTTGGGTAATTGAGCCTTGTACATTTATGCAATATAAACATCTAAGTGTCAGTTTATGCAAATGCAACCCAAATGGCACTTCTAAAATTAGCACTTACGTTGTAATGATGGCCTACATCTTTCTGTGACAGGAAGAAGGATTCTAGGTGAGAAATTCAGGCAATATATTACTAGGCATTTAAACTAAGCAATGATGGTGGCAAGTCAGTGTGCTTGAGTCTGAGATGTCA
The DNA here is from genome assembly GCF_901765095.1 of Microcaecilia unicolor. NCBI lineage: Eukaryota > Metazoa > Chordata > Amphibia > Gymnophiona > Siphonopidae > Microcaecilia > Microcaecilia unicolor. The sequence continues at coordinate 116,684,531 of NC_044033.1, forward strand.
CTCCCCAGGGAAAGCAACATGACAAGCTCAGTAACTCATATGAAACAAAACACTAGACACAACCAGGCACAAAGCTGTACAGAACATAAGGAAGGCAACTCAAGACAGCTGCAAAGTAATAAGTACAAATGCCCGCAGTCCAGGGTTGCAAGCCTTTATATTGGAGGAAGACATGACATAAACACCTGTATTCTACAAATGGCACCCAAAGTTGTGCATGCATATTTGGGCACATGCACAATTTGCACATATAATTTAAATAACAAGCCAATTAGTGCTGATAATTGGGTGCTAATTATTGGTGTTAATTGGCAACAATTTGGATTTGCACTCTCATCTTGCTGAGCGTTATTCTATAAAGATGTGCGTGCAAATCTTTTATCATGTAACTGAAAAGGAGACTTGCAGGCTTATTTTCGAAAGAGAAGGACGCCCATCTTTCGACACAAATTGGAAGATGGGCGTCCTTCTCACAGGGTTGCCCAAATCAGCATAATCGAAAGCCAATTTTGGGCGTCCTCAACTGCTTTCTGTCGCGAGGATGACCAAAGTTCACGGGGGCGAGTCGGAGGCGTAGCAAAGGCGGGACTGGGGCATGCCTAACACATGGGCATCTCGACCGATAATGGAAAAAAGAAGGGCGTCCCTGATGAACACTTGGACAACTTTACCTGATCCTTTTTTTCTTACAACCAAGCCACAAAAATGTGCCCTAAATGACCAGATGGCCACCAGAGGGAATCGGGGATGACCTCCCCTTACTTCCCCAGTGGTCACTAACCCCCTCCTACCCTCAAAAACATTTTTTTAAATATTTTTCCTATCCTCTATGCCAGCCTCAAATATCATACCCAGCTCCATGACAGCAGTATGCAGGTCCCTGGAGCAGTTTTAGTCTTACTGCTGCTTAGTAAAAGGGCTCCTTAGCTAACTAGCCAATTAACACCAGTAATTGGGTGCTAACAGTCATTGGTGCTAATTGGTAACAATTTGAATTTGCGCGTGAATCTTGCCGAGTGCTATTCTGTAAAGATAAGTGTGCAAATCCTTTAGCATGAAACTCAAAATGCGACATGGCCATGGAAGGGGCATGGGTGGGTTGGTGCATTCACTAAAGATGTGTGCAGTATTACAGAATACTGGGGATCCGCGCCTGTTTCAGTTGATATAACTCCTAATGCCCAAAGGTTGGCGCACTTTCCAGTGCAAAGCAATATTCTATAAAGGATGCCTATCCCGGAGCACCCTTTATGGAATACTGCTCAGTGCTGATTTTTCTCAGCGCCAAATTTTGAGTGAGAACCATTTACTGAATTTAGTCTGAAATGTATAAATGCTTTTGAATACTCGTCCCAAAATATGTCTATGTATATTTATAATTTTATATTTTTTTCCTTAATAGTTACACCAAGCTTAAACTGCAAGTTAGTCCTGAAGGACGTATTCCTGTAAAGAAGTAAGTTTTATTCATTCTTTGCACAGATTATTAATTTGCTTTAAATAATTGAAGAAGAGCCTCATTTACTAAGGTGCATTAATGTGTTAATCCATGTTAATGCACATCAGTGCATGCTAATATGACTTATGTGTTTAGTTAGTAATAAGCCCCATTGGGAATAATGGGGCTAGAGTCATATCGTATATTAAGGGGGGGCATTTTCAATAAAACATCTAAGTCCAACTTCGGAGGTTTTCCTAGAAATGTTAAAAAATCAAGTTGTGAACATAGACATTCTCGAGCCTAAAAAATGTCATATCTTTTTGTTTTAAAAAATCACCTTTTTCCTAGATATTCAGTGTGGTTTTCTTTTGGGACCATTGTGGAAAATAAAACATCCAATAAAAAAAACGCCCAAAAAACAGTCATTGGGATATCTGGGGGCCATCATTCTTAGTAGAATGGTCACAAAGACATCCCAGAGCACTGGGGCAGCCTAGGGGGCACTGCAGTTGGCTTCACATAAAATGTCCCAGGTACACATCTCATAACCCCCTTATATTGTATGGTGAGCTCTCCAGGAGCAGAAAAATACTTACTGTAGCTCACTGTACACCGCTACAATAGCTTTCAAGCTTGCAGGTGTCACCTATATGTAGGTACAGTAGGTATGTTAGTGTTTTTTGGAGGGCTCACACATTCCATCACAAGTGTACCAATTAGACTGGGATGTGGGCCTGGGTCCCCCTCTCTACAGTCCACTGCACTGGCCACTAGGCTACTCCTGGAATCTACTTGCTGCTCTAATAGAACTGACCATCATTTCTGAAGCTGTCATAGAGCCTGATATGTACAGTCACTGTCACATCATAGGTGGCTGGGAGGGGCCAGTGACCACTGGGGGAGTAAGTGGGGCTTATATTTTGATCCTTCCAGTGGTCGTTTAGAGCACCTTTTGATCATTTAGTTGTCTAGCCAAAAATGTCTTAATATTGGCCCTAGATATTTTCATTTTGTTCCATTATTGCAGTAAACGTCTATCTTTTGGTGCTACCCATGTCCCACCAATGTCCCGTTCAAAACATACCCTCATCTCGCCCCCTTGAAATTTGGATGAACTATGGTGCAAAATGTTGAAAATCGGAGTGTTGAAAATCGCAACTTGGACATTTTTTTGAAGAAAAAACATTTTTCTGCCACGTCATGACTTTTTTCTTCTTAAAACGAGCCCCTACATCTTGTTAGCGCACATTAATATGTTTTAATGCATTTTAACACATTAACATGCATAAGTAAATCTAGCCCTACAATTATTACGTAAACAGGCATGATTAAACAATATACTTTACACATATACAAACTATCCCATTTGCTGGTACAGAGTACGCAGTAGCATTTGTTAACAAAGCAAATTAAATTCAAAACAGAACTTTTTTGATAGGCAGAAAAAAATGGGAGAGCATTTGGGCGTCCCTGACCGTATTATCGAGATGAAAGATGGACGTCCATCTTGTTTCCCCGCCCATAGATCGGGATGTTTTGCGAGGATGTCCAAATCGAAACGAGGACGTTCCTTTTGATTATTCCCCTCCAAGTATCTTCCCATGTGGGGCTATGACACTGATGACTGATGTGTGTTAATTACATCCATTCCATCATCCCACCTTCAAACTTTCCACTGAGGGTATCCTCAAGAAAGTGAGTGTTTTGAATTCCATTCTCTTTGTCTATCAAGAAATTCCTTGTATTTCAAGCACGAGGCTCTTCCCCTCATCCACTTTCTTCTTTCTGACACAAGCATGGATAAAGGAGCAGAGAAGAGGAAAAATCCATAGTGTGCTATTGAGATAGACATGGAGGAAGCCACTGCTTTTCCTGGGATTGGTAGCATGGAAGGTTGCTACTATTTGGGTTTCTGCCAAGTACTTGTGACCTGGATTGGCCACTGTTGGAAGCAGGATACTGGGCTAGATGGACCATTGGTCTGACCCAGCATGATTATTCTTATGTTCTTATGAATAGTATAGGTAAAAAACAAAACAAAAAAAAAACAGAATGATGATGGCGGCCACCCAAAGGTCTCGAGGGGCCACCATTAGCCCCACAATCTTACATTGAAGAACACTGAACTTTCCTTCTTGTCAATCAGGGATACCGAACTAATGTCACAGGCACTCTGCAGAAAGTCTAGTGCCACTCATGATACTCTTAGATTTATTCTGTAACTACTTCACAGATGGAGAATATCGACCTCAGGAGGAGCACTTAGTTAGCAACTCTCTCAACGATTTTAAAAGAGGGTCATACTTCAGAATGGCTTGCTCTCTGTGGGAGAAAACAATTATGGAAGAAAGTTTGGAAATCACCTGTTGTGCAATTAAGCACCAATATATCAACTAATTAATTAAATAGCTAAAACACTTCATTGCTGGAAATGCTATAGTGATTTTATTGTGTAAGGAGAGTTAATACTGTTCATTGTGTTGGAGACAAGAAGCAGGCTGTTGGATATCAGAGATGTTTCTGTGTAAGAAGCAATTTTTTAACAGCATCAATAAAATTTCCCTGAAAGGTACCTATTTTATGGTTTATAGTCTATTGAAGATTTACTCTACCACTCCAGTTGCAAAAACAAGCCTTGGCAGTTTACAATTCATAAAAATCAGGAGACAAAAGAAGGCCAATCTGAATAGGACAGAACAAGCATTCAAAGAATACAGGAATTCCAACAAAGCCTAATCTGACTTGCACCAGAATCCCAATGAACCCAAGAGGTTCACCAGTTACTCAAGAGTGACATGAAAATAAATGTCTTGAAATGGGCCCAGAATGGACTCTGTGTAAGTGGGACGGGTAGATTATTCTAAATGTTAGGGGGCCTGGAAGAAAAAAAAATCTCTTTTTTGGGTAGATTTTCATTTAGCCTTGGCGGGACCTGGGAGGATTAACCTGTGATCATTTAGGGAACACAAGCTCCAAAAGGGAGAATAAGGTATTGTGAGGGTGAGGTAAACTGGGTAGGTAAAGGCAGTGACATACCTACCTTAGTTGCCATCTGGGGTGGAGCACCCCTCTCCGAGGAGGAAGGAGGATGTGCTGTGTAGGTGCGTGGCTATCGGCTCTGCATGTCCTGTGCCCTGGAACATGGAGTTGATGTCAGAAGGGACAAGGAACTGTGAGAGCCAACAGCCATGTACCTCAGTGCACCCCCTTGCTACCTGCACCCGAGGTGAACAGGCCCCACCGCCCCATCCTTGGTACGCTAGAGGGTAAAGGCAATGTGGGTAATCTACCCGTCGCATCCTGTTCAAACTTCTTCTACTAACCTATAAATGTACTCTCTCTGCTGCTCCCCAGTATCTCTCCACACTCGTCCTTCCCTATACCCCTTCCCGTGCACTCCACTCCATGGATAAATCCTTCTTATCTGTTCCCTTCTCCACTACTGCCAACTCCAGACTTCGCGCCTTCTGTCTCGCTGCACCCTACGCCTGGAATAAACTTCCTGAGCCCCTACGTCTTGCCCCATCCTTGGCCACCTTTAAATCTAGACTGAAAGCCCACCTCTTTAACATTGCATACGCCTTGTAGCGCTATAGAAATGCTAAATAGTAGTAGTAGTAGTAGTAGGGTACCTATGTACTGTTATAAAACAGCCTCCTACAATAATCTCCAGTAGTGCATAATTAAGCTCTCGCACAATTTACACCTCCTCCACAATTCCATCCCTTGTCTGTCCCCAGGAATTCATATGCATGGTTGGCATAAAAGTATGTGTGCTCTTTTCTGCACACTCACTTGTATGTGCAAAAACACCTGCACATTTATGTAACAGTAATTTTCTGCACTTTACATGTGGAAAATGCTTTACAAAATTACCCACAATTTTATAGTTTTGAAAATATGTTAAACAACAACCAGTTTTTCTTGAAAGGCTTTCTTATCACTGTTTTTGACAGGTGTGTTATTCCTGGGTTCAACAACACTTAAGGGGTATAGTTAGTGTGTATTATGACCACAAGACATGTTGGTTGACCCTTAATGTATGCTGAGGTCAAGATGGCATCTGGGGTAGAGGTGCTGTGACTCAGCTCCCATGTTGGCATCTGGTTAGCCCACTTTTCTGCCCATTTGTGCTGATACAATGGATAAGAAGAGAAAAGGACAGACACGCACCTACCCATGGGGTGCAGACTTCTGTTCTGTTTTAGGTCTGTTCCAAACTACCCTTGAGGAAGTTGGATTCACGGCTGTAGGACCCACTGCAGAGTTTTTAGAGGACCTGGTGCGTAATGGATTGGACCTTAATGCATAGTGGGTATCTTTGAGCCCGGAGGAAAGACTGGTTCCTCCAAGAATGAGGAGCAGCTTGTTGAGTCCCACACAGGGATGAGGGAAGAGCAGTTGATGCTGGCTCAACTGAGCAGAGAATTAGTGTGTGGAAATCTCCCCTCCTTCTAACCTATAAATGGCAGTGTGAACATCAGGGAGTAGAGCTCTGCTGCTGGAACTGTTTCTAACAATGCCGGGCTGAAGTTTGCAGAAACCAGTGGTAGTCAATGGAGATGCCATTTGGGAAGCCACCAAAACTTTGGATCTCTTTCTCTCTCCAGCATTCGATGAAGATATTTTTGGGGAAATCTGGGGACAAAGACTAAAGTAGAATCTCATGGTGGTAAATTAAACCAACTGAAAGAGCAGTTTGGAATTGTTATAGAACAAGTTGGGGAACTTAGATCGGAACTGAATGCAATTAAGGATAGAGAAATTATGAAATGTAAACTTAAGCACTTGGATAATCTTACAAGGAGGAATAATTTAAGACTCATTAATTTCCTGAGGTCTCCATTTATTTCACTTATTACCCAATATTTGTGTGAAATGTTGCAGTTCCCCAGTGAGAACCTTCCCTTATGATATGTGCCCAGCCCAGTATCTATCTTTTAGGACTGGAATTGGGTGCTCTACCTCTTAAACGTTCCTTGGAAGTGATTACTGCTAAGTCCACCTTGCTGGTAACTTTTGCACTGAAGCCAGATAGTAATCTGGTTCTACATAATTACTTCAGGTATATGTATGAACAATTTCTAGGTTCAAATTTCACTATATTTCCTGATCTTTTTCTAGTAACCCAACAGTGTCATAAGGACTTTTGGGGATTATGCCTAAGAGTCCTGGTGATCGGGGTGATTTATCATATGAAATTTTCTGCTATTTGTTATGTTAAATATAGTTTTGATAATTTTGTTTCCTTTGAACCTAAGCAATTTTTAGACGTTTTGGTGGCTGGGAAGGCAGACCAAATGTGAATGTGATGGTTGTACCATCTGGTTAGCACGTATCCAGCTAGCATTATGTAGGATCCTTCTGCCTTTGTAATTTGTTTAATTGTTTTCTCCTTCTCTTTTTCTTTTTGTAAATTGAGCAAGGCGGCTTGGGGTGAACACTCCAAGCTATGTTATTCCAGGCAAAATAATGTTATCAATAAGCTGACATTTTTTTCCTTCAGGAAGCAATGGTCCATTAGGCTGTGACATAATGCTCCCAGACAGCATCTTAAAAGACTTCAGCAGACCCCTAGTTCCCCCTCCACCACTGAATCTTTCCCTTGTGGCCCCCTCTTGATCAGCCCCCTCCCAAAGATTCCCCAACCCCCGGGCTTACCTGTAGGGTACTGAACAAAAAATAGAAACTGTGGTTTCACAGTATAGTCAAAACAAACTCAAACCACTGTGAAGAAGTCAAATCATGAAATCTATAAAGCTGTTATAATTCTGTTCAAAATATGGAAGAAAAAGTCTCAAGACCCTAGCCAAGAACCATAAAAATGTTCTCACAGACTTCAAATAGGGCTCCTCAGAGGCAGAAAAACCTTCCACATAAACTTTCCAAACTCCAGTCTTGATCCGTGCTTATTCTTAATTTCTCTTCTTTTAAAATATTTTTCAATTAACAGGAAGATATTCCAAAATAGTTCATATCCCTAATGATGGAGAAAGTGTTAAAGACAGTTCAAACTCGGTCCCACCAATGGTGGCCACAGTTTTGCTGTAAAAGCTGTTTCAGGGTTTAAGGGATCAAAAACTGTTACATCGACAAATCAACTCATACTCTTCTGCTCCATCAAACTCTACCTGTAGGGTTTCCTGGTGGCCTAATGTAGGTTGGGCAGGAGTGGTCCCCAGTCACTCCTGCCCATGCCGGCTCTGTGTCAAAATGCCAGCTGTGACCTCTTGCGATAGTGTTGTGATACTACAAGAAGAGGTCACACTCCATATACTGTGGAAGGTTGTTTGACAGGGGCTGTTTACAAGAGGGGTAGATCTACAAGAGTGTCATGTGAAAGGAGGGGTTGAAGCTCTTTAGGGGGATCATGAATGGGAAGTTGAAGATCTTCAGAGGAGCTTCTGTATTCGGGGGCAGCTTTGGTGGGGGGGAAACTAGGGGTCTTCTAAGACTCCTTTAAGGTGCCATCTGGAAGCATCGGGCAGCAGCTTAGTGGCCTTATGCTCCTTGGAGGCATGATGAGCATAGCTTACAAGGTTTATTGCAAATTGTGTTCTTCATATACTGGAGTACTTAGATACCTTTTACCAGACCTTAATAGCTAGCCACTTAGGGAGTAATTCTATAAGGGGTTATCTAACAGGCAGTGAAAGCACTCATAAAGCCAATATTGTAGTCATTTATATATGTAGGTTGACACATACACATGTAAATGACAATAATCTGGCTACACACTATTCTGCAATCATGCATCCATTTTCAATGGTGCATACTTTGCTGGTAAACATTGACATTAGTAGAGTCTGAGAAGAGATAGTTGGGGCACATCATTTACACACCTAACTTATAAAATACTGTAAGTTTTGCATATATCTCCCCAATTCAGGTGTGAGTATTTATACCAGCTCTATAGCTAGCATAAGTGCTTGTGCCTAAACACATATGTACATATATACCCTATTACACATTCATTCTATAAAGGAAAGTATACACCTACTTTCCTGTATAGAAGGGTCTCCAAATAGGTGCTTTCTTGGTGCGTATGAACAGGTTCCCATTGATAGAATTGTCCTCTTGCCCCTTATTCTATGGCTGGGTGCCCCTATTCATGCATCCCCTTCATGCATAAATTTATAGAATACTAGCACTTGCACGGGGAAGTGAATACTTGCATGCATAAGTGTTAACAAGGCACGTAAGCGCTATCCTGTAAGGGAGCATTCAAGTGGCATAGTGCATAAATGCAAGGGAATATACACATGGGTGGGGCTCCCACTTGTACACATAAGGCCCAACATTCATCTGGCAGTGAGCAGTGTTTTTTGCTGACCACCGCGGGCGATAAACCCAGAAATTCAGTGCCAGGCCATATTTGGGCACCAGGAACCCAGAAATTCAGTGCCAGGCCATATTTGAGCACTGGCATTGAATTTCTGGGTTTGCAGAGCCAGCTAATGCATAGCTGGTTACGTGCAATATTCAGTGCTTAACTGGCAGTCCTGTTTATGCAGTTAACCTGGCTGGTTAAGTGCTGACTCGGCACTTAACCAGCCAAGTGCCGAGTCCATCCCTTGAACGCCCTCAAAAAAGCTGGTCTTCAATTTGCTTCTAACCAGTTATTTTCAGTGGCACTAGACTGGTTAGTGCCACTGAAAATTAGTGATTAGTGCCAAACAGGCAATTTAACTGGCCAGAATCCATTTCTGGCCATTTACATGCTTTAAATATCAACCCCGTAATTTACAGAATACTTTAAGTTACGCATGCTCTTGCCAAATTTACACAACCACAGTTATGGAATGGATGGTGAATTACGGGTATATAAATGTTAGGTATGCCAATGCCGGATTACACTGGTAACCTATAATACTAGTATTTTAAGATGCCATGGTAGAGCAGACTATCAGTGTGTAGCATCAGTTTATCTAAAAGGAGGTGATCAGTTATAGAATTGCCTTCTTAGCTTTTAACAAGGGGATTACCAACTAGTAAGATTTTTGGAATTTATGCTGATAAAAATCCTGATATCTCTACGAATGCTGTGGATGCAGAAATGGAAATTGGATTGCATATCTGAGAAGACCTTGAGGACTTTGCTATTTGTAGAATGTTATAAAGTGCAGTTAGATTTGTTTGCTTACATGATTTGATTTAATGTCTGTAAGGCTGATTGTATTAACTTGCAAACTGCCTAAAACCTTGTGATAAAGATTTTGGAGGAGGTTGGAGGAGTAGCCTAGTGGTTAGTGCAGTGGACTTTGATCCTGGGGAACTGAGTTCAATTCCCACTGCAGCTCCTTATGACTCTGGGCAAGTCACCTAACTCTCCATTGCCCCAATACAAAATAAGTACCTAAATATATGTAAACCACTTTGAATGTAATTGCAAAAACCTCAGAAAGGCAGTATATCAAGTCCCATTTCCCTTTCCCTTTTATGTCTGCTGAAATAAATAACTTTGACCAAGTAAACTGGATTCAATTGAACTAACAATTGTATGATAGGGTAGCTAAACAAGTTTGGATTGAATTTGAAACTGCTGAATCCAGTTTGGGAATATTGGATAGCAAAATCAAACCACAGGGTGGGCCCCAGTTTGAATTGTCAAATGCAAATCACTGAAAGCTTGAATTGTGTAAATGCTGACCATTGAGGCCCACCTCTGATCTCATGTGTCTAGTCCAGGGGCATAGCTAGGTTGGGCCATGGGGGCATGGGCCCCCGCAGATTTAGCCCTGGCCCCCCTGATTTCACCCCCCCCCCCCCGCTTCTGCCCCTCCCCCACCACATTCGCTGACCCTCCTGCTGCCGCCAACCCTCCCCCACCGCCACAGCCAGGTACCTTTGCTGGCGGGTGTCCCCAACTCCCGCCAGCCAAAGTCCTTTTCAGCGTCGGTCTCCGGCGCATTGCTGATCTGGATTCTGTTTCTGTGAGTCCTGACATCCTGCATGTAGGAACGTGCAGGATGTTAGGACTCACAGAAACAGAATCCAGATCAGCGAATGCGCCGGACTCGGAGACTGGCACTGAAGGGGAATTCGGCTGGGGGGGGGGGGATGGGGATCCCTGCCAGCAAAGGTACCTGGTGGTGGCGGGGGAGAGTTGGCGGCAGAGGGAGGGGGTCGAAAGGGACATTTTATAAAGCTCATCATATGACAATGTGTGATTAGCCATAACCTGCTGTAGGACTAAACTGTTAGTAAATGGCCCTCTAAGCAGGCCAGACTTCGGCGGGAGGGGGGTCCAGAGCCCGAGGGGAGGGGGCACATTTTAGCCCCCCCCCCGGCGCCACCAACTCCCGCCGCCATTGCTGAAGCCCCCTGCCATTGCCAAACCTCCCCGCCACCAACTTTGACCCCCCCCCCCGCCGACCCGCCGTCGCCTACCTTTGCTGGCGGGGGACCCCAACTCCCGCCAGCCGAGCCAAGGTCCTCTTCTTCCCAATCCCGCGCAAGGCTTCGTTCTAGTCTGACATCCTGCATGTTGTACATGCAGGATGTCAGACTCACAGAAACAGAACGAAGCCTTGCAAGATGGCTTTGTTCTGTTTCGGCTCGGCTGGCGGGTGTTGGGATCCCTCGCCAGCAAAGGTAGGCGACGGCGGGTTGGCGGCGGGAGGAGGTCAGGTGGGTTGGCAGCAGGGGGGGTCCAGGGGCAAATCTACGGGGGCCCAGGACCCCGTGGCCCCATAATGGCTACGCCACTGCCCCTAAGATATTTTTTTAAGAAACACAATCGTGAGTAAATCGAAATCCAGTATTCTGAGCTTAGACCAGAGAAAGTCTACTCATCCCTAGCTTATATAATGTGTAATATTTAAGGATGTTGTCAAGAGTATAGCATTCCTGACCACACACTTCTGTTTTTATTTTTTGTATTATTTATATGCCACGTATGCAGCATTTATTAATCTTACTGTTTGTAAGGTAGAACTGCTTTGCAAGGTACAAACCAAGCTATCTGCTTGGATTTCCAAGTCCATATGGATCTGTCAATTGCTAGTACAATTCTCAGAAAACTGCTCTCAGGTACCCTGCATTCATATGGCAATCATGACGCCCTCCCGCCACCCCCGGTATTTAGCCGGCGGCGGGCAGCACTTTTACACTCCTGAGGCAGGCTGTTTAGCCGAAACACGGTGACCGTGTCAGGTCACATTAATAAAGGCTGTTTGTTGGACTGCACATTGTTTCACGTGTTTTTACTCCAACTTTTGGTTTGCTGCAACAAACATAGCACACCATATACGGGACTATCAACAAAATACAAGGGCATATGGTACAGCATTTAGCATAATGTTTATTATATGTTTGCTTTAAGAGCATAAAATGTTGGTAGGAGAATTGGTTGTTGTGTGAGTGACGTTAATGTTCTTCTAGTTTTCCTGCTGGCCAGTCCAGATTGAAAACGATGTGGTTTTTAATATTTTATGTCCCCACCTCACACTGTTTTATTTTCATTTCACAGCATATATCGCTTATTTTCAGCTGACAGGAAACGAGTGGAAACCGCATTAGAGTCATGTAGTCTTCCATCTGGCAGGGTAAGCACTTGCATCTTATGGCAATGTAATTAATTATATGACCTTGCAAACAAATCTGCAAACTGAAAAATAAATAAAGTAGAAAGGGAAACATTCTTCAGTTGGGGCCAGACATACGAAAGGGTTTTTGTCATTCCATGTCTAAAAGAAAATAATACATCTGTCTCTCTGTGTTGCATTGAAAGCTAGTTCTTATTCAGTTTTAAGGTTTATGGATTTGATTAACCGCCTTTTGACATGCAGCATCAAAGGGTCACATAAAAACAGAAGACAAAATACTGGCAAAGACAGACAAAGGCAGATAAGAAACATAAGGGCCATAGATAAAATCAAATTGTCAGTTTACAATAACAATATGAACAGAAGAGAGGATAGATCTGTGAAACACACAAGGAGCTCTGCATAGACTGCAGCAGAACATAAAATGAGAACAGAAAGAAAAGTACTGAAATTTGGCTGAAATGGCCCGGCGACATTACAGCCCCCCGGCAGCAGCTTCGCCGTTGGGCAACAAGATTGAGCACCCGGGAGAGGGGGCGTTACCAAGATGGCGGTAATGTGAGTGCGTCTCGAGAAGTCGCTCTTCACTGCTCGAGTGAGATGGATTTCCTACCTTCACGATGCCGCATACAAAGCGGAAAGGAACTGTGAGGCTTCCCCCGCCACCCGCAGCTTCTTCCTCCCCACTCCAGGGCAGTATGGAGTTCTTTCTCATGCGCACGTCTCAGAGTGGAGAGACGGGGTTACCCGCAGCAGGGCCATCTGGTGGAGCGGAGTCCCCGCTGGGTTTGGAAACATCTTTATCCCCGCCTCCTGATTCATCTGCCCTCCGTGCCTGGCTTCTGTGATGGTGAGGGGAGCAGGCACCCGAGAACCCACGATGGTCAATAAGGAGCCAGCAAGCGGAGGTCCCTTGCCACGAGAAAGAAGCCGAGAAAGAGAGGTCCTGGTGTCGGAAGGACCCGGAACAACTCCAGAGGTGAATTTAGAGAGGATTTGGCTAATGCTGAGCAAAATTGATTCAACTCTTCAAAATACTTCAGAAAAAGTAAATACTCTATCTGTGAAATTTGAGGACATGGTAAAAAATTTAGAAACGGTTAAAGAAGACTTGACGACACAAGTTAAAGATTTAAAAAAAGATGTTGATCAATTGCAAGAATTTAAAATGACGGTGATAAAAAACAATTTGGCAATGCATAGGAAAATTGAACAGATTGAGAACTTCAATAGAAGATTAAATCTCCAAGTACTGAATTTTCCTAAGATTCCTGGTAACACCCCTAATGAACTGTTTAAAAAATACCTGCAAGATAATTTGAAAATGCCTCAAGAACTTATTCCCCCAGTAAATAAAATATATTATCTTCCAATAAGTTCAGGTGGAAAAGAAGGAAAGAAAGAAGGTGCTGGAGCGGTTGGAATAGACTTTAATAATCTGTCGGCAATTCTGGAGCAATCCATTGAAATAGCCCCAGAAAGAGCTACCCTTTTGGCTTCCCTGGTTTTTGAACAGGACCTTAATACAATTTTAAAGCTGTACTTTAAATTTTCAAAGGTTCCTTTTTATGGCACTAAATTGTGGATATTTCCGGATGTTACTAAAGTAACTCAAGAACGCAGGAAATTATTTTTGGCAATGAAACAGGATGTCCTCAAGTTAGGTGGCTCATTTCTGTTAGCGTATCCTTGCAAATGCCTGGTCAGGTTTAGTGGGATAAAGTATGTATTCTATGACTCAGAACAGCTGAAATCCTTTTTGGATATGAAACAACTTCGCACAGATTCGGATAAATGAAGCGAGACAAATTGCACACATAAACCGCATTATGTATATTTCTGTTATGTTACCTTTAGATACTCCACTAATATTGTAACCCCCCCTTTACTTTGAGGTCTAAGGAAGCAGGTACATTTATTTCTTTTTATATTTGTTTCCTCAATATTTACATTATGCTGTTTTTCTGTAACAAGTGTTATACTTGTAAGAAATTGAAAATTTTATAAATAAAATATAAAAAAAAAGAATTTAGCTGAAATAACCACTCCATATGTGATGAGGTAGTTTATTCCAAAGCAAGAGGGCCTGGTACATAAGTGAAAAGAGCAAGAAGCATGAAATCTCGTGGGAGATGCAGAGAGGTGCCACAGCAGATTGAGTTGTGAAGATTAGACAGGGTGTGAGGAGGTATGAAGAATTAATGGAGATGTTCTGTACTAAGGAAAACTTATGTAGAAGGCACAGCATTTCAAGAGAAGTATTTGAAAAGATATAGGCAGCCAGTGCTGCTTGTATGCTGACTGCCTTATTTTGAATGCATTGCAACCTTTGGATAGAAGTACGGTGTGATCTGATCAGCAAAGAACTGCAATAATCCTGACAGATAAAGGAAGTGAAACACTAAAGGCCAGATTCCATAAATGGCGTCTAAAGTGTAGACACATCTGATTAACGCACCTAGCGCTATTCTATATAATGTGCCTAAAGTTAGGTGTGGTGTATAGAATAGCGCATAAGACTGGGGAACATAACATTTAAGCATGGTTATTATGCCACTGAAAACCTGGTATAAATACCCACACCTAAGTATAGGCACAGTCCCCCGAATTCTATAACAATGTGCGTAAATTTGAGCAATGCCCCTAACACGCCCACACTCCTCCTATGGCCAAGCTACACACATTAGAATTTCAGCTACACACATTAGAATTTATGCACGCTCCTTTTTAGAATACACCTAAGAAGAAGTGCGCATACATTCTAATTATTGCCAATTAGTGATGATAATTGGTTGTTATTGGCCAATTATTATCACTGATTGGCTCATTACTCAATTGAGTAGCATAGGTAAATTGGCCGCATTCAGTGGCGTAGGAAGGGGGGCAGTGGGGCGGTCCGCCCCGGGTGCACGCTGCTGGGGGGTGTCATCTCCGTTGGTTCCTTGCTTGCTCTGCCCCGGAACAGGTTACTTCCTGTTATGGGGCAGAGAGAGCAAGGAACCAATGGAGCCGACGCAGCTCCCAGCGATGTGGACTCGGGGGCGGATCGGCCCTCCCGCCCGCCCCTCGCTTCTAAAGTAAGTAACAATGCGCTCCGGGGGGGAGGGTGTGCACCGGAAGGGGGGGGCGTGCCGAGGGGGGTGCTGTGCTGCACCTGGGGGGGTGCGCAGCGGCGACACGCTCTGGGTGTCAGCTGCCCTCGCTACGGCACTGGCCGCATTCACAGTTTAACACACACTACTCACGGCACCTTATATAGAATTCACCTCTAAGGGTGGAAGTGATCAACATGGGCTACTGTTAAGACAGGTTATTTTAAACTGTTAACTTGGGCACTGTTCTACAACCAGAATGCTTCCAAAATAAATGTAATGAAAAACTTACTAATTATTGGTCACTGATAAACAAAAATTATGCTTAAAACTGTTAATTAGCTTTACTTTTCAAGATATGCTACTGGGTTAAAATATGCGACCCTTGACTTGTGAATGATGGAAGATAATAAGTGAGATCAAAAGGGAAAGGATCTTAGCGTAAACTGAAAATGTTTAAAATACATCTTTGACAGCATCTATGAATAAATCTATGACCAGGTTTGGACAGTACTTGTTTGATATGCGAAACAATGAATGATGCAATCTGAATGTGATATTGTAGTATGCAAGATACAAATTTTGTTGTGTTACTTGTAGAATTCATGGATGATGCAACTATAACTCATCTTGAATAACTCAGATGATCAAATTGCCTTATACCAGCTCCGGAGTTCATATAGGGGTCCTTTTACTAAGCTGCGTAAGCGTCTATGTGTGCCCAACATGCACCAAAATGGAGCTACCGCTTGGCTACCACGTGGCTCTTGCGGTAATTTCATTTTTGGAGCGCATCCAATACGCACGGCTGAAAAATAATTTTTATTTTTGGCCACACGTATTGGATGTGCGCCAAGTGGCATTTGGCGCGTGTAGGTCATTACCGCCCAGTTACCGCGTGAGACTTTACCACTAGGTCAATGGCTGTCTTACTTCTCGGTGTTTTGTTTGATTTTACAAAGGGAGACGTTTCTGTTTAGCCAAAAGGAAGCAGTGTACTTGTTTAAACAATACAGATAACTTTTGCTATGTTTGTGGTCAAGTGCCTTTTGCGTCACAAAAGTGGGGTACAACCACTGTGATTAAGAAAGTCTACCACTTTTATATTGGCTGCAAAATTGGAGGTCAGGAAAGGAGCATGGTCCCATACATATGCTGCAACACTTGTGCAACCAATCTTCATCAGTGGTTGAACAGGAAAAGGAAACATATGCCTTTTGCAGGGTCAATGATTTGAAGAGAATGGACAGATCATATCAGCAATTATTTCTTCTGCATGGTGCCTCCAGTTGGAAAACATTTGTCAAAGAAACAAATGCGGGCTGTGAAGTATCCAAACATTCCATCATCTATACAGAGAAGGACTGCCAGTTTCTGATGCACCAGAATCATTCACATTTGGGTCCAACAAGGAAAAGGATGAAACTTCTGATCCTGAACCACACCTCATAAGACAAGGTGAACTGGATGACATTGTCAGGGATTTTGAACAATCTAATGCAGATTTATTGGGCTCCAGACTACAGCAGTAGACTCTCCTAGCAGGGTTTCTATGTTCCATGACCGTCAAAAGGATCTTGACTCATTCTACTTCATGGAAGGTGATCTTGTAGCCTGCAACAATATCAATGGTCTAACGACACCCCTCAACCTCATTCATTGATTCATTGAAGATGAGTCTTAAAGCTATTTTGCTGCAAAATGGCAAAGTTTTGCCATCAATTCCAGCTGGGAAAGTTTTGCCATCAATTCCAGCTGGTCATGTACTTCATATGAAGGAAACCTATGAGAACATGAAATAACTTTTGAGGTGGCAGCCTTGTGGCAACTTGAAGGTTGTTGCTCTCTTGCTTCATTCTCAGACTCCTATTGTGCTGTAGATAGCATTATAACAATCATTTCTTTGCTCCTCCATATAAGAAGCAAACAAATGACTAAGGAAGTCCTTGTCTCTAACTAAGCCCTCATCTGGGCATTAAGATGCATTTCTTGTTTCTTTAAATAAGAATTTAAACCTTTAACATTCAGGCTAACAACCTGAAGGAATGACATTACTTCCACAAAAGACTCAAAGTAAAAAAAAAATGCAAATATCCACCTCCAGCATACCATTCACATCACTCATTCACACATAACACTTTGCAAACACTCAGCCAAAAGAGTATGTCATCCTCCAAGAATCAAACATCAGGAACAATAACATCCCCTCAATTAGCATGGCTGCACTTAGGAGGGAATTAAATACATGGTGCTCAAAATTTGACTATTTTATAAAGGTTGCATATGCTTCATAGAATAGCACTTAGAGCAGATTCCTGTGCCCAACCCTGGGGGCTGGACATGTTAGTTGAAACCTGGTGGGCAAGTTGGGCGTGGATCATAAGAACATAAGAGTAGCCATACTGGGTCAGACCAATGGTCCATCTAGCACAGTATCCTGTTTTCCAAACAGTGGCCTAGCCAGGTCACAAGTACCTGGCAGGAACCTAAATCATAGCAACACTCCATACTACAAATCCCAGGGCAAGCAGTTGCTTCCCATGTCTACCTCAATAGCAGACTATGGACTTTTCCTCCAGGAATTTGTCCAAACCTTTTTTAAACCCAGATACACTAACCGCTGTTACCACATCCTCCAGCAAAGAGTTCCAGAGCTTAACTATTCGTTGAGTGAAAAAATATTTCCTTCTATTTGTTTTAAAAGTATTTCCATGTAACTTCTTCAAGTGTCCCCTAGTCTTTTGGAACGAGTGAAAAATCGATTTACTTCTACTCGTTCTACACCACTCAGGATTTTGTAGACCTCAATCATATCTCCCCTCATCTGTCTTTTTTCCAAGCTGAAGAGCCCTAACTTCTCAGAACCACCATATTCTGTAACATTGTGCCCAACTATGTCTCTGACTTGCCCATGGCCATGCCCCTTTTGGGTTGCACACTATGAGAATTGGCCACCCTGAAAGGAGCAGCTCGCAGAGTAAAAAACTTGCATCAGGCGTGGATGCTGTTTAAAAACACCATCCTGGAGGTTCAGGACAAATATATTCCACGTATTAGAAAAAAGGGAAAAAAGACTAAACGTCAGCCGGCGTGGCTAAACAGTAAGATAAAGGAAATCATTAGAGCCAAAAAACAATCCTTCAGAAAGTGGAGAAGAGAACCAACTGAAAGTAACAGGATAGATCATAAGGAATGCCAAGCCAAATGCAAAGCGGAGATAAGGAGGGCAAAAAAGGACTTTGAGAAGAAATTAGCGTTGGAAGCAAAAATACATAGTAAAAACTTTTTTAGATACATTAAAAGCAGGAAACCGGCCAAAGAGTCGGTTGGGCCGCTGGACGAAAATGGTGTTAAAGGGGCGATCAAGGAGGACAAAGCCGTAGCGGAGAAATTAAATGAATTCTTTGCTTCGGTCTTCACCGAGGAGGATTTGGGGGGGACACCGGTGCCGGAAAGAATATTTGAAGCGGGGGAGTCGGAGAAACTAAACAAATTCTCTGTAACCTTGGAGGATGTAATGGGTCAGTTCAGCAAGCTGAAGAGTAGTAAATCACCGGGACCTGATGGTATTCATCCCAGAGTATTAATAGAACTAAAAAATGAACTTGCGGAGCTACTGTTAGAAATATGCAATCTGTCCCTAAAATTGAGTGTAATACCGGAAGACTGGAGGGTAGCCAATGTTACTCCGATTTTTAAGAAAGGTTCCAGAGGAGATCCGGGAAATTATAGACCGGTGAGTCTGACGTCGGTGCCGGGCAAGATGGTGGAGGCTATTATTAAGAATAAAATTGCAGAGCATATACAAAAACATGGACTGATGAGACAAAGTCAGCACGGATTTAGTGAAGGGAAGTCTTGCCTCACCAATCTAATGCATTTTTTTGAGGGGGTAAGCAAACATGTGGACAATGGGGAGCCGGTTGATATTGTATATCTGGATTTTCAGAAGGCGTTTGACAAAGTGCCGCACGAAAGACTCCTGAAGAAATTGCAGAGTCATGGAATCGGAGGTAGGGTATTATTATGGATTAAGAACTGGTTGAAAGATAGGAAGCAGAGAGTAGGATTGCGTGGCCAGTATTCTCAGTGGAGGAGGGTAGTTAGTGGGGTCCCGCAGGGGTCTGTGCTGGGTCCGTTGCTTTTTAATGTATTTATAAATGACCTAGAGATGGGAATAACTAGTGAGGTAATTAAATTCGCCGATGACACAAAATTATTCAGGGTCGTCAAGTCGCAGGAGGAATGTGAACGATTACAGGAGGACCTTGCGAGACTGGGAGAATGGGCGTGCAAGTGGCAGATGAAGTTCAATGTTGACAAGTGCAAAGTGATGCATGTGGGTAAGAGGAACCCGAATTATAGCCACGTCTTGCAAGGTTCCGCGTTAGGAGTTACGGATCAAGAAAGGGATCTGGGTGTCGTCGTCGATGATACGCTGAAACCTTCTGCTCAGTGTGCTGCTGCGGCTAGGAAAGCGAATAGAATGTTGGGTGTTATTAAGAAGGGTATGGAGTCCAGGTGTGCGGATGTTATAATGCCGTTGTATCGCTCCATGGTGCGACCGCACCTGGAGTATTGTGTTCAGTACTGGTCTCCGTATCTCAAAAAAGATATAGTAGAATTGGAAAAGGTACAGCGAAGGGCGACGAAAATGATAGTGGGGATGGGACGACTTTCCTATGAAGAGAGGCTGAGAAGGCTAGGGCTTTTCAGCTTGGAGAAGAGACGGCTGAGGGGAGATATGATAGAAGTGTATAAAATAATGAGTGGAATGGATCGGGTGGATGTGAAGCGACTGTTCACGCTATCCAAAAATACTAGGACTAGAGGGCATGAGTTGAAGCTACAGTGTGGTAAATTTAAAACGAATCGGAGAAAATTTTTCTTCACCCAACGTGTAATTAGACTCTGGAATTCATTGCCGGAGAACGTGGTACGGGCGGTTAGCTTGACGGAGTTTAAAAAGGGGTTAGATAGATTCCTAAAGGACAAGTCCATAGACCGCTATTAAATGGACTGGAAAAATTCCTCATTTTTAGGTATAACTTGTCTGGAATGTTTTTACGTTTGGGGAGCGTGCCAGGTGCCCTTGACCTGGATTGGCCACTGTCGGTGACAGGATGCTGGGCTAGATGGACCTTTGGTCTTTCCCAGTATGGCACTACTTATGTACTTATGTACTTATGAATTATAGAATAGCACACAGCCAGATGCACACACAAATCATAACAGGTGCCAATTAACATCAATAATTGGTTGTTTGCGTCCAATTATTACACATTAATGGCTTGTTTTCCAATTAAGTTGTTTGTGCATCGTGGACCAAATTTGGGCATCACATATAGTATCCAGGGGATAGGACCTCCTATTGAGAAGACACTAAGGGGCTCATTTTCAAAAGAGAAATATGTCCAAAAAGTGGCATAAATCTTCATTTGGATGTTTTTCTCACAAAAAATGTCCAAATTGGTATTTTCAAAACCAATTTTCAGACATTTTTCTATGAAGTCCATCAGAAGTGCATTCAAATCACAAGGGGGCGTATTGGGGTGTGTTAAGGATGAGATTTGGGCATTCCTTGGATGTTTTTCTGCCATAATGGAACAAAACAATAACATCCAGGGCTATAAGTTGAACATTTTGGTAGACCTGTTTTATTAATGAATAAACCATCAACAACAAACAGTACTCCTGTTTGTTGTTGATGTTTTAGGTACCTCCTATTATATATATATATATATATATATATATATATATATATATATATATATATATATATATATATATATATCCCCTATTAGGATTAAGAAGTTATTAATGAATAAGCCACAAAAAGTACCCTAAATGACCAGATGACTACTGCAGGAATAAAGGAATGACACCCCCTACTACTTACACTCACTAACTCACCTCTCGTTTAGACTACTGCAATCTGCTTCTTGCTGGCCTCCCACTTAGTCACCTCTCCCCTCTCCAGTCGGTTCAAAACTCTGCTGCCCGTCTCATCTTCCGCCAGGGTCGCTTTACTCATACTACCCCTCTCCTCAAGACCCTTCACTGGCTCCCTATCCGTTTTCGCATCCTGTTCAAACTTCTTCTACTAACCTATAAATGTATTCACTCTGCTGCTCCCCAGTATCTCTCCACACTCGTCCTTCCCTACACCCCTTCCCGTGCACTCTGCTCCATGGATAAATCCTTCTTATCTGTTCCCTTCTCCACTACTGCCAACTCCAGACTTCGCGCCTTCTGTCTCGCTGCACCCTACGCCTGGAATAAACTTCCTGAGCCCCTACGTCTTGCCCCATCCTTGGCCACCTTTAAATCTAGACTGAAAACCCACCTCTTTAACATTGCTTTTGACTCGTAACCACTTGTAACCACTCGCCTCCACCTACCCTCCTCTCTTCCTTCCCGTTCACATTAATTGATTTGATTACTTTATTTATTTTTTGTCTATTAGATTGTAAGCTCTTTGAGCAGGGACTGTCTTTCTTCTATGTTTGTACAGCGCTGCGTATGCCTTGTAGCGCTATAGAAATGCTAAATAGTAGTAGTAGTAGTAACTCCCCCTCCACAAAGATGTAAATGAAAACAGTTCATACCAGGCTCTATGACAGCTTCTGATGTTATGGCCAGTTCTATTACAGCAGCCTAATGGTGAGTGCAATGCACTGTAGAGAAGGTGAACCAGGCCCATAATCCACTAACTATTGCACTTGTGGTGGAAAGTGTCATCCCTCCCCCCCAAACCTAATGTTTCCACATATAGGTGACACCTTCCGCCATAAGGACTATTGTAGTGGTGTATAGTTACAGTAGATACAGTAATTATTTTGTGGGTTTTGAAGGGCTCACCATTCAATATAAGGGGGTAATGGTGAGATGTATACCTAGGAGCTTTTATATGAAGTCCACTGCAATGTCCCCTACAGTGCCCCACTGGTCTGCTGGGATGCCTGTGTGGCCGACTAGTCTACTAGGAAAGCTGGCTCCTACATCCCAGGAAAATGGTCCACAACTACATCTAGGAAATGGTCATTTTCACTAATTGATTTTTAGACATTTTCAACAAAATGTCCAAAGTCAGATTTATATGTCATATCGAAAATGCTCCTCCGCGCGAAGCTATGCTAAGTTAGTACACATTAATTTTTGTACCCTCACTGTGTTATGAAGTCCACACACATTCTCCAACCATGATGTGCCTAGTTCCTGCCCCCTGACGCAATATGCATTTATTGAGTGAATTAGCATGCACAAACCTTCATGCCACTGTGGAAGCTGTTAACGTGCTTCCATGGTAGCGGTTAACACACTTAAATTTGCATGTTAACAACTTTAAACACTTTAGTAAAAGGACCCCTTAGATTGTAAGCCTCCGTTCAGGTACTGGAAAATACATACTATACCTGAACATAACGTGCCTTCAACTGAAAAAGGCATGAGCAACACCCAAAATCTCTTAATTTGGGCTAAACACTGTGAGAATAACCAGAAAAGGTCATTCAGTTCTGTGGTATTTCAGTGTAAACAGGAAATTCATCTGATTCAGTCAATGATTTAAACCCTGGGTTGAATTTCCAGAGATCCACCCTTTCTGGATCATTTTTAGCCTGGAAGGAAGATCACACCTTTCAAGAGAATTGTACCCATCTCTAATACAGTCACATAGATTAATTAATTTCACTGCAATTTCCAATTGAAAGCCAACTGAAAAGAAAAGCAAATTATATGGTTAATAATAATAGTAATGATGTAGTGAGAATCAGAATGCATTCAGTGTTTACATTCACATAATCAGCTCATTTTTCATGTAGTAAAAGAAAAACACAAAATGTCAGAAAAACTGTGGCACACCCTATTCATAGAATAATGTAGAATAAATAGACCTCAAAAATAAATCACATTTGGCAATGTGTGCAACTTGATGATTAAGGTAAAACCGGGCCTTCCAAAGTATAAAGGTTAATATCATAAATATTTAGAATCTTCAACAAATTATGTAAACTAACACAAATGAAATGCATTGCAGAACCTTTCACAAAACCATCAAGATTTGAAGTGGTATTAAAAGCAGATCATTCTACAAGGTTTAGTATAGTTGTTCTTTGGGATAAGGGCAGCACACTTTTGCACAATAAGAATCCTGTTCACAGTACAAAATCTGGAAACCAATGTTCTTTATTATAAGAAACATAAATCTCAAAAGATAATAGTCACATTTCGGACAAATGGTATCTGGACTCAACACGGGCTTGTTTTGGCACTTATAGGGTACCAACAAGATACCATTAAATCATGATGAAAATATGAGGGTATTGGATCACACAGTCTCGTCCATTTGGTCAAGAAGCCTGTTCACCCACATCAAGTACTGCCATCCTAGTATACTTGAGAATCAGCGGCAGCCAGCACCCTTCTGCTGCTATCACAAGAACCCTTACAGAGAGGACGTACAGAACCCAGTATTGCTCTGTTGCTATAATGATGTCCTTGTAGTTTGCTTTTCTTCCACATTACTAATGATGGATATGCTCCCCCAAAAAACATTCTGGGATAAATATTTAGCCAGCTGTGGTTAACATATTGTTGGCTACCAGTGCTTGAATATTCAGTTCTGGGCCATGTCCAGGAACTGGCATTGAATATCCGGATTTGTGCGGACAGCTATCCCTTAATCAGTTAACTGCAATATTCAGTACATAACTAAGTTAAACTGGACAAAGATAGGACTGTGTTTTTTTGCACTCCTATTTATCCGGTTAACCTATGCAGTTACCCATGGATTCTATATAGCACCTAGAAATCTGCGCCGAAATCCAGGCATAGTCTATAACACCGTGCATAACTTAACAAGCTAATTAATGTTGATAACAGCACTTAGCAAGCAATAATGAGCACTAATTGACAATAATTAGAATTTATGCGCACAACTCGCTAAGCATAATCTATAACGCAGTATATCTAACTTCTAACGTGCCGACAAAAAGGGGGTGTGGTTATGGGCGGGGAAATGGGCGTTTTGTGAGCATTCTGAAATTTATGCATGGTTATAGAATATGGCCCAGTGCGTATATATCTACATGCCTGGATTTACGCCACATTTTCATTGGTGTAAATGGAGGCATGTAGTTTTAGGCGCTGGGATATCACCTGTGTATTCTGCGCCTAAATCTAGCAGAATACGCTTAGTCAGCAATGTTTTCTGTGCAGATTTTTTAGGCGCCATATATAGAATCTCCCCCTTAGTGCTGAATATCGGCAGTTTGTCACAGAAGTCTGACTCCGCCCCTGGACCGCCCACAAAATAGCCCAGTTCTCAGTTTGTTAGTGCTGATATTCAATGGCGCTATCTGGTTAAATGCTGCTGTATTTCAGCGGATAGCCCCGAACTAGTAATTTAACCAGCCAGGAGCCTCTCCTGCCCAGTTAAATAGCTTTGAATTTCGACCCCTCTGCTTTTTTTCATATTCTCTGAAATTTTCCTGATATTTGTGCATTATTTCTTTTTTTTCGCATATTCATTTTGGGCACATTGTATGAACAAGAGAACTTTTTTAAGCACATATATCAATTGTATGCCCCTTAATTCATGGGCATATGCATACACAAGTGATGTGCTTGCACCAAAGTTTTTTTAGGTGTCCAAATGCATGTCCCTATTGCTTACTGAGTCCACAATTACCTAAGGGGTCTTTTTACAAAGCGGCGGTAAGCCCAACACAGACTTACCACTTAGTAAAAAGGAAGTGCTACCAGGCTACCACAGCAGCCCAGCATGTGTCATACAGGGACGTATCTGACCTTCAGCGGTAGGGGGGGCAGAGCCGAGGTGATGGGGCACATTTAGCCCCCCCTTGTCGCTGCCACCCCCCGCCGCCGCCGCCATCATCACCCAGCCCCCCCGCCGCCGCCGCCATCATCGCCATCATCATCACCGACTCGACCCCCCCCCCCGCTCGCTAGCCCGCTCACTGTCGCCTACCTGGGCTGTCAGGGACACACAGCCAGCATTTTAGTTAATCAGATTGTTACTATACAGGCTCAAAATTGACCCCCTTCCCCCAGGTAGTTCTTTTAATCAGTGCACACAGATAGGACTCCTTATTTCTACTCTTTCATTTTGGTTTATGGAGTTAACTTTAATAGTGTACCAAAGTTTGAATAGGATTTGGGCAAGTCCTAGTGGAGTAGGTCCATTAGCGGTTAACAGCCTGTTATTCTTGGAGCTTGCTACCTCATACTTCTGGGAATGAAAGCAAAATGACATGAGTTTTCTCTAACTGTGATGCCAGTTCAGAAAAAGAGCAAGAAGCCAAAAATGTTTCACTACACTTCAGTTACCACGAAGCCTATGTGAAAACGCTTTAAACCACTCACATTACCCAGCTCCACAGATGAGGACAAGTAACATAGACATCTTTTATTCTTAGAAGGAAAAAAATAAAGATAAGTATTTGTTGAAGGAAGTCTGAAATATATAAATGGGTAAAGGATCATGAATTTGATATACTGCCTTTCTGTGGTACAATCAAAGTGGTTTACCTACTGCATTCAGGCACTTTGTGGGCTCCCAATCAAAATTTTTTGCAGCTCGGACAATGGAGGGTTAAGTGACTTGCACAAGGTCTCAAGGAGCTGCAGTGGGAACTGAACCTAGTTTACTACTACTACTATTTAGCATTTCTATAGTGCTACAAGGCGTACGCAGCGCTGCACAAACATAGAAGAAAGGCAGTCCCTGCTCAAAGAGCTTACAATCTAATAGACCAAAAAAAAGTAAGCAAATCAAATCAATTAATGTGTACAGGAAGGAGGAGAGGAGGGTACGTGGAGGTGAGTGGTTACAAGTGGTTACGAGTCAAAAGCAATGTTAAATAGGTGGGCTTTCAGTCTAGATTTAAAGGTGGCCAAGGATGGGGCAAGACGTAGGGGCTCAGGAAGTTTATTCCAGGCGTAGGGTGCAGCGAGACAGAAGGCGCGAAGTCTGGAGTTGGCAGTAGTGGAGAAAGGAACAGATAAGAAGGATTTATCCATGGAGCAGAGTGCACGGGAAGGGGTGTAGGGAAGGACGAGTGTGGAGAGATACTGGGGAGCAGCAGAGTGAGTACAGGCTTTCATCCCACTGTACTAACCTTTAAGTTATTCCCCCACTCTGCTTCTATATAAGTCAATTTCATATATAGGTAGGAGATTTTGAGCCAAAAAAAGCATAAAACTCCATTGACCCATGCCTAAACTGAGGTTAAAATTTGAGATTTCATTACCCCTTTCTTCTTCCTTTCACTTGTCTTCCCTTTCCCTACCCCAGGTGTCTAGCATTATCCCATCTCTTTCCTCCCTCCCCAGGTGTCCAGCATCTCCTCTCCTTTTCCCTTCCCCTCATAGATATCCAGCATCTCCTAATTTCTTACCTTCCACACCTCCTCCCCCCTGTCCAGTTTTTCCTCTTCTCTTCCCTCTTGGGAGCTCAGCATGGCAGATACTGTGTTTATTTTCAGCAGTGTTGCTGTGCTTTCTTTGAGCTTTGTCCCCTCAATGAAGCCATCTGGTTGCATAAGTGCTTACAGAAAGTATACTTTCTCTGTTTCTGTCACATGGAGCCATGTCTCTACCACTTGGCTCAACATGGCAGGAAAAGAAAAAATGCACTTGCCGGCTTCGTCAAGCAATCCAAAAGTTGGAGACAGCATGGAAACACTGCTGAAGGTAAATACAGTATCTACCATACTGACCTTCTGGGGGGGGGGGGGGGGTAAATTTTGTGAATACAAAATTGCTGTGCAAACAAAACAAACAAAAAAGGCTGGGTTGAAGCATGCCAGGGGTGGGCTTTTGAAAGTCAGCCATTCAGTACTAAGCTGCTGAATTTGTGCAGATGATTCTATCTGCAAATATGGCTGCCCTCATTATAATTGAGTGGGAAAGCGCGGGGTACAAATGTAATAATAATAAATAAATAATTGCATAAATCTTGGCAATCATTTAATTTAGGGGGTCTTTTACTAAAGCTTACCTTGAGTTATCTGCAGCAGGGACCATAAGAGTAAAATGAGCCCTGCTGCAGATAACTCGAGCTAAGCTTTAGTAAAAGACCCCCTGAGCATTCAGTGGCAAGCAGAAAGGCTTTCTGATGGTAATTTTGTGCATCATTATTGCATGTAAAATGTTGATTTATATGTGTAAATGGATGATTTTAAAATTAGGTCATGTCAGTGTATATTTGTACAGAAGGCAATGCTCAGGAGCAGAATTGGTAGGGCGGGGGGGGGGGGGGTCAAAATTTATAAACTTATTTTATAAAATATATTTATTATTTATTTATTTAAAAATCATTTGTACACCACCTATAACTAGGTGGTTTACAAAGAAACATTAATAAAAACATTATATAAAATACAGAAACAAAAACATAACAACAACACTCAGCAGTAAAAATTCTATTCCGCATAAATTAAGAAAACAAACGATTGTATTTTCAAAAACTTTTAAATTGTGTTGAATTGCTACAATGCCGAAGCTGACCAGGTAGTGCATTCCATAAAGAAATCCCTGCTGGAACAAAGGCTGAAGCTTGTATGTTGGCATAGTGCAGCTGCATCATTACATCAGTCGAAAGCCGCATAGCAGTCTCTGACCTCAGTGCACGCGTCAGGTGATAAATGTTCAAAACTTGTGGGCTCCCAATGAAATTACAGTAATACCTCGGTTTTCGTTGACTTCGGTTATCATTGGTTTCGGTTTTCGTTGATTTTTTTCAGCGAAAAATTTGTCTCGGATTTCATCGGTTGCCTCAGATTTCGTTGGCGTGCCCACGTGACCTCGCTGCTAATTTTGCAAAAAGAAAGGGTGACCCACGCGTTCTTCTGCTCATTGATTCATATGGAAATAATTGCCTCGGTTTTCGTCGGTTTCGGATTTCGCCGATTGTTTTCGGACAGATTATCGACGAAAACCGAGGTATCACTGTATGTGCTCCATAATATTTATTTGCGTCAAATAAAATGGAGCAGCGGCAAATAAAATCTTATGTATAATTGTCAACATGCGATCGTGCATATTGTCTGTGTGTATATTTACAACTGATCTTCAGCTAGAGTAATGTCTACACTGCCAATCTATATATAATTGCAGTAAGATTTGTGTTAATAGGTGGCATTAGCAGTTGGTTTGTGAGGTTACTGTTTCAAGCTCCAATCCCTTGACAAAGCAATGGCGAAACGGATGTTCGTCGGGACTTGTGGAGCCAAGGATAAGTACCATACCGCCCTATTTATTAGCACACTGCCAGTCACTCAGAACAGTTTTTATAATTAATTGAGCAACACTTTTTGCACATGATATGGTTTTGAATTGAAGGGGGGGGGGGTTGGTCAATGATTACACCAATCATCGAAGGTTTGAACACGGCTCCTTAACTTCTGAACAAACGGAACGTCAAGCTGGTGACTTATGAGACCTTTTCCCCCATTCTTTTTCCATATGTAAATGTATTTATTTGTATGGTGACTCACTGGTCCAACATTGGTTAATATTGTATAAAGGCACACAGGCACATATGTGTCTTTATAAAACAGGCATGATTAGGCACCTTGGTGCCCCATTAACCTAGGTGCTCTAATGTAAAAGGCATGGTCGAATGTTTGTTGATGCCAGACATAGAAGAGTAGTCTAGTGCTTAGAGCAGCAGATTGAGAATGCATGAAGCCGGGATTCATATCCAGTTGATATTACGTATGATATTGGGAAAGCCATTTCAATTTCCATTGCAGTATACAAACATAGGACTTTTTTAATCAAACATTTTCCCCACAGACACAAATGGGAGAAAACCTTTTAATGGGTTGTTCAAGGGAAATTATGCATTCACAGGCAAACACTTAGGGCCCGATGTTCAGCCAGCAATGATCAACGTTTTGCTGACCGCCACCAGCGTTAAACCCAGAAATTCAAGGCCAGACCATATCTAGGCACTGGCATTGAATTTCTGGGTTTCTGGAACCAGTGCATGTTTGTTTTTAGTGAAACTGAGCATGCACACGACATGAAGGGAAGCAGGGCAGGCAATGCGCAGAGAACAACGCAGGAGAAATGCTTCAGCTGGTGGGGGTTAGTGATCCCCACCAACCAAAGTATGTGGGGTTGAGGCGGAGCAGGGATTGCGGCAGGCAGGCGGGTCAAACTGTGCCCCCCACACAATTTGGGCTCCAGACCCCCCCAAACGTTGAAGTCTAGCTATGCCCCTGGTGTAAATGCCACCTAAATCTACATGACTTTTCATAGAATTATCCCCACAGTCCCTGTATGAAGACCACACTATCTATACCTATACAGACGAGGCACTGAATACTCAGGGCTTTTTTTGAGGGGGTAATTGGGGGTACTGAGTACTGGCACCTTATACGTTTTCTTCTAAAATTGACCCATGGACCCAAAGTTTTAATGAAAGAGCACAGGCTCTATACACCAACTCTGCCTTGTCATAGATTCTGTGACTGGTTGCAGGGGGCCTGGCTATTGTGGGGGTGGGTCCCTCAGTGATCACCCCACCCCTGAAGGGTGGCCTGGCATTTGAGTACTGGCACCTTTTTTGCTAGAAAAAAATGCACTGTGAATACTTGTACTCATACAAATTTATCTTAGAATGGTTACTGCAGTAGCTGAAAAATCCAGCCCTTAGCATCTCACTTGGAGCAATCAATGCACAGATATTTGCTAAATCCAAGTAAATAAGGACCTATTCCTGGAAACATTTCCTAGAGAAAGCCTTTTCCTTGGAAACTTGGTAAATCCAGAGGGGAAATTTTCCTGCACCTGCTGACAGTGTTCTGAAAATTCTCATCACTCTTGTCTTTTTGGAAAGGAACGTTCTGTTATTTCACTTAATTGTACAGCTTATTTTAACAGCTATGCGCCATCTTTCATATGGCTGGCAGTCTTTTTAAAATCAGCCATTCCAATCATCAGTTATTGTTGTGAAAACTTAAAAAAGTAATTTGATATCATCCAGCAACTTTGCTTATTGTTTCTGGAAATGGATTTCGCTTTACACCCCAGAGCTATCCAGGGACTTTAAAGGAGAGTAATTACATGCAGTACATCTAGCCAATGTCTTGGTTTAGCCCAGCATGTTACAAAACACAGATATGTCTGGGAAATCTTACATTCTTGACACATCAGGATTCTTCTACTGATTAACTGTGCTCTGTGTCATCTGGTTGAGTAGTATATAAGAAAATGATGGAAAATTAAACACTTTTAGAGGGTCTTTTACTAAGACACAGTAGCATGTTTAGGTCGTGATTGAAATCAGTTGGCAGTAAATTCCGAGACGCCCATTATATTCCTATGAGTATCTCAGCATTTACCATCAGCTGATTTCTACCGCAAGCTAAAAATCCTACCACAGCTTAGTAAAAGACCCCCTTAATGTCTATAGTAAAGTGTTTAAAGATAACTAGGATATTTTCTGCTTGCAAATGCCTTTTCAACAATTTTTGTTGTAGCTTCATTTTTAATTTTTTTGTTTTTAAATCCTGTTCATCGTGCACTCAATTTCTGTAATCTTAAGGGTATCTTTCAGCAGTAGAGTATGATGCAAAATCTGTTCTAAGAAAAGAGCATTATTGTAAACTATCAGGGAATTTTGAGATATCTTTGAGACATATGTATTGCATGCTAATGATTATTTCAGGAGGCTTTGTTTGTTTGTTTGTTTGTTTTTTTGCTTGCCCAGCTTTCAGTGAGTTAAAAATGCTTCCAAATATTCAAACATTGCCTTTGGTTTTGTTTTAACCTGTATATTCAATACAGCTGGGTGATTAACAGAAGAAGAAAAAAAACAAACAATTATGTCATTGCTCTCTGCTCTCTGTCCAGTTACTGCTTGTCTTCAATCCTAGAAACATTCAATGGCAGACTAGGATCCTCAGGAACTCTCTAGCCTGTCTATTCATGGTGCGGCACTACAGATCTTTCCCATTCCCAGGCTTTCAATCAGATGTTCCAGAATTTCAACCAGCATTATTCATTTCTAAATATTATTATCCAGCCAGGGAAGGAATACAATTAGTTTTGATCTTTAACTACTACTACATAGTACTGCAAGGTATACACAGAGAGGAGGCAGTCCTTTCTCAGCGAAGCATATAGGGCGTCTTTTACTAAGGCGCGCTCACGTTTTTGGCGTGCGCTAAAATTGAGTGCACTAAATGTTAGAGACGCCAATGCATTCCTATGGGCCTTTCTAATGTTTAGCGCGCCCACAATTTTAGCATGCGTTAAAAACGTGAGCGCACCTTAGTAAAAGACGCCCATAGTCTAACAAACAGAGATTGAGGATAGAACAAGATTGAGGACAGATGAGCAGTGTGGGAAGAACACGGATCCTGAAGTGCAGTCACAGCTTTAGGTTAGCATTTCCTCCCTCTTTCTCTTCTTCCCTATCACTCAATAATAGATGGCTAGATTGCAGCACAATTTGTTATGTTTAACGATGGGTACTGTGAAGGATGTCTAGATTTTATTGTCTGGGCTTTGTAATTGAGGGCCTAAAGATGTAAGTACTGCATATAAATACAAAATATATTCTTATGGAAGCAAAAACAATAGGCCACAATATAAAAGAGTGCATGCATGACAGAATTTCAATGCATCAGCAACTTGTGATTTGTTGATGCACAACCAAAAGTATGCACTTGCAGTGATTCCATTAAAAATATGTTGTGATTTAGCACCAACCTTGATATCCTTGTCCACAAATTAGTGTTGTATTTCTGAATGATCACCACAGATTGTCAATAGTTTTTAACTGCCATTAATAAATAAAATGCACTTAGATAAAATAAATCCAAGTGTTTTGGGTCTAGAATAAAAATGTTTATTATTTTTTGCAGTGTGCTTTGAACAGTCTTATCAGACATTGTTAAAATTATTCTGCATTGACAAACAGGATTGGATCAGGCACACAAGTGGGTGAGACCATCTGACAGCACTGGGATAGAACAGCTTTCTCAAAACTCTGACGCAGTACAAAGTTCGGAGCATATGTGGCCCTTCCTGAGCTCCACAATCCTTTCAAGTCTCCTCAGTTTTCTTTCGTCTGCTCTGCTAAATGCACATGAAAATAAAGCTCTCCTTGAAATTTCATTGAAGAATCTATTCTGTGTAGTTATACTAGTTTTCCAGTCATTCTGGGGAACTCCTTAAATGTGCTTGTTCACCAGCCCCCAAAATGCCAAGCTACCTCTTAACTGCTCAAGACGTCCATTTTCAATTTGCCTTGTGCAAGATGCATTGGGCCATAAATCGGGTTTGGGCCCCCTCTCTATGCATATCACAAGGTGGGATAGCGTTTGGAGTTATGTGATGCGATTACATTGGCTCCCAGTGTGGCAACATTGTCAAGTTTAAATTATTGATGATTATGTATAAGCTTATTGATCTGTCTAGACCATTGCACCTTAATGATCTATTGGTGCAATATCACCCAAGAAGAACTTTCAGATCTGGAACCAGATGCTGTTTCTTTAGACCTGCAGGGCCTGATCATCAAGAGACTGGATAACATGCAATTAAGCACATCTCCTGCTGTTGGTTTTGATGGGAGGACCAAGGTTCTGTTCAATAATGCCAAGAACATCCAGTTGCTGTCAGTAAGCCAAAACTGGCCTACCAATTTAGCCTCCCCAAGACTCTTAAAGTGGATGCCTGTCTTGTCTTACGAGCACATCCTAGCATCCTATCAAAGGTATTTACAGCTATCCATATCAATAAAGATGTGAAATGTAATTCTATAAATGTACATATGTAGTTAGGTACACCATACACATATAAGTGCCAAGATAATTGGCATATGTGTTATGATTGTGGTCAGAACCCCTCTCAAACTTACCTTTTTCCTGGGGGTCAGCTTCTTAGCTGGCTTCTGTTTCTTTTGTCTGTCCTTTCTGAGCTAGCTCTCTCTCTCTATGCTTGCAGCTTCCAGCAGCATGACTCTAATTGTTTCACTTTACTACAGCTGTGTGTGTGGACTGAGTTAGCTCTACCTCTCTTTGGGTGTACTGGCTTCAAGTGCTTCACGGTGCTGCATTGGTGTGGGTTGGGCCTCTCTGGGTTTCAGTGTGCTGTCTGCCTGGGTCTAGGGAGTGTGACATCATCAGGGAGGGCCTTGATAAGGAAGTGGTGTTCTTCCCTTCAGGGCCTTTGCAACGTTTGCTTTTGCTACTTGCTTTAGGTCCAGGTTAGTGTTAGTGCAGTGTGCACTTGTGACTGTGTGTTTAGCTTTCCTGCTTTTCCCTTGTGGTTCCCCCGCTTTTCCCTCTTGGTGCTTTGGAAGCATTGCTGTGTGTAGGGCTTTGGAAGCTCTTTTGCTGATAGAAGTACTTCAGGGTTTGGTGTTGTTAGGAACACTGCAGATTTGGCTGTTAGAAGTACTTCTGGTGTTTGTGCTGTTTGGAGCATTGCAGTCCTTGCTGTTTGTGCTTGGTGCTTTGGAAGCACTTTTGGCTTACGTGTTTAGCTTCCCTGTTTTTCCCTAGTGGCTCCCCTGTCTTCCCTTTTAATGCTAGGAGCTCTTCTGGTTGTTTGGTGTGTGGGAGCACCCTAGTTAGTTTAGAGTTGTAGAGCTTCTGTAGCTTGGTGCTCAGAGCACCTGTGTTAGGTCTGCTGAAGTTTGGTGCTTAGGAAGCACCTTTATTAGCTTATGTGTTTAGCTTCCCTGTTCTTCCTTGTGGCTCCCCTGCTTTTCCTTTTGGTGCTGTGAGAAGCACTCCTGTTAGGTCAGTGCCTTGGGGCACTCCTGTTAGTATAGGGCTTAGGAAGTCCTTTTGTTAGTTTACTGTGAGGAACACTTCTGTTGGTTTAGGGCTTGGGAGCACTTAGGTCAGTTTAGGATTTAGGAGTACTTCTGTTTCCAGTCCTGGTCCCTGTGTCATCCGGTGTCATCCAGTAAGTCCTGCCGGCCACTCGAACCCAGGAGCTCAACCCTTGGGGGGCAGTGGCTAAGTGCAGGTGAAGCTGTACAGACCAGCCCAGGGTGCTCCAGTCCAGTGTGTTCCAGTCCGGTGTGTTCCAGTCCAGTGTTCCAGTCCTGTGTCCTTCAGTCCAGGGGATTCCAGTCCGTGTGTTCCGGCTCGCTGGGCGGTGCCTGCAGTCCCTGCCGGTGCGCTTGCCCAACGTTGGTTGGTGGGTTTTGCCTGCTGCTGTTGCTCCTCGTCAGCAGCCCAAGGGCTCACGTTTGCTCCAGAGCCCGGCCCCGCGGGCTCTGAACCTGAGAACCTGACAATATGCTTATGTGTACTTTGTACTGTTCAACAAAATAGCACGTAAATTTCTAAAAGCATGGGGACATACATGTCTGTGGAGCATGGGAAGAGCATGGGTGTGTCTACATCTTACATTCTATAAGAATACATGTAGTATTCTTATAGAATACTATAAGTTAAATATATATCACACTTAATGTGAACATTTACGTTTGCCATTGACCTGGTGTAACTGTTAATGCCTCCCTCTAGGTGCGTGAGTACCTATACAATTGTATGTAAATTGTCTCAACTGATGCTTGAAAGAGGGCAGTTTATCAAATGTCATCTAGGCACAGAGATGCCATTATTGAATTGGCCCTTGGCTTTGGCATTGGCATTCTTGCCTTGAGTTATAGAATTGCATAAGAATATAAGAATAACTGTACTGGGTCAGACCAATGGTCCATCTAGCCCAGTATCCTGCTTCCAACAGTGGCCAATTCAGGTCGCAAATACCTGACAGAATCCCAAATAGTAGCAAGATTCATGTTACTGATCCCAGGAACAAGCAGTGGCTTTCCCCATGTCTATCTAGGAACTTGTCCAAACCTCTTTTTAACCCAGATACATTAATTGCTGATACCACATCCTCTGGCAGCAAGTTTCAGAGCTTAACTATTCATTGAGTGAAAAAATATTTCCTAATGTTCTCTTTAAAAGTAATAACATGTAACTTCCTTGAGTGTCCCCTAGTCTTTGTACTTTTTGAAAGAGTAAAAAATTGATTTACGTTTACTCACTCTACACCACTAAGTATTTTGTAGACCTCTATCATATCCCTCCTCAGCCATCTCTTTTCCAAGCTGAAGAGGCCTAACCTCTTAAGCCTTTCCTCATATGAGAGGAGCTCCATCCCCTTAATCATTTTGGCCGTCCTTCTTTGAACCTTTTCTAATTCTGCTATATCTTTTTTTAAGATACAGCAACCAGAATTACACACAATACTCAAGGTATGGTCGCACCATGGAGCAATACAGAGGCATTATAATATTTTTGTCTTATTTTCTATCCCTTTCCTAATAATTCCTATAATTCTGTTTGCTTTTTTGGCTGCCACCTCACACTGAGCAGAACATTTCAGCATATTGTGTACAATGACACCTAGATTTTTTTCTTGGGTGTTGACTTCTAAGATGGATCTTAGCATCAGGTAACTATGATTTGGATTATTCTTCCCAATATGCATCACTTTGCATTTATCCACATTAAATTCCATCTGCCATTTGGATTCCCAGACTTTCAGTTTCCTAAGGTCTTCCTGCAATTTTTCACAATCCACATGCATTTTAAAAACTCTGAATAGTTTTCTGTCATCTGCAAATTTAATCACCTCACTCATCATTCCCATTTCCAGATCAATCTCATACTATTGTCTATCTTCTAGCCAAAACCTCATAACCTAAGATAAGACTCTAAAAAGAGCTTTTGCTTATAGAACAACAAAAGCCATGCTGGGCCAGAAGAAAGGTCCACTGAGCCCAGCATCTTGTCTTGATAGTGGCCAGTCTAGAGCCCACAAACAGTAGATGTATTTCTCCTAGGTCACTTCCAGGGATGAGCAACGGCTCTCCCATGTTTACCCAGTGAATAATTTTTTATGGGCTTTTCTTCCAGGGTCTTGTCCAAATATCTTTTATATCAGGTTAACTTGGTTTTCTTGACCATATCCTCCAACAACAGATTCTACAACTAAATTATACATTGTTACTGCCTGGACCAGTCCTCAATCAGCTCTGAACACGCTATCCATCTTTTGAACCCTTGCATATACATGTGAGTGCTTTGCTTCTCAGTATTTATTTATTTAATAAGTAGAGAAAAGCGGTGTACATTCTAAAATATAAATGAAAAGAATTACAGTATAAAAAGAGGAAAGTCAAATATTCATCCCAGCAAACAAACAGGGTGGTGTTAAGCAAGCAGTGGAACAATTCTTATAGACATGGAACAACCCTGAGCTTGGAAGTCTTTATTTATTTATTTATTTTTTGTTACATTTGTACCCCGCGCTTTCCCACTCATGGCAGGCTCAATGCGGTGGGCAACGGAGGGTTAAGTGACTTGCCCAAAGTCACAAGGAGGTGCCTGTGCCGGGAATCAAACTCAGTTCCTCAGGACCAAAGTCCACCACCCTAACCACTAGGCCACTAGTCAACCCATTTGTTTCTCTGAATCTATCCTGATTGTCGACAGAGACATCAAAACTGTTCATCTGCAACAGATGTTCTCTGAAGACAGCAAGATTAGTCAGGCACACAATCACGCTCACTTCACCAAAAGTTTAT
Source organism: Microcaecilia unicolor (assembly GCF_901765095.1). Lineage (NCBI taxonomy): Eukaryota > Metazoa > Chordata > Amphibia > Gymnophiona > Siphonopidae > Microcaecilia > Microcaecilia unicolor. Next base: position 116,721,209 of record NC_044033.1, read on the forward strand.
GCTGAGCCTTAAACTAAGATTGTGAGAAGTGTACCATGTATGATCAGAACTTTAAGCTCTTCTGAGTCAGCTGTTGCGTCCCTAAGCCATCGGATGATGTCACTCACTTTTGTGCATTGGTATTACAGGTAAGCAACTTTGATTTAGCCATTGATTAATATCTCATTGTCTTATTCAATAAGCGTTCTCCTATTTTGAACCTGTAGAGTCTGTTTCATTCTTTGTAGGTTGTGGTACTGCTTACTGAATGAAAGTAAAGATAATTCAAAAATTGTACTATATCAGATTTTGAGGTCACTTAAGTCACGTGACTCTAAGGCTAAAGGAAGGAAACAGATAAATATATATTGAAAGTGTTGTAGAGTGAAAATTCCTACATTTCCTTAAAGTAAAAACCCTTTGATAGTTCAGTTCCATTGTGCTTTGAGGGCCTCTTTTACAAAGCCGCACAACTGATTCCTGGTGCGGCAAATGAGAGGAAGACTATTCAATTCCTTTGGGCTTCCTCTCATTTGCCGCTCGGGAATTAGTAGCACAGCTTTGTAAAAGAAGCTCTGAATACCTAATAAAATATTTTGGAAAACGGTTACCAAATGTTTCATTTCAAATCAGAATAACTGATTTTGTTTCTAAATTCTATAAATGGGCTGAAGGACTAATGCTTTTCTTTAATCACGTCTCCTCCAACACTAAATCTATTTTGTTTCTGGTATCTGTACTATTTATTGTTCAGGCAGCATATGACTGTAGAAATATCAAAATCTTGAGTGCTAGCACACCTGTAACAAATTACATGACTAATGCACTTTTATATTTGCACATATAGAGGCAAATTTTAAAAGGAATGTAGACACCAGAATTGATATGTCTAGGTCAGTAAGGGGCCCTTTTACCAAACTGTGATTAAAAAAAAAATAAATGGCCTTAACACTTCCTTACATGAGTCATTCCCATGTGCTAAGGCCATTTTTGCTGCATAGGTAAAATGGCCGCTTTTTCTATTTTTTTAATTAATGGCTACACATGCTAATTTTCCATTGGCAAGTGAAATCCTACTGCCACCTGTTTTGCTGGTGATAAGGGCTCATGTGCTAATCACGCGCCAGTGCACGGCAATTTAGCTGTGCTAACCAATTAGCACAGAACACGCCTACAACCTTCCCCCAGTGTGTGTTAAGTGCACACTAATCACAAAATAGCTGTGGGATGCCTGAGCGTGCCCTGCACTAAGGCCTTTTTTTGCTGCAATAAGTACGTGTTAGTGCTTGCTGCAGCTTAGTAAAAGGACTCCTAAGTATACAGTTCCAGTGGTATGTTAGAACAGGATCTGCCAACCAAGAGCCTATTTTAAAATACAGGCAGGGATATGCTTTTAGGCGCTGGCAGAGATACATATATAGATGCAAGCAAGGTACTTTTTTGTGGGGGGAGGGGGAAGATCTATTTTACTATAATAAATTTTGGAAAAATAAATGTGAAAACACTTGGCACCGATATGTGTACTTCTGCCAGCACCTACATTAGTGTCTGCCAATATGCACACAGAGAGGTGGTAGTTGTCTCTCAGTAGCAATTTCTCCTCCCTCCCCCCCACCCCCGATCAGAGACCTCTCGATCACACATACCCCTAAATGCCCCTGATTAGCTTCTCTCCCAAAGCAAAGTCCTGCTTACATGTAGCCAGCGAAGATCCTTCCCTCACCCCCCCCCCCCCCCAGACTCCCAGGACTCCCTACCTACGCCTGCTGGTCTAGTGGCATGGGGTTAGAGCATTACCCTCCATTGCTATCCCAGCTGGCTCCAAAATGGTGGCAATGAGCCCTAGCAGTAGTCATATGGTACTATTACTATGGATCAACCTTCCATATAAGGGCAAAGACCCCTAGCAGTAGTACTACGAGACTATCACTAGGAGCCATTGCTTCCATTTTGGATTCTAGAATCAGCTGGGGTGGGTGCGGAGGGAGACTACTCCCACTCCATGCCATTAGGACAGTGATTTGATTTAAAAAAAACATCATAGGCATGGCAACAAAACCATTTCTAATGGAGAAAGGAGTTCATGCCACACCTTCATAAGCAGAAAAAAAATAATGGGCAGGTCAAGGGCAGTACAGGGACGGCCATTGTAAGAGGTCATGGCAGCCATTTTCTGCAGCCACAAGGAGCAGGAGTGAGTGGGCATAACCTAGGATTGATGTGCCTAACATTTATGCACCATTTTCTCAAATTAGCTTTTTCTTTTTCTCTCTAGTTTTATGTTATCCCTAGAGAAGAATGTTTGCTTATTTATTTATTTATTCATTCATACTTTTCTTTTTGCAAGGTGTTCTGTTCCAATCATTCAGCTTATGCTTGTATGCCTTCTTATTAGTATTTTATACTCTATCCAGCTGAATATACTCAGGGTGAGTCCCCTTCTGAACTCCCTTTGGGAGATGTGCTTGATTGAATAAACTGCTTCAGTTGAATTGGTTCCTAAAATGCATAGTATTTCCTTTTTTACTTAATCATGCATTTCCTAGCCAATTTTGAAAAGAAACCATAACCATAGCAATACCTCTAGGTCAAAGTAAAAGAACTAATTTCCTAATCCTTTGTTTTTTAACAGAAACATTGGGAAAAATGGAAATCTTATGACTATGAAATAATTCAGACCTTACCCTAAAATTGCTTCTCAACCCTCTCCTGCAAGCATAGGTAGCTGATATACATGAGGTAGATTTGCCTAAATTCGGTTTCCAGCAGTGTTCCCTCTAAACCGTGTGCTTATGCATGCATACCTAGTTCTTTAATGGAGCGCACGTGGCAAAACTCTGAGCACACATTAAACTCTACTTTCCAAATTCCAATCATAGAAAATTTCACACCACAGTCACTATCAGTTAATCAAATCTGAGTTTGAAATGAGAATATTTATTATGGTGTCATTGCTTTCTAGAAGAAAAAACAAGAGTGGAGGTGACGAGAGTGGCTGGAGATCTTTAATGACAATTCCTCATTATAACTCGACATGGCCGTGTTTTGGTGACAGGACCTGCGTCAGGAGTAGAGAGTTGCACGGGGACAGAAATCTTACCCATCCCCGCCCGTCCCTGCTGGAATCTTACTCGTCCCCACCCGTCCCCATTGGAATCTTACCCATCCCCATCCATCCCCGCAAAAATGTAACCCATCCCAACCCGTCCCCGCAAGAATTTAACCCATCCCCACCCATCACTGTAAGAATTTAATGGTACATAAAAGAAAATTCCAGTCAGCTCCCTCAGTCTCTCTCTGGATTTGGGCCACAGCACTGTAGGCAAGTAAGGAATGGAAGCTGAAACTTGGAACACTCTGGTGTGCACATGTAAGATTTGTCTCTGATTTACTGGCACTGTATGCTGAGAGGTCACCACATGCACGCGCCAGTAGGTCAGGTGACATCTGATGCTCATGCCTGTGTCAGAGCTGAGGTCTGCTCATCAGCCTGGGAGCAAAGAGGATTAATTGTAACATAGTAAGTGACAGCAAATAAAGACCTGGATGGTCCATCCAGTCTGCCCAATAGTCACACTCATTATCAATTCATGATTAAATCAACGAGTGTGATATTATATACTTGATTATGGTCTTTCTTTTGTGTTTCTGGAACATAGACCATAGAAGCCTATCTGGCCCTATCCTTATGTTCCAACTGCTGGAGTTGTCGGTGAAGCCCACTCCAGTCTATGCGTCTTCTCATTTGTGGGACACAGATCGTAAAAATCTGTCCAGAACTGTCCTTATGTTCCAGCCACTGAAGTTGCTGTCTAAGCCTTTTCCAGCCCATCCTAAACCAGACTTCCATATGTTAGACGCAGACCATACAAAGCTGCCCGGTATTGGCCCTAGTTAATCACAGCCAGAGTCGCCATCTAAGCATTACTTCACACATCCACACACATGCAGCCATTTAATGTTAGGTTTTTTATAACTTCCATTTTCTATTTAGAGATCCTCTGTGGTCATCCCATGCCTTTTTGAATTCCATCATCATTTGTGTCTCTACCATCTTCTTAATGGAAAATTTTCCACATTTGTGCTGTTAAAGCTAGTAGGAAGAGGAGGAGGAGGAGACAGCAGTCAAAGAACTTGGTACTTGGTAGATGAAAGTCTGGTGCAGGTGTAGCTTACATTTCCATGGGAACTCCGCAGAACTGCTTCCGTCCCCACGGGAACCCCACAGAACTGCTTCCATCCTTGTGGGAATCCCGCGGGTTCCGCGGGATTCCCGCAAACCCCGTTCCCGTGCAGCTCTCTAGTCAGGAGTCTGATTGTCTCACAGAAAGAATCTAGGTTTTAGAACATAAAAACCTTATATTGATTGGGTCACCAACCTTTCAAGACTAAATGTAATACCAATTGAGAACTACAGTTATTGCAAATAAACATCTGTCACTACAGATGTGGACAAAATGTCAAACAATTCTCCTGCCAAAGCTGAAGAGATCAGACTCCTGACACAAGCCCTATCACTGAAACATGGCCATGTTGAGTTATATTAAGGAATTTTAATTAAAGACCTCCAGCCACACTCATCACCTCCACTCTTGTTTTTTCTTGTTGGTTTTGTGCGGAGTATGGACTCTGGTTTGCTTATTTGTTTTGTAGTTGTCTTTCTGGCATCATGGCAGTTATAAGAACATAAGAATATAAGCCTCGCCATACTGTGATAGACCAAAAGTCCTTCAAGCCCAGATTAAAAATACCTGGCAAGATCCCAAAAGAATAAACCAAATTTTAGGCTGCATAATCCTAGAAAAAGCAGTGGATTTTCCCACTTGCATATCAAAGATCTTTGCATCAGCATCACTGCCATTTTGGAAAATTTGTCCTCCTCCTCCTCCTACCTATAGTCTAGAATAGTGGTTTTCAAACCTGTCCTGTGGGACCACCGGACAGTTAGGTTTTCAGGATACCCCTAATGAGTATGCATGAAACAGATGACCTTATAATGGAGGTGAAAGGCAGGCAAATCTGTCTCATACACATTCTTTACTAAAATGATTTCACAATATCTACTCTAAAAAAAAAACCCAAAATCATCAATATTCCAAATGCTGTATAAATAATATGCTTTATTAATAAAACTCACCTAAAATGAAACTGCCGACTATCTAGCTAAGATATACAATAAATATACCAAATGATCAAATTATATTGATGCAGTAAAATCAGTACTAATACATGTAATGAACTAAGAGTAAGATAGTATACGAATAAACCACAGTTCTTGTCCTTCAGTTAGTGCTCTAAAAAATCTTCAGTGTAATTGTCTCGGTGAAACACCTATGTACAAGCTATGCTGATAACTGAGGTTGAGACAGTGTGTTCATCTGTGAGGTGACGTGGAGGGGCATAATCGAACGCAAACGCCCATCTCCATGGGTGTCTATGTCCGAAAATGGGTATGTGAAGAGGCGGGACAGACCGTATTTTTGAAAAAGATGGGCGTCCATCTTTCATTTCGAAAATACGGTTTGGACGGACTAAATGCCATGGATTTGGTCCTTTCTGAGATGGGCTTTTTTTTTTTAGCGATAATGGAAACTAAAAACGCCCAGCTCAGAAACGTCCTAATCCAAGACAAATGTACAACACTACCGTAGCTCTTAGGGGTGAAGGGGGCAACTACATGTAGGTACAGTGGGTTTTAGAGGCCTCTCATTTACCACCACAAGTGTTACGGGTGGGGAGGGGATGGGCCTGGGTCTGCCTGCCTGAAGTGCACTGCAGTACCCACTAAAAGTGCTCCAGGGACAGGACTTGTTGCTGCTGTATAACCTTGGCACAGCAGTTCATATCTGAAGACTAATCTCGCTGAAAACGTCCTTTATTTGAATAAGCACGTTTACTCACAGTTAACTGCAGATCAGAGGTTGTGCCCCACTGGCAACGAGTCTCGCTGCTACTGAGATTAGCAGTAGGTCCGAGCTGGCAGATTGGTGTACAATGCCCTCTTTCAGCAACATTCAAGGTAAGAACTAAGTGCTGTAACGTGGCTAACACATGAAAGGGATCTAAAACTGGCTTACACAAATGGCCACTACCTCATGGACTACCGGAAACAAAACAGGGCACACTTTGACCCAGTAAGCAGAGGGAAAAGCACCATGGGAGTAGAGCCTACCAACTACCAACATCGTGAGCATGTAACACAAGCTAGTGGAATCACGGAGCCCAATACCCTACACCCACCACAATGCATTGCTGATGTGACTCTGCAGTGCCCTTAACAGAAAAGGTGTCACGCTCACCCGAGACCCGCATCAGAACCAGGGAAAGACTGTTAGAGGATAGAACACAATCTGCTGTCATGGAGGTGGGTACGACATTTGAGGCTGGCATAAGGGCTGGGGAAAAAAGTTTGTAAAGTGGGTTTCTTTGGTGGGAGGTGGTTAGGGACCACTGGAGGAGTCAGGGGAGGTGATCCCCGATTCCCTCCGGTGATCATCTGGTCAGTTGGGGCACTTTTTTGGGACTTGGACCTGAAAAAAAGGGTCCAAATAAAGTGGACCAAATTCTCATCAAAAACGCCCTTCTTGTTTCGATTATCAGCTAAAGACGCCCATCTCTCCTCGGCTGATAACCATGCCCCAGTCCTGCCTTCACCACACCTCTGACACGCCCCTGTGATCTTTGTTCGTGTCCGTGACGGACTGCAGTTGAGGACACAAAAAATCGGGTTTCGATTATAGCGATTTGGGCGCCCATGGGAAACGGACGCCCATCTCCCAATTTGGGTCAAAATATGGGTGCCCATCACTTCGAAAATAAGCTGGATAATCACTTCTTTCCTCTTGAACATTACCAATTCATTTGGTGTGTTTATTGTGTATCTCAGTTAGATAGCAGTTTATTAATAAAGATTGTTATTTATACGTGATTTGGAATATTAATGATTTTGTTATTTTGAATGCATATTCTTTAGGGATGTCCTGAAAATCTGACTGGCTGGTAGTCCTCCAGGAGTCAGGACAGGTTTGAGAACTACTGGTCTAGTGAGCACAACCTCCCTGTCTTGGTCATGGCTGTGTTCCCATTCCCTGACATACCTTGCAGCATCTTCTAGATCTTCAACCTCCTCTTATCACAGTGAGCCACTACATGGCCACACCTGGCAGTTCTGACGCTTCTAGACCAGCACTGCCCACTGCATCACAACACCGGTAGCAGCAAGCTGCCTTAGGTGCACTCGTGTGCCCAAGTATTCTATTTAAAGGGTCAGCAGCCTCCGGTGGACGCCAGCACTTCCTGATGACATGACCCAGCAAGGGGTATTTACAGCACCAGATCCTTTCTGCCCTTGTCTTCGCAACTGCTAGCTATGTCTGTGTTACTGTGTTCCTGCCTCCAGCTCAGCTTCCGTATAATCTCCATCCTAGGCTAGTGTTCCTGCCGCCAGCCCAGTCTAGCATTCCTGTCCTCAGCCCAGCCCAGCCCAGTGTTCCTGCCTCCACCTCAGCCTCTATGCTCCTGTCTCCAGCCCAGCCTAGCATTCCTGCCTCCAGCCTAGCCCAACATTCCTGTCTATAGCCCAGCCCAGTGTTCCTGTCTCCAGCTCAGCCTCAGTGTTCCAGTCTCTAACTCAGAGTTCTGTCTCCAGCCCAGCCTCTCGGTTCTGATTTCTAGAGCCATCACAGGTTCCGGTTCTGATGGACATGCCCCCAAGGGCTCTTTTCAGAGCCATCACAGGTTCTGGTTCTGCCAGGCCTGCCCCCAAGGTCTCTCTTCAGATCCACCCACGATACCCCCTCATAAAAAGGAGTGATTTGTCTGCCATCGGTCGGGACCCTCCTGACCTCCCTGTTGAGAACTCCGTTGCTATCCAAGGTCTCACCCATCTAGACCTGTGACACTCCCCAGGCTAGAGTATAGCATGTGACCATGTGCATCTATCCTTTATACATTTGGCTAGTGTTGTTCAAAGTACTAGGTCAAAGTACTTAAGTAAAAATAAATGTATATTTTAATACTTAAGTAAAAGTACAATGAAGAACATATTAAAAAATTTACTAGTAAAAAAGATACGAATGTAATACATTCTGTTAACATTTTTATCCTAACAGCTTAATTGCTCTACAATTTAACCTACTTCACTTTTATTAAAACTAAATTTTGAAAATGGTTATCACTCATGTGAGTGCGCTTGTGAGTCTTTATTCCACCACAGCTAAAAAGGAAGGTGTTCAATTACACTATCCGGAAGTGGATTGTTCAGTCTGATAAAAAAGGTTCCTTCAAATCAAGCCAGGCCGCAATATTACTGATGCCTTTTAACTAGGGTATTGATCAAAGGAATCTCTATTTGAAACACTTGACTTCCTTATAGCAAAGAATACTTTACCATCATCATTGTCGTTATCATCTGCATTAGTAGTAGTGCTAATTCATCACTTGCATCTTCATCTTTGTTATCATGCTGTCCAATTACAGAGAAGGCATTCACAAAGATGAAATCATTGTCTGTTGTTGTCCTAACATTAAATAAAGGGAGCCCTATGGGACTCCAAATAAAGTTCACAAAACAGATAAGATGGAAATTTCCCTTACATAAATACATAAGTATTGCCATACTGGGACAGGTCAAAGGTCCATCAAACCCAGCATCCTGTTTTCAACAGAGGCCAATCCAGGTCGCAAATACCTGACAAGATCTAAAAAAAAGTGCAAAACATTTTATACTGCTTATCCCAAAAATGGTGGATTTGCCCCAAGTCTAATTTAATAATGGTCTATGGACTTTTCCTTTTTAAACCTCTGCTAAGCTAACCGCCTTTACCACATTCTCTGGCAACGAATTCCAGAGTTTTATTACACGTTGAGTGAAGAAACATTTTCTCCGATTCGTTTTAAATTTACTACATTGTAGCTTCATCACATGCCCCCTAGTCCTAGTATTTTTGGAAAGCGTAAACAGACGCTTCACGTCTAGCCATTCAACTCCACTCATTATTTTATAGACCTCTATCATATCTCCCCTCAGCCTCCTTTTCTCCAAGCTGAAGAGCCCTAACCGCTTTAGCCTTTCCTCATAAGGAAGTCGTCCCATCCCCTTTATCATTTTTGTCGCCCTTCTCTGCACCTTTTCTAATTCCACTATATCTTTTTTGAGATGTGGTGACCAGAATTGAACACAATATTCAAAGTGCGGTCGCACCATGGAGTGATACAAAGGCATTATAATGTCCTCATTTTTGTTTTCCATTCCTTTCCTAATAATACCTAACATTCTATTTGCTTTCTTAGCTGCAGCAGCAGCACACTGAGCAGAAGGTTTCAACGTATCATCAACGACGACACCTAGATCCCTTTCTTGGTCAGTGACTCCTAACATGGAACCTTGCATGACATAGCCATAATTCAGGTTCCTTTTTCCCACATGCATCAGTTTGCACTTGCTCACCATCATACACCATGGGGGGAATTCTATATAAAGCACCAAAAGCTCCTATTCTATAAAGGGTGCCTAACCTGTATAAAATACTGGCATAGCGCACAGGTCATGCCTAACTTTGGCTGCCAGACTTACGCCTGATAAAGATAGGTGTAAGTCTGGTGCTGAAAGTTAGGAGCAGATTGGCACTATTCTATAACGTGGTGCTTAACGTTTAGAAATGACCATGACACACCCATGCCCCTCCCATATCCATGTTCCCTTTTGGGTTGTGCTTGGGGAAAGTTACGCACCAAGTTATAGAATAGCACATGGGAGATCCACATGCAACTTCAATTAAGCCTAATTAACATCAATTAAGTGGCCAACTGGTACCCATTTTCTCATTAAATTGTTGTACATCTATCTATCTATCTATCTATTGTTCAAATAAAGTTATACCAGAAGCTAATATCATCATTGGGCCAAAAATATGACTAATATATTGTTAAGCCTGCACATAGGCATAAAGGAGGAGATTCTATATATGATGCTTAAAAAAATCAGTGCTGAAATCATTGCTAAGTGTATTCTATAATCAGCACCTACATTTAGGCTCCAATTATACAGTATGCTTAGTTGATATTTCAGTGCCAATATCTGTGCATCCATTTATGCCAACAAAAACCTGGTGTAAATCTCAGAGCGTAGATTTAAATGCACTGGGCCATATTCTATAACTAGGTACCTAAATTTTGGAATGCCCATGAAACGCCCATTTCCCCGCCTATAACCATGCCCCTTTTTTACCTCCGCACATTAGAAGTTCGGCACACATCGTCACAGGATATGCTTAGCGAGTTGTGCATCTAAATTCTAATCAATGCCAATTAGTGCTCATTATTTCTTGTTCAGTGCTGTTATCAGCACTCATTAGCTTGTTAAGTCAATTACACAATGTTATAGAATCTGTGCCAATTTCAGCGCCTAAATCCAAGTGCACTATATAGAATCTGGTTGTAACTGGTTCACAATAAAAAATAAATACAGTGGTAAAGCAGCAAGATAAGAAAGGGAGCAAAGTTAGAAAGCAGGGGAAGAGCTAAGAGGAAGTGGGGAAGGCAGTAGAAAAGAGATGGGTTTTCTGGGCTTGTTTGAAAGTAGAAAGAGAGGACTGGTTTCTAATATAGAGGGGGAGGTAACTGAAAGCAGAGTCACAGGTAATTGATAGACCTATAAGTGATGGTGGGGGAAGTGAGAGGAGGTTATTGTCTGTGGAATGGAAACAGTGGAGGGGGTGTAGGGAATGAAGAGGTGGTTGAGGTAGGAGGGTGCAGGAGGAGATCTTGATTTATAGACCAGCATGAGGATTTTGAACTTAATGCATACAGATGTTGGAAGCCAGTGTTCTAAACAGCATAGGGGGGCATATATCCAGATAGTGGTCATATTCAGCCGCTATCTAGAAAACGTCTATGTTTAATTTAGACCTGCCTAATTCCAGGCGTAAACTAAACAGATAGTGATCTCACTTTCCATATATTCAGAGCCACTAACTGAAGAGTGGTGCTGAATGTACATATTAATTTAGGAGTCATACTAAAAGAAATTTAGGGGTTCTTTTATGAAAAGTGGCCTGCGTTGGTGTAGACATGTGTATTGGACGCGCGCAGGTCCATTTTTAAGTGCACCTGCAAAAAGGGCCTTGTTTTAGCCGAAAATAGACATTTGGCAAAATAAAAATTGGCTCATGTCCATTTTGGGCCTGAGACCTTACCACCAGCCATTGACCATCCCCCACACGTTTAGCTTTTGTAAATGCATCATCATTGAAATGATAGGCGACACCATTTGTTGGTATAAATTTGTTTCCTCCAGTGCTTTAATATTCAGTACAATTTATTATCCCTCAGAAAGTCAACTATTCTGAAAACTGTGAAGAGCAAATGATGCGCATAATTTTGTCCAATGATCTTTCCATTTTTGCAAGGTAACATGCAAAGAAATAAATGAATTCTGTTCTCTTTTTTCCATGCTCTTCATTTGACAGAGTGAATCAATCCCTCAAGAGGGCTTCGTGCCAGAAGTATACAGAACATTCCTAAACGCGCTATGTCCACGACCTGAGATTGAGCACATTTTTTCCGAACTGTAAGGGAATCATTTATGTATTTTATTGATTTTGTGTACCTCTGTTGATGGAGAGTGAATTCAAATGCCACATCACTCTGATACCTTATTACTGGGACAAATAATACACATAATCTAAGTTTAATGATGTCAATTAGATGCCTTTTTCTTCCATAATTATCCATTTATGCTAATGAGCACAGTGTTTTTTAAAATTTTCTGTTTATTGTATTTACTCTTTACATTAAGATTAACTTGAATACAGAAAAAAATACCATGCAAGCTCACAGTATCAGAAGTAAACAAACATAACTCTTTTGAATCTAAAACAATCATCACCAGGCAAATAGATCACCAAAATGGCGATTCAAGGTAATTAAGGCCTTTCAGGGAAGGCTCAACAAGGAAAACTGTAAAAAGAAAACAAGGAAACATTCTTACCCTAAGCATTTTAATGCCCTACATCAGAGAGATGTTCCCAAGGGGGTCACTGCTAGATTCTCTAGAAAATAATGCAGCTGAATAGGAAAACAAACCACAGATTCATCCAGGAAGAATGTCTCCCGCCACATGACAAGAACATAATGTATTACTAACAATTACAAATATTTTTATGCGTAGGACACAAATTTATAATAATTCAGATTTTTTTAAATCTAGCAATATGTGTTTCACTCAAAAAAACATAAAGTCATGTGGAGTAATATAATAATTGAATAGTGTGGCCTAGTAAAAAATGTAAAATACTTCAGTTGGAGCAAAAGAACAATTGTAGAAGACACGACTTCTTTATTATGATAGTGTTACGTATCTACTCCCCTCAGCGTGCTGCACTGTAAAGTAATTTACATGATCCTAGTGCCCTTGGCTCACAGCTCTTAGCAAGTTGAGAGACTCATGGCTTGGAGATATGCCCAAGGTCCAACAGTCAACAGAGGATAGAAAAGTTGAAAGGTCAAAATAAAATACCATTTTATCAGTCAGAAACCTTGCAAGTGTTTAATGTTTTGATCTTAAGGACATTAGTATTTAAGGAAGGGCAGTCAGTAATTTTTCGTGGGGTTTTTTTTGTTGTTGCTTTTGTGGAATGAATGTTGCCAAGAGTGTGCATATCTTGCATAGGACTGTGCACAGTCCCCCAAATTCTATAATTGTAGCTCCTAAAGATAAGCACCATTTGTGTGCTAAGATTATGAAGCACTGGCGTGCGCATAAACAGTCATAGGCTGTCGGTGGCCCGACTGTTTGATGAGGCTAAAGGGGGCAGGGGCAGGGGTGATATCAGGGGTGGGGCTTACATCCATAATTGTCTGACAAAACACGCAGAAAAAAAAATAAGTAAAAGTAAAATAGTCACAAGTAATACCTTTTTTTAAAAAATTTAGATATTAGATATGTATCATATGTTAAAGAATAAAGTGGCAAAAACATTAAACAGTGAAGACTTCAGTAGAAGTGCATTCAGGACCTCTTTTACCAAGCTGAGGCAAAAGGGGTCAGCACTGGCATTGGCGCGTGTTTTACACGTGCACCGATGCCCCCTTTTTACCACAGCTGGTAAAAGGGAAGTCTCGCCTTCCTGCAGCAAATGGCCATGTGGCAAATAAAGCACTTGCCATGTGGCCATTTCGGGGGGGGGGTGGGAGCCCTTACCGCTACCCATTGAGGTGGCGGTAAGGGCTCCCATGTTAACCTGGAAGTAATTGGGCAATGCGTGGCACTGCCCGATTATCGCTGGGTACACTCTGACGGCGTGCTAGGGGTGGGAAGTACTGCCAGGCTGCTGCAGTAGCCCAGTGGTATTTCCTGTATAGCGAGCGGTAAGCCCACATTGGGCTTACCGCTACTTAGTAAAAGGAGCCCTCAAAGCGCTGTTTTGTTATATCAACTACTTTATGAGAACTTTGTTCTTCTTGTTTTGTCTACATTGCCATTAAAGGATAAACTTTTAAATGCCCAGTTGGGTATATATGCTAATCTCAACTATGTTAAGTGTTTCAGATATATCCATCTATCTGCTCCCATGATATAACTGATTCTATTTTTCTGTCTCGCTGTATTTTAAAATGTAAGCCAACTTTGCTTGGGATAATGTGTGATATAAATATAAAAAAATAAAAATAAAAATCCTTTATCCTCCACCTTTTAAGACACTGCCTATCCAGCTGGATGATGGTGGCACAAGGAAAGCAAGTTTGATCCAGTGAAGACTAACTCAAAATAACCTGTTCCTTAGCTGGGCCCTAGTATTACCATATTGAAAATGTAACTACACCATGCCTCTGTGGTTATGTTCCACTAATATGTTAAACGATTAACTGGATTTCTTGAAAGGATTATATAAACTTTGGATGCATGACTAGAGACACAAACATTTGCATACACTTATTTATTCAATATCACAATTCCTCATGAACAGCCACAAAACAACCTTTTAGGGTGGATAGTGGTTCACAATGAGCTCCTTTATTATTGACCAGATAGAGATAAGAGGTTTCAGTTTTGGCACAATATAAGACATCAGAAGAATAAAATATAAGAACACCAATGTACTGCATTAGCGGCTTATAGCCCGTTTAGTTATGTTTAAACAAAAGAGATTTGCATGAAACAAAATATTTATTTTTATTTGGCATATAAAACCACTTGTGCCTGAAACATGTTCAAAACAGTGTATCTGAAAGGTAAACTTCTACAAAGCAGATGAAGATGTGATTCCATATACCCCAATAAAAGGAGAGTTTAATTTTACTTCAATTTAATTTCAATATATTCTATCTTTATAACACCAGGCTTCCCAAGGCAGATTACAACAGTTAAGATAAACCCATTTAGAAGGATATCCATTTGGCCATCTGCTTTGTATACAGTGTATTTATTTATTTAGATTTTAGTGTACAAAAATGAGCACAAAATATAGAGTACTAGTAAAAAAGGCCCGTTTCCGAAACCAATGAAACGGGCGCTAGCATGTGTTTTTTTTTGTGTGTATGTGTCACAGAGTTATTTTGTGTGTGTGTGTGTGTGTGTGTGTGTGTGTGTGTGTGTGTGAGGGTGCGGTGTGTGTGCAGGTTGTTGATGTGTGTCTTTTTTTGTTTTGTTTTGTTTTTTGCTTGGGGGTTGGGGGATGTGCTTTGTTGTGCTGGCAAAGTGGGTTGGATTGGTATGTGGCTTTGAGGGTGTGTTTCTGTTGTATTGTGTGTGTGTGGTTTTGTCTGTCAAGGAGGTTTGTGGAGGGGGGGTCTTTCTGTTGGTGAAATGTAAATGTGGTTGTAGGGGGTGTCAGCCTTTGTTGAGTGGGTTTTTTTTCCATGGTTTTTTTTTTTGTGTTGTGCTGAGGCAGCAGTGTTGTTTTAGATGGGCGGAAGGTTGAGGAGCACGTTCTTTGTCTGTCGGTATTTTTTGGCCGTTTCAGGGCTGCTGTAGGGGAATGCTGGAAGAGAAATGTGCTGTTGGAAGCAGCGCCATCTTTTTCCATTGGGCTGGGGTTCTGGGCATCCTGGAGGTGGGTGACGGCTTGCCTGAGGACGGGGATGGTTGTTTTAAGTTGGCGGGAGAAGAGCACGGTCTCAGGCCGTCGGGGGGTGATCCGGTATGTTTGGTCCATTTCAGGCCGGCTGCAGGGGAATGCTGGAACATTTATGCGCTGCAGGAATCAGCGCCGTCTTTTTCCGGGTGCTCAGGGAATCCCTGAGGTGGGAGACAGCTTGCCTGAGGCTGGGGATGGTTGGGCACGTCCTTGGCCGCTTCGGCAAAAGGGGAAGAGGAAGGGGGTGGGGAGTTACCTGCAGCCGCCTGAGAAACCATGTATTCTTTGTTTGTTTTGTATTATTAGTTTGCATTTCTGTTGAAGAAAGAGTGGATGCCTTTCTAATGATGGAGATGGTGCGTCGGTGTGCGGTTGTTTCGTTAGTTTGGCAGCCAGTCTCCAGCGATTCCTAGGCAGGGAAGGAGTAGGGAAACACGCTCCGCGTGTTTCCCTACTCCTCCCCCTTCCTTGGTCGCTGTTTGCTGCTGGCTGGGTCGCGGGTAATCCTTCCAGCTGGGCCGCAGCTTGTCCTTGTCCCAGATGGTGACAGTCACGTTGTTTTTCGGCTCCTCTGACTCCATGTCAAGCGATCCCGAATATAGTCTGTGCTATAGGCCCTCTGGCACTCTTCAGTACTGGCATTAGGCATTTAAAAATTTCCCTCCCCCCCTCTCCCCTGGTCTATTTTTGCACATACCCACAGCAGGAATATTCTTCTCTCGTTCCAGCGGTGGTTCTGTGCTCTCCGTGCTGCACAGATAATGAGCCATTCTGCTGGGGAATGCTCCTCCCTTATTGTCGAGTAGTTTCCTCTGATTGGTCCGTCTTACGTTGCCTAGTGTTGCCTGGGAACGGTGTTGTGATGGTCCTTTGTGTTTCAGAATGTTGAGGGTGTTTTTTCTGATTGGTCCGTCATGCGAGGGTGGGGCAGAGAGACATGGTCAGTGTTCTGGCTTCACCACCATGAATCCATGAACCCTTCAGTGAGTGACTGAGTGACTTCAGAATGTTGTCTTCAGAATGTTGAGGGTGAGTTTTATTATAGTAGATATGATTGTTGTTTCTACCAGCTATAACAACTTTTAAGCTATTTTAGTGACATTCAATTGTTTTTTCATGATATTTATATTTATATATGGGAAGCTTTCAAATTAAATAAAAAGCTGTCCAATAAGTAAAAAAAAAATTTAAAAAATCTTTTCTACACCTTTTAAGGCGCCACTCCTATCCAAGTGAACCAGCTTTATTAGATTTGTTACAGATGGACCAACAATAAAGAACGACAATATGGAAACATCAACTCATAGGTTTGCTTGCTTTGTTTTGAGTGTACTGTATAATGGCTGCGCAAGGGAGTGCAAATACTTGCCTAGAGCTCTTGATGTCTTTCTGCTGCGATCTGCAATGTGCACTCTAATTTACATTTTTAAGAAAAAGGACACTATTTGAAAGTATTATTGAACTGTGATTATGCCACTTTAAGAATTATATATTGGATCAATGACGATTTGCACTCAACTGCCTGAAACTTTGCTTGTTGAGCAGGACAATTGCATCAGTTTTGAAGATCTTTCATAAAATGGCCGCACGGCAAGTGTTTAACTTAACACACAGCCATTTCCTGTCCCAGCCAGAAATTTCTTTTACCGGGTGATAGTAAAGTGGGGGTCTTGGCAAACCCGTGCACCAGTGCCATCGCAGAACTTCTTTTACCACCAGTTGGTAAAAGGGGCCCTCAGTTTGCCTCCATTGCAAACAAATTATTATATTCTAAGGCTCAAGCTCCAGCGGAAGCAGATTGCCTGCCTGAAGATGTATTTTTGCAAACAGTTTGGACTTAACTAAAATTTTTGAAAGTTCAACTGAATTGGTTATATCTAGACCTACTTTATTGGATTCTTTTCTTCTCCTAGATAAAGCTGCAATGTTTCTTTTATGTTGTTGTTGGGTTGGGGGGTGGGGGGTTCCGATCTGGCGAATGTAATTTTCTTGGAGGTAGAATAATATTTCCAGATGTTTTGGGGATGGACACAGAACAGGAGGAAGAAGTTTCCAATGGAAATGTATCATCGGCAGATTTTGGATATGGGATCAAAATTTACATTAAGATATCCTTGTAAGTTATTATTTTTCATGAGAATCATACATTCAAATTCTGTGAACCATCTCGGTTAGAATTCTTTCTTGAAGGTAGAGGTGTCCTTATCTGAGACTCCAATGTCACTTAAAGCAGGTACAGTTTTGTTTGGTTAAGACTACTTATATTTCCTATTGAACTGTTTTGTTTAAACCATTTTTCTCTAGCATGTGGTATTTTGGGTCCTCCTATTTGTGGATTGTAGCAGTGGATTTTATGTAAAATATTTAATCTGATGGATTCCTTTTTTAAAATTTATATTAGAAACTTCTGCTACCTTTATCAAAGTATAATTATCCTTGATGTTATAATATGAAATATAAAATTTCAGAAAATACTCAAAAGACGGAAATATATTATGTTAGAGGACATTAGTCTGGCAAGTCAACTCAACATAGGCCTCAAATTGATGCTAGGATGATTCCATTTACATCTGAGCTCAGGAAATTTGTCAGGTTGAATGATAAAGGAACCATAGATAACCTGCCATAGAGCATTTATTTTAAATGTTGGTTGGTGAAGCAGCTTTACACTTTTCTGATATCTCCATAAGTATTATGTACGTGGGTCTAACTTGTAAGATTTTGAGGAGTGTCCAGAAGGTGCAGAACGTTGTGGCTCAGGTTATATTAAGCAGCAGCCATTGGACGGCTATTCTAGTTGCCTCTTGTAGCTTATGCTCAGTTTAAAATAATGATAGTAACATTTCAGGCCATGAGATCTCAAGGACCTGACTGACTGGAGTTCTGAGATAGTTTATACCTCCTAGTGACTGGTGCTTCAGTCAAAATCAACTTCTTGAGATTCTTACCGGGTGTGTGCTTAATCAAGTGAGGTTGTGTGCCCACACTTTCTCCATAATTGCTCCTGCAGTCTGGAATAGGCTGCCTTTAGATATTTGGCAAGAATTACATTTTTACACTACTGAAAGATGGTCAAATTTTATCTAGACTTGATAGTCAGCTAGGGACTGAGGTTTGACTACAACTGTGTTTACTGGAGAACGATACTCCCTCTCTTTGCAGTTGGGTAGGATATAATTCTTTTGTCTGGTTGTTGTATTTTTGAATTGGTTTTATTTTGTAACCCACTGTGTATGGCTGTGTCCCACTAAGAAGGTGTATAAAAGATTTTAAATACATAAAGTAATAAATAAGTCTAAATTGTTTTAATGGACTTCTATCTTACAATTCATTGTAGTGGTGCAAAGAGCAAGCCTTACCTCAGTGTTGACCAGATGATGGAGTTTATAAATTCTAAGCAGCGAGACCCTCGATTAAATGAAATCCTCTATCCACCTCTGAAACAGGAACAAGTACAGCAACTGATTGAGAAATATGAACCCAACAGCAGTCTTGCAAAGAAAGGTGAGTAATATTGCTGTAAACTGAAGGTCCTATTTACTAATCACCTGATATTCAAAGAGATTTAACTGGGCAGAAGAGGGGCACCAACACCACCTTTTTACAGGCCCCACCCTTCCTCCCTCCACCTACATGACTCCATCCATCCACCCACATCCCCTCCCCTGAGTCAAGCCACGGTGCCCTCCCTGAACGTACCAAAACACGGCCTAGTTGTCTAGTGGCCTCATCAGGGCAGGAAAAAACCACAGTCTTTCCTGCCCACTGCTGCTGACATCATCGCTGCCACCACTTCTTCAAATGGCTGCCAAGACTTCAAATGGCGGCCTCACAAAATGTTTTCATAAGTCTCGCGAGGTCACCGCTTGAAGTCTTGATAGCCATTTTGAAGAAGCGGAGGTAGGGATCTGAGGCTTTTTTCCTCCTAGTCAAATCATACTCCATGGTAGAATGTTTTGGAAAATACATATTGCTGGATTAATGATTTAGAAAAGAGTAAATATTTTAGCCTAACTTTAAGTGCCATTTATAGAATAGCACTAAGTGCAATTTTTTGTGGTGACATTTATTAAATTTAGTCCTAAACCGCATGCCTAATTTGAGCCTATTTTATAAAGTAAAGTAGGCACCTATTTTTCTTTATACTAGCATAACAGGTCAAAAATCCACCTATATTTTAGGCATGATTATTATTATTATTAGCATTTGCATAGCGCTACCAGACGCTATCATCAATTACATCAGCCATAGAGGTGGTGTTCATTTCTTGCACCTACATTAAAGATTGTTGTATTTTACCACCTATGTGTACAAATATGCACCCTGCCCTTGTTCCACTCAAATTATGCCTATGTGAATGTCTTCCTATAAGGTACAGCCATTGATTATTGATACATATTTACAGAAAACCACATCGCCAGAAAATGGTCATTTACTCGCCTATGTGTCATATATACAAATAAATTACGTCCAAGTGCTGGCTGAACTGTTACCTTGGGAATGTACTAACAGGGCATGATAATTTCTGCATTAAGGGCTAGATTCAATAAATAGTGTCCAAAGTTAGGCACCAGGATGATCCATACTACGCTGTATTCTGTAAAGGGGACTCTGACCCCCTTGTTTACTAAGCATGCTAGCCCTGGTGGTATGGTAATGACGACACAGCCCGCTCAATTTGAATGGGCTGTGTCTGCATTGCTGCATGGGTTAGTAAATGGGGGGGGGGGGGGGGGGGAATGAGCATTCTGTATAGAATTCTGCCTTATCACATATTTTGCACCTGCCTTTGGGCTGGTATAAATGCTTTACCCAACCGATGGCAGCTTGGTGCGCAAATGCAGGTATTCTATAACATTACGCCAAATTTCTGGGACTGCCCCGCCCAAGTTCCTCCCATAGCCACGTCCTCTTTTGAGTTGCACAAAATTATGAAATTTAGGTGCACGTTATTAAAGAAGGTGTAGGGAAGTTCCACACATAACTCCAAATTACTGTCAATTAATTGCTTGTTAACTCCAATAATTCATGGTTAGTTCCTAAATGGCTATTTATCTGTTTTACACATTTAAAGACTGCTTAAATCAAAGTGGTGTACAAAACAACCTTACAAAGCAAGCTACATTAGTTTATATGTGGATCTGGGTTTGCGCCCAGATCCATGAAGCAGTAACTGCTTAATTCACTTTAGTAAAAAGGACTCATATTTCTCAAAGAGGTCTTCCTGAAAGAGAATTAACAGAAGTAGTTTTGGGACATATAGAGGGGCATAATCGAACGTGAACGCCCATCTCCATGGGCGTCTAGCTCCAAGAACGGGTATGTGAAGGAGCGGGACAAACCGTATTTTCGAAAAAAATGGGCATCCATCTTTTTTCCGATAATATGGTTTGTGCCCGGCAAATGCATCAGATTTGTGTGGATTTGAGCTGGGCGGTTTCGATTTTCAGCGATAATGGAAACCGAAGGCGCCCAGCTCAAAAACGACCAAATCCAAGGTACTGGTTCGTGGGAGGGGCCAGGATTCGTAGTGCACTGGTCCCCCTCACATGCCAGGACACCAACTGGGCACCCTAGGGGGCACTTGTAACAATTTAAAATAAACAGTTAACTACCTCTGAAGTCCATAGCTCCCTTCCTTTGGGTGCTGAGCCCCCCAAAACCCACTGTCCACAACTCTACACTATTACCATAGCCCTTATGGCTGAAGGGGGGTACCTAGATGTGGGTACAGTGGGCGGTTTGGAGCACTCCCATTTACCACCACAAGTGTGACAGGTGGGGGGGGGGATGGGTCTGGGTCCACCTGGCTCCAGGGACCTGCATACTGCTGTGATGGAACTAGGTATGACATTTGAGGCTGGCATACAGGCTGGAAAAAAATGTTGTTAAAGTTGGGTTTTTTTTGGGTGGGAGGGGGTTAGTGACCACTGGAGGAGTCAGGGGTGGTCATCCCCGATTCCCTCCGGTGGTCATCTGGTCATTTAGGGCACTTTTTTGGGACTTGTTCGTGAAAAAAAAAGGGTCCAAAAAAATGACCCTAATTCGCGCTAAAAACGCCTTTCTTTTTTCGATTATCGGCCGAGGACACCCATCTCTACTCGACCAATAAACACTCCCCAGTCCCGCCTTCACCACGCTTCCAACACGCCCCCGTCAACTTTGGCCGTTTCCATGACAGATTGCAGTTGAAGACGCCCAATATGGGCGTTTGATTATACCGATTTGGGCGCCCACAGGAGAAAGACGCCCATCTCCCGATTTGGGTCGAAATATGGGCGTCTTTCTCTTTCGAAAATAAGGTGGATAGTATCGCTGAGGAAAACATTTTTGTGCATGTTGATTTTTAAAGCTAAAATTCACTTAAACTAGAAATTACAGAGAATTTCAGCTTTTATCAGTGATTGCTTACACTCCTATTTCTATCAAATACATCTGAAGATCAGTTAGAAATGTAGAAGGATATGTTAGATGTTGTGTTGAAGAATCTATGAAGCTAGCATTGCATGGTTTTCTTTGTCTTCTTCTCCCATCCACTTCTACTCTCTGGACATGGAGGGGAAATAATTTTTGAGTTCTTGATGTTACTTCTGTTGTGTGTCTGTGCTGCTGGTTGAACGTGTCCTTGATGTTATGTACCCACCTACAAGGTCTTCCTCTCACCACTAGAGATACCCATCTCGAATGATAAAAAGCTGGATGCCAGAAAATAGAATGTATTGGTAAAAGAGAAAAACACCAGAGCAACATTGATTATAGAGGTGTTGGTCTCAGGCAATTACTCAGTGAATCACGTGGAGAGAGGGAAGATCCTCAAGTACCAAGAAATGCAGTCCAAGACCAAAAAAATGTGGCAGAAAGATAAAGAAATATTACCCATCATTTTGGTAGCCACAGGCTTGATCAAAAAGAACTTCCAAATGCATCTGGATAAGTAGCCTGTACATGTTACATCTTACTCCAGAGAGAAGCTCCCTTTGGCACAATTCAAGTACTAAGTCAAACATTAGCAGTAAATTTGAGAGACTGAGATCATACTCCACAGACCCAATGTTTAGGAGTGAGGTTTATTCCTATCATGGTAGGTGCAGGATTAAACAGTGGAGCAGTAAGGTCACAGGATGAATCTTCCAACATTAAACACTCATAACACTAATGAATTCTCAAGGATGTTGTTTATTGAAGAACAGGTTAAGAATTCATCAGTTTCATGGGGGTTTAATGTTGGAAGATTCATCCTTTGACCCATAGGAGCCTGCTCTGTGGGTGCTTGAGCATCCCCAATATTGAGAAAATTTCTTGTATGTGTCCAGAGAGGGGTTATTTCCATTGAGATTAGCACCCCCAATAATTTTGAAGAATTGGGCTCCTATGCTGTGACCTTACTGCTCCATTGTTTTGTGTACTTCGTAAGGTTTCCTTTGTTCCTACACTTCACTGGGTTTTCCTCTGAGGTGCAAAACTAATCCATTTGGAGAAATTGCCCCCTAGATATAGCACAGAATACTGCTATATGGATGCTATTGGGAGGAAGACATTTTGATTCATTAACACCAATGTTGCAATCTATGCATTGGCTAACGATTGAATATCGAATTAAATTAAAAAATAATGTTATTGACTCAAAAGGCATTGAGTAATGAGGTCCCTATTTTCTTGGTCTCATTGCTATGGTTATACCGACCCCCTCAACCTTTAAGATCTGTGAATGAATGCTCGATAGATGTCTATGTTGAAATA
Organism: Microcaecilia unicolor; assembly: GCF_901765095.1. NCBI lineage: Eukaryota > Metazoa > Chordata > Amphibia > Gymnophiona > Siphonopidae > Microcaecilia > Microcaecilia unicolor. The sequence continues at coordinate 116,744,005 of NC_044033.1, forward strand.
TGCAAGATTGTGCAACACTAGAGCAAGAATATTTTAGCTGCACTATCATAATGGAATGTATTCATTCTCCTCTCCCCCTCCTCCCCCACCCCAAAATCTATCATAGGACATTAGGATTCAGAAAACATCTAAAAACCTATCTATTTCAATGGGCATTTCATGGTACTGAGTAACATACTGACAAGAGGATTGCAGTTATCATGTTGTTAAAATCCACTGTTTATCATATTGATGAGAACTGATATTGTTTAACATCTGATGTCACTGATTTTAGAAATGTATATTTTTTATTTATGTATTGCAGTGGATCCCAAACCTGGTCCTGGAGGCATCCTATCCAGTCAGGTTTTCAGGATATCTACAATGAATACTCATGAGAGAGATTTGCATGCATTGGAGGCAGTCCATGCAAATCTCTCTCATGAATATTCATTGTGGGTATCCTCAAAAACCTGACTGGCTGGAGTGCCTGTAGGACCAGATTTGGGAACCACTGATGTGTTGTGTTTGATAATATATTGTGTGTGTACATTTGTAACCTGCCTTGATCATTGGATGGTGTGGGTTGTTTTGTAACTATACACAGATGATTTCAGTTCAGTTGTGTAGGATTATTTTTATTAATTATCTCACACTTTTCCAGTTGTAGTTCAGGACAAATTACATTCAGGTACAATAGGTATTTCCCTATCCCTAGAGAACTTGCAATCTAAGGGGGGGTCTTTTACTAAAGATTAGCTCATGTTATCTGCAGCAGGACACATTTTGGACTTCCAATCCAATATGATTTACTTATGCACTCTTATTTGTAATAATTGTAAAAGTATTATTCCGTTAATATGATTGCCATGATATTCTATGTACCCATCTGTATCTATATTCTGAAATTCTTATCCTATAATGTGTACATGTTGCTATAACATTTTGTAAGCCACATTGAGCCTGCAAATAGGTGGGAAAATGTGGGATACAAGTGCAGCAAATAAATAAATAGGAATAAAATGGGTCCTGTGGCAGATAACATGCACTAATGTTTAGTAAAAGCCCCCCCTATGTTTCTACTTGAGGTAATGAAAGGTTAAGAGCCTCTTTTACAAAGCCAAGCTACCAATTCTCGGTGTGGCAAATGAGAGGAAGCCTGTTCAATTCCTATTGGTAGTGTGGCCCTTAGTGAATTGCCATGGCCACAAGGAGTGTTAGTGAGATTTGAATTCTGATCTCACTCTTTCTCAGCCTGCTGCTCTAACCACTAGGCTACTCTTCCAAAGAATATTGTAATCTATCCAACTGCACTTCCTTAACTTGTTTAACAATGTATGTCCACCATCAGCTTGCTAGGCCTATTACAGATTCACCAGAATGTCATTAACCAGTGATGTTGGGGTAGCTGGCACTGGCTATCATAACCGCATTGAAAGAAATCCAAATCATACTTTTCTCACTCCCAGCAATCTCAACTTGTCCTTGTTTCTACCTCCCACATGTAAGGGTGAGGGATGGAAATGATAAGAAGCACACTGCAGGGTGACAGGGCCTGCGTTAGGGGATGCAACCAGGGCAATTGCTTTGTGCCTCCATTCCAAAATTTGTCCCAAACTTGCCAGAACTCCTGGCCAGTTGCATTTAGCCAGCTAAGCGCTAATATCCAGAGCGAGATAGCCAGTTATCTCCGCTAAATATTAGTGCTTAGCGGCTAACCAGCTATATCATGCAATAGAACTGGCTAGATGCAAATATTCAGTGCTTCACTGGCTAAGCTTAGCGACCAAATCAGACCACTTAACTGGCCAGCATTGAATATTAAATTGGCTGGTTAAGTTTAGGTTAGCCACAAAAAAATTGGCACTGAATATCTGGGCTTAACGCTGATCACAGCACTTCGCCAGTCTGCCTCCTGTGGGCTGAATATCGGTTGGAGAATGTCTAACACTGGTCCTGCAGGGCAGGGGCATAGCTACTATGGGGCCACGGGGGCCTGGGCCCCCGTAGATTTGGCCCTGGACCCCCCTGCCGACAACCCTCTCAACCCCCCTCCCGTCGTCAAACCGCCGTCGCCGTCTGCTACCTTGCTGGTGGGGGACCCCCAACCCCCGCCAGCCGAAGTCTTCTTCCTTCATTTTGTTTCTGAGTCTGATGTCCTGCACGTACAATGTTGGGTTGGGTTGGGGTCCCCCGCCAGCAAAGGTAGGCGATGGCGACAGCGGGTGGGGGGTCGAGAGGGTCTTCGGCAGAGGAGGGTCAAAGTTGTTGGTGTCGGCAATGGCAGGGGGTGTGTCAGCAATGGGGGGGTGTCGGTAATGGCACCGGGGGTGGGGCTAAAATGTGCCCCCTCACCTCGGACTCTGGACCCCCCTCCCGCCGAAGTCTGGCTATGCCCCTGCTGCAGGGTAATATGTATATATAAAATGTTTAGGAGCCTTTTACAAAGGCATGTTAAAAAATGGCCTGCGCTACTTTTAGTGGGTGATTTTCCCATGCACTCAGGCCACCTCCTCGCACATCTGCCAAAAAGCCAATTTTCTATTTTCGGCAATAATGGCCAGATGCTAAGTCCATAATTAGCATCTGGCCATTTACCACATGAGCCCTTACTGTCTCCTATTTACATGAATGGTAAGGGCTCATGCGTTAACCCCATGGCAATCAGGCAGCACATGCAAATGTGGTCGTGCTGTCGATAACCACCAGGAAACGCCCCCGCGGTAGAAAATAGAAAATTATTTTCTACCACGGGAAACTGCGCGCGCCAGCTTCGGAACTACTGCTGGGCTCCTATGCTACCCCGGCGGTAGGGACAATTTGGCGCATGCTACCTGATGGTAGCCGCACTGTGCCTTTGTAATAGGGCTCCTTAGTTTGCAGTTGACTATAGGGTATGCCCTTAATTACCTTTTTTTCCCTAACTTTGACAGATGTTGCCAGAATTAGATATTTTTTTCCTCTGTGAAACACAGAAAAGTAGCTATAAAAATAGAATGCTTTATATCCTACAGCACTGCAAATCTTCCAGTACCACTAAAGACATGACGTGTCTCCTTTGTAACTCATAATTAATTGAAACACTTCCCTTGTACCAGCCTATTATTAAATATGACAAGTAAAGAGCTATAAAAAGCACAAGTACTATAAACAGGGCCGTGCAGTAACAGTAGTAAATGATTGAAATTTCAGTTTTAAAAATACAACAGGGAAACATTATCTCCATTTTTCCTTGCAATAGAACAGGGTTTATTTTCACTATATAGAGTAAGGAATACCAGTCTGTAAAATAGTTTCCAAGCTTCACATCTCATATAAATTCAGGCCTCCCAGTTCATTTATCTCCACTCCCAGGAATGTTCAGGAAGGTTGATTTCCCTCACGGAAATGATTTAATTGACAGATCCCACTGCAGAAAGCTCTAATGTATTCAGTAGTCTCATAGTTATAAATAATGTACAAGAGACAAGCATTTTTCAGAGAAAAGTAAGTTTTAGGACACAGGGGATCTATAGGGCCCATTTACAAAGCAACAGTAGGGCTACCGCACATGTAGCATGTGTCAAATTGACACTACCGCCCGGTTAGCGCGCCCACCCGATGGTAATTTCAAAGTTGGCATGTGCTGTTTCCCACGGTAGAAAATATTTTTCTATTATCTACTGCAGGGGACATTCCTGGCGGTAATCATCAGCGAGGCCAAATGGCACGTGCTGCATGAGTGCTGTATGTGTAACGTGCGAGCCCTTACCACTAGGCCAATGGGTGGTGGTACGGGCACAGGCAGTAAATAGCCGTGTTGTCCTTTTAATTCTAGTGCATGGCCATTTACTGCCCCATTTTAAAAAAGCCCTTTTTTCCTTTCCACAGTAAAATATGTCCCAGCGTGTGCCAAAAGCACACGCCCACGCTACCGCAGACAACTTTTTATCACAACTTAGTAAAAGGACCCCCACGTGACTTATCCTCTCTCTTTATAAATCTAGATATTCCTTTTATCAATTTCAAATTTTACAGGTTAAAAAAAGCCTATTTCTCTAAGCAGATATTACACACTGTTAAGAAGCCAAAGAAACTTTTTCCAATTTTTCTGAAATAACAACGTGTTCTAATCAGGACCAAATTACCTGTCTTTCTGTTCAGGGATTGACAGTTTCCTTCAATTCAAAAATCTCTGTTATGACAAAAGCCTTCTTCAACTCCCTCTCCTCCCAGGCCAAGTACCTCCGCATCACCCAACTCACCTGGTGTTCAGATAGATGACTGGTTACTATCTAATAACCAGTCTTTAACTTCTGGTTCTCCTTTATTTACTCATCAATGGTCCTCTTTTAACTTTCCATCCCTCACAATATTTATAAAACTGGTTTCCTAGTACATAAAACTACTTGTCCCTTAGATCCTATTCCGTCCACATGGGTCCTCCCTCCTCATCATACGCTGCTCTCTATAGCATTAGCTATGATCTCCACCTGCTTTATTACAGGTGTTATTCTTTCTCTTTGGAAACATGCCATAGTACGACTTGTACTTAAAATAAACTTCCCTTGATCCATCTCTTGCAACCAATCATTGTCCAATTTCAAATCTTTAGTTTTTATTTATTTTTGTTACATTTGTACCCTGTGCTTTCCCACTCATGGCAGGCTCAATGTGGCTTTCATGGGGCAATGGAGGGTTAAGTGAGTTGTCCAGAGTCACAAGGAGCTGCCTGTGCCTGAAGTGGGAATTGAACTCACTTCCTCAGTTCACCAGGACCAAAGTCCACCACCCTAACCACTAGGCTACTCCTCCACTCCAATCTAAATTAATGGAGAGAATCGTTTTTCAACAACTTACTTCCTTTATAGATAACCTTAATATCTGTCATCTAGGTCAGTCTGGATTTCAAATTGGAGATAACTGTGCCTTAGACAAAGGAAATATTGCACTTTTTGTTTCATTAGACCTTTCCACTTTTTTTTTTTTATTATTTAGCTGATCATCATTTGCACCTTTAAAGATTTTTTTTTCTTGTTACATTTGTACCCCGCGCTTTCCCACTCATTGCAGGCTCAATGCGGCTTACATGGGGCAATGGAGGGTTAAGTGACTTGCCCAGAGTCACAAGGAGCTGCCTGTGCCTGAAGTGGGAATCGAATTCAGTTCCTCAGGACCAAAGTCCACCACCCTAACCACTAGGCCACTCCTCCACTGACCATCTATCATTGGCTCACTTCTTTTCTCACCAACCACTCTTTTATTGTGTCTATTGCCTCTTCTGTCTCTGAACAGGCTCCAATCACTGTGGTGTACCTTAAGGATCGGTCTTATCTCCCCTACTGTTTAACATTTTCTTAAGTCGTTTAGCCAGTCTGATCCACGATTATGGCTTCCAAACATTTTACTATGCTGACAGTATTCTATTGGTATATTATGTTGACCAACTTCAGCTTCATCTTACAAAATTAAGCACTGCATTAGATGGTATTTCTTCCTGATTTCATAAAAATTGACTTGTACTCAGTGCGTTTTTTTCTAGTGAAAAAGGTGCCGGTACTCAAATGCCAGGCCACCCTTCAGGGGTGGGGTGATCACTGAGGGACTCACCCCACAACAGCCAGGCCCCCTGCAACCAGTCACAGAACCTATGACAAGACAGAATTGGTGTGTAGAGCCTGAGCTTTTTCATTAAAACCTGCGGTCCTTGGGTCAATTTTAGCAGACAATGGAAAAGGTGCCGGTACTCAGTACCCCCTCAAAAAAAGCCCTGCTTGTACTCAATCCTGAAACGACTGTAGGAGTTTGGATTACGGGATTTCCATCTGCTCTTCTGATAATGCTGATCCTTCATGGTGCTCAAATAAAAATTATTTAACACTGAACTACTTGGGTGTTTTCCTAGATAGGATACTTTCTCTGGAACCTCAGATTGCTCACTTCACTAAAACTTACTTTTATTTCCTGAGACAATTTTATGTTCTTCATACATTTCTCAGTTTGACTTCTCAGATGAAGGTTCTGTAAACTCTTATTTCCTGACGTTACTATTGTAACAGTATTTAATTAGGCATTTCCCAGATTCATCTTTGCCATATTCAATCTATTCAGAATACTGCTCTAAGAATGCTTGCTCATGCAGAGATGAATATTTCCAATATGTCTAAATCCAACTTTGGACAGTTTGCTGAAAATGTCCAAAAATCAAGTGATGAACATAACCATTTTCTCTTTTTGTTTCTAAAGTGGACATTTCCTAGAAGCTTCTAGATATTTTGTGCTCAGTGCATTTTTCTTTTGTAACGATTTTCAAAAAAAAAAAGTCCAAGGGAAAAATGTACAAAAAACAAGCCAATGGGATGTATGAGGGGGGGGGGGGGGCAGCATTCTTAGTAGACTGGCCACGCAGACATCCCACGAGAGCAGTGGGGCATCCTAGGGGATGCTGCAGTGGACGTCACATAAAAGGTCCCAGGTACACATTTCACTGTTACTTCCTTATATTGTATGGGGAGCCCTCCAAAACCCACCAAAAACCTACTGTACCCAATTGTACACCACCATAATAGACTTTACGCCTGCAGGTGTCACCTTCATGTGGGTACAGGCATAAAACACACTGTTTCTTCACAGACCCCTTCAAGGCAGTCACTGTACCATGAATAGAATCTGTTTTAGAAAACCTCCACCTCTCAACCTGTAATTTACTGTATTTCGTCAAGATCTCCAGTGCTCCTTGGCTCCCTAGACTTCAAGTTTTCAGTTTTCTTCCTCTTTAGACCTCATGGTCTAGTTCCAACAGCAAGAGGTAGTAAATCTTTGGCACCACAGCTTTATATTAAAAAAAATTGAGATGATATATTTTGCTATGGTATGAAATACAATATATAGAATGATTTTCTTAAGCTGTCAACATAAACAGTATATTATGTTTCTATCTGTAGGTATAATTGGGCAAAATAATTATTTCATTATTGTCCTGAGCAAGACTGAACTGCAAATTCACTTTTATGGAAATTATGGGGTTTTGAATAGAAATTATCTTTGCTTTCTGATAGTGTGTTTTGGTATAACCATGATCATGGGAATTATTTTCTGAATAAAAGAAAATACTTGAGAAAGCTAGTTGACTCTGCTGTTGCGTATTAAAATTGCATAATCCATAATGTAAGGAATTCAATAAATGGTGCCTAAAGTTAGACGCCGAAAAATTCAGAACTATTATTCTATAAAGGGCACATAGTATATATAGAACAGCACTTAGCGCAGATCCCGCACCTAACCTTTGGGTGCCGTACTTATGCTGCTGAAACCTGATGTAAATGCTGGGGCTCAAGTTAGGCAGTATTCTGTAATTCCACACACAACTTTTCAGAACACCCATGGCCATGCCCCCTTTTGAGATACAAACTATGGGGTTTAAGCACTGTGCCTTATAGAATAGTGTTCATTCAGACGCACGTGCAAACTTTAATAAGTGCCAATTAACATCAATAATTGGTTGCTGGCACCCAGTTATTGACAGTTTAGAGGTCATTATCCAATGTATTTGTGCATATATCTCAGTAGCGTGTCCAAATTTGGGCATGCAACTTTGGATGCCTTGTATAGAATCCGGGGGAATGTGAAGTGTACTTCATTATGTAATGCACTACACATTCACAAAAAGTAACTTTTTTCTTGGTTTCACTTTTTTTTCAGGATTTCTCTCTATAGAGGGATTCATACGATATCTAAATGGAGAGGAAAATGGCGTTGTTCCACCTGAAAAACTGGACTTGAATGAGGACATGTCTCAGCCACTGTCTCACTATTTCATCAACTCCTCTCACAACACCTACCTCACAGGTATCATCCTGCCTATTAAAGAGTGTGCTTTTTTGAGATAATCCTGGAGTACCACAAAGCCAGTCTGGAGTTTAAGAAATCCACAATGAATATGCACGAGTCTCTTTTGTAATGTAACGTAATATAGCTCTTGTATCCCATTAACTCTCATAAAAGTGGTTCAAAGCAGATAACAACTAAGGTAAATAATATATCAAAATTAGCCAAATAATTTCTCGAACAGATAAGTTTTCAAATTTTTACGAAAAGAATGAAAAGAACCCAGAGAATGCAAAACTAATGGAAGGGATAACCAGGAATAAGTAGCTTGATAAATGAAAGAATCCTCAAGATAACATTTATACCTAACTACTGAAAAAGAAGCAAGAATAAATGAAATGGGTCCCTAGTTCTGTTAATTCTGTTAACTGTAGAAATGAAAAAAAAAATTAAGAATATAAACCGGAACAAAACCATCAAACATTTTGAATATTATACAAGCCAATTTAAACAAACCACGGGCATGAAATCACAGCCAATGAAGAGAAATAAGAGCAGTAGAAGCTCTCTCTGATCTTTTGAGTCTCAATGTATTTTGCAAAATTTTTATCTTTGAACGAATTTAGTAGTAAGAGATAAATATATAATGTTACAGTAATCAAAATGGGTTAAAATGGTAACTTGCACCAGAATACTAAAATGCTGAACATGAAAAAAAAAATGATGAATTGTACGTAACTGTTGAAGTTTTAAAAATACAACTTGTGTAATATGATTTATCTGAGGTTTAAAAGAGAAAATGGTGTCAAGAATAACACCAGGAACTTTGGAAGTTTTTTCCACCTTTAAAAAAAGATTATTGGAAATAATTTTAAAATTTGGAACAGATTTTGTCTGTATGGCTATCGGGCTCATTTTCGAAACAGAAAAACATCTAAAAAAGTGGCATAAAGCGGCATTTGGACGTTTTTCTTACAAAAACGTCCAAATCAGTATTTTCGAAAACCCATTTCTAGACTTTTTTCTATGAAGTCGGTCAGAAGTACATTCAAATCTCAAGGAGGCGTATCGGTGGGGGGGGGGGGGTTGTGTAGGCGGAGACATGGGTGTTCCTTAGACGTTTTTCAGCCATAATGGAACAAAACAAAAACGTCCAGGACTAAAACTGAGTTGTTTTGAGCTACATCTGTTTTTAGAACGAATAATGCACAAAAAGGTGCCCTAACTAACCAGATGACCACTGGATAGGGTTACCATATGGGTCCCAGAAAAAGGAGTATAGACACAAACACAGATCGACTTCATTGTATGAACCAACTGATAATTATCAAAATACGCACAGCAAAAAATGACAAGTGACTATTTTTTGGTGAAAGGGGAAAATGTCTCATACACCTGTGGCAAAACTGTAACTTCTCATATGCACACAGCGCAAAAACTAATTATAGATATAAAAAAACCAAAACACTTCTTTAGGTGTGTTTTTCTTTTGCAATGGGCCAAAATCTTTGTCTTTTATGAAAAAATCTCTTTGAAATGTGCAAAACTCTTTTTGGTCTTTTTTTGGAAAAATGTGTTATTAATTCATACAACAGCGTGCTATAATCAAAATATAAACCGCTTATCTTAAACACGCTGTCCAGTTCATGTGAAGAGTGGTACACCCCAGCTTCCAGAATGAATGAATGTGAGGTCCCAACGGTCCCGTTTCGCTCCGCTTCTTCAGGGAACCACACTGCAGAACTTCAAAATTCTGGAAACACAAAAAAAAATGTATTGATGACACCATGAACTGAAAAAATAACTGAGAACAAACCAAAAAGTCACTCTAGTCATGATGCTAACTAACATGAAAACGCTGGAGGGTCGACTTCCCACTACCCCACTACTGGCAAACATTGGGGCAGGGCGGACGGCTGATTATAACCCGTCCATATCCAATCACAAATTGCCACGTCATCCTCAGCTGATGACTGGACAACCAATCACAGTTGGATAGGAAAATTCAGTGGCATACGTCAAAAATTATCAAAAAATATATCACAAATGAGAAAACTATCAGATCATAAAAAGGCAGCCCAATGCAACGTGGAGTTTAGTCCAAAAGGTTCCAACGAATGTAAACGACAGATCCAATGCTGTTCAACATGCAGTAACCTCTTGTTACGATCTCCACGTATGTGGTCAGAAACACTGTCAATCGCCCAACACTTAAACATGTCAAAACTGTGCTGTAATTCTTTACAGTGGGCTGCCAGTGGAGCCCCCATCTTTAGATTTGAGACACACAACTTGTACTCGCTCAAGCTTGTGCTTTATCTCCATTCAGTTTTACCCACATATACTTTCATACATGGACATTGAAGAACATAAACTACATGGTCGGATCTGCAAGTGGTCTGATGTCTCAGCCTATATGACTTTCCATCAGTCGGATTAACAAATTCATTGCATGCAAACATCATGTTACAAAAAGAGCATGACCCACATTACCTGTGTCTGCCACGCTCATGGGAAAATCTTTAGACCACATCTGCTGGTCACAATATTTCTTTAAGGTTACGATCCCTTGAAAAGGCTACCCGCAAGCCAGTCAATTGGCTGACTCTTTGGACCAGAGAGGTTACCCCCCTTGGGTGTTGAAGAAGTCTTTTACCAGAGCATGTTATAACAACAGGGACTTATTTCTCATGATTAGATCCGTGTCCACAGTGGTTGACCAGAATGAGACCTTTGTCATGAGATATTACAGGTGGGGAAGAGGTGGCGAAAATCATCAGAAAAAACTGGTACATCATTCAATCTCATGACTTGCTTAGGAGTTCTGGCTTGCGGGTAGCCTTTTCAAGGGATCGTTGGGACCGCACATTCGTTCATTCTGGAAGCTGGGGTGTACCACTCTTCACATGAACTGAACAGCGTGCTTAAGATAAATGGTTTATATTTTGATTATAGCACGCTGCTGTATGAATTAATAAGACGTTTATCCAAAAAAGACCAAAAAGAATTTTGCACATTTCAAAGAGATTTTTTCATAAAAGACAAAAAAGATTTTGGCACATTGCAAAAGAAAAACACACTTACAGAAGTGTTTGGGGTTTTTTTATGTCTATGATTACTTTTTGCACTGTGTGCATATGAGAAGTTACAGTTTTGCCACAGGTGTATGAGACATTTTCCCCTTTCACCAAAAAATAGTCACTTGTCATTCTTCGCTGTGCGTGTCCAGAAAAAGGAGGACACATTGATCCAGTCTGGGTTTTGCTTCCATTGAAAGCAATGGAAGTAAAACCCAGACTGGCTCAATCTGTCCTCCTTTTTCTGGAGCCATATGGTAACCCTACCACTGCAGGGAATCAGGGATGACCTCCCCTTATTCACCCAGTGGTCACTAACCCCCTCCCACCCACCCTCCAAAAATGTGATGAAAAACATTACTTGCCATCCTCAGATGTTATACTCAGGTCCATTAGAACAGCATGCAGGTCCCTGGAGTAGTCTAATGTTGGGTGCAGTGCCCTGTACACAGGTGGACCCAGGCTCCTACCTCCCCCTACCTGGTACACTTGTGGAGAAAACTGTGAGTCCTCCAAAACTCACTAGAAACCCACTGTACCTACATATAGGTGCCCCCCTTCACCTGTAAGGGCTATGGTAGTGGTGTACAGTTGGGGTAATGGGTTTTGGGAGGGCTCAGCACACAAGGTAAAATGTGTACCTGGGAGCATGTTATGAAGTCCACTGCAGTGCCCCCTATGGTGTCCTATTGTTGTCCTGGGATGTCAAGGTGAACAGTCTACTAAAAATGCTGGCTCCTCCTACATCCCAATGGCTTGATTTTGTGCGTTTTGCACTTGGTTTTTTTTTTTTTTTTAATGGACCAAAAACTAAAATGTCTAAATCACAAAAAGTTTGCAACCCTTTTTTCGAAAACAAAACATAGATGTCTTTATCTTTCGGAAATGACCTTCTTTCCTATTCAGATTTGGGACGTTTTTCACAAAACGTCCAAAGTCGGACTTAGACGTCATATCGAAAATGCCCCTCCACGTCTTAATTGTTTTCTGTTGCGCTATGTTTGATAGTGGGGACTCTAATATCTATTATGTCATTTTATAAATTGTAATTCTACTTCAGAGTTATGGGGCTTATTTATATATTACTCGGAGAAAGGTTTTGCCATTAATACATGATAATGAAAACTTTAATGTGTCTGTGGCAAAACATGCATGATCAAGTATGGAAGAGAAAGGGGGAGTTCCTGGCATGTTAACACAGTAGCAGATAATGCAGGTATAGGTGACTACATCTTTAAAAGTATAGTCAACCGATCCATTGTAACTGCTTGTCATGGATGATGATCAGACACAGCAAAGGTGACAACGAAAACACACAAAATCAGTAATAGTGCAGTCACAAACTTTAATCAAAACAAGGCATGACTCGATATGGGTCTGTATTTTGGCCAACTAGCCTGGATGAAGACTCTATTTGCCACTGAAACTGTTAAAAAATCAGTGTTCTGTGAACTATTAAAATTATGAATCAGTAAATGTTGATTATCCTGCTGTAGGCTCCAGGGCCGCCGAGAGGGGGGCAAGGGGGGCCCGGTGCCACAGTCCTCGATCTCACCCGCCTTCAGCTCCGTCGACTGTCCGCCACCAGCCCGGGCTCCCCCGCATTCAAATCATCACAGCATCTCACCTGTCACCTCGCTCCATGACTGAAAGCGCAACCAGCAGTGGCAGATCGGATTCGCCTCCCTTTGGGCCTTCCCTCCCTGTATCCCGCCCTCGTCTGATGTAACTTCTGTGAGGACAGGACACAGGGGAGGGAAGGGCCGAAGGGCGGCGAATCCAATCTGCCGCTGCTGGCTGCGCTTTCAATCACGGAGTGAGGTGACAGGTGAGGTGCTGTGATGATCTCAATGCAGGGGGCCCGGCCCGTGGCGGACGGAGGGGGCAGGTGGGGACTGCAGCGCAGCGGCCTTGGGGGTGGTAGTGACGATGACCTCAGGGATGGGGGTGGCCTTGCCCTAGGCCCGGCCCAGTTTCTTGGCAGCCCTTGTAGGCTTACCCTGCTCACTAGTAGCTTGCTGAACTTCAATCACATACCGCAATCCAGAACAGTATGAAAGAGTTTGCCGAAACACAGGCACGTGTTGAGTCGTGCCTTGTTTTGATTAAAGTTTGTGACAGCACCTTTACTGACTTTGTGTGTTTTCTTGTCAACTTCGCCGTGTCTGATCATCATCTGTGCTGATTTGCAAGGATTGGTTCTTCTGTTTTGGTTGTCTAACTGCCTGTCATGCCATTAATACATATTATAGCAATTTTGATAATGAATTTTAAGTGTGTAAATCTGTTCTTGCATGCTAGGGGTGCTAAACAGGACACTAGAATGGTAAAGAATATAGACTATTTTATATCCAGGCACCAGACTGAATATCCGGTTCAGCAGTGGTACCCAGAAGAAATGGAGTAGATTTAAGAAATAGCATCAAAATTTAAGTGTCAAGATGATGCGTGCTAAGCATGATTTTTATAACAGCAGTTCCATGTGACACTGCCTTTATAGAATACTAGCATAAGTACGCAGTTTCACATCTAACTTTAGGCGCGAGCTCTTATGCCATGTCAAAGGCTGGTGTAAGTGCTTATGCCTAACTGTTGGCAGTTAGGTGCATAACTCCTTGTATTCTATAACCTGTGCTCCAAACTCCTAGGCATGTACCTGACCCACCCATGCTCCGCCCACATTCACACCCCCTTAAAATTTGTGCACAATGGAATTGGCACACTCAGGTTCTAGAACAGTGACTAAGGACAGTTTCATGTGCAAATGCTAATTGCTTCAAATTAACACCAATTTAAGCCAATAATTGGATGTTAACTCCAATTATTAAATTAAGTTGCGTACCCAAGTGCCCTTATTCTGTAATTTTCATGTGCATATTTGTGTGCAAGGTATAAATTTGGGCCTGCAGGTTTATAGAATTTGGGGGCATATGGGTATGGCTGATATTCAGTACTGTACCCACATAAATAACCAGGCAAAGGTAGGACTGCTATTTATTCAGCCGTATGTGCCCAATTAGCTATGTGGGCACCAACACCAAATATCGCCAGTGCCTGCGTAACGCCTGGCTTCATCCAGACTCTGCCCTCAGACTGCCCTGACAGTACCCAGACAGTCAACAATAAAAAATGGAAGAGCAAAAATGTAAATATCTAGTAGTGTAAAAAATATCTTGTTCTGAAGGACAGAGAAAGGCAACCTTGTCTAATAGCATATATACGTAAATAATTAAGCCTCAACTGCCCTGGGGAAAGTCATACACTTTTACAATATCCAACCCCAACGGGACTATCTCTCATTGGCTTGAAAGAGGACTGCAATAACTACAGTGGAAAAAAACTCTAAAGTGAAAAATAAATACAGAAAAAGCCACTGCTGAATAAAACAGTCACTCTTAGTAGCAAACAAAAAATGTAAATTCACAAAGTTGCCCTTACTCAACTTTTTTTTTTGATTGCTACTAAGAATGACTGTCCCCAAGGCAGTTGAGTCTTGGAGGGGCATAATCGAACGTGGTGCCCAAGTTTTCATGAGGGCGTCCTCGCAGGACGGCCCCATAAAGGGGCGGGGCAACCCATATTAATGAAACAAGATGGACGTCCATCTTTCGTTTCAATAATACAGTCTGGGACACCCAAATCATGAAATTTAGGTCGACCTTAGAGATGGTCGTCCTTAGGTCATTTTTGAGATGGGTGTCCCCGGTTTTCGGCGATAATGGAAACTGAGGACGCCCATCTCAAAAATGACCAAATCCAAGCCCTTTGGTCATGGGAGGAGCCAGCATTCATAGTGCACTGGTCCTCCTCACATGCCAGGACACCAACCGGGCACCCTAGGAGGCACTGCAGTGGACTTCAGAGCCCCCCCAACCCCCCCCCCCCAAACCCAAAACTGTACACCATTATCATAGCCCTTAGGGATGAAGGGGGGCACCTACATGTGTGTACAGTGGGTTTCTGGTGGGTTTTGGAGGGCTCACATTTACCACCACAACTGTAACAGGTGGGGGGGGGGGGGGTGGGCCTGGGTCCGCCTGCCTGAAGTACACTGCACCCACTACAACTGCTCCAGGTACCTGCATACTGCTGCGATGGACCTGAGTATGGCATTTGATACTGGCAAAAAAGTATTTTTAAAGATTTATTTTGAGGGTGGGAGGAGGTTAGTGACCACTGAGGGAGTAAGGGGAGGTGATCTCTGATACCCTTCTGTGGTCATCTGGTCAGTTCGGGCAACTTTTTGATGCTTGGTCGTGAAAAAAAATGGACCAAGTAAAGTCGCCCAAGTGTTCAGGGATGCCCTTCTTTTTTCCATTACCAGCCGAGGACGCCCATCTCCTAAGCACACCCCAGTCCTGCCTTCGCTACACTGCCGACACGCCCCTGTGAACTTTGGTCGTCCCTGCGAGGGAAAGCAGTTAAGGGGCGCCCAAAATCAGCTTTTGATTATGCCAATTTGGGCGACCTTGTGAGAAGGACGCCCATCTCCCGATTTGTGTTGGAAGATGGGTGCCCTTCTCTTTCAAAAATTCACCTGTTAGGGTGCGCTGAACAATGACTTGCTGTAGTTTAGGCGTGGGTTTTGGGTACATGCCAATCCACTTTTCAGCGTGCCTGAAAAAAGCCCTTTTTTATTTTTGACGAAAATGGACATGCGTCAAAATCAAAATTGCCGCACATCTGTTTTCTGTCTGAGACCTTACCGCCACCCATTGACCTAGCGGTAAAATCTCGCATGGTAATGACCTATGTGCACTAAATGCCACTTGGCGCGCATAGCGGGCACATGCAAAAATAAAATTACTGCGATGTTCACACGGTAGCCATATGGTAACTCCATTTTGGCGAATGTTGGATGCGCATAGGCGTAGATGCTTATGCGGCTTAGTAAAAGGGCCCCTTAATTATTTAAGTATATATGCTATTAGACAAGGTTGCCTTTCTCAATCTTTCAGAGGAAGATATTTTTTATAGTACTGAGTATCCAGACAATGCCACGGTGGTTAGAGGGGAACTGCAATGGCACTGCTCGGTTAAGTGCCAATGAATATCCTCTCCTCCGCTCAGTATGATTTAACCATATATATATTTTTGAATACCAGGCCCAATGCTTTCAACTGTTTTCTAAGTGAAGAGCAACATCCATCACTCTCGCACTTTTAAGATTCAGGCAAATCTGCTTGTCTGTGGGATTATGCTAAAAGTGAGTGCTTTCTGATCTCTTGGCATTGTTCCCTCTAAGCTCAGCAGGAGTCCTCCACCTGCATTGCTGCCAGTGGGAAGGTAGTGCTTCAACATTATGTTTTTAACCTCTAGAGACAGGCCAATTCCCTGTAGTCTTGAAGAGCTTTCCTGTCCTTTACTATTAAAAATGTGACACTGAAACAGCACCTTCACTGACAGGACTTTAGGTGAAGGACTCCCACTCAGTAAAGGGAACAGTTTTTGTAGGAATGGGAAATTATGAAAATTTTGACTTTAGTTCATGCATTTTTCAGTTGTTAATGAAGGTGAGTTACATACAGGTACAGTAGTTATTTTCCTGACCCCTGTGGGCTTACAATCTAAGGGTTCCTTTTGCTAAAATGCAGTACATTTTGTACTTACTGGAAATTTAATGCAAAAACATTATGCAGTATATGCAAAGGCTGTGCAGTAAATGCAGGGGGTGTGGCCATCATCTGCCCTGCATTTACCTCACAGGGCAGAAGGATATGACAGAGTCACCATGTTATATCAGTGCAGGATAACATGGATCCTCCTACGTTATCAGGCACTACATGTAGCTCAGGTGTGGGCCCACTGAAATAGGTAAACCAGAAAGAATTGCTGTGTAGCACACCCCATCCTATATAATAATCTGCACCATGAGCGTTCCATGAAGCTGCCTGGGCCCGTGCCTCCAATCTGATTGGCTGTGCCTGGGACTGAAGCCTCGGATGACGTCATCCAGAGAGCCCAAGCAACAGCAGTGCGGGCCCAGGCAGCTTCATCGAACGTTCATGGAAAATAAAAGCTAAGAAAAAGAAAGGACAAAAACAACTGAGACTGCTGCCCTCCCGAACCTGCCACGCTCACCGAACGCCCTCCTGAACCACCCCTGACACAACAGACAAGATAAGGGGGGAAAAAAAACACATGAAAGAAAGCGACAGAAGCAACTTAACTCCTGCTGCCATGACACAGGCGCCTGACAGGCAGCTCCGAACAGAAAAAGAAAAAGATGATTTGAATCCTACTCCGAAGCCTCTGATGCACCCCCCCCCCCCCCGGCACATCAAACACCCCCTCCTCCCCCCCCAAGGCCCATCAAATACCCCCCTCATTCCACCCGAAGCACATCAACACCCCCCCGGACACATCAACCACCTTGCCACCCGCAGCTGCCACTGGTAACGCTGTCCGGCCGCTGCTTCTCCTGTTGAGCAGCAGCGGCTGCTACAAAAAGAAAAAAAAAACAAATGTTTTTAAACCCAGCCCAAATCATTCGCAAATGCCCGAGTCTTAAAATGCAGTCTCTGCAGCCGCTCCTCCTCTCGCCTCCACGTCACTGCCCCTGGAGTAAGACCAGTGGTGTGCTGGAGCGGGCTCTCACAGGCTCGCGAGAGCCGTTTGTTAAGTTTTTAAGAATTTTGGGAGCTGGTTGTTAAAGTAGGCCTCCCCATGGCTACTTTAACAACTGACTCCCAAAATGTGGGCTTGGGCCCCCTCCTGAATTCTCTTTTACTTTGCTGGCAGTGATGCTGGCCCCACCAGCCAAGTAAATAGACTTCTGCTGCTCCCTGCTCCTTGTTCTGACTCTGAGCATCAGGCTGGGACTTTTCATGCAAGCACAAGAAGGTTCCATCATGCTGCTCAGAGCCAGAAACAAGCAGCAGAGAATGGTGGCAGTCCATTTATTGGCTGGTGGGGCTCGGCAAAGGTATGCCTAGTGTGCCCGCACGAGGGGAGAGAGAGGCATGTATTTTCCCCCCCCCCCCCCCCAAAAAAAAAAAAATTTCAGGGTCAGCTATGCCCGGAGAGAGAGCCCGTTGTTAAAAATTTACCAGCACACCCCTGAGTAAGACCCCGGAGGAGCGCAGCGACGTGAGAGAAGGAGCAGCTGCAGAGACTGCATTTTAAGACTTGGACATTTGCGAATGATTTGGCCTGGGTTTAAAAACGTTTATCGCTTTTTTCCTTTTTGTAGCAGCCGCTGCAGCTCAACAGGAGAAGCAGCAGCGGCGGCCGGACAGCATTACCACTGGCAGCTGCAGGTGGCGAGGGGGTTTGATGCGCCGGGGGGGAGGGGAGGGTCGCTGGACATGGGTAGCTGGAGGGGGGAGGGGGAGAGGAGGGTCGCTGGACATGGATGGCTGGAGGGGGCGCAGGGGAGAGGGAGGTGGGGAGGGGGTCCTGAGACCAGAGAGGTGGGGGTGGGGAGGGGACCCTGCGAGAGAGGGGGTGTGGGCTCACACTCACTTACTCACTGTCTCTCACATACAGTCCCTGTCTATCACACTCTATCTCTTGTCACGCACACACAGTCTCATACACACAGACACTCTGTCTCTCACACACACTCTCTCTCACACAAACACACACACACACTGTCTCTCTCTCATTCTCTCTCTGACACACACACTCCATCTCTCACACATACACACTCCGAGGAAAACCTTGCTAGAGCCCGTTTCATTTGTGTCAGAAACAGGCCTTTTTTACTCGTAAGTACATAAGTATCGCCATACTAGGACAGACCCAAGGTTCATCAAGCCCAGCATCCTGTTTCCAACAGTGGCCAATCCAGGTCACAAGTACCTGGCAAGATCCCAAAAGAGTAGAATACATTTTTTACTGCTTATCCTAGATATACTACATCAACTGGCCCACCTTTATCCACGTGTTTATTGTACCAATTAACTCTAATAATAGTGCCCAATTATTAGCTCCAATTGGCTCATTAGCCAATTTACTTTTGTGCGCAATTTTGCATGCAGACGTTTGTGCGCCATTTATAGAATTCCCCTGTAGGCGCTTAACACAGCTTAGTAAAAGGGCCCTTAAGTTACAACAGAGGAGCATGCTCACCGAAAGCCCTATGAATTAAACAAAACCTATTTAGAGAGTTTATTCTCCAGACCACTGAGAGCCAGAGGACAGCAGACAGACACAGAGTAATATGCTGAAAGCCTGAAGGATTACAACATCGTACAAGTGAAGAAAAGACAAACAATCCCACAGGAAAACAGAAAAGCAAAAATAAAGATTAGGAATGACCAAAATGATGCCCATAATAAAGATTTAACCCTATGTCCTGCTTCATCATTTTTGTCATTCCTTCGCCTTGTTTTTGCTTTACAAAATTTTACAACAGTTTTTAAGACTCTGGTGACCTGGGTTCATGCTTTTGCATACATTTCAATATGAGTTCAAGACAACTTGACACGAGGAGACAAAGTCAACTTGTATTAAACACCCTAGTTTGTCAATATTTTCCTTCTATTTGTTGTATATATCTGACTAATTTCTGAGGGGTTTTTTCTTCTTTTTCAGCTCAATTTCATTTTTGAACTCGTTATTTTCCTTTTTAAATCTCTGGGCCTCTTTTACCAAGCTGTGGCAAAAGGGGGCCTGCACTGGCGTCGGCGTGTGTTTTTCACGTGCGCTGAGGCCCTCTTTTACTGTAGCGGGTAAAAGGGAAGTCTCTCTTTCCTGCAGGAAATGGGCCATGCAGCAAGTAAAGCACTTGCCGTGTGGCCATTTCGGGGGGGGAGTAGTGCAGCTACACTACTGCCATTGAGGTGGCAGTAAGGGCTCCCACGCTAACCCAGCAGTAACTGGGCAGCGCATGGCACTGCCCGATTACCACCGGGTACACTGTGGCGCTACAGAAATAAATAAATAAATATATTTTTGTAGCACCAGATACGGGTGGCAAGCCTGCATTGGGCTTACTGTCACTTAGTAAAAGGGGCCTGCTATTTCTTTGTTTTCTGCCTATTATCTCATTCTTTCACTATCCATGGTAAAACTACGTTTTTCTAGAGTTTCTGATCTATTCAGTACCTGGTAACTTATTCTGTAGTGCATGGTTCTAGTATTTGTAATGATTCTGAAAAGAACTTGAAGTTAAGTAGGTTATTGCAGCTTTTTATTGGACCAATATAAAAATTTGTTGCGCTTTATAAGTCTTGTTCAGATAAACAGGAGACTTATGTGGTCTTGGAAGCTCAAATGTTATTACATCTCTTTATATTGGTCTAATAAATGGTGTCACAATGTACCATGATTCCATTTTTAAAGTCCATATAATTCGTTTGAGTATCCAGTAAATCTGCCAAGTTCTAGCAAAACAATTCATATGTCTTGTTTTTCACCCAATTAATCTATCATCCTCTTTCTTCTGAATCCCAACCTAGTTTTCCATGTCCTCATCTGTTGCCTGAGACTCTTGTACCCCGCCCTCCACTCTCAGCCCATCATTCTGCTTCTATTCCTCACAAAACCTATGCCTTTAGCCCTCCTTCTCCAAACTACCAACTTTTCTCTCCTCCCCAGCTGAATGTAATTGCTCCTTCGCCTCAAAGTTTCCTCTCCATTTACTTTATGAATCTAAACTGCCTTTCAAAATCTCCTCTTCCTTCCGCTTTCTTTTCTGTCACCTCGGACTGTTCTTCCCATCTTCAAACATACTCCTTCCCCCATAGCAATCTTACAACCTTTTTTTTTTCCTGAAAAGGTTACTACTACTACTACTATTTAGCATTTCTATAGCGCTACAAGGCGTACGCAGCGCTGCACAAACAAGGTTGATGCTTTATCATATCTTCTTTCCTCTATTGTGAATCTATTTCTACTTCTTGCTCTCCCCTTCCATGGGTATTCTCTTATCTCACATGGGTAGTCTCCCTAGGTTTGTCTCTTTGTTCTGTGTAACTGAAAGGATGATCCCTTTAGCCTTCAGAATTAAATCCTTCTTAAATGTGCTGTCATTTATACAGCAAGACCAACTGTGTATTAATTGTTAGGCACACAGTTCCATTCAAGCTTGTGATTATACATTTCTTCACTAACTGTCTTTTGCTTTGTTGCTTGATGTACTAAATGAAAAATAAAAAGGTAGCAACACACAGTTATCAGGAGAAACATATGGAAACATATGCACTGTGAACTTTTTTTCTAATTATAATGACCATTTATTCAGGTTTTCACTTGAAACTCTTGGCAGTACATCAAGAACTCTTTCCTTCTTTTTTAGCACCATTGTTTTATTTTTGGAAAACTGTATTTTTTGTGAACCAAGGTTAAATATAAACCAATTAAAATATTAAAAATGCTAAATTTAAGGACCCTATTCACTGAGGTGTGCCAGCGTTTTTAGCACGTGCTTAAAATTAATGTGCGCTATCTGCATGGTTATCGGACACTAAAAACGCTAACACCCCTCTAGCGTGGCTTAGTAAACAGGGCCCTAGGAGGTCTTTTTGCTAAGGTGCACTGAAAAGTGGTCTGCACTGGTGTGGACGTGGGTATTGGACGTGCGCATGTTCATTTTTCAGTACACCTGCAAAAAAGGCCCTTTTTGGCCGAAAATGGACATGCAGCAAAATAAAAATTGGCGCGCATTCCATTTTGTGCCTGAGACCTTACCTTACTTAGTGGTAAAGTTTCACACGTTAACTGGGCGGTAATTGTCAGCATGCGTACACTGCTGATTACCGCCAGGGTTGGCGTCACACACTGGAAAATTTCCGATGTGTGTAGTGGACACACGTAAAAAATTACATTATCACCCGCGCCACACAGTAGCTGGGCGGTAGTTCCTTGGAGACATTCATCTAGGAACAAAAATAAATCTTGAAAAAATGACCTAAAAATTTTTTTTCTCTACCCATCTCAGTAGCATTATCAACCGGTATCATTTCAAAGATAATAAAAAAGTGATGGCTAATGAAAAGGCAAAAGGTGCAGAAAGATGGAGAAACAAATAGAAAATTATAACAATGACTTACATTGGCAAATATTATCACACTAGTAAAAAAGGCCCGTTTCTGACACAAATGAAACGGGCGCTAGCAAGGTTTTCCTTGGAGTGTGTATGTTTGGGAGAGTGTATGTGAAAGTGAGTGTTTGAGAGTCAGAGTGAAAGTGTGAGTATGTGAGAGAGAGAGTGAGTCTGGGTGTGAGTGTGTTTGTGAGAGAGTGTGTGTGAGAATGAGAGTGTGTGCAAGTGTGTATGTGAGACACAGTGTGAGAGAGAGTGTGTGTGTGTGGGCAAGAGACAGAGTGTGTGTGAGACACAGATTCTCTGTGAGAGTGAGTGTATGACACCAAGCGAGTGTGTGAGTGACTGTGTGGCACATAGAGAGTGAATGTGATACTGTGTGAGACAGAGTGTGTGAGAGTGAGAGTCAGAAAGACATTGTATATGAGAGAGACAGTGTGAGCCGTGCCCTCCCAATCCATGGCCATCTGTCCCCTGCCCCCTCCATTCATCCTTTTCCAGCAATTCCCCTCTGTCCCTGAGCCCTGCCCTCCCAATCCATGGCCATCCATGTTTGTCTGTCACCTGCCCCCTCCATTCATCCCTATCCAGCATTTCCCCTCTCTGCCTGAGGCCTGCCCTGCAATCCATATCCATCCATGCCCATCTGTCCCCGCCATTCATCCCTATGCAGCAATTCCCCTCTCCCTGAGTCCTGCCCTTCCAATCCATGCCCATCCATGCTCCTCTGTCACCTGGCCCCTCCATTTTTCCCTATCCAGCATTTTCCCTCTCTGCCTGAGGCCTGCTCTGCAATCCATATCCATCCATGCCCATCTGTCCCCTCCATTCATCCCTATCCAGCAATTCCCCTCTCCCTGAGTCCTGCCCTTCCAATCCATGCCCATCCATGCTCCTCTGTCACCTGGCCCCTCCATTTTTCCCTATCCAGCAATTTCCCTCTCTCCCTGTGCCCTGCCCTCCTAATCCATACCCATCCATGCTCCTCTGTCCCCTGCCGCCTCCATTCATCCTTTTCCAGCAAGTCCCCTCTCGCCCTTCCATGACCCCCCCCCCCTCGCATCCATGCTACTCTCTCTCCCATGTCCCAGCCTGGCCCGCCCTCTTCTCCCCCCCCCTTCGCATCCATGCCCCCCCACCCCTTCGCATCCATGCATCCCTTTTTTTTTTTTTTTATTCTTTTTAACTTTACCTCCGTGGCGGTTCGTGCAGCGAAGCGTCAGGGAAGGAGGCGGCGCTCCCGATGTCTAGCTTTCCCTTCGCTGTGTTCCGCCTTGTTTTGAAGGCGGAACACAGCGAAGGGAAGGCTAGACGTCGGGAGCGCCGCCTCCTTCCCTGACGCTTCGCTTCCGGATTTGTTTGTTTAGACGCGAGGGCGGGGCAGAGACGGCTGGATGGCTTCACACCACGAACACCACGAACGCCACGAACTCCACGAACCCTACAGCCAGGGACTCAGGGAGTGACGTCAGATGGCTTCAGAACGTTGTCCTCATTAGAACGTTCACGGTGCGTTTTATTATATTAGATGTTTTTAATCAGAGTTTCAGATTTTTGAAATAGCTTTAACATTTTGTTCCTAGAGACTAAAAGAACTCATTATAGAACAAATCAAAATCAAATTACATTTTATAACTTGCTTTTCCTAAATCTAACTCAAAGTGGGAAACAAAATATTCAATTAAAGCCAATCTCAATATGCAATACAATGTATAAAAGAGCAACAGTAATTCATACCGCTTTTCTACAGTTTTTGCAACCACATCCAAAGCGATCTGGGGCAACGGAGGGTTAAGTGACTTTACCCAGAGACACAAGGAGATGCAGCGGGAATCGATCCCAGTTCCCCAAGACCAAAGTCCACTGCATTAACCGCTAGGCTACTCCTCCACTCCAATGTATATATAAAAACCATCAAGAAATTAAAGGGAAATTAATTTAGCTCATGGCTTTTAATAGTAGATCAAGGTGACTTACAGTCAGATAAAGTAGGTATTTTGCTGTCCCCAAAAAGCTTACAATCTAAGGGGGCAATTATATAAATTGGCAC
Source organism: Microcaecilia unicolor (assembly GCF_901765095.1). Classification (NCBI taxonomy): domain Eukaryota; kingdom Metazoa; phylum Chordata; class Amphibia; order Gymnophiona; family Siphonopidae; genus Microcaecilia; species Microcaecilia unicolor. Next base: position 116,767,907 of record NC_044033.1, read on the forward strand.
CTACAGGTAGATGCCGCATGCACCCATTACAGGTGCCATAAGGTGGCAGTTATTTTATAAGGTAGCAGTTAAATGCTGTATTGCCTAACTGCAAGAAGGTATACAGGTGTATGGAGCATAGGCGGGCCATGGGCGTGTCTCCCAGTTCAGTGCAGTTTCCATCATCTGACGTAAATGGGACCAACTGGTTGTCGGATAATAAAACAATGGTAACCCCTTAAAAAATGAACAGAAAATATACATTATGCATAAAGAACAGGCATAGCGTATCTGTATTTAAAATAGTTTATTAACGGCAATGTGATGACATCACTGGGAGGGTCTGTCTGATATTCATTTCTACCTGCTCATGAGCAGATGGAAGATTTCATGCCTAAATTTAAGGTATATTCCCTGCCACATACACTAGTATTTTAAAAAAGACAAATTGGTGCCTGTCTTTATAAAATAGCACCTACCTATGATGCCCTGTTACAAAACTACCTTCTAAAAGCCTGTGAAAATGACCCTAGTTTTAATTGCCTTCAGAATGATTGATAATTTTTACAGGTTATCATTCTAGAAAAGCAGTACAGTGCTAGAACAAGACCTACAAAAAGTGCTAGTCAATCTTGGCTCTGCTAGGTATAGTAAAATTATAAAATATTGTCTTATGTATTTATGTGCCAAGTCCAGTATAGATTCCCCTAACTCTTTGTTTGTTTTGCTGTCATAGCTGGGCAGCTGGCTGGTAACTCCTCAGTGGAGATGTATCGCCAAGTGCTCTTGTCTGGCTGTCGTTGTGTGGAACTGGACTGCTGGAAGGGGCGAACAGCTGAAGAAGAACCAGTCATTACACATGGGTTCACCATGACGACAGAAATATCGTTCAAGGTACTGTGAAGAATCTACCAAAACAGGATGACAACTGTTTATGTGGTTGTTAATATTCTTCTCCTAACACTTTGTAAAATAAAAGGGCAATGTTCAAAGCCAAGTAAAATACACAATGAGCATTACTATGTTAACTGCATTACGGCACACTAACACATATTGGGCCTGTAATACAGCCAGCGATGATCAGTGTTTTGCTGATCCCACCAGCATTAAACCCAGAAATCCGATGCCAGGCCATGTCCGTGCACTAGCACTGAAATTCCAGGTTTGTAGAGCCGGCTAATGCATTGCCGGTTCAGTGTGATATTCAACATTTAACTGGCTATGGGTTACTGCATAAAGATAGGACTGTCACTTATGCGGTCCTATTTATGCAGTTAACCCGGACAGTTAACTGCTGAATATCAGCACTTAACCAGCTAAGTGCCGACTCCACCACCAGAACACCCCCAAAATAGCGGGTTTTCAGTTTGGTGCTAAATGGTTATTTTCAGCAGCACTAACCAGTTAACTGTTGCTGAAAATGACCAGTTAGCCCAAACTAGCAACTGTTTCTGTCTTGTTAAATGGCTTTTAGTAGCACCTTTTAGTAAATCTCGCCCTATCTTTGAGTGGTGGAAGTTAGCCATGGGGCTTCTTAGGACATGATGCACTTTAAGACAGAAACATGACTTCCCCCAACATGTGTCTGCAAAATGTCATCATTTGAGTAAATATTACTGCATTTATGGGATATTCATTGGCATCTTTATTCTACCAAACTTCCTGAGCCACGGAAATGGTTGAATAACAGGTACAATGCAATCCGCTTAAGTGCAAGGGTCTGGGACCAAAGAAATCCATGCAGTTAACCGGAGCGTGCACTTAACCGTTGTGACCCAAAGAAGCTTGACATCTGATAAACATATGTACAATACTGTTTATTATACATACAGTATACAGTCTCCATTAACTGATGTTATACAGTCTCAGTTAACTGACGTTAGACTTACTTGAAGTAATCAGTCATAGTCCTCTGTACACTCTTGTGTCTGTGATGTCCATAGACTACGTCTGCCAGACAGTAAAAACTGTCATAGCACTGACATCCAATGGCCTCCAGATAGACCCGCACGGTGTTGAGACTCTCCAGCGCTCTTGCAAAAGTGACAGGAGGTTGTTGAATTTCATCAGCATGTGCCTCGCTGCTCATTTCATCATCAGCCGTTGCTTGCATGTAGGCACATATCTCGACATCAGTGCTGTCTTCAGATGTTTGTAGACTGTAATCAACAGCTATGTAGTGATAAAACTCCTCTTCAGTAACACCGACTGGGATGTCAAGAGCCTGTTCATCTGACGCGTTTGCAACAGCTGCATCTGTTTCGTCCCTCTCCACATCCCTAACAAAGCTTGCCCGCTTGTAGCAGTTCACAATGGTTGCCTGTGTAACATGATTCCAGGCTTCTTTCTGCATATGTAGGGACTCCAACAGTGACAGATTACAAGCCAGTTCAACAGCACGTTTATCCTTGCCAGTCTGGTCATCCATAACTCTCATCAGACGACGTAGCACAAGAGCCCGATAATGTTTTTTGAAATTGGCTTTTATGCCCTGATCCATAGGTTGGATCAGAGAGGTAGTGTTTGGTGGCAGGAAGACCACCTTGACGTTAGATAGCCTGACATCATCACTGTGTGCAGCACAATTATCACAAAGCAACAAAATCTGATGCTTTTGTGCCCGCATTCTAGTGTCTAACTTCTTTAGCCACTGCTTCCAAATTTCCCCAGTCATCCATGAATTTGCATTAGCCTCATATGATACAGGAAGTCGCTTAACATTCCTGAAGCAACGGGGCTGTTTGCTCTTTCCAATGACGAGTGATTCCAACTTCTCACTCCCATCCATATTGTAGCAAAGGAGGGTCGTCAGTCAGTCCTTCGATGTTTTACTTCCTGTAGTTTCAGCTTGTTTGAATGCAAGTGTTGCATCAGGAATCACTCTCCAGTAGAGACCGTTTGCGTCAGCATTGAAAATGTGACGAGGTGCAAACTCGTTCAAGATGGTAGGAAGAACTGAAATAACCCAATTTTCAGCACCAAAGTCATCAGCGTCTTCTTTTTCACCATGCTGTTTCTTGAATTTTATTTTGTTCCTCTCATTCCATCTTTCCAACCATCCAACAGTGGCTTTGAATTCAGTTAGTTCAAGACTTTCAGCTAGCTGATTAGCTTTCTCCATAAGCAGTGGACCATTGACAGGAAACTGTCTGCTCCTGACATGAGAAAACCACCGAAGAAGAGCATCTTCTACATCCTCAGCTTTTCCCGCCCATTTACGTTTCCGGTGTGGATTTGTATTGTTTTGCCAGTCTTCCAGAAGCTGGTCTTTCTGCTTCAAGATATGTGAAATTTGACTGGGATTGACACCATATTCTTTAGCAATAGATGCTTGACTTTGTTTTCTAATTTTTTTTTAAGAATTTCTATTCGTTCAGTAAGTGTTAAAGTCTTACAGTTGCACGACAACGACTCCAGTGTACACTCTAACAACACAACTCGGGCATTCGGCACACACTCAGACGTATCAACCCCCGCCCCCTTCAATACCACACTACAAGCCGTATCTTCGATAGAATTGGATTTATTTTGGCCGCAGCCAGGAACATCAAAATTGTTACAACTTAAACAAATTACATTACATCTTCTACTAATCATTATGCCAGCATGCATTTCTACCCGGGTACACAGCTTCTACACGTAGTTGCATATTCTGGGCCACAGGCCAAGCCATACCAAGCCCCTGCTTCCAAATTCAAAAGGACTTCCTGTGCAGTTCAAATTCCTCTCTCCTCCTCCCTTGCTCCTCCCCTTTTTTCCTGCCCCCTCCCCTTGCTACCTCTTGTTTCCCTCCCACTACTACCTCTGCTCTCTAGCTGGGCCCTCCCTGTACCCTCCCCCACACTTCTGTCTTTGCTGGCCTTCAGCCCGGTTGTGGTCGGCCCCCCTTTAATGGGTGTGCCTGGTTCTTTCTTTTGCTTCTGCCTGTGGCAGTTAACCAACGAGATTTCAAATTTACTGCCCCTTTGTCACGCGCCAATCGGCTTCCATATTCCGCGCGTGCGCTTATGCGGAGTCTTTCCTGCAGAGGAGCGGTCTTAAACCATGCATATAAGCGAACCTTGCACTTATCAGTGGTGCGCTAAACCAAAGTTTGTCCCCATAGAAATTGATGATGCCAAAAACGGGACTGAAGTACAGCATGCAGTTAAACAGAGCATGTGCTTATCCGACGTGCACTTAAATGGAGTGCACTGTAATTATTCTATGACATTTTCTTTTCTCAGTCTTTATAAAGATATTCAGTTGACCCAAAAGATGGTTAGCTTCACCTCATGTGGATTTTTACTCCCCCAAATGCCACTAAAGGTCATGGTTATAAATATTTCTCTTTGCCATAGAAGGGAATGCTGCATTCTATGATAATCTCATGATCAGATTGTGTCAGGGCTGGAACTAGAAAATTATTTTTGGATTAATTTATACATAAGACTGGGAAGTAATAAGTGTCATTAAGTTTTTGTATATTACCTTCTAAACTTAGAAACTAGGGGGTCTTTTACTAAAGCTTAGCTCAAGTTATCTGCAGCAGGGCCCATGTTATTTCTATGGGACCTGATAACTCGAGCTAAGCTTTAATAAAAGACCCCTTAAGGAGCCCTTCTACTATACCACCAATCGCAGTTACCATGGCTTAATGCTGGGTTTTACCACCTGGTGGCTGCAAATTTAACATGGCACCTGATAGTCAATGTGTGGTACCTGCTCTCAATTAAAGCAGTAGTATGTAAGGCCTCCTATTTAGGAGGCAGCAAGTGGTCCCATGTTAACTTTGCATTTGTCAGCATGTGGTAAGTACAGCACATTAACTACCAAATGCCTTCTTTGCCCACCTTCTGCCCATGCTGATCCCCAGACACAAAAAGCAATTAATGCCCAGTTTACCGGATGTTAACTGCTAAAATACAGCACACTGTTCTGCGCTAGTAGATAACATGGCGTAAACTGGCCATTAAACCCCAGATTCTATAGTGGCCGCTGAAATTTGTGCGCCAAATTTTGGGTGTGATCCAGAGGTGCATGTGCAAAATAATCACGTAACAAGCCAATTAACACATCAGTGTTAATTGGCAATTATTCTGCCTGTGTGCTATTCTGTAAAATTGTGCACCAAAATTGTCTTGTGCACAATCAGAAACGGGGCATGGTATTGGGAGGGGCATGCACAGGACAGGGACATTCCCATAATTTAGGCGCAATGTTACAGAATTCCAGGGTTGTGCACTCAACTTGCGCTTCAGGATTTACGCCAGGTTTCACGTGCATCCAAGGTTGGTCGTGAAAATCATTGCTATGTGCTATTCTATAAAGGGCACTTGGTGATGAGCACCCTTTATAGAATGTGATTTCGGTGCGGATCTTTCCGGCACCTAATTTTTGCCACCGTTTACTTTATCTGGCCTTCGGTGCTTAACATGCTTTAATAAAAAAGCCCTAAATTAAGAAGCTAAAAAGTGTGTTCTAATTTTCTTTTTTAGGAAGTAATAGAAGCTATAGCTGAGTGTGCATTTAAGACATCTCCATTTCCGATTCTTCTTTCTTTTGAGAACCATGTTGATTCGTAAGTAATTAATATACCTATCCATTATAGAAATATAATTAATTTATTCTTCAGTGTGGAAACAGTTCAAGTAAAAGAGCAATTCATGAAAAAAAGCCTTTATAAATGATTGTGGACACTACCATCTTTTCATTATGAGATGGAAAATAAGAGATGTTGATGCCATTGGCTTTAAACAGAAGGCCCCATCATTCAGGGGGATGTCACTTGATGGTTCTGGACCAACTCAACATCAGGGTTTTACTTTTCTTATGTGCTGACTGGCCTGAAATGTCCACATGAAAAACAATAAAGCAGATGCCTTCAGCAACACACTTTGGAAAAAAAAATCATTAAACCTATGAAGGTAAATTTTCAAAGGCTTGGTAAAATATTGCTTTTTACCATAGGTGTGTATATTATGGGAATCACTATGCTGTGGCAGCTGAGTACCACAAGATGGTAACTCCTGCAGGAAATAAAAAACATAACTTAGAATTAAGCTCCAAACTCTGTTATTCTCCTTTACTTGGCGCTTCAGGCTGCTAATACACAGCCTGATGCTACCAGAGTCATCTTCAAGGGGCCAAATATTTTTAAACATGCATCCACTCTGATCTCCCTGCAACTCAGCTCCCCTGATTAAACACCCCACTAATAGGCTTCCACCCTGAAACTCCCTAACCCCATGGAAGAGCCTCCCCACCCCCCCATAGAGAGCCTCAAACTTGGAAGTGCCCCAAACCCTACTTTTAAAAACCCCGACCCCCAAGCAAAGACCTTCCCCCCCAGAAAACCCCCACAGGACCTACCAGAGGTTTCCTTGGTGTCTAATGGGTGGGGCAAGTCTACCATTAGGTGGGAAACTGCCACCATTTTGAACCTGGCACTAAAAGTGGCAGGAGTCACTGGGGATTACTCGTAGCCCCTCCTCCCTCAAAACTACAGAGATCCCAAGTAGGACCCAGGAGAGGATCAGGGGTAGGAGTCTTCATCATGTGGTGACTTCTCTAGCCAGTGGTATTATATATGCCATAGGAAAGGTTAGGGAGAATCACTGCTAAGTGCTGTCAGAGATCCCATTAGAGTGCATCTGTCCCTTTAGTCTGGCATTTATATGTGCCTTGGGGCGGATGTGAAAGCCAACTTAGGGATGTTAAGGTCTGCATGTGTATTCCCTTTGTAAAATGTGAAATACACATGTACATTATCAGCCCTTCCTAATCACGCTGTATCGACACCTATACCATGCCGCACCCCCTCTTAAAATCTGTACACTATGTGTATTACCATGTGCAAATAGAGGCTTTCTAAAATTGTTTTTTTTAATGTAGCCAATTTACATGTGGAAATGGCTCTAAAATAAGTCCCTTACTTTAATAAAATTTGGGATACTGCCTTTCAAATAGAGGAGTGGTATTCTAGTTACAGCTGCAAATTGGCTACACGTGTAAATAGCAAATGTCAGAAAGCTGCTGTTTGGATTTTAAGGGGACACGTTCTGAGTGGACCAAAAGTTTTTTTCCCCATTTTACAATGGCAATATACTATATTTTAAAATAATTTGTCCTGTCAGCTTATGCACAATTCCAAAGCATGCATAAGCTTCATAAAAGTTCTTGTTTCAACCAGGGCTTTAAAACAAAAGATTAGGGCAGTGGTTCCCAAACTTTTTCAGTTCAAGGCACCCTTCGTGTCTGAACAGTTTTTCACGGCACCGCCCCCCCCCCCCCCCCCACGGCCACACCGATCTTCGCCCCCTCCCCCAACCACACAGGTCTCCGCCACACCCCTCCTCCTCCCCCCAGCCACACAGGTCTTCATCTTTTTCTGTACACAAATATAACAATGCTAGCGTGTCCCTATAACCAGCCCCTCCAAATGAAAACACTGATTACGATTTATAACAAATTACTACTCCACCTATGAAAAGTTATAACATTATTATACTTCCTTTTTTGTACATCTGCTTGCTGCACAAGCCAGCATGTTTAAAAATATAAGTGAGATTAAATAAAAAATGCTACCAACAATAAAGAATGACAACTCGGATGCAGCAGTTCATAGGTTTGCTTGCTTTGTTTTGAATGGGAAGAGAAACAGAGAGTGACCTATTGGCTTCAACTTTTGATTTCATCCCATCTCTTGTTTTCATCCAATCTCCTTGGCAGTTGCCTTTGCAAGTCCCGAAAGCTGTCTGCTCCCTGTCCCCCGTGGCCGTGATCAAAAAAAAAAAAAAAACAAGCGTGGGACGCCATCAGCCTTCAGGCATGTGCTGCTGGCTCTGCTGACGTCAACTTCCAGTTCCGAAGCAGAGGACTGGCAGAACTGACAGTACATACTTGAAGGCTGCTGCAGCCCTGTGCTTGCTTTTTGGTTTGTTTTTCTGCTGCTGCTGTCTGCAGTACTGGTTCGGGTGAGAGGGAGGTTGGGATTTGCAGTGGCACCCCAAAATGTTTATTGCAGCACACCAGGGTTCCATGGCGCACAGTTTGGGAAATGTTGGATTAGGGATTAGATGAGTAATTTTGCTTAATCCCATTTTCTATTTTTGCCTGAAAAGTCTATGGTTTAAGTAGCTCATTGTATAGTTGTTTGAAAATGAACTAGATTCAATAAATGGCACCAAATTTGGGCACTGAAAAAACAATGCTCTAAATAAAACAATGCTCTAAATTATACATAAGTACATAAAGTAATGCCACACTGGGAAAAGACCAAGGGTCCATCGAGCCCAGCATCCTGTCCACGGCAGCAGCCAATCCAGGCCAAGGGCACCTGGCGAGTTTCCCAAACGTACAAACATTCTATACATGTTATTCCTGGAATTGTGGATTTTTCTCCAAGTCCATTTAGTAGTGGTTTATGGACTTGTCATTTAGGAAACCGTCTATCCCCTTTTTAAACTCTGCCAAGCTAACCGCCATTGTGTGCCATTTATAGATTTGCATACCACCAGGATGAGCGCCCAGCTTGGAGCATGAGGATTTATACCAATTAAAACGTAGTGTAACTCCTCAAGCATAAATTAAACGTTGACCCCCCCGAATTCTCTAATACTGCACTCATCTTTAGTGAATGCCCCTGACCTGCCCATGCCCCTCCCATAGCCATGCCCTTTTTCAGTTGCAGGCTAAAAGATTTCTGCACACATCTTTATACAATAGCACTTAGCAAGATGCGTATGCAATTCCAAATTGGAGCCAACTAACTTCAATAATTGGTTGTTAGCACCCAAATATTGCTAGTTATCGGCTCGTTACTCAACTAAATTTTGCATGCATCCAAATTAGCATACAAAATTTTGGGCACCATATATAGAATCTGGGGGATAAGGGCCAGAACTTATACATGAAAGTGGCAAAATTGCCACTTCCACATACAGGTGCCAGCACTTATTCATGGAAGCTGTTAAGAGATGCTGCTTTTTTTTTCCTACAAATATTTTTTTGTAAAATCACTGCTCCTCTTGAATATTCTGGTGTCCTTGTATGTGTGTTATAAAAGGTTCCACGTTCAGCAGAGTTGTTTGTAAAATACTAGGGAAATATGGACATCCTGACCTGGATGTCTTATTTCCCTTGTTGAGCTCCTATGCAAAATGAGGCTTGAAGTATTGTACATATAACTGCACTTACTTTTTTGATTCAGAATTGATTATAAAAAAGCTATACATTGATAAAAAATGTATAAAATCACACAAAATAGGTATGAATAATTGACTTATTCATACCTATTTTGTGTGTTTATACATTTTTATCATCAATGTATAGCTTTTATAGAATTTTATTCTAATGACTCAATTTTATTGTATCATGTTTATCACTTTGTGAAGTGGTTTATAGATCAAACCTGAAAATGAAATGAAGAGCATTCATGTGTATTTGTGTAATGATAGCCTATTAAAAACCAACATATCAAGTCTTTTTCCTTTTACTTCCTTCTCTCTTCAAGAGTTTTTATAATTATAGTCTTGGTCAAGGACGCTGTAAACTTTATCCAAGCAAAAAACTCACTGGATAAAGAGTGAAGTTCAGGATTAAAATCTTAAATCAGCACATCCATCCATATCTTTAGTGATTAGTATTGTACTCACTAGAGGTCTTGGTGACTTTTCCATTCAGTACTAATAGTCTTAGGGGTCCTTTTACTAAGGTGTGCTAATGGATTTAGTGCATGCTAAATGCCGCTCAATCCACTGTATACCTATGGGCACTTACCCCTGAATTCTATAAAAGTCGCCAAAAATTGCAAGAGCAAATTGGGCATGTGCCAAATTTGCATGCAGTGGCGTACCAAGGGGGGGCGGTCCGCCCCGGGTGCACACCGCTGGGGGGTGCCGTGGCGCGCGCCTGCTCCTCCGAGTTCGCTAAACTTCGTTTATTCGCTGCAGCTCCCTCTGCCCCGGAACAGGTTACTTCCTGTTCCAGGGCAGAGGGAGCTGCAGCGAACGAACGAAGTTTAGCGAACTCGGAGGAGCAGGCGCGCGCCGTGGCACCCCCCCCCCCAGCGGTGTGCACCCGGGGGGGGGTGTCATTTCACCGGAGGGGGGGAGGTGCATTGGCGCTCCACCCCGGGTGCCATCCAGGCCAGGAACGCCACTGTTTGCATGTGTTATTTTAATTAAATGAGCTAATTAGTGCTTATAATTGGCTTGTTAACATATATGTGCATAAATGTAGGCTTGGGATCCATGCCTAAATTTAGCTTGCGAGTTCAAAAAGGGGGTACGGAAATGGGAGGGTCATGCGTGGAACAGGGATGTTCCTGAAATTTACTTGGGTAGCTATAGAATAACGAATATACGTGCCTAACTTAGGCATGAAGATTGTACCACGTTTCAGTTGGTGCAAATGGCTGTGCTAAAGTTGTGTGTGACTCCTGGGCTTAAGCTCTATTCTATAAACCACACCTAAATTTAAACATGGTTTATAGAATAGCGCTTTTTTTCAGTGCCAATTTTATTGGCATCATATATAGAATTCACTGCTTAACATACACTAATTTGTTAGCGCATGCTAAATCCATTACCTTAGTAAAAGGACCCCTTAGTCATGATCCAATTATCAGACCGATTTTCAGCTGCCACGGTTGATGTTTAAAAAAAAGAAACTCTGGCACAGTGGCCTAAAAAAATCTGGATATTCAGTGCTGGTATCTAGATTACGACTGTTGAAAGCATCACTGCTATCCGGAGAGGTGTGACATTCAGGGGTCCTTTTACAAAGTTGCGGTAACAAGTGGCCTGTGGTAGCGGTGGAGGCCATTTTCCCCCTGTATCAGGGCCCTTTTTACTACAGCAGGTGAAAAGCCCCCAGACACACATGGTCATGCAGCGGGGAGCCCTTACCGCCACCCACTGAGGTGGTGATAAGGGCTCCCACACTAACCTGACGATAACCGGGCAGCATGCAGCAATGCCTGATTACATCCGGTTACCGCTGCGCAAGCCATTTCCAGGGGTTTACTTTTTACCCCGGAAATGGACCGTGCTCGGGCCAGGACTACCACCGGCGGCCGCATTGGGCCAGTAGTAGTCCAAGAAGAGCGAGCGGTAACCCACGTTGGGCTTACCCCACTCTGTAAAAGGGCCCCTAAATATCAACATCCAGCACTGGCTAAACCATTAAAAACAGCTGCTGTTATCAGGCTAAATGGATTTGAATATCAACCTGTATATCTGTTTAAATCAAAGATTTGATTTACCTATTTAAAGTGATCAATGAATTCAAAATATCAGTCAATTAAAAATGGAAGAATATCCAACAAACTCCAGACGCTGCAGTGATAAAAAAATATGTATGCCTTTCTCTCACTTTGCTTGAGCACTTTGCCTTTAAGGTTTGGTTATGAATATACGATATGCCATGTGGTATTTTGTAGCAGTTTCAGTTACATTTCGGAGTCAGGACAGATTTGGAAGCTGGGTCTAAGTGAAACGGTACACAGCAGGCAACTAATGTGAAGTAGATGATATGGATCATTACCGATGAAGGATTTTATATAATTATACAGTAGCCTACCTCTTTCATCTATGGTGATTCATACAGGGAAGATTAGTTTTCTTTCTAGAAAATATAATGCTTTAAAATTCAGTATATAAATTGGACTAAGCCGAAAAATAGCAAGATGCTTAGAGAACTGGGCTGTGAACCAGAGAAGCCAAGATTCAAATCCTGCTGATTTCCCTAAATCATTTCACTCTCCATTGTCTCAAATACAAACATAGAGTTAGATTTCCTAATGCTGTCACATGAATGTGTTTTTTAATGCAAGGCCCAATTAATTTCAGTGGGGCCTATATGCTAATAACTTGTGTTAATCTCGTTCATGTGTTAAATACAAATTAACACTTGTTAATGCATGTTAGTAAATCTAGCCTGTTTATACTGTGAGCTCTGCAAGGACAGGGAGTTGCCTTTTGTACCTGATTGTAAACAGTATTGACCTTGGATTTGGAAAGACGAGCATTGCGTTTATTTATTCATTCACGTACACTTGTTAAAATGACATCTAAACACAAAGCATCTCAGAGATGTATGTTCTGATACCAACTCACAGAGGAGCCCTTTTACTAAGCTGCACTAAAAAGTGACCTGCCTATTTTCTAGTTGGCAAGGACTCCCACGCTAATCCCATGTTAATTGGTTGGAATGCACTAATGTAGCTGTGCTAACCAATTAGCGCTGGACACGCCTACTCTCCACCCCAAACACATCCTCAGCACTCAAAACCCAAAAAGTATTTTTTAGCACATGGGAAGCATGTACTGATCTGACAGTTACCATGGGACACCTCAGTGTACTTCGGGGTAGTGGATTTTAACCTGCAGTAAGCATGCATTGATGCTTACTACGGTTTAGTAAGAGGGCCCCAGAGTTTTTAAAGTAATTATGTATTGTGAGCTGGGCCTCCCTTCCACATGGTGGCCAGAGCTAATTCTGCTTAGCTTGGCTGACTGTTTCCCCGGTATGGGCTCCAAACCACCTCCTCGCTGCACTGCTTGTCCTGGTTTAACCGCTCCCCAGCTGACCTGCGCCAAGGATGAGCTCATGACTGGGACACACAAAACTTCAGCAGTCTTATAGTTCTTGAAAACCACAGGTCTTTATTTTCTCAGCACCTTTTAATACAGTCTTAATATTCAAGCAGTTTCCTCATCAACAATGCAAGAGTCAGTTCAGTTTTTCCACATTCAGCTTATTAACACAGTCCAATCTTAACTCAGAATATCACAAACAGCAAATCTTTGTCTTGCTCCCAATTGTAGCCTCCCCTCATCAGCACTATCTTCTACCCTTAGATAGCTTATGGGTTAGCTTCTTCCATCAGTGGCTTCCCCACTGGATTATTTTCTCCTCTCCAAGTATACACAGCTTGGGCCACACTCCCGCCACCAGAGCCTTTACCTTTCCTGAGGAAGTTTGAGCAAGCCCTCTAACCTCCATGCACTCCTCCTCTTTCTCTTCTCCTCCTCCACCCTCGGTTCCCCCAGCTGCTGCTCATTCCCTGGATCAGAGCTCATTTCCCAATCATTCACCCCTCCCTCCAGTTTCTGAGAGTCCTGCTGATGCCCCCGTGGTTTCTGGGACTGGTAGTTTCTCTCCCTAACTAGTGTTTTTACTGGGGCTTTGACCACTAGAGGGCGAACCTTTTGTCTAGAAGGGATTAGTGAAGAAGAATTATTGCATTTTAAAGGGAAACCTCTTCCCTGTCCCGGTCTCAGCATGACTAGAACTGGACTCCTTTCAGAGTCCTCACAGTATTTAGAAACTGCTTACTACTATTTTTATTTTTTTCTAGTGAATTTAGTGCCTGCAGAGGTGTCATATTGACAATACTGGGAATCAAAGTCCTCCCCAGTACTAGGGCTGCTATTAGCCACAATGGGGGCCCAGTCAATGTCAGGCACCCTGACGTTCTGCTTCAGTGACCTCACTATGCTCTGCCAAGGAGGATTCTTGGGGTGCTGAGGCCCTGGGGACATTGCCTTGCTTGTTGTCCCTAAAACCTGCCCCGCCTACTATGTACAGAGGTAGATAAACTACCCCTGGTTTGGCAAATCCCATGGGTAGATAAACGATGTACAGTAAGTGGTTTCCAAACTAATTTGCACTTTCTGTGTGGATGCTTTTTGTAGGCAAAATAGTGTGTATATTGTCATACTCAATCTCTCCAAGGTCCTGCTCCAGGGGCCCACTAGAAACAGGATAATGAAGCCAGTCTTAAATTGTACCCCTAACTTTTACAGTACTGCGGCTACAGCCTCTGAAGGTCATGACAGTCTCTGCTTCTGAAATCTTCTTGTTTCAGTCCTCCAGCGAAGGGACTGCTGCATAGCAACAGTTTTCTAAAGAAACTAAGAACTGAACTGCTCAGCATGCAACACTGACTTGCACCATCTCACCCCAGATGTCAGTCCTCCGGTAAAATCCTATACCGCCTGGAGCAATTTTGAAAGTGTATTATCTTCTGGTCTGCTATAAAATTTATATTTTTTGATAAGGTAATAGCTTTCATATTGCCACAAATGACTCTGCTCCAAGTCAGCTTTCGGGCCAAGATCACACCACTAATTCCCTTTATTACAGAACACACAGGACACTGAAGCACTACAAACAGTGATTTATTTAACCATTTGTATTCTGCCATTTTAAATGTTGGCCTTTAAAAACCACTTTGCCTGTCCAACACAGAGCCTTCTTATTCCATTTTAATACAGAAGCACTTTTCTATTAAGCAATAGGGCTTCCTGCCTAACAACAGCCTGTTGTCTTACAAGCAAACATACAGCTAGTAACCTCTTGGAGAGCATAAAACCTCTTAAGAAGGCATTACATTCACTGGCCCTTTACAACACACTCATGCAGCTGTCTACATTATAAATAACAGGGGGGGGGGGGGAACCCTCCAATATAGAGTTGCATACAAAACATTCAAAAAAATCTTCAAAAAGTTTTTTATAGAAATTATTTTGTTGTGCTCATATCATACAGTTGCACCAGCCCAAGCATACATTTTATGGTAGCCAATTGTTTCACTTTAATCATTGCACAAAATCATTGCAACCCCCCCCCCCTCCTGAAACCTATTCTTATAAAAATACTTCAAACACTGTGAGCAATACCAGTTCACCAATATTGTTAAAGTACTTATCTATGTGGTGTCAGTGAATAAAGAACAGTCCCAAGAGATTTTTTTTAAATCTTTTCATCCTCTTTCTTTTTTTATCCTTTTTTGTTGGTCTCCAACATGGACCATGTTTTGCTTTGGCTGTTTCAGGAAGACCAAATGAAAACTATATATATAAAACCATATAAAAAACAGTGAGCAGGATCAATCACAGCAAAACCTCACAAAAATATATATACAGAAATGCTTGGCATACCTTACATCACTACTAACATCAAGAGAAGGTGAACAGTCCTCCCCATAAGGGGAAGAGCTTAAATAAAGTATCTAACAAATCATTTTAAACTGCTTAAAGGGTCATGGATTTGATATACCACTTTTCTGCTGTTGGGCTCACAATCTAAGGGTTCCTTTTACCAAACTATGGTAAAAAGTGGCACAGGTCATTCTTGCGTGCTAAGGCTATTTTTCCACATGAGTAAAATAGGTGCTTTTTCTACTTTCTTGAATTAATGGCCATGGGCTAATTTTCCCATTAGAATGCAAGCCCCTACCTCCACCTATTTTGCAGGTGATAAGGGGTCATGCATTAATCAGTGCAAGGCAATATAGCTACATTAACCAATTAGTGCAGAACATGTCTATTATCTGCCGCCCACCCTCTCCCAGTGCTAAAGAAAATAAAATCTATTTTTAGCATGTAGAAAGCATAGCTCGTCCCCATGGTAAGCTCTTTTTTGCTGCAGTAAGCACACATTAGTGCTTACTGCAGCTTAGTAAAAGGACTCCTAAGTTTTTGTACCTCAGGCAATGGAGGGTTAAGGGCAGTGGCATAGCTACAGGGGAGCCACGGGGGCCTGCCCCCCCCAAAATGGATCCAGGGCCCCTGGTTTGTCTAGGAGGGGTCCCAATCCCCACCAGCTGAAGCTCCTGTCCTTACATTGCTTGCCCTTTTCCCCCAGATCAGGTTTTAAACTTCTTTCATTGCTTAACCTACTTCAGTCTTTAGTTTGTAGGTTCCAGCACTGGATATTGGGCGGGACATTCATAACTTTTTTTTGGGGGGGGGGTTCTCCCCTCCATCTGAGCCCCTGGAACCAGCCCCTCCTCCCATACACCATCACCCCAGCCTGCAGCATTAAGAACCCCCTCCCTAGTCTAGATAGACCCCCCCCCTGGGCCTGCCTCCAATTTCTGGTGGTGCAGTGGGGGCAGGAGTGAACCCCATTCATGGCAGCCTCATGGTACTACACAAGTGCGTTTACCATGAGAGTTATCAACCTGTGGTACTGAGGTTGGTGGCTCCTGTGGTAAATCAAGGTGCAGTAAATGTTCACTTTTTACCATACTCTGATAACCTTCCCCCTGAGTGTGACATGTTTGAGGAAAGTCAATTATTTATGGAGGAAGAAGCTTGTGTCCACTACAGAGAGAAATGATCTTTCTCCAGAATTCCGGCAAAAAAATCCCTTGGTAGCTAGTCTTGTACACAATCTGCTTGACTATATTCAATGAGCGGAGTTTAAAAAAGGTTTGGACGGCTTTCTAAAGAAAAAGTCCATAGACCATTATTAAACGGACTTGAGGAAAATCCACTATTTCTGGGATAAGCAGTACAGAATGTTTTGTACTTTTTTGGGATCTTGCCAGGTATTTGGGACCAGGATGCTGGGCTTGATGGACCTTTGGTCTTTCCCAGTATGGCAATACTTATGTAACTGAACAACCTTTAATAGAACTGGAATCTCGCCACCAGAACTGACTATTTTGTATACTTCAAGCTAGAGTTATTTATCCTTTCATATCCCTGTTAAACTTTTTCCCAATCCTTAAGAAAACCACAAAAGGAAAACTCAATATCCATGCCAAGATATTATTTAGGTTTATTTATCTTGTTTTGGTTAATCTGATGGATGGCTCCAGTTCATTCTTCATTTGAGCCTGTGTTCTGGGTATGAGTTTCCTTAGAATTTTAAGAAAGCTATGAAATCATAATGATTGAATGATTGAATATGTTGACACTCAATGGACAGGACTTAACAAGGATCTGGGTTTTCTAGCCCACTATAAACCATAAGTTGTATTTCACTGCTTATCACCCTCTCCTCCCCACAAACATCCTGCTAGACTATGGATTGCTTTGAAGTCCCCATACACATCTCCTACCCACCCTGCTAGACCATCTATGAGGGACTGTTATATACACTGTCAGCTGACACATTTGCTTATTTCTGATCTGATGAAGAAGGGCAACCTTCGAAAGCTAATCAAGAAATGTATTAAGTTATGTCCAATAAAAAGGTATCATCTTATTTTCTTTTCCATGTTTTAGTTTTGTTTGATTTCTATTGATTACCTACAAGAAAGCTATGAAAAACTTGCTCTGATCTCAAAGTTGGAATATGCAATATGAAAAAAATAAGTCTTTTGTGCCTCTCCCCCCCTCTGTAGATTATATGTAGATAAGTCCTACCTACTGGTCAGCATTTCCATTGTCCAGCAGTGTTACAACTCTCTTTTATACATCTATACTTGTGGAGGGCTGATACAGATCCCCCCCCCCCCAAAAAAAAAGGTTCTGAGCCATCAAGGAACATAGAGATGATTAGCCTGTGTACAACAGATTGATCTTTGGGGGGGGGGGGGGATCCGAGAGGGGAAGAGTAGAAAGAAGATCT
The DNA here is from genome assembly GCF_901765095.1 of Microcaecilia unicolor. Classification (NCBI taxonomy): domain Eukaryota; kingdom Metazoa; phylum Chordata; class Amphibia; order Gymnophiona; family Siphonopidae; genus Microcaecilia; species Microcaecilia unicolor. The sequence goes on from NC_044033.1 coordinate 116,785,235, forward strand.
GTTCATTCATGGAGCCCACTCTTTATTTACTTATAAAAACAACATCTGGACAGTAAGGTATGTATCCAGAAGTTATTTTTGAAATCATCCATGAAAAAACACCATCCATGTTCCCCAGTCGCTCCTGCCCATGCTGGTTCCAATCTCAAAATGGTTTTGAGGACTTCCCGCAGCAGTCTTGGCAGCCATTTTGACTAAGAAACCAGCAGGGACAGGATCAACTTGGGATCTTCATGCCCAGAACAGGCCACTAGGCCACCAACCTGCTTATAATCGAACGAGAAAAACGCCCAAGTTCCGACCTAAATCGGGAGATGGACGTTTATCTCACAAAAACGAATAAAGCGGTATAATCGAAAGCCGATTTTTGGACGTTTTCAACTGCACTCCGTCGCGGATGCGGACAAAGTTGATGGGGGAGTGTCAGAGGTGTGGCGAAGGCGGAACTGGGGCGTGGTTATCTGCCGAACAAAGATGGGCGCATTTCACCGATAATGGGAAAAAAGTATGCGTTTTTAGCTAGAATTTAGGACACTTTTCCTGGACCCTGTTTTTTCACGAATAAGGCCCCAAAAAGTGCCCTAAATGACCAGATGACCACTGGAGGGAATCGGGGATGACCTCCCCTGACTCCCCCAGTGGTCACTAACCCCCTCCCACCACAAAAAAATGATGTTTCACAACTTTTTATTTTCACCCTCAAATGTCATACCCAGCTCCCTGGCAGCAGTATGCAGGTCACTGGAGGAGATGTTAGGGGGTGCAGTGGACTTCAGGCAGGTGGACCCAGGCCCATCCCCCCTACCTGTTACAATTGTGCTGCTTAATGCTTATTAGTCGTCCAACCCCCCCCAAACCCACTGTACCCACATGTAGGTGCCCCCCTTCACCCCTTAGGGCTATAGTAATGGTGTAGACTTGTGGGCAGTGGGTTTTGAGGGGGATTTGGGGGGCTCAACACACAAGGGAAGGGTGCTATGCACCTGGGAGCTCTTTTACCTGTTTTTTTGGTTTTGTAAAAGTGCCCCCTAGGGTGCCCGGTTGATGTCCTGGCATGTGAGGGGGACCAGTGCACTACGAATCCTGGCCCCTCCCACGAATAAATGTCTTGGATTTATTCGTTTTTGAGCTGGGCGCTTTCATTTTCCATTATCGCTGAAAAACAAAAACGCCCAGCTCACACATTGTTGAATAAAACATGGGCGTCTATTTTTTCCCAAAATACGGTTCGGTCCGCCCCTTCACGGACCCGTTCTCGGAGATAAACGCCCATGGAGATAGGCGTTTTCGTTCAATTATGCCCCTCCAAGGCATTTACAGTTAGGCCCAGGGAGGATTCTCAGGTGATGGGAGGGTGAGGGGATGACTGGCCCAGCAGAACTTGCTCTCTCTGGTAGGGGGTCAAGGGTGGTGGCCTGGGAGGGAGGCGCCAGTTTTGGTTTTGGAGGAAGCCAAGCGGCAGCATTTTGGCTGCTGATTTGGTTTTGGTTGAAACCAAGAACCCTTGTTTCAGTTACCCTCTAGTACCCAAATATTTGGTTAGCTTAGGGCAGCAAGAGGGCACCATTGCAGCTGAATATTGACTGGTAAATACAAATGCATTTTGAAGGTCTATTTCTTAGGACCATGTTTTTGTAATAATTTCATCCCTTCGGATTAACTTAACGTAATGTTGACAGCCTTTCTAGAGTTATCCTGATGAAGGGAGGCTAATTTTTTGAAAGAATTTCAAAGCTATATTAAGTTAATGTATTCTAAAGGAGCTTGGTTGTTCAGTATTATTTCCACGTATCCAAGTGAACTAACACAGCATTCACAGTACTCTGTAAGTAACATGTGTAAATGGGAGCCTCGCACATGTGTCAACCATGCTCTGTACACCCTACTTGTATTTACATGCTGCGCCACTTATGCACTTACTGAGTAGTGCTTAGACACCTTGCTGGCACTTTTGCAGGTAAGTGTACATACACACATGTTAGCATATTACCACATGCAGAGGGTGCATAAATGTGGACTGCCAGTTATAGAATTACTCTTTAACGGGATAATTCTATGAAACAGGCACTAACATTTATACATGTAGCATCGATCCTGTTGGTAGTCAAACTGACGGAAAGCATGGTAACCAAATAACTTATAGATTACAAAAACAAATTCTCAATATTACACGAATCCCAGTCAGGGGTCCGCCCCATCCACAGCACTGAAACAGTACTACTCACCCTCCTAGCCAAATTCAAACTGGAAACAGCAATAGGCAAAAACATCCTTCTCCTCCTATTCGACATGTCTAGTGCATTCGACATGGTAAACCATAATATACTAATAAGACTACTAGATAAGTTCAGGATTGCTGGAAATATACTTAGCTGGATCAAGGGCTTCCTAACCACAAGAACGTACCAAGTAAAATCAAACTCCAGCATATCATCACCGTGGAAAGAAGACTGTGGAGTACCACAAGGATCACCGCTATCACTGACCACCTTCAACCTAATGATGACCCCACTAGCCATGACCTTATCCAACCAAGGCCTCAACCCTTTCATATATGCAGACGATGTCATAATATACATTCCCTACAAAACCAAACTGACAGAAATCACTAACGTAATGAATCTCAGCCTAAACATCATGGACTCATGGGCAAATGCATTTCAACTAAAACTCAATAAATAAAAAAAAACACAGTCTCATCCTCTCATCCCAACACAGCTCGGACAACCCCACAAGTATCAACACCCCAGACTACACCCTTCCTATCTAAGGCAGCCTGAAAATCCTCAGCATCACACTGGACCGTAATCTAATGCTAGAGAGCCAAGTGGCATCCACAACAACAAAAATGTTCCATTCAATGTGGAAACTCAAACGCTTGAGGCAACTTTTCCCGAGGGAAATATTTCGCAACCTGATAAAATCAATGGTACTAAGTCACATAGATTACTGCAATGGAATATGGAATCTATGCAGGATGCAAAGAACAAACCTTAAAAGAAACTTCAGACAGCACAAAACATGGCAGCTAGGCTTATATTTGGAAAAACGAGATTTGAAAGCGCAAAACCCCTCCACAAAAAGCTACACTGGCTCCCAATCAAAGAACGCATTGCTTTCAAAATCTGCACCCTGGTTTACAAAATCATTTACGGCGAAGCCCCGGCATACATGACAGACTTGATCGCCCTACCAACCAGAAACTCATCTGAATCAGCACGTACATTTCTCAATCTACACTACCCAAGCTGCAAAGGACTAAGATACAAATCAACCTATGCATCCAGTTTCTCCTACATAAGCATGCAACTGTGGAATGCACTACCAAAAGCCTTGAAAATGACGTTCGTCCACCTAAACTTCCGGAAATCACTGAAGACCAACTTGTTTAAAAAAGCATAACCTACTGATCCAACTTAAATACCTGATCTCTGCAACACAACAAAACTAAAGTATGTATGAACATAACTCAACTCTACCGTTGCACAATTCCTTAATATGGCAATGCTACTTGAACTTTATCTTACCACAACATCACATTGTATTTGTTCACACCCGAGTCTGCAAACGCCTCTCCATTATTATGTAAGCCACATTGAGCATGCAAATAGGTGGGAAAATGTGGGATACAAATGTAACAAACAAATATGTTACATTTGTAAATTATAAGAATAACATAGTAACATATTAAATGACGACCTGAATGGTCCATCCAGTCTGCCCAACAGTCACATTTATTATCAATTCAAGATATAAATCAACAATGAACGTGATATTATGTATTTGATCATGGTCTTTCTTTGATGTTTCTGGGACATAGACCATAGAAGTCCACCCAGCTCTGTCTTCATGTTCCAACTACTGGAATTGCTGTCAAAGCCCACTCCAGCCTATTCAAATTTGTCTCGTCATTTGCAGGACAAAGACCATAAAAGTCTGCCTGGCACTGTCCTCACATTCCAAACCACTGGAGTTTCCATCGAAACTCTCTTTAGCCCAACCTAAACCGGATCGCCATATGCAGCCAGAGTTGCCATCTAAGCACCACTTGACATGCAAATACCTATGCAACCTTTTAAGTTTTGTTTTTTTATATCATTCATTTTCTAATTAGAGATCTATGTTTATCCCACAACTTTTTGAATTCCGCCACAGGTTTTTTTTTTCTACCACCTCCCTCAGGCGGTCATTTCAGGCATCCACCACCCTCTCCATGAAAAAAGAATTTTCTGACATTACTCCTAAATCTACCACCCCGCAACCTCAATTCATGTCCTCTAGTTTTACAACATTCCCTTCTCTAGAAAATATTTGTTTCTATATTAATACCTTTCAAGTATTTAAACATCTATATCATATCTCCCCTGTCTTCCTCTCGTCTAGGGTATACATATTCAGGTCTTCCAGTCTCTTCTCATATGTCCTTTTGTGCAAGTCCCATATCATTCTCCACTTCAACTGTTCTTACATCTTTAGCAGTTTGGCCTCCAAAACTGAACACAATACTCCAGGTGGGGCCTCACCAACAACTTGTATAGAGGCATCAACACCTCCTTTCTTCTGCTGGTTACACCTCTCTCTATACAACCTAGCATCCTTCTGGCTATGGCCATCACCTTGTCACACTGTTTCATCACCTTCAGATCTTCAGATACTATCACCCCAAGATCCCTCTCCCCAGTGGTGTGCTGGTAAATTTTTAACAACAGGCTCTCTCCCCGGTCCACTTCGGCGCCCCCCCTCCCCGTCCACCTCTGCGCCTCCCCCTGTCCAACTCTGCGCCCCCCAAAATTGCAGAGCTGGCTATAGCCAGTGGGTGGGGGGGGGGGGGGGCAATGCATTACTCTCTCCAGGAAAAAAAAAATTAAATGATCCCATAAATAAGTAAATAAATATAAACTTTTAATGTTGAGCACCTGATTCTCAAAGTGAACATATTCCAAACACTATAATGAAAATAAAATGATTTTTTCTACCTTTGTTGTCTGGTGACTGTTTTTCTGATCATGCTGGCCCAGTATCCAATTCTGCTGCTATCTGTCCTCCTAACTCCGTTTCCAGGACTTCCTTTCCATTTATTTCTTTTACTTTCCTCCTTTCTTCTTCATTTCTGGTCCTCAGCTTCTGCCTATTTTCTTCATCCATGTGCAGTTTTTCTCCTTTCTTCCTTTTCCTTTATCTTATCTCCTTCCTCACTCTTCCCTCCCCTCCATCTATGTCCAGCATTTATTCTCTCTCCCCTTCTCTCCCCCTGCCCTCCATTCACCCATGGCCAGCGACCCTTCTCTCCCCTGCCCTGCATGCACCCATGGCCAGCGACCCTTCTCTCCCCTGCCCTCCATCCACCCATGGCCAACGACTCTTCTCTCCCCTACCCTCCATCCACCCATGGCCAGAAAGCTCCCTTCCCTGCCCTCCATCCACCATGGCCAGCAGCTCCCTTCTCTCCCCTGCCCTCCATCCACCCATGGCCAGCAGCTCCCTTCTCTCCCCTGCCCTCCATCCACCATGGCCAGCAGCTCCCTTCTCTCCCCTGCCCTCCATCCACCATGGCCAGCAGCTCCCTTCTCTCCCCTGCCCTCCATCCACCATGGCCAGCAGCTCCCTTCTCTCCCCTGCCACCCCCTCCCGACTTGTTCCGCAAATTCTCCTGCTTCCTCCCTCCCTCCCTCCCGATCAGGTCCCTCACCGACCCTACCTTGGCCATCAAATTCTTCGGGGCAGGCAGTGTTGCCTGCCCGCTGCCATCGCTGACTTTCCTCCGCCGCCTGATCGCGCTTCAAAATGGCCGCCGAGACTTACAGAAGTCTCGCGAGGCCGCCTCTGGAAGTCTCGGCGGCCATTTTTAAAGCGCAAACAGGTGGCGGAGGAAAGTCAGCGATAGCAGCGGGCAGGCAACACTGCCTGCCCCGAAGAATTTAATAGTCAAGGTAGGATCGGTGAGGGACCGGATCCGGAGGGCGGAGGGAGGGAGAGCCGGCTCGCCCTTTCCAACAACCGGCTCGCAAGTCCAGCCAAAATTTAACAACCGGATCTTGCGAGCTGGAGCGAGCCGGCTCCAGCACACCACTGGGTGTGCTAGTAAATTTTTAACAACAGGCTCTCTCCCTGGTCCACCTCGGCACCCCCCTCCCCCCCCGTCCACCACTGCGCCCCCCCATCCACCTCTGCGCCCCCCCAAAAAAATTGCAGAGCTGGCTATAACCGGGGGGGGGAGGGGGGGGCAATGCATTACTCTCTCCAGGAAAAAAAAATTAAATGATCCCAGGTTCCAATCTAATTCATGTTTAATGTGGGATAAAATGCCATAAATAAGTAAATAAATATAAACTTTTAATGTTGAGCACCTGATTCTCAAAGTGAACATATTCCAAACACTATAATGAAAATAAAATGATTTTTTTATTTTTTTTTCTACCTTTGTTGTCTGGTGACTGTTTTTCTGATCATGCTGGCCCAGTATCCGATTCTGCTGCTATCTGTCCTCTTAACTCCGTTTCCAGGGCTTCCTTTCCATTTATTTCTTTCCTTTCCTCCTTCTTCATTTCTGGTCCTCAGCTTCTGCCTATTTTCTTCATCCATGTGCAGTTTTTCTCCTCTCTTCCTTTTCCCTCATCTCCTTCCTCACTCTTCTCTCCCCTCCATCCATGTCCAGCATTTCTTCTCTCTCCCCTCCTCTCCCCTGCCCTGCATGCACCCATGTCCAGCAGTGACCCTCCTCTCCCCTGCCCTGCATGCACCCATACCCAGCGACCCTCCCCTGCCCTGCATGCACCCATGTCCATCAGTGACCCTCCTTTCCCCTGTCCTCCAGGCTCCATCCACCCATGTCCAGCAGTAACCCTCCTTTCCCCTGCCCTGCATGCACCCATGTCCAGCAGTGACCCTCCTTTCCCCTGCCCTCAATGCACCCATGTCCAGTAGTGACCCTCCTTTCCCCTGTCCTCCAGGCTCCATCCACCCATGTCCAGCAGTGACCCTCCTCTCCCCTGTCGTCCTGGCTCCATCCACCCATGTCCAGCAGTGACCCTCCTCTCCCCTGCCCTGCATGCACCCATATCCAGCGATCCCCTCCATCCACCCATGCCCAGCAGCGACTCCCTTTTCCCCCCTGCCACCCCCTCCCGAGTTGTTTGGTGAATACTTCTCCTCCCTCCCTCCCTTCCGATCTGGTCCCTCACCGCCTGCTTGTTCTTTGAATTCTTCGGGGCAGGCAGTCTTGCCTGCCTGCTTCCAGCGCTGACTGTCCCCCGCTGCCGATTCACGCTTCAAAATGGCTGCCGAGACTTCAGCAGAAGTCTCGCGAGGCCGCCTCTGGAAGTCTCGGCGGCCATTTTTAAAGCGCGAACCGGCAGTGGAGGACAGTCAGCGCTGGAAGCGGGCAGGCAAGACTGTCTGCCCCGAAGAATTCAAAAAACAAGCGGGCGGTGAGGCGGATCTGGAGGAAGGGAGGGAGGAGAGCCTGAGCCGGCTCGCAATTTTCAACAACCGTCTCGCAAGCCGGAAGAAAATTTAACAACTGGTTCTTGCGAGCCGGTGCGAGCCAGCTCCAGCACACCACTGCCTCTCCCTGTCTGTACATATGAGCCTCTCACCCCCTAGCACATGTCTTCCTAGCACATGTCTCCCTCAGATGTCTACTCCCTAAGTGCATCACTTTGCACTTCTTAGCATTGAATTATAACAGCTTATAGGTAAATGCCAAAAACCTACCTAAGCGCTATTTTGTGCACAGGTGAGTATCTTCCATAGCATGTATTTTACAGTTGAGTATACACGTAGGAGGATTTAAACATGCATAACAATGTAAATGTAAGTTTTGCTTGCATTTTTGGCATTTTGGCACACAGATGCCAGCTCTAGGATGGTGTAAGTACTTGCACCTAAGTGCATATGTGCATCTATATACACTAGTATTCTAGATGCCTACTTTCCTTTACAACGTAGGTGCTTAAATATAGCTACAACCCCCATATTTTGTACAGGGCACCTATATTTGAGCACGGATTGCAGATGCAGATGCTAGTTAATCAGGCACTAACAATCAACTATTGGTGTTAATTGGCACTTAGCACTAATTAGGAGTTATGCACTCATCTGTTCTACACCCTGTTCTATAACATGTGCACTTAAATTTCACAGCATGCAACCCAAAAAGGGGTGTGGCCATGGGAGAAACATTGGCAGGTCAGAGGCATTCCCAGAAATTAGGCGCAATGTTATAGAATACTTGGATTTGGGTGCCTAACTGCCGTTAGTTAGGCGCGAGTATGCTCACCAGCTTTTGGCAGGCATAAGTGCTTGTGCCCCAAGTTAGGTGGAGGAAGTGCACCAAGCTACTATTCTGGAAAGGTCACTCTGGGATAAATTCTATAATTAGCACCTTAAAAATTGGCACTGAAAAAAATTGCGTAAGCGGTATTCTTTATTCATTCATTCATTCATTCTTTTATCCCACTATTATCCAAAAGCAAGTTCCACCATTTAGATCCCAGATAGCTAAATCCAGATATGTAGATGAATTTATGTGTTATGTTTCTGCAGTTTGGTAGGTGAAGTAGTAAGTAGCTTTTAGTTCCTGGGTTTGCATGTAGTCTGGGGACATGCCAAATACTATTTTGAATATAAGAGTGCTTGCTTTGAAGAATAGTCTCGTCCTGATTGGGAGCCAATGTAGCGCTTTGAGTAGTGGTATTGCTCTTTCATATTTTTGACTTTTTGAATATCAGTCTTATCGCCGTGTTTTGAACAGTCTGCCTCAATTTTAGTATGCTTTCTTTGCACCCTACATATGCTGCATTGCCTTAGTCTAGTTGGGACAGTATCAGTGATTGTTGTATTAGACAAAATGATTGTCTGGGAAAGTAGTCTCTAGTCCATTAGTTTCCTTAGGTTTCTGAAGCACGTTGATGCTTGGCTTCCTAATATCAGATGTTTATTGAGAATAATGCTTAGTATTTTTAGTTTTGCCTAAAGTTTGGTGCAGTTTTAGAATACATGCTTAAGCAGAAAGTTGCATTTACATTTAGGTGCGGATATTTGCACCAACGCAAATGTGGTGCAAATGCCTAAATTTACATGCGGACCACCATTGTTCTGTAATTACACATGCAACAAAGCCATGCCTCCATTCCACCTCCTATTTCCTTGCCCCATTTTTTGGAGAGTGCATGTAAATCTTAGGTGTGGATCCCATGCCTAACTTTACTCTCATTGGTCCCAATTAAATCTAATTAGAGCTAATTGCTCGTTAAAAAGCTAATTATTGGCAGTAATTGGCTTGTTCAATTAAAATTGTGTGGGCATATCAGGAACACACCTAAATTTGCATGCACAATTTTTGGCATCTTTACAGAGTCAGGGGGTATATATGGAGCACCCTTTACAGAATGCTATCTTAACATGGGTCATAATGGTGCCTAACTTTGGGCGCCATTTACTGAATCTGGCCATAGTTATAGAACTACCTACCAAGGGAATTAATCTATAATATAGGTGCTAACATATGGGTGCCAGTTACACAAGTAAAAATGTTATGTATGAGTGGGGCCACTGAGAGGGGAGGCTGGGGGGACAAGATTCCCCAGGACATGGCCTACCCAGCGTCAGCATGGCTGATTGGTCTCCTGTTCCTGTGTGCCACAGTGCCAGGTTATCACATTAACTCTGCTCTAGTGACTACAGGTCCTTCTTCCTGCCTCGTCCTGCTTCCTGTGTGAAGTACTTCCTGTTTCCGCAAACATAGGAGGGGACGCAGCAGGAAGAAGGACCTGTGTAGCAGAGGAGATTTAATGTGGTCCCAGCACACAGGAGCAGGAGACAAGTATTAAGCAAATAAGCAGGTGCGGGGGGGGGGGGTGTTTGCTCCGGGCCCAGCTTTGTCTTCTGGTAGCCCTGAGTATGAGCACACATACATGCACACACCCCTGTAAGCTCATCTGCAAATACACACATATCTTACATAGTGCATATTGTACGGATCGGCATGTACATGGGCAGACTCTGGGTAGAACATGGGTGGGGAATACGCTTACACATATAACTTACAGAATAATATAAATTCCATGTTTTTCACCAGCAAAAACCACTTTAGATGTACCTCAGAAAGGCAGTATATCAAATGCATTATCCGTTCCCATTTAAGCATTCACACTTACAGCAGCTCTATGGCTGGCGTAAAAGCTTATGTGTAAGTGTTATACATGTATATGCCCAGTCATGCTAGTTTTCTATAAAGGAAAGTGCCTATTTCCCTTTACAGCACAGGCACCATCTATAGAATTACCCCTATAAGAACAGTAGCTTCCCTCCCTCCCTCCCTTCTTTCAGAGGAATACCCCCTCACTCCATTCTTCCTTTCTACCATTTTATGAAGGAGAAATGGAGCCTGGTGTGGGTATTAGAGACTATCTTAAAGCTGCTGCATGCTTTCATATACTTGTAAATACAAAGCCATAATCCTCCAGATGAATCACATTCAGCCAGTAATGATTTCCATGTCCCTGGAGAGCTTTCAAAGAATGCCTCTCCTCAGTTGCTCAGTACTCAATATGTTTTAGTCTACACATGCTACCTTCTCTCGAAGTTAAAACCTGGTCCTTTCTCTGAATACTCTGAATGCATGTTTCTTGCCTGTTGTCCCACATTTCTATGCTGCTAGATTGTTTTTCTTCTTTATTTTGTTTTTCCTATATTCATTTCAGATTTTGGAAGTGTGTATTCCGGTACCCAACTGTGAAAGCTGAACAAAGTAGATGACACATTCTAAGACAGAATTATTCTGTCAGCTGTGGTGCAAGAATAGGGCACAGAAAGAATAGTATTTTTGACCTACAGTTAAATGTACAGCTGTGCTGTGAGGCATGAAATCAAAGGAGGTGGCATCGGGCACCACAAATGTATTATTATAAGGTGATTACAAATTTTTATCTGGGAGGAAAAAGCCTCAGATTCCCTGCCTCCATTTTTTAAAATGCTTTCAGAATGGTGGAAGGACTTGTCGGGATATGATCAAAAACCTCCACAGAATAATCAATCATTAAAACTCCAAATAGTGTTGCTCCATGTGGTAAACTTATAAAACAGTGACTATCTATAACTTAGCTTTGATTCATCAGTGTTCTCTGACTTCAAATTAACCACTATTATATAACACACACACACACATATATATATATATATATATATATATATATATATATATATCACACACATACATATATACATTGTTATTATTATTATTATCAACATTTGTATAGCGCTACCAGACGGACGCAGCACTGAACACCTGACACAGAGAGACAGTCCCTGCTCAATAGAGCTTACAATCTAAAAATACAGACAGACAAGACAATTAAGGGTGACAAAAGTACTGGGTGAGAAGGAACAAGGATAGGGGAATTGAGTAGTGGTTGCAGAATGGATGCATTTAAAGGTCAGTAAGAGAAGTTTGAACTGTACGCGGAAGCGGATAGGGAGCCAGTGAAGTGACTTGAGGAGTGGGCTAGTGTGGGTAAAACGATTTTGGCGGAAAATAAGTCATGCTGCACAATTTTGGACAGACTGGAGAGGAGAGAGATGGCTGAGCGGAAGACCAGTGAGAAGCAAATTGCAATAATCCAAGCGAGAAGTGACAAGGGTTTGGATAAGGGTTCTGGTAGCGTTATCAGAGAGGAAGGGGCGAATTTTGCTAATGTTGTCGACAAAGAAGCGACAGGTTTTGGCTGTCTGCTGGATGTTAGCGGAAAGGAGAGGGAGGAATCAAAGATGACTCCTAGGTTGCGAGCAGATGAGACAGGGAGGATGAGGGTGCCATCTACTAAAACAGAGAATGGGGGGAGGGGCGGGGCAAGACAATAAGCTCAGTTTTGACCGTGTTCAGTTTCAGGTATATATATATATATATATATATATATATATATATATATATATATATATATACATACACACACAATATAAGTGTAAACCATATTCCTAATGCTTTTCCTCACAGATAAAAAAAAAAAAATCTTTAATCATACTTCAGCGTGTATAAGTAATATATTAAGTACTTTTAGTTAGATTTGCATCAAAGAGTGAATGTTTGAGTACTTACTGTGTCTTTGAGCTTCTATATTTTTGGTTATTATAGGGGAAACATGTCCTGAATGGTTTTACTGTCTATGGTAACACTATAATCTAGATTTTGGCTAATATGAAGGAGACATAAAAGAATTGGAATTAGTATACAGAAAAAAATTCATATGTATGTGGTAGTGTGGGTGGTGACCAGACCAAGAGCCTCAACAAACATCGCTGTATAGGGGTTTGCTGGTAAAAACAAAACAGTTTTCGGCCGATATTCAGCCGACCATGGTCAGCATTTTTTTTTTATGCTGTCACCAGCTAGATTAGCCCTGGATATTCAGTGCTGGGTCATGTCTTGGCATTGGCACTGAATATCTGGGCTAATGTACACTGTCCTGGTCACCGGAGCTTATGCGGTCCCAGCTGATATTCATCCAGGGCCCACATAAGACAGTTATGTGGGTATCGGCACTGAATATCGGACCAGCACCCGCATAACATTAAAAAATTTGTATTCATCTTTCCCGAGCCCCCTCCCGCCCACTCCCAAGGAATCCTCTCCCTTTCCTAGCATCATCTCCCCTCTCCCTATCCCACACCATTAACACCCCCCTCACATGCCCCCCAAAACTCCCATGGGCTCCATAGGCTCCCCCTGCCTACCTCCTGTCATTGGTGGTCCAGTGGGAGGTGATGGAGGCAGGAGCGAATGCCACTCGCTCCTGCCCCTAGCGACAGCTCCTTTAATATGGCTGCTGCAACCTTTTACAGCAGCTCATGGTACTTATATACTACCATGAGCTGCCACAAGAGCTTGTGGCAGCCATATTGAAGGAGCTGCCCCTAAGGGAAGGAGTGACATTAGCTATTGAGCTGTCCTAAATTCGGCCACTTAGCTATATGGGCTTGGCACTGGACATTGATCAACAAAGTTCTCAAATGTTTAGGATCAAAACCCATTAGCATATTTTCTGAAACATTTGCATGGGAATCCTAAGAAAAACTCTCCTGCTGTGAGAATTCCCTCCTGACACACCCACACAAAATTTTTCCATTTGTTCTGCATCAGCAAACAGTAGGCAGCAGCCATTTCTTCTGGCCCAAAACATAGTAAGGCCAATGTTTAGTTGTGCAGTCAAAGTACGACTTGAAACATTTTACTTACATGGTTTCAATCATAGGTATATTCAGCAGCACAATCAACTAAGGTGGCATCACTGAATATCAACATACCCTTAAAGGTGCAGCTTTATTATTATTATTATTATTTATTTTGGTCCTTATAATATACCACTATTTTCAGCTATTTTATAAAAATAACCTTTCTGGACTATTTTCTTTGTGTGTCATTTTATGACAATGTTGTATACTTTGGGGCCAATATTCAGACTGCAGGATTTAGCCTAGCTAACTCCCACAGTCACTGCTAAACCTAGATATTCAATGCTACATTGTTTCCAGTGACCAGCAATGAATATTTATTTTTGTTACATTTGTAACCGGCGCTTTCCCACTCATGGCAGGCTCAATGCAGTGGGCAATGGAGGGCTAAGTGACTTGCCCAGAGTAACAAGGAGCTGCCTATGCCGGGAATTGAACTCAGTTCCTCAGGACCAAAGTCCACCACCCTAACCACTAGGCCACTCCTCCACACCAGGTTGGGGTTTTTTTGCCGGTTCTAAGATAATTGGCTATGTTGATATTCAGACTTAACTGGTTATCTTCTAACTGGCCAAAGATATCCCACAAATTCATGTGGCCAAATATAGCTGCTACAGTGGCACTGAAAATCGGCAGATAGCCAGTTACGTCAACTGATATAACCGGCTATCTGCTAGCCACCAACTGATGATATTCAGCAGGACAGCTTTTTATGTGCCCCAATTTATGCAGTTATCTTATGTGCTTAAGGGCTGAATATCAGCCCTCGAATGCCTACAAGTTAGCTTGTTTCAGCTTAGGCCCTAACCACAGATATTGTAAAGGGGGGGGGGGGGGTCTGCTTCCTCCTCTTGGGTGAAGCCAGCAAGCCTGCAGGGATCCCAGGGTTCCAGGACAGCAGTGGCGTTCCTAGGGGGGCTGACACCCAGGGTGGATCACCGATGCACCCCACCCCCCCTGGCGAAAGAACCCCCCCCCCCCCCGGGCGCACACCGCTGGGGGGGTGCCACGCGCCAGTCAGCTTCATTCATTTCCATACTCCCTCTGCCCCGGAACAGGTTACTTCCTGCTCCGGGGCAGAGGGAGCATGGAAACGAATGAAGCTGACCGGCGCGCGGCACCCCCCCAGCGGCTTGCACCCGGAGCGGACTGCCCCCCCCCCCCTGGTACGCCACTGCAGGACAGAATGCTGCTGATACTGGGATTCAGGGCCAAAGTATTTTATTATCAAGGTAATGTCATACCAAAAATCATAATATATTCTTCAAAACAAAAGGTACAACCCTCTTAAATATAGTCTTCAAAAGAAAAAGGTACAGTCCTCATAAGATAATCTTCAAAAGAAAAAGAGGTACAGTCCAGGTCCCAAAATCCCTCAGCTCCTCATGACCTTAGGTCTTCTATTAGGGCATTAGCTTTCCCTTCCCCCTCCTTCAGAAGGGTTTAGTAAGAGTTCAGCACACTTCCAATATAGCACAACAGTTCAGAACAAATCTTCATGGACAGTCTTTGCACATCAAACCAATACCACAAATCACCTGCCTTTTCACAGCACAGAGGGAACCCTGTAAAGAGCAGGGTTGGCAGTTTCTCCCACCTCTCAGCACCACGCCCAGTGTGGCCTCCTCCACTGCCTTCAAGTGCTGGGCAGGGCAACCTTTGAATTCTCCCACTCCATGGTAGCTGGCTCCTCTCCTTTAGGCAGCTCTAGTGGCAGGCTACTTCCTTCCTCCACATACTCCAAGGAATCTCTTTCTCTCCCTTCGTCTCTTCTCCTCCCTGGTGACCGAGAGCCTCCAGGAAATCTGCTCTCCCCTTCTCACAGCTGGGGGGAATTATATACTGATGGCGAAGCCAGGGAAACTGAGCTTCATCCTTCCCTCTCCCTCTAGTGGGGAAGGGAGTAACAGGCTCACCCTGCCTCGAGCCAATGCTCCCCCTGCTGGGGCTGGGAATCCATTCCATTTTTTTAGGACTACTCTCGTCTCTCATTCTTGCAAGGACTTCTGGGACCCGTAGTTCTGGGCTCAACTGCTTCACTGGGGAATCTCTGCGGCTTGCCTTGTCACAATATTCAGCGTCATTAACCAGTTAAGTGCCACTGAATATTCATGGTTAGCCCCGGACGAGCAATTTAAACAGCCTGGAGCCTGTGCAGGCCATTTAAACTGCTTTGAATATCAGGCAGAGAATATTCAACTGAAAGATGAATTTTTAGTGCACAGGATCCAAGCTTATAAGAAAATTAGCTTTATTCTGTAAACTAAGCCAAAACTGCTACTACTACTACTAATAATAATTTTTATAGTGCTACCAGCCATATGCAGTGCCATCCATGTTCCCCAGGTACTTTTTCTGTCCCTAGAGGACTCACAATCTAAGTTTTTGTACCTGGGGCAATGGAGGATTAAATGACTTGCCCAAAGGTCTCAAGGAGCTGCAGTGGGAATTGAACCCAGGTTGCTAGGATCAAAGTCTGCTGCCAGAAATGTGTACAGTAATGCAGCCAAGGGTTCATTTTCAGGGTGCGGCTTTATACAGTAGAAGGGTCCTTTTAAAATACAGAAACTCTCTTACGATTAAAAAAGGGAAATGATCTTATCTGGTGTTTACATGAGCCATACTGTTGAAATACTCATTTAAATGGATATAAATATACTATTATTATAGTCATGATTTTGAAATGACAGAGATCATTTCTCATTCTATTTCTGGTGTAATGTATCTGTGATGAGAGTTATCAAAAAATGTTGGAATAAATCATCAGCATATTTTCATTCTAAAAGGTTCAGAATGATAAACTCAAAGAATTATGGCTTCATCTACAGAGAAAATATAAGATGTGACAGCCATTACAGCCTTCAATTTACTTTTTCAGCAAGCCTAATCCCTTCCTTTTCTTTCTTTCTTAGACCAAAACAGCAAGCCAAGATGGCAGAATACTGCAAATTAATATTTGGTGATGGTTTGCTTACAGACCCACTGGAAAAATACCCAGTAAGTATGCTTTTCCTTTCTGTGGTCACACATATTTGGTGTTTATTGGCTAACTTATTTGTACATGTTTATGAGACTCAGTCTAGCAATAAATGTCCCACACTGTGGTATTGTTTGCATATATATCAGGAATCAGCTGATTGAACTGACCAGTTTTAGAATTTACAAGGCCATAAATCTTCTTAGTTATCTCTGAACCAGGAACTTGACAGTTTAATCCTTATCAGGAAATAATGCCAAAGCACTTGCATAGATGGAATCAGCCCCTACTGTTTACTTTCTCATCTTCCAATTTTACATTTCTCTGGAAAGAGTTGAATGCTTGATTTATAATTTAGATCTTTTGTGACTTGTTTTTGGGACCTCTGATTTAAAGATTATTATGTGGCAATGGATTTCTTTGTAATACCCAAAGGCCAATAGGCTGCAGATATTCAATGTGCAACTTCAGGCTTTCCACAATGCAAGGTATAGTCTGTATAGCAGCTAGTCTGGAAGATTTCATTTCATTTATTTACTGTCTATATCCCGCATTATCCAAAACATGTTTGGATCAATGTGGCTTACATCATACTAATGTAACAATTTAACAGTTTAACAATAAATAGTATAGGTGAACTATAAAACCGTGTAAAACTTAACAAATTTGAGATAAGCTTAACATCATGACACTAGCTTAACATTTTGATATAGCTTAGCTATATATAGGATATTACAATTCTATGACATAGTTATCTGTCAGAAAGGTAGAGATGGAGTGTATTACGTCTGATGGGTGACCTGTAGAAGGGGAGGTTGATAGTAGGTGAGAATTTGAGTTAGTATTCTGGTATTTCGACCACAATATAACCTGTATTTGTTATCAACCGACTGGTGAACGCCTTTACGGTACTATGTAAGCCACATTGAGCCTGCAAATAGGTGGGAAAATGTGGGGTACAAATGTAACAAATAAATTGTGGGTTCACTGGGGAAAGAGGTAGTTTAGTTTGATGTTAGTGATAGGTATGGGGGTGAGTATGTAGTATTTCGGGACTATTGACCTTTTTCTGTGGTGAGTTCGATGAACAAATATGTTTTTAGTAGTTTGCGGAAGATTGGGTATTTTATGACCTTTCTGATGTTTGGTGGTAGGGAGGTCCAGGTTTTGGCTGATAGGTAGGAGAAACATGTATGTAAAAACCAGCACGTTTCCATTTTCGGCCTGAGACCTTACCGCCACCCATTGACTTAGCGGTAAAGTCTCACATGCTATCTGGGCGGTAGGCACGCAGCACGTGCCCACTGCTGTTTACCATTGGGTAAGCGCCACTCAGTAGAAAATAGAAAATATTTTCTGCCCTGTGTTTTTGGTGTGCGCCAAATTCAGAATTGCCACCTGGAGCACATGGTAGCTGGACAGTAATGACAATTTGGTGCATATGTAGGCCCTTGTGTGCCTTTGTACTTGCCCAAGGTCACAAAGAGCTGCAGTAGGAATTGAACCCAGATCTCTGGGATCAAAGCCAACTGCACTAACCATTAGGCTACTCCTCCATTGCCTCCCTAATGAGGACGCCATTTCATAAATCATTGTCATGTGTAGAATATTGATTGAAATAAAAGTGGGAGGGCGACCAAGGATTCCAAAGACTGAAAGGATATATAATAATAAAGATGTTTATTGAGGTATAAAGACTCGACACAACGTCGTGTTTCGGCCGTTAGGCCTGCATCAGGAGTCTTAATGCCGAATGCTCTTGAAAACTATTTGATGAAGGCTGGAATGATATTTTGAAATTCCAGAGCTAGAATATTGATTTACACAATTCAAAGGCCTCATAAAATTAGGTCGTGCCTAAAAACACACTGGGAACCCCAGCCCGTCAGGTTTTCAGGATATCCATAATGAATATGCATGCGATCGATTTGCATACTAAAAAAAAAAAAAAAAGCTGTGTATGCAAATCGATCGCATGCATATTCATTGCAGAGATCCTGGAAACCTGACTGATAGGTTTGGGAATCACTGTTGTAAAGTGAGGGTGCTCAGGGGAGGACTTTGGCAGACTGTGGGTGGAGTCCTCATTTACATGCATATTTTCTAAAATACACGGGTATATCATGTGCTAACACTTAAGCCTTTTCCTGAGCAGGTATAAATGTCAGCACCCACAATCTAGGTATTATTTCTGCAGGATATGTGGTACCACATAGGGGCCTGCCTTCATAAAATAGGCTAAAACCTGGAACCTTCCTGCCGTATCAGTCTAGGTGCCCTGTTAAAAAAACATGACCCTCCACATGCATACATTTAATTTTCTACTAGCTGTATGCAGTTATGCTTATATATGTAGCGCAACAGTTTTCAGAAGCTCCATTTCTGAGATACAACCCTGTTTTATGTATAGAAAAGTTTTTGAAAATCATTCTCTGCCTAGAATTCAAATGAAACCTTATTTCATGCTTTCTAACCCTCTTTCTAAATGAACTAACGGAAGCAGAATTTAAGAGAAGTTTACTCCACAGCCATTAAACCTAGCTCTGTGCTTTTCTGCTGTCTGGCTTCTCTTAGCCGGTCCTTAGATGCCTTTAACAGTATCATTAGGGCATGAACACATTTT
The DNA here is from genome assembly GCF_901765095.1 of Microcaecilia unicolor. NCBI lineage: Eukaryota > Metazoa > Chordata > Amphibia > Gymnophiona > Siphonopidae > Microcaecilia > Microcaecilia unicolor. The sequence continues at coordinate 116,804,062 of NC_044033.1, forward strand.
TAAGGATGGCCAATCATGTATTTAATTAAAAAAAAAAACCTGTATTTTGCCTATTAAATGTTTCACCTAATATGACTTAATATTTAAGGTATCTTTCTTTAATAAAAGCTTGAATCTGGAGTGCCCCTGCCAAGCCCTATGGACTTGATGCACAAAATCTTGGTGAAAAACAAAAAGAAATCACATAAGTCTTCAGATGGGAGTGCCAAAAAGAAGCTCTCGGAACAAGCATCAAATACCTACAGTGACACATCCAGTGTATTTGAACCTTCATCTCCTGGAGCAGGTGAGGCTTTAGTTCAGAGAGTGCGGAACTAAGTAAAGGGGTCTATTTTCTAAGTTGCATTATGACATAATGGGGGAGATTCAGTATTTGGCACCTGGAAAATCCGAGCAGAAATCACTTTTGCCTAAACGTATTCTACAAAATTTCCATGCAATTTATAGAATACGCTGATGGCCATCCACGCAATTATAATTAGTCGTGAGAAGCTTAGGCGGCGTGATTACACCACGTGTAAATTGTCAGAACAGCTATGACTTGTCCATTCCACGCCCATGGCCACACCCCATTTTTGACAACGCACATTACAAATTATGCACACCATGTTATAGAATGCGCTTAGCGAGTTCTGCACGTAAGTTCTAAATAATGCCAATTAGTGCTAATTGCTTGATAACATCCAATTAACAGTGCTGATTAACTTGTTAACCAATTAAGTTATGCGCACTGTTATGGAATATACTTGGATTTCCGTGTGGAAATTTAGGCATGATATATAGAGTCCGGGGGAATGTGTGTATTTAAATTTTTTAGCAGGAGGGGGCATGTCTGGGGGGTGGAGAGTGGGTGTTTCTGCACTAATCATCACATCTACATTACCCTGCGCTAACTGATTAGCACAAGATTAGCTCATAAGCCCTTACCGCCTACAAAATAAGTGCTAATATTTTGTAAAGGCTGCATGCTAATGGCAATACCATGTTGGGCTGTGAGGCATCAGATATTAAATCAATAATAAGCTATAGACTCTCCTATAGTGCAAAGCTATTTCAGATATGAAGCTTTAAACCAGTGGCGTAGCTACAGGTGGGCCACTTAGGGCTCAAGCCCACCCAACAGTAACACAATTTTAGCAGTAGCTGGTGGGGATTCCAAGCTCCCCCAGCTGAAGTCTTTCCCCTGATGGTAACAAAAACGCTACTCTCCACGATACCGGCACCTACGCATTCTCAGTTTTCAGCACATGCCTGCTGTAGTGTGCTAAGGTGGAAAGAAGCATTTTCCCACCAGCTGAGATATTTTTTTGGTGGTGGTGGTGGTGGTGAGGGGAGAACACTTGGTGCCCACCCACTTCTTGCTTAGGCCCACCCAAAATCTGTTGTCTGGCTACGCCCCTGCTTTAAACTGCCCCTGGCCCCACAAAGCTGGTGGTGTCTGCATACAGCCAGTAAAAGCTGGTCTTGGTGACTGCTTTACAAATCATTCCTGAAGCAGGATACATTGACCAAAACACCTTTGGACTGTATGTGGGCATCTTGTCACATGAACTCGCCTTCACAGCACTGTGGACTGTGTGTCGTTTCCAGCTAAGTAGTTGCTTCTTTCTCTCATTATCTTAACTATTTTGGAAGTCGATTTTTGGTGTGATATTTTCAGTGTTTTTAATATTAGTGTAAATCGGGTTATTTGATGCAAATGATTGATGGCAGTTTAAAGCTTCATATCTGAAATAGCTTTGTGCTAGAGGAGATCCTATAGTGTATTATTGATTTAATATCTGATGTCTCACAACCCAACTTGAGGGTTCAATAATGAATAGAGTGATTCTAATGAAAATTAGTATATATTAAATATTTTTCTATTGTTTACATTGAAGTCATTTAGGGGTTCTTTTATAAAGGCGTGCTAGAGTTTTTAGCATGTGCTATAAATAAGCACTTGCTAAATGTTAGAGATGTCCAAACAGGTAGCACTGGCAAGCTGAACTTGGAAGAGGAGTTGAGTGTGTAAGAGAAACAAGTGCTGTGGAACCAGAGAGGGTCATTAGCAGGAGGGAACCCAGAGAGGAAGTCCATAATAGGCAACCCAGGAAGAGCAATATGCCAGAGTGCTGGGTTGGAAATAGGTTTGATGTCCTACTATCTGTAAAGAAATGGGAACGTATTATTGTTTAGTTATCTTTGTCTCTTACATATTATTTAGTTCTATGAGGTGATTCAGGATTAAAGGCATATATTTTCTGTTTGCTATAATCACCATTAAAGTTTGGCTTTTCTGGGAAATGCTGTGAGTTATGGTTATTTTAGAAAAGGTTCCCATAGGTTTAGGTTAGGCTAGTCCTGGGGGGGGGGGGGGGGGGGAGTCAGAATAGCAAGAAAGCTGCAGTTCCCTCTCTGTACCAGCCATACCTGAGTGAGACTTTTAAGGCCCACACACTCTGTCACTCAAGTCATCGAGACTGGGACATGAACCCTAGGGTGACCCCTAGTGGCCACAGCATATACATTTACACATGCAACTCTGTATGCAGGTTCACTTTAGTGCGATTTCTGAAGGATTTGCACTTGATAATATTTAATAAAAACACTTGGGCACCTATCTACCTTTATAACATAGGCTACAAATAGGCCTCTTTTGCCCTCTTAATCCAGGTGACCAGTTATAAAATTACCCTCTAATTGGCCCCAAATTTGGAATGGAAAAGATTTATCCGGTTAACAGCCAAATTTAATCAGATAAATCTTTTCCATTCTAGGATACAACCTACTGCATATATATTTCACTTGTACCCCTACCTCATGCCACATACTCAACACTTCCACTCATAAGTACACCTTTAGATTTTCCAGTTCATATACATCCTGGCATAAGCAGTTAATTTAGAAAGTGAAAAAACCCCAATGGAAACATATGCAGAATACAAGTTTAATTTACAAAACATAATGCTTTTTAAAAAATTACCCTTGAGAAAATTGTGAGGAAAATGAATGAGGTGGGCTCTTCCATGCCTCCTCAACTGATGCTGCTGAGGAATGTGTTGGCTTCTGCTCATCCTGCTCATGCAGCTGCAGGATCAGCATGTCAACTGGTTGAAAAAGAAGATAAGATAAAACAAGATGCCAAACCCTTCCTGCCCAGCTAACTGCTGCTACATTCATCTAAACATCCCACACACACAGAGAAGAAGCAAAGAACTGACAGTGAGAAAGGAACTGAGACATGAAATAGTAATGTAGAAAAGAGAAGCAGGCGGTCATTGTTCCCTCTAAACTGAGTGGGAGTCCTCCACCTACAGCCCTGCCAGTGGGTAGTGCTGTTTCACTATCACATTTTCAATAGTGAGTGATAGACAGGCAAGCTGTGCATAACTCCAAAGAACCTGCCTGACCCTAGTGATTGAAAACACATATTGAAAATATTGAAGCCCCACCCCCACCCCCTAGCAATGACGTTGGAAACTCAAGCTCAGCTTAGAGGGAACAGTGGTGATAATGTGGTCCCTCCTCCCCCTATCCTGCCAGGCCATTACCATATGTAGGAGAAGTAGGTCTGGGTGTGAAAGCAAGCAGGCCCTGAAAACTCTCTTCCACAAAGGCAACTAAAATTTGCTAATTCTAGGATATTTTGCTTCAAGAAATACAGTCTTTTTCTACCAAATAGCAAATAGTGAAAATATGCACACCACCTTTATGCTTTCACAAAAAAAAAATAATGTATTAATCATTTAGGCCACAGTCTGCAATAGAGATTGTAGAGCAGTGGGCTCCTAACCAGGAAGACTAGGGTTCAAATCCCACTGCTAACACGTGATCTTGGGTGAGTCACTTAACCCTCCCAGCACAGACCCCTGGGGAACCCCACTATCTACCCTTCTCCATTGAGAATACTGTTTTCTATCTTTTAACCAGTTTTTAATCCACAATAGAACACTACCTCCTATCCCATGACTCTACAATTTCCTCTGGAGTCTTTCATGAGGTACTTTGTCAAATGCCTTTTGAAAATCCAGATACACAATATCGACCGTCTCACCTTTATCCACATGTTTGTTCACCCTTCAAAGAAATGTAATAGATTGGTGAGGCAAGATTTCACTTCACTAAATCCATATTGGCTTTGTTTTATTAATCCATGCTTTTGAATATGCTCTGTAATTTTGTTCTTTATAATAGTCTCTACCATTTTGCCCGGCACCGACATCAGGCTCACCAGTCTATAATTTCCCAGATCACCTCTAGAACCTCTTTTAAAAATCAGCGTCACATTGGCCACCCTCTAATCTTCCAGTACCATGCATGATTTTAAAGATAAATTACATATTACTTGTTCAGGCCTTTAAGACTTGTAGCTTCTAAGTCTCATATCCTGACGTATAACCTTGGTTCACCAGTTCACACCTGAAGACTCTATCTCTCTGAAAGTCCTTTATTTGAATAACATAATGTTTACTCACAGTCAACTGTAGATCAGAGGTTCTGCCCCAATGGCAAAGAGTTTCCGTGATTCTGAAAACAACATTAGCTCAGAGCTGGTTGAATGGAGTACATCTTTTTTAGTAAGATATATTCAAGGTAAAAACAGAGGGTAACACAGGAAAGGGTTCTGTACTGTCTAACAAATGGAGCCTACCTCAGACTAAAGGGGAACAGAAAAAGGGCACACTCTGACCCAGTGAGCAGGGGGAAAACCACCAATGGGAACAGAGCCTGCCAACTAGCAACAGCATAACCAATCATATAACAGTTCTATGCAGACAGGCTAGTGAAGTCACGTTGCCTGATAAGTACACCCCCAACAATGCAACACTCATGTGACTCTACAGTGAGAATGACAGAAAAAGTGTCACACCCACCCTAGAGCCACATTACAATCAGGGAAAGGCTGTCAGAGGACAGAACATTACTAACAATAGTTCTGCAGGTTCGTTTTTCAATTCTATCAGTACTCTGGGATGACTACCATCCGGTCCAGGCAATTTGCTACTCTTTAATTTGTCAAATTCGCCACCACATCTTCCAGGTTTATAGAGATTTCATTCAGTTTCTCTGACTTGTCAGCTTTGAATACCATTTCTGGCACTGGTATTTCTCCCAAATCTTCCTCGGAGAAGACCAAAGCAAAGAATTAATTTAATCTTTCCACTATGGCTTTGTCTTCCCTGAGTATCCCTTTTACCCCTCAGTCATCTAGCAGTCCAACCGATTCTTTTGCCAGTTTCTTGATTTTAATATACCTAAAACAATTCTTACTATGTGTTTTTGCCTCCAACGCAATCTTTTTTTTCAAAGTCCCTCTTTGCCTTCCTTATCAGCGCATTTGACTTGCCTTTCCTTATGCTGTTTCTTTTTATTTTCAGTCAGATCCTTCCATTTTCTGAAGGATTTTCTTTCAGCTCTAATAGCTTCCTTTACCTCATTTTTTCACCACGCCAACTGTCGTTTGGTCATCCTTCCTCATTTTTTAATACATGGAACATATTTGGCCTGGGCTTCCAGGATGGTATTTTTGAACAGTATCCATGCCTGATGTAAATTTTTGACCTTCACAGCTGCTCTTCTAAGTTTTATTTTCTTCACCATTCTCCTCATTTTATCATAGTCTCCTACAGTTTAAAGTAGAGTGAATCAATCACACCCTACTCACTGTGACTTTTGATTGCGGTGCTTATATCCCTGTCCTGGATTGATTCACCCTACTTTTAACCTCACGTCTTTTTCAAGACAGCGTGTGTCTTATCCACATTAGTTCAAAGAGATTGACAAACTGCATTAAGACCCCTGAAGCAGGCACTTTGCCAAAACACGGTGCTGTGTCGGGTAGTCTCAAGAATAAAGCATTTTATCTTTTTTTCGTCCTCCTGTTGCTTTTTTGTAAGAGCCCTGCTGGCTACACTACTCTTCTTGTGAGCACTTCTATACGTACTGAGCTACAGTCTTTCGCTTCTGCGGATTTTCCTCTTGGCATGGATAAGATGTCATTTCTAAATTCTTATGGGTTACAACTATGGCAGCCTTTTCAGTATCTACTCTAGAACTTGAACACAGATATAAAATATTTTCTCAACCAAATATTATGTTTTTGTTTTCTTTTAATTATCATTTCTCCATTGGTTGCTATAGTGATAATATTGATAACATTGAAATGAGGCAGTTTCCTGAGCCAAGTGCAGGAAAGTGTTCTTGACGTCTTGCCCTTAGTTTGAGTTGACATCATAGTGTGAGGTACGTGCATTTCAATTCTAAATGCTGATGATGTCAAAAGACCAACATAATAACCAGGAAAGTGATAAGAGAGACATGCATATTGAAATGAGGGTGATGACATATTGCATAATTCAGAGTGGGGCCCTCCCAAATCAGCTTATCAAAGGTTCCTAGGAGACATTCCTAGTAGGAATATGTAAAGCTAAATTGTTTCCCCTCACTCCAAATTTTTGGATGTTTTTTGGTTCATTTCACAAATTCATTTCAATGGAAAATTTTTAACATGTGCTGTAGCTTTTTAATATGCATTAATAAATGGCATGCACTAATTCATTCATTAGTGTGTGTTAAATCAATTTATCATGCAAAATTTTTTTAATGTATAAATCATCTTTATACACAACTTTGCAGTAATGGTTCAAAAACAATTGTAAATACAGCCATACCACTGCACACAGCAAAACCAACAAGAAGAACTAACAATTTTCAGTAATAAACAGGTCCCCTCCTGCACCTCCCACTCCACCCCTACCCCTAAACCAAACTATGGGTTACATGAGAAACAAAATTATGTGTTAGTTGAATATTCTGCTATGCACTGTTGGCTGCAAACTCACCCAAAAATGCTCCCAAATCCATTGAAATTGTTGTCCTTTCACCGAATCAAGGTCAGAAATACTGAGGCGCTCCATGGAGAGCAAGGCAATCATCTGGGACCGCCAGAGTGCCACCATGGGAGCCAAGGGTTCTCACCAGAACAATAAAATCGCTTTCTTGCCCTTCACCACCAATCGGTGTAGATATCCCATGAGCCCCAGCAGAACCGGCCAAGATATGCACGGAGCATCAAAGAGCAGCTAAGGGGACAAAGAGATTGCTCTGGTCCATTGAGCTGTAACACTGTGGAGAAGCTGTTGCCAAAATGACTGAGTGTATTTGTCACTACCACAGTAAATTATGCAAGTTGTTTCTCCGAGCATTCCCGTGGCACAGGTCCTGCAGGTTCCACCATCTTGTCCTCTGCACTGTATGTTGTCTCTGTCTTTTTTTGGAGAGCCTTGCTGATGTAACAATCCCCGGTTTAGTGAAACTTTTGCCCATTAAGGTATCCCACAGGGCTGCCAACGAAGATCTTGTGGGAAGTAGCTCAAAAAGCCCAAAAAACAAGAGCAGGGGACCTCCAGACCACAACGGAACCACATCTGTTCCACTCACTGCATCATGTGACCCACCACAGTATATTTTTGAAAACTCACTAATGAATGCACAACCTCACTTTTTACTGAAGTAAGAACTTGCAGCTGGTTAGGAGTATTTTTACTGAAATTCCACAAATAGCTTTTCTCCAGGAATATATGAGTCGCACATTTAGTACAATCAAACTTTGGTTTATTAAGAATACAAGTGCATCAACACTGAGTCAAAAGTGAAAGTCTGTAAATATGACTAGATAAATCTTCCCCATGACTGGTGGAATTGAATCACCTGACTAACCAGTGAATTTGTAGATACTGCACACAAACCACAGGAGAAGAGGAAGGGAAAGAAATGTAGGGCCCTGTTTACTAAGGTTTGCTAGCATTTTTAGCGCATGGTAAAATTAGCATGCAATAATATATTCCTATTGGTGTCTCTAGCGTTAGCGCATGCTAAAAACACTGACGCGCCTATAGTGTGGCTTAATAAACAGGGCCCTTAGATTTAGGTCACTCCTTTTTCAGTAGTAGTTCAAGGTGACTGGCATGCAGGTGTCTCCAAATCACGCACCTACACTAGCACAGGCCATTTTTTCAGTGCACCTTAGTAAAAGGACCCCTCAGTTAGTAAGGCTCTGTGGGGCCATTTATAACTTTTTGGATTCCCTCAAGCTTTGAACTGTGTCATGCAGAGATAGTATTCAGAAACTGTAACACCTTGAACTCAGTGTTAGGGTAAATAATCATTTGCCTCCTTCTCCACCACTTGGTACATTGGGGAAAAGGATCCTCTGGAACGGTTGTTTAGATTCAAAAGTCTCTAATGTACCAGAAAGGCCATTCTAGTTACTTGCATAGACTTCAAGTAACCTCCACAGCTTTGTGAGCAATAAACCGTAGCTGTTTTCACTCAATTGCAATTTTCCAGTTTGCTTCACAACACTCCCTTAGTAGCACCTGAGTTGTAAACAAAGGCTCTTATCCTCTTGAAACCCGTAACACCACATCTAATGCCAATGTGAGCAGAAGCCATAATATCAGTTCAGAAGAGCGAGCAGGTTAGATTGGGACAATGAATGGAGACTTGCTTTCCTGCCAGTGTTATATGTAGGAGTCAAGGAAGTTTGAGACAGTCTTAGAATAACTTTGTACCCGATATTCAGGTTATGTTCCTTCCATATCAAACCTTCCTTCACAGAAAGATATGTTGTATGAATTTTGCGCAATGTGATATACAACTGCAGTTTGCGCAGGTGGAGTTGTCTGCACAGATACATCCAGGTAGCTCAGAATACCATGGTTTCCAGGTACATTTCAAAAACCTCCCCTGCAGAATGTTCCAGCATGGCCACACTTATATACAGTTAAAATTGTCTTGGAGGAGACTTAAATGGCAAAGTAATGGGATTTAATATACTGCCTTTTTGTGATTACAATCAAAGCAATATACATTATACCCTAAGGCAGTTTATCAAATTTTTAATAAACTTGGAAACTATACAGGTACTTATTGTATACCTGGGGCAATGGGGGGTTAAGTATTTATTATTTGTATTTGAATTAGGATTTATTTACCGCCTGTTTGAAGGAATTCATTCAAGGCGGTGTACAGCAAGAATAAGTCAAACATAAGCAACAGACATAACAGTAAAAATATTCAAATAACAAAACAAAGTATGGCATAGTATACTGCTTACAATGTCAATACAATATGTAATGAAACATTTTAATAGACAGCATAGGGTAACAAAGATGGAACATATAGATAGGTAAACGAGTAAGAGGAGTTAGAAAATAAGGTGACTAATTTAAAGAAAGTTACACATGAGGTCAGAGAGGTGATCAAATATTATCTCAGCTAGAGTAGGATTGGATAACCATGTCCTGCTACAGTATCTGCAGCCCATGTCACTCCTTGTGTGTGTGTGTGAGACTAAGAAGGTACTTGCTTATTCCATTAAAGGCCTGGTTGAAGAGCAATGCTTTCACCTGCTTCCTGAAGTACAGATAGTTTTGTGTTAAGTGGAGCCTTTCAAGGAGTGCACTCCAGAGTGTGGGGGGCTACTCCAGAGAAGGTTCACTTGCAGGTGTCACATTATATATTGTCTTTTGGAGAAGGTGTGGTTAGGGATACTCCTTGGGAGGACCTTATTGTCATTGAAGGTGTGTAGAGGGTGATCCTGTTCTTAAGTACTCTGGTCCATTTCCTTTTAGGGCCTTGAAGATCAAACATAGAGTTTTACATTTAGCCCTGTATTGTACTTGTAGCCAGTGAAATTTTTGCAAAAATGGTATGATGTGGTCACATTGCTTGCCACCTTCTATTAGTTTTGCTGCAGCATTCTGAATCAACTGGAGCTGGTGCAGACCCTTTGTAGTCAGACCAGTGTAGAGTGCATTAAAGTAATCCAGTCTTGATGTTATCATGGCATGCACAACTGGGATAAGATTTGCCTTCTCAACGTGAAGGAGAGAGACAGCATAGCTGTCACAAATAGTAGAAGCAGCTCTTGAAGGTTGCTTGGATTTGGGGAATCAGAGTGAGTGCTGAATCTAACTATATTCCAAGGTTCCTGACTTGTGATTTGAGGGGGAGTTCGTACTTCCCAAAAGAGATGTTGATGTCAGGAATGTGGCCACTTGTATTAGGGACCCAGAGAAGCTCGGTTTTACTTCGGTTCAGGCAAAGTTTGTTGTTTTTAGCCCATTCTTTAATTAATGCTAGACAGGTAGTCAGTTTATTCAGGGCTGTGGGAAAATCAGGTTCAATGAGTATGAGTAGCTGCATATCATCCGTGTAGAAGTAGGACTGAGTGTCCATCAACCTAATCAGCTTGACTAGTGGCTTTAGGTAGATATTGAACAGAATTGTGATGGTATCAATCCTTGTGATACCCCACAGGTCAGTGCCCATGGTGGCGATGAGCTGCTACCAAACATTATTTACTGTTACCTGTCTAATAGATAAGATCTGAACCAAGCAACTACTATTCCATTGATAACTGTGTTTTTGCCAGTTGTGCTAGCATGATATCATGGTCCACAGTATTGAAAGCTGCTGAGAAATCTAGCAGTACTAACATCGAGGCAAATCCCATCTTGGTTTCTGTGAAGAAAATCTAGTAGGGATACGAGGACCGTTTCTGGTCCATAACTGAGTCTGAATCCAGATTGACATGGATCTAGCCAGTTTCTGTCTTAAAGACAATGACTAAGTTGAACACAGACAGTGTGTTCTATAAGTTTTCCTAAAAATGGGATGTTGGTCAAGATTGCTTTTCTTTAGCAAAGGGCACATCACTGCCCTTTTTAATGCTGATGGTAGTTGCCCATTAGAGAGGAGTTCACGATTTTTGAGGCGCCTTCTATGAGGCCCATTCTTGCCTGCTGCACTATCTTTGATGGGCAGGGGTCGAGGGAGCAGGTGGTTGGTCAAAGTTCTGTTAGGATTTTGTCAAGGCTCTCCTCTGTTATTGGGTTAAAAGTGTCCCATATGTCTGTGACAGGAGGAGATGAGCTTGTGTGTTCCTGGTTAGCTGATTGGAGATTGGGTGGGACTGCTTGTAAATCCTGGTGGAGACTTTTAATTTTGTTAGCAAGGTATGCAGCAAATCATTGCAGTTCAGTTTTGACTGGGCAGGCTGGTTCTGTTGTGGGGGTTGCAGAAGGCTATTTACTATACTGAACAGGCGTTTGGTTGAATTGGCAGCCTGCGCAATGCATTGAGAGAAATATTGTTTTTTGGTTGCTGTTAAGGTTTGGCGATACTTCATCATGTGTTTCCTACAGTTTAACCTGGCCTCATCTAGGCGAGATTTATGCCATCTCCTTTCCAGTTTCAGTCTTTCACGTTTAAGGATCCAAGTTCTGGAGAAAACCAAGGTAGTGTTTGTGAGTGGGGCATAAGACCTTTTTTTAGTGGTGCTGTTTTCTCTAAGGTCATGCCTAAATGTGCATTCCAAATGCCAACTTGTTCTGACACTGTAGTTGTCTTTTCATCCACATGTGGATTGTCCAAGGCCTCTAGGAAGTTCTCAGCAGTCAGCTTTTTCTTGTCTCTGATCTCATTACAAACTCCTTGCAATCTCCTTGCAAACTCTTGGAGGTGCCATTTGTTTCAGGTGGTCACTTATGGAAAACTTGAAATACTGCTATCCCAGTATACTGGGATGTCAACCCCTTTCTAGAATACCAAGTCTAGTATGTGACCCTTTTCATGGGTTGGAAAATTGATCACCTTTGTGAATCCTAGTGTCCAGAAAGGCAGCTGTGGTTGTATCTGTGGTTTCATTGTGTAGATTGAAACCTCTCAATGATCACCATCCTAGGGTAATTCAGGGTCACTTAAGTAATCAGATCAAGGAGTTCTTGCACAGATAATGTGTTATTACAAGGTGCTCAGTATACCATGAGCAGCCAGATTGGTTTCTCCTCTTCAAGTTGGATTAAAAGAGAAATTGTTTCATTTACTTGGGGAATGGTGATTCTGTGCAGTATGATTGTATCCTGGATCATGACTACTCCCCCTCCACCCCATCTTCCTGGTCTTGGTTGGTGTTGGATGTTGAAACCTGTTGGACATAGTTCAGCCAGTGTTAAACCCCAATTTTCACCTAGCCAGGTTTCACTTATTCCTAAAATGTCAAGATGCTGTTCGTGAATGACATAATGGGTCACTGAAGATTTCTTAGCAGCTGATTTGGCATTCACCAGTCCTATAGTTACAAAGGGTGAACTGGGGCTGCTGGGGGTAGCTTTGGTATTGCAGTGAGGTGATCTTTTAAGCACTGTTATGCAGGTGTTTGGTCTCTCACATTTCTGCCTTCTCTTTGGTTGGTAGGGGTTATAGTTTCCTCTCTCACACACAATTAGGATCCCCAAGGTCTCTCGGTTTGCTGGGCCAAGTCACATTCGTTTTCACTGGGTGGTACCATAGCCCTAAAAAACTGAGGAGCAGCAATCTTACCAGTTGGTGCTGTAGGATTAAAGGCTTTCCCAGTTGTTTGAAGGCCAAATGGTCAAAAACCCGCTCTGGTCCAAACAGCGCTCTAAAATTAGCATTAGAACAGCACAGGGCAATAACACTCCTATGATCAAAGCTAATAGCATGCAAATGCATGCTCTCTATTAGCTCTGATCATAGAGGTACTTCTGCGGGAGGATATGGTAGGGATGCCCCACCCAGCACATCCCAGGATGCATTGGGCAGGGCACTGCTATTTTGGAGGTAGCACTTGGAGGAGGAGGGAGTGCTACTTCATCCTCTGTCACTACAAGGTACGGGGGGGGGTTGGGAGACAGTAGACCACCAGGGAGGGTGGGAGGTAGGATTTCCACTGCACCACCAGTGTCCCGTTCCGGGTCTTTACCTGCGCTCCCGCGGCGGGGAGCGATGATTGACGGGGGCCGCGGGCTCCCGTGCAGCAGAGACAAGCCGCCGACGGGGCCAGCGCTTCCACGGGTCGGCCCGAGGCTGGCGACTCGCGGGAGCGAATGCCGGCCTCAGGGAAGGGAGGACGCCGGCCAAGATGGCGGCGCCGGCGGCGTTGTCTCCCCGGCCAGAGCTAGGCAGCAAGCAAGTCCCGCCCACTGGCGCCAGATTGGCGCATGGAAGAAGGAACTCCGCCTGCGAGGCGGGTCCACCAATCCAGGTTCTCCTGGCCTGTCAGGGCTGAAAGGATTGGCTCATCTCTAGGGAGGGGATGGACTGGCGGGGGATTTAAACCCCGGAACAAGAAGGGTTCAGCGCTTCTGTTTCTATTGCCAGGAGCCGACACAGAGACTGTGTTCCTCTTCCAGCTAGCCGCCCGTGCTAGCCACCTTCAGAGACTGTGTTCCTCTTCCAGCTAGCCGCCCTTGCTAGCCACCTTCAGAGACTGTGTGCCTCTTCCAGCTAGCCGTCCTTGCTAGCCACCTTCAGAGACTGTGTTCCTTTTCAGCTAGCCGTCCTTGCTAGCCACCTTCAGAGACTGGGTTCCTCTTCCAGCTAGCCGTCCTTGCTAGCCACCTTCAGAGACTGTGTTCCTCTTCAAGCTAGCCGTCCTTGCTAGCCACCTTCAGAGACTGGGTTCCTCTTCCAGCTAGCCATCCTTGCTAGCCACCTTCAGAGACTGTGTTCCTCTTCAGCTAGCCGTCCTTGCTAGCCACCTTCAGAGACGGTGTTCCTCTTTAAGCTAGCCGTCCTTGCTAGCCACCCTTAACCTTGAGTGCCTCTCTCAGCTAGCCGCCCTTGCTAGCTGCCCTTTAGAGACTGAGTTGCTGACTACCTGCCAGGCCGGCCGTCACCCCGTGGTTCCAGCAGTCCTGCTGGCCGCCTGCAGCTGAGGGCTCAACCCTCAGTGAACGGCGGTCGCCACGGGTGAATATTCGGGGTGCGCGGCGGTCCTTGGAGGTCTTACCGGGCCTCCAGGAACCTAAGGGCTCACCAATAACCGCGACAGGACAACCAGGGAGGGGTTTTTTTGTGTCGGAGGGTTAGGGGGTGTCTGGGGGTGGGCAGGAGAGGTCCACTGGACCTCCAGCCCCTGGCATTAGGTGAGGTGCAGGATCCTTTTGGACAGGGTTCCCCATTCCTTCCCAGTGCTTGGCAAACCTTAACGCCTGCTACAAGCTGGCATAGGGTTTGCGGGTTTGCCACAAGAGCAACTGTGCATTGGGGAGGAATAGTAAAAGCCTTGTTTAGCATGCATGTGCATGCTGCTTGCAGTCATATCCCACAAGAGTGTTGTTCCACATGCTCATGGGCTCTGATCATAGGGCAAGAGCAAACATGGGTGCTATATGGCGCTAGTAGCCTCTAGTGCCTATGTTTGATCATCAGCCCCTGAGTCAACAGACCTTTTATGTTGTAAATTCAGACCAGGCCTGGGAGACCAAAGGCTTCCAGTAATAGAGAAACAATTGACTGTACTTTGCATTAATGTGTGAATTTCTTTGGAGACTTGCCCAGAGTCACAAGGAGCTGCAGTGGTAATTGAACCCAGTTCCTCTGGTTTGCAGGCCACTGCACTAACCGTTAGGCTACGCCTCTACTAGGAAGGATGTTATTAAGCTGAATTAGGGTGGCTTACAACCAGCATTATTAATTTACCCTGTCATCCCGCAGTTTTCAGAGTCCTGTGGTAAATCAAGGTGTGGTAAAAGCTTGCCTTTTACCGCACCTTGATAATTCCCCCCCCCCCCCCCCCCCCCCGTCCCACACACACACATACCTTAGCTGAATAAAGGGACCATATTTTAAAAACACAGATTTACTCGACTAAAACATGATTTTAACCAGATAAATCTTTTTATGATCAATCCTTGTGTACCAGGAACCTAAAAAGTGAGGTTGCTCTATTAGTCTACTAGGATATTTAGAAATAAAACTCAACAAATAAGTTGAAAGTGATTTCTTAATTCACTGTAATTCACTTATATATTGAGGCAGTGTGATGTCTGGATAATTTGGCAGATAGGTCTCTCCTGCAACTTTGTTGCTGCCCAATGCATCTAAATAGAACCCAAAGGGCCCTAGTTACTAATGTGCAGTAATGCTTTGCAGTTACAGCATGATAAATGCCAACATCATTGTGTGATAACTGTAAAACATCTGTTAACTGTTGGGGGCATTTCCAAGATCTTGCCATACAGTTCATTAAGAGGAAAGTTCTTTACCATGTGTTACCTATATTCCAGATTACACGATGGGGGGCATTAATTGTGTCACATCATCTGCCGTGTTATCCCCGTTATCTGTAAAGTGCAGTTCACATTCATTCTCCACCCATTCTCTGCCTTGTTCTGGTTTAGTTGTTAATGTGTATCAATAGAGATCAAACAAAATAAAACATGGAAAAGAAAATAAGATGATACCTTTTTTATTGGACATAACTTAATACATTTCTTGATTAGCTTTTGAAGGTTGCCCTTCTTCGTCAGATCGGAAATAAGCAAATGTAGTAGCAGATAGTATATATAAGTGAAACATCCAAGCATTACTTTTGACAGTCTAACAGGGTGGGAGAGTGGGGGTGGGTAGGAGGTATGCATGGGGACATCAAAGCTTTTCATTGCTATTCTAACAGGATGGGTGTGGGTAGGTGAGAGGAGGGTGATAAACAGAGAAATACAATTTTATGGTTTATAATGGGCTAGAAAACCCAGATCCTTGTTAAGTCCTGTCTGTTGGATGTCAAAATAATCAATCATTCTGACTTCAAATGTCTTACGTTCCTGTATTGTTTTAAAGTTAACTTTCAGGATTTTTACTATGAAATCACTGGTGCAGTGTTCTGGTCTTGTAAAGTGCTGGCCCAAAGGGTGGGAACCTGACTGGCACCGGCTATCTTCATGTGATGTCTTTGCAGATTAAATCTTATCTTAAGCATCTGACCTGTTTCTCCAATATAGCATCCTTCGTTACATTTTTTACACTGAATGATATATACCACATTGGAAGTTGTTAAGGTGGAAATTTCCACACATTAAGCACCTAAAACTACATGTGTCCATTTACACCAACGAAAACAAGGCGTAAATCCCAGCATGTAGATTTATGCATACTGGGCCATGTTCTGTAACTATGCATATAAATTTGGGAACGCCCACTTTTCCATTCATAGCCACACCCCTTTTGAACTGTGCACATGAGAACTTAGGCACAGTTCATTACAGAATCCGCTTAGTGAGTTGTGCATGTAAATCTAATTAGTGTTAATTAGTGCTAATTATAGCTTGTTAAGGGCTGATGAGCTTGTTAAGCCAATCAAGTTATGCATTTAGTTACAGAATAAGCCTGATTATCCACGTGGATCTCTAGGCGCGCTATATAAAATCCTGCAGTAACTCCCTAATTCTGTATATACATTGCTCAAAATTGCACTTCCAAATTTGGGTGTGCCTAAATTGTACATGCAAATTAATTGCTTAACTAGTCAATGTTGATAATTGGGCGCTAACAATTATTGGTGCTAAGAGGCGATAATTGGAATTTACATGAACATCTTTGTAGTTGCTATTCTATAAAGACGTGCATGTAAATTTTTCCATGTGGATCTGAAAAGAAGGTGTGGCCATGGGAGGGGCATGGATGGTTCAGGGGTGTTTCTAGGATTTGCACGCAATGTTGTAGAATTCAGGGGTTCTGTGCCTAATTTAGGCGCGGGGATTTACACCAGGGTTCAGTTGGTGTATATCCTTGTTCCCAAATTGGGTGCAGATCCCGGCACTAAGCACTATTCTATAAACGAAACCCATCTTGGAATGCCATGTATAGAATAGCACTTAGGACACATTTTTTTTGTTCCCAAATTTGGGCACCATGTACAGAACTGAGTCCTTATTTGTCATATTAGTAGATAAAACAGTTTTGTAAATAGGCCCCAGAGAAGGTTTTTTAAGAGTGTTGCAGACTGTATTCTGTGACACACTCAAACCTAAGGATAACTGGCTCCTGCCATTTCCGGATCTCTTTACTACTTTGAAAGCTATTTGGCTACATTAAGTAAAAATAGCATGCTCCTAAATGCACAGGTGAATATAGAGCTAAAAACTTGGCTTTTTAAAAAGGCTTTTTTCAGAACTTCAACATAGCTTATCACCTTTTTTTCCCCTGACAATTTTCCCCACCATCTCCCTGCACTCCCTACTCAACCCCTTCCCCTCTCCTTCCCCTCTGCTTCCCTCCTCTTTGTCTTTAATTGCTAAGGGGTCCTTTTACTAAGTCGCAAAAGCATCTACATGCACCCAAAATGCACCAACTACCACGTGGCTCTTGCGGTAATTTCATTTTGGATGCACATATCGGACGCACGCAAAGTGACATTTGGCGCGCGAAGGTCATTACTGCCCAGTTACCGCATGAGTCTTTACCGCACATGCATTTTCGGCAAAAATGTTTAAAAGGCCTTTTTACAGGCGCGCTAAAAAATGGATTGTTGCACACCCAAAACCCGCGCTTACACTACCACAAGCCATTTTTCAGCACGCCTTTGTAAGAAGACCCCTTAGTTTGCTGTGAATGTCTTTATACGACTGTTACTACTTTCTTTCCTATCAACATTTTTGTAATTCCTTTCTATACTATTTTTATTTGATTTTATTGATCGAAAACCTCTTAGTTCTGCAAGTCAGCATGGGTGGTATAGCAAGTTTTAATAAACTATATAAACTATAAACTATTTCATATAACACAAGATCATATGTATTTTCTTTTATCCAGCCTGAAAATGCCGCTTGTTTACAAACCTTGTCTATTTTCATTTTACCAGCCAGTAGCCAAGGGCCATACTTAAAATGTATGTGTTCCCTACTGCTGAACAAGTCCTGTACACAGCACTTTATGGTCCTTCATTGTTCACACTGATTGTCTCACAGTGCCCTCTACTGGCTGATATGTGTTAAGTCTCCAAAGTGTTTTCAGATGGTAAAGGGACCAAAGTGCGATAACATAATAATGTTTTTAAATGATGGCAGATAACGACCAGCACAAACCATCCAGTTTGCCTAGAAGGGTGGCCAGGGATATGCCTCCCACTCTGCATATTACCCCTTTTTTATTATTTTTTAAAGAGTTTTAGCTGCTGCTCCATGAAGGTTACTATTAGCCTTAGTGGTTAGTGCAGTGGACTTTGATCCTGGGGAACTGAGTTCGATTCCCACTGCAGCACCTTGTGACTCTGGGCAAGTCACTTAACCCTCCATTGCCCCTGGTACAAAATAAGTACCTGAATATATGTAAACCACTTTGAATATAGTTGCAAAAACCTCAGAAAGGCAGTATATCAGTGGCGTAGCCAGAAGGCAGTTTTTGGGTGGGCCAGTGGGCAGATTGGGTGGGCATGCATTTCCTCTTCCCTTCCCCCCTCCCCCAACCATGAACTTAAAAAAATGAAATACTTTAGCTGGTGAATATCTCTAGCCTACAGACCCCTGTTTAGAAAAGCCCAGCAGTCAAAGGCACTGCTCCATGCTAGTGACACTAGCTTCGGCACCATATTAGGCATGCTCAGTTCTCATGCATGACATATTCCAATCATTGAATAGAAAATAACATTTTTTTCTACCTTTGTTGTCTGGTCATGTTATTTTTCTAACCATGCTGTCCCAGTCTCTGGTTTCTGCACTCCTCTGTCTTCTCTTAACTTTTTTTCCAAAATCCTCTGTCCATTTGACCTTTCTTCTCTCTCCATGTCCACCATTCATCTCCCTTCTGTGTCCATGTCTTTATCCTCCCTCTGTGTCCTTGCTCTTATTCTCCCCCATGTCCAGCACCTCACCTTTGTGACCCTGCTCTTATCCTTCCCTGTGGCCATAATCTCCCCCTATTCCTTACCTCATGTCCAACATGTCCTGCATCCTGTCCTTCCTTGTGTTCAGATTCTTCTCCCATTCTTTGACTCATGTCCATCAACCCCTCTCTGTGTCCAGTCCTTCCCTGCATCCATTCTTCCCCCCTCCACCGTTCCTTCTCTCATTCCTTCACTTATCCAGCAACCCTTGTGAGCATTCATTCTGGGTATCCAAAATCTTCCACCATTCTTCCTTCATAACCAGCATGCCCTCTCTATGTCCTGTTCCTCCCTGTGTCCACCCCCTCATTCCTTCTCTTGTGAGCAGCATTCCTTTCCTATATCCCCGACCCCCAATTCAGCATCTCCTCTATTTTCTGTCCTCCTCTGTGTCCTTTTTCCTCACCCCCAATCCAGCATGTCTTCTATTTTTCAATCCTCCTCCTCGTGTCCTTCCTTATGCCCAGTTTTCCCCTTCTTGTCCTGCCCTCGCAGAAACAGGAAGTCCGTGTCGGGCACCACAGAGCCATCAGTGTAATGTGACTGTGAGCCTCGAGAATTTTTTTTTTTTTAATTTCCAAACTAGTCCAGACTCGAGACGTGGTGACAGTTGCATGTAGGATCATTTTTTCTTCTCTTTTACAGTCCGTTTGTGAATAGTGTGGAAAGAACCGAATTTCCAACATAGCTGAAGCGTTTAACGGAATTGCCTTGTGGCTTTTCTGTCTTCCCCTTGCGCTTCTGCCCTCGGGAGTTTATTATTGGTGAGGTGAGGGGGGCGTACCGCTTTGATCTGGGAGGTCTGCCAAGTTGTTGGAGGTCCCGCAATGCCTTCCACGGACTACATCATTGCCACGGGCCCTCGCAGCTACTGTATATGGATACCGTTCTTTTGCAGCGATCATCTCTCCCACCCCTGCTGCAGTGCCTGCCTTGAACTTTGTAGACTCAGCGTCCTGCTCTGGATCCCTCCCTCTGCCGCACTGATGTAACTTCCTGTTTACACAGGGACACGGCAGAGAGAAAACCCCGGAGCAGGACACTGCGTCTATCAGTTGCTGCCATAGTAAAGTGCAAGCGCCGCAGCAGGGGTGGGAGAGGGTGAGAAAGAAATGGATCTGTGTTTCTGAGTGGGCCTGAGGCAAAAGTGGGTGGGCCCAGGCCCACCCAGGCCCACCCGTAGCTATGCCCCTGATATCAAGTCCCATTTCCCTTTCCCTCTATGCAATATAAAAAAAAATTAATGCTGAATTTTTTTAGGATTGCTTTCAGGCTTATTTTTGAAAGAGAAGGGCGCCCATCTTTCAACACAAATCGCAAGATGGGCGTCCTTCTCACAGGGTCGCCCAAATCGGCATAATTGAAAGCCGATTTTGGGCGTTCTCAACTGCTTTCCGTCACGGACCCGACCAAAGTTCACGGGGGCGTGTCGGAGGTGTAGCAAAGGCGGGACTGGGGTGTGCCTAACACATGGGCATCCTCGACCAATAATGGAAAAAAGAAGGGCGTCTCTGACAAACACTTGGACGACTTTACCTGGTCCTTTTTTCTTATGACCAAGCCACAAAAAGGTGCCCTAAATGACCAGATGACCACCAGAGGGAATCGGGGATGACCTCCCCTTATTCCCCCAGTGGTCACTAACCCCCTCCCACCCTCAAAAAAAATTGTAAAAAATATTTTTGCCAGCCTCTATGCCAGCCTCACATATCATACCCAGCTCCATGACAGCAGTATGCAGGTCCCTGGAGCAGTTTAAGTGGGTGCAGTGCACTTCAGGCAGGCGGACCCAGGCCCATCCCCCCTACCTGTTACACTTGTGGTGGTAAATGTGATCCCTTCAAAACCCACCAGAAACGCACTGTACACACATGTAGGTGCTCCCATTCACCCATAAGGGCTATGGTAGTGGTGTACAGTTGTGGGGAGTGGGTTTTAGGGGGGGTTTGGGGGGCTCAGCACACAAGGTAAGGGAGCTATGCACTTGGGAGCAATTTCTGAAGTCCACTGCAGTGCCCCTTAGGGTGCCCAGTTGGAGTCTTGGCATGTCAGGTGGACCAGTGCACTACGAATGCTGGCTCCTCCCACAACCAAATTTCTTGGATTTGGTAGTTTCTGAGATGGGCGTCCTCGGTTTCCATTATTGGTGAAACTCAGGGACGACCATCTCTAAGGTCAACCTAAATTTTGTGATTTGGGCGTCCCCGACCGTATTATCAAAATGAAAGATGGACACCCATCTTGTTTCGATAATATGGGTTTCCCTGCCCCTTTGCCGGGATGTCCTTCGAGGACGTCCTCAGGAAAACTTGGCCACCCCTTTCGATTATGCCCCTCTTTGTGTACAGGAGTAAGATATTTTTCAGGAATGCCAACTATTTTATTTTCTTACTTCAGTGGGAAAGTAGTACAATTGTTTCCCAAAATATAGTTTACTGTAAACCTTTAGGGCGACTTTTACAATGCCGCGCTAGCGATTCCTGTGCGATAAATGAGAGGAAGCCCATTCAATTCCTGTGGGCTTTCTCTCAATTGCCACGCAGGAATCACTAGCACAGTTTTGCAAAAGAAACCCTTAGTGATGTCAAAGGTTTATATGTGGTTCTATTAAGAAAGACAGGTAGCAAGACAATCAGCCAACATTCACCTTTTCATGATACAGACGTAATAGTATGATAAAATGCAATTCTTACCAGAAGGGTCCACCAGAATATTTTATAGAATAAATCCAAAGTGGACCAGCTGTGAGAGTGCTGTTTGTTTACAAATTCTATTCCAGCCATTCTGTGAAACTGGGATGAACCCAGAAGGAGAGAGAATTCATGCATAGAGGAGAGTATCCATGCATTTTTCTCAATTTCAAGAAAACCTTTTTTTTTCCAAGCTGCTATGTCACAAACAATTCTGGTTGCAAGTTAACAAAAATGTGCATATTAACCTGTGCTCATTCTTCTTTGGCTGTTCTGAAAGGCAAACATTATTTGAGGACACCGAGGGCCATTGTGTTATGGAGCCTGTTTGCTAAAGTGTGGTGATTTTTTGTGAAGCTAAGTAGAAAAACGTGAGCCATTCCGGAAAACAATGCTGCAGAAGGAACACTAGTACTTTCTGATTTCTGTCCAATCGATGGTCAGTTGGTCACTGTGTTGTAATTAAATTCTTGCAGGGGAAGCCGACATTGAAAGTGATGAAGATGACGAGGATGATGATGATGACTGTAAGAAATCAATGGATGAAGTAAGCACCTTCCTTTTTTGTCCTAAGTCTGTGATTCTGTGCAGTGCTAAAAATGAGCTGGCAAAAATGTTTTTTTGCCTGAGGGTAACACGTCAAGTAGACGACCATGCCCTGGTTCAGCTTGTTCCATTCCCAATCTTTGTCCATTCAGAAACGTTGGCCACATTAAGCAGAGGGGCTGTGATTGATGTGAATGGGAGATTGAAAGAGTTTAAAAGAGCTCGGGTGACTTATGCAAGTAACGTGCATGTTTGTGCCTGTTATAAAAAGGAGATCTTCTCCTCAAGGACATCCATATTATAGATCTTTGCCATTCCACATACCTCTACTTGTGCCTGATGAGATCAAGGCATAATTCTGTTACCAGCAGCGGCTATACTCATTCACTTGTATTCATCTCAGTGAGCTGCAGGGTTTGTCCTCTCTTTGCTTGGAGAAACACAAACATAAAAGTTTGTTTTCGTAGGATCATCATAAAAAGCAACTTGTTTTTCACAGTCACATGGAAAAGCATCATTATTTATTTATTTATTTATTTATTTGCATTTGGTTCACATCATTTTCAGTTGTAGCTCAAGGCAAGTTACAAGCATTATCTGAGGAAACAGAGGGATTTTAATGTCTAATTGCTTTTATAACTATTTTTATAATTGTTTTTTATATATCTCTACTTTTTGTCACACCCTCCGCCCTATGCTTGAAAAAATATTATACAGGTGCCCCTGTTTGTAGTGGTGAGGTTAGCATATCAGCAAATCTAACTCTGCTGTTCTCTTTCCCCTGCCTACTACTATAAATCATTTCTATAGCGCTACCAGTCATACGCAGCGCTTCACAATTGAACATGAAGAAAAAGACAGTCCCTGCTCAAAAGAGCTTGCAATCTAAATCAGGACAGACAGACAGGACCAATAAGGATAAGGGGAGGACAGACAGAAAGACACATAGGGAAAGGGAAGTATTTCAGTAGATTTCATTTTCCCTATGACTAAGCAAATCCATTTGGATTAATCGGAACACCATCCACAGCCACATCAAGGTCAGAGAAGCAGAGTTGAACTAGGGTTGGCCATAATTTCACTTAGATAAATCCAAACCAAACAGCGCTGTACTCTAGGCTATAGTATATATTTTTTTTACTTGGTTTATACACTAAGGATGCCTTTTACCAAACTTTTACCTCGCCTTAAGCCCATTTTTACTGCATGGGTAAAATTGCTGAATTTCCTATTTTCCGACTAATGAGGGGGCATATGACAAAGTTAAGAGGGAACAGGCTCAGGAGTAATCTAAGGCTGTACTATTTGGTTGGTGGAAGCGTGGAATGGCCTCCCGGTGGAGGTTGTGGAGTCAAGGACTGTTCCAGAATTTAAAAAGGCATGGGATAAGCATGTGGGATCGTGTAGGAAAAGGAAGAGTTAGGGGTTACGGAGGATGGGCAGACTGGATGAGTCATATGGCCTTTATCTGCCATCATGTTTCTATACCCAACCGGTTAGATATTAGTGGCACTTGCAAGAGCAAGGATTCAGAGACCGGAGCAAGTGACAGGTCCGAAATCTATAGCTGGCTTGCTATAGTGAGGAACTGTGCAGACTTTTCTTGCCCCAAATAGTGTCAAGTGGAAAGAGAAAGGGGCATCTCGGGACATTCAGGCCTACCACATCTCAAGCAGCGCGTGCAGTGCTTCTGACGGTCCCCCCTTTTTTTAAACAGTCTTTTTAAAGACTACTATGTCACACCTGAAGGATCATCTTCAATGTTACTCAGCAATACTTTGCCCTAGAGTCTGCTGTGTGATCTCCAAAGGTTTGTCATTATTATTGCTCCGCAGCACTGTGTAAAGCAGACTCCTGATGCAGGCCTGACAGCCGAAACAAGACGTTGTGTCGAGTCTTCAAATTATTAATAAAGTTGTTTACTAACGAACATCTTCCAGTTTCTGGTATCCTTGGTCGCTCTCCCACTTTTTTACACACTTGTTTCTACTGTGGGGTGTTTGAGTTCTCCGTTTTTTGGCGGATTTCCTCTCACTACCACCCAGGCAGCCCATGGGACCTTACTTCTATGGCAGAGTGGAGGAAAAGTTAAGGGAAGAAGAGTAGCATTTTGTACTGCACCAGGCTACAGAAGCAAAGGTAGATTGTAAGCTCTTTGAGCAGGGACTGTCTTTTGTGTATGGTGTACAGCGCTGCGTATGCTTTGTAGCGCTATAGAAATGATAAATAGTAGTAGTATCTGTTAATGTATGTGATCATCAGCTTGTTCAAGTGTGACATCTTAATGAACTGTATAATAATTACCTGAATACCATCAGCCGATCCTGAGTAGCCTTGAAGTTTAAGAAGTGTGAGTAGGAGAGAAGATATCCAAGGTATATAAGTTGGTGTTTGAATTGACTGTGGTTTTTTTTTTCATCTGTGCTTCATCATGAGAGTACAGTAAAGTGCCAGTTTGTTTTAAGTTATTTCATAGTGTGATCTAGATTTTGTGTTTAAGTGAAAAGGTCTGATGCCTTGCTTGTCTCCCCTCCAGTCTTGAGGTTGACCTCAGTCAGCCCTGGTCCCACCAAATATACTTTTTATGTACCCCTTCTCACATCATCCCAGGCAGTGACTAGGCAACCACCTAGCTCACCCATACAACAAAGTAGCTTTACACCTACTTTCTGCCAGTACTCCGGATAATGATGACAACATAACTACGTTTGGTTGAAATCAGCGCTGAATGTGCGTATAACTTTGACCATTTAAATCGCTCAACAATTTAAAAACAAACAAACAAAAAAAAGGTTGTGGTTTTGGGACAGACCAAGAGCAGTGTTACCTGTTCAATGCTGAAATTCAGCTAGTGAATGGACAATTATGTGCTTAACTCTGAACTCAAAAACACCAGGTTTAAATGTAAGTGGCTAAGAAATCCATTTTAAAATTATAAGTGGATTTGTAGTGGTGGCATTTTACATTTACCTCTACTGAAAATCCACATAACTTTAAATGAATTTCTTTTCTGTTTAAAGTGACACAGTCGATCTGTCGCTGTTTACCTCAGGGTGTTTGCTTTACTTCCTTGCTCATGAAATGGTGCTCTTCTGCCATCTGGCGGAAGAAGAAAGCTTCACCTATAACAACTGTTACGTTTTTGGTTTGTTTTTTCCCCCCCAGATAAAGGTTAATGGACTACTGTCAGCCTGTAATCTATCAGAAAAGTAATAAAAACTTCACTAACAATTAAGACTTTGAATTATGTTTTAAAAGGAACATGGAAAGCAAGCTGAGATGTGAAAAACAGAGGAGAACCAATTAAGCTCCTTTATTCTCAACTCATGTGTCATTAGTGAAGACAGGCTGAAATATCAAGATGTAGAACATTCTTCCCAGTTACTAAGCATGTTCCACATGCAGGGTTTAATGGGTCATCATCATGCATAAGAGCCTAGAAATCTTATTAGACATTTTGACATTTCCTCTGTTGTCAGACCTCTTTTCTATGATATTGGTACTAGTGAGAAAGTGCCACTGGAACAGAGTATGAAGCATCTCCTTCAGCTGGCTACTTTGCTTAGGGGTCCTTTTACAAAGCCACGGTGAAAAGCGGCCTGCAGTAGCATATGTGCGCGTTTTGGGCGTACGCCACACCAGTTTTTACCATGTCTGCAAAAAAAGGCTTTTTTTTTTTTAATGGGACAGGAAAATGGCATGCGGTAAAACTGAAACCAGCATGCACCTAAAACCAGCCTGAGCTCTTAAAGCCACCCATTGATCTATCTGTAAGGGTTCACACACTACACACGCAGTGACCGGTCGTTGCGTGCCAACTTCCGATTACCGCCAGAAACGCCACACATGGGAGGAAATAAATAAACAAATCATCCAGGCATTAAGGGTGCATGGCAAATCTGAACTTACCACCAGGGGGCGCAGTAGTCTAATTTTGGCACATGCTGCACGCGTGTAGAGCCCAACGCGCCTTTGTAAAAGGGCCCCTTAGTGCCTCTGTAGGACAAATTATAAACAGGTACAATGAGTCCCCCCCCCCTTAAGAATTTAGGGCCAGATTCAGTAAATGGCACCCAAAGATAGGAGCTTCTATAGGATAGCGCTTACCCCCTAATATTATAAAAAACACCAAAAATGATGTGTGTAAATTTGGATGTACACCCAATTTGTGCATGCAATGTAATTGAATAATGATCCAATTGGTGCCAATAACTGGCTTTTTAACAAGCAACTATTGGTGCTAATTGGAATCAATTATAAATTTAGGCACATGATCTGCGCCTACATTTTATGCACATCCTGAAAAAGGGGGTATGGAAATGGGAGGGTCTTGGGCAGTTTGGAGTGAATCATGGGCATGGCTTTGGGTTAGGCATGCAATTATAGTACAACGGGGTTCTGCATGTAAATTTAGGCAGGGGCATTTGCACCACATTTCGATCAGTGCAAATGGACATGCTTAAATTTGCTCACAACCCCCCAGGGCTTAAGTGCTATTTTATAAACCATGCCTAACCGTAGGTGTGGCTTGTAGAATAGCACTTAAGCCTTTTTGGTGCCAATTTTTTAGGTGCAATTTATAGAATTCACCCCTTAGCACAGATTCCCGCTTCCAACTTTGGGCACAAGGACTTATGCCTACTGAGACCTGGTATAAATCTTTGCACCCAACTGATGAGAGCTGGGTGCATAAATCCAAGTATTCAATAACATTGCACCTTATTTCTGGGAATGCTCCTAACCCACCTATGCTCCTCCCATGGCCACACATCCTTTTGAGTTGTGCACTATGAAATTTATGGGCACATGTTACTGAATAGGATTTAGGGCAGATGCACACATAGGACTAGATTCTATTTATGGTGCCTGAAAAATTAGCGCGGAAAACATTTCTGCCTAGGCTTATTCTGTAGACAGTGACTACATTTAGGCACTATTTATAGAATATGCCTAGTGGCCATGATAGCGCCTACTTGTAGCCTTGGCCATTTACACCAAGTAAAACTTGGTATAAATACTGGCCCCTAAGTTAGACACGGAGCAGATATATTTACACACACTGGTTTGCAGAATATGCTTAGCACTAATTGGATATCAGCACTAATTAACGCCAAATAGTGCTGATATCCAATTAATTGTTATATGCATTGTTATAGAATACACTCCGATTTTCACACGGAAATCCAATGCCAATCAATTAATCCAGTGCCAATCAATTCCAATTAACTTCAACAATTGGTTGTTAGTACCTAATTGGCTAATTAGTTTCTGTGTGCACGTGGGATCTATGTCCAAGTTTGGAGAACCTATATAGACTCTGAAAGTTGTAGTTTAAATGGGTACCTGAAGCAATAGCAGATAAAGTAACTTCGCCAAGAGCATAGTGATTATGAGTGGGCGAAGCAGAGTTTGAACCTCTGTCTCATGGTTCCTAACCCATCACTTGAAGCATCAGGTCACCTAATGTTGATTACTAAATATTTTAGTAGAGAGGTGTGGTAGCCATGTTAGTCCACTTTTAAAGGTAATCAATAGAAATAAAACAAAATAAAACATGGAAAAGAAAATAAGATGATACCTTTTTTATTGGACATAACTTAATACATTTCTTGATTAGCTTCCAAAGGTTGCCCTTCTACGTTAGATCGGAAATAAGCAAATGTTGGTAGATGACAGTATATATAAGTGAAACATCATATGAAAAATGCTAGTACCAATAAGGATGTCACCCCTGTGGGGCAGCACTTTACAAAACCAGAACACTGTACCAGAGATTTCATCGTAAGAATCCTGAAAGGGAACTTTAAAACAATACAGGAACGTAAGACCTTTGAAGTCAGAATGATTAAATATTTTGACACCCACCAGACAGGACTTAACAAAGATCTGGGTTTTCTAGTCCATTATAAACCATAAAATTGTACTGCTTTGTCACCCTCCTATCTGCATGCATATCTCCCTGTCCCTCATCCACCCCACTCTTCCTGTCTCTCACCTATCCACCCCCATCCTGTTAGGCTATCACTGAAATGCTTTGATGTTTCACTTATATATACTGTCATCTACCAACATTTGCTTATTTCTGATCTGATGAAGAAGGGCAACCTTCGAAAGCTAATCAACAAATGTATTAAGTTATGTCCAATAAAAAAGGTATCATCTTATTTTCTTTTCCATGTTTTATTTCTATTGATTACCTAAACATTTTATATACCGCTTAACTTGGCCAGATCAAGGCAGTTTACAAATATGAATGAATAACAATATAATCATAAAATACAGAAAAGAAATCCAGGTAGCCAGACAGGAAAGTCCTAACCATTTTAGTATCAAAAGAAACACTCTCATTTACACAAGCTCTTTGCAATTGCAGTATATTCAGAAAATCCTTATGTCTAAATCATTAATCAGGTTAAAAGCCTGGCAATAATAGCGACTTTTAAGCAGAGACTTGAATTTCTCTGTCATCATTTCTGCCCGGATATATTTTGTAATTTCATTCCATAGGCTTGGTGCAAGGCAGGAGAAAGGTCTTTCTCTAAACCATTTTCAGCCCATTTATTCTTATTAACTGAGGAACTATCTTTGACGTATTCTGTACATCAGGTTTTTTTATTGTTATTTAAACTGATTTATCCTCTCTTGAATTATGAAAAGCAATTATGAAAGCAGTAAGGCAGGCTTTTATTTCTTCGGTCTCAGCTATTCTAATGCTCTTTACATAACTACACTTGTAACTAATGCAGAATATATAGAAATGAGATCTTGTGCATAAGCCAGGCATTAGTAAAGTTTATATTACTAATGGTGGTTTTAAATGCCATCAGTGAAGTATTACTATCCTGTTAAAAGGAATATCCCACTGAATGCTGCTAGAGATGTGCTATATACTGAAAAGCTTTCAACGATCCACTGTATATCCAGAAAGTTCAGTCACTGAAACACAGAACCCCCCCCATCATGGGCATTTCATAAATTGGTCTTGTAGTAATACGAGAAGGCTACAGTGGATATTTCAGGAGATTACATCAGCGGACAGTAATATTACCATTGTCTAGCAATGTCATTTCAGAAAGAATCATCTGGAGACTGTAATCTATTTTCTCCTGTGTACTAATTGCATGTAATTATATTTTACCAATTAAGCATGAACAGGAAAACACAAAACTAGAGATTGCTTACATAAGTAATCTTAAATGTCTGATATGTTTCAAAAGGATTTTTCTCATTAAAAAAAAATGTTAATTTGCCACTGCCTTTAGGATATCTGAGTGTTGACTCAGTTTTAAAGTTTTAAGAAAGCCCTTAAAGCACATCTTTTCTATCAATTTAAAGAGCAATGAAGTATATTTGCCTGAGGATGTGTATTTTAGATTTGTAGTTCTATGGAAATGCCCAGCAATATAACCTTTTGTAAACCACAAGGAGCTCCATTGGGATTTTGTGGAGTATAAGTGTCTCATGTAAATATAAATATATCCAGTGCGTTTTTTCTAGCAAAAAAGGTGCCGGTACTCAAATGCTAGGCCACCCTTCAGGGTTGGGGGTGATCACTGAGGGACACACCCCACAATAGCCAGGTTCCTTGCAGCCAGTCACAGAATCTATGACAAGGCAGAATTGGTGTGTAGAACCTGAGCTCTTTCATTAAAACCTGGGGTTCATAGGTCATTTTTAGCAGACAATGGAAAAGGTGCCACTACTCAGTACCCCCAAGTACCCTCTCAAAAAAAAGCCCAGAGTATAGCCCTATAGTCCATCCTATTCATCCAGCATATGCTTGTACTAGGCAAAAGGCAGCCTTAGTGCAACTTCAGGTTACAGGAGTTTATTTGGGTGGGGCTGAGGCCTTCAGTCAGGGCCGGTCCTAGGGTCTCTGGTGCCCCCCTGCAGACTATGAGTTGGCGCCCGCACGCCCCCCCCCCCAGCACCCGCACGCCCCCCCTCCAGCACCCGCGCCCCCCCCCTCCAGCACCCGCGCGCCCCTGCCCCCCCCCCAGCATCTCCTTTCTCTCTTCTCCCACCCTGCCCCTGTCCAGCGATTCTCCTTCGCCCCCATCCCCACCGCCCTTGGTACTTTAAATCTTCCAGCAGCCGCGTCATTTAAAAGCCTTGCCCCATCTCTAGCCTTCCCTCCCTTCGTGAGTTCATTCTGCAGTCCTGCCCTCGAGGAAATGACGTCAGAAGGCGGGACTGCGGAACGAACTCACGAAGGGAGGGAAGGCTAGAGACGGGGCAGGGCTTTCAAATGATGCGGCTGCTGGAACGAAGGTAAATTAAAGTTTTAAAGCACCAAGGGCAGCACGGTATGGCTCCGCAGCAGCACCCTTGAAGGCAGGCCCCCCCCTGCAGCGCTTACCCCGCTTACCGGGTTTGACCGGCCCTGCCTCCAGTACCTTGAATCAGGGTTCAGGGACGTGTTCCAGTTTTTACTCCCTGAGCTCTATGACAGATACCCCAAAATTTACTAAAATAAAAAAAACAGGGTTCAACAACAAACAGCTTTATTGGCATATACTTATTAACTGTACTGTCCATTGTAGCATATAATAGTATTTACAAGAATATGAACAATCAAGTTAACTTTTAAACAGACATTAACATGAAACATTCAGATTGATTTCAAACATAAAAATCATTGGTCTTGCAGTGCTGTTATAGGAGGGAGAGGTTAGTTGAGGCCAAAAGCATTCAAAAAGGTTGATCAATAATAATAATAACCTCTCTCCATGGTGTGCATACAATTCAGATGGTGGACTTTTGGAAATGTTATCATTCTAAGCAGTTTCATGAGTGCTCTAAAGGTAGATACATCTTTAAATTGAGGTGAGAAATTTCTCACCCATAAGGTCTCTGTGCATGCTGTTCAAGAAATAAGACTGCTTGGACAGTAGGTCCCTTCCTGGCTGAGTGGGCCTAAATGAGTTCATTCCTTTACCCAGTCACTGAGTAAAATTTACACAGGATAAATTCTGGTTCTTGACAGAGATACTTCCTTGTTTTGTTCCTATGTGTCTCTCCTAGATTGCTGGTTGGGGTGTAGTTCAACACTGGATTCAAAGAAGCTTTTCTCAGCAAGGGCAATTACCTTTCTTCTCCTTTTTGTAAAAAACTGGGTGGAAGCTCCACTCCGTTTTTGAAAATCTTCCTTCCTGGACCCTCTGGAAATTGGGGACCAAGTGTTGCAAGTAGCTGAAAACCAGCCTCCAGTTCTTTGGCTCCCTATCAGCCCTCTACTTCCAACTTCAAAGTCCAAACTGACACACTCCAGTTGCATCACCAGTCTCTCAGAGTTAAAACACCACCCATGGAAGTAAACCCTTTCATTGCTGGTATAGGCTGAGCGAGTCCAGCAACTTCCTATGAGTTACATTAGCATGATTGAAAGGAATCCACTCAAGGTTGTGCATCTAGCTGCCGGAAAGCTGTGTTTTGAGTCCCATATCAGCACTAGTGTCTTTGTTTCTGGCTTTTCTCCAACCAGGAAATGAAAACTCCAGAACTTGATAAGCTTAATACTTGATTCTTTATAAGTTCAAGGGGAATGGAACTTTGCTTTAGTGAGTCCCTCACATACAGATAACTTCATCTCTCTCTCTAAATCTATATCTGTATCTATAGACACATACACACACAGCTGATTAAGTTCTGAATTTTTCTTTTCCTAGTTGGAGTAAAGCCAGAAAGCAAGTCCCAACCCCCCTCCCCCTGACACCAGCTCCCCAATCTACAACCACTCCAGTGAAATCCCCTACCCACTGGCAAACCTTTGCTCGCAGCAACCCCACTAATGGAAGCGCTCCCCATAGCAAATCCTCTCACATTTGGGCAACTTCCCAATACTTAGTACCTTCTGATGCTCACCCCCTAACCCCCGGATTTTATATAGATCTCCTAGAGATCCGTGCTGAAAATCAACCTGGATTCTAAAACGATGCACGTAATTTAACAAGTTTAAAAGCTAATGAGTGCTGATAACAGCACTTAACAAGCAATAATGAGCACTAATTGGCACTGATTAGAATTTAGGTACACAACTTGCTAAGTGTAGTCTGTAACAATGTGCCCCAAACTTCTAATGTGCGCAGTCAAAAAGGGACATGGTTATAGGCGGGTGTTTCGAGGGCATTCTGAAATTTACGTGCCTAGTTATAGAATATGTCCCAGTGCGCCTAAATGTACGTACTAGGATTTACACCATGTTTTCACTGGTGTAAATGGATGCGTGTAGATTTAGGCACTGAAATATCAACTAAGCATATTCTATAATCAGCACCTAAATCTAGGGACCGATTATACAATATACTTAGTTTAGGCACCGTATATAGAATCTCCCCCTGAAGGTATAAGGTGGCACTCAAACTGCACCCCAAAATAATTCACAAACAGTAATGATAATAGATAAATATACTTTTAAAATATACCAGCAAACACAATGCATTGATAAAAATATTAACCTTCAATACATTCTAAACAAAAGATAATACAAGCAGTATTACTGCTAGGGGACAGGCGTCCATATATGGCCATATATCATTGCTTTTATGCCCCTATCACCATTTCCTCCTGCACCAGATCATGTGGTCTACTAAGGATTAGGTCTAGAATTGTTCTCCCTCTTTTTGGTTCCTGAAACAGCTGCTCCATAAAGCAGTCCTTGATTTCATCAAGGAATTTCACCTCTGTAGCATGCCCTGATGTTACATTTACCCAGTCAATACCAGGGTAATTGAAATTACCCATTATTATTGTGTTCCCCAGTTTGCTGGCCTCCCTAATTTCTGATAACATTTCTGCATCTGTCTGTTCATCATAGCCAGGTGGACGGTAGTAGACTGCTATCACTATCTTTTTCCCCTGTACATATGGAATTTCTATCCATAGGAATTCCAAGATTCATGGCCCTCCTTAATGTCTAATTCTACCCCTCCACCAATTTGATTCACACTATAACTGCAATATAATTTGAACCCTGGTATTCAAGTGTCCCACTGGTTATCCACCTTCCACCAGATCTCAGAGATGCCTATTACAGTATATCTATCTTTTCATTTAGTGAAATATATTCTAACTCTCCCATCTTATTTTTTAGGCTTCTGACATTTGCATACAGACATTTCAAACAATGTTTTTTGTTCTTATTTACAACTTGCTCAGCGGTTTACATTGATAGTTTGTTGTCTTTAAAATCTGCCTGCTCTTTATTTAAAGATAACTGGTCTACTATGGTTTCTGTTGCAACCTCGCTATTGGGATATGCTATCTTCTCTATAAAAGTGATATCTTTTAAAGATACCTTGGTCAGAACCATGTACTTTTCAGTGACTGTTGACTTTCCTCCAGTTTCTAGTTTAAAACTGCTCTAGCTCTTTTTTAAATGTTGATGCCAGCAGCCTAGTTGCACCCTGGTTAAGGTTGAGCACATCTTTCCGGAATAGGCTCCCCCTTCCCCCAGAATGTTGCTCAGTTGCTAACAA
Organism: Microcaecilia unicolor; assembly: GCF_901765095.1. Taxonomy (NCBI): domain Eukaryota; kingdom Metazoa; phylum Chordata; class Amphibia; order Gymnophiona; family Siphonopidae; genus Microcaecilia; species Microcaecilia unicolor. The sequence goes on from NC_044033.1 coordinate 116,837,448, forward strand.
ATATAAAACCCTCCTTTTTGTACCATCGCCTCATCCACACTTGAGACTCCAGAGCTCTGCCTGTCTCTTGGGTCTTGCACGTGGAACAAGGAGCACTTCTGAAAATGCTACCCTAGATGTTCTGGATTTCAGCCTTCTTACCTAAGAGCCTAAATTTGGTTTCCAGAACCTCCCTCCCACATTTTCCAATGTCATTGGTACTCACATGTACTAGATAGCAGGCTCCTCCTCAGCACTGCCTAAAATTTTATCTAGGTGACATGTGAGGTCCACCACCTTCACACCAGGCAGGCAAGTCACCAAGCAATCCTCATGTCCACCATCCACCCAGCTATCTACATGCCTAATGATTGAATCTTAAATTACAATGGCCATTCTAACACTTTCCTCCTGGGCAGAAGCCCCTGGAGACACATCCTTGGTGCGAAAGGATATAGCATCCCCTGGAAGGCAGGCCTTTGTTACAATATTACTTCTTGCCTCTCCACAGTGGTGCTGTCCCTTCAGGAGACCTTTCTCCTCTGTGGAAGCACAGAGGCTGCAAGACTGTAGGTGACACAGCTTTACTATGTCCCTGTAGGCCTCCTCTATAAACATCTCTATCTGCCTGAGCTCCTCCAAGTCTGCTACTCTAGCCTCCAAAAATCGGACTAATTTCCTGAGTGCTAGGAGCTCTTTGCATCAAATACACACATACAACTTGCCACCAACTGGGAGGTAATCAAACATGTGACACTCAGTGCAAAAGACTGGATAGCCCCCCATCTCGCTGCTAAACTGCTCCCTGCATCTTATGATTGGTGATTTCTTAATTAAGTTGCTAATGGAGTGGGAATATGTAAATTAAAGCCCCCTAAGATTGCTAGTTATATGCTAGGCTATGCTAATATTGATTGCAGAGGGCAGATACCGGGGAGGGGGTGATGAAGGGGGGCCCAAACATCGGTTGCAGGGGGGATGATATCAGGGAGGGGTGATGAAGGGGGGCCCAAACATTGGTATTTATAGTTGCCCCTTACAGCAAGCACTTATACATGCCTCAGGGCAGCTGCAAATACCATCTGTCCTTTTCGGAACAGACATGGATTTCCTTTATGAAATGGGGAATACACATCTGTGTTGTAGGCCCACACATGAAACTCCTCTGCCCACCTTACCCGAGCCCTCTTGACATCTATATGTAGTTAGCTGTTTCACATGTGAATGGCCACTGTTCTCAAAGTGGCATTTATACGTCTGAGTCTCTCCAATGATTCCATTTTTACTATGGGATGCTTCTAAAATAAGGGTGCCTATATATATATATTCGTATATATGTGTTCATATAGATAGGTTGGTTTTTGTTGTTGTTGGCTTTTTTTTTTCTTTTGTGTTCAACCTTTGTGTCATTACAAAGAAATAAAAATGTGTGTGTATGTGAGGTCTGCATGCATGTGGGGTAGGAACTGGGGTGCAGTGTGTTCATGGAAGGTTGTAAGTGTGTGTTCACATGTGTTTAGTCTATTGGGATACATGTGTAAAGGTATAAGTATGTGTGTGTGTGTGTGGGGGGGGGTTATGTTTGAAACATTATGGGACCCTTTTACTAGGCTGCGCTAAAACGTGGTCTGCGCTATTTTTAGTGCGTGGGTTTCCATGGGCTGAGGCTACTTTTAGCGTGGCAGTAAAGCAGCCGCAATTTCAATTTTCCCCTTAATGGCCATTAGCATGGGAGCCCTTACAGCCACCTATTTACTAGGCAGTAAGGGCTCCTGCAAAAAGCAGCAACGTGCAGCGATTTTCCGATTAGCACAGGACATGCCTACTTTCCACCCCCAAATATGCCTAAATGCTAAAAAAAAATATATTATATTTTATATTTTTTTTGCACAGGATTGGCGTATGCTAATCCCAGAACTATTGCGGGACACCTGAATGCATCCCATGATAGTGCCTTTTAGCATGCGGTAAGTGAGCGTTATTGCTTACTGACGCATAGTAAAAGGGCACCTAAATATTGCCTGGAACCTTTAGTTTTCTCGACATGTTTTATTTGCAACCTCTGTTATATATTGTCTTAACAAACAAGTTGATCTTATCACAAGATAGGGCTTATGACATGAAACCTGCATTTTTATTTTAGGGAACTGCTGGGAATGAGGCTAGTGCTACAGAAGAAATGTCCAATCTTGTGAACTACATACAGCCAGTGAAGTTTGAGACCTTTGAGATGTCAAAAAGTAAGTCCTGAGCATTGCTAAGCAAGAACAGAATGTGGTCAGACATCACAAGTACTTCAGCAACTGGGTATATATAGAACAAGCTTTGGATGGGAAATGTTGAGCTCGACAGATTCATTATCCCTCAAATTAATGATCCTGTAGACGTTCTTGGAGAACAGGAGCTGCTTTAAGGGCACGTTGCCACTAGGTCATATGCTGTTAAGAGACTTTGTGTTATCTTTATAGTACTTTCAGTAAATGAGCACCAAGAAAAATAGAAAAATGGGGGGGGGGGGGGGGGGGGTAGAGAAAGCCTATCATGCCACAGACAGACTCCCACTAAGCATGCAAGATAATGAAAAGTTTTTATTTCAGATTCTATTATCCTTATCACATTATTTATTCTTCTCTAGAAATATAATCTTTTCTAATTAAAAGTAGATGCTGAAGTGATTTGGGGGAATTCAGTAAATGGTCCTTTTACTAAGCTGCGGTAAAAGGGGGCCTGCACTAGCATCAGCGTGTGTGTTTTTGACGCGCGCCGAGACCCCCCTCTTACCGCAGCAGGTAAAAGGCTGACCATTTCAGTGGGGAGCCCTTACTGCTACCCATTGAGATGGCGGTAAGGGCTCTGGCACTGCCCAAATACCGCTGGTTAAGTTTCGGCACTAGAAAAATCTAAAAACCTTACTGTAGTGCCGGAAATGACATGCGCTGAGGGTTGGAAATACCAAGCCTGATGGTAGTTCCGGATTGGCACGCGGCAAGCCCATTGCCATGCGCCAACCCTTTAGTAAAAGGGCCCCAAAGTTAGGCACCAGGAAGATGTGTGCTAAACTAGTATTTTGCAAAATGCGCTCTTTGCAAAGTGCGCCTGCTGAAATCTGGTAGAAGTGCTAACACACAACTAAAGGCAGTTGGGCACGTAAATAACCCTATTCTATAACATCATGACTAAAGTCTGGGAATACCTATGACCCTCTCATGTCCCAGGGGCGTAGCTGTGTGGGGCCACGGGGGCATGGGCCCCCACAGATTATGCCCTGGCACCCTCTACATTTGACCCCGCCGTTGCCATCCACCCCCCGCCACCACATCAGGTACCTTGTTTGCTGGCGGGGGTCCCCAAACACCGCTAGCTGAAGAGTTTTCTTCAGCGTCGGTTGACACTGGCACCTTCGTTGTGGGATCATCTGTTTCTGACACCTTACGTCCTGCACCGTACATGCAGCCCCGTGCAGGACGTAAGGCATCAGAAACAAATGATCCCACAATGAAGGCGCCAGAGTCGACCAGCACTGAAGAAGACTCTTTGGCTGGCGGGGATTGGGAACCCCCGCCAGCAAACAAGGTACCTGATGCGGCGGCGGGGCATGGGTGGGTGGGTGGCGGCGGGGGGGTTGCGGTTGCAGTCCAAACGGGGGGTGCAGCGGCAGGGGGTCCAAAGTGGTGGGGGAGGACGGCGGCGTGGGGAGGCGGCTAAACAGTGCCCCCCCACCTCGGGCTCTGGCCTCCCCTCCCGCCGAGGTCTGGCTACGCCTCTGCCATGTCCACACCCCCTTTGAGCTGTGCGCCATAAAGTTCAGGTGTACATGTTGCAGAATAGGGTGCAGGGCAGATCCGTACCCTGATCTACAACAAATGAATGCCAATTAGCACCAATTATTGATTGTTAACAGCTCATTAACTAATTAGTTTGCATGCAGATGTGCCCAAATTTGTGGGCCCAACTTAGGGTGACCTATGTAATGAAAAAAATAAAGAAACTTTCCCTCTTAAATGTGCATACACTGGTCATATTGCTAGCATGTCATCTGTGTAGTCTTCAGCAATTAGAGAGCATAGGGATACAGCTATACAGTGACGTTCCTAGGTTGGCTGACACCTGGGGTGGATCGCTGATGCCCCCCCCTAGGTGCAGCGCAGCCCCCCCCCCCCCCCCCCGGTGAAATTACACCCCTCCTGGGTGCAGCGCAACCCTCGCCTGCAAAATTACACCCCCCCCCCGGGTGCAGCGTGACCCCTCCCGGGTGCATTTTTACCTGCTGGGGGGCGGTGCCGCGCACCTGTCTGCTCCGAGTCTGCTCGTTCCCTGTTGCTCCCTCTGCCCCGGAACAGGAAGTAACCTGTTCCGTGCAGAGGGAGCAGCAGGGAGGGAATGAGCGGACTCAGCCAACAGGCGCGTGGCACCCCCCCAGCAGCGTGCAACCGGGGCGGACCGCCCCCACCGCCCCCCCCCCCCCCCCTTGGTACGCCACTGCAGCTATTGGTTCATTTTTTGGCTCCTCCAGCATAAATTGTACATCAGCAGTATAGAAGAATCATAATATTTTCTAGATAATCCTAAGACTCTAAATAGCCTATATTAGCTTAGAAGCACCTACTAACTTTCAAGGAACAAGAGTATATACTTGGAGCCAATTGGCAGATGTAGCTGTGTTTGGAACAGTCCATCTTTTCTCCTGTTACTCCCAATCTACTGTGGCCTTTCATCTTCATCTACTGACTAATGTATATGCAGTGCCATGGTTTTTTAGTGGCATCTGCTTTACCTCCAGGTTTCCACCACTCAAGATGAGCCAGGTCTGCAGCTCAGGACTTCAATCCTGTCACCCTGTGAGAAGAACAATACACTGGAAAAAAACTGCTCCAGTAAACAGCTACGCACAGATGTAGCTGTCCAGCGTCTATGCACATGGCTCATGTCTCTTATATGGCAGCAAAGTGCATTTATATCTAATTTGGAGATGTGCCATGTTCAGCCAAAGGACAGTCTTGGATAATTTATCTTTTAGAATTCCTCTTTAATTACTGCATAATAATTGACATTTAGACTCCTGTTTAGTTTGAACTTTTGAAAAGCCAGAAGAGCAAAATGATTGAAACTTCTGTAGAGGAATACCTCAAGGGCAGAGAAAATGTCCCCAACCCTTCGGGATGGCCCTTTCATCAAGAGTGGATTTTAATATTCTTTCATGTGTGATATCTATAAAGAGCACTACCGTCAGATTCATCATTGATAAGCATTCTTTTTTATTTATAACCATTTAAATTTTTACAAGCAATAAAACAACTTGCTGGAAATACAGAGACAGTAATATCTATGAATTATTTCAGTCAGGTAATTCTATTCTCTTCCTTAGACCACTAAATAGGGAGAGTGAAACAAGATAAGGAGATCAATTAAACAGTAAACAGAAAAAAAAAACGTGGTATTAACTTGATTATCCCCAGATATTACTCGTCCAATTCATTATTCCACATTGATCATCTGGTTGGCTTCTTCAAGGCCAATACGGTGTATAGTCAAATCACTTCATTGAAAACATACTTATTGTCCAATATTAGTTAGAAGTAATACATCTAATTACATTCTTTCTCTTTTAAAAACCAGAAGTTATTTAACAATACTTATATTTAAGTCTCTAATTCAAATCCCACTGATTAAAGTGATCCCAGTTTTCACAGGCTTCACTCCTTTTAAAGTAATAATTTGAGGAAATATTTCTGAGGAAAACTTTAGGAGTCATACCTAGAACTCTGTGAAAAACAATAATCTCGATATTAATCATCTATATTAATATTCATTTTATTATTCAAAATTTCTGGTCTATTATCATTTTCAAAATCATAACCACTTCTTGCTCATGTTGAATCATTTGTTATATCAAATTTTCTCTCAAAGAGTTCATTTGAATTGTCCATTTAACTCTCTAATAAAATTATATCTGAAACAAAATTATTTACTGCCACCGTTAGGTCCCGAAGCGCCTTCCAGATGGTATTCAATGTAACCTCCACGGGAGCCAAAACCTCCAAGTTGATTTCTCATAGGTGTTTAGGAGTGGTTCCGCCGATTCGAGTTCTGCTGTAAACGTCCTCCGTTTCAGCACATACCTCTAACTCACTCCTCCACTCCTTTGGGCATGGTGATTGAATAATTCGGGAGCGATGGAGTTGTTTTTCCAGGTCCAAGAGCGTCGACGCTCCTTCGCCGGCGCTAATCAAAGGACTCGCCAACCCTTTCATCTGTGGGCAGTTCGTCGCGCAGTGGTCCCGCACTTGCTGCTCAGGAGATAAAACACTGGCCATCGGCGGCTGACCGCCGGTTGTCCCTTTCCTCTCAGTTAAGGTAACTGCAATTGCAGAGAGGAAAGTTACGTAAAGAAGACAAACTTCAGAGGGCAGCTGGGCCGTTGGGCATATGAACTTCAGGTCACCATCTTACCACTCTCCCAGTTTGGGACACTCTTTGTCTGGTTTCTCCTCAGAGGCCTGTCTGATATGGGTAACCCTTCAGCATAGCCCTCTAAGTCATTGAAACACACAAGCCCCTCCACCCCTACAAGGTGGTGTCCCTTCGGAGGGGCATTGATACACATTCTTGCAATATCCGAAAAAAGGAAAAAAAGAATCTCGCCAGTAAAACAATGCAATCAAATTCTTCTGCATAAAGTACCATATGGGAGTTTTGCCTCCAGGACTAATTTCAGACATCAGGCAATGTCCCATGGTGTTTTTGTCTGAACTTCTGCTTCTATAGTATTTCTATGGATATATATTTTAACTTCCATAATGTGCAGGAAATGAAAATATTAAAAAAGAAAGGGTAATTTTTAAAACTCCTACAGGTAAACAGGTTTGCATGCAGAAAACCTCTTTGAAATTGTACCCCCGCCAGAGCAGCACCATGCTGTGCTATGATTTGCTATGCTGTGCTGTGTTATATAGTTCTTGTCGCCAAATTACTACTACTACTACTTATCACTTCTATAGCGCTACAAGGCATATGCAGCGCTGTACACCAAACATGAAAAGACAGTCCCTGCTCAAAGAGCTTACAATCTAAATTCCATCCAGATTCAATGTGGATCACAACTATAACAAATCCTACATTCTAGAATTACAATACAAATTATCATATAAAAAATCAATTAAAATTCAGTTTTCCTCCTCAAACAAATTAGTTTTTAGAGCCCTGCGAAAAACTATATAAGTCTCAATCCTCCTAATATTTAATGGTAACATATTCCAAACTTTCACTCTCTGCTATAGGAATGAAGACTCCAAAAAATATTTACACCACATAGCTCTTACTGATGGATAATTTAATTTTAAACCATGCTCTTTGGGCTTCTTTTACCAAACAGTGGTAAAAGGTTGCCCACGGTGGTGGTGGTGGTGGTGTGCAAGATTGCCACAATCTGAGGCCACTTTTTACCACCACCGGTAAAAGGTGTTTTTTTTTTTTAAAGGGGCAGTAAATGGCTGTGTGATAACTTTAAAAATAGCTGTGCAGCTATTTCCTGCTGGAGCCCTTACCACCTATTTAGGAGGTAGTGAGGACTGTGGTGCTAACCCAGCGATAACTGGGCACAGTTATCGCACAGCCCTGGTGCTAGGAAATGTTTTTTTAATTTCCAAAAATTTCCTAACACACGCCGGAATCTGGAACTACTCCTGGGCACCTGAGCATCCTACCACCGGGTAGTAAAAGGGCCCCTTTATGGACTAAACTAAAGGATGATGGTAAATCGAGACTGTTCAATAAGTAACTAGAATTACATCCATATAATGATTTAAAAATTAAGCAGGCTAATTTAAACTTTATCCTAGAATCAACAGAAAGCCAATGCAATTTAACCAGTAGAGGAGAAGCCCTCTAAAATCTTCCCAACCAAAAAATCAGTCTCTCAGTAACATAATAAGCAAGAATTCCACACAGTTTTTGTTATTAAGTGCCACTTCCCTGGGGGTCTATAAATTAATCTAATTCCTAGTTTATTCCTCTTTGCTGAATCTAACAGTTGGCATACTTTGACTGGGAGTGGAAGAGTAGCAGCCTAGTGGTTAGTGCAGTAGACTTTGATCCTAGGGAACTGAGTTTGATTCCCACTGCAGCTCCTTGTGACTCTGGGTAAGTCACTTAACCTCCCATTGCCCCTGGTACAAAATAAGTACCTGAATATATGTAAACCACTTTGAATGTAGTTGCAAAAACCTCAGAAAGGCAGTATATCAAGTCCCATTTCCCTTTCCCCTTCTAAGCCTGGTTCAATCAAGCTCTCTAACATATTACATAGTAACATAGTAGGTGACAGCAGAAAAAGACCTAAATGGTCCATCCAGTCTGCCCAACAAAATAAACTCATATGCACTACTTTATATGTATACCTGACCTTGATATGTATCTACCATTTTCAGGGCACACACTGTAGAAGTCTACCCAGTACTAGCCCCGCCTCCCAACCACCGGTGCTGCCACCCAATCTCCGCTAAGCTTCTGAGGATCCATTCCTTCTGAACAGGATCCCTCTATATTTATCCCACGCATTTTTGAATTCCGTTACCGTTTTCATCTCCACCACCTCCCGTGGGAGGGCATTCCAAGTATCCACCACTCTATCCGTGAAAAAATACTTCCTGACATTTTTCTTGAGTCTGCCCCCCCCCCCCCCCCCCCCTTCAACCTCATTTCATGTCCTCTAGTTCTACCATCTTCCCGTCTCCGGTAAAGGTTCGTTTGCGGATTAATATTTGAACGTCTGTATCATATCACCCCTGTTTCTCCTTTCCTCCAAGGTATACATGTTCAGGTCAGCAAGTTGCTCCTCATGCGTTTTGTAACGCAAATCTCATACTATTTTTGTAACTTTTCTTTGCAGTGCTTCAATTTTTTTAACATCCTTAGCAAGATAAGGCCTTCAAAACTGAACACAATAGTCCAGGTGGGGCCTCACCAACGACTTATACAGGGGCATCAACACCTTCTTTCTTCTGCTGGTCACACCTCTCTCTATACAGCCCAGCAGTCTTCTGGCTACGGCCACCGCCTTGTCACACTGTTTCGTCGCCTTCAGATCCTCAGATACTATCACCCCAAGATCCCTCTCCCCGTCTGTACATATCAGACTCTCACCGCCTAACACATATGTCTCCCGTGGATTTCTACTCCCTAAGTGCATCACTTTACATTTCTTTGCATTGAATTTTAATTGCCAAACATTAGGCCATTCTTCTAGCTTCTGCATATCTTTTTCCATGTTTTCCACTCCCTCCGGGGTGTCCACTCTGTTACAAATCTTGGTGTCATCCGCAAAAAGGCAAACTTTACCTTCTAACCCTTCGGCAATGTCACTCACAAATATATTGAACAGAATATTTATTTATTTAGATTTTGCTCACACCTTTTTCAGTAGTAGCTCAAGGTGAGTTACATTCAAGTACACTGGATATTTCTCTGTCCCATGAGGGCTCACAATCTAAGTCTGTACCTGAGGCAATGGAAGGTTAAGTGACTTGCCCAAGATCACAAGGAGCAGCAGTGGGATTTAAACTGGCCATCTCTGGATTGGAAGGCAGGTGCTCTAACCACTAGGCCACTCCTCCACTCCGTTAGAACAAGCCCCAGCACTAATCCCTGAGGCACTCCACTACTCACCTTTCCCTCATCCGAGTGAATTCCATTTACCACCACCCTCTGGCATCTGTCTAGCAACCAGTTCCTAATCCAGTTCACCATCTTGGGTCCTATCTTCAGCCTGTCAAGTTTATTCAAGAGCATCCTGTGGGGAACCGTGTCAAAAGCTTTGCTGAAATCTAAGTAGACTACATCTATAGCACATTCCTGATTCAATTCTCCGGTCACCCAGTCAAAGAATTCAATGAGATTTGTTTGGCACGATATACCTTTGGTAAAACCATGTTGTCTCGGATCTTGCAACTTATTGACTTCCAGGAAATTCACAATCCTTTCCTTCAGCATTGCTTCCATTACTTTTCCAATAACCTAAGTGAGGCTTACTGGCCTGTAGTTTCTAGCTTCTTCCCTATCACCACTTTTGTGAAGAGGGACCACATCCACTGTTCTCCAATCCCACGGAACCTCTCCCATCTCCAAAAATTTGTTAAATCTTTAAGAGGACCCACCGGAACCTCTCTGAGCTCCCTCAATATCCTGGGGTGGATCCCATCCGGTCCCATGGCTTTGTCCATCTTTAGATTTTCAAGTTGTTCATACACACTCGCTTCCGTGAATGGTGATATATCCACTCCATTCTCATATGTACTTTTGCCAATCAATCGTGGTCCTCCAGGATTTTCTTCAGTGAAAACAGAACAAAAGTATTTGTTTAGCAAATTTGCTTTTCCTTCATCATTATCCACATAGCAGTTTGCAGCACCTTTCAGTCTCACAATATCATTTTTAGTCTTCCTCCTTTCACTAATATACCTGAAGAAATTTTTATTGCCCTCTTTATATTTCTAGCCATTTGTTCTTCCGCTTACGCTTTCGCCAGACGTATCTCTCTCTTGGCTTCTTTCAGTTTCATCCGGTATTCCTCTCTGTGTTCCTCCATGTTCCTATGTTCCTCTCCGTGTTCATAAGTTTTATATATATATATATATACATATATATATACACATATATACACACACACACACACACACACACACATACATATATATATATATATATATATATATATATTGCAATCCATTTAAGTGCATGTCGGATAAGAGCATGCTCTGTTTAAATGCATGCCGTACTTCGGTCCCGTTTTTGGCACCATCAGTTTCTATGGGGACAAACTTCGGTTTAGCACACCACTGATAAGTGCAAGGTTTGCTTATACGCATGGTTTAAGACCGCTTCTCAGCAGGAAAGACTGAAATACTGCCTGGAGATGAAAGGCTGGGGATGCAGATGATGCCATGCTTGGTATATAGAACACGCCAAGTGCCTCTCCATGTGACCAAATTTAATCACGGTCATTTAAACCATGTTACTTGGTATAAATCCCAATGACTAAATTGGGTGTAGAGCGGGTGTATTCTATAACAATATGCATAGATTTTAGAAATGCCCATGCTCTGCCCATGGCCACATCCCCTTTTCAACTATGCAACTTAGAATTTAAGCACACCAAGTTACAGAATACACTTAGCGAGTTGTGTGTGTAAATCTTGATTAATGCCAATTAGTACTGATAATTGCTTGTTAATTTCCAATTGACAGTGGTGATTGGCTAGTTAACCAATTAAGTTACATGCATTGTTGTAGAATACACTTTGATTTCTATGTGGAAATTAAGGCGCGATATGTGGAGGGGCATAATCGAATGCGAACGCCCATCTCCATGGGCGTCTATCTCCGAGAATGGATACGTGAAGAGGCAGGACAAACCGTATTTTTGGAAAAAATGGGTGTCCATCTTTTTTCCAATAATACAGTTTATGCCAGCCAAATACATCGGATTTGTGAGGATTTGAGCTGGCCGGTTTCGTTTTTCAGCGATAATGGAAAAAAGAACCCGAATTATAGCTATGTCATGCAAGGTTCCACGTTAGGAGTTACGGACCAAGAAAGGGATCTGGGTGTCGTCATCGATAATACACTGAAACCTTCTGCTCAGTGTGCTCCTGCGGCTCGGAAAGCGAATAGAACGTTGGGTATTATTAGGAAAGGTATGGAAAACAGGTGTGAGGATGTTATAATGCTGTTATATCGCTCTATGGTGCGACCGCACCTTGAGTATTGTGTTCAATTCTGGTCGCCGCATCTCAAGAAAGATATAGTGGAACAGGAAAAGGTGCAGCGAAGGGCGACTAAAATGATAGCGGGGATGGGACGACTTCCCTATGAAGAAAGACTAAGGAGGCTAGGGCTTTTCAGCTTGGAGAAGAGACAGCTGAGGGGAGACATGATAGAGGTATATAAAATAATGAGTGGAGTGGAACAGGTGGATGGGAAGCGTCTGTTCACGCTTTCCAAAAATACTAGGACTAGGGGGCATGCGATGAAACTACAATGTAGTAAATTTAAAACAAATTGGAGAAAATATTTCTTCACCCAACGCGTAATTAAACTCTAGAATTCGTTGCTGGAGAACGTGGTGAAGGTGGTTAGCTTGGCAGAGTTTAAAAAGGGGTTAGACGGTTTCCTAAAGGACAAGTCCATAAACCGCTACTAAATGGACTTGGGAAAAATCCACAATTCCAGGAATAACATGTATAGAATGTTTGTACATTTGGGAAGCTTGCCAGGTGCCCTTGGCCTGGATTGGCCACTGTCCTGGATAGGATGCTGGGCTCGATGGACCCTTGGTCTTTTCTCAGTGTTGCATTACTTATGAAGGCGTCCAGCTCAAAAATGAACAAATCCAAGGCATTTGGTCATGGGAGGGGCCAGGATTCGTAGTGCATTGGTCCCCCTCACATGCCAGGACACCAACCGGGCACCCTAGGGGGCACTTGTAACAATTAAAAAAAAAGTTAACTACCTCTGAAGTCCATATCTCCCTTCCCTTGGGTGCTGAGCCCCTCAAATCCCCCCCAAAACCTACTCCCCACAACTCAACACCATTACCATAGCACTTAATGGTGAAGGGGGGCACCTACATGTGGGTACAGTGGGTTTGGGGGGGGGGTTTAGAGGGCTCACATTTACCACCACAAGTGTAACAGGTAGGGGGGGATGGGCCGGGGTCCACCTGCCTGAAGTCCACTGCACCTACTAAAAACTGCTCCAGGGACCTTCATACTGCTGTGATGGAGCTGGGGATGACATTTGAGGCTGGCATACAGGCTGGTAAAAAATGTTTTCCAACTTCTTTTTTTTTGGTGGGAAGGGTTTAGTGACCACTGGGGGAGTCAGGGGAGGTCATCCCCGATTCCCTCCAGTGGTCATCTGGTCATTTAGGGCATTTTTTGGGACTTGTTCATGAAAAAAAAGGGTCCAAAAAAAGTGACCCAAATTCGCGCTAAAAACGCCTTTCTTTTTTTGATTATCGGCAGAGGACGCCCATCTCTCCTCTGCCGATAAACACGCCCCAGTCCCACCTTCACCACGCCTCTGACATGCCCCCATCAATTTTGTCCGTTTCCGTGACGGAGTGCAGTTGAAGACGCCCAAAATCGGCTTTCAATTATACCGCTTTGGCCACCCATGGGAGAAAGACGCCCATCTTCCGATCTGGGTCGAAATATGGGCGTCTTTCTCTTTCGAAAATAAGGTGGATAGTGTCCAATAGTGTATCAGAATGCAGAGCAGACTCTGGAGAAGAGGCATGCCAATGTCATCACCAGAGGGCAAGGTTAATGACACACCACCAGCAGCAGAGCAGAAGATGACAAGAAAAATCTTCTCTTTCCCAGAAAATGTTCCAACAAGTAGACTGTCCAATAGCGTATATCAGAATATAGCAGTAGCATAGCCATACAGCAGATTTTGGGCAGGTCTAGAGAAAAAGTGGGTGGGCACTAAGTGTTCACTCCCTTTGTCCCTCCTCCCACTGTCTGCCCCTCCAACTTTAAAAAAAATATCTGAGCTGGCAAGGATCCAATCTTCCACTGACAGTGCCATCGAGTTAAACCGGTAATCCAGCAGCCTCACCAAGTCCTTTCCTGTGACATGTCCTGCCCATAGGAAATTACAACAGAGGAGACAGAACAGGTGACAGGAAAGGCCCTGGCTGGGCTGCTGGAGACTACTGGTTTACACCACTACTGCTGCCAGCATGAGTTTAGAGGTCTGTGTGGGGCTAGAGATAGACACCTCAGCCACAAAGAGGAGAGGGAGGGAGAGATGCTAGACATGTGCAGGGAAGAGGGGAAGGGGATGCTAGACCATTGGTTGGTGGGGGAGGGAGAAATAGAGACTAGAGCTGGGGTGAGAGAGAGAGAGAGAGATGGAGAGATACTGAAGCAGGAGAAAGAGCAGAGGGAAGAGAGAAGGGGATAGAGACCTGGACAAAAAGGGGGGAAAAGAGGGACTGGTATTGAACCTAGGGGATGGAGGGGGTAGAGAGAGAGAGAGAGAGAAGACCAGGGGAGAGGGGGGAAGATGTTGGATCAATGAAGGGAGGAAGATAGAGATGCTGGACAATTGGGGGGGGGGTCAGAGTGAAAAAGGGAGAAATGCTGGACCTGGGGTGGGGTAAGTTAGCAGGTAAACAGGGCAGAAATACTACCTCCATGGTGGAGTTGGGAGCAGGGGCAGGAGAGGGAGAGATGCTGGCCCTGGGGCAGGGTGCAGGAGGAAGGGAAGAGAGAGGGGAAAAGCTGGGCGTGGAGAGGAGCAAGGACTTCAAGAAGAGATGCTGGGCATCGAGGAGGCATAGGGACAAGAAAACAGAGGGGAGATGCTGGACACAGTAAGATAGGAACACAGAGGAGATATGCTGAATACGAGAGGAAGATAAGGACATTGACAGGGCAGATGCTGAACACAGAGGGAGGACAGCACCAGGACATAGAGGGGAGATGCTGAACAGGACTAATAAGGGATGCAGGGAGAAGATAGATGGTGGACATGGAGAGAGAAAAAATGTCCCAGGTCAGAGACCCTTGAAAGTGAGTTAAGAAAAAACAGAGAAAAGCAGAAAAGAGACAGTGAGGCCAAAGCAATGCTCACACAACAAAGGTAGATAAAAGTATTTTTTTTTCTGAATTTATCAATTGTGATATGTTGACTTTGGGAAATGTGAACCTCTGATATCTTGCATTTCAGTTTCTATTTCTATTACTAGCATATGTTTTCTATATAAGTCTGGAATGTGTTTGCTTTTTGCAGGTTTTGTTTACTGGAGCTCTGAAGGAGTTTTTTTCTTCCCCTCTCCTATCCCCACTACTTTGGAAGAGATGGTGTTATGGGGGGAGAGGCATCTTAATTTTTCCACCCACGACCCATTCAATTCTAGTTAAACCCCAGCATCCTGTCTCTGAGCATGATTAGTTCAGGTCATTTGAAAATACCCAGCAGATCCTTATAGGAAAGTCCATTCTATCTTGCTAGATTTGGAGACACCCCACCCCACTCTAGGAACCTGTCCTAACCTTTCTATGTGCAGTCATACTGCTAAGAATTTTCCTTTTTCTGATGATGAAATCCAGATTCCATGAGCGTTGTTATTCTGCAGAGTAAATTGCAGCATTCACACTTACGTTCTGTAGCCCACTGCACAGGAGAATAATACTAATCTTAACTGACAGCATCAGAAGACAACAGAGCCGGGCTGTCCCTCTGCAGGGGAATCATGACAACATATCCAATGAATTTTCTCTTAATAATTTATTTTCTACTCTTCCAGAGCGTAACAAGAGTTTTGAAATGTCTTCTTTTGTGGAAACCAAAGGCCTTGAACAACTTACGAAGTCTCCAGTAGAATTCGTGGAGTATCCTTGAATTCCGAAATGTCAGGCATCTTTCTAAAAAGTCTGAAAGTTTACTATTGCATTGAATATATAACATGAATTTGATTTTGAAGTGCTTTTCAACTTCACTAATATGTAAATGTGGATTTTAGGGCTGAACACATTCTTTCTGCTCTGCATATGTTTTATTAAGAACGAAAGAAAGGAAGTTTCTGTGCTGGTGGTTCTGATGTAAGAGGTAGCTTGCATTCTCTGAAGTATTCTGTCAACAAGAATGCAAATATATTGTCACTTATATAGTAGTATAGCTGATTTTCTCAAAAAATGTCAATATGTCTGAAAACCTCAGTCGTTGAATACAATACTCTGTTGTGCCAGTCACAGGCTTCTTTCGAATGAACTCTTATGGTTTTTCCAAACTGTATACCAGTTTACTGATATGGACATATATCCAAGAGATAACAAACTATTGAATTCATTAAGCCTTTATTTTTTTTCTCACTTGCACCAAATTAAGGTTGGTCTAGTTTTCTCAGCCTGGAAAGACTATCATAAATGCGTTCTTCCAGCTTGTACCAATGGGATAGGGATTTTGATCCCTAATTAACTGACCCTGTTTAAACTAAGTAGGTATAATCTAGCCAACTCATATCAGTAGCATGGAACAGAACAAATGAGCCATGACTAGGGTTACCAACTTGTTCCAGATTTGCTTGACAAGGCTGATTCGGTCCAGGTTTTTCTCCATTGCCTGCAGGGACTTGTAGTTGAGATGCGCTGAAAAATGGCCTGCGGTGGTGTAGACACGTGTTTTTAAAATTTTTGCCGAAAATGAAAATTGCCGCACATCCATTTTGGGTCTGAGACCTTACCACCAGCCATTGACCTAGTGGTAAAGTCTTACACAGTAACTGGGTGGTAATGACCTACTCACGCCAAATGCCACTTGGCGTGCGTCCGATACACGTGGTAGAAAATAAAAATGATTTTTCGGCCGCGCGTATTGGATGTGTGCCAAAAATGAAATTACCGCGGTAGCCGTGCAGTAACTCCATTTTGGCATGCATTGGGCACGCATAGATGCTTATGTGGCTTAGTAAAAGGGCCCCTAGGTTCCCTAAGAAAAGCAAGACTACTGCTGGATCAACTCTGTCAGGCAAATCTGGAGCCAGTTAGCAACCTTAGCCTAGGCACAAGGAAATAATAATTCACTGTGCCAGCTTAACACAAGGTAAAATCTAAAGCTTGAAAACAGCTAACACACAGTTGTATTTGAAGTGTGCAAGTTGGAGATCAGAATATTTTCAGTTCAGTTTCAGAAGGAATTATGTCTGTTTGCTTCTTCACATTGGCACCTAAACATAACCCATAATCTGGCCTCTTTCATTCAAGTAAATGAGTTGCATGTTTTCAGTTCTATTCTCAGTTGAGTATTATGACTAGTTGAGCTTGTATCTCTGCTTTGTAATTGCTACTTTCTGTGGAAAAGATTTCAACTGAGTGCTTATCGGTTTTGCTATGGGTGATGGTTAAAGGAGAAACAGTTGTACGTATTCATGGCTATACGAAGCAAATCCACTGTTCTGTTTTGAGATTCAAATGCTTACCATTGCGTCTTGTGTTGTCACTTAACCAGTGCTGTGCAGATATAACAAAATGCAGCTCAGCCGAATCTATCCAAAAGGAACTCGGGTAGATTCCTCCAATTATATGCCTCAAGTCTTCTGGAATGCTGGTTGTCAAATGGTAGCACTGAATTTTCAAACAATAGGTAAGTTCCTCATTATTAATCATGAAAAAGGATAACCTGTGCAGAGTGTGGCCACTGCGTTGGGCAGACCGGGTGTGAACTGTACAGGTCAGTGGTCACTAGGCATGAGCAAGAAATCCACTGAAGGAAAAATCACCAAGGAATACTGGTAGCTGTTTATGTCAAAATGCCCATCTAATCTTTCACAACGTAGGATGAACAGTTAATTTTACCTGTTACACTGGTGCTTCACAAAGAAAAGTATTCACCCTGTTTTCTGTATAGAATATGCTTCAAATAGGCACCTTCATGGTACCTAAGTTTAGATACCCCTTTATAGAATTACCCTCTTAGTTTACAAGACAAAGATTAAATAAGGACAAAAGCTTTCAGTTTTGCTCACAGTTTGTGAGGTTCCTCTCTCTCTCACACACACACTCTCTCTCTCTCTCTCTCTCTCTCTCTCTCTCTCTCTGTCCCTAAAGGGTGGTAGGGCTACCACCGGCTTGGCACGTGGAGAATCGGCCCTAACACCAGG
This sequence comes from Microcaecilia unicolor, assembly GCF_901765095.1. Lineage (NCBI taxonomy): Eukaryota > Metazoa > Chordata > Amphibia > Gymnophiona > Siphonopidae > Microcaecilia > Microcaecilia unicolor. The sequence continues at coordinate 116,855,092 of NC_044033.1, forward strand.
CTCACCGGGAGCCCAGTGGTAGTTCCGGGTCTCACATGCACCATTTCTGGTGCAAGAAAATACCTTCGGCAGTAAATGGCCACACAACAATTTTTTTAAATTACCACATGACCATTTACAGTCCCTTTTTAAAAGAGGCCTTTTTAACAGCAGCAGTAACAGGTGGCCTCGGCTCGTGGCAATCCCATGCACCACCACCACCACAGGCCACCTTTTACTGCCATTTGGTAAAAGGACTCCTATGTAAATTAGCAAATTATATTTCATAAGAACATAAGGGTTGCCATACTGGGACAGACTGAAGGTACATCAAGCCCAGTATCTTGTTTTCAGCAGTGGCCAATCGAGGTCACAGACACTACTACTACTACTATTACTACTACTACTACTACTAATAATAATAGCATTTATATAGTGCTACCAGACGCATGCAGCACTGAACATTTGACATAGAGAGACAGTCCCTGCTTAAAGAGCTTACAATCTAGGTAAAACAGACAGACAAGACATTATGGGCAAGGGAATTACAGGGTAAAGAGGAACAGGGGAGGAGGAGGGCAAATGAGTAGCGGTTAGGAGCCAAAGGCAGTAGTGAAAAGGTGAGCTTTCAGCATAGATTTAAAAACAGGTAGAGATGGAGCTAGACGTATAGGTGCCGCAAGATAAAAGGAACAAAGTCTGGAGTTAGCGGTGGAGGAGAAGGGGGACAGCAAGAGAGATTTGTTCAGAGAGCGGAGTTCACGGGGAGGAATGTAGGGAGAGATGAGAGAGGAGAGGTAGTGAGGGGTCATAGAGTGGACGCATTTAAAGGTCAGTAAGAGGAGTTTGAACTGTATAAGGAAGCGGACAGGGAGCCAGTGAAGTGACTTGAGGAGTGGGCTAGTGTGGGCATAACGATTCTGGCGGAAAATAAGTCGACCTGCAGAGTTCTGAACAGACTGGAGAGGAGAAAGATGATTGAGCGGAAGACCAGTGAGAAGTAAATTGCAATAGTCCAAGCGAGAAGTAACATCCAAGCGAGAAGTAACAAGGGTGTGAATAAGGGTTTTGGTGGCGTGTTCAGAAAGGAAGGGGCGAATTTGCTAATGTTGAAGATAAAAAAGCACATACACTAGGCACTACTAACTCTTTAAGAGCCCTTAAATCACAACCAGTCACTGAACCAGGCTCATATATGTTATAGCCTCTACATTAACACAGTATTGTGAGAAATTCTTTCATGTATTTTTTTTATATATATATATATATACTTTTATCACCTCAGCGGTGCTCGTGACTAACTTGAAATTTTTGTTAGACACTCAAAAAACAGAAGTTTCAAGTTAGTCACGAGCACCGCTGAGGCGATAAAAGTATATATATATATAAAAAAAATACATGAAAGAATTTCTCACAATACTGCGTTAATGTGGAGGCTATAACATATATGAAGATAAAAAAGCGACAGGTTTTGGCGATCTGTTGAATATGAGCAAAGAAGGAGAAAGAGGAGTCGAAGATGACTCCCAGGTTACGAGCCGAGGAGACAGGGAGGATATGAGAGCCATTAACAGAGATAGAGAATGGGGGAAGAATGAGAAGTTCAGTTTTAGCCATGTTTAATTTGAGATGGCGTTGAGATATCCAGGCAGGAATGTCAGACAAGCAGGCAGAGATTTTGTCCTGGATTAAGGTTGAGATTTCAGGGGTGGAGATGTAGATCTGAGAGTCATCAGCGTAAAGATGGTAATGAAAACCATGGGATGAGATCAGGGCACCAAGGGAGGACGTATAGATGGAGAAGAGGAGTGGTCCAAGGACAGAACCCTGAGGCACACCTACTGAGAGCGGGAGGGAAGTTGAAGAGGATCCACCAGAGTGAACACTGAAAGTAAGGAGAGAGAGGTAGGAAGAGAACCAGGAAAGAACAGGGCCCTGGAATCCAAGCGAGGACAGCATATCGAGGAGTAAGGTGTGGTCAACAGTGTCGAAAGCAGCAGATAGGTCAAGAAGGATGAGGATGGAATATAGACCTCTGGATTTAGCCAGAGACACCTGGCAAGATCCCAAAACAGCAAAACAGATTTTATGCTGCTTATCCTAGAAATAAGCAGTGGACTTTCCCAAGTCCATCTTAATAATGGCTTATAGACTTTTCTTTTAGGAAATTATCTAAACCATTTTTAAACCCTGCTAATCTAAATTTTACCACATTCTCTGGCAATGAATTCCAGAGTTTAATTACATGTTCATTTCTATATATTATTGTTCTAATTGATATTCTCTACTTTTTGTTTTATTTCTTCTGTATATTAAGATTTGTCTATGCAGCTAAATATGGGGATGTATGAATACAATGGCAAAAGTGGGTACAGACTAAAGCCAGAGTTTATGAGAAGACCTGACAAACATTTTGATCCTTTCACTGAAAGCACTGTGGATGGAATAGTAGCAAACACTTTGTCTGTCAAGGTAAACTGTATTTACTAGAATTTCTGCTCTTAATATGAAAGAGATGGCTACATGAATTCTTTGCTTGGATTTATCGTTTTGTAATGTAAAGTATGCTTTACAGAGATACATATTTGCTCACAATATATTCTTCTTCAAATTAAAACCTTGAACAAAGATGAAAATCGTCAATATTAAGGACCAGTTTTATTGTAGACTACTTTATTTAATAATTTCATAATACGTAAAAAAAAACCAACCATCCTCCTCTGGTGTTTTCAGATTATGTATTAACTGGAAATCATATATGAAATATAATCATTTATTGGTTGAGCCTGCCATGAGTGGGAAAGCACGGGGTACAAATGTAACAAAAATAAAAAAATATTGGCCTTCAATAGTGTAATTTTTAATATATAAGTACAGTTTTAGCATGTGTTTTCTCAATGTGTTTTTATCCAAACTGTATACCATCTTCTGTTGTTGGCTGTTCATGCAGTCAAGATATTCACCGAGGGGCCCTTTTACTAAGCCGCTTAAACATCTGCATGCACCCAACGCTTGCCAAAATGGAGTTACTGCCCGACTACCGCGTGGCTCTTAAGGTAATTTCATTTTTGGCGAGCATCCGATACGCGCATCTGAAAATAATTTTTTTATTTTGGGGTACGCTTAATGGACGTGCACCAAGTGGCATTTGATGCACGTAGGTCATTACTGCCCAGATTCTTTACCACTAGGTCACTGATTGGCGGTATGGTCTCAGACCCAAAATGGACGCGCAGCAATTTTGATTTTGCCGCACGTCCATTTTTGGCAAAAAAAAGACCTTTTTTACAGGCGCGCTAAAAAAATGGATCGACACACCCAAACCCCGCACCTACAATACCGCAAACCATTTTTCAGCGCACCTTAGTAAAGGGACCCCCAAAGTAGGTGTTTTCAGTGATTCATGGTTCCATGATCTCTCAAGAGAAACCGAGGGGAAGCTTCTCCAAGCTGCAAAACTTACACTTCTTTTGTGTTTCAGGCAGGCCTACTGATCTATGATCTGCTTTTTTCTTGCATATTTACCAGAGGAGCTTAGTTCATTCCTTAGTTCATTATCTATCTTCATTTTAATATCAGATTAAAGGTGTTTTATTATTCTCATGCCTATTGATTATGATCCCCAGAATTCTATATATGGCGCCAAAAGATTGGTGCTGAAATTTGTGTGCAGATCGGAGATCCATGTGCAACCTAATTTCTTCATTGGGTCAATTATTGACTAATTGATACAATTATTAGTGCTAGGAAACAATTCATTGACACCAATTAGGGGTTATGCATGGATCTCTGATCTGCATACTTCTCCACCAACCACGCCAAACTGGTCCTGCGCAGATCTCAAAAGAGGGCATCGGCAGTTCAGGGGTATTTCTAATAGTTGAGGTTTCACAGAATTTGGCCTATCCATCCATAACTTTGGGCTGGGCGTTCCACTTGCTTTTAAGTCCTATGCACATAGAGGGTCGTTTACATAGTGTCGGTAAGCCCCACACGGGTTTACCGAATGCAAAATTGGGACTACAGTCAGCCCAATGTGGCTGCCAGCGGTAGTTCTGCCCTGAGCGCATGCCGTTTCTGGGGAAAAAGAAACCCCCCCAGAAATGGCTTGCAAGGCAGGTAATCAGGCATCGCCGCATGCTGCCCGGTTACCACTGGGCAACCATGGGAGCCCTTATTGCCACTTCAATGGGTGGCAGTAAGGATTCTCCACCACATGGTCACGTGGTAAGAGTATAAGTAGGAACAATAACAGCACTTGCAGTGTTCTAGAAGGATTCCAGATGAATAATACCCAACCTAGAACTGTCACTACAATGAATGGACCCAGTGAGTTGAGAAGAAATATATAAAAGAGGTGGAAAATGAATGGGTAATTACAAATGAACAATATTGGCACTGCATCCCAGCCTTGCTTCCACTGAACAGGAAGCCTGGAGGAGCAGGGGGAGACTACCAGGCAGGAAAAAATTTAACCGAATCCTGAGACTTGTTCAAGCCCTTCTTGTTAACAGAAATGACTAATGAAATGCTGTCACATTTTTCCTAGATCATTTCAGGACAGTTCCTTTCTGATAAAAAGGTTGGCACCTATGTAGAAATAGATATGTTTGGCTTGCCTGTTGACACAAGACGGAAAGCTTTCAAGACCAAGACTTCTCAAGGCAATGCTGTGAATCCTGTATGGGAGGAAGAACCCATCGTATTCAAAAAGGTTAGATGGCTTTCCATGTTTTTCATGTGTTCATACATTATTGCAATGTCTTGCAGATCATGAGGTCAGTAGTCAAAAACCACTTAGATGTTTGGCATCGCTCTGAATGTCTAAGTACTTTTATTTAAAAAGAACAACATTCTGGGCATTATGGACCAGATTCAGTAAATGGTGTTCAATGTTAAGGGGATTAAGATCCATGCTAAACTGGTATTCTGTAAAGGGTACTCTGTGTGATTCCTGTGCCTAACTTTGGGTGCAAGGACTTATGCTTGCCAAATGCTGGCATAAATCCTCTCACCTAACTGATGGCAGTTAGGCATGCAAATCCAAGTATTTATAACATCACACCTAATTTCTGGGAATACCCCTGACCCACCTGTGCCCTTCCCATGGCCACACCCACCTTTGAGTTATATGATATGAAATTTAGGCATGCATGTTATAGAATAGGATGTAGAGCAGATGCATGCATAACTCCAAATGAGTGCCAGTTAACAGAGATTATTGATTGTTAACACCTTATTAATTAGATTGTCAGTCTGCTAACCGGCTGAGCAAATGCATAAAGTTAGGACAGAAAAAGGACTGTACTAACTTTATGCAGAAAGTTAACTGAGCACCAGTCTGAATATCAGTTGGTGCCTGGGTAACTTCCAGGTCCCAACCTGAAGTGTCACAAATCACCTCCCCATCTCAGAACATCCTGGAACCCCCTCTCCAATCCTCAATCCCTCCCTCCCAACCCCCAGAAGCTAATCTCCCCCCCCATTCCAATCTCCTTCCCCTTTCCTAGAAGCACATATCCCCGTCCAATCCCCCCCCCCCCCCGATAAGGCAAGATTTCCCTACACGCCCTCCAATTCCATATCCACTTTCTCCACCCTACTCACAATAGGGCCCCCTCTCCAGGCTTACCAAAAGTCCTTTGTGGTCCAGTGAGGGTGATGGAACCCCCCTCTCCAATCCTCCATCCCTCCTTCCCACACCCCAGAATCTAATCTCCCCCTCCCCCCATGGTTTATGATTTCTTAGGTTTTGATTTAAAAAATAGCGAGGCAGTGTACAATAAAAATAGAAATCAGGAAAAGGATTCCATTGTGCACAGAACAGGGAAGTACAAAAAAGAAAAAAAAAACAGAGAAAAAATAGAAGGGAGGGTAAAACAAATAGGGTAGGGGACAGCAAGAGAATAGAATTAAGACTTTTGGTAGACCCCGGTAGTGTCTATTGTGAGTGGAATGGGGGAAGGGGGTATGGACCTTTGGGGGCTGGGAGGTCATGCCTCATCAGGGGGTGAAAGGGCAGGAGAGGGATCTTGCCTCTTTGGGCAGGTGGGGGAAGAGGGCGGGAGGGAGAATAGTGTCAAACCCCTATCCCCATGCTACTACAGTAGATTTCCTCAGTGGTGTTCCTAGGGGGGGCGGTGGGTGCGGTCCGCCCCGGGTGCACGCCACTGGGGGGGGTGCCGCGCGCACCTGTCCGTCGTTCGTTCCATGCTCCCTCTGCCCCGGAACAGGTTACTTCCTGGGAGCATGGAACGAACGAAGGACAGGCGCATGTGGCACCCCCCCAGCGGCGTGCACTCGGGGGGGGGGGTTCCTTTGCAGGGGGTGTCCTTTCACCGGGGGGGGGCTGCACCCGGGGGGGTGGGGCGCATCGGCGATCCGTCTCGGGTATCAGCCCCCCTAGGAACACCACTGGATTTCCTTTATGACTTCACTCCAGATATTAGCTCAAATATGATCATGGTATGATCACTGTTTCCCAGTGGACCCAACACCATTATCGCTTGTACTATGTCCTGCATTCCTCTAAGGACTAGATCTAAAATAGCTCCCCCTCTTGTCAGTTTGCTAAATCTCAATGTTAATTAGACATATGTCCCAACAACCTCATAACATTCGCTCCTCAACAATTTATAACAGACCTCACGGAACATCTGAACTTCATGCTACAAAATGGTCTCTTCCCAAAGGAGAAAAGAAATATTCTACCAACCCCAAAACCCAAAGACGCAAAGAAAAATGCTAGTGAACTAACTACAGACCAGTAGCATCCATCCCCCTAATAACCAAAATAACGGAGGGAATGGTAACCAAACAACTTACTGACTACTTAAATAAGTTCTCAATACTCCATGACTCCCAATCAGGTTTTCATGCTAACCTCAGCACTGAAACAGTACTAGTTACTCTCATGTCCAAATTTAGACAACTAATCGCTACTGGCAAAAATATACTACTTCTACAATTCGACATGTCCAGCGCTTTCGATATGGTTGACCACAGTATCCTACTACATCTCCTTGAATACTTCGGAATCGGAGGCAATGTTCTTAATTGGTTCAAAGGATTCCTAACCACAAGATTGTACCAAGTGACATCCAACTCGACTACATCTGTCACATGGACACCTGAATGCGGAGTTCCACAGGGATCCCCCCACTCGCCGACTCTGTTCAACTTAATGATGATACCTTTGGCAAAACTACTATCCAACCAACACCTCAACCCATACATATACGCAGACGGTGTAACAATTTACATCCCATTCAAACAAGATTTACAGGAAATCTCCAACGATATTAACCAACGTCTGCACATCATGCACTCATGGGCGGATGCATTCAAGCTCAAACTTAATACAGAAAAAACCCAATGCTTAATACTCACCTCTCAACATAATATGAGCAAATTCACCACCATAAACACACCAAATCTGACACTCCCTATCTCGGACACCCTAAAAATCCTTGGAGTGACTATCGATCGTCATCTAACACTTGAGAATCATACGAATAACACAACCAAGAAGATGTTCCACTCAATGTGGAAATTAAAAAGAGTAAAACAGTTCTTCCCAGTGACAGTCTTCCGTAACTTGGTACAATCAATGGTGCTCAGCCACCTAGACTACTGTAATGCACTATATGCTGGCTGTAAAGAGCAGACAATCAAGAAACTTCAGACAGCCCAGAACACCGCAGCCAGACTAATATTCGGAAAAGCAAAATATGAACGTGCTAAACCACTACAAGCAAAGCTACACTGGCTCCCACTCAAAGAACGCATCACATTTAAGATTTGTACACTAGTTCATAAAATCATCCACGGAGACGCCCCAGCGTACATGTCAGACCTGATAGACTTACCGACAAGGAACGCCAAAAGAACAGCCCGCACATTCCTTAATCTTCATTTCCCAAGCTGCAAAGGTCTAAAATACAAACTTACGCATGCAGCAAACTTCACCTACTTGAGTGCCAAGCTATGGAACGTACTGCCGCACAACCTGAGAGGGATCTACGAACTAACAAACTTTCGAATATCACTGAAGACCCATCTTTTTAAAAAGGCATACCACATAGAATAACAAATATAAATGTATACATCTCCCACATCTTTACTCAGAACTATTTTATAATATCTGCTTACTTTATACTTTTACTGTATCACTCAAAATCTCTATTTAACAACAAGTAACTACTTTTATAATATCTGCTTGCTCTAAGCTCTAATATGTTATTCAATATCTCTATGTAACAATAAGTGATTACGTTCTAATTTATTACCACCAAGAACGATAAATTATAAGCCACATTGAGCCTGCAAATAGGTGGGATAATGTGGGATACAAATGCAATAAATAAAATAAATAAATAAATAAAGAATCAGTCGTTTATTGTGTCTAGGAATTTTACCTCCCTAGCACTCCCTGAAGTAACATTTATCCAGTCAATATTGAGTAATTAAAATCAACAGGAACAGAGAGAAATCAAATCACAACATATCCAAACAATTATTCTGTTAAATATATGCCAAAGATGACAGAAGGAAGCACTACAATAACAAAATTTCTGGAGAAAAAAAGACCTCAATAAAAAAAAAACCGAGACTAACCTCATGGGCATCAGCCTGTATAAAGGGCAGCTCACAATAATCATTGCTCAAAGAAAAATCCAAATTCCTCATTTAGCAAACAAATAATTGCCACATTCCACGTCCCCAAACATTACAAAATATCATGTGAAAAATGTTTAAATGTCACAGCCAGTCAAAAAAAAATGTTTTAGGATTAAGGGCTCAGCAGACATTCAAGTTCAAATAAAAGCGCTTATCTTGAATATGACCACCATCTGATGATAATCCCAACACGGGTTTATCAAAAATGCTGCTTCAGGGGAAAGTAATTTCACAACTTCAAATTGACTGGAAACACGCACAGTAACATTTTCTCCATCAACATTCAAAGATGGCCATCTTTGAATGCCGACGAAGAAAAAGTTGCTGTGCATGTTTCCAATCAATTTAAAGTTGTGACGTTACTTTCGTGATTATCAATAGATGGTGGACATAGTCAAGATAAGTGCCTTTATTTGAACTTCAGTGTTTGCTGAGCATTTAGTCCTTTTTTTTGACTGATTGTGACATTTAAACATTTTTCGCATGATATTTTGTACCATTTGGGGACATGGAATGTGGCAATTATTTGTTTGCTAAATGAAGAATTTGGACATACTACATTTTTTTGACCAATGATTATTGTGAGCTGCCCTTTGTAGAAGCTATTGCCGTGGGGTTAGTCTCATTTTTTTTACGGAGGTCTTTTGTTCTCCACAATTTTTGTTATTGTAGTACTACTTTCGTTCCTCTTCGGTACATATTTAACAGTAGAATTGTTTGGATATGTGGTAATTGAAATCACCCATTATTATACTGTTGCCTAATTTTCCAGCTTTCCTAATTTCTTTTAAGGTTTCTTCATCTGTCTGTTCTTTCTGTCGTGGCAGATGGTAGTACAGCCCTTTCAGAATACTTCTTCCCTTCACACATGGAATTTGTATACATAAGGATTCCATGCTGCTATCTGCTTCAAGTAGAATGTTTATCTTGTTTGACTCAATTCCCTCTAACACATGCCACAACCCCCCCCCCCCCCCCCCAATTTGATCCATGGGACTTGCAAGCCCTAAACATCTTGAACATTCGTAGTAACAAGGCATCTCTGTGCAAAAATATCTTATGTGTTACCTACCATATGAGTAGGATTATATATCTGCTGCACAAAACGTAAACTCTCCATGCCATACAAGAATTGGTTACAAATTTTCTATTCAGCTAAATCTACGTGCATATTAAAATTCCTGCTATTAACAGGGAGCTTAATTGTACTTGCAACAAATTAAGTATGCCCAATGCTCAATGTGAAGTACAGTAATAAAAGTTAAATGACAGTACATATCAATAAATATGAAGAAACAAATATTCAGCCTGCAGCAGTCAGCGTTTTTTTTTTAATGCTGACCACCACAGTCTGATTTATACAGATATTCAGTGTGGGACCTTATCCAGGTACTGACACTAAATATCCATGCATTTGCTGTGTGATAACAGCTCACATGGACCCGTCACAGTGAAACATCAAACAGTTTAAACCAGAAGAAAAGTCTTTATTGTGCTTTCTTATGCAGTTGGATTCATTACATAACTTAAGCCTGTCTGCTCTCTCAGGCAGGCAAGTCAGTTAACATAACTAATCCTTCAGTGTAACCAGAATAAAGGCCTGGTCTCTATTAGACCTGACATTCAAATGTAACAGTGAATTCTACTGGTCTTTGTCCCATGTATATAAAGGCCTATCCTACCTTGCAGGCTGTAGTTCAATCTCCTTCTCAGCAATCCCCCAGCTACAGCAGGCTAGGTTTGAAGGCTTACCTGGCAGGCATAGGAGTATTTCTTCAACTGCCAGGGCCTCCCTGTTCTGTTGCTTCCCTGGGGATTTTAACTCCGTCTAAGTTTGGATCCCACCATCCTGGCTCAACAGGGTAGCTGTGCCTTTTTGAACCATGCCTTCTGTACTTCTAAGGTGACCCTGTGAGGGAGTGTTAATATGGGAGACTGGCAACTTCCTATGCACCCCCTCACTTGCCAACTTCCCTAAGTTATCAGGGTACTAGTGATATTCAGAGCTACTATCCAGATAACTAACCAAACAAGTTAGTACTGCTTTTTGTTCAGTGCTACTTCTTTGGTTACTTCTATACTGTAGGTACTGGCTCTGAATATCATTGGTATCCAGAAAACTTAAGGACTCACCCTGACTCTGCCCCCAGACTGCCCCTACACTAACAAGATAATGATGTGGTGATCTACCTGGATGTTCAGTGGTACTATCCTGGCAAATGCTGCTGAATGTCATGGGTTAATCTGGTCGACAGGACTTATCCAGGTAGGAGCTTCTTCTACCCTGATATGTCTCACTGAATATCAGAAATTAGCACGTTGCTCAAATCCATATTTTAACAAACAAGCAACAACACAGGAAAACCACGCAAGCTTCACAACATAATTCAGATATATAAAATTAATGTGATTAGGGCACCAGAAAGCTGAATAGGCTTGCTCCTCAAATTAAATACATCAGGCTGCAAAGGAAGCAGCCCACTACCTGTATGCTAACAGGACAAAGAAGCTTTTACTCTCTCTCCCAAATAATTGTCTGCATCTCTTCCCTCTTTTTCAAAGCTGTTCCAAAGATTGGTACTAGAGATAGGTTTGCATACAGTCCTGAAGTGGTGTGCATACCAATGTATCAAATTCATATCCATTAATCTGAAAATCAGAGTGGTGTCCATAGAAATTGGATGTAGCTTAATTCTGGCCACAGCAGAAGTAGCAACTAGATTAACTGAAACAAAGATATTTCCAAAATATCCCCGCAGGTGGTTCTTCCTTCCCTGTCAAGTTTACGAATAGCTGTTTATGAAGAAGGAGGTAAATTTATAGGCCATCGGATACTGCCTGTTTCAGCAATTCGGCCAGGTAAGTTAATTGTCATACTGCTATTACGTCTCACTTTTTATATTGAATTTGGAGTACAGAGCTAGAAAATGAAAACACTGTAGAATGCTATCCTGTGCAGCTCAGGTCTATCTTAACTTGGGTTTGTACTTCATTGCACCAGGGTAGAAATATATTAGTACCTGTTGAATGCATCATCTACATTCAAAAAATGAGCACTTTCTCAAAACTGAGTGTTACTGAGTGGCCTAGTGGTTAGAGTGGTGGACTTTGATCCTGGGGAACTGGGTTTGATTCCCACTGCAGGCACAGGCAGCTCCTTGTGACTCTGGGCAAAATCACTTAACCCTCCATTGCCCCAGGTACAAATAAGTACCTAAGCCGCATTGAGCCTGAGTGGGAAAGTGCGGGGTACAAAAAAAAAAAAAAAAAAAACAATATCAGAGTATAGATTTGATGCTGGCACATGTGAAGGACATTTCTAGAAACTAGGCACTAACGTTTACGAGCCCATTGCACACGTAAATGTTTAGAATGCTAACATTTGCACATCTCTACACACTAACGCATGTATATGCAAGTATGACACCTAAGTGCCATTCTGCAAATGCCCACCTAACTTACATGAATGAGCATTGTTGAAAGAGCATCCAAGTCAGAACAGAGACGTTCAGCTCATAATGTTGAAAATGAATGTCCATCTCACATGTATTTTCCAACAATAAATTCGTCAGGATTTCCTGTTTGAAAATACGCGAAATGAACGTCCATTTGCTGAGGACATCCAGCATGAACAGCCATTTTACAAACTAGAGCCTCCAAAGCAGAGGAGTAGCCTGGTGGTTAGTGCAGTGGATTGTAAACCAAGGGACCCAGGTTCAAATCCCACTTTAGTTCTTTTGTTTTGCAATTGTGAGTCCTCTAGGAGTAGAAAAATACACACTGTACCTGAAAGTACACCACTTCAATAGCCTTCAGGCTTGCAGGTGGCTTATATATTTAGGTACAGTATGTATTTTTCTGTTTCTGAAGGGCTCACATTAAAAAATATATAATAAAAGAGTTAAAGTAAGATTTGAACCTGGGTCTCTTGGTTTACAATCCACTACACTAACCACTAAACCAGGTGCGTAGCCAGATCTCAGTTTTGTTTGGGGGGGGGCTGAGCCCAAAGTGGGAGGGGGCACATTTTACCCTGCCTCCCCGTTCTCTGCCCCACATACCTGGGCTGGTGGGGATCCACTAGCCCCACCATAATAGGCCTTCCTTCAGCGCTGTTCGCCGCCGCACTGCCTTCCCTGCTTCCTCCCGCTACGTGCATGCTTGGTTTGCTGGCAGGACTTTGGGACCCCCACCAGCCAAAGCAGCAGATCTTGGGGGGGCCTGAATCCAATTTTGGGAGCCCAGGCCCCCAAGGCCCCCCATGGCTACACCACTGCACTAAACTACTCCTCAGGCCTTGCTTCCTGCTTTGCTAAGAATGCCTGTAATATCTGAAGTTGTCAGAGAGTCTGGTATCCTCTTTCAGTTTCACTTTCAGGTGAGAGGGAGGGGGACAGCAATCATTTGGGGATTAAGGAGGTTGTCATGCCTTAATCCCTTCAATGATCAGCTGCTCAATTAGAGCAACTTTTTGTACCCTAGTTGTGACTGAAGCAGAGCTAACTAAGGACATCATTCTTTTTAGGGTTAGACAGTTCTTCCCATTCAGTAATCACTGTTTGAAATCCTGATTTTATGCTCTCCCTAGTCCCGCCCAAAACACACCCGTAACTTGTCCCCTTGATATTTGGATGTTCTGCAGTGTTGGACAATTTGGACATTACAAGCACATGGACGTCCATTTTGGCATCTTGAGACATCCATATGCTTAGAAAATAAGCTCCATATCATACACGGGGCAGAGAACGGGCAGGACATGGAAGGGATCCCACTTATGCACTTAAGATATTGAATAGTCTCATGTTATGTGTGTCCCTGCCGCACTTAGGCACTCACACATATAGCAGCTCTATGGGTACTATAACTATGGGCACCTAAATGTTAGGTGTGAAAATACTGGATTATGCTAGTACTCTGTAACAGAACCTGTGTGCCTAGGTTCCGTTACAGAAGAGGCTCCTGCCACACGAACTTGGGGCACCTAAATGGAAGAGCCCAGTTGTAGAATTGCCTCCTTCCCCCCTCCCCCACCCTATACATCTGATAAGTTTATACTTGAAATACTGCTCTGGTAGCATTTATCACAGTCTCACAAGAATTACTGGTATTCTTGGTCCTCATCTTTCATAGCCAATTATTCCAGAAATGTGAAAGCAAATATTAGATAGCATATGGAGAAGAATTTACATATTCAGGTAACGACTTGGAGAATGTCCATACTATTTTACAAGAGGTGCTTCCAGATGTAGAACATTTTGCAAAATAAATGCAGGACTACACATTTAAGTCCCTCCATGCAGAGAGGGAGCAATGATTTTAGAAAGTTGCACGTGGGGGGAAAATGTAGAAATCCCCCCCCCCACACACACACATACATGCACACATATACATGGGAACAGCTCTCACAAATTACTGCTCTCATTGTAGAGGGCTCGATCCTAGCACTGGTGACCCTCCTCAGCATGATCCGTCTACCCCCCCCCCCCCCCCAACACACACAAACACATATGGTCAGACAACCTTCCCACCGCAGCACCAGCCTTCACAGTAGAAACCTCCCTGATGGCCACAACCGCCTCTGGCAGACCTTTTCTCCTCATGCCACAACTTCCGCTAATGCAGCCCCCCACCCCACGATCACCCTACCAATTCATGAATGTCCTCCACTTGGCTACAGTCCCCAACCATGTGGCAACCTTCCCACAAGGACACCCCGCCTCCTTCAGGCAGCAACCCACCTCATGGCAGCTCCCTGATGTCCCTTGAGGGAAGAAACAATGCCCGATTGCTCCTGTGACAATGATCCCAGATCTCATATTAGATGCTGAGACCTGTAGAGGTAGTATCATGGTATTACCACCAGGGATTAAGCGTCTATGAGGTCTTGGCATAACACAGGTATACAAATCACATCTGTGTAAACTAATCTTCAAAAGAATACTGCCCAGGTTTCTCTTCAAAAATGATTTAACCTGAAGCATACATGTAAGAGAGTGCACATAATCTTCACCTGCTATTTGTGCAGGGAGCTTAGCTGGAGCAAAAAATAAAAGCTTGTATGCATGTTGTTTAGTCTGTGACCTAGGTACACTCATGAGAAAGCCTCTTTTTAACCTGTGTTATGAAAGTCTGCACAAACAGCAGGAACAAATTATACACAGCCCTTGTATATAATATTACTGTATTCACCTTCAGGGCAGAAGTGACCGAGGATTAATCCTGCCCCACTAGACCCCCAGGCATGGCCTTGTAAGTGTGGGGAGGGGTCAGAAGTATGGTAACTCCCACAGGGTGTTTAGATTGGTGGGCACAATTTATTTCACATTTTTATCATTGGATAGGGGTAGGGGGAGAGGTGATCTGCCCCTTTAAAAGATGGTAGTCTTGGGGTGGGGCCCTGCTATCCTGTGTTGCTGCAGCTGAGAATGCATAAAAGTTCCAGCCACAGCAGCACAAAGAAAATGTATACAGTTTAGTAAATCCCACAAGACGTTTCCTGGGTTAAAATGGTTCCATTTTGCTGTGGATTTCTAAATAGTCCCCACAATGCTTTCTCTCATGTACAGGTTCAATGTAAAACTATTTGCAGAAATACACAATTCCACCTCTAGCTTCCCAATTATCTTTCCTAAAGTATGAAGGTACATATTAAAGAAAATCAGAGACAAAATAGATCCTTGAGGCACCCGAGATCTTGAAGCTAGTTTCTTCAATGATTGGGTCTCCATAGCGTCTTGTATTGGAGATTTAAAAAAAAAAAAACGATTGAAACAACCTTTTCAGTGAACCTCCAATAGCCATGGTCTCTGATCTCTCTAAAATCATCCCATGGTAAACTATATCAGATAGTGCTGATAGATCAAGGAAGATATCCTGATCTTCCCCAATCTAGCAACAATGTCAAGTCATCCAACAGAGACACTAACACTTTCTCTTTATTTGGAATGAAACCCGGAATAAGCTGAATTTGGCCCTCATTACTCAGTAATGCTCTTGACCTGCCAGTCTGGCCTTGTTTCTCTTACTTACTATACTAATCATATTTGGCAGGGTATCACTACATCTGTTTGAGGAATGAGAAGAATCTGCCTTTAATGTTACCAGCTATCTTCGTGCTTATAGAAGTTAAGGACTATGTTCCAGATACTTTTGCAGGTATGTTTTCATTTATTTTGAAGCAAATTACAGACTCAAGGTGAGGAGTGTGGTAGCCGTGTTAGTCCACTCTTAAGGTTATCAATAGAAATCAAACAAAATAAAACATGGAAAAGGAAATAAGATGATACCTTTTTTATTGGACATAACTTAATACATTTCTTGATTAGCTTTCGAAGGTTGCACTTCTTCGTCAGATCGGAAATAAGCAAATGTGCTCAAGGTGAAAATAATACTTGTTGTGTTAATAATCTCCACACCCCATTTCAATTGTGTGTTGGAAGATGACCGGACAAATCATGAGGATGATCACGATCTCTCTGGAATATACATGTGTAACCCAGGTCTCACCAGTGGCGTAGCCACAGGTGGGCCTGGCTGGGCCAGGGCCCACCCACTTAGGGCTCAGGCCCATCCAACAGTAGCACATGGTAATGAAAATGCTGCTCTCCACAATACTGGCACCTTCGCATGCTCAGTTTTCAGCGCATGCCTGCTGCAGACTACCAAGGTGGAGACTGGAGAGAAGCATTTTCCCATCAGCTGAGATATTTTTTTGGTGTGGGGGTGGGGCAGAGAACATTTGGTGCCCTCCCACTTCTTGCCTAGGCCCACCCAAAATCTGCTGTCTGGCTACGCCCCTGGGTCTCACTCACCGCCACTAGCTCAGTTCACCTTGGGGCTCAGATACCCCCCCCCCCCCCCCACCAGTGAACCCATGCCACAGGGATACGTTTTTCTTTTTCTCTTTCACAGTCTCTCCAACTCGCACAGTTACAAATGTCTCCATCTGAACTTGGGTGTGGGACAGGGCCGGAATAGAAATCCAAAAAGTGATGGGAAATTAAGTGGAGCTTCTCAGTAGTACTCAGCCAGTCAGGGGATCAAGTGTCCTCACTCCCAAGACCATGTACCACAACCTAAGCCACTTCTCCGAAATTTCCAATAAGAATCTTAATTATGTACATACTAGCCGTTGAGCCCGTTAAAACGGGCTGGTGGTTTGCCACCTCGCCCCCCTCCACCCGGCCTGTCTCTTTGCTATTCAACTTACATCTCCGCAGCAGCAGGCAGAGATCAGCTGAGGTCCCGTCGGCCTTCCTTCTCTGCCTGTGTCCCGCCCTCGTGTGACGTTACGTCAGCGAGGGCGGGTCACAGGCAGGGAAGGAAGGCCAACGGCAGCTCAGCTGATCTCCCTGTTGTGGAGATGTAAGTTGAATAGCGAAGAGACGGCCGGGTGGAGGGGTGGCGGCAGCGGCGACTCCGGTGGGGGGGTACCAGTGGTGGCAACCTTGGGGGGGGGGGGTAGCGGTGGCGACCTCGGTGGTTCCCTCCCCTTTGCGCAGTTTCCTTCTCTGTCCCGACCCCCCCCATCATCACGTATTGACGCGGGGGCGGGACAGACAGGGAAGTCTCTACTGCGCATTTGCGAGTGAGTGAGTACGGCCACTCGCCGTTTATATGTTTGATTCACAGCTTCCCCTGTCCTTTACCCATCAATTAATAATCCAAGGCTGCCTCTGATAGTCCTGATCACAGTGCGGTTCTTCAGGCACAGACCCTTTTGGCTGTCCCCCTTCCAGTGATTCACTTCTCAGAGCTGCACCTTGGCCTTGAACAGGCTTCTTTCACTCTGGTTCTTGCCTCCAAGCTAGGTTCCCCTTACCCACCTGAAGAACCACACTCCTTAAATGCTGCGGTTAGGGGCATCAACTACTCCTTAATTCAGCCTTGGTTTATTCTGCCTTTCCAGGATTCCCCTCTCTTCCAAGTGTCCCTGCAGGGGTAAAGGCAACCAAAGACCCTGTGCATTGCACAACACCTACATTTATTATCTTTCAAACACCTCCTCCCCATGTCACTCATTTCCTCAAACAATTTCTTTCTGCAACTTATTTCCTAAAACACACCTCCAGAGCTGGATCACAGTCCACCCATTGAGCTCACTCACCCCCCCCCCCCCCCCCCCCCCCCGAAACTCTGGAGAGTTCTTGCATGTTCTGATTAGTAATCCCCATTTCAATGGGGTATTGCATGTGTAAAATTAATGCCACAGTAAATGGAGGACTCACTTTAGAAATTCTCCATATCATAACAGGAAAGTGAGGAAAGGATCGGAAAGCCAACAGACAAAGAAAGCCATTAAGGAATCAGTTATCTATCCAAACACTGTTGAATCCAGTGTTGTACAAATGGCCTCCATGGTAGCTTCATGGAATCCAAAGAGATTTGCTGTGACTTTTCTCTGTATCCTTTCCAGATTTTACAGACATTTTCATGCTCATCTAAATGTGTAAGAAGTGAAAATAACAATAGATTAAAACCCATATGTTTGTAGAAAGGTATCTAGATTTAACCATTTTTACAAAGCACATACAAAACCCAGAGGCTGATGTAAATGCATGTGCCCAACCGATGGCAGTTAGATGTGTAAATGCCAGTATTCTATAATATCACATCAAATTTCTGGAAACGCCCTCACCCACCCAGGCCCCTCCCATGTGTGCACCGTCCTTGAAGTTCTGTACTCTGGAATTTGAACATGCAAATTACAGAATAGTGACTAAGTGCAGTGACATAATGCCAATTAGCACCAATTATGGTTTATCACCCTCCTATATGCAACACCTAATTGATTTACCTTCACAAAATACAATGAAAACATCTAGACAATACCTCACGCTCCATTATCCAAACTGCAAAGCTCTTTCTGCTGACACCACGCCTCCCAATTCAGGTTGTTGCCATTCCCTGCCCCCTTACCTTCCTTTGTCTGCTCCTCCCTAGTCCTGTCACTGTCCTGTTCCTGTATGCCTGGACCTGGTTATCGTCTTAACGCAATCACCTGGGTCAAGTCACACAGGAGCAGGAGAGAGATAGACTGAGGGGGCAGAACCTTCTCCCTGCCTCCGGAAGCGCTGGGCCTCTCTTGGAGGCCAGGCCTGGGTAATCTGGCCCCTCCCCCCCTCTTGGCAACCCTGCTCCTGAGAACCAGGTAAGGGCAATGTAGTGCAGAGGACTAGCTTCTCACCGCACTCTCCAAGCTGTAACTTCGGGTAATGCCCCAACTCTACCCCCAGATTGCCCTGGCACTGTCCAGACAGCACCACAGTGGTTAGAGCGGATTCAGCAATACTGCCTTGTTAAATTCTGCTGAATATTCCCTCCTGATTCACTTAGCATGATTTAACTGGGTAGAAGCCTTTCCTGCCTGGTTAAAATTGTTTTGAATATCAGGCTCTATGATTTTTTATTTGTTGTTGTTGGGGTTTTTTTTTGCATTTCATAACTCTAATGTGCAGTTAAGTTTTCTTATTTTCTTTGGGGTACTTTTACTGAGCTGTGGTAAAAAAAGTGCCCCCTTACGTGAGTTTTTCCCGTGCTCTAAGTTCATTTTTACCATAGCAAAAAAAGTGGCCGATTTTCTAATGTCCTATTAATGGCCATGCACTGTTACTATTAGTGTGCAACTATTAAAAAGAATTGCTTCATAAGCATTTACCGACACCTATTTTGTAAACAGAAAGGGCTTACGTGGTAATTCTGCGCTAACTAGTTAACATGCAGTAATGTAGCTGCACTGAGAAGTGCAGGAAAGCCCCCTCCCTGACCCCCCCCCCCCCCCAGACATGCCCCCTCCAACAAAAATTTTTAAATATTTTTAGTGTGCTATTAGCGAACGCAGATTTGGAAGTTACCGCAGGACGCCTGAGTGTCTTCCATGGTAAACATTTTAAGCTGCAATAAGCGTACACAGGCACTTACAGCAGCTTAGTAAAAGAGCCCCTTTAACATCTAAATTTGGGATTGTAATGATTCAAGTAGAGATTTTTTTCACATACGAACAAGAAAGACAAGTCTTTATGGTCATATTGTATATTAAAGTATTTTTGCTTAATTTTTAGATGTAATTGAAGCATTATCTAACCCAATAAAATATGTAAATCTAATGGAGCAAAGAGCTAGACAGCTGGTGGCGCTGACACTGGAAGATGAAGAAGAACCGAAAAAAGAGGTAGAGAATAATTTCATCTTTTCCAGTATGAGTTATTAAGAATTTAGTTAAGATTAAAGCATCTTGAATTTGGAACATTGAAGACAAAGGTGATTTCTCAGCTACCCTACTCAGCTATGTTTTACAAACCTTTAGTCGAGGAGTGAGTTGATCTTTTCCATTTTCATTCAGTTATAATCTTTCTGCAAAGAGCAACAGCAGTGGTACTATTTGTAATTGAGATGTTATTGATGTGTCGGTAAGACAACTTTATGCTGTTCTTTCCATGCTCACCACTAAGAGGGTCATTTTATAAACTATATTCATGCATAAACCCCGGATTCTATATATTGTGTCTAGCATTCCGTGCCAAAATCTAAGCCTATTCTATAATAATGCGTGTAACTTAATTGGCTTATCAGCATTTTTAACAGCACTTAGCTAGCAATAATGAGCACTAATTGACAATAA
Source organism: Microcaecilia unicolor (assembly GCF_901765095.1). Classification (NCBI taxonomy): domain Eukaryota; kingdom Metazoa; phylum Chordata; class Amphibia; order Gymnophiona; family Siphonopidae; genus Microcaecilia; species Microcaecilia unicolor. The sequence continues at coordinate 116,875,370 of NC_044033.1, forward strand.
TTAGAATTTACGCGTATAACTCGCTAAGCTTGCTTGTTGTATTCTGTAATGCAGAGCGCCTAAGGTGTGTGGTTATGGGTGGGGAAATGCACGCTTTCAGGCTTATTTTCGAAAGAGAAGGACGCCCATCTTTCGACACAAATCGCAAGATGGGCATTCTTCTCAAAGGGTCGCTCAAATCGATATAATGGAAAGCCGATTTTGGGCATCCTCAACTGCTTTCTATCGCGGGGACGACCAAAGTTCCTGGGGGCGTGTCGGAGGCGTAGCGAAGGTGGGACATGGGTGTGCCTAACACATGGGCGTCCTCGACCCCCAAAAAAGGGCGTCCCTGACGAACACTTGGATGACTTTACCTGATCCTTTTTTTTCTTAAGACCAAGCCACAAAAAGGTGCTCAAAATGGCCAGATGATGACCGGAGGGAATCGGGAATGGCTTCCCGTTTCTCCTGCAGTGGTCACTAATCCCCTCCCACCCTCAAAAATTTTTTTTTAAATATTTTTGCCACCCTCAAATATCATACCCAGCTCCATGACCCTGGAGCAGTTTTAGTGGGGGCATGCCCATCCCCCCCTACCTGTTACACTTGTGGTAAATGTGAGCCCTTCAAAACCCACCAGAAACCCACTGCACCCACATGTAGGTGCCCTCCTTCACCCCTAAGGGCTATGGTAGTGGTGTACAGTTGTGGGCAGTGGGTTTTAGGGGGGTTTAGGGGGGCTCAGCACACAAGGTAAGGGAGCTATTCACCTGGGAGCAATTTCTGAAGTCCACTGCAGTGCCCCCTAGAATGCCCGGTTGGTGTCTTGGCATGTCAGGGGGACCAGTGCACTACGAATGCTGGCTCCTCCCACAACCAAATGGCTTGGATTTGGTCGTTTCTGAGATGGGCGTCCTCGGTTTCCATTATTGCCGAAAATCGTGGACAACCATCTCTAAGGACGACCATCTCTAAGGACGACCTAAATTTCGCAATTTGGGCGTCCCCGACCATATTATCAAAACGAAAGATGGACGCCCATCTTGTTCGATAATACGGGTTTTCCCACCCCTTCGCTGGGGCATCCTGCGAGGACGTCCTCAGGAAAACCTGGGCGCCCCTTTCGATTATGCCCCTCAAGGTGGGCATTCCAAAATTGACACACACTGTTATAGAACATTCCCTTCTGCGCCTAAATCTATATGCTGGTATTTATGCCACATTTCCCTAGGTATAAATGGATGCGCGTAGTTCTAGGTGCTGGGATATCAACTAAGCGTATTCTATGTGCCGTGCCTAAATCTAGGTGCCGCTTACAGAATACACTTAGGTGGAAATTTATTCCTCGTGAATTTTTCAGGCACCATATATAGAATCTAGCCCAAAATGCTGATATATGCATGGAAATGGGTTCTTATGAAATTAAGCCGCCCGTAAAGTTGTACATAGTGCAAGCTGTTGTGTATTTGTATAATAGGCATACTCAGAGGCAGAGTTCGTGTGGAGTGTGCATGGAGTCATGGAGTGAGCCCCCTGAGTCATTGAAACATGGAAGCAACTCCACCACTACAAGGCGGTGTCCCTTCGGAGGGGTGAATCCATTTTAAAAGGCAACGTGTTTCTAAAAGCACCCACACAAATTTACAACTGCTTCAAAGCAGGAAAAGATTTTCCATATAAGTCTATATAAAGTTTATAACATATGCACATATCTTGCAACTCTGGTCCAGCACTCCCAACCTCCACCCCCAGTGACACCCATACGTATAGCATATAAAAGATGGTGCCGTGTGTCTGCTGTATGTGTGTATATACTCAGATAATTATAAAAGTGTCAGTTTCAGTGTATAAAACATTGTTTTATGTTTTTTTAAGTTTGTTTATTTATTTGTGACATTTATATCCCACATTATTCCAAACAAATTTGAGTTCAATGTGGCTTACGATAAACAGTATAGGATACATAACAAAGAATAATGCAAAGGAAATTAATCTGTTGTAAGAACTCAATTTTACAATACAGTATCATAAACATACTTGGAAAGCTATGGGTGTTTAACATTTAGAAGATCTGTTGTGAACGAGAAATTGTACATGAAGCAAAGAGAAGGTTAGTGGTAACTAGAGTAGTAACCAATTCAAGTAATAATTAGTTGTTTGAGATATTGTTGTTCTTTGTGAGGGTTTATTTGAATAGGAACAATTTGAGGATTTTGCAGAATCTAGTATATTCCTCTATATTTAGTATATTCTATATATTCCTGTATATTAGTACAGTCTCAATTATCCGATGTAAACGAGACCGACCCGTTGTCAGATAAGTGAAAAGTCAGATAATACGGAAAACAATGCAGAAGCAAAGGTATAGCGTTCCCGATTTTCAAAAATTGTTCTAATACAAAGATTGTTAATAGAAATAAAGGTGATGACATCACTGGGGGGTCTGCCGGATTTGCTGGATGGTCGGATTAGCAAAGGTCGGATAATCGAGACTGTACTGTATTAAGAAAAACTGTTAAGCATGCCAGCTGCAGATCTCGGTGAAGATAGTTCTCAGTTATAAGGGAGTGACTTTGCACCATATCTCAAATCTCAGGCAGCCATCGAGACCTTCCAAGATCAACCATAAAGCTACACTACAAATATTAATAGCTCTTTAAATGTTATTATACCGAAACTTGTCTTCATAACATAGGTTGAATCTGGAGACACACCAGCAGAGGCACATCATGAGGCCAGACCTGCACCAGCTGAAAATGGAGTAAACCATACCACCACACTGACCCCTAAACCACTGACTCAGTCTGCCCACCCTCAGCCAGCTCCAGGTAAGGGCAGGAATTTAGTGAAGGTGAGAATATCTGTAATCTGTTTGTTAAGAGGGATATACCAACAATTCAAAAGACAACAATAAGATAACAAGAAGAATAATTCTCTGTGACGGGGGGGGGGGGGGGGTGTAGATATCTTCATAGTCATTCAAAAACTTGCATATTGTTAATAAATACAGTGGGTTGATCAAACTTAAAAATAACACATTTATTACACCCTTTATATAAATCTAGCTGATGCTTATTACTACTACTACTACTATTTAGCATTTCTATAGAGCTACAAGGCGTACGCAGCGCTGCACAAACATAGAAGAAAGACAGTCCCTGCTCAAAGAGCTTACAATCTAATAGACAAAAAAAAAAGTCCATGCTTATGAGACTTCCTTCAGAGATAAAAAGTGTTGTTCAAATATAATAACTTATAACATGATATTTAATCCACTTCACAATGATTATATTACATTTTAAGGCAAGTGGTCTATATACCATATACGTCATCCTTTAGCGAACATTCATGTGAACAGAATGAGTGCATAAAGGAGAAAAGCAACACAGCAATTAACATTAATGCACGTGCAACTTGGTTACTGTATCAATTTCATAATTATTACACAGCTGATACTCCAATAAAGGTCAGATTGAATATCCTATCTAAAGTCAATGGATAAAGTTTTCTGATGAACTTTAAGGGGGGAAGTTAACACCATGGAATACAATTAAGATGTGTTATTTTACTGTTAATCCCAGTTATTAGTACCTAGGTCTCATTGTATAAAATAAGACCAGTGCTAAAACAGCATGAGTTGTGGTAAAATAACTCATCTTAACAGTAGCCCAAGTAGATAACTTCCCTACCCCCTCCCAACCTACTAGTTGACCAATAAGTAACTTTGACCAGTGCTGCCTGGCCAAAATTTGTGCCTTGGAAATGCCTCCAGTGCCTTCTTCTTTATGTCCAGCTAAATTTTGTGCTGGCTACAATTTGCCCACACATAATTAAGTATTTTATTGATTCTTAATTATAGATTTTGTTATTTTATTATACATGTTTTTATGTTAGCTGCCTAGAATTGTGAGAGAGTGCAGTTTATAATTTTTTAAAGTAAATAAGTAAATTAGGCAGTCAGCAGAAAGGTAGAAGGATATCAACCCCTAATGGTCATCCTAGGATAAATCTAGGACCTCATATTTAGTGGCTTCTTCTCAGGTAAAAGCCTCTCACTAGGGCCATACCTGGAGCTTCAGCAGCATTGAAAGGGATAATGCCACCAAAAATCATCTTTGACTGCCTCAGCTATTCAGATAAGTTCTGGCACTACATCCCAGAACTTATCTGGGTAGCAGCGATATTCATACTGGCAGTGACATTGTCTATAGCTAACCATATCATTTGAATTGTGGTAGCAACTGCACTAAATATTGTGAAATTTAAAACTTCTAGTGATAATGTTTGTGCACATCACCAGGTGATTTGAGCTTGCCCACGATCATAAAGAGCAGTAGTGAGATTTGAACCGGGTTTGTCTGGTTCACAATCACAGGCTACTCCTTCATTCATTGCTTGTCATTTTGAGATAAATGAGTGCCTTCATGGTTACTAGTGACAAAGTGGAATACAGTAAGCCCTGGCATATTATGTACAAAGGCAAAACAGCAAGTAAAGGTGTCTGATTCCAGAGTGGCTTCCAGTAAATGTGATTCTTACAAATAACAGAGAAAGAAAGAGGTAAGTCTGAATAAAGAAGTTGGATATAATGTAGAGCTGGGGCACAAACTGAAGGTTCTAAAGGTGGGTGTAATGTTTATTGTACAGTTGAAGACTCCAGGGCTGGCCTCATGGCTGAATAGCAGAGCTGTACAGTGACCAACTGAAAGAGTTCTTACGGGATACAAGTGCGTCCACAAGGTGGCAGCAGTCCTCCATAGAAAAATACACAAAAATAAATTCTTTTTTTAGTTTACTAATTCCAATCTCTGTACTTACCGGTACTCATTTGCTACAGAGAGACAACCTTATTCAAAACTGAGGCTCAAATCCCTGTGAAACTGAGTCATGGAATTGGTAAGAGTGATTCTCTGTCAGATAATTTTTGGATACCAACTTCTCCAGAGAAAAAAAGTCTGAACTGTATTTTCCTAAATCCTAAATCCCATATCCTATTTTGTCTTTCCATCAAGATAGTGCTTTTAAAAAAGGCATTGGGGCAAATGTACTGCACTCTCGGAAACAGAATCACAGAGCACTGCTCTTCCCTTCAAACGCATACACGCAAACACGCATGCACATATATGAACTGCTTCAAGGTCTCTTTTTCATAAAGTACATTTCACTTACTTGTAGAGGGCTTTATATAACTGGTTCCCTGGATTAATAAGGGGGGAAACAGCTATTTGCAACCTATTTTATGAAGACACATAGGGATAGATTCAGTAAATGGTACCCAAATGTGGACGCTGGAAAAAATCGGTGCTCAGCATGATAGAATAGGGTGTATTACCAATTGCCATGACTAAAGTAAGGCACCAAAACTTATGCCCGCTGAAACCAAGTGTAACTCCTGGTGCACAAGTTCAACACACATCTACCCCAATTCTGTAACACTGCACAACTTTTGGGAATGCCCTTGACCCATCCATGCCCCTCCCGTGGCCATGCCCCTTTTGGGTTGCACATGGAGTACAGAAAGGGGATGGGATTTGATATACTGCCTTTCTGTGGATACAATCATACATTTATGATACAATATACATTTGATATACTGCCTTTCTGTGGATACAATATACATTTATATACAGGTACTTATTTTATACCTGGGGCAATGGAGGGTTAAGTGACCTTTCCAGAATCACCACAAGGAGCTGCAGTGGGAATTTAACTAAGTTCCTCAGGTTCTCAGGCCACTGCGATGGGGATGGGATTTGATATACTGCCTTTCTGTGGATACAATATACATTTATATACAGGTACTTATTTTATACCTGGGGCAATGGAGGGTTAAGTGACCTTTCCAGAATCACCACAAGGAGCTGCAGTGGGAATTTAACTAAGTTCCTCAGGTTCTCAGGCCACTGCGAGAAAATATAGGCATGGTGCTTTATAGAATCACTCATAAGCAGTTGCGTGTGCAAATCCTAATTGGTGCCGATTAACATCAATAACTGATTGTTCATTAACCAATTAAGTTGTGTGCACATCTTAGGATCGTGCCCAAATTTTGGCATGTAATTTGGGTGACCTTTATAGAATCTGGGGGATAGCACCTGTGTCTTTATAAAATACTTGTACAAGCACTGCAAAGATCACAGGTTGAACAATATGCACATATTGTAACACCCCATTGAGCATATTTTATAAAATATGTGCATAAATTATGACTCTACCCAGTGTATGCCTACACTGAAATGTTCTGCCCAGTGTGCGGCAAAGGCCAAAAAAGCAAACAGGATGCTAGGAATCATTAGGAAAGGGATGGCAAATAAGACAAGAATATTATAATACCACTGTATCGCTCCATGTGCGACCTCACCTTAAGTATTGCATTCAGTTCTGGTCACTGTATCTCAAAAAAGATATAGCGGAATTAGAAAAGGTTCAAAGAAGAGCAACCAAAATGATAAAGGGGATGGATCTCCTCCCATATGAGGAAGGCTTAAGAGGTTATCCTGCTTATAATCGAAATAGAAAAACACCTATATTGTGACCCAAATCGGGAGATAGACGTTTATCTCACAAAAATGAATAAAGCGGTATAATCGAAAGCCGAATTTGGACGTTTTCAACTGTACTCCATCGCGGATGCGGACAAAGTTGATGGGGGCGTGTCGAAGGCGTGGTGAAGGCGGAACTGGGGCGTGGTAATCTGCCGATCAGAGATGGGCGCCTTTCGCCGATAATGGAACAAAAATATGCGTTTTTAGCGAGAATTTAGGGCACTTTTCCTGGACCCTGTTTTTCCATGAATAAGGCCCCCAAAAGTGCCCTAAATGACCAGATGACCACTGGAGGGAATCGGGGATGACCTCCCCTGACTCCCCCAGTGGTCACAAACCCCCTCCCACCACAAAATATGCCGTTTCACAACTTTTTATTTTCACCCTCAAATGTCATACCCACCTCCCTGGCAGCAGTATGCAGGTCACTGGAGCAGTGGACTTCAGGCAGGTGGACCCAGGCTCATTCCCCCCCCCCCCCACCTGTTACACTTGTGCTGGTAAATGGGAGCCCTCCAAACCGCCCCCAAAACCCACTGTACCCACGTGTAGGTGCCCCCCTTCACCCCTTAGGGCTATAGTAATGGTGTAGACTTCTGGGCAGTGGGTTTTGAGGGGGATTTGGGGGGCTCAACACCCAAGGGAAGGGTGCTATGCACCTGGGAGCTGTTTTACCTTTTTTTTTTTTTTTTGTAAAAGTGCCCCCTAGGGTGCCCGGTTGGTGTCCTGGCATGTGTGGTGGACCGGTGCAGTACGAATCCTGGCCCCTCCCACGAATAAATGTCTTGGAGTTATTCGTTTTTGTGCTGGGCGTTTTTGGTTTCCATTATCGCTGAAAAACAAAAACGCCCAGCTCAAAAAAAGATAAACGTCCATGTTTTTTCGAAAATACGATTCGGTCCGCCCCTTCACGGACCCGTTCTCGGAGATAAACGCCCATGGAGATAGGCGTTTCTGTTCGCCCCTCTATGTCTCTTCAGCTTCAAAAAGAGTCAGCTGAGTAGGGATATGATTGAGGTCTACAATTCCTGAGTGGTGAAGAATGGATAGAAGTGAATCGATTTTTCACTCTTTCAAAAAGTACAAAGACCAGGGGAGACTCAATGAAATTACATGGAAATACATTTAAAACAAATAGGAGGAAATATTTTTTCACTCAAAGAATAGTTAAGCTTTGGAACTTGTTGCCGGAGGATGTGGTATCAGTGGTTAGCATATCTGGGTTTAAAAAAGGTTTAGACAAGTTCCTGGAGGAAAGGTCCATAGTCTGCTATTGAGACAGATATGGGGGAAGCCACTACTTACCCTGGGTTTGCTGCTATTTGGGTTTCTGCCAACTACTTGTGACCATGGGTGGACAAGCCTTTTTTTATGTGTTCTTATGTTCTTGCCAACATACTAAGTTTATGCATGGGGCAATTGTATAAGAGGCATTATGCATGTGTATATACATGCAAAAATGACCATAAAATGACTCCTAGAATGAAATAGTGCTTTTGATACGTTATTCTACAGCTGTTGAAAATATGTTTTCTACACTTTCATGGTTTATTAAATAATTTTTCCCTAAAGACATTACATGTTTTTCTGCTATACTGATCTGATTGCCATTTTCAAAATGATTTTCCAGAGTTATAAAGGGACGGAAAAGCAGATTGTTTTTCCTTACGAACATCTTGCTTGTTCTTAATAAGAGTAAATACAATTCTCTTTACATTTAGGCTCTGTGAAAGCTCCTGCTAAAACTGAGGACCTCATTCAGAGTATTTTAACAGGTAATAAAATATGTGTATGTGAAAATGCTACTTCGACTCCAAAATGTGTCTCATGTCATGGTAACTATAATATATTTGGGGCTGAAAGTATCCAGGTGTGGATTATTAGCAGCGATAGTCAGCCTCTTTAAATGTAGACTGCAATATTTTAGCTAATTCCCCTGATATTCAAAAGCATTTAACTGGCCAGGATTGGTTACAAACCCCATTGGCGATACTCAAGTGGGGATAGCCATCTATTTCCTGTTGAATATTGCCGGTTAGCAGCTAGCAGATAGTCAGTTATATCAGCTACTATAACTGGCTGTCTGCTGTTTTTCAGCCCCACTTTAGCAGCTGTATTTGGTCAAGTGAATATGTAGGATATCTTTGGCCAGATAGAGGATAACTGGCTAAGTATGAATAGCAACATAACCGGTTATGTTCTAACTGGCCAAAAATAAACTGAATTTTCAATGCTGGTCACCAGAAACGGCCTGGCATTGAATATCTGGGTTTAGTGGTGACCACGGGAGTTAGCCAGGCTAACTCCCACAGACTGAATATTGGCCCCAGTATGTATAGAAGTGCTGAATATACTGTATGTATAACTGGTGACCACTGATGACACTATGAAGCAATTCAGTGCAGTGTGCCAAAATATGCAAGGAATGCTGGACGCTATCCTGCTTATTTTCAAAAGAGATCGCCGGTTATCTTCCGACACAAATCGGGAGATGGCTGGCCAACTCCTAAACCCGGCCAAATCGGTATAATTGAAAGCCGATTTTGGCCGGCTCCAACTGCTTTCCGTCGCAGAGCCGGCCAAAGTTAAAGGGGACGTGTCGGCAGGGTACGGAAGGCAGGACAGGGGGGCGTGGTTAAGACATGGCTGGCTTCGTCCAATAATGGAAAAAAGAAGGCCGGCTCTGACGAGCTCTTGGCCAGCTTCACTTGGTCCATTTATTTTTAAAACTGAGCCTCCAAAAAGTGCCCTAACTGACCAGAGGACCACCGGAGAGAATCGGGGATCACCTCCCCTTACTCCCCCAGTGGTCACCAACCCCGTCCCACCCAAAAAAAAATTAAAAATCATTTTTTGCCAGCCTCTATGCCAGCCTGAAATGTCATACCCAGCTCCATGACAGCAGTATGCAGGTCCCTGGAGCAGTTTTTAGTGAGTGCAGTGCACTTCAGGCAGGCGTACCCAGGCCCATCCCCCCCTACCTGTTACACTTGTGGTGGTAAATGGGAGCCCTCCAACCCCCTCCCCCAAAAACCCACTGTACCCACATGTATGTGCCCCCCTTCACCCATAAGGGCTATGGTAGTGGTGTACAGTTGTGGGGAGTAGTTTTGGGGGTGATTTGGGGGGCTCAGCACACAAGGTAAGGGAGGTATGCACCTGGAAACTATTTTTGAAGTCCACTGCAGTGCCCCCTAGGGTGCCCGGTTGGTGTCCTGGCATGTGAGGGGGACCAGTGCACTACAAATGCTGGCTCCTCCCACGACCAAATGCCTTGGATTTGGCCGGGTTTGAGATCGCCGCCATTAGTTTCCATTATTGCTGGAAACCGATGCCGGCCATCTCTAAAGCCAGCCGGCTCCGAACCGTATTATCAAAACGAAAGATAGCCGACTATCTTGCGCTTTACGGGGCCGGCCCCGTTCGATTATGCCCCTCCACGTGTCATATTTAGTAAATGGTACCCAAATGTTTGGTGCCAGTATGATCTATAAAGAGTGTCCTATGCAAAGCACCCTTTACAGAATATTAGTTTAGCACGCTTTGGGTGCGAGTACATATGCCTGCCAAAAGCTGGTGTAAATACTTGTGCCCAGCTAATGACGGAATTTTATTCTGCCTGACTTTCGGAACATTCCAGACCCAGTCATGGCCCTCCCATGGCCATGCCCCCTTATGAGTTGCACATTATCTGGCCAATATTCAGCCCACGGGAGGCAGGCCAACTAAGTGCCGCAATCGATGCTCAGCCCGGATATTCAATGCTGAGCCATTTCTGGTGACCAGCATTGAATATCCATTTTTTTCTGGCTGGCTTAAACTTAACCAGCCAAGTTAATATTCAGGCGCTGACAGTTAAGTTTATAGAGCCCAAAGATAGGATTGTTATTTATGTGGTTTGATTCGGCCATTAAACTTAGCTGGAGAAGTGCTGAAAATTCGCATCTAGCTGGTTATATTGCACTGAATATTGCTGCTCAGCCGGCTAAGTGCTATTTAACCGGCCAGGAGCTGTTCTTGTCGGGGGGGGTGGGGAGAGGGGTATGAAATTTAGGTGCACATGTTCTAGAATAGGGTGTAGGGCAGATCCATGAGTAATTCCTAATTACTGCCAATTAAGTGCTTCTTAACTCCAATAATTGATTGTTAGCACCTAATTCATTTATGCACCGATCTGGATTCTGTGCTCAAATCTGTACAGCATCTGGGGGGTAAGTGCTATTCTATAACCACATCTGGGTGCCCAGATGTGGTTATTGAATAGAGTGTCAGCTGGCATTTCTGCTCCATCATCGAGGTGCGAGCACAGTACGCCTGGTCTGTAACAGGTGTAAATGCACATGTATGAAAGTTGCACTTTAGGATGTAGCAAAACATTCTATAAGTTATGTATGCAAATGTGGGACCTGCCCATACCCCACCCATGTAAACATCCTGTTGAAAATATGCGCTATACGTGTTGCGTATGCAATTTACCCCACATTCTATATAGTGCCTAGAGATCTGCACCGAAATCCAGGTGAATTCTATAGCAGCACACATAATTTAATTGACTTAACAAGCTAATTAGCGTTGACAGCAGCAGCACTTAACAAGCAATAATGAGCACTAATTGGCAATAATTAGAATTTACACTGTGCCTAACTTCTAACATGCACAGACAAAAAGGAGCAGGGTTATAGGCAGGGAAATGGGCATTTTGTGGGCGTTCCAAAATTTACATGCGTAGTTATACAATATGGTCCTCTGCGCCTAAATCTACGCCCTGGGATTTACGCCATGTTTTCGTTGGATGCATGTATTTTTAGGCACTGTGAGATCAACTATGCATATTCTATATATTGTGCCTAAATCTAGGCACCGCTTGTAGAATACACTTAGGCAAAAATGTTTTCCGCGTGGATTTTTTAGGCATCATATAGAATCCCTCCCTTAGGGCACCCAGAACACTTACGCGAGTGAATGTTACATTCACGTGCGTACATCCTAGTATTCTGTAACCTTAGCACACATATGGTGTTTACATTTACATCTAAGATTATAGTGTGAGGAAGGATTTGTGTAAAATCTAAACAAAAGGTATAAGCTACCCACATAGCAGCTGTATATTGTCACTGTATACCAGTGGTGTAGCCACAGGTGGGCCTGGGTGGGCCGGGGGCACCCACTTAGGGCTCAGGCCCACCCAAGAGTAGCACACGTTTAGTGGTAGCTGGTGGGGATCCCAAGCTCAGGCAGCTGAAGACTTCCTCCTGATGGTAACGAAAACACTACTCTCCACGATACCGGCACCTGCGCATGCTCAGTTTTCAGCGCATGCCTGCTGCAGACTGCCAAGGTGGAAAGAAGCATTTTCCCGCCAGCTGAGATATTTTTTGGGTGGTGGTTGCAGGGGGGGGGGAATGAGCACTTGGTGCCCACCCACTTCTTGCCTAGGCTCACCCAAAATCTGTAGTCTGGCTACGCCCCTGCTGTATACTTTCCCCCCGATATTCAAAGCTATTTAACTGGCCAGACATGGCCGCTCACTGATTACATAGCATATCGCTGCCTAACCACTAATATTTGGTGTCAGATAACCAGTTATCTCCACTGAGTGTTGCCGATTAGCGCCTAGCACATAACCGGCTATTTCGCGCAACTTAACTGGTTAGACACCAATACTCAGCACCTAACCGGATAAGTTTAGCAGTCAAATAGGATCACATAAATAGCTGTCCTATCTTTGACCTCTAAAAATTTAACCAGGTAGCGTTGAATATCGGCATAGCTGGTTAACATTTTAGCAGTTTTTAAAAAACCCGGATATTCAATGCTGGTTGCCAGAAATGGCTCGACATTGAAGGGTCCTTTTACTAAGGTGTGCTGAAAAATTACCTGCGCTGGTGTAGATGCATGTATTGGACACGCGCAGGTCCAATTTTTCAGTGTACCTGCAAAAAAAGCCTTTTTTGGCTGAAAATGGATGTGTGGCAAAATAAAAATTGGTACGCATCCATTTTGGGTCTGAGACCATACCACCACCCATTGGCTTAGTCTGAGACCATACCACCACCCATTGGCTTAGTGGTAAGGTCTCACGCATTAACCGGGCGGTAATGGTCTACGTGCTTAGAATGACGATTACCGCCCGTTTTCCGTGCGTGCCAGAAAATAAAAATTATTTTCTGGCGCGCGTAGCGGATGCGCATAAAAAAACAAAATTACTACCCGGACCACACGGTAGCCAGGTGGTAACTCTGAATATCCAGGTTTAACACCAGTGGCGGATGGTAAAAGCGCTACCCACCACTGGCTGAATATCGAGCTCTTTCTTTTCAGTTCCATCTCCACTCTGCTCTAACTGTGCCCCTCCATTATACAGATAGTTCTGAAGTGCTTAGATACACTTTCAGCCCACTGCTCTTTCTCTGGGGGCTGAAAATATACAGATCTTAGAGTTATATGTTCACCTGCAGCTGATGAATATATAACTTTGTTTGAATATTGACCCATAAGCTTGTAGGGAATGAAAACATTTGATGTACCTGAGAGAGTCAGGAAGCCTGCATTCACATCAGGATGCTGCCTATCGCTTGATCTACCTCTGAGCTAGTGCAGATTAGCAAGTAATGCAATTTAAAAGGCCTTAAGGCAGCTTGACTTAATGTACCGCAGCAATACAGACTGAAACAACAACTGATGCTAGCATCACCGTTCCAAAAGACAATTCGAAATCAGAAGATTTTCAGCTCTCTATTACCTGTTCTTGGAGTCAAAATATGGAACTCTACCTATTCCCATCAGAACAGAAAACAAATACCTCAACTTCAGGAAGAGGCTAAAAAAACTTTCTCTTCCCAAAGACTGCCTCATAACAATCCATCATGACTTCTACCTCCTAGTATCATCCATCATTCTTTCTCTAATGTTTCATGCATTAATCCAATGGTCTCTAATATTTCTCAAACCTCACACTAACACTGTTTGCTTTTGTCTCACCTAGAATGCAAACCGCACTGAACCTTGGAAAGGGGATATTAGTGGTATACAAGAATTGATTTGAATTGAATATTTAAGTTGCCTTGAGTTGCATAGTAATAAGATGCAAAACATTCAAATGCACGTAAAGCGCCTCATTACTATGTAAATATGATAATGTGACTTGCAATGTGCACCAGGTGCATGCCACAAATCACATTATGGCCCAGAAAGTACAGTAATATAACACCAGCTATTTTACCACCTAGGAGCGATCTGAAAGGGGCTGCTTCAAATCACCCCAATTCCAGCTGTCCCCCAGATCCAGCCCCTCCAAGTGATCCCTGATCACAGCTGCCCCTAATTTAAGCCCCTCTCAAGACATCCCCATTCAAAGTCCTCTAATTGAAGCATCCATGAAGCTCCCTACTACCCCCCATGGACCCCCCCCCCCCCAGGAGCAATAGCCTCAGGTCCCTTACCTTGTGGTCCAGGGGTTGCTAGGCAGGAGTGATCCCCTTTGCTCCTACCCAGCCGATGCCACATCCAAAATGGCACACATAGTAGCTGGGATCAGGGGATGGGCTTGAATTGGAGGAATTTGAAGCAGCCCTGCAGCCCCTTTTAGATCAGACCTGGGAGCATTGGGCCATGGCTTTGCAGTCTGATGGTCCCAGGCACATAGAATAACGCTGCTTGTTAGATGGCTCACAAGTAGCGCTTATGGTGCTGAGATACCACAGGTTACAGAAACCCATGGTATATCAAGATGTGGTAAAAAAATCACCTTTTACCACACCTTGATAACTTCCCTCATAAGTGGATTTCCCTCCAGATGTTCATTAATCCATTAATGTGATTGTCGTTGTAACATATTGTAAGCCACATTGAGCCTGCAAATAGGTGGGAAAAGGTGAGATACAAATGCAGCAAGCAAATAAATAAATAAATAAATAAATAATGTTCCACCTTGAAAAGACAAGACTTCAGGGAGTGGTTCCACAGTATATATGGTGTCACCCTGACAATCCTATCTTCCCAGGATGATGCCATAAGCACACACTACCCATTAATAAATGACCTCTGTTATTGTTTGTTATAAGGGCTTTTGAAATGCTATTGATGATATGTGATATGTAAGGTAGAAATGCAATATTAAGAAGAAATTTATGATTTGAAAAACAGTTCAAGCAAAATCATTAATACCCTCTTATATTTCCCATCTGATCTCTATTTCATTTGGCGGTGATATTTGCTTGTGAATTTTTGATAGCACTCTCCTTCATAGCCTGACCTATCATTATGAGTCTTACAATTTATGATCCCAGCAGAAAGAAGCCCACTGATAACAGAAAATGTTCCCTCTACTGATGTGCTCATTGTCAAGCAACACAAAACTGGAAGTGGATAAAAATCAAATCTAGGCTTCATTGTGGATAATATTTTGAAATAATCTGCTTATTGTGCAGCGGCAGCCAAAAAAGAAAACAGAATATTATGAATTTCCAAGAAAGGAATGGAAAATAAAACAGATTATCGTAGTTCCATAGTGTGACTGCCTTTTGGATGTTTGTGCAGTTCTGGTCACAACACTTAAAAAAAAATAAAAAAAGATACAGCGGAGTAAGAAAATGTAGAGAGAAAGACAGCCAACATGATAAAGGGGATGGAACAATACCCCTTTGAGGAAAGGCTAAAGAGATTAGGGCTCTTCAGCTTGGAGATGAGATTGCTGAGAGTAGATATGATAGGATTCTATAAAATAATGGGTGGGGGACATGCAATGACATTACTAAATAGATCTATTTAAAACAAATCAGAGAATATATGTTTTTGCTCGTTGTAGAATTTGCTGCTATAGGAATTTCAAGCATGATAGACTACAAAAAGGAAAAACATGTCCACTAATCCAAAAAGGGTCCAATACAAAACCAACAAAATAGTGAACAATATCTGCCAAAACAAAATACGTAAGTTTTCTTCCTTGCTTATTCTGCGTACTTCTACAAGGGCATCATGCTCAGTTCAAGATGGCTATCTGTATCTACATGACTCAACTCAAATCTACACACCACATTGCCTTCATTTTCACTGCCCTATTGCATTGGAGCCCACTCCCAAAGTCACTATGAACAAAAGATTATTTTACCAAATATAAGAAGGCCCTGAAGAACTATTGCTTTGGCCTAGCCTATCGATGCCTAACCTCATGACTCCTGGACTTTAGCTGCGTGCCGTATTCTCTTTGGCAACGCAGATATGGCTGAATGGTATCTGTCCTTCCCTGTATGTCTGTCCCTCTTCATCTGTTCCTTCTTTTTCTTACTCTACTCGCCTATCATTTTTTAGAGTTCCTTTCATATATAATATTGTTTTGTACACCACCCTGTCATATTGGCAAAAAGAGTGATATATCAAATCTAATAAACCATAAACCATGCAAGCAATAACAGTAGTCCAACATATTAGTAATTGAGGCTTGCACTAAAACAATATAATCAACCTTTTCAAATACAGAGCAGACTCAATGGACATTGGCAAAATATGGTTAAACTAACATAGAAACTTGCATCCGAGTAGATGCCCAGACTTTATACAAATGTATTCACCTTCAAACGCAAATGCATTGTTGAATTTTTACACTCTGGAGCCTCAGTTTTCTATGAAAATCAAATATATACAGACTTCTCAGTGTAATCTAAGTTTATTATTACTAAACAATTTCTCAAAGTTTACCCTGAGAACCAGATAGTGTATCAAAATGTAAATATCAACATAGGTAACATCTGAATCCAAATGTCTCAGTTTCCATAATAACAGGACTTACATAAGTATTGAATAGCAGTGGTGATGGTGTAAAAAATGAACCATTATAATTTTTGGGTAAAATCAACAAGAAATATTTCAGACCAATTGAGCAGCACTCCCTCTACACTCACAGCATTCAATTTCTGAATCTAAAGAATATGATTACATTAAGAGGCTCATTTTCAAAGCACATTGACTTACAAAGTTACATATGTTACTATGTTATGATCAATAAAGAATCCTTTTTCACATCAGTTGCAAAGTGAATATCATTCAGTATTGAAATTAGTATCACCTCCATTCCATGACTCTCACAAAATCCTGATTAAAATGGATGAATACTCTCTCTGGTATCATAGAAATCATGAAACTGGAGGTGGACCGTTCTTTCACTAAGTTTCCCTAAGAACAGAAAGTTGAGTTGTATCAGCCAACTGGTCACTACTCTTTTTTTCAACAGCTGCTTTCAGATTCCTAAGCACCATCCCTTCAGATAAAGAAGTGTTAAGTATACTGTTTAGCTATGAAATCAATGCTCCCTTACAGCCCTTAATCATAGATGCTGGAATGGAGTTTAATATGCAAAAGCTAGATTTAGTACATCAAAACATTTTCATAGAAACCTTCTGAAAATTATGTTATCACTAGATAGAGCTGTATCTGAAATCAGCAAAGATACTCCAACTTCCTTATATAAAGTATCCACAACATTGTCATTTATATTTGTTCCCATATTCCCTCTGTCATCTGAGGATCTCCAGACAACTACTGCATCATCATCCATATATGGTCCCCTACTCCTACTATCATCTACATTCAAAGAAGTGATACAGATAAGAGCTTGAATGCTCTCTAAATTAGACATAAAATAATCGATGAAGCTGGAAGAACTGATGTGCTTTTACCTAAAAGGTAATGTAGGATACGAAAAAGATCTCTGGGTCTATTCATTGTCTATGGTAGGAGATCAAAACGAATGTAACTTAGTCAGTTCTACAGCTTTTTGATAGACTTTTCCATGGTCCTTACAGCATTGCCTGTTCTCATCCATGCCTGATTTCAACCATCTATACCCAACTTGACGTTTCTGTTGCTTAAAGAGAGTCAAACCTGAATGAAACCAGAGGTATAGAGTCCCTTTCCACAAATATCACTTTTAAGACTAAAAGACTGAGTGCCATTTTTCCATTTGTTCATCCATTGAAAGGGTCAACCAGTCTACAGAATAAGGATCTAAATGTTGTTCCACAACTGCAATATTCAGCATTTTCAATCCCGAGTTATTATTTTTCACATACCTATTCCTAGGTTTAAAAGTGAAATTGAATCACAATACATAGTGGCTAGACCAAGACATTGGTATAGTTTAAACCGGAGCACCAACTCCCACCATTATCTGTGGAACAAAACCAGATCTAAAATATGACTCATTTGATGTTTAGGAGGAGCAAAATGCTACATCAATGACAATTTCTCCATCTGAAAAATGAATTTTTGCATTTATTCCCTGTTTGGAATCCTCTGGAAAATTAAAATCTCCAAACAAATATATCAGGTTTCAGGTTTATTAAAATTTGATATACCACTCTAGAGAAAGGGTTCTTTCACAGCAGGTAACAATGTTAAAAGATTAAAATAAAAGATTTAAAAGAAGAAAAGAGGGAAGGGATGATAAAAGTGAGGCAGGCTTGGACTTGGTCAGTGACCGAACCCACAACTGGTAGAAAAGGAGAAAGAGGATGTAGGTGTCATGGAATAGAAAAGTCTTAAGATACACCTGGAAATTTTGGATTGATTGTTCTAAGTGGAGCTGTATGGGAAGTGCATTCCGTAAGGTAGGAGCAATAATACTAAAGGCCTTAGATCTGATGGAATCAAGGCATATTTGTCAAAACAAAGGGATGACTAGGGAATTGGATTGTGAGGATCTTAGGGCTCTGGGAGTAGTGTAAGGAATGAAGTAAGAGAAAAGAATATAATGGATTTCCTGAGTAAAGGATTTTGTGGACTAGAATGAGGGTTTTGAAAGTGATCCGATGGGTAATGGGAAGCCAGTGTTCATCACAGAGGAGGGGAGTTATATGATCAAACTTTTTTGAAGTAGTTAGAGAGCTTTATAGCGTATTTTGAACCAGTTGTAAATGTCAGAATTCAGAGGATTTTATTCCATGAAGGAAGCTGTTACAATAATCTAAATTTGTGATTACTAGATTGTGGATAAAGATTTGAAGAGCTTGTTTAGTGAATAGTTGATGTTCTAAAAAAATAATTTTTAGTTTAAAGAAACAACATTGGACAATGTTTGAGATGTATGAGTGATAGGTAAGATTAGAATAAAAAATAGAGTATCTAGAAGTTTGGTCCTTTTCTTTGAGTATTGTATTGTATTGATGGATATGCAAATAAGACTAATGATCTAGTAATCCTAGATTTCTGTAACAACACAAAGTGATGCATGAAATATGAAGGGGCAAGACTGTATAAAATCTTATACAGGAAACAGTAAAGTTTAAATCGTAATCTGGCCTGTAAAGGAACCAGTGTAATTTTCTATAATATTGAGAAACCGAATCATATTGTGATAAGGAATAAATGAGGCGCAACTCCACATTTTGAACAGTCTGTAATTTCTTTTTCAAAATGTGTGTAGATGCTCCTAGATAAATCATGTTGCAATAATCTAAGGAGCTCAAGATCAAAGATTGTGCTATAAGATGAAAGTGTTTTTGATCAAAATATTTTCTTACATGTCATAAATGTTGCATCAACAGAAACAGATTTAATTTAGAAATCTGTGAATCTAATGACAACCTAAAGACAAATGCTATTTTTGCACATGTGGGATGGTTTCTTCCAAAGCTATTGCTGAGTTCTGTAACCTTCATAGTATCTTTCCTTTCTGTGAGCTATTCTTGCCAGGAGAAGAATTAAATTGTTGGAGGCTCCCTGTGATAGGTATCTGATAAGAGCAGGTGGGCTAGAGAGAACATTTAGAAAATCTTTTACAAAAGTGTGTTAACATTTAGGAGTTACCAGATGGTACCTGCCAAAATTAACTCACAGTAATAGCAAAGCCTCTGTCAACCACATTTGCAGCATCTGTCCATGCAGTTAATGTAGAGAAATACAAATAAAGAGTAATGCTATAAACCTAGGCGCCCTCACTTTCGCACCACCTGCCTGTGTAAATGTATAAAATACTAGCATATAAGTGTACACTTACTAGCAAAAGTGCTAGAGAACACCTAAGTGCTATTCTTTAATGATGGACATAAGTGACATTGGAGGAATTCTTTAAATGGTGCTCAAAAATTAGTGCTGGAAAAAATCAGCACTAATCGCTGCTCTATAACGGGCACTCCAAGATGAGCGCACTTTCTAGAATAGCACTTAGAACCGATTCCTGCACCTAAAGTTGAACACCAGAATTTATGCCTGCTGAATCCTAGTGTAAATGCTGGCACCCATCTCATGGCATTTCAGTACATAAATGACGCTATTCTATAACAATATGCACAATATTTTGGAACGCCCATGCCCCTCCCTTCACCACACCCCCTTTTCAGCTGCACGCTAGATGATTTAGGCATAGAGTATTCTAGAATAGTGTGCAACAAGATGCACACACAAATTCCAGTTAGTGCCAATTAAGTGCAAATATTGATTGTTAAGGCTCGTTAATTCATACTTGATAGCTTATTTACCAATTTAGTTGTGTGTGCATCTTGACACAGTGCCTAAATTTTGGCGCCAGTCTATCGGTGCCTTATATATAGAATCTGGGGGATAGCAAATAAATGCAAGTAGATGTATACATGGGTGGAGCATGGGGAGGATTTGGGTGGGGCTCCCACTTACGTGCGAAAGTTATGCATGTCCTAGCCACACTGACATGTCTGCAATTATACCAGGTCTATGGATGGTGTACCTGCAGGCATGTAAATGTTAGCATACCCATACCGAATTACACTAGTATGCTATAACAGATGCCATCAGAGAATAGGCTTCACTGTGCATCCTTGGGGCTCCTAAATGGAGACACCCAGTTGTAGAATTTCCCTCTTAGTAGATTAACTGCACTGCAGATAACAGAGATGCACCTACTAAGGTGCCATTAAATGGCCTTAAACAGTTAACATGTGGCACCATACTGCACATATAAGTGTAAGGCACTGTCCCTGCCCAATACTTCCAAGACTCCTCCCTGCTTTCATCCTATTCCACCTTTGACAGTTAACAAGGGACTCACGGGGAAGATCCAAGATGGCGTCTAGTTGAACGGACGTGCGCCGAGCTCTCTCCTTTCTCCATTGAAACCTGCACACGGAGATTCGCTTACCGCTATGGGGAAGCGAAAGGGTAAACCCAGTGCACTTGTCTCTGCGCGCAGGGTGGAACCAGCTCCATTGTGGCAGATGACTCTGGCAGAAGTGGGATTGCTGACGACGGGAGCTGGCGGTTTCGCTACGGGTGGTCCGGATAATCTTACTGACCTGAGCGCCGAGGGAGCCTCGCTGAGCCCTCCCCCAATGGTTGTACCCCCAAGGCCAGGAGAGAGGCAGGATTCAGCGGTGGAACGGAGCGAGGCATCCGGAAGTTGGTCCCCTGCGCTTGTTTGCGGAGACCCCGCTGCTTCCTCAACGCCAGAAGGAACACCGATGCAGGCGAGCGTACTGCCTGCAGTGAATCTGAGCGTGTCCTCTGTCGTGCTGGGAGATTTGAAAAGACCTACAGCTATCACCCTAGAAGTTTTATGGGAAGCGATACAAGGCCTAAATTCCAACGTACAACAGATTGCCCGAATTCTAACGGGAGAACTGGCAGAGGTAAAGCAAACTCAAAAAGATATTTCTCTTAAAGTTGCAGAGCATACAATTAAAATGAATGTTTTGGACAATGACTTTAAAGCAGTGAAATCTTCAACAGAAATGTTGATGAAAAGTTTCAACTTTCAGCAGCGTAAAACAGATTTCCTTGAAAACCCAAATTCGCATAAATAATTTACGTTTTCTTAACTTTCCCAAATCTCCACTCATCCCAGCACTGGAAATGTTGAGGAAATATGTGCATGAGATATTGGGTGTCCCCTCTGAGGGATTCCCTCCTATTATTAGAGTACAATATATTTCTGGTGCAAGAACGGGTGATATTCCTCAAAATCCTCAAGCTGCTACAAATTTAACTGACTTCCTAGAAAGTTCTATGGAGGTCATATCTGAGAGAACCACACTGCTTGCTACATTTGCTCTGCAAATAGATCGTAATAACATCTTGAGACTTTATTTTCGCCATATGAACTCCACCTTTCTTGGGTCAAAAATACAGATTTTTCCAGACTTTTCCAAGGATACCCAGAGAAGAAGAAAAGTTTTCCTGTTACTAAAAGAAAGAGTTCTCCGCTTAGGTGGAACTTTTCAATTGAGGTTTCCCTGTAAATCTCTTATCACTATTGATTCTATATCATATATTTTCTTTGACCCAGAAAAACTACAAGAATTTATTACCTCTAAAGAATAATGTTGTAATAGGCACTGTATTAGGCGCTATTCGGCTGCGATTTTCCGTCATCTCTGTTCACTTAAACTGATTGTTTTTTTATTTTAGTTATTTTCCTAGATCTTGGATCATAATTTGTGGTCGATATAATGTTGGAAAATTTCCGCTTTGATTGAATTTCCTTTATTTTTATCTTGATTGATTTATGTTGTATTGCATAAATGTAAATTTGAATAAAAAGTATAAATAAATAAATAAATAAAAAACAAGGGACTCACACTAAATGTCAAGTCACTGCCCTGCTTATTTTTGAACGAGAAGGCCGGCCATCTTCCAACACAAATCGGGAGATGGCCGGCCATCTCCTGAAGCCGGCGAAATCAGTATAATCGAAAGCCGATTTTCGCCAGCTTCAACTACTTTCCATCGTAGGGCTGGCCAAAGTTAAAGGGGGCGTTTCGGCAGGGTATGGAAGGCTGGACAGGGGCGTGGTTACGAGATGGTTGGCTTTGGCCGATAATGAAAAAAAGAAGGCCGGCTCTGAAGAGCACTTGGCCACCTTCACTTGGTCCATTTATTTTTAGGACCAAGCCTCCAAAAAGAGCCCCAAATGACCAGATGACCACCGGAGGGAATCGGGGATGACCTCCTCTTACTCCCCCAGTGGTCACCAACCACATCCCACCCCAAAAAAATTAAAAATCATTTTTTTGCCAGCCTGTATGCCAGCCTCAAATGTCATACCCAGCTCCATGACAGCAGTATGCAGGTCCCTGGAGCAGATTTTAGTGGGTGCAGTGCACTTCAGGCAGGTGGACCCAGGCCCGTGCCCCCCTTCACCCATAAGGGCTATGGTAGTGGTGTACAGTTGTGGGGAGTGGTTTTTGGGGGGCTCAGCACACAAGGTAAGGGAGGTATGCACCTGGGGGTTATTTTTGAAGTCCACTGCAGTGCCCCCTAGGGTGCCTGGCTGGTGTCCTGGAATGTGAGGGGGACCAGTGCACTACAAATGCTGGCTCCTCCCACGGCCAAATGCCTTGGAGATGGCCGCCATTAGTTTCCATTATCCCTGAAAACCAATGCCAGCCATCTCTAAAGCCGGCCCAAATGTTGAGATTTGGCCGGCTCCGACCGTCTTATCGAAATGAAAGATGGACGGCCATCTTGTTTCGATAATACGGTCGGGACGCCACTTTACAGGGCCGGCCTTGAAGATGGCCACCCATATAGATGGCTGGCCCCATTTGATTATGCCCCTCCACGTTAACAGCACAAGCTTACACTAACAGAGTGCTGATTCTTGCATTAACTGCATAACATGGGGTGAAAAAAGGAGCAGAACTAGAGATGTGCTGCACACCTATCAACAGTGCTTTGCTTGGTGGAAAACATCTGTGGGGAAAAACACTCTCTGATCCCCTAGAACAAGGGTGAGTAACCATGGTTTTCTAGGGCTACAGCCCAATCGGGTTTTTCAAGATTTCCACAATAAATATGCATGAGATTGATTTGCATGTACTGTTTCCACTGAATGGAAATAGATCTCACACATACTCATTGTGGAGATCTTGAAAACTCGACTGGGTTGTGGCTCTCGAGAACTATGGTTGCCCACCTGTGCCCTAGAATATAAATCTGCAGAAATGTGCCATTATTTTTACAACGTGGCCTTGATATGTGTGTTTCTTTATTGCAGAGGTGGAAGCCCAGACCATTGAAGAACTCAAACAACAAAAGTCATTTGTTAAACTACAGAAGAAGCACTACAAAGAGATGAAGGACCTCGTCAAGAGACACCACAAGAAAACCACTGACCTTATCAAAGAGCACACCACCAAATACAATGAAATCCAGAGTGATTACATGCGGAGAAGGGCAGTGTTAGAGAAGACGGCAAAAAGGGACAGCAAGAAAAAGTGAGCTCTTTTTAGAAACATTTTAAAGGTCTTAGCTCTTATGTAGCAAAAATAAATGGACTTGCTGTTCATCCAGCGGTGATCAGCGTTTTGTTCACCATTGCTTGTGTTATCCCCGGAAATTCAAGGCCGGGCATTGAATTTCCGGGTATATGTGGGTGATATAAACATAGCTGGTTACGTGCGATATTCAGCACTTAGGGCCAAATGCACAAAGGCAGCCATTAAGTATGGTTGCCACGGGAGAGCTTACCAAGTCAAAATGACCGATGCACAAACGGGATGGCATTCAAATGAGATGCATGGATCCCCTTTTGTGCATCAGTCGCTGTTTACGATTTGAAGCTGTCAAATGCATTTGATACTGCTGTCAAATGCATTTGACACTAGACCACCACAGAGTTATTTTGAGTTGTGCATAGCGGGGGGGGGGGGGGGGGATGCTTGAGAAGAGGTTCACATAAGTCTAGTGGACCCTGTCTCAATCCCCCACCCCATGCAACTCAGAAAACTTTGTGGTGGTCTAGTGACCCCCTTCCCTTTCAGAAAATCCCTGGTGGTCAAATAGACCCCCTTCTTGAGCCCCCCCCCCCACCAAAAATCTACATGGTAGTCTAGTGTCCTCCCTCCCCTCCCTTTCCCAAAAATCCTTGGTAGTCCAGTGGACCCCTACCTCTCAAGCCCTCCCACTACCAAATATCACCATAGTGGTCTAGTGACCCTTCCTGTCCACATACCTCTACAGTTGGAGGCAGAAGAGCAGGAGCAATGCCTCCTCCCTCCTGCCTCTGGGCCCACCTTCTCAAAATGATGGCACCCAGGATGCACTGGGTGGGTCTAAGCACCATAGAGCCCCTCCCAGTTCATCCCAGATTGCACTGGGCAGGTGCTGGGAACTGCCATTTTGAGAAGGTGGGCCCAGAGGGAGGAGGTGTTGCTTCTGCGCTCCTGTGTCCAACTGTAGAGGTATGTGGACGAGAAGGGAGGGTATTATAAGGCCACCATGGAGATTTTTGGCAGCAGGGGACCTCAAGAGGGCGTCCACTGGACCACCAGGAATACTTTGCTTGAGGGGCCAGGAGGGGGTGCACAGTCCACTGGACTACCATTGATTTTTTTTGCTTAGGGGGGCCAGGAGGGGGTGCAAGGGGTCAAGGTCCAGTGGACTTGCCAGGGAAGTTTATAAAGGCCTTGGGTCAGGTTGGATCGGAGGGTCAGGGATCCTTGAGCACCTACCATGGGGTGTAGTCTGCTTGCACTATATAGTTTACCACAACTGATCTAAAGCAAACATTTCAAGCATGGTAAGCTTTGTGCATTGGGTCCTTAGTCAGCTATGGTGAACCGCATAAAGATAGGAAGCACAAGAGAGGCAGAAGATCAGCAATGTATGCACAGCAGAACAAACAACAGGCCAACAAATGTAGAAATAGCAAGGACTTTTAATTCAACCAAATAATCACCAGAAGGCTGTGTCAGAGGCAAAACGGTAGGACAAAACAACAAAATTATAATCACAACTAACAATCAATTAAAAAGTAAATAATAAACATATAAATTAATTAAAACAGAAGAAATCATATTAAAGTCATATAAGAACTATACATATCTATGTAAAACATACAAAAATGTAAAATGACACAAAAATCATATGAAAATCATATTTGTGGTATATCAAGTGCTGAAACTAAATAAATAAATAAACCCATGCAAATCTATGTAGGACATGCAGAGGAGATGAATTGGAATAATAACATAGAAATGGGTGAGAAACTTTATACAATGACTGACATGTGATAAGTGGGCAAAGTATTTCATCAAAGTGTAAACAAGTAGAACAAAATTGTGAGACAATTCAAGCATCTCAACTAATGCAGACAGGATTACAAATTAATGGCAGTATATACCTAAGGCTCTGTTTACTAAGCCGCACTAGAGGTGCGTTAACATGCGCTGTCACAGAACACCTAGCACCCACCTGAAGCTAACCCTGCAGCCACTTAGAAGGTCTGTCCTCAGCACTGCTCAGGTCCGCCTGCACCTGCCACTTGTGCTCTACACCAGCACCCTCTTCCCACAGACTGTGTCCCGCTTGCATTTAGGTGAGTCTCCCACTCTCAGGTTATTCCCTGGTGATTTCTAGGTTACTGGAGCCACACTCTCAGGGGTCCCACTATTCCTGGAAAGCACCCACAGACCCAATACACAAACCACCAGGATTCTTAGTCAGGCCACAACAACAGAGCCAATAAACTAACAAGTTTATTGTTACAGTAGAAGAATGAAAACTTGAAAAACCAGGTGAAAATGTACAGCAAGAAATAACAGATAACCAAAACAAATATTGTTATTAAAACTATCTAACACTTGTTAACCTGGGTAGCACATGGGGAGTTTCAGGAAATTAACTGCTGACAAGTCTTGAACAGGGTCTCAGAACAGAGATGTTTCTCCTCTGTTCTCCCTAGCTGAGACTGGAGAAAATCCAATACCTGCTGGCTAGATTTGAACTTCAGGATATTGCCTTTCATGTCTTGCTCAATTTCTGCAAATGCAGTCAACATCTTAAAAATCAGTGACCACCATGGACTGAATATTGGGC
Organism: Microcaecilia unicolor; assembly: GCF_901765095.1. Lineage (NCBI taxonomy): Eukaryota > Metazoa > Chordata > Amphibia > Gymnophiona > Siphonopidae > Microcaecilia > Microcaecilia unicolor. Next base: position 116,901,679 of record NC_044033.1, read on the forward strand.
CCTTTTTTTAGGTTTATCTGTTTCAAAGAAGTTCACACATCCCTAGTTATCACTAGGAAGCCTGAGTCTGTACTGTTGGATGCCTGAAACACTAGAAATAGAAATTTCCCTTAGACCTCACTACTTCTAGCAAATTAGCCACATTATTTGAATGTTTTGTCTTTGTAGGTGTGAAACTGGCAGCCCTGATCACAGTTCGTCAGCTATTGAACAAGACCTGGCAGCACTGGACACTGAAATGACCCAGAAATTAGTAGAACTGAAAGAACAGCAACAACAACGACTGCTCAATCTCCGACAAGAACAGTATTATAGTGAAAAGTATCAAAAACGAGAACATATCAAGCAGGTAGGCCTAGATTAAGAATCTTCCAGTCAATATTCTAAGAGATTTGGTTGGAATTTAACTGAGCAGTGTCACTGAATATCGTCTCTCACTGATCATTTTTAAACTGGGATGGAGATGGGGGTTATAAAGGTGGAATCGGGGAGAATCTGACAACTCTGCATGTACCAGCGATGTTCAGTGCCGGTGCCCACATAGCTAAGCGACCAAATAGGACCACATAAACAGAAGTCCTAGCTTTGGTGACTTACCTATGCGACACTGAATATCAGCTGACCCCCGCTTAGCTTCCAAGAGGCAGCCAAATGTGTTGGATGCGTTCCCCTCCTTTTCGCCCCCTCCTTCCATAATCTGACCTCTTCTCCTGAACACCCTTCCTCCTGCTGATTCAACACCCCCCATGCATATCACTGCTGATTCAGCCCTCCTGAGCATCTCTCATCCTCCCCGGTGCCTACCTTCATCCATGAAGTTCAGTGGGAGTATCTGAGCAGAAGCAATCCCCACTCACTCCTGCCTCTAGCGACTCCATGTAGTAAAATGGCTGTCTTGAGCTGTAGTGGTAGTCTCATGGTACTACTGATAGATTCAGCCTTCCATAGATAGATAGATAGATAGATAGATAGATAGATAGATAGATAGATAGATAGATAGATAGATAGATAGATAGATAGATAGATAGATAGATAGATAGATAGATAGAGAGAGGTAGAGAGAGATAGATATGCACATATATAGAGAGAGATAGAGATAGATACACCTATAGATAGATAGATAGATAGATAGATAGATAGATAGATAGATAGATAGATAGATAGATAGATAGATAGATAGATAGATAGATAGATAGATAGATAGATAGATAGATAGATAGATAGATAGATAATGCAGGGATTTAGTTAGACCTAGTGAGGTGTATAAATTGGTCAGGAGTTGTTGGGGGTGTGAATTGGGGCGGGGGAAGGGAGAAACTGATGGAGACACTAATGCAGGTCCTAGACAATATTCAGCCAGGACCTGCATAATTATCTTGAATATCAGCTTGGACTCACATAGGGCAGACATTAAATATCTGGGTCTAATTTAGCCATCGACAGTGTTTAAAGACATGCTGACCACCATCAGCTGTGTGTTGACCAGCTTGGCTTTAATTTTTCTGTCCTATAACAGACTCTGGAGCTCATTTTCAAAGGAGAAAAATGTCCAAACAGTGGTATACATCTGCATTTAGATGTTTTTCTCACAAAACATCAATTTTTAGATGTTTTTCTATGAAGTCCATCAGAAGTGCATTCAGATCACAAGGGGCATATTAAGGGTGGGATTTAGACATTCCTTACACTTGGATGTTTTCAGCCACAATGGAACAAAACAAAACCATCCAGGACTAAAACGAAAATGTTTTGAGCTAGACCTATTTTTATAATGAATAAGGCGCAAAAGGTGCTCTAAATGACCAGATGAGCACTTGAGGGAAATCAGGGATGACCTCCTCTTTCTCTCCCAGTGGTCACTGACCTCCTCCCACCCCCAAAAAATGTGATAAAAAACATTACTTACCAGCCTCTATGACAGCATGCAGGTCCCTGGAGTAGTCTAGTGGTGGGTGCAGTACACTGTAGACAGGTGGACCCGGGCCCATACCTCTCCTTACCTGTTACACTTGGGTGGAAACTGTGAGCCCTCCAAAACTCACCAGAACCCCTCTGTACCCACATATAGGTGCCCCCTTCACCCATAAGGACTTTTGTAGTGCTGTACAGTTGAGGGTAGTGGGTTTTGGGGGCCTCTACAGACAATAAGGGAGCAATGGTGAGATGTGTACCTATGAGTATTTATTTGAAGTCCACTTCAGTGCCCCCTAGGGTGTCTCGTTGCTCTCCTGGGATGTCTGTTTGGCCAGTCTACTAAGCATGATGGCTCCTCCTACATCTCAATGGCTTGATTTTGTGCATTTTTCACTTGGATGGGTTTTTCTTTTTTCGAAAATGGACCAAACAGATAAATGTACAGAGCTCAAAAACATCAAGTAAATAGCCATTTTTGAATAAAGAAAATTGACATTTTTCTGTTTTGAAAATGGCTATATTCCCCACTTGAATTTAGGACAATTCTAGCAAAACTTAGGCGTCATATCGAAAATTCCCCTCTCTGTCTTATATATATGTTATAGAAAGTGAGAGGCATAACTAACTTAATAACCATCTAGGAGATTTTAGAAAACCTCTACAATAAATATATTGTTTACCCATGTTTAGCTCTCTACTTTTTTTTTAACAGATTAGCTAGCTAAGTTGAAATAATAGTGCTGATATCAAAATAGAATGTTGTGCCCTATTTGCAAATTTTGTACTGAATGTATGGGGTAATTTTAGCAGTGCAGAATGTACAATCCATGCCAAACTTTATCTAGGACACCAGAATGTGTCAAGGAACCTTTAGCATCACATCCAGGAGACACCACTTTCAGCAGCATATTTTCTCTTGGCACCAGGATGGGGCATTCAATGAATTCAGACATCAGCCCTAAACAGGCTCTCGCTGAGATTACAGGATCACACCATGTCATCTCTGGAAGAATTCACAGGCCAGAAATCAGCAGCAGCCTTTCATTTCTGAAAAAAAGAGGTGCCAGTGATTTGTTTCATAGCATTATTTCTAGCATACTTTGTAGCCAGAGAAAGAGTCACCCAAATTGGAGTAAGTCGAAGGGATGTGGTGGGGGGAGGGGAAAGGAACAAAAAACATGTGAGTGATGTCTCTTTCCTCCGGCAGAAACCATACATAGATCAAGGGCCTGATCTGCTGGAAACTTCCCCAAACCCTTCCTGGGGATTTTCCAGTGTAGTGTTCTGGAAATGTATTTATTTATTTTATTTATTTATTTCCACGCATTTCATATTCCGCTACAATTTTATCCCGCACACACTGGAATAAAGCCTAATAGTGACTTTTCAACGCTTGATTTACCCCCAGTGATTTTAGACTCGGGGGGGGGGGGGGGGCAAACCTATCTTGGGTATTAGGAGTTTGCCAAGTGGTAATTTTCTAAAAGAGGATATCTGGGAGACGACTGAGGTGGTCAAAACATCTGCCTAAAGTAGAAAAGTCACTACTGAGCTGGCTGCATGGGTCAAGTTGATCTTATCTCCCATCCTTTAAAACAAGGGCAATTTATAATAGCCTGATTAGCTTGTGCAACCAGTATACACAGAAGTTACATGGGCTTTCAAAGGGGAAGTGTGCACATAGGGGTAAAAGCAATAAGTGACATTGAAATGTAGGTGTTGGGATGATGTGTGCTGAACACGAATTCTATAATGGCAGTACCCCTAGTATTCTATAACCTCCCATGCTCTCTCATATAGATAAGAGCAGTGCACCCAATGTACCTATAAACTCTTGTACACAGAACCTGCGTTCATATTAATACATTAAGGGGAATCCTATAATTAGACATGTGCAGTTACTCGCACCTTGCTCGCGTAACTGATGCCTTAATTGGCCCTGACATGCGCAAACACACTAAGCGCTATTATATAAGGGAGCGTGTAAGTGATATACCCCCGATATTCAAAACTATTCAACAGGTCAGACACAGCCGCTAACCAGTGAAATAGCATATTCAGCGGGAGATAACTGGTTATCTCCCACTAAATACCCACGGTTAGCCGCTAGCCACTAAGGACTAGATTCTATATATCACGCCTAAAATATTGGCACCAAAAACCCCACACCTAGGCGTATTCTATATGCCTAAATTTCCGCACGGTTTATAGAATACGATGAGCATCCGTCCGCATGACTAAAATCAGTCACTGGCAGTTACACCAAGTAAAGCTTGGTGTAAATGTCACCACTTAAATTAGACGCAGACCGGGTGTATTCTGTAACAATGCACATAGATTTTAGAAATGCCCATGACCTGCTCATTTCACGTCCATTGCCATAGCCCCTTTTCAACTATGCGACTGAGAATTTAAGTTCATCACATTACAGAATATGCTTAGACAGTTGTGCCCATAACGTCTAATTAATACCAATTAGTGTTAAGTGCTTGCTTATTGGTGCTGATAGGCTCGCGCAAATCCAGAATATGACTGGATTTGTGCACACAAGTAGTGCTATATAGAATCCAGAAGTAACTGGCTATATCACGCAACATAGACAGTGGAATTGATTGGAAGCAACTGTATGAGTGATCATTGATCATTGCATTTGTAATGTCATCTAAAGGGCCTGGATGCATGCATAAAACTGAAGGGACATGTGGTGTATGGCTCTATGCATACCTCTGCAGGCGTGTGACCGAAGTGGAGCACGCTTTTGAAACTGCTTTGGAACCTTTGAGGAAGGGCTCTGTTGGTTTCTTTGGTGAATTTGTGATAAGGAGGGTTTCTCTGAGATTGTGGGCATATAGAAGGTTGTGCTTATACTCCACCTGTGCAAGGTTCTGTCAACACTTGTCACTGTTAAAGGCAAGCAGTGGTGGGATCTTACATCTAAAGTAGGGAGTCAATAATATGTGACTTCTCGCTCATGAAGAGGTTAGGCCCCAGACCCTTCCTAGGGAAGTTTCCAGTGTAGTGTTCTGGAAATGTATTTATATTATTTTATTTATTTATTTCCACACACTTCATATACCACTAGGCCTACACATGGGCATAAAGTGGTTATCAATCAAAAAGTTAAACAATATTACAGCAATAAGAATAGGAAAACAGAAGGCAGGAGGAGAGACTAAGCAGCTGTGGAGAAGACAGAAGAGAAGAGAAGAGGTGTACTTTCAGAGCGTGTAGAAGGCAGCAATATTGGGTTGGTTCCTGATATGTAGGGGAAGGTCATTCCATAATCAAGGTCCTAGGTAACTGAATGTAGATTCACGGGTGGTGGAAAGTCGTATTTGTGCAGGTGGGGGGAGTGTAATGAGGTTATTGTCCACTGAGCAGAGGCAGCAGAGGGGGTGTAAGGGATAAGGAAGTTGTTAAGGAAGGCGGGAGCAGAAGGAGATCTGGACTAGCAGGAGAATTTTGAACTTGATGCGAGCGAAAATTGGCAACCAGAGTTCTGAAAGGAGCAAAGGAGTAACGTGGTCAAATCTGTGTGCATTGTGGAGAACCTTGACTGCAGTAGATTGAACTATTTGTAGATGTTTTATGGAGTGTAGAGGAAGGCCAGTGTAGAGTACATTATAGTAATCAAGGTGAGAAATGACCAGGGCCAGAATAAGGGAATGCAGCGTAAAGACAGATAACAAGGAGCAGACAGCATGTACACAGTGGAGGGCAAAGAAAGAAACACAGAGAACTGAGTTTATTTGCGTTTTGAAGCTGAGGAACTGGTCAAAAATGACACCCAGGATTCTGACTGAATCTTTGAAGAGAATTAGTTGACCATTCAAGGAGAGGAGTGGAAGTGAGATTGTTCAAGAGGTTGGGAAGAGGATTGCTTCACACTTAGAAGGATTGAGAAAGAGAAGATTGGATTTCAGCCAAAGAACACCCTGGGAGAGACAGGTATTCAGGCAGGAGAGAGAAGAAGCATCAGAAACCTTGCAAAGAATTTGAATGTCATCCGAATAACAAAAAAGGGTGCACTAGTGATGCTGGATAATGGTGAGAAGTGGTGCAAGGAAGATGTTGAAGAGAGCTGGAAGAATAGAACTTTGTAGGACCCTGGAAGAAGAGGGAGGATTGGAGTAGATGATTGATGAAAGGAGAGCTGATAGGACAAGTTGGAGAGGTAACTGGAAAACCATGAGAGTACAGTGCCCAAGATACCATGGAGTGAAGACGGTGAAGGAGGAACTTGTGGTCAACTACATCAAAAGTGGAATAAAGGTCGAGGGAAACAGTGATGACAGAGGAGTGTTGGTCCAAAGAGGTGCGGATGAGATTGTATAAACCTACCAAAAGGGTCTTAGTGCTATGGTGATGATGGAAGCTGGATTGATATGGGTGCAGGATGTTACTTTGCTCAATATGTTGGACCAATTGTGAGTAAACAAGTTTTTACAAAATTTTGGAGAAGAATTGGAGGTAGGAGGTAGGAGATAGGGCAAAAGTTTGATTAGGAGGAGGGGTCAAGGTGGGGTTTCTTGAGGAGCAGGCAAATAGCATGCTTCTAGGTATATGGTACAGTACCAGATGCAAGAGAGGACAAAAGGAAGAGAAGTAGGTGAGGAATGAGGGCCTGATAAAGACACTTCACAAGTGTGGTGGGCCAAGGATCAGAAGGAGAGGAGGATGGTTGGAAGGAAGTGGTGGCTACTGAGATAGAAGAGGCAATAGGGAGATTGAAAGAAGACCAAGAGGAGGAAGGACATAAGCGAGTTGGACTGCAGGGAGTGGGGGAAATTGGAGGCCAGTGATGAGGAAGGAGAGGTGCTAGGCTTGGAGGAATATATGGCTGAGTTTCAAAGAGCAGGGGAAGGAGGAGGGAGCTAGTGAGGACAAAAGAGCTGAACAGAGTGACACTGTCTTAGACTGCCAGGCAGCTGCAAGGGAGTTCAGAGGTAAGTTAAATGGGTCATAGCGGAGATACTTGAGAAAGGAGCGACTGAATTAAGAATGTGAAACAGAGTGTGAGGGTGGTTAAAGGATTTGGAGATTTCCTTGCCATAGTAATCAGCTTTGGCCTGGTGCAGAGCTAAGCAGTAGTCCCTGTAGAGGAAGTGAAAGAGGGAGAAGATATTTTGCACCATCTACGCTCTGCTACATGTACTTGGGAATGGAGAAGGAGGTGGAGAGACTGAGGGGAGATATGATAGAGGTCTATAAAATAATGAAGTAGATGTGAAGCGTCTGTTTATGCTTTCCAAAAATACTAGGACTAGGGGACATGCGATGAAGCTACAATGTTGTAAATTTAAAACGAATCGGAGAAACGTTTTCTTCACTCAACATGTAATTAAACTCTGGAATTCATTGCCAGAAAATGTGGTAAAGGCGGTTAGCTTAGCGGAGTTTAAAAAAGGTTTGGACGGCTTCCTAAAGGAAAAGTCCATAGACCATTATTAAATGGACTTGGGGAAAATCCACTATTTCTGGGATAAGCAGTATAGAACGTTTTGTACTTTTTTGGGATCTTGCCAGGTATTTGTGACCTGGATTGGCCACTGTTGGAAACAGGATGCTGGGCTTGATGGACTTTGGTCTTTCCCAGTTTGGCAATACTTATGTACTTACAGTATGAAGCTCAAGGGTGGGGCTGAGAAGCAGAAGAGAGCATGCTGATCAAGGATTGTAGAAAGTGCTTGGTTGAGATGAGTTTGCGATAGTCTAGGGGCAAAGGCAAGGAGACAGGGGAGAGCTGCCCCAGGGACTGTGAGATCTTAAGTGTGTTATCTTCATTTAAGGTGCACAATGGGGCTATTGAGGGGGGAACATGGGCAGGGAAAGGGGAACATAAGATCTGACCAAGGAACTGGAGTAAAAGAGAGTGACCCAGAGAGGACAAAGAGAGGGTGAGAGGTAAAGATAAAGTCAAGAATGTGGCCAGCCTTATGGGTCAGGGCGGAGATAGATCGAGACTTGCAGCAAGGAATAAAAGGGAGTCACAATGGTCTGAGGGAGGCAGATTGAAATTGCCTAGCAAAAGAAGGGGGTGTTAAGAGGTGGCACACTCAGAGGTAAAGGCTGAGAGTTTGAGAACACCAAGAGGGGTGGAGGATGATAAAGGACAGCAAAGTGAAGAGCAGAGGGGATGATAGACAGAAGATAAGTGCCTCAGAGACCGACAGAGCTTTAGTGAGGCAGGATAGAATGTAAAGAGATAAGTGGAAAAAACAGGCCACACCTATATTGAGAGGACATGGTACATGAAGTGACTGATAGTCTGGGGACAGACGTCCAGCAGGGTTGCCATGTCTGCTGGACAGACCCAGGTCTCAGTTGTGAAGAAAAGGTCCAGGGCTTAACTGGAGATAATGCCAGCAACTAAAGGAGCTTTGTGGTGAAGGGATCATACATTCAGGAGTCTGATATTAAGAAAACCAGGAGGAGGAGGGAGAGATGCAGAGGGGGTGTTCTCGTGAACAGAAGCAAGGGTCTGGATGGAAGGCCTGGGTCTTGAGGGTGGAGAGAAGCAAGGACGAAGAAAGGGGAAAGGGAATGGGACTTGATATACTGCCTTTGTGTGGTTTCTGCAACTACATTCAAAGCGGTTTATATATTATATACAGGTACTTATTTTGTACCTGGAGCAATGGAGAGTTAAGTGACTTGCCCAGAGTCACAAGGAGCTGCAGTGGGAATCTAATCCAGTTCCCCAGGATCAAAATACGCTGTACTAACCACTAGGAAGGGAAGAGGAAAGGAGAGCTAGAAGGGCCTGCAAGGTCGGGACACAGAACATTGGGTAAAACAGAGATGAAGGTCTGTGTGAGAGTCCTAGGATGCCATGGTGGAGGGATGCAAGGGCGGAGTAAAATGGGGATAGGAGCAGAAGATAAGGTGGAAGGGCTAAGGGTCCCCATTGTCACAAGGGGCAGTGGACTCAAAAGCAGCAAAAGCAAAGTAATTGCCAGGATAGGAGGAGCTGAATGGCCAGAGGCCCCCAAGAAGGCATCCCAAGGAGTGCACAAGGAACGCAATCTGGTCCTTGGTCACACACAGAAGGCACGCACCTCCAGTGCAAGTGCCGTGCACTGGGTGAGCTTAAATTGAAGCAGGAGAGTGACATCACCTTGCAGCAATTATGGAGGGAGAGAGACAGAATCAGGAGAAGTGCAGAATGGATTTTAGAACCCGTGAGTGAGAGCAAAAAGACAGGAGCATCAGAAATGGAATATACAGCATCAGCAGATCAATGAGAAACAAATATCTTGCACTGGGTGAGCTTAAATTTATTTATTTATTTATTTGTATTTATTATGGCTTTTCTGCCCCGCATTTTCCCAAGAAAGCCCAAGTTCAATGCGGCTTACATAACAAACTAAGAAGCATTACAAGACAATTAATATTAATAAAAGAATACAACCAGGGGCATAGCCAGACCTCACGGCGGAAGGGGGCCAGAGCCGAGGTGGGAGGCACATCTTAGTCTGCTGCCCCGCTGCCGCCGCCTCACCGCCCCCCCTCTGCCGCCACTTCACCGCCGCAATTTAATACCTTGGCTGGCAGGGAAGCCTTCATCCAGTGCCAGTCTTGGCACCACTGCATTGCCTGCCCTGTTCGCTCTTCCCCTCACGTCTTGCACACTCCTTTTAGTGAAGTTCAGTTTCACTAAAAGGAGTGTGACGGACGTGAGGGGAAGAGGGCAGGCTACGCTGTGGCGCCAAGACTGGTGCTGGATGAAGGCTTCAGCTGGCAGGGGTTGGAGACCCCCACCAGCAAAACCAGGGGCCTAGAAAAAATTTGAGGGGCCCAGGCCCCCATGGCCCCACGTAGCTATGCCATTGAATACAACTATTTAAAAAAAAATTATTTTTATAGTAGCTGAACACAGATCTAAAGAAGTGGGTTTTAAGTAAACTACTAAATGACATATAATCAACTGAGTGTCTGATATACTTGGGTAATAAGTTCCAGCGTTCGGTACTTTGAAGCGGGAGAGTGATGTCACCTTGCAGCAATTATGGAGGGAGAGAGGCAGTATCGGGAGTAGTGCAGAATGGACTTTAGAACCTGTAAGTGTCAGCAAAAAGGCAGAGAGCATCAGCAGATCGACAAAAAGATATGCCAATGATGTCTTTGGTTTTATTATGTGTCCGATATTCAAAATTGTTTCCTGCCCAGTTAAATTAAGTTGAGCCGGCCATCTGCCAGTATTCATCAGCACTTAAGTGGGTAGTGCTGCTGAATATTGTCTCTGACCTCCACGGCACTGTCCAGGACTGTCTGGGGGCAGAGCTTGTGCAGAGTTGGCACTTAACTGATTAATGGTTATATTCAGTCTGCTAACAGGTTAAGTAAGTGTATAAAGTTAGGACAGTAAAAAGACTCCACAGAGCTAGGGACATAGGACCTGATATTCAGCCTGTGGCAATCAATGGTTTTTAAGCTACAGGCTGAATTAAACCTGGATATTCAATGTTGAGCCTTGTCCAGGTTACAGTATAGACAATCCTGGTACGTGTAGTCATCTGGAAGTTAGCTGGACACTGGCTGATATTCAGACTGGTGCCGGGTTAAGTCGGTGGCAGCATATATGCTCCATCTCACCTCCTCATAGCTTTTGCTCTTTCCTCTAGTCCAGACACACTTTGTGGTGGCTTAGAAAGTATGGGTGGGGGAATGAGTTTCTAGAATATGATAAGAGCAAATGAAGACCAGAACCATAATAGCCTAAAAGGAAAAAAAAATGGCATCCCTGTTCTGTTATGGGGTCATCATAGACTATAATTGCAATATTCATCAACATAGAAAACATCTTTGAAAGGTCTATACTCAAGTTAAAATAGTAATACTACTAAGCCCCAATGTCATATAGTAGATATAGTAGAATTGGAAAAGGTGCAGCGAAGGGCGACTAAAATGATAGCGGGGATGGGACGACTTCCCTATGAAGAAAGACTAAGGAGGTTAGGGCTATACAGCTTGGAGAAGAGACGGCTAAGGGGAGACATGATAGAGGTATATAAAATAATGAGTGGAGTGGAACAGGTGGATGTGAAGCTTCTGTTCACGCTTTCCAAAAATACTAGGACTAGAGGGCATGCGATGAAACTACAGTGTAGTAAATTTAAAACAAATCGGAGAAAATTTTTCTTCACCCAACGTGTAATTAAACTCTGGAATTCGTTGCCGGAGAAGTGGTGAAGGCGGTTAGCTTTGCAGAGTTTAAAAAGGGGTTGGACGGTTTCCTAAAGGACAAGTCCATAAACCGCTACTAAACGGACTTGGAAAAATCCAAAATTCCAGGAATAACATGTATAGAATGTTTGTACGTTTGGGAAGCTTGCCAGGTGCCCTTGGCCTGGATTGGCCGCTGTCGTGGACAGGATGCTGGGCTCGATGGACCCTTGGTCTTTTCCCAGTATGGCATTACTTATGTACTTAAGCCATCAATAAGCAATAATATTGATCATTCTATGATGCCACATTCTTGAGGGAATTAAGAAAACAACATGAAAAAGCATTTTTTGGGAATGTGGATGGCTTGTTTAGAATTGGTTTTCTAGCAGAGCAGAGGTATTGAAATGTTGCAGACTAAATGGAAATGAGCAAATGTGTTGACTGAAGTGTAAGCAAGTATTATGTTTTTCTTGCTGAGTATGTTAAACTCTTCACTTTCAGCAAAACCTTGAGAATGCTCACTTTTGGATCATACAACACAGCTGTTTTTGACAACATAGGAGCTGATATTTAAAAGACATGCAGTCAGTATTAGGTGCTAACCACATAAGACCACCAAAAAACAAACAAAAAACCTTTCTGTGTCAGCAAAGGTATCAGTTTTGGCCTGACTTCTCAATCTTCCTCCAGTCCATTGATCCTCCAATGGAAAGCATTATAATGCCAGTTCAAAAGATCTTTAGGGATACGCAGGTCAGAATGTGAGATTTGAAAAGCAACAGCTACTACACCATTTGGTGATGGTCGATTCTGCTCTCAAGTGACAAAAGTTCAAGGACTAGGGGGCATGCAGTGAAACTACAAAGTAGTAAATTTAAAAGAAATTGAAGAAAAAATGGTTTTACTCAACGTGTAATTAAACTCTGGAATTCATTGCCAGAGAATGTGGTAAAAGCAGTTAGCTTAGCAGGGTTTTAAAAAGGTTTAGATCACTTCCTAAAAGTCCATAAGCCATTATTAAGATGGACTTGGGAAAAATCCACTGCTTATTTCCAGGATAAGCAGTATAAAATGTATTGTACTGTTTTGAGACCATGCCAGGTACTTGCGACCTGGATTGGCCACTGTTGGAAACAGGATGCTGGACCTGATAGACCTTCCGTCTGACCCAGTATGGCAACGTTTATGTTCTCATGCTCTTAAAGAGGTGAGATTAGAGGCCTGCGGTGATCAAGGCTACAAGTTATGCAGATAACAGCAGTATGCAGCAGATAACTTTATATATTTAGTAGGGCTGCACAAATTGCAGGCCTAACTCAAACAAATAAATTAGCTATTTAAGTTAAATGTAAGCTGTGTGTTCAGAGGTCATACGTACATGGATGGGGCCATAGAGATAAGTGTATAAATTATCTGCTTATCTTTTAAAAGCAGCCTAGCCACTGCCTATCAGTCATATAATGTCAGTCAGCTTTCATATTCTTCTTTTCATATCATTATTAGCAAGATGATTCACATTACCCCGTCAGTTAACACAGCACCACTGTGAGCTGAACTGAGCCCAGTGTCCATTACTGAAGAATGCCAGTATTTCTATGAAGCTAGAGTTGTTACTGAACAGTCGTCTCTTAATCTTCCAGCTTCTGGCTCTTGATTAATTACAGTCATAGATTCTGTGAAATTCAGCATAGCTTTTCTTGGAAGTGTGATGGATTGATCGTTAGCATACTGAAATATAGTTTGTGTTTTCTTTTGAGGTTTGCTTTTGAAAGCATCACTGGTCTGTTGTCATTCTGTAAATTTAATTGGGCTGTCAGGCAGCCTAGGCCAGAAAATACAGTGGGGGAAATAAGTATTTGATCCCTTGCTGATTTTGTAAGTTTGCCCACTGACAAAGACATGAGCAGCCCATAATTGAAGGGTAGGTTATTGGTAACAGTGAGAGATAGCACATCACAAATTAAATCCGGAAAATCACATTGTGGAAAGTATATGAATTTATTTGCATTCTGCAGAGGGAAATAAGTATTTAATCCCTCTGGCAAACAAGACCTAATACTTGGTGGCAAAACCCTTGTTGGCAAGCACAGCGGTCAGACGTCTTCTGTAGTTGATGATGAGGTTTGCACACATGTCAGGAGGAATTTTGGTCCACTCCACTTTGCAGATCATCTCTAAATCATTAAGAGTTCTGGGCTGTCGCTTGGCAACTCGCAGCTTCAGCTCCCTCCATAAGTTTTCAATGGGATTAAGGTCTGGTGACTGGCTAGGCCACTCCATGACCCTAATGTGCTTCTTCCTGAGCCACTCCTTTGTTGCCTTGGCTGTATGTTTTGGGTCATTGTCATGCTGGAAGACCCAGCCACGACCCATTTTTAAGGCCCTGGCGGAGGGAAGGAGGTTGTCACTCAGAATTGTACGGTACATGGCCCCATCCATTCTCCCATTGATGCGGTGAAGTAGTCCTGTGCCCTTAGCAGAGAAACACCCCCAAAACATAACATTTCCACCTCCATGCTTGACAGTGGGGACGGTGTTCTTTGGGTCATAGGCAGCATTTCTCTTCCTCCAAACACGGCGAGTTGAGTTCATGCCAAAGAGCTCAATTTTTGTCTCATCTGACCACAGCACCTTCTCCCAATCACTCTCGGCATCATCCAGGTGTTCACTGGCAAACTTCAGACGGGCCGTCACATGTGCCTTCCGGAGCAGGGGGACCTTGCGGGCACTGCAGGATTGCAATCCGTTATGTCGTAATGTGTTACCAATGGTTTTCGTGGTGACAGTGGTCCCAGCTGCCTTGAGATCATTGACAAGTTCCCCCCTTGTAGTTGTAGGCTGATTTCTAACCTTCCTCATGATCAAGGATACCCCACGAGGTGAGATTTTGCGTGGAGCCCCAGATCTTTGTCGATTGACAGTCATTTTGTACTTCTTCCATTTTCTTACTATGGCACCAACAGTTGTCTCCTTCTCGCCCAGCGTCTTACTGATGGTTTTGTAGCCCATTCCAGCCTTGTGCAGGTGTATGATCTTGTCCCTGACATCCTTAGACAGCTCCTTGCTCTTGGCCATTTTGTAGAGGTTAGAGTCTGACTGATTCACTGAGTCTGTGGACAGGTGTCTTTCATACAGGTGACCATTGCCGACAGCTGTCTGTCATGCAGGTAACGAGTTGATTTGGAGCATCTACCTGGTCTGTAGGGGCCAGATCTCTTACTGGTTGGTGGGGGATCAAATACTTATTTCCCTCTGCAGAATGCAAATAAATTCATATACTTTCCACAATGTGATTTTCCGGATTTAATTTGTGATGTACTATCTCTCACTGTTACCAATAACCTACCCTTCAATTATGGGCTGCTCATGTCTTTGTCAGTGGGCAAACTTACAAAATCAGCAAGGGATCAAATACTTATTTCCCCCACTGTAAATAATACAGATGCACACTGCTGATCAGCATTAGCATAAAACATTGTGCCTAGCAACAGGTTGGAGAATAAGTGTGGTCCTGACAATCGGCCACACTTATGTGGCCTTGTCCTAATGTTAATCTGTAAGTCCAAAAAGACATTTTAAGCATTTTTAAATTCTTTACCTATTAGTTTGAAATATACAAACAAGCAACATACTTGTACAGAAAAACTGGGTAAAAAGAAGGAAAAAGATGGACTATTCCAGTACTATCGTAATAATGACATTTTAAACATTTTATTGTGGGGGTCCAGTTGAGACAAGAACTCAAGTTGTACTGGTTACTCCCAAATTACTTTCTTGGCTATCTGAAAAGAAAATGAGCTGCTGTTTTGTTATATAAATTTTCTCAAATTTTGTGTTCAGACAAATGCAAACATCGGTCAACCCAAACATCAACATATATGGAGGAGTGGCCTAGTGGTTAGGGTGGTGGACTTTGGTCCTGAGGAACTGAGTTTGATTCCCACTTCAGGCACAGGCAGCTCCTTGTGACTCTGGGCAAGTCACTTAACTCTCCATTGCCCCGTGTAAGCCACATTGAGCCTGCCATGAGTGGGAAAGCACGGGGTACAAATGTAACAAAAATAAAATATCCAGTCAGAAAAATAAAGGCAAGCAAGTATTCATATACTACTACTTAACATTTCTAGAGGGTTGCACAGCACTGTACCATTTTAACACAGAAGGACAATCCCTGCTCAAAGAGCTTACAATCTAATGGACAAGTGTAGAGTCAGTCAAGTAGGGGTAGTCAAATCTATACAGATTTTTAAAAACCCAGAAAGACTTCTAAGTCACAAATTAAAATACTCAAGCCCTTTATTACATTTATCATTAGGACTGTACAATAAAATCACGTAAAGGTTGCCACATTTTAACAAAACAGCCAATCTAGTTGGCACTTCCTTGCAGCTATACCCTCATGTTCCCATGCCATTAATATTACATGCAATGAGCTGCTGACCCAATTGCTTGGAAAGCAGCAACGTGTCCACTGACTAACCCCTATAATCCATCTCCAACAGCCAGATGGAAAGAAATTAATCGCTGTTGCTGTTTCTCCAAGAGATTATTTTTAATTTTGCTGTAACTGCAGTGGATGTTTAGAAAGTACTTGCAGTAGTGTGAGGCCTGCCTAGCATCCAGTGAGCCTACATTGGCCTCATTTTTCCTGACAAAACAATGCTGTTCTACATCCCCAAATGGAATTTATCACGGGATCCAAAAACCATACAAAAGATATTGAGTCTGTTATTGCTATCTGTCTTTAAACACACACCATTGCACAGAAATTAATCATTTCCTCTGGGCATACATGCATTTTTGGCTCTAGCACTATGCCTAATTCCAGTTACTGTGTCTATAAAGCTTGTGCATGTGTAGACACAGGCCCGAAACTGCTGAATTGGGGTATTGTGATATACAAGGAAATGACCATGCTTTAAATGATGCAATTGCTCTCTGGCATAGGAATTGTATCTGAAAACTGAAGGCGTGACAGTGGCTTGCACTGCAGGCTAGCTACAGTAGATAAAAAGGAGGGTTGGGGGGGGGGACTGAATTGGAGTGGGAAGGGAGTTGAGAAGTGCATTAGAAACATTTCCATTCTCTAAGAAGCAAAATCACAGAAATATAGCAGAAATTGCTATGGAACTTGTATTTGTTTATTCTCAAATTTGATTTATCACACAATTTGGATGAGAGGAATATGTGTGAAAAAGGCTGGTTTGGTACCTGCCCTTCATCCTCTATTCATTTTCACTAGGTTTAGTGCTTGTTATCTGCTCAGTCTGTTGAATAACCTGAGTAGAGGTGAAATGATGGTCAGTGAGGACTAGGAGGGGGCAATTTTCATTTTGCAAGCACAGCTGCAAACTCGGTGAGAAAATATGTGTATATTGTCAGTCTGAAAACAGCCTAAGAGAAAGGTACTGGCAGACTCTAGCATAGGAGCCAACTTTTCAAAATGATTGGGGGTGCTAAGCCTAATGGAAATAACCCCTCCCTGGACACATACAAGGAATTGTCTCAATATTGGGGGTGCTTAAGCACCCACAAAGTCGGCTCCTATGGACTCTAGTACACCCTTTCACTACTGATATATTTTCCAACAAAAACAATGAGCATACTTTTGAAAATGCCAAAGTACGCACACCATTTCAATCTCTGCCTTTTCCTCAACCCCGGAACATTTTCATTAAATGCAGTTCAGAGTACAAGCGTTGTCCTAATCAGAGGCTGAGCAGTTTTAAAAGAGTCTGTTTCTATACATAAAGTCCTGTTTCACCATGGGAATGGCTTTGAAAATAGTTCACTGATTTTAGAATTTGTTTTCTACGTGTAGTGCCTGTTTAACGTGCGAGAAAGTCCCTATATAAAATAACTCAAGTTCTGCTCCCAACCTTGTCCTTTTCTACCCCAACCCCAGCATCCCCTATTTCCTTACTTTCCATCTCATATTCCTCCCCCACCACCATAGAATCCAGAATCAATCCCCTTTTACCTCTCAGCCTCCCTCCCTGTGGTGTCTTATCATGTCTCTCCTTCTTTCCTGCCCCTCCCCACCTCTTCTGCATCTCTCTCCTTCTCTCCCTCCCCCCTTTGGTGTCCAGCATTTTTAGCATTCTTTCCTGCCCCATAATGTCCAGTATTTCTCTCCTTCATCCAACTCCCCACCTCTTCAGCATCTCTCAGTGTTGTTCAAAGTACTAGTCAAAGTACTTATGTAAAAGTAAAAATAAATGTATATTTTACTACTTACGTAAAAGTTAAAAGTATAATGAAGAACATATTTAAAAATTTACTTAAGTGAAAGTAAAAAGTTATTGCCTGAAATAAGTTAAGGTGGGGTTGGGCTGATGTCAGTCTATAGGGAGGGATGGGGAGATAGGGAAGGCTGGGTTTGATTCTGGATGGATTGGGGGGTAGGGAAAGGAAGGGCTGATGTTGGGCTACAGGACAATTTCAAATTTTTGGTCCTTTATTCTGTAATTGATGAGGGTTGGTCTGTGTTCTACATGTGACTGAGGCGAGAGATTCTGCTGTGTGGCATGCAGTTTGTATGGGGGATCTATGAGTTTGACTTGTCTGGCTTTTCCAATGGGACACGTATTACTGTTGTGTATATTCACTGCTGCCTTTTTAAAGGTACTGTTATTGGCATTCATGTTCAGAATTGGAGTTAAGTTTTGCAACAGGCTCTGAGAAGCTTATTTGCAGGATTTAGTGTTACTTCACAAAGTATCTGGCAGTGAAGGAATTTTGGTTGCTATAATTGAGGTGCTCCCAGAATTTGAATACATTTTTTCTATGGAAAGCTGTCAGGAAACGTTCTAGTTACATTCTGTATGTCTAATTTTGCTTATTTTTATCAGTGAGAATTCTGGGACTTTGCTTCATGTGTTTATTTATTTATTTATTTATTTGTGGCATTTATATCCAAGTAACAAAGTAAGGGGAAGCTCGCTCAATTAATGTACAATCCTCAATACAACACAATGGAGCGAGTTAAACTCAGCAAGGGCACTGCTGAGTTTAGCTCGCTCTATTGTGTTGTATTGACATTTATATCCCACATTATCCCAAACGAGTTTGAGTTCAATGTGGCTTACAATAAACAGTATAGGATACAGAACAAAGAATAATGCATTAGAAAGTAATTAATTGTAAGAATCCAATTTTACAATACAGTATCATAAACATACTGGGATAGCTATGGATGTTTAACATTTAGAAAATCTATTATGAATGAGAAATTGTACATGAAGCAAAGAGAAAGTTAATGGTAAATAGAGTAATAACCAATTCAAGTAATAATTAATTGTTTGAGATGTGGTTGTTTTTTGTGAGGGTTTGATTGAATAGGAACGATTTGAGGATTCTGCGGAATCTAATATATTCCTGTGTATTTCTTATTTTGGGTGGTAAGAAGTTCCACCATTTGGTTTCTAGGTAAGTGAAGTCTGCAGAGTGGACAGTTTTGTAGATCACTTTTTTGCAATTTGGGAGGTGTAGTCTGAGATAGTTTCTTGCCTCATATTTAGTGTTTCTTTGAGGTAAGTTTATTAATGGTGCCTTATAATCTGGAGCTGTGCCATTTAGCATTTGAAAGATAAAGGTACATAATTTGAAGGTGATGCTCGCTTTGACAGGAAGCCAGTGTAATTTGATTAATAAAGGAGAGGCACTTTCAAAACAAGAGATTTTATATGATCCTGGCTGCAGTGTTTTGAGCTGTTTGGAGTTTTTTCAACAGGTACTCCTTACAGCCAGCATATATGGCATTACAATAATCAAATTGGGATAATGTTATCTCCTGCTGCATATCAGTGGATAGCTGGCTTGAGGGTATTTAACTGGCCAGGTGCCAGTTAAAGCTAAAGAAAGCATAGCCTGGTAGTGGGCTTTTGGGTCTTCTCCCATGTCTGACTATGTCTGACACCAGCTCTGGCAGATGTACATTTCAAAAACTGACATATTCTAATCACAAGATAAATATGCCATTACTTTTCCACATTTTTTTTTGTCTGGTCATTTTAATTTTCTAATCATGTTTGTCCCAGTCGCTGGTTTCTGCTTTCCTCTGTCTTCTGTTAACTCTCTTGCCAAGGTCTCCTGACTATTTGACATTTCTTCTCTCTCCATGTCCATTATCCATCTCCCCTCTTTGTTTTCCTGTCTTCTTTGCATCCCCACCTTCCTCTGTACAGCTTCTCCCCTTTATGTTTATATCCCCTTGTCGATCATCATCCCTCTGTGTTTCTATTCCCGCTGTGTCTCTTTGTCCAGTATCACCATTGTATCCCTGTCCATGTTCTTCCCTCAAGTCCAGTATCTCCCTTCTTTGTTCCTGTTATCCCCCATGCCCAGCATCTTTACTTCTGAAATGTTTGCAAACTGTTCAAAATACCACCATACGGATATTAGCTCAAGCCCAAATCTTAGACAGACTAACTCTGATTTTTCACAAATATCACTGCCTAACTGGCTAAATAATTCATAGTAAGATTCTTACTGTGACATACAGGGCCATTCATACAGGACTGCCTCCGTGTCTTACCTCAAATATATCATCTTATGTTCCTCCGAGGCCACTCCATTCTGCAACAGAACATGCCTCTCAGTCACTTCAGTTTTCACTCCCAGTTTGTATCAACCCGAAATAGTGCTTTTTTTCATTCTTTCTCCTGATTTATGGAGCACACTCCCTCTTTCCCTTCATGCTGAATTTTTGTATACAAAATTTAAGGCCACACTACAGACACATCTCTTCTCACTGGTCTTTCCAGGCCTAGTGGGTACTAGACTCAGTGGACAGCATTTGCCCTAGCGTTGCCATTTACTTCTTCCCCTAATACTATCCTGTTTTGCATGAATATTGTAGATCTTTTTCTACACTTGATTGATTTTTTTTTACTGTAAACCACTCTGATAGCTAGTTTGAAGAACAGTATATCAAGAAACTAAATAAACAAACATCTCCCTTCTATATCCACCCCCTTCATGTTCAGTATCGTCTCTCTGTGTTCGTATCACCCCATGTCCAGCATTACCTCTTTGAGACCATATACTCCCACCTATGTCCAGCATTGTGCATCATTTACTATGTTACTATATTGCTCCTCTGTGTCCCTATAGCATCCCCATCTAACATCTTCCTTTTGTGTCCTTGTCCCTATGCTCCACCAATAGGCAGCCTTTCCCTTTTGTATCTCTATACTGTGGTCCATTGTTTGCCTCTCTCCTCTCTTTCCCTGCTATGTTCATCATCCCTCCCTCTCTCTTCCCCCCATTTCCACACAGCCCTGGTCCAGCATCTTGCTCTCTCGTCTACCATGGGTTCAACATTTCTCCCCCTCTTTCCTTCATCCTAATGAGCCACCATCTCTCTCTAATTTTCCCTTCCCTCCCTAGTAGTCCAGTATATCTCCCTTCTCTTCACCTCGTTCCGTTGGTCCAGCATCTGTCCATCTTTCTTCCATCTTCTTTCCTGCCATGGTCCTTCAAACTTACTTTATGAGCGGCGGCGGCAGCTATTCACACAGGATGCTCCTGGGTCTTCCCTCTAGCACATCACACATATGCGGAAACAAGAAGTTACATCATTTAGACATGGCACAGCAGAAAAAAGGTCATGGATCCAACTGGAGACAACGTGTATGAGTCTCTGACACTAACAAAGTAAGTTTGAAGAACCATTGGAGGAGAGAGGAAAAGAGGAAAGAAGGTGGAGAGATGCCAGACCCGCAGGAGAGGGCAGAGGAGAGAGAGAGAGAGAGATACTAGACTGCAGGGGAGGGGTGAAGTGCACCTCTTCTGGGTAGACTTGAAGGTGAAAGTGGCCCACCCATGGCTAGGCCCCTAAATTATAGTAGTTCAAATTTCTCTGTGAAGTCTCCTCCCATCACTCTCAGTGGAGCAGAGTGCTCACCACTGCTGGAAATTGTAAGGGCAAAGAATTTGATTTATCACAATTTATATTTATTATATGCAGGTATTTTTTCTGTTCCTAGTGGGCTCACAATCTAAATTTTTGCACCTGAGACAATGGAGGGTTAAGTGACTGCCAAGTGTCATAAGGATCCACAGTGGGACTTGAACCCAGTTCTTCAGGTTCTAAACCCACGATACTAACCATTAGGCTACACAACAGAATTCTCTCATGAAGCAGCTAGAAGTCTCTGGCATCTAAGCACAACAGAAACTACAAATTCATGTGTTTAAAAAAACAGTAGAACCAGACAATCCCATAGACCCGGGGTCATAATGCAATAGTGATCATAATGTGGGTCCTGCCTAACATCCTGTTATCACTGGATGAAGATACTAAAAACCTATTTCTGTAGTATTGAATTTTTAAAAGGAAGACTGATAAAATGAGGAATTTTGTTAGGGGAAAAAATAAGAGTGATTTTCGGGGTCAAAATTTTGCATGAGGCATGGGCACTTTTTTAAAAAGACTATTTTGGAACCTCAGATAGCATAAATCCCTTGCTTCTAAAGAGATTGAAAGAGGGTCAGATGACAGCCAGCATGGTTAATGGTCAGGATGCTGAGCTGGATGGACCCTCTCTGACTCAACATGGCTTTTCTTATGTTCTTGGCTTTTTCCAGCACATGTGCCAAGATTTATTGAAGAGCAAGGAGGGTTTGCAATTTATCTGGATCTGTCTCCAAGATTAATGTGTCACTGCACATCAGGTACCTTTTAGGCTTACAGAGCATCAAATCTCTGTGGCTTAGTCCTATAAAGTGAACCTTAAAGCAGATGGAACTGCTTTGGATATTATATGCATGTGGTCTATTTCCAAAAATAATCAAGAGAGGAGGAAATTAGAAAAATAAAAATAGACAAGAACTAAAGAAAATCCCATAATAAATCATTAAAATCACATGAAAGGAAAACAGGATAATCTGTAGGTATGAGAAGATGATTGAAAAGCAAAGCACAGACCGTTGTATCTTAGGTACATTGTACTGTTGCAGTTAGCTTAAAGTAAAACTCCATTGCATTGTTGCTGTGATGCCTCCCTTTCCCCTATGTCAATGGTTTCCAAACCTGGTCCTGGAGGCACCCCTTTTTCAGGATATCCACAATGAATATTCATGAGAGAGATTTGCATGCAGTGGAGGCAGTGCATGCAAATCTCTGTCATGAATATTCATTGTGGATATCCTAAAAACCCGACTGGCTGGGGTGTCTCCAGGACCAGGTTTGGAACCATTGCGTTAGGTATTTCTCCCAGTCTGATTCAGTACATGATCTCTATATTTAGCAGATTTTACCACAGGTATAGTATAAAGCACGGGGTACAAATGTAACTATATATATATATATATAAGAGAAAGCCTTTTGAAGATAGGACCTGAGGAGTGGTTTGTTTTTTTTTACTTTCCTTTGTAGTTAGAAATTTAGAGATTACATTTAGGAGACATTTTTATTCAATTACTGTACTGCCATTTTCCACAGATCCTCTGGGAGCCTCTTAATTAAGTCTAATTGTTCATAAGAAGATGGATCGGTTGTTCTTTTAGTCATAATTAGATGTGAGACATCACTGCGCAGGGAACAGTTTCAACCACTGCTGTCAAAGCAACCATCAACATAGGTCAGATCAGTGCTAGTTAAGGGTATGGGGCTCTTGCTGCTAATTGCCTGCAAATTTCTGGAGCTGCAGTGTTGACCAATCTTGAATGGTCTAAATCTTTTGCAGCTCTCAAAAATGCACAGTAAATTACTTGTTATAGTGCCCCATGTACCTAACTGCTAAATGTTGACTTCAGTCACTAGAAAGCCAATCTACAAAGCCAATGCCTGGCCAGAAGCAGTCTTTTTAAAAATTGTGTGGTGGATAGAACCCACCCACCCACCAGATTCTAAATATGGCAATTAAAGTTGCACGTGCAACTTAATTGATTAGTTAGCCAATCAGCACCAATAATTGGCTGATAACAGCCAATTCTCCGAGGACAAGCAGGCTGTTTGTTCTCACAATTGGTCGTTGTTGTCGTTCATGGCAGCCCAGGAACCGGAAAGAAATTTTGCCAGCAAAAATAAAGACTTTCGGGAATGTTCCGTCACGCGAGCAGGACAAACCGCACATGTGCGAACAACTTCCCACCCACCACACGAGCGTGCGTCCTTAGTCTTTTTTTATCCGCGGTTTGGTGCGGCAGTGTTTTTCGCTCCACTCCATCAGGCCCAGGACCAAGACTTCTTTCGCGATTCTTGTTCGCTTTCTTTTTCTTTTATATCCTGTATATATATATATATATATTTTAACTAGTTTCTCGTACTTTTCTTATTCTTTTTTGTCCATTTTTAAGTTTCCTTTCATTTTCGACGCGGCCGGCCTTTAGGCCATGCGATCAGGTTCTTCCCTTTTTTGTGCCCTTCCTTTTTGGCACAATCACATCATTTGATTTTGCCAAGGCTGTGTTTTCTTCCATATCATCGAAGACACCCAGCGGCTTCAAGTGTTGTACGCGGTGCAACCTGACTATCTCAGGTACCGATACCCACGCCTGGAGTATCCAGTGCCTTGGGCCCGACCATAGCCCAGCCACTTGTAGTCTGTGTCTTCGTATGAAGAAACGGACTCAAGTGTCTTGAGAAGCCCAACGGGAAAAGCTTTTTGGGGCTCAGTCCGGACCTTCGACATTGGTACCGAGGTCGGTGGCGGCAGCATCGACAGGAGCATCAACGTTGGGAAGCAAGGTAATGGCTGCTGAGAGACCAACTCGCACTGGGAGCTGGGAGTCGTCGAGTGGATCTCCATCTGTCTCGAGGCCTCCTGTTATGCAGGCCCCCCGGGAAAGACCTTCGTCGGACCCGGCCCTGAGGAGATGTGAGGATTCCACGTCCTCCTCTTCGGTACCAAGGAGACTCGATGACGGGTGTCGAGCAAAGGCTAAGAAGCATCATCATCTATCTCCTTCGACGCATGGTACCGGGAGCTCTGGGGCGTCGAGAGAGTCGGCACCTGAGAAGTGTCAATGCCGAGAGGACTGGTCCCCCTTAGTACAGGAGGTGTCGCTGCATCAGTCTCTCGGCAGCCCGGTACCTACTCCCGAGCCTCCACGGGTTTTGACATCGCCTGCTCCTCCTCTTGACGAGCGTATCCAGGCCTTACTTCCAGAACTTCTGGAAGGCTTACTGCAACAATCAGCTTCGGTGTCGGGGGTGCTTGCACCCTCTGTGCCTCCTGCTGTTGCAGTGCCTGGCCCTTCTCCTGTGGTGAGGTCTCTGACTACGGTACTGATTGCGGCATCTGCGTCGGCTGCCACCCAAGTCGACTCCCCTTTGACGTCGGTGGAAGAAGCTTCGCTGCAGTCGGATCAGGCATCCACGTCTCGACATCGCCACAGAGGACAACGTTCCTCGGCGTCGACACAGGTCCAGTGTCAGAGTACCTTGACACAAGTACTATCTGACACTGAGCAGGAGCACTCGTTGGAATCAGAGGAAGATACCAGGTACTTCTCTTCCGATGAGTCTTTTGGGGATTCCCTCTGACCCTTCTCCTCCGCTGGAAAGAAGAGTATTTATTTATTTATTTATTGTTACATTTGTACCCCACGCTTTCCCACTCATGGCAGGCTCAATGCGGCTTACATATTGTATACAGGTACTTATTTGTACCTGGGGCAATGGAGGGTTAAGTGACTTGCCCAGAGTCACAAGGAGCTGTATGTGCCTGAAGTGGGAATCAAACTCAGTTCCTCAGTTCCCCAGGACCAAAGTCCACCACCCTAACCACTAGGCCACTCCTCCACTCCATAGCGTTCGAACTCCTCTTCAGTAACACCTGCTGAGATGTCAATAACCTCTTCATCTGACGCGTTTGCAACAGCTGCATCTGTTTCGTCCCTCTCCACATCCTTAACAAAGCTTGCCCGCTTGTAGCAGTTCACAATGGTTGCCTGTGTAACATGATTCCAGGCTTCTTTCTGCATATGTAGGGAATCCAACAGTGATAGACTACGAGCCAGTTCAACAGCATGTTTATCTTTTGCAGTCTGGTCATCCATAACGCTCATCAGACGACGTAGCACAAGAGCCCGATAAAGTTGTTTGAAACTGGTTATTATGCCCTGATCCATAGGTTGGATCAGAGAGGTAGTGTTTGGTGGCAGGAATACCACCTTGACATTAGATAGCCTGACATCATCACTGTGTGCATGTGCAGCACAATTATCACAAAGCAGCAAAATCTGACACTTTTGTGCCCGCATTCTAGTGTCTAACTTTTTTAGCCACTGCTTCCAAATTTCCCCAGTCATCCTTGAATTTGCGTTAGCCTCATATGACACAGGAAGTCGCTTAACTTTCTTGAAGCAACAGGGCTGTTTGCTCTTTCCAATGACGAGGGGTTCCAACTTCTCAATCCCATCCATATTGCAGCAAAGGAGGATTGTCAGTGTTTTACCTCCAGTAGTTTCGGCATGTTTGAATGCAAGTGTTCCATCAGGAATCGCTCTCCAGTAGAGACCATTTTCGTCAGCATTGAAAATGTCACGAGGTGGAAACTCGTTCAAGATAGTAAGAAGAACTGAAACAACCCAATTTTCAGCACCAAAGTCATCAGCGTCTTGTTTCTCACCATGCTGTTCCTCTCCTTCCATCTTTCCAACCATCCAACAGTGGCTTTGAATTCAGTTAGTCCGATACTTTCTGCTAGCTGGTTAGCTTTCTCCATAAGCAGTGGACCACTGATAGGAAACTGTCTGCTCCTGACTTCAGAAAACCACCGAAGAAGAGCACCTTCTAACTCCTCAGCTTTTCCCGCCCGTTTTTGTTTCCATTGTGGATTTGATTTGTTTTGCTATTCTTCCAGAAGCTGGTCTTTCTGCTTCAGAACACGTGAAATTTGACTGGGATTGACACCATATTCTTTAGCAATAGATGCTTGACTTTGTTTGTGTTCTAATTTTTTAAAAACTTCTATTCGTTCAGTCAGTGTTAAAGTCTTAAAGTTCCGCCACGATGACGACCCCGGTGTATGCCCTAACAGCATTCTTTCGCTTATTCTGCCAGTGGCAGTTAAAGAGGCAGTAAATTTGAAATCTCGTTGGTTGTCACACGCCAATCGGCTTCCATATTCCATGCGCGCGCCTGCAGAGGAGTGGTCTTGAACCATGCATATAAGCAAATCTTGCACTTATCAGTGGTACGCTAAACCGGTTTGTCCCCATAAAAATTGATGGTGCCAAAAATGGGACCGAAGTGCGGCATGCAGTTAAACAGAGCATGCGCTTATCCGACGTGCACTTAAATGGAGTGCACTGTGTGTGTGTGTATATATATATATATATATATATATATATATATATATATATATATATATATATATATATATATAAACCAAGGTTTTTTTAATGTTCCAGCAAAAATAGGTTTACAAGATAGATATCAACTACAGATAGAAGTGGCATAAAGGATAAGACTCAACATGGTCATACTTCGGGAAGAATGCCTGAATTAGGAGCTATACGATCCACTAGTTATGTCACCTAAGCTCAGTTATAAACTTGAAAGGATAATGACCTGCAGCAAAATAACGAACAGCAATGAAAATCCTCAGTCTCTCCACCATCGTTACCTCCGTGTCATGACATCACTCTTCAGCTCTTGGACTGTATTGTCTTGGGCATGGAGGATTTTCTTGTTCATTTGTTCATTTCTTGTACATTCACTTTCTCAGGATTTAAGGAAATTTTGGATTTACTACTACTACTACTACTTATCATTTCTATAGCGCTACTAGATGTACGCAGCGCTGTACACTTGAACATGAAGAGACAGTACCTGCTCAACAGAGCTTACAATCTAATTAGGACAGACAAACAGGACATTAAAGTGAGGATGATAAAATAAGGGTTCTGAACAAGTGAATAAGGGTTAGGAGTTAAAAGCAGCATCAAAAAGGTGAGCTTTTAGCTTAGATTTGAAGACGGCCAGAGATGGAGCTTGACGTACCGGCTCAGGAAGTCTATTCCAGGCATAAGGTGCAGCAAGATAAAAGGAACGGAGTCTGGAGTTAGCAGTAGAGGAGAAGGGTGCAGATAAGAGAGATTTACCCATTGAACGGAGTTCCCTCAGAGGAATGTAGGGAGAGATGAGAGTGGAGAGGTACTGAGGAGCTGCAGAGTGAATGCACTTATAGGTCAATAAGAGGAGTTTGAACTGTATGCGGAAACGGATAGGAAGCCAGTGAAGTGACTTGAGGAGAGGGCTAATATGAGCATAACTCATGACTTTTTCAGTAGTAATTCTAGGCAAGTTAAGTTCATGTGCATAGATATTTTCATGTCCCAGAGGGTTTACAATCGAAAGGGGCAAGTCTACAAATAGTGTGGACAAGTGGAAAGTGATTGACATTGGGAATAATAATACAAATCTTAGCTACTTGATGCTAGGTTCAACATTAGAAGTCACCACTGAGGAAAAGGATTTAGTGTCATCATGAAAAATACATTAAAATGTGCACCCCACATCAATCTCTCTCCTCCTCTGCCACAGCGTCTCGGCATTTTGCCTGCCTGTTGCTGAACCCCTGTCCCTCTCTGATGTACCTTATAGGCGTCCCCGGCGCCTGCAGTGATTCAATTATTGCTGCCTGCGTCGGCCCTACAGGCTTCCATTGGTCAGGTCCCGCCCTCGCTTTCATCATTTTCCGTCTGGTAGGATCTGGCTGATGGAAGCCTGCAGGGCCAGCGCAGGCAGTAATAATTGAATCACTGCAGGCACCGGGGACATCAGTAAGGTACATCAGGGAGGGACAGGGGTTCAGCAACGGGCAGGCAAAATGCCGAGACGCTGTGGCAGAGGAGGAGAGAGATTGATGTGGGGTGCCACTGCTGGGTGGGCCTGTGCCCACCCAGGCCTACCTGTAGCTACGCCACTGGTGCAATTTACTGAATCTGTCCCATTGCTGCCAGTTATGCAGGCATTCTATACATTTATGCACATAAATGGTACATAATTGTAGGCAAACAGTTACAGAATTGCCCTTAAAGTGACCTATATGGTCAAAAGTTTGGCATTCCAGAAATGGAAACATTTTTTTTACAAAGGACCTGTGTGGTCTGTACTTGCTGTCAACCACTTACGTTTTGTTCAATAGACCCATCTGATTATGGGTTTCTGTAGAATTTCATTCCTAAGTCAACATTTCTCAGCCAGTTCAGGTGAGATCATAGCTATTAATGCTCTTCTACTTCCAGAACTGAATGCTCAAAGAATATAAAAAGAAAACAATCTTTTAAAAGGTCGTGAAAAATAGTACAGTTGCTTGTTTACTGTTAATGGCAGAACAGCAAGGCACAGGATGAGATGAAAAAACTGAAAGACAAATAAGGTAATTGATGGGACAGTCTGACACCAATGGAATGTATTCATTACAGGCAGAGAGAGCCTACAGCTATGACAAATAAAGTTCAATACTAGTCTGCCTTTTTTGAGCATGAACTTGATCTTTATCGCCAATTTAATTTCATTAAATGAAAAGAATGTGAGGGGGGGGGGGACATTCTCCAGCTAAAGCAAGTGCCTAAGCTTGCATAGGCTGGACTCTTGCCTCAAGTCTACCACAAAAAACAAAAGATCTTTTTATGTCCCCAGTATTACCAACCCCAGTGCCGTCCAACATTTCTAGTTGGCCTATTCTTAAATGGAAAAGATTCCCAGCACTTTTGTAGAGTTTATTTGTCATGGTTACTGAGTCCTCAGCATACGAAATCTGATTAGAATAATGTTCTAGATCTTTCTGGCAACTTTGTTGATGAAAAAGGAGTATAACCCTAGAGTGTTGTTTTGCATGAGGGAAAAATTATATTGCTGTCAGTGAAAAATGGTTTATTTTGTGAAATGCGTTAATTAGAAGGTGCTAGCTGGCTTTTTGATAGAATTTTTAATTCTTGTATGTGACTCTCAAATACCAAATTTCATTCACATCCTTTCACTGGTTTTTCTACTGAAAACAGATCATAGACACAGACAGACAGACAGCTATAACCTGAACATAAGTCATTCTATTTTTTTTTATAAAAACGCTTAAAATCCTGAAAAGTTATCTTTCTATTTACTGCATTTTACCTGACATTATTCTTCCTGTACTATGTCAAAGTTGAAGCAAGAAACAATGCTGTAGTGTACTGGTAGGAAATGTATGTCTTCCTTTGCTAATTCTAAGAACCTTATTCCTTAAAGGACTTTTCCTAATGTGAGGCATTTGCAAACTTCTATTGAGTTGAAAAAAAAGTTTTGAAACAATATTACAATACCTCAATGAGCTTCACAAATCAAGAACTGGTCAGATGTTTAACCAGAGAAAAAACACATATAGTTTGCTTTAAATCATGCCTGAATAAATAAAACTTCTGCAGGGCCGCAGAGAGGGGGGGCAGGGGGACAAAATTCCCCGGGCCTGGGCCTCCAGGGGGGCCCGGCGCTACATGTCCCCTCCCTTGTTGTCAAGCAAATTCTTCGGAGCAGGCAGTCTTGCCTGCCTGCTGCCGGTGCTAACCCTCCCCCACTGCCGGATCACTCTTTAAAAATGGCCGCCGAGACTTCTGCTGAAGTCTTGGAGGCCGCCCTGGTAAGTCTCGGCGGCCATTTTGAATAGCGATCCAGCAGCGGGGGAGAGTCAGCACAGGCAGGAAAGACTGGGGATCTTTCCTGCCTGCCCCGAAGAATCCGCTGGACAACTTGGGTGGCTGGAGGGGGGACAGGGGAGAGAAGGGAGTCGCTGGACATGGGTGGCTAGAGGGGGGCAGGGGAGAGAAGAGATTGCTGGACATGGAGAGGAGAGGAGCAGAGGGCAGGGGGAGAGAGAGAAGAGATCACTGGACAGGAGGGGAGGGCTGGACAGGAGGGCAGGGCAGGGGGGGAGAGGGAAGAGATCACTGGACAGGAGGGCAGGGCAGGGGGGAGAGAAGAGATTGCTGGACAGGAGATGAGGGGAGGGCAGGGAGGAGAGAGAAGAGATCACTGGACAGGAGGGGAGGGCAGGACAGGAGGGGAGGGCAGGGCAGGGGGAGAGAAGATATCGCTGGACATGGAGAGGAGAGGAGGGGAGGGCAGGGGGAGAGAGAAGAGATCACTGGAGTGGAGGAGAGGGCAGGGGGAAAGAGAAGAGATCGCTGGATAGGAGGGGAGGGCAGGGGGGAGAGAGAAGATATCGCTGGAGAGGAGGGCAGGGGGGGGATAAGAGATTGCAGAGGAGGGCAGGGGAGAGAGGAGAATTGCTGAACATGGATGGATGAATGGAGGGGGCAGGGAAGAGAGGAAATTTACTGGATATGGGTGGATGGAGGAGAGGCCAGGGGAGAATGGAGAGTTGCTGGACATGGATGGATGGAGGGGAGGGAAGTCAGGAAGGAGATGCACATGGATGGAGGGGAGGGAAGAGAGGAGAAATACTGGACATGGATGGATGGAGTGGAGGGCAGGGAAGAGAGGAGAAATGTTGGACAAGGATGAAGGGAAGGAAAGACAAAGGAAGGAGGTGCACACGGATGGAGGGGAAGGGAGAGAGGAGAAATGCTGGATATGGATGGAGGGAAAATTGCTGAATTTAAGGGTTGGATCGGAACACTTTCAGGGCAGACGCTGAAACTGGAGAGAGGATAGGGACAGGGCTACAGATGGTAGACAGGATGCATAAGGACACAGGAGGATGGTGGACATGGTGAGAGAAAAAATATCAAATGGAAAGAAGACCCTGCATAAAACAGAAGACACTGGGACCAAAGCGAATAGAAAAACTAAATGATCAGTCAACAAAGGTAGAAAAAGCATTTTATTCAGAATTTATTAATTGGAATATGTCAGCTTTTGGAATGTGTATCTGTGATATTTTTCATGTAAGTTTCAATTTTTCTAGTGTTGCTGCATGCTGAGTCTGACTTCTTGAGGTAACTTTCCAGTTCAGTATTTTGCCTTCATATTTTTTTTATTTCTAGTTCCTTCCTGAACAGAAGGTTTTAATACACTGAAACCTTCTGCTCACTGTACTGCTGTGGCTAGGAAAGTGAATAGAATGTTGGGTATTATTAGGAAAGGTATGGAGAACAGAAGTGAGGATGTTATAATGCCATTGTATTGCTCCATGGTGCGACCGCACCTTGAGTATTGTGTTCAATTCTGGTCGCCGCGTCTCAAGAAAGATATAGTAGTACTAGAAAAGGTGCAGCGAAGGGCGACAAAAATGATAGCAGGGATGGGACGACTTCCCTATGAAGAAAGACTAAGGAGGCAAGGGCTTTTCAGCTTGGAGAAGAGACGGCTGAGGGGAGACATGATAGAGGTATATAAAATAATGAGTGGAGTGGAACAGGTGGATGTGAAGCGTCTGTTCATGCTTTCCAAAAATACTAGGACTAGGGGGCATTCGTTGAAACTACAGTGTAGTAAATTTAAAACAAATCGGAGAAAATATTTCGTCACCCAATGCATAATTAAACTCTGGAATTCATTGCCGGAGAATGTAGTGAAGGCGGTTAGCTTGGCAGAGTTTAAAAAGGGGTTGGGATGGTTTCCTAAAGGACAAGTCCATAGACCGCTACTAAATGGACTTGGGAAAAATCCACAATTTCGGGAATAACTTGTATAAAATGTTTGTACGTTTGGGTAGCTTGCCAGGTGCCCTTGACCTGGATTGGCCGCTGTCGGGGACAGGATGCTGGGCTCGATGGACCTTTGGTCTTTTCCCAGTATGACATTACTTATGTACTTGTGTCATATCTGTTGTCATGTGTTTTTCATGTGTGATCAAGGTGCAATATTCTGCTAGAGTGTAGTATTTGCAGCCCTTTTTGTTTTGTTTTTCATTAGGTAGTGTACTGGTGTTTTAGAGCCTGGTGTAATTACAGTGCTGCTTTTCCACGCATAAGGTTGTAGCTCGTCCTGTCCTTGGAATTAGTGCTATTATGGTTTGGTAAGGTTATGAGTGGGTTTTTGCACAAGTTTGTGTATAGTGTTTTGCAGTGGAGAGATTGTGTTTTGGCCTTACTGAGGTGGCACCAAAACGTCAGAAAAGGTGTAGAGCCTAAATCATGGCACACTACCTCTTGAAGGATCTATATATAGTGCAGGGGCCGGGCCTGGTGGCGGACAGAGGTGAGCGGGACAGGGGCCCAGGGGCAGCCTTGTCCTGGCCTTGGCCAGTCTCTCGGCGGCCCTGATTATTTCACTCAAGCCTTCCCTTCAACTAAAATGACATATTTTAACAGTTTGGTGCCTGTAGCTTCTTTGATGGCTCCTTCACATTGTTCCCTGAGCATACCCTTCCCTCCTTTGTATCTTGTTCATTTAGGAGCCCTGCTACTAAGACATGTAGGCACCTATGCACGTACATCGTGTGTAAAATTAGAACTACTGCCTGGCTACCGCGTGCCCCGGGCGGTAATTCTAATTTTGACACACATCCAAAACTCGCAGCAGAAAGTAATTTCTATTTTCTACCGTGTGGCACTAATCGAGCAGTAATTGGCAGTGTACGCATGCTGACGATTACCACCTGGTTAATAGGTCAATAGGTGGTGGTAAGGTCTCAGGCCCAAAATGGACGTGAATGTTTTGCCACAGGCTTCTATTTTCGGCACAAAAAGGCCATTTTTGCAGGTGCACTGAGAAATGGACCTGCGCGTGTCCAATACACATGCCTACACCAGCGCAGGCCATGTTTCGGCACACCTTAGTAAAAGGGCCCCATATTCCTCACATTCTTTGTCCCTTTTAAGGCATGAATTGTAAATTAGGACTCCCGTCTATGACCTCTCCTTTATTTTGCTACCTTGGGGCTATTAAATAAATGTAAACAGCTTAGGTTTCTTTTTAAATTATTATTTGGAATATAGTAAATAGAAGCAAAATGTGTGTGTGTGTGTGTGTGTATGTGTGTATTTGTAAAGAAAGTTTTATTTTTGATGGCCCATAATGGAAATAAAGATAAATTGAGGAACCTGAAAGTTCAACTTTCTTTTGAACTCTGAAGTCAGAAATTATTCCAGCCTAGCACTAACTCCACCAAACTATTATTACATTGATCTATCATGTCCACTGTGTAGCCAGGAATGATACCAATATTGGACTCCAATGTGCAAGTAATGTTCCAGAATCATAACAATGCAGTTAAAAGAATAAGCACAGTTGAAAGAGCAATATGGAAGGTCACCAAGGATGGGCAACATGGGAATAATGTGTGAGTGGTGAAATTATATTTTAAAACAGAAATGCCACAAAACTGCTTGAACAAATTATTGACTATTTTAATGATGTTTTTCTTTCCTAGGAGTCACCTAAAGTTTAGATCAATAAATTGGAGAGGGGGCAGCCAATCTTTTTTTTTTCCAGGATATCCTTATAAATATTCATTTTATGTGTGTGGGTGTGTGCATGGGCATTTTTGTTTCTGTGTCACAAGGTACAGACTCTCAGCTTCAGTCTCCTGCTTTGTACTGTACCAAAAGTGGATAGTGTTCAGTTGCTCTCCCTTCCTACTGGGAGTCAGACAGAAATGGACTTAAACTGTGGCACAGGAGATTTAGGTCACTACGTGACGTTTTTAAGATATGCTGGTACTTTCATCACTGGTGGTAAGGGAAGAAATTTTCAAAGCTACTTCAGTGGGTAGAAGGTGTTTTAGCTGAGTTAATCAGCTATCTGAAAATTAGCCTCCTTAATGTTGCTAACAGTCTTCTTCTACAATCAGTGGCATATTTAAACTAGGTGTGTCAGTAGTGTATACACACCCCTATCAGACCTGGCCTCTGCCCCCACCTTAAAATCCTCTCTGCTGCAGTGTTCACCCGGGTAGCAGCAGTGGAACACCAGGACTTCCTCCCTGAACCATCCCACCCCTTCTGACACAACTTCCTGTTTTGTGTAGGGCAGGATGGTTCAGGAAATAAGTCCATGGCAGGCCACAGGCAGCCTATGAGGTGAAAACTGCAGCAGAGAGGATTTTAAGGTACGGGGGGGGGGGGAGCACAGGAGGGCAGGGAAGAAGACACCCAGTACTTGCACAGATTGCATTTTCCATACAATAAAAAGTATGTCCAGACTTTGTCCCAATATGGACAATTTTAAAATTGCCCTTAATTAGAACAGGAGATTGAGATGTCTGTGTGGGATGGTTTGGTTATAATAAATCTTGGGTTGAGATGAGGGGGTGGACTAGATGAAGTTTTAGGAGTACCTCCTACACCTGTCTTTTCTTTCTAAGATTTATCGTGCACAAACAAGAAAGAAGGTTTCATTCATTCAAGGTCATATGAAGAAATGTCAGTGTTCAAGGTTTCCTTCGTAACAGGATTCTCCAAGTTCTGCTTTGGTGTCCTTTCTCTATTGTTTTCATTATATTTTGCTCTTACATTCATGTAAAAACAGTTTGGTCAAGAGATTTTTTTGCTGGCATTAACCTACCTGTATCAGTTACCTAACAACAAACAAGCAGACCAGCAAATCTGAAGTATTGTGTTGTTTATTAAAACATTTACCAGACGTGGCCATATTTCATCCACAGGTTGCATCAGGGGTAAAAACTGGTACAAAAAAACATTTGAATTAAAATCATATAAATCATAAGAAATAAAAATAAAATCAAATAGATATCAATGAAAACTAACATGCACAATCTTAACCAAAATTGAAATATGTATAAAAGGTGTCTGCCACATGCATAATTATTTGGCTAGTGCAAATCAGTGTTAAAACTATGTAAATAAACAATGTAAATAAAAAAAACTGATGAAGCAAATAAAATTGACACAACAGTAGCTTCAAAAATATTAAGCAACAGTGACATAAAATATTTAAATATCTTAATCTAAAGAATAAATATTTGCTACATGCAAAGTCAAACAGATGAATGGTTACAATTTACCTAGTTATGACAAACATATTGGTTTAACAGTGTAGGCTCACAAACAGAATCATCCATGCACAGCAGTGAATATATGTTATTCCAAAAACCAAAATGGACACATACCTATGGAGGATTAAAACAACACCCTCCCAAATAGTTAAATTCAATCCAAACAGCCTTTTTCTTGTTTTTTCTTTTAAGGCTGTTTGGATTGAATTTAACTATTTGGGAGGGTGTTGTTTTAATCCTCCATAGGTATGTGTCCATTTTGGTTTTTGGAATAACATATATTCACTGCTGTGCATGGATGATTCTGTTTGTGAGCCTACACTGTTAAACCAATATGTTTGTCATAACTAGGTAAATTGTAACCATTTATCTGTTCACCAAAATATCATCAAAAAGCAAGACAATTTCCCTCTATTTTCTTACTACAGAGGAAAAGGCTTCAGACGCTCAGTGAGCCGATCTTTTAAATTTATAGGCTCACTGACTCGTTTGGCGGCGCTTCGATTTCTCTGCAAAGCTTAGCCTACCACGAGCATCCTCATTAGCCAAAAAACCTCTGCATAATTTTTTTAACTTTTTAACTTTTTAATCCTTAGTAGTGTCACTTTATTTCATTTAACTTAAAAGGTACACTTATCTTTGAGATCTTCCTGTACTGAAAAGATGCAGCGTACAGGAAGATCTCAAAGATAAACGGTACTGCTCCTTAAGAAGCTGTTGGCGAAACGGGAGCTCGCTTTAGGGCGTGCCGGGAGTCCTGTATGAGAAAGCAGCAGAAGATAAGTGTACCTTTTAAGTTAAATGAAATAAAGTGACACTACTAAGGATTAAAAAGTTAAAAAGTTAAAAAATTATGCAGAGGTTTTTTGGCTAATGAGGATGCTCGTGGTAGGCTAAGCTTTGCAGAGAAATCGAAGCGCCGCCAAACGAGTCAGTGAGCCTATAAATTTAAAAGATCGGCTCACTGAGCGTCTGAAGCCTTTTCCTCTGTAGTAAGAAAATAGAGGGAAATTGTCTTGCTTTTTGATGATATTTTGGTGAAAAGTGTGAGCAAGCTCCATATTGAGTATTAACCATTTATCTGTGCAACTCTGCATGTAGCAAATATTTGGATTAAGATATTTAAATATTTATGTCATTTGCTTAATATTTTTAAAGTTACTATTGTGTCTATTTTATTTGTTTCATCATTTTTTATTTACATTTATTTATAACTGTTTTTACATTGATTTGCACTAGCCAAATAACTATGCATGTGGCAGACACCTTTTATCTATATTTCAGTTTTGGTTAAGATTGTTCATATTAGTATTATATATTTTATTATTTGTATTTTACTAGGTGTTTTGATTGGTCTGTATTTGATTGTATTTATTTATAATGGCATCTTTATCCCACTTTATACCAAACAGAGTTCAGGATCAATGTGACTTACACTCCAGACAATTTTGTACATACATAAATCTTCTGATAAAGGAAAAATGTTGAGTAAATCTTCTAGATACGGCCATAAGAAACTTTACAAAAGTTAGCTTATGAATTATTTGGGTTGAAATGCATAACAAACATCAAATTATAAGCAGTTATACAGGATAAAGTTTGAAATAGCATTTTGCATAAAAGTGGTTATTCCTGTCTTCCATTATCTTGTTGCAGGAACCTTTTGAAAAGAAAAGTTTTTAATAATTTGCAAAAGTAACTGCAATCATTTACAGATCTAACAGCCCTTGGAAGAAGATTCCACCAATTACTATATTGATAGGAGAAGTCAGCAGAGAGGACTGTTTTGTAAACAATCTTTTTACAATTAAGATGATGGAGAATTAGGAATTCTCTGGATCCATGGATGGAATTATGCGTAGAAAGGTCAATCAAAGGGAGCATATAGTCAGGAGCTATTCCATAGAAAATTTGGAATGCAAACACACATAATTTGAAGTCAAACCTGGATTTGATTGGAAGCCAGTGTAATGAGTAAAGGAGTGGTGATGCCCTGTTAAATCATGAGATGTTATATACAAGTCTTGCGGCAATGTTTTGGGCAGTTTGTAGTTTCATTGTGACCCTGCCCTTGCATCCTGCATACACTGCATTACAATAATCAAATTGGGATAGTACTAAGGTTTGGGCTAAGTTTCTGAAAAACATTTTTGAGAAAAGGGGTCTAATTCTTTTCAACCTCCATAAAGTTTTAAAGACTTTCTTTATCATTAGAGATACTTGCAGATCAAAAGAAAGGTGTTGATCAATTGCAATACCTAGAATTTTCATGTTCTGTCCTAGTGGGAATTTACATTGATCTATGACAAATTCTTTGGCAAGGTATGAATGGAATGGACTAGGAATTTGTTTTTTTCCCCATTTAGTTTCAGTTTGAAGGTGGATGACCACAGTTCCATCAGATCTAGTCCTGCTTTAACAATATTCAAAACTAGTAAAAGAGGCCCGTTTCTGGACCAAATGAAACGGGCGCTAGCAAGGTTTTCTTCCCCAACACCCCCCTTCTCCCTCCCTCCCTACGTACCTACCGACCCCTTGGTCATTCAGACGCCATTGCTCCACGCACCGTACGCCATTGTTCCGCCCTCGACATCATCACGTTTGATGCGAGGGCGGGGCCTGGCGACTTGGCGATTTCGGTGGCTTCACCACCACGAACCCTTCAAACCTGTCTTGAAGGAAGTGACGTCAGTGGCTTGGCTTCACTGACGTCAGTGTCTTCAGAACGTTGAGGGTGAGTTTTATTATATAGGATGTCGCTTAAATCGTTATTGAAAGGTATTTGTATTCTTATGATTTATATGATTTTAATTGAAATGTTTATTTTTGTACCTGTTTTTATCCCTGTCATAGCCTGTGAGCGAAACATGGCCACATCCAGTGACAGGTTTAATAAACAATACAGCGCTTCAGATCTGCTGGTCTGCTTGTGTGTTGATCGCTACGCTTAGTTGCGGATCATCACCTCTTTTAGCTGTTTTGTTTTCAGCAGTTACCTATACAGCAAATAATATTACTAGCCCTAGATTATTGGAATAATTTCACACATATGGTAAAATGCCATCATCAAAGACTGAAATTAATATTCTTACCGTTTAAGTTGTAGATTGTTAGAACCACAGGTTATAAGCAGGAAACTGACTGCTTACTAAAATGATCTCTCATCGTTGAAAAGAATGAACATTCTTGGTAGACTGAATGGCTGGATATGTCTTTCTGCTTTAATCTACTGTATTATAATGTCTTTATTCCTGCAGTAGTCTACTAGCTGCATTGATCCTGAAAAAAAATTGCATTCAGGTTGTGATGCCTTTTATTTGCCCAATATACGATGTATCCAAAGATGACATGTGCGTTGCCCTGGTCAAAGAAAGATACTCGTTTAATTCCTGGGATAGCTGGTATTTAAAAGAAAAAGACTTGTGGGTCAATATTCAGCTGGGGTGTTCAGCACCACATCCAAATTAAATCCAGATATTCAGTGCCATTCTCCTTATAGCAACTGGTGCTGAATATCTAGATGTAAACACAGAAGAACCAAGTCTTCACAAGAGTGTACAATATACAACAACACAGCGAAGCTGACTTAAGAAACAGTGGGCGACGCTCCAGATGGAAAAAGACTATTTACTGAAGGATGAATAAGAGTCGACACAGCTGTGTTTTGGCCAACTAGGCCTGCATCAGGAGTCTCTGTGTTAATTACAATATTTCACTTGAAATATTTGTCATCGCTAATGTATCAAAACAACAGATTGGTGCTCTGTATGCACCGAAATAGAACAAAGCTTTCAAACTACGAGTTCAGTCTTGAGGTTTTACTGCTGATTATAGCTTTGATCTATTTTGATGCATAGAGCACACCAATCTGATGTTTTGATACATTAGCGATGACAAATACTTCAAGTGGATGATTGTAATGAACACAAAAGACTCCTGATGCAGGCCTAGTTGGCCAAAACACAGCTGTGTCGAGTCTTATTCATCCTTCAGTAAATAGTCTTTTTCCATCTGAAGTGTCATCCACTGATTTTTAAGTCATCTTTGCTGTGTTGTTGTATGCTGAATATCTAGATTCAGTGATGACTGGCACCACTATCTAGATGGCAAACCAGGTGAATTTAAAACTGCCTGTTTACTATGATTATGATGATGGTAATGATGATGATTCCAAAGCTTAATATACCACCAATTGCATAGTATAACTATCCAGATAAAGTGAGAAGGTGTTCTCTTGAACTCCCTACCGCTGGAACACACACTGGAAAACTCACGCCAGAACCGAATCACCAGCAGCAGCAATCCTGTCCTCATGTGCCCCCCACAATCTCTCATTCCTTCTTCCTGTTGTTTCCTAACTCAGTTTTCTTAAAGCTTCCATTGAGAGCTCAAGGGTTAAGGAGTTCCAGAGAGGAAGGTCTCATTACAATGACCTAGGAGGGTTAGGATTGGGGAGGGCATGGATTGATGGGGTTTTGATCAGGAGGGTGCGGATGCTTCACTAGGGGTTTAGGGCAGCATCACACCCCCTTTATATTACAGCCCAGGAGCTTCAGGCCACACTTTGAGGACTAATGCTCATGGGCTAGAGAACTAACTCTGCATGTGAGGTGGCTCACAGGTAGAGTTATCCCTTTATCACAGGAGTCAGCAGCCTGCGGTACAGAGATACTTCAGGATAGTGACTTCTGTGCTAAATCAAGTTGCAGTAAAAGTTCACTTTTTACCACACCTTGATGGATTAGCCAACCGAGTATCTGATTATGAATGAAATAGTCTTGATGGGGAGTATTTAATTCTATTAAATGATAGAACAAGTATTATGAAAGAAACTGAATTTCTGATTTTTATGTATTTTGCTGTATTTCCAGCTTATTCAGAAACTAACAGATGTGGCAGATGAGTGTCAGAATAATCAGCTGAAGAAACTGAAAGAAACTTGTGAAAAGTAAGGCATGGGGCATTCATATATTTATACAAAAATCATCCTGGAACTCTAGATCGACAGACTGTCTTACCTCATTTTCCCCTTTTTAAGAGAAAAGAAAGAACTAAAGAAGAAAATGGACAAAAAAAGGCAGGAAAAGATCACAGAAGCTAAGACTAAGGATAAAAGTCAGTTGGAAGAGTAAGTGTAAATTTCTTTTGTTTCTGATGGTATTGGTTCAATTTAAGATCATTTAATAGGTCCCAGTGTGCATCAATGTCCTAGTTCATTGCATGAGAAGTGAGTCAACCAATGTCAGGTATATTTTACTTTGTATGTACCTTTGTTCCCAGCTTAGAATATTTCAGATACAGCAAGTTAGAAATAAATTTACTACTTTTAAACAAATGCTTAGGGCAAGAACATGTATGATCTGTAGTTTGTGACATAGATTCATAGCTCCAGGCTACACTAAGCTGATTCTAAATGTCCACTGAAAGAGCTTGAATGCACATCTTCCAGTCGATGTTCTTATGTTCTTCTATTGAACATCAAATCCTAGCAGTTTTTCAGCAGGGCCAATAATGAAGTCTCTGTAACTACAAAATTATTCTAGGTCAGTGTTTCTCAAGCCAGTCCTGGAGTATCCCCTGGCCAGTCTGGTTCTCAGGATATCTACAATAAATGTGCATAAGATAGATTTGCATGCACAACCTCCACTGCATGCAAATCACATGCTTATTCATTATAGATATCCTGAAAAACAGACTGGCTAGGGGGTATCCAGAAACAGCTTGAAGAAACACTTTTCCAGGTCCCAGACCATTTATTATCACCATTAAAGTCCTCCAAAATAATACTGCATATCGAAAAGGGCTTCCTGGATTTTAATCGTGTTCTAGGAGGGTTCTTCGTATCATCATACAAGGAAATTCTGATATTTTGAATCACCTTGAAGAGGAGAATGAGGGTTTGTAAGTCCCTTCTTATTTTTGGTGGATGAAAATCAGTCAGAATTGGAAGCCAATCTGTTGCACTTAATATTAAGTACACCACACTGCCCATATTATTGTCCTGGCTAGACACAGGGCTGCTGAAAGGGGGAGGCAAGGGGGGCAAGATTCCCTGGGCATTGCCTCCAAGGAGGGCCGAATGCCAGTGATCAAAAGAGACTGCTCCGCCGGCCACAGGGCCTTCTTCCTGCCATGTCCTGCCAATGTGGAAATAGGAAGTTACATCACAGGAGGCGGGACATGGCAGGAAGAAGAGCATATAGCTGGCAGAGCACTCTCTCTCATTTGCTGCTGCGAGAGGGGGTGGCGGTGGCAGTGGGGGGAGGAGCGGGGAAAAGCAGCAGTGGCAATGGGGGGCAGTGGGGGGGGGGGGCAGCAGCGAGCCCCTGAAGATTGTTTGACCCAGACCCAGCTTTGTCTCTTGGTGGTCCTGGTTAGACAGCTCTGTGCCCAGTGCACAGATACGTAGTGCACAGTGTTCTCCTGCAGAAGAAACTAGTGCAAATGCTGCTGTGCCTGTATCCTGGACAATTCTATAACCCAGGAGCCTACATTTGCACACACGTTACACATGTATATGTTTACAGTTCTAGTAGTTACCTGCATATGTGTGCACACACCCACACACCCACTAATTCCCTAAAAGTCGCCAAAAATTGCATGCACAAATTTGGATGTGTGCCCAATTTTCTTAAATAACAAGCCATTGGCCTTTTAACAAGGAATTATTGGCACTAATTAGATTAAATTGGATCTTATATGCATACATTTAGACGTGGGATCTGCACCTAAATATTATGCATGAGTAAAAAAAAAAGCGGGTGCAGAAATTGGGTGTAACAGGGGCATTCCTAGCATTTACGTACATTTTTATAGAATAACAAGGATATGCACCTAATTTAGACACGTACATTTGCACTATATTTTAGTTGTTGCAAATGGCCCCACCTATAATTAGAAGTGAGTCCTGGGCGTAAGCGTTATTGTAGCCACACATAATTTTAAGCACAGCTTATAAAATAGCACTTTTTTTGGTGCTGAGTTTTTATGCACCATGTATAGAATCTAGGCCATAAGGGCTAGCATGACAACGAAGCACTATTCTGTAAATACCCACTTAACTCAAGGGGGGGCTATACAGAGGGGGTGGGAGCAGGGGTGGGACACAGGCAGGGCTCTCACTTATAAGCAAAACTTACAGAATACTGTAAGTTACAGTCATACCTGCCATATTTAGGTGTATGGTTTGTGTAAGTACAAGCACCTAAACGTTTGGTGCTCAATATTAAGTTACACTAACATTTATTAATGGAACCTTGGTGACTAGCTTCCATTATAGATTAGGCTCCTCCCGTGTGGTCTTAGGATCCCTAAATGGAGGCATCCAGTTATAGAACTGCCCCCTGAGTGCAATGGCTTGGGATGAAAGAGCTACTTTAGAAGGAACATTCTCTAGACTATGTCATACTTGGAAGAGAAGTCAGCAAATGCTCTAGTCTAGCCTTTAGTCATGCGAGATATCACTTTTCAATGTACCCACACAAGGCTGCCATCTGGTACAGCAACACCTATAAGGGAAGAATCTTGCCTGCTAGTTGAGTAAGTAGAGCTGGCTCAACACTGCTAATATTTATAGAGATCAACATTCTTTCCATGAGTTTAAGTGAACTGAAGAATACAGAGATGCTTGATAATTGGCAGGTTTATTGGGTTTGTAATAATTTTTTTCAACATCATTCCAGTATAGTGCACTTCTGTAAAAAGTGCCACAAGCCATCGTTTTTCTCACTTTTCCCAGTCCTTGAAAGAGGACAGCGTTCTTCTGGTACCCTATAAAGTATTCATGATTTCCCTCAATTTCTACCATAACCTTAACATGCCAGTTTAAAAAAAAAAACAGCTGAATGTCAGCAGTGGCATTCCTCGGGTGGCTGACACCCGGGGCGGATCATCGATGCACCCCCCCCCCCCCCCGGGTGCAGCGCAACCCCCAACCCCCGGTGAAAGGACACCCCCCCCGGGTGCATTTTTACCTGCTTGGGGGGGGGGGGTGCCTCGCGCCTGTCGGCTTCGCTTGTTCCATGCTCCCTCTGCCCCGGAACAGGAAGTAACCTGTTCCGGGACAGAAGGAGCACGGAACGAGCGGAGCCGACAGGCACACGGCACTCCCCCAGCGGCGTGCACCCGGGGCGGACCGCCCCCACTGCCCCCCCCCCCTTGGTACGCCACTGAATGTCAAATTCCTTTAGGGGCCTTTCAGCTGGAAAAGAAACAATCAAGTGTGCATTTGGAATTAACCTAACAAAAAGTGAATAGCTGGCGTTAAGAATAACATCACTTTGTCAGAAGCATGAAGTAGATTTGACCACAGAAGTGCAAATGTTACAAAGCAGGCCTTCTGAATGGCAACTCCCAAAGTTTGGAAGGAGATTAGAGACAAAAATAGCTGACCGTTGAGAATTTCCTAGATGCCTTGAACTATCCACATGTGGATGAAAAGACTACAGTGTCAGAACAGGTTGACATGTGGAATACACACTTAGCTAAGACCTTAGAGAAAATGGCACCACTAAAAAAGGTTTTATGCCCCACTCACAAATGCTCACCTTGGCTTTCTCCAGAACTTCAGATCCTTAAAATGCGAAGGGCAGAAACCGGAAAGGAGATGGCAGAAATCTCTCCTGGATGAAGACAGACTAAACTGTAAGAAGCACACAATAAAGTATCGCCAAGCCTTAACAGCAACCAAAAAACAATTTCTCTCAATGCATTGAAAAGGCTGCCAATTCAGCCAAGCAGCTATTCAGTATAGTAAACAGCCTACTGCAACCCCCACAACAGAACCAGCCTGCCCAGTCAAAATTGAACTGCAGTGATTTTGCTGCATTCTTTGCCAACAAAATTAAAAGTCTCCACCAGGATTTACAGACAATCCCACCCAGCCTCCAAT
The DNA here is from genome assembly GCF_901765095.1 of Microcaecilia unicolor. NCBI lineage: Eukaryota > Metazoa > Chordata > Amphibia > Gymnophiona > Siphonopidae > Microcaecilia > Microcaecilia unicolor. The sequence goes on from NC_044033.1 coordinate 116,945,506, forward strand.
CAGTTAACCAGGAGTGCACAAACTCGCCCCCTCCTGACAGAGATATATGGGACACTTTTAACCCTATAACAGAGTAGAGCCTTGATAAAATCCTAAGAGACCTTTGACCAACTACCTGCTCCCTCGACCCCTGCCCATCAAAGATAGTGCAGCAGGCAAGTATGGGCCTCAAAGAAGGTGCCACTAAAATTGTAAACTCCTCTCTTTCTAATGGGCAACTACCAACAGTTCACCCTTTGCTAAAGAAAAACAACCTTGACCATGATAAACTTGAAAGTTACTGGCCAGTATCCAACATCCCATTTCTAGGGAAACTTATAGAACAGTCTGTGTTCAACTCAGTGATTGGCTAGAAGAGAGAAACTGGCTAGATCACATTTCACATATGAGAGTTAAATGAAAAACAATGCCCCCACTTCCATAATTTTTGTTTAAATTAGGATATTGTGATGAATAAAAAATGAAAATTATGCTTGAAACTGTCTCTTATATTACATGTATTTACTTTTCTACATAGTCACCACCATTCGCCACACATTTCTGCCAACGATGGACAGGCAAATTAATTCATATTTTGTCTCTTCAACCAGTAGCTCGCAGTCCTTTCCACCTCTTTATTTGAGCTGAATAGATGCCCCCCCCCCAACCTAAAATATCCCTTAGTGGCCTAATGCTTAGTGCAGCAGGCTTTGATCTTGGCAACCTGAGTTCAATTCCCACTGCAGCTCCTTGTGACCTTAGGCAAGTCACTTAACCCTCCATTGACCCAGGTACAAAAAACTTAGCTTGATTGCCCTCTAGGGATAGGGAAAGTATCTGCATATAATGTGTACAGCACTACGTACATCTAGTAGCACTATAGAAATGATTACTAGTAGTAATAGATCCATGTCAATCTGGATTCAGACCCAGTTATGGAACAGAAACTGTCCTTGTATTCCTTCAGAAACCGAGACAGGGGATTTGCCTCGGTGTTAGTGCTGCTAGATTTCTCAGCAGCTTTTGACACTGTGGATCATGCTAGCACAACTGGCAGAAACAAATATCAATAGAACAGTACTTTTATGGTTCAGGTCCTATCTATCAAACAGGCAACAATTCATAATGTTTGGCAGCACCTCATTCCCACCAAGAGCATTGACCTGTGGGGTACCACAAGGATTGATACTGTTACCCATCCTGTTCAATATCTACCTGAAGACACTAGCCGAGCTGATTCGATCAATAGTCACTCAGTTCTACATCTACGCGGATGATGTGCAGCTACTCATACCCATTGAATCTGACTTACCTACAGCTCTGAATAAATGACCTGTCTAACATCAATTCAAAAATTGGCTAAAAACAACAAACGTTGCCTGAACCCAAGTAAACTAAGATTCTCTGTGCCCCTAACACAAGTGGACACATACAAGACATCATAATCTCTTTTGGGAAGTATGAACTCCCCCTCAAATCACAAGTCCAGGAACCTTGGAATACAGTTAGATTCAACACTTACTCTGATTCCCCAAATCTAAGCAACCTTCAAGAGCTGCTTCTACTATTTGCGACAACTATGCTGTTTCTCTCCCTACATCGAGAAAGAAAATCTTATCCCAGTTGTGCATGTGATGATAACTTCAAGACTAGATTACTGTAATGCACTCTACAATGGTCTAACTGCAAAGGGTCTGCACCAGCTCCAATTGATTCAGAATGCTGCAGCAAGACTTATAGAAGGTTGCAAGTGACGTGACCACATCACACCATTTTTGCAAAAACTTCATTGGCTACCAGTACAATACAGGGCTAAATTGAAAACTCTATGGCTGATCTTCAAGGCCCTTAAAAGAAATGTCCCCAAGTACTTGAAGAACAAGACGACCCCCTACACACCTCCAAGGACATAAAGGTCCTCCCAAGGGGTATCCCTAACCACACCCTCACCAAAAGACAAACAAGCCTTCTCTGGAGTAGCCCCCACAGTCTGGAATGCACTCCCTGAAAGGCTGTGCTTAACATAAGACTATCTCTACTTCAGGAAGCAGGTGAAAACTTGGCAGGCCTTTAATGGAAGAAGTAATTAACTTCTTAGTCTCTCTCTCTCTCTCTCTCTCTCTCTCTCTCTCTCTCTCTCTTTCTCTCACTCTCTTTCTCTCTCTCGCTCACACACACACACACACACACACACATACACACACAAGGAGTGACACAGGCAGCACATAATTAGTTACCTTATTTTCTAACTCCTCTTACTCTCTTGCCTATCTATATGTTCTATCTTTGCTTATACCCTACACTATCTATTAAAATGTTCTATTACATATTGTGTTGAGATTGTAAGTAGTATACCGCGCCATAATTTGTGTTGTTATTTGAGTATTTTCACTGCTGTAACTTTCTATTGCTTATGTTTGATTTATTCTTACTGTACACCGCCTTGAGTGAATTCTTTCAAAAAGGTGATAAATAAATCCTAATAAATAAATGGTCATTATTTTTTTCTAGGGAGAAGACAGAAATGATCAGATCCTATATTCAAGAAGTGGTGCAGTACCTAAAAAGAGTATGTTAATTTCTTTCAATTCATCCTATTGTGATGTCACACTATTACAATTTCATGTTGTGTTGCCTCACATCTTTTTCAGAAAATAAATTAATAGCAAATATGGAACTTTCAGCCAGTAAGGTAAAGGGAAGGGCTACTTATGTGCACACATTCTTAATGATGATGGAGGGAGCAATTTTCAAAACTCTGAGGGCAGGTGCAATCTCTGCGGGTGGTACTTTACCCTATAGACTTTGTGCCAGTTCTCTAAGGCCTTAGAAAATTCCCTAAAGAAAAAGTACCCACAAAAGTTTGCACCTGCTGTTTCTATAGGTGCTTTCTTTATGAAAAATAACATATATAGTTTACAAAATGTAAAACCATTGCATACTCCCCCAATATTTGTTGGCATTGGGCTGCTCGGTTACTGCCCAATGCCGGCACTCAGACCAGATATTCAGTGCCAGGTTGTATCCAGTGACCACCATTGAATATCCGGTTTCACTTTTGACTGCAGCAACTTAACTGGTTAAGCCAATATTCAGCACTAACCAGTTAAGTGCTTAGTGGTTAAAGATAGGCCTGCTATTTATGTGGCCTATTTTAACCACTAAACATAGCCGGTTTGGAGCTGAGTATCTGCTCCTAACCAGCTATGTCATGCAATATACGTAACTGGTTAGCAGCTAGCCACTAATCCTGGATATTCAGTGGGAGATAACCAGTTATCTCCCACTGAATATTGGTTGTTAGGAGCTAAAATGCTGTTTAACTGGCCAGGAGCCGTTCCTGGTCAGTTAAATAGTTTTGAATATTGGCCAGACTGTTCCTTGTAAACCTGCCCTTAGCCCGACTTCTTCTTCCTGCAGGTAAGTGTATTTATTTATTTATTTTTGTACCCTGCACTTTCCTACTCATGGCAGGCTCAATGCGGCTTACATGGGGCAATGGAGTGTTAAGTGACTTGCCCAGAGTCACAAGGAGCTGCCTGTGCCTGGAGTGGGAATCAAACTCAGTTCCTCAGGACTAAAGTCCACCACCCAAACCACTAGGCCACTCACATGTGATTCCCTTGTGTCCTTTTATCCAACAAAAGGATGGGCAGTTTTCAAACTGCATGTTTACTTGGGTACATGACTTTAGTAAATCACTCTCAGAAAGGGTAACGTTTTATCAGGGTAGCTAGGCAGGAAAGATACATAGGTGTCTATGTTGCACCTGTTTTACAAAGGCAACACAGGTATCTATATGTCTTTATAAATTAGCCACCCTGAAAGTTCCTGTATAAAGGAAGCCCTGCCCTAAGAAATGAGTAACTTTGGCATGCATGTGCTAGTACAGGGATGTCCAACCTCGGAACTCGAGGGCCACAATCCAGTTGGGTTTTCAGGATCTCCCCAAAGAATATGCATGAGATCTATTTGCATGAACTGCCTCCATTGTATGCAAATAGATATCATGCATATTCATTGGGAAAATCCTGAACACCCAACCTGGTGAGGGCCGAGGTTGGACACCCCTATGCTTAGGCTGCTGGTATGAATATTTAAAAAGGAGGTAGAGCAGCTTTTAAACTAGAAACTGGGGGAAGGCCAACAGTCACTCAAAAGTGCATGGTTTGGAACAAGGTATCTTTAAAAGATATCACCAAAATATGGGAGACAGGGCATCCCAATAGTGAGACTGCAGTAGAGACCATAGTAGACCAGGATTTTCAAAGCACTTAGACTTACAAAGCTCCATAGTAACCTGTGGAACTTTGTAAGTCTAAGTGCTTTGAAAATGAGCCCCCAGCTGTATTTAAATAAAGCGCAGACAGATTTAGATTGCAAATTATCACTGTCAACTGCTGAGCAAGTTGTAAATAGGAGAAACTTTTTCTTCACCCAACGCATAATTAAACTCTGGAATTAGTTGCCGGAGAGCGTGGTGAAGGTGGTTAGCTTGGCAGAGTTTAAAAAGGGGTTAGACGGTTTCCTAAAGGACAAGTCCATAAACCACTACTAAATGGACTTGGGAAAAATCCACAATTCCAGGAATAACATGATTAGAATGTTTGTACGTTTGGGAAGCTTGCCAGGTGCCCTTGGCCTGGATTGGCCGCTGTCGTGGACAGGATGCTGGGCTTGATGGACCCTTGGTCTTTTCCCAGTGTGGCATTACTTATGTACTTATGTAGCAAACATTGTTTCAAATGTCTATATACAAATGCCAGAAGCCTAAGAAACAAGATGGAAGAGTTAGAATATATTGCACTAAATGAAAATATAGATATAATAAGCATCTCTGAGAACAGGTGGAAGGAAGATAACCAGTGGGACATTGTTATACCAGGGTGCAAATTATAGCACAGTAATAGGGTGGATCAAATTGGTGGAGGGGTAGCATTATATGTTAAGTAGGGCCTAGAATCGAATAGACTAAAAATTCTACAGGACACAAAACATATGGATAGAAATTCCATGTGTAAAGGGGAAAAGGATATTGATAGGAATGTACTACCATCCATCTGGCCAGGATGAACAGACAGATGCAGAAGTGTTATCAGAAATTAGAGAGGCGAACAAACTGGAGAACACAATAATAATGGGTGATTTCAATTACTCCGATATTAAGAGGGAAAATGTAACATCAGGGCATGCTAGGGAGGTAAAACTCCTTGATGAAATCAAGGATTGCTTTATAGAGCAACTGGTTAAGGAATCAACAAGAAGGGGAACAATTCTATACCTAGTCCTCAGTGGAGTGCATGATCTGGTGCAAGAGGTGATGGTCCACTTGATAACAGTGATCATAACATGGTCAGATTTGATTTAATCTCTTTAGAAGAACACATAGGAAATCCAATACATTATCATTTAACTTTCAAAAAGGAGGCTATGATAAAATGAGGAGAATGGTAAAAAATAAATAAATGCAATATATTCTAACTCTCCCATCTTGTTTCTTAGGCTTCTGGCATTTGTATATAAATGCAAAGGTCAAAAATTTACATCAGGTGTAGATGTTGTTCAAAAATACCATCATGGAAGCCCAGAACAGATATATTCCATGTACTAAAAAAAAAAAAAAAAGAGAGAAAACCAAACGGCAGCTGGCATGGTTGAAAAGTGTGGTGAAGGAAGCTATTAGAACAAAAAAAATCCTTCAGAAAATGGAAAAAGGATCTGACTGAAAATAATAAGAAGCAGCATAAGGAATGGCAAATGAAGTGCAAAGCACTGATAAGGAAGGCAAAGGGAGACTGAAAAGAAGATTGCACTGGAGGCAAAAACATATACTAAAAACATTTTTAGGTATATTAGAAGTAAAAAGCCTGTAAAACAATTAGTTGGACCACTAGATGATTGAGGGGTAAAAGGGGCACTCAGGAAAGACAAGGCCATAGCGGAGAGATTAAATTAATTCTTTCCTTCGGTTTTCACCAAGGAAGATGTGGGAGAGATACCAGTGCCAGAAATGGTATTCAATGCTGAAGTCAGAAAACCTGATACAAATCTCAATAAACCTTGAAGATGTAATGGGGCAATTTGACAAATTGAAGAGTAGCAAATCGCCTGGACCAGATAGTATACATCCCAGAGTACTGTTAGAACTAAAAAATGAACTTGCAGAGTTATTGTTAGTAATATGTAATTTATCTTTAAAATCAAGAATGGTACAAGAAGATTAGAGGGTGACCAATGCAATGCCAATTTTTAGAAACGGTTCCAGAGGTGATCCGTTGGTACTAGGCAAAATGGTAGAGACTATTATAAAGAACAAAATAACAGACCATATTCAAAAGCATGGATTAATGAGAAGTGGAGGGGCATAATCGAACAGGGCGCCCAAGTTTTCATGAGGCTGTCCTCGCAGGACGGCCCCCATAAAGGAGTGGGGCAACCCATATTATCGAAACAAGATGGATGTCCATCTTTCATTTCGATAATACGGTCGGGGACGCCCAAATCTTGAAATTTAGGTCAACCTTAGAGATGATCCTCCTTAGGTCGTTTTTGAGATGGTCGGCCCCGGTTTTTGGCGATAATGGAAACCGAGGACACCCATCTCAAAAACGACCTAACCCAAGGCATTTGGTTGTGGGAGGAGTCAGCATTCGTAGTGCACTGGTCCCCCTGACATGCCAGGACACCAACCGGGCACCCTAGGGGCACTGCAGTGGACTTCACAAATTGCTCCCAGGTGCATAGCTCCCCTACCTTGGGTGCTGAGCCCCCCAAAGCCCCCCCAAACCCCACAACTGTACAACACTACCATAGCCCTAAGGGGTGAAGGTGGGCTCCTGCATGTTGGTACAGTGAGTTTTGGGTGAGTTTTGATGGGTTCACATTTACCAGCACAAGTGTAACAGGTCATAGAGCTGGGTACGTCACGAATCAATCCCAGTCTTTGGTAATAAGTAATAATACCCCAATCAAAACCAAGACTACACGTTTGTTGCTACAAACGCATTAATTAACACTGTGAACCACCATGTATAAGCACCAGTGTGTATACATTTTCAAAATATTTTACTTAAACAGATTCTTGTATAATTTTTCTTGAAAACATTTTTTTTTTAAAGAGTGCCCTCAGCAACAACCACTATTTTCAGGCAATACTGTTTTATTGCCAAGTGACATAGCACCTCTTTCATCGGGCTACTCTCATATATTTTTTGAAAGTGCTATACATGTGCCAGTGTGCAAAGTGCTACTCAAATAGCTAAAATACAAAAATGAAAAACAAAAACTTATCTGCACAATGTTATTTGATGACTGTCTCTTCGCCTTCATTTGCTCATGCAAAAGACCAGTAGGCCAGCTTCCCCTGGAAACATTTCCAGGGGAAGCTGGCCTACTGGTCTTTTGCATGAGCAAATGAAGGCGAAGATACAGTCGTCAAATAACATTGAATACTGTGTGCAATTTTGGTCACCGCATCTCAAAAAAGGTATATCAGAATTAGAAAAGGTACAGAGAAGGGCAACAAAAATGATAAAGGGGATGAGACAACTTCCTTATGAGGAAATGCTAAAGCGGCTAGGGCTCTTCAGCTTGGAGAAGAGACGGCTGAGGAGAGATACGAAAGAGGTCTATAAAATAATGAGTGGAGTGGAGTGGAGTGGAATGGGTAGACGTGAATTGCTTGTTTACTCTTTCCAAAAATACTAGGGCTAGGGGGCATGCAATGAAGCTACTAAGTAGTAAATTTAAAACAAACCAGTGAAAATATTTCTTCACTCAACATGTAATTAAACTCTGGAATTTGTTGCCAGAGAATGTGGTAAAAGTAACAAAGCAAGGTTTAAAAAAGGATTGGATAACTTCCTGGAAGAAAAGTCCATAAGCCAATATTAAGATGGGAAAATCCACTGCTTATATCTAAGATGAGCAGCATAACATCTGTTTTACTGTTCTGGGACCTTGCCAGGTACTTATGAGCTGGATTGGCCACTGTTGGAAATAGGATACTGGGCTTGATGGACCTTTGGTCTGACACAGTATGGCAACGCTTATGTTGTTATGCAAGGTACCATAAATGACTACTGGAGGGATTAAGGCATATACCCCCTTACTACTCCAGTAGTCACTGACCCCCTCCCAGTCCCCAAAGATGTGAAAGCAACAGTACGTACCAGCCTCTATGACAGCTTCAGATGTTTTGACCAGTCCTATTAAAGCAGCAGGCAGGTCCCTGGACTAGCCTAGTATTCAGTGCAATGAACTGTAGAGAAGGGAACCTAGGCCCATATCCCACTCCAACTGGTACACTTGTGGTGGAAAGTGTGAGCTCTCCAAAACCCACCAAAAACCTACTGTACCTACATATAACTGACACCTGCAGCCATAAGGGGATATTTTACTGGTGTACCATTGAGTACAGAAGATTTTTGGTGGGTTTTGGAGGACTCACCATACAATATAAGGAGGTAACAGCGAGCTGTGTTCCTGGGACCTTTTACGTGAAGTCCACTGCATTGCCCCCTAGGGTGCCCCACTGCTCTAGTGAGATGTCTGTGTGGCCAGTTTACTAAGAATGCTGGCCTGCCATACATCCCAATGGCTTGTCTTGTGCATTTTTACCTTGGACTTTTTTCATTTTTTTTTTCAAAAATGGTCCTAAAAGATAGATGCACTAAGCACAAAAAGTCTAGCAAATGGCCATTTTCAAAACTAAAAGTGGATATTTTTCTGGTTTGAAAATTGCCATGTTCACTACTAGATTTTTGGACCTTTTTTTTTTTTTTTTTTGCAACATGTCCACAATTGGATTTAAATGTCATATTGAAAATGCCCCTCTGAATGTGTTAATTTCTTACCAGACCCAAAATATATCACTAGGAGTGCATTTCTTTTATCAAGCAAAACATATTCACACTGTTGAACTCGACATGTATTTGCACCTGGATTGAGTGAGTAGAGATGTGCATTTGTTACCACACACTTGATTCATTAACGCACCTTTAAAAATTTAGAAGGACGTTTACTAAGCTACCTTAAGCAGCTAGCACAGGTTTCACATTCTGACAGCTGTTAGCATAGATGCACACTAATAGCTACTTCATATTAAAACCAACCAAGTTGTTAAAAATTCCATGATAGCTGCTTAGCATAGGTAGGGGCAGATCATAGGCAGAAAAGAGGGAGTGACAGGACGTAGCCAGCAGTGGCATTAGGTCCTAATATGGCAGAATGACCCTAGTGGTAGAACCATGGGACTACTGCTATGAGTCAGAACTGCCATTGTGACCCTGGGACTTGATCAGGGCAGGAGTGGAAGAGGAGTGCTTATGTCTCATACACTAGCCAATCAGGTAAGTGATGTATGAGGTCAGGAGGGTCATGCAGAGAGTTGGAGTGTTGGGGGGTTCTGAGTAAGCAGAGGGGCTTGGCAATGGTAGCTTGAATTATGTGGGGTTACAGATCAGGTGAATCGGATGGGGCTAATGATCCTGGGGGTCTGATCATGAGGAGGCCCATTACCTCAGGAGGGGCATCCATTGGTGAACAGAGTGGGGGAATTATCAGGGTGGGGCTGATAAGAGTGAGGTGAATGATCGATGTAAGGCTTGGATTGGGGGGGTGGCTTGATTGATGAGCATGTGGGGAGGGATGTAGCTGTTCGGCGGGGAGGGGGTAAGTGCAGTTGGGCCACTGCTGCTTCTTTTTAAAGGTCATTTCAGGGACAGAGCTGCATTCCATGCCTTGGCAGATAGTGCGGATACACCTGTGATATCTGTCAGGCATGGACTGCAGACTTGTTTGGTAAGCGTCTGCCTTTTATGGTAAATGTAGAGCAGATGCTGGGCATACCCTCTACTTTTATTGCATAGGCTTTGCACTAACCACACCTTAGGTTTTGCACTTAAGGTGCAGTAAATGCAAAAATCTACCACACTTTTGTCTTTAGTGCACAGACAACTGATTTAACTGATTACATTGAGCTGAGCATGTTAAAAAGCTCTAATGTACATCAATAAAAAAAGTTTAAAAATGGACATGTGAAATATACCTAAATATTTCTGAAAATCAGGAAAAGAGCCAGACAGACTGAAAACAAAACTGAAATTGTATTGCCCTGTGCACTTCTCTAAATGATACATAAATATTGACCTGAGGAAATGGCTTTGAGAACTAATGCAACTTATGTATTTTAAAGCTCGAAATAAATAAGCAAATTAATTTGTAGATATTCATGGGATGTGATTAGTGAGAAAGAGAGGAGTAAAATGGGTTCTGACAACAGGTTGGAATGTCTTAGGGGTTTTTATGGAATATTTATGCAGTCACTGCAAACATTAACAATTTTCTTTTGATTGAAGCATTTCACTTTTGAAACCACTGAACTTCATGCATAACTTATAACATTAATTGCAATCTAAAATGCAAAGATGAAGATCTCTAAACAATACTGTTTTCCCCCATCGCCATTGATGAAGTCATACCTTGCATTTTCTTTAGTGCTTTAATTGTTTTTAAATCTTCTTTGATGTTTGTTGGGATTCGAAAAAGTGTGGTATAAGCAGCACATAAGTTAGGAGAAAGCCAGATATTACCTCAGGACTGATAACTGGACAGACTGGATGGACCTTATGGACCGGGTCTGATCACAGAAAGTCTTTTCAGAAGGCTTGTGGGCTTCGGAGCATGTTAGGGATGTGGTTTTGGTGGGTCTGAAAAGTATACATCTATTTCCTGTTTAGCAAAGGAATACACATCATCTTCACAAAATCTAGACATCAGCATTTACACATGCTTCAATACATGCACATGTGTCAACTAACTACTCCCTTGGACCTTGGGTTTGGAGATTTGATGGGGGGGGGGGGCGGGCTATCATGCTTACTTCTCTGCCACTGAAAGCCACCTCAAAAGTGCAAGGCTTAGAGGTCCCTTTACTAAGCTGTGCAGGTTTTACCATGCAGTAGTGTGTAGTGCAGGCCTGTGCTGTAGTCTCCTATGCTAAAAAGGCAGACAGTGCAGTAAAAATGTCATGTTAGCTGCCTAATGCTGGAGCAAAAGACTATAAATAAGGGTCATCAGTGCCATTTTAGATCAGGTGCCAACCTGGGCAGCAGTGGAGGAATATTGCTACCATCAGAGACCACTGCCCCACCAATGCTAACTTTAGCGGTAGTGTGTATTAGTAACTGCAGCTATTGGTTCAATTGCATGGAATAAAATAATTAATTAAGTCGGGTGGGAGTACTGTGAGGGGTTTCATAAAGGGAGTGGGGTTTGTATGAAAGGGAAGGAGCGGCCTTTCAAGAGGGAATCCTTGGAGGGGCCCTAGAATGTTTTGGGGGGGGGGTGGTTTCAGAAGGGGTGCTGTATCAGGGGATAGAAGCCAAGATCAGGGGGATTAGATGGGGAGGCTATGTTGGGCTAGATGGGAGCTTTCATCAGGGGGGATAAGATGGGGTCTGTATTGGGATGGGAACTACGACTGGGGGAGATTGAATAAGGAGATGTATCGGGAGGAGGAGGGGAGGTGTGACTGTGAACCAGTTGTGCTGTGCCGCCCCAGCTAGCTCTCATTTTAACAGTTAGTGCCAGACCTATGTTACATGCCTGGGTCAATAATGTGGATACCCTGCATTATTGGCCCAAGCATGTAACATTCTACCTGTGTGCAACTATATACCTTGTGTGATAAATGTGGGAGTGGAGGAGTGGCCTAGTGGTTAGAGCAACGGTCTTGAAATCCAGAGGTTGCTGATTCAAATCCCACTGCTGCTGCTTGTGATCTTGGGCAAGTCACTTAACTCTCCATTGCCTCAAGTACAAACTTAGATTGTGAGCCCTCCTGGGACAGAGAAATATCCAGCATACCTGAATATAACTCACCTTGAGCTACTACTGAAAAAGTTGTGAGCAAAATCTAAATAAATAAATATGTAGGGCATTCCCCCTGCAGTTACCACATAGGATTTGCATTTAATCTTTGCTGTTACTGTGTGCTAAGTGCAAAACCCGCTGCAATTTAGTAAAATAACTCTTAGAGTTTTGTAACCTAACTCTCTAACTGCTCCCATTGGATGACTACTTTAGCAAAATCTGACATTTATACCGTAAAGCACTTTCCTGCAATTTTCCAAAATCACCACTTTCAAGTCCTGAGTTATTCCTCTAAAATCTAAAAATTGTGAATTCCCAGACCTGGATATTCCTTTTCTTACCCAGTTAATATCAAAAATCGAGCTTCACATCTATTTTTCTATGGTACATTATTATGAAACGAAGCAAAGGAAGTTACCAATATTTCACCAGGAGCAAACTCAACCATGTGGATTAGGGATGTGGACAAAAGACATTTTTGGTTTGTTCATTTTTGGGTCATTTGTGGACCTTTTTTCCCCAATGTGTTTGGTTCATTTCAAACTTTTTTGTTGTTAAACATTTTTTTAAACATTTGAATGTTTTTAAATGCATTAATTTGATTCAGCACACATTAATTATTTTACTGCATGTTAATAAACCGATAGCTGGAGTTACTAATATTTACTAGCATGTACTAACATGGTTAAATGAGAAATAATGCACATTCATGTGTAGCAGTAACTCCAGCTGCAAATGTGCAGTAGTAATTCCAGCTGCAAAGAGAATGCACAACTGAGTGGGTCAATTTTGTCTCTTCAGTTTGCACAACACTGCGACTAGGCTACAGCTGAGGAGAAATATCAATACCTGTCAGATTCCCTTTTATACTAATCTTGGAGTTGCCACCTCCAGAACACTTAAAGGAGCACTTTCACAGTATTTCATTTTATTATGCCTCTTTGTGCTGCTGTTTGCAAAATATAAAATTTAGGATAATGGAATATCCAGTTGGTTCTCAATAGGACTCCTTAGAAGTTCATTAAATATATGCAAAAGAAGTCGTTAATATGCATTTTCTTTTTATAATAGAGCAATTTGATAAATGACTGCTTTCAAAGCTGTTGTATCTCAGAATTGTTAATTATCATCGGTGCCTGTAATGTGTGTTTCAAAGCCATTTAAATGCTCTTTATCGAAGCTGGTTTAAAGCAACAGTAAAACAGAATAAAAATGGGAATTCCGCTAGTATTACCAGAATTTCTTTTGCAGACATGTGGCCCCGGATTCTATATATGGCGCCCAGACTATGGGACACTCAAGGAAGTTACATGGAAATACTTTTAAAACAAATAGGAGGATTTTCACTCAGCAAACAGCTAAGCTCTGGAACTCTTTGCCAGAGGATGTAGTAACAGCAGTTAGCATATCTGGGTTTAAAAAAAGTTTGGACAAGTTCATGGAGGAAAAGTCTATAGTCTGCTATTGAGACAGACATGGGGAAGCCACTGCTTGCCCTGGGATTCGTCTATGGAGTGTTGCTAGTATTTGGGTTTCTGCCAGGTACTTGTGACCTGGCTTGGCCAATGTTGGAAACAGGATACCGGACTAGATGGTCCATTGGTTTGACCCAGTATGGTTATTCTTGTGCATGATCCAGAGATGCATGGATAAGGGCTCCTTTTACTAAGCCATGGTAGTGACTCCCGTGAGACAAATGCAATGAAGCCCATAGGAATTAAATGGGCTGCGTGCATTTTCTGCGCCAAGCATTACTACCATGGCTTAGTAAAAGGAGCTATAAATTAATTCACTAACAAGCTGTTAACCTTTAATAATTGGGTGCTAACAACCAATTATTGATTTTAATTGGCATCCAATAACATTTGCACAAGCAACTGGCTATTCTAAAAGGCAAAGAACCTAACTCCCATAGTGCATAATTCAAAAGGGGGCGTAGCCATGGGAAGAGTATGGGCCTGGGCATTCCAAAAGGTTATGCACATAGTTATAGAAAACTGGGTCAGCATGCCTAGGTTGGGCGCCAGCATTTACATTAGGTTTCAGTACGTGTAAGTCTGGCACTTCAAGTTTGGGTGCAGGAATCAGCACTAAGAGCAATTTATAGAATCCAGCCTACGGTGTCAACACAGGATCATTGGATGCTGTTATAAGATGATGTGCTAACTCGTGAGACTTCCCACAGCTTAACGTCCTTTTCCCAGGAAAGTTTGCAAATGAGTGCCATCACAAACTGTCACAAGAAATGTAGCTACAGGGTAGCCTGCTGAAGCGTAGCTTTCTTTTTTTTTTACAAAATCCTGCCCACAGAGGTAGTAATTCTATTAATTGGTGCCTCAGTTTAGGACAGTATTTCCTAAGTCGGTCCTTGCCAGTCAGGTTTTCAGGATATCCATAATGAATATGCATGATATTGATTTGCATATAATGGAGGCAGTGTATGCAAATTGATGTCAGGCATATTCATTGTGGATATCCTGAAAATCTTAAAAAGCAACAAAGCAGACGGTCTGCAAAATCCAATGTGGAAACACAAGTGAACCAGATCAGTCGGTGGTGCAAATTAATCTTTATTTTAGGGTTACAACCCAATAAAACGCCCAACACAGGCTATGTTTCGCCCAAAATAGCTGTGTCAGGGGCTATAGTGTGATCTTTGTCACCAAATGGTTAAAATGGTGTATACCCTAGTTTCCACCATATATAATTAATGGCCAAATGACTATGGCCAGGCACAGAAGAGAGGGTTTTGCAGCATACAAGCATACAATACACACAAAAAAGCAACACTGGGCCTTCAAGAGAGAGATAACAGCCGTCCTTTGGCGTTTTTTCAAGACAGCGTCCAGCTTGATTGAATGCACGTCTGGCATGAGCTAACTACTCTATTTGGAACCAGATGACTTCATACATTTGTCTGATTACTGCTTCTTATACAATACGAAGACCTTAGCTGACCCCTGAGGCAGGTGCTTGTGCGCCGAAACACGGCCCGTGTCGGGGTTTTGTAATAATAAAGGACGGCTGTTATCTCTCTCTTGAAGGCCCAGTGTTGCTTTTTTTTGTGCAAATGACTATGGCAGCATAGTAGATTTAAAAAATAAAAAATAAAAACCCAGCACAGTTGCTTTGCCAAAGGTTGAATCGCTCGCCAGAAGATGGCAGCGTGTAGCCACACACTTTGGTATTGCTGAAAATCTGACTGGCAAGGAGATACTCCAGGATCGATTTGGGGAACACTGGCTCCTGGACGGTTAAATGGCACTTAACTTGCTATCTTATCTGGCAATATTCAGCGGGAGATAACCAGTTATCTCCCGCTGAATATCACCAGTTAGTGCTTAGGGCTAGATTCTATATATGGCACCTGAAAATTCCACATGGAAGAAAAACACGCCTATACTATAAAATTTAGATGTATTGCCTAATTTTATTATGTTATCCATGTTCAATATTTGATACCTAATGAATGCTTTTTCCCTTTTTTACTTGACTGTTCATTTTATCATCCATGTTCTATATCCATTACCAATTGTATCTTTACTCTGAAATGGCATAAGTCATGACAGAAAATTGTAAGCCACATTGAGCCTGCAAATAGGTGGGAAAATGTGGGATACAAATGCAACAAATAAATAAAGTACATCTAAATTTTATAGTATAGGCTAAACAGGGGCGTAGCCAGACTTCGGTGGGAGGGGGGGTGCAGAGTCCGAGGTTAGAGGGCACATTTCCCCCCCCCCCCCCCCCCCCGGTGCTGCCGAACCCCCCGCCACCGCCACCACCACCAACATCTTTGACTCCCCCCCTGCCGACAACCCTCTCGACCACCCTCCTGCCACCAACCCTTTCCCGCCGTCGCCATTGGCTATCTTTGCTGGTGGGGGACCCCAACCCCCGCCAGCCAAGGTCCTCTTCTTCCGGCGCAAGGCTTCGTTCTAATCTGACGCACATTGTGTCCATGTAGGGCCTATGCGTCTTAGTAAAAGGGCTCCTTAGTTAAGCACATAACAGACCTCATTTTATAAATTCCTTGCACAACTTTGTGTGTTAAGTAGAAATTTGGGCACCTGACTTTAATAGAATTAGAAGGCTTGTGAGTGGGTATGCACAGGGGTGGAGTTTGGGCAGTGGGTGGGTACAACACACAAGTATGTGCAGGGATTATAAATTACTGTAATTTATGCATGTATTTGACAGATTTTTGCACGGGCATGTGCACCAGCTGTTGGGCTGCTGTAAATGTTCACACTTGCCACTTAATCTAGTATTTTGTCAAGACAAGTAGATACTAGGTTGTTTATAGTTTATTAAAACTTGCTATACTACCCAAGCTGACTCGCAGAACTGGGCGGTTTACAATCTAATAAAAAAACATAAAACAAAGAAATGAAAAAGAAGAGAGTCATTCAAACCAGGTCACTTATACCTAAGCAGGGGAGGGTAAAGGGAGGGAAAGAAGTAGGAAGGAAAAAAGGAGATAGGAAGAACACATTGGTGACTGTAATAGTGTACACTAACTCTTAGAAAATTAAAATTCTGAGGCAAAAACCTATTTAAAAAGCCAAGTTTTTATACCAGATTTAAACTTCTTAGGTAAGTACCTACTTGTCTTTATAAAATCACCTAACGTAGGTGCCTTAAAAAGACTGTAACTGCACATCTCCTTATGAATTTGCTCAAGATAGGAGTTTGTAAAATTTAAAAATTGTGGTATGTTTTGCTACTAGGATGGAGCATAATAGTTTGAAGGAATAATTCTATACTGTCATTGTAAATGTTATTCCATGGCCTTGTTTTGTTTCTTAATAAAATAGATTTCAGTAACCCACCAGCAAAAAATATTTTGTCCTGTCCAAGTGCTTTTTTTCAGCATACTATGCTATTTTATATTACATGTGGTTTTCTTACATGTTTTACTTATTTTAGTTAGAAGATGCTCAAAGTAAAAGGCAAGAAAAACTCATAGAGACACATAAGGAGATTCGCCAGCAGATACTGGATGAAAAGCCTAAGGTAATGTTTGTTTTTTCTTTTTTTAACATTATTGTACATTTTGCAGTGTTCTGTAAACAATTGTTTTATAATCATGATCAGTGTTCTAATCAAAGTTTTTATGTGGTAACAATCATTCCAGATTCCATCTAGCAATAAATGTAATGCAATAGCTTTTTGATGATGGAAATTTGCAATGGGAAAGAAGAAAAGGTTTAGGAATTGGTATGTAAAGGATGCTCTTAAACAGCAGAGGGCACTGTTCACTGCACTGCTGTGTATTATGAACTGCAAATGCTACCAAAAAAAAAGAGGAAAAGCCCTATTTCTAAGTTGAACAATACCCTACTGTGAGAAAGGTCACTTGATCTGAAATCTGTTCTGTTGTTAAAAGGAAAAATCAGCTCCAATTAAGCCAGAAAACTGACCTTTCATTATATGCTATAAACAGAAATAAAACAAAATGGAGTCGGAAAGCAGAAGATATTGCTTTCGAAGGCTGGTCTAAAGTGTGTTGTTAGTCCAATAAGAAGGTATCATCATACCTTCTTTTTTATTTTATTTATTTCTATTTATTACTTTTAAAAGTGGATTAACATGGCTATCACACCGTTATATGCTATGGCAATATGACTACAATAATAATTGTTTAATATTCTTCAACCCCTGTTTCAAAGCAGTTTTAAATGAATTCTTGAGTAGCTGAAGACACTTCTGTTTTGTAATTTTAAATACGATTTGAAATCAGTTGCCAAACTCAATTGTGTAAAAAGATTGTCAAATGTTCCACTTGCTCACCGTGTTCTGGGAACTAGCTTCTTCATTCTCTGTTCTCTTAACTGTTATCTCTTTCTTCCCTTTTTCTGTGTGAGGATGGAGATGAGATTTATTATCTCTTGTGTTTTCTTTTCATTTATGTATCACCTTTTTGATTAGGGACCTACCTCGAAGAGGTAAGGGGGGTTCACCTTTAGAGGCACCAATGCCCGCATTGTCTGGAATCAGGTTCTTAGGATGGGAACAGTGATGACTACGAGAACAGACCTAAGGGATTACACTCCCTGTCATGCCATTTGAAAATGATCCACACCAGAACCATATTAAGGGCCCTCTTTTCTAAGGTGCGCTAGCGTTTGTAGCATGTGCTAAAAATTAGCATGCGCTAACCGTGAAGACGCCCATAGGAATATTTTGGGTGCACTAATAATGCTAATGCAAATCTAGCACGGCTTAGTAAACAGAGCCCTTAGGACAATCAACAAATAGGAAAAAGGACACAACTCTTCTCTACTCTGCCCAAACTATGCCCTCGGGAACATCTAAATTCAGATTGCATAAAAGGAGACGCACTTATCTGTCCCCCAAATTCTATATATGGCGCCTTAATTTCCGTGCAGAAATCAAAGCGTATTCTATAACAGTTTGTGTAATTTAATTGGTTAACAAGCTAATCAGTGCTGTTAATTGGATGTTAACAAGCATTTATCAGCACTGACTGGCATTAATTAATATTTCTGCACAGAACTCGCTAAGGGGGTCTCTTACAAAGGCAAACTAGCAGTTTTAGTGCACGCTAATGATTAGCGCATGCTAAATGCTAGAGATGCCCATTGAAATATATGGGCGTCTCTAACATTTAGCAAGTGCTTATTTTTAGCTAAAAATGCTAGTGTGCCTTTGTAAAAGGACCCCATAGTGTATTCTGCAGTGCGTTGCGGGTAAGTTCTAGGTTGCATAAATGAAAAGGGGGTGTGGCCATGGGTGAGGTGTGGCATTTCTGAAATCGGTGCACATTATTATAGATTATACCCCTTCTGTGCATAATTTAGGTGTCGGGATTTATGCCAAGTAAAACATGGTCTAAAAGGAAACGACCAAATTTGGTTGCATGGAGTGGTGCTCAGCATAATTCTATACACTGCGTGGAAATTAAAGCCTATTCTATAAAATGTAGGTGTTCAATAAAGAATACACCTAGACATATTTTTTTACCACGTGGATTTTTCAGGCGCCATATATAGAATCTAGCCCTATATGCCTACTTGTTATGCACATATACCACTGTATAATTTTAGAAGAGACCCTTCCCTTGTGTAAAACATTCTTTACATGTGCAGAAAGCTTTACAAATTTAGGAGGCTTCCTGTGAAGTTTCGGATTGAGTTTTAAATTTTATTATCGTTTCTTATAGTATTGAATGGTTGTGTTTCTCCAACACTCAGTTCCACTCTAAGATGCTATCAACCATCCTGTGCTCTGAGAACAACAGTTGCTTGAGATTCCATTCAGTGGTGTAGCTAGGTGGGGCACCAGGGGAGCGGCTGCTCCCCAAAATGGAGTTCCGCAGGCGCCTATTTTTTTTCTCATTATCTTACATTGAAAATGTGTGCCAGCGCTGGCGGAAGTCTGCTCTTGCGCCGCTTTCACTCCCCCCGCGCCGTCAACCTGGCTCCGCTTCTGATTTCATCATTTCAGCAGGTTTACTAGGAGGAGTTTAGATCCTCTGTTTTCTATTTTAGGGGCCCCAAGTTATGGAACTCTTTGCCTATTGAGGTCCGTGCTATGCAAAATACTGCCCAGCTCAAGAGAGAATTAAAAACCCATTTGTTTTGTTCAAGCATATGGGCAGTTAGATTAATGATGTGATTTTCCTTTGTTAATGATGCTGCTTTGCTTTATAGTAATGTATGGTCTTATATTTATGTTGAGTTGTTTATTTTATTTTTAGTAGTTTGATTTGTATTTTTATATTTTACTATGTGTATATTTTTGTATCTTGCTTAGAATGTTTCAGATATAGTGAGCAAGAAATAAAGGGCATCTTTTACTAAGGCGTAGTCACATTTTTGGCGCACGCTAAAATTGTGGGCATGCTAAATGTTAGAGATGCCCATAGGAATGCATTGACGTCTCTAAAGTTTAGCATGCCCACAATTTTAGTGCGCTAAAAACGTTTCGATAATATGGTGGGGGATGTCAAAAAATTGGCTTTCGATTATGCCGATTTGGATGACCTTGCGAGAAGAACGCCCATCTCCCGAATTGTGTCGAAAGATGGGTGTCCTTCTCTTTCGAAAATAAGCATGATTGCTTTCAAAATCTGCACCCTGGTTCACAAAATCATGTACGGTGAAGCCACGGGATACATGGCAGACCTGATCGACTTACCAACCAGAAACATATCCGAATCAACACAAACATTTCTAAATCTTCACTACCCAAGCTGCAAAGGTCTTAAATACAAATCAATCTACGCATCCAGTTTCTCCTACATAAGCATGCAATTATGGAGTGCATTACCAAAAGCCTTGAAAACAACGTACAACTACCTAAACGTCCAGAAATCACTAAAGACTAACCTGTTCCGAAAGGCATACCCTACCGACCCAACTAACTGCCTGAACTCTGCTACACAACAAAACTCAAGTATGTAATGGTCATTACTCAACTCTTCCGTTGTACGACTCCCTAATGTGATAGTGCTACATAAACTCTATCCTATCACAACATTGCCTTGTATTTGTTCACCGGAAACTTCAAAGCCTCTCCGGTACTATGTAAGCCACATTGAGCCTGCAAATAGGTGGGAAAATGTGGGATACAAATGTAATAAATAAATATTAAGGCAGTTTGCAATACCAGCGCAGTCTGGAGAACTGAAATAAAATGTAAAACAAAAACCAATTAATGAAATATAAGACACTTACCAAAACAACACAAAAGGGAGGAAATATGAATAGCACAATGATCTGTACCCATAGACAATTTCTCAGGGCACAGAACGAAAATATACTACAGGTTCTATTGTTTATGTTGGCCCCTAAAACCCAATGAATGCTTAGAAAGCCAAGTCTTTAGATCAGCTTTAAACTTCCTATATGAGTTTTCTTGTCTTAAGCTCCTTTGAGCAGGGACTATCCTTCTTTGTTAAACTGTACAGCGCTGCGTAACCCTAGTAGCGCTTTAGAAATGTCAAGTAGTAGTAGTAGTAGTTAGTAGTGGAGACAGGGAATTCCAAAGTTTTGCGGTTACATAGCTAAACACTGTCCAGCCTATATTCAGCCAGCGGTGGTCAACTTTGTTTAAAATGCTAACCATCACCAGCTAAATTAACCCCAGAAATTCAGTGTCAGGCCAAGTGCAGGCAACGGCACTGAATATCCATGGCAAATTGTCCCAATGCTGGCCACCGGAGCATATGCAGGTCCTGGCCAATATTCTGCCATGGCTTGCATAACAACAACAAAAAAAAATGTGCAGAGGCCTTCTGGACCTGATACCCCTTCCCCCCTCTCAAGGAACTCCAAGCCTCCCCCTCCTTCCAACTCTCAAACCCCCCATCCCCTCCCAGCCCTCCAACATGGCCCTCCAACATGCAGGACAAGGCCCCCTCCCTGGGGTCCAGCAGGGGCAGTTGGGGGCAGAAATGAAGTACCAAGAAGCTGCTGGTAGAGGTCATGGCAGCGATTTTGGAATGGCCGCCGCTAGGGGCAGGAATAAGTGGGCTTCGCTGTTACCCACTACCCATGCTGAACCACCTTCTTTGGAGTTGCACATGAGATGAATTAGGCCTGCAGGTTATACACATGCATAACCAGTAATTAATGCCAATTAATACGTGTTAAGGCCAATTATTGATTGATACCACCAATTTAACCAATTGTATCTGAGATCTCTGCGCAAAATTGTGCACCAAAATTTGAGCGACTTATACAGAATTTGTGGGTTAGTGTATGCTCTGGTGCAAAGGTGGGTAGCCTTGGTCTTCGACCCGGTCAGGTTTTTGCAGAATTACTAAGCCGCTTAGGTGCCAACATGCGCCAATTCTTAACTACCACCCAGCTACCGCGTGGCATGGGTGGTAATTTCATTTTTTATGCATGCCCACAATGTGCACTGGAAACTTTCTGGCGCATGGCGCTAACCGGGCGGTAATCGGCATTGTATGCGCGCTGATGATTACTGCCCGGTTAACACATGAGACCTTACCTCTAAGTCAATGAGGCCCAAAATAGATGTGCATCTATTTTCATTTTGCCACACGGCTATTTTTGGCCCCCCCAAAAAAGGTCTTTTTTTGCAGGTGTGCTGGAAAATGAACCTGCGCGCATCCAATACATGCGTCTACAATAATGCAGGCCACTGTTCGGTGCACCGTAACAGGACCCCATAGTTAATAAGCTGCTTTGCATGATCATATAGTACAGCAACTCACTGAATATGAATAAAGTTTTGGGTATAGTAAATATGAGCAAATTGTCCAACCTGTGAACATGCAACATTTTTGTCCTGCTGTACAGTAAGATATTCATGTTAGTTCAGGGCACCTTAGATGCTGTCCCATGGAAATTTGTGTCCATGTGTAATTTTTTTGCATACCTCAAAATTATGTTTAAGAAAGGCCTACTTAATTAATACTGGAGGAGTGGCCTAGTGGTTAGGGTGGTGTACTTTGGTACTGAGGAACTGAGTTCAATTCCCACTTCAGGCACAGGCAGCTCCTTGTGACTCTGGGCAAGTCACTTAACTCTCTATTGCCCCATGTAAGCCACACTGAGCCTGTCATGAGTGGGAAAGCATGGGGTACAAATGTAACAAAAAAAAATACTTTGCCCATATTTAGGACAAAGATTTTGTCCAGATCTCTTTTTTAGTTAATTAGCTCTTCTGCTGATTAATTTGTGTGAAGGTTTTATGTTTGATGTAACACAACAAGTAGCAAAAAACAAAGGACAATTATTTCTTCACATTAAAACAGATAGCCTGTTGCAGAACTCTGGTGAATTAATTCCCCGAGGTCCAGTCTTCTGTTCAGAAGACAGATTGCTGTTTATTTGCCTGATAAAGTTCAATCTCATTATTTTAAGAATTGTTCCTGCAGAAGAGTAAGGCTGAAATGGTTGAAGATCATGAAATATATATTGATCCCTTTGTGGGTCATGACAGCTGCAGGAAAACAGATTATCCAAATATTCTAGCTAACTTTGTGAAAATAATCAATACACATATAATTTGCGTGTACAATTACATTTTGTTTCTCATTGGCAAAGCTTAGACTACCGCTGTGCCGTATTAATTTAATTTTTCTCAGTAAAGACAGATTTCCAGAAAGTAACTTTCCCGTTGATTTTAAGCAAGTTTTCAGGGCCTTTCTAATTTGCAACCTGGCAGTTTTCTCCTGCACCTTCAGACTGTCTGTTCAGTGAGAGAAGTAGGACTGCCACCTGTCATCACTGAGATTTATTTCTTCACTTTCTATATCCCCCCACCCAACTTAATCTAGTTTATTCATTGCAGAATCAGTCCTTAGCAGGGCCCCTGGCATCAGAGCTCTGTCTGCAGCCTTGTAGTCATGGCTCTAAATCCAGCCACTAGGTACAGCTATTGCATAATGACTGAGTCTCCCCTCCCCCTCTGGGCCAGCACACCCAAGAACCAGAAGACCTGAACCAATAATTAAACCCAAGTCTTTACACTTAGCTTGCAAGCATTGTCAATGAGCCACCAAGCCTACCTCATGTTTTAAAGGCTTTTTAAATGATATTAAGATTGAAAACTACTATAGAAGTAAGAGAAAAAATTGTATCCATTGTCATTTCTCATGCTATCTATGGAGAATACTGGCTGAGTTTCCTCTCCAGTCCATAGAAATAAAACAAAATAAAACATGGAAAAGAAAATAAGATGGTACCTTTTTTTATTGGACATAACTTAATACATTTCTTGATTAGCTTTCGAAGGTTGCCCTTCTTCGTCAGATCGGAAATAAGCAAGTGTTGGTAGATGACAGTATATATAAGTGAAACATCGAAGCATTTCAGTGACAGTCTAACAGGGTGGGAGTAGATAGGTGAGAGGAGGGTGACAAATCCAATCAAAAAATCAGTGGTAAACTGGGAAGAAATGAAGATGTGCTGAAGAACTGAAAGAGAGAGAGAGATCTAGAAGAACAAACAGAGATGTGAAAAGAAAGACAGAGAGAAAGTTGGCAAGAGAGATGGAAGGGGAGGGAGAGACTGAGAAAAGCACAGACCTAATCAAAGGTAGCATGGAAAGAAATCAACAAAAATTATCCAGATAAGGATAGAATGCAGTGTCTATTGATGGCGGCTATCAGAATAATCAGGGCCAGGTTTTGTTAGGTGCAAGTGGTGTGGCCACATTGGATACTGCTGATTTCAAGGGCAACTATTGAAAAGTCCTGTCTATCCAGGAAGGGGCCCTCAATTCTTCAGATGTTCAAAAGGGGAACCACTTGTTCCGTAAGTGTTAGAGGTATATGAACTGAAACTTTGAAGTAGGAAGGGTATATTATTTTGCTTTTATTTTGCAAATTAAGGGGGTCTTCTACTAAAGATTAGCTGAAGTTATCTGCATCAAGGCCCATAGGAATAAAATGGGTCTTGCTGCAGATAACTCGAGCTAATCTTTAGTAAAAGAAAATCATCTACGGACATGCCCCGGGATACATGACAAACCTCATAGACCTACCAACCAGAAACGCATCAAGATCAACACGGACATACCTAAATCTCCACCATCCAAGCTGCAAAGGACTCAAATTCAAATCAACCTATTCATCCAGCTTTTCCTCTATAAGCACACAACTATGGAACGCATTACTAAGCACCGTGAAAACAACAAACAACCACCTAAAATTACTAAAAACTTACCTGTTCGAAAAGGAACGATCCAACTTAATGCCTTAACCCTGCAACACAACGAAACCAAAGCTTATACTGGACACAACTTAACACTTCCCCCTTACGATTCCCTAACATGTCTGTAACACATAATCCGTACCCTACTACAACATCACTCTGTATTTGTTCATACCGATATTGGCGATCGCCAGTACGGTACTATGTAAGCCACATTGAGCCTGCAAATAGGTGGGAAAATGTGGGATACAAATGTAACAAATAAATATATAAAAGATCCCCTAAACTCCAAGTATAAACACATACAGAAAAAAAATTTAAAAATTACATATCCAATATTACTGAAAATAAGAAATCAAATTATATATTACTCAAGTCCATAATTTGAGAGGGGAGCCAAAGCCAAAATACAAAGAAAGAAATAAGCGACCACTCAAAGAGCCTATGCCACATCTTATAAAATAAGAGGATTAAGTCAGTATGCCATGGGTAGAGACATATCATTATGTTATGTTGTTACCCATTTACCCACTTCTTAATCAATATAATTTTCGTATGAACCTTAACAGCAATAACTCTGAAATTCTTCTCCATTAATATGATTACCATAATATTCCTATGCACCATATCTGTTATATATACTCTGATTTTCTATTCCATCAATGTGATTGTAGTTGTATTATATTGTAAGCACATTGAGCCTGCAAGTAGGTGGGAAAATGTGGGATACAAATGCAGCAAAATAAATAAATAAATACATAAATAAACTGTACAGGATCAAAGAACACATACTTAACAGTGGAGGGGTATACTTTTTTTTTTTTTTTCTAAGATTGAACACCTCAGATCTATAGCATTTTAGAAGGGAACAGATAGGAAAGGATAACCCTGACGAGTCTTATACTTGTTCCATATCCAGATTTTCTGTTTTTGCATTCCACTGACACTGATTCGCCCAAATGCATATGTGCTTTTTATTTGCCTCTGGAAGCTCGTGGATCAAAATTAATGTATTTGTCCCTCAAGCAGGAAAATCTGAATCAGCAGTGCAGGCACACCCTTCTTCTGGTCAGGATTTGAGAGCCCATAAGTCTGAAAGTCCTTGTTTTTTTATGCACTACAGCAGTAGAGCTTCATCTTAGAATTGTTTCCATGTCTTTGGGCGCAATTACCAAATCAAATGCCTTTTTATCGCAGTGACTTCAATTTCCTCTAATATGATTTCTATTTTGCTTCAGTCTGTAGGAATGAGAGGCCTGCTTGCAGTGCTGGTGTGTATTTGTAGGATTGCCAAGTCCCTTCTGGGCATAAGTTTAGAAAACATTTTCCATGTATAAGGTATAATTTACATGTTAAAAATGACTGCTAAATATGTATGAAGATATACACATACACCTCCTAAGTCTATATAAGTCGCTAAAAATTGCAGGCACAAATTTTGGCACATGCCCTATTTGTGTGTACAATTTAATTGAAGAACAAACGAATTCACACTGATAACTGGCATTTTAACAAGCAATTATTGGCACTAATTAGATTTATTTGGAATTTATTCATGTAAATTAAGGAATGGGATCTGCTCCTAAACTTTACACGTCAGTTCAAAAAGGGGGTGTGGAAATGGAAGGGTCATGGGTGGAATGTGGACATTCCTAAGATTAACACACATAGTTATAGAATATGGGGGGAAATGAACCTAATTTAGGCATGAAGATTTGCACCACATTTCAGTTGGTGCAAATGACCGTGCCTAAAGTTAGGCGCCAAATCTGTGTGTAAGCCGGAATTTTATAAATGGTGCAAAAAAATGGGTAATAATTCCCTAATAAGGGGTCACTTTTGATAACACCGGAGTTATGACCAATATCAATCGTTCTCCAGAGAATTGAATTTGTATATAACAAATATTCAACTTTATTTAACTACAATATAAATGCAATATATGAAGTATTCATTCATCATAACACAAGCACACCACTATGACATGCTACTTACTCATCATTCACTTTCACAGTCCTTACACTCCATGGGATTACTATTACTCCTTTTCTGTGACTAATACAAGGTGATTTTGCTATTTCTTCTTAATCACTATATCTGTTATCAAAAGTTCATCGGTTCAAACCTTCCCTTAGGCTACGAGCAGTCTTTGCAAACAATTATGTATGTGTGCATGGAGATACTGTTGCTGTCTTCAATATTCTGTTCCCAAGCTTCAATAATCACTTACTACCATATGTTTGTTTCACCCGATGCTCCTCTTATCTTTATATGTTCAATATTAAAAGTATTCCGCTTTTCATCCGATGTCAGCTCAATCTTAGTCCTCACAGGACACACAGGAATAAAGATCAACTCCCACTTGCGATTGTCTTTTTTGTCATCCCGACTATATCTTCCGCATGATTTTTCAAAGAACTAAACAGGTCAACTTGTTCCCCTGTGAGGACTAGGATGAACCGATGAACTTTTGATAACAGATATAGAGGGGCATAATCCAACGAAAACGTCTATCTCCATGGGCGTTTATCTCCGAGAACGGGTCCGTGAAGGGGCGGACCAAACCGTATTTCGAAAATAATAGACGTCCATGTTTTATTCGACAATTTGTGAGCTGGGCGTTTTTGTTTTTCAGCGATAATGGAAAATGAAAGCGCCCAGCTCAAAAATGAATAAATCCAAGGCATTTGTTCGTGGGAGGGGCCAGGATTCGTAGTGCACTGGTCCCCCTCACATGCCAGGACACCAACCGGGCAACCTAGGGGGCACTTTTACAAAAACAAAAAAAAAGGTAAAAGAGCTCCCAGTTGCATAGCACCCTTCCCTTGTGTGTTGAGCCCCCCTGAAAACCCACTGCCCACAAGTCTACACCATTACTATAGCCCTAAGGGGTGAAGGGGGGCACCTACATGTGGGTACAGTGGGTTTGGGGGGGGTTGGACGACTAAGCATTAAGCAGCACAATTGTAACAGGTAGGGGGGATGGGCCTGGGTCCACCTGCCTGAAGTCCACTGCACCCCCTAACAACTGCTCCAGGGACCTGCATACTGCTGCCAGGGAGGTGGGTATGACATTTGAGGGTGAAAATAAAAAGTTGTGAAACATCATTTTTTTTTGTGGTGGGAGGGGGTTAGTGACCACTGGGGGAGTCAGGGGAGGTCATCCCTGATTCCCTCTGGGGGTAATCTGGTCATTTAGGGCACTTTTTGGGGCCTTATTCGTGAAAAAACAGGGTCCAGGAAAAGTGCCCTAAATTCTAGCTACAAACGCATACTTTTTTCCATTATCGGCGAAAGGCGCCCATCTCTGTTCGGGTGGTAACCATGCCCCAGTCCCGCCTTCACCACGCCTCCGACACGCCCCCGTCAACTTTGTATGCTTCCGCGATGGAGTGCAGTTGAAAACGTCCAAGTTCGGCTTTCGATTATACCGCGTTATTCGTTTTTGTGAGATAAACGTCCATCTCCTGATTTAGGTCGGAACTTGGGCGTTTTTCTCGTTCGATTATAAGCAGGATAGTGATTAAGAAGAAATAGCAAACTCACCTTGTATTAGTCACAGGAATGGAGTAATAGTAATCCCATGGAGTGTAAGGACTGTGAAAGTGAATGATGAGTGAGCAGCATGTCATAGTGGTGTGCTTGTGTTATGATGAATGATTACTTTTAAGGCATGTATTGCATTTATATTGTAGTTAAATAAAGTTGAATATTTGTTATATACAAATTCAATTCTCTGGAGAGCAAAAAATGGATGCCAGAAAAGATTGGTGCTAAGAGCTATTCTATAAAGAGCACACAGCCTTTATAGAATGGTGCTTAGCATTGATTCCCGCACCCAGCTCTGGTCACCAGATTCACTCCTGCTGAAACCTGCTATAAATCCCTGTGCCTAAGTTAAGAGAGATCCATTATTCTATAACACTGTGTGCAATATTTTTGGAACACCCCTGACCCACCCATGCCCTATCCCAGGTATGTGTCTAGTACTGCAGAATAGCATGCAACCAGATGTGCATGCAAATCCTAATTGATGCCAATTAAAATCAATAATTGGATGTTAGCATCCAATTATTGCTCATTAACAGCTCATTAGCTAATTAATGCATGTACATCTTGGAAGCATGCCCAAATCTAGGTGCCATTTACACAATCTGGGGGGGAAGTGGATGCATTGCAAGATTGCACCTACTTTTATGCCATCTGAGCATAGAATGGGAGCATTGATAGGGCAGAGTTGCAATGTATGTGTATATTATATCACAAAAATAAAAAAAAACACCAGAGTAGAGGAACAGAGGAAACCTTACAAAGTCCATAGGTACAGTCAAACAGTAAGGCAAATGGATGAGTCTTCCAACACCCAATCACACGTACAATAGGTGAGTTCTCAAGAATGTCGTTTATTGGAGAATAAAAAGGACCCAACACAGGACCAGGGGTCAGCTTAAGAAAGCCTGCCTCAGTGGTCTGTAAACAGTACATAAATATAATACATAAGTGAAATGAAGAAAGAGAAGAGAAGGAAAAAAAACTAAAGATAGCAGAGAGGTGTCAGACTCAAGCCACGTCAAATGGAATTCAAAAAGCCTGGGGAAAAAGCCAAGTTATGATGAGCAATTTAAATTTAAACAAAGATAACTCACTACGGATAAGAAGTGTGAGACTATTCCAGAGTGCAGGAGCCACACAAAAAAAGAACACACAATGCCTAATCTGCTCTTGCTGAGCAAATTTTGGACCAGGCAATGCTAATCTATGATCGTGCGTTGGGGGGTAAGGAATAATAAAGGCTGATAAGTAGGAGGGAGTGCCAAAGCAATGGACCTTAAAGGTTACGAGAAGAACCGTATATTGGATTCAGAAAGTGATAGGAAGCCAGTGATGATTCTTAGAATCGGTGTTACCCAATCATATTTCCTGGCATGACAGAGAAGGCGTATGGCCATATTTTGAATTCCCTGAAGAAAACTGTCTTAACCCACAGAAAGAAGATTTGACTGTAGAGGAAATATACTGATTAAAGGAAAGATGTGTGTCCAGAATGACCCCCAAGACAATGGAAAGAGTCAACCAGTGATATAGAAGAACCTAATGAAGAAAGAGGTTGAGAAGGCACAAAAAAAAACGATTAGGTAACCAACAAACCACCGTTTTGACGGTGTTAAGGACAAGACAGTGGTTGGAGAGCCAGCATGCTACTAAATCCAAACAGGTTTGGAGAATATTTAAAGATAGAGCCTCAGGGTTGATATAGTTAATGAGTAAAATATCATCAACATAGATGTAGTCTAAGATTTCATATTCCTGGATAATTCTAGCAAGTGGAAAGCCCTATGGAAGTAGGGAAGGGGTATGAGCCACTGTTGTTTGTAATGCCTGAAAGAGTTCTATTTAACCCTGTACAGCACTGGGAAAAGAGAAAGCTAGAGCCTACATTTAAAACTGTATGTGTTTGAACAGGGGTGTTACATGAGATAGTGGAAAGTCCTAAAGAAATAGCGGAGGGGCATGAGCCCTATTGTTTCTATGGAAGAAAAGAATTCTGTTATTGAGTGAAGGAAGGGTGTCTTATGTTTATTCTTATAGAACAGGAATACTTTGACCATGATTGCTTAGAATCTATGTTTAAAAAGGAAGACCTAGAACTATGTTCATTTGTTGTGGTAATATTGAATAAAGAGCATTTGTATGGAATATTCTAGAGCCTGGCAGTGTATTGGGACATAAAGAGTGGGATTTCAGAGACTAGATAAACTGGCCTATAATGAAGTAGTAGCTCACTAGCCTGTGGCCAGAAACCTCTCAGCAGCCTTTCTTCTAAACGTAAGCTCACTATTGGTCAGAGAGACACCACCCAGTTGTGTCTTGGAGACCTGCGGACAGAGGTGGGCTCATTTCCAGGGGGCACCACATCACACTGCACACACTGTTATTTGGTTATTTGACTTGGATGATGCTCCATTAAAGATAATAGTACTCATCCACAGAACCATCCTCTTTCTGGAGAGAAATGTATCAGCTTTTAAACCTATCACCATAACAGAATTTTTCCCAGTGATCTTCCTGTGTTAGAGTTGAATGTCATGTACAGTAAGCCTACCTCATGGGAGATGCTCATGAAAGAACACATTAGCCAATGTTAGGGGGTGCAAACAAGGTAACTGCCTAGGGCCCCAAACCTGCCTCAAGCTAAAGGAAGCATAAGTTGTAGGCAGCTTTGGGGCCGTCTCCCCAGTTTCTGTCCTGGGTCCCTGAATGTCTAACACCAGCCCTGCAAATTAGCATTCTTCAGGAGTATAAATCATGTATGTTAAACAGCTCACCTGACTGACTTCAGTAGCTGTGTAATAATAATGGGGTTGATACTCAAAGCAATTTAACCAGCCAGAAACAGCCCCTGGCTGGTTAAAAATCACATTTTCAGGGCTAACCGGTCATATTCAGTGGCACATAACTGGATAGCGCTGATGAAAATATCCAGGTAGCACCCAGCTTGAATCCAGCTATTTGGGATGGAGTCAGCACTTGGCTGGTTAAATGAGATATTCAGCACTTAACCAGCCATAGTAACTGCATATATAGGACCACATAAAAATCAGTCCTACGTTATGTGGTTCACCATAGCCGGTTGAGTGCTGAATATCGCACTTAACTGGATATGCTTTCGCTGGCTCTGTATACCTAGAATTTCAGTGCCGAAGCCTGGACATGACGTGGTATTGAATTTCCATGCATAATGCCAGCATTGATCAGCAAAACACTGATCACCACCGACTGAATATCGGGCCCAGTTTTCCCAATATTCAGTGATATTTAAGTGGCCAGGAACGACTCCTGTCCAGTTAAATAGCGTTTATCTGGCTAACTGCTATTTTTCAGCGGGAGATAGCCAGTTATTAGTGCCAATATCCAGCACTGGGTTAAGCAGTAAATTAGGACCATACAAATAGCAGTCCTATCTTTAACCACTAGGAACTTAACTGGTTAGCACTGAATATTGGCTTAACCAGTTAAGTTCCAGCGGCCAAAAATGAAACTGGATATGCAATGCCGGTCACCAGAAACGGCCTGGCATTGAATATCCAGGGTCAGCACTAGCCACGGGACTTATGCAGGCTGCCTCCTGCTGGCTCAATATCGGCCCCAGTGTGTACAAGGAGGTAGTTCTACATTCAGATACTTTTTATAATCCATACTCTTCCCTAGCTTCCTTGCTATGGTATTCCCTACTTCCTCTGCTCTGTGGTCTCCTTCCCCCCTCTTTTGCCCTTCCTTTCTTTTACCTTCCCACTTTCCTTTAACCCTTTCCTCTCCTCAGTTCTCTCGTTCCTCTCCTATCCCTTTCTAGCCTAACCCCTCTTTCTGTTTCCTCCCTCCACCCCCTTTGGTCTTCGTATGGCCCGTTTGTGGGCGGCCTCCACGTAACCTGTTTGCCTTGTTCTTTACATGTGTCTGCCTTACTCTATGGCTCAGATAGAGATACTGGCAAGACAATCCTTTTTATGTGTTTACTTTTTTGCTCTTTTATTGGCACCGGTGACCTCTCTTTTCTATTCTGCTTTCTTTCTCTTCAAGGCATTAACTCAGCACTCTTAAGCAGGTAAAGGAGACCCAGTGAACTGCTTTACAGTGGTGAAGAAGCTCAAGTGACATGGGAGTACGGGGAGGGGGGCCTGGCAAATTTATGTTGCATGATACATCTTTGGATGAGTAGGAGTTCTCTCCTGTTAATTGAGATGCTTCTTAGGGATCATTTGTCAAGTGTAAGGCTGCTATTAGGGAGGCACATTTCAGCAGAACATGAGCCAGTGAGCTGTGACAAAATAGCATGCATGGGATTGTTTTAACAGTGCACTTTGTTATAATAGTATCATAAATTTCAAGACAGTTTGCTCTGAGGCTTCTATTGCTGTTCCTGGCCAGAATCTTCAAATCTGTGGAAACCCTAGAAGTTCCCTAATGAGTGGTTCTTCAATTTTGGTGGCTTGAGCTACATACATAGTGCAGGCTTTCCATTTGTGATTTGTAGATATGAGTCTTAATCCACTGAAATAAAACTTGGATTGCCTGCCTCTTATATATCTCCCGAAGATTAATAGGTTTAGCAGTGTCTGTGAGTCATTGTGTTATTGGTAGTCCTGGAAACCTTTTTTTTCCTTTGTATGCTATTGTAGGCCTTCAGGATTAGAGTAGGAAAAGGGAACTGCAGTTCTAGAATACATCGCTTCCAGGAATTTGTTACAAGTGCAAAGCAAAACAATAATAACAAGAAACATATCCAAAAAGCCACAAAAACAAAAGAAGTTTCACAGCAATTTCACAGATTTCAAAAATCTACTGAAACACAAAGAAGTGGAAAAGCATTGCAGAAAGGTGTGTTTCACCGATTGGAGTGCTTGGCTAGGGTATGTGTGTGAGTGAGTGAGTGATGGGGTAAAGAGTGGCAGAGGGGCTAAAGAAGTGAATGGATGGGGGAATTATGAGAGGGCACAGGGTTAAAGGAGTGACTGGATGGGGAATTAACAGATGGCACAGGGTTTGAATGACTGAATGGATGGGGGAATTATGAGAGGGCACAGGGTTAAAGTAGTGAATGGATGGGGACTGATCAGTAGCGGAAATTAGCATGAGTTATGAGGGGGGAGCTAACCTCCAAATTCTATAAATGGTGCTCAAATTTAAGCATGCAGTTTGGCACATAGTTCTAGGAAAGGGCCAGTTATACGTGTAACATAATCAACTAATTGACATATAATTGGTGATACATGCCTCCTGTGCTCTATTAACAATTTCCACTTGGCACTACGGGCCCAAAATATGCCCAGCTTGAATCTACTCGTCACCATGCCTTCTTCTGTACCACCCCTTTCTTTTGGAGCTCTCTTCCTCTCTCTGAATCATCCCTCAAAATTTTCAAGGTTGCAATAAAAACCTGCCTTTATCACCAGTCAATTAAAATTTTAAATTAAAAAAGCAATCTTATTCATTGATTGGGACAAATGAAACACTTGATTTTGCATTTACATTTACTAGAACAGCAGCTGCCAGAAGACAGCTAAATGTCCTGCTTATTAATTGATGTAAGTAAATAATGTTATAAATTGTTGTATGATTGGGGGTATTTAGCACAGGCTTCTTTGATTCATGAATTGTATGTAAAGTGCACTTTTCATTATGCAGAGATATATGAGAAATTATTACTTTTTTCACAAGAAGTGTCACTATAAGAATTAATATTTATTTATTGATAAAACTTAATATATCCTCTTCTGGGAGCAAGATGGCGGCTGAATGAGATGCATAGAAAGCAGTCTCGGTTGTTGCAGTTCAGCTACTTACATTTTTCCTGTTTAAACAATGCCCAAACGAAGAGGCAAACAGAGAACTGGACCCGTAACTCCTGTTCTGCCGAGGACTGCAACAATTGATCGCTTTCTCTTATCGGGTATGAGTTCGGGACTATCCTCGCTGCCAGATGGAGCGGAGGGAGGTCTCCCGCTCCCCTGGCTTGAGGCGGAGACAACTCTTAGTCCCGAAGTGAGGATTCCTCCTCCGATGCCGGCGCCAACGTCAACTACGGCTCAGAGTAAGCCGTCTGAGCAAGCCTCGACGGGGTCTCCTGACATGGGCGCCGCAGTGATGTTAGAGACGCCGACAAGCCCCGCATCGATGGAAGCGGGAGCGAGCGGAGGAGTTGAAGAGATTGAGGAAGAACGCGGAGAAATAGGAGGATACTCGGAACTTTCCTCTTTTCCTGACTTAGGAACTCCAAGTAAGTCTTTTTTACCTCCTAAGCCTCAAACGATTACTTTGGAAAACATTTGGGAGGCACTTGTGGGTCTGGAAGCCTCTTTTACCCAGAAACTAATTCAATTCACCCAGAAGTGTAATTCAGATATTGGAAAGATATCTGAAATAGAGACTAAATTAATTTCTTTGGGCAAGGATATGGAAAACAACTTTACAGCTACACAAAACTCTCAACAAATTCAGATGAATCTGATTAAAGAAAATATTTACCTGCAAAATAGGATTGAGATATTAGAAAATTACCAACGATCAAATATCTTGAGACTAATAAATTTTCCTAAGCAGTTTGCTATCTCACCATTGTTAACCTTCAAACAATACTTAACTGAGAACTTAAAGATCCCTGAAAAATCTCATCCACCGATATCTAAGATCTACTACATAGAACCTTATCGAAAAAAACTATTAACACAGGAGAATAAGGAGGTCCCTTTACCAGAGTCTTTAGATCTGAATTTGGATTTAACACAAATAATTGAAGGCGAGAATGTTGGTGTAACAACTGCAACTCTTAAAGTATTTTTCATACTACAGCCGGACAGAGATTGGATACTCAAACAATATTTCCTAAATAAAAATCAAGATTTCCTAGGTACTCGAATTAGAATGTATCCTGACATCTCCAGGGCGACCCAAAGAAAAAGGCAAGAATTTCTTAAATTAAGGCCGAAGGCATTACAACTTGGAGCACTCTTTTGGCTAAACTTTCCGTGCAAGTGTGTAATAAAATTTAAATCAGTGAAATATGTATTCTTTGAGGCAAAACAACTGAATGCCTTCATAGAGGCTAGACTGAGAGATTCCTTGCCTCCAGCTCCAATAACTGTAACAACTTCAACTCCATGAAGATTTAAAATACCCGACTGCTATCATCAACCGTATAATTTCTAATTAGGAATTGGATTTCCGATTTATTAAGTTTTCCTTAAGTTTAGTATGGGCTCCCCATGTATTGTGGACTGAAGATGAATACTTTAGTTTTAAAGAATTTGCCTATTTGTTTTTTCTTTTTTCTTTTTGTAACTGTAGAAACTAATACATCATCTTTGCTGTATTCAAGATTTATGCTTGATGTAATAATTAAAACGTATAAATAAAAAAATAAAAAAAATATATCCTCTTCTTGATCAAAAACCAATCAAGATATGCAATAACCTCCAAATTCTATATATGGTGCCTTAAGTTGCATGTGCTAATTTGGCTGCATAGCTAAATTCTGCACACAACTTAATTGATTAACAAGCCAATCAGTGCCAATAATTGGTACTTAGCAGCCAATTAGTAGCGCTAGTTGGCTTTAATTAGAATTTACACACACAACTTTCTGGGCATATTCTACAGCACAGCGCGCGTAAATTCTAATGTGTGCAGGAATGGGCAGGTTGTGGACATTTCAAAAAACTATGCGCCCTATTATAGAATACACCCAATCTGCGCCTAACTTAGGTGCAGGTATTTAGGCCTGGTTTTAGGTGGATGTGCCTAAATTTTAGTTGCAAGAACTAAATGTAGGCTGATTTTTAAGGCACCATTTATAGAATTTAACCCTAAGGCAACTAACTTACAATAAAATGGCACAATATACCTCCATATACTACAGTAAGAAATGATGGGATCTTTTTACAAAGTTGTGGTAAGACTTGATTATAGCAAGTCAAAAGAAAGCTTTTTTTCTTATTATTTTCATTAATGATCAAGCACTAATTTTCCCATTAGCATTCACCATTAAAAGAGCATGTTTCGTTGTAGGTTAGTTCAGTTCACTTTCTATACTGCTTTTTGATTGAATATCAAAGCAGCTTATATATATACTAGCCGTTAAGCCCGTTAAAACGGGCAAGTATTGGTATGCTCTATTTTGATGTATAACTCCCTCCCTCCCTCCCCTCGGCTCCCCGCCCTTCCTCCTTCCCTCCCTCCCAGCTCCAAGGCCCGATTCCCTCCCAGCTCCATGGGCCCCCCCTCCGTCCCTCCCAGCCAGCTGCAAGGCCCCCCTCTGTACATCCCTCCCAGCTCCAAGGCCCCCCTACTTCTGACCTCCTATGTCCAGCATCCTCCCTCCTTCCCTGCCAGCTTCAAGGCCCCCAGTCTTTCCCTCCCTCCCTAGCTCCAAGGCCCCATTCCCTCCCCTCCCAGCTCCAAGGCCCTCCGTCCCTCCCCTCCCTCGCAGCTCCAAGGCCCCCTCCTCCTTCTGAGCATTTATCCTGCCTTCCCCTCCCCCCCTGAGGTCGCTGTTGTCGCCGCTACCGCTCCCCCCCCCCGAGGCGCCACCGGCCCCTCCCTCCCAGCTCCAAGGCCCGATTCCCTCCCAGCTCCAAGGGCCCCCCTCCATCCCTCCCAGCCAGCTGCAAGGCCCCCCTCTGTACATCCCTCCCAGCTCCAAGGCCCCCCTACTTCTGACCTCCCATGTCCAGCATCCTCCCTCCTTCCCTGCCAGCTTCAAGGCCCCCAGTCTCTCCCTCCCTCCTAGCTCCAAGGCCCCATTCCCTCCCCTCCCAGCTCCAAGGCCCCCCGTCCGAGCCAGCTCCAAGGCCCCCCTCCGTCCCTCCCCTCCCTCGCAGCTCCAAGGCCCCCCTCCTCCTTCTGAGCATTTCTCCTGCCTTCCCCTCCCCCCCCCCGAGGTCGCTGTTGTCGCCGCTACCGCTCCCCCCCCCCGAGGTTGCCACCGGCCCCTCCCTCCCAGCTCCAAGGCCCGATTCCCTCCCAGCTCCAAGGGCCCCCCCTCCATCCCTCCCAGCCAGCTGCAAGGCCCCCCTCTGTACATCCCTCCCAGCTCCAAGGCCCCCCTACTTCTGACCTCCCATGTCCAGCATCCTCCCTCCTTCTCTGCCAGCTTCAAGGCCCCCAGTCTCTCCCTCCCTCCTAGCTCCAAGGCCCCATTCCCTCCCCTCCCAGCTCCAAGGCCCCCCCGTCCAAGCCAGCTCCAAGGCCCCCTCCGTCCCTCCCTTCCCCTCCCTCGCAGCTCCAAGGCCCCCCTCCTCCTTCTGAGCATTTCTCCTGCCTTCCCCTCCCCCCCCCCGAGGTCGCTGTTGTCGCCGCTACCGCTCCCCCCCCCCCCGAGGTCGCCACTGGCCCCTC
Organism: Microcaecilia unicolor; assembly: GCF_901765095.1. Taxonomy (NCBI): domain Eukaryota; kingdom Metazoa; phylum Chordata; class Amphibia; order Gymnophiona; family Siphonopidae; genus Microcaecilia; species Microcaecilia unicolor. The sequence continues at coordinate 116,982,906 of NC_044033.1, forward strand.
CCTCCCAGCTCCAAGGCCCGATTCCCTCCCAGCTCCAAGGGCACCCCCCTCCATCCCTCCCAGCCAGCTGCAAGGCCCCCCCTCCTCCTTCTGAGCATTTCTCCTGCCTTCCCCTCCCCCCCCGAGGTCGCTGCTATCGCCCCTCCCCCCCCCCGAGGTCGCCGCTACCGTTCCCCCCCCCCCCGAGATCGCCACCGGCCCCCTCCACCCGGGCCCTCTGTTCTACATTTAACTTACAGCGCCGAAACCGCAGGCAGATCAGCTCCGTCGGCCTTCCTTCTCTGCCTGTGTCCCGCCCTCGTGTGACGTAACGTCAGCGAGGGCGGGGCACACAGGCTGGGAAGGAAGGCCGACGGGAGCTGATCTGCCTGCGGTTTCGGCGCTGTAAGTTAAATGTAGAAGAGAGGGCCTGGCCTGGTGGAGGGGGTTGGCTGCGACCTTGGGGGGGGGGGACGGCAGCGGCGACCTGCAGGGGGGGAGCGGCAGCGGCGACCTCCGGGGGGGGGGTAGCGGTACCATTAGCGGCAGCGTCGACGGTCCGTGTGGCAGTGACTGCACTCCTCCTCAGCGCAGAGTTTCCCTCTCTGTTCCGTCATCACGTCTTGACGTGGGGGCGGGACAGAGAGGGAAGTCTCTACTGCGCATTTGCAGGTGAGTCGGTCACTTGCCATTTATAGGTTTGATTCAAATGGGACTCAGATTAATAGCAGCAAAGAGCCACCACTATTTGACAGTGATATGAAATGAATCAGTAGTAGGGATGTACATTTGCTAGTATGTATTTGATTTGTTAGCGTGCCTTAAAAACTTTGGTGTGTGCAAAGTCAATTTAACACGTGCCCACCAAAGAATGTACAACTGATTTGCATGCATTCAAAATTATTTCTTAAAATCAATGCCTGAAACCAAGCAAAAGAATAATAAAAATTGGGTCGGTAAGGTCTAGTTTAAGAAAAGGAAAGAGGATGGGATTTGATTTACCACCTTTCTGTGGATACATTCAAAGCTGTTTGCATATTATATACAGGTACTTATTTTGTAGCTGGGAAAATGGAGGGTTAAGGGGTACTTTTACAAAGCCGCAGAAAAAAGTGGCCTGCGGTAGTGTAGGCGCAGGTTTTGGGGGCGCATAGAATTATTTTTCAGTGCGCCTGTAAAAAAGACCTCTTTTTTTCCCCCGAAAATAGACGTGCAGCAAAATCAAAATTGCCACTTGTCTATTTTGGACCTCTGACCTTATCGCCAGCCAAAGACCTAGCGGTAAAGAATTTGAGCGGTAAGGACCTAAGCACATCGGATGCCACTTGGCACGTATCCGAAAAAAAATATTTTTCAGACGCGCGTAGCGGAGCACACCAAAAATGAAGTTACTGCAAGATCTACACGGTAGTCGGGTGGTAAGTCCATTTTGGCATGTGTTGGGTGCACATAGGTGCCTATCCAGCTTATTTTTGAAAGAGAAAGATGCCCATATTTCGACCCAAATCGGGAGATGGGCGTCTTTCTCTCATGGGCACCCAAATCGGTATAATGGAAAGCTGATTTTGGGTGCCTCCAACTGCACTCTGTTGCGGGAATGAACAAAGTTGACAGGGGGCGTGTCAGAGGCGTGATAAAGGCAGGACTGGGGCATGTTTATCGGCCGATAATGGGGAAAAAAAGGGCGCCAGAAGCGAGAATTTGGGTCACTTTTTTGGACCCTTTTTTTTCCACGAACAAATCCCCCAAAATTTCCCCAACTGCCCAGATGACCACCGGAGGGAATCGGGGATGACCTCCCCTGACTCCCCGAGTGATCAATAACCCCCTCCCACCAAAAAAAAAAAGAACTTTAAAAACTTTCTTTCCCAGCCTGTATGCCAGCCTCAAATGTCATACCCAGCTCCATCACAGCAGTATGCAGGTCCCTGAAGCAGTTGTTAGTGGGTGCAGTGCACTTCAGGCAGGTGAACCCAGGCCCATCCCCCCCCCCCCCCGTTACACTTGTGCTGCTAAATGGGAGCACTCCAAACCGCCCCCAAAACCCACTGTACCCACATGTAGGTGCCCCCCTTCAGCCGTAAGTGCTATGGTAATGGTGTAGAGTTGTGGGCAGTGGGTTTTGGGGGGGGGGGGGGTTGGGGGGCTCAGAACCCAAGGGAAGGGAGCTATGGACTTGGGAAGTGTTTAAAAAAAATTTTAATTGTTACAAGTGCCCCCCATGGTGCCCGGTTGGTGTCCTGGCATGTAAGGGGGACCAGTGCACTACGAATCCTGCCCCTTCCACGACCAAATGCCTTGGATTTGTTTGTTTTTGAGCTGAAAACCGATACCAGTGTGCATTTGCCTGGCACAAACCATATTATCGAAACAAAAGATGGACACCCATCTTTTTTTAAAATACAGTCTGTCCTACCCCTTCGTGTACCCGTCCTCCGAGATAGACGCCCATGGAGATGGGCGTTCAATTATGCCCCTCTATGCGGCTTAGTAAAAGGGGCCCTTAGTGACTTGCCCAGATTTTCAAGGAGCAGCAGTAAAAATTGAACCTGGTACCCCTGCCCAGTGCACTAACCATTAGGCTACTGCTCCACTCCAGACACATTCAAATAGGTAAGTGCTACCACATGCCTCATCAGTCCTGATACTCTCTCTCTCTTTGAAACAGAATAGTTTACAGATTGCTCCCTGACACTTCTTTATTGTTTCATTGCAGTGGAATAGGATAAAGCAAAAAGGAGGAGGGTGGCATGGCCCAGCTTCCAGGATATTCTATGCAAGAAAATGAAAATGAACATGACACTCTTCCTTTTATAAAAGATAATAAGAATTAGCAGGAAGCCACTCAGATTCATTCCTGTTCTAAGCAGGAGTAAAATCTATTTAGGGCAGAAACCTATTGGAGGCAAATAAACCCTATAAAACCAGCTGGCTAAATAACCTTTGCTGGGCCATGCCCATGGAGCAGATTCCAGTAATATGGGGCCTGACATTCAGCCGGCGATGATCAGAGTTTTTCTGACTGCCGCCAGTGTTATACCCAGAAATTCAGTGTCAGGTCATGTTCAGACTCCGGCTCTGAATTTCTGGGTATATGGAGCCAGAGAAAACTGGTTACGGTGAACTGCATAAAGATAGGACTGACTTTGATGTGGTCTTTTTTATGCAGTTATCTTGTCCAGTTAAGTGCTCAATATCAGTTAACGCTGGTTTTGCTTTGGCACTAGCGAGAATATTTTCAGCAGCACTATTCGCTGAATATGACCACTTAGACCTGTTTCTGGCTGGTTCACATCACTTTGAATGTTGACCCTATTGAATGTAGGTTCGCTTTCAAACATGAAACAGAGAAACAGAGAAAATGACAGCAGATAAAGGTCATATGGCCTGTCCAGTCTGCTCATCCATAGTATCTGCTACGATATCCCTTCCTCAAAGAGCCAATGTACTTGTCCGTAGCATTCTTGAATTCAGATACAGTCTTCATCTCCACCACCTCCATCAGAAGACCATTCTACGCATCCACCACCCTTTCTGTAAAGAGGTATTTCCCCCAAGTTACTCCTGGAATCATCCCCTTTCACCTTCATCCTATGCCCACTCATTTCTGAGTTTCCTTTCAGTTGAAAGAGGTCAACTTCCTGTGTATTTATTCTACAGAGAATTTTAAATGTCTCTATTATATCTCCTTGCTCCCACCTTTCTTCCGAAGTATACATATTGAGATATTTAAGTCTGTCCCCATAAAGACCACTGACCATCTTAGTAGCTGTCCTCTGGACTGACGCCATCCTGTTTATATCTTTTTAAAGGTGCGGTCTCCAGAACTGTACACAGTGCTCTAAATGAAGGCTCAGCAGAGATTTATATTTTTCCCATCCAACTCAAATAACTCTTTGCCTCTTTGAAAAAACCCTGAACATCAGTTATTAAGAACAACACAAAATTTGTCCACTGTTCACCAGAGAGATGCCTAGTCCTTCATGTCTGAATCTACCCTTACTTACTCATTGGTTTTGTAGGCTGGATTTCTACCAGCTTTCTAGCAAATTCTGGCCTGCTGAATTTCATAAATTCATCAATCTCTAGAAACCAGGAAAGGATAACCAATAAGACAAATCCTAACTTTTCTGTAATATTATCAGCCAAAGGGGGGGGGGGAGCCTTCTCCAGTTATGAAGTGAATTGTGGCTTATTTATTTTACAATTGAGAAACAATTAACATTTCCTTTATTAGAGACTTCATGATTACTACTACTACTATTTAGCATTTCTATAGCGCTACAAGGCATATGCAGCGCTGCACAAACATAGAAGAAAGACAGTCCCTGCTCAAAGAGCTTACAATCTAATAGACAAAAAATAAATATACATTCCTTTAACATGTATGAGAGTGAATCTTCAGTAAATTCCTTATACAGTTTTTATTAAAGCAGTCAAATTCTATTCTAATAATCCTTTTTATAACAAATTAGCTTCCTCTAGCCCCCTCTTGTTATAAAGGAAGAACAATGTAAGCATAGGAAGCATTACACAGTCAGTAGCTATCTGTAAACAGTAGAAAAGAAGAGAAATCCAAAGGAACTATAAAAGTACTGCCAAAGGACACAGAAAAAAAGTAACTGGCCACTGAGAAACTGCATAGGTTTGACTTTTCACAGGATTTCCCCAACTTTAGAGAGTGAGAAAAAAGTTTACGTGGTGGCTCTCAAACTTGTCCTGGAGGACCACCAGTCACTTTTTTATTTTTTAGGATATACCTAATGAATATACATGAGAGAGATTTGCATATAATGGAAGTGACAGGCATGCAAATCTGTCTCATGCATATTCACTAGGGGTATCTTGGTGAATTTTAGGTGCAGATTCCGCACCTAACTTTATGTATGTTGGTCCCAATTAAAACTAATTAGTGCCAATCATTGATTGCTAAAAAGCCAATGATTGGCACTAATTGGCTTGATCTTCAATTAAATTGCTCACACAAATCAGGAACATGCCTAAATTTGCACACACAATTTTGGTGACCTTTACAGAATCAGGGGGTCAGTGCTGATGGTCCAACATGACACAGCATTGAATATCTGAGACTAATTCTGCCTTCAGTGATCAGCATTAAAAACACAGACCATGGGAGGCTGAATATTAATCGAAAAAACTTTTATTTGTGTAGGTATGTGTTAGTAAAAATGGATTTTGAAAAATTCTGCAGTCCATCCCTATAGTAAGGTAAAAGTACTTGCTTTGTGTCCTTTTCCCCAATACTTTGTCTTTAAAAATCTGATTTTGTGATTTATTGCCATTTATAACCTGCCTTTATCCAAGGCAGGGAACAAGCCACACACATAATAACACAAACACACACACAGAAAATCAAAACAAAACCATACACAGACAATAGAGTACACTCACATTTGGCCCTCTGGTGTCACTTACTTACTTGCACACTTTATAGATTAGTGTTTCACAAGTCAACCCTGGAGTTCCCCCTTCCCAGTCAGGTTTTCAGGATATCCACAATGAATATGCATGAGATTGATTTGCATACACTGCCTCCATTGTTTGCAGATCTCTTCCATGCAATTTCATTGTGGATATCCCGAAAACCCAACTGGCAAGGGAGAACTCCAGGACCGATTTGGGAAACACTGTTAGATATATAGAATCTAGTCCTATGAGCTAGTCTTCAGTTTGGGCATTTTTAAAGTAGAGTGCTTGCCCTTGAAATAAAGATAATTTTTGCATTAGCAAGCAAATCCATTCCCATCAAATGGATTTAATCTTGGCCAAGTTGTTCTGTTTTGTGTTGAGAATGCAAAGTACTTAAAAGTATGCTTCTTTGCATAGTGAAACCAGCCAAGACAGTAAGCTAGTAATATTCGTTTAATAGGTCCTTTATTCTGTGATTAATTTTCATAAAAGGAGGAGAAGCAGCCAATGGGAAGAACACTGCCCAAGGGATAGGCAGTGTTTGTGGTTTTACTTTGTGTGTTATTACCCTTCCTAATCTATGTCTGAATGATTGTCTTCTTTCTTATTGGAAATGGTGTTCTTTTCTTGATTTCTTGTCACCTATCAGGAAACCAGTTTCCAATCCAGTTCACCACTGTGGGTCCTAATTTCAGCCATCTCAGCTTAGTCATGAGTTTTCTGGGAGGAAATGTATCAAAGGCTTTGCTGAAATCCAAGTACATTACATCTAGTGCATGTCCCTTATCAAGTTCTTTGGTCACCCAGTCAAAGAAATCAAACAGATTCATTTGTCAGGATTTTCCTTTCAGGAAAACCATGTTGCCATGGATCCTGTAACCCACTGGATTCTAGAAAGTTAACTATCTTTTCCTTTAGCTAAACTCCATTATTTTTTCTACCACTGAAGTGAGGCATACCAGCTTGTAGTTTCCCCTATCCTTGCTTTTGTGAAAAGGGACTGTATTCACTCATCTCCAATCCCACAGAACCTCTCCCATCTCTAAAGATCTATTAAATGAATCCATAACAGGTCCTGCTAGGATTTCTCTGAGCTCCCTCAGTTTTCTGGGATATATCCCATCTGACCCCATAGCTTTGCCCACTTTTAGATTTTCAAGTTGTTTATAAATGTTTTCTGCTGTGAATGGTGCAATATGCACTCCATTCTCAGATATACCCTCACCAGCCGAATACGGTCCTTCTCCAGGATTTTCCTCTGTGAACACTGAAAAGAAGTATTTGTTTAGCATATTCGCTTTGTCTTCATAGAGACATGTTAGACCCTAGTGAGGAGGGGAGGGAAAGGAGATGAAGGCATGTTGAACACAAGAGTGGAGGGAAAGGAGGGAAGAGGAAGAGTTGTTGGGTCTGGGAGTGGAGGGGATGGAGAAGGAAGGGGAAATATTGGACAAAGGGGGAACATAGGGAGATCAAAGAGAGATATTGGACATGAGGTCGGAAGGGGAGTCAAAAGGTGCTGGATCAAAGAGGGAGATGTATAGGGAAATGCTGGACACCACAGAGGGAAATGAGGAGAAGCTGGTCATGGAGAATATGGGGAGAGATCAGGAGAGAAAGAGTGCAGATAGTGGACACATAGAGAGTGGGAGTTGAGGGAGAGAGGAGATTCTGGACATAGGAGAATATAGAAAGATGGAAGCAAGATAGTGGACATGGTGGAGGGTACATGAAGATAGAGGAGAGATTCCAAATATGGAAGGAACATAATGACATGTTGAACCCAGGGGCAAAGGGAGAGGGACATATTTAGAAATGGAGGGAAATGTTGTACACTGGGGAGCAAACTGAGACAGGGCATAGAGGAAGATAGAGGGGAGACAAAAAGATGGAGAGAAATGCTGGACACAGAAGGAAAGAAGGGGTAGAAATGCTGAACCCAGGGAGGGGACAGAGAAAGAGGAAAAAGATGCTTTACACAGAGAGGGCAAAGTGGCAAGAATTCTGGGCAAGGGGGATAGTGAGAGAGAGGAAAACACTGGACCGAAAGAGACAGCATGAGAGGTAAGACACTAAATAGAGGAGAATGAAGGGGGAAATGCTGGACACAAAGGAGAAGGAAGAGTGAGGAAGAAGAGAGAGATGGGGAATAGTGGCCAAGATGAGAAAGAGAGATTAAAAGCTCTAGGTAGATGCAGTGGTAAGGAGGAAGAGTGAAATCTTCATGGTTAGAGGGAGAAAGAAAATTAAATGGAAGCAACCTGAGAGGTAGAGATCAATGTCCCAGATGGATATTGGATAGAAAGTGAAAAAGACACAAGAGGAGTGGAGACTCTGGAAATAGACTTAATAGAAGGCAGAGGAAAACAGAAGCCAGAGAATGAGGTCAACATGATTAGAAAAATAAAATGACCAGACAACAAAGGTAGAAAAATTATTTTCAATTTAGTGATTTGAATATGTTGATTTTTGGAATTTACATCTGCTAACATTATATTTTGCACAGTACAGAGGGAGATGCATCTCCTATTTCTCTGGTGCTGTTCTGCAAGCACAGTGTGATTTCTTGGGGGGGGGGGGGGTCAGTTTAATTTTTGTGTATATATTTCCCTTTTTAATTTGTGGTCATTTATTCAGTACCCTCTGTTCTGTCTGTGTTCTAAGTGTCTGACTGAGACCAGATTTTATTAGCATGCAGATTCTATGTAGGAATGTTTAGTAATCCAACGTGTTTAATTTTCTCAGTAGGTGTATTGGTGTTCTAGGGGAATGATTCTCAACCCAGTCCTTGGGGCACACCTAGACACTCAGAGATTCAGGATGTCCACAATGAATTAGAATGAGATTGATTTGTATGCACTACTTTCTTGGTATGCAAATCTATCTTATGCATAGTCATTATGGATATCTTCAAAATCTGACAAGCTGGGTGTGCCCCCAAGGACTGGGTTGAGAACTACTGTTTTAGAGCTTTCTTCAAAATGGTGCCTCTGGCTTCTAACAGCAGTCTTGCAGTACTGTCATTAAGGGGTTAGAGCTGCCATATAAGGGCTTTTTTCTCTTATACAACAACTTGAATCCCCTTGTGGCACCATTTTGAAGAAGACAGCAACCAGGACAGAAGCGAATGGTAATTGATTCTGCCTCCATCACCCTGGGACCCTTGGGGTCAGTTGGGGGGTTATGCAGGCAGACTAGCTGGCTAGACGGTAGCTGAAGTGTATGTGAGGTGGGCTCTGAGGTGCGGAGAGCGCTGATGTTGGGAAGGGGCATTGATGCAGGAGGTGGGAGCCAAAGCAAAGTTGAGTCTGGGTGCCATAGTCCCTTGAGCCGGTCCTGGTGCAGACAGACTGAAGATTGGAAGAAAGTACTAGAGACCCTGAAGTCCCAATTTGTATTGGGAACAGCAGGAACAGAGCTAGGGTTTGTACAGTCCCTGTCCCATGCCCTGCATCTAAACTCTACTCCCACCCCACCCCCACCCCCAGTGTCCTCAGACTATCTTTCTTTTTCTAACTCTCTCCCCATGCCAGGCCTGCTGCCACTGCCACCCTATCTCTGCCCAGGCTGCAAGAAGACATCAGTGCACCATGGTCTTTCCAGCCCAGGCACACAGTCCAGTGCTGCTACATCCCTCCTCCTTCAACAAATTCCTGTTAGAGGGGGCAAGACACAGCAGGACTTGAATGCAGGTCTAGCGCGGCAAAGGATTGCACTACACAATACAGTAAGCAAAATAAGTGTGGTAGGGGACTTCATTCTTGCCTGGTGCCTCCCTAAACATTGGTGACCCCTGCCACATTTATCTTACTTGCCATGTTGTGCCAGCTCTGGGAATGGGTAGGTGAGGGAGGTTTTTCCATACTAACAACCATTTCAAGGTCTAGGTTCAAGGTCTAATCTGCAGATCATGTTCTATGTTAGCATAACTGTTCGTCCTTTTCCTGTGTCCACTGCAGTGCTGCTGCACTCTGAAAATCATTAGTCTTGTATATCAGATATTAATACACGATGTAGAGCCATCATTAGAAATGGCAGGTAACTGGTTAATACATGCTGTCGTTTTCTAAATGTATAGAATGTATTTCATTGCTCAATTTTGAGTGGATCCAAATAGAAGAACAGAAAGAATACAACAATGTGAATATTTAAATATAATGATAATTGCACTGCCTCAGGGTTTAACAATAATATTGCAAGGTGATAATTCCATTCCAGAGAGGATAAACTATGAGAACCGAGTTCCAGTCAAATGCTAATGAAAGAACCGACTTGCCTAAAAGGCACACACAACAGACTACTCTGATACTGTTTAAAACTGAAGGTTAATAAATAAAAACGTTAAAATAATATAAAGTACTACATTTTTATTGGATTAATTAATACAATTTTGGCTAGCTTTTAGAAGCTAAAACCTCATATCACTGAGGCATGAGCCAAAGATAGCAATACTAGAATACATAAGTGCATCATGAAAGCATTCCAATGACAGTCTGAAGGGGAAAAGGCAAGGGGTGGGGGGTAGAGATGGATGGGCCATCACAAGGTGAAAGGCAGTAGAATGTTATGGTTTTGTAATATTTCAGAAAACCCAGATATTTCTCAAATCTTTCCATGTTAGTTTCAAAGTGTCTGATCATTTCAACTTCAAATATCTTACATTCCTGGATTGTTTTAAAATTCCTTTTTAGTATCTTGATCATAAGATCATGGAGACAGTGTCTTGTTGCAAATAGAGCTTCCCTACAGAAGCGTCACCTTGGACTGCTTTATTGTGTCTGATCTAATGTCTATTTGAATTGCTTCCTCGGCCTCCTCAGTGTAGCATCATCCTTCATATTTTCACCTTTGAATAATATACACCGCATTAAAGGAGGAACATGCAGGTCTGGCTTTAGACATAAGCAACATAATAACATGCAAGGGCCCCAAATGTCGAAGATGCCCAAAAACTGGTGCCTTGGATTCCCTGCTCTGTGATCTCAGGGTGAGCCCCTCCATGCCAGTCCTTAGCTTATAGGTGCCATGATCTTAGATTCAGCCCTAGGAGCATCAATGTGAACCCCTCATAGTGAATGTCTTTCTCACAAGAACATACGAATAGCCATACTGGGCCAAACCAATGGTCCATCTAGCCCAGTATCCTGCTCCCAGCAGTGGCTAGTCTAGGTCACAGGTATCTGGCAGAAACTCAACTGTATGATCTTATGATATATGCTGGCATAATTTCTAGGTTGATGTATTGCAGGGAATTATGCCTCAAACAGGGCAGGTGGCACTGTGGCACTCACCTTTTATCACCCACAGAACACTCCATATATCCACATTTGACACATTATCCAATAAATTTGTGGAATTTATTGTAGCTGCAGCACTCTACTACTTACATATGCAAAACAGTTAACAGTATCATGCATTTACATTCATGCATGTAGCTTACAATATCAAGCAATTAAATACATGAATCAAAATTCCTAGCTAGAGCATTTGGTCAAGATGTATAGCCTTTCGAGTCACACAGCTCCAACTATTTCAGCTTTACTCAGCTGTACGTTTGGGAAGCTTGCCAGGTGCCCTTGGCCTGGATTGGCCGCTGTTGTGGACAGGATGCTGGGCTCGATGGACCCTTGGTCTTTTCCCAGTGTGGCATTACTTATGTACTTATATACTCATGAAGCATGTTCCTGCACCACATGTGGCATATACCATAGAGATGCCAAGGCGCTACCATCACTTCTTTAAGAAGGGATTGCCATAAAAGCACATTCACCTTCTTAACCTGTGATTCTTTCTTGATGCCTTCAGCCTCCCCATTCCATCTGCCTCGGAAGGGGGCAGGCCCAGGGGGGTGTTTGCCCCGGTCTCTGCTGTGTCTCTCGGCAACCCTACGTAACATATAGTATTCTAGAAGTGTGGGACCTGTCCATGCCCTGCCTATACTCCACCCATGCGCCATCTAGTTGCATGCTAAGCCTATTGAATACTGCTTAGCGTCCAAATGCCACTTATCCATATGAATGTGAGATTCACGTGTGTCAGTGCCAGTATTCTCTAATCTTAGCACACAAATGGCTCTTACATTTAGCATTAGGGGTTTGGTGTCAAGACTGCACTGAGAATTCAGCTTTATCCTTGAACTGGTTCTTCTTATTTCATTTTATTTGAGTATATAATTGTAATTGTTCCTTTGGGCTCAGTTTCATCGTTCCATGGCTAATAAGTTATGTGTGTTTACCCTCTTGTAACCATATATAGAATTTACACTCCAGCCCAATAGATATAGATGGGCTGGAGTGTAAATTTTAAGTGGCATCGATGTTAGCTTCAGAACTTTTAGTACAAGAACAGTGCTGGGTAGACTTCTACGTTCTGTGCCCTGAGAAAGGGAAGGACAAATCAAACTCAGGTATACATATAAAGTATCACACACAATGTAAAATGAGTTTATCTTGTTGGGCAGACTGGATGGACCATACAGGTCTTTATCCGCAGTCATTTACTATGTTACTATATTACATTTAACAGTTTTCCTGACATGCCATATTAATTCCATTTTGGTTTATAAATTTATAAAAGTTTCCACCCCTTTTCCAGTTGTTGGGGTTTTTTTTTCCTTGTGGTAAAGTAGTATGCTTGCTCTGTGGTGAAAGTCCTTCTCGCCATGGCTCACCTCCTGCCAACTTCATCTGTCAGCAGACTGATCAGCATCTGGACTCACCAACCTAGCCTATTTTAGCAATTAAAAACATATTTATAATAGAAAGAGCTTATAACTGATTTTTATAAACAAAAAAAAGTGTTAATTCAAAAGATCTTTGGGATTGCTTTCTTAGCACACTGTCTTTAATGGATGCTTTCCTTCTTCTAATTTTGCTAACCAAGGACTTTAGTAATGTCATTGAGAGCTCAGCAAGGGTAATGTATGAACGGCTTTAAAAAAAAGAGCAATATGAAATATGTGACAGAGATTGTAGTGACAAATACCTTTCCTGACACCCATCAATTGCATCGTCCTTGACCTTATCCTGCTTTGAAGGACAATCAGACCCGGAAGGCTGTATGACAATTCAGTTGGAATTATAAAAATACTACTAAAAAAATCATTTACAGAGAGGCCATGTCCAAAAGCTTTAAAATAAACAGTCTCAAACAGAAAAAGTCCTTAACTTAGCATTATTTTCACATCAAACTACAACTGTCCTCAGAACACACCCAGTCACTCAGGTTTTCAGGATACCTAGCATGGTGCATGCATATCTACCTCGGGGTCAATATTCAAAACTATTTAACCAGCCAGAAATGGCTCCTGATGGTTAAATTGCTTGTTCGGGCCTGACTGGTCATATTCAGTGGAAATGTAACTGGTTAGTGCCACTGAAAATGCCTGCTTACCCCGGGATTCTATATAATGCACCTAAAGATCAGCACCAAAATTGGTGTAGATTCTAAAACAATGCGTGCAATTTAACTAGCTTAACAAGGTAATGAGCACTGATAACAGCACTTAACAAGCAATAATGAACACTAATTGGCACTGATTAGAATTTAGGTGGAGAAGCATATTCTGTAACAATGTTCACTGAACTTGTAACATGCCCAGTCAAAAAAGGGTGTGGTTATAGGCTCATTCCTATTTCTATGGGTATCTCCTGAGTACTGGGTTGAGAATCACTTTTGCAGAGGAAGTGTAATTATTAAGATTCCCTTTGTTTATAGCTTCTCTTTATCATCTAAAATGTAAAATCTCTTTTTCCCCTCTTTATCTGTATTTCATTTATGAAGAGCCCCATCTTCACTATTATGAGCTGCTATTTAACATTCATTCCAAACCCAGGCTTCTGACAGTAATCAGCAGAGCAGCAGTGCAATTGCAGAGGGACTGCTTTGTTCTGTCAAAAATAAATGGCAGATGAGGACCCCATGGAGTATATCCAAAGCCATCTCTAAACCAAGAACAAGAGCTCTCCATTTCCTGAAAACTCGACAGCTACCTTCATAGACATTTCTGTTCAGCCTGGTACCAGGAAGAGGACCTAAGAAAGAGAGGAGGTCCAGATGCAGGATAATGAAGTTTTCCAGTGTATAGTATCTAGCTCTGATTCAGCTGTTTCTGCTACATCTAGCTGACCTGTCTTTCATTTAGTACATTCTCCAGGGAATCATTTTCCCTTTCCTTTAGAAAAGAAATAGTGCTTAGCCGGCTATGCGCTAATTTTCGGTGTGAGATAGCCGGTTATCTCCACCGAATATAAGCACTTAGCAGCTAACCGGCTATGTAACGTGATTTAGCTGGTTAAGCATGAATATTCAGCTCTAACCAGCTAAGCTTAGTTGTTAAGATAGACCTGCTATTTATGTGGCCTATCTTTAACCACTTAGGGCTAGATTCTATATATGGCATCATAAAAATCGGTGCAAAAAAAACCCCTAGGCGTATTCTATAAACCGTACCTAAAGTTAGATGCGGTTTATGGAATATGCCTAGGTCCCATCCCTGCAACAAAATCTAGTCATGGGAATTTACGCCAACTAAAACTTAGGGTAAATGCCAGCACTGTTGGGAGTGGAGTGGGTGTATTCTATAACAGCACTCATAAGTTTTAGCAACACCCACCTCCACCTATTCCACACCCATGGCTATGCCCCCTTTTTCACAGCACGCATTAGAATTTACAGGCATCACTTCATATAATACACTTAGCAAGTTATGCACATAAATTCTATTTAAAGCCAATCAGTGTCAATAATTACCTGTTAATTGGCAATTATTGGCACTGATTGGCTTGTTAAGATAATTAAGTTGTGCATGCAATACAAAATATGACCTAAATTGAGCACGCAACTCAAGTCATATTATATAGAATCGGGGTTTCAAGCATGCATGGCAGAGTAGAGGTGTAGCCTAATGGTTACAGACATGCCAAATTACTAGAGTGAAAGGTGTAACACACACAGTTGAGCCCTTTCTCAAGTTCATATGCATAAGTGCCTTCCTCACATGCATTCTGGCTCCCAACTCCCTGTTCTCTCCCCCTCCCCCTAGTCTGACATTTCTCAATCTCTCCTTATCCTCACCCACACACACACACACATACACACACTTCCCCTCTTGCATTTGTGGCCAGCAGCAGTGGCAGCCCTACCATTATGCCACCTCAGGCAGAGGCCTCAGGTGGCACTCTTGTGAGGCAGCATCGCCCCCCACTCTTCCCTCCCCAACCCCCTTCCCCGAAATTATCTTTTTCTTTTTTGTTCTTATATTTCAAAAGAAGGCAGTGGCAGCAATTCCCATAGGCTGCTCTGCTGCCGGTCCCAGTCCCTTCTTTCTACTGCAGGTGACCCACCTCTGGGAAAACAGGAAATTATGTCAGAGAGGCGGGCCACCCACAATAGAGAGAAGGAGCCAGGACTGGCAGCAGGGCAGTATATGGGAGTCACTGACACTGCCTTCTTTTGAAAAACAAGAACAGAATAGAAAAGGTAATTTTGAGGAAAGGGAGTTGGGAAGGGCGGGGCAGCAGTGGAGAAGCCGGGCGGCAGCTTATTTCTTGCCTCAAGCGGCAGATTCTCTTGGCTCACCCCTGGCCAACATTACTTAAGACATGCTGCTTCCAGCTCTGCAGGTCCTTCCCTCTAGCACTTCACACCTCCTCTAATGCAACTTCCTGTTTCTTGCATTCAGTATGCGGCAGAGGGAATGCCCTGCATGTTCAGAAGCATGATGTCTTGAGTGTTGCTGTCCACAAACGCTGAGTTGGCAGGCCATGGAGGGGGAGGGGGAGGAACAGATGTTGAGACTTGCAGGGGAAGGAGACAGAGGTAGCAATATTGGACCAAGGGGAGGGGGGGAGCAGGAGGGAGGAAAGAGAGGAACACTTGATGGACCCTAGGGTGAACAGATGAGATGCCAGGACTTGCTGGGGAAAGGAAAAAGAGGGAGAGATACTGGATCCAAGGAGGGGGCAGGAGGGATAGAGATGTTGTCCCTGGGGAAGGGAGCAGGAGGGAAGGGAGAGATGCTGGCTCACTGGAAATGGGACAGGAAAAAAGGAAGAAAGATAAAAATATGCTGGCCCTGGGTAGGGGTGTATACTGTGTGAGAGAAAGAGTGAAGGGAGAAGCTGAACATGTGGAGGGATAGAGACACAGAGGGGCAATGCTGCCCATGAGAAAGAGAAATAGGGACATACAGAGTTGATGCTGGACACATGGGGTTGATAGGGACACAGAGGGGTGATGCTGAACAGGGAAATGCAATAATAAGATACATAGAGGGGAGATGTTCAACATGGCAGGAAGATAGGGGCAGGAACACAGAATGGAGATGTTGGACAGAGTAGATAGGGATGGCAGAGGGAAAATGGATGGTGGACATAGAGAGAGAAGAAATGCCAAATGAACAAGAAGACCCTGCAAGAGAGTTAAGAGAAGACAGAAGAAAATTGAAACCAGAGACTAGGACCAACAAAATTAGAAAAATAAGATGACCAGACAACAAAGGTAGAAAAAAGAATATTATTTTCTCTTTATTGATTAGAATATGTCAGTTTTTGTATTATGCATATACCAGAATTGGTTTCAGACATGTTTGGGGCCTGCAAGCAAAACCTCACTCGTTGGTCTTCAGTCTTGAGCATAGCAGTGGTAAATCTTCAGCTTCGTGTGTTTGTGATCTGTCTCCATAGGAAGAAAGCTTATAGACTGATTTTTAAAAGGCCAAGAGTTAGGTGTTTATATTTTTTTTAACTGAAATGTTCACTTTCTCCAAGCTTCTATTTTTTGGTTCCTTGTTTAGAAGACACCTAAATTTAAGCACCTTAAAATAGGTAGAGCTAAACTGATATCAGAGAGGGGGAAATGACCTTATCTTGCCCCTCAGAAACTTTTCTTTAAAAAAAAAATTCTCCTTTTACTCCCCATTGTGGTTTCTAGGGAGGAGCAACAGCAAAGAATACACAGGCCACATCATAGAAGAGAGTGCCAGTCCACTTCCCTCACTGTGAACCACAAATTGGAAAGGGCCATGCCAATTTCTTTTCTTAACTTCAGCATATATACATAATGTTGTTGGCAAAAATAAAATTATGGGTGTGAGTTGAAAAAGAAAATAGATGAAAAGAAATGTCTTCATAATACATTCACCACTTACTGAGATGAACACCTAAAGAAGAATTAAATTATTAACAATTTGGGGTTAATTTTTCTTCTGGCTAGTATATAATATTTTATTAAGATCTGTTATTCTGTCCTTATACCCCAACACTCCATACATAATTTACTGCTCATTTATATGCATGATTACATTTTCTTCTTCTGCATAGCCGTGGAATCTACCTCACCACTTGTAGCATGGCCCCAAGATGGGCCTATGCTATAAATAAAATGCTCCATGACTGAAATATTCTCTGCTCAGAACAAAATGCAGCTACTGAGGTCATTCAAACAGAAACATCAAACAGAGTTCTGCTTATGCTCTCTTAGCTAAGGGGGGAGGGCACTCCAATGCTTACAGTTTAGAGGGTAGAAGAAAATAGCTTAGAGATCCTGTTACAAAACTGTGATCAAAGTGGCCTTAGTACACTCTTACAGGGGTCTTTCCTACACACTAAGGTCATTTTTTACTGCAGCTGTATGAATGGCTTTTTTCTAATTTTTGTATCAATGGCTATGAGCTAATGTTCCCATTAGTGTGCGGCCATTTATTTTTAAATTACCGCATAAGCACTTATCTCCGCCCATTTTGTAGATGGTAAGGACTCAAGCAGTATCCATACACTAGTAATGTAGATGCGCTAATTGGTAGGCAGTGGAATGCCCACTCTCTGCCCTTGACATGCCGCCTCAAAAAGATTTGAAATATATATATATATTTTTTTGCGTGTGATTAACGCACGCTGATTTCACAGTTACTGCAGGACACTTGAGCGCATCCTGTGGTACTAAGGACTCCATAGTTCCCCTGCCTTTTCAGAACCACCAAATAATCCAACTTTTTAAAGCATTAGTGCAGCCTCCTCAGACTTGCTATCTGCCCAACTTTTACCTCACACTGAAATCTATAGTTAGCAAATTTCAGAAGTGTGCACAAGGTTGTATTCAGCCATAAATCCTCTATTTCAGTGCAAATGTATTTGCAGGATGAAGAATGCCATGCATCAAATACCATCAAACAAAAAGAAAGTTTGCTAAATATGTGATTGAAACAGGATGCATGAGGCTGTAAAAAATATTAAATTATAAACCCAAGGCCTCAAAGCTCAAAGAGCAGCCATATGTTAGACAAAAATATCAACCTTAACTCCCATTAGAGTCCCGTGTTATTATCATTGGCCTTATTACAAAAGCTCCAGAAAAAAGAGCAATAAAAAACTTCCCAAAATGCAGACAAAAATTGATTCCTAAAAAACTGGAGAGAAAATCCAGTTTTGGTTACTAGTTCCACCTCCTGAAGCAGTGTAGGTAGGATGTGAAACAAGCGGCACTTCTCAGGATGCTCAAGTCGCTGGGGTCTGCTGTGGAATCGGAGGATGTGAATGTGCCTCTCTTTGAAGTTTATGAGAGACTTTAGGATGGAGCTCCTCCGATGTATATGAAGTTAAGTAACAGTTATTGTGCAGTCTTAGTAATCTTTATTATGTGATCACCCACAGTTTTGAATTTTTGTATTTTTTAAAATCT
This sequence comes from Microcaecilia unicolor, assembly GCF_901765095.1. Classification (NCBI taxonomy): domain Eukaryota; kingdom Metazoa; phylum Chordata; class Amphibia; order Gymnophiona; family Siphonopidae; genus Microcaecilia; species Microcaecilia unicolor. The sequence continues at coordinate 117,000,993 of NC_044033.1, forward strand.
TTTTGGGACTGTTTCTGTGTGAGTTTCAGAGTGCATGTGAATTGCTAGAGTTTGACTCCATTTTTTTTAGGAAGCAATTTTTTTCTCCATTTTCTGGAGTTTTCTATTGCTCTCTTTTTTTCTGGAGCTTTTGTATCCAGCAGTAAAAATAGCCTCAGAGCGCGGGAAAGACCTGCATAAGGACGCACTAAGGTCACCTTTTACCGCTGCTTGGTAAATGGACCCCCTATGCTGTGAAAGTGGTTTTAGCAAAACCGCATCGTAAAAGTGTGCTTCACTGAAAAACCTGTGCAAAACAATGAAGTTTTGACATTTTTTGCATGTTTTTTGGCCACATAGCCCCTCATTCTATAACTTGGTGTCTAAATTTATGTGTCAATGGTGTACTCAAATTTACAGAATACTTGCACTTATGCAGGTAAATATACACTTACAAATATATGTGCTAGCTGAGTGCTCAGCACTATTCTAGAACTGACGCGTTCAACTTCAAGGGGGCGTTCACAGGGGAGGAGCATTGGCAATGCATGGCAGAATACTGTGTTATATGCTAAAAAGACACATTTAGGCACACCCACGTAGAGACAGATTCTGCATAAGGCGCCTAAACAATCTGTGTGGTAAACATTTCTAGCTAAGCGTATTTTATAAGCAGCACCTAGATTTAGGTGTGGTATATAGGATACGCTTAGTTTATATCCCAGCGTCTAAAACTATGCATCTCCATTTACACCAGCGAAAATGTGGTGTAAATCCCTGCATGTAGATTTACACGGACTGGGCCATATTCTAAAACTACGCACGTAAATTTCAGAACACCCACGAAACACCCATTTCTCCGCCTATAACTACTCCCCTTTTGAACAGTGTGCATTAGAATTTAGGTGCAGTTCACTACAGAATACGCTTAGTTGTGTGCATAAATTCTAATCATTGCCAATTAGTGCTCATTATTGCTTGTTAGGTGCTCCTATCACCACCGATTAACTTGTTAACCCAATTAAGTTACGTGCATAATTATGGAATATACTTAGGTCCCTGTTTGCTAAGGTGCGCTAGCATTTTTAGCGTATGCTAACCATGTAAATGCCCATAGGAATATTATGGACATCTACACAGTTAGCGTGCATTAAAAACCCTAGAATGCCTCTAGCACAACTTAGTAAATAGGGCCCTTACATTTCAGCACAGAACACTGGGCACACTTTATTGAATCCGGGGGTTAATGCCTGCCATTGACAAGGTGAAAGTGGAATACCTACATGTAGGCGCATTGATGGCAATTTACCTTAGCATTCTATAATAGAATCTTGGTGCCCAGATACTGCTGTTGACTGTATACTCAACGCACAGCACAAAGGTGCGTAAATTGTGGTGCCCAGTTGTAGAATTGCCCCTTAGTAGATTTTTTCACGAAACACACACCCTGATATTGCCTGTTATTCTTTCTTGTATGTGTAAGTACTCAGATGAAAGCAGCCAAGAACAAATCACCTTACAGCAAGACAACTCTTTGAGAATGCTAGCCACAAACATTCAGAGTCTAAAACAGAAGAAGCCAGGAATATCAAGTAATCAGCAGGAGCACCTCATAAAATAGCACTTTATCAGTAAACACTGAAAGAGTGAAGACACACTGTACTTTGCTGTCTTATGTTCTCAAGGGCACACCCTCAGTCAGGCTATATAAAGCACTTGTTAGGGAGAACCATTTCATTGCTAGTAAGTACACTGTCTCCATTCGTAATTGTTTTCTCAGAAAAGGATCATTTTATGAGTTTTTAATCATGACTATTTTATAGCGTTAGCTCGTGGCCATGTCTGAGCTGATTGTGGCCATCTGAAATGACTGCTTGCTCTTACTGAAAATGAATTATGTAGTTTTTTCACTGAGCTGACACTAAAGGGAAATCTCAGGTTAATCTCACGTTTCCCAGACTGCATTGTTTCTGGTTGTGGTTTCGGACTTTTCTGCTGTTCCTTCGGGCTTTTGATCACGAGTCGTGGCACCATGAGCTCCCCTTTCCTAACTGCTCAGGGGTTTTTCTCCTATTTCACAGTCCCCTGCCATGGTCATGACAGTTTCCAGCCGGTGCTCATGCATCATGGAATCTAAATGTGTACACCTGCGCTATAGGCTCTCTGGTCTGAGCAGTGGACAACCTGATCCCAGAATCAAGCCTAGACCTTTGTGTGACAGGGTACAGTTTAGCTACTGAGACACCTGGCAGACTCCCTGTTCTTTTTTTTACAGATTAGTCTACTTTTTATTTTATTTTTTTAATTTATGCAATTTTAACAAGAATTTTCTCAAACAGAAAAATGAGATGTGAAGGAAAATCTGAACTAACAAGAATAACTGTTAATAAAAAGGAAAATATAATTCTCAGATATCAAATTCCACCATATAAGGGGGAAGAGCACTATACATTAAGGAGCAAAGGAAAGAAAATATTAATGGGGAACAAAAGAATTGCCTAGTTTTAAACATTATATTTTCCCAATATCTGATAGGGATATGGAAATTGTCAGGTTATTTTTGGATTTTCCTGAACGTGTTCTCCATTTTCAGTTGGGGTTTGTTGTTGTTGTTGTTGTTCATTTCTCACATTCATATTAATTACAAAAAAAAAGTGCATTAGAACTTGCAGATTGCCTATACACACAAAGCTCCATAGGCTTATGCACCTTTGATGCATGTACACACATTTTCCCCCAGATTCTATATAGTGCAACCGAATTTGCGTGCGCAAATCAGGTCATATTCTGATTTGCGCATCCAACTTAATTATCTTACCAAGCCAATCAGCGCCGATAATTGCCACTTCACAGGCAATTATTGACACTAATTGGCATTAATTAGAATTTACACGCAGAACTTGCTAACGTAAATTCTAAGACACAGAACTGAAAAGGGGCATAGAATGGGTGGATAGTGAACATTTCTAAAATCTATGTGTACTGATATAGAATACACCTGCTCTGTGTCTAACGTATTAGTCACCGGCATTTAAACCAAGTTTTTCTTGGCATAAATACTTACGACTAAATTTAGTCATGTGGATGGGCGCTAGGCATATTCTATAAATCATGTGTAACTTTAGACTTAGTTTATAGACTAGACCTAGGTATATTTTTTTGGCATCGATTTTTATGGCACCATATGTAGAACCTAACCCTGTGTGTATGTGGGAGGGGAGGAAGCTTTGACCTGGAATAGTCCATAAGCACTATCATATATTAGATACTTATTTTATCCCAGTCCTTTCCCTCTCTTCACTCAGCATATTTACACTCTTCTCCAAGGAAGCAGGTTCTCTCTTGGGGGAAGGTGGATGTCCCATCAAGGCCCAGGCATAGATTTTCCTCTTCATCACAAATACTCAGTTATGGGGCACTCCTATTGATTTTACTGAAAGCTCATAACATGTACTATTATGAGATAGTGTTTCTGTTCTGATGTTGTACAGTATTGAATATAAACACTGTAGGGCACACATTTTATATTCTTTATCTGTATCTATGATCCCTTTCTATAAATATTGAAAAGTAGGGGCTTTCCAGTTGCTGGACAAATCTATTCCTTTCTGCATAAATGAATGATAGGGGTTTCCTGGTTACACAGCAAACCATTTCCTCTCTGGACAAATACTTCACAGTCTCTCCATTCAGGAATCATCTTCCATGCAGGCTCTCTTAGTAAGGGGATATTTCCCCACAATACCTTCTCCTGTAGTTAAGATCCTGGTTAACTACAGGAGAAGTTAAGCACTCTTTTCCTTCCTTTGGCTCATGGCTCACACTCTCAAATTCACTCTGCTTTATCATTCAGGCAGAGAGGTAGATAAAATCTCTGTCTTGTAATGCACTTCATGCAAGACACTAACTTAAAGCTCAAAGAAGGCATCACATTGGGCATAAACTAATTAGGCTCAAAGGCTGAACCTTAAACAGAAGCACACAACTCCACACTAATCCACAAAAATCTAAAATCCACCAAGCAAATCCAAAAGCCGCCTCCCCCCCCCCCCCCCCCCCCGTCTTCTCTGGCTTATATATGAACACAGAACCATTATAGCCATCCCAGAATGGTATGCACTGCCTCTGTATACCTAGTTGGTATGATCCTGAATCCAGGAGCATACTGGGCTAGTGAGGGTCCTGTAAGGATCCTTATACATAACATAGGCACATTTTGGGAGATTTTTATAGGCATCCCAATATAAAATTACCCCCAACACAACTGAGCTGTAATGATTTCATATATCAATTCCATTTCATGTGGAAGCTACTGAGGAAATAAATAAAATGTTGATCACTTGGAAAGAGAAATATATTATTATGTAGAAATATCAAAACTGTACAGCATTTCCTCAAACTTCTTCTTAATTGGTTATATTTAACTTAGTTAGGTCTGTTGTTGACTTTGGCAGTCTGTAGTGCATTGCTGTGCAATCCACCCTTTATATAAATACCAAATTGCAACTGAATATTGTGCTTTTGATTCCAGCCAGGAACATATGTGAAGGGCTTAAAATACTGTATTTGATTTTATCTGTTGGTCACTCATCAATCCACAAAAGGAAGCCCCCAGATTTAACCAGGGCTGGATAATGAGGGCTGAATTAGCCCATCTTCAATGGGGTGAGAGAGTAAAGTTAGGAAGGTGGCAGTTTACTTGGGCCTGTGCAGGAAGAGATTTGTTGTTGTGACCTCTCATGATTTTTCTTTTATCATAGGAGTTGGGATTTTCAATTTTGACCCTCAGGACAGCTGTTCAACTCTAGGGGTTACTGTATGTCCAGCTTGCCATGGTCACAGTATTTCTGAGGTGGCTGGATTGGTGTTTTAGATGTGCAGGTTGCATTGGTGTGAAGCCTATCTCAACCATGGTCTTTCTAAAGTGTCCAGACTACTGTTCCCCCAGTTCAGGTTTGCTTTTTGTGCCATAGTTTTTCAGAGATAGCACCATGGCACTTTTTCCCAATTTGGGTTACCTAACTCTATCTTTTTGGGTGTGTACAGCATCTTATATGGCAGCCCAGGGTATGACTGCTAGGGATATTCTGTGCATTTTAAGATATACATATGCTAGCAAATTCATTGTGATGATTACGTAGTGATGTTTCTTTTAGTTCTTATTTCAGATCTTCTGATGGGAGAGATTATTATGTGGATCTGATGCTGTTCTTATGTTGTTTGCGCAAAACAAATCCAAACAGAAAAATCACTCCTGGGAACTCATTTGGGTCTTGCTTCTGCTAGACTCTGAATTTATTGGTTAGGCATACATGGGATGTATTGGGACCAGCTGTTACCTTCTGTTTTGCAAGATAGGTATTGGTTGGCTCTACCTCAACTGTTGTTAATTCATCTTTGGGGTAATTATCTTTGTTCTGTAAAACAGGGTGGACCTCATCAAGCAAATGAAGAGGGACTTCCTTTAAATTAATTGTTATTTTCTAATGTGCATCTGGTTTAGTCACATATTCTTAGAAGAGTTTGGCGTGGAGCCAGGAGTCAGAAGGCTATTGAGTGCCTTAGGAAGAGGGTTAGTTTGGAGATGTCAGGTTTGTTATATTACTTGGAGGTTTGATTTTGAATCACATTTGTTTGTTTCTTTATCAGCCAGATGGGGTCCATATTTCTGATACTGGTTTGAACATGTATTTGAGTTCCTGTCAAGCTGTTCTGGAGGTTTGGGGCCATGGTTTCAGGGTCGCAGTAGAGTTTGGGGAGTGGAAGACAAGTGAGTCATTGACTTGGCTTGTGGCGGGGGGGATTTTAGTTGATGAGCCCCTTTTAAATACCAGTCTAGTGTGGATGGTAAATTTGAATATTTGATTTCTGATGGTTTTCAGGTTCACTAGTGGTGCAGCTGGGAAGTCAAAGGAAGTTTCCATGGTGAATGTTGAGGATTCAACCCAAAAAACCTGGTGTCGCTGCAAGAGTTTCAGATGGCTTTGGAATCTTTGGTGTACTCTTTTTGGCTGTCTAGCTGAGTAATAGAGTGCTGCAGATGGTGCATGCCTTAAATAGTATAATGGGGTGCAATGCATAAATTGTATTAGATGGGGTAGAACTGTTTGAAGGATCAATTGTTATAGTGATTTCTACCACAGCCGGAAAATGGTTGATTTTCCTTTTTCTGAATTAATGGCCATTAGCTAATGTTGCCATTAGCATGCAGCCATTAACAAAAACTAGTGTGTGAGAACCTTATCGACACCTATTTTCAGCTCCCAAGTTCAGTTTGCTGCCCTTTGAGACATCCCTCAAGGCCCAAGCTGGGGTCCCCTGAAATCCCCATATTAAAGTGGACACACAGCCCCCCTTATGGAGACTTCCACCTATGTGTATACTTCCCTCCCCCCCCAACTACACCCAAAGTATGGGATTTCGGGTAATGTGCAGCCACTGCCATCAGTGAGGGCCCTAAAACAGCTAGCATGAGTACCCCACAGATAGATGCCCCCAAATCTAGTTTTCCCACCTTGATGTCTGGAAACTACCTTTCTCCTGGGGGTCCCAGCAGAAGTAGCTTTTAGAGGTGTCACCTACTTAGTTCAAAGCAATAGCATCTCTTTGGGATGACCCATCTGTCTGCCTGCCTATCCATCTATATATTTCAAACAAACAGTTGTGTACAGGATAAGGGGAAACCACAAGAAAGGAGTGAGCCAAAGGGAAGGAGCTGGTGCCAAAGTATTGAAAAAGCTGCTGATAGTGGTGAAAATCAGGCCCCACCATCTGAAGAAGAGCACAGTTGCCATTAAATATGCAGCACAGTGCCCTAGGCAGTGTTGTATAATAACTAGGTAAATGTAATTAGTTACTGTACTTAAATACAAGTTTTATCACTTTTACTTGTAGAGAAGTACAGGAAACATTTGTTACTTTTATTTTTATCAAAGTAATAATTTCAGCAAATGTATTACTTTTACTCAGTTACATCTGATGTAACTGAGTAAAAGTAATACATTTGATGCTTACAGTTAAAAGTGAAAGCAGAAGCAAGACATAAATGACAATTCCTCAATAATCCAAATGAAGCACCAAAAACTAGAAGAGGCTTTTGCTATTATATTCCATATCATGCAAATTGTGGATCATCTCATCTTAAATGTTGCTGTTCTGTGAATATAGCTAGAGCTGCCTGTGTTTGTTGAATTGGTTACTGGTCTCCAGCCAAACAGAACAGTGATGAGTTGGATCACTTTGAAGTAGAGATGAAGTTGAAGCTAGTTGTAATTCTTGATGAACAGACACATGTCTCTACCACAACAGAGTGCTGGTCATCCCATGGAAATTTTTACATTGGGGTAACTGTCCTCTGGAGCAATAGAGTCTTAAGAGAGGAAGTCTGCTTGTCTGGCCTTAAGTCTGAAAGGTTTCCACACACTTGACATTCTTGTACCAGTTCTCAAAGATATTCAGTTTGTCATCAGACAAAAAATTGGTAGAACCATAACAGACATGGAATCCAACTTTGTGAAAGCATTCACAGCATGACAATGATAATGAAAATGAAGATGCCAGTGATGAATTAGCACTACTTCTAAAGCAGATGATAATGACAGTGATGAAGGTAAAGCATTCTTTGCTATAAGGAAATCAAGTGTTTCAGACAGAGATTCCCTTGATCAATACCTGCAGACCCAGTCAGAAAACATCCATACTATTGTAGCCTGGTCAGATTTGAAGGAACATGTTATCAGACTAAACACTCCACTTCCTGCCAATAAAGCTCTTGAATATCTTTTAGCTGTGCTGCTTTTAATAATTATTTACAAGCACAATCTTAGAGTGACAGTCGTTTTCAAAATTTAGTTTTACTAAAAGCAAAGTGGATTAAATTATAGAGCAATAAAGTTGGTGGGATAAAAACACTGAAAAATAATTGCATTCTTTGTAGTTATGGTATGTTTACTTTTTAATCAAAAAGTATTATATTAGGGAATAACATTTTTAGTACATTTATTTTTACTTTTTCTTAAGTACTTTGAATAACACTGACCATAGGATACCAAATTCCTGCCAGCACAGGAAGGCCAGCTGAACAGTGGCTATGGCAAAGAATAAAGCAGAGTGCTAATAGGAACCCAGAATGGAACCATGGCTGCAGGAAACAGTGCAACTGCAGAGAAGCCAAGCTGATAGAAAAGTGAGGGGGGGATGAAGAGTTGAAGAGGGAAGGTGGCAGGAACGGGAGGGGAAAATAGAAGGACTAAGAGAGACAGGAGAAGTCTGCAGAGGAGTAGAGGAGATTAAAGAGAGGAGTGAAGCCTACACCTAGAGACACTCACATATATATACGCCCTCCAAAATACAAATGCACTCCACTCTCCCATCACATCACATCACATAATATCACATACACAAATATATTATCCCCTAATATCCATCTATATAACTCCACAGATACAGCTATATTATTTCCATGGAGATAAATATACATACTATAACATTGATACCACCATAATAGATAGATACGCATACAAAAGTTATTCAAAGTGGTCAGATCACAAGAGGATTGTGAAACATTGTGAAACTGGGAGACTGGACATCCAAATTGGAGATGACATTTAATATAAGCAAATGTCAAGTGATTCAGGTAGGGAAGAGGAACCCAAACTACAGCTGCATGATGCAAGGTTCCACAGTAGGAGTCACCACTCAGGAAAATGATTTGGGTGTCATCGTTGATGATACGTTGAAACCCTCTATTCAGTGTGCAGCAGTGACTAAGAAAGCAAATAGAATGTTAGGAATTATTAGGAAAGGAAAGTAGAACAAAATTCAGAATATTGTAATGCCTTTGTATCACTCAATGAAGTGCAATCGCACTTCAAATATTGTGTGCAATTTTGGTCATGGCAACTCAAAAAGATATAGCAAAATTAGAAAAGGTACAGAAAAGGGCTGCAAAAATGATAGAGGAGATGGAATGACTTCCCTATGAGGACTGGCTACTGTTGGAAAAAGGATGCTGGGCTTCTTGGATCTTTGGTCTGTCCTAGTATGGCAACACTTATGTACTTATGGCTAGGGCTTTTCAACTTGGAGAAGAGATGGCTGAGGGGAAATATGATACAGGTCTATAAAAGAAAATGAGGAGTGGAGTGGAATGGGTAGACGTGAATCGCTTGTTTACTCTTTCCAAAAATACAAGGACTAGGAAGCATGCAATGAAGGTACTAAGTAATAAATTTAAAACAACTGGAGGAAATAGTTCTTCATTCAATGTATAATTAAACTCTGGAATTCATTGCCAGAGAATGTGGTATGAGCAGTTGGCTTAGCAGGATTGTAAAAAGGTTTAGTTAAGTTTCTGAAAGAAAAGTCCATAAGCCATTATTAAGGTGGACTTGGGGAAATCCACTGCTTATTCCTGAGATAAGCAGCATAAAATCTGTTTTACTCTTTTGGGATCTTGCCAGGTACTTCTGACCTGGATTGGTCACTGTTGGAAACAGGATACTGGACTTGATGTGGTTTAGTTATGTGCATATTATGTGGGAATGAGCCTTACTCCTAAACCAGGGCACGTGGAGAACGATTTCAGTCTCTCACCTGCATTGTGCCAAAGAGAACATCTTTCTGGAGTTTATAAGATGTAACATGTATAGGCAATTTATCCAGATGCTCTTAGAAGTTCTTTTTGATCAAGCCTCTGGACCCAAAATGATGGGCAAATATTTCTGTATCATTCTGCCACATTTTCTTAGTCTCTGACTGCATTTCTTGGTACTTGAAGATCTTTCCTCTCTACACACAATTCACAGAGTAATCGCTTAGGTCGGACACCTCTATAATCAATGCTGTTCTAGTTTACTTCTCGATATCAGGTTTTCTGGCATCCAGCTTTTTATCGGTCAGGATGGGAATATCCCAGGTGATCATCTCCTCTTTGTTCTCTACAATTCTCTTAAAGTCATGATCCCAATGCTTTTCTGGTACACTGATGTTATAATGCTCACAGTTTCCAGTGAATGAGATGTGCCACCTTGTTGTGCCTTTCTGTATAAAAGTTTTCTGCCATCAGTACTTCGCAGCCAACCACAAGTTAAGTAACTGTTTCTAGCTCTTTCTTACAGAATCTACAGATGTGTGTTGCTCCATTTTTTTAATGTTTGCTGTAAACTATCTTGTATATAATCCACTACCCTGAGCTGCAACTATCAATCGCTTATCCTAAGGTTAAATTCACCTCTTCTTAACCGTGCATGTGTCCCATGTTGATCTACAAATGGTTCCTGGAGTAACATTTTGTATTTCCCCTGCACTTATTATTATTATTATTTATTACATTTGTACCCCGCGCTTTCCCACACACAGCAGGTTCAATGCGGCTTACATAATAATAATAAATAGAATTACAAAGTCTTGTAAGGAGAATATTACAAACTGTAATAAACATAGTAATAGTAAGAATAGAATATATCAATTGAACATGGGAAGATAAGCAAGATAGGATGAGCAAAAGAGATTGAGGGGTATGGTGTAGGGAAGATGAAGAGAAAAGACTGGGGGATGAGTATAAGGGGATTGGGAGATAAGGTCTAAGGTATAATCAAGGTCAGAGCAGTAGTTGTGTTGGTGGACTTATAAGATTAAGTTGGGTCGTTAGGGTAAGCTTATGCATTCACCACTTGTTTCGCCCCTGCTGATCCAATTACTTGAAGAGGTTTTTTTTTTTGTTTGTTTTTTTCTTTCAAATTCTGTTGCTTCCTTCCCTTTTGTTACCGATGAATTTTCACCCATTCCTTCTCCTCATCAGAATGCTTGTCCAAGTTTAATAATGGAACTAGATTCTGGAAGTTTTCTTTCATATTTCAGGACTTTTTGTGCATTGGGATCTGATGATACCATTAGGTAAGCCTGGAGGCCTATGATAGTAGCCTGATAGGTGTAATCTATTTCTTTGAAACCCATCCATCCTTCAGATCTAGGAAACAGTTTCACTGTTGGGAAACAGGATACTGGGCTAGATGCACCTTCAGTCTGTCCCAGTACAGTGATCCTTGTGTATTTATGTACCCCTCAAATATACCATCAGTTATTAATCACACACCATATCCTTCCACTACCCTCCCACACATCCCTACTCAGACAAATTTTACTATACCTATCCCCACTGAGCCTCCGATGCAGACATGCCTGAGTCTGTGAAATGAAGGACAATTACTCAATTTGTACTTCAGGGTAGAATTGGCTTAAATTGGCAGCACTGCAAGAATTACCAAAGAACATGTTTTGACAGGAATGGAGAGGACAGTACATGATCTCCAGCAGCACACCATGTGCTTAAGGAGCCTCCATTCTCTTTACCATCAGCAGCTCAGCTACTGTTCTCCCTATTTTTGACTGGCAACCAAAAGATCATCACCAAATGAGTTAAAGTAAACTTTACAAATGTGAAATGCCCATGTTAGATAGTGTGATAAATTCTGATGAGTAGATTTTTTTTTTTTTACAGTTTGGGTAGAAGGTGCCAGCAATGATCATTGATAGTACTGCAAATAGTGTTCTGATTAGAAATTGGTTCATTACTTAAGTTGCATTCATCCATCTTGTACAAGACCAGACAGATGATACTTTTCTCTAGCTTGTAGACATATGGGTAGTTTTAGATTTCTATTTTTCTGCTTTTTGTCAACTAATCCTCAACCACGGCTATAATGTGCTTCACTGAGTGAGTAACCAGCTATGTCATTTTGAATGCCGTGTAAATGAAGCTAAATATCTTCATTATGCCCAAGATAAAATAATGCACTCCTTGTTCTGTCATGTAGAATTGAGGTAGATTTGGTTCTTTAGGGGGAGAAGCAGGTCCTGTTTAGGCATTGTCATCATAGGGAAGTGCCTAGAGTGTCAGATTTTGAAGGTGCCAAAGCCCAGATCAAAGAGGAGTTTGTTACCACTGACCTTAGGACCGAATGCATGAGCTGTTTCAAAAGGGTACCACTGTGGCCTTTCCCTGTTCTTTTGCCTCCCTCTCCTGTCATGCTGCGTAGTGTTGCCAGTGATACCAAAATCTTAAACCTGGCCCTGGGAAAGAAGGGGAAAGAGTAGCGTATTTTAAAATGGTAAAGTATGAAAACTATTATCTGGCTGCTAATGATTTGGATTTGCATTTTATTTCATATAATTACTTGCCTTTCCAAATCTGAGCTCAAGGTGAGTTGAATTCAGAAAAAGAGAACTTTATTCAACAGTGAGCAATGATGATATACAGTAGTTCAGTATATAGCAGGGGTTCTCAACCCAGTCCTTGAGACACACCCCACCAGTCAGGTTTTCAGGATATCCACTACCTCCATTATATGCCAATCTATCTCATGCATATTCTTGAAAATATGACTGACTGAGTATGTCCCAAGAACTGAGTTAAGAACCCCTGGTACATGGTAATAATCTATCAAAGTCCATCACACAATTCTAATGTCCATAGACAGCTCTTAGTCTTAGCTAGTGCTAGTCTTCCTTGAAATTCACCCAATAAATACTGCAGAGGTAGTGAAACACCTTTTTTGTTTGAGCGAACCCATCCATGCCCTAACCCTGCATCAGCTGCACCCACAGCCCCATCCATGCATTATGGCCAACCTTGCCTCCAACCTCAGCATCTTCCCTTCCCTTCCCATCCCCCCACCTCCACCCAGCCACAGAAGGTGTCCTCAACTCACTCTTTCCCCAACTCTCAACCCCTTTCCCCATGGTGTCCAATATCTCTTTCTTTCCCTACCTTTCAATCTTCCCTATCCCTCCTCCCTCCAGTGATCAACATTTTTCTCCTTACCTACCTCTCAACACTCCCCCATCCTGGTGTCCAGCATTTTTTTCCTTCCCTACCTTTCGACACCTCCCCTCCCCCGTAGTGTTCAGCATTTCTCTGAAAGATGCTGGAGACCATGAGGGGGAGGGAGAAAGAGAGATATGCTGTACACCACAGTGGGGGATGCTGAAGAGGTGAGGGATGAGAAGAAAGAGAAAAAATTCTGGACACTAGATGGGGGGAGGTTGAGAGGAAGGGGAGAAATGAAGGCAGCGTGATGGCGAGGGGGGGACTATGGGAGATGCTGAGATTGGGGGCAGGATTGGAAGAGGAGCTGGGGAAGAGCTGGAAACAGAGTTTGAGCTTCTGTCCCCTGTCCCGATACCTATGAAGGTATCAGCTCTTTGCCCAATATGATGAGCACAACATATTTCCTCAAGGGATGGACTGTAATTTGCAGTGACAGGGGAAATATCAACAAATGAAAACAAGCAGAAAAGAATTCAGAGTGCTTAGCATGCATGTGCGAACCATTACCCATGTGCAAACCATCGCACATGCATGCAGTGTGGGGGAAAGAGTACTCACTCTTTATAAATAACATGTCCTCTTTAGGAAGACTGCATCTTCTTTGCAAAGAGTACACACTCTTGATGACGTAGCTCATATAACAAACAGATGCCTGGAAAACAGTGGCATAGATATGGGGAGCCTTGAGGGGCTTGGGCCCCCACCAAATTGGATCCAGAGCCCCCTGGTTTGGCTGACAGAGGTCCCCAACCCCAGCCAGCTAAATCTTTTCTCTAGCTCTGTTCTCTATGCATTGCCTGCCTCTCACATTGCGTGCATGCTCGGTTTTAGTGAAACTGAGCATGCGTGACTTTGTGCATGCTCAGTTTCAGCACGCAACGTGAGGGGAAGCAGGGCAGGCAATGCGCAGAGAACAGCGCTGGAGAAAGGCTTCAGCTGGCGGGGGTTGGGGATCCCACCAGCCAAGGTATGTGGTTGCAGCAGGGAGGCCAGACAAACTGTGCCCCCCCCCCCCCCCCCCACTGTGGGCTCTGGACTCCCCCAAACATTGAGGTCTGTCTATACCCCTGCTGGAAAACAATAATCAAAACAAGCATTCTCAAAAACAACATAGGAAATGACCCAGCGCCTCTGAATAAGGTATATTAGTGATATATAAGATCTGAATTTAATTGAATTGATAATAAAACATTTTCCAGATGCCCCTCACTATGCAGAGCTAGTCCCTCTAATTCTTCTACCTGCTTCTTTAGAAGAACAAGACCGGTGCTGTTTTAGACCACCTTCCTCTTGGAGTCTCCCCTCTTAACGTTCCTTTATTAGGAATTCTAAAGTTTCTTATCCCTTATCTCCTTCTGTGTCAGTCTTCTGAAGTGGCTTTGGTGCTTCTGGTCTATATTTAGTTTTATGTCCACTCCCCCCCCCCCCCCAATACGTTTAACTGAATTTGTAAACCACTTAGATTTATTTAAGATTAGCGGTATATCAAATAAGTTTGAACTTGAACTCTTTGAGTATATGTAATAAGTTAAATTCCTCAGAATGCAGCATCTGTTCTCCTTTTCAACGAGAACAGTTAAGTTTGCCCTTTTGTAAAACGGAGAAATTGTTACACGCTTTTGTGCCAAGCTTTTCAACATTCCAAGGTATTACAGCAGGTGGCCCATGTGGATTGTTGGTTGGCACCCAGGTTATTGCAAAGTTTTGCTGTTTTCTGTCCAAATCTATTTTAAAAATACTTACAAAGCCTGCTTTCTTTAATATTCATCCAGCTGACATTCTTTAAGGGAGCAATTCATTTTTGTGCATTAATTTGACACTGCAGGCAGTTTGTACTGCAGGCCCTGCAAGAAATTAACTACAGCATAAGGCATATTATTTTTGGTTATGCCTCAGTTCACTTAAGGGTCCTTTTAGTAAGCCACACTAAAAACAGGCTGGCGCTACGGTTAGTGCATGGGTTTACTGCACGCTGTGGCCACTTTTAGCTTGGCCATAAAATGGCCAGATTTGCTATATCCCATGCCACTCACTAATTTCCCAATTAGCACCTGGCCATTACTGCAGGAGTCCTTACCACCACCTGTTTACTTGGCAGTGAGCAGTGGCGTAGCTAGGGGGGCCATTGGGGCCTGGGCCCCCCAAATTATCTCTGTACCCCTGGTTTGGCTGGCAGGGGTCCCCAACCCTCATCAGCTGAAGCATTTGTCCAGCACTGGTCTTCAGTGCTGCCGCATTGCCTGTCTTGCTCTCTCTTCCCCTCACATCCGGGACGCTCGTTTTAGTGAAACTGAGCATGCACACATGCTCAATTTCATTAAAACAAGTATGCCAGACATGAGGGGAAGAGAGAGCAGGGCAGGCGCTGGAGACCTGCACTGGACAAATGCTTCAGCTGGCAGGGGTTGGGGACCCCCACTAGCCAAGGTATGTGCAGCGGTGGCAGCAGTGCTTCAGCTAGCAGGGTTTGGGGAACCCCTCCAGCCAAGGTATGTGCAGTGGTGGGTGAGGAGCGACAGGGCAGGGAGGCAGACCAAAATGTGCCCCACACTTTGGGCTCTGTGGCCCCCTTCCATCTCGAGGTCTGGCTACATCCCTGGCGGTAAGGGCTCCCACTACTACTACTACTACTTATCATTTCTATAGCGCTACCGGACGTACGCAGCGCTTCACACTTGAACATGGAGAGACAGTCCCTGCTCGATAGAGCTTACAATCTAATTATGACAGACAGACAGACATGACAAGTAAGGGATAAGGGTTAGGACAGACAGGACATATCAGGGATAGGGGACAGTTGAAGGGTTAGGTTTAGGTTTAGGAGTTAAAAGCAGCATCGAAGAGGTGGGTTTTTAGCTTAGATTTGAAGATGGCCAGAGATGAGGCTTGGCGTACCGGCTCAGGAAGTTTATTCCAGGCATACGGTGCAGCAAGATAGAAGGAACGGAGTCTGGAGTTAGCGGTGGAGGAGAAGGGTGCAGATAAGAGAGATTTGCCCAGTGAGCAGAGTTCCCGGGGAGGAGTGTAGGGAGAGATGAGAGTAGAGAGGTACTGAGGAGCTGCAGAGTGAATGCATTTGTAAGTCAGTAAGAGGAGTTTGAACTGAATGCGGAAACGGATAGGGAGCCAATGAAGTGACTTGAGGAGAGGGCTAATATGAGCATAACGACACTGGCGGAATATTAGTCGTGCAGCAGAATTTTGAACAGATTGAAGAGGAGAGAGATGGCTCAGTGGGAGACCTGTGAGAAACAAGTTGCAGTGGTCTAAGCGGGAGGTGATAAGAGTGTGGTAATTAGGTAGTGTGGGGTGTTCCACGCTACCTATTCGTGTAGGGCACGCCTCCCGCACTGAAAAAGAAAAATATTTTTCAGTGTAGGATTAACACACGCTGTACAGCGTACTACCATGGGATGTCTCTGCATGTCCCGCACTAGTGCTTTTTAGCATGCAGTAGCCATGTACTAGTACTACCGCAGCTTAGTAAAAGTGTCTCTTAGCCTTGAGAGCTCTGAAGTGAATCAAAGGAATAGCCCATACAAATTCTGTTCAATCCTTCAGCACTGCTTGAGCAACTGTCCATTTGGAACTAACACCTGGCTACTGCGTGCCCCAGGCAGTAATTCCATTTTTTACGCGCGTCCGATACACACGGTGGAAAATATTTTTTATTTTCTACCACGTGGCACTAACCAGATTGTAGTGTGGAAAACAAACCAGCAGATCAGTATAATATCCAAAAAGCTTTATTGAAGATATCATATATGAAACAATTGCCCGACACAGGCCGTGTTTCGCCCAAAAATAGGGCTGCGTCAGGGGCTAAAATGAACAACAAATATATCAAATTATAAAACGTAGAGCATTCAAAAAATATATAATAATAAAATATATGTATATAAAATGTATAAAACATCAATATGAATGCTAAGGTACATGTAAAACATAGACATGAATAAAAAAATAAATAAATAAGAATATATAGAGAGTCTATTGAATGAACATTTAAAAATGGAATTATAATAAATAATTATAACATAAAAATGCACATAGATATATATAAAAAATATATAAATCAATATATCAAATAATTTAAAAAATATATATATATATCAAAACTTGTACATTATACATTAAACATGAAAAATTATCAACATGTATATTACATATATATTACAAAAAACCAGCAAAGAAAGGGCACGGGCGTAACCAAAGATAAAATTCATGAAATGAATTGTAAAACCATTAGGCAACAAAAGTGTTAAAATTGAAGGCACATACCTGATCTGGACCTTTCTCAAATAGGAACGGCTGAAAGAGGAGGAACAAATAAAAAAATAAAAAAAAACTAATAATGAGTAAAAAATAGAGATTAAAAAAATAAAAATTAATATGTCTCAAAAAATTATTATAAGATAATTAAAAAGAGAGAATTATGATAATACTACTAAAATTGTGATTATAATAAAATAGACGTGTAGTACTTACTCACAAATTGCATATCAGAACAAGGATAAAAGGAATTTTCTTTGCAAAAACCAGCATAAAACAGCGTATTCCTAAATGTAAAAAATAATAATTTCATAATGACCAAATACAAATTTTATTATAATCACAATTTTAGTAGTATTATCAAGGTAGTTGTTTTCGGCACAGGCGCTAACCATGAATATTCAGCTGCACTAACCAGTTATGTGCTGCTGAACATCGATGGTTAGTCATAGATAAGTGATTCAACTGGGCAGGAGCCTCTCCAGTCTGCTTTAATTATTTTGAATAGCGGCCAGAGGGATTATGATGCTCAGAAAAGAAGTACTGTGGTGGAGCCAGAGTTAAGGAATGTAACTCAGTACAAAACACATCCCCAAAACAATGACGGATCACCTTAAAGCAGACAATTCTTACTGCTAGGAAATTCAGTTATAAGAGGCAACATATTGGAAGGGAGAGGAAAGACTATATAAAATGGAGGAGTTCAATAAATGACTTGAAACTTGGTGTAAAGAAGAAGGTTTTAGATACATAGGAGGACGGGGTAGTATGTGGAAAAATAGCAGGCTGTACTGTAATGATGGGCTACATCTTTCTGTGACAGGAAAACAGATCCTTAAGGAGAAATTCAGACAGTATATTTCTAGACATTTAAACTAGAGGGTGGGAGTGACAAAAGGAAGCAAGGGAATTCAGAAAGTCACCCCCAGGAAAAAAAAGATGATGGCAGTGGGGAAGGTAATATTAATATAGAAACCCATCAAAACTAATTTATTGACAGATGGAAAGCAATGAGCACAAATGCTCATAGCCTAAATAAAAATCTTCAAGATTTACAAGCCCTGATGTTTGAGGAAGACTTGGATATTGTTGCTATTACAGAGACATGGTTCAGTGATTCCCAGGAATGGGATGTGACCATACCAGGCTAAATACAGCTAGTGAATATACAGGCAGAAATACAAATGGCTAAAGATGTAGAATGAGGTGACAGGACCTTTCGAAGGGTAACCCTTCTTCATTTCTGGTCTGAAGAAGACGGGTTACCTTTGAATGCTAATCATAAAATGTATTAAGGTAGTCCAATAAAATGGTATCATCTTATTTTCTTTTCTATGTTTTGTTTTATTTCTATTTATTAACTTAGATATATTGAGGAAAGGAGTAAAGCAAGAAATTGAATTGTAAAACTAAAAGATGCTGAGAACAGCTATGTGGAGAGTGGTGAGGATAAAGCAGACGTGCTAAACAAATACTTCTCTTCGGTGTTCACAGAAGAAACTCCTGGAAAAGGACCGCAGTCAGCTGCTGAGGGTATATCTGGGAATGGAGTGGATATTGCACCATTCATGGAAGAAAGCATTTATAAACAACTTGAAAATCTGAAAGTGGACAAAGCTATGGGGCCCAGGATACCGAGGGAGCTCAGAGAAATCCTGACAGGACCTCTTAAAGATTTATTTAATAGATCTTTAGAGATGTTCTGCAGGATTAGAGAAGAGCTGATGTGGTCCCTTTTCACAAAATCAGGCAAAGGGAAGAAATGGAAAACTACAGGCCACGTCGGTGGTAGGAAAACTAATGGAGTCGTTGCTGAAGGAAAAAAATAGTTAACTTTCTAGAATCCAACTGGTTTCAGGATCCGAGTCAACATGTTTTTACCAAAGGAAAATCCTGCCAAATGAATCTGATTGCTCTGACTGGGTGACCAAAGAACTGGATAAAAGACATGCACTAGATGTAATCTACTTGGATTTCAACAAAGCCTTTGATATGGTTCCTCACAGAAGACTCATGAATATCTGAAAGGGCTGAACTTAGGACCCAAAATGGTGAACTGGATTGGAAACTAGTTGACTGACAGGCAACAGAGGATGGTAGTAAATTGAATCCTTTCAGAAAAAAGGAAGGTTAGTAGTGGAGTGCCTCTGGGACTGATTCTGTTTAATATATTTGTGAGAAACATTGGTGAAGAGTTAGAAGGAAACATTTGCCATTTTGTGGATGACATGAAGATAGCCAATAGAGTGGATACCCCGAGGGAGCAGAAACCATGAAAAGAGATCTCCCCAAATTAGAAGAATGGTTAAAGGTCTGGCAGTTAAAAATAAGCCCATTGTAGCCCAAGCTAAATCTGGTCGGGGCTTGCTGAGGCTTTTTCCTCCATGTGAATTTCTGTAGTTTTTTTCATGTCGGTGATTAATGTGAAGGTATATAGTCTGTATTGGTCGTTAAGTTAAAATTCAATGCCAAGAAGTGCAGAGTGATACACTTGGGGTGAATAAATCCAAAGGAGATGTATCATATAGGAGTAGAGAGATTGATAAGCACAGCTCAGAAGATGGACCTTGGGTTGATGGTGTCTGAGGAACTCAAGGTGAAGAAACAATGTGACCAGACGGTGGCCAGGGCCAGAAGGATGCTAGGCTTTGTAGAGTGGGGTATAACCAGCAGAAGAAAAGAGTTATTGATACCCCTGTACAAGTCATTGTAGGGGCCCCACTTAGAGAATTGTGCTCAGTTTTGGAGGCCGTATCTTGCTAAGGATGTAAAAAGATTTGAAGCGGTTCAGAGAAAAATCACAAGAATGGTATGGGGTTTGCGCCACAAGACATATGAGGAGAGAGTCGATGACCTGAAGATGTGTACACCCTGGAGGAAAGGAGAGACAGGGGTGATATGATACAGACATTCAAATATTTCAATGGTATTAATCTACAAGCAAACTGTGTCCAGAGATGGGAAGTTTGTAGGACACGAGACCATGATTTGAGGTTGCAGAGCGGCCAACTCAGGAATATTGTCAGGAAGTACTTTTTCATGGAGTGAGTGGTAAATACCTGGAATGTTCTCCTGTGAGAAGTGGTGGAGATGAAAATGGTAATGGAATTTAAATATACGTGGTATAAACACAAAGAAATCCTGTATAGAAGACATGGACCCAAACAAGTTTAGCGGTGATTAGATGGCAACACCAGTAATTGGGAAGCAAAGCCAATGCTGTGCAAACTTCTATGGTCTGTGCTCTGATTATGGATGGACAGATTCATCTTCAGTAGCTGGAGAACAAGGCCATTGCCGGGCAGACTTCTACGGTCTGTGCCCTGATTGTGGCATGACAGATAGGCTAGTGACAGGCAGGCTTCTTCAGTCTGTGCCCTGATCATGGCTGGACAGATTTGGATGGGCTGGAGTGAGGCTTTGATGACAACTTCAGTAGTTGGAGAACAAGGCCAGTGCCAGGCAGACTTCTACAGTCTGTGCCCTGAAAATGGCAAGGACAAATCAGGATTTAGTATACACTAGTAAAACATGCCCGTTTCTTGCGGCAATGAAACGGGCGCTAGCACGGTTTCCTTCTGGACCTCCCCCGACCTCGGCACGCCACCTTCAATCTGCTAACATTGCTCCGCCCTCGACGTCATCACGTTTGACGCGAGGGCAGGGCCCCAACACAGTGTTTTCAGTGGCTTCACCACCACGAAGGCTTCGAACCGGAAGGAAGTGCCCGGAGGACCTAACAGTGACGTCAGTGTCCTCAGGACATTGAGGGTGAGTTTTATTATATAGGATATGCAGTATCGTATCATACCTTATGCTATTAGTTTATCTTGTTGGGCAGACTAGATGGACCTTACAGGTCTTTATCTTCTGTCACCTACTATGTTACTATGGTAATTGGCTCCCATTCTATTCAATATTGTCTTGGCCCCTCTACTCGTTCTTATACGATCCATTGACTTAACTCCTTATATATATGCAGATGATATTCAAATTCTCACCTGTCTGGATCCTACCTGTTCCCAGGAGTTTCATTGCCTGAACAATTAGCTCACCATTGTTTTGATTGGCTGACTGTCAATAGGACGAAACTTAACCCAAACAAATCTAAGGCCCTCTTAATTTCACAACAAGGTCCTACAGCCTTTTCTACCCCAGCTCTTATTTCAGGCACCCAGGTCCCCATTGTTCCCTTATTCAAGGTTTTGCATATCATAACAGACAATGTCCTTAACTTTCAGTTTTATATTTATTCTGTTGTCAAGTGATACTGCCTTAAGAATGATTTGCTCTATCCATCATTTAATTCATCGGTCAGCAATTCTGATTTTAACACACTCCCTGGACATTAGCAATCTTGACTATTGCAATACATTGTTCCAAAGACTTAGTATGGCAGATATATACATTATGCATTTCTTTCCTTAACCTCATTACCTACATTTACTTAACAGCAATGTAGCTGTAACTGCCATGAAAGAAGTAAACTCTGTTTCAGCATAATAACAAAGGTCGTAGGGTTAACATTTCAGATGTAATCTGATTGCAGCATAACCAAGTGGATTACTATGGCAATCCCACTGCTTTATGTCTAATCTTATATTCTGTCTGTAGTGCTAAGTTTTATGTGTACATCTGTTTCTCACACAGGCAATTTTGATTGTTAATCTTTCATTAGCAAGCAAGGCGATGACTTATAATCATTCAAAATTTCATTTGCGCTTGTCTCCAGTCACGTATTCCTATCTTCTGATCCTGTAAATAAAGTTGCACATCATACTACTGGAGCAGCTGCCTCTGTCGAGCAGACCGAATATGTCACGTGCAAATTAAGGAACAAAATTACATTTTTAATCAGTGGCTTTATGCTTTTTACTTGAGTGTTAAGCTACAGATTGCTGGACTGCAGGTAGATCACACACTGTGTTCAGTAAACTGTGTTTTGTCCTTAGCCATCTGGCAACATGAATCAACATCAGCTGGATGCAAATATAATCTGGAAAGGTGACCTTGGTAACAACCTTGGGTTCAGTTGGCAGAGCTCACGAGAGGGTTACCTGCATTCACTAAACCATTGTAATGGTGTTAAACACCTCTTACTTCTAGGAAGCATGTCGGCTGTAAAGCCACTTCTGTCACTTCCAGCTAAACAGTGTTTGCTGGAGGATAATTTTATTACAGGGTGCCTAACTTGTGTAGCAGGTGTATGCAGAAGTTAATGTTAATAAACTTGTTAATGTTTAATGAACTTGGTATACCGCACCTTGACACTATGAAAAATAAACATCAATACAATGGACTTACCAAAAATTGATAAAAGTACAAAAGATGATTAGCACATACTAAATTCAGTAAAAGTAAACTATATAATTAACACCAAAAACAACAAAGCAATCAAAAGCAGTATGGGAAAAGAAGGGTAAAACAAAAGGATACGGGGCAAAACTGGGTATCTTCGTGCTGCCAAAGCCATCCAGAGATAACTGGCAAAGGCAAAACCAGATAGCATCTTAGAACGGCAAAACACCACATTTTGAGACCATCATTAAAAGTTACCCATGAAGATTGACATCTGAGATCAAAGGGCAGAGTATGCAAAATAAGTTGTGCAAGCAAGTTCCAGAAAATAACGTGAAGGTAGCCTGAGATGAGGAGATACAAAAGAGTAGGGAATCTTAAAAGAGGAAACTATAATCTGCAGAAAGTTATCAAGCAGTCCACAAGAAGCAGAAAACAAGTCTTATAGTATTGAAAAACCTCTATTCCACAGTCTGGAACATACAATACCTGACGTGGCCACGTTTCACCTTCCGACAGGCTGTGTCAGGGGCTTAAACTATTAGGATCCCACAGGACATGTACACCTAATAGTTAGCTGTTTGTTCAAGACAGACAAAATCTGTAGCACAGCAAATAGCAGTCAGAGTACTGGCTTATAGAGTCTCACCTTCTGAGTCAGCATTCACTATGGGACCCTAATAGTTTAAGCCCTTGATGCAGTCTCTAGGAAAGCGAAACTTGGCCACGTTGGGCATTGTATGTTCCAGACTAATTGTAATAAAGGTTTTTCAACACTAGAAAGTGTTTTTTCTGCTTCTTGTGTACTGCTTAATACAAAAGACTATGCAGACAGTCAACGTAGGCAGGCAACGTGTTTGTCACCCTATTCCATTACCACTCCTCCCACAACCCTGCTCACCCTAAAACCCTTATTTGTGTGCATCACTTAAATAATTTCACCAACAGACTGGCAGGGGAAGTTATCAAGC
Organism: Microcaecilia unicolor; assembly: GCF_901765095.1. Lineage (NCBI taxonomy): Eukaryota > Metazoa > Chordata > Amphibia > Gymnophiona > Siphonopidae > Microcaecilia > Microcaecilia unicolor. The sequence continues at coordinate 117,024,342 of NC_044033.1, forward strand.
TGCATTAGGGCCTTACGTCGCATTATTTGACCATTAACATGGCTTAAAGTACTGTAATGCAGTTTGTCTTGCCCTACCGCAGTGATATTTAGATCACCCTGGCTTACATACTAATGAGATGCAAAACATGCAAATATATGTAAAGCAGCTCATTGCTATATAAAAAAGAGAACACAACTTAAAATGATGGTAAAATAACCCCAGACAAAAGCTGTAGTTATTTTACTGTGCTGGGAGCATCGGGCCTCAAAGTCGCAGCCTGATGCTCCCAGGCCAGAGCCTAAAGGGCTGGTGCCATTTCTCTCTGACCTTCTGATCACAACCCCTATTCCCATTACATCTCTTAACTCGCTGAACACATCCCCAAACCCTCCGGGCATTTTCAGCAGCACGTAAACCAGAACAGTCATCAAACTTTGTGTATTCATTTTCAAAACTCTACGGGGTCTTTTTACTCAGCTGCAGTAAAAGGAGGCCTGCATTAGCATCAGCATATGTTTTTGATGCCTGCTGAGGTCCCCTTTTACCGCAGCGGGTAAAAGGCTGTCTTTTTTGGTTGAAAAGAAATGGCCATGCGGTAAATGAACCACTTGCAACACAGCCAGTTAGGAGGGAAGCACTTACCACCACCCATTGAGGTGATGGTAAGGGCTGCCCCACTAACCTGGTGGTAACCAGGCAGTATGCAGCACTACAAAAATAGAACATATTTTTGTAACACCGAAAATGGCGCACACAGGGGGTGGGAACTACCGCCAGGCTCCTGGAGTAGCCCGGCGGTAGTTCCAGATTTTATGCAACCTTTAATTAATCTACCCTTATGTAACACTCTTCCTGGTTCCAGAGACTACTTAACTCTCCATTTTCCTAGTTGCAAAAAAGTGCATGAACCATGAGGATTATTGGCTGGAAAGGTACTTCTATATGGTAGACTTACAAGGGGGGGGGGTGGAAAATGGGCCACAGGCAAGGGAAATGAGATGGGGGTGAAGCTGGTGGACATGTTCCCACCCTGGCCGAACTGGTATGGGTATTTGGACATCCAGATAATCGGCTTCGGATAATCGGTGTCGTAATGTACATTGAACCCAATTTGTATTGTTAGTATAATAATCTGTTAGCCACATTGAACCCAATTTGATTGGGAAAATGTGGGATATAAATAAAATAAATAAATAAAATGTCCAGTTAGCGCTCAAGTAGAAACTGCCTATTTGGGGGCATTCTGGGGGCGGAGTTGGCACTTAGCTAGTTAAGTGCTGATTTTTGCGGGAAAAGGAAGTTACATCAGATGAGGGCGGGACACAGGGAGGGAAGGCCCGAAGGGAGGCGATCTGCCGCTGTGCTTTCACATGGAGGTGAGGCACTGTGATTTGAATGCAGGGGGCCCAGTGGCGGATGGAGGGGGGCTGTTGGAGCCGAGGGCTGGTGGGTGAGACCAGGGACTGTGGCACTGGGCCCGAGGAATTTTGCCCCTTCTGCCTCCCCCCCCCCCCCCCCCCCTCGGCGGCCCTGCAGAGCTGTAGACCATATGAGGCCTTTTTAGGAAGCAGTTTCAGTACGGGAACTCGCAGCAGTCTCATGAGCTTGCTGCGGGAAGTCACGGCAGACATTTTCAATAGCATGGGCTATGGAGGGGAGTGCAGACTGCATGGGCAGGAGCCTATGAGGATCGCTTCTGCCCCAGCTGACCACTGAACCACCAGGTCTGTGTAAGGTAGGAGTGGAGCCGGGCTGTCTAAGGTGGGAACAGGAGGGGGTTTGAAAAACATGCTGTGCTGCGTGAGGGTGAGGACAAGCTGCGTGGATGAGTGGGTTAGAAAGGGGACAAGCTGCGTGGATGAGAGGGAAAGAAGAGGACAAGCTGCATGAGGGAAGGGGACAGGCTGTGTGGATAAGAGGAAGAGAGAAGAGGACAAGCTGTGTGGATAAGAGGAAGAGAGAAGAGGACAAGCTGTGTGGATGAGAGGGAGAGAACTTAAGGGAAAAGAGAGGGAGACATGCCATATATGGAGAGAAAAGAAAAGGGAGAAATGCAGCATATAGAAAGGGATGGAGAGGGGGACATGGATGGGAGGGAACGGAAAGGGGGATATGCTGCTCTTGGTTGTTTGCTTTTTTTTGTAAATATATTGCTCATGGATATTTACTGTTTTGGAAATATATATATTTTCTAATTTTGTATTTAGCGGATTATGGAAGAAAATGCATTTATTTTACTTTTACCAGTATTTTAACTGCATATATAATCTGGCTTTCTTTGGGGGGTCTCCAGTTTTTGTCTGCATGTTTCTTGTGGCCCCCATATTTTGCATCAATTGAGGGTCTGTCCATGTTCTGCTTGTGTGACTGACGTTAAGGATTCTGCTGGCATGTAGTGTCCTTGTAGGAATGTGTAACCGTCCAGCTTGTTCCAGTTTCCCAATAGTTGGTAATTGGTATATAGGGTGAGAAATAGTCTGACAGTAAATCATCTGTCAGATTTAATGTCAACAAATTTATTGTGTAAAGATTTAGCAGATTGGGATGAATAGCAAACATAGATTGGCTACAGATACAAGAGTGTGGCGATAATCAATCGGCCATTTGGATTTACAGTAAAGAATATTGTATGTTTTAATATTATTTGTAAATTGGTTGCTGGCTGCATATATCATTTGTAGAAATAGAATGTATAATACAGTTACATACATATCTACGGGTGTGGTTTTTTTGTTGGTGTTTTTGGAGAGAGAGCCTGTTTTTAAAAATTTACCAGCACACCACTGGATATACCACTCATTAAAAATTTGAGTGCTTTCTGCCACTTGCCCTATTCTGGTTTTCTGCTAAACCCACTACTTCTCCTGAAGTTGCTGCATCAGTACAAAGTAAGTATGTGTCATATACCAGCTTTTTCTAGACCTGCGAGTTCTAAACGAGTTTTTAGCACTCTGGTGAACTAAAAGCATGAGAGGGTCTCTGTTCTGGTGAATTAACAGAAAATGGCTACCCTTGGAACACTGTGCCATAGGCTCACTGAGATTAAAGACAGAGTAGGTAGGAGAAGTCTTTTCTTTTTATTTATTTATGTATGTAGCACAACCTTATGGGTATCCCTCGATCTGGATCCAACGTGGCAGGAGTTCCCCTTGGGCAGGCTTCATCAGGCCCTGAATGTTTAGCACCTGGTGCCTCCACCTGGGGTGGAAGAGTTTTAGCAGGTGAGATTCCCTCACCTACTCGCCCTCTTTCTTACAAGAAAAGTCAATAACATGTGTGACTGTGAACAAATCTGGCTGGCAGTTTTAACAAATTTTATTAATGTATTCTGCTATATGTTTACAGAAACATAGTAGCATAGTAGATGACGGCAGAAAAAGACCTGCACGGTCCATCCAGTCTGCCCAACAAGATAAACTCATATGTGCTACTTTTTGTGTATACCTTACCTTGATTTGTACCTGTCCTTTTCAGGGCACAGACCGTATAAATCTGCCCAGCACTGTCCCCGCCTCCCAACCACCAGCCCCGCCTCCCACCACCGGCTCTGGCACAGTATGCTTATCTAGTTGAGGTATTAAACTCCTTGAAGGATAATCATTCAAAGAACAGCAAGAACCTCTTATATGTTCCTATAAACCATTCAGATAAATTGTGATACCAAGCCCAACACAGTATAGACAGCTATGTAAAGAACTCTTATATTTCCCCACATGCACCATTGCTAAATGTCCTCCCCATTGTCCTTCCCTCCATGTCCCAAGTCTCCCCTATAGACAGGAGTGTAATTGGACCAGTGGCGACAGGAAAATCTATGGCACATGATATGGTGATATGGTATGTCTGTATTGCTTTCCACTACTGATGCTGCTCTTTTCTCCTGCCTGGAAGTGTCACCTCTCAGCTGCCGGACCTCCCACCTGGAGAGGTTGCTGTTCCATCACTGCCCTGCTGTTAGACCTTCCTCCTGCTTCAAGGGGATCACCACTCCATAGCCATTCAGCTGCTGGACCTCCCTCCTACCTGGAGGTTGACTGCTCTGCCGCTTCTCAGTTGCCGGAGCTCCCTTCTATCTGGGGGTCAGCACTTTGTCACTGTAATAAAAATATATATCTGTATTGGGAAATTGTATTAACCTGCACTGTATAATGTTTAAGGAAATGTGCTCAGAACATTAGGACTACATAAAGTTTATTTACAATACAGGGAATACAATAATTTTAGCTCAGTTTAGGGATGTTACACAAGAGAAATGTGCCACAAGATAAATATTGTTAGAAAGTCTGAATTATTAATCATGCTGGATTAATAATAACTCACTTTGATTGAGATTTGGCTGTATTCTTTCTGCTGCTGGTTGGAGTGGTGAAGGAGGTCTTGTCTATGTAGCTTTGATTGTGATCCTTGCTGGGAAAGAAGTCTTCTATGTGCAGAGCTGATGGTAGTGGAACCTGGAAAAAGTCTTATCTTGGGTGTGTATGGAGTCCAGCGAAGGCCTAGAGAGATTCAGGAAGGGTCTAGACAAAGCAGTGCATGCTAGGTCCAGAGAAATAATCTATTAGTAGTAATGGCACTGTTCCACTGTATTTCGGTAACACTACCTTACACACTTATCAGTTGAACATACAGAGTCATGCAGTTAGTGAAAATATCTGTTTTTTAAAGTAGGGAAGTCTCATAGGTCGCTAGGGTTGTCATTGTTGTAATACCCTAATTTTGCGACAGTTGTAATCATCGACGTACCCTACCAACCTCCTATATTCTTTTTTATTAATGTTTTTGCTTTTTAACTTCTTTTTAACTTTTTTTTGGAAAAGGAATACCCTTAATATACTTTCACTAATACTGCATACTCTAAGGAGCTTAATTTATAAACGGTTTATCATTTTGACAAATAACGTTGTACTAAAAAGCTCAACTTAGCTTTAGATGTGCTGTGCGGGACTTTCCCCAACAGGTGCCTGTTTCACACAAATTGGCTTTCTCAAGGGGTTGTTGCCACACAAATCAGCAGAGATCACTTGTCAACTTTCTAGGTCCAGAGAAAAGCAGAGAGAGTGTTCCAGTTTTTTGGGGGGGGGGGTTTCATAATTCTTGTTGGGATATAGTCTGAAGTCAGGTGGGGTGTATTATTCCAATCAAAACTCAGGGATAGGTGAAACTGGTTCTTTCTGGTTTTGCAGATGAGAGCATGGTACTGGTTACATGTTTTCTGGCTGACTATGTGCTATAGTACACACACCCCAGAATGTACTTGACAAGATTAACAGAGTTATTGTCTGGAAGTTTCAGGTAGATGGTGTGTCTTTTGTTATATCCTGCCTCTTTGGTTGCTGTCAATATACAAATTCTATTCTTGGAGAACGGTGGTGATTAACTCTCTTGTATCCACCCAGATTGCTTTTGTTACCCTGGTTGGCCATTTAATCATTCTTTGTTCCAGGCTATCAGTGGTCTGAAGGAAGATGGGGCTAGATCTACTTTCTGATTCTGAGCAAATTGCATAGCACAGCACTTTTATATATCTGTATCCAGAAAAATCAATAATTCTGAAAATTCATCATATCATGCTACATATTTCCCTTTCTTAATTCTTAGAGACAATATCAGTGCATTAATATTGGAACAAAGAATCATAAATAATTATAATACTGGAAGTAAAAAGGTGGCAATCTTAACATAAAAGTAAAATTCAAATAAAACAAGAATCAAAGATATTGGACGTTGATAGAAATCAATTGTTATATTGGGAAACTTGTATAGTTTTTTTTGTTTTTTTTTAAATAGTGGATACTGCACCTTGGAAAATGTCACCTAAGAAATTGTCACTACTGTAAACAAATATTCATTATTATTAATTTTGTGTTTGTGTAACCAGGGTTAAGGAAAAAAGAAAAAAAATACTTACCTGGGTCTTGGGGGCCACTGGGGGTAGGCTGGGAAGGTTCGGGAATGTTTCCGGGCCAGGAGCAGCTGGCAGTGGTGGGCCTGGACGCTGAGGGTGCTCCGGGAAGGAGTGTCGCGGGGGGAGGCATTTTTGGTGCCGGTTGGGGTTTGCAGGAGAGGAGCGGAATGCTCCCAATGAATTTTGGGCCGAAAAGGCCATCAGGGAGTCAGGAGCGCGGCGAGAGGGACACTGAAATTTTGCTGGGTCCGGGGACACGTCGGGGTTTCTTTTTGTTTTGGGCCGCTGTTGTTTTTGGGCTCCCGGGGACGATTGGGCATGTCCCCGGGAGCGAAGAGAAGAGCGCAGGAGCAGCGCCGTCATTTTTAGGCCTCCGGGGATAATCGGTTGCATCCCCGGGGCGGGGGTAGCGAGCGGGGCCTGTCGGGGCCATTCGGAAGAGGCGTGTGTTGGGCCGGTCGCTGAGGGGTGTGTCGGGGGTGCGCGCGTGTGCACTATTTGGTTTTTTTTTTTTGAGCTCCGGCGAGGCCTACAAGCCTGGGCCTCGATTTTTAAGCCGGAGCTCCAGAAGAATTGCAGTTTTTGGGGCTGTTTTTATTTTTCGCTCCGTTTTTGGCCCAGGACCAGCGGGACCGGATCCATTGGTTGGGATCAAGTGAGGGGAAAATCTACATTAAGGTAAGGGGTCGTTTGGCCCGGAATTTTAATTGGTTGATTTTTAATTTGCATAAATTGGGGATTTTATTTTTAAAAAATTGGGGGTTTGATGGATTGGAAATATTTTTGCATATTTGGGATTGGGGTATTTTTGTTTATTTTTGTGGGGGGTTACATTTTAAATTTTAATATTTTTGGGGGGTGTTCTGGTGTAGTGTGGGTTTTAAGGGGTTAATTACATGGTAAAATTTTAAATTCGACGTAGCAGGTAGAGGGGAGGGGGATTGAATTTTTAGAGTGGGTTTCAAACTATTTTGGGATTTTTGAGGGGGGTTTAGGAGAGATAATTGTGGGCGGACTGTAAAAAGTGGTATTTTTAAATTTTAAAAGCAGGATTTAATAGGGAATGGGAAGTTTAATTGGTGTAGAAATTTTGGGGTGATTTGGATATAGTTTTATAGGGTTTTTATTTAATTTTATTATTTTTCCATTAGTTTCTATGGGGTTAAAATGGGGATTTTGCACTGCTGGCCAGAATTCCACTGGTCAGCAGTGGAAATTGGAATGTTGGTACTAGTCAGGGATTGGCTGGAAGGGTCTTGGAACGCAAGCCAAGGCTGGTTTGGAACGCAAGCCAAGGCTGGTTACCAAGGCAACCGGGGAGTTGCAGTTGGTCAGAGTTAGATTGTTGGTCAGAGAGAGTGGAGGTGTTGAGGAGGTGCTGGTAGTGAGAGGAGGGTTTTAAGGGTAAAAGTTAGGATTTTGGGAATAGTTTCTGGTGATTGATGGTGAATGAAAGTAAGGTGTGTAAGGAAGGTGTGATTTATAGTATACGTTTTAAAATTTTGTTAGGTTTGTATGAACTGGGATATAAGGTAGGAGTTAAGTGAAATTGGTTAATAAAGGGTTATTGGGGTAATAGTAATAGTAGCTTAAGGTGTATTTGGGTAAGGTTTTAGGGATAAATTTAAGGAATAATTCAAGGAAAGTAGAGTCATAGTTTAAGGAAAATTGAAAAATGGGAGTTTGAATAAGAGTGATTAAGAAATGTGAAAGAGTAATTGTGTGAAAGGGACGGTCAATCTCTCTCCAAATAAGTTAAGGGAAGAAAAAAAAACTAGAGTATAAGCCTGGAAGATAGGGAACATTTGATTAATTTTACTTTTGAAGAATAGTTGGCCACAGTTTTTCATATACCACTCCTTAGCTAAACTGGTTTCAGTTCAACCCAGGAAGAGAGGGTTTTGCTCCCATTTCGTTTGGTTAAGGAAAGGTTTAGGAGGAAGACTTCACAGAAGCAAGGCATCTATTGACAACGGGCCCCCACGCAAGAAAGACGGCGACAAGAACGGAGAGTGAACCAACGACAGCTAAGTGACTTTCTGGGACACCAAAAAGGGATTAGAAGTAAAGAGAGAAAGACTAATAGGGAAGAAAATAAAAAACAATACTTACCTTATTTCCTTGGTGAGAGGGGTGGGCTGCTTACGGAGACCTGAAAAGAGAAAAGAAAACACCAAAGAATCAAATTCAGGGAAATACTCACAGAGAGAGAGAAAATACAGAGAATATTTGGGTTTGCTAAGGTTAATTTATACTTATCTGATTTTGGGGGGGTGTTCTGACGAAAGTGAACCTAAAAGAGAAAAGAGGTACAAAAATAAGTAAGATAGCACAACAAAAGAGTTAATCTGCACATTGTATTACAATTATTATCTACTTTCAATGTTATAATATTTGTTATAGAAATTTCTGAAATTAAAGTTGACTTATTGTTTGAAAATCTTAATATTGTGTTGGTTCTGGTTAATTTAGAAAAGTATCCAATTTAGTTTATTTTTCCTCCCACATCTTTTTGAAAGGGTGGGACGAGGTTAGTATTCCTGCACCATCCCCTGAGCTCCGGGTGGTACCCAATATTTGCCACGACTACTAACAACAAGTGTTGGGTAAACCTACACAGATACAACGGAGTGCAGGAGGGTGGTGACATTTGCTCCTGCTCATATCTCACATTTCAGTTGCTAGGTATTCACCATTGATCAAGCTTTCTGTGGTCATCCGTCATCTGTTCCATTAGGCATCTATTCACAGTCAGGCGGCTTTGGTCAGAGTCTGACTTTGCTCCAATTTAGTGGGCTTGCAATTCAACTCGCTTGCCTTTAATCATGCAAGTATCATGTGTACTACCACCAGAGACCAGCTCCTTTTTGCAACGACTTAGTTGATGCAACACAATATCTTCGTGGTATGGCACTGTAGGTCTGGTTGCGAGAGGTTATCTTCTGGCTCTGGTGAAACTTTCTTTTAAGTGAAAGAAGGAGTAGGGTAGGCTGGCTGTTTCCAAACAAAAAGGGAGACGTATGTGTCTTTATTAAGAAATACCAAGCGACTCAACACAACTGCTGTGTTTCAGCGCATAAGCGCCTGCCTCAGGAGTCTATAAAACACGTAAAAACCAGTGTGAACATATAATACTGAGAAATATAATAAAAATTAAAACATAAATGTAGCAAGACATAACTTAATAAAAATATATAAATATATTTATAACAAAATACTGTACTCAGATTAAATTGAAATTTAAAAAAGTAAAACTTAGGTAGATTTGCATATATAAAAATTAAATATACAAATAAAAAAATTGAATTAAATGCATCAATGATATAACATCAATAGAGACTAAGTCATTAAGGGGTCCTTTTACTAAGTTGCACTGACAAATGGCCTGTGCTGGTACATTTTTTCAGCGCGCCTGCAAAAAAGTCCCTTTTTTTGTCCAAAAATGAATGTGTGGTAAAATGAAAATTGGCGTGCATCCATTTTGGACCTGAGACCTTACCACCACCCATTTACTTAGCAGTAAGGTCTCACACGTTAACTGAGCAGTAATCAGCGCACATACAATGCCAATTGGAAAATAAAGTATATTTTCTGGTGTGCATGCTGACCGCGCATAAAACATGAAATTACCACTTAGGCCATGCGGTAGCCAGGCGGTAGGTGTGCATAGGTGCCTACGTGGCTTAGTAAAAGGCAGGGCTGCCGAGATACTGGGACGAGCCTGGGCCCCACCCCCACCCTTGCTCCATCGGCCTCCTTCGTCCACCACCGGGCCGGGCCCCCCTGAATTCAAATCATAGCGCCTCACCTCGACCTCACTCCATGTGAAAGAAGCTCAGCAGCGGCAGTCTGCAGATCGCCTCTCTTCGGGCCTTCCCTCCCTGTGTCCTGCCCTCGTCTGCCTTAACTTGCGCAAGGGCGGGACACAGGGAGGGAAGGCCCGAGGGAGGTGATCTGCAGACTGCTGCTACTGCGCTTCTTTCACACAGAGCGAGGTCGAGATGAGGTGCTATGATTTGAATTCAGGGGGGCCCGGCCCGGTGGTGGACGGAGGGGGGCGAGTGGAGGGGACTGCGACGCCGGGCCCCCCCTTGGAGGCCCAGGCTCGTGGAATTTTGTCCCCCTCTCTCGGCGGCCCTGGTAAAAGGGCCCCGAAAATATTAGCTGCAAGTAAAACGTAGACCACTAACCTTATGGTGTGTTAAAATGGTGTAATACAAAAAGAAAGCAAATGCCATTGTTTTTTGGTTCTAGCACAAAAAACTGAGCTCAAAGAAAATATCATAGTCCTATATGAGGGAGAAAATGTAACAATATTCACTCACCAAACACTAATAAAAAAAAATAAAAACATTTACAAAATTAAAAAATTAAATAAAAAATATAATCTGGTATTCAAAAAGACATGTAGCGGGACATTTTCGATATGACACATAAGTCAGATTTTGGATGTTTCACTGAAAATGTCCAAAACTCAAGTGGTGAAAATAGCGATTTTCAAACCAGAAAAAGTCTGTCTTTTTCTTTCGAAAATGTCCATTTCCTAGACATTTCCCCCCCAGTTTTCAAAAGCATTTAACTGGCCTGGATTGGCACCAGGTCAGTTAAATGCACCATAACTGGCTATCCGTGAATTTTCAGCGGGGCGTGGCCGACTATATCCTGCTATAAAGTCTTGGTTAGCGGGTAGCCAGTTATATTGTATGATATAACTGGCTACCTGCCGATTTTCAGTACAAGTTTGGTGGCCGTATTTGACCATGTGAATGCCAGGCTATCTTTGGCCAGTTCAAAAGTAACTAGCTAGCACTGAATATCGGCTTGGCCAGTTAAAAGTTTGAACCAACCAAAAATAAACTTGATATTCAGTGCTGATCATCAGAAATGGTCTGACATGGAATATCCAAGTTCAGCGCCGACTGCGGGAGTTAGCCTGGCTCACTCCTATGGTCTGAAAAATCGGGCTGTTTGTGCTCAATGCATTTTTCTTTCGTGACCATTTGTGGACCAAAAAAAAGTCCAAGGGAAAAATGCACAAAAACAAGCCTTTGGGACATATGGGATACCAGCATTCTTACTAGCCTGGCCACACGGACATCCCAGCAGAGAAGTGGGGCACTCTAGGGAGATGGTGCACTGGACTTCACATAAAAGGTCAAAAATACACATCTCACTATTACCCCCTTATATTGTATAGGAAACCCTTCACAACTCAGCAAAAACCTACTGTACCCAACTGTACACCAATACAATAGCCCTTATGTCTGCAGGTGTCACCTATATATGAGTACAGTAGGTTTTTGATGGGTTTTGGAGGGCTCACACTTTCCACCATAAGTGTACCAGGCCCCAGGTTATTGGGGCCTGGATTGGCCGCTGTCGGAGACGGAGTGCTGGGCTTGATGGACCTTTGGTCTTTTCCCAGCATGGCAGTGCTTATGTACTTATGTACTTATGAGTGGGATATGGGCCTGGATCCCCTTCTCAACAGTGGACTGCACTGACCAGTAGTCTACTCCAGGGACCTGCTCGCTGCTCCAATAGGACTGGCCATAACATCCGAAGCTGTTATGGTGGCATGTACTGTTTCTTTCACATCTTTGCGGGGTGGGGGGGGGGGGTTGTGAATTCAAAATTCGATGGGGAGCCAGTGAAGTCATTGCAGTAAAGGTGATATGTGGTCATAGCTCTTAGCATGGCAGATTTTATGGGTGGCAGTATTCTGAAGAGTTTGGAGATGTTTTAGATTCGCCTTAGTAATATCTGCATATACTGAATTGCAATAGTCATAGCGGGAATTGATATAGGTGTAGAAGAGAGAACATAGTGAGGGTATGTCAAACATATTACAAATTGATCTCAGATGACACAGGAAAAAGAAACCTGTTTTCACAACCTGAGATATTTGTGGCGTGAAGGACAGGTCAGAATCCAGAGTGATTCCAAGGTATTTACAGGAACATCACTGGGAGCTCTGTCAGATATGCTGGATGGTTGGATTAGCGAAGGTCAGATAATCAAGGCTGTACTGTACAATCTTCCAACTACTTAATATTATAAATGGCTTCAACTGAATCATTGCTTTCAAACATGCTATTCTGACCTATCTATGCTAAAAAAAAAAAAACCTCTTCCAGATACCGTGTTGTTATGAACTCATTAATTCTCTGGCACTGGTATAATTTCTTAGCAAAAGAAAAATCTACTAAACCACCTGGATTGGAATCTGTGTGGGAAGCTGATATAGAGACTACATACAATGCTTGAGATATAGGAAGATATATGGACATTTGTTTTCAAATCCGTTTGCTCTACGTCCATAATATAGTCTATGTACTTTTTATTGCACAGAGCATTGTGGACACCACACAGAATATCTAAACTTGATTCCTCTGGCTCCAATTGTTGTTGGTGACATTTTGGAGACAAGTCTGGAATACTGTCTGTTCTGTCTTTAACATGAAGGAACAGTTGTCGCTTAGGGGTGAATTCTATGTATGGCGTCAAAAAAATTGGTGCAGAAAAAAAAAGCACTATTCTATAAGCTATGTTTAAAGTTAGTTGTGGTTTATAGAATTATGCCCAACCTTAAGCGTGGCCATTTACACCAAATGTGGTGCAAATATACGTACTTAAATTAGGTGTGCATAAATTCTAGGAATGCCCCTGATCCGCCTATGACCCTCCAATTTCCGCACCCACTTTATTTATCATGTGTAATATTTAGGCATGGATCCCGCATTACACTTATGTGCATAAATTCTAATTAAATCTGATTAGTGCCAATAATTGCTTATTAAAAAGCCAATTATTGACACTGATTAGCTCATTTAATTAAATTGTGTGTGCAAATTGGGCACGGGCCCAAATTTGCATGTACAATTTTCAGCAACTTTTAAGGAATTGGAGGGTTAAAGTGGTCCCCCTGCATGTGGACTATATTTGAGCTTTTCTCATTTTCCTTTTCCTTTTTTATTTTTTGGTTATTTAATTGTATTTGAGTTCTATATCCATATCCTTATTCAAAGTTATCTTTGATGTGCATTCTAGAAAGCATAATTTAAAAAAATACACTGGAGAAAACATTATATGATGGTTCCCTGATGGTAGACTTCAGAAAAAGCATTACATTTTGCATGTTAGAATACAGAGGAAACTGCTTCTCCATGTCTGTATGCACCCATTTTATCTCTCTTAAAGTTCTGCTTACTTACTGTTTCATCATTAGCTGAGCCTAATCAGATTATTTTGAAATTGCATGCCTAGTAACTCAATCAAGTCATTTTCATTTGGAAAATGATCAATTTTAGTGGGGAAAATCACTTGTACATTTGCCGAACTATATTCTAAGGGATTTTACACAGATAAGCAAGTGTTTTTAAGCATGAGTAACTCCTCCCCAATGAGAACAGTGTGCTAGGGGTGGAGAAGGGCCATCCAGCAAAGTATGCCTCAGAGGTTTATATTCTGATGGGGAGTTGGCACCTGCAAACCTTGGGGCCATTTTAACAGACAGCAGTAAAAAGTGGCCTTAGAGCACCCTTACACAGGTCTTTCCCACATGCTAAGGCCATTTTTACCACTGGGGTAAAATGGTGGAATTTCCAATTTTTTGTATTAATGGCCATGCACTTAAGGGGTCCTTCTACTAAGCCACACTAAAAAGTGACTGGCACTGCTGTCAGTGCATGGGCTTCCCATGTACTTTGACCACTTTTAGCGAGGCAGTAAAATGGCCGCATTCGGAGGGGGGGTGTTTGTAATGGCTAGATGCTAATTTCCCCATTAGCGCTTGGCCATTACCACCGGGAACTCTTACTGCCACCTATTTAGGAGGTGGTAAGGACTCCTGTACTGCTCCCACACTAATCAGGTAGCGTGCAGTGATGTGCCCCTACTGCTCTGATTAGTGTAGGCATACCTACTCTCCTCCCAGACATGCCTCCCATGCTGAAAAATAACAAATACTTTCCAGCGCGGAATTAATGACTGGATGGCCCATACAGGTCTTTTTCTGCCGTCATCTACTATGTTACTATGTTAATGCGTGTGAAGTAGAACCAGGGCTTTTTTTGAGGGGGTTCTTGGGGGTACTGAGTACCGGCACCTTTTCTATTATCTGCTAAAATTGACCCATGAACTAAAAGTTTTAACGAAAAAGCTCAGGCACTACACACGATTTCTGCCTTGCCATAGATTCTGTGACTGGTTGCAGGGGGCCAGGCTAATGTGGGGTGGGTCCCTCAGTGATCACCCCACTCCTGAAGGGTGGCCTGGCATTTGAGTACCGGCACCTTTTTTGCTAGAAAAAAATACACTGAGCAGAACACTGCCGCAGGATACCTTAGTGCATCCTGCTGTAGTGCTCTTTTGATGAACAGTATGCCTACTGCACCTTAGTAAAAGAGCCCCTAGTTTTACCATTAGCACAAGTCATTAAAACACATTAACGCATGAGCCCTTACCGCCACCCATTTTGAAGGCAATAAAGGCTCACTCACTAATCATGTGCTAATCAGTTAGTGCATGGTAATGTCTGATCTTCAAGGCCCTTAAAGGAAATGGCCCTGAGTACCTGAAGAATTGGATGATCCTCTATACACCTCCAAGAACACTAGGACACTAAGGTCCTCTGAAGGATTATCATTAACCACACCCTTTCCAAAAGACAGTACACGATGTGATACCCGCAAGTGAGCCTTCTCTGGAGTAACCTCCATACTGTTGAATGCACGCCATGAAAGGCTCCGCTTAACACAACACTATCTCTACTTCAGGAAGCAGGTGAAAGCTTGGATCTTCAACCAGGCCTTTAATGGAAGAAGTAACTAACTTCTTAGTCACACACACACAGACAAGGAGTGACACAGACTGCACATACTGCAGCAGGACATGATTATCCACTCCTACCCTAGCTGAGATAACATTTAATCATCTCTCTGACTTCATGTGCAACTTTTTTTTTTGTTACATTTGTACCCCGCGCTTTCCCACTCATGGCAGGCTCAATGCGGCTTACACTGTCATTAAATTGTTCACATTATTTTCAAACTCCTCTTACTCTCTTGCCTATCTATATGTTCCATCTTTGCTTATACCCTACACTGTCAATTAAAATGTTCAATCATGTATTGTATTGACATTGTAAGTAGTATACAATCCTGCTTATAATCGAACGAGAAAAACGCCCAAGTTCCGACCTAAATCGGGAGATGGATGTTTATCTCACAAAAACGAATAACGCGATATAATCGAAAGCCGAACTTGGACGTTTTCAACTGCACTCCATCGCGGAAGCGTACAAAGTTGACGGGGGCGTGTCGGAGGTGTGGTGAAGGCGGGACTGGGGCATGGTTATCACCCGAACAGAGATGGGCGCCTTTCATAAGTACATAAGTAATGCCATACTGGGAAAAGACCAACGGTCCATCGAGCCCAGCATCTTGTCCACGACAGCGGCCAATCCAGGCCAAGGGCACCTGGCAAGCTTCCCAAACGTACAAACATTCTATACATGTTATTCCTGGGATTTTGGATTTTTCCAAGTCCGTTTAGTAGCGGTTTATGGACTTGTCCTTTAGGAAACCGTCCAACCCCTTTTTAAACTCTGCTAAGCTAACCGCCTTCACCACATTTTCCGGCAATGAATTCCAGAGTTTAATTACACGTTGGGTGAAGAAATATTTTCTCCGATTTGTTTTAAATTTACTACACTGTAGTTTCATCGCATGCCCCCTAGTCCTTGTATTTTTGGAAAGCGTGAACAGACGCTTCACATCCACCTGTTCCACTCCACTCATTATTTTATATACCTCTATCATGTCTCCCCTCAGCCGTCTCTTCTCCAAGCTGAATAGCCCTAGCCTCCTTAGTCTTTCTTCATAGGGAAGTCGTCCCATCCCCGCTATCATTTTAGTCGCCCTTCGCTGCACCTTTTCCAATTCTACTATATCTTTCTTGAGATGCAGCGACCACAATTGAACACAATACTCAAGGTGCGGTCGCACCATGGAGCGATACAACGGCATTATCACACCTGTTTTTCATACCTTTCCTAATAATACCCAACATTCTATTCGCTTTCCTAGCCTCAGCAGCACACTGAGCAGAAGGTTTCAGCGTGTTATCGACGACGACACCCAGATCCCTTTCTTGGTCCATAATTCCTAACGTGGAACCTTGCATGACGTAGCTATAATTCGGGTTCTTTTTTCCCACATGCATCACCTTGCACTTGCTCACATTAAACGTCATCTGCCATTTAGCCGCCCAGTCTCCCAGTCTCGTAAGGTCCTCTTGTAATTTTTCACAATCCTGTCGCGAGTTAACGACTTTGAATAACTTTGTGTCATCAGCAAATTTAATTACCTCGCTAGTTACTCCCATCTCTAAATCATTTATAAATATATTAAAAAGCAGCGGTCCTAGCACAGACCCCTGAGGAACCCCACTAACTACCCTTCTCCATTGTGAATACTGCCCATTTAACCCCACTCTCTGTTTCCTATCCTTCAACCAGTTTTTAATCCACAATAGGACATTTCCTCCTATCCCATGACCCTCCAATTTCCTCTGTAGCCTTTCATGAGGTACCTTGTCAAACGCCTTTTGAAAATCCAGATACACAATATCAACCGGCTCCCCTTTGTCCACATGTTTGTTTACTCCTTCAAAGAATTGAAGTAAATTGGTCAGGCAAGATTTCCCCACACAAAAGCCGTGCTGACTTGGTCTCAGTAATCCATGTCCTCGGATGTGCTCTGTAATTTTGTTTTTAATAATAGCCTCTACCATTTTCCCCGGCACCGACGTCAGACTCACCGGTCTATAATTTCCCGGATCTCCCCTGGAGCCTTTTTAAAAAATGGGCGTTACATTGGCCACCCTCCAATCTTCCGGTATCACGCTCGATTTTAAGGATAAGTTGCATATCACTAGCAGTAGCTCCGCAAGCTCATTTTTCAGTTCTATCAGTACTCTAGGATGAATACCATCCGGTCCAGGAGATTTGCTACTCTTCAGTTTGCCGAACTGCCCCATTACGTCCTCCAGGTTTACCGTGAAGTCAGTAAGTTTCTCCGACTCGTCCGCTTGAAATACCATTTCCGACACCGGTATCCCACCCAAATCTTCCTCGGTGAAGACCGAAGCAAAGAATTCATTCAGTCTCTCCGCTACGTCTTTCGCCGATAATGGAAAAAAAGTATGCGTTTGTAGCTAGAATTTAGGGCACTTTTCCTGGACCCTGTTTTTTCACGAATAAGGCCCCAAAAAGTGGCCTAAATGACCAGATTACCACCAGAGGGAATTGGGGATGACCTCCCCTGACTCCCCCAGTGGTCACTAACCCCTTCCCACCACAAAAAATGATGTTTCACAACTTTTTATTTTCACCCTCAAATGTCATACCCACCTCCCTGGCAGCAGTATGCAGGTCCCTGGAGCAGTTGTTAGGGGGTGCAGTGGACTTCAGGCAGGTTGACCCAGGCCCATCCCCCCCTACCTGTTACAATTGTGCTGCTTAATGCTTAGTTGTCCAACCCTCCCGAAACCCACTGTACCCATATGTAGGTGCCCCCCTTCACCCCTTAGGGCTATAGTAATGGTGTAGACTTGTGGGCAGTGGGTTTTGAGGGGGATTTGGGGGGCTCAACACACAAGGGAAGGGTGCTATGCAACTGGGAGCTCTTTTACATTTTTTTTTGTTTTTGTAAAAGTGCCCCCTAGGGTGCCCGATTGGTGTCCTGGCATGTGAGGGAGACCAGTGCACTACGAATCCTGGCCCCTCCCACGAACAAATGCCTTGGATTTATTCATTTTTGAGCTGGGCGCTTTCATTTTCCATTATCGCTGAAAAACAAAAATGCCCAGCTCACAAATTGTCGAATAAAACATGGACGTCTATTTTTTTCGAAAATACAGTTCGGTCCGCCCCTTCACGGACCCGTTCTCGGAGATAAACGCCCATGGAGATAGACATTTTCGTTTGATTATGCCCCTCCACATCATACTTTGTATTGTTGTTTGAATATTTTTACTGCTATAATTGTCTATTGCTCATGTTTGATTTATTCTTACTGTACACCGCCTTGAGTGAATTCCTTTAAAAAGGCGATAAATAAATCCTAATAAATAAATAAATAAAATGTAGCTGTGCTAACCGATTACCGCAGAACATGCACATTCTCCACCTCCAGACAGATCCTCAATGCGAAAAATTTAATTTAGGGGCCCTTTAACAAAAGGGTGGTAGGACTACTATGTGGGTAGCATGCAGTAAAACAGCAGTACCGCACGGCACTACCAGGCATCCTATGATAGTTCTGATTTTACCGCATGCCATTTCCTGCACCACAAAATTAGGGGGTCTTTTACTAAAGCTTAGCTCGAATTATCTGCTGCAGGGCCCATAGGAATAAAATGGGCCCTTCTGCAGATAACTCAAGCTAAACTTTAGTAAAAGACCCCCTTATTTTTCTATTTTCTAGTGCAGGAGCATTCCCAGTGGTAATTCAGCAACACGCATGCATTGGCGTGCGTTGGCCACTTACCGCCTGCTAAATAGGAAGTGGTAAGAGCTCAGGCAATAAATGGCCATGCACTAATTTTAATATTACCGCATGGTCATTAAAACCTACAATTTTTAAAAAAGGCCTTTTTCCCACTGTGGTAAAAAGTGGCCTACACTACCGCAGCTTAGTAAAAGGGCTCCTTTATTTTTAGCAAGAGCACTCTCCTGAAATTATTGCGGGACACCTCAGTGCACCCCACAGTACGCTATTTTTTGCTGCAGTATTCACACGTTATTGCTTACAGCAGCTTTGTAAAAGGGCCCATTTGTGGGTAGTCATAAAAATGATCTAGCTGAGCTGAAATGCACCCTGAGAAAAAAATTATTTTTGTGTGGAGGGGGCATGTCTGGGAGGCAGAGAGTGGGTGTTCCTGCGCTAATCAGTTAAGGCCCCTTTTATGAAGCTGCAGCAAAAGGGGGCCTGCGCTGGCACTGGTTTTTTTTTTTTCAGAAAATGGCTGTGCGGCAAGTGAAGCACTTGCCACGTGGCTATTTCGGGGGAGAGCACTTACCTCCAACCATTGAGGTGGTGGTAAGGGCTACCGTACTAACCCAGCAATAACACGTGCGCTGGGGGTGGGCTCTATCTTTTAGTGAGTGGTAAGCCTGTATTGGGCTAACCACCACTTTGTAACAGGACCCCTTAGTGTAGCAACAGTACCAAGTACTATCTGATTAGCACAGGATTACCATGTGAGCCCTTACCATCATCTACTAGGTTAACATATTTTATTGTTTTGGGTGATTTATTAACACATTTATGAAGATTCACCCAAGGCAGTGTACAGCAGAGACACTTAATTTCTATACATATTGGTCCAGTTTATTTAGCTGCTAAACGGGCGAGTCATCCATTTAATTTAGGCTTGTCAAATAGCAACCCTAAATCTCAACACCCGTTTAACTGGTTACCTAAGTACCTTTATATAATATTGTTCAGGACTGTTGGCACTGGCTGGATCACAGAAGCAGAACCCAAGCCCCTCCCCAAACCAAATACACTCAGCTGCACTTTTCTGGGACAGCAGCCTGGGCAACCACAAAAAGTCACATAGGACACCAGCCTGGGCAACTACAAACAAAATAATCTCAACACTTTCGCAATTGTTTTTTCTTACAAAATTAGCAGCAAGGTAGAAACTAGTTTCTTAGCAAAAATAAGCAGGGGAAATTGGATGCATAAGCAATGGGGAAAAACAGCAAATAGAACACCTACTAAGTCCCTGGCTCCCCAGAGACTCAGAAATGTCAGTGCCTAACCTGCCCATAGTATCTGAGTCCTTATATAGTATCTTCTCTCAGCTCAGAGTACAAAAAAGCTGATTCTGTAATATGTCATTGTGTTTTTATTACATGATTGAGAAGGCACATAAAAGATGCATTTCCTGGGTCCTGATTGGGCACATTCTTTGTTAAACGCTTGTTATTACAGTTATACAAAGTAAGGGTCATTGTCCTGAGGAAAAAGTCACATTCTCCTGAACCAGCTTGATTTCCTGTTCCATCTTTTCTCCCTCACCTTAGGGCCAAGGTCTCTTCACCTGTCCCTGTATTACTTCTTTCCCACACCCTTCCAGCCATACATATAGTGGTAATGGGACACTGGCCCCTATCTTCAACTGGCTCCCTCTTTGTTGCACACATAGT
Organism: Microcaecilia unicolor; assembly: GCF_901765095.1. NCBI lineage: Eukaryota > Metazoa > Chordata > Amphibia > Gymnophiona > Siphonopidae > Microcaecilia > Microcaecilia unicolor. The sequence goes on from NC_044033.1 coordinate 117,044,447, forward strand.
CGTAGACATAATTATAAAGTAGCAGAGTTCCTCTCCTGAAGGAAAGTTGGGTGGGGGGGGGGGGGGTTCTGAGGTAATTATTTAATTGCTTTGGCCTGAGCCATGCAGGGAAATGAATGTTTGTGATCCACAGCAAGAGAAGTGTATTTAATATCTCACCACCTTTAGATCTGTACTGGGCCTTCATATTTACTAGGCCATATTCTCAACAATATGTAAACCACGTTGTAACCACAGAAAGGTAGTATATCAAATCCCATCCCCTTTCACTTTCCTTTTTCCCTAAATGGATAACGCCGGTACATCAGAGCTGAATAAGTATATATTGCACCACAACCTATAAGGATAGTGATGCTGAATATACATATTAAGAAGTTTATTGCTAGGGCCGATTTTAGGTTAAGATGTAGGTGAGATACTATGTTTGATATATGTATTTATTTAAAAATATAAGTAAATAGAAGTGCAGTTTATTGTAAATGTATTTTCTGTATTATGGTCTCTTGATTTTCAGTTTTATAATTGTATTGGTGTTTGATTTGAGGAGCTTGCAAAGGAAAGTAGATAAATACTTCCCTTGATCAGCCAAACTAAACACAGTTCATAATAAAGGACCAAATACAGCAAATGCAAGTTTTATGAAGAGAGTCTGTGCTTTTTGCTAGAAATCATTCTTAAACTGATTATTCTTTATTCAGGCACAACATGAATTAACCAATTAAACAAACCTCCATTAAAATGAGCAGCATAGAATGGAGAATAAAAACGAGAATGTCTTAATTTTAGTCCATTTAAGGGTACTTTTGCTAAGCTGCGGTAAAAAAATACTCTCAGCACGCCCTTACGCAGGGTTTTCTCATGTGTTAAGGCCATTTTTACCACAACTGTAAAAAAAGGCCTTTTCGTATTTTTTGCACTAATGGCCATGCATTAATGTTTGAACACACCTTATCAAAACAGTAGAACAATTGCGCATAAGTCGTCAATGTGGCACTATTCTATGTAGGGAAGTCTCATGATTCGCGGGGTTGTCGGCAAAGACTCTTACATACCCCTCTTGCACGACAGTTGTAATCATAGACTTACCCTACCACCCTCCTCTTTTTAAATTTTTTAAAATTTTTATCTTAATCTGTCTCGCTGTTCTGTGCGACAAACAACCCCTTGAGAAAGCCGAGTTGTGCGAAACAGGCATCTGTCGGGGAGAGGCTCGCACTACTGAGAACAAAGCTAAGTGAAGCTTTTTCATATACTGAATTACAGCCATGTCAGACTAGTCAGGTTGTTAACGAAAAGCTCCCGATAAGTTTGCAGCATTAAGAATAGTCAAACCTCTGTGGTTATTTGACAAAAACTGAAAAACATAGTAAAAATACCAAAAGATTAAGTGAAAAATTTTAAAAGAGGAGGGCGGTAGGATAAGTCTATGATTACAACTGTCACGCAAGAGGGGTATGTAAGAGTCTTTGCCGACAACCCCACGACTTATGAGACTTCCCTACATAGAATAGTGCCACATTGACGACTTATGCGCAATTGTTCTACTGTTTTGATAAGGTGTGTTCACACAGTGGTAGTAGAACTGAGCCATCATTAATTTAGAGGATACATGCATTAATGTTGACATTATTGCATGGCCATTATTGAATGTCTATAATGTATAGATATTGCAGGGCATGTGGTGTGGAACATGGTTTAGACGTGACCTGGGCGGTTTATAAATCTACATATGTATTCCCCATTTCACACAGGGAATGCACTTATATGAGGTAATATTTCCATGTTAGGATTTACAGTTGTAGCTTAGGCGTGGGGTTGGTGGATTGGTTAACATGAGTGTTAGCTGTTTGCTTGGGTTGGGTGGAGTGGCAGTAGGGTGCTTGGGGAGGAAGGTTTAGAGATGGAACAGGGATTTGTTTACTTTGATTCATAGAGAGAGCTATAAGAGTCCAACTTTCTTCAGTCTGTGGAGCTGTTGAAAGTGGCAGATAGAGGGGTGTGAGTTAAGTGACTTGCCCAAGACCAAAGGAGTCAGCAGTTGGGTTTGAACTGGGGGACCTCTGGATGTCAAACTCAGTGCTCTAACCACTAGGCTACTACTCCATGACTGTAATACCCATTCTGGAACACACTCCAAAAAAGGCTTTGATTAGCACAAGACTGTCTCTACTTCAGGAATCAAGGGAAACTCTTTAACCAGGTCTTTAATGCAAGAAGCAACTATCTGGCTGGCTAGTCACATACACAAAGACTAACACCAGCCGTACACAGTGGAGCAGGACTTGCACATCTAACACTACTCTAACCTGAAATTATAGTCACACAACTTTTTTGATTCCATGTGCAACTTTCCCTTAAATTAGTCACTCTTATATTCTATTATTCTATATTATCTGTCTATTTGTTCCACCTGCGCTTACACCCTATGTAATCTATTAACATGTTTTAAATTTAATGTGTATTGTGTTGACACTATAAATTGCTACTATGCCATAATGTGCACTGTTGTTTAAATATATTTGGTGCTGTAATTGTCTATTGCCTGTGTTCATCTTATTCTTGCTATACACTGCCTTAGGTGAATTTCTTCAAAAAGGCAGTAGATAAATACTAATAAATAAATATGAAGTGACATAACAGTATCCCTCAAGGAAATGTAGTGCCTAAGAAAGATAGACTGGGAGGGGGGGCGGTCTTCCTCCTTGAAAACCAGATGGCTTCTGGAAGGTGTTAGGCCTCCTATTCTGTGCCCCTCCCACCCAATCCTCTTGAATTCCACGAAGAAGATTGGCATGCCTCTCCCTCCCACCTGTCCCTCGAGGATCAGCATCTTCTCCTTCCTACTGAACCTCTCCTCCTGAAGAATATCAGCATGCCCACCCTCCCACACGATCCCCGAAGAGGATCAGCATACCCGCCCTCCCACCCAACCCCCAAAAAGGATCAGCATGCTTGCCCTCCCCTCCCCACCTCCCCAAAAAGGATCGGCACCCCCCTCCCTACCTCCTGACCCCCCCTCCACAAACAAGCCCTATCCTGGGCTCTCCACTCCCAGTAGGCCCCTCCCCTTTGAGCCCCACTTCTGCTATCATGGTTACTGTATCAAAATGGCTGCTGGGATCTCTAGGTCATGGCGCAGACAAAATTATCAATCCATCTAACATCCTTGTATCAATCTGTAGTGCATCCACACCTTTACTGTTGTGTGCCATTCTGATCACCCTATCTCAAAAGAGATACATTGAAAATAGAGGTGTACAGAAATGATGTATTTTATTCACTCACAGACCCAACACAGCTGTATTCTGTCATATGCCTGCATCAAAGGTCCTATTCAAAACATGTTCATGTATACAAATAATTTTTAATAGGACCTCTGATGCCGACACATACCAAAACACGACCATGTCGGGTCTGTTAGTGAATAAAACATATCATTTAAACTAGTCCCATAGCAGTTAGTCTCCTTTCATGGCCTGTGTTCCAATCCCACCAGTGTTTATCAAACATGCTGACTGCAGCATTTTAATTTTGACTCATTAGTATTTGGTCAAGCAGGAGAAGATAAAATTGTGTTCTCCAGTGGTGCAAACAGTCATGGATAGTACCAGGGAAAAGACTTGATGGGGAGGGGGAGCTAGTTTTGGTTTAAGTATAGGAATTCATATGCTTATCTACCAACTGGTGGAAAAAAAAGAGAGGGGGTAACTGCAGACTGGATGGGCCAACTGGTCATTTACTATTGGGTCAATATTCAGCGGCTACACAGATACATTAAGCTTACCAGGCTAAACATACTCAGAAGCACTATGAGAGCAATTCTGTAACAGGAAATTGGCAGGAGCCTATTCTCTAATGGAACACAGGTACCTACTTTCCTTGATAGAATCCTAGTCTAACCGGTTGTATATACGAGTTTAACATATACTGCCGGATTCTATATATCGCACCTGGTATTCTGCACCTAAATCTAAGTGTATTCCATAACAATGCACATAACTTAATTGGCTTAACAAGCTAATCAGCACTGTTAACAGCACTTAACAAGCAATAATGAGCACTAATTGGCAATAAGTAGAATTTACATGCGTAACTCAAACGTGTGCTGTAACTTACTGAGCCTAAATTCTAATGCACACATCCAAAAATGGGCGTGGTTATGGGTGGGGAAATGGGCATTTTGTGGGCATTCCCAAATTTGCGCATGTTATTCTAGAATATGACCCTGTCTGCGTAAATCTACACGCAGGGATTTGTGTCACATTTTCACTGGTGTAAATGGATGCGCGTAGTTTTAGGCACTGAGATATCAACTAAGCGTATTCTATATACCACACCTAAATCTTATAGAATACACTTAGGCACAAATAATTTCCGTGCACATTTTCCAGGCACCATATTTAGAATCACCCCCATACACCATCCACAGGAGTGATATGTTAGTGCCTAAGTTACACACGCAGGTTTGAGCCCTGCCCATAATCTGCCCAAGCTTTGTCAATATGTACACCCCCATTACAAAGCAAAACAGCAAAAGTAGAGGCTGACAAATGTGCAAACCAATAGGGGGATAATATCAAGAAACAGTTTATTCAGAATATTCATATCAAGGACCCGACACGGTCCGTGTTTCGGCACCAAAGCACCTGCCTCAGGGATCGCAAACAACTTTCAGAGAGAACAAGGATCGGTTGGCTGTTTCTTTGTTCTCTCTGAAAGTTGTTTGTGACCCCTGAGGCAGGCGCTTTGGTGCTGAAACACGGACCGTGTCGGGTCCTTGATATGAATATTCTGAATAAACTGTTTCTTGATATTATCTCCCTATTGGTTTGCATATTTGTCAGCCTCTACTTTTGCTGTTTTGCTTTGATTCTCCATAAAGGCTCCTCCTGTTTTCTTGGATTCACCCCCATTGCAAATACACATTATGTAAGTTAAGTAAGTATTTATAGAATAGTGCTTAGGTGGAATTTTGACAGTTACATACATATGCACATTTATATGTATAATTGGCATGAAAATGTTAGTATCTATGTTATAGAATTACCCCCTATACAACTAGTGCCACTGAACATCCTTGCCGAGAACATATGCACTATCCAGAGAGTTCCAAGTTGATGCAGGAGCAGAGTAAGGGTACAGCGATAAGCTATCCAGTTAGCAGCAATATTAATTTTGCTAACCAGATAACTATCCAGAAAAAGTTAGGACAACAAGAAGGCTATCCGGATAGAAAACTCAGGGGTCCTTTTACTAAGGTGTGCCCAAAAATGGCCTGCACTAGTATAGGCGCATGTTTTGGGTGCACGCAAATCCATTTTTCAGCGCGCCTCTAAAAAATGCCTTTTTAAATTTTTGTTGAAAATGGACGTGCGACAAAATAAAAATTGGTGCACGTCCATTGTGGGCCTGAGACCTTACCTCCAGCCATTGACTTAGCGGTAAAGTCTCATGCGTTAACCAGGCGGTAATGGTCAATGCACATCCAAATGCCGATTACTGTCCACGTGCCAGAAAATAAAAATATGTTCTGATGCACGTATTGGACATGCATCAAAAATGAAACTATCGCCTGGGCCACGCGGTAGCTGGGCGGTAACTCGGAATTGGCATGCTTAGGTGCCTACGTGACTTAGTAAAAGGGCCCCTCAATGTCAAAGGTATCTGGATAGCACTGACACTGACCGCCCTATCCAGATTTTCAGTGCTGGTCACTATCAGGATGACTGGGCTGAATATCTGGATTTTATTTAGCCATAGCGGTCAACCACTGCAGCTCAATATTGACCCATAAATTATGTTACAATGGAAACTGATTGGAGTTTCTCAACTCACATTCAAAGGGTTTTGTCAATGAATATGTTTGGGGCCCAAAGGTAATCAGTCCATCAAGACAGTGCTAGAATATGTGGTGGTCAAGTTGATTTATGTTATTTTTTTTTAAATTATATTCTGCTCAATCTTCTAAGATCACATATAACACATAGCAGCATTATAAGAGCCATATTACAATTTCTAATGACTGCTTCTTCATCCTTTTAATTAGGTCACTATTGTCTGGTCATAAAAAGCAATCTGTTTGCTTAGTCTAGTGTAAAGGCTTTTATATATGGGTAAGCCTTCAGTTCCTTGTGATACATCAAAATTTGTGCAGTTCGGTGGGTAAAGAATTCCATAAATGTGAACCCTCAGCTTAAAAAGTACTAGAGGGCAGATGGTGCAAGCTCACCTTGTGAACAGAGTGTACGTCCAATAAATTATTTTCTCCTGAGTGCAATGTTCTGGTAGAAGGGTACATTTTTAATATCGTTGCTGTTATTAAAGGGGCTTCACAACTGAGAGTTTGCTGATGTTTTTATACAACATCTATTTTATATAAAACAAGAAAAAAATGTATGGATGAGATTATAGCTAGAACTGATTAAGTATGTACTGAAATGATCCTTTTAGACTTGGCAAGCCAAAAGGAAAACATTGTGTTTGTCCAGCTGGCTCCAGGGGATTCCCAGTTTGTTGGAAACAGCCTCCGCTTTTTTAGACTCAGTGATTGGATTTCACATGAATTAGAAGTTTGCATGGTTCCCATATGGCTATTTAGGGATTGGCATAATGACATAAGTTGTAGGGCTGATATTAAGATCCATTTTTAAATTCAATCCAGAGCAGTCTGTTGACTTTCTGGAGCCGCATTTTCTGAGCTTTTCCAGTTATAGCTGAGACTATTGAGAATCTGAAAATCTTGACTCTTAAGTGCCAGTGGTTAACATGTACAATTATATTACTGTCTCTATATTAACAAGATTGCATAAATCTTTTTCTGTTAAGCTCCTGCAAAACTTATATCAGTTAAAAACTGTAGCACGCTAAAATGTTCACCATCAAAGTTATTTATTTATTAGTGTTATTAATAAATAAATAGCATTGATGGTGAACATTTTAGCATGCTACAGTTTGTAACCGATATAAGTTATGCAGGAGCTTAACAGAAAAAGATTTATACAATCTTGTTTATACCATTTTCATGACTACAGTCATTCAAAATGGTTTATACCAGAATAAAACAAAGGCAGAAAAGAAGATTGAAGGAAAGTCACACAACATAGTAAAATAATCAACACAGACTTAAAATTAACAACAATATATGTATGTTAGGTTTTGCTGTCCAGGGTGGAGGCAATTGACAATACAGCAGTACAGGTTGAAGAGCAGAGTATCTCCGAACAGACTTTGAGGGTGAGTTTAGAAGAATTAGGCACTATTTACCATCACTTCAATGGGTGGCGGTAAATGCTGCCCCCAAAATGGCCGTGTGGCAAGTATGAACTTACTGCATGGCTATTTCTTTTTTCCACCTTTTTACCCGCTGCAATAACAGGGGGCTCTCAACGCAGCAAAAAGTCGCACTGTCACTAGTGCAGGGCCCCTTTTACCACAAGTGGTAAAAGGGGCCCTTTGGACACAATGGCTGGTATAAATGCTCGCGCCCAAATGATGGCAGTTAGGCACATAAATGTAGGGCTTCCATAACATCATGCCAATTTCTGGGAACACCCCTGACCCATCCATGCCTCTGCCATGGTCCCATTGGAGTTGGGCAGTATGAAATTTAGGCACGCATATAATAGAATAGGGCGTAGGGCAGATCCATGTATAATTCCTAATTACTGCCAATTAAGTGTTTAACTTCAATAATTGATATCACCTAATTAGTTCAACTTTGGGCAACCTATACAGAATCTGACGCTTAGTCCCCTTCTGAAATAAGGAATAAACATCTCTGAATGTTTGTCATGCTCTTGTCCAGCCCAAACATGCCCAGACCACATCCTCTTGCTATTTGCAAGCATTTGAGTTTGACATATGCATATCCCGGCTTTGTAAAATGGAGACCTAGACATTTATGCCAGGTAAATGTTTAAGTGCCAGTTTATGCATGTATCAAATAGGGCTTGTAAAATGAAGGCCTTAGTGTTAGATGTTGTGTGTATTAACCCTTATTTTGGTTCTCCAAGATTAATTGGGGTCTTGCCAATTAAGGTTTACATTTGGGGGCCCTTTTACTAAGCAGCATGGGCTTACCGTACACCAATCCAGAACTACTGCAGGAGCTTTCCCCTGGATTCTATAATACGTGACTAAAGTTGTGCGCACAAGTTAATTACTTAACAAGCCAATGAGTGCCAATAATTGCCACTTAACAAGCAATTATTGACACTAATTCACATTAATTAGAATTTACATACACAATTTGCTAAGTGTATTCTGTAAAGTGGTGTGTATAAATTCTAATAGACGCTGACAAAAGGGGGCGTGGCCATGTGCATTGAATGGGCAGGCTGTGGACATTCCAAAAATCTATGCACAGGGTTATAGAATACACTTGCTCTGCGCCTAACTTAGGCACCAGTATTTACATCAAGTTTTACTTGGCATAAATTCACCTAGAGTTAGGCGCAGACATGGCTGCTAGGTGTATTCTATAAACCATGCCTAAATGTAGGTGTGGTTTACAGAATACGCCTAGGTGGAAATATTTTCAGCGCCAATTTTTCAGGCACCACAGGTTGAGGGGTATTTTCGATATGACGTCTAAGTTGGACTTAACTGAAAGTCCCAAATCCAAACAGCAAATGAAACCATTTTCAAAAAAGTAAAACGGCTATCTTTTTTTTTTTTTTCAAATATACCGTTTGTAACAAGGATTTGTGCTCTGTGCATATATCTTTTCAGGCCATTTTTGAAATAAAAACGCACAAGTGAAAAACACACAAAAAATTAAGCCATTGGGATGTAGAAGAAGCCAGCACTTTTAGCAGACTGGTCCCCCAGACATCCCAGGAAAGCAATAGAGCACCCTAGGGGGCACTGCTGTAGACTTAATATAAATGCCTCCAGGTACACATCTCACCATTGCTCCCTTATCTTGTCTGCTTAGCCCTCCAAAACCAACCCAACACCCACTGCCCCCAGCTCTACACCACTACAATAGACGTTATGGTTGAAGAGGGCACCTATATATGGGTACAGTGGGTTTCTGGTGAGTTTTGGAGGGCTTACAGTTTCCACACAAATGTAACAGGTAGGGGGAGGTATGGATCTGGATCCACCTGTCCATAGTGCACTGCACCCACCACCATACTACTTCGGGGACCTGCATGTTGCTGTAATGGACCTGGCTAAAACATCTGAGGCTGTCATAGAGACTGGTACGTACCATTTTTATTTACATTTTTGTGGAGTGGGATAGGGTCAGTGACCACTGGGAAAGTAAGGGGGTGTCATCCCTGAATCTCTCCAGTGGTCATCTGGTCATTTAAGGCACCTTTTTGTGTCTTATTCATTAGAAACACGTTGAAGTTTCACCCTAGACATTTTTGTTTTGTTCCATTATGACTGTAACACATCCAAGTGGTAGGCACGCCCTAAGCCCGCCTTCAAAACACCCCCGACATGCCCCTTGTGATTTGGACACACTGCAGATTAAATGCATAGATAGAGTTCTGCAAAACAGATTTCAAAAATACCGATTTGAACATTTTGTGAAGAAATCCGTCCAAATGGTGCTTTATGACACTTTTAGGATGTTTTTCTCTTTTGAAAATGAGCCCCATAGAATCTAGTCCTTTTTGGATCATTTTTAGTCCTTCCATGCTTTTGCCCCTAAGTTGGCAAATAGGGGGCCAGTCAGGCAAATATTCAGCCCAGAGTATACATACAACGTTTTAAAAATATACAGAGGATTTATGAGGTCATCTACCAGTGTCTGTATAAATTCTTTCAAAAATTGAACCGGAAGTGTTTTAGAAAGGAGAATGCAGCATCCATACAGCCCTGGTATGCTGACTTAAAGATGTGAACAGAGAAATGGGATGAAAAATGTGGCTAAGCCTACTGTTATCCACCATGAATGATTCAACTACTACTGAACTTCATTAATCAAATATGTTGCACACGTTCTAGTTATCCACAATTTTAAAAAAAATTATCACTGCGCCCACTTAATAATAACTTACAAAAAGCCTGAATTCATCCTTTCCAGCTAATTTACTTCTCAGTAATTTAAAATGTCCAAGGGTGAAATACTGCACCATTACATATTTTACATTTATTTTGCATCAACTGGATTTAACCTTTCCAAACATAAAAACAGCAGCGGGTGCAGACATTAATTGCTCTTGGTAAGACTATTTTTACCATGCAGCTCTTAATATTCTGATAAAAACAAGCTCATATCATCATGCCAAGTGGAGTCTTTTCTTAGCGAGGTTTCTCTATAAATGTGGTGATTCATAGCTGCTGAATTGCCTTAAGCACTATGTACAAGTCAGTTATCAGTAGTTTGTTAGGGGTTTGCATTGTAAATGATCATTTGTGGATGCTGTATTAATAGATGCAGCATGTTAACACTTAGGACTAGAGTTACTGAGCTGTACTACCATATAGGTGAACACTAGTGCTGTTAAAGTGCATTATGGGGTGAATTCTCTATATGGCGCCAAAAAAAGCACTATTCTATAAGCTATGCTTAAAGTTAGGCAAGGTTTATGGAATAGTGCATACATCCAGGAATTGTGTCTAACTTTAGGCATGTCCAAGAACTCAAAAAAGCCAATCCCAATATAAAGAAAGTATAGGGATATCTAGAGAAATACACACTCCTGTGACACATGGAGGGGCATAATCGAACGCGAACGCCCATCTCCATAGGCGTCTATCTCCGAGAACAGGTACGTGAAGGGGCGGGACAAACCGTATTTTGGAAAAAAATGGGCGTCCATCTTTTTTCTGATAATACGGTTTGTGCCAGCCAAATGCATCGGACTTGTGTGGATTTGAGCTGAGCGGTTTCATTTTTCAGCGATAATGGAAATCGAAGGCGCCCAGCTCAAAAACGAACAAATCCAAGGCATTAGGTCATTGGAGGGGCCAGGATTCGTAGTGCACTGGTCCCCCTCACATGCCAGGACACCAACCGGGCACCCTAGGGGCACTTGTAACAATTAAAAAAAAAGTTAACTACCTCTGAAGTCCATAGCTCCCTTCCCTTGGGTGCTGAGCCCCCCAAATCCCCCCCAAAACCTACTCCCTACACCATTACCAAAGCACTTATGGCTGAAGGGGGGCACCTACATGTGGGTATAGTGGGTTTTGGGGGCGGTTTGGAGGGCTCCCATTTACCACCACAAGTGTAACAGGTAGGGGGGATGGGCCTGGGTCCACCTGGCTGAAGTCCACTGCACCCACTAACAACTGCTCCAGGGACCTGCATACTGCTGTGATGGAGCTGGGTATGACATTTGAGGCTGGCATACAGGCTGGAAAAAAAAAGTTTTTAAAGTTTTTTTTTTGGGTGGGAGGGGGTTAGTGACCACTGGGGGAGTCAGGGCTGCTCATCCCCGATTCCCTCCGGTGGTCATCTGGTCATTTAGGGCACTTTTTTGGGACTTGTTCGTGAAAAAAAAAGGGTCCAAAAAAAGTGACCCAAATTTGCGCTAAAAAACGCCTTTCTTTTTTCGATTATCGGCCGAGGACTGCCATCTCTCCTCAGCCGATAAACACGCCCCAGTCCCACTTTCACCACACCTCCGACACGCCCCCGTCAACTTTGGCCGTTTCCGCGACAGATTGCAGTTGAAGACGCCCAAAATCGGCTTTCGATTATACCGATTTGGGCGCCCACTGGAGAAAGACGCCCATCTCCCGATTTGGGTCCAAATATGGGCGTCTTTCTCTTTCGAAAATAAGGCGGTTAATATCTTAATTGTAAAAAGGGTCCAAAGGAGAATTCAGTATAGGCTGTTACCTCAGCCGAGCTTAAATTCCAGTCAGTGAAAAAGCAAGGAGAAACATTATGTTTAGATAAGTTTGCTCCTTTCTGTTCTTTGATTTTCTGGTGCTTTTTTGTGTTGCATATTTTGCATGGACATATGATTATTTTTTTTTCAGTCAACTGAATTGGGAAAAGGGTGTATACGGATTTCTATTGAAGTTTTCACATTCCTGTTTGGATATATACCATGTATTAGGTTTTCATGTGTTTGAAACATGTATAAAAAAAGTTAAAAGAAGAAATAACATTTAAGGGATCCATTATAAGGAGTATAAATGATGTATAGAGCTTTCAAGTGAGCCATTCTTCTGCTTAACTGACTGAAATTTAAGCTCAGCTGTGATAACAGCCTATACTGAATTCTCTTTTGGTCCCTTTTTCCAATTAAGATATTAAGTACCACAAGAATCTGTATTTCTCTAGCTGTTCCTATAATTTCTTTGTATTAGGATTGACTTTTCTGAGTTCTTGCATATACACTGTTTGTCTCTTCCCTTGGGATTTATTTTTTGGTAGTAACTTTAGGCAACTGAAACGTGGTGCAAATGTACAGGCCTAAATTGGGCGCATACCCCCCCCCCCTTTATTTTTTAACAATGCACTTAAATACTAGGAATGCCCCCATTCTGCCCATGACCCTCCCGTTATCATGCCCCCCCCCCTTTTTTTCTCACAGGTAAAATTTAGGCGCAGATCCCGTGCCTAAATTTATACACATAAAATCCAATGAAATATAATTATTCAATAATTTCTTGTTAAAAAGCTAATTATTGATTCTAATTAGCTCATTATTCAATTAAATTGCACACACGAATTAGGCGCATGCCTAAATTTCCACACATACACACAGTTTTTGGTGACATCTATAGATTTAGGGGGTATTTGTATATAGGCACCATCGCATAATATGGGACCTGTTGTAATACTATGTATTAATGCATTGTGAAAACATGCTGATGTGGTAGCGCTAATCTAGCCATTAATTTGTAAATTTAGAACATGCTTATGCTACAGAGTTATTCAGAAACTCATTGCTATATACACTACACCACACCACTACCTGCAAATCCCTCTCATGAATATTCATTGTGGGTATCCTGAAAACCTGACTGGCTGGGGTGCCTCCAGGACCAGGTTTGAGAACCACTGAACTAAGGGTTCTTTTACCAAGCTGCAGCAAAATGTGGACATAGTTCACCCTTATGTAGGTCTTTCCCACATGCTAAGGTCATTTCTACCACAGCCATAAAATGGACAATTTTCCATTTTTTGACGTCATGGTCATGTGCTAATCTTGCCATTTTTAAAAATTACTGCATGAACACTTACTGCCACCCATTTTGTAGGCGGTAAGGTCTCATGCAGTATTTCTGTGCTAAGCCAGTTAGGTCTAGATTCAGTATATGGCACCAGAAAAAAAACCTGCTTAAGTGTTATTCTATAAGCTGCACCTTAAGTTCAGCATGGTTTATAGAATAGCACTTAAGCATTATGGTCATATATAAATTTAGGTGCTGCCATTTGCACCAACGAAAACGTGGTGCAAATGCCCGCACCTAAATTTACACGCGGAGCACCACTATTCTATAAATGCGCATGTAAATCAAAACCACACCTCGGTTCTGCCCCAAAATGCCCATGCCCATCCTCTTTCTGTGAACCCCTTTTTTGGGTTTTGTGTTAATTAGCTGGCAGGGATCCTCTAAGCCCCACCAGCTGAAGAAATCCAGAGCTGCTTGTTCAGGCTATGAGCATGCACATGCTTTGTAGTGCTGATCTCATGATATCCCGCCAGTATATAGCATGTTAGAGGTGCCAGCGACAGTGGCTGAAAGTGCTGCTGTCATCTGATGGCTTATTCCTTGCTTCTGCGGCAGGCAGCTCCTGATTTCTTTAGCTGTTGGGGATCCCTGCTGGGCTAAGGTACTGGGGAAACAGAGGATGAAAATGTGGGCTCGTTGCCCCCCCCCCCCAGTTTACTCCAATGCCCCCCTAAAAAAATGTTAGGTTTGGCTACACCACTGGTCTGTGCTAATATCAAAAGTCAAATCAAAGCCATGTTTTTGTATTTGGAATAGTTTAGTCAAATTTAAATTGCCTCTAGAATATCATTCTTATTTGCCCTCTTTTCAATGAAACACTGAGAGATCCTGAAACCAGTGCTTAGTGACACACACTTACAGATATTCTATACAATGGCAGTTGCTCTTTCAAACATTATTAAAAGCTACACTTGAATAGGCTTAAAAAGTACTATATCTTTTTTTTTCCTGAGTCAGTTCAAAAGCATCTTTTTTAATAATGGTTGAGAAAACAACTGCATTTGAACCAAATAAGAATGGGTCAGCCATGTCAAACATTCTTTTCATAGTGGTGCAGGCTTTGGTACTTCAGCTGAGATTCTAGTGTTCCAGTTGGTTGAAGTCTACATTTTGATCAAATAGGGCTGTGTTGTTTATGAATTAAGATACACAAGGATTAGCAACCTAGCAATTGGATAGGTTATGTACTGTTGATTAGTGTGTGAGACATAATCCATTAAGATTCAGTTGTGTTTGTCGAATACTCCCTAGCTGAAATGAAAACTTCAGCAAAATAAAATTAATATATTTGAAGGAAAAGATTGACAGCAGTCAATCAGGTCATTGTACAAGGCTTGAGAAGCATTTGCTGCTGTAAATAGAGGGCTTGTATAAGTAAACCCTCTGGAGTAGAAGAGTGGCCTAGTGGTTAGAGTGGTGGACTTTAGTCCTGGGGAACTGGGTTTGATTCCCACTGCAGGCACAGGCAGCTCCTTGTGACTCTGGGCAAGTCACTTAACCCTCCATTGCCCCAGGTACAAATAAGTACCTAAGCTGCTTTGAGCCTGCCATGAGTGGGAAAGCACAGGGTACAAATAAAAAATAAATGGCCCAACACATTTAAATATATCCACAATGTGCATATGTACAGGGGTCTTAAAAATTATTTATTATTTTTTTTAAAGGGCAGTTTCACCTGTGGCTCCTGGCAGGGCTCCAGGTGTTTCTGGGGGGAAAAAAGTTGCATGCCAGAATCTGTTGGGAGAGTATACTGGAAAGAGTCAGGTATGAAGGCATAGAGGAGTGGCCTAGTGGTTAGAGCACTGGTCTTGCAATCCAGAGGTGGCCGGTTCAGATCCCACTGCTGCTCCTTGTGATCTTGGGCAAGTCACTTAACCCTCCATTGCCTCAGCTACAAACTTAGATTGTGAGCCCTCCTGGGACAGAGAAATATCCAGAGTACCTGAATGTAACTCACCTTCAGCTACTACTGAAAAAGGTGTGAGTAAACCCTAAATAAATAAATAAGGAGCCTGTCTCTGCTTGTTTAATGGAATTTGTGAGAAGTTTGAGGAATAAGGGTAATGTAAGGATGAATGAGAGTATGCTTAATAAATGGTCATGAGAGCCTCAAAGGCTTTATTTGGCTCTTCAGGTTGTAAGACAGTTCATGTCCTGATGGAAAATGTCAGCTGGGAATGCTGATAGAGTTTATGAAGTTGTGGGATATGTAAAAAAAATTTTTTTTTCTTTGGAAAAGCTATAGGATAGGAACTACTGAGTTCTGAAGAAAGGAGTTCTGTGTTTACAGATTTATTTAGGCATAGAAGATAGTTGCTGAATTTGGAACCAGTTGCCTAAAGTTTTACTATATCTGCTTGTTATACTACTACCATGTCTTATCATTATTATGTTACCCAAAATCCTGCTGTAACACTAATTGTCTATTCTCTGATATATTTCCATTACTCATGATGTATTGTAAGCCACATTGAGCCTGCAAAGAGGTGGGAAAATGTGGGATACTAATGCAATAAATAAATAGATATAAATAAATAAGTCAACTGGTGATGTTAAAAAAAAATGAAACTGATGGCCGAAAGTGTTCATTTAAAGAGTTCCTAACTGTCCTTGACAGACTAATTAGCTGATTCTTGTCACCAAGTGTGTCAGAATTGCATAGAAGTCCAGCTGATATAAGCTGGTACATTTGTGGGAAAGAGTGGTTCTGAGAAGAGGAAGGTGAGTCCATGAACTAAATAAATGAATGGGCAAGTGTGTGTGAGAAAATCTGTTTAAGTCTTGGGTGGGTTTAGACAGGAGATATCTAATTATGTATTTTATTTTGTGGGAAAGCTAGTTCAATGCCCCTGTGCTGAGTGCTCCTGGATTCGGGGTCCAACCAGTTGGAGCCTCCCGAGGGCAGTCTCCATTGGTCCCTTACTCACTTGGTGCTCAGTGCCTCCACCTGGGGAAAGAAGCGTTAGCAAGTGGGATTACCCTCTTTATCCCCGTGAAACCAAAAGATACAAATCCAAAAGGAAAATTGCTGTGAACAAGGCTGGCCATCGATCCCACCGATCAGGCTGTGGTGGGTGTTCCAGCTCGAGGATGGTGATCTGCAGGTTCAAAGGACACTTACACTCTCTCAAGACCAAAGATCACACTGGAGTAAGTAGTTAGTGAACAAAACTCAAACTGTTTATTCTTCAACTCCACTAACGCAGAAACTTCAGACCATATCAATTCTCCAACATTGAATGCAAGTCTTTGAAAACCACAATCCTTCTAGTATTTCCCAAGAGAACTCCTGTATTCTCCTCCCTTGGATATATTTACAGATGCTTTTCAACAGGACTATGTACACTTTTTACAGTCCATGCCTATCCCAGAGAATAGTGTCCCAAAAGCTGGACTCCTCTCAGTTTCACGGGTCCAGACTGGCCTGACCTCACTCCAATGGTGACCCTCACTTTGGATACACCCTGGTCTTGGAATGGGCACTCTCTGGCTCCAATCCCTGGCTCACGGGTCAGGTCTCTCCTCTACCCACCCGTAGTTCCACTCCTCTTCAGTTGACACTTTGCTGAACCACAACTCCCCTTTACAGCCAATGATCACACTTCTTCCAATTGGGATTCCCCTTTCTCTCCTCCAGCTCAGTGGCAGGGGACCATCAGGCAATGAAAGACCCTCTAAAGGGCAAACACTCCTCCTTATTTCCTTCCAATCTTCTCCCCCTGTCACTCTTTAGTCCCAGGACACTATCTCTCTGCATTATATTTCAAAACTACTCCCCTTGGGCTGGGCTTCCTCCCACCCAGAGACCTCCCAGTCACCCCTCCATCCCCCAGTTTCTCTCCACAGGGACATAATCTTCTAATAATCCCCAACCTAACCGAGGATTACACTAGATAGGAGAATAAACCCACATTCAAGAAGATGTTGTTATCTACTTATATCTAGGTAAGGTCTAGGATCTCATTCTGAGTTTTTAAAAGTCAGGGAGGAGGAAGAAGTTGTCCAAACTTACCTGAGGAGAGTCTTTGCTGGAGAACTGTCGTCGCAAGGTGCCCACCATTCAAGAGAGCTCTAGGAAAAGGAAAAACAGCTAAGTGACTGAGATTTTTCCTAAAAGTGTGTGCACAAAAGGAAAGAACATAAAGAAAAGAGTGGAGGAGTGGCCTAGTGGATAGGGTGGTGGCCTTTGGTCCTGGGGAACTGAGGAACTGAGTTCGATTCCCACTTCAGGCACAGGCAGCACCTTGTGACTCTGGGCAAGTCACTTAACCCTCCATTGCCCCAGGTACAAATAAGTACCTGTATACAATATGTAAGCCGCATTGAGCCTGTCATGAGTGGGAAAGCGTGGGGTATAATATTGCAGAGTCATGGAATCGGAGGTAGGGTATTATTATGGATTAAGAACTGGTTGAAGGATAGGAAGCAGAGAGTAGGATTGCGTGGCCAGTATTCTCAGTGGAGGAGGGTAGTTAGTGGGGTCCCGCAGGGGTCTGTGCTGGGTCCGTTGCTTTTTAATGTATTTATAAATGACCTAGAGATGGGAATAACTAGTGAGGTAATTAAATTCGCCGATGACACAAAATTATTCAGGGTCGTCAAGTCGCAGGAGGAATGTGAACGATTACAGGAGGACCTTGCGAGACTGGGAGAATGGGCGTGCAAGTGGCAGATGAAGTTCAATGTTGACAAGTGCAAAGTGATGCATGTGGGTAAGAGGAACCCGAATTATAGCTACGTCTTGCAAGGTTCCACGTTAGGAGTTACGGATCAAGAAAGGGATCTGGGTGTCGTCGTCGATGATACGCTGAAACCTTCTGCTCAGTGTGCTGCTGCGGCTAGGAAAGCGAATAGAATGTTGGGTGTTATTAGGAAGGGTATGGAGTCCAGGTGTGCGGATGTTATAATGCCGTTGTATCGCTCCATGGTGCGACCGCACCTGGAGTATTGTGTTCAGTACTGGTCTCCGTATCTCAAAAAAGATATAGTAGAATTGGAAAAGGTACAGCGAAGGGCGACGAAAATGATAGTGGGGATGGGACGACTTTCCTATGAAGAGAGGCTGAGAAGGCTAGGGCTTTTCAGCTTGGAGAAGAGA
The DNA here is from genome assembly GCF_901765095.1 of Microcaecilia unicolor. Taxonomy (NCBI): domain Eukaryota; kingdom Metazoa; phylum Chordata; class Amphibia; order Gymnophiona; family Siphonopidae; genus Microcaecilia; species Microcaecilia unicolor. The sequence continues at coordinate 117,062,697 of NC_044033.1, forward strand.
CGGCTGAGGGGAGATATGATAGAAGTGTATAAAATAATGAGTGGAATGGATCGGGTGGATGTGAAGCGACTGTTCACACTATCCAAAAATACTAGGACTAGAGGGCATGAGTTGAAGCTACAGTGTGGTAAATTTAAAACGAATCAGAGAAAATGTTTCTTCACCCAACGTGTAATTAGACTCTGGAATTCGTTGCCGGAGAACATGGTACGGGCGGTTAGCTTGACGGAGTTTAAAAAGGGGTTAGATAGATTCCTAAAGGACAAGTCCATAGACCGCTATTAAATGGACTTGGAAAAATTCCGCATTTTTAGGTATAACTTGTCTGGAATGTTTTTACGTTTGGGGAGCGTGCCAGGTGCCCTTGACCTGGATTGGCCACTGTCGGTGACAGGATGCTGGGCTAGATGGACCTTTGGTCTTTCCCAGTATGGCACTACTTATGTACTTATGTACTTATGTACAAATGTAACAAAAAAAAAAGGACAGAAAGATAGATGAGAGAGAAATGTAAGAGAAAACTTACCTGATGCACAATCCTTGGGGATGTCCAAGGTGTGAAACCTGAAAGACAAGAGGGAAAAACATTAACAAATCTGGTACTTATTGAAGCGAATTTACTTGAATAGTTCCTAGTAAATGATTTGTGTGATTAGTATTCATACTCATCTCTTCTTGATGTTCTAGAAAACAAAACTGTTTGGTTGTGAAACCCTATAATTGAAACATATGTGTTAATTTATTATCTGTCAGTTTTGAAATTAAATAGAAAATTACTTAACACTTATTGGACAATGGTAAAATAAAACATAATTTAATATGAAATTCTCCGGCTTGGCATGGAAGTTATTTTGGGGAAACAAGCATGACATATCTTAACATCATTTTTCCTAAAGTGTAATACCTTGCTCCACCACCAGGGGGTTTTCACATAGTTTTCAATAGGGCATACTGTAGGTGTGATTTGGGCAGGCATGATAAATATGTATGTATTAACTATTTTGCAAAAGAAACATGTATCTACTTTATAAAATCTCGAGGCATATGCATCATCTTCAAAGTATGTGTAAGTGTGAGCTCAATATATGTTTGGACTTTGAGTTTGGAGGAGTCATGGGGGGCCATTTTATTAAATTCTCAGGCATTAAACCACCTCAAAATTCCTAAACTTTGTAGACTGGATCTTCAGTTAGATGTCGTGCTTTGTAAAATCTGGCACTTCATGTGTAAACGGCAGCACTTGTATGTTCAAAGCCTTGAGTGATGCCTCTCTGTTTTTGAATGTGTTTCTTTGTAAAGTAGCTGCTCCTGCTGCATGTCACCAAACACGTGTATTTTCCACATCGATTGCAGGTTACATTATTCATTTACCGTGGAAGTCAATAACCTGCCGCACTGAGTTATTCCGGGTTACAGGCTCCTACGGTAAACTAACCTGCAATAAAATGCCATTGAAAAAAAAAAATTAACAAGGTCTTTTATTGGAACAAGTGCAGTATGCATATTGCCTTACTAAGCATACAAATAAGCAATCATGAACATTCCTCTTATAGCCACACAGGTCCAAGAAATATAGTGCACTTATAACATAGCAAGCAGTGTAGGCTTAGAAAAACAAAGCTCAGTTTATTTGTTGTATGTTAAATCCCCTCTCCCCCACCCCATCCACCAGCACATCAAAACTCCAGAATACACAAATTTCTCCCTCCATGCCCCCCAATAACAAAGTAAGGTGAGAATGTTCTCTTACAAACATAATTGAGCTAGGGGACTCCACAACCTTTCCCATTTCCCCAAAGCCTTCAAACACGTAGCTCTAAGCTTGCCCGTGGTACAGATATATCGTAGACAGTACTTCCAACCCCAAATGAAGGGCTTAGCAACTCAGCTTAGTAACTTCCTCCCTAAATTGAACAAATCCAAGATGTTCCTATGTTTAAATTAAATCCTCTAAATGTCTCTATAAAAATGTTTCTGTACTAGTGCTCTGGGGGGAAAGAAGAGGCACGTCAAACAATGGTGGGTTTACTTACCAGGGTGGGTATAATATCATAGTGTGCTGATCTAAACATAAGCAAGCAAGAAATTAAAAAATCCAGATCTTTGAACATGGTAGGTTGGTTTTCTTTGTGTCTGACATAATCAACAGCTAGAAAGAACCCAGCTACACCCGTTAAAGGGGTACTGGGCACAACCGGGCCGACAGCCAGCGAGGGCAGCAATGGGGGGGAGGGAGGGGAGGAGAAGAGCAGAGCGAGTGGGAGAGTAGGAAAAGATAAGATAGGCAAGCAAAGGGTTAAGAGGAAGAGGGGGAAGGGAGGGGCGGGGAGAGAGACAAGGTAAAAGAAAGGAAGAGTAGGGAAGAGGGTCTTTTTGAAAGGGACAGCGGGACGAGAACAACACTGAACCACCCGCCCACCCAGTCACCAAGTGCTAATTGTCGCAGACAGGCGTTAAGAGGCAAGGTTTACACAATGACGCCAAGGGGTACACAGCAACATAGCAGTGACAGTACTAACTGATGTGTTAATAACGGGGTCACAAAGACCTCTCTGACAGTTAAGCATAAGCAACAGTTGTGGCTGCCTGTTGGCAGCCGAGTAAAAGAAAATGTGGACACAGCTTAAGCTGGCCGGGGGGCCAGAACGCAGGTTTTAGCAGTATAGGCGGGCATCCTTAAACGGGATGCACCAGAATTCAACGGGGCTTGAAATTGCCACAGGCCACACACAGGCTGCTCAGACGTCAACCTGTGGGGCAGGCTACGCATGTGTAAGATGGGAAGCTGTGTACCCGCTTTGTTAACAGGTGATCGGATGTTTTGTAACAATAAGGATGTAATGTATGTTATTAATATTTGCAATTTGTAATATAAAATGTTCCTGGCTGCAGCCAAATAAATCCAACTTTCTGCAAAATTCACTGTCAGTGTGATGTGTAAAGGATGGAAGAAAGTGTCAGAGCGTGTGCTGAGTGCCCGAGTTGTGAGGTTCTGCACTGAGACTTCAGTCACACTAGCTCTGATGATTTCCAGCAATACTGCATTACACTCTGCTGTATGATTTTCCAAGAAACACTAGTTTTATAAAGGAATAGCCCTTTCTCTTTCTTGTCTTGTACCTTTTTTTTAATTTAAATTTTATTAAGCTTTTTTACTTGCAGCTTAAAAGAACTATACCAATATATACACACGAACAATAAATAGGGAAAACGGAACTTGGCATACATAATTTTAAAAGAAAAAAACAAAACTAATACATCAAATCTAAATCATGTCCCTAAAGTGCACTCATGGATAAGAACTGACCGCAATAAAAACAAACTCAGGAAGATGTCCAAACGGAAACATTCTGCTCTTTTTTTTTTAAAGGCAAGATGCCAAAGATTCCCTGATTGTATTCCACAGTCACTGCATGTGGAGAAATGGAGTGAAACAAGCATGCCACTATCCAGTTAACATCAGTCTATCAGGGCCAGTGTATGCCATTCTCATTGTACAATATTTCAACTCAGATTTCCCCTTTCTTTTCCATTAAAGATACAAGGGTCGATAATCAGGCCTATTTAACTAGACAGGAGAGGCTGCTGCCCAGTTAAATAGCACTGTGCTGGCCAGGAGGAGCAGATATTTGGCACTTAACTGGATACTGTTGAAGCAGTCCTGGGGTTGGAGTCTGAGTGGACATGGAAGTCAAAAAGGCAGTACCTAAGTAACTACCCAGTTAACTAAGGATAGAAATGGTTGTTCTGAGTTAGCTGGAGTTCAGGTACTGCCATTCAATATCTACAGCACCTGGATAACTTTTAGCGGCTGCCCAAAACTGAATGTTGGTGCCAGTAGCCAGGCTGAATATCTAGTGCTAATTCAGCCTGCAGTGGCCATCTTTAAAAAAAGACAAAACTGACTGCCATGAGCTGAATATTGACCAGACAGTAAATAGTAGACCCTAGCCCTTGAAAATACCACCATATTGTTCATTCATTTATTAAGAGTTTGTGCACTTCTGTTACTGCCATCCACAGCTATTGGAATTTATTCAAAATTGACTTTTTCTATTTGCTGCCTATGGAGAAATCAGATCTATATTGAATTAAGCCTACTGACTGGTAAGCAAGGCCAGTCAGCCCTATGACAAGGTCATTTTCCACAAAGTGTTCTTTAAAAATTTACTGTACTATGTAATTTTTAAAGAACACTTAGTGGAAAATGACCTTGTCATACGGCTGATTGACCTTGCTTACCAGTCAGCCCTATATGTCCCTCATATGAGCGCAGTTATGAAATAATTAGACGGTAGGAATGCAAAAAAGCAGGAAAGAAAATAGTTTAAAAAAAACAAATAATAGTGAGGATTTTCTTAAAGACCCAAGTCTCCTCTCAAACGATCTGATCTTTTATAGGAAAGAAGCAATCATTTGTGGGGTGTGAAGTAGTAGTAGTAGTAGTATCAAAGATGGGACCATGTCCCTGATTTCCTCCATGTTTATTTTATTATACACTAGTAAAAAAGGCCCATTTCTGGAACGAATGAAACGGGCGCTAGCAAGGTTTTCCTGGGAGTGTGTAAGTTTGAGAGAGAGAGCCAGAGTGAATGTGCGGGTGTGTGACAGAGTGAGACTGTCTGTGTGACAGTGTGTGTGTGAGAATGAGAGTGTGTGGCAGGGCCGCCTCCCCTGTTCCTAATGCCCCCCACCCCGTTCCCTCCCCTCCTTTTCCTCCTCCTTCCCACACTTTGGGTTCCTTAAGGCTTTCAAAAGTCTATGTACCCCCGTGGCTCTAACGCCCAGTATCCGGATACCCCACCACTTTCCTCCTCACCCCTCCCCCAAGATATAATACTTTCACGTCCTTCATTTTTTTTTTTAAAGTGTCCTATCTACCCTGTGTCCAAATGCCCGGCATTGTGTTCCTCTCGTAAATTTTCATTTCTTTCATTCATTCAGAACTTGCCCCCCCCCCCCCGCCCCGCCCCCAAACACTTTCGGTTCCTTCAGTCTTTTAAAACTCTGCTATGTACCCTGTGTGCTAATGGTCAGCATTGAGGTTGTTTTCCTGTCCCAAATTTGCATGTCTTTCAGTCGTTCACAACTCCCCCCCCCCCCTTCTCTAGTTTAACACTTTCGTTTCCTTCAGTCTTTTAAAACTCTCCTATCTACCCTGTGTCCTAATGGCCAGCATTCAGATTGTTTTCCTTTCCCAAATGTTCATGTCTTTCAGTCGTTTAGAACTCCCCCCTCCCCCCATTTAACACTTTCAGTTCCTTCAGTCTTTTAAAACTCTCCTATCAACCCTGTGTCCTAATGGCCAGTACTCAGATTGTTTTGCTTTGCCAAATTGTCTGTCACTGACCACTGATGTCAGTGCGTGCCTGCCTAGCAGACCACTGCCGGCAGGCACGGTCCCAGGCACATCCTGTTGGAGGTGAGAATTATTATATAGGATTATTTTCTGTGATGGATGCATGAGAACAAAAGAGGCAGAGATTTCTTTGGAAACTGATGCATAGGGGCAGCTAAAATACTTTGGGGCTCATTTTCAAAGCAATTTGACTTACAAAATTCCATAGGTTACTTTGGAACTTTATAAGTCAAAGTGCTTTGAAAATATGCCTCAAGAATTAGTATCTTTGGTAAAGGAGTATAAGTTGGAGATGAAGTTGGAAGGTTATACTTGCAGATTAGAGAAGCGCTGGCACGTGGGCAGTGTAGGACACCAATGCCCCTGGAAATATTTGTCTTCCCCCGACCCAAAGAGAAAATAGTTCTCCAGTTTATATTACATTTTGGTTGATGTTACCTCTTCCTTCGCACTGATTCAGAGGTTATCATGCAGTGAAATGAGGAGTTGCAAGAATCATTCGATGATTCTGATTGGGAGGTTATTAGCCTTTAACCCATTTCATCTCCATGTGCTGTCAGGTGTAATTAATAGATTATTATATCACGCACTTATAGGTACCCCTTGTTCTATCTAATATGTCTGAGGCTGCATCAGATCTGTGTTAGCACAGCTGTGGAAACCTGGGAGATCACCTCCAATGTGGTGGTCCTACTCGCTGATTACTTCCTTCTGCAGGCAGGAGAACACAGAGATTTGGGAGATGTTGAGAGAGTCCTTCATCCTCACTCCCCTTTCTATGTTTGTTCAGTACTGGCAGGATGTGGACCTTCCTAGGGATGATCGGATACTAGCTAGACACAATACATGCAGCTAGGTACACAAGTGCTTCTTATTGGAAAGAAACACCGCCGCTAGCCCATTGGTTTAAACAAGTAGCAGAGATAGCCAACATCTAGAAGTTATCTTACTCTCTAAGGAGTGGGGGGGAGGGAAGTTTATGTAAATGTTGGAAGAGACATGAGAGGCAGGCCCAGTAACTTGGTACATATGAGTTTCTGATGATGTTTGGGTGTGGGGTGTTAGGCTGTTTGGACGTTCTTTATGGTGGAATTTTATGTGTACTTAGAAACTGTGTGTTGCCTGTTAAATAAATAGTTTTTTAAAAGAAAAAGAAGTAATCTTCAATTAAAGATGCCTTTTCAAATGATGACATTCAAAAGAGAAGCAGAAAACAAAATTAAAGTTGTTTACAGTATGTCAAGCTATACCTGTTGTACACCTCCTTGAGTGCATCTCTTCATAAAGGTGGTTAATAAATCCCAGTAAATAAATAAGAAGCCAAATAACATGGTAAAAATGTACAATGATATTAATATCAGAGTGCCTAAAAGCAGACCTAATAATTTCCATGCTGGAAGTATTCCAGCAAACACCAAAGAGTCTTAGGAATGGAAGAAATGGAAGAAATGCAAGCAAATCATCCTGCTTCACAAGGGGAAGACACATGTAAGTATAAGCAAAGCAGAGATTTGATATGAAAGAAGTACCCAACAGTATAAACAGGTCAAGAAAGAGGGTTCTGCAGATGCAGAAATGAACAATTACATTAATTTATTATACGAAATCTTGGCCCTGATTCATCTTCATCCATAGACACAGAATGAGAAAGAAGTCTTGGTGAATTGGCCTCTTAGTATATGAGTGTTCTCAGTTTTTTTGTTTGATGATTCTATTCATAATTTGAAGCTTTTTCAGTTTCTTACTAGAGACCATTCTCAGACCATGGAGGTACTAAAAATGGATTTTTAAAAATTATTTACCTTAAAGGGTTGATAGTGGTTTTGTTATAATTGTTTTTGGCTTTCTTGTTTGTTTTTCTTTGTTTCTTGTTTCTTGGTGGAGGCTTTATTTTTATTTATTTTTTTTATTGTTTTTGTTCTTCCCCAAGTTCTGGAGATTTTGTTTGTAACAGAATAGTACCAACTGTGTTATATAACATCAAGAAACTTTCAAGTCCAGTGTTTATTTTAATCCTTCTGTTTCTCCCTGACTTTCTCTCTCTCTAACGCTGCAAGACAATCCTGCTTGCTGACTGGAACGTCATAACGAACGAGCATTCTGTGGTAAATATTCGCGTGTATGATACATGATTTGCAATGTCTTATATCACTGTATTATTTGGAAAACAATGGTGTAGCAAAGTAGAATACGTATTGTAATTACCTATGGCTATTATTATTGTTGCTATCCTTGTAACTGATGATCTTTTGAAAGGTTCACACATGTTTATCGGCATAATTCTTATTCCACTCAGACTTTCAATTGCAATGGTCTAACATGTATTCCCTAAGGAATCCCAAGTAATATCCTATGCAGGAATTCACATATTTAGGGAAATTGACTCATTGCCAATTTTAGAGCATCAAGTGATAGACGATAGAATGTGAATTGCATTTCTTGTAATCAGATTTTATTGGATTTTAAACTTGGAGCCATCATGTAGTACAATATTTGAATAGTTTTCAAATATAGGGGTCCTTTTACTAAGGTGCGCTAGTATGCGCTTACCACAGCTTATAATGGCTTACTGTGGAACTTGCTCATCTGTTTTGTGGTAAGTTTGAGATCAGTACGCGCCAACCGCATGCAAAAAAATATATTTTTTAAAATTTTGCGCAGGGGGAGCATGTCTGGGGGGCAGAGAGTGGGTGTTTCTCTGCGCTGATCAGTTAGCGCAGCTGTATTACCACATGCTAACTGACTAGCACAGGATTACTGCATCAGCCCTTATTGTCTACATAATAGGTATCGGTAAGTGCTAATGCAATAAAAAAACATTTAAATGGACAAGCGCTAATGGCAAAATTAGTGCATGAAATAATCCAATACGGTCCAACAAAAGTTATCAAAATAATAACACTAAGTACAAAATTTGATATTTCAAAAAAGGAGGAAAAAGAGTTTTGTAGCTCAGTGCCTGCCCTATTATAAGGGACTTTTAGTGGACAAGCTTTGTCATTAGTCTTTAAAATAAACCTCCTTAAACTTCTTCTTTTTAATTATTTCATTTATTTCTTGACTTTTATAGTCTTCAAACATAAGGACACTTATGCGCAAAGCACAAAGTCCTATCTGGTTGCGAAAAAGAATTAAAAAGGAAAATCTTTTTCCTCCTTTATTGAACTATTGAATTTTGTACTTAGTATTATTTTCATAACTTGTGTTGGACTGTATTGGATTATTTCATACAACAAGTGTACTACCCAAAACACGTTGTAATCAAAAATTAGTGCATGGCCATTAACGCAGAAAATGGAAAAGCAGCCATTTTACTGCTGTGGTTAAAAAAAAACCCACATAAGGGCACACTAAGGCCACTTTATACTGCATCATAGTAAAAGGACCCCATAGTGATTTGTGAATTTTTCTTAAATTGTAAGCACCGTTCTTTTATAACAATCCTGGAGCCCTATTTACTAAGACGCATTAGTGTTTTTAACGTGCCTACAATTAACGTGTGCACAAACTGTGTAGACACCTATAGGGATATTGTAGACGTGTACATGGTTAAAGCATGTTAAAAATGCTAATGTGCCTACAATGCGGCTTAGTAAACAGGGCCCCTATTCTGTAGGTAGATCTAGATGAAGACAAAATTGAACTCCTTGGGCCTAGTATTCAGCCAGTGGAGATCAGTGTTTTACTGACCGCCACAGGCATTATACCTGGAAATTCAGTGTTGAGCCATGGCCAGGCTCCAGCATTGCATTTCTGGGTATACAGAGCTGGTGAAAGCATAGCTGCTCAAATGCAATATTCAGTGCTTAACCAGCTACCAAGAACCACATAAAGATAGGACTGCATTTAGGGGCAGTAGGGCACGAGTAGCATGCGGGAAAACAGCACTACCACCGGACATGCCCAGGCACTCAGTGGTTATACTGTGTTCAGCGCACAGTTTCCCATGCCCAGAAAGTAAATTGTATTTTTTAGCATGGGGGAGCGTTCTCAGCAGTAATGGGCAGCACACAGCCATTGCTGCGTGCTACCCAATTACCACGTAAGTGGCACGTGAGTCCTTACTGCCTAATAAATAAGAGGTGTTAAGGGCTCAGGTGGTAAATGGCCATGTGCCAATGTTTTTATTAATGCATGGCCATTTACTGCTTCCATTGAAAACAAGGGTTTTTACGGCCGTGGTAAAAAGCGGCTGGAGCGCACGGGAAACCATGTGCTAAAACTACCACTGGCCACTTTTTTAGCGTGGCTTAATAAAAGGACCCCTTTATGCTGTCCTATTTATATGCTGAAAATTGGCACTTAACTGACTAAGGGCCCCTTTTACCAAGCTGCGGCAAAAAGGGGCCTGCGCTGGAGTCATCACGTGGTTTTTACACGCGCGGAGGCCCCCTTTTACTACAATGGGTAAAAGGGAAGTCTCTCTTTCCTGCAGGAAATGGCCGTTCGGCAAGTGAAGCACTTGCCGCACAGCCATTTTAGAGGGGAGCCCCTACCGCCACCCATTGAGGTGGCGTTAGGGGCTCCCAAGCCAACCTGGAGGTAACTGGGTAGCACTCGGCACTCCAGCGCTACAAAAATAAATTATATATATATATATAAATATATTTTTGTCTCGACGGATAAGATGATACCCTAGGGGTGGGAAGTACCACCGGGCTGCTGCAGTAGCCCAGCAGTATTTCCTGTTTAGTGAGTGGTAAGCCTAAGTTAGGTTTACTGCCACTTAGTAAAAGGGGTCCTAAGTGATGACGCCACCCTCAGAATCCCCACAAAATAACCAGTTTTGACCTGGTTAAGTACTACTGAAAATGCCTAGTTAGCCCCAGATAGGTGATTTAAATGGCCAGGTGGCTCTCCTGGCCATTTAAATCATTTTTGAATATTGTTTCCCTTGGATTTAGGGGGGAAATGCTGTACTTTAGATTATTAGCTTATTGTTGACAGTCAGATAAACCATGAACAGTGCTTGAGAAATGAAGGTATATAGGAGAGAATTGTATAACCTGAGTTGTGAGCCTCTTCTATAAGGATACATATGGGTGTGTCCTTATAGAGTACTAGCATAACCTGGTATTAGTGCACCAAAGTGTAAGCACTAATATTTATGTCAGGTCTATGGCTTCTGTAAATGTTAGCACCTAGATGTGAAAATTACACATGCATCTTACAGTATTCTGTAAATGTCAGCACTACCTATGGTCTTGTCCCCTGTGGCTGCCCCTCTAACAATTAAATACTATCCCCGAGATTCTATATAGCTCAAATTAAGTTTAGCATGCAAATCCAATCATATTCTGGATTTGCATGTGCAACTTAATTTGTTACCAAGCTAATCTGTGCCAATAATTGCCACTTAATCAATTATTGACACTAGCTGTCATTAATTAGAATTTATGCTCAGAACTGTCTAAGCGTATTCTTTAAAGTGATGCGTATAAATTCTAAGTTGTATAGTTGAAACTGGATATGGACATGGGTGGGGTATGGGTATTTCTAAAATCTATGCACATAGTTATGGAATATACCTAGTCTGTACATAATTCAGGCATCGGCATTTACACCATGTTTTACTTGGCGTAACTGCCCGTAACTAAATATAATCAAGTGGATGGCCGCTCAGCACCATGTGGATGGCAGTATCTATAAATTTATGTATACAAGAGGCATGTAAATGTATGCGACCTGTTGTAGAATGTATGGGGGGAGGGGAATTAGTGGTACTATCTATTATTGTGTGGTCAGTCTGAATGAGCCTTTCCAGGTAATATAACTGTAGTTTCAACATGATATATGTATCTTTTGTCATCTGTAAGGTGCTATTGATACACAAACCTATGAATACAATTTGTGTGTTTTAAAATATAATAGTTGGGTTATTGCAAAGGGTTTTGCAGTTGTTAGAGATGGACAGCCCAAAAAGTTTTGTTTCATTTCATTTCCTATGTCATATGCAGCATTGAGTAGACTTTCTGTATTTTCTGGGATGCAAAGCGATTAACAGTGTGCACTATTTGCAAAGTGGGTGCACACTGTTCTGATAGTGTGCACATACACAACAGTTTGTACATGTACATAATATTGGGAAAGAATGCATGCTCTTTGCAAACAGTGTGCATTATTTGCAAATGGGTGAATTCTATAAATCGCACCTAAAAAAAATCGGTGTGGAAAAAAAAATGTTTAAGTGCTATTCTATAGGCGTGGTTTATAAAATAACGCTTACGCACAGGGGTTGTGTGTAAATTTAGGCGTGTCTACTTACACCAATAAAAATGTGGTGCAAATGTCCCTGCCTAAATTTACACGCAGAACCCCCTTATTCTATAATTGCACGTGCACCTGGAATCCACGCCCACACTCTGCCCCAAAATGCCCATGACCCTTCCATTTCTGTGTCCCCTTTTCCGGGACACATGTAAAATTCAGGTTTGGATCACTCGCCTAAATTTGCACATATACATGTGAATTGATTTCAATTAGTGCAAATAATTGCTTGTTAAAAAGCCAAATAGTGCACTAATTGGCTTGTTATTAAATTGCGCACTAAGTGGGCACGCACAATTTTTGGCAACTGTTATAGAATTAAGGGGGATAGTGTGAACTATTATCAGCAAATGGAAAAAAACACATAAAAGTTTGTGATTTTTTTTTCTGCTCATTTTTGTTTGTTAATGATATGGGATATGTTGTTGACATTTCCTGTGTCATTGCAAATGACAGTCTCTCCCTAGTGGCATAGAGAATGAGCATGTATGGCATGCTAGTGAAAAAGTATGAGACAGAAAGGAGTACAGATATGAAGGTAGTAATTTATGTTGTTTTGACAGCATTGGTTTACTATAATGCTATTTAGAAAGTGAGAAAGAGAGGGAGAGTTGCCAGTTTAACAAATGATCAAGTTGCAAAGAAGCTGCCACATTACTATGTGATAATGGCATGAAATAGGTCCCACTGCTTAAAAGGTTAGCTGCAATAAATAACAAACACTAATGCATATTACTGCATGGTAACATGGTAGTATCTTTAGGTAAATTTAGCCTAGAGAGTACAAAATACGATGGTGAGCGTTTCTGTGGATGAAATTCAAAGAACAAGAGTATCTCTTGTGTTAAGAACACTTATTGATTACCAGTTAAAGAAAGGATACCATTTAAGATTCTGAACATAACCTTTTTGGTTATAAGGAGGTAATGGACTGGGCATTTTAAGGAAAATCTAAAATAGTGTTGTCCTAACTTGAAATCTTCATTCCTCCCAAGTGTATTTATTAGAAACATTTACAATTAAAATAATTCACGGAAGCAATGTACATTAAAATAAAAAGAAATTGCATATTACAAATAAAAGTTGCATAATAAAATATTCACAATTACCATACGAGTCTAAGAATCATCTGTCAATAACATGCAGTAAAATTAAAGTCCAAAGATGTGATTAAAAAGTCAGGTCTTTTTCTGCTCGTGAAATATAATTAGTTTTTCATAATTAAACCTGTGTTTCGGAATAAATTTATCGAGGAGTTAAGAACAGGACTGAACGATTTGATTTTAGGAAGATATTAAAAAACTGAATTGTTTTGTGTTTAACTGAGTTGATTTTGGTGTCAGGTTGCAATATGACTGTTGAGGGATATGAAATGGATCATAGTAGGGCTATAACTTTGCTTTAGTCTTTATTGTGTTTTTTTGTTTTGTTTATATGATATGTGATTAATGTTAGCTGTGTGTTATAGGTATGAGAACAGCTGGAATGTGCAGTCAAAGAGAAATTCTATAATGGGAGTGGGGCTGTGCTTATGGGTAAAGATACAGAATACAAGCTACTATATACATGTGTACATACATCTACCTGTGAAAGTGCCAGCAGGGCACATAAATGATATTATGTAATGGTGCACATAAGTGACATATGACATAAATGTAAGGGGTGAACTAATGGGCGGAGCATTAGGGGGACATGGGCATGGCTTCTAATTACACACAGGGCTAGATTCAGTAAATAGTGCTCAAAAATCGGCAGGTACCTTTGCTGGTGGGTGTCCCAAACCCCCGCCATCCGAAGTGTTCTTCAGCGCCAGTCTCCGGCACGTATGCTGATCTGTTTCTGTGAGTCCTGACTCCTGACGTCCTGCGTGCATGTAACGCGCAGGACGTGCAGCTGAAGTGTTCTTCAGCACCGGTCTCCGGCGCATTCGCTGATCTCTTTCTGTGAGTCTTGACTCCTGACATCCTGCGTGCATGTAACATGCAGGACTTGCATGCAGGATGTCAGGAGCCAGGACTCACAGAAACAGATCAGCAAACATGCCGGAGACCGGCGCTGAAGAACACTTCGGCTGGCAGGGGTTAGGGACCCCCACCAGCAAAAATACCTGGCAGCAACGGGGGAGGGTCAGCGACAGTGTGGGGGTCAAAAGTGGTAGGTGAGGGACGGCGGTGGTGGGGGAGGGGGTTGAAAGTGGTGGGGGGGTCGGTGGACTAAATTTTGCCCCCCCCCCCACCTCGGGCTCTGGACCCCCTTCACACTGAGGTCTGACTACGCCCCTGGGTGAAACCAGGTGTAATTCCCAGTGCCCAATTTGTGGGCACATCCCTAGTATTCTATAGCACATAAATTTTAGGAATGCCCCAGTCCCGTCCATGCACCTCCCATGGTCACCCCCCCCCCCCCCCCTCTTTTAGGTTGTACACTATGAGATTTGGGCACACCTTGGACTAGAATAATATGTTGCAAGATGTGTGCAAATTCAAACTGGTGCCAATTAACACTCCATTATTGACACCAATTGGCTCGTTAGCTAATTTAGGGGTCTTTTACTAAGCGGCGGGCTTACCACGTGCTAAACCAGAAGTACCACCAGGCTACCACAGCAATCTCCCAGTCAATCCATGCCACCAGCAAACTACCCTCACCCCCCTACTTGTTCTCTGTTTAGGATTAATTTCATATCAATAGCTGTCACTAATAGATCCTCAGGGGGCAATTCTATAAGTGGGCTTCTCTATTTAGGTGCCTTGATGCCATATGGTGAGAGCCTATTTATTACGGCAGGGGTTCTCAACCTAGTAGTCCTTGGGACACACCTAGCCAGTCAGGTTTTCAGGATACTCACAATGAATATGCATGAGATAGGTTTGCATGCACTACCTCCATTTTATGCAAAACTATTTCATGTATATTCATTGTGGGTATCCTGAAAACCTGACTGGCTAGGTGTGTCCCAAGGACTGGGTTGAGAACCCCTGTATTATGGCAACAAAACACCTAGATTCCATTATAGAATACTAGTGTAACCCAGTGTTCATGTGCCTTAAATATACAGGCCTGCAATTACATCAGCCACTGATCAAGTGTAACTATTGTCATATAAATATGACAGGAACGTGCATAATGTACAGTATTCTACAAGTTATCCCCCGGATTCTGTATATGGGGCCGGATTCTATATAAGGCACCTAAAAAATCTGCATGGTAAACATTTCCACCTAAGCGTATCCTATAAACAGCACCTAGATTTAGACGCAGAATATAGAATACATTTATTTTATTTTATTTGTTGCATTTGTATCCCACATTTTCCCAACTATTTGCAGGCTCAATGTGGCTTACAATGTTCCGTCATGGCAATCGCCATTCCAGAGTGAAAAGAGACAATTGATATTACATAAAGAACATGTCTGACATAATAGAGTCAAGCAATCAAGTATAGGAAGATTACGTTCGGAATATCAGGTAAACGGTGATGCGTTACAGTTCCTATGATGGATCATTGTGGTATGCCTTGTTGAAGAGATAAGTCTTCAGTGATTTCCGAAAGTTGATTAGGTCGCACATTGTTTTCACTTCAAATGGCAATGCATTCCACAGCTGCGTGCTCATGTAGGAAAGCTGGACGCATGTGTTAATCTGTATTTTAGTCCTTTACAGCTAGGGAAGTGAAGATTCAGGAATTTGCGTGCTGATCTTTTAGCGTTCCTGGGTGGCAGGTCAATGAGGTCTGACATGTAGGCCAGGGCATCTCTGTGAATGATTTTATGAACCAGAGTGCAGACCTTGAACGTAATACGTTCTTTGAGTGGAAGCCAATGTAGCTTTTCTCTTAGGGGTTTGGCACTTTCGTATTTTGTTTTACCGAATATGAATCTGGCTGCAGTGTTTTGGGCTGTTTGAACTTTCTTGATGATTTGCTCTTTACAACCACTTGATATCCCAACGCCTAAAACTACACACCTTCATTTACACCAACGAAAATATGATGTAAATCCCTGCGTATAGATTTATGTGCACTGGGCCATATTCTATAACTACGTGCGTAAATTTTGGAATGCCCATGAAACACCCATTTCCACACTCATAGCTACACTCCCTTTGAACTGCGTGATTTAGAATTTAGGCGCCCTTTATTGCACGATACGCTTAGCGAGTTGTGTGCATACATTTTAATTATTACCAATTAGTGTTTATTATTGCTTATTAAGTGCTGATGTCAACCTTGATTAGCTTAAGCCAATTAAGTTACATGTGGTATTATAGAATATGCCTGGATTTCGGTGCGGATCTCTAGGCACACTATATATAATCCGGGTGATGGTGCCCAAACTTGGACACCAGTCCAAAACATGCGCCCAACTAAGGGGTCCTTTTACTAAGCTGCAGCAAAAGGGGGCCTGCACTGGCATCAGCGTGTGTTTTTGATGCGTGCTAAGGCCCCCTTTTACTGCAGTGGGTAAAAGATTGTTTGGGGTTTTTTAAAGAAATGGCTGTGCGGCACATGAAGCGCCAGAAATGGCGCACGCTGGGGGTGGGCACCATGAATGTGGATGTGTGTATAAGTATAATGCTAGAAGATATGGATATTCCTCCTTATCAAGTGAAGAACATTTAATTATTTATCACCAGTAAACTGGCACATTGGTTTCTTCATGTATTCCATAGAATCTACATGGCATTAAATATGGCAGGGAACTGACAGAAAAATAGGCTTCAAAATAATGATATGCCAAAACTGCAGTCAAACAATGAGAAGCAAGTGCATTTTCTGACTCTGTTGCATTGGATATTTATCTTGTTTTGCATGTTGGCAGTCATAGCCTAGAAGGCAATATGCTACACTTTAGAGATGGATGTGAAAGCCAGCCCTGGGTGCTTGAAAACACTAGATAATGTTTGTTATGCGTTACTCAGCACTGCAGAATGTGTGCATGATGTGAATGCTGAGGCAGCTAACAAAAGACTTCATTTGAAGGCCAAGCCTTCCCTTGTAAAAGCAGAATGAGGCAAAGAACCCTCCCCCCCCCCCCCCAAATACACGCGCGCGCACACACACACACACACACATTCAGCTGTCAGAGTAGGCATGCAGGGTATGAAAAAAATGTCATCCACTTAGCAGAAGGAAAGAGGACACTGACTGCTATTTAAGCACAGGGCACTACATTTGCCATGTTTTAAGCCCCTGTTTACAAAGCCACACTAACGGCTGCCGGTGCGGTAATGCCAACACAGCCCATTCACTTTGAATGGGCTGCGTCAGCATTGCCACGTGGCTTTGTAAAGGGGGGGGGTTAATTAGCTAATTCCCCAAGTTTACCTTGCTTTTCTAATTGTGTACTGTATTATAACCATACTGTCACTATGGGGACTGTTTACTAAGTTGCAGTAAGCACTAGTCACGCTTACCGCAGCTTAAAATGGCTTACCATGGGACATGCTCAGATGTCCTGTGGTAACTTCCAAACTGGCATGTGCTAACAGCATGCTAAAAACATTTTTTAATTTTTCTTGCAGTGGGCCTGTCTGGGAGCTGAAATTGGGTGTTCCTGCACTACTGTGCACCAGAGGCGTATCTGGACTTCGGCGGGAGGGGGGCCAGAGCCAGAGTGAGGGGGGACATTTTAGCCCCCCGCCCCGGCACTGCCAACTCCCCCCCCCCCCCCCGCCGAGGACCCTCTCCACCCCCCTCCCACCGCCAACCCTCCCCCGCCGCCTACCTTTGCTGGCGGGGAACCTCAACCCCCGCCAGCCGAGGTCCTCTCTTACATTGCAGCAAAGCTTCCTTTAGTTTCAAATTCTGAGTCTGACGTCCTACACGTTATACCTGCAGAACGTCAGACTCAGAACTGGAAGCTTTGCTGCAACGGAAGAGAGGACCTCGGCTGGCGGGTCCCCCGCCAGCTTTGCAACAGAAGGACCTCGGCTGGCGGGGGTTGGGATCCCTCGTCAGCAAAGATAGGCGATGGCGACGGAGGGTTGGTGGCGAGAGGGGGGGTGGAGAGGGTCATCGGCAAGGGGGTCCAGGGCCAAATATGCCCCTGCTGTGCACTAACTGATTAGTGCAGAATTAGCACATGAGCCCTTACTGCCTACAATATAGGTGTCAGTAAGTGCTCACCCCCTAATCTTTTTTTTACATCTACAGTAAAAATGGCCTTAGCGTATAAGGGAGCTACTTCTTACAGCTTAGTAAAAGGACCCCTGTATTTGCAAATTGCTTATATCCTGTTAAACTTGTTATGTACCACATTGGGTGCATTTCTTCAAAAAGGTGGTAAACAAATATTAATGAATGAATTTTAAAAATTGTTTAGAAATGGTGTTCTAACCCTGTCCAGATCAACTACTCATAAGTACATAAGTACATAAGTAGTGCCATACTGGGAAAGACCAAAGGTCCATCTAGCCCAGCATCCTGTCACCGACAGTGGCCAATCCAGGTCAAGGGCACCTGGCACGCTCCCCAAACGTAAAAACATTCCAGACAAGTTATACCTAAAAATGAGGAATTTTTCCAGTCCATTTAATAGCGGTCTATGGACTTGTCCTTTAGGAATCTATCTAACCCCTTTTTAAACTCCGTCAAGCTAACCGCCCGTACCACGTTCTCCGGCAATGAATTCCAGAGTCTAATTACACGTTGGGTGAAGAAAAATTTTCTCCGATTCGTTTTAAATTTACCACACTGTAGCTTCAACTCATGCCCTCTAGTCCTAGTATTTTTGGATAGCGTGAACAGTCGCTTCACATCCACCCGATCCATTCCACTCATTATTTTATACACTTCTATCATATCTCCCCTCAGCCGTCTCTTCTCCAAGCTGAAAAGCCCTAGCCTTCTCAGCCTCTCTTCATAGGAAAGTCGTCCCATCCCCACTATCATTTTCGTCGCCTTTCGCTGTACCTTTTCCAATTCTACTATATCTTTTTTGAGATACGGAGACCAGTACTGAACACAATACTCCAGGTGCGGTCGCACCATGGAGCAGCTCTTTTTTGTGCAGCCCTTAAAATAGCTTTTTATCATGCCATAAAGAATTCTTACTAACTTTTATAGCTGGAGATGGAATCCAGAACCTTTTGAACTTTGATAAGCGACATGATGCCCATTCTCACTCATGCAGATGGTAGTTTGTGTTACCCAATTATTTAAGCTCTTGATTCTAATTAGCCAATTAATTGTGTCAATGAAACTATGGGTGCACTTGCTATTTCACACACTGATCCTGAATTAGACTTATTTGGGTCAATATTCAAATTCCGCTGTCAGTGTTTTCTGTTGGGTTTTTTTTATGTTGGCCGAGGCATTTAATTCTATTCTGTATATTCAGCACCACTACCTGAGTAGCGAATGGCACTGAATATATACAGAGTGATGACCATCGCAAGCAGTGGCATGCGGTGACATTTATAGCAGGGGATTCAGAACATATGCTAAACCAGGTCGCTAGGTCGGGTTTTCAGAATTTCCACAATATATCTGCATACAATGGAGGCAGCGCATGCAGATAGATCTCAGGCATATTCATTGAGGAAATCCTGAAAACCTGACTGGATTGTGGCCCTCGAGGAATGAGGTTGGACACCCCTGTGCTAAACATTAGTGCAATGCATACCCTTAACCAAGGTTAATGTACTTACTGTTTGTGTTGATGATGTCACATCTTGCCACTTCTTTTGATTTCTGTGTTGATTTGAAGAAATGAAAGTTTTGTGTCACCCCCATCCTTCTGAAATCTGTCCTTCAGAGTTATACACAGACTGATGATATGTGATGTAGAACTGCAGATTCCATGTAAAAATACTTTGAACAATACAGACTTTCTGTGATATTCTGAGGCTGAAGCAGCAAGTTGTTGTGTTCTCACAAACAAGACACAACAGTAGAGAGCAGCAGACACAGGACCTCCAGGGTGCATGGAAAATAAAGTAAAAATAAGCTTTGCCTTTTCCTCCATTCCTTCCTCAGGGCATACTCAAATAGGAGCAACAGTAGACAAAGCAAATTCATTGTCACTTTGGACCAAACCAATGGCACAGCTGCCTGAAACATTCATGAAAATTTCCATAATACTGGAAACAGAACCAGTTAACAAGACCTCAAATACTGTGGCTTTGGATCAAATTGAGGGTACAGCTGCCTGCATTGTCCTTGAACATTTCCTTAACACATGAAACACAACCAGTTAATAAGATCTCAAATACTGTGGCTTTGGGCCAAATTGATGGTACAGCAGCCTGGAACATCCATGAAAATGCCCTTAACATTTGAACTAGAACCAGTGAACAAGCTTTCAGTCAATGATAGCTTGGGCTGAAGTATGTGTTGAACTAAGAGCTTTCTGGAAATGCTCATTTAAAATGAAACTCCATCTTCCTCTCCTTTTTTATAAAGTGCTCAGTGACAACATCATAGAATTTCATATTTGACTTTAAAGTCAGGAGTAGCCCCTTCTTCCTAGTTACGGAGCAGAGTGGAGCCTAAATCTGCTCCTCCATCTAATCAGCAAGTGGAGGATGTGCTGGAGAAAGGCTGCTCTCTGCTCTGCATCTGTGTCTATTCAGGGCCCTGTTTACTAAGGTGTGTTAGTGTTTTAAGAGCACCTACACTTAGTGCGCGTGCTAACCATGTAGGCGCCTATAGGGACATTGTAGGCACGTACATGATTAACACACTTACATGGTTAACACGCATTAAAAAAACATTAACACGCCTATAACTCTGCTTAGTAAACAGGGCCCTCAGTGAGTGGAGGAAGTGCTGGAGAAGGACTGCTCTCTGCTCTGCTCCGATGACTATTCAGTGAGTGAATTTGGTGATGGTGATCTGCTGCTCTCTACATTACTCCCATGTCTCCAAGTGGGTGGTGGTTGGAGGCAGTGGTCCATGGCTGTTCCAAAAAAAAAAAAAAAGTTTAAGCAGTCACCATTACTCAGGACAAAACAATTCCTGCCCCCCCCCCCCCCCCCCCCCCACAATTTTTCTTAATGGGATGTGATAGGTTGAGACTGCCAAGCCCCTCTTATTTTTCTCAGGTTGGGATGCCCCCATCCCTGAGAAACAGCAAGAGAGACTCAGCGGCTCCAACATATCACCTCTCACACCCCCAGAGAAACAACAAGAGGAGCTGAAATTGACACCTACCTCACATTCCCCACTCTGCCTCCTGTACTCTTGTTTCACCAAACTTCCTTTGCTCTACACCCTTGCTTTATTCTGTCTCCCCTCCTGACCCCCTCCTCTCCTGTCCCTCATTTTACAAATGCACAATTTTTCTATGCTGCCCCTTCCTCTCTTTTGACCTCTTGGTACCCCAGATTCTCCCCTCCGTACCCCACCTCTTCCTATCCTCACCATCCCCATTCGCATTGTCCCCCTCAGCCCCTCTCTACCATCCCAATGACTACAACAATTTAAAAAACAATTTTTTTTCTGCCCTCTGTAACCCCACCCTTCCTGTCCTCACCATCCCTTCTCTTATCTTGCCTCCACCCTCTTGCTTTCTATCATTCCTCCAAAAACGTTTTTAAAAATTTCTCACCTCTGTACTCCCATCCTTTCTGTCCTACCATCCCTTCTCTTTTGTTGCCCCCATCCACTCCCTATCTATGACCCCAACAGTAAAATAATAATAATTTTCTCTCCCCACTGTACCCTACCTCTCCCTCTCCTCACCGACCCTTCTCTCTCTCATTGTCCCCAGCTACCCTTTCCCTCTCTTATCATCCAAAATTTTTTTTTTGTTTTTTCTGCTGGTGGAGGTGCACAGGACCTTTAAGCTGATGATGCTGTGCTTCCTGTAGCTTCTGTGCCAGCTCCAAACAACAACAAAAAAGCACAGTTGTGAGGGATTCATGGACTCCCTTGAAGGCCCTACCAGTATGGTTGCCCCACCCACTCCTTATTCCAACTTAATTGTTTTCTCTCTCTCTCCACCGCATGACCCAAACTGAAGAAAATGTCTTTTTAAACTTTCTGTATGCCCACCCAGCCTTCCTAACATTCCATCTCTTCTCTTGTCACCCCCACATACTCATTCTTCAAAGAGCGGAGGGTTATATTCAAAATGTTTTTGTCATCGCTTCAGAAGAAATTCCAATAAAATGCAGATGTTTAAGAAGCAAAGTGTGGTCCACAAGGTCAAATGAGAGATTGAGAGAGACCACCACCACAAAGAGGTGTTGGTCTAAAGAAGTCCTAATAGTATCGTGGAATGCGGACAACAAGGTTTTGGTGCTATGGCCCTTCCTGAAGCTAGCTTGGTAAGGGTGTAAAGCAAATGATTTCTCAAGAAAGAAGGAAAGTTGGTTGTGCAGTAGCTTCTCAAGAGCTTAGAAAAGAACAGGAGATTAGAAATAGGCCAAATGTTTGCAGGGTCTGAGGGATCAAGTGATGGCTTCTTCAGAAGCAGAGTGGTCAAAGTGTGTTTCCAGGTGCTTGGGACTTTACCTAAGGAGAGGCTAGCTTGTAAAAAAAGAAAGAAACAGAGGGAGTGTATGATGGGATCAGTGTTTAAATAAATGTGTGGGTCTAGGGCAGAGACAGAAGGGTTCAAGTTCCTTCAGCACATTTATCAAAGAAGTGAGGGAAGGGGAACTGAAGGAGCAACAGCTGGAAGTAGGAAGAGAGGAGTATGCAGAAGTTGGGGGGGGGGGGGAGTTGCTCTGAAATTACAACAGAAGATGTTGACAAGATTTATTCTGAGAGCTACTCATTTTGCATTGACCAAGTGATGGCAGAATAGCTTGTTCTGTAGTTTTAATTGCTAGAACCTAGATATGCAGTCACATATCCTTTGGGAAATTGTTGATAATTGTTTACTACCTGCAACTGAAAAATATAAGAAGTGATAGTCTAGTGCCTGAAAACCACTTCCACAGTCTCGTTTGCAGGCAGTTCTAATCATTAGGTAAATATTAATGAGCTGTCATCTAGGAGCACGTAGCAAATATTCAGCATGACAGTATATAATGATTGCATTGTGTATTATGTCTGAGAAATTAATTAGAAATTCAAGTGAAAAAAAGAGATGCCTGACTTTCAATGTAAGATTTTGCTATAATGCACCAAATTATGACATTCAGTTTCAAAAAGAATGAATTTGCGGTAATGTAAAACAGAAAGTATATTAGTTTTAAATGAAGAAGGTAAAGATAATGAAACAGATATTCAAAGGCACCACCTACTAACTGGATAGTGCAATGGTTTATTCCCTTGACCTCCGGACAGTATTGGGTTGGTCTGTGGATGGAGCCTGGGCAGAACTAGAGGTTATTCGATTAATAACAATATTTAGATTCTTAACCAGGATAAAGTTAGGACAGCAAAAAGGCCGTCCTTACTGGTTAGCTATCTGTTTACCACTCTGAGAGGGAAGTTATCAATGTGGGCCACCATTATGATGTGTTATTTTATTATTAGGAATAGTAACTGGGTCTCATTTCATAAAATGGATCCTGTGCTAAAAAAACAGCACAAGTTAGTGGTAAAATAACATGTCTTAACAGTAACCCATGTTGATAACTACACCCTTGAAATTCATCGCTACTAGATAGCACTGCAGGTCAGCGCTGATTCCCAGATATTCAGTGTCAGCCAATATCTAGATACCAGTACTGAATACCCACTGCACCCATCATTTAAAAAAAAATACTGACCGCCACAAGCTTAATATCAGCCAGAATGTCTCGTCTTTATTTTCATGCCGGATTACTACTATTTTTTCCCATCATTGCATTCCTTAATAATTTTGAATCTGTTATTCATGGTCAAAATGCATTTTATATACACTAAACTAGATATAGTGAATCCTCTATAGTCAATTAAATCAATGGAACATATTATATGTTTCGATTTTGCTCAAACCTTTTTCAGTAGTAGCTCAAGGTGAGTTACATTCAGGTACGCTGGATATTTCCCTGTCCCTGGGAGGCTCACAGTCTAGGTTTATACCTGAGGCAATGGATGGTTAAGGGGCCTGTTTACCAAGCGGTGGTAAGCCAAACGCGGGCTTACTGCTCACTAAAATAGAAGTACCACCGGGCTACCGCAGCAGCCCATCGGTAGTTCCCAGCCCCAGCACATGCCATTTCCTAGCGGTAATTGGGCAGTAGCGTGCACTGACCGGTTAGCGCCAGATTAGTGTGGGAGCCCTTACTGCCACCTCAGTGAGTGGCAGTAAGTGCTCCCCCCGAAATGGGCACAGCAAGTGCTTCATTAATGACATGTCCATTTAAAAAAAAAAAAGACCTGCCTTTTACCCACTGCGGTAAAAGGGGACCTCAGTGCGTGTCAAAAATACGCGCCAATGCCAGCGCAGGCCCCCTTTTGCCATAGCTTCATAAAAGGACCGCCTAGTGACTTGTCCAAGATCACAAGGAGCAGCAGTGGAATTTGAACCTGGTACCTCTAACTGTCAAGACTGGTGCTCTAACCGCTAGGCCACTCCTCCACTATTTCTATTAATTTACCTCAACATCCATAGCAAGAACATGTTTTGTGAGTTATGTGAGATAGTAGCACTTTTGCATGCAGCTAATAATCACATGTTTAAACCAATTGAAGTGATGGGCAGACTGCTCTTTATTTTTGTTCATTTTCTTCCCTATTCTTTTTCCGCTCCACAAACGTCTAGTGCATAACTCCCATAGGATCTGTTGTTATATGGGTGCATCCAGAACACAGCAATGGTACATGGGAATAAAGTAAACCTTACTGCAGCATATATGGAATTGGAGCATCAGAAGGGTCAGTAGGGGCTACATTTTGTATGTGGCGCTGAAAAAATTGAGCATGAAGCACTATTTCATAAATGGTGCTCCAAATTGGGTGCCATTTATAGAATAACATTTAGCACCAGGATCCATGCCCAACTGAAATGAGATGTAAATCCTCATGCCTAAATTAGGTGCAGATCTGCCTTATTCTGTAATGCTGCGCGCAAATTCCAGAAATGACCCTGACCTGCCCATGACCTACTCATGTCCCCTTTTCAGATCCACACATAAAAATTTACATGCCCATCTTTATAGAATAGCGACTGTAAAGATGAGTGTGTAAATTCAAAATAGTGCCAATAATTGATCGTTAGCACACAGTTATTGGGGCTAATTGACTTGCTATGCAATTAAATTGTGCAAACAAATTGGGCATATGCTCAAATTTGTGCATGCAATTTTGAGCACCATGTACAGAATTAAACACAATTACAAAACATGGGTAAATCAGTTTCAATCTACTACTACAACTATGACTTATTTCAAAATCTTTATTCTACTACTACTACTACTACTACTATTTAACATTTCTAGAGCGCTATAAAGTGTACGCAGCGCTGTACAAACACAGAAGAAAGACAGTCCCTGCTCAAAGAGCTTACACTCTAATAGACAAAAAGTAAAGCATTTAAATTTAAAGTATTTAAGCAGTCAAGCACAAGAGAACAGTCACAGAAGGACCGGAGATGTTGAAGGGTGGTCAGTGTGATCAGGTGTAACTCTGGTTGGAGTAGTGGGAGAAGGTGATAGAAGAATAGAAATAGGTGTACTTGGGTGAGGTAAAAGTAATAATTGGGTTGATAGGGAGGTTATATAAGACATGTCACTCTAGGGGTGGGTGGGTAGAGGGAGTAGGGTGGGCGGGACTAAGTCTAAAGCAGGAGAAGGTATTCTCTGCAGCCTATCTGTGAGATGGAAAATGCTCTCTGAAGCTGCTGCTATAAGCTGTTAGTTTTCTCTCCCTGAAAGAGATACAAGCCACACCCACGAAGTTCAAACTGTCTGTGGGGAGAGGGAAGGGAGGAAATGGCAGTGCTTGATGAAAAAGAGAGCTCTTCCAAACTTCACAGTTTATATTATATTGCCACTAAAACATATAACATCAAAATACCCGTTACAATAAAGCAATAATAGCCCTCAACCCTTCCGCTCCATAAGGCAGTTGAAAGTCTTAATAAGAAATTATATACTTATCTCAAAAGTCCTCCCACAACTTCTCCAGCGAAATCCATGTTACTCCGCACCAAACTAACGCATTGCACCAGTTGGATATAGTGACTATGGTCTAGGGTTACCATATTGGCAGAGACAAAAAAGAAGACAGAAAAAATAAAAATGGTTGCTATCTTTGCTAAAGAAATACTTAATTGTAGTTAATGAACACACATCAAAGTGACTTACTTACAGTACAGCAGTAGACATTCTACATTTCTAGAACTTCTGGATTTGAGTTCGACTGTCTGAGCCTAAGCGTACTTATCATAAGAGCGCATATCCCTTTCTCTGGCATCTGTGATACATGTGAAAGTCTTTGCATGACATATGCTTAAAATCGTGCTGCAAGAACAAAATTCCTTTGACAGATTCAACCAGCAGGGGAGGAGAGAGGGGATCAGCAATGCCTTTTTCTCTCTTTAGCACCCCCATGTGTCCAGACTGAGATGGTTTCTCTCATTATGTGGGTAGGTGTGTTGGTCATAGGCACATAAAAGAAAAAGAGGATATTTCCCTAAAAATTAAAAATACTGTAGGACATATCTGAATATGTCCAAAAAGAGGACATGCTCTCTTAAAAGAGGACATATGGTTACCCTACTATGGACCGTTAACTATGAATCATCTTTTGGATATATAATGATGCGGAGTAACGTGGATTTCGCTGGAGAAGTTGCTGGAGGACTTTTGAGATAAGTATATTGTTTCTTATTAAGACTTTCAACTGCTTTTTATGCTTATCCCAACTGTGCACAAGAAATTAAAGAAAGTAGCATTGAAATATTTCCTGTTTTGCATTTAGTTAAAAAATTAATTAAGGACAAACATGATATTGGTTTGTACTAAAATAGGGTAAAGAAGTTGAGACACTGGTCAACACTACAGACATTATACCAGCCTGATGCATAATCCAGCACAAAAAAGTTCATTGATATTACTGAATGTGAGTTCGATTCCCACTTCAGGCACAGGCAGCTCCTTGTGACTCTGGGCAAGTCACTTAACCCTCCATTGCCCCAGGTACAAATAAGTACCTGTATACAATATGTAAGCCGCATTGAGCCTGTCATGAGTGGGAAAGCGCGGGGTACAAATGTAATTAAAAAAATATGCTCTGAAGACTTACAATTGAGAGGAATACATTTGTCAAATTATTTTCTAATATATAAACTTTATTTCATTCTAATAACTTTTCCTTACTGACACTCTAAGCTGACCAGTACTTTTACTTGAAAACAATCACTTCAGGTTCCTTTCTAATAGAATCTAGCTTCTGCAAATATCAAATTTATTTAAAATTCTACATCTTCATCATTCCTAACAGAGCCTAGAAATACTTTAGAATTATTTTATTTATTTATTTAGGTAATTTATACCCCGCCTTTTGCCGCAGTTTAGCAGCCTCAAAGCGGCTTACAATGAACTAATGAAATAATTACAATGAGAATTGAGAGGGTAGAAGGAACAGAGAAAGGAAGGAAGGGAATGGAATATAAATAAAATCTTAAAACAAATAAATAAGTAGGCAGGGAAATGAAAGCAAAAAAGAGGAGGAAGGAAGGAAAAGTCCAAAATCTGGTCTTGACTCACTGAGACTCATTAAGGCAGGTAAACAGGACAGCAAAGCCGATAAGGTAGTGACAGATGCCTGAGACAAGCAGTGTAGGTGACGGCCATGGCCTGCGGGAGACATTGGAAAGGCTGGTGAAGAATCGGGACAGAAAGGCGCTAGGGAAGTGCTGAGTGAGCGGCGTCAAACATCCATCCTGCAGTTTGGCATTGTGTTGAACCGGCAGTGCCAAGGATGAAGATGAAGATGGAGAGCACCGGGCCGCGATCTACGCCAGCCGGACCTGCAACTCTGGTATGCCCCAGCACATGTAGCCTGGCAGCTCCACTTTACCAATGGCCCCATCGCATGCCATGGCGCCCGCTCAGCAATGACCGGCCTGCTGGATCGCTCTCCTCAGTCCCCAGGCGCCGAAACCGCAGCGGCGATCAGCTGACAGGAGGGAGGTTGCTGGCAAATAACAGCTGACCAGCGTCAAGATGGGGCTTCTCCTCCGAAACACGGAAACAGCAGTAGAAAAGAGGCAGCGCTGGAAACCACTCTCAGGCAACGAGACTCCAGTAGCGATCAGCTGAAAGGAAGAGGTTACTGACCAACAACAAAGGTGAACGGCGATGAAGGCGGGCACCACACGGAAGGCCCGCCGTGCGGGGAAAGTCAACGGCCGCGCAGACTCGCTGGTTGTGTGGTCAGAAAGGCTGAAAGCAACCAAGGAACTCAGCGGTTACTACTGAAGGCAGTCCTGATCAAAATCTGGCAGAAATACAACCAAACAACGGGGAAGATCGGCGATGGTACCCGGAGCCAACGGTTCTGGAGTCTGTTAATCAGAATAATCCTATATAATAAAACGCACCTCCAACATTCTGAAGCTGACTGCATGGCTGAGGCATTCCTTCTCTCTGTATCCATCTCCTGAATTGACATCACGTACTTCCAGGTTTGTCACAAGCAGAAGTGACCAACCACACGAGGTTTCTCGGCTTCAGAATGTTGGAGGTGCATTCTATTAAATAGGATTGGTCAGTTCCTTGAAGCACAGCCAGAGCTCAGCATCCTGCACAGTAATGCTCAGACACCAGAGAGAGAGGGGGGGGAGGCGGGCCTGACACCAGAGGGGGGGAGGTATCTCTGTCACACACACTCTCTCTCTCTCTCTCACTCTCTCTCTCTCTCTCTCTCTCTCTCTCACAGTCAATGTCTTTCTGTCTCTCACTCTCACACACTGTCTCTCACACACTCTATGTCTCACACTGTATCACATTCACTCTCTATGTGTCACACAGTCACACACTCTCTTGGTCTCATACACTCAGTCTCACAGAGAGTCTGTGTCTCACACACACACACACTCTCTCTCTCGCACACACTGTATCTGTGTAAAACACACTCTCTCTCTCTCACACTGTGTCTCATATACACACTTGCACACACTCTCATTCTCACACACACACTATCTCTCTCACAGACACACTTGCACCCAGACTCACTCTCTCTCACACACACACACATTCGCACATTCACTCACTCTCTCACACACAGTCATTCTCACATACACTCTCTCAAACATACACACTCCAAGGAAAACCTTGCTAGCGCCCGTTTCATTTGTGTCAGAAACGGGCCTTTTTTACTAGTAATAATAATAATTTTACCTCCAAGCAAAATAGCTTCCGCACACATGGACCTCAGCTAATGAAAACTGAAACTGAAAGCCACAATTTTTTTTACAATGGCTGACTTTTTGCCACAGTTGGAGTGTCTTCTTATTTCATATCTCCACAGAGAAGCTAATTCCTAAGGAGCTTATCGTCCCAAATTTGCAGACCTAAATCCATGTTAAACTTCTGTATCAAAAGCATTTATTTGGAGCACTCTATTTACCATCAAAACTACTACGCAAGATCATAATTTCATTACTTGCCATTACATACAAAAAAAGAATGCCCCCTTCCCCTCCCACACACACAGACTACCTTATAATCCCTGGTGGTCTACTGGTGTAGTCAGAGCAGAAGTGATCCCCAGTCACTCTTGCTCATGTCAGCTCTACTCTCAAAATGCTGCTATGACCTCTTGTGGCAGTCTCGTAAGACTGCCATTGAGGTCATAGAAGCCATTTTGAGAACACAGCCCGCATGGGCAGGAGCAACTGGGGATCACTCCTGCTCTGACTACACCCCTAGACTGCCAGGGTTTGTGAGATAGGCCTGAAGGTGGCATCTACAGGTAGGCGGGGGAGGGAGGCAACTCCTGTTTGGAGGGGAAGGAGAAGGGGAGAGACAAACAGGAGAAGGCACAAATTTTCGGCTTCCACCAAGAACACATGCTTATTTGTGGCCAAACTGAAACCGGACAGAACTGATTTTGAGTTAGTTTCGGCACTGAACCGAAATTCGGTCAGCCTTTAAAAACCTATATTACCTGCAAAACATATGGCTCTGGGAGGTGCCACTGGTGTCTATGAGATCCAGCAACTATCTCGTTTTTCTTTTTCTTTCTTTCTTTTCTCAGTTATACTTTTATGAGTTGTACACCACTTTGACATATATTTGAATTGCACTATATCAAATTTGTGAATAAAGGGCTTGTGCATATTGTAAACACTTCCACATCTCCAGTTTGACCCCCACACCCCACACACTTCCCAACCTAATGCTTCACCCTAGTAAGATCTTCCTCAAAACCCCCGCCCTCTACCACCTCACCAGGCACCTACTGGGGATCTTCATGGTGGCTACTGAGTGGGACAGGAGTGATCCCTGGTTGCTCATGCCCCATTAGTGTCTGTTTTCAAAATAATGCCCATATTCCACAAGACTACTGCTAGGGGTATTTGGGTTCCATTTTGAACCAGGGCACTGATGAGGCAGGAGTAACCAAAATCACTCCTGCTCTCTCTAGGCACCTGAGATACCCCCGGTAGGTGCCAGGGAAGAGATCTAGGGATAGAAGTTTTGATGAAGAGGCTATTCCAAAACATTGCCTGTGTAGTTATAAAATGCTGCTTCAGTTCGCCTAACTTGGGCACCAGCATTAACACCATGTTTCAGCAGGCGTAAGTCTGGCGCCTAAAGTTAGGTGTGGGAATTGGCATTAAGCATTATTCTACAAAGGGCATGGAGGAATAGCCTAATGGTTAATGCAGCAGCTTGAGAACCTGAGGAACTTTCACTTCCTACTGCTGCGACTCCTGGTGACTCTGGCCAAGTCAACAGGGTCCCTTTTACTAAGCTGCAGCAAAAAGTGGCCTGCAGCAGTGTGAGCATGTCTTTTGGGCACGCGCTAAGCCAGTTTTTGCCGCATCCTGGAAAAAGGGCATGGATGTGTGGCAAAATAAAAACCAGCACACATCCATTTTTAGCCTGAGACATTATCTATTGACATAGCAGTAAGGTCTCAAGCGCTACCCGGGCAGTAGGCATGCAGCGTGCACCCACTGCCGTTTACCGCTGGGTAAGCACCACATGGTAGAAAATAGAAAATTTTTCTACTGTGTTTTTTTGACATGCGCCAAATTCAGAATTACTGCATGGGGCATGTGGTAGCCAGGCGGTAATGCTGATTTGGCACATGCTGGACACACGTAGGGCCTTATGCACCTTTGTAAAAGGGCTCCTTAATCCTCCATTGCCCCTAGATACAAAACATGTACCTGTATATAATATGTAGACTTCTTTGATTATAACCACAGAAAGGCAGTATATTAAATCCCATCATAGAATTCACCCCTTATTGCACAAATGTGTAAAAAAAACTGTGTTACTCACTTAGGGACAGATTCTATATAAGGGCGCCTAAAAAATCCGCACAGTAAACGTTTCTGCCAAAGTTTATTCTATAAGTGGCGCCTATGTTTAGGTACGGTATGTAGAATACAACTAGTTGAAATCCCAGTTCCTAAAACTATGTGCCTCCATTTACACCACCAAAAACGTGGCATAAATCCCTGCACATAGATTTACGCACACTGGGCCATATTCTATAACTACACGCATATATTTTGAAACACCCATTTTCCCCATAACCACGCCCCTTTTGAACTACACACATTAGAATTTAGGCGCAGTTCCATTACAGAATACGTTTAGTGAGTTGTGCTTATAAATTCTAATTAAATTTTAATTAGTGCTCATTGTTGCATGTTAAGTGCTGTTCTCAACACTGATTAGCTTGTTAAGCCAATTAAGTTATGCACATTGTTATAGAATACGCCTGAATTTCGGCGCGGATCTCTAGGCGCACTATATAGAATCCATCAGTTAATGTGCATTAGTAATTAACGTAAAAGACAGAGAGAAGATGAAGGCACATAAAGCTCCCTGTTGCTTTGTCATCTTTAATACTCTGTATTGTGATCTGAGTGTAGAACATATGTCTTTGTCAGCTTCTGTACTTTGATGTATGAAAATTATGAGCAACACTTTTCTTTACACCAGAGAAAGATTGTATTGCATATATTTAGATGCTGGCATTGAGAAGCATAATTTGAAACTCTTTGACAGAGAAGACATGCAATCAGTGATCTTTAAAGCACCTGGTGATTTTATGTATGGTGCCTGTACTAAGAACTGCTGTCAAAATTACATATTCATGGTGGAATCTATGACTTGTTATAGATGTTGTTGCACCTAATTGGATCCATACTTGACTTAATATATCTACGCTGTACCTAATTACAGCACAGTATATGGGAAAGTGACTCTCTTTGGCATATCATATACCTCACATCTGCATTTTAGCATTAAATGCAAGAAAAATGTGTAGAGTTTCTGCTGTGAGTAGGAACATGATATCTTGAAAACAGTAGCCCTCATTAGCGTTTTACAAGATAGGATATCATGACACTAGAGTGCATACTGACTGAATGATGGTAAACATCGTAAAATCTCGGTTGAGGGATTCATCTCGTTTTTATTTTCAGGAACCAGCGCTAATCCTCAAGCATTCTTTTCTCCGTTATGTAACTTACAGTAGTATGTACAGTTTTTCAGCCATGTGGCTCTGGAGAAAACTGGATTCTTTGCATGTTGTGATGTCTTTAATTGGACCAACATAGGAATTTAAAATGTTTTCTATTAAATAGGGTAAATGTGCATGTATATTTTCCAAGGGTTTTCAGAGAAAGCATGCGAAAGTGAATACATTCTGTTAAAAAATTGTGTAACTTTTGTGCATACCTGCTAAACAAGTTAGACCTGTCATAACATTTTCTTCATTCAAGATTCATGTAGTAGTAATTCCATAGTAATAATTTTTTTGACCTGTGTGAATGTAATTTGGTCAAAGAGTGTTATGTTTCCTCTCTTTCTTGAAATTAGTACTGGAAAAGTAAATATAATTTATGTTTGCCTAATGGCTGTCATGAAAATTGCCCTCCCTCAGTAGCCTAAAAGCATGCATCTTGTTTCACAATACATCTAATATAATAAAACGCACCGTGAACGTTCTAATGAGGACAACGTTCTGTGAAGCCCTGAAGCCCTGAAGCCATCTGACGTCACTGAAGCTGTAGGGTTCGTGGATTCGTGGTGTGAAGCCTCCCTTCAAGCCAGCCAGCCAGCCGTCTCTGCCCCGCCCTCGCGACAAAACAAACAAATCCGGAAGCGAAACGTCAGGGAAGGAGGCGGCGCTCCCGACGTCTAGCCTTCCCTTCGCTGTGTTCCGCCTTCAAAATAAGGCGGAACACAGCGAAGGGAAAGCTACACGTCGGGAGCGCCGCCTCCTTCCCTGACGCTTCGCTGCCGGAAACGCCACGGAGGTAAATTGAAAAAGAAGAAAAAAAAAACCAAAACGATGCATGGATGCGAAGGGGGGGGGGGGACATGGATGCGAAGGGGGGGAGGAGAAGAGGGCGGGCCAGGCTGGGACATGGGATAGAGAGGAGCATGGATGCGAGGGGGGGGTTCATGGAAGGGAGAGAGGGGACTTGCTGGAAAAGGATGAATGGAGGCGGCAGGGGACAGAGGAGCATGGATGGGCATGGATTGCGAGGGCAGGGCTCAGGGAGAGAGGGGAATTGCTGGAAATGGATGAATGGAGGGGGCAGGGGACAGAGGAGCATGGATTGGGAGGGCAGGACTCAGGGAGAGAGGGAAATTGCTGGCTAGGGATGAATAGAGGAGACAGATGGGCATGGATGGATATGGATTGCAGGGCAGGCCTCAGGCAGAGAGGGAAAATGCTGGATAGGGATGAATGGAGGGGGCAGGTGACAGAGAAACATGGATGGCCATGGATTGGGAGGGCAGGGCTCAGGGAGAGAGGGGAATTGCTGGAAAGGGATGAATGGAGGGGGCAGGGGACAGAGGAGCATGGATGGGCATTGATTGGGAGGGCAGGGCTCAGGGAGAGAGGGGAATTGCTGGAAAAGGATGAATGGAGGGGCCAGGGGACAGATGGCCATGGATTGGGAGGGCACGGCTCACACTCTCTCTCTGATATACAATGTCTTTCTGACTCTCACTCTCACACACTCTGTCTCACACTGTATCACATTCACTCTCTATGTGCCACACAGTCACTCACACACTCGCTTGGTCTCATACACTCACTCAAACAGAGAATCTGTGTCTCACACACACTCTCTCTCTCGCCGACACACACACACTCTCTCTCACACTGTGTCTCACATACACACTTGCACACACTCTCATTCTCACACACACACTCTCTCACAAACACACTCACACCCAGACTCACTCTCTCTCACACACACTCACACTTTCACTCTGACTCTCAAACAGTCACTCTCACATACACTCTCCCAAACATACACACTCCGAGGAAAACCTTGCTAGCGCCCGTTTCATTTGTGTCAGAAACGGGCCTTTTTTACTAGTGTATTTATATATTTACTTTTTACTGGGCATTTATCATACTGCCCATTAATAAAACAACAAGGTTTTTCACAATGGACTTGGGGAAAATCCACTGGGATAAGCAGGATAAAATGTATTGTACTTTTTTGGGATTGTGCCAGGTACTTATAACCTGGATTGGCCACTGTTGGAAACAGGATGCTGGGCTTGATGGACCTTCGGTCTGTCCCAATATGGCAATACTTATGTACTTATGTAATCAAACTCAGGAGTCTGTTCCACACAAGTGAAGCAGCAAGATTGAAAAAACATAGAAGGGCACCGACAGGAGAGATTTGCCAGATGAACAGAGCTCACGAAAAAGGATGCAGAGAGAGGGATGAGATGCAATGAGTTGCTTCAGATTGAATGTATTTGTAGGTGAGCAATAGAAGATTGAACTATATGCAAAAGATGGGAAGCAAATATAGGGGTCCTTTTACTAAGGTGCACTGAAAAATGGCTTACGGTAGTGTAGACGCGTGTTTTGGGCACACACAGAATTATTTTTCAGCACACCTACAAAAAATGCCTTTTTAACATTTTTGATGAAAATGGACATGCAGCAAAATGAAAATTGTCACGCGTCCATTTTGGGTCTGAGACCTTACCGCCAGCCATTGACCTAGTGGTAAAGTCTCACACGGTAACCGGGCAGTAATGACCTACTCACATCAAATGCCACTTGGTGCACACCCAATATGCGCATCCAAAAATAAAAATTATTTTTTGGACATGCATATCAGACGCGCGCCAAAAATGAAATTACCACAAGAGCCACGCGGTAGCCAGGCAGTAACTCCATTTTGGCGTGCATTGGGTGCACATAGACACTTACGCGACTTAGTGAAAGGGCCCCATAAAGACATGGGGAGAGGTCTTATATGATCACATGTAGCTGTATGTTGAATAGATTGCAAATGATAACAATGGTTCTGTGAGAGAGCCATGAGGAATAGGTTCCAAGACTAAGAGAGGTAAGTGATGATCAAGTAGATAAGTATTTTGGTGTCCTACTCAGAAATAAAGGACTAGATTTTAGCGCTGATGAAAAGGAAAAAACAACAGACTTTAGC
Source organism: Microcaecilia unicolor (assembly GCF_901765095.1). Taxonomy (NCBI): domain Eukaryota; kingdom Metazoa; phylum Chordata; class Amphibia; order Gymnophiona; family Siphonopidae; genus Microcaecilia; species Microcaecilia unicolor. Next base: position 117,097,830 of record NC_044033.1, read on the forward strand.
AGTGTTTTGGGTGTGTGTGGAGAAAAAGAGAGAGAGACATCGAAGACAATACTCAGGTTATGAGCTGAGGGAGAGTGCCATCCACAGAGACAGAAAAAGAAGGAAGAGGAAGGTGGGTTTTGGGGGGGAGATATATGGAGTTTTGTCTTGGTCATAATAAGTCTAAGATGACAGTATAACATGTGGGAGCCAATCTCAGACACAGAGGCTGAGATTTGGGATTGGATTCTTGGCAAAAATTCTGGTGGGAGTCAGCAACATAAAAACATAAAAATGATATTGTAAACTGTGTTAAGTGTTCAAAAGACCAAGCAAACAAATTATTCCATTTTGTAGAATAAGTCGCCTGGTCCACCTGCATTTATATGATGATTTCTAAGGATTTTGGTGAGCCTTAAATACCCATTTATTTCCATCATAACTGGGTGGCAGTGAGGTTGTTGGTCTTAAGCATGACAACTTTCTATGAAGCTGTGTTTTTATGTAGTTTATGTTTTTTATTTGGTTTATGTTGTTTAAGTTATTATTGTGCCTATGTTTGTTCGTAATTTTGTATTACTTTTTTACGTGTGTTTTTAGGTACCCAGCCTCGAGCTTTTTGTAAGGATAGGTAAAATATTTAAATGAAATGAAATCAGTGTAAAGAAGGGGGCCTAGAACTAGGCCTTGGTCTATACTTACTGATAGCAGAATAGCAGTGGAGGAAGAACCACCAAAGAATACCCTGAAAGTATGATGGGAGACGAAAGAAGAAAACCAAGATAAAACAGAGCCCCAAAATCCAATTGGGTAGAGCAGGTGAAATTTTAGAAGGTGATCAAGTGTATAAAAAACAACAGATATGTCAAGAAGAATGAAAGAGCAGAGTTTCATAAAAGCTTAGATAAGAGCAGCTCTTCTCTGTCTGTTTTACAGATAACTCCAAAACAGATGAATGGATTGTTATGGCTCTTAGATGCTAGCAGATGGATCACATTGGTCCAAAAACAATCCTGGGTTTAAGTTCTGTAGGTTTTAAGCATCAGCACCAGACAGTAGTAATTAAGTTGCAGTCATTAATTCAATAAAACTAATTAATGTTTACTTGGCATTTTGCTTCCAAATCTGCTCTGTCAATGTAAACAACTTTATTCTCATTAGTGCTATTCAACTCCATGTTTGCATGGCCTTTTTTATTAACAAAAGGAACATCAACTTCTAAATTGATCACAGTGGGCGCATATTTAGAGAAATGCAATAGCATAGGTCTGATTAGTCCTTTTTATGAAGAGGGCCTGTTCTGTTAAATAACTGATTTAAGGCAGTTGTTACTTAAGCAGTTGAAAACGGTGCCAACTGCATAACAGAGTTTTAAATCTGAGGCAGTCGAACAGAAACATTTGGATATGTAGGGGCTAATTTTTTCAAGCGTTTCCCTTGTCTGAAGCCTGTTTAACGTAGAGAGAAGGGCTTATATAAAATTGCATGATTGTATGTACACATAAAAAGTATGAGCAAGCAGGGCAGGATTTAGACATGCTGGGGCCCAAGAAATTAAGGGGGGGGTCCCTGATCCCCTCTCCTCCCTCCCCCAATTTTCCCTAACGCCGGCCCTCTGAGCAAGGAAATTATATATCTACTTTTAGGTGAATTAAAGGTAGGTTTTCCCAGAGAAGTGGTTTTGGTAGGGTTGCAATGAATGTGCATTTATATTCTATTAACTGGCACCTCAGTCTAGATGCCCCAATGCCAGGCGCTTAGCACCAATTCTATAGCCACATCTTGGTACCAAGATTCAGTTATAGATTACTAGCATAAAGTCAGTGTGCGGTAGTGGCTAAGAAAGCAAATAGAATGTTAGGTATTATTAGGAAAGGAATGGTAAACAAAAATGAGGACGTTATAATGCCTTTGTATCACTCCATGATTTGATCCGCACCTTGATTATTGTATGCAATTCTGATTACCACATCTCAAAAAAGCTATAGTGGAATTAGAAAAGGTACATAGAAGGGCAATGAAAATGATAAGGGGGATGGGATGACTTCCCTATGAAGAAAGGCTAAAGCGGCTAGGGCTCTTCAGCTTGGAGAAAAGACGGCTGAGGGGAGATATGATAGAGGTCTATAAAATAATGAGTAGAGTGGAAAGGGTAGACGTGAAGCATCTGTTTATTCTTTCAAAAAATACTTGGACTAGGGGGCATTCAATGAAGCTACAAAGTAATACATTTAAAACGAATCAGAGAAAACATTTCTTCACTTAAAGTGTAACTCTGTAATTTGTTGCCAGAAAATGTAGTAAAAGCAGTTAGCTTAGCAGGGTTTAAAAAAGGTTTGGATAGCTTCCTAAAAGAAAAGTCCATAAGCCATAATTAAAATGGACTTGGGGAAAATCAACTGCTTATTTCTAGGATATGTAAACAGGCCCGCTGTGCCAGTAGGGGGAGGAAGGAAGTCTCCTCCCCAGGATTAATCCAAGCTCCACAAAGTGCCACCAACCAGATATTTTCAAATATTCTTTTCTTTTTATTTTTGGTTTCCAAGTTACAGACAAAAAGCTTCAGTCCAGCCCTGAGTTAGGGCTGCCCCAGGCCGGGCTGTGCTGCCCCTCACCCAGCAATCCAAAGTCTCTGCCCTTTCTTGAAGGGCTGCAATAGTCCCCTTTGAAAATACCTCTTTTCAAAGTCCGTATCACAAGCCGTGCTGGCTTCTAAGCAGGATTGTTCCCTCCTGTCCAACCAGGGTTTTCAGCTCCAACACAGTCCTTACACCACAATCAGGAGCAGCTGGGGGAACCAGGCTTGTAACTCTTCCAGCCCTCTGCCCTCCCTACAGCAAACAGTTCTAATCAAAACAGGCTTCTTTACAGCAGGTTTATAAATCAAAACATCTTTTAAACACATAGATTTCCACCTTCAGGTGCTACCTTCCTCAGGGCTCTCCAGCTCCCATTCCATCCTGCTTTCTGCCTCTTGCTCAGCCTCCTTAACCCCCTCCTCCACCCAATCCATCCAATCCTCCTCCTGCTTTTCACCCCACCCTTCCCTCTTACAGGTGGGAGGCATGATGTACTGATTACGGAGCCAAGGGAATTGGGCTTCTTCATTCTCCCTCCCTCTTGTGGTCAGAGTTGGTATATAGCCAGCTTGCCTATCCCTGGGGCTCCCCTTTCTGGGACGGGCAATGCATTCTGGGAGACGTAGTTCAGGGTTTTGTTGTTTCATTTTGTAGCTCTGGGCTGTAGCCTTGTCACAGATAAGCAGAATAAAATGTACTGTTTTGGCATCTTGCCAGCTACTTATAACCTGGATTGGCCACTGTTGGAAACAGGATGCTGGGTTTGATGGACCTTCGGTCTGTCCCAGTATGGCAATACTTATGTACATATGCCCATCTATAGACACACCCTCTTATACCATGTCAATGGCAGGCATAAGTTGGCATGCCTTGGTTTGCTAAGTGACTAACTCAGAGGTCAGTATTTAGCTGTTAACGCTCAGCGTTTTGGTGACCGCCAATGGCGTTATGTCCGGAAATTCAATGCCGGGCCATGTCCGGGCTTCGGCATTGAATTTCTAGGTTTCCAGAGCCAGTTATGTGATATTCAGCACTTATCCGGCTTTGGGGCACCACATAAAGGGTGATATTTTTAATTTACACATACGTTAAGTTTATAAATGTAAACCACAGGAAAAAAGATCTGCATTTAATGTGATCGGAGAGGTTTTTTGACTAATGATGGTTTTTGTAAGGCTTTGGTCAATGTTTGTTGGGTGCCTTCTAGCCACTGAAGTCTTTTTCCTCCCTATTAAATGTATGAGTGTTTGGTAAAAATCACTATTTGGACTTACTTCCGGTTTGTTGATAGTATAAGTTATCCCCCAAATTCTCTATATGGTACCTTAAGTTTTGCATACTGATTTGGCCACACAGCCAAATTGTGCGCACAACTTAATTAACAAGCCAATCAGCATCAATAATTGAATGTTAACAAGCAATTAGTGGCACTAATTGATTTTAATTAGAATTTACATGCAAAACCTTCTGTGCTTGTTGTATAAAGTGGTGGCCGTGAAAAAGGGAGCATGGCCATGGGTGATGAATGGGCGGGTTGTGGGCATTTCAAAAAACTATGCACAGTATTATGGAATACATCCGATCTGTGCCTAACTTAGGTGCAGGACAGGTATTTAGGTCTGGTTTTAGGTGGCCTAAATGGTTGCACCTAAATTTTAGGCACAAGAAGGCATGTGAGTGTATTCTATAAACTACGTGTAACTTTAGGCTTAGTTTATAGAGAGAGGGGCATTTTCGAAAGAAACATCTAAGTTGGGATTGGACGGCTTTGTAAAATGTCCAAATTCAGAGGTAGGGAAAAGCGTGTTTTTGAAAAAAGATAGACGTCCATCTTTCCTTTCGAAAATACCAAGGACATTCTTAGATTTGGACGTCTTTGAGTTTTGGCAATTTTCGAAACCAAAGACATCCATGTCTAAAACGTCCAAATGCAAGCCATTTGGACGTGGGAGGAGCCAGCATTTCTAGTGCACTGGTCCCCCTGGCATGCCAGGGCAGCAACTGGGCATCCTAGGAGGCACTTCAGTGGACTTCATAAAATGCTCCCAGGTACACAGCTCCCTTACCTTGTGTATTGAGCCCCCCAAAACCCACTACCCCCAACTATACACCACTACCGTAGCCCTTATGGGTGAAGGGGGCACCTATATGTCGGTACAGAGGGTTTCTGGTGGGTTTTGGAGGGCTCGCTGTTTCCTCCACAAATGTAACAGGTAGGGGGTGTATGGGCCTGGGTCCGCCTGTCTGAAGTGCACTGCACCCACTAAACTGCTCCAGGGACCTGCATGCGCTGTCATGGACCTGAGTATGACATCTGAGGCTGGAATAGAGGCTGGCACGTAATATTTTTAATGATGTTTTTTGAGGGTGGGAGGGGGTTTGTGACCACTGGGGGAGTAACGGGTGGTTATCCCCGATTTCCTCCAGTGGTCTTCTGGTTATTTTGGGCACCTTTTTGTGCCTTATTCGTAATAAAAACACATCTGGGTGAAAACGTCCAGGTGTTAGTCATGGACGTGTCTGCTTTTTTCCATTATGGCTCAAAGATGTCCAAGTCTTAGGAACGCCCAAGTACCGCCTTCACCACGCCTCCGATATGCCCCCTTGAAATTTGGATGTCCTTGCGATGGACTTCAGTTAGAGACCTCCAAAATCGGGTTTCAATTATACCGATTTGGACGTTTCTGAGAGATGGACGTCCAAGTTCCGATTTATGTCAAAAGATGGATGTCCATCTCTTTCGAAAATGTGCATAAGAATCATGTTAAATGCATGGTTTTTCGGTGCTAATTTTTAAGGTGCCATATATAGACTTTCCCCCTATGTGTATATCTCTATGGCTAAACAACAAGTCCAACACTCAAAAAATAGATATGGGGACAAATTCTCAATGCAACTCCACATTAAACTTGAAAAAATGGAAATTCATAATTCTTCATACAAATATTTTATTTTCATAGCTTAAAACCAGCTTGCTTCAAACATAATTCACTCTTGTACAGGACCATCATCAACATGTGCCTCAGCCTTACTCTAACAATTCATTTTCAAAACGACCATTTTGAAAATGAATTGTTAGAGTAAGGCTGAGGCACAGTGAGGACCTTATGCCCTGATGCAGATTTCCAAAACATTGACCATGTTGGTGATGGGTCCTGTACAATAGTGAAGTATGTTTGAAGCAAACTTGATTTAAACTATGAAAAAAAAATTTTGCATGAAGAATTATGAATCTCCATTTATTTGTTGGATGTGGAGTTGCATTGAGAATGTGTCCCCATAACTATTTTTTGAGTGTTGGGTTTGTCGTTTATTTATTGATTGATTGATTGCATTTGTACCCCATATTTTCCTTCCTAGTGGTAGGTTCAATGTGGCTTAAAGTTAGAAAGAGGGTAGCAGTTTGCAGGTTTAAAGGCATAGATGGAAAAGATGAGGTGTGTTTTCATTAGGGGGATCAAGTGTTCTGGGTCTTCCAGTGCTCATTCCTTTTTTTTTTTTTTTGTTCGTTTTGAGGGTCATGATTGTAAGGGTGTTGCCTGATTAGTTGCGTGGTTCTAGGATGGTCAGGAGGGTAGGTTGTTTTGTAGAAGTGGGCTTTCAGGTGTTTTCTGAATTGTAGGTAATTGTTCTTGTATTTTAGGTCTCTTGGAAGGGAGTTCCAGTTTCTGGTGCATATGTAGGCAAAGCTTGTTGCGTAAGAGGTTTTATATTTTAGGACCTGGCATTTAGGGAAGTGGAGTGTGAGGTAGGATCTTATGTTCTTGTTTGTGTGGTGTTGCATTTGGATATATATCTGCCCCCACCGTTTGAAACTTGGACTACTCAAAGTGGACATATCTCTATGGCTGGCATATGCTTGCACCTAAGTGCATATATGCACATATAACTAGTTATGCTAGTATTCGATAAAGGAAAGTAGGTGCTTACTTTCCTTTATAGAATATGTGCCAGTCGGCACCCTTGAGCCCCTATATATAGGTACACTTTTACAGATTTACCCCCTTAATAGCTACAACAAAATGAACCCAAATCAAATGTATTTGAAAATGTATATAGAAAGACCATAAAATTTATTCAAGTGAAATTCCAGTATGGCTATGTTTCGGCATAAAGTCTGCATAAGGAGTTCATGTGAATAAACACAAACCACCCGACATTCAAAGAGAATGAACCAGCCCAGAGAGGCTTCTGGCCGTTTAAATCGCTTGTCTGTGGCTAACCGTGAATATTCAGTGATACTTAACTGGTTAGTGTCACTGAATGTTTGCAGTTAGTGCCTGAACTAAATCCGGCTGATGTGGACTTTCCAGGGGCGGAGTTGGCACTTATGCAGCTAAGTGCCGAGAATCAGGCCTTAACCGCATAAGATAAGTGTATAAATAGGGCTAAATAAAAACCAGTCCTGTCTTGTGCAGGCTGAATATTGCGCTTAACTGCATAAGTTTTAGCAGCCAACCATCGATCAGAGATTAACACTATCTAAAACTAGATGATCTGCTTTCAACTATGCAGCCCCAAAACTTTGGAAGGATTTCCCATTGGATATTCATTTGTTCACCTCCTTCCAACTTTTTACATAGAAACTGAAGGCTTGGCTATTTGTGAAGGTATTGTCTATGGGAAAAAATCTAATACTTGTTGAATGGTCATTTTTATTTGTCAGTTTTATGTTGTATTTTATTTTAACATTTCATTAATGATGTTTTCATTAATGACACTTTAAATTATGTTTTTGTTAATTGTTGTTTTATATTATGTAGTCCATTAGTATCCCATCTAGTTTACTGTTTCATCCAGAGCAGGTAATTAAGTTTAATAAACATCCAATGGGTACCAGCTTGGCAGGTGTTTACAGGTGTCCACTGATGCAGAGATATATTGATAGAGGTTTACCATCTCTGGGAATGATTTAGTTTATTTGGATTCTTGGTAAATTATGCCTTTGCTAACAAATTATATCAAAGTGGTTTCCAGTGTTTCATAAAATACAAACATTGAGATATACTATTCTATTTGGTTTGGGGTTTTTTTCATCCTTTCCTTTTCCCTACTTTTATTTAATTGTGATGTTTACATATAGTATTCATTATTTTTTTAATTTTTTTTCTAATTATTAATTTCCATATATTCATGTTTTTAGGCACATGTTCCAAAATACAGCCTGTGTTAGGATTTTTTGTCAAGTGAATCCAGTATACTGTATGTGAAGACTATAATGTGAATACTATCTGGTTTCAAAGAAATAAACCAAATATTCTGGTTTATCTTGGGCTTTGTCTTAGTGCCTTCCACTCCTTTCAATAACTAAAAACTTTATTGTGCATGTTTCACCAACAAGCTGCTTCAGAGTTCAATAATACTGTGACAGAACAGTGTATGTGTGTGTGTATGTGGGGGGGGGGGGGGGGGGTTAAAGCTGTAAAGCTGCCTTATTTCCTGAAGTGTATTTCTTCTAGTGGCCAGCAGTTGGTGAAATGATTTATTTAAAGCTGTTATAGAAAAGTGAATGCTCTTTCTTTAGTTTCACTCAGTGAGGAAGTGATCTACAGTACTGTGAGCAGTACACTTTTAAAACTTGTTGCTCTGGGCTCTGATCGGCCCAGGAGCTCATTTTCATTTGGAATTTACTGGCTTTTTCCCCAGTTTTAGCCCAGGAGAAGAGAGAGACAGATCTCTTTGCTGAGGCCTTGTGATCAGTTGTATTTGATAATTTGTGAGCAGCATATTTCCTGATCTCCCAGGTACTTTATAGGAAAGTAAACACATGTTTAGATAGTATTATAATTGATCCATATTTCAGTTACCTGTTATTGTTGCTGATTGCACCTTTTCTGTTCATTGTTATATTTTTAAAGGTTATCAATAGAAATCAAACAAAATAAAACATGGAAAAGAAAATAAGATGATACCTTTTTTATTGGACATAACTTAATACATTTCTTGATTAGCTTTCGAAGGTTGCCCTTCTTCGTCAGATTGGAAATAAGCAAATGTGTTAGCAGTGGACTAACACGGCTACCACACCTCTCTACTTATATTTTTAAGACACTAAACAATTTTTAGTTTGTTCACTCTGCTTGTCTGGACTGATAAGGAATCCTGGTTGTTTGTGTGTGACCTAATCAGTGGGAGGAGGGTGCTAGTGTAGAGCACAAATGGTAGGTGCAGGCAGACCAGAGCTTTGCTGGGGATAGACCCTCTAAGTGGCCACGGGGTAACCCCAGGTAGTTGGCTAGGCATTTTGTGACAAATACATATCAGTTAGAAAACACATTAAAAAAGATCATTTTTATGAGCCATTTAAATTATATAAAGAAACACAGAGCCAGCGCCAATAGTATATTTTATATAAAGATCATACCAATAATATAAAGTTTCTGTTTCTTCTAAAATTTGATCAGAACATTGTGTACTCAAAACAGTTCTAAACATTTGTTGACATTCAGGTGTCAATTGAAGGCACATTTGTTGTGTCTGGCTTTCTATGCTACTGCTGATCAAATAATATGACTGCTTTGTATATTTTGACTCTTCATTTCTGAACTGTGAAGTAAGCTGGACTTTGAATTTTTATGTTTATTTTGCTTTGTATGTTTTTGAATTTGTATGTGTGTATATTGTATTTCGCCCTGGATAAGGGTGGGTTGTAAATAATAAATCTAAATCTAAAAAGCAAGAAGAATAAGTAGTAGTATATCTTGGAGGAACAAAGTATAAAAGGACAAATCTCACAATGAACCTTTTAGCTATTGAAACACAGAGATCTGTTTGTTCTTTATATAGAATACAGCCTCTTGAGTGTTCATTTCATCACTGCTTCTCTTTCTCTGGTGTTACAGAGTCTGGCTTCTTGGGGGTTCAGCTTAATTTTTGTCTACATATTTCTGTTTTTAGTTTGTGGTTAGTGTTCTGCACTTGTGAAAGAGGTCAGGTATTCTGCTAAACCTGAGAGGGCAATTCTATAAAAGGGGGCACCTAGGTGGAGCCTACTCTATAAAGGAAAGTAGCAGTCTACGTCCTTGTATAGAATCCTAGCATACATGTGTATATTGATGCATATGTGGTTTGGCGTTAATGCTCGTGGCTAGATTCTGGGGATATGCACAGAGGGGTGGATTCAGTAAATAGTGCCCAAAGGGCCTCTTTTACAAAGCCACGCTACCGATTCTGCAGCAAATGAGAGGAAGCCCATTCAATTCCTATGGGCTTCCTCTCTTTTGCTGCATGAGAATCGCTTTCACGGCTTTGTAAAAGAAGCCCAAAGTTAGGTGCTGGGATGAGATGCAGTAAGTGTGGATTCTATAAATGCAGTTCAGTGCAGAATTGTCTACTAGTTTAAGTAGTTAGGCATGAGCATTCACACCTCCCAAGCCTAGTGTAAATGATCGCGCCTAACAACTATCAATCGTGGAAACAGAAGTATTCTATAACTCCTGAGAATGGTCATGACCCTCTTTTGCCCACACCCCATTTGGAATTGCACATGAGATGAATTAGGCACAGAGATTATAGAATAGGGGCACTGTTCCCTCTAAGCTGAACGGGAGTCCTCCACCTGCCAGTGGGGGGTGCTGTTTCACTATCACATTTTCAATAGTGAGGGACAGGCAAGTTCTACTCGACTCCAGGGAACCTGCCTGTGCCTAGCAATTGAAAACACAATTTTGAAGCATCCCCCCACTGGTGGCAATTCAGTTGGAGGACTCCTGCACAGCTTACAGGAAGCAGTGAATAGGTGCGTAGATTAGCACTTGTTAAAGCCAATTATTGATTGTTATCACCAATTTAGTTAATTGCTTTACACGTGTATTTCAGATCTGTGCCTAACTTTGGTTGCCCTATACCAGTGATGGGAAACCTTTCAGAGACCGAGTGCCCAAACAGCAACCCAAAATTAAATTATTTATCGCAAAGTGCCGGTACTCATTATGGGCGGGGTCACCACATATGACTCCACCCCTATGATAGCCACACCCCTTACACCAGCCATGGCGCATATAAACAGACATCATTGAAAATATTATACTAGTATAGGAGAAAAAAATAACATGATTTTCTTCCATTATAAATCATTTCTGTAAGCTGTTACAGCTCCAGTATACCCAGTGCAAAATAAGACAGCAGATGTAAATTCTCAAATTCGACATATTCCAAACACTAAAATGAAAATAAAATGATTTTTCCTACCTTTGTTGTCTGGTGATTTTGTTTTTCTATCCATATTGGTTCTAGTCACTGATTCTGCTGCTCTCTATCTGTTCTCTTAACTCCATTTCCAGGGCTTCCTTTCCATTTATTTCTTTACTTTCCTCCTTTCTTCTTCTTCATTTCTTGCCCTCCATCCATATCCAGCAACCATCCTCTCCCCTCCAGCCACAAATGTCCAGCAACCCTCCACTCCCCTCCAGCCACAAATGTCCAGCCACCCTCCTCTCCCCCCTGCCCTCCCTCCCAGCACCCGACAGCACCCAGCACCAGGCCTCCCTCCCACCCAGCACCCAACATCAGGCCTCCCTCCCACCCAGCACCCAGCACCAGGCCTCCCTCCCACCCAGCACCCACCATCAAGCTTCCCTCCCACCGAGCACCCACCATCAGGCCTCCCTCCCACCCAGCACCCACCATCAGGCTTCCCTCCCACCCAGCACCCACCATCAGGCCTCCCTCCCACCCAGCACCCAACACCAGGCCTCCCTCCCACCCAGCACCCACCATCAGGCCTCCCTCCCTCCCAACACCTACCATCAGGCCTCCCTCCCAGCACCCACCATCAGGCCTCCCTCCCACCCAGCACCTAACACCAGGCCTCCCTCCCACCCAGCACCCACCATCAGGCCTCCCTCCCACCCAGCATCCACCATCAGGCTTCCCTCCCTCCCAGCACCCACCATCAGGCTTCCCTCCCAACCAGCTCCCAACATCAGGCCCCCCTCCCACCCAGCAGCACCCAGCACCAGGCCTGCCTCCCTCCCTCCCAGCACCAGGCCTACATCCCGCCCTCCCTCCAATCAAACAAGCAACCATCAACCCGCTTGCCCACCTGTCCTCCCTCCCTCCCTCCCAGCACCAGGAACCCCCCTTCTCCTCTTAAATTTTAAAAGCGTACCTCCTCGGAGTTCATTCAGGCGGCGTGCGTCGGCAGCTGCAGCGAAGTGCGTGTTCTTCGCTCAGCGCGCCTTCCTTTCTGTCTCTCAAGCTCTGGTGCTGCCCAGATTTTGAGACATGCCCCCAAACCTACCCCCCTCAGCCAGGCCTCCCAGCTACATCCGCTCCACCCCCTGACAAACCTCAGTTGCACAGTGGCAACACCAACAGCCACCTCCCCCTTGGATAGCAGGAGGTGCATTAATACAATGTAGTCTCCTAGCGCAGCGGGACCTGTCTCGCGATGAGAGCTGTGAGATCTTGCAGCTCTTATCTCAAGACTGGTCCTGCAGGAGATTATATCTTATTAACGCATCTCCTGCTATCAATAGCGGGGGAGGCTGTTGAGCAAGAGTTCTTGACTCCCCAGCATGAATGCAGGAGATGACCCCCAAAGGTGGGAGCCCCCTATTTTGTATCTATAGGAAAACTCATTCTCACACAGGCCTCTAGTTCATAACTAAGGGTCCCTTTTACTAAGTTGCGTAGGCGCCTATGTGCGCCCAACATGCGCCAAATTGGAGTTACTGCCCGGTTACCGTGTGGCTCTTGCTGTAATTTCAATTTTGGCGCGCATCTGAAAAATAATTTTTATTTTCAAACGTGCATAGCGGATGCTCACCAAGTGGCATCTGACGCACGTAGGTCATTACCGCCCAAATTGTTTACCACTAGGTTTATGGCTGGCGGTAAGATCTCGGACCCAAAATGGACGCGCAGCAATTTTGATTTTGCCGCACGTCCATTTTTGAGGGGAAAAAAGCTTTTTTTATAGGTGCACTGAAAAATAATTCTGTGCGCGCCCAAAACCTGCACTATACTACCGCAGGCCATTTTCAGCGCGCCTTTGTAAAAGGACCCCCTAAGCCTCTTGAAAATTAGGCCCTTAACGATCGCCAACTGCTGTAAAACATTGCATGGGATCTTTGCATCCATGGAAAACATACTGTGCTCCAGCGTTACAATTTTGACTTTTACCCATAGGATTTGTTAAGCAAAGTTAAATTTAGATTTGTATTGCTTCTCCTGATTGCTGTACAGTTTGCTTTTTCCTTTATCCGGTTTCTTAAAATTCTCTTCACTTTTCTTTTGCTTTACCTTGGATTCTCGTATGTACCACGCTGTGTGTACTTTAAATAGTGAAAACGAGTAGCCTGGCCCCTGAGAAGTAAATTGCTTCCCGTAATGTACCATTATCTCAGCATGTTTTCATTTTATGTACTGTAGAGTCACATTGTCACATTTTATGTACTGTAGTGTCACATTGTTTAAGTCTCATTTGGTATATTTTTTGCTTTGCCGTGGATAGGGTTAGTTTGCCCCCCACCAGGAACGCAATAAAAAGCAACAATTATCAACACCCCCAATATCACTGCTCTTAGAACAATCCTGTACAAATTCATAATTTCACACCAGGGGGTAGAGAATGACAGGACAGGGACCAACAGTAACCGCAGGGATGACAACAGGGACAGAGCTTGCACTTTTTTCCGGCACCTAAATTTGAGCACAATGTACTGAATCTGGCCCTATATGTATAGGGCTTCTGACAGTTCAGGAGCACTTTTACATTTACCCCTAGATTCTGTATAGGTCACTGTTTCCCCAAGTCCAGTCCCGGAGTACCCCTTGCCAGTCATGTTTTCAGGATATACACAATGAATATGTATCAGAGATTTGCATATAATGGAGGCAGTGTATGCAAATCAAGTTCATGCATATTCATTGTGGATATCCTGAAAACCTGACTGGCAAGGGGTACTCCGGGAATGGACTTGGGGAAACACTAGTATCGGTCACCCAAATTTGGATGTGGATCACAGATGCACAGGGGAAACTATTTAGTCAATTAGGTGCAAACAATTATTGGAGTTAGTTGGCACTAATTAGGAGTTATGCACACATCTGCCCTGTGCCCTATTCTATTACATATGCATCTAAATTTCATAACATACAACTGAAAAGGGGGTGTGGTCATGGGAGGGGCATAGGTAGGCCAGAGGCATTCCCCAGAAATTAGGTGCAATATGATAGAATACCTGCATTTGTGCTCCTACTGCCATCAGTTGGGTGTGAGCATTTACACCAGTTTTTGGCAGGCGTAAGTGCTCATATCACAATTAGACACTTGGGGGTGAAAATTCTATATATGGTGCCTAAACAAATTGGTGCTGAAATCAGTGCTGACTAAGTGTATTCTGTAATCGGCACCTAGATTTAGGCGCCAATTATAGAATTATGCTTAGTTGATATCTCAGCGCCTAAAACTACACGCATCCATTTACACCAACAGAATCATGGAGTGTAGATTTACATGCACTGGGCCATATTCTATAACTACACATGTAAATTTTGGAAAGCCCATGAAACACCCATTTACCCACCCATAATCATGCCCCTTTTTGCCTGCGCATGTTAGAAGTTTGGCACACATTGATACAGAATACACTTAGTGAGTTGTGGATGTAAATTCCAATCAGTGCCAATTAGTGCTCATTATTGCTTGGTGAGTGCTGTTACCTGCGCTCATTAGCTTGTTAAGTTACACACATTGTTTTCAGAATCCACGCTGATTTTGGCGCAGATCTCCAGGCGTGCTATATAGAATCTGGAGGATGATGCACAAATTCTGTAAAGGGTGATAATTGTACCTATTATGCACCAAAATGATTAGAATAGTGTTATACAGGTATATGTGTGCACGTACACATGTAAATGCCAAATATATGCCTAAGTGCTATTGTATAAGCACATGTATATTTTACATACCCCCAAATTCTAAAAATAGCCCCTTAAGTTGTGCACGCTAATTTGGCCAAATGGCCACATTGTGTGCACAATTTAATTGATTAACAAGCCACTCAGCACCAATAATTGGCACTAATTGGCTGTAATTAGAATTTATGCACACAACTTTCTAGGCGTATTCTGTGACCTGGAGTGCATACATTCGAATGGATGCAGTCAAAATGGGGGCATGGGCGTGGAATAGGCAGGTCTTGGTTGTTTCAAAAAACATTGCTCACTATTATAGAATATACCCAATCTGCGCCTAAGTTAGGCACAGGTATTTAGGCCGGGTTTTAGGTGGCCAAATAGGTGGGTCTACATTTTAGTAGCAAAAACAGCCACTGAGCATGTTCTATAAACTACGCCTAACTGTAGGTGTAGTTTATAGAATCGTATTGTGTGTGGTTTTTCAGCACCAATTTTTAAGGCGCCATTTATAGAATTTGGCCCAGTGTGCATTTACAGGTAGGAGTACACATAGGCAGAGTCTAGTTAGGACACAGACTTATACATGGAACATATAGAATGCTATAAGTTACATGTGTGTCTCCGGCATTTAGGCACAGACACTTACACCAGCTGTATGGCCACCCTAAGTGCTCATGCTTAACTGCATACAAGTATATATACCCGGCTATGCGAGAATTCGATGAAGTAAGTAGGCACCACATAGTCACACTATGGGGAATTCTTACATAGCACTCAAAATTTAGTGTCGGTAAAAAATGTGCCCTTTATAGAGTAGCATGTAGCACTCATTCCCAAACCTAACTTTAGGCGCCAGACGTATGCCTGCTGGAACCTGGTATGAATGCTGGCACCCAAGATAGGCCCACTGAGGTAGTGATATGGAACTACGTGCCCAACTTTTGGAATGCCCTGACAAGCCCATACCTCTCCTGAAGCCTTGCCTCCTTTTGAGTTACCTGCTAGTAGAGTTAGGTGCCATGCCTTATAGAATAGCGCACAGCCAGATGCATGCACAGATTTTAATGAGTGCCAATTAACTTCAATAATTGCTTGTTAACACCAGCTATTGATAGTTAAGGGCTTGTTAATTAATTTGTGCACGCATCTTGGGCACCATATATGGAATCCGGGGGACTGTCATAGAATTATGCCTTAGTTGCCAGCACTAAATTTTTGAGTGGCTTTGAATATCCAGCTCCCAATGGTATAGTTTTTATTGTAATGGCATTGTATTTCTGTTATATGATTGTTCTACAGTGTTGTTCAATGTGTATATTTCTGATACTGTTTCATATCAGTCCAATATTGGGTTTCAGTTTGCCATTTCCAAGTCTCCCTCATTGATTGTATTTATGTTTCTGTTTAAATCTTTTTTTTTATTATTAAATTCCAACATAAGAAATCCTGCACAAACTACTATGAAAATATGACATGTAGGTACAAATTAACCAACCCAACCCCCCTTCCCATCCCCTACATAACAATAGACTGTGGACATCCTGAATGAAATCATAGACTCAGGTTACTCTAACATCATTACATATTAGGTATACTAGGAGGCAGTGTTAACCAAAAACTCTCCCAGGTGGCTTGGAAATCACGACCTTTGGAGTCAGTAAGTCTATGTTCTCTTCGTCTCTCTACATGCATCTGGGTGATAAGAAGACCACACTTGTGTTGTAGCAACGGGCCATGTATTTATGTTTATATTTGATCATTTTACTAATATTATGCTCAACAAAATTGATAAACTGTACCGGCTCTACACCTCCTAGGGTGAATCTCTTCATGAAGGTGGTTAATAAATCCCAATAAACAAATACAATTTAAGTAAATAATCTTCTCCTGTGAATTACTGGAGCCTAGTTCTTTCCGAAATTCCGAGCAACTCTACTTTACAATCATGCTGCCTTTCTCTGGCTTTAAATCATATCCTGTCATTTACCCAGCATCATACTCTTGAACTTAAGTGTACCAGCTGCATTAAAACGTATCAGTGCAGTCGGCCTCTCCTCACTGCCAATAACATGACTAGGAAAATCCAGTTCTGTCTGCACAATAGATTTTGGTCAGCAGTTTGATTATTTTCAGAGACCAACTGAGCTAAACCTTCCTCATATTTCACCGCAGTGTATTGATCTGCAGATAGCTTTTCCCCTGGAGCTCTAAGGCAGCAACTACCATGGCAACGTTTAAAAATGATGAACAATTAGAGTAGTTACATCTGAATTTCTTTGTGAATCTTCACCATCTCAGTTAACTCAGGTATCCCCTCACTGCAAAGCTGGCATAACCACTATTGTAGTATGTTTCCAGATCCAGGGGTGAGAGCCGCGCCGCTGGTTAAGTACCGCTTAATATCAGGTCCTAGGCCACAGAACATGATTGAACTGGACAGAAACCTCTTCTAACCATTGAAGTGCTTTGAATATTGATCATCGGACTTTGAAAAATGGAGTGCAATTTGGAACATTCCAGGGTCAGTGAGACTTTACTGTCCAACTTATACATCCATGCAGCGATATTCAGGTGCTATACACGTAAGAGAGGTATTTACTGGTGTTCATTAATTTTATTTATTTATTTTTTGTTACATTTGTACCCCGCGCTTTCCCACTCATGGCAGGCTCAATGCAGCTTACATGGGGCAATGGAGGGTTAAGTGACTTGCCCAGAGTCACAAGGAGCTGCCTGTGCCTGAAGTGGGAATTGGACGCAGTTCCTCAGTTCCCCAGGACCAAGGTCTACCACCCTAACCACTAGGCCACTCCTCCACTCCACTTATTAAGGGACCAAAGCATGCTTTGGCCAAATAACACAAAAAGAAAAGGGGAAAAAACATTCACCCTAAATCCAAACCAAAGCATTAGTAAGGACCATTGGTGACCTACCATTAAACAAACCAAAAAATATATCTGAAAAAAACTTTTTTATATCATAACTTTTTCCTACTTCCTTTATTTCAACAAATCTGCTAATAATCCCGCAAACAATGAAAAGTAAAAACAAGACCAGGGGAGAAAAGACATAAAATTGCCTTGTTTGGTAATATAGAATGTTCTCTGTTCTTTCCCTTGAGATATCTATAGTAGGAGAGTCTAAACATCTTAAAGCAGATGCCTAAAGTGGCCTCTGGCTATAAAGTTAATCTTTTAAAATGAAGTAATGCCTAGAGGTCCATGAAGAACAGACATATCCTGACTGCCTTGTGAGAGCTTGTTTTTTGGTTTCTTTTTTAAATTATCTGAAACTTGCTCTTTCCATAAGGTAAATTTTTGACACCAACTGAATATAGGATGAAGAACAATCCCAGAAAATGGCTAGTCATGTTGATTAGTTGCTTGATTATATGAAAACTATTATACTTAGTCAGCTCCTAGCATCTAACCTACTTGGACTGTAACTGCCACAAGTAACATTGCATAGAGGACATCTTTTACTAAGCGGCGGTTAGCCCAATGCAGCTTACCACTCGCTAATCCAGAACTACTTCCGGCCCAATGCGGCTGCTAGTGGTAGTTCCGGCTGGAGTATGTGCCGTTTCTGGCATTTCAGAATTATTTTTCTGTATTGCAGCGCTAACCTAGTGGTAACTGGGCTACCATGGGAACCCTTATTGTCACCCATGGTCATGCAGATTATTTGAGGGGGGCATTTTACCCGCTGTAGTAAAAAGGACCCTGGAACATGGGAAAAACGGCCCCTGCCGCTACCACAGGGCCATTTTCCCAACTGCTTAGTAAAAGGACAACAGATTGTTTTAAGGACTCTTTCAGCTGGTGCCAAGGGAACAGTAAGATCTGCATTTTCAGATACCTTCAACCTGCATTTTATACCAAAAGACAGGTCTACTGCAGCTTACCACTACTGGGGTATCACCAAAGAGGCCTGCCCCTCTGTAGTCCGCTTCATATACCACTGGACAAATTGTTCCATGTAGAGGGGCAGAATGGAACAGGGCACCCAAGTTTTCATGAGGGCGTCCTCTCAGAATGGCCCCGCGAAGAGGCAGGGAAATTCGTATTATCAAAACAAGATGGCATCCATCTTTCGTTTCGATAATACAGTCGGGGATGCCCAAATCTCAACATTTAGGTTGACCTTAGAGATGGTTGACCTAAATGTTGAGATGGTCGACCTTAGAGATGGTCGTTTTCGGCCATAATGGAAACCGAGGACGCCCATCTCAAAAACGACCAAATCCAAGCCCTTTGGTCATGGGAGGTACCAGAATTCATTGTGCACTGGTCCCCCTGACATGCCAGGACACCAACCGGGCACCCTAGGGGGCACTGCAGTGGACTTCACAAATTGCTCCCAGGTGCATAGCTCCTTTACCTTGGGTGCTGAGCCCCCCAAATCCACTCCCCACAACTGTACACCACTACCATAGCCCTAAGGGGTGAAGGGGTGCACCTACATGTGGGTACAGTGGGTTTCAGGTGGGTTTTGGAGGGCTCATTACAATCAGGTATGGTTCTAGCAGAATGTTTCTAAAGAAAAATCTGTGTCACCTCCAATAATGAAGCCATTGAACTGGGGGAGAATTTGGCATTTTTGGCAAAGACACCTGAAAATTGGGCAATGTGGCAACTGGAAGAACTTTTGCAGGCACCTAAAATGCAGGCACATACTTAATCTGGTATATTAGTATTCTATAAAGCAGTGCTTTTCAACCAGTGTGCCGGGACACACTGGTGTGTCACTATGACCTGGGAGGTGTGTCACCAAAAATTTCTTAACATGTACGTGATGGATTGGAGAGAGTTGAGAACCAGGAAGTCAAATACTTAATCTCTATAACAAGTCATTACCATTGTCATCAGCCTCAACTGGAAATGTTCCAGGCCTATAGTGCACCCTCTCCCCCACCCCAGCAGTCACAACTATTGCATCTGTATTTCTCTTGCATCATTATCAGCAGCAGTGAAAAGATATATAGGGTTTCTTCTTTATTCACTTGAGAATTGTAGTGTTCAGTGTGTCGTGTACTTGAACATTATCTATTAGGTGTGTCACAATAGAAGAAAGATTGAGAGCCACTTCTATAAAGGAAAGTGAGAACCTACTTTCCTTTGTAGAACAGGCTCCAAATAATTGCTGCCTTGGTGCCTAAAATTCCTTGTCTGATGGACAGTAGAGTTCATTCATCAGTGGCTTTTAAGAGAACTTTTTGTTCAATCTTTTCAGCATCACTGTTACAGAAAGAGGAGAGAATGAGTGGCTAGTATTTGTGAGGTTGTATACTTACAATTCTTCCACATTTCCACTTGCAGCAACAGCTATCTTACCTGTTATGTTTTAACTCTATAGCTGATTTATAATAATTTAGGAGGTGTGTTCTCCTGTGAAACAGGCATTGGCCTCTATTTAAGCTTTCTCCATTGGAGACCCTTTCCTTTGAATCATCTGTTTCCATAATAGAATGCATTAATTGAGCTTGGTTAGACACAGCTCAGATTTGCAATCTTAGAAGTTTAAAATAAAAACCACCCAAAGGTAGGTATTTGACATGAACAGATTAAGCATTACAGATCAAGAGAGAACTACACCTTCTGTTCACAGTAGGAATGAAGCGTCACCATAGCATATTCTTCACAAGGATTTAAACACCCCTGCTAAGATGCTGCTAATTGCCTCTAATTGGATAATTGGTGCTAAAGCCAATTTCTTCCAAATAATTCCTGAAAATTGCTATTGCATAAATTCTACCTACAAACATTTCTCGACGAAAGCTTTTGTTTTCAGATACACTGTCATATCCAGAAAATAGGTTTATAGGGCCTGGACAGTTCATACACTGCAACATCTCCTTGCCAGACACAGAATTGTGGCTCAATGCACACAGAAGAATGTAACTTCAGAAGAGCTTCAAAATGAATGAATGGCTGCTGAATGTTTCATTTTGTAGGCCTCTGTCAGGCTTATTTTCGAAAGAGACGGATGCCCGTCTTTCGACACAAATCAGGAGATGGGCGTCCTTCTCCCAGGGTCGCCCAAATCGGCATAATTGAAAGCCTATTTGGGGCATCCCCAACTGCTTTCTGTAACGGGGACGACAAAAGTTCCTGGGGGCATAGCAAAGGTGGGTCTTGGGCGTGCCTAACACATGGGCGTCCTCGACCCATAATTGAAAAAAAAGGGCATCCCTGACGAGCACTTGGACAACTTGGTCCTTTTTTTCTTATGACCAAGCCACGAAAAGGTGCCCGAACTGACCAGATGACCACCGGGGGGAATCGAGGATGACCTCCCCTTACTCCCCCAGTAGTCTCCAACCCCCTCCCAACCCTCAAAAAAAATGTTTTAAATATTTTTTGCCAGCCTCAAATATCATACCCAGCTCCATGACAGCAGTATGCAGGTCCCTGGAGCAGTTTTAGTGGGTACTGCAATGCACTTCAGGCAAGTGGACCCAGGCCCATCCCCCCCCCTCCTACCTGTTACACTTGTGGTGGTAAATTTGAGCCCTTCAAAACCAACCACAAACCCACTGTACCCACATCTAGGTGCCCCCTTCACCCGTAAGAGCTATGGTAGTGGTGTACAGTGGTGGGTAGTAGGTTTTGGGGAGGCTCAGCACACAAGGTAAGGGAGCTATGTACCTGGGAGCAATTTCTGAAGTCCACTGCAGTGCCCCCTAGGGTGCCCGGTTGGTGTCCTGGCATGTCAGGGGGACCAATGCACTACGAATGCTAGCTCCTCCCATGACCAAAGGGCTTGCATTTGGTCGTTTCTGAGATGGGCGTCCTTAGTTTCCATTATCGCCGAAAATCAGAAACGACCAAGTCTAAGGACGGCCATCTCTAAGGATGACCTAAATGTCAAGATTTGGGCATCCCTGACCGTATTATCAAAATGAAAGATGGCTGCCCATCTTGTTTCAATAATACAGGTTTCCCCACCCCTTCGCCGGGACGTCCTGCGAGGACATCCTCAGGAAAACTTGGCTCCCCTTTCGATTACGCCCCTCTGTGTCTCCCTTCACTGACATAATTTCTCCCAAATTATTCTTTGGTACCCTAGTTCCTTCCTTTAGTTTATTCAGAATTTGATATACCGCTTTGCCAAACAGATCACAGTGGTGTGCAATAAAACCAATAACTTTATAAAGTGAGGAAAGAGAACTACAAGAATCAATTGGAAAGAGATAAGCAATCATTCTCATACATAAATAAAGTTTCCAGACGTCCAGGTTTGGCCTTCAAAAGCATGTCGAAAAAAGTGAGCCTTTAAGCAGGCTTTAAATCTTCTCACACTTCCTTCAGCATGATGGGTAAGCGGAAGTTGGTTCTAAAGATGAAGAGCTAGGTAAAAGTAAAGTGGAGTCCTGAGTGGTAACCCAACAAGGTTTGGAGAGGTGTGGAATAACAATACAGTAGTCAGCAAAGAAATGAAAAGGTCTATTGGGAACATAAGGTGAAAAACTGCAAGGAAGCTAGGGATCTGTTCATGATAGGCTCAGTGAAAGAGAAGCAAAATTGTAAAGTCAATATGAAATTTTATTGGAAGCCAGCGAAAATGAAAAAAAGAAGGCTGAAATGTGATCATGGTGAGGGGCGTTGACCAAAAAGAGAATTGTCATATTCTGCAGCTTTCAAAGACACATCAACAATGTATTAGGAAAACCAGCATAGACAACATTGCTATAGTGTAGGCTAGACATAAATAGAGCATGCATAAAAGAGTAAAGAACTTTGTCCTCAAAGAATCATTTTAAAATACATATCAGATGTAGGGTATCTCCCACACATCTTCCTCGGTGAAGACTGAAACAAAGAATTAATTTAATCTTTCTACTATGGTCTTGTCCTCCCTGAGTGCCCCTTTTATCCCTCAGTCATCTAGCGGATCAACTGATTCTCTTACCGGCTTCTTGCTTCTAATATACCTAAAAAAGCTTTTAATTTGTGTTTTTGCCTCCAACGCAATCTTCTTTTCAAAGTTTCTCTTTGCCTTCCTTATCAGTGCTTTGCATTTGACTTGCTATTCTTTAAGCTGTTTCCTATTTATTAATTATTTATTTATTCCACATGCTTGTCATACCGCACGGAGCCTAACGTAGCAATGCAGTTTTCAAAAACAATTAAAAAGCAGATAAAATCAATGATTAAAAAAAAAAAGAGAAAAGAGAGGTAACTGCATGAATAGGATTGCATAAAACACAGTCCTACCTTTATGCAGTTCACCTTATGCACTTAACTGTCTATATTTTCACCGGCTCTGTGTACTCAGAAATTTAATGCCAGTGCCCAGACATGGCCCAGCACTGAATTTCCAGATTTAACACTGGCGGTGGGCAGCAAAATGTGGATCACTGCTGGCTGAATATCGGACCTATTTATTTATTTATTAGGATTTGTTTACCGCCTTTTTGAAGGAATTCACTCAAGGCGGTGTACAGTAAGAATAGATCAAACATGAGCTGGAGGCAATTAAAGCATTAAAAATATTCGAACAACAACACAAAGTATGGCATGGTATACTACTTGCAATGACAACACGATCCTGCTTATAATCGAACGAGAAAAACGCCCAAGTTCCGACCTAAATCGGGAGATGGACGTTTATCTCACAAAAACGAATAAAGCGGTATAATCGAAAGCCGATTTTTGGACGTTTTCAACTGCACTCCGTTGCGGATGTGGACAAAGTTGATGGGGGCGTGTCAGAGGTGTGGCGAAGGCGGAACTGGGGCGTGGTTATCTGCCGAACAAAGATGGGCGCATTTCACTGATAATGGGAAAAAAGTATGCGTTTTTAGCTAGAATTTAGGACACTTTTCCTGGACCCTGTTTTTTCACGAATAAGGCCCCAAAAAGTGCCCTAAATGACCAGATGACCACTGGAGGGAATCGGGGATGACCTCCCCTGACTCCCCCAGTGGTCACTAACCCCCTCCCACCACAAAAAAATGATGTTTCACAAATTTTTATTTTCACCCTCAAATGTCATACCCAGCTCCCTGGCAGCAGTATGCAGGTCACTGGAGGAGTTGTTAGGGGGTGCAGTGGACTTCAGGCAGGTGGACCCAGGCCCATCCCCCCTACCTGTTACAATTGTGCTGCTTAATGCTTATTAGTCGTCCAACCCCCCCAAACCCACTGTACCCACATGTAGGTGCCCCCCTTCACCCCTTAGGGCTATAGTAATGGTGTAGACTTGTGGGCAGTGGGTTTTGAGGGGGATTTGGGGGGCTCAACACACAAGGGAAGGGTGCTATGCACCTGGGAGCTGTTTTACCTGTTTTTTTGGTTTTGTAAAAGTGCCCCCTAGGGTGCCCGGTTGATGTCCTGGCATGTGAGGGGGACCAGTGCACTACGAATCCTGGCCCCTCCCACGAATAAATGTCTTGGATTTATTCGTTTTTGAGCTGGGCGCTTTCATTTTCCATTATCGCTGAAAAACAAAAACGCCCAGCTCACACATTGTTGAATAAAACATGGGCGTCTATTTTTTCCCAAAATTCGGTTCGGTCCACCCCTTCACAGACCCGTTCTCGGAGATAAACGCCCATGGAGATAGGCGTTTTCGTTCAATTATGCCCCTCAATATGTACTAGAACATTATAATTGGTAGTGAAGGGCAAGGCAAAGTTGTAACATATAGATGAGTAAGAAAGTAAGAAGAATTAGAAAGTAAGGTGATTGATCTGAAGAAAGTTGCATGTGAGGTCAGAGAGATGGTTAAATTTTATCTCAGCTAGGGTAGGAGTGGATAAACATGTCCCGCTGCAGTAAGTGCAGCCCTAGTCAATCCTTGTGTGTGTGAGTGAGACTAACAAGTTAGTTACTTCTTCCGTTAAAGGCTTGGTTGAAGAGCCAAGCTTTAACCTGCTTCCTGAAGTAGAGGTAGTCTTGTGTTAAGCGGGGCCTTTCAGGCAATGCATTCCAGAGTGTGGGGGCCAATCCAGAGAAGGCTCACTTGCGGGTATCACATTGTGTAATATCTTTTGGAGAGGGTGTAGTTAGTGAAAGTCCTTGGAAGGACCTTAGTGTCCTTGGTGGTGTGTGGAGGATCATCCTATTCTTCAGATACTCGGGGTCATTTCATTCAGGGCCTTGAAGATCAGACATAGAGTTTTAAATTTAGCCCTGTATTGTACTGGTAGCCAATGAAGTTTTTGCAAAAATAGTGTGATGTGATCAAGTTGCTTGCAACCTTCTATGAGTCTTGCTGCTGCATTCTGAATCAACTGGAGCTGGTGCAGGCCCTTTGTAGTCAGACCATTGTATAGTGCATTGCAGTAATCCAGTCTTGATGTTACCACGGCATGCACAACTGGGATAAGATTTACCTTCTCGATATAAGGAGAGAGGCAGCATAGCTGTCGCAAATAGTAGAAGCAGCTCTTGAAGGTTGCTTGGATTTGGGGAATCAGAGTAAGTGCTGAATCGAACTGTATTCCAAGGTTTCTGACTTGTGATTTGAGGGGGAGTTCATACTTCCCAAAAGGGATTTTGATGTCAGGTATGTATCCACTTGTGTTAGGGACCCAGAGAAGCTTGGTTTTACTTGGGTTCAGGCAAAGTTTGTTGTGTTTAACCCATTCTTGAATTGATGTTAGACAAGTGATCAGTTTATTCAAGGCTGTAGGTTCAATGGGTTTGAGTAGCTGCACATCATCCGCATAGATGTAGAACTGAGTGTCCATTGACTGAATCAGCTCAGCTAGTGGCTTGAGGTAGATATTGAACAGAATAGGTGACAGTATCGATCCTTGTGGTAACCCGCAAGTCAGTGTCCATGGTGGTGATGAGTTGCTGCCAATCATTATGGATTGTTGCCTGTCTGATAGATAGGATCTGAACCAGGCAAGTACTGTTCCATTGATACCTGTTTCTGTCAGTCGTGCTAGCAAGATATCATGATCCACAGTGTCAAAAGCTGCTGAGAAATCTAGCAGTACTAACATTGAGGCAAATCCCTTGTCTCGGTTTCTGTGAAGATCATCTAGCAGGGATACGAGGACCGTTTCTGTTCCATAACCAGCTCTGAATCCATATTGACATGGATCTAGCCAGTTACTCTTTTCTAGCCATTCATTAAGTTGAACACAGACTGTTTGTTCTATGAGTTTCCCTAGAAACGGGTTGTTGGATACTGGCCTGTAACTTTTAAGTTTGTCCTGGTCAAGGTTGTTTTTCTTCAGCAGAGGGTGAACCACTGCCCTTTTTAATGCTGTTGGTAATTGCCCATTAGAAAGAGAGGTGTTCACAATTTTTGTGGCACCTTCTATAAGGCCCATACTTGCTTGCTGCACTATCTTTGATGGGCAGGGATCGAGGG
Organism: Microcaecilia unicolor; assembly: GCF_901765095.1. Classification (NCBI taxonomy): domain Eukaryota; kingdom Metazoa; phylum Chordata; class Amphibia; order Gymnophiona; family Siphonopidae; genus Microcaecilia; species Microcaecilia unicolor. The sequence goes on from NC_044033.1 coordinate 117,123,584, forward strand.
AGCAGGTAGCTGGTCAAAGGTCTCTTAGGATTTTGTCCTATGTTACTAGAGCTTCCATTTTTATCATTCCAGAAACCTCAGGTGGGACAATTCCATGATAAACTGGTCAGTAGGACCCAATGTAGGAAGACAGACTGAATCAGCTGGATAGGCTTCTCTCTATCCTTTCCTTTACCCCCAAAGGTAGTTTATAGTTTATTTAGACTTGCCAGACCGCTTTAACTGTCCAAGCAGAGCAAGGTGGTGTACAGACTACAATAATTAGAAAAAAGGAAAGGAACTCCATTAGCAATAGTAAAGTAATGAGACACAGAAATAATGTAAAAAGAAAAGGGGGGTCAAGGAGGCGGGGAGGGGGTAAACATTTTGAGGGAAATTTAATCAGCAGCTGGGTGCACTTCCACCATTTTCCCCACACCCTTCCCCTCCAGACATATAAAATAAAAGCTACAGTTTTGTGGGTTAATGTGCACACTAATAGTGGGCTCACCCTAGTATTGTCATTTTTAGTACATAGCTGGTTAAATGACATTTTAATCTGCACATTATACATTTTTTGTGATGTACACACTAAGGACTGGATTTAATAAATGGCTCTCAAAAAGGGGCCCCAAAAAATCAGCACTAAGGGCTATTCTATAAAGGGTGCACATCCTTTACAGCAGTGTTTCCCCAAGTCCGGTCCTAGAGTGCCCCTTGCCAGGTTTTCAGGATATCCTCAATGAATATGCATGAAAGCGACCTGCATATAATGGAGGCAGTGTATGCAAATCAAGTTTACGCATTTTGTATTGTGGATATCCTGAAAACCTGGCTGGTAAGGGGAACACTAGGAGTGGACTTGGGAAACACTGCTGATTATTTAGTGCTAATTCCAGCGCCCAACTTTGGGCATCAGACTTACGCCTGCTGATACCCGGTATAAATGCTGGCACCCAAGATGGGCACACTGACCTAGTTCTCCATAACTACACATGCAACTTTTTAGAATGCCCCTGACACACCCGTGCCCCTCCCATGGCCATACCCTCTCGTAACATTCACGTTATGGGAGTTTGGTGCCCTGCTGTATAGAATAATGCACAGCCAGATGTGCATACAAATTTTAATGGGTGCTAATTAATATCAATAATTGGTTGTTAGCATCCAATTATTGATGGCTCAGAGCTCGTTAATCAATTAATTTGCACACACACACATATTCCTACATTCTGTATGCTTATTTCTAGGGTAAGCAGTATAAAATGTATTGTACTTGTTTGGGATCTTGCCAGGTACTTGTGACCTCGATTGTCCACTGTTAGAAACAGGATGCTGGGCTTGATGGACCTTCAGTCTGTCCCGGTATGGCAATACTTATGTACGACTCATATAGCAGGCTTTCTGTTGCTGTCTTCTGTCAAAGTCCACTGTGTATGAGACTGTCTTTTGTTGTGACTTTAACATACATGGGACATTTTCCTAAATCTATATAAAATGAATGTTTTTGTCCAGTAATGTAAAGGGTATTATTGTTTTATTTGTTTGTTTGCTTTTTCTTTGTTTGTTTGTTTGTCTCCTCCTATTGACCCATCTGGGGATGGGTAATCTGGTGTGAGCATGCTTGAATAAGACAGTGGTGATTGAAGTGTAGGCAAGTAGTAATTTCTTGCTCATGGTTGGAGTTCACATCAGAAAACTTTCTCAGTGTAATTCCAGATTCTGGCGAGCAACTGTTTGAGGGATAATCAGTGCCATACATGTTGTAAGTCTTGTTGAACATAATAAAAATGCAGAGCAGGAGCCTATTCACTTTTCTGGTGATACACAGGATCATTAAGCCATGTTTATTAATTCAGAGACTGATCTAAACACATTAAAGCCATTCCGAAGCAGGTGCTCAGTGCTGAGCTTCAAGAATGTCAATATAGAATATTACATAGAGTATAGTTTTCACAATTTCAAGCTTCTATGATAGTTTGGGCTTTCACATTGATTTGTTCAGAATATCAGCAGGAAGAAAATAATGTACTTCTTCCCTTTTGAGGAAGGGAATTCAAGACTTTTGGAGAACAATTCGTAGATATTTGGGAACTCTTTTGGGTCATCGGATACCTTTTTCCTGGAAAGGGATTGTATTAAGAAAGTGGAAGGCTTATGGAACTCAAGGTAGAGGTTCTCAGCTATTCCTTAGCAAAGCATATATACTGGGGGAAAATATATATTACATCACTGGTTGTAGGATATATCCACCCCTCTCATATTGGTATTGGAGAAACAGGCTACATGCTTTAATAATGTGGGAGACCGAAGACGCAAACAAGACTCATAAACAACAAAAAGCTGCCTTGTCAGTCTGGAACAGCTACTTGTAATCTCTATCACTCAGGGCGAGGAACATGGTACTGAACAGATTTTGGGGTATGATATGATATGATATGCTACCCTATTGTAGGAGTTCTTTAGGGTGAAGGTTCTTGGGGGGGCGGTTTTGGGATGGGTAGTGGAAGGATGTAGGGTCTATTTCAGTACACTCCAGTTTGAAGGTCATCATAATTACGTTTTGAACTCCAGTTTATAGATGGGTTAAGTGGGATACGGGAGAAGTAAGATAACTATAAAATCAGGATCACAGATCTACTTGTTCCTTGGCTTGGTTATGGCAATCTGAATACAATTGATTGTTCACTGTATGATTGCATATGTTGTAATGTGTTGCAATAAAGCTTGTTGTACAAAATTGATCCTGAATAAAAACTGTTTAAAATTAATTCTGAGGCTCATATTCAAAGGGTTTATGCTCCTAACTTTAACTTTCAATGGGACAGAGGAAAGATTAGAACTGATTTTCAGCACTAGGCACTTAAATTAGGCCCATCATTTTATGCAATCTAGGCATAACTTTTAAACTCCTCCCTTTAAGTGTATTTTCAGCAGAAAATGTAAACTCATATGATTGACTGAAACTGGGGGACACATTTAGGGTCCTAACTCAGTTTCATAGCCAGAGCCTAAGGTAGGTGGGCACAAAATTTTCTCCACCCACCCCACTCCCACTCTCTGCCCTCTGCCCCTCAAAATATAAATACCCGATGAGATAGTGGGGATCACTAAGTCTTACCAGCTGAAGGCCTCTTCTCCCTTTGGCAGCCAAAGCTCTTCCAAGTGACATCTTGCAGCAGCCTGGTGACATTGCCACAGACTACCGCTGGCTCTGGCTGCCAAAGGGGGAGAAGATCTTCAGCTGGCAGGACTTAGAGATCCCTGTCAGCCACAGCGAGAGCACCACAATTTTGGGTGGGCGTGAGTCCAAATTGGGTGGGCCCCAACCTACCTAGGCCCACTTGTTGGCTACATTACTGTCCTAACTTATGAGCCTACATTTAGGAGCTCAGCCTTTAAAAAAAAAAAATCAGACCCATAGGATTTTAATTTTTTTTTAATCTCAGTCAACAAGTATCTTTCTGTCAGAAACTTTATGAATCCCAATATTAGGTGAACTGAGTTCTAAATACAGGTAGAAAAAGTTACATCCCAGTATGTTGAAACCTACTCTAATACAATAAATATATATATTTTTTTATCAACTTCACAGCTTTCTCTTTCTCATTTGTAAAACTGGTACAATCAAAATCCTCCTCTGCCTTTGTTCTCAACACCTCATTTTCAGCCTGACTGTTCGTCTAGGCAGGTATCAAAGCAGTATTCTTTTGGAACCCCAGGGTATGGCTCTCTAAAGCGCCAAATTCCATGGGAATCATTTCACTAGCTTTTGTTGAATAACAGCTGGAATTCCTTTTATCTTTGAATTCTTCTGAGTACTGTGTCTGAAACGTTCCGTTCCGGCCTCTGCTGGCCCAAAGAGTAAGTCAGACTTGGAAATCATAGCTGGGCCTCAAGTATGGCAACACATCACTCTGTCACTGAGCAATCAAGCTGGTCTAGTTAATACCTTGCTTGAAGATTTGCTTATGTGAAAAAAAAAAATATATATATATACTTATTCACATAAGCAAATTTTCAAGCAAGGGTATGTGTCTCCAATCTTGAGGGAGACAAACCAATCTAGATTTGAGGCTGATTATAATACTCAAATTAATCTTTTTCTAGAGCAAATGTAAGTAAATATATCACTTGACTATTCATTGTGGATGTTTTTGAAAATCACAGCTGTTTGTCATGCTCAAGGTCCAGAGCTGCACATCATTGCCCTAAAGATCTAATTCACTCAAGTTAATCTGCAGGATGACTTAAATTTCCCAGCAAGGTCTTTATCTTGACTAATGAAGATAGAAAGGTATGTTTTTAAGGCTCTTGTGGGGCTGCAGAGGAGCAGGCAGCAAGCTTGTAAAAGTTGAAGTATATGAAAGCCTCTGACTACTAATAGCATTAGCTCTTTTATCCCATTGCATTTACAGATGGAAGGTACTCAAGACCTGAAGTTCAATTATACAGTAATACTGTTATGACTAAAATACTGAAAGGCCCCAAGCATCTTATTGTAGCAGAACACTATTGTAGAACTGAGGTTTCATATTAAACTCAAGGGCATCGCTTTGTCTGTACCTCATACAAAATGTACTGTCACAGTTCCATTTAATTCATTTCTTTATACACCAAAACTCCTGTGGGGATAGGTCTGTTTTATCAAATTTCTCTTAAACTGTGTATGTCTATAAACATTCTAGTTCTGTGGGGCAGAGGGTTTCAACCATGTCCCACCAGCAGCGGAATGGGGTGGGCCACAAAAGCCATGGCCTACCAACTCTGCCCCATACAGTATTTCAACTAGGAAGTTTGAGAGACAGAGGTAGACTTGGCTTATTTGGCGCATCCAACTCAAGGTGAGTGACCCCTAGTCAGTTGGGTTATCAGGGTATCCAAAGTGAACATGCATAAAGATAGTTCTGTTTATTGCCACTAAACCAGCCAAGTGCTGACTCTGATCCCAAAATTCTGCCAATAGAAGCCAGTTTCACGGGGGCGTGTCGGCACCGTAGCGAAGGTGGGACTGGGGCGTGCTTAAGAGATGGGCATCCTCGACGGATAATGGAAAAAAGAAGGGCATCCCTGACGAGCACTTAGCCGACCTTACTTGGTCCATTTTCTCTTGCAACCAAGCCTCAAAAATGGTGCCCGAACTGACCAGATGACCACTGGAGGGAATTGGGGATGACCTCCCCTTACTCCCCCAGTGGTCACCAACTCCCTCCCACCCTAAAAAAAATTTTTTTTTAATTTTTGGCCAGCCTCAAATGTCATACACAGCTCCATGACAACAGTATGCAGGTCCCTGGAGCAGTTTTAGTGGGTGCAGTGCACTTCAGTCAGGCGGACCCAGGCCCATCCCCCCTACCTGTTACACTTGTGGTGGTAAATGTGAGCCCTCCAAAACCCACCTGAAACCCATTGTACCCACATGTAGGTGCCCCCATTCACCCCTTAGGGCTATGGTAGTGGTGTACAGTTGTGGGGAATGGGTTTTGGGGTGGCTCAGCACCCAAGGTAACGGAGCTATGCACCTGGGAGCAATTTGTGAAGTCCATTGCAGTGCCCCCTAGGGTGCCCGGTTGGTGTCCTGGCATGTGAGGGGGACCAGTGCACTACGAATTCTGGCTCCTGCCATGACCAAAGGTCTTGGATTTGGTCATTTTTGAGATGGGCGTCCTCGGTTTCCATTATGACCGAAAACTGGGAACGACCATTTCTAAGGTCGACCATCTCAACATTTAGGTCGACCATCTCTAAGGTCGACCTAAATGTTGAGATTTAGCCATCCCCGACCGTATTATCGAAACGAAAGATGGACGCCCATCTTGTTTCGATAATACGGGTTTCCCCGCCCCTTCGTGCGGCCATCCTGCAAGGACGCCCTCAAGAAAACTTGGGCGCCCCGTTCGATTATGCCCCTCTTTGGGTGCTAACTGGACATTTTCAGCAGTACTATAAGGTTAAGTGGCACTGAATATGGTCAATTAACACCAAACAAGTGATTTAACCAGCTAGGAGCCATTTCTGGCCAGTTAAATCACTTTGAATATCAACCCCAGCAATTTTAGACAAACTGCTACTTAAATGTGTAGAGATGCTGCATGGAGAGTTTTAACGGAGCCCTTTATAGGGAATGTGTGCATTTCCTGTTTTGTAATAGCAAATGCAAATAACTTCAGTGAATATGCCTATATATACTTGGGCCAATTTTTGCATATATGCAGGGCCCTTTACACTAATGCTTAGCACGTGCTACCAGAATTAGTACATGCTAAATGCTTAGCAGCCCATTTTATACCTGTGGGCTCGTGCTAAGCTTTAGTAAATGGACCCCATACATGTGTGTGTGTGCCATTATTCTAATCACTTAGTCAATATTAAGAAACACAATTTTCTTAAGTTGAGGCAGCGGAGATTTGATCGTACTATCTTAAGAATAGCTGATGGTAAGAATAATGTGCTGACTAAATCTTCCTTGATCCGTCAGCATTTTCAATCCTTTTATCAATCTTTATATTCTGCTGACCCCACGTTACGTCCAGAAGCCATTGATATCTTTTTGCCATCCTAAGGTCTCCCTTCATTGACAGAGGAGCAACGTAGTTTGTTAGATGGCATTATTCAAGTAGATGAAGTAGTTAGGGTTATTAAGGATTTGCCCACTGGAAAAGCATCAGGGCTGGATGGGTTACCAAATGATTTTTTATAGATCTTTTAGAGGAGAGCTTGCCCCTCTTTTGGCTGAGATTTTGAATGCTGTGCGTGATGGAGAAGTTCTACCTCCATCTATGATGGAAGCTTGAATAGCAGTGATCCTGAAGCCTGGTACAGATAGGACAAATTGTGCCTCCTATCGTCCTATTTCCATTCTCAACTCTGACATTAAAATCATAGCCAAAGTTTTAGCTAATTGTTTAGCAAAGGTTCTCCCGGATATTATTCACCCTGATCAGATAGGTTTTGTACTTCATAGGCATGCTAAGGATAATGTTCGTCGTATGGTCAACTTATTGCACGTCACTGAAAAATCGGATATATCATTGTGTTTGTTAGGGTTGTATGCTGAAAAGGCTTTTGATCGAGTTCATTGGCCTTTCATGTTTAGTGTTCTGGAATGTTTGGGTTTTGGAGAGGGTTTTAGAGGTTCGATTCAAGCACTTTACTAGTCCTCTAGAGCTTGTGTACAAATAAATGGAGGGAATTCTTCTGAGTTTCCTTTGACAAGAGGCACGCGGCAGGGATGTCCACTTTCACCTATGCTATTTGCTATGGTGATGGAACCCCTTGCTTGTACTGTTCATTCTAGTCCAGATATTACGGGCATTATTGTGAGGGACCAGGAATATAAGTTAGCTTTGTTTGCTGATGACATTTTACTTTCCTTAACCAAGCCGTTACTCTCCATGCCTAATCTAATTAAACTCTTAAGGGATTATTCTTCAGTATCAGGATTTAAGCTTAATATGTCTAAATCGGAGGCCATGGCTATTGGTATTCCTAATTCTACTTTACAGTCTTTACAAACTCATTTTTCCTTTAAGTGGGTATCCCGGGGAATTAAGTACCTGGGGATTTCACTCACTAAGAGTTTTGCTGATTTGTTTGCAGCTAATTATCCTCCTCTTTTGTGGGAAATCTACAAAGATCTGGACATTTGGGGTTCAATTGAACTTTCTTGGTTTGGTAGAATTGGTACTTTAAAAATGAATGTGTTGCCTCGTTTGATGTATCTTTTCCAGGTTCTTGACCCCTTTTCGTTTGCATCATATGTTTCCAATGATATCGCCTTTATGCTGGAGGGGTTGTGGTCAAAGGGGTACTATGGGCCATCTATGGTGGTCTTGTGTTAAGGTGCGAGCTTTTTGGAAAGCAATTCAGCATAGACTCCAGGGTTGGCTTTCTAAACCCATTAGGTGGTCTCCTGAATTTTTTCTGTTTCCCGGAAAGCCTCCAGGCCTTACCACATCTCAGTCACTGCTGGTTCGACATGCTATGTCAGCTTCTAGAGTTACAGTAGCTGCTTATTGGAAGGCTCCTCAGATTCCTTCTTTGATAAAGTGGTTGAATACGTTGTGGTATATCTGTGAAATGGAAAGATTGAGGGCTATTCATTGTAAGACTTTATCTAAATGGGAGGTGGTCTGGGAGCCTTTTATTTCACATTGTTCGTTTTGAGTACAGAAGCTTAAGGGGAGATGGGATGGTAGGGTTTTTTTTTAATAGGGTTGGGGTCTTGTTTCATAAAACTTGTTATAAACTATGGAAGTTACTAGTTTGTGTTATTTCAAGTATTTAAGGGACTTTTGAATTGTTGCTATTTTCTTGCTGTTTATTAATGCTTGCATATGTTGATGTAATTGTTTTCCTCTCTGTTTATGCATTGTCTCTAATTGTTTAATAAAGACTTCAAAGAAGCACAATGCCAAATAGTATCTTAATAGTGGGTAATTGAGCTCAAAGATCTCGCCGGTGACTCTTTAATTTTATTTTATTTTTTCAAAATAACATCACAAGCATATGCAACGTAGAATTTACATGTAGCACATTACAAGCCAAACAGAGAGGGTAACCAGCATACATAAAAAGTACACAAACAAAAAAGCAACACTGGGCCTTCAAGACTGAGACAACAGGAGTGTTTTATTAGTGAATAACCCGACACGGGCCGTGTTTCAGCGTAAAACAACGCCTGCTTCAGGGGTCTAGCAACATGTTTTGTTGCTAGACCCCTGAGGCAGGCATTGTTTTACGCCTTTTGAGATCCACGCAGTCCAATTTGCACGCATTGCATTGTAGAATATGCTTAACAAGATATGCATGTAAATCCTAATTAGTGCCAACTAGTACTGATAATTAATAGTATCCAATTGACTTGTTACCCAATTAAGTTCCACGCACAAATTGGCTACATGTGCCGATTTGTGTGCAGAACTCTAGTCACCATATATAGAATCTGGAGGTTAATGCTTAAATGTTAAAATCTACTTAGCTTTGTTTTCATACAATGTGCTGAACTATTTAAGGACCCTCACCCTTTGCATTGGGTTTCTTAAGATTTACTAATTGGGATTATTGTTTTTTCCCAGAGTTCTGGGTATGACTCCTAAAGTTTTCCTCAGAAATATCTCCTCAAATTATTACTTTAAAAGGAGTGAAGCCTGTGAAGACTGGGATTACTTTAATCAGTGGGATTTGAATTAGAGACTTAAGTATATGTATTGTTAAATAATTTCTGGTTTTTAAAAGAGAAAGAATGTAATCAGATGTATTATTTCTAACTAATATTGGACAATAAGTATGTTTTCAATGAAATGATTTGACTATACACCGTATTGGCCTTGAAGAAGCTAACCAGATGATCAATGTGGAATAATGAATTAGACAAGTAATATCTGGGGATAATCAGGTTAATACCAGATTTTTTTTCTGTTTACTTTTTAATTGATCTCCTTATCTTGTTTCACTCTCCCTATTTAGTGGTCTAAGGAAAAGAATAGAATTGCCTGACTGAAATAATTCCTACATATTACTTTCTCTGTATTTCCAGCAAGTTGTTTTATCGCTTGTAAAAATTTAAATGGTTATAAATAAAATAAAATTTAAAAAATGAAAAAAAAAAGATTGACTAATTGGATGATAGCCCCACCTATAAACTTTAGGACTGACAAAGATTGATTAGTCTAACATGATCAGCCCAATTTCATTAACAGCAGTTAGCGTATCTGGGTTTAAAAAAGGTTTGGACAAGTTCCTGGAGGAAAAGTCCATAGTCTGTTATTGAGACAGACATGGGGAAGCCACTGCTTGCCCTGAGATTGGTAATGTGAAATGTTGCTATTATTTGGGTTTCTGCCAGGTACTTGTAACCTGGATTGGACACTGTTGGAAACAGGATGCTGGGCTAGATGGATCATTGGTTTGACCTAGTATGGCTATTTTCTTATTTTCTTATGTTCTTGGACCAGTTGCTTTAAAAAGCAGTCATTTATTACATCTAGGAATTTTACCTCCCTAGTGCTCCCTGATGTAACATTTATCCAGTCAATACTGGGGTATTTAAAACACCCATTATTATACTGTTGCCCAATTTACCAGCTTTCCTAATTTCTATAAACAGTTCTTCATCTGTCTGCTTTTTTCTATTCTGGCAGATGGTAGTACAGCCCTACCAGTATACTACTTCCCTTCACATATGGAATTTTTATCTGTTGGAATGTAATTGTATTTTACATGCATTGCCTGTCACCTATTATTTCTCTGTGATTACTCTGTGACCTCTGATGTGAATTACTTAGTGAGGTCACACAGCTATGCAACTTCCTGTAGGGGTTAGATGCAGCAGATGCAGCACATGGAGCACATGGAGCTCATGATCTCTCCTAACCTGAGAGGATCTACTATGGTGTGAGCATCCATTACCATCTAAGCACATGGAAGGAGCTGATAATACAAATGTATAGTAATATGTATATATAAGCCTGTCTGATTATAATCTAACTACAAACTGTGAGTAAACAGATGTTTTGTTACTTCAACTTTAAAGTGACTCAGCAGTGAATTATTCAGGGGTGAATGAGAGAGAGATGAAGAAAGAAATTAACATTTCTAAAGCTGAAGCTGTGTGTACTAAAATCTGTTAATTATTTACTACAAATAATCCAACAAAAGGGTTATGGGCCCAGGGCTCAGGAATTGAAAAAGAAGAGAAATATTACCAGGCAGAAAAAAAAGCCACATTTTTCTCTTAAGTTTTAAAGGAAAGATTCAGTCTGTCTCTCTCTCCCCCCACACAGCAGACAGAAGGCTAAGAAAATGGCTGAGGGAAGAAATTCACCATTGTTCTATTCTCTCAAGGTGCCTAAATTAACTGAGTTTAATTATCGGCAGTGGGAACTAAGATTCATATGTCTCCTTCGAGCAAAAAGATTAAATATATGCTTAGACCAAGACAGAACAGCTGAAAATATGGCTGAATGGGACAATGCAAACTATTATGTGAAGTGCATGCTTTTGGAAGCTCTCTCAGAGAAACAAGCCATATTAGTGGAGGGAAAAGATACACCAAAGGACATTTTATATAAACTGAGAACTATGTATGCAACTACATATGCAAAGCAGCAACCAATTTGGCTGGCAGAGTTGAATGAAACCAAATTAAGGGATAAAAGTAAATGTAATGATCACATTATGCATCTTATGTCTTCATTTCAAAAGCTAGAACTTTCTGGAATTCCCATGTGTGATGCATTGAAAAGAGCATTTCTTTTTACCTCACTATCAAAGAAGTTTGATGTTTTTAGGTCTGTAAATGAGGCCATTGAAGGGCAATCTTTTGAACAGGCAACATCAAAACTAAGGCAGGAATGCATAATAAATGATTCTGAGGAGAAGTGTTCTCAAAGCAAGTCAGAGAGAAATGAAACAAATTTCTTGGCAAAGAACAGAGGAAGGCGGAGCTATGGTAAAACTCCACCCAAGGGCAAGCTGATTTGCTACTCATGTGGAAAGGAGGGACATGTATCTAAATGGTGTAAAGAAACACAAAACACTCCCTCTAGCTCACCTAAGCCAATGGAACTAAAGAATTTTCAAACCAGGAAATGTATGAAGGACAAAGATAAACACAAGGGCTTTCTAATGGCAGAAAAATCTTTGACTATGGTAAATAATAATTCAAATGAAAGTACTTGGATTTTGGATTCAGGGAGCACATGCCATTTAACCAATTGTAAGGATTTCTTTCAGGAAATGTGTCCAGAGGAAGGTATTCTTAAAACTGCAAACGCAGGGACTGCTAAGATCCAAGCAAAAGGTATTGGATTCTTAAAATGCAAAGTGTCTAATGAAGTTAAAGAAATTCCTGTAAGTGATATCTTGTATATTCCCCAAGCAGTTTGCAATATGCTTAGTGTATCTACATTAGATAAGAAGGGATTTGCGATTCATTTTGAAAACAGTAAGTGCACAATCTCTAAAAATGATGAAGTGTATGCTGAAGCTTTTATGCATAATGATGTTTATAAGCTGAACATTTCAGGTGAAGCCTCACATATGGCGCAAGTAAGGAAGAATGATGGTAAATGTAGTCTGGAAATCTGGCACCGCCGCCTGGGACATCGTGATTCTAAGGTGATCCAGGATCTTTACAGTAAGCAACTGGCCACCGGCATTCAGATAAGTGCAGATGCTGGTAAAATGGAGAAAAGCATAGACTGTGTTACTCAAAAAGGTGTGAGACCCTCATTTCCTGCATACACAGGAAATAGGAGTAATAAAGTGCTGGACTTAATACACAGTGACTTATGTGGACCGTTTAATATCCCATCATTGGGAAATAACAGATTTGTGCTAATATTCTTGGATGATTTCTCTAGATATTGTGTGGCCTATTTGCTGAAAGAAAAAAGTCAAGTCACAGACATGCTGAAGAAATACGTAGCCATGGTGAGCAATAAATTTGAAAGAAAACCAAAGGTTCTTCAGACCGACAATGGTGGTGAGTTCACTTCACAAAGCATGCGCACATTTCTAGAACAAGAAGGCATTCAGCATATCACAACAGTAGCTTATACACCAGAACAAAATTCTGTTGCAGAGAGAAAATTTAGGTCACTTGTGGAAATGACCAGGTGTATGCTGTCAGATAGCAATCTCCCTAAAAGACTATGGGGGGAAGCCATTCTCACAGCAGTGTACCTACAAAACAGAATGCCAACTAAAGGCGCTGAGCGCACACCACATGAGACATGGCATGGTAGGAAGCCAAACCTGTCACACATAAGAACATTTGGAAGTACAGCATATGCTCATGTACCAAAGCAAAGAAGGCATAAGCTGGATTCCACAACAGAAAGGGGCATTTTAGTTGGCTATGCTCCAGGACACAAAGGATATAGAATTTTGAATCTGAAAACTGGCATTGTTGGCATAAGAAATGTTACATATTTTGATGAAAACAAAAGGGTTGATAAAGGCTGGATTATCCCAGATGAGCCTTATCATCCAGAATATGAAACTAGAACCATAATAGACATGCCAGTGTATATAAATGCCATACCAAGGCAGATGTCTGAAAGCAACTCATCTGTATCTAACGAGGAACAGGCAGAGGAAGCAGACACAGAAAGGATCATTGAAGAAGACAGTACAGTTGGAGAAGGGGAATCAATTGGAGAAGGACTCTCAGATTTTGAGGATGCGGAAAGGTCAGACCAACCTGTTGTCAGACGCTCATCCAGGGAAAACAAAGGTGTTCCACCCCCAAGACTGTCTTACCTAACAGAGTCAGCAGAAGCTCAAGAGCCCTTAACATGGGATGAGATTGAGAAAATGCCAGCAGAAGAAGCTGCTGAATGGCGTAAAGCTGCACAAGAAGAAATTGATGCATTGGATAAAAATAATACTTGGATTCTTACAAAATTACCTCCTGGCAAGAAAGCTATAGGATGCAAATGGGTATTCAAGTTAAAAAGGAATGCACAAGGAAAAGTGGAAAGGTATAAAGCCAGATTAGTGGCAAAGGGATATCTTCAAAAATATGGAGAAGATTTTGATGAAGTGTTTGCACCTGTAGTGAAACACACGACAATCAGAACACTTCTGAGCATTGCAGTCTCAAAAGGCATGCAAGTCAACCACATTGATGTGAAAACAGCATTTCTTCATGGAGAAATAACTGAAGACTTGTACATGGAACAGCCAACAGGTTTCATAAATACAAAACAAAGACAGCTAGTGTGTAAATTAAACAAAGGTCTTTGTGGATTAAAGCAAAGTGCAGAATGTTGGAATGACAAATTGCATGAAATATTGACAAATTTAGGATTTAAGCAAGGTGAAGCAGATAAATGTTTGTACACTAGGTGCACAAATGGACAATATGCATACATTTTAGCTTTTGTTGATGATCTGCTCATTGCAAGCAAAAGTGAGCAAGAGTACAAGGACATTGTAAAGTGTTTAAACCACAATGTTGAGATAAAAGAACTGGGTAATGTGTCATACTATCTTGGTATAGAAATTGAGAAACAAAATGATGGTTCTTATCTTCTAAGCCAGAAGCAGAAAATAAATGAGCTTATTGAAAGTTTAGGTATGCAAGATGCCCAAGTTGTAAGCACTCCCATGATCACTGATTTTCTGAAGGATGAAACAGTAAGAGAACCTTTACCAGATAACATCCAATATAGATCAGCCATAGGTAAGCTTTTATATCTAGCTACCACATACAGGGCTGATATAGCAAATGCAGTAGGAATTTTGAGCAGAAGGGTCAGCTCACCTACCAAATCAGATTGGACTGCAGTTAAAAGGATGGTAAGGTATTTAAAGGGTACCATTGATTGTAAATTAAAGATTTCAGCCAATAGTAATCCAAAACTAATATGTTACTGTGATTCAGATTGGGCAGGGGATCATTCTGATTATAAATCCACAAGTGGATATGTGTTTATGTATGGAAATGTACACATTTCATGGGCCAGTCATAAACAAAGTATTGTGAGTTTGTCTTCTACAGAAGCTGAATACGTGGCCGTATCGGAAGCGTGCAGAGAACTGATGTGGATTGAAAAACTTTTGCTGGATTTTGGAATAGCTGAAAAGAGACCAATCCAGATAATGGAAGATAATCAGAGCTGCATCCGACTGTCACAGAATGACAAGGTTCAGTCACGCACCAAGCACATCGCAACGAAATACCACAACGTGCGAGAGTTGGCAAAAGAAAGGGTCATCAGTCTACACTATTGTCACACCAGTGAGATGACAGCTGACATCATGACCAAACCGTTACCCAGAGAACATTTTGTGAATCTGCGTATAAAGCTTGGACTTTGTATGAATAAATAATTGCATGACAGTTATGCATGAGAAGGGGTTTGTTGGAATGTAATTGTATTTTACATGCATTGCCTGTCACCTATTATTTCTCTGTGATTACTCTGTGACCTCTGATGTGAATTACTTAGTGAGGTCACACAGCTATGCAACTTCCTGTAGGGGTTAGATGCAGCAGATGCAGCACATGGAGCACATGGAGCTCATGATCTCTCCTAACCTGAGAGGATCTACTATGGTGTGAGCATCCATTACCATCTAAGCACATGGAAGGAGCTGATAATACAAATGTATAGTAATATGTATATATAAGCCTGTCTGATTATAATCTAACTACAAACTGTGAGTAAACAGATGTTTTGTTACTTCAACTTTAAAGTGACTCAGCAGTGAATTATTCAGGGGTGAATGAGAGAGAGATGAAGAAAGAAATTAACATTTCTAAAGCTGAAGCTGTGTGTACTAAAATCTGTTAATTATTTACTACAAATAATCCAACATTATCCACAAGGATTCCATATTGCTATTTTATGTAGAAAGTTTATTTTGTTTGACTCAATTCCCTCTAACATATAGCGCAACTCCCCCTCCAATTTGATCCACTCTATCATTGTGATATAATTTGTACCCAGATAGCAGTGTCCCATTGATTGTCCTCCATCCACCAGGTCTCTGAGAAGCCTATTATATCTACCTCTTCATCTAGTGCTATATATTCCAACTCTCCCATCTTTTAGGCTTCTAGTATTTGTATAGACACTTCAAATTGTGTTTTTCCTTGTATCTACAAGCTGTTTTGAAGTTGATGGGGATAATTTACATCCTTTACTCTGTTCTTCTATTAATCACTCCTGGCTTTCTTTCGCCATTATTTGAAACCTCTCTATTGGGATTCCCTAAAGATCCTGTTTCAATAGTATCCTTCTTGGACACTCCACACCGAACCATGGGCTCCTGGGCGACTATTGGCTTTTAAAAGCTGCTTTATCTCCTTTTTAAATGTTAGCGCCAGCAGCCTGGTTCCATCCCAGTTAAGGTGGGAATCTACCTGTAGGCATGAATGAAATGAGGGGTCCTTTTACTAAAGTGTGCTGAAAAGTGGCCTGCACTGGTGTAGACACGTGTATTGGACGCGCAGGTCCATTTTTCAGCACATCTGCAAAAAAGGCCTCTTCTTTTTGGCTGAAAATGAACGTGTGGCAAAATAAAAATTGATGCATGTCCATTTTGGGCCTGAGACTTTACCGCCACCCATTCACTTAGCGGTAAGGTCTCACTCGTTAATTGGGCGGCAATCCTTTGCTGTGTAGACAGTATAACTGGGTGATCTTTTCTTACTATCATATGCCATCTTTAGAATTAGAATTCAGAATTTTTATCTATAAACTGTCTTTATCCAAGGCAGGGGGTACAAAAGAACACACATAAAATACAATAAAACGTACCACAGGATGACACTCCATAAGCAGTACAAAACTAATAGCAATCAAGGATTCCAAGATGGCGCTGTGAATAGACGCACCTGTGTTTGCTCCTGGAAACTGCTGTGTTTGTGAGTCTCTCTCGGTGCCTCTGTAGCCTCGTCAATGATGGGGAAGCGGAGGGGGGGAAGGTAAAGGAATTTCCCTTGGTTCCTGTGACCTACTCGACGATGAAACAAACAACCCTGCAATTTCCCAGGCAGCAACCGGGTCCACAGGGAACTTCAACCCCCACTGCAGCTCTCGGCTTTTCGGAGTCGATTGAGAGTGGAAACGGGGCTTCCTTGAGCTCTGTGGAGCGAATTGCACCTCCCCAGCCTGGAAGAGAGTTGCTGGCTGTTCAAACAGAGACAGACGCCGAAGTGGCTCAGCTGGTCCTGTCTGAGGGTGTGACTGCAGCAACGGAGATAGACTCTCAACTTCGGGAAACATTACTACAACAGGCTTCAAAGGTATTGCCTCAAGCTATTGTTTCTAAGTTAGCTCGTGCTGATAGTCTATCTCAATCTCCTCCTGTGGCTAGTGGAGTGATTAGACCAGCAATTGTGACGCTGGAGTCACTATGGGACATGGTTTACAATATCCAAACCTCTATGCAAACTACTTTAAAGCAGAATTCTTCTGATATTGAAGTTCTTTCTGAGGCTGCCCTGCTTCAAGCACAAGTGACTGCACAGCAAACCCAGAAATTGGAACGTGTGGATATCAAAATTCAAGAAATGGGATCTATAGAAACAGCTTTGGTTAAAGACAATAATTTCCTACATAAACGACTTGAATACCTTGAAAATCAGACTAAAAGACTTAACCTTAGGTTTCTTAATTTTCCAAAATCGCCGTTAATTTCTCCTTTGGAGATGGTTAAAAAATATTTGGTGGACATCCTGGGAATGGACAAGGACTCACTCTCTCCCATTACACGGGCTTATTACATCGGGAGTACTGGAGTGGAGGTAGGACCCCCCCCCCCCCCCCCCCCCCGTAATAGGGGAGGGAATAAATCTTACCTCATTCCTAGAAAGCTCATTAGAAATAGTTACTCAGAGGTTAACTCTGCTTGCCACTTTCATGTTGGAGCCTGATAGGAATGCCGTACTAAGGCTTTCGTTGAGACACTTAGAAAATCTGTTTTTGGGCTCAAAGGTCCGTATCTTTCCAGATCTCTCACGGCCTACACAGATGAGACGAAGGGCCTTTTTGGAACTTCGCCCCAGGGTGGTGGCATTGGGAGCAAATTTTGTTTTGCAATTTCCTTGTTTTTGTAATGTGATGCTTGAGGGTAAACATTTTCAGTTTGTAGATCCAAAACAGTTGAAAGAGTTTATTGATGCAAGAGTTGATGTGAATATAGTAAACCTTCCCTAATTTAGCAGGCTGGGGTCTGAACCAGAGGAAGCATCTATTGATTATTAATTTTTTATATTTCTTTTTCTTTTTTAATTTCCTTAATCTTGGAATCAAATTTCTTTAACTTGTGGACAAATGGGCTGTAAAGATATATACTTATCATTTTTGTTTCCTAATGTTAAAAAATGCCGATTGCATATTCACTTTATGTGGTGATATATTGGAAAATTTAAATAAATAAAACTAATAGCAATCAAGTAGGCACAACAATGGCAGTCAAAGTAAGTAATCTTACTTTTTTCATATATTTCTATGTGCTAGGGAAAGTTTAATTTGTCAGATTCATTCCTTCCATACAAAGGCTGCACATTATTATTTCTTGAAATAAAAATAGCATAGCCAGACAGAATGTACTGTAGCAGAGGTGAAGATGCCCTATGCACACTCATAGTTACTAGAGAGCATATAATGATGTTTCTTAAAATATATTTAAGAAATGTATTTTGTTGGAATGCATTTTGACATCATTTTCTGTGAAAATGAGTATTGTTTGGGCAAGTAATGCATGTCTGACAGACAAAAGAAAAGGCCTCCAAAGAATTGCCTGCAGCTATTTTCTTGTCTTGCAAAAGTTTTTGGTGTTTTCTTGTGTTTATTATTTACCTATTCGAATTAGGTAGAGGAGGTGTTTCATTATGCTTGTCAGCATTTGCACACCAACTCTGCTGGTAGCTTTCCCAGTATATACCTCTCCATTCTGAT
The DNA here is from genome assembly GCF_901765095.1 of Microcaecilia unicolor. NCBI lineage: Eukaryota > Metazoa > Chordata > Amphibia > Gymnophiona > Siphonopidae > Microcaecilia > Microcaecilia unicolor. Next base: position 117,141,982 of record NC_044033.1, read on the forward strand.
GTGTGATCTCAGCTTATTAAAACTTTTTTTTTTCATTTTTATCGTGTAACATACAGTAGATGACAGCAGAAAAAGACCTGCATGGTCCATCCAGTCTGCCCAACAAGATAAACTCATATGTACTACTTTTTGTGTATACCTTTCGTTGATTTGTATCTGTCATTTTCAGGGCACAGACTGTATAAGTCTCCCCAGCACTATCCCCGCCTCCCAACCACCAGCCCCGCCTCCCAGCACCGGCTCTGTCCTGCTGTATGTCTTTTATTTATTTATTTATTTATATTTATATTTATATTTGCTCTACTGATTGAACAAGAACATTTAGATAACCTGATGGCCTATTGGTATTGCTGCTACACAGGAATCTGAGCTTAATGGCTGAACCTGGGTCCTGCTCCTGCTCGTTATAGGGTTAGAGGAAGGCACCAGAGGCGTAGCTACCATACAGTGAACCCAGCAGAAAGCCCAGGTCTGCCCAGTGGTAGGGGCCACCTAGTGTCAAATCGCTGCTCTCCATCCCTACTCTCCAGCATCTCTCTGTCTTTCCCTCTTTCCCTTCCTCACACCCCCATCCCATCAGGATCTCTCTCTGCCTCCGCCTGCATTCCTCCAAACTCTGCCCCATCCCTTGCCTCCTCTGATGTTACTTGCTGTGTATGGGACGCAGCAGAGGAAAAACCCCTGTGAGGCCTGTTGGAGTCTGTTTTCATCACTGCTGCTGCTGGCATGAGTTTGGAGGACTGTGGGAGGGGGGCAAGGAGAGATGCTGGACCTGCAGGGGGGAGAAAGGAAGTGAGAGTTGCCAGATCTGCATGGGAGAAGGGGGAAAGAGTGAGATAGAGAGATCCTGGGTCTGAGACGGAAAGGGGGATAAGAGAGTCTAGACCTAAGGGGGGGGGGAGAGGGGCAAGAGATGCTGGAGTTTGGGTCAAGTGGAGGGAAAGGAGAGAGATATGCAAAATCTGGAGGGGGAAGGATCCTGAGGAAAGAGAGACAGAGAGAATACATGCCATCCTGTTGCTATCCAGGTAGTGCTGAGGTGGTCCAAGACCAGAATAGGAGTTACCCAGTTAGCACCGGGTAATTATCTAAATAAAGTTAGGACAGGTACTGATCTGTATATCACCAATACCTGGCTAAGTGCCAGCAGCCACTTTATACCCCGATATTTAGTGCCGGTATCCAAGTACAGTCTGGCACTGAATATCTAGGCATAAAGGCCTAGATTCAGTAAATGGTACTCAAAAGTCGGCGCTGAAAAAATCAATGCTCAATGCTATTCTATAACGGGCATTCATAGGTGAGCACCCATTACAGAATAGCGTTGAGTGCTGATTTCAGCATCCAAATGTGGGCACCGGGACTTTTGCCTGATGAAACCAGGTCCAATTCCTCGCACCCAATTTAGGCGCATATCCTCAGTATCCTATAACACTGTGCGCAAATTGTAGCTACACCCCTAACCTGTCCATGCACTTCCCATTGCCACACCTCCTTTGGCATGGATGCTATGGGATTTGGGTGCACATTATTATAGAATGGTGTGTAGCAAGATGTGTGCGTAAATTCAAATCAGTGCCAATTAGCACCCAGTTGTTGGCATTAATTGGCTCATTAGCCAATTTAGTAGGGCACACATCTTAGATCGGTGCCCAAATGTTGACACTCAGTTTTGGGTGTCATACATTGAATCCAGGGGAAAATACCTACAATGGCCAGCATCTTAAAAATGCTCACTGCCACAGGCTAAAAATTGGAGAGTTAGCTTAAAAGTTCTTCAGGCCATGGACCTATAATATCTATCCACTGAAAGTATGACATAGCACTGTCTATGTATCGTAGCATTATACAGATGATAAACTTTATTTCTTTTGAGTGACTGGCTAAAAGGAACACAGTGAAGCTGTCAGGTAAACAATAAAATAAAGCTCAACATCACCTTGCACATACAAGCATTTAACCTGTGTGATAGATGCAGAAGATTCTAGAATTATAAAATGTCAAATGTAGCATCCCAAGAGTGCCATTTTTTTTTCAGATGTGTGTTCAGGCGCTTTTACATCTGATTTATCTCCATAGATATATAACATAGATACTCAGAACAGTTAGTGAAGAAGGTAAGGATAATTGTCCATATTAATTAAGGAGGTCTTTTACAAAGGTGTGCTAGCATTTTTAACACGCACTAAACGCTAAGGCGCCTATTATATTCCTTTGATCATCAGCGTTTACCACATGCTAATTTTAACACATGCTAAAAATGCTGTCGTGCCTTTGTATAAGGGGCCCTAAAATGTTAACAAAACCTTATTTCATTTATTTGATTTTTATCAAGTAATTGGCATATGTTTTTATTTCCACTGTTTATAGTGCAGGAGGTCTGGGGCCTTTAAAATGTGAATTTTTGGTTGTGGCTGCAAGAAGAAAATTATTTAAATTTTCCTTGAGAATTTTGAGAGGTTTCAATGTGTTTTGAGGTTAATTTTTGGGAAAAAATGAGTAACCTTGATAAAAAGGTGATTTTTGAAAGATGGTCTGAATTATATTGAAGTGCAATGGATTTTTTGGTTATTTTTGTTAAAATTCTGTGCAAGTCTCACTGTATTTTATTTTAAAAAATCTAGTTTCCCATTAAATTTAATGGAAGAAATAGCATTCAAAATGGAAATTTCCTCAAAGTTCTATGAGGGAAAAAAACAAACATTATGTGTGCTGACATCTGATTGCTTAAGAGTGGTCAGGTGACCCAATCCAAGTCCCCATTGCCTGGGCATCAGCTGTTGGGACAGTTGCCAGAGGAGCCCAGAACTTGAAAGAGAATGGGTAGGTAGCTGTGCTGAGTAAATGCAGAGAAAAGTGCTGAGAAAGATGGAAAAGATTCTCAATAAGGCTATGTGACTGAGAAAGTGTGTTGGCTTGAAGACTGGATTTGAAAAGTAGAAATTAGGAGGGATAAAATAAATTTAATTTTAAACTGAGTTTAGTTTAACTGGGGCTATGCGGCTGTTGTGAACAAAGGGCCCTGTTTAGTAAGGCACACTAGTGTTTTTAGCGTGTGCTAAAAATTAGTGTGTGCTAATGCTAGAGACACCCATTTATTCCTATGGGAGTCTTTAGCATTAGCGTGTGCTAAAAACACTAGTGAGCCTATAGAACGGCTTAGTAAACAGGGCCCAAAGTCTTCAGCGACTGGGAAAAACAGTTTTAACCTAAGAATAGTTTAATCAGTGTGGGGCAGCATGCTATGTAAGCTTGTTTAGGAAGCAAGTTTTGCCTGTAAAAGTTTGTTGGAAAGGTTGATTAACTGAAACAGTGAGTGGGAGCTTTCCTCTGCAGTGACTAGGAAAATTGTAGAAAGTGCTGTGTTGCATGAGTAGGCTGAGCCCACAGCCAAAGCTACTATAGAATAGGGAAACTAGCACCTGAATAGGAACCCCCCTGCAGAGAAAATAATTATCTTTTGTTTTAAATTAGTTAGAGAGCCCCACAGAAAGAGTGTTCATGGTTCCTTCCCTTTTATTTGTTTAAAATGCCAGGGAATCAGGCTTCAGAGGTGAGCGACGAAGGAACATCACACATCACTGGAGCAACAAGGGCCCCTCCACAAGCAAGGTTAAAGCCTAGAGCAAGAGAGTTCTGCGGATAAGTGTTTCCACTACCCAAAGTACATGCCAAAGAGAAAGCATCACAAGGGGACTTGTTAGTGCTGGGGAGGAGTGCTATACTTACACTTACCTGGCGAGGATAAAGTCTATAATCCAGTCAGGTGGACAAGACACCTGAAAGATAGAAAATAACACATAGAATGAAACCTTAAAGAAAAGTATGATTAGTTCCGGAAAGGTTGAAGGATTGAAAGTTAAAACCAAAAAAAAAAACCACATATCTGGCAAACATCATGAGTTGCAACTTCTGTTGACTGAAGAATTTATCAAAAGTGAGAGTCTCAGGTTGGTTTCTGGAAATTCTTTTGGTTAACTGCTGAGGAAGAATTGATTAGCATTGTTAAGTTAGCACTTTACCTATTTTTGTGCAATTTAGATCTGAGGCACTTTAATGCAATTTAATGTACAGCTGTACTTTTATCTGGCAGCAGTTGTTCGTTTTAAATATCGTTTTAAATATTTATTCATATTTATTCTACTTGAAAATATATATTCATGTGCAATAAAACCTTTTAAACATCAATTAATTTGAATTTTATACTACACTTTGATACTGTAAAGGGTTCAGGTTTTAAGCATTACTTACCATCACACGAGCTCTTGAAGCCTCTTCCCACTTTCATATCTTGGTTTTGGTTTTGGGTTTTTTTTTGTTTGTTTTTTTGTGAATTCTCTAAGTGGTTGGTTAAAGTGGGGAACCTGAATGCTTATGGCATAAATCCATCAAAGTTGAAATAACATCAACTCACCACTAGGGCATTTACATTAGCTTAGTCAGTTAAGTGCTGTAATTAGTTGACATCAGACTCATGCACAGAAACTCGATCAGATCATTCAGCAAGCAAGCAACGCCAGTGCAGACGAGAAGAGGACTTCGGCTGTCGGGGGTTGGGGTCCCCCATCAGCACAGGTACGCGACGGCGGCGGGGGAGGATTTTCGGCGGAAAGGGGGGGTTGAGAGGGTCGCAGTAGGGGGGGCCCAGGGGTCAGTAATGCGGAGGGGGGGTGTTGAAATCGGAGGGAGAGGGTGTTGAAATCAGAGGGAGGGGGCAGTCTGGAACTCGGTGGGAGGGGCGTGAGGAGTCCTTGAACTGGGAGGAAGGGAGGGGGGTCTGGAACTCGGGAGGGAGGGGGCTTGGGTCTCAGACGGGACAGAGTGAGACAGCGAGAGAGGGTGGGGGATTACCTTGCTAGTGCCCATTTCATTGCCTACCGAAACGGGCCTTTTTTACTAGTATTCTATAAAGAGCATTCCACGCACAGCACCCTTTACAGAATATTACATTAACGTGGATCATCCCAGTGCCTAACTTTGGGTGCCATTTATAGAATGTAGCTCACAAAAATGCCATACCAGGTCAGATTATTGATCAAGTCCAGCATTCTGTTTCTGACAGTAGCCAGTCTCGGAAATACTCAGCAGATCCTAATCAGGTATGTTCTAGGAACAGGACAAAATTGTAGAATTCCCTTGCCTCTGATGTAAGAGCTCTCTCATTCTGTAGTTCATTTAGGCATGCCCAGAAATTCAACATTCTATTTTAAGAAGATGGCTGATTACTGTTCTTTAGATTGCAATTTGAGTACAGTTGAATTTAATGCTGATTTAGATTACAGTATGACTGTATTGAATTTGTTGTAATTGACCATTAAGGACTGTTTGATATTTATCCCTTGTAATCCACCTTTAACTTTTTCAGTTAAAGTGGACTATAAATGTTCACGTTAAATTAAATCCAAATATCTTTTTACATATTGGGATATCCTTAACTCATATTGCCATACGGGGGTCAGACCAAATATCTATCTAGTCCAGCATCCTGTTTCCAACAGTGGCCAATCCAGGTCACAAGTACTTGGCAATAAACCAAAAGAGTAGCAAGATTCTGTGCTACTTAACCTCAGAAATAGACAGTGGCTTCCCCCAGGTCTAAATTAATAACGGTTTATGGATTTATCTTCTAGAAATTTGGTCAATGTTCATTTATACCTAGCTATGCTAACTCTTTTACTACATCCTCCAGCAATGACTTCCTGAGCTTAACTATGCATTGAGTGAAAGCATATTTTCTCTGATCCATTTTGAATGTGCTACCTAGTAACTGTATGGCATGTCTCCTAGTCTTTGTACTTTTCAAAACCTAAGCAATTGATTTGGACACTCAGAATTTTGTAGACCTCTATTATATCTCCCCTCAGCTGTCTCATCGCCAAGCTGAAAAACCCTAACCTCTGTAGTCTTTCTTCATATGAGAAGAGTTCCATCCCCTTAATGATTTTGTTCACCCTTCTCTGTACCTTTTCTAATTTCTTTTAAGCTGTTGCAACCAGCACATAATGTTCAAGGTGTGCTCAGACTATGCATCAATACAGACACATTATGATATTTTTTTTGTTTGGTTCTCTGTTTCTTTCCTAATAATTCCAGCAGTTCTGTTTGCTTTTATGGCTGCCACTGCACACTAGGCAGATTTCAGTGGCGCCTAGAACCTTTTCCTGCGTGGGGGTCCTTTTACTAAGGTGCACCAAAAAGTGGCCTGCGCTGGTGTACACGTGTGTATTGGATGCACGCAGATTAATTTTTCAGCGCACCTGCAAAAAAAAGGGGGGGGGGTTGGCCAAAAATGGACATGCGGCAAAATGAAAACTGGCACGTCCATTTTGGGCCTGAGATCTTACCTCCACCCATTGATTTAGTGGTAAGGTCTCACGTGTTAACCGGGCAGTAATTATCAGTGCACGTACAATGCCAATTACCACCCAGTTAGTGCCACATGCCAGAAATTTCCAGCGCACAGAGTGGGCGCATGTAAAAATGAAACTACCGCCCAGGCCACGCTGTAGCCAGGTGGTAGTTCTGAATTGGCATGCGTTAGGCATGTGGAGGAGTGGAGGACTGGCCTAGTGGTTAGAGCACTGGTTTTACAATCCAGAGGTGGCCAGTTCAAATCCCACTTCTGCTCCTTGTGATCTTGGGCAAGTCACTTAACCCTCCATTGCCTCAGGTACAGCCTTGGATTGTGAGCCCTCCTGGGACAGAGAAATATCCAGAGTACCTGAATGTAACTCACCTTGAGCTACTGCTGAAAAAGGTGTGAGCAAAATCTACATAAGTAATGCCACACTGGGAAAAGACCAAGGGTCCATAGAGCCCAGCATCCTGTCCACGACCGCAGCCAATCCAGGCCAAGGGCACCTGGCAAGCTTCCCAAACGTACAAAATATGGTCTCTCTATAATCGATGACCTAATGTATGTTACAATCCAATCTATTACTCAGGAACCAATATGCACTACCATAATATATTCATCTTTACCATGTATGTATGCACCTTAATGCAACGCCTTTTGTATTCTGCTACCCGGAAATGGCAATCGCCATTACGGCAAATGTAAGCCACATTGAGCCTGCAAATCGGTGGGAAAATGTGGGATACAAATGCTACAAATAAATAAATAAATGTTATTCCTGGAACTGTGGATTTTTCCTAAGTCCATTTAGTACTGGTTTATGGACTTGTTCTTTAGGAAACCGTCTAACCCCTTTTTAAACTCTGCTAAGCTAACCGCCTTCACCAAGTTCTCTGGCAACGAATTCCAGAGTTTAATTATGCGTTGGGTGAAGAAAACGTTTCTCTGATTTGTTTTACATTTACTACACTGTAGTTTCATCGCATGCCCCCTAGTCCTAGTATTTTTAGAAAGCGTGAACAGACGCTTCACATCCACCTGTTCCATTCCACTCATTATTTTATCTAAATGAATAAATGTGTAGGCACCTACAAAGCTTAGTAAAAGGCCCCCCTAATGTGGAACCTAGCATCATGTAGCTATCATGTGGGTTATTCTTCCCAATGTGCATCACTTTTCCCTTGGCTATGTTAAATTTCATCTGCCGTTTGGATGCCCAGTCTTTCAGGCTCATTGTGTCCTCCTGCAATTCCTTATAGTCTGCGTGAGATTTAACAACTATGAATAATTTTGTGACGCCTGAGAATATAATCACCTCACTCGTCGTTCCGATCTTCAGATCATTTATAAATATCTTAGACAGCAGCAGTCCCAGCACAGATCCTTAGGGTACTCCACTGTTCACCTTCCTTCACTGAAAAAATTAGTCATTTAACCCAACTCTCTGTTTCAATCTTTTAACCAGTTCCCAATCCACAACAGAACATTGCCTCCTACCCCATGGTTTTTTTAATTTCCTCGGGAGTCTCTCATGAGGGACTTTGTCAAAAGTTTTCTGAAAATCCTGATGCACAGTATTAACCTTCTCTGACTAAAATACACCACTATGGTGCTCATTTTCACAGCAGATGGATACCCTCAAAATGCCTTTTAAAAGTCCATCTGTACATTTCTTTCAAACAGGAAACCTGGATATCTTTCTTGTTCAAAAATTTCTGTGAGATGGACGCTTTTGTTTTGGACATTATGAGCAGGACATCTCAATTCTGCCACGGACATTCTTTCGAAAATGCCCCTCCACATGTACCTGCTTTGTTGTCTGCTTCTAATGCCTCTAATCTTAAATGCACAAACAAATAATTCCTCATCCATTTCTGGCTCTTTTTACTGTGCACAAGTTCCTGACAATAAATAGTAATGAATAATGGGATATGTAATTCCCTAGCTTAGTAACAAATTTCTCCTCTCCAAAATTAGAGCAGGAATTGCTACTGATATTTCTCCCAAAGCAACACTTCTCATTTTCACTTTCATTGCTTGTGGGTGTGCATTAGCTCTCACTGTTTCTTAACCATTAGGTGATCTTTTAGTCTAGATCCCTCTAGAGCTCCAGTCAAATTAGGCAGGTTTAGCAGATACTTCTGTCAAGAGTAATAGCAGCCAGTTATTCTGTATCCTTTGCCTGTGAAGCTGCTCTCTGTGCACACTGGGACAACTGAAAAGTAAGGCATGAAGAGCGTAGAACTGCATTTCTCAAAGTATAAATACTTTGGGGAAATTTTTATATATGACGCCTTAAAAATTGGTGCTGTAAAACCATACAGTTAGCATGATTCTATAAACTATGCCTAAAGTTAGGTGTACTTAATAGAATAAGCTCTTGAGCCTAAATTTAGGTGCACCCATTTAGGCCACCTAAAACCAGGCCTAAGTGCGCCTAAGTTAGGTGCAGATCAGGTGTATTCTATAATAGTGCGCATAGTTTTTGAAATGCCCACAACCCACCTATTCCACACCCATAGCCACACACCCTTTTTGACTGTGTGCATTAAAATTTACGCACACCTCATTATAGAATACACCTAGAAAGTTATGTGCATAAATTCTAATTAAAGCCAGTTAGTTCCACTAATTGCTTAATATCCAATTATTGGCACTGATTGGCTTGTTAATCAATCAAGTTGTGTGCACAAATTGGCCATGTGGCCAAATCAAGGGCCCTTTTACTAAGGTGTATAGGCACCTATGCGTATCCAACACGCATCAAATTGGAACTACCGCATCCCCTGGCGGTAATTCCATCTTTGATGCACACCTAAACACATGGTGGAAAATATTTTCTATTTTCTACCGCGTGGTGCTTACCCGGCGGTAATCAGCAGTTTACGCATGCTGACGCTTACTGCCCGGTTAGCGTGTGAGACCTTACCGCTAAGTCAGTGGGTGGTGGTAAGGTCTCAGGTCAAAACTGGACACTCATTGTTTTTAATTTTTCTGCACGTCCATTTTTGGCCACAAAAAAGGCCTTTTATCCAGGCGAGCTGAAAAATGGACCTGCGCGCATCCAAAACACGTGCCTAAACGAGCACAGGGCACTTTTTGGCACACCTTAGTAAAAGGGCCCTCAGTGCGCATGACTTAAGGCAAATCTCTGAAAACCTATCTCTTCAACAATGCCTACCACGAGAACCCATAACTAACTATAATACAACATCTATCTACCTCTATTCAGAATGTATCTTTCCATAATTGCCTGACAAAATCCTCTTGATTTCCTTGACTGCTTTGTAACACCAATTGTATTCTTTACCCTGGTATGGCGACACCATAACAGGTCTCTGTAAGCCACATTGAGCCTGCAAATAGGTGGGAAAATGTGGGATACATGCGCAATAAATAAATAAATGTAAAGAATTTGAGGGTTTGTGCATATGAGAGACGCTGCAAAAGCTGAACCATATCTACTACTACTACTACTACTACTTATCATTTCTAGAGCGCTACTAGGGTTACGCAGCGCTGTACAAATGAACAAATAAGGACGGTCCCTGCTCAGAAGAGCTTACAATCTAAAGGACGAAATGTCAAGTTGGGGTAGTTGAGATTTCCTGAGAAGAGGTGTAGTGATTAGGTGCCGAAGGCGACATTGAAGAGGTGGGCTTTGAGCAATGATTTGAAGATGGGTAGGGAGGGGGCCCGGCGTATGGGCTCAGGGAGTTTGTTCCAAGCATGGGGTGAGGCGAGGCAGAAAGGGCGAAGCCTAGAGTTGGCGGTGGTGGAGAATGGTACTGAAAGGAGGGATTTGTCTTGAGAACGGAGGTTACGGGTAGGGACGTAAGGGGAGATGAGGGTAGAGAGGTAAGGAGGGGCTACAGATCGAGTGCATTTGTAGGTGAGTAGGAGAAGCTTGAACTGTTTGCGGTATCTGATCGGGAGCCAATGAAGTGACTTGAGGAGAGGGGTGATATGAGTATATCGGTTAAGGCGGAAGATAAGACGTGCGGCAGAGTTCTGGATGGACTGAAGGGGGGATAGATGGCTAAGTGGGAGGCCGGTGAGAAGTAGGTTGCAGTAGTCAAGGCGAGAGGTAATGAGAGAGTGGATGAGAGTTCGGGTGGTGTGCTCGGAGAGGAAGGGGCAAATTTTGCTAATGTTATAGAGGAAGAAGCGACAGGTCTTGGCTATCTGCTGGATATGCGCAGAGAAGGAGAGGGAGGAGTCGAAGATGACACCAAGGTTGTGGGCAGATGAGACGGGGACAATGAGGGTGTTATCAACTGAGATAGAGAGTGAAGGGAGAGGAGAAGTGGGTTTGGGTGGGAAAACAATAAGTTCAGTCTTGGCCATGTTCTGTTTCAGGTGGCGGTTGGACATCCAGGCAGCAATGTCGGATAAGCAGGCCGATACTTTGGCCTGGGTTTCCGCAGTGATTTCTGGTGTGGAGAGATAAAGCTGGATGTCGTCAGCATAAAGATGATAGTGGAAACCATGAGAAGAGATCAAGGAGCCTAAGGAAGAGGTGTAGATTGAAAAAAGAAGGGGCCCAAGGACAGATCCCTGAGGAACTCCAACAGAGAGCGGGATAGGGGAGGAGGACGAACCATGAGAGTGTACTCTGAAGGTATGATGGGAGAGATAAGAGGAGAACCAGGAGAGGACAGAGCCCTGGAACCCAAAGGAGGACAGTGTGTCAAGAAGTAGGTTGTGATTGACAGTGTCAAAAGCGGCGGATAGGTCGAGGAGGATGGAGTAGTGACCTTTGGATTTGGCGAGGAACAGGTCATTGCAGACCTTAGATAGTGCCGTTTCTGTCGAGTGTAAGGGGCGAAAGCCGGATTGAAGCGGATCGAGGATGGCATGAGAGGAGAGAAAATCAATGCAGCGGCTGTGAATGGCGCGTTCAAGTATCTTGGAGAGGAAGGGTAGGAGGGAAATGGGGCGGTAGTTGGAGGGACAGGTAGGGTCAAGTGATGGTTTTTTGAGGAGTGGTGTGACCACAGCATATCGACATGAAGCTGCAATATGGAACAGCAGAAAAAATATTCATGTTGATCATAATGAAATGTTGTGCTGAGTGTTACAGCCACAACCACTAACTGTGGTCCTACAGCCTCAGTAGGTATGACTACACTACAGCTGGATTTCAGATGGGCAAATTAACCGTGCACAGTTACTGAAAAGCATTAAAATCTAGGCTTAACGCATTTTAATGTGGGAGTTTCCCGTTCACTAAGCCCAAATTAAATGCAGCAATATTTCTTTTATTTTTGCAGGTCCTGAACAAATTTTTCCATTACTGTGCAGGACTTATACAAAATTAAGGCAGGAACACTTACTGTCTCCTATTAGGAGGTGTTAGTGCTCCTGCATTAAGTCAACGTTATCCAGTTAACACACACTAGCTAGACAATGTTTCCATGCCCATTCCCTGCCCATAACATGCCCCCTCTCAAAAATGTATTTTTTAAAAATAACGTACAGTTAGCTCACAGAAAAGGAGGAATTACCATAAAAATGCTTTTACACGTTTTGCAGTAAATATTTTCTTGAGCTTTAACCTATGGATTCTATAAAGGTCACCCAAAATTGGGTGTGGATCCCAGATTGGTGCCCATAATAATTAGTTAATGGGCTCCCATGATTTAATTATTGGAACTAATGAGCACTAAATTGGCACTAATTATAATATGGGGACCGAATTGGCTACGCTCTATTCTGTAATAATGGGCACCTAAATTGGTTTGCACGCAACTCAAAAGGGGTTGTGGCTATGAGAGGGCCACCTGCAGGGTAAGAGCATTCACAAAAGATGTGCACAGTGTTACAGAATAGCGTTGATCCACACCCAATTTGTGAACCAGGATTTATGCCAGGATTCAGCTGACGTGCTCGTGCCCAAAGCTGAGCACCCAATTCAGTGCTCAGTGTTATTCTATAAAGAGTGCTCATCCCAAAGCACCCTCAATAGAATACCATTGAGCACCGAATTTTATCAGTGCCAAATTTTTGGCATCATTTATAGAATCTGGCCCTAAGCATACCATAGGGCTTAATGCCCTTGAGTAAAAAGACCCCACAATGACTTATTCAGAATGTAAACAATAAGAAGTATATCTGAAAGATGCAGATGTGGATTTGTGGCAATAGTCATTTCTTTCCATACCACTGGCCATTGAAAGAGTAATTTTATAACAAGTCACCTATGTAGGAAGTCAAAAGAGGCATTTATTTTTGGGCTATTTTATAAAGACAACATATACATCTATGTTGCTTATTTTAGAAATGCAGTTCATGTTTTAGGTATCCATAAACCAGCATTTATATGTTCATAATGCATAAACGTCTAAATCCCAATTTTACTAAGCTGGTATGTAAACATCTAAAACTGAAGAATGTTCATATGGCAAGGGGGCATGGTCTGGGCATATTTGGGGAAGGACTTGAGCAGGCCCAAAAATAGATATTTATTCCCCATTTCAGAGGGGCATGAATGTCTATGTTTAAAAAGATGGACATTTTCAGAAACATGCTTCCATTGAGCAGCAGTCCACTAACGATTAGGGAAAGTCAGTTCCTTGGAAAAAAAATATATATTTATGTATCTAAAATGGATGACATAAACATTTATGTTCCAGCACATACCACCTGAGTTTCAGACCACGAGAGATAGCCGGACTGTCTCCTGCGGTCCGCACTGAACCTGGATATTCAATGCCAGGCCGTTTCTGGTGACTGGCATTGAATATCCAGTATAAATTTGGCCAGTCCGACTTTAACCGGCCAAGCTGATATTCAGTACTGGCTAGTTAGTCAGACCAACCGAAGTTGTTCCACCTATTGTGGCAGCCAAATATGGCCACAAACTTGGCCAGTTTGACTTTTAAAAGCGACAGATAGCCTGTTATACTGTGCGATATAACTGACTATCTTTAAGCCGCTAACCGGTGATATTCAGCACTGGATAGCCAGCTATCTACTACTACTACTATAAATAATTTCTATAGCACTACCAGTCGTACGCAGCGCTTCACAATTGAACATGAAGAAAGGACAGTCCCTAGTGATGAATATCGCCAGATAGCCACCTAACTGCTGTTTTAGCGGCCATATCCTTCTGAATATCGGCCTCATAAACTTTTACATTGCCATTTCATAACATAGACATTCATGTGCTGCCACAGAGACATGTATGTCCCTGTGTTGCCCCGTTCATATTTTAGACATTTATTTTATGAAATGGACATTCCTGACACATGTAGCTAGTGAATAAATGCCCATTTCTCCTTGTATTTTGGAACAGGTTCTTTGTCAGCAGATCTTCTTCTAAGATACAAGCAGAACTTGAGGCATCCAAACCTAGACATCTCAAGTCCTATTTGTATGTCCTATCTAGAATTCTGCTCCATTTGTCTTTATAACATAAGCTTGCCAAGCTGACACCCCCCTGGGTGCAGCGTCATTGTCCCTCCGACGCATCACCTCAAGCCACCCCCCCCCCCCCCCCCGGGAGCATTGTTCTTACCTGCTGGGGTGCTAGGAGCAGCTGCATGGCTGTCGGCTCCGCCGGTTCCCTGCTCCCTTTTCCCCGGAACAGGAAGTAACAGCAGAGGGGGCAGGGAACTGGCGGAGCCGACACCCACGCAGCTGCTCCCTGCACCCCTCCTGCAGCGTGCTCCCAGGGCAGACCACAACCACTGCCCCACCCTCGGTACGCCACTGCTAAAATACACCATGTTCATTTACCCTGCTCAAGAGTAGATATAAATGTAACTATGTGAAGTATGCATGGATGCACATATTTTATAAAATACAGGCCCGATATTCAGCTTGCAGCGGTAAACACCTTGCGAGCTACTTCCAGCCACAAGCTGAATTAACTCCAGATATTCAATGCCAGGGCATCTCTGGCCTCCGGCATTGAATATCTGGGTATGTGTGGCAACCTAGAAGTTAACTTCTAGGTTGCCACACATACCCAGATATTCAATGCATACTTAGCTAGTTTCCAGACTGAATATCAATGCTAAATAGGTAAGTAATAGCTCCACCCAAATTCCACCCCAGACTGCCCCTAACTAACTGGTTAGGGAATGGCTAGTTAAAGCTAATTATATTCAGCAACACTACCTGACGGAATGCCGCTGAATATTGGCGGCCAGCCTGTTCAGCGCAGTTTAACCAGGTGAGAACCTCTCCTGCCCAGATAAACCCTATTTATTAGTTGATTGATTAAAAAAAAAACGTATAGACCACACAATCTCACAAATCTAGGCAGTTAACATAAAAACATACATAATAAAATAGAACAAACCACATTAAGATGCATAACAGTAAATACCTAAAATATTAAAACAATACAATTGCAACAGACAGAATAAGTACAATTGCATCAGGCAAAGCAAAAGTAGCAGTATGTAAATACAGAAATAAAGTCACTTACAGAGGTAAATGGAGAACAAAGCAGCAGTGACTGCACATTAGTAAAGGGCAAAGCAAACAAGTGAGCCTTCAGATTTTGTCTAAATTGAATTATAGATGTAATCTTGCATAAAGACAGTGGAAGGGCATTCCAAAGAGAGGCACCCTCTGTTTAAAAAATAGATACCCTATATTCATGTAATCTAATCTGATGGCAAGATGGAATGTCAAGCAACAATTTATCTGCTTATCTCAGTGCATGAGAAGGTCTATAAATTCTTAAGGAATTAGCAATTACTATAGGTACAGTATCATTCAATGCATTATGAATAAGTGGCAAGATCTTAACGTCACCCTCCAAGCCACTGATAAGCAATGTAGCTTTTTTAGAACAGGAGTGATATGAGTAAAACGGGGTGTATCAGTCAAGAGGCGAGCTGCAGCATTTTGAGCTACTTGTAAAGCATGCAATTAGTGTGTTGACTATGTCCAAGTGATGTCCCTGAACACGCCTTGTGCAGGTCATATAAATGAGCAGCCCTTCTTCTCACTGCACATACTTTTACACATGTCTACCGTGGGGTAATTTTATTTAAGAAAAAACCTTTTCTGGGTAAAAACAGGGTTTACACATAGAAAAAATTTGAACTTGTGGAACTGTATTTTATATTAAATTGCCCAGGGGTATAGAAATTATTCAGACAACTAGCTCCTACCTTTATTCAAAATCCACATGGGCATTCTCAGGGATGGAGATCAGGCAGAGTCCTATCTTTATTCAGTGTTGCTTTGGCGGTTAAGTACTGAGTATCACACTTAACCGCATAAGAGAGAGCCAACCGCATAAACCTGGATATTCAATGCCCATGCACAGACATGGCCCAGCATTAATTATCCATTAATTATGCCAGCGGTGGCTAAACATTGCTCACCACCGGCAGCTGAATATCTACCCTTTGAGGTGATATCTTCTGTTCTAGAAGACAGTTACTGATATGCTACAATATAATGATTATCTGTTCTCATCATGTTGCTCCTTTAGAGCTCAAGATAAAGTTGAACTGAAATAAAATATAAGCCTCCCCCAATATTCAGCCAGCAGCAGTCAGCGTTTTTTTTAAACAATGATCATCGCCAGCTAAATTGTTCCCTGATATTCAGTGCCGGGCCATGTCCGGGCACTGGCACTGAATACTGGGGGATAATTTTGGGTGGGCTGGGCACAAGCTCTTATGTGGGCCTGGCTGATATTCAGCTGGGGCCCGCGTAAGAGTTATGGGGCCTGGCTAAATATCTGGCCAGAACCCGCATAATTTTTTTTTAAGTTCCCGGAGCCACATCCCCCCCCCCCCCCCAACAATGCCTCTCCTTCACTCCCCTTCCCCCCAGCCCTCACTAATAAGACCCCCCCATGGAGCCCCCCCAACCATCTAGGTAAGGCTCTGCCCCCTCTCAGGCTTACCTGTATCCCTGGTGGTCGTTGTGGGCAGGAGCACAGTCCCCTCGCTCCTGCCCCTTGCAGCACTAATGCAAAATGGCTGCCACAAGCTCTCAAGGCAGCTTGAGGTACTTTGTGTGCTAGCGTGGTCCAGAGCTCGGATGGAGCCAGTTAAAAGCAATATTCAGTCTGCTAACTGGTTAAGTAAGTGGATAATTAGGACAGTAAAAGACTGTCCTAACTTTGTCCACTGAACTAACTGGGAACTGGTCTGAATATCGGCTGGTACATTGTTAAATTCTGGGTGAATACACACAACCAGATATTCATATCAGTGCCTAAATTACTAAGACATATGTATGGATGTGGAAATGTATAAATATAGCTGTAAATAGCCAATAGCACAGTTATTTATTTAGCAGGAGGGACTTGGGTTTCATAATTATGATCTCATTTGCAGTGTATTATAGCTACTAAGGGGTCCTTTTACGAAGCTGTGGCAAAGGGTGCCTGTGCTGGCATCAGCGAGTGTATTTAACGTGTGCCGAGGCCACCTTTTATCGCAGCAGATAAAGAGTACATAAGTATTGCCACACTGGGACAAAGGTCCATCAAGCCCAGCATCCTGTTTCCAACAGTGGCCAATCCAGGTCACAAATACCTGGCAAGATCCCAGAAAAGCTCAATACATTTTATGATGCTTATCCCAGAAATAAGCAGTGGATTTTCCCAAATCAATTTAATAATGGTCTATGGACTTTTCCTTTAGGAAGCCATCCAGACCCTTTTTAAACCCCGCATAGCTAACCGCCTTTACAATTATCTGGCAACAAATTCCAGAGTTTAATTACACGTTGAGTGAAGAAACATTTTCTCCGATTCGTATTAAATTTACTACTTTGCAGCTTCATCGCATACCCTTAGTCCTAATATTTTTGGAAAGAATAGACAAACGATTCATGTCTACCCGTTCCACTCCACTTATTATTTTATAGACCTCTTTCATATCTCCCCTCAGCCGTCTCTTCTCCAAGCTGAAGAGCCCTAGATGCTTCAGCCTTTCTTCATAGGGAAGTCATCCCATCCCCTTTATCATTTTCGTTGCCCTTCTCTGTACCTTTTCTAATTCCACTATATTTTTTTTGAGATGTGGTGACCAGAATTGAACACAATATTCGAGGTGTGGTCACACCAAGGACCTATACAAAGACATTATAACATCCTCACTTTTGTTTTCCATTCCTTTCCTAATAATACCTAACATTCTATTTGCTTTCTTAGCTGCAGCAGCACATTGAGCAGAGCATTTCAACGTATCATCAACAAGACGCCGAGATCCCTTTCTTGGTTGGTGACTCCTAACGTGGAACCTTGCATTACGTAGCTAAAGTTTGGGTTCTCCTTTCCAGCATGCATCACTTTGCACTTGCTCACATTAAACGTCATCTGCCATTTAGACGTCCAGTCTCATAAGGTCCTCTTGTAATTTTTCACAATCCTCTTGCGATTTAACAACTTTGAATAACTTTGTGTCGTCAGCAAACTGAATAACCTCACTAGTTACTCCCATCTCTAAATCATTTAAAATATGTTAAAAAGCAGCGGTTCCAGCACAGACCCCTTTAAGTAGGTTTCCCTTTCCTTAAAGAAATGGCTGTGGCAAATGAACCACTTGCCGCGAGGCCATTCTGGCGGGGGGGGGGGGGCACTTGCCCAATTACTGCCAGGCACACCGGCACTAAAAAAATTTAAATATTTTTGCAGCACCGGAAATGGCGCATGCTGGGAGAAGGAACTACCGCTGGGCTGCTGCGGTAGCCCAGCGGTACTTCCCTTTTAGCAAGCGGTAAGCCCACATTGGTCTTACCACCCCTTAGTAAACATAACTAGCTACTCTACTTAAATAAAAGTTTTTCCACTTTTACTTGTGAAAAAGTACCGGAAACATATGTTACTTCTATTATTACCAAAGCAATCATTTCACTAATTTTTACTACTTTTACTCAGTTAATTCTGATGCTTGCAATTCAAAGTAAAAAGTAAAAGCAGTAGTGAGATGTAAATAACTATTCCTTAGTAAAACAAATGAACCAGTGAAACCTGGAAGAGGATTTGGCTATTGCAAACCTTGGCATACATGAGTGGATCATCTCATCTTAAATTTTGCTGTTCAGTGAATATATCCTATGAGAACAGTTGAGTTGCCTTTGGTTGTTGAACTGGTTACTGGTCTCCAGCAAAAAAGACCATTGATGTTGGGTCCACTTTGAAGCTGGCTGGAATTTTTGGATGGATCAGACATATGTCTCTACCCAACAGACTGCTGATCATCCTGTAGAAAATTTTACATTGGGGTGACTGTCCACTGAGTTGACAGAGTTTTCAGACAGAAAGTCTGCTTCTCTGGCCTTAAGACTGAAGAGTTCCCACACATTTGAAATTCTTGCATCAGTTCTCAAAGATATTCAGAGTTTGTCATCAGATGAAATATTGTTAGAACAACAACAGACAGTGATTCCAACTTTGTGAAAGCTTTCTCCATAATTGGACAACACAACGATAACTAAGATAAAGGTGCAGATGATTTACTTCTAATGCATGTGATAATGGCAGTGATGATGATGATAAAGAGGGGCATTTTCGAAAGAAATGTCCCAGTTGCGATTTGGACGTGTTTGCAAAACATCCAAATCCAGGGGCGGGGAAAACCATATTTTCGAAAAAAGATGGACGTCCATCTTATGTTTCAAAAATACCATCAGAGACGTCCAAATCCTTAAATTTGGATGTCCCTAGATTGGGATGTCCCTAGACATGGACATTTCTGACTTTCAGCAATTTTCAAAACCAAAGACGTCCATGTCAAAAATATCCTAATGCAAGCCATTTGGATGTGGAAGGAGCCAGCATTTGTAGTGCACTGGTCCCCCTCACATGCCAGGGCACCAACCAGGCACCCTAGGGGGCACTGCAGTGGACTTCATAAAATGCTCCCAGGAACATAGCTCCCTTACCTTGTGTGCTGAGCCCCACAAAACCCAATACCCACAACTGTACACCACTACCACAGCCTTTATGGGTGAAGGGGGGCACCTATATATTGGTACATTGGGTTTGTGGTGGGTTTTGGAGAGCTCGCTGTTTCCTCCACAATTGTAACAGGTAGGGGGGTATGGGCCTGGGTCCGCCTGTCTGAAGTGCACTGCAATACCCACTAAAACTGCTCCTGGGACCTTCATGCGCTGTCATGGACCTGAGTATTACATCTGATGCTGGCACAACATATTTTGAAAGATGTTTTTTGAGGGTGGAAGGGGGTTAGTGACCACTCGGATAGTAACAGGACGTCATCCCTGATTCTCTGTGGTGGTCATCTGGTCATTTCGGGCACTTTCTTGTGCCTTATTCGTAAAAAACACACGTCCGGGTGAAAACATCCAAGTGTTCGTCCTTGCTTTTTTCGATTATGGGTCAAAGACGTCCAAGTGTTAGGCATGCCCAAGTCCCACCTTCACTATGCCTCTGACATGCACCCTTGAAATTTGCACATCCTTGCAACGGACTGCAGTTGGAGACGTCCAAAATCGGGTTTCGATTATACCGATTTGGACGTCTCTGGGAGAAGGACATCCATCTTCCGATTTATGTCGAAAGATGGACGTCCTCTTTTGAAAATGAGCCCAAAAGTATTCTTTGCTATACCAAAGTCAAGTGTTTCAGACAGGAATTCTCTTGATCAATACCTGCAGACCAAGTCAGAAGACATCAGTAATATTGCAGCCTGGCCTAATTTGAAGGAACATTTTATCAGAATGAACAGTCCACTTCTTGCTAGTTCAGTTGTTGAACACCTTTCAATTGTGCTGGTTTTAATAATGACTCACAAGCAGACTCGCATGAGTGACAGTCATTTTCAAAATTTAGTTTTACTAAAAAAGCAAAGTGGATTGAATTGAAGAGCAATAAAGTTTTTGAGATAAAAACATTAACAATAGTTGCATTCATTGTAATTATGGTACTTTTACTTTTTAATCAAAAAGTATACTAGGCAATAACTTTTTTACTTTCACTTAGCAATTTTTTTGTGTGCTTCACTGCAGTGGTGTAGCCAGGCCCACCCACTGTGGACTCAGGCCCACCCAGTAGCAGCACACCAATTATGTGGCTGGCAGGATCCCCAAGCCCCACCAGCCGAAAACTCCCAACAACTGTCCCTCCTGCATACCTTGTAAATAGCAGATCTTCACTTGCAATGAGCAGCGACTGATATATTGTCAGCCGCCCCTCCCGGCCGCGTAGTTGTCTCTCTCACTTATCCGTGCTGTCCGCTCCCGACTCCACACTCGTCCGTGCAGTTCGCTCTCACTGCCACACAGTTCCGCTAGCAAGGCGGTGCAACACCGTTCCGCTTGCCAGTCTTTTAAACAAAGTTCAGCTAGTTAGACTTTAAACACAGTTCTGCTAGCCAGGCTTCAAACACAGCTCGGCTAGCCAGACTTCCCACAAAGTTCAGCTAGTCAGGCTTTAAACACAGTTCTGCTAGCCAGGCTTCCCAACAACGCCCTCTTCAGCAAGGCCTCAAAACCGTTCAGCTTAGCTAGGCTTTTTTCCCCAGCACAGCTTAGCCAGGCTTTTAAAGATCCACCACCCTCACTTGTCAACACTTTACCTCTTGACAACCACCCGTCGGATCTCTCCTGACTATTACTCTTTCTGATACTTTTGGGTTCTTTTAGAAGTCACTCTTCTTCTCCAGCCACTTCCTCTCCCACCTCCATTTCCTCTTCCACACCTTCTCCTCCTACCTGCTCCAACTCCTCCCATTCCATCCCCCCATTCTCCACCCCCTCCCTCAGGTGTTCCACCCTCTCCTCAGCTGATTCCATCTCCCAATCAGCCCCCTCTCCTTTCCTCTCATGTGGCTCAGGTACTCGTTTGTCCTCCTCTCTCCTATTCTTCCAGGCAGTCTGAAATCTGTGTTCTCTACGCTCCTGCCTCCGCCCCTCCCGCAATGCATTCTGGGATCTGTAGTTTTTCCACTCTGGCTTTTCTCTCTTCCCCCCTGCATTCTGGGCTCTGTGGCTTCTCTGATTCTCACAATATACTGTTTGCACTGGCCCCACGGCCTTCCCTCTGATGTTTTTCTGCCTATGCGGAAATAGGAAGTGCATCAGAGGGAAGGCTGTGCATTAGTTACTGCTCGCTGGCGGTGAAAAACTGCTATTTAAAAGGTGTGCAAGGGAGGGGGATGTTGGACAGACCATATGGCATGCAGGCGAGAGAGAGAAAGACCAAATCACTTTTGGGATAGGACGTAGTTCTTCTGCCAACCCATCTTGGGCCCAGGCCCACCCAAAATTGGGTGTCTGGCTACGCCCCTGCACTGTACTTTTACTTAAATATTAAAATATACATTTATTTTTACTTTTATTTAAATACTCATACCTAGTACTTTGAAAAATACTGCTCATTTGCTAATATTATTAGACTTTCACTTGCCTGTGTATGGTTCACTAGTCTTAGCAATGTTATTCATGTAGGTTACATTTCTCCTTTGGATTAAAGTAACCGCAGTCTAGGTACTTTCCATATGATCATGTCATTTCAGTTCTTTGTTCAACCAGAAATGTAATAATATCCACTGGGCCGCAAACATAGTAACATAGTAGATGACGGCAGAAAAAGACCTGCATGGTCCATCCAGTCTGCCCAACAAGACAAACATATGTGTATACCTTACCTTGATTTGTACCTGCCTTATTCAGGGCACAGACTGAACAAGCCTGCCCAGCAGTACTTCCCGCCTCCCAACCACCAGTCCCGCCTCCCATCACCGGCTCTGGCACAGACCGTATAAATCTGCCCTCCACTATCCTCACCTCCCAACCACCAACCCCTCTTCCCCCCACCTGCTCTGCCACCCAATTTCAGCTAAGCTTCTGAGGATCCATTCCTTCTGCACAGGATTCCTTTATGCATGTCCCACGCATGTTTGAATTCCATTACTGTTTTCATCTCCACCACCTCCCGCAAGAGGGCATTCCAAGCATCCACCACCCTCTCTGTGAAAAAATACTTCCTGACATCTTTCCTGAGGCTGCCCCCCTTCAACCTCATTTCATGTCCTCTCGTTCTACCGCCTTCCCATCTCCGGAAAAGATTTGTTTGCAGATTAATACCTTTCAAATATTTGAACGTCTGTATCATTTCACCCCTGTTCCTCCTTTCCTCCAGGGTACACATGTTTAGGTCAGCAAGTCTCTCTTCATACGTCTTGGAACGCAAATCCCGTACCATTCTCGTAGCTTTTCTTTGCACCGCTTTCATTTTTTTAACATCCTTTGCAAGGTACGGTCTCCAAAACTGAACACAATACTCCAGGTGGGGCCTCACCAACGACTTGTACAGGGGCATCAACACTTCCTTTCTTCTGCTGATCACACCTCTCTCTATACAGCCATACAACCTTCTCTAGCAACCTTCTCGCTACGGCCACCGCCTTGTCAAACTGTTTCATCGCCTTCAGATCTCGGATACTATCACCCCAAGATCCCTCTTCCCCCTCAGTACCTATCAGACTCTCACCGCCTAACACATAAGTCTCTCTTGGGTTTCTACTCCCTAAGTGCATCACTTTGCATTTCTTCGCATTGAATTTTAATTGCCAAACCTTAGATCATTCTTCTAGCTTCCTCAGATCCTTTTTCATGCTTTCCACTCCCTCCCGGGTGTCCACTCTGTTGCAAATCTTAGTATCATCCGCAAATAGGCAAACTTTACCTTCTAACCCTACGGCAATGTCACTCACAAATATATTGAACAGAATCGGCCCCAGCACCGATCCCTGAGGCACTCCACTACTCACCTTTCCCTCCTCCGAGCGAACTCCATTTACCACCACCCTCTGTCGTCTGTCCGTCAACCAGTTCCTAATCCAGTTCACCACTTCGGGACCTATCTTCAGCCCATCGAGTTTATTTAAGAGCCTCCTGTGGGGAACCGTGTCAAAAGCTCTGCTAAAATCTAAGTAGATTACGTCTATAGCATGTCGATGATTCAGTTCTCCAGTTACCCAATCAAAGAATTCAATGAGATTTGTTTGGCATGATTTCCCTCTGGTAAAACCATGTTGTCTCGGATCTTGCAACTTATTGGCTTCCAGGAAATTCACTATCCTTTCCTTCAGCATCGCGTCCATTACTTTTCCAATAACCGAAGTGAGGCTTACCGGCCTGTAGTTTCCAGCTTCTTCCCTATCACCACTTTTGTGAAGAGGGACCAAATCCGCCGTTCTCCAATCCCTCGGAACCTCTCCTGTCTCTAAGGATTTATTAAACAAATCTTTAAGAGGACCCGCCAGAACCTTTCTGAGCTCCCTCAATATTCTGGGGTGGATCCCGTCCGGTCCCATGGCTTTGTCCATCTTTAGCTTTCCAAGTTGTTGATACACACTCTCTTCCGTGAACGGTGCTCTATCCACTCCATTCTCAGGTGTACTTTTGCCAGTCCCTCGTGGTCCTTCTCCAGGATTTTCTTCAGTGAAAACAGAACAAAAGTATCTATTTAGCAAATTGGCTCACGCATTTCCTACAGAGTCAAATCAGCCTACCTGACAAATTTAGTCTTTTCAGTCCTGTCTTTCCTCTGTGTGTGGGAGATATTTGGCTCCAGGCAAATTGTGAATTGGAAACATTCTACTTCTACTGATTTCTAAAACTTCACCACAACACATTTTAAATTGTGTTTTTCTATTTGCATGTTTCAGGATTCAGTTTGGTCATACCTTGATAAAATCTAGGTTTTCATGCGACTTTTGAACATAAACTGAGTTGTTGCCATTGTTTTCTTATACTGCTGCCCTTTCCTTTGATTGAGCTGAATACAGTTGAAAATGTTAACTGTTGACCTCCATTGAGTGGCCAGAAAATCTTACTCCAGGGACCATTATTGGCTTACTGCCTCAAGGCCTTCACTGTCTAACCTGCCAAAACACCTTCTCTTCCACTCCCTCCAAAAACAAAGCCCAGTAGTGCACTTTTTCAATGTCTAAAAATCCCCTTTATTGGGTAAACTCCCCAGAAACAAAAGGACACACATCAAAAATGGTCAATACAACGGTAAAATAATCAGAAGAAAAAACTGGAAAAAAAGAATCAGTTTAAATATCATAGTCCTTTGTAAATTAAAAGGGCAATTCTATAACTTGGAGTCCACATTTATGTGGTACTTTCACAGGTAGGTGCATATATATGGCAGCAAAACAAGGAAGCAACTGTTCTATAAGGGTGTTCATAAGTGGCAATCACTTGATCTTACTCTCCTTCCTAGCTACCGATCTATTTCTAATCTACCTTTTTCTTGTAAATTAATGGAAAATAAATCTACACATCTCCTCCATCCCTTTCAATCTGGCTTTCATGAAGGCTACTTTTACTGAAACTATTGCTTCTCAACTATCTTTATGCTGCTTTGGACTGAGGTAAAATTTCTCTTCTTGTCTCTCTTGATCTAAGTGCTGCCTTTGATCTTGTTGACCATTCTCGTCTCTTATCTCGGTTTTCTTCTATTGGTATCTTAGGGGTAGTTCTTAGTTTCTTTATTTCTTGAAAATTGGTCATTCTTTGTTTCTTTACCAAGTTCAAGTTCCCGCTCTTATCCACTTTATTATGGTGTCCCTCCAAGTTCTCTCCTTTCCCCAATGTTATTCAATATCTTCTTGACCACCTTAGCTACTTTAATCCAGACCTTTGTTTTAGACTTTATATCTATGCAGATGATATTCTCCTGGTTTCTCATTATGATCCTTCTAATCCTGACCTCCATCCCCTTCAGCTTTGCCTGAATGCTGTGTCAGCTTGGCAAAACAAAAAATGCCCATCTGCCACTTTGTGCCACTTTTTGGACTTTTTTCTGTTTCAAAAATTAGCCTCATAAAATGTATAGGTTGATGTCTTATTGTTGAATCTTCACAATCCAATTTGTTCTGTAGGTAGGATATTTTCTTGGATCTGCTATTCCATCCTCTCAACTTGTTTCCCTCACTTCCTGCTACAATACAATTTTATTTCATGCTTCAGGGCCTGTCATCTTAAATCTCTATATACTACGGTCCCACACAGTTCATCAGGTACATCAAAACACTATGGCAGCTTGCAGTCCTAGGCAGGCCCTGGCTGGGTTCCTCTAGCTCTCGCTGCACACCAATGCTTTAAACCAGCTGAACATCCAAAACTCTCCTCCAGACCTCTGTGGTCTTTCTCCTTGCAATTCCTCTTTTAAAAGTTAGGCCAAGCTGGCCTGGGAAACTCCAGTCCTCTCCTTGTTCAAGGCCTAGCTGACCATGTATAGAAGCAGTTCCCTACTTCTTGTTAGCAGCCTTGAACCCTCTTCCCCACTGCAAGCACTTCCCAGCTCTATAGCAGACTCAGCCCATACTAGCAAAATACCCCCATCACTCCTTTCCCCTCTCAGACTACAATTTATAGTTTCCTCCAAAACAGTGAATGGGACTCCAACTAGCAGTGATAGACACCTTGGTCTACCTTCCATTACATCCCTTTATAACTCAGCAGAGACTGTATAAAGGGGCTCCAAAAAATTCCTCACTCAAAAGACAGAGAAACACCTAGAGGCCCTCTTACATTAAGTAAGATGTGGATATTTGGGATTGCATGGGAATCCCACCCTGCCCTTAATGCCTATCTCTTTTTAGTGCTTCAGCTTTTGTAACTAATTTAGATAGCAAATATAATCTGCTTCTCTTCATTATCTTCTCTAATATGATTATTAGGTCATAATGCTGACAATCATAAATGTAACTGTTTTATCTTAGGTTTTTCTTCTATGAAAATCTGATTTTTTTTTTCTTTTTACTTCCATTGTAGGAAATTACTGAAATCTTACTTGTTCTTGAAGTATTTACTGCAATAGTTTGTTTTGTTTGTCTGCATTGAATTTTACACATTTTTTTTTGTATTTTCCTGATTGGTGAATCAATTACTCTCTTGCTTTCCCACGTTGAACTTTGTTATTAGGGATATAGGACCAAATTCTATATATGACACCGAAAAAAAACTTTATACTAAGTGCTGTTCTACAAATGACACTCCGAGATGAGTGCTGTTTATTGAAAGTCATGTAACTCTGGGATCCATGCCTTGAGATTTAAACCAACTGAAAACTGGTGTAAATCATCGCACCTAAATTAGGTACAGATCTGCTGTATTCTGTAACAATACATACAAATTGTTGGAATGCCATGACCCTCCCATGACTCCACCTCCTTTTTAGGTCTTTCTTTAAGTGGGTAGTCGGAAAAGCAGACCAATATGTTCGGGGGCAGATTATCGCACCTCAGACCCAACAATCTGTGTGTCCAGTCAGGAGCATCTGGCTCAGCAGCTTATAAGAAGTGCATGACAATGTCCTGCACTGCTTTAGCACAGTCAGCATATGCAGCCTCTTCAGGAATTCCCTTAACCCTTTAGTGTCCAATGTTCCCGTAATAAGCCATATGGGAACAGATTGATGGGAACATTGGACACTAAAGAGTTAAACTTGAAATTGCACCTTCGGGATCTTTTTTCAAGATCCTACACACACTCCCATAGGGCTTTGGTATCAGTGCTTTGGGTATCCCGGTAGGCCTGTAGATCCTCTATGTGCTCCTCGCACTCTGCAACACGCTCCTCCTGCTCCACTTGTTTTGTGGAGAGGACCCTGATCTCCCTCTTGATGCTCTTTAAAGTGTCTTTTAAGTCCTGCCACACTAGCTTAAAATCGACCCACAGATTCTGCATCCATTTTTTCAAATCGCGGTTCTTCACCACTCTTGCCGGCTCATCCGATTCCAACCCAGAATCTTCCTCCACCTCCGATTCAATCAGTGCCATCTTGGACCCACCAGACTCAGCCGCTCGGGACTTGCTGCCACTTTTCTCGCACTGCAATACAACTGTTTTCACCCGCTCTGATTTCCATTGGGAAGCCATGCCGTATGCAGAGCCGCTGAAAGGTGGGTGCAGAGCAGGTGTATTGCTCAAATTAGTGGCAATCCTTGCAGAGCTTCAGATCCGGGCTGACATCGCTTCCTCCTCATGGAAATGGATTTTGAGCTCTCACTGACAAAGCCTGGTTTACGTGCTGCATTGCCTCCCAAAAATCCCTCTATACAGCTCACATACCACTATCTTTTTAAATGTAGCATGCACCCTTTGAGCATACACCTCTCCAGTGTTGCAATAGTCTATGCAAATGAGAATTTAATTTCCCACAATCACAGAAAAGAACACAGGGGAACCAATTCATTATGATTGTTTCTGCAGCTTTTTAGTACACACTCTTAGTGTGTGTATGGAGTTCTGTGAAATTGGCACATGTATGTGTTAAAGGACGCTCAAATGAGTGAGTCTCATAGTTAAAGAATAAATCATAAGGTGTCTGACTATATAATTTGAGTCTCGGACCTCAATTCCAGAGTGGAGGACTAGCTTAATGGTTAGTGCAGTGACCTATAACCTCAGAGACCTGGGTTTGATTTCTTGTGATGCAAGTTGCTTAATCCTCTGTTGCCTCAAGTACAAAAAAAAAACAAAAAATCTTAGATTGTGAGCCCTGTAAGAACAGAAAAGGTACCTTTATATAATATGTAAACTGCTTTAATTTTACCATGGAAAGGCAGTATATCAAATCACTTCGCTTTCCCTGTTTGGGTTAATCATATGTCCTATCCTGCATTCTGGGTGTGGCTAGAGCACAGATATTCAGATCCCCACCAGCTGAATATTGACTGCTGTGTTTCTGTGTTACTACACTTCTACTGTAGCAAAGCAGAAACAAGCAGGAGGCAGTCTACTGTAGAAGTAGGATTGCGTGGCCAGTATTCTCAGTGGAGGAGGGTAGTTAGTGGGGTCCCGCAGGGGTCTGTGCTGGGTCCGTTGCTTTTTAATGTATTTATAAATGACCTAGAGATGGGAATAACTAGTGAGGTAATTAAATTCGCCGATGACACAAAATTATTCAGGGTCGTCAAGTCGCAGGAGGAATGTGAACGATTACAGGAGGACCTTGCGAGACTGGGAGAATGGGCGTGCAAGTGGCAGATGAAGTTCAATGTTGACAAGTGCAAAGTGATGCATGTGGGTAAGAGGAACCCGAATTATAGCTACGTCTTGCAAGGTTCCGCGTTAGGAGTTACGGATCAAGAAAGGGATCTGGGTGTCGTCGTCGATGATACGCTGAAACCTTCTGCTCAGTGTGCTGCTGCGGCTAGGAAAGCGAATAGAATGTTGGGTGTTATTAGGAAGGGTATGGAGTCCAGGTGTGCGGATGTTATAATGCCGTTGTATCGCTCCATGGTGCGACCGCACCTGGAGTATTGTGTTCAGTACTGGTCTCCGTATCTCAAAAAAGATATAGTAGAATTGGAAAAGGTACAGCGAAGGGCGACGAAAATGATAGTGGGGATGGGACGACTTTCCTATGAAGAGAGGCTGAGAAGGCTAGGGCTTTTCAGCTTGGAGAAGAGACGGCTGAGGGGAGATATGATAGAAGTGTATAAAATAATGAGTGGAATGGATCGGGTGGATGTGAAGCGACTGTTCACGCTATCCAAAAATACTAGGACTAGAGGGCATGAGTTGAAGCTACAGTGTGGTAAATTTAAAACGAATCGGAGAAAATTTTTCTTCACCCAACGTGTAATTAGACTCTGGAATTCGTTGCCGGAGAACGTGGTACGGGCGGTTAGCTTGACGGAGTTTAAAAAGGGGTTAGATAGATTCCTAAAGGACAAGTCCATAGACCGCTATTAAATGGACTTGGAAAAATTCCGCATTTTTAGGTATAACTTGTCTGGAATGTTTTTACGTTTGGGGAGCGTGCCAGGTGCCCTTGACCTGGATTGGCCACTGTCGGTGACAGGATGCTGGGCTAGATGGACCTTTGGTCTTTCCCAGTATGGGACTACTTATGTACTTATGTACTTATGAAGTAGAATAGACAACCAATCAGCAGCAACAATCCAAGGAAGGACAAACACAGCAAGAGATTATCCAAATGTCAACCAAGTTTCAGAAAAACCTTTATCAGGGGTCCACTTCAGACCACCTTTAACTGTGCTTTTTGAATTTGGACTGGAGACCTGGTGCAGTGGCGTAGGAAGGGGGGGGGCGGTGGGGCGGTCCGCCCCGGGTGCACGCCGCTGGGGGGTGTCGACGCCTCGCTGGGTCCTTGCTCTCTCTGCCCCGGAACCAGCGAGGCGCCGACACCCCCCAGCGGCGTGCACTCGGCATATTGGCCCTCCCGCCTGCCCCTCACCGCCTTCCAGGTATGTTCTCGCGGTGGGGGGGGGTTGCGCTACGGAGGGGGGAGGGTGCGTCATTCTGCACCCGGGGGGGGGGGGGTGCGCAGCGGCGACCCGCCCCGGGTGTCAGCTGCCCTTGCGACGCCACTGACCTGGTGATTACTGACTTTTGGAATTGGACTACAGCTTTTTCTATAGCTGCTATTGGCTGCATTCTTTTACTTTTAACATTGGACCTCATTTTTTTCTTTTAAACACAGGTATTGCAGTATATGCTTTGAATCTGTGAATGTATTGTGGAAACCTATGTGACCTCTGATGAAGGTTTTTCCGAAACTTGGCCAGGTTGGGTCCTGTTTCCATTAAGGTTGATATTTGGATGAGCTCTTGCTGTGTTTGTCCTTCCTTGGATCGCTGCTGCTGTTTGGTTGTCTTTCATACTACACTTCTAGCCAGTGGCTTACCTATTCCCCCCTCCTCCAGGTGTGTCACCCCCCTATTTGGGCTAATCATAGAGTTCATATTAACTGGAAGTAAGGGAGCTGTCTATGTTGCTCAGTAGTGACATCTAGTGTCTGTTCATAGACAAGCTTATACACAGTGCTGAAGAGACAGGGTGGAATTCTATAAACTGGCGCCACAAAGGGGCACACAGTGCCAATTCTATAACAGCTTAAAGGTTATCTAAATCTGCTTTGGCACACCAAAAATTAGGCACACCATCACTTGGCAGAATGTCCATGCTGTGCCCATTCTAACAGTCCCTTGCCTTGCAGTTGTTAGTTATGGACTAGATTCTATATATCACACCCAAAAAAATTGTTGGTGAAACAAAATACGTATAGGCATATTCTATAAAGTACGCCTAAATTTAGGCGTACTTTATAGAGTAAGCCTAAATCTCCACACAATTTATAGAAAATGTTGAGTGCCCATCCACGCGACTAAATTTAGTCGTGGGTAGTCATGCCAAGTAAAACTTGGTGTAAACGCTGATGCCTAAATTACGCATGGACTGGGTGTATTCTATAACAATGTGCATAGATTATAGAACGACCCGCCCATTCATGACCACACCCCCTTTTTAACAATGCAACTTAGAATTTACATGCATCATGTTACAGCATGTGCTTAGACTGTTCTGCATATAAATTCTAATTAATGCTAATTAGTATCAATAATTCCTTGTTAAGTGTCAGTTATCAGTGCTGATTGGCTTGTTAAGTAATTAAGTTGTGTGCGCAAATCCAGAATATGACCAAATTTGTACTTGCAGCATAGGTCATGCAATATAGAATTCGGGGGTATGTGCATTTGGTGCACTGTTTATAGAATATCACCTAGCACCTACACATATATCTGCCAGTTTGGCACCAGCCATATGCGTAAGCGCTAGATATTCTATAAATTTGGTGCACTATTGGTGCCTATATTTAGAATAAATAGAATGAGGGGGATAGTCTATATTCCTCAACCAGTGCTGGGCCAAGGCAAGATGCCACCTGAGATGGAGCCAAGATGCCGCCCCCCAGGCCAAGGTGCCGCTTCCCACCCCGAGCCAAGATGCTGCCCTTCCTACCTCCAGCCCATTCGCAGCATTTACCTGTTTCATTACGCTCCAAACCCGGCAGTAGCAGCGAGTCCCATACGTTGCCCTGCCACCGGCACCCGCCTCTTCCCTTTACTGCAGCTGCCTGAGCCTCTGACGAAAAAGGAAGTTACATCAGAGAGGCGGCCACAGTAACGAGAAGAGGTGGGTGCCAGCGGCAGGGCAGCATATGGGAATCGCTGCCACTGCCGGGTTTGGAACGTGACAAAACAGGTAAACGCCACAAACGGGGTGGAGGAAGGAAAGAAGAGATACCGCTTCCCAAAGCATGGGGAGATGCCGCTCCCTGAAGAGTGCCGCCCGAGGTCCCCGCCTCAGGTGGCCTAATGGTCGGGCCGCCCCTGTCCTCAACCACAGCATCATTCATATGTCCTAGCCTGCATTCTGGGTGTGGCTAGAGCCCAAATATTCAGATCCCCAACGGCTGTATATTGACCCCTGTGTTTCTGTGTTATTACACTTGTGGCAATAGGATGTCTGCATTACTTCTAAATTCTATGTGCACTAGAATCTAACACTAGAAATGTTTTCTTCCCTTTTGTGTCTGTGGAAGATGTGTTGTGCATCGGGCCCTTTAAAATCACAGAGAATCAGTGGCATAACTATGGGGAAAGGGGGCCTTAGGCCCTGGGCCCCCTCATTTTTAGTTTGGGAAATGCTAGCTTTCCCATGCATGATCGGTTAGACCTGAACTGAGCATGCACAAGAGAGCCAGCATTAGCGAAGAGCGCCTGCTGAATAAGTGCTGCTGCAGAAGAGGTCTTCGGCTGGCAGGGTTTGTCATCCCCGTATGCTCAGGTATTTATATTTTTGAGGAGCAGAAGGCAGAGACTGGGGGGGGGGGGGGGGGTGTTGACAGAAAATTGCAAGCTCACCCACCTGGGCTAAGGCCCATCCAGAATCGTCCATCTGGCTATGCAATTGCAGAGAATAAACCACTAAAGAAGTCGATAGTGAGAATCACTGTCCACAAATTGTCACAATCCTTTCCCCTTTCATAATGAAAACATACATTCCCTTTCCTCACGTTCCCAAACATCGATCTGAGCACACACTGGTTATTTATAAGCAAGAGTGATGCAAGCCCTTTCACTTTTCCTCTCTCTCTATCCTCTTCAGCTGATGCAGAAAGTGCTGTGTGTTCACTCCCCAAACCCAGCTGCATGCCTCTGCTGTTGCAGAACTGTCCTTGATCACCTTTTAAATTGTACATGCACATCACACTCCTGCCTTTCCTTTCATGATTCATCACTCCTGCAGTCTCTTACATCCCTGCCCCCCCCCCCCCCCCCCCCCCCCGCCGCTTCAGCTCACAGCAAGTCCAATATGTACTTCTCCCTCCCCATGTTAGAACTGGGGAACAAATCACCACTGAGATACTGAGATTTGGTTACGGACATCTCTGTTGTGAAAAAATTGACCTAGATGCTGAGAAAGAAGCTTGATGCTTATGAACATATGTGGCTGGATTGGAATGGAGGATTGGAGGGAAGTATTTTTGTCTGATGATAAGGATGAGCTGTAAAGGGATTTGCTGTACTTGGAAAACAACTATTATTTCTCTTTTGTTGGGGGGGGGGGGAGAATCTGGAATGGCTGATATTCAGCCTGTGGAGGTCAGCATTCTTTTAAACGCTGACCGTGGCTGGCTAAATTAACCCTGGAAATTCAGTGTCAGGCCATTATCTAGGGATAATAAGCTGGCCATCGGGGCTTATGGGGGCTCAGCCAATATTCAGCCGGGGCCTGCATAAGAAAGTTATGCGGGTCCTGGCTGAATTTAAGCTGAGACTCACATAACTATTTGTCCTATAAAATGTCCCCCGATCCCCCCTCCCTGCCCCTGGAAAATCCCCTTTCCTTCCCTCCCACCTACCCAGCCTGCCACCATTTAAACCCTCTACCTTCCCCCCCCCGAACAGCCCCCAACCCCAACCTCCCAACCCCCTCAATCTAGGTCTACCTGATATCCCTGGTGGTTCAAGTGGATCCATGGGAGCAGGAACAAAGCCCACTCCTGCCTCTTGCAGCTGCCATAGGAAAATGGCTGCTGCAACCTCTCACGGCTGCTCACAGTACTTGTGTGCTGTCAGGTTAGGAGTGTTTCCCACCTGCCCGCCAGCTCCACTGTCAAAATGATTGCTGCAACTGCAAGTGGCAATCATTCTGACAAGGGAGCCAGCAGGGGCAGAATCAAGTGGAGATCACTCCTGCCCTGACTGCACCACTGAACCACCAGTGCTTATAAGGTAGGCCCTGGGGGAGGGTCCAGGAGGGGGGCTGCTTTTATTTAGGGGGGGCTCGAAAGGGCGCAGATCCACTTTGAGGTGAAGGAAGGCTGGGAGGTCATGCAAGCTGCACCACAGTTTCAGTGAAACAACACACTTGCATTTTCAACCAAAACAAGATGAAATTATTTTTTTTATATTTGTACCCCACACTTTCCCATTCATGGCAGGCTCAATATGGCTTACATTGGGCAATGGAGGGTTAAGTGACTTGCCCAGAGTCACAAGGAGCTGTCTGTGCTTGAAGTGGGAATCAAACTCAGTTCCTCAGTTCCCCAAGACCAAAGTCCACCACCCTAACCACTAGGCCACTCCTCCACTCCATTAGGATTTCAGGTTGGTTTTGGCACCAATTCCGAAATCAAAATTTGGTCGGCCTGTGCTGACAACACCTACAAGAGCTGTGAGAGCTCCTTATAGACTAAGAACTTCTCTTTCCATATACTCCGACAGTATCACTATTTGGAGGGATCTGGAGTCTCTTACAGTAGTAATAATAATAATACATAGAATCCCCCTAAATGTATTTGAAATCCCATCTGTTTGCATGGTGCCCTTACCCTGCGTAATATTGCTCAAAATAAATTATAGAACTCTTAAGCGCCATTGCAGTCCATGCGATCTTGGAGACATTCACTTCAAAGTCAGACTGTGACGTGGCCTAATAAATTGCCCTGCTTTAAGTATTTTAGTATATGAGGCAGATAAAATGTCATCTAAGAATTCATCTAAGTTGTGGTGGTCTAATGAAGAGAGTAGAATTTATTTCCTTTGGATTTCCCTGGAATGGGTGTAAATAGTTTTTTTTTCTTTTATTCTCTGCTTTTCTGAAAACAAGTGTGCTACTTGTCTTAAGGCTACAAATAAATAAATAAATAACAAAAGTCTAAGGTTTATTAGGATATGTTTAAATGAGTCAGGGATCCAGGAAGCACAGTAGTTAGAGAAGAAGATGTTTCCCATGTCGGTAAACCAGAAATGTAGTGATTACAAAGGGTATCCAGTACTCCAGATGCACGAAGCTTATCCAGTCTGCTTATGAACTTAGCTGTGCCACCACAATAATGTGGCAGTAAATCATATCAGAACCATCATTTCAGTCATTTTAAAAAAGGGTCTCAAAACATTTCTACTCACTAATGCATTTGGAAACAGATTAGCTCATTGAAGCGGTCACAGACGGTGTGCTGGCCTGGCCTGAAGTAGGAAGATATGCTGTTATTTCTCTCTGTATATGGATTGTAACTTTTAGTCTCTTCTTTCTTTTACCTCTAGATGTTTTGATTGTAAACCACCATGAGGGCATTGCCACTTGAAACATACTGAATTCTGTTAGGTCGATATTCAAAAGGACATGTCCGTATAGAAGAGGCCACTATACAGATAAGCCACCAATCCATAAATCTTCAGTGGCACGCTATGGATAGTGTCACTAGTAATTCTTACAGACACCCCATCCCCCCAGCACTATTCAGAAATAGTGTTCCATTTGACTCTGCAGATTGCTGGTGATATTCAGCCACCATCTGTATATCTATAAAAATTTAATTTAGGACAGCAAGAAAGCAGTCTGCTGTCTTAAAATAGGAGGACTGAATATACATAAAGGAAGAAGGAATTCAATATAGAAGTATGCCCTTTATAGAATAGCATTCGGTGTGAATCCAGCATCTAACTCTTGAGTGCCGTACTTACTCCTGCTAACAGCAGTTGTACATTCCAGCACCCTTCAGGTGAGCAAATTTTTGGAATGCCCCTGACAAGTTCCTGGCTATGCCCTCTTTTCAGATACACGCAATTGAAGTTAGCTGCCGTACTTTATAGAATAGCATGCAAGAAGATGCACACACAAATATTTAAGATTGCCAATTAATATCAATAATTGGTTTTTAGCACACAGTTATTGATGTTTTCAAACTCATTAGTCAATTTATATTTAAATCTCATTTATTAGTGCAAACTGACAGGTAGTTATTATATAGTCACCAACATTGTCAATAACTTTAAAACGTAAACCAACAATATGGTAGCCATGCTAACCTGCCCCACCCCCCCCCCTCCTGCCCTCTCCCATCCCCCCTAGCTTCCCCTGCTTAGAGAACAGTCATCAATACTATTAAAATTTTAGCAAACAATTTCTAGTCATTAGTCAATTTATTTGCACATGCACAACTCTGATACATGCATAGAAATGGGTACAGAAATTTGGACGCAATATATAGAATCTGGGGGGAAATATTTAAGCACCATGGCCAGCACTAAACACTGACCAATGTGTATTTTATATATGCATATGCAGTGTAAAGGGTTAAAAAAAAAACTTACCTGGTCAGGGAGGCTGCTGGGCAGTCCTGGATTGGTCCAGGATGTTTTTGGGCCAATTCAGAGCTGGTCCAGGTTTGGCCCAGTTCTGTTGAGAACCATTTTGGGTCTGTGTTGAGTCTGGGGTCAAAGGGGAGCCAAAACGCAGCAAGTGCAAACAGGCACACTGTCATGAGTCAGGAGAGGCAGCCTGGAAGGAAAATGGCTGGCTTCGGGCCTGTCATGCTGGAGCTCCTGCACATGCGTGGTTAAAGGTTTTCCTTTTCCTTCCCAAATTCTTACATCCATTACTGGTGTAGCAGGTGTATTCGAGCCAAAACCAAATGTGTGCAAAGAAAATCAATAAAGAATGTCAGTGCAGCATCGTAAGTCATTACTGAAGAGACTAAGTACTATGAATCACTTCTGAAGATCATTTTTTCCACTTTCCAGTCAGAATTAACAGACAGCATGAATCTGTGAGCAGCCTCAGGGTAAATAATGGGCGGAAAATATCACAAATCACAATACTGAATGGATGGGGGGGTGGAAAAGAGGGAGTGATATGTGAGATTTTGTCCTACAGTAATTCTTTGATTGGAATCATGATCAGAACAGATAATATGCAGCCTGTAAAATTTGCCAGACTTGAGAGTAGCACAGTAATTTGACAATAATAGGACACAGATAGAACTGGGTGTCCTGAGACTGCAATGCTGTTCTGTGGACACATGCTACTTCCATTGGTTGTTCAAATTGTATAGCCAAGAGCTATGGCAAAAGTTTTACAAAAACGTCAGGCATGTCTTAACCCTCCTCACCTTCCAGGAGTCCTAGCACTTGGGAAATTGTTCTTGCGCTCCGTATTGTTTTGATCTTTGAGGCTGCACTCCTGGGTGTGGATCAGCTGTTTATGTCTGTGCAAATCATGAAGCTGCTCTGTTTGATCTATCATTTTAGTTTCCAAGACATCCTTGTGCCCCGATATGGCTGCCAATTGAGTCTTACTTTCAGCGATCTTTACACGTACCTCAGTCAAGACCATGTTATTGTCCTTAGAAGTTCCTTTATTTTTAGAACCTCTGCTGGCACATGCATCAGCCTTGCTAACCTTACTTCCTGAGGATAAAGGGGGCCTGGTTACCCCTGGTATTCGTCTGTGTAATGTGGCAGCACTTATGCACTGTGTTCATGAATTATATAGCTGCAGGCAAATGTTTTTCCCTTCTAATATACATGGAGGGGCATTTTCGAAAGGGATGTCCAATTTGCAATTTGGACGTCCTTGCAAAACGGCGAAATCCAGGGGCGGGGAAACCCATATTTTTGAAATAAGATGGACGTCCATCTTTCGTTTTGAAAATACCGTCAGAGATGTCCAAATCCTTAAATGTAGACGTCCCTAGATTTGGTCGTCCTTAGACATGGACGTTTCTGACTTTCGGCAATTTTCAAAACCAAAGATGTCCATGTCAAAAACGGCCAAATGCAAACCATTTGGTTGTGGGAGGAGCCAGCAATTGTAGTGCACTGGTCCCCCTGACATGCCAGGAGACCAACTGGGCACCCTAGGGGGCACTGCAGTGGACTTCATAAATTGCTCCCAGGATTATAGCTACCTTACCTTGTGTGCTGAGCTCCCCCCAAAAAAAACCAAATCCCCTACCCACAATTGTACACCACTACCATAGCCCTTACAGGTGAAAGGGAGCACCTATACATGGGTACAGTGGGTTTGTGGTGGGTTTTGGAGAGCTCGCTGTTCCCTCCACAAATGTAACAGGTAGGGGGGTATGGGCCTGGGTGCACCTGTCTGAAGTGCACTACAGTACCCACTAAAACTCCTCCAGGGACCTGCATGCGCTATCATGGACCTGAGTATGACATCTGAGGCTGGCATAGAGGCTGACACAACATATTTTAAAAGATGTTTTTTTAAGGTAGTGACCATTGAGGGAGTAGCGGGAGGTCATCCCCGATTCTCTCCTGTGGTCATCTGGTCATTTTGGGCACCTTTTTGTGCCTTAGTCATAAGATAAACAGGTCTGGGTGAAAACGTCCACGTGTTCGTCAGGGATGTCCTTGTTTTTTTCGATTATGGGTCAAAGACGTCCAAGTTCCGCCTTCGCTACGCCTCTGACATGCCCCCTTGATCTTTGGCCATCCTTGTGATGGAGTGCAGTTGGAGACATCCTAAATTGGGTTTGGTTTATATCGATTTGGACGACTCTGGGAGAAGGACGACCATCTCCCGATTTATGTTGAAAGATGGACGTACTTCTCTTTCGAAAATGAGCCCAATAGTGTTTTAACTGATGGATATGATCTTATAACTCTGCTCCATGGCAGTAGTGGAGGGAAGTGGCACTCTGGTACTTCTGTTGTTTTCTACCTGCTCCGCAAGGCATGGATTTGGTGGCGGAATTTTTGGAAATGTTCTCCCGAGCTATCCCCCTTTTTGACCCTGAATGGGAATCCAGACTTTGCACTGGGTCTTGGCCCAGGTGATTTTCAAAGTTGGAAGTTGGAACCGGAGACCTTTCCTTTTTTGCTCAACTTAAGGACAAATGGAACCTTCCTAAGACACACTTTTTTCTTATACTTGCAAATGCGTCATTATTTTTACACCTTAAGGAGTAAACTGGAGAAAGAGGATGATGTGCAAGTTGAAGAGATTTTAAGTCTTTGCCATGGAATTTTAATAAACTCTATATGGTATGGTGAGGGTCAATTTAGAAAACCAGACACTTTTCTTGATGGGTTAGCTCAGGAGTGATCTGTGGAGTTAGCATTGGATATCACAGGGACTAAATTGGATAGAGTGGGTGACAGGCTGTAAACTGCTTGTCAATGCTCATTTGCAAGATACGCTTTTTAAGATCCTTTATTGAGCTTATATTACTAGAGTGGGTGCCATATGAAGTTGTGGATGGATGAATGCTGCTTGTGCTCTAAGGAGGGGCAAAGAACATGGCTTCACATATTTCTGGAGTACCCTAATTGCCACAAACTTTAGCAGAAGGATTTTATTCTTTTGGGACCTTGTGAGTATAGGTATACATTGGACCTATGATTGATTAATGTTGGGGAGCTGGGATGAGCATTTTTAGATGACAACTAATAATAAAAGAGTTGTTTTGTGTGATATTTTTACATCACACAAACTTATTTTGCAACATTGGACTGATGAACTACCCCCATCTTATGAACCAAATGCATCAAGTGGCCCAATTTAAACTATGGTATATATCTCATCATGTAGGCCTGACTATGGTATCTAAAAAGTGGCTTTGGAACAAAATGCTATCTGATGCATTGCCTGGCCTGAGAGATCCCATTGATACTGCTCTTTCAGGTGTTTTATACAGCCCTTTGCAAACATTCTGTACTGAGGTGCATCACTTTCTTGCCTCTTCTATGTGCTTTTTGTCTTCTTTTTACCCTTGAGTTTGCTCACAGGAGTGGGGGGGAGTAGGGCTGGGAAGGTGTGTGTGGGAGTACATGGTTTTTGGGAATAAGGGGGGAAAATAGGCAGCAAGAGGTCTGATACTGGTTTCTTTCTCAGATAAGACCCAACCAAGGGGGTTATGTGATTGCTGTACCCATCTGTTTGATCTTGTGAATTAGATTTACCTGACATGTGTTTTACTTTTGTTTTATCGTTTATGTTCGGCCTTTTTTGCTGTTACCATGTAAATTAAGATTTCTTTAAAAAGAACCTCTGCTTGGAGAGATTAAATAAATTCTTTGCTTTGGTCTTCACCGAGGAAGATTTGGGAGAGATACCGGTGCCAGAAATGGTATTCAAAGCTGACGAGTCAGAGAAACTGAATGAAATCTCTATAGAACTAGAGGATGTAACGGGGCAATTTGACAAATTGAAGAGTAGAAAATCTCCTGGACCAGATGGTATTCATCCCAGAGTATTGATAGAACTGAAAAATGAACTTGCGGAACTATTATTAGTAATGTGTAATTTATCCTTAAAATCGAGTGTAGTACTGGAAGATTGGAGGGTGGCCAATATAACGCCAATTTTTTAAAAAGGTTCCAGAGGAGATCTGGTAAATTATAGACTGGTGAGTCTGACGTCGGTGCCGGGCAATATGGTAGATACTATTATAAAGAACAAAATTACAGAGCATATTCAAAAGCATGGATTAATGAAACAAAGCCAACATGGATTTAGTGAAGTGAAATCTTGCCTCACAAATCTGTTGCATTTCTTTGAGGGGGTGAACAAATATGTGGCTAAGGGTGAGCCAATTGATATTGTGTATCTGGATTTTCAGAAGGCATTTGACAAAGTACCTCATGAAAGACTCCAGAGGAAATTGGAGAGTCATGGGATAGGAGGTAGTGTCCTATTGTGGATTAAAAACTGGTTAAAAGATAGAAAACAGAGAGTGGGGTTAAATGGTTAGTATTCTCAATGAAGAAGGGTAGTTAGTGGGGTTCCCCAGGGGTCTGTGCTGGGACTGCTGCTTTTTAACATATTTATAAATGACCTGGAGATGGGGGGTAACTAGTGAGGTAATTAAATTTGCTGATAACACAAAGTTATTCAAAGTAGTTAAATCTAGGGAGGATTATGAAAAATTACAAAAGGACCTTACGAGACTGGGAGACTGGGCATCTAAATGGCAGTTGATGTTTAACGTGAGCAAGTGCAATTATAGCTACGTCATGCTTTCCACGTTAGGAGTCACAGACCAAGAAAGGCATCTAGGTGTTGTTGTTGATGATATGTTGAAATGCTCTGCTCAGTGTGCTGCGGCAGCTAAGAAAGCAAATAGAATGTTAGGTATTATTAGGAAAGGAATGGAAAACAAAAATGAGGACATTATAATGCCTTTGTATCGGTCCATGGTGCGACCACACCTCGAATATTGTGTTCAATTCTGGTCACCGTATCTCAAAAAAGATATAGTGGAATTAGAAAAGGTGCAGAGAGGGGCAACGAAAATTACAAAGGGGATGGGACGACTTCCCTATGAAGAAAGCCAAAGCGGCTGGGGCTCTTCAGCTTGGAGAAAAGATAGCTGAGGGGAGGTATGATAGAGGTCTATAAAATAATGAGTGGAGTGGAACGGGTAGACATGAATCGTTTGTTTACTCTTTCCAAAAATACTAGGACTAGGGGCCATGCAATGAAGCTACAAAGTAGTAAATTTTAAATGAATCAGAGAAAATCTTTCTTCACTCAATGTGTAATTCAACTCTGGAATTCGTTGCCAGAAAATGTGGTAAAGGCGGTTAGCTTAGCAGAGTTTTAAAAAGGTTTGGACGGCTTCCTAAAGGAAAAGTCCATAGACTATTATTAAATTGGACTTGGGGAAAATCCACAATTTCTGGGATAAGCAGCATAAAATGTTTTGTACTTTTTTTGCCAGGTATTTGTGACCTGGATTGGCCACTGTTGGAAACAGGATGCTGGGCTTGATGGACCTTTGGTCTGTCCCAGTATAGCAATAGTTATGTACTTATGTAGCACAGTTGATAATGTTACATCCGGATCTTTAACTGTCACTGATTTTCCTGGTGAAGGCAGTTCTAATTTCAAATACTTCATGCCTTGCCCAAGGCAGAGTTAAAGTTAAGTTTAGCTGAAATAAGGTTTGCCATCATCATGATCAATATCCTGCAAGTTAGGGTTCCATACAGAATAGAGCCACTATGAAGAAACATAAAGCTGTCCTGTAAGGGAAAGCTTCAAACTTAGGCTGCCATCTTGGATCCAGCCTCCAGAAGTCTGCCTGTGACCAATCTATCAGCCATGTTCTGAATCAGCTTAATTTCTTCTACTATTTAGGCATACGTACATATAAGGCACTTCATAGTCCAGCCTAGACATAGTCCATACATTTAGAAAGACCTAGATATTCCTCACAATTCATAGCAGTGAACATAGAATGAGTTATTGTTTCCACACATGTATTTTTAGATAAATTTCAAAAACTGTGTAGGCAGGTGGAAAGTTCACGGATATTTTTACACAAGAGTTTTACACCAGTTCTCAAAGAGAAAGTGCAGGTGTACTGTCACCCTGAAGATTGCACAAGGAATAGGTAAACACAGAGACTTTCAACTAATTTTTCTGAGAGTTATTTTTCTTGTCAAGAAAACATGTTTAGCTTTGAAAATGGAAAACAGTGTGCATTGTTCTTAATGCCAGCCTCATCCTGCCCTAGGAATGCCTCCACAAAATTGCCTACCTTTGATGGGGGAACAGTTCATCTACTTTCACCTGCAAACAGGGAGGTCAATTGTCAAAAGCTGTCTCCCTCTTAAATAGCTTTTGAAAATTGCCCTCTCAGTGGATTAGTGGTATGATTTAATAAGGCTGTGTATGTATGAAAGGAACTTGATGAAACAAGCCCTAGGTATATGTGAATAGTCT
The DNA here is from genome assembly GCF_901765095.1 of Microcaecilia unicolor. Taxonomy (NCBI): domain Eukaryota; kingdom Metazoa; phylum Chordata; class Amphibia; order Gymnophiona; family Siphonopidae; genus Microcaecilia; species Microcaecilia unicolor. The sequence continues at coordinate 117,184,094 of NC_044033.1, forward strand.
TTGGAAGACAAGTCCAGCGTTATGGAAGCAATTTTCTAAGTGGGCACCTCCTCCTAGGTGCCCCAATGCTGCATAGTAAAGCATATTCTATAGCAGCTTCTGGCATGGAACTGGCCTAAATGCAGGTGCCTAAGGCTGCATTTATAAAATTGCAGTAGAAAGTGGCTTTAGCCACCCTTATGGTGCTTTCTTACATTCTTAAGCCATTTCTACCGCAACTGGAAAATGGCCAATTTTCCATTTTCTGTATTAATGGCCATGCGCTAATGTTGCCATTACTGCATGGCCATTATTAAAACTTAGCACAAGAACCTTTACCACCTACAAAATAGGGCCTTCAAGGTTGGGATAAACCCTTAGTCCTATATTCATAGAATCAACACAGGCTACGTTTTGGTGTGAAACCCTGCATCAGGCATCAAAAGAATGGGTTTCAGCTTAAGAAAAGAAAGAACACAACGTTCCGATATAATCGATCAAAGACCAAAGTTACTTAGGTGCATAGCACTTTCAAGCAGTGTCATTGTGTTCAGGGCCGTCGAGAGGGGGGCAGGGGGGGCAAAGTTCCCGGGCTCAGCCTCCAAGGGGGGGCCTGGCACCAGGGTCTCTCTCTCTCTCTCTCTTTTGCTCCTGATGGGGCCCGAATGATCGGGGCCCGACAGGAGCAAGAGAGAGAAAACTCTGACGCCGGACCCCCCTCCAGAACTGCTCTTTACTCACCTGTGCCGAGCGACTGCTTTTCCACTTCAGGCACATGCTCAGTTTTGAAACCGAGCATGAGCGATGAGAGAAAAAAGCAGCTTCAGAGGCAGGGCAGGCATGGAGTGAAGTGCAATGCTGGATCCCCGCCAGCTCCAAGGTACCTCAGTTGCAGCAGCGTCGATTGAGCCCCGGGCCCGGCTCAGTCTCTCGGCAGCCCTGATTGTGTTCTTTCTTTTCTTAAGCTGAGACCCATTTTTTTGACGCTTGATTCATGCATTTCACACTGAAACACAGCCTGTGTTGTCTATGAATAAAGGACCAAGTATAATGTCAGTTCTGGTTGCATAAACCAATGCATCAAATGACATTAATGTTTATTGGCATATCACGATCTTATTGAAGACCTCTACTTAATGTTTTTTTGCTATTAGATACTTACATTGGAGAGATTCCATCAACAGACTCCTGCGGCAGGCCATAGGCTGAAACACGGTGCCATGTTGAATCTTTTTATCAATAACATTTCTCAAAAGTATTCAGGCATTTTATCTCTAGAGTCCACGGTCATTTTCCCACTTTTTCTACTGCTGTTGCATCTTGTGGGATCTCAGAGTTCTCCATTTCGATGGATTTCTACTGGATCTTTCTCCCAGAACTTGTCCACATATAAGAAGCACCTTTTTAAAAATTACCACCTGTACATATATGTTGGATTACATATATAAATCTACTTATATGTGTAATTGGACCTAAGGTTGCTAATATTCACTCCTTCATGTCTGAAAATAGTCTTCTATGAGTAGATACTTTACAGCTTGAGAACATGAAAACTGTAACTTAAAGTGACTTTTTACATAAGCAGCAAGATTTGCTATTTATGTGTCATTTGTACAAGAAAGAAAATGACTCAATCAGCTTCTTTCTTTCAGTTACAGGTTGAACTGGATCAAGAATATCAGGATAAATTCAAAAGGCTCCCCATGGAAATTCAAGAATTTGTCCAGGAAGCAATGAAAGGGAAGTTCACTGAAGATGGCGACCACAGTGCCACCCCTTCCTTGCTGACACCCGACAGTGGAAAGCTGAACCATAAACCTCATCTGAACGAGGATGAACTAGAAGAGGAGAATCCGGAAAAAGCATTTGATACACCCCTTTAAGCGTTCTTGCTGAGGCACAGATGAGCATCACTGTGCCAGTTGAGCTCCGCTGTCATGGAACAGCTTAGGAATGCAGGAAGCATATAGTACTGTCCAAGTGCATATTTTACACAACGTAATTATACACACTTGTATAGAGGCCTCCAGTTTTAAGTCTTCTTTTTAGTATTATGCTGAGCCTTAGTGCAGGTATAGTGGAAAAATGAACGTGCATACAGTGCTTTTTTGTCGTTCCTTGGCTAATATGAATGGGTACCTTCCAGGTCATGTACACCGTTTAAGAACGTGGCATTGTATCACAATAAGTGTGTGCACATTTCATTTGGAAGTGTCAGCACAAGGTGTTCCAAACTCATAACAGATACTACAGAAGTGCATAACAAATGCATAACATTACGTTTAAGACTTTCTAACTGCACCTTGAGAGCTGCATCATAATATTGTGTTTGCACTGAAATATTAAAATCTTTGCTTTGCAAGCACTGGTGGCTTGCTGTTTTGATATTCTATGAATCATAATGCTAGAAATATACTTGCTGCTGATAAGATCTTTAGTTGGAACAGTGGTGGTTGTTCTTCAGGTTTAAAGATGTCCAACAAAGTCTAGATCAGAAGGAAATATATATTTGTATGTATGTGTGTTTTGCACAGAAATGGACACACATGCATATAGGTTTATAATTTTTGTTGTAGATCTGGTCTAGATTCCAATGGTCTGTATTGATATTAACTGTAAGGGACTGTCTTTTGTGGAGTTAGTGTTGTACATTGATATAGTTTTAGATTAAAAATTTGATATATATTTTGCAGGCTCAAAAGCATTGATTTTAAGTAACATGTTATGTTTATTGAATAATGAAACAGGCAAATGTTCTGGACTACAGTGTTGGAAATTTAGGAATATCTTCCATTATTTAAGACTGAAATTTCATTTTACGAATGTTTGGCACCTGTAAACCAAACATGGATGATCATCTGTACATGAATGTGTTTAATCCTCTCTTTCCAATAAGAGGAATGAAAGTTTTGTGCTCCTGATATGCACGAAGGGGAAAAAACTGTCAAAATTATTAAAATACATAAATGCATCACTAGCACTATCAAAACCAGATTATTTTAAAAGGCAAGACCAAAAGTGTCACTATGGGGTCCTTTTATGAAGGGGCGCTACAGATTAGCATGCGCTGAATGCCAAGAAGCCCATTCAATTCCCACGGGCTTCTTTACATTCAGCACACATGAATCGGTAGTGCCGCTTTGTGAACGGAGCCCTAAATCAGCAATTCTCCCATGGTAGAGTCTCAGGCAACCAAAATTGTAATGCTCTGATGGATTACATGTTGTTTAAAAAAAAACAAATTCAGATGTCATATAACATAGTGGGGTATTTTTGTATCACTTTCCCTCAGGAGTTTAGTATCTTGGTGAATCTTATTTAAAATTAAGCAATAAATACAGGTCGTGTTTTGAGTTTGACCTAATTCTTCTGAAGCAGTATGTAATGTGTGTCACTCAGCAGACTGAAGGGATGATGGCATGTTACCTTTGGAAAGTTTCTAGTTTGGATTACACCACTCTGGTTGACAATTAGACAAATTGCATTCATGAAGTCAGAGCTCTGATTTTCAGCTCGAGTTTACCAAGAGTAAGATCTTCTACCTTTGCACTTTGAAGATCTCAATACAAGCAAACGTTTTTTGTGTTTTTTTTTTTTAAGGGAGGAGGGAAAACTCTAGAATGGTCAAAAAAATAAATGCTGCATTTCATAAGCCACTCGTGGTATACATTCTCTGAATTACAGAAGAAAAAATGTGCTGCCATCATCTTTTATCACAAGCTGGAAATTCCTGCATTTTTATGGGTGGATAGGTCGGAACCGTAGTCTTCACATAGATTAATACTAATACCAATCAATCTTTTATTTATAAGAAAGTTACAGTAGTTGGATTATGTATAGCATCAGTTGTAGTCATTTTCCAGTACTTTGTATTTGACCATTTACTCTACTCACATCTTTTCTACCAGTTCAGTGCCATTTTTTCCTGCTGTAGGGCAGTGTGTAATACATTTACATTATTTAGGTGATACAGATATCATTAAAGGCTGTTAATATTTACTTGAACTAAATTGTAAAAAATAAAACACTTAAAAAGACAGAAGGGTCGTTATGTGCAGGTCTTGTGCCTTCTATGTATTTCTCTTGTTGTTTGTAAGTATGTGATATGTTGTGCTGTGGACATTTCTGTTGTAAACAATTGAGCTTTCTGTATTGACCTGGATTGTGCACTTCGATATCTTTACACTACTGAGAATAGCTTGGTTTTGGCAGTGTGAACCGAATTCTGAAGTTCTTATAAAATGCCGGACATTTTACATTTAATGCACTCATTGATTTATTAAAGATCATATATTAATTGCCATGACAAGTAAAGGAGCATTGCCTGTGTTTCTCTGTTTTACTATTGCTCTTGTAAATTGTATTAATATTGTCTGTGATTAATTGGACTGCGTGATTTAGCTTTAAAAATATAGGCCAGAATATTTGAGTTGAAATGTACATACTTTGGTCTTCAATCTAAAAACAAATGTTTTAAATGCATAACTCAACATTTTTTTGGTAAAACTTCTATGCAATTTTGTGGCATGATGTTTCTTCCACCTGTAATTTTTTGTGCTTTCATCACAGATCCAAAGGACAAATAAAATTTTCTTAACACAAGCAATTGTGTCAGTTTTTATAATCCCATAAAGACAGGGGTGTGCTGGTAAATTTTTAACAACAGGCTCTTTCTCTGGACGTAGCCAGCTCTGCAGTTGGAAGGGCCAGGGGTGGCCGGGAGGGGGGGGGGGGAGCAACACTTGCCTCTCTCTCCTCCCTCCCTTCGTGCAGGCACGCTAGGCATACCTTTGCTGGCAGCCAATAAATGGACTGCCACCACTCCCAACGTCTTGCTCTGAGCAGCATGCTGGAACTTCTCTCACATGCTCGAGAAGTCCCAGCCTGCTGCCCAGAGCTGGAAACAAGGAGCGGGGAGCAGCAGTAGTCTATTTACTTGGCTGGCAGGGCTCAGCACCCCCACCAGCAAAGTAAAAGATAATTCAGCAGGGGGCCCAAGCCCACATTTTGGGAGCCAGTTGTTAAAGTAGCCATGGAGGGCCCTACTTTAACAACCGGCTCCCAAAATTCTTAAAAACTTAACAACCGGCTCTTGCAAGCCTGTGAGAGCCTGCTCCAGCACACCACTGCATAAAGACCTATTTTCCTTTAGGCCAAATATAGGCAAAATATCCAATGGAATTTCTGACTTTCTTTATATGCAACCACTGAATGGGTAGGTTAATACACTCGGGGCCCCTTTTACAAAGCGACAGTAAGCCCAACGCGGGCTTACCATTCGCTAAAAAGCAAGTACCATGGGCTACCACAGCAGCCTAGCATTAGTTTCCACCCCCAGTGCCCCGTCATATCTGGCAATACAAATTTTTTTTATTTTTGTAGCAGGTAATTGGGCAGTGCGCAGCACTGCCTAGTTACTGCTGGGTTAGCAGTAAGGGCTCCCCCCCGAAATGGCCACGTGGCAAGCGCTCCACATGCTCCACAACCATTTCCTGAAAAAAGAAAGACCTACGTTTTACCCATTGCGGTAAAAGGGGACCTCAGCATGCATCAAAAACACACGCCAACACAGCGCAAGCCCCCTTTTGCTGCAGCTTGGTAAAAGGAGCCCTCTGTACTTAGATTATAATGTTGCATTTTATGTGTTTTTTGTAACTCACCACTGAACATTTTCTTTTAATCGGGAAGGCAGGCAATACATAAAATTGGATGAGATTGGATTAGAGCTTGGTGTTATCGCTACCCACCTACTTACATAGAAACATAGAAAATGGTGACAGATAATGACCATTGAGGGCTATGGTACAATGTACATATCACCTATCCAGTCTGCCAATCTATACCATGTGCTAATCTCTACTATCCCTTCCCCTTAGAGATCCTTTGTGCTTGCCCCATGCTTACTTGAATTCAGGTACAGTAACCAGAGAGGGTAAAACAGTATACGCAAATAGCAAACAAAAGAAAAGCACAGCTGGGCCTTCAAGACTGAGACAACAGGAGTCCTTTATTAAAATCAGACCCAACACGGGCCGTGTTTCAGTATAAACCACACCTGCCTCCAGGGCCATGCCTAGGGTCTCTGGCGCCCCCCTGCAGACTATCAGTTGGTGCCCCCCCCCCCCCCCCCCCGTGTGGCACAAGATGCAAAGAAATAGGAGCTGAAAGATGGAGTGCATCTTTGTGGGATTGCTCAACAAATAGATCACAAATAATTTTTTATGATTTTTAACCGTGAAAATGATCGCTCACCACTTGCCACACTGACAGGAATTGTCAGCAATATTCTTAGAAACAAATTGCTACACATTGCAAAATAAGATAGCAGATGTAAATTCTCAAAGTGGACATATTCCAAACGCTAAAATGAAAATAAAATAATTTTTTTCTACCTTTGTTGTCTGGTGACTTTCTTTTTCTGATCATGCTGGCCCAGTATCTGATTCTGCTGCTATCTGTCCTCTTAACTCCGTTTCCAGGGCTTCCTTTCCATTTATTTCTTTACTTTCTTCCTTTCTTCTTCATTTCTTGCTCTATATCCATTTCCAGCAATTTCTCCTCTCTCCCTGGGTCCTGCCCTCCCATCCATGTCAATCCATGTCCCTCTCTGCCTTTCCCTCCTCCATCCATAGCCAGCAATTCTTCTCTCTCCCCTCCCCTCCATTTCCAGCAATTTCTCCTCTCCCTGGGCCCTGCCCTCCCATCCATGTCCCTCTCTGCCTTTCCCTCCTCCATCCATAGCCAGCAATTCTTCTCTCTCCCCTCCCCTCCATTTCCAGCAATTTCTCCTGTCCCTGGGCCCTGCCCTCCCATCCATGCCTCTCTGCCCTTCCCTTACCTCAGCTCTGCGCCCTGGGGCCTTTAAATCTTTTACCTCCAGTCGCAGCAGCATCAGTGAAAGCGCTGCCGACGTCTCCCTTCCCTTCGCACTCATTGGTTCCCTCAGTGTCCCGCCTTCTTCTGACGTCAGAAGAAGGCAGGACACTGAGGGAACCAACGAGCGCAAAGGGAAGGGAGACATCGGCAGCGCTTTCACTGATGCTGCTGCGACCGTCGGAGCCTCGGAGGTAAAGGTTTAAAGGCCTCGGCGGCGCGGAGCTCAGGTAAGCGGCGAGGGTAAGCACCGCGGCGGCGCCCTCCAGAGGTTGGCGCCCCCCTGCGGTGCTTACCCCGCTTACCGTGTTGGCACGGCCCTGCCTGCCTCAGGAGTCCAAATTCAATATCAAGATACACAGGTAGGGGGCTCAAAAAAATCTAATTCGTAAGTTAATATACAACTCCCCACTGATGGCATTCCACAGGAACTTTTGCAATTTCTATGGTGGGGAGTTGTATATTAACTTAAGAATTTGCTTTTTTTGAGCCTCCTACCTGTGTATCTTGATATTGAACTTGGACCGAAACACGGCCCGTGTCGGGTCTGATTTTAATAAAGGACTCCTGTTGTCTCAGTCTTGAAGGCCCAGCTGTGCTTTTCTTTTGTTTAATACAGTCTTCATCTCCATCACTTTCTCCGGGAGGCCATTCCATGCATCCGCCACCCTTTCCATAAAGAAGTATTTCTTTTTTAGTTCAAATTAGTTTTATTGAATTTTCTTTATGACAGAACAAAAATAAAAGACAAAGCTTAATACAACAATCAAATATAATGCCACAATATATTCATCATATTAATGATATATAAAACAGTTTCAAGATAGCAGGAAATTCTGATCAGCCACAATAGGAATGTCGAGCAGCCCTTATCCAATCATATTTAACCAAAGTATTCCTTTTTTTCAGCTGAAACCCTTTCATATTTAGCAGTTAGAAAGACAGTATTCCACCATGTATTATAATCAACAGCATTTGTATTTTTCCATTACAATCGCCTTCCACCCTGCAGGTGTCTCATATTCAGGTACAGTGGGTAATTTGATGGTTTTGGAGAGCTCACAATTTCCACCACAAACGTACTAGGCAGACTGGGGTTTAGGACCTGGATCCCGTTGTTCACCGCATGCAGTACTGACCACTAGGCTGTGGTCCTTGGAGCTGTTTGCTGATCTGTTGGGTATGCGCATAATACCTGTAGCTGTCATACAGCCTGGTATACCCTTCCATTTTCAATTCTTATGTGGGTGTGAGGAGAACAGCGTCCACTGGAGGATTAAGGAGGGGTCAAGCCTTAGCCCCTCCAGTGGTTAGCTGGTCAGTCCAAGCACCTTTTTGTAACTTAGACATGAGTGAAACAGGTCTAAATAATCACGTCCTTCTTTTTTGCCTTGGACATTTCTTCCTGTTCCATTAATGCTGAAATACATCCTAATTTTATGCTCACCCTAGCCCCGCCCAAAACAATGCTTTCAACACATCACCTTACTATTTGGCTGAACTGCAGTGAAACTCATCCTAATTTTGTGTTTTAAAATTGCAATTTAGACGTTTTTGGCAGATGGACTTTTTTTTGCCATTTTGAGACATTTATGTGCTTTGAAAATGAGCACCATAAACTTTGGTGTTCAGATTAGCCTTAAGTGTGAGAACTGATCAAACCAAACATCCTAAATATGTGTTCCCCTTTAGAAGGGGAAAAAACAATCCATCAGTCTGAAAATGATCAGGAAAATCAGAAACAGATTTTGACAAAATTAAAAGGACAGTGTGGGTGACATTGAGGAAAAAATAATTGTACGCAGAGGTTCCGAACCTCAAAAGTATCTACTAAAGATTTCTCTATCACAACAAAAAACTGTAAATCATCAGCATAAATTCAATAATTAACTCAAAGACAAGATAACAGTTTTGCAAATGGCTTAAGATAAATATCGAATAGGTTGATAAAGCCAAGCCTTGGCAAATACCAGACATCATAATATTCCAATTAGACAAATCAGATCCTTGTGAACCTGATTTGTATAGTATGATCCACTCCAAAAAGATTTAAATCATGTGAACATTCAAACCCTTCAATACCTATAAATTGCAACCTATTCAATAAAATTGAATAATTTATCCTATAAAAGGCTGCAGAAATGTCTAAAAATACTATTAGACATTGTGTAACTCTATCAAATTCTGTATGTGCCGAATTGAGTATAGAAAGAAATAATTTCCCTGTACCGTATTTTGGATAAAATTCAAGCTGGAACCTATCAAGAATTTCATTTCTCACAATAAAATCTGTTAAACTGCTCTAATACCAATTTTTCCAAAACTTTAGATAGAAAAGGTTATGAAATTAAAGACCAATAGTTTTCTAAGGATAACATTTAGGTAGTTCCACACTGTCTATAAAAATAAAATTATTTTCAACAAAAAATTATCAAAGTAATTTGATAGAGATTATTAAACCCTGCTCCAAATAAACAGAGTACACATTGCCAGCTATACATTATAATCTCTGAAGCAGCAACAAATGAAAAAATAGTCAACCAGAAAACATTAAATGCAGAACATGAATCACACTTTGCCTTCAAGAGATTCTACAACAGATTCAGCCATACATTACAGCATTCAAGAACATGAATCAATTTGGAGTAGAAAGAGACCGTAAAGCAGTGGCACAGAATCCATCAGGCCAATTTTTATGTTATTCTCACAGGTGAGGTGCCTAATACACAAAGACATGATATTCCTAGAGGTAATGAGTTTGCAGCCCGCTTTGCTATCAGGGTGGAAACCCACCTCATCAATCGATTTCTCTGTGCATAAGTAAGAATAGTGCAGCTGAATATCTTTATCAGGATAGTGCCAGGGTGGTCCATGGGCAGAGCATGGGAGTCCTGTAAATTATCTGGCTAGCAGTCATATATATAGTCCGCTCTCCAGATACGCTGTCTGGATAACTTGGGACAGAAAAAGTTACCAGATTGCTGATCCTGATAGCTGGACCAAATATTGCTGTTATCCAGATCATGCGCAGTGACCACTGTATTCAGGTAATCAGCATTGGTCACTATCCTCTAATTCTATAAAGTTGCACGCCAACTTCTAACTAGTGAGCAAAGTTGCTTATGTACTTTACAGCTAACGAGCTGTGAATTACATTAACAACCAATTATTGGCTAGAATTGGTACTAATTGCCTGTAATTAGCAGTTATACTTGTAACTACCCCTAACTTGTATTCTATAAATTGTGCGGGCAAATTCCAGAGTGCACAATAGCAAGGGGGAGTTGTCCCTGGGAGGGGACATGAGTGGGTCAGGGGTTTGTCTGGTAGTTGCCCATGTGGGTTACAGAATTACCTGCATTTACTGTAAGCAATTAGGTATGAGTATTTACACCGGCCATTTAGTTAGCATGAGCGCTCACAATGGTGGTAAAACTAGGGTCCTGGGTTGGAAAATGGAAATAGAAGCTGCAAGATGTTACTAGGGTTCTGTTTGGATATGCTGGATGGTTGGATCAGCAAAAGTCAGACAAGCATGCGCGACATTAGAGAAAAAGCAGCCGCAGGGGCAGGGCAGGCAATTGTGGGGGATTGAAGAGCAGCACTGGAGGAAGACTTCTTCTGCTGGCAGGGCCTCGGGATCCCCACCAACCAACGTACTTGTAGTGCAAGGGGGAGAGGTTTCAGCAGCAGCGATCCTGGGGGCAATGATCTTGGGGTGGGCGCGCAATCCTGGGGGGCGGTGGCGGCCCTGCTCCGGGCTCGACTCAGTCTCTCGGCAGCCCTGATAGTGGACATTTTCACTAGTAAGTGTACACTTGCCTGTGAAAATGCCAGCAGGGCACCTAATCACTAGTTGTAATGACTAGTGTAAGCGATATGCACATAACTGCAAGGGGGGAGGAGCTTAAGAGGGATATGGGCGTGGCTACCACTTGTACATGTAATATACAGAATACTGTCAGTTGCACGTGTCTTTGCTGTATTTACTGCAAGCATGTGAACGTTAGGCTGACAGATGGCAGGAAATGCTAGTATGTATAACAGAATCTGGACACCTAGATGCTGTTATAAAATAGGCTCTCATCACACAACATCGGGGCACCTAAATGGTGGCCCCACTTAGAGAATTGCCCTGAAATGCTATGTACTCATGTCTATTCACTGCTTGGGGAAGTGTTTTTCAAGATTAGGATTGGGGTGGGGATTTCACTTATATACAGACCTTGAATTTTCAAAAGTACACACAAAATACTTTTTTTAGGATAATTTTCACACATACTTTCACTTGAAAATTCAGCTATGACCACATAGTGGACATTACACAGTATACTTTTTTCTTAAGCAAAACATTATAACAAGTATCTCCTATGGGGATAAAATTGGCGCTTGAAAATTTTAATGCACTTAGCACAATTCTATATGTCCTTTATAGAATCACATTTAGCGCATAACTTCACTTAACTGTAGGTTCCTGCAATTAGGCCTAATATGAGTAGGCCTAGTTGTAGGCACCTAAAATTAGGTGCAATTCTATATGTGCATGCATAAAATCTAGGAATGCCCTGGAATACCCCAGAACACCCCTAACCCAGAGGCGTAGCTACGGGTGGGTGCCTGGGTGGGCCCAGGTCCACCCAATCTCGGCCCGGGCCCGCCCAGTCTTTTGCGACCCTCACCTACCACGACGACAATGACCTTCGTTTTTTTTTGCCCGCAGCGGCGAGCGGGCGTAAAAGCAGCAAGCAGCAAGCCAGTCTCGACTCCATCCTTCGCTTCCTGCCCTCTCAGCGTCCCAGCCCGCCTGAAAGGAAATGACATCAGAGGAAGGCGGGGCGGCACAGAGAGAGGGCAGGAAGCGAAGGACGGAGTCGAGACTGGCTCGCTGCTTGCTGCTTTTACGCTGCAACTTCGGGAGTGGAGTCGAAGTGAGCCAGCCAGCCCGCCCATCTAGTCCATTGGAAAGAAAGAAAGAAGCGATTTGGTTTCATCGCCGTTCACTCAAAACACACAAACCTGTGAGCTTCTGCATCCACATTGTCGTTCTTTTGAGGGGGAGGGGCGGAGGAGATGCCAGATAGAATGGGGAAGGGGATTGAAATAAACAGGATGGGCACGGGAGAGAGGAGAATTGCCGGACAACAGGGATTGATGGAGGGGGCAGGGGAGAGAGGAAATTTGCTGGAGATGGATGGAGGAGAAGGCAGGGGAGAATGGAGAGTTGCTGGACAGAGTGGAGGTCAGGGGAAGGAGAGGAATTGCTGGACATGGATGGATGGAGGGAAAAGGGGAGAGAGGAAATTTGCTGGGTATGGATGGATGGAGGAGAAGGCAGGGGAGAATGGAGAGTTGCTGGACGGAGCGGAGGGCAGAGGAAGGAGGAGAATTGCTGGACATGGCTAGATGGAGGGAAAAGGGGAGAGAGGAAATTGGCTGGAGATGGATGGATGGAGGAGAGGGCAGGGGAGAATAGAGAGTTGCTGGACATGGATGGATGGAGAGGAGGGCAGGGGAGAGAATAGAAATTGCTGGACATGGAGCGGAGGGCAGGGGAAGGAGGAAAATTGCTGGACATGGATGGATGGAGGGGAAAGGGGAGAGAGAAATTTGCTGGGTATGGATGGATGGAGGGGTGGGCAGAGAGAGAAGAGAGGAGAATTGCTGAACATGAATGGATGAAATGCAGGGACAGAGGACATTTGCTGGATATGGGTGGATGGAGGAGAGAGCAGGGGAGAATGGAGAGTTGCTGTATGGATGGATGGAGGGAGGGGAGAGAAGTCAGGGAGGAGATGCGCATGGATGGAGGGGAGGGAAAGAGAGGAGAAATGCTGGACATGGATGGAGTGGAGGGCAGGGAAGAGAAGGAAAAATGTTGGACAAGAATGAGGGGAGGGAAGACAGAGGAAGTAGAAGCACATGGATGGAGGGGAGTAAGGAGAAATGCTGGATATGGAAAACTGCTGAGTTTAAGGGCTAGTTTGGAACATGTTGAGGGCAGATACTGAAACTCGAGGAAGGATAGGGACAGGGCTACAGATGGTAGACAGAACACATAGGACACAAGAGGATGGTGGACATGGTGGTGAGAGAAAAAATATCAGATGGAAAGAAGGCACTGCATAAAACAGAAGACACTGGGACCAAAGCAAATAGATCAGACAAAGGTAGAAAAAGTATTTTATTCAGAATTTATTAATTGGAATATGTCAGCTTTTGGAAATGTGAATCTGTGATATTTTGTATGTAAGTAATTTTTCTGGTATTGCTGCATGCTGAAACTGACTTCTTGAGTTAACTTTCCAGTTCAGTATTTTGCATTCATATTTTTTGATTTCTAGTTCCTTGTGTCATGTCTGTTGTGTCATGTGTTTTTCATGTGTGATCAAGGTGCAGTATTCTGCTAGTGTGTAGTATTTGCAGCCCTTTTTGTTTTGCTTTTTTTTTTCACAAGGTAGTGTATTAGTGTTTTAGAGCCTAGTGTATTACAGTTCTGCCTTTTCAAGCATAAGGATGTTGCTCGTCCTGTCCTTGGAATTAGTGCTGTTATGGTTTAGTAAGGATATGAGTGTGTTTTGCACAAGTTTGTGTATAGCATTTTGCAGTGGAGAGATTGTGGGATAATGCAATTATATTTAAAAATATCAATTTTTCCATTAAGTATGTATGTGGTTATACTGATGCAGGGCAGCTGTTGGGCATCAAGTGAATTCTAAGGCATTATTTTGTAGGATCCCAAGAGACACTACTCAAACTTATATAGACAGTGCGTGCCCACCCATATTAGCTCTGGGCCCACCCAAAATCTCAGGTCTGGCTACGCCACTGCCCTAACCACACCCCCAAATAGTTATGCACATTATGATTTACCCACAGATCGTTATAAAATATGATATGCATGTAAATCCTAATTAGGGCCAATTAGTGCTGATAATTGGTTGTTTTAACCAATTATCAGTGCTGATTTGCTTGTTATTCAATTAAGTTATGCACACCCAATTTAATGTGCATAATTCTAAGCGCCATATATAGAATTCGGGCATATGTTTATACAGTGCTGTTTTGAGGCATGCTAGATGGACTGAGCATGCATGTTAAATTTGAGTAAGTACTGTACTTTAGACCTCATCCTGATTTTCCTCTGGTTTGCCTTGTATTCATTATTTTCCTCCTGTCATGACTTTCTCCTCTGCTTCCTCTTTTGTGCCTTTAGAGATGTGGATTTATATTTATTGATGTTTTTACTGGTTTCCATGACAACAGTACTGCACAATAACTTAACCATGGTGTGCTCAATTCAGTCAAATTAGGAAGCCAGCAGAAATATATTTGTCAACTTTGCCAAATAAAAATAATCAGATGGTCAGAGGTCTTGTGTATTTTGGAAAGCCTGAATAAAACCATTTTTATGTGTGTGTGTTTTTTTCCAAGCCAACATCGCCCCCCCCCCCCCCCCCCCCCCCCCCCACACACACAACACACACACCCCTGAGAATGTAATATATATATATATATATATATATATATATATATATATATATATATATAGGCAGACTGCTCTCTAAAGGGGTGAAGTTGGTCCCAGAGGCACTACATGAAATAAAATGGCACTGCTAATTTAAAACAATGGGAATACAATGGATACAACTTAAGCCTAACTAATTATACAATGAGATCTTAGTAAAGGACATTTGGGCACCAAACGTTTCTGTAGAAAAAAATACCTTTATTGGTGAACCCCAAAAGCAAGTATTTACAGAATAAAACCAGAGTACAACATTGGTTTCAATAATTGGACTGTCGTAGCATTATCTCTCTCTCTCTCTTTATATATATAATATATTGCACTGCTCTAAATATTGAGGCAGATTTTAGATAGAATGTGGAGAGAAGAATTCACATGTCAAAGTCTGGATGTGGGGAATTCCCACTCTGCCAAAGAGCCTCTTGTAAAATAGGTGGAAGACTGCATGTCAATGTACCTCCATATCTGGAGGGAGCAGCAATTTTTAGAAATCTGCACATGGAGAAAAAGCTTACAATTCCTCTCCTCGTTCCCACAGAGATACAGGAGCAGCTTTCTGCAAAGGACCTCAGTCTCTGCCTTTGCGGCACTCCAATAGGTGGCTCCCATCCCAATGACACTTCACCTCCCTTAGGGGTCCTTTTACTAAGCAGCGGTAAGCCCACCACGGGCTTACCACATGCCAATCTGGAGCTGCCACCGGCCCAATGCGGGCGCCAGCGGTAGTCCCACACCCAGCGCACGGCATTTCCAATACTAGCGGAAATATTCAAAAAATATTTCCACAGGGGGTTACCCAGCAGTAATTGGGCAGTGCCGTGTGCTACCCAGTTACCACCGGGTTAGTGCAGGAGCCCTTACTGACACTTCAATGGGTGGCGGTAAGTGCTACCCGCTGCATGACCACGCAGTAAGAGCAATCTTATTGCATAGCCATGTCTTTTTTCAGCCTTTTTACCTGCTGCAGTAAAAAGGGCCTCAGCACATGGCAAAAACAGCCCGACCGCTAGCACAGGGCCCTTTTTACCGCAGCTTAGTAAAAGGACCCCTTAGAGAGCTCCCCTCTCAGCAGCCTTTCCCAGTGGCACCCAACTCCCCTGAGCACCTCCCCATCAGAACTCCTGATCCTGCTCTGGTCAACCCTCCCATCACAGTACCTAATTCCACCTGAGCAACATCCACCCCTCAGTATGGCACAGATCCCTTCCCAAGAAGCACTCCATTGTGGTACAGACCCCCTCCAATAACCCCTCCCCCCCACACAGCTGAGGTAATTTTGGGCAAGTGCCTGATAAGTGGTGACCTCCCCCCAGGTTAAGACCCTTCCCCTGAGCCCAAGTCCCTCAAACATACTCTCTCCCCAGTAGGTCCCCAACCCCAATCCCTGGACTTCCTGAGAGTCCCTCTTTTCTAATGGGATAGGAGTGATGCCCACTCACTTTGTCAAAATTGCTATCAAAACATTTAGTGGTAATATTGCAGTATTACTGCTAGGCGTCAGGCTTTTATGGAAAATGCCAATATATAGAAGCCTGAGCCCTAGCAGTAATATCATGATTTTACTACTAGAGATTTCAGCAGCATTTTGAAGAGCCAGAGACACAAGGTGGGAATGAGTGAACATCTCTCCAACCCCACTAGACACCAGAGTGCCCAGTAAATATGGGAGTAGGTTGGGAGGTGGAGGGTAGAAAGACCTGAGGTATGTTTGAAGAACTTAGTAGGAGGGGTTAACCTGGGAAAAGGCTACCATTTTGGTCACCTTTCTTTGTATCTTTTCTAATTCAGAAATATCTTTTTGAGATATGGTGACCAGAATTGTATACAGTATAAAATCACACCAAGGAGTGATATAGAGAGGCATTATGTTAGTCTCTGATATTTTCTATTTAATTTTTCATTCCTTTCCTAATAATTCATAACCTTCTACAGTATTTGCTTTCTTGACTACTGCTGTGCACTGAGCAGAAGAACATAACATAAGAACATATGTTGTCATTCTGGGTCAGACCAAGGGTCTATCTAGCCCAGTATCCTGTTCCCAACAGTGGCCAGTCCAGTTTAAACATATCTGGCAGAGTCCCATCAATCAGCAGGAATATGGAGCAGACCAAGCAAAGAGGATAAAGAGTCAAATAGAATTTATTAAAGCCAAATGGTCAGAGAAACAAGTTTGGGTTGTTCTTCCCTAGGCACATCACTTTATACTTCTCACATTAAATTTCATCTACCATTTGGATGCCCGCTCTCCCAGTCTCTTAAGGTCCTCTTGCAATCTCTCACAGTCCTCTTGTGATTTAAGAACTCTGAATAATTTGTGTCATCAGCAAATTTGATCACAGCAGTCATTATTCCTGTTTCCAGGTCATTTATAAATATTTTTAAAAGCAGTCTTACCAGCACAGATCCATAAGAAACCCTGCTATTCACCCTTCTACTGACCATTTGACCCTACTCTCTGTTTTCTATATTGTAACTTGTTTTTAATCCATTTTTCAAAGCAGATGGACATCTTAAAATTTAGACACTTCACACTGCAGTTTATCCAAATAGTAAGGGGGCATGTTATGGTTGTGTTTTGGGTGGGGATAGGGACAGCCCCAAAGTAGGAGTCGAACAGGGATTTTTGAATGGGAAGAAATGTGCAGAAAAAGGACATTTTTATCTAGACCAGTTCCAGTCATATCCAAGTTACAAAAAGTTGCTTTAATTGAGCAGCTGACCACTGAGGGAATTAAAGCATGATCCATTCTTAATCCCCCAGTGGTTGCTGTCCCCCTCCCTCTCCCCTGAAAGAGAAAATGGAAAGAAAAACCAGGCTGTATCTCAGCAGCACTAATAATTGGGTTCTAACAATCAATCATTGGTGTTAATTGGCAACATTTTGGATTTGCATGTGCATATTGCTAGCCGCTCTTTTATAACAATCTGCACGCAAATCTTACTTTGTGCAATTCAAAACAGGCATAGCCATGGGAGGGGCATGGGCGAATCTGGGGAATTCACTAAAGATGCATGCAGTATTAAGAAATATCTGGAATCCACGCCTAAATGACGCACCAGGATTTACACCAGGTTGCAATTGGTATAAATCCTCACACCCAGAGTTTGGCATGAAAATCGGTTCTAAGTGAGATTCTATAAACAGTGCTCCATTCAGAGTGCCGTTTATAGAATAGCGCTCTGAGCAGATTTTTTGGCACCATTTTTTGAGCGCCATTTACTGGATCTAGTCCTAAATGCCATTTCTCCCTCACATCTTTCTCAGGGAAGACCAAAGCAAAGAACTCCTTTAAAGGATTCTATAATGAGTCACTTAGGAGCCCTTTTACTAAGCGCATAAGAATCTAGGTGCACCCAACATGCACCAAAATGGAGTTACTGCCCGACTACCGCGTAGCTCTTGCGGTAATTTCATTTTTGGCTTACATCTGATACGCGTGTCCGAAAAATATTTTTTATTTTCTGGTGCACTTGGGTCATTACCGCCTGGTTACCGGGTGAGATTTTACCACTAGGTCAATGGCTGGCGGTAAGGTCTGAGACCCAAAATGGACACATGGCAATTTTCATTTTGCCGCACGCCCATTTTTGGCAAAGGAAAAAAAAGACCTTTTGTACAGGTGCGCTAAAAAAATGGATTGGCGTGCGCCCAAAATCTGCGCCTACACTACCGCAAGCCATTTTTCAGTGTGCCTTTGTAAAAGGACCCCCTAGTTATATGCCAGTTATGCACCTAAATGTCCAGAATAACTGACATTTAGACACTTACCTATGAAAGTATCATTTCTACTAATAGGTGCTCAAACGGCATAGCACATATTTGAAAGGTGAGTACAGCATGGCCAACCCATAAGTGAGTGAGTTATTTATTTATTTATTTATTTATTTATTTATTTATTTATTTGTAGCATTTGTATCCCACATTTTCCCACCAATTTGCAGGCTTACGGAATACGGTAATTTGCCTATGTGCCTGCTATATTTAGGTGCCCCCATGTACACTTGGTCTATGGAAGGTATAAATGAGGGTGCCTAAATGTACACTAAAATAGGGTGCCCCAATATTTACTAGTATTCTATATAGACACTTTGGCATCCAGCTGTCTATACAGAATAAGCTGTCACCGTGCAATGCAAGATGGAGGCACTCTATGGTAGAATTGCCCCCTTAGTCTCTGCTATGGCCTTGTCCTCCCTGAATGCCTCTTTTATCCCTCGATCCTCTAATAGCACAACTGATTTTTTTTTTTTACCAGTTTCTTGCTTCAAATGCAGCAAAAAAAAAAAAATTGTATTGTGTGCTTTTGTCTCTAAGGCAAGTTTCTTTCAAATTCTCTCTTTGTCTTCCTTATCAGTGCTTTACATCTAGCTTGTCATTCCTTTTTCTGTTTCCTATTTTCTTCATTTGGATCCTTTTTCCAGTTTCTGAAGGATATTCTTTTAGCTCTGATAGCCTCCTTCCCTACACTTTTTAAGCATGCCAGCTGTGGTTTGGCCTTCCTTCCACCTTTTTTAATGCGTAGAATATAGCTGATTTGGGCTTCCATGATGGTATTTTTGAACAGTGTCCAAGCCTGATGTAAACTTTTAACCTTTGCAGCTGCTCCTCTAAATATTTTTTGACCATTTTTCTTTCTCAGCCCCTAGATCAAGGAGCCAAAGCTTAGATGGGCCTCAGAATTGGGTAACCCACCTGCTGTAGTTCTCTATCTCTCCTTGCTGTGGACACCTCTGGAGGAGGAAGACCAGGTTCCTCCTTGAACTCAGAGTTCTTCAGTTCTTTTGGGCTACTTTCCTGCAGCAGAGCACCCATTATTCAGATTTACTTGGCACCTTTCTGGAGCAGGGCCCTAGAATGTTCTTCCTATAGCTGCAAGGGGAAAAAACACACAGCCTCCTAACTCTTTGTACATCGAGAAGGCACTATCAATGTGTCATGCCCTGGACATTCACACAAAATACCACTGACTGGCAATATCCAGGTAAGGCTTGGGCTTATAACCTTGGCATAACACCAGCCAAGCACTCCTTTATACAGTACCCACTGGATTTTTTATAGGTCACCCAAAGTTGGGCACGCAAATGTGGGTGCAGATTGCATATCTACACATACACTAATCAGCTAATTTATTTATTTACATTTTGCTCACACCTTTTTCAGTAGTAGCTCAAGGTGAGTTACATTCATGTACACTGGATATTTCTCTGTCCCAGGAGGGCTCACAATCTAAGTTTGTACCTGAGGCAATGGAGGGTTAAGTGACTTGCCCAAGATCACAAGGAGCAGCAGTGGGATTTGAACCAGCCACCTCTGGATTGCAAGACCAGTGCTCTAACCACTGGGCCACTCCTCCACTAACAATCAATAACTGGTGTTAACAAGCACTTAGGGCCCCGTTTATTAAGTCACACTAGAGGCACGTTAGTGCTTTTAGCACACGCTAACCATTAGCATGCGCTAACTGTGTAGGCGCCTACAATATTCCTATGGGCACCTACACAGCACACAATAATTTTGTGCGTTTAAAACGCTAGCACACCTTAGTAAACAGAGCCCTTAATTAGCAGTAATTAGGAGTTACATGAGGATCTGCCCTATACCTTATTCTGTAACATGTGTACTATTCCAAAAGGGGTGTGGCCATGGGAGGAGCATGGGTGGGTCAGGGTGTTCTGCCCCATGCTTGCAGTATCATGTGGTTGACTCCTTGTGAGCTTTCCCTATTGGCTGTTAGCTCTGAGCTAGAACCAGCCTTCCATCTCTGCCCCTGGGGGCTGTATGAGAGAGTCCCAGTCTTCCTAGAATGCCTAGCTGTTCTAGGGGCTGATCCTTCCTTAATCTACAGTTTAAATACGTTGTATCGCTCCATGGTGCGACCGCACCTGGAGTATTGTGTTCAGTACTGGTCTCCGTATCTCAAAAAAGATATAGTAGAATTGGAAAAGGTACAGCGAAGGGCGACGAAAATGATAGTGGGGATGGGACGACTTTCCTATGAAGAGAGGCTGAGAAGGCTAGGGCTTTTCAGCTTGGAGAAGAGACGGCTGAGGGGAGATATGATAGAAGTGTATAAAATAATGAGTGGAATGGATCGGGTGGATGTGAAGCGACTGTTCACGCTATCCAAAAATACTAGGACTAGAGGGCATGAGTTGAAGCTACAGTGTGGTAAATTTAAAACAAATCGGAGAAAATTTTTCTTCACCCAACGTGTAATTAGACTCTGGAATTCG
This sequence comes from Microcaecilia unicolor, assembly GCF_901765095.1. NCBI lineage: Eukaryota > Metazoa > Chordata > Amphibia > Gymnophiona > Siphonopidae > Microcaecilia > Microcaecilia unicolor. The sequence continues at coordinate 117,204,708 of NC_044033.1, forward strand.
TTGCCGGAGAACGTGGTACGGGCGGTTAGCTTGACGGAGTTTAAAAAGGGGTTAGATAGATTCCTAAAGGACAAGTCCATAGACCGCTATTAATGGACTTGGAAAAATTCCGCATTTTTAGGTATAACTTGTCTGGAATGTTTTTACGTTTGGGGAGCGTGCCAGGTGCCCTTGACCTGGATTGGCCACTGTCGGTGACAGGATGCTGGGCTAGATGGACCTTTGGTCTTTCCCAGTATGGCACTACTTATGTACTTATGTCATCGGTTTGCTCAACAGAGCACCTCCGTTTCACTGCTTGCTTCTTCAGGAGACAAAACTGCTACTAGGTAGCAGTAGAGGTTGCCATAAATTCTAAAGAATATGCTTACATTGCCCTAGATTTCACTTATCTGTTTTACTTTATGCAGGACACAAAAAGTGCACGTCAGGCGGTTTGTCTCCTGAAGAAGCAAGCTGTGAAACTGAGGCACTCTGTTGATCAAACGGATGACAAGTGTATCTAAACAGAGATGTGTCCTTGTTTTTTAGAAAAAAATTCTCATATGAAAGATATGTAGTAACATTAACTTATGAAGTAGCTGCAGAAAGCAAATAACAAGAAAATTAAGAAAAATTAAGATAAAATTAAAAAATAAGAAACATTTTACCGAACAGAGGTTTTTTTTGGCTGATGAGGAAGTTTGCACGGCAGTCCTAGTTAAAGTAGGTTGCTGCAAGATAATATAATACTTAATTTTCTTATATACTGTCATAACTGATAGTTCTAGATGGTTTATACATCTACAGAATTCAAATTACATATTTAGAGAATAACCAGATTTTCAAAGGTTTACAAAGCCTCATATAGTTACATTCAGATCCCAGCAAAGTTAGAAGGCAATTCCACAGACTAGTAGCAACTGATTTAAACACTTTTTAATGGGAGGATGGTAGTCTAATAGCTGAGGAAATAGATCTCAGAAAGGGGAAAGAGAAATGGGACTTGATATACTGCCTTTCTGAGGTTTTTGCAACTACATTCAAAAATTTACATATATTCAGGTACTTATTTTGTACCTGGGGCAATGGAGAGTTAAGTGACTTGCCCAGAGTCACAAGGAGCTGCAGTGGGAATTGAACTCAGTTCCCCTGGATCAAAGTCCACTGCACTAACCACTAGGCTACTCCTCCATAAACCATTATTAAGTTGTTTTGGGGGGAAATCCACTGCTTATTTCTGGGATACTGTCAAATGGTTCTGGCAATGTTCTACTGTATCAATACAATATTCAATACTACATCCAGTAGAAAAGATCTACGAAGTATATATATATGCCACTAAGTACTGTTGGCTGTTCAAGGGAGAATCTCTTACAGACACCATAAAAATCCTTTACACTATTCGGTGTATAACCTTTTAAATGGTGACGAATTTAATCATTGACAGCCTCCCTCCTGCTTGTATATCCGAATTTTTATATTTTTTATATTTTTTAATTTTTTTGTTTTTTCAGGTGTAATGCTTTCCCGCTATTCTGCATCAGCTTTCGTACAGTCAACAGCGGAGCCTAAATCCTTTCTATGCTTCACCGCTGTGATTATGTATACTTCTTATGCAGATCAAGTAATGCAGTCGGATTAAATTAGTAATGGCACTATCGGCTGTGTGGTCTACATCAAACCTGGCTGTGTTCACTTATCTGGTGTTGTTACTGTCCTTCATATTCCAGTCCAGGTACATCTCACGCCCCAGGTACTGGTTTTGCCCCCCGACAAGTACCTGTTTCGCTATAACGGCTTTTTCAAGGGATTTTTGGCAAAATGTGATCCGGACAGTGTAACTGCCTTCAGTGCTTTACAGCGTCTGGGATAAGCAGCATAAAATGTATTGAGCTTTTTTTGGGATCTTGCCAGGTACTTGTGACCTGGATTGGCCACTGTTGGAAACAGGATGCCGGGCTTGATGGACCTTTGGTCTGTCCCAGTGTGGCAATACTTATGTACTTATGGACCCCAGATAGCACCAGGATGGTCAGAAAGGATTTTCAGCAGCATTGCTGAATAATGCTGTTGAGAATATGGGTATGGTCAGATGAGCAGGGCTTACCTGTGTAGGAACCGTTCCTAACCAGATATATCCCTCTGAATATCAACTTGATAATTTACCGGGCAATGTTCAAAAATTAACAGCCCATATGTCACTTAATAGATACTAAACTGGAGACAAAAATGGAAAAAGACAAGACACAGTTTCAGCAACTGGAAATTAAATGCTTCTGTTTTCTGCTCTCCTTGATTCACCTCTCAGTGTTTTCTCTTCCAATATGAATTCTCTTCTTCCGATCCTCAACTAACTCTAACTCCTCTTGGGTGATTACCTGATAGATCTTCTCTTCTTCTTCCTGTAAAACTCTACACACACTCTCATAGGTGGATATCCCTGACCCCCAACCCAGTTGTCATGGTGAAAGTGCACCTTTAATAGGATAAAAGACTTCACCCCCTAAACCACAGGCTGGATCTCAGGAAACTTTGTTTTAACCCCTCTTTTCCTGAACCTAAACCAATACCCACAGCCCAGCTAATTAGGGAAGGCTCAGCTCAAAAAAAGGAAGATGAGAGAAACACAAGTTTCCTTCCAAACCCATTTTTCTTATAAACTCCATAACAACTCCTTCCCTGTTTTGTTTTTTTGTAGGGAGTCGGTTAGAAAAATCCTTAATGGTTATACCATTATAGTGGACTGCAGCAAGAGGAATCCCTGCATAATCCATTACAGAGAGGCCCATTTTACAACATGACCCTTGAGGTCACAAAGATAAATAGACAAACCATAAACCATGTGAATAATGTCAGTATTTATATCAGTAAATCAAACAGAGGGTTAATTAACTTTGAGTCACAGGCAGTAAAGGAGAAAAAAAAGAAACATTATGGATGGATCAACCCTCAAATAAAAGATCTCTTTAGGTGGTACATTTTTAATTGTCACTAATTTTAACACTGAGATACAAGCAATTTACTATTTTGAAGAATAGGTGTGAAATCATTACAACAACCATTCAATTAAGAAAATCTAACACATTACACTAACAAGGAAATATTTAACTCAATTACTCCACCAAAATATAATGTAGCCCATTTCAACAGCAAATGAATAAAAGAAAAGAAAAACTAAGAGATCCTTTTACTAAGCTGCGGCAATGGCATACACACGGGAGGGCCCAGTCTCAACCAGCATTGGCGCATCTCTGATGTGACTGGTGGGGCTCCCCGGGCCCTGCCAGCTGAAGACTCCTGCAGAAAACAAAAGGGGTTCGCAGTTTCCACAAAAATTCAACAACAGAAGGAAGTGGAAAACACAACTTCAAGAGATCAATCCGACACACCAGAGTGAGATGATATACAGGGTGAGTATATACTGAGCTTCAGTGAGCTTCAGAATTGGAGAGACGATATTTCATTGGCTCCGCTGTCAATCAGTATATACTTTGTGTACCCACTGATCGACCCCTGATGAAGGCTTTTTTAAAAGCCGAAACATGGACCGTGTAGGGTCCTAATAAAGTTTTTCTGGAGCATCTCACCCTGGTGTCTCGGACTGATCTCTTGAAGTTGTGTTTTCCACTTCCTTCTGTAGCTGAAGACTCCTGGCATCTTTCTCTCCCCTTTCTCGCAAGCATTCTGGAGTCTCTCAACTCCACCCCGAGCTCCCTGTACCTTGTAAACACTTCAGTTCTATGCAGCAAGCAGCAGTGGCATTCTTAGGGGGGGCGGTGGGTGCGGTCCACCCCGGGTGCACGCCACTGGGGGGTGCCGCGCGCTCCTGTCCTTTGTTCGTTCCATGCTCCCTCTGCCCTGGAACAGGTTACTTCCTGTTCCGGGGCAGAGGAAGCATGGAACGAACGAACGAAGGACAGGCGTGCGCGGCACCCCCCCAGCTGCGTGCACCCGGGGGGTTCTTTTGTGGGGGGGTGTCCTTTTGCCAGGAGGGGTCGCGCTGCATCCTGGGGGGGGTGCTGCACCCGGGGGGCGGGGCGCATCGGCGATCCACCCCGGGTGTCAGCCCCCTAGGAACACCACTGGTGAGCAGCAACTCATACCTGCTGCTCATGCTAGTCCAGAGTCTTCCCACTGATGCAGCTTCCTGTTTCTGCATAGGGAAGATCACTTCAGAGGGAAGGCTCTGAGAAGACGTGAGAAGCGAGTATAAGTCGCTGCTCAGTACTAGCAAAGAAATGAAGTGTTTACAATGTACAGGGTCGGGAGCAGAGTTGAGAGACACCTGATCACCTGGAGGGGCAGGGTTCTCATGCCCACCCACTTTGGGCTCAGGCCCACCCAAAATTGTATGTCTGGCTACACCTCTGCTGCGGTAAACACTAGTGTGTGCTTACCACAGGTTAAAATGGCTTACTGCAGGATGGTGATCAGTCATTCTGAGGTAAGTTTTGGATCTGCTCACACAAACCACATGCTAAAAAATATTTTGTAATTTTTCTGGGAGAGGTGTGTTTGGAGAAAGTCCAAGGAGTAGGGTGAATAGGCTCCTCCAGAAAAGCAAGGGAGACGTAGGCTCAGCAAGGTGATCTGTATTGAAACTAATAAAAGACGACACAGCTGCTGTGTTTCAGCGTGAAAATGGCTGCATCAGGAGTCTACAAAAACATATATAATACTTGTTTGAATATATAAATCATATAGAATTTAAAATATAAAATATAAAAATGTGGAAAACAGATCAAAAAGGCTTATGCCAAGAATTACAAAAATTGTATACATAAACATACACAAATGGTGCAGTCATAATGTAAGGGATCACTGAGAAATCAAAATAAATAAATAAAAGATGAACACACAATAAGAAAAACAAGCATTAAGAAAAAATAAAAAAATGCTGATAATATGAAAATAAATAGTGTATTGTGGCTGACCTTGTATTGTTCATTGTTCAAAAGTAGGCAACGTTTACAAAGAAATATGTAACTTTAGATCAATACAGTAGATCCTCACGTGTGCAAAAAAAGACAAATGATGCAAATATACGTAATATTGGTTTACAGGGGACAAAGATAGGATAATATGATAACATTGTTGTGTATAGGAATGTACATCACATTCCTAAAAAAAGGAAAAAACAATGATTCAAACTCAAGTTATACTGGCATACAAGAAGCAGGAATAAAAAGTGGTAAAATACTATAAAATATACATCATATCTTAGAAAAGTAAAGTGGGGTTATCTGTGGATGCCTTATTGTTTTGTTTTGTTTTTTAGTTTTTGTTCTTCTTTCTTTTACTGAATGGCATGCATCACATTGCTTTTTCTCACCCAATTCTGTCACAAAAGCTTGATGACCCCGACTTTATTAATATCATTCACAATTGTTGCATTTTTTATCTAAAGACTACTGGGATTCATGAAGTAGACAGTAATTTTATTTATTTATTTATTTATTTATTTATTTATTTATTTATTTGTAGCATTTGTATCCCACATTTTCCCACCTATTTGCAGGCTCAATATGGCTTACATTTGCCGTTATGGCTATTGCCATTTCCGGACTTTAGATATGCACATGATTTTGCAATCAAGTGCGTACATACATGGTAGAAGAGTGAATTGTGTGCTTGCAAAATAATGTTATTATAATGTTTTACATTTCACTGTTCATTATATTTTTGTAGATGCTCATTATCTTATATTATGTATGTGTTCTCCTATAAGTATGTTTGATATATGTCATTTTATATTTTTGATCATAATTTATGTTTTATTAATAGACCCCTGAGGCAGGCATTGCTTACGCTGAAAGATGGCCTGTGTCGGGTCTGATTGAAATAAAGGACTCCTGTTGTCACAGTCTTGGCCCTGTTGTGCTTTTTCTTTGTTTTGCTATTTATGTATATTGTTTCTCCCTCTCTGGTTACTTTGATGCCTTATTGCTTAAAAGGAACGAATACTGGCTTACAATAGAATAAAGGCAGACAAAACAGAATTGAATAAAGTATTGCATAACATTATACTGACAGTGGTGGGAGTGCCGGGTTGAATACTAAGTGGCTGTGAAGGTAGAGTGAAGAAAGAGGGCAGTGAATGGTACTGGCTGGGAAACATAAAAAGCTAGAACAGGTGGGGAACATGTAAAACAGAAATAAAATTGTGAATGAAAACAGAGGAAAAAAAAAGAAAAGAAAACCTCTTTGGGGAGGTAAAAAGGAGAAAAATTAAGGGTATGCCGATTAAAAAAAACAGGGAAATGAAAAAATGCCAGTAAAAAAAGGGGTATGAAAAACTAAAAGCCAGCTATACCAGTCTAAAAAAATCATGAGTGTCAATGATGGGAACCAAAACCAGTAAAAAAAAACAGAAGGAAGGGTAAATGAGAGCATAATGTCAGCTGTATAAGTCTCCAGAGAATCAACAGTCCAGAGAAAATAAATTCAAAAGCAAATGAGGTGAGATAAAAAACAAAAGCCAGTGTGCTGAAAAGAAAATACATTATTAAAAGGTATATAGATTTCATGTGAGAAAGTAAAAGCTTATTGATAATTGGAGGTTTGGGGACTACGTGATCAAAGGATAACTTACCAGAGTTGTAAAGCACTCAAAACAATCTCTGTCGACAAATCGCCAAAAGAAAGAAGGACGCAGTAAGACGTGATATAAGCCATAGAAATGTTCTCAACACTTTCTACATAAGTACATAAGTATTGCCACACTGGGACAGACCAAAGGTCCATCAAGCCCAGCATCCTGTTTCCAACAGTGGCCAATCCAGGTCACAAATACCTGGCAAGATCCCAAAAATGTTCAATACATTTTATGCTGCTTATCCCAGAAATAAGCAGTGGATTTTCCCCAAGTCATTTTAATAATGGTCTATGGACTTTTCCTTTAGGAAGCCGTCTAAACCTTTTTTAAACCCCGCTAAGCTAATAGCCTTCACCACATTCTATGGCAACGAATTCCAGAGATTAATTACACGTTGAGTGAAGAAATATTTTCTCTGATTCATTTTAAATTTGCTACTTTGTAGCTTCATCGCATGCCCCCTAGTCCTAGTATTTTTGGAAAGAGTAAACAAACTATTCACATCTACCCATTCCACTCCACTCATTATTTTATAGACCTCTATCATATCTCCCGTCAGCAATCTTTTCTCCAAGCTGAACAGCCCTAGCCGCTTCAGTCTTTTCTCTTAGGGAAGTCGTCCCATCCCCTTTATCATTTTCGTCACCTTCTTGTGGTACGTAGCGACTTCGTGTGGGTCCACTTTTTGTGATAGGGGTGTGTTGAGATAAAGAGTGGGCATTTCTGCGCTAATCAGCGCATCTACATTACCATGCGCTGCTTAGCGCATGACCCTTACTGCCTACAAATAGATGTTGGTAAATGCTCATTTGCTAATTTTTTTAATGACTGCATGCTAATGGCAAAATTAGTGCTTGGCCATTAATTCAGAACATAGGAAAAATCAGACATTTCTGGCTGTGGTAACAATGGCATTAGTGCACCCTAAGGCCTCTTTTTACTGCAGCTTCATAAAAGGACGCCTAAGGAGACAACCAGATCAAGACAGTGTCAAAATAATAGGTGAGATTTTGTGGTGAATCGACTTCTGGCCTCTTCAATGTTTGTGCAGTAGAGCAGGAAGAGAGACTTTATTGGAGAGAAATAATACCGGGATGTCAAACCACAGTCCCAGAGGGAGAATGAATATGCAAGAGATACATTTGCATTCACTTCCTCCCTGAGTACAGGCACCTTTTCCATTGTCTACTAAAATTGACCCATGGACCCCAAATTTTAATGAAAGAGCTCAGGCTCTACACACCAATTCTGCCTTATCATAGATTCTGTGACTGGTTGCAGGGGGCCTGGCTATTGTGGGGTGGGTCCCTTGGTGATCACCCCACCCTTGAAGGGTAGCCTAGCACTTGAGTACCGGCACCATTTTTGCTAGAAAAAATGCACTGCTTCCTCCACTGTATGCAAATATAGGTTATGAATATTCATTAGGAGTATTCTGAAAACCACACTGGCTTATGACCCTCCAGGATTGCAGTTTGACACCCTGTACAAACACACAATTAAGAGATATACCAAATCCCCTGATTGTTTATGATGCATTTATAAGGAAACTAGAGCTGTAATATCCGGGGTCTTTTTTTTTTTTTTTTTTACAAGAAAACATATTCAGTCCTATATTCAGCCATGGAGATCAGTGGTTGTTTTAAACACCAGCTGCCAGAGTTAATTTATATTGAGATATTCATTGCCAATATCTGGGAACATGCTAGTTCCGAATATCTGGGTAATATGGGCAGAGCCAGGACATACCTGGATAGTGATGATATTCAGCTTCTTTACCCAGATAACCATCTGGACTACTTAGGAATTTGGGGCCTGATATTCAACTGGCGGCGATCAGTGTTTTGCTGACTGCCACCGGTATTATACTGGGAAATTCAATGCCGAGCCATATGCAGCCTCTGGCATTGAATTTCCAGGTATACAAAGCTGGCAAAAACATAGCTGATTAAGTGCAATATTTGGCCCTTAACCAGCTATAAAGAAACACATAAAGATAGTACTCCACTTTCCCTCAGATTCTATATAGCACGCCTATAGTTCTGCACTGAAATCCAAGCGTATTCTGTAACAACACGCGTAACTTAATTGGCTTAACAAGCCAAACAGCATTGTTAACAGCACTTAACTAGCAATAATGAGCACTTGGCAATAATTAGAATTTACGCAGACAACTCCCTAAGCATATACAGTGACACACTGTACCTAAATTTTAATGCGCGCAGGCAACAAGAGGTGTGGTTACGGGCAGGGAAATGGGCATTTTGTGGGTGTTCCAAAATGTATGCGCACTGTTATAGAATGTGGCCCATGTTTTCATTGGTATAAATAGAGGTGCATAGATTTAGACACTAGGATATCAATTAAGCATATTTTATGTATCGTGCCTAATTCTAGGTGCCGCTAATAGAATGCGCTTAGGTGGAAATGTTTTCCACATGGATTTTCTTGGCGCCATATATAGAATATGGCCCTTTATGTGGTTTTATTATGCCAACTGGCCCTAGAATGCCTCCAAAATAACCAGTTTCAGATTGAGTACTAACTGGGCATTTTCAGTGGCACTATCCAGTTAAGTCCCATTGAAAATGCCCGGTTAGCCCTAGACAGGTGATCTAAATGTCCAGGAGCCTCTCCTGGCCATTTACATAATTTTGAATACCAGGACCTTGCAAGTTAAAATATCTGAACAGGCCATGGCAGCAAAGAACAAGCTCTCCCCAGTTGGGGGGGGGGGGGGGGGAACGGGTCTGAATTCCCTTTCTGAAATAAAAATAGTAAGGGAGGGCTACACCTAGATATTCAAAGATGATTACAATAGCACTGTGTATTTCACACAATAGCATAAAATGTTCTTATCAGTAAAGGTCAGAATGCTTTAAGTGTTATGCTATATTTTTAGCACTTCTGATTTCCATGTGGCAGGCCTTAGGGACCTTTGAAATGCTATTACATTTTGCTGAGTCAAAAAAGGTTCCTATGGAACATCTAATGTTCCTAGTTTCATGATTTATACTTTCAGGAGTACATTGGGAATTTAGAAAAACCCTGAAAAAATAATCCCTCTTACAGTCCTGGTGGTTCTGTGTCCTATATCTACCTCCTTTCCACTGTTCCCTCTAAGCTGAGTGGGAGTCCTCCAGCTGCACTGCTGCCATTGGGGGGGGGGGGGGTAATGCTTCAATATTGTATTTTCAATTGCTAGGGTCAGACAAATTCCCTGGAGTCCTGCAGAGCTGTGCCTCACTATTGAAAATATGATAGTGAAACAGCACCCCCCACTGGCAGGACTGTAGGTGGAAGACTCTCATTCAACTTAGAAAGATGTTATAAGCTGGGAGGGAAGGAAGAGAGATGGAGACATGCTGGGGCAGAGGGGAAGGAGAGAGATGTTGGTCATTTGGGTGGGATGGGTTAAGGGAGAGAAGAGAGATGGAAAGACGTTAGACAAAAAGGGCAGTGGAAGGGAGGGAGAGAGAGTCTGTACAACAGGAAGGAGAGAAGGGAGAGGGAGAAATGCAGCTCCATGGGTAGGAACAGGGTGGAGAGGAACGGCAGAGAGAACGTTGGGGGGGGGAACAAGGGGAGAGAGGAGATGCTGAGCAATAATGATGGAGAGAGGGAGGGGAGCAATAATGATGGAGAGAGGGAGGGGAGATACTGGGAATGTTGGAACCATATGGGAGAGGCTATGGGAGGTTGCCAAGGTAATGAGTAACAGGATGATAATGAGTACAGAGGGTAGAAATATGGTATTGAGGAGTAGATAAAAGATGGAATGGAATAGGAGGCTGGGTAAGGAATGAGACTGGAAATAGGAGAGCTATAAGGTGAGAGGAGATGGAATTTTGATAGGTAGGTGAAAGTAAAAAGGAGATGGAGAACTGAAAGGTGAGAAAGAGACTGAAGCTTGAGTAGACAGGGATAGAAGAGAAAAAAAGGAGGAAAGAGCTAAAAGGGAAAGATCAGTGTGTCAAAGTAGTGAGGGAATCCAACAAGACAGGAAAAGGAAAGAGAAATGTCAAATTGACAACAGCTAATGGAGAGAGAGCAGAAGGCAGGAAAAAAGAGAAACTGGGACTAGCATGATGGGAAAAATAAAATGTCCAGACAACAAAGGTAGAAAATAAGTGTTCTATTTTGAATTCATAACTAGAATATGTTAGCTTTGGGAAATATGCATTGCATATGTTCAAGAAGAAACATGCATTTTTAAATTCAGTGTTGCAGTACATGAAAAGGTGTATTCAAGGTGCGGTTGCATCATGGAGAGATACAAAGGCATTATAATGTTCTCAGTTTTGTTCTCCAGTCCTCTCCTAATAATTCCTAAAACTGTATTTGCTTTCTTAAGCACAGCTGCACACTGAGCAGAGGGTTTCAACATATCATCATCGATGGCACCTAGATATTTTTCATGGGCAGTGACTCCTAACATAGAACCTTGAATCATGTAGTTATAGTCTGGGTTCCTCTTTCCCACATGTATCACTTTGCACTTGCTCACATTAAACGTCATCTGCCATTTGGACACCCAGAGGGCAGATAAAGACCTGTACGGTCCATCCAGACAAGATAAACTCATTATATATGGTATGCATACCTGTTCTTGATTTAACCTTTCCAGTTTTAGGGCATAGACTGTAGAAGTCTGCCAGGCACTGGCCTTGCTCTAAAACTTTTGAAGTTGTTGTCAAAGCCCCCGAAAAGATCCACTCTGACCCATCCAAATCTAATTCAGCCTCCATTAGGGCACAGACCATAAAAGTCAGCCCAGCACATCAGGCCAATTATTTTAAAGCAATAACATCTTATTAGGTGATTTACCCAAAATAACATACAGTCATTTCTTTAGACAACAGCATTCAAGATTAAAAAGCTATAAGCAGTTGTAGTAAAGCCTGGGCAAGGACATAGCCAAGAGTGGGCCTAGGCCCCTTTAATTGTGCTTTAGGTCCACCCAGCAGCTAGGCAGATCATTCTTGTAGGTGGCAGGGATCATCAAGCCCAGCCAGCTGAAGAAATCAAGAGCCCACAGTCATCTTTGTAGTGCAATGCAAAAGTGCGGTAATCAGTGTCAGTGCTTTGAGTCATTGATGATGCCGGCAAGTATGCTCAGTTCTCACAGGAGCACTTCCAGATGCTGATCTTGTGAGATCAGCATGGGGTAATACTAATCTGCCATTACTCAATGTGCTGGCATGTGCTCCCATTCTCTGCTGCACTTTTATACTACTCTATTACGGTGTTTCCCAAGTTAGTCCTGGAGTACTCCCTTGCCAGTCAGGTTTTCAGGATATTCACAATGAATATACATGCTCCTCTGTTGCTATATTGTCTGTCTCTCCCTTGCTTATAGTTCTCTGCTAATCAACCCTAGGGTCAAACCTAGGCCTGAGGTGCCTGAGTGGCAGGTAGGGTCATGTAGAATAAGCACCATCATCCAGGTTGGACGCCACCTCTGGGTTTCAGTCAACTTCTCCTTTATCCATGCATATGAAAGCATAGTATTCATACTGCCCACTTGGTATGTCAATCTCTCTCATGCATAGTCATTAGGATATCCTAAAAACCTGACCTGCTAGTGACCTTTTGAAGAAATTAATAGCACTGAGTTATGTATTTTTACAAGTTTGCTCTGGGAGGTGTGACGTTTGGTGGATCATAATTGTTCACATAAATGAACCACTCTACAGCTGATCTACATTGGAGAATAATTGATACAGTTATCAAAGATATCCAGGGAGGTAATATTGAGCAGATTTTAAACTATAAAGAGCAAAGCTGGATCTTTAAACTGGGTGCTGTTGAACCTAACAGGCTCAACAGAGAAATTGAATGGCAGTCTTGGTTTTGATAGATTCTGTTATTGGTTGGTGGAGTCACCTGACTTCGACTTTAAAACGCTAAGAGAAAGACGCCGGCGGCCATGTTGGCTGATGGGGTCTGAGCATTTGATACTCTATACTGAGACATAAAGGTAATTGACCACGATAATGTAGCTTTAAGTAGAAATTGTAAAATATATTGCTGTCTGATGCTTGACTGATACATTTTTCTCCATAGGGGCATACCTTGAAAAAGCTTTCTTAGTGAAACACGTGTCGGTATGCAGCCCCATTTTTCAGTCTGACAAGACATTGCGATTCTAAAGTTAAGTAAAAGGATTCTTATTTCCTTAATAATATATGTAGAAGATACTTTTGAAATTACAAAATTATAAAAATATATATATATGTATGAACATCTAAGACCGATGACGAGAAAGGTATGAATTAAGTCACCATATGTAAATTGCTATATGGTGTACTGCCAGTGAACGAAGTTCTACCTCTGATGGTCTGAAGAAATAACAATAAAAAAATATCTGTATATATTTAACAGTGATCACTCATATAGTTTTGTATTGCACATGATATTTTTTGATTACTGATAATACGTCATATTAAGTGGGCACTTATTGATACTTATAAGAGTGTGTGCTGACACATGGGCGCACCAATGTCAACCTTACACTAGTATTCTAACATAGAATCTTGGCACCAAGTTCACATTTTAGAATTGGTATGAAGCACATGGCATTGGGGCATCTAGACTGAAGTGTCAATTTATAGAATTGCCCCCTAAACTTTTTTTTTTCTCCCCTAGACACACAAAAGTGCCATATTACAAATCAAACAAAATAATTCCAAAGTGTGAGGTGGTTGGATCACATTTAGAAACAACTGGAAAAGTAGTTGAATAATGATGGTCTACTCCCCATCTCCTGATGAATAGGGATAGGCTGCCCCCAGTCTACTGGTGAATGGCAATAGGCTGCTTCCCTCCTCTTGATGCTTGTTGATAGGCTGATCTCCATCACCTGCTGAATGGTTATAGGCTGCCTGTTGCCATATGCCCCCCCCCCCCCCATCTCTTAATTAATGGTGATAGGCTGCTTCCCTTTACCTGATAAATGTCGATAGGTCACTTCCCATGTCCTAATGAATGTCAAAAGGCCACCTCTCATCTCCTGCCAGGTATTTGTGACCTGAATTGGCCACTATTAGAAGCAGATTACTGGGCTAAATATACTATCAGTTTGATCCAGGTAACATTGAACTGAACCCCTCTTAGTAGAGTGCTGTTGTCCCAGTCTAACAGCCACCTCCTCTTGGACAGAACTATACCTCAGTGTGACCTTACAGACCTGTCCTCCACACCATGGCTTTTAATTCCAGTCTCAAATTAAGTTAGTGTTTCTTCCTACTGCCTCCAGCACAACATATTGGAAAAAGTCCCGCCCATTAAATTCAGAAAGGTAAGTACCTTCATCTTCTTACAGGTCCAGGTTCCCTGGCTCCTCCTTTGGGGTCTGTGCCCGCAGCGTTATTCTCTGACATTACAGGTAGGTCTTCACCTTTCTTCTTTGTGGTAGAGGGTCCTCCCTTCTGATGTTTTCCTCCTAGGAAGTGCTTTTATGGGTTTCTAATAACTGACCCCACCCTTTCTGGGCCCCTCCTCCTAATTCCAGATGGGTCCAGAACCTCCTTAGGTGAGGTTTTCTTCTTAAAAAGGGAAATAGCTCTTCCAGTCTCCCAGACAAACCTCCACCAACCCTTAACCTAAAAAGGGTCAGACCATTTCTTACAGCCTTCTTGATCTAGGCTGTCATATATGAGATAGATCTCCTTCTACTGGCCCCTCCCTAGCTAAACAGGGCCCTTACTGGTAGAGCTCCCTCTAGTGGCCTTTCTAGGGCAAGGCATGACATATACTTGCCACAATATGTATAAGGAACAAAAACTAACAACAAAAAATGTTAATGTTATAGATATCAGTGATTTAAACAGTGTGGCACAGCATCTTGTCACTCTTAGCTGCTATTTTTTGGAGATGCCCAAGCATAAGAAGATTAGAAATCTTGTTTGCCTGACTTTAATGAGCATTTTGAAGGAGATCAGCTATTTTTTGTGAAGCAAAATTTTTTCAGCACAAAAAACTGCATCCCAGGTCTTTTGTGAAATAACTTTCCAATTTATATGCTTTTACCTGAAATAATCAGTGTGCCTGCAGTAAGAATATTAACTCTCTCAGTAACATCTGTCTTTTCTTACATCATCTGTTTTACCTGATTTAGTTGGCACATTATTTTTGCCAAGAGAATATTGTTAGATTTCATAATTGGAAGAATGCCTTGTGAGCTAATCTATCTGACTTTCCTGTTTATCTTCCCTAATAGTTGTAACAATTTTCATATATGTAGGGGCCCTTCTACTAAAGCTTAGCATGTGCTATATGCTGTCCATTCTATTTTATACCTATCTTAGTGCATGCTAAACATTAGTAAAAGGGTCCATTATTTATTAAGGGGTCCTTTTACGAAGCTGCAGTAAAAAGGCCCCTGTGGTAGCATTGGCCAAGTGCCGGAAATGGTGCGCGGCACACATCAGCACTACCGCCAGGTTCCTACAGTAGCCCAGCAGCAGAACCGATTTACCGTGGGCCACAGTAGTCCTACCCTGGCCTAGAAAAGGGCCCCTTAGTTGTTTTTCATTTTTCTTGACGAGTAGAATGGCTTCAGAAAACTGGAAGCGCATTAGAGTTTTTTCATGTTTACGTCATTGATTTAAACTTCGGAACTTTGATGACTGAAATTCCTCATTATCTGAAAATTCTTTGGGTCATATGTGTTAAGTATTTAACATGGCTTTTAGCACATGCTAGCAGCATAACATAGCATTAATAGTTAACACAACACATTAACTGTTATTGTGCTTTAATTGCTGTGTTAAACACCTAAGAGGGCAGGGAATAGGCAGTAATCTTGCAGTACTACCACCAGGGAGGATTTCCTTCTTTGGTAGCCTGATTCCAGCGGTAGCATGAGACTACCACTAGGGGTCAACAGCCACATCTGCATAGAAAGAGCTGCTGGGGGAGAAGCAACCAAAGATTGTTCCTGCTGCTCACTACTCTCTAGGAATATTCTGGTGGGTATTGGGATGAGAACTGGAGGGTAGGGAGGAAGGTGAGATGGTGGGGCTTTACCGTTATTTTAAGGTTTATGTATCAGGGTTTGTGGATGGAAGGTGGGAGTTTGAATTAATTTTAAAAGAGTGAGGATTGGGGTGGGAGTCGATGCAGAGAGTTGGCACTGTATCCCCCTTTCCCTTCTTGCTGCCAGGACTGCCACTGTTGCTCCAACTCTCCTCCTAGGCCTGCCCAAAGGCCAAAGAAGCATCAGTACTGCATGAGCCCTGCAAGTACAGACCCTCACCAAAGCACCACCTCGTCCTGCCCCTTCTAACAGGAAGTCTGCCTTAGAGGGGAAATGACAAATCAGAGCACCACTGCAGGTCCATGCCCACAGGGTCAACAAAACGCCGATGCCTCTTTAATCTTCCAGCAGGAATTGGAGGAGGTGGGTGGGCTGCAGCGCCAAGCTCAGCAGCAAGAAGGGAAATAGGGGGAAGGCTTTCATCTGTCCCAGAGCCATGTCATCCTTCAAATGCAACCACCCTATGTGGATGGCTAATCTGCCTAATGACTAGGCCAGCCCTGATTGAGGGACTGATGTTCAGTATGACATAATCAGGTAGGAGAGGACCCTACTTGATTGTCTCCTGCTGATCGGATGATCCCTAGATGTTCAGCAGCACACAACCAGACAGTGCTGGTGCAGAATCTGGGCTGAACCAAGATTATCCGATTAGCAGCAATTTTCAGTCTGCTAAGTGGATAGCCAGGCAGATAGTTTGCTTTCTATTATACCACTTTCAAGTGCCATGACACTTCTGAATTAAAAGAAATAAAAACATTTTCAGAAGTACTAAGAAAGCTGGTCCTGTATTGCTTTTGGAATTTTAATCAGGTTGCCTGGTGATTCCTGACCTACCATATCACAGCTAGAAGTAATCCTCAGGATACCCAATTATGAGGTACCTTAAAAATCACACTCAAGGAAACACATTTACTTTCAGAAGAAAATTAGCACTTAAAACGATTTAAGTCAGGTATTTCTAGATAGTAATGAGCTGGCAGAAAGCTGCTTATGTACATCTCTATGACAATAAGAAAGATATTATAATACAACATTCTTGCAGCAGATGTAATTAAAATCATTATTGCTTTTAACCCTTTCAATCTATACGTGTATGTGGGTTATGAAGTGCTTGATTTTCCTTAACCATTATAGGCATTGTGATATAGAATTATATTGTGCTAAAATATTGCAATGCCTGTAGGAAATGCATATTTTAGCTTTGCATCAAGTCTCTTTGAAGAGCTACACATTTTTAATTATCTGCTCCACACAGTTTTCAGGCAGGAAATTAGAAGTGAAGTGAGCAGAAAATTGCAGACTATTAGCCAACAAAAACAACAACAAAAAAAATGTTTTCAGAGGAATCCAGCTCATACAACAACATTAGCAAGGCCTAGAAATGAAATATGCAAATTGAAATATAGGGATCAAGCAGGATTAAGCAGCTTCTTTTGCTTTAGTCTTATTTCTTCAAAAGAAACTTCTGGATGATTTCTCTTATTCCTTTTCTGGTTATCTGGAGCCTGCGCCATTTATAAAGGCAGCCAATAAAGAAAAATGCAATTAACATTTTATTTTAATTCTTTTCAAAGTAAGGGGATCAAGTTAACACAATCCAGATTAAATCCAAACCTGGAGGAACATAGAGGAAATGAACCACAAATCACAAGTTTAATGCACTTCATATTTGATATGATTTGGAAAAATTGCTTCCCTGTTCCTATTCTTGGACAAAGAGAATCAACTTTTGAGTAGAGGAAGGCAGAAGTTCTCATGAATGGGGAGAAAATCCATAAACCTATTTGTAACCCTCCCTATACAATAAAGAAAAGGATATGCATGGGTCAGTGGTTTGCCTTCCAAAGGGAACGAGCATTTTATTTATTAACAAAAATGTATAATCCTCCCAGAGTACAATAAAACAAACATAATCGAATTACATAAAACACCATCAATACACTCAAAAACATAAACAGAACCTTCATCTAGAAGCCCAAGCCCCCCACCAACTATGCTTCAGAAAATGCTCTCTGAAACAGCATAGCCTTTATCTGCATCTTAAATACCACCAAAGAAGTCAATTGCCGTACAGAAAGAGGCAAAGCATTCCACAATTGAGTTCAGACAACAGAAAAAATTCGCACACAAACAGTCTGCAGTCGAATACTGCGGATAGAGGGAATAGTCAACAATTCTTGATCCTGCAATCGCAAGGATCTTGTAGGATAATACTTATGGAACTTTTGAACCACACCATAAGGAGCCTCATCATGCAGTGCCTTAAAAACCAATACCAGCAGTTTAAATTAAATCCGCCAGACAACAGGCAACCAATGCAATTTTTTTAAATGTGGGGTAATATGCTCAAACTTACTTGTTCTAGTAAGCAATCAGGCTGCAGCATTCTGCACCACCTGCAGAGCTCGCAACACTCCACGTGGTAACTTGGAACTTTGCAAAACCCTATGAAAATTCTGCTTCGAGAGGAAACCTTGTAACTGAGTCACCAAACACAGTTTAAAAAACAGTGCATGAAGCACCGACCCAACATGTACCTTCATTGACAAGGTCATGTCTAAGGTCACTCCTAAACTCCGAATAGAATCTAACACTGGCACAAAAATAGAATCCAAATAAAAACCAGAAAATGGACAAACCTCACCCATCCACGACAACCACAAAATTTGGGTCTTTGCCTCATTCAAACTTAATCCGTTCATCCTTAACCAGGACTAAATCGTACAAAAATGAGATTCCACTAACTGAACATTCTTGACTGCTTTATCTGGAACAGGAAAATAAAATTGTATGTCATCAGCATATAAGCGATAACAAACACCCAATCCAGCCAAAACTTTACAAACCGGCAACAAAAACAAATTAAACAATAATGAAGAGAAACGGGAACCTTGCAGTACTTCTGAAGTCACAGTCATCCATGCTGACTTTGAAGAGCCTTGTACTACCTGAAACTTCTGGGCTTCCAAAAAAGACCGAAACCAGGCCAACACCTTCCCAGTAATCCCAAATGACAAGATTAGGGTGCTTATTTTTGAAGCTTTATTCCTGTTTTGGACATATGAAAATTGACATTTAGATGTTCATATTGCATGGACATTCAAATCCCACACTGCAGAATGTTCATATAGCAAGGGGGCGTGGTCTGGGTGTGTTTTGGTTGGGACTAGGGAACGTCCAAAATATGGATGTCCAACTACGATTACAGAAGGAGAAAGGATGTCCCTGTCTAAAAAGATGGATGTCATTATTTAGACATGTTACAGGCATGTCCAGGTTACAGAAAGGTGGCTCTTTAATTGCCTTTGAATATCAGGCCCAGTATATAGTAACATAGTAAATGACGGCAGAAAAAGACCTGCACGGTCCATCCAGTCTGCCCAACAAGACAACTCATGTGTGCTACTTTTTGTGTATACCCTACTTTGATTTGTACCTATGCTCTTCAGGGCACAGACCGTATAAGTCTGCCCAGCACTATCCCCGCCTCCCAACCACCGGCTCTGGCACAGACCGTATAAGTCTGCCCAGCACTATCCCCGCCTCCCACCACCGGCTCTGGCACTGACCATATAAGTCTGCCCAGCACTATTCCTTTTTTTTTTTCTTGATATTTTTCTCTCACAATTGCCTTCAGATTTTGATTTCCTGCCCCCTCTTAATTTTGTGGCCTAACAAAGTCAACTGGTTACAATAAATTTTATTTTTAATTTATAATTGATGTCTTGTAAGATTTATTCTGTTGGCAATTTGGATTTTTCTTTCTGTCTGAGAATGTGGGATTTCAATGTATTCTGTAAATATAAAATTTTTTTTTAAAGAATCAGACTTAATGAATGTGATGTAATACTGCTTTTAGCGATGTCAAGCATATTCAGTATCTCTACAGATGGAAGTAGGCTCAGGTACTCTCATTTTCCACCAAAGATGCCCCAGTAGGTTGCAGCTGTTGTGTTGAGAGGCAAAGGCCTTTATGGTACAATGGGGAAGTGAATTGTGAAGTATTGGTTCATGCCTATAAGTGTACAGCCTCATCCAGGGAACTAGTCCAGTATCAGAGTTTGGGAAGTAAGACCAATGCAGGCAGACTTCTACTGTCTTGCTCCAATAAATGGCAAAACAGATCAGGATGGAGGCAGGATCCAGTCTGCTCTCCAACTTGCCAAGCAGGACTGCTACATCCAATTGACTAACTCTATTGGTTCAAACCCTAAACATCTCTTTGCCATGCTTAACTCTCTCCTCAAAGCGCCTTCTCCTCCAACTCCCCCTTCACTTTCTCCCCAGACTTTGGCTGATTACTTTCACAATAAGGTTCACAAGATAAAACTTGAATTCACAACCAGCTCTCCTCCACCCCTTCTTCTGTTAGTCCACTCTCCCAACCCTCTTACCCCTACCTCCTTTTCTTCCTTTTCTGAAATCACTGAAGAAGAAACTTTACTTCTTCTTCAATCCTCAAAACTAACCACCTGCTCCTCTGACCCTATTCCCACTCACCTACTCAACACTATCTCTCCTGCTGCCACCCCTTTCATCTGTCATATCCTACAACTGTCCCTGATGCCTTTAAGCATGCCGTAGTCACCCAACTCCTCAAAAAACCTTCTCTGGATCCTACCTCTCCTTCCAACTATCGCCCCATCTCTCTCCTTCCTTTCTTATCCAAGTTACTAGAACGTGCTGTCCACCATCGCTGCCTCGACTTTCTTTCTTCTCAACCTATTCTTGATCCACTCCAATCTGGCTTTCGTCCCCTTCATTCAACTGAAACAGCACTTACTAAAGTCTCCAATGATCTATTCCTGGCTAAATCCAAAGGGCTCTATTCTATCCTCCTCCTTCTTGATCTCTCTGCTGCCTTTGGTACTGTTGATCACAGCCTACTCCTTGACACGCTGTCCTCACTTGGATTTCTGAAATCTGCTCTCTCCTGGTTCTCTTCTTATCTCTCACAGCGTACTTTTAGTGTATACTCTGGTGGTTCCTCCCGCTGTCAGTGGGTGTTCCTCTATCCCGCTGTCAGTGGGTGTACCTCAAGGATCTGTTCTAGGACCTCTCCTTTTCTCCAACTATATTTCCTCCCTTGGTGCTTTGATCTCATCACACGGCTTTCAATATCACCTTTACGCTGATGACTCCCAGATCTACCTCTCCACACCAGTAATCTCAGCAGAAATCCAGTCCAAGGTATCTGTCTGCCTCTCTGATATTGCTACCTGGATGTTTCACCGCCACCTGAAACTCAATATGTCCAAAACTGAACTCCTTATCTTCCCTCCTAAACCAACCTCTCCCCTTCCCCCATTCTCTATTTCTGTCGACAACATGCTCATTCTTCCTGTCTCGTCTGCTCGCAACCTTGGGGTCATCTTAGACTCCTCCCTCTCCTTCTCTGCCCATGTTCAACAGATTGCTAAAACCTGTCGTTTCTTCCTTTATAACATCGCCAGAATTCGCCCTTTCCTTTCTGAACACGCTATCAGAACCCTCATCCACACTCTCATCACCTCTCACTTAGACTACTGCAACTTGCTTCTCCCAGGTCTTCCACTCAGCCATCTCTCCCCTCTTCAATCTGTTCAAAACTCTGCCGCACGACTAATATTTCGCCAAAGTCATTATGCCCATATCAGCCCTCTCCTGAAATCACTTCACTGGCTCCCTATCCATTTCCGTATACAATTCAAGCTCCTCTTGTTGACCTATAAGTGCATTCACTCTGCAGCCCCTCACTACCTCTCTACCCTCATCTCTCCCTACACTCCTTCCCTAGAACTCCATTCACTAGGCAAATCTCTCCTAATTGCACCCTTCTCCTCCATCGTTAACTCCAGACTCCGCTCCTTCTATCTTGCCACACCTCATGCCTGGAATAGGCTTCCTGAGCCATTACATCTAGCTCCATCCCTGGCTGCTTTCAAATCCAGGCTAAAGGCCTACCTATTTGATGCTGCTTTTGACTCCTGACTTGTAACTTTTATCTTATCCTTATGTGTCCTTCTGTCTGTCCTTCACTTATCCTTTTTGGTCCTGTCTGTTTGTCCTGATTTAGATTGTAAGCTCTTTTGAGCAAGGACTGTCTTCTTCATGTTCAATTGTAAAGCGCTGTGTACGACTGGTAGCGCTATAGAAGTGATTTATAGTAGTAGTAGTAGAGTAAGCTTCAACAGCAACTCCAGTAATTGGGAAGTAGGACCGGTGCCGGTGCCTATGCAGGGCAGAGTTATGCTCTTTGCCTCAAAATTGGCAGGGAGAGACAGAGATTGAGTATACCAATGTTTAATCATGAAGTGGAACCTGTGCAGAGCGCCAGCTTCAACTCTGGCCACCTTGATAGGCAGAGTGGATGGACTGTGCAGGTCTTTCTCTGCTGACATTTACATTTGCATTTACTATGAACCCGGGTCATCAAAGGTCAGGGTGGAAAATATATCTAATGACAAATAGATTTGGGGCTGGCCTGGTGGCTCAGTGGTAATGCCGTGCATCTCAAGTCACTGCTCAGGTGTTTTGCACCTCAGGTGAGGGGAGACTGGAGATAGCATCAACAAAAAGAGAAACTAAAACCCCTCATCTCATTTTTTTAAATTCATTTTGAGCATTAATATGATAAACATTCTCATTTCTTTTACTTAATCCCCCACCTACCCAGTCTGGCTTGAGACAGGTTGCAGAGACAGACATATTAATTGATTGATTTGATTGATTGATTGATTGATTGATTGATTTGTATATTCCATCCTTCAAAAGTCATATCAGAGCAGTTTGAAAAATCATAATTGGAACATCAAACAATTACTAACAATAGAACAACATAAATGGACACAGAAAGGGGGGCATAACACAGTATTAACCGGTAGACCAATACATACAGTGACAAACAAGGAAAAAGATCCAGACCGTATAAAAACTAAATATCAGGCAGAGAAAATATCGACATTCCATGGGAGGAGCTAGGGTGGGTCGGGGCATTCCAAAGAATTATGCAGTGTTATAGAATTTGGGGATTGAGTGCCTAAGTTGCTCGTCAGGATTTACATCAGATTTCAGTTGATGTAAGTCCTCGTACCCAAAGTCAAGTGCTGGAATATGCTCTATGCGATATTCCATAAAGAATACTCAGCCCGGAGCAACCTTTAAAGAATAGCGCCGAGTGCAAATTTTTCCCAGCACCTACCTTTTAGCACCATTTACTGAATCCGGCCAGGTATGTGTAAACTTGTGTTTAGGCAGGTGACACGGGATGTGCCCTTGTGAGTGCTTCTGGGTCATATATGCCCTGTCCACATGCAATGTTCTCTCTCTGTCCCTTTCACAGTCCCTATCCCATCCTGCTATGAGTAAGTGCTGGCACCCATCGCCAATGTAATCCATGTGTATCTGTATTATGCATGGATACAGTTTAGACAAAACTATTTGCCATCCAATCTAGTACACTTTTCCCAGTTCTGCCCCTCTGTTGACACTTCGCTGCACTCCTGTTAAACTGCCTTTTCAGTCTCTCCCAGGCCTTCCTCATTTTTATATAATCTCTCCTCCTGCAAGGCACAAGGAACAATTTGTGCTCCTTTCCTAGGAACAGCCTGGCCAGGAGGATGATGTCTGAAGCCCTGAAGTTAAGTGGTCTTGTGATGGCTGACATTTTGGTAGCATCTCCACACCTGCGACATGAATGCACACCTTGCACGCTGATCACTAGATGCCCTGCTGCATATGAGTGCTTACATTTGTTACAGAATACGCACCTGTTCTGTAAAGGGTGCTCCCGCTGGCACCTTTTATAGAATAAATGTGAATCATATGTCATTTATTAAATTTGCTATACCACTTTCGTTGTGAACAAAACAAAGTGGTTCACAATAAAAGCATAAAAAAACAAAAACATTTTAAAAGACAGAAAGGAACTCCATTTGTAGATACAACTGAACGTGCTCCCATTATCACTCAGACACTAAAACTTAGTCATAAGAGCAACCACATCAGATAAACAAGCATACGGAGTCAACAAAAGTGCAAGAGAGAACAAATAAGTCAGACATAGAGACAAAGACAACCCAAACATAAGCATCATCCCTCCTAACTAAACCTACACCTCCCGCTGCAGGATCAGTCAAGGCCTATGTATAAAATGCTTGCAGAAATAGATGAGTCTTCAGTAGTGTACTTTTTGATGTTGCCATTTAGGCATACCTCCGTTAAAGTGAGTGCCCCTGATCTGTGGTAAAACCGTGGATTAGTACAGATTTTACCTTCCCGGAGCGATGACGAGAAGTCCTGTTCATTCTTACACCAGTAGACCTCAATTCTAGCTCCATCAATGCTGAATGCAACCTGTATGGCTTTGGCACAAGAACTATTGGAACTTCACTGTAGGAACAATAGGAAAACCTGCGCTTCAGATACAACAAAATAGAAGTTTGGTTAAAATGGAAGGTAGGTATATTGGGGGGGAGGTGTTTAAAAAATACAGGAGAAAAGTCCTTGCTGCAAATGAAGGTTCATGAAGCCTGGAGTCCAAGTCTAGTTCCAGTGAGTAGGAAGCCGAAAAGGAGCAGGAAGAATATAGCAGATCAACAAGAAAACAAAACAGGGTTGGGCCATATCTCCCAGCTGTTAATCTAGGCCTCTTCTTAGTTATGGGTTTGGAACGGTCCAGACCAGGCTGTGGGCTCAAGATAGGCAGAAATTAATAGAGAATCATGTTTCTCCGAAACATTATACTTTTGTATGATCAATCCAATATAATTTATTTTTCAGTGTTATCTTCTTTCTACATATTTGCACTGCTTTATACTTATCTAACATAGAAAGCGCTTTCATTCACACTTTATCAAATTATTTATGAATAGAACCATTGTGCTTTCTTCCTCCTGCATGTTCCTGTCCCATAGAAAGTTCCATGAAATCTTTCCAACCAAGGAATGCATTACAGCAGAATCCACTGGCAACAGTGTTTTCACTTGCAATTCTGGCATAACATCCTGCCATTACCCAAGTCCTGTACAAGGTCTCCATCTCTGCAGAATCAACATATTACGAGCAACCACAGAAAGTTCCCAATGAGCCCTGTATCGAGAAACAAGTGTTTAATCCTGTGTTGAAGCGTAACCAGGCTTACTTCTTTAGGCTACACAGGAATTTCTGTAATGTTTTGAAAAGTTTTCAAGAGCTCTCTTTCAAATTGATTATTCTTTCTGAAATGTATTGTGTGGAAGAGATGATTATATCCAAATGTATAGTCTGCCTGCTTTCACAGATCTCTACATTGGAAGAGTCTGAAGCCTTACTGCTTTAGAAATGTACTCATAGGAAGGACTGAATATCATATCCAGAGAGTCAATGCTTTAAAACAGGAGGCATCAGAAGCACATAGTGACAGGAAATAAATTTTTCATGCTAAGAGCTAATCTTTTGCATGAAATCAGAACATGTGCATCTTATGGTTGGAGAGTCAGTCGCATGAATAATGAGCTTCTCTCCAACAGCTAGTGTAAGCTGCTGAAGCAATTAGGAGACTGATGTGGGGATGAAGGAAGGGTTAGAGGAGGGAAAGTGAATATAGGATGCAGATAGGCATATGAGCTGCAGCTAGATAGGAAGGAGCATGAACTGAAGCTGGAGATGGAATTATGAGCTGGGAAATGAAAACAGTGAGATCTACAAGGGATTGTGAACTAGGGCTAGAAACAGGAGCATCAGCTGGTGCTAAAGGAAGTATGAATGAGGGTTGGAGACAAAGGAGGGAAGTGGAGCTCAAAGAAAGAAAGTAATCTGGAATTGTAGAAGAAACACTGAGTGAGGGGTAGGGACAAGGGTAAATGAGGGACCAGAGAAGGGAAGGGAAGTGATTTGGGCCTGTAGAAGGGTGAGTATTTATTTTATTTATTTATTTTATGGCATTTGTATCCCACATTATCCCACCTCTTTGCAGGCTCAATGTGGCTTACATTTCGTCATGGATACTGGAAGTAGCATTGAATATACATTTGGTTTACAGAGTACATAAGTACATAAGTACATAAGTAGTGCCATACTGGGAAAGACCAAAGGTCCATCTAGCCCAGCATCCTGTCACCGACAGTGGCCAATCCAGGTCAAGGGCACCTGGCACGCTCCCCAAACGTAAAAACATTCCAGACAAGTTATACCTAAAAATGCGGAATTTTTCCAAGTCCATTTAATAGCGGTCTATGGACTTGTCCTTTAGGAATCTATCTAACCCCTTTTTAAACTCCGTCAAGCTAACCGCCCGTACCACGTTCTCCGGCAACGAATTCCAGAGTCTAATTACACGTTGGGTGAAGAAAAATTTTCTCCGATTCGTTTTAAATTTACCACACTGTAGCTTCAACTCATGCCCTCTAGTCCTAGTATTTTTGGATAGCGTGAACAGTCGCTTCACATCCACCCGATCCATTCCACTCATTATTTTATACACTTCTATCATATCTCCCCTCAGCCGTCTCTTCTCCAAGCTAAAAAGCCCTAGCCTTCTCAGCCTCTCTTCATAGGAAAGTCGTCCCATCCCCACTATCATTTTCGTCGCCCTTCGCTGTACCTTTTCCAATTCTACTATATCTTTTTTGAGATACGGAGACCAGTACTGAACACAATACTCCAGGTGCGGTCGCACCATGGAGCGATACAACGGCATTATAACATCCGCACACCTGGACTCCATACCCTTCCTAATAACACCCAACATTCTATTCGCTTTCCTAGCCGCAGCAGCACACTGAGCAGAAGGTTTCAGTGTATCATCGACGACGACACCCAGATCCCTTTCTTGATCCGTAACTCCTAACGCGGAACCTTGCAAGACGTAGCTATAATTCGGGTTCCTCTTACCCACATGCATCACTTTGCACTTGTCAACATTGAACTTCATCTGCCACTTGCACGCCCAATCTCCCAGTCTCGCAAGGTCCTCCTGTAATCGTTCACATTCCTCCTGCGACTTGACGACCCTGAATAATTTTGTGTCATCGGCGAATTTAATTACCTCACTAGTTATTCCCATCTCTAGGTCATTTATAAATACATTAAAAAGCAACGGACCCAGCACAGACCCCTGCGGGACCCCACTAACTACCCTCCTCCACTGAGAATACTGGCCAAGCAAACCTACTCTCTGCTTCCTATCTTTCAACCAGTTCTTAATCCATAATAATACCCTACCTCCGATTCCATGACTCTGCAATTTCTTCATGAGTCTTTCGTGCGGCACTTTGTCAAACGCCTTCTGAAAATCCAGATATACAATATCAACCGGCTCCCCATTGTCCACATGTTTGCTTACCCCCTCAAAAAAATGCATTAGATTGGTGAGGCAAGACTTCCCTTCACTAAATCCGTGCTGACTTTGTCTCATCAGTCCATGTTTTTGTATATGCTCTGCAATTTTATTCTTAATAATAGCCTCCACCATCTTGCCCGGCACCGACGTCAGACTCACCGGTCTATAATTTCCCGGATCACCTCTGGAACCCTTCTTAAAAATCGGAGTAACATTGGCTACCCTCCAGTCTTCCGGTACTACACTCGATTTTAGGGACAGATTGCATATTTCTAACAGTAGCTCCGCAAGTTCATTTTTTAGTTCTATTAATACTCTGGGATGAATACCATCAGGTCCCGGTGATTTACTACTCTTCAGCTTGCTGAACTGACCCATTACATCCTCCAAGGTTACAGAGAATTCGTTTAGTTTCTCCGACTCCCCCGCTTCAAATATTCTTTCCGGCACCGGTGTCCCCCCCAAATCCTCCTCGGTGAAGACCGAAGCAAAGAATTCATTTAATTTCTCCGCTACGGCTTTGTCCTCCCTGATCGCCCCTTTAACACCATTTTCGTCCAGCGGCCCAACCGACTCTTTGGCCGGTTTCCTGCTTTTAATGTATCTAAAAAAATTTTTACTATGTATTTTTGCTTCCAACGCTAATTTCTTCTCAAAGTCCTTTTTTGCCCTCCTTATCTCCGCTTTGCATTTGGCTTGGCATTCCTTATGATCTATCCTGTTACTTTCAGTTGGTTCTCTTCTCCACTTTCTGAAGGATTGTTTTTTGGCTCTAATGACTTCCTTTATCTTACTGTTTAGCCACGCCGGCTGACGTTTAGTCTTTTTTCCCTTTTTTCTAATACGTGGAATATATTTGTCCTGAACCTCCAGGATGGTGTTTTTAAACAGCATCCACGCCTGACGCAAGTTTTTTACTCTGCGAGCTGCTCCTTTCAGTCTTTTTTTCACCATTTTTCTCATTTTGTCGTAATCACCTTTTCTATAGTTAAACGCTAGCGTACTTGATTTCCTAGTTTCACTTCCTTCAATGCCAATATCAAAACCGATCATATTATGATCACTGTTATCAAGCGGCCCTCGTACCGTTACCCCCTGCACTAGATCATGAGCACCACTAAGGACTAAGTCTAGTATTTTTCCTTCTCTTGTCGGCTCCTGAACTAGCTGTTCCATGAAGCTGTCCTTGATTTCATCAAGAAATCTTGTCCCTTGCGTGTACAGATGTTACATTAACCCAGTCTATATGCGGGTAATTGAAATCCCCCATTATTATTGTGTTGCCCAGTTTGTTTGCGTCCCTGATTTCCTTTAACATTTCCGCATCCGTCTGTTCGTCCTGGCCAGGCGGACGGTAGTACACTCCTATCACTATCCTTTTCCCCTTTGCACATGGAATTTCAATCCACAGTGATTCCAAGGAGTGTTTTGTTTCCTGCAGAATTTTCAATCTATTTGATTCAAGGCTCTCGTTAATATACAATGCTACCCCTCCACCAATCCGATTCACCCTATCACTACGATATAATTTGTACCCCGGTATGACAGTGTCCCACTGGTTATCCTCCTTCCACCAGGTCTCAGAGATGCCTATTATATCTAATTTTTCATTTAGTGCAATATATTCTAACTCCCCCATCTTATTTCTTAGGCTCCTGGCATTCGCATATAGACATTTCAAACTATGTTTGTTGTTCCTAAGTACATCATGCTTAGTACTTGACAGTATTAATTGGCAATCTTTTGTCTGATTTTTATTGTTATTTAAGGATACCCGATCTACTACAATCTCTTTTGCAACCTCACTATCAGGATACTCTATCTTCCCTGTTATGGTGATATCTTTGAAAGATACCTTATCCTGAACCATGCTCTTTTGAGCGACTGTCGGCCTTCCCCCCATTTCTAGTTTAAAAGCTGCTCTATCTCCTTCTTAAACGCCGATGCCAGCAGCCTGGTCCCACTCTGGTTAAGATGGAGCCCATCCTTTCGGAATAGGCTCCCCCTTCCCCAGAATGTTGCCCAGTTCCTAACAAATCTAAAGCCCTCCTCCCTGCACCATCGTCTCATCCACGCATTGAGACTCTGGAGCTCTGCCTGTCTCTTGGGCCCTGCGCGTGGCACAGGTAGCATTTCAGAAAATGCTACCCTGGAGGATCTGGATTTCAGCTTTCTACCTAAGAGCCTAAATTTTGCTTCCAGAACCTCTCTCCCACATTTTCCTATGTCATTAGTACCCACATGTACCAAGACAGCCGTCTCCTCCCCAGCACTATATAAAATCCTATCTAGGTGACGCGTGAGGTCCGCCACCTTCGCACCAGGCAGGCAAGTCACCAGGCGATCCTCACGTCCACCAGCCACCCAGCTATCTATATGCCTAATGATCGAATCACCAAGTACAACAGCTGTCCTAACCTTTCCCTCCCGGGCAATATTTGGAGATATATCCTCAGTGCGAAAGGATAGTACATCCCCTGGTGGGCAGGTCCTGGCTACAGGAGTACTTCCTACTTCACCAGGGTGATGCTCTCCTTCTAGGAGACCTCCTTCCTCCAAGGTAGCACAGGGGCTACCTGACTGGAGGTGGGACTTCTCTACAACATCCCTGTAGGTCTCCTCTATGTACCTCTCTGTCTCCCTCAGCTCCATCAAGTCTGCTACTCTACAACATCCCTGTAGGTCTCCTCTATGTACCTCTCTGTCTCCCTCAGCTCCATCAAGTCTGCTACTCTAGCCTCAAGAGAACGGACACGTTCTCTGAGAGCTAGGAGCTCTTTGCATCGGGCACACACATATGACACCTCACCAATTGGGAAAGGAAATGAGAGGGCCAGGGCGAAGGAAAGAGATGGAAGGTTTTATGTAGACAAAGATAGGTTTTCAATAGTTTGCGGAAATTGGTCGATTCATAGACCGTTTTCAGGTTACGTGGCAGCACGTTCCAAAGTTGCGTGCTCGTAAAGGAAAAGGTAGATGCATGCATTGATTTGTATTTCAGACCCTTGCATTTGGGAGGATGTAAATTAAGGAATGTGCGAGAGGATCTTTTTGCGTTCCTGGGTGGTAGGTCTATCAGGTCTGACATATAGGCTGGGGCGTCACCGTGGATGATCTTGTGGACCAGGGTGCAGAGTTTGAACGTGATACGTTCCTTTAGTGGGAGCCAGTGTAATTTTTCCCGCAAGGGTTTCGCGCTTTCGTATTTTGGTGTGCCAAATATTAGTCTGCCTGCTGTATTCTGAGCTGTCTGAAGTTTTTTAAGTATTTGTTCTTTACAGCCAGCGTAAAGTGAGTTGCAGTAATCCAGATGACTAAGTACCAATGATTGTACCAGATTGCGAAAGACAGTTCTTGGAAAAAATGGTCTGACTCTTTTTAGTTTCCACATTGCATGAAACATCTTTTTAGTAGTGTTATTTGCGTGGTTCTCAAGTGTTAGGAAATCCGAGACTGGTAAATTTAGTTTAGGTGTGTTGATGGTGTTAACTTTATTCTTGTTGTATTGTGAGGTTAGTACCAAACATTGGGTTTTCTCTGCATTGAGTTTCAACTGGAAAGCATCTGCCCAGGAAGTCATAGTATGTAGGCTTTGTTTGATTTCATTGGAGATTTCCCTTAGATCTTGTTTGAATGGGATGAAGATCGTTACATCATCAGCGTATGTGTGTGGGTTTAGGTTCTGATTCGATAGTAGTTTGGCCAAGGGTGTCATCATTAGGTTGAATATGGTCGGTGAGAGGGGGGATCCCTGTGGAACTCTGCATTCAGGCATCCATGTGGCTGATGTAGTCGACTTTGATGTCACTTGGTATGAGCATGTAGTGAGGAACCCTTTAAACCCGAAAATACCTTCCTAGAAGAGGGTACTGCACTCCCAAACACCTAACTCCGAGCTGCCTCTATCTGTGGAACTACTTTTCTTATGTCTGCAATGAACTGATCCCACTTAAGCTTCTACCTTCTCTCCATTGATACAGCTCATGAAACTACAGGGTTCCTTTGTGCTTATGAACATCTAACTGTGAGTAATCATCTATGTTATTCAATAAAGGAACTTCAGAAAAGAACAAGAGATTTAGGTGTGTTGATGTGCTAGGGGTTTATACTTCAAGATATTGAGACTTATAGCTAAATAACTCTTAAGAAACAGCTATACAAGTCTCGAGAGACTTGACAGAATGGAACAAGGAAGTTAGATTGAGAATAGGAGATGGCATGAGCCTATCTGGCCCATTATGTCGGCTGAAGCCAGTAGGTGGAGCTTGCCACTCAAACAATAGCAAACACATTTGAAAACAATAGCAAAAGATATTAGAAATAATGGATTGCCCATGTGTGTTCCATCTGTAAAAAGTCTAAAGCTGTACCAGTTGGATAGGCAGTGCCTTAAAAGGTGGAGAATTTATTTTTTATTTGACAGATTGTTTATTTATTTGAAAGTGTCGCATAGCTAGATATAAATATTATGGAATTAAAATTGAATATCACTAAAACAGCTTTAAAAATTATTGTAGCTGATAGAAACAGCAGTAATAAACTCTATGCTAATTTTTCTACATTATTCTATAGAATAGCGAAATCTCAGTGAGGATAGCCTGTTTCCTGAAGGATTCATCTTAACTGTTGTTGTAATCTGCCATGGGAAGCCTGGTGTATAAAGATACAATATAGTGAAATTAAATGGAAGTAATATTAAACTCTCCTTTCATTGGGGCACTTGGAATCACATCTTTACTTCATCTCTTTTGGAGAAGTTTATATTTTAGATACATAAATGGATTATTCTGTTTTGAGCATGTTCATAGGCAAGAGGTTTTATAAGTCAAAATAATACAAATATCTCATTTGTTTAAACATAACTAAATGGGCTATAAGTCCCTAATGCAGTACATTGGTGTTTTTTTTATATTTTGTTCTTGTGATGACTTATACTGTGCCAAAACTGAAAACTCTTATCTCTTCTTTCTGGTCAATAATAAAAGGAGCTCATTGTGAATACTATCCACCCTAAAAGGTTGTTTCGTGGTTGTACATGAGGAATTGTTTTATGCACCATTTTTTGAGCACCATTTACTGAATTTAGTCCTATTTGGTTAGTGGTGCTGAATATACATAATGGGCCCGATATTGGACTTGCCGTCAAAGCCAACTCCAGCCTATCCAAATCCATCCTGTCATTTGCGAGGCAAAGACCGTAAAAGTCCTGCTAGTTGAATCGAAGACCCTTTTTTTTGTTTAGAAGAGTGTGCTCTTGCCAAACAGCCTGCTGGATCCTCTATTTTTCCTTCTCGTTAGCAGTATAATCAAAAAAAGGAGAAACATGAATGTCAGCACCTAACCAGCTAGGAAGAACCACATAAAGACAAGACTACATGTTATGCGGTCCTATTCATGAAGTTATCTTAGCTGGTTAAGAGCTCGATTTTGTCTCTCTTGCTATTTAACATCTTTGTAGGCCCACTTCCCACTATGAATCAATCTTATGGTATTTCTTCCTATTTATATGCTGATGATGTTTTGTTAGTTTATTATACAGACCACCTCAAAATTCACTTGCAAACATTACAAGTTTGTTTGGATAAGGCAGCTGTTTGTCTGAGGAATAATTGGATGGTCCTTAAAGAAGTCAAGACCATTGTCTGTTGGGTAAGGGATCATGGCCCTATTCCAAAATCGCACCCAATAGTTTTTGGCAAACAGCTTATTTCAGTTACTTCCTTTTTGTTATTTAGGTGTAGTAATTGATTCATATCTTATGGGATCTTTTATTAAAGCTTAACTCGAGTTATCTGCAGCAGGGCCCATTTTATTCCTATGGGTACTGCTGCAGATAACTCAAGCTAAGCTTTAGTAAAAGGCCCCTTTAATTTCTCACAACATATCTCTTCAGTTCTTAAACGGGGATTTTTCATATTAGTATAACTTTTACGTATACATGAGTTTTTGGATGCAGAGATTTTACATACACTTAATCCTCTTGCATCTAGGTTGGACTACTGTAACGTGATCTATGCAGGGGTTTCTCAGAGCAATCTTAAGTGGTTAAGTCCTTACAAAACATGGCTGCATGATTACTGTGTAGAACGAAGCGGAGGGATCATGCTACCCCTCTGTTTTTGAAATTGCACTGGCTCCCAGTTAGGTTTTGGATACAGTTTAAGATTCTTACTTTGACTTTTAAGGCCATCTGTGATAGTATCACAGATTATTTAGTTACTCTTACTTATTTTGGTACTTATCCTATGCTCTCCCTTAGGTCTTGCGGTCTCTTAGGGCCCTATTTATAGATCGGCGGTAAGTCCAACGCGGGCTTACCACTCGCTAGAAAGGAAGTACCACCGAGTTACCGCAGCAGCCTGCTGGCAGTTCCTACCCCCAAAATGTTGTCATAACCGGCATTACAAAAATATGTTTATTTTTGTAGCATTGGCATGTACCTACAGAAATCGGGCAGTACCATATGCTGCCCAGTTACTGCCAAGTTAACGTGGGAGCCCTTACCGCCACCTCAATGGGTGGTGGTAAGGGCTCCCCCCAAAATGGTGCACTTATCACACGGCCATTTCCTGAAAAAAAAGACCTACCTTTTACCCACTGCGGTAAAAGGGGGCCTCGGTGTGTGTCAAAAACACACACCAATGCCAGCGCAGGTCCCCTTTTGCCGCAGCTTGGTAAAAGGGGCCCTTAATGACCATAGATTAGTCTTGCTTGGCCCTTCACGGGCACACTGGGAAATCACCTGTAATAGTGCTTTTTTTCTTTTTGGCGCCTCATTTGTGGAATAATTTACCTTTAGGAGTTTGACAGGAATCATCTTATCCATTATTTAAGTCTAAATTAAAGACACATTTATTTACAGAAGCTTTTGGGGTTACTGACACTGGATGGGAAGAGATGAGTGACATTTGGCATATTTTGTATTTCATTTTATTTATTTGTTGTTTTTATGTTGGATGAATGGTCTCTATGATGATTGTTCTTTCCTATAATTAATTGGAGTTTCTTTTTCTTTTATATTTTTATTTATATTTTTTGTTAGCTTGTAAATCATCCTAGATTGACGATTCAGTAAATTCTGAAATAAACATAATCATAAACATAAATGACTAGAATACTGGCATTTACATGCATTCTTGCCAACTAAAAGTAAGCAACTCCTTCTCCCCAAGTGTCTTCCTTGAGAAATAATCACAGTTCCCTCCCCATCTCAAAAAAGATATACAGTGGTGGAAATAAGTATTTGATCCCTTGCTGATTTTGTAAGTTTGCCCACTGACAAAGACATGAGCAGCCCATAATTGAAGGGTAGGTTATTGGTAACAGTGAGAGATAGCACATCACAAATTAAATCCGGAAAATCACATTGTGGAAAGTATATGAATTTATTTGCATTCTGCAGAGGGAAATAAGTATTTGATCCCCCACCAACCAGTAAGAGATCTGGCCCCTACAGACCAGGTAGATGCTCCAAATCAACTCGTTACCTGCATGACAGACAGCTGTCGGCAATGGTCACCTGTATGAAAGACACCTGTCCACAGACTCAGTGAATCAGTCAGACTCTAACCTCTACAAAATGGCCAAGAGCAAGGAGCTGTCTAAGGATGTCAGGGACAAGATCATACACCTGCACAAGGCTGGAATGGGCTACAAAACCATCAGTAAGACGCTGGGCGAGAAGGAGACAACTGTTGGTGCCATAGTAAGAAAATGGAAGAAGTACAAAATGACTGTCAATCGACAAAGATCTGGGGCTCCACGCAAAATCTCACCTCGTGGGGTATCCTTGATCATGAGGAAGGTTATAAATCAGCCTACAACTACAAGGGGGGAACTTGTCAATGATCTCAAGGCAGCTGGGACCACTGTCACCACGAAAACCATTGGTAACACATTACGACATAACGGATTGCAATCCTGCAGTGCCCGCAAGGTCCCCCTGCTCCGGAAGGCACATGTGACGGCCCGTCTGAAGTTTGCCAGTGAACACCTGGATGATGCCGAGAGTGATTGGGAGAAGGTGCTGTGGTCAGATGAGACAAAAATTGAGCTCTTTGGCATGAACTCAACTCGCCGTGTTTGGAGGAAGAGAAATGCTGCCTATGACCCAAAGAACACCGTCCCCACTGTCAAGCATGGAGGTGGAAATGTTATGTTTTGGGGGTGTTTCTCTGCTAAGGGCACAGGACTACTTCACCGCATCAATGGGAGAATGGATGGGGCCATGTACCGTACAATTCTGAGTGACAACCTCCTTCCCTCCGCCAGGGCCTTAAAAATGGGTCGTGGCTGGGTCTTCCAGCACGACAATGACCCAAAACATACAGCCAAGGCAACAAAGGAGTGGCTCAGGAAGAAGCACATTAGGGTCATGGAGTGGCCTAGCCAGTCACCAGACCTTAATCCCATTGAAAACTTATGGAGGGAGCTGAAGCTGCGAGTTGCCAAGCGACAGCCCAGAACTCTTAATGATTTAGAGATGATCTGCAAAGAGGAGTGGACCAAAATTCCTCCTGACATGTGTGCAAACCTCATCATCAACTACAGAAGACGTCTGACCGCTGTGCTTGCCAACAAGGGTTTTGCCACCAAGTATTAGGTCTTGTTTGCCAGAGGGATTAAATACTTATTTCCCTCTGCAGAATGCAAATAAATTCATACACTTTCCACAATGTGATTTTCCGGATTTAATTTGTGATGTGCTATCTCTCACTGTTACCAATAACCTACCCTTCAATTATGGGCTGCTCATGTCTTTGTCAGTGGGCAAACTTACAAAATCAGCAAGGGATCAAATACTTATTTCCACCACTGTAGCAGAATTAGAAAAGGTATAGAGAAATGCAACAAAAATGATAAAGGGGGGTGGAACAACTTCCCTATGAGGCAAGGCTAAAGTGGCTAGGTCTCTTCAGCTTGGAGAAGAGACGGCTGAGAGGATAGACATGAATCGCTTGTATACTCTTTCCAAAAATACTAGAATTAGGGGGCACG
Organism: Microcaecilia unicolor; assembly: GCF_901765095.1. Classification (NCBI taxonomy): domain Eukaryota; kingdom Metazoa; phylum Chordata; class Amphibia; order Gymnophiona; family Siphonopidae; genus Microcaecilia; species Microcaecilia unicolor. The sequence continues at coordinate 117,240,624 of NC_044033.1, forward strand.
CAATGAAGCTACTGAGTAGTACATTTAAAACAAACTGGAGAAAAATTTCTTCACTCAACATGTAATTAAATTCAGGAATTCATTTCCAGAAAATATGGTAAAAGCGGTTAGCTTAGCAGTGATTAAAAAAGATTTGGATAATTTCCTTGAAGAAAAGTCCATTAGCCATTATTAAGATGGACTTGAGAAAATCCACTGCTTATTTCAAGCAGCATAAAATCTGTTTTACTATTTGGGGATCTTGCCAGGTACTTGTGACCTGCATTGGCCACTGTTCAAAACAGGATACTGGGCTTGATGGACCTTCAGTGTATCCCAGTATGGCAACATTTATGTTCTTATGTTCTTAACTACTGTTTACACTGTCTCCATAGTACCTCAACCCCAGCTGAACCAGAGAACAGTGGAACTGGTTCTGGGATTCAGCAGGGACCTTCTATAATGCAGGTCACAGAGCTTCCACCATACCTGTCTCATATTTTTATTTCCAAAATCAGTCCCTAGACATCCGTGGAGACTTGACCCACCCCTTACTGTTGCCCAAATTAAATTTGTGCTCCAAACTCATATATTTTTAATAAACAGCTTGTGAACTTACTGTAGAATTGCTGTAACTGGCTACAACTCTGTACTGTGTTCCACTGGACAGAAAAAGAGGATATTTTGTACATATTTCAATGGAAGAAAATTATGTATTTGTACCACAGAAGGATTGGTTCTACTACTAAACAGTTGGTTATTTATATGGAGTGGAGGAGTGGCCTAGTGGTTAGGGTGGTGGACTTTGGTCCTGAGGAACTGAGTTCAGTTCCCAGCCCAGGCAGCTCCTTGTGACTCTGGGCAAGTCACTTAACCCTCCATTGCCTGCTGCATTGAGCCTGCCATGAGTGGGAAAAGTGCAGGGTACAAATTAAAAAAAAAAAATGTAGTGCTATAAGATGTATGATTTGGTTGAGTGGAATTGTGTTGAAGGGGTGCTGTTATCCCCCTTCTTTGCTATATCTCTTTTTTTATTTTGGTAAACTGCCCCTTGATGTGTCATTGACCTTGAAACATGGTACAGAAAATATGCAGAATTGAATAAGAGACAGCCCTTGTCCTGTGGAGTTTTCAGTGTAGTCAGACAGTCTCTCACCACCCATCCTTACTGGTATGTCTTGTCTCGTCCCACCATGTAACATGCTACTCTGTTACCTCTTCTGCTTTTTCTTAGGTACTCTCCTCCCATCTCTTTTTTACCTTGCTGCTGCTCCCCTCACACCAACCCATACTTCACTTCTCCTTGCTGACATTATGGATTTTTCTGAAAGCTCGCTGATGGGCTGATGCTCAGAACTGCCACATTAAGCCAACAGCGCAGAAACCATACTGCTGGACAAAGCGCAGAAACCTAGCTTGGCAATGCTTGAAGGAAATGATATTCAAATTATATGCGTGCTGTAAAAGCAAAAGCAAGGGAGGAACGTGCTTGGCGCGTGCACAGAAGAGTTTCATGGTAAGCTCAGCTCCTGTGTGCATGTTCTTGGCAAACCCAAAAGTGAAGTACACATTGGTGTCTGTTTTATTTACATGCAGGAAACAGGCACCAATGTGAGCTTTCACGTGGGTTTGCTCTGACTCACACACATTCATATCTTACCAGTGGCGTAGCCTCAGGTGGGCCTGGGTGGGCCAGGGCCCACCCACTTAGGGCTCAGGCCCATCCAACAGTAGCACATGGTAATGAAAATGCTGCTCTCCACAATATTGGCACCTTCGCATGCTCAGTTTTCAGTGCATGCCTGCTGCAGACTACCAAGATGGAGACTGGAGAGTAGCATTTTCCCACCAGCTGAGATTTATTTTTGATGTGGGGTAGGGGAGAGAACATTTGGTGCCCACCCACCTCTTGCTTAGGCCCACCCAAAATCTGCTGTCTGGCTACGCCCCTGTATCTCACTATCAGCGCTCATGAGAAATCCTCTCTTCAAACACTCCAACTGGCGTTATTTTGGCTTTGTTTTGCGCACTGTTCTCCGAGCTTCGGGAGGGAATAAGAAATGACCTCATTAACATGCTATTTGACTACATTAACATGCTATTTGTGCTAATCTTTTGCGCGCTTGTCTCCCACACTAGAGCCTCTGGGCATTCTGTGCTCACTAATGCGGATGCTAGTCTGGTACTAGTCGCCTCTAGTGCCTGTGTTTGGTTCTGAGCATCGGCCCATGAACTAGTAACCACACTGATCTCAAGATGCATTGAGAAACTGGCATTGAAGCAACTTGCCCCCCAAGTCTTTGATATGACCCAAGTCTTTGATATGACTACAGAGCTATCAGAAAAAAGAGAGATGTTTTTCATCAGTGGAAGGGGCAGGCAGATGGTATAGAAACATAGAATCATAGAAAAATGTAGGCAAATAAATGCCATATGCATATGGCCTATCTAATCTGCCCATCCATGCCATCAACCCTCCCTATCACTTCCTTAGAGATCCTATGTACTTGTCCCAAGCTATTTTGAATTCAGATACTCTTTTCATCTGCACCACTTCCATGTAGAGGCCATTTCACAAATTTACCACTTTTTCTGTGAAGAAGTGTTTCCTCAGGTTATTTCTGAGACTATCCCCTTTCATCTTCATCCTATCGTTCCAGAGCTTCATTTCAGTTGAAAAAAGACTCGGCTCCTGTGCATTTATACTGTATAAGTATTTAAATGTATCTATCATATCCCCCCTCCTGCCTTTTTTCCAAAGTATACATTGAGATCTGTAAGTCTGTCCCCATAAACTTTATGATGAAGGCCACTGACCATTTTAGCAGTTGCCCACTGGAATGACTCCATCCTATTTATATCTTTTTGAAGGTGCAGTCTCCAGAATTGTACATAATATTTTAAATAAGGTCTCACCAGAGTCTTATACAAGGGTATCATCACCTCCTTTTTCTACTGGCCATTCCTCTCCCTATGCACCCAAGCATCCTTCTAGCTTTCACTGTCAACTTTTCTACCTGTTTGGCCACCTTAAGATCATCACAGATGATCACTCCCAAGTCCCGCTCCTCTTTCATGCATTAAAAACTCTATCCCATAAACTGTACCATTCCCACATGCTTTTGCAGCCCAAATGAATGACCCTGCATTTTTAAGCATTAAATCTAAGCTGCCAAATTCCAGATCACTCCTTTAGCTTTGCTAAGTCCTGGCTCATGTTATCCACACCATCAGGGGTGTCTACCCTATTGCAGAGTTTGGCAACATCCGCAAAGAGACAAACCTTACCAGACAGCACTTCAGTAAAGCAAAGATACTTACTTGTAGCAGGTATTCTCCAAGGACAGCAGGCCATTCATTCTCACATGTCGCCTGGTGAGGAGTGCTTCCAAAGCGCACATGTGGTCAAGTGCATGTGTCAGTGTTCCCACTGCGCATGTGTGAATGGCCCCCACCCATTGCGAGAGCATGGGACCAGCAGTACAGTACAATAGAAGTGAAAACAACTCCAAGGGGAAGAGGGAGGATATGTGAGAATGAATGGCCTGCTGTCCTCGGAGAATACCTGCTACAGGTAAGAATCTTTGATTTCTCCAAGGCCATATTCTCATATTTGTGAATCCCTAGCTACCAGGCTCACTGAAAACAACAAAAATAGTTCAATTGGAACTCACAACGGTGAATTCAAAATAGTAATGAACCTGAAAATATATACTTACTGTGTGAGAGTGCAGCCTGGAACAGAATAAAATGAGCCTAGGAGGGTGGAATTGGATTCTAGACCCCCCCCCCCCCCCAAAAAAAAAAAAAAAAAAATTATGTAGAACTGTCTGCCCAAACAGACTATCGCATCGTGTATCCTGCTCAAGGCAGTAGTGAGATGTGAATGTGTGGACTGAAGACCACATTGCAGCCTTGCAAATTTCTTCTATGGATGCCGCCATGGCTCTGAGATTATAAGTCTTGACATAACCATCAAGAGTCAGCCCAGCCTGGGCATAAGTGAAAGAAATCCAATCCGTCAGCCAATTGGAGATTGTGCATTTCCCGATGGTGAACCCCCATCCTGTTGGGATCAAAAGAAACAAAACGCTGTGTGGACTGTCTGTAGGGCATAGACCACTCCAAGAAAAAGGCCAATGCTTGCTTGCAGTCCAAGGTCTGCAGTGCGCTTTCGCCAGGATGGGCATGAGGCTTGGGAAAGAATGAAGGAAGGATGATTGACTAATTCAGATGGAACTCTGACACAACCTTAGGGAGGAACTTAGGGTGTGTGCGGAGAACTACTCTGTTGTGATGAAACTTTGAATAAGGTGGATCTGCTACTAGAGCCTGAAGCTCACTTACTCTGTGAGCTGAATAACAGCCACCAAAAACAAGACCTTCCCGATCAAGTAATTTAGATGACAGGAATCGAGTGGCTCAAAAGATGCTTTCATCAGCTGGGTGAGAATGGTTGAGATCACATGTCACAGGCAGAGGTTTGACAGGGGGCTTTGTCAACACCAAACATCTCATAAAGCAAACAACTAGAGGCTGTCCAGAAATGGGCTTACCTTCTACGCAGCGATGATAAGCACTAATTGCACTGAGGTGAACCCTTACAGAGTTGGTCTTGAGGCCAGACTCAGAAAGGTGCAGAAGGTATTCAAGCAGGGGTATGAAGGGTAAGAAGAAAAGCAGAATTCAGGGCAGTAGGGGCTGTTTTCCACAACTTCAAAAGTGGAGAGAGAGAGAGAGTAAATGCTCTTGCTTTAAAGCTGCCAATCAAACAGAAGATTAGTTAGGAAATTAGTAGCAGTAACTGATTTCCTTCCAAGTAGTAATTTCAAATTTACAGTAGTAAGAGGTGTGAAGTGCAAATTTGGTTATGCTATTTCATGACCAGAATGCTGTGCTGCAAAGCTGCTAAATGTGTCCTTAGAATATGTCTTGTTCTCAAAGAGCATGCAGCAAATAGAAACTCATTGAAAGGAAAAAAAGATACTGCTTTTCTTCAAGATCAGCTTTCAGTTAAGGGGACAAGAGAGTTGTTTGATCATCATTCCTATTTAAGATTAGAAGCCTTTCTTCAACATTTTAAAATCAAGATATTTATCACATATTAAGTCCCCTATTCAAGAGGCAGCTTAATATGTGGGACATTTTTATCAGTGTGATTTCCCAAGAGGTTTCCAATGTGGGAATTTGAATTTCAGCAGAGGCAGTGAATGCAAATCTTTCTCATGAATATTCATTGTGGATATCCTGAAAACCTGACTGGCTGGGGTGCCTCCTGGACCAGGTTTTGGAACCACTGCTTTAACATATAGGACTAGATTCTGTATATCATGCCTAAAAAATCAGCAATGAAACAAAATACACCTAGACATATTCTATAAAGTACACCTAAATTTAGTCATACTTTTTAGAATAAACCTACATTTCCACATTGTTTATAGAATGCTCCAAGTGCCTGTCCATGCAACTCAATTTAGTCACAGGCAGTTGGTATAAATGCCAACACGTAAATTATGCGTGGACCGGGTGTATACGCCCATGACCCGCCCATTCCACGCCCCCTTTTCAACTATGTGACTTAGAATTTATGCTCATCACGTTATATAATACACTTAGAGGGGCATAATCGAACGCGAATGCCCATCTCCATGGGCGTCTATCTCTGAGAACGGGTACATGAAGGGGCGGGGAAAACCATATTTTGGAAAAACATGGGCGTCCATCTTTTTTCCGATAATATGGTTTGTGCCAGCCAAATGCATCGGATTTGTGCGGATTTGAGCTGGGCAGTTTCGTTTTTCAGCGATAATGGAAACCGAAAGCGCCCAGCTCAAAAACAACCAAATCCAAGGCATTGGGTCATGGGAGGGGCCAGGATTCGTAGTGCACTGATCCCCTCACATGCCAGGACACCAACCGGGCACCCTAGGGGGCACTTGCAACAATTAAAAAAAACAGTTAACTACCTCTGAAGTCCATAGCTCTCTTCCCTTGGGTGCTGAGCCCCCAAATCCCCCCCAAAACAACCACTCCCCACAACTCTACACCATTACCATAGCACTTATGGCTGAAGGGGGGCACCTAGATGTAGGTACAGTGGGTTTTGGGGGTGGTTTGGAGGGCTCCCATTTACCACCACAAGTGTAACAGGTAGGGGGATGGGCCTGGGTCCACCTGGCTGAAGTCCACTGCACCCACTAACAACTGCTCCAGGGACCTGCATAATGCTGTGATGGAGCTGGGTATGACATTTGAGGCTGGCATACAGGCTGGAAAAAAAAGTTTTTAAAGTTGTTGTTTTTTTGTGGGAGGGGGTTAGTGACCACTGGGGGTGTCAAGGGTGGTCATCCCCGATTCCCTCCGGTGGTCATCTGGTCATTTAGGGCACTTTTTTGGGACTTGTTCGTGAAAAAAAAGGATCCAAAAACAGTGACCCAAATTTGCGCTAAAAACGCCTTTCTTTTTTCGATTATCAACCGAGGACACCCATCTCTCCTCGGCCGATAAACACGCCCCAGTCCCGCCTTCACCACGCCTCTGACACGCCCCTGTCAACTTTGCCTGTTTCTGCGACAGATTGCAGTTGAAGACGCCCAAAATCGACTTTTGATTATACCGATTTGGGCGCCCACGGGAGAAAGACGCCCATTTCCCGATTTGGGTCGAAATATGGGCATCTTTCTCTTTCGAAAATAAGGCGGTATGTCTGCACATAAATTCTAATTAATGCCAATTAATGTCAATAATTGATTGTTAAGTGGCAATTGAATTTACGCACATCACATTACAGAAAACACAGTGTCAATAATTGATTAAGTGGCAATTATCATCTCTGATTGGCTTGTTAACTAATAAAGTTGCATGCATAACTTTATTAGTGTACACAATTTAAGTCACGCTATATGGAATCTGGGAGATTTTATTTTTATTTACAGGCAAGGGGACCACAGGGGCACCTATGCAGTTAACAACTTAAAGGAGAGGCAAGGTTCTCTGCCCCTACAGGAGAAAAGGAAGTGGGAGAGATTAAAAGCAGAGGGTGAGGAGTTTTGCAGATTGTAATGAGTGGTGGGTAGTCAGACTCAAGTGGAAATAAAAGGAAGAGGAAGGAGACAAGATCAGAGGTTGAAAATGAAGGCAGCAAAAGAGTCTTTGAAGAGAGAAGTATTGAGCAGGGATTTAAACTTATGAAGAGAGGGCTCCAGTCTAAGGTAATTAAACTCTGGGATTCGTTGCCAGAGAATGTGGTAAAGGCGGTTAGTTTAGCGGGGTTTTAAAAAGGTTTGGACGGCTTCCTAAAGGAAAAGTTCATAGACCATTATTAAATTGACTTGGGGAAAATACACTGCTTTTTTCTGGAATAAGCAGCATAAAATGTATTGAACTTTTTCGGGATCTTGCCAGGTACTTGTGACCTGGATTGGCCACTGTTGGAAACAGAATGCTGGGCTTGATGGACCTTTGGTCTGTCCCAGTGTGACAATACTTATGTATTTATGGGAGGGAATTCCAGAGTTTGGGTCCCAGGTAGCTGAAAGCAGTCTCTCTCGAAATGTCAAGTTCGAGTGCAGTGGGGGAGGGCAGTGTGAGAAGGTTATGCTGGGCAGAGTGAAGGACATGTGAAGGGAGATAGGGGATGAGAAGCTTGTTAATAGTTTAAAACACTTGATATACCACCTTTTTAAAGACATGTCAGAGTAGTTTACAATAAAATCAAGTGGAAAAGAGCGCCAATTAAAATAGAAAGAAACTCACAAACAAAACCTTAAGATAACACCAACACTCCATCCTCAATTTACGAAACTGCAGGCCGCCCAAACCCGGAGACACGGGGTGATATCAATGCCCCATAAATTTTGAGAAAAAATAAGACTTCAGCCTCACTTTAAATGTTTTATAAGATTGCTCCTCACAAAGGCCTTCTGGGAGCTAGTTCCACAGAAATTGAACATACCAGAAAAACTCATGAGCCCTTGTAGATGACAACCAAGCCTGGGCCACTGGAGGGAATGCCAACAAAGCCATCCTTGAGACCAAAGGGCCCTTGAAGGAACATACGACTGTAACAAGGTGGACAAATAACCCAGTTTGCCTGTATGAATTGCCCGATGCACCAAAGTCAATATCTTAAACATGGGCCTAAATTCTAAGGGGAAACCAATGATACTGTAAGTACAATGGGGTCACATGATCTCTCCAAGACAGCCCACCCAAAAACCTAATCCCCGTATTCTGAACTGTACCCAAATGCTGTAATATAACGAGCCATAATCCAACTTCGAAATCAACAAAGCATGCAAACATGTATGTAATACTGCTTCATCAAAGTAAGGACGAACAGCTCCTAACAATCTTAAAGAAGCAAACCCAGACTGCTCCTCCTGTGATGCCTGCTGTTCACACCGCAATTCAGAGTCAGTCCACACACCCAAAGTAATTCCGTTTTTCCCCAAACTGATCCACAGTTCAACAAAGATGCATTAACATTAATCCATCCCAAGGACTGACCCCCAAGTCCCTCAGAGCCACACTCAATCAACTGTCTAAAACCACAAAACCCCCACTCATCAATGGCCCCCATGTTCAGTCTACCAAAGTCAGAATAGGATCCCCCAAACACATGTTAAAAAAACCCCAAACTCACAACAACCCAACAAAATTAAAACTATCAGGCTTCTCATACCTTCAGAAGACAAAGAACATGTCTCTCCAATGACCCTTTGCACTCCCTCAGAGCACACCCCCAAGGAGCAAGCTCAAGGAGCATGACCCGCTCTTTGGGAGCATGCCACCGCAGCACTGATGCAGCTAGAGACAGTTTAATTATAGCAACAAAACCAGACTTCCACTCACTTCAGCGGTCACATGACCGCATTCTCCCAAGGAGCTCTCACCAACTTCTATCTCCCAATCTGTCTTCAAAATAGACAACCTGCAGAAACACACAGACACACAATAGCAGACAGTAAAAAAACATTTGGATGCCGCTAGAGGCAGTTTAATTATAGCAACAAAACCGGACTTCCACTTACTTCAGCTCCCATGGAGCTGTCACCAGCTTCAATCTCTCAATCTGTCTCCCAAGAGGACAACTTCAGCTCACATGATCACCTGTGGAGCTGTCACCAAATTCTGTCTCCCAAGTGGACAACTTCAGTGGTCATGTTACCACCTTTCTCCCGTGGAGCTGTCACCAACTTCTATCTCCCAATCTGTCTCCCAAGTAAACAACCTGCAGAAACACACAGACACACAATAGCAGTGAGTAAAAAAGAATGTTAATGTAGGCACAGGTGCAGGGGAGATGCCCTTTGAAAACCAGAAGAACATTCAACTTAATACAATGCAAGACAGGGAGCCAGTGTTTGGAGTGAAGGAGAAGAGAAACCTGGTCAAAGCGTTGAGCATGATGAAGAAGCTTCACGGCAGTGGACTGAATTAACTGGAGACGTTTAATTGAGAGAATGGGAAGATCTGCATAGAGAGAGTTACAGTGATCAATATGGAGTATGATGATGGCAAGAAGCAAGGAGCAGATGAGAAAAGACAGAAGAATGGTGCACAGAGAGCAGACTTGCTACACAACGAAAAAGGAGGAGCAAACGACAATGTTGATCAGAGGCTTAAAGGAAAGTTGAGAATCAAAGATGACACCCAAGATTTCTATTGATTCTTTAAAGGGTAGTGGGCAACAATCAATATAGGGTAGAGTAGGCAACGTTACATAGGAGTTTGGGAAGAAGATGGTTTCACATTTTGCACTGTTCAGCCTCCAGTACATCTTAAGGGCAGTATCCAAATCTGATCTTTTCAGAGTCAACCTCTATAATGAAATGGCAGTCATTCATTAGGGAAATATCTTTAGTTTGGTTTAATTATTAAGGCAGATATGTAAGCTTAACGTTTGGCTAGTGCAGACATCCAGATTATTTAATTAGAAGTACACATAAGATGCAGTAGGACTTTTTATACTGTCCTATAAATCAGAAGTTGCCAACCCCAGTCCTTACAGGCTATACAGGCCTGATTTTTAGGATACCCATAATGAATATTCATCAGGTAGCTTTGCATACATTTGGCTGAGGACAAGATTAATTTGCATACAATGGCTACTCTGAAAACCAACCAATAAGCCAGCCTTAAGTAGTAGGTACAGTGGCCAAACCTGTCACTTACCACAAGTTCCTTCACTTGCTAGCATTAAGGGGCCAATTCTACAAAAGACACCTCCATTTAGGCACCTCCAATAACACAGGGTGATAATCTATTCTGTAAGGACACTTGGGCGCCTCAAGTGTCCATATAGATTACTACTGTACATTTGAGTGCCCAATATTAGTGTATTTATATATACAATCCCATGCACCGATGCCACCGCAAGCCACCTTTTACTGCCATTTGGTAAAAAGGCCCCTAAATGTCTGCCCTGTCTATGGTCTGCTCCTCTCTGCTTACAAGTATGCACTATGCTAATTAAGCACCTAATTGTAAAATACCACTTAGGTCAACATTCTATACATTTAGGTGAACAGTTGGCGCATACCTGTAAGTGACTTGATATAGAATTGCCCTTTAAGGCCATTTTTTACTAAATGGAATTAGCCCCCAAATTCTATAAATGGCACCTAAAGTTAGGCACCAAATTGGGTGCCAGGTTATAGAATAGGGTTAGTTTGCATGTAACATAATTAGTTAATTGACACTAAATTGGTGTATGTGTATGTGTGAATGTGTTGGGGGGGATGCATGTTGACAGTCCTCCGATATTCAAAAGCATTTAACCAGCCAGGATCGGCACCTGGCTAGTTAAATGCCCTATTACCAGCTATCCATGAATTTTCAGCGGAACATGGCCAACCATGACCCACTAAAAATTCACAGTTAGCGGATAGCTGGTTATATTGCATGATATAACCGGCTATCTGACAATTTTCAGCGCATCACTGACTAATTTTGGCAGCCATATTTGGCCGCATGAATACCAAGCCTATCTGTGGATGGTTTAAACTTAACTGTCCTGAGCTGAATATTGACTTGGCCAGTTAAGTTTGAACCAGCCAAAAATAAAACGGATATTCAATGCCAGTCACTGGAAATGGCCCAACATTAAATATCTGTGCTTAGCGCCGACCGGGGGAGTTAGCCATGCTAACTCCCATGCTCTGAATATCGGGCCCAGTGTGTCATGGGGGTTATGATGTGTTTGTGTGTGTATACATGTAAGTTTATATGTCATAACCGTGTTAGGGAGGTTAGGGATACAAACATGTTGGAGAGGGGGGTATAGCTGTAAGCATGTTGATTTCTCCCTCTCTTGCTTCCCCCCCTTGTCTTCCTGCTCTCACCCCTGCCCCACCCACGCTCTGGCACTATTTTCTAACCCTACCATTCTCCACTCTCACTCCTCTCCTGCCATCTAGCCATACGTTCTCCCTCTCTTCCTTCCCATGCCACTCAACTTTGCACTCTGTCTCCCTTCTCTTCCCTTCTTACATTCTTCTTCCCCTATTTGCCCTGTACTCCACCTTGCTCTCCACTTCCCTCTTTCCTTTCTTCCTGTCTAACCCTGCCCCTTCCCTATTCTGCTAATAGCCCCTCGCTTTTCATTTCCTTTTCCTGAATCCTGTCCCTTTTCTTTTGTTCCGACCTTACTCCTCCCTTTTCTTTTCCTCCTCTCTAACCTTGCCCCTTCCTTTTTTTGCTCCATCTTCTAATCTGCCCCTATACCTTTCTCCTCTTTAGCCCCACCCCTTTCCTTATGCTCTGCCCACCTCAGCCCACCCCACCCTGCCCCCCTCTTTCTCTGGTGCCCAGCCCATCTTCACCAGTGATACTAGAGCGCTCCTGCCGACCTTTATCACTTCTGCTCTGCTATTTTTGCTGGCAGGACCTCAGGATGAGACCTTTACAACTGCCACTCCATCATTGCTGCTGACAGAGCCTGGGAACTCCTGCCCGCTTTTGTCACTGCTGCTCCGCCATGTCTGCTAGTGAGTTTAGATACAATAGATGTCTGCAAGAGCCAGTGGAACTCCCAATTTACCAGTCCAAGATGAAGGTTATAAATCTTGTATCAGCCATAGTAATTACTTTATTACAAAAAAACTGTTTCTATCTTTGAATGGTAAAGATCATGAGGTCTCCCTTTATAGTTTTTTCTTTTGCTATGAAAAAGTAAACCTGCATAATCTAGCTATCCCTCAGTGGGAAAGAAATTAAGGGCGTCTGAAGTCTTTTTCGCCAATATTTTTGAAGTTTTAGCCAAATAATGTGTTTTAAATGTAGATACTAATTTAAAAAATTTTAATTATTAAATGTAACAAAAATATGTTGTTGTTTTTTTTTCAAATGAATAGTTAATCCAGTTTGGTTTCATCTATCAATCCAGTTTTTTTATGTGTTATACACAGTGTTAATTGGATTGTTTATTTCCTTTTAAGTATTCATTTTTTTGACACATATAGACAAAAGGAGATCATCCTTTATGCTGCAGTCAGAGGTACTGCACAATTAGCAAAGAAGGGCCAAATGCCAGCACAAGTTCTTTACAGATGCAAGGCCCAACTCATCATGGTAGGAAGTCTCTCAAGGCCATGGAGCTAATTAGTGAGAATGACTGTATCTCCTTCTCAGCTTGATACAAGGTACTTTCCCAGATTACTGAGCCAATTAGTAAGGTTTTTCTTTGCTCAGTGCAGCTGTGTCTTACCAAAACACATCCCAAAGTCCTTGGCTTCTGCCTTCTATTTTCTTTGGTTCAGGCACCACAAATCAGTAGAAGGAAATTGCAGCTGTAGTTTCTGTAGGACTCCCACCAGCTCTTGAGAACTCCTGCTGGCTCTTGGATACTGCCACTCTTGTCCATGGGACTGGGAATTCCCACCAGTTCTTCACTTTCACTGCTGAATTGCTTTGTCCCACTGAAGCCCAGGGCTGCCAAGAGGGGGGTAGAGGGGCAAACTTCCCCAGGCCCGGGCCTCCAAGTGGGGCCCAGCACGGGGGTCTCTCTCTCTCTTTCTCTCTCTCCTGCTCCTGACAGGACCCAAGTGATCGCATCCCAACAGGAGAAGGAGAGAGAAAACTCCAGTACCGGGCCCCCATTGGAGGCTGGGGAGGACCCGGAGCTTCCTCCAGCACTGCTCTTCTACCCACATCGGCTGCTTTTCCTTTCAGGCGCGCATGCTCGGTTTCCGAGCATGCCCTGAGAGGAAAAGCAGCCGCAGGGGCAGGTAGTCAGCACTAGAGGAAGAAGACGTCTTCTGCTGGAGGTGCCTAGGATCCCCACCAACCAAGGTATTTCAGCAGCAGCAGCGATTGGAGGGAGGAGCAGCGGACGACGATTGGGGGGGGGGCAACCCTGCCCCAAGCCCAGTTCAGTCTCTCGGCAGCCCTGCTGAAGCCCTATGTATCTGCTTATTGGTTCATGCGCCAACAAACAGATGTATACAGGCGGATGAACGAACAGACAGATGGAGGGACCCTGCCCAATGAGTACTTTCACTGAAGCCAAATGTGCCTAAAAATGGTTCTAATGTTTTTGGTACTTTTTCCCCAATGCAAAGCAAAAGCATATCTGTGCTTTTCCTTTGAAAACTGGTGAAAGGCCATGGGTTAAAAGCGGTGGTGTGCTGGTAAAGTTTTAACAATGGTCTCTCTCTCCCTGTAATTTGGGGGGGGGGAGCAGGGGTGACCTGGGGGGAGGCAACACATTCGTCTCTCTCCCCCTTCTCATGTGGGCATGATAGGCATACCTTTGCTGGCAGGGATGCCGAGCCTCCCCAGCCAAATAAATGGACTTCCGCAGCTTGTTTCTGGCTCTGAGCAGCATGCTGGGACTTCTCACATGTGTTCAGAGCAGAAGCATTCTATGCATTTGACTGGTAGGGCTCGGCATCCCCATCAGCAAAGTAAGATGGAGTTCAGGAGGGGGCCAGAGCCCAAATTTTAGGATCCGCTTGTTAAAGGAGCTGGGGGGGGGGCTACTTTAACTACTGGCTCCAAACATTCTTAAAAATTTAACAAATGGCTCTCGCGAGCCTGTGCAACCTGGCTCCAGCACACCACTGGTTAAAAGTTTTTTTCCTCCATGTGCTCATATTCTAATAATACCTTCAGGATCTTTGGCTTGGCTACCACAAAAAAGCAATATGGCAGAACAAAAAATAGCAAATGTTAGAAAAGTTTATGTTTAAACAGACCCCAGAAATGCCTGGGATAGCGGTAACACTCTTGAAGGATCCCTTCCAGGTTTTCAGATAAATAAAGCATTTACTTCATCAATATTAGTGACCTTTAGCAAATGTATCTTCTTCAAATTCAAATTAGATTCATTCTTGGCATATGAGGATTTGGAAAGGTTTTCTCTGATTGAATACTTAATCAAAGTCAGTTCTTCAGGGCAACAGTAGCAAATGGTATTGTATTATAGCTGCAGGTTTTCTTTGAAGACAGATTTTATTCAAGAACTTCCTTTAACAAGGAAGCTCAATCAGACGGAAGTATTTTGGTGGTATAAGTCAAGATAGGTGCCCTGTAACTGTTCAGTTTTTCTGGAGAATTCTTGACATTGTTATTTCTGAATCATACTTTGGTGAACTTCATGAGACCTCAGGTACTAAGCCAATATTTCCACAACCTGGTCCTGGAGACACCCCAGCCAGTCAGGTTTTCAGGATATCCAAAATGAATAATCATGAGAGATTTACATGCAGTGCCTCCACTGCATGCAAATCTCTCTCATGAATATTCATTGTGGATATCTAGGACCGGGTTTGGGAATTGCTGTACTAAACTTTTTGTCCCTAAACACAAAAGGGTCTATTTACTAAGCTGCATTAGCTGTTAATGCAACATTTAGTATGTGCTAACAGTCGAAATGGGTGCCACGTTAGCCATTAAGCAGTTAGCGCACTCTAATCTCCATGTCAGCAGATAAGAAGGAGGCAAAGAATGGATGGAGAATGACAGTGAATGGGCAGACACTACTTGCAGTTAACTGAGGTAGTTGTGTGTTAACTGCTTATGCTGCAGATGTTTTGCTAATGGCATCATGTTATCTGCAATGCAGTTAAAGTATGGTAAAGATATTTCCTGTTAGCTATGGGAAAATGCTGGGAATGCACCCAACAGTTAATTCTACAGTTGCCACACATAATTTGGGGTGAATTACATGTGGTAACTCAAAACCTTATCAAACGTTAGTAGATCTAGCCCAAACTAGGAAACCTTTTTAGTACCTCTGGCCTATAGCATATGTCTGCATTTATATTGTTGGACAGATTAGATGGACCATGCAGATATTTATCTGCCATCATTTACTATGTTACTCATGTTACTATATGGTAGCCATGCACAGGGCTGGCTCAAGAGTATCTAACACCCTAGGCAAATTTTATGCAGCTCAAGACCTTACTCCCTAACCCCCAATAGCTTAGCCCTGCCCCTTTTCTTCCCTTTCTGTACTTCAACATCTCACCTACCCCTGCTCCCAGGTGTCCAGCATCTCCCCTGCCCCTCCCCCCAGGTAGCCAGCATCTACCATTACCCTTGCTCCCCAAAAGAGCTAGCATCACCCCTTCCTCTCTCCCTGTTCCCAGGTGGCCAGATCTCCCCTTCCTCTCCCCCCCTCATGTGGCCAGCATCTCCCCTTCCTCTTTCCTCCCAGGTGGTCAGCACATCCCTTTCCTTCTGCCCAACCAGGTGGCTAGTATCTCCCCTTCCTCTCTCCCCTCCCTCAGGTGACAAGCATATCACCTTCCCCTCTCAACCCTCTACTCCCAAGTTGGCTACCATCTTTCCTCTTCTATCCATGACACCCATGTCATCTCATATATCCCCTTTCCTACCCCTACTCTTTGTCACTGCTGGTGCCACCCTACTTCCTCTTCCTTCAGCCCAAAGCTTTAAAAAGACTGAGCACTGTATGGTCTCTGTAAGTACAGGAAACAAACAAAAAATAGACACAATACAACAACAACAAAAAACCACAGTAGGACCAGTCAGTGCTTCAGTGTGGACTTGTACTTACAGAGGTATGACAAAAGAGTTGGATAAAACACACAGTCCAGGGCAATGTGGAGAAAGTCACTTTTATTCAACTGAGCCCAATGCAGCCACGTTTTGGCTTACACCTGCATCAGGAGTATAAACAATTGTTCTGTAGCCTTATGCGATTTCTGCCTGATATTTAAAAGCATTTAACCGACCAGGAATTGCTCCTCGCCAGTTAAATGGCACTTAACCGGCTATCCATCAATATTCAGCAGGAGGCTAGCAAATAGCCGGTTATCTGCCATTATTCAGCTCATCACCAGCTAAGTTTGGCCGCCAAATTAGCTCACCAAAATAGCTGAAATATCTCTGGCAGTTTAATTTAACTGGCTGGTGCTGAATATTGGCTTGGCCACTTAAATTTAAACTGTCCAAAAAACACCAGAATATTCAATGCCAGTCACCAGATATGGCCCAGCATTGAATATCCGAGCTCTGCGCTGACCACGGGAAACAGTTCGGCTACCTCCTGCAGTCTGAAAATCGGGCCCTTTATCTCCAAGTAGTGAAATTATATCTGGCAGACATGTTCCAATAATAAACCCCTTGATGAAGAACAAATTCAGGCCACAGGATAATGAAACTCCTTGTCACTGAAGCATAACACGTCTGTCAGATATAATGTCAGTACTTGGAGATAAATTGCATAAGGCTGCAGGATAATTATTTATTCCCCTCAGGCAGGTGTAAGCCAAAACGTGGCCACGTCGGGCACATTTGAATGTCATTGTCACCATATCGTGGACTGTGTGTTTTATTCAACTATTAAATCACAGGTCCACACTGAAGCACTGCCATGCCCTGCCCCCTCCAACAGGAAGTTTGCCTCAGAGGGAAGTGAGACACAGGAGCTCATGAGAACAGGCCTCTGCTTGCAGGACCTAAGGAGCTGTCAGTCTTCTTTGAGCGTCAGGCTGGCCAGGAACGAGGTAGGGGTTGGTAGTGATAGGGGGAAGGAAAGTGGGTAAAGGTTCTCCTGCCCAATAAGCCACAATACCCCACCCCCTTTCTCCAAATTCTGCTGCCCTAGGTGGACACCTAGTCCACTGAGTGGCAGGACTGGTCCTACCCATGCACTGATGAATATTGATGAACCAAAAAGCATATCTGGCAAGCTATTACTAACATCCAGAGCCATCCCTGAGCAAAATTCTTTTATGTCAATTTTCCTGAATAAAACTTTCTAATGGTAGTAGCAAAATGCATTAGCAGTCTCTTGAGAAAAGATAAATAGGCTGTGACATTTAGCTAAATTAAAACTATTAGCCATTTAAAATGGTACAGAGATGTGCACAAAAAAATTCAGCTTTTGGACATTTTTGTGATTCATTTCCAACTTTTTTTTTAATGTGAAAGCTTTCTAGATACAAAACAGGCATTGTTCTGTGTGACGCCATCACAAATTGCTGAGGTGCATGTGCACCAATTCTCCTAGAGCTCAGAATTTAGTGCAAACTATGTGAGTAAATTCTGAGTATGTGCAGCCCTTCTTATGCACTGCAGTCTTTTCAGCATGATTAGTTCCTTAACTCAAGGAGTATAAATCTCAGGGAGTTGGGAGGGGTTGTGGGGCACTTTTACTAAGCCGTGCTGGCACCTACGCACGCCCAAAGCATGTCAATTTTGAGTTACCACCCGACCACCGCATGGCCCTTGCGGTAATTTTGTTTTTGACGCGCGTGGTGGTAATCGAGTGGTAATCGGCATTTTACGCGCGTAGACCATTACTGCCTGGTTACTGCGTGAGTCTTTACCACTAGGTCAATGACTAGCGGTATGGTCTCAGACCCAAAATGGACGTGCAGCAGTTTTAATTTTGCCGCACGTCCATTTTCGGCAAAAATTTTAAAAAGGCATTTTTTACAGGTGCGCTGAAAAATGATTCTGCGCGCACCCAAAACATATGTCTACACTACCGCAGGCCATTTTTCAGCGTGCCTTTGTAAAAGGGCCCCTGTGTGACTCATCAATCCTACTGTCTATGACAAATACCTGTTACAGAGGAGAAAAAATTATTTTGCCGTTGACAAGAAGATGCATGAACTACAAACATAGGAGCCAACTTTTCAAAATAACTGGGGGTGCTAAACTCAATGGAAATTACCCTTCCTGGACACTTTCAAGGAATTTGCTCAATATTAGGGGCGCTCAATCACCCACAGCATCCACAGAGCTGTCTCCTATGAGCACAAGGATAGGTTGAATTTCACAGCTCCACCAAATACACTGTCTCTGATTGCAGACTGGTCCAAACAGTACCATGAAGTAAAAGTATAAATCATGGACCAGGTTACTGCTTTGTATATGGAATCTTGTGGAGCTGCAGTAGCTCTGATCTACTACTACTACTACTTAACATTTCTAAAGCGCTACTAGGGTTACGCAGCGCTGTATAATTTAACATAGAAGGACAGTCCCTGCTCAAAGAGCTTACAATCTAAAGGACACATGAACAGTCAGTCTGATAGGGGCGGTCAAATTGGGGCAGTCTGGATTTCCTGACAGAGTTAGGTGCTGAACGCAGCATTGAAGAGGTAGGTGGGCTTTAAGCAAAGACTTGAAGATGGGCAGGGAGGGGGCTTGGCGTAAGGGCTCGGGAAGGTTGTTCCAAGCATAGGTTGAGGCGCAGCAGAATGAGCGGAGCCTGGAGTTGGCGGTGGTGGAGAAGGGTAATGAGAGGAGGGATTTGTCCTGTGAACGGAGGTTTCGGGCGGGAACGTAAGGGGAGATGAGGGTAGAGAGGTAGTGGGGGGCAGCAGACTGAGTGCATTTGTAGGTAAGAAGGAAAAGCTTGAACTGAATGCGGTATCTGATTGGAAGCCAGTGAAGTGACCAGAGGAGAGGGGTGATATGAGTATATCGGTTCTGGTGGAATATAAGACGTGCAGCAGAGTTCTGAACAGATTGAAGGGGGGATAGGTGGCTAAGTGGGAGGCCGGTGAGGAGTAAGTTGCAGTAGTCAAGGCGAGAGGTAATGACAGTGTGGACGACAGTTCGGGTGGTGTGTTCAGAGAGGAAAGGGTGAATTTTGCTGATGTTAAAGAGGAAGAAGCGACAGGTCTTGGCTATCTGCTGGATATGCACAGAGAAGGAGAGGGAGGAGTCAAAGATGACTCCGAGGTTGCGGGCAGATGAGATGGGGAGGATGAGGGTGTTATCAACTGAGATAGAAAGTGGAGGAAGAGGAGAAGTGGGTTTTGGTGGAAAGACGATGAGCTCGGTCTTGGACATGTTCAGTTTCAGGTGGCGGATCTGCTGTGATTTCACTTCATTGGCAGAGAAGTACCAGCCAATTTGCCAACGTCTGCTTGACTACTAGAATGCCAATTTTATTGGGGTAGAAAGAGACAAATAATTGCTTATACTTTCTTATAGCTTCAGTTTTTTTTAGATAGCAGGCAAGAGTTCATTTTGCAGTCCAACGCATGGAGGAATTTCTCGCCCAAACTCTTATTAGGTGTAGGGCAAAATGTAGGAAGCACTGACTCCTTTGAGATAGAAAGGTGTTACAATCTTTGGTAAAAACTTGAGATGTCTTCAAAGAATTACTCTGTAGTAATGAAGCTGAATATCTAGCTTATTTTCGAAAGGGAAGGACGCCCATCTTCCGACACAAATCGGGAGATGGGCGTCCTTCTCCCGAGGTCGCCCAAATCGGCATAATCGAAAGCCGATTTTTTGCATCCTCAACTGCTTTCCATCGCGGGGACAACCAAAGTTCAGGGAGGCGTGTCGGCAGTGTACCTAAGGCGGGACAGGGGCGTGGTTAAGAGATGGGCGTCCTCGACCGATAATGGAAAAAAGAAGGGCGTCCCTCATGAGCATTTGGTCAACTTTACTTGGTCCAATTTCTTTCATGACCAAGCCTCAAAAAGGTGCCCCAACTGACCAGATGACCACCGGAGGGAATTGGGGATGACCTCCCCTTACTCCCCCAGTGGTCACCTACCCCCTCCCACCCTAAAAAAAAAAAAAAATTGTCAGCCTCTATGCCAGCCTCAAATGTCATAACCAGCTCCATGACAGCAGTATGCAGGTCCCTGGAGTAGTTTTAGTGGGTGCAGTGCACTTCAGGCAGGCGGACCCAGGCCCATCCCCTCCCTACCTGTTACACTTGTGGTGGTAAATGTGAGCCCTTCAGCACCCACCCCAAACCCACTGTACCCACATGTAGGTGCCCCCCTTCAACCCTTAGGGCTTTGGTAGTGGTGTACAGTTGTGGGTAGTGGGGGTTGGGGGGCTCAGCACTGAAGGTAAGGGAGATATGCACCTGGGAGCAATTTGAGAAGTCCACTGCAGTGCCCCCTAGGGTGCCCGGTTGGTGTCCTGACATGTCAGGGGGACCAGTGCACTACAAATGCTGGCTCCTCCCACGACCAAATTCCTTGGATTTGGTCATTTTTGAGCTGGGCGTCCTCGGTTTCCATTATCGCCGAACACCGGGGACGACCATCTCTAAGGTTGACCATCTCAACATTTAGGTCAACCATCTCTAAGGTTGACCCAAATGTTGAGATTTGGGCATCCCCGACCGTATTATCAAAAAGAAAGATGGACGCCCATCTTGTTTCGATAATACAGGTTTCCCCGCCCCTTCGCCGGGACGTCCTTAGAGATGGGCGCCCTTAGAGATGGTTGTCCCCATTCGATTATACCCCTCCACATGTCTCACAGTAACATACAGGCTTATTTTCAAAATAGATCCCCGGCCATCTTCCGACACAAATCAGAAGATGGCCGGTGATCTCCTGAACCCGGCCAAATCAGTATAATTGAAAGCCGATTTTGGCCGGGTTCAACTGCTTTCCGTCGTGGAGCAAGCAAAACATCAAGGGGGCATGTCGGTAGGGTAGTGAAGGCGGGTCGGGGGCAGGACTGGGGCGTGCTCACGAGATGGCCAGCTTCGCCCAATAATGAAAAAAAAACGGCCAGCTTTGTAGAGCATTTCGCCTTAGTTCATCACATCCTCAGTTTCCTCCTAAGCACTACTGCTTCCTGGCACAGGTGGAGGGAGCCTACTTCTTCCTGCTTGTTGATAGAAAACATAGCAACACAGTTGTCTATTTGAGCTAATACTGAGCAACCTTGAACAGGGGATTACAATGTAGCTCAGAACTCCAGTTGATTAATGTGGAGTAGTCTTTAAGATTGAGACCAGGTACCTGGTGCTAGAATCAAGTAATATTCTATTGATGAAAATGAGATACCTGCAGTCATATCTGGACACCCACCACCGCAGCATGGCTTATAAAGAAACTGATAAAGTGTGGTTGATAGAAGCTGGATATACTGGTCTCATTGGAACTTAAAATCTCATTGAGACCTTCTCGTTTCCAGGTGAACAAACATGTATTACAGCAGCCATACAACCCAAAATTTGTAAGTAGTGAAGGTGATGTCTGAATACTGCAAACATGAAGTATTGGGAACTGCAGTCTGTCAAACAGCAGGAAAGTCTTTGCTTCTGTTGTGTGCAGAATAGCTCCTATGAATAAATTATTGTTTGTAGGATGCAACGCTGACTTCACAAAGTTGATGATGAATCATATGGAAGGCTGGAGTTAGGTTCTCCAAGGAAACTGTCAAATCTGGTCATCAAGATATAGAAATATTAAGTGGCCCCACTTATGCAAGTGTGTAGTTGCCACTATGAAGCATTTGGTGAAGATGCTGGGGGTTAAAGACAGTCTAAAAGAAAAGACCTTGTACTGATAATGGTCTGTGAAGAGAAAGAAGTGGAGGTGCATCCTCCAATATGTATAAGTATCTTTGAGATCCAGGGTGTAGACAGTACCCCTTCTTCAAGTAGGGAAGAATGAAAGAAGAGTATTCATCTTGAATTTTCCTTGCGTAGGAAAAAGGTTGCAATCTCAGTAGGAGCCTTGGTTCCTCTTCTGCAGTAGAAACATTAGACTACAGGAGGAAATTGACTTCTTCATGAAGTATGAAGTAGTTGAAAACATGGTAATAGGTAATTTTGGCAGGGTAAGAAAACAAACTGGAGCCTGGCATTTTGATGCCGACAACTCAGGAGTCTGTAATGATATGATCCCACTACTGAAGAAAAAAAGGATAACAATCCCCTACAGGCAGAAAAGGTATATATTTTGTAGGGACACTGGTTGTGATTGTAGAAGGCAGTCCAAAAGCAGACAGTTGCTTTGTTTGGGCAGGCATGACCTTTCATGTTTGCCCCATTCATTTTGGGAAGTCTTGGGGAAAAACACAGGATATTAAATTTGTTGAGGCTGCCTTGTGAACAGGACAAAAGTTCTATGATAGTTGCAACTTTTATGGTATTGTGAAGTGCTCATTCATCTAAAGGAAGATGTAGATGTTGGTTGCAAAGTCAGGCAATGGTCCTTTATCCATGGTCTCATTCACTTTATGTCAGATATGGAGCATCTAGTACATGAATCATCTTCAAGCCTGGTATAGATGTCCTCCTGTAAGCCAGAAACATGGAACCACATAAGATGTCTGGCTGCACTAGTAGAATCTGAGATACTACAAGTAGTATTATTCCTGTCACAAGTGATACATATAAGGTGGGTTCTCTACTATCTGCTTCTGCTAGAATAAAAGCTGCACCTGTGGGACAGGCTAGGTGAGAAACTGCACCTTTTGGAAAATGGTATGTATATTTGCACTATATAGACTTGATTAGCTGCAATATGGGCATATAAGTGGCCCATGGAGTATTTTCTTGCCCAAATAATCCAGCATGTTTAAAAATTCTCTGACTTTCCTCATAGCAGACTCGACTATTTATTTATTTATTTTATTTTTTGTTACATTTGTACCAGGGGCGTATCTGCGTGGGGCCACAGGGGCCTGGGCCCCCGCAGATTTCGCCCTGGCCCCCCTCCCCGCCGTCAACCCTCCCCCGCTGCTTACTTTTGCTGGCAGGGTCCGACCCGCAATCTCCATATTTCGGCTTCCTCCGTGGCCATGTGCTTCCAGGAAGTAACGCTGCAGCGCTGATTCGTTGAATCCAGTTCGGCGTCTGACGTCCCAGCACGTCAGACGCCGAACTAGATTCAACGAATCAGCGCTGCAGCGTTACTTCCTGGAAGCACATGGCCACGGAGGAAGCCGAAATATGGAGATTGCGGGTCGGACCCCGCCAGCAAAAGTAAGCAGCGGGGGAGGGTTGACGGCGGGGAGGGGGTGGAGAGAGGCGGCGGCGGCGGCGGGGGGGGGAGGCAAAAATGTGCCCCCCCTCTCTGGCTTTGGCCCCCCCTACCGCCGGATTCCAGATACGCCCCTGATTTGTACCCTGTGCTTTCCCACTCATGGCAGGCTCAATGTGGCTTACATGGGGCAATGGAGGGTTAAGTGACTTGCCCAGAGTCACAAGGAGCTGCCTGTGCCTGAAGTGGGAATCTAACTCAATTCCTCAGTTCCCCAGGACCAAAGTCCACCACCCTAACCACTAGGCCACTCCTCCACTCCACTGAGGATCATGAGAACTGGATCTTATTGAAACATAGAGCTGAAACCCAGGCTTTATATTTCACATCCATATCTCTAGAGAAAGACTGACTCTGTTGTTCTTATAGAAGGCCATGAATTGGTATTAGCAACCATCACCTTTGGGGCCTCTATGAACTTAATGAGCCCAAGAACAACTGCACATGGTTCTGCTTCCTGTTGAAGAAGGAACAGGACCTCTCTTGCCATGCTTTGAACTAATCTTGGGCAGGTGTCCTCATAAGGGGTCTAATTCTGTGCTGGAGACCTTAGAGGGTAGTATGGCCTCTTGTTACTGTTGCAGAGGAACAAGAATCAGTCAGTGGTAATAGGTGGGTGATGAGGGGATACCAACTTTACTAGGGGGTGGGAAGGAAGTTACAGGTCAATGAAGTGTGGTAAGGAAGAAAGGGGATAAAAATGATGAGATAGATGAGGTGAGAGATTTTTGAAGATCTGACTTCATTGAGATTATAGAAGCTATTAGAACAACTTAGACCGGGCTAACTGTTGGAGTTGATTAACCACTCCCTACAGGAAGGTATTATTCCAAGTATCATGAAGAAAGTATAAATTAAACTTTTGAAAGGAACACCATATTAAACAGGAAATGCAGTCATACTTGAACAGTCATACAATAAAACATAGAAAAATATATACATGTACAATCAAATGTTGATGGTTGACCACAGGAAGAGAGTCCCAAATTATGACCTCAAGATGTATCTTCAAATCCCGCAGTGAAGAAGTGGGTTTTCAGTAGTGTCCAAAACCTTTTATAGGATAGCTCAGAGCAAAGAGAGTGGAAGATGATTCCATATAGATGGACCAACACGGAAGAAAGTGTATTGATGGGTGGATTCATAATATGGATTCTTTGGGCCTGGTAGAATCAAACAATGATCATTTAATGAGTAAAGAAGATGGTGAGATGTCTATGGAATGATTAGATTTAACAGGTAGGATGGAATCTCATCATGAAAGGCTCTGAACGTAAGTTGGCGAAGTAATGGTGTAATATGATCACAATTTTTGGCACGACATAAGAAATGAGCAGCAGTATTCTCTAAGGTTTGGAGATATGTTAAAGTTATTTTGAGTAATCTGGAATAAATGACATTGCACTAGTCCATGCATGAATTAAGAAACACAGGCATGAAGGTGTGTAAAGTGTATGAATCAAAATATTTGTTAAGTGATTTCAATCTATTGGTGATGTGTTGTGTATTGACACTGATAAAGGCCAAGAGAGCTTGATGATTATGTTAGATTTATTGGCAGCCTATGATACTGTATATCACTTTGTACTACTGAAGCAACTGCAGGAGATAAGGATAAAGGAGGTGATTTTGGTCTGGATGAGGTCCTATTTTACGCAGATTGCAGCAAGTTTGCCCATACTTTGATGAAGGTATTTTGCATCTCTTCTTGCATTCCTTAGTCATCTACAAATTAGACTATGGTACAAAAGTACATAAGTAATGCCATACTGGGAAAAGACCAAGGGTCCATCGAGCCCAGCATCTTGTCCACGACAGCGGCCAATCCAGGCCAAGGGCACCTGGCAAGCTTCCCAAACGTACAAACATTCTATACATGTTATTCCTGGGATTTTGGATTTTTCCAAGTCCGTTTAGTAGCAGTTTATGAACTTGTCCTTTAGGAAACCGTCCAACCCCTTTTTAAACTCTGCTAAGCTAACCGCCTTCACCACATTTTCTGGCAATGAATTCCAGAGTTTAATTACATGTTGGGTGAAGAAAAGATTTCTCCGATTTGTTTTAAATTTACTACACTGTAGTTTAATCGCATGCCCCCTAGTCCTAGTATTTTTGGAAAGCGTGAACAGACACTTCACATCCACCTGTTCCACTCCACTCATTATTTTATATACCTCTATCATGTCTCCCCTCAGCCGTCTCTTCTCCAAGCTGAATAGCCCTAGCCTCCTTAGTCTTTCTTCATAGGGAAGTCGTCCCATCCCCACTATCATTTTAGTCGCCCTTCGCTGCACCTTTTCCAATTCTACTATATCTTTCTTGCGATGCGGCGACCAGAATTGAACACAATACTCAAGGTGCGGTCGCACCATGGAGCGATACAACGGCATTATAACATCCTCACACCTGTTTTCCATACCTTTCCTAATAATACCCAACATTCTATTCGCTTTCCTAGCCGCAGCAGCACACTGAGCAGAAGGTTTCAGTGTGTTATCGACGACGACACCCAGATCCCTTTCTTGGTCCATAACTCCTAACGTGGAACCTTGCATGACGTAGCTATAATTCGGGTTCTTTTTTCCCACATGCATCACCTTGCACTTGCTCACATTAAAACGTCATCTGCCATTTAGCCGCCCAGTCTCCCAGTCTCGTAAGGTCCTCTTGTAATTTTTCACAATCCTGTCGCGAGTTAACGACTTTGAATAACTTTGTGTCATCAGCAAATTTAATTACCTCGCTAGTTACTCCCATCTCTGAATCATTTATAAATATATTAAAAAGCAGCGGTCCTAAATATAGTCTATTTAGGTATTGCTTGTTATCTGTTAAAAAGGTTGCAAACTTTGCAAACTGCTGGTATTTGGATGTTAGAAGGTATAGGGTGGAGGGATCATGTTACCCCTTATATCTCTGGTACCATTGGCTCCCAATGGAGTTTAGACCTCTATTTAAAACCCTGATATTGACTCACAAAGTTCTTTACAGAGGATCACCTGGTTATCTGGTTCCTTTGATTCAGCTGTATCATCCTCATTGAGCATCATGTTTAACTGATTCTGCCTAATTGGCTCTTCCTAGCTCACAGCAAGCACACCTCTCCATTACTCGAGGGAATGTTTATTTTTGATATGTGCCTTGTTTATGGAACCAGTAACCTGTGACTTTGCAGATAGAGCCTTCCTTGCAACAATTTAAAGTGAAGTTGAAATCTTAATTTTTTTATGCATCTTTTGGTTCTGGTGGCTAACCCTGGGGTACCTTAGAAGACCTGGCAAATTTTAAGGTATTCTGTTTTTGTGTGTACTGTGTGAATGAGTCTTTGCTGTTTTTGTTGGAATTTCTATTTAATTTTATGTTGTAAGCCACTCTGTCCTTTTTGAACAGTGAACTATCAACTGATGTAAACTATTAAACCATTTGGTAATAAGAACTCAGACAGTACAATGAGAGCTTTATATTCAGATACATAGATAATGCAGTATGTAACATAGTAACATAGTAGATGACGGCAGAAAACGACCTGCACGGTCCATCTAGTCTGCCCAACAAGATAAACTCACAAGTGCTACTTTTTGTGTATACCTTACCTTGATTTGTACCTGTCCTTTTCAGGGCACAGACCGTATAAGTCTGCCCAGCATTATCCCCGCCTCCCAACCACCAGCCCCGCCTCCTACCACCGGTTCTGGTACAGACCGTATAAGTCTGCCCAGCACTATCCCCGCCTCCCAACCACCAGTCCCGCCTCCCACCACCGGCTCTGGCACAGACCGTATAAGTCTGCCCAGCACCATCCCCGCCTCCCGCCACCGGCTCTGCCACCCAATCTCGGCTAAGCTCCTTAGGATCCATTCCTTCTGAACAGGATTCCTTTATGTTTATCCCACGCATGTTTCAATTCCGTTACTGTTTTCGTTTCCACCACCTCCCGCGGGAGGGCATTCCAAGCATCCACTACTCTTTCCATGAAAAAATACTTCCTGACATTTTTCTTGAGTCTGCCCCCCTTCAATCTTATTTCATGTCCTCTTGGTCTACCGCCTTCGCATCTCTGGAAAAGGTTCGTTTGCAGATTAATACCTTTCAAATATTTGAACGTCTGTATCATATCACCCCTGTTTCTCCTTTCCTCTAGAGTATACATGTTCAGGTCCGCAAGTCTCTCCTCATACGTCTTGTAACGCAAATCCCATACCATTCTCGTAGCTTTTCTTTGCACCGCTTCAATTCTTTTTACATCCTTAACAAGATAGGGCCTCCAAAACTGAACACAATACTCCAGGTGGGGCCTCACCAATGACTTATACAGGGGTATCAAGACCCCCTTCTGCTGGTCACACCTCTCTCTATACAGCCTAACAACCTTCTAGTTACGGCCACTGCCTTGTCACACTGGTTCGTCGCCTTCAAATCCTCAGATACTATCACCCCAAGATCCCTCTCCCCATCCGTACCTATCAGACTCTCCCCACCTAACACATACGTCTCCCGTGGATTTCTACTCCCTAGTGCATCACTTTGCATTTCTTCGCATTGAATTTTAATTGCCAAACCTTAGACCATTCTTCTAGCTTCCGTAGGTCCTTTTTCATGTTTTCCACTCCCTCCGGGGTGTCCACTCTGTTACAGATCTTAGTATCATCCGCAAATAGGCAAACTTTACCTTCTAACCCTTCGGCAATGTCACTCACAAATATATTGAACAGAATCGGCCCCAGCACCAATCCTTGAGGCACTCCATTACTCACCTTTCCCTCCTCCGAGCGAATTCCATTCACCACCACCCTCTGGCATCTGTCCATCAACCAGTTCCTAATCCAGTTCAACACTTCGGGTTCTATCTTCAGCCCATCCAGTTTATTTAAGAGCCTCCTGTGGGATGCCACAGGCATCAATTTTGTCTCCATTTCTTTTAAATATTTAAATGGCTCCAGTACTACCTTTGATTTTGGCTTTTGGTGTGATTGTCATCTCTATGCAGGTGATATTTAGTTGATGGCATCCATCACACCTGCTGGACTTTAGGACACTGTACATGAAGATCTGCTAGAATGCACAGTCAGCTGATCTCTCTGCATAGACAAAGCTCTGTTTTAAGAACTTAAGACTTGCTGTACTGGGACAGACCAAAGGTCCATCAAGCCCAGTATCCATTTTCCAACTATGGCCAATCTTGGTCACAAGAACCTGGCAATATACCAGAAGAAAAAAAGTAGTAGATTTTCTCATCCATTTTAATAATGGCTATGTTTTTGTATTTCTAAAAAAAATCAATAAAAATTGTGAACTAAAAATAATAATGGCTTATGGACTTTTAGGAAATTTTCCAGTCTCAATGTGTGATTGAGACGATGGTGCAGGGATTCGAGATTTAGATTTGGTAGGAACTGGGCGACATTCTAGGAAAAGGGGAGAATGTTCCGAAAGGATGGACTCCACCTTAACTGGGATGGAACCAGGCTGCTGGTGCAAACTTTTAAAAATGAGATAAAGCAGCTTTTAAACTAGAATGGGGGAGAAAGCTGACAGTCACCCAGGAGCGCATGGTTCAGTGTGGGGTATCCTTGAAGGATACTATTGAAACAAGACACTTAGGGAATCTCAGTAGAGAGGTTTCAACAATGTTGAAAGTAAGCCAGGTATGCTTAATAAGAGAGCAGCATAAAGGATGCACATTATCCCCTTCAGCGTCTAAGCACCTTGTAGATCCAAGGAAAAAACACAATTTGAAGTGCGTATATACAAATGCTAGAAGCCTAAATATGTTACCTGTCATTAAAATTGTAAGTAGTACCTGAAGATTGGAGGGTGGCCAATGTGACACCAATTTTTAAAAAGGGTTCCAGGGGTGATCAGGGCAATTACAGACCGGTAAGCCTGACATCAGTGCTGGGCAAAATAGTGGAAACTATTATAAAGAATAAAATTACAGAACACATAGACAAACATGGTTTAATGGGATAGAGTCAGCATATGATCAGCCGAGGGAAGTCTTGCCTCACCAATTTGCTTCATTTCTTTGAAGGCATGAATAATCATGTGGATAAAGGTGAGCCTGTTGATGTAGTCTATCTAGATTTTCAGAAAGCTTTTCATAAAGATCCTCATGAGAGACTGCTAAGAAAGTTAAGAGTCATGGGATAGTAGGCAGTGTTCTAGTTTGGAATAGGAATTGGTTATTGGATAGAAAACAGAGGGTAGGGTTAAATGGTCATTTCTCTCAATGGAAGAGGGTGAACAATGGAGTGTCACAGGGATCTGCACTGGGACTGGAGCTCTTTAACATATTTATAAATGACATGGAAAGCAGAACAAGTGAGGCGATTAAATTTGCAGATGATACAAAACTAATCAAGGTTGTTAAAGTATGTGCAGACTGAAATATTGAAGGAAGACCGTAGGAAATTGGAAGACTGGGCAGCTAAAATTTAATGTGGACAAATGCAAGGCGATGCATATTGGAAGAATAATCTGAATCATACTTACCTGATGCTAGTGTCCACCTTGGGGGTCAGCACTCAAGAAAAAGATCTAGGTGTCATTGTAGATAATACGCTGAAATCTTCTGCTCAGTGTGCAGCGACAACCAAAAAAGCAAATGGAATGCTAGGAATTATTAGGAAAAGGATGGTGACTAGACTGAAAATATTATAATGCCTCTGTATTGCTAAGTGGGGTGACCACACTTTGAGTATTGTGATCAGTTCTCAAAAAAGATATAGCAGAATTAGAAAAGGTTTGAAGGAGTGTGACCAAAATGATGAAGGGGATGGAACTCCTCTCATATAAGGAAAGGCTAAACAGGTTAGGGCTCTTCATCTTGGAAAACAGACAGATGAGGGGAGATATGATTGAGGTCTACAGAATCCTGAAAGGTATAGAATGAGTAGAAGTCAATCAATTTTTCACTCATTCCAAAAGTACAAAGACTAGGGGACACTCAATGATGTTACATGGAGATACTTTTAAAACAAATAGGAGAACATATTTTTCACTCAACAAATAGTTAAGCTCTGGAACTCTTTGCTGGAGGATGCGGTAACAGCGGTTAGCATATCAGGCTTTAAAAAGGTTTGGACAAGTTCCTGGATGAAAAGTCGATAGTCTGCTAATGAGACAGACAAGGGGAAGCAAATGCTTGCTCTGGGATTTGTAGCATGGAATGTTTCCATGATTTGGGTTTCTGCCAGGTACTTGTGACCTTGCTTGGCCACTGTTGGAAACAGGACACTGGACTAGATGGACCATTGGTTTGTCGCAGTATGGCTACAATTATGTTCTAAACTGTGTATTTGTATTTTACCGAACCGGAGCCTGCCTCTACGGTATTATGTAAGCCACATTGAGCCTGCAACTAAGTGGGAAAATGTGGGTTATAAATGTGTTAAATAAATAAATAAAATAAACCCTGCTAAGCTAACTGCTTTTACCACATTCCCTGGCAACAAATTCCATTAGGTCTACAAAATCCAGAGTGGTGTAGAATGGGTAAAAATGAATATTTTTTTTTACTTTTTCAAAAATTACAAAGACTAGGGGACACTCAATAAAGTTACATAGAAATACTTTTAAAACACGTAGGAGGAATTCACTTGTTGCCAGAGTATATGGTTAACAGTGGCTAGCATATCTGCGTTTCAAAGATTTGGACAAGTTCCTAGAAGAAAATTCCATTATCTGCTATTGAGATAGGCATGAGGGAAGTCACTACTTGCCCTGGGATTGGTAGCATAGAATGTTGTTTGGGTTTCTGTCAAGTAATTATGACCTGGATTGACCACTATTGGAAGCAGGATACTGGGCAGATGGACCACTGGTTTGACCAGTATGGCTATTCTTATGTACTTATGTACTTATGTTCTTACACATTAAAAAAGTACAGAAATATTTTCTCCAATTTGTTTTAAATTTACTATTTAGTAGCTTCATTGTGTGCTCCCCAGTCCTTGTATTTTTGGAAACAGTAAACAATAGATTCACATCTACCATTTCCACTCAACTCAGTATTTTGTAGACTTCTATCAGCCATCTCTTCTCCAAGCTGAAGAGCCCTAGGGGTTCTTTTACTAAAGATTAGCTTGAGTTATCTACAGCAGGGCCTATTTTATTTCTATGAACCCTGCTGCAAATAACACGAGTTAACCTTCAGTAAAAGATCCTCATAGCTTCTGTAACCTTTCCTCTTAGGGAAGTCGTCCCATCCCCTTTATAATTTCTGTTGCCTTTCTCTGTATCTTTTCTAATTCTGCTATATATTTTTGTGAGATGTAATGACCAAAATTACACACAATGTTCAAGCTGTGGTCACACCATGGAGCAATACAAAGGCATTATAATATTTTTCAGTTTTGTTCTCCATTCCTTTCCTAACATTCTATTTCTTTCTTAGACACCACTGCACACTGAGCAGAGGATTGCATCGTATTATCAACGTTGACACATTGATCATTTTCCTGGGTGGTGATTCCTAATGTGGAACATTGCATCATGTAGCTATAGTTTGATTCCCCTTTCCTGCATGCATCACTTTGTACTTGTTCGCATTAAATGTCATCTGCCATTTGGATGCCCAGTCTTGTAAGGTTCCCTTGCAATTTTTCACAATCCTCTTGCAATTTAACAACTTTGAATAACTTTGTGTCTTCAGCAGATTTAATTGCCTCATTAGTTACCATCTCTAGATCATTTATAAACTTACTAGCTCTACCCGGCCACGTGTTGCTGTGGCTCAGTCTGGTAAAATGGAAAAGAAAGAAAAGAGGATGCGCACGTTTCTAATATGCTTCATTTCACAATGCTTGTGGGTATAAAATATTTTTTGTTGTTCCATTGTGTGTGCAGAGATAGAGATTGTCTGGTTTGCCGACTGTAGAACATGCAACATATAATTGTCCATGTGAGAAGCAATCTGTATGTAGATGTAAACGGGTGAATTCTAAAGATTGGCCCTGAGCTTTGTTGATTGTGATTGCAAACGCCAATCGAATTGGGAATTGCAATCTGTTAAATTGAAATGGCATATCTGTTGGAATCATAGGAATGCGAGGAATGAGGGCATGTTCACCTTTGAAAGGTCCTGTCAAGATTGTTGCTTGTACGACATTGCTCATTAATTTTTTTACTGCAAGCCGTGTGCGGTTGCAAAGCTTTGGCTGGTTGATATTTCGCAACATGATAATTGGCATGCCGATTTTCAATTGCAGTACATGCGGTGGCATCCCTGGCAGATCGAGTGAATTGAAAAAGTCTGTTGGATAATTAAGCACTTCATCTGCTTCCAGAACAGTGTTGACGGACTTGTATGTGAGTGGCTCGTTTTGAATGTTAGACTGAATAATATTGTTCAATTCGTAGACGACTTTCTTCTTGGCCTCAAGAATAGCTCGTTCACTCAGCGAATCGTGATTCTTATAATTGGTTTGAATATTGGGAAATACTTTTTCAACCAATTGTTCTTTTGAGGTCACTAAATTGCAGAAGTTATGAGGCAATGAAATTCGTCCTGAGGTCAGATCAACCGGCACCTTTCCGTTCCCAATTTTCAGCAATTGATGTGAGAATATCTGAGCTGATTGATCCTTTTGCAGCTGGACACGCATATTTGTAGTTAAGTTTAACATCTTTACATCTTGCCACAAAGTTGAGTATTTTAGGCAAGCATTTATTTTGTCCGCTGGTGTCAATCGAGGAACTACAGGTAATGTTTGCCTGAAATCTCCTGCAAGCAATATTAATGTGTTCCCAAATGGTCTGATGTTTCCACACAAATCTTGCAATGATCGATCAAGAGCCTCAAGCGATGTTTTTCACTGTGCTGTTTCCTCGGCACGTATTTGAGCCATTCTTTGTCTGTTTCGCTCGTTCGCTGATGCCCGTTCTTCCTCAGTTTGATTTGCAATTGTAGGTATATAAAAAACGCGCATATTCGAATGCAACATTGTGTCAAAATTTCAAAGCAATCGGTCAAGAACTTTTGGAGATTTAAGCCACTCTTAGCCTGTCACGTTGATTCTGTTGAGAACGAAGCAGATCTGAAGCTGCAGAACGCGATCGCCGTGCTCGCAACCGTGCATCGTCAAGTCTGGCTGCACGTCGCTCTGCTGCTTCCTCGGCACGTATTTGAGCCATTCTTTGTCTGTTTCGCTCGTTCGGTGATGGCTGTTCTCAGTTTGATTTGCAATTACTCATCGCATTGCTTCCGATCCGCGAGTACAACAGCTGTGACATCTATATAATAGTAGGTATATAAAAACATGCGCGTATTCGAATGCAACGTTGTATCCAAATTTGAAAGCAATCGGTGAAGAACTTTCGGAGATTTAAGATTTTGAACAAACAAACATTTACATTTTTATTTATGTAGATTAAAAAACAGCGGTCACAGCAGAGACTCCTGGGGAACTACCATTGAGAATGCTGACCATTTAACCCTACTCTTTGTTTTCTATCTTTTAACCAGTTCTTAATTCACAATAGAGTTTCTAATTTCCTCAGCAGTCGTTCAGGAGTTACTTTGTCAAATGCCTTTTGAAAATCCAGATACACAATATCGATCAGCTCACCGTTATCTTTTATAGGCACACAGAAGCCTTTTCTCCACTTTGTAATTATGTCAATAATATTTAAGGCAATCCTTTCAGTCAAATGGAGACATAGGACCACAATATTTAGGATCAACTTAGTTATAGTCAGATTCCAGACAAATCAAATATTTGAGTGCCAAGGTAATAAAGCAAGGGATGCTTAGTACAGAGCTTACACCAAGTTCTATGCATATTTTTGTGTCCTGAAATGGCTGCTTTATGCAAAGAAGAGTTTAGCATGCATGCAAAGAAATACACAGATATCAGCAGACTGTTCATTTTAAATCTAATGCTAATGAATGCATTTGCTATTCAACCCAGATGCAAAGAAGTGCACACAAATCCTGAGGCTTAATGTATGTTTTTCTAACACTGGGAATTTAGCTTATGGCCTGGGCTGGGGTAAAAAGTTAACTTGTTTTTCTGTGGCTAGTGTAAGTGAAGGCTTTGTGCCAGTTTGTTGTCTTGTGCCAGGATGAACTACTCACATGTTTTTTTCTTGTTTTACTGCCTCTATCAGGAGGAGTAGACAAGAGGAAGAAAGAGCAAGGGGAGACCAGAGAAAACGGAGTGATGAGAGGAAAGAGGAGGACTGGGCAGCCATGGAGTGTATTCAATATCCTGAGCACTAGGCACAATGGCAGGAGAAGAAGCTGGATTTTTTAAAAATCATATCACTGGTATGCCATATGTGATGGGCACAATAGACTGCATATGCGTTGCTCTCACACCTCCATCCGATAGATACCATACCAACATGGACACACTGTGGGGGATGCAAAGAGATGTGGGGCCCTGTGCAGAAACTCATTGTGGGCCTCATTTGCAGTAAGGACTGAAAAGTGGGGCCCAAAAGCGAGGCCATGTGTGAAAAGCAGAGTTGCTCATTGGTAAGATAAACTCTGCAAACCAATAACATTTATGCTGTAAAATACATTTATAATATGACCTACATCTATTCACTGTTAAATAGACAACTGGATGATGAAGAATAGACACGTATCTAGCTCTTAATTTGATAAGAGGGGGGGAGAAAAAGCCTTATAGTTTCACAAAGAAGGCATATGATAATCGCAGTCAATGCTCAATGACTGGGTGGCTACCCTTTTGTGATTGGTATGATAGGCAAAAACCCGCTCCTCCAAATTTTGCTTTTTCAGGTTATATTTTTTCAATAATGTTTTTTTAAATATTTTTTTCAGTTATACTTATTGTCCAGTTTTAAAGGCAGTAAATAATCAACTGCAAAGTATGATCACTTAGCTTTGCGTTCAGTCAGCTTCTCAGACCTAGACAGGTACCCGTTTCGCTAGGGCGATTATTGATGTGCTCTCCCATGTTTGTGTGCATTTGTTTACTGTAATGGCTAGAATTTTATATATGTGTATGCACAAGGTTTCACGGTAAGTGCAGTTTCTTGTGCACATGTCCAAACAAAAAACAAAAATGTCAGCACACATCAGCACTTATTCTTCTGCACTGAAAATGAACCTTGCAAAAACTGCTTACACATAACATTTTTGTGAAGCTCACATTTAGGTGCAGAAGAACAAGCATCAGTGTGTGCTTTTACGTTCGGTTTTGTTCCGACAGATGCATTTTTGTTACTTTCCATCTTCCTTTAAATCAGGTTTATCCAACCTATGGCCCATGGGCCAGAATCTGGCCCTCCAAGTGCTTTTTCTGGCCCTCGGAAGCTTAGCATTCCTTGTGCTTCCAGCAGGATTCCAGCTTCCCCAAGCATGAGCCATGCAATGCAGGACGTTTCATGAGATTTGAAACCATAAGACCAACCCAAACTTCCAGCACAGTGTGGCTCAAGTTTGCAAAGAGCCAGGCAGTGGCGTTCCTAGGTCAGATCGCCACTGTGCACCCCCCCCCCCCCACCAGCACATCACCACCTCAGCGCATCACCCCCCCCCCCCCCCTCCGGTGCATCATCACCTCCACCCCCCGAGCACATCGCTCTTACCTCCAGAGCCAGGGGGTGCAGGGAGCAGTCACGTGGCTGTTGGCTCCGCCAGTTCCTTGCCCCAGAACAGGACGTAACATCAGAGGAAGCAGGGAACCAGTGGAGCTGACAGCCGCGCAACTGCTTCCTGCACCCCCTTGCAGCATGCACCCAGGGTGGACCGCCCCCATCACCCCACCTTGGTATGCCACTGGAGCCAGGTCATGGTGAGGAAGCAGGAATCCCATTGTTTCTTCTGCAGCCAAAGCCAGCTTTGGGGAAAAAAAACTGGGTGAAGGCTGGGGGGGGGGGGGGGGCTACATGACTGAGAGAAACTGGGTGAAGGCTGGGGAGGTTACATGATTAACAGCAAGACTGGGTAAAAGCTGGGGAGGGGACAATGCACCAGGGCTGCCAAGAGACTAAGCCGGGCCTGGGGCAAGGCCACCCCCGGGGCCCCCAACCCCCCCCCCCCCCCCCCCCACACACACACACACAAATCGCTACTACTGTTGCCTCCCTCTCTTGCTCCCAGGCCGCCAGCGCCGCAGTTCCCAGTCTCCACCTGCCTATCCTCAGCTCCATCGACAGCCCCCTTCTGTCTGCCACTGGACCCCTGCATTAATAAAAAAAATCTCTAAATCGGCAGCGCAGCGCCTCACCTCTGTGTGAAAGCAGCAGATTGCCTCTCCTTGGGACTTCCCTCACTGTTACCCACCCTCGCAGAAATAGGAAGTTACATCAGATGAGGGCGGGACACAGATGTGAAGCGCGGTGCTGCCAATTAGAGATTTTTTTTTAATGCAGGGGCCCGGTGGCAGACAGAAGGGGGTTGTCGACGGAGCTGAGGGTAGGCAGGTGGAGACTGGGGACTGTGGCGCCGGCGGCCTGGGAGCATGAGGAGAGAGATCCCGGCGCCGGTCCCCCCTTGGAGGCCCATACCCGGGGAATTTTGTTCCCCCTGCCATGCCCCCCCCCCCCCCCCCCCCCCCTCAGCGGCCCTGCAATGCACTGTCATATTTTGCCACTATTTGATGAAACAAGCAGCAAAATACAATGATTTGTGTTTTGGCCCTCCAAATGTTTTAAAATACAAAATGTAGCCCTCAATAGAAAAAGGGTTTGACAAGTCTGCTTTAAACCTTGTAAGGGCTTCCTTCCACTTGCAAATCAAAACAAAACAAAACCAATAGCTAAATTTGAAAGATTAACAAGAAATCCTCTTCACAAAACCTTCTACGCCACCCTGGACTCTAGTGAATGCACCCTAATGAATGCATAATATTGAGATTTCACCTAAGAACATGTGCACACCCTTATTATATTTGCTCTTCATAGTTATATGTAGACCTATTATCAAGCTACAGGATCTCAATTGCACTGCGAGTATTCATGCATTATATATCAGAAACAACATGGATCTGGTCTTAGATCTGAATCATAAATGCTTATTTTCACTATCATGCATGCATTAGATTGCTGTAATGGGAGTTAAAAAGATGGGGTTAGGAGGGAGAGTATGAACTGGGATTTCATTTTGAAAGGCCCGCCCACATTTTCCCACAAGTATATTTACACCGGTTGTAAAGCAGGTGCAAATGCACGTGCCAAGGTTCAGGCACTCTGGGGTCCTTTTGCTAAGGTACAATGAAAAATGGCCTGCGGTAGTAGATATAGTAGAATTGGAAAAGGTGCAGCGAAGGGCGACTAAAATGATAGCGGGGATGGGACTACTTCCCTATGAAAAAAGACTAAGGAGGCTAGGGCTTTTCATCTTGGAAAAGAGACGGCTGACGGGAGACATGATAGAGGTATATAAAATAATGAGTGGAGTGGAACAGGTGGATGTGAAGCGTCTATTTACGCTTTCCAAAAATACTAGGACTAGGGGGCATGCGATGAAACTACAGTGTAGTAAATTTAAAACAAATCAGAGAAAATATTTCTTCACCTAGCGCATAATTAAACTCTGGAATTCGTTGCCGGAGAACATGGTGAAGGCGGTTAGCTTGGCAAAGTTTAAAAAGGGGTTAGACGGTTTCCTAAAGGACAAGTCCATAAATCACTACTAAATGGACTTGGGAAAAATCCACAATCCCAGGAATAACAAGTATAGAATGTTTGTACATTTGGGAAGCTTGCCAGGTGCCCTTGGCCTGGATTGGCCGTTGTCGTGGACAGGATGCTGGGCTCGATGGACCCTTGGTCTTTTCCCAGTGTGGCATTACTTATGTACTTATGTAGTTATGTAGTGTAGGCGCGGGTTTTGGGCCCGCGCAGAATCATTTTTCAGCACACCTGTAAAAATTTTTGCCGAACATGGACATGAGGCAAAATGAAAATTGCCTTGTGTCCATTTTGGGTCTGAGACCTTACCGCCAGCCATTGACCTCGCGGTAAAGTCTCATGCAGTAACTGGGCGGAAATGACCTACGTGCGCCAAATGCCACTCAGCGGATGTCCGATACGCGTGACAGAAAGTAAAATGAAATTACCGCAAGAGCCACACAGTAGCTGTGTAGTAACTCCATTTTGGGGCACTTTGGGCGCATGTAGGCGCATGTAGACACAGGGGCATAGTGAAAGGGCCCCTGTGTCTGCAGGCAGATGCATTTTTAACAGAAAACTCTGCCTACAAAAAGGAGCTTGCAGGAGAAGCCTTCACAGGGAGGTCCACATTATCTCTTTACGATTTAATTGCCCTGTGTAAGTCCTAAACTTTCATGATGAGCTTGAAGCAACATGCACAGATCTGAGTCCTGAAAGCAGTTATAAAGGCCTAGAGACATGAAAAGCTATGTTAAATATAGAAAACTGTCTCTTTGTATAGCTAATCCCAAAGCACTAAAATATTTGCATCAACAAACGAGATCATGTAAATGTTAATTACAGAATCTTCAGGTACTAATTGCTGTTTTTTCCCATTGCTGTTCTATTGTATGTAAAATGTTTGACTGGATTTTTATATCGATCATTCTTTAAATCTGATTCAGAGGAGGAGAAACATATTTTACAGTACCTTTGTATATTTTTAGTGCAGTTTCTGTAGGCAGGGGATATTCCATAACTGAATTTGCATAATAAAGGTGTGGATGAACTGAGAGTTTCTAGTGATGTTGCTGAAACTCTGTCAGTGAACGTGTAACAATGGCAGTGTTGTTCAAAGTACTAGGTCAAAGTACTTATGTAAAATTAAAAATAAATGTATATTTTCATAATTATAAGTATAATGAAGAACACATTTAAAAATTTACTTGCATGAAAGTACAAAAGTTACTGCCTAATATAATACATTTTGAGTAAAAAGTAACAGTGAATGCAACTATTGTTAACATTTTTATCCCAACAACTTTATTGCTCTACAGTTGAATCTACTTTTCTTTTAGTAAAACTAACTCCCCCCCCCCCCCCCCCCCCCCCCCCGCTGTTTACAAAGCCATGCTAGAGGCTGGTGGTACGGTAATGCCGACACAGCCCATTCACTTGTGCATGGGCTGTGTTGGCATTGCCATGCGGGTTTGTAAACATGGAGGTAAATTTTGAAAATGACGCTCATGTGAGTGTGCTTGTGAGTCATTAATCCACCACAGTTAAAAAGGCGTTCAGCAAATGCGCTATCTGAAAGTGGATTATTCAGTCTGATAAAATGTTCCTTCAAATCAGGCCAGGCTGCAAAATTACTGATGCCTTTTAACTGAGTTTTCAGGTATTGATCAAAGGAATCTCTGAAACACTTGACTTCCTTATAGCAAAGAATGATTTATCATCATCATTGTCATTATCATTTGCATTATTAGCAGTGCTAATTCATCACTTGCATCTTCATCTCTGTTATCATTGTCATGCTGTCCAATTATAGAAAAGGCTTTCACAAAATTTAAATCATTGTCTGTTGTTGTCCTATTTTTCAACTGATGACAAACTCTGTTTGAATATCTTAAAGAACCAATGGAAACTCTTCAGTCTTAAGGCCAGATAAGCAGACTATCAATCCAGTGGACTGTCATGCCAATGTAAAATTTTCCATGGTTTTCTCAATCATATTCTCTGACATCACTTTTTGAAGATCCCTTACTGACACATAAGACAGATGTTTCTAACGTGCCAGTTTTCTGCTATCCTGGAGCTTTCCGCTTTTCTTTGACTTCCTCACCTGGACTACAGGAGCTCTCCCATTTCTTTCCTCTGAAGTGGTAGCTGTTTGTTTACTTTCAGAAGGCAGTAGAAGCAAAAGAGGGAAAGAGAATTAGCGTTCTCTGTTTAGGATTCATATGAAGTTAGTAGCAATCCAAGATAGATATTAAATAGTGAGCATGTGTTGAACACTTGAAGAAAAGCGTGGTGGGTGAACATACCATGCTAATTACTATCTGCCCAATATTCAGTACTATTTAACCAGCCAGGAGTCACTCCCATGGTCACTCCCCCGGTGTGGCACCCCCTCGATGCATGTCAGACCCCCACCTTTCCTCCTAGGAAGGGAATGAGCGGAGTAGCTGTTGGCTCTGCCGATCCCCTGCCCCGGAACAGGAAGTAGCGTCAGAGGGGGCAGGGGACCAGAAGAGTTGGCAGCCGCACACCTGCTTCATGCATCCTCTTGCTGCCTGCACTCATGGTGGACCGCCCTCTGCCCCGCCCTTGGTACACTACTGACTATACTTTTACTTTTACCAAAATAATAATTTTACCAATTTTTACTACTTTTATCCACGTTACTTCTGATGCTTGCAGTTTAAAAGCAAAAAAGTAAAAGTGCAAGAGAGACCTAAATGATGATTCCTCAGTAAACCAAATGAAACAGCAGAACCTGGAAAAGCATTTTGCAATTGCAAACCTTGTTACGCAAGAAGTGGATCGTCTCATCTTAAATTTTGCTGTTCAGGGAATACAGTCTATGAGAACAGTGGCGTTGCCTGTGTTTGTTGTACTGGTTATTGGCCTCCAGCCAAACAGAACAGTGATGAGTTCAGTCGCTTTAAAGGGGAGATGAAGCTGAAGCTGGTTGCAATTCTTGGTGAGCAGACATATACCTCTATCAAAACAAGGCAGGCTCGCAAAACAGGAACACCACCAAAACAGCAGGCAGAGGAGTGGTCAAGAAAGGGCTGCTGCTAGCATGACTTTGTACAAGGGGTGGGAGGGTATGCAAATATTTTAAAAAATCAATTAAATCAATGCAGATGTATACATAACTAAAAGCCATACCAATATGTTAAGGATGTAAAAAGAATCAAAGCGGTGCAAAGAAAAGCTACGAGAATGGTATGGGATTTGCGTTACAAGACGTATGAGGAGAGACTTGCTGACCTGAACATGTATACCCTGGAGGAAAGGAGAAACAGGGGTGATATGATACAGACGTTCAAATACTTGAAAGATATTAATCCGCAAACAAACCTTTTCTGGAGATGGGAAGGTGGTAGAACTAGAGGACATGAAATGAGATTGAAGGGGGGCAGACTCAAGAAAAATGTCAGGAAGTATGTTTTCACGAAGAGAGTGGTGGATGCTTGGAATGCCCTCCCGCGGGAGGTGGTGGTGGTGGAGATGAAAATGGTAACTGAATTCAAACTTGCGTGGGATAAACATAAAGGAATCCTATTCAGAAGGAATGGATCCTCAGAAGCTTAGCCGTGATTGAGTGGTGGAGCCAATGGTGGGAGGCGGGGCTGGTGGTTGGGAGGCGGGGCTAGTGCTGGGCAGGTCTGTGCCCTGAAAATGACGAATACAAATCAAGGTAAGGTATACACAAAAAGTAGCACATATGAGTTTATCTTGTTGGGCAGACTGGATGGACCATGCAGGTCTTTTTCTGCCGTCATCTACTATGTTACTATCAGGCTTATTTTCAAAAGAGATCGCCGGCCACCTTCCAACACAAATCGGGAGATGGCCGGCCATCTCCTAAAACCGGCCAAATCGGTATAATCGAAAGCCGATTTTTGGACAAACTCACCAGCATTCCGTCGCGGAGGCGACCAAACTTCAAGGGGGCGTGTCGGCAGGATAGCAAAGGCAGGATGGTGCTTACGAGAT
Organism: Microcaecilia unicolor; assembly: GCF_901765095.1. NCBI lineage: Eukaryota > Metazoa > Chordata > Amphibia > Gymnophiona > Siphonopidae > Microcaecilia > Microcaecilia unicolor. The sequence goes on from NC_044033.1 coordinate 117,282,422, forward strand.
GGCCAGCTTCAGCTGATAATGGAAAAAAGAGAACCAGCGATGACGAGCATTTGGCCAGATTTACTTGGTCTGTTTATTTTCACGACCAAGTCTCAAAAAGGTGCCCAAACTGACCAGATGACCACCGGAACAAATCGGGGATGACCTCCCCATACTCCTCCAGTGGTCACCAACCCCCTCCCACCCAAAAAAAAAACTTTAAAACATTTTTTTGCCAGCCTCTATGCCAGCCAGCTCCATGACAGCAGTATGCAGGTCCCTGGAGCAGATTTAAAGCCAGGTGCACTAAACTGCATGGAAGAGTCCTTCCTTTACCGATCCCTTAGCAAATCGGTAAGGGAAAGGCATGCATGAAGGAAATCGCATGCAAATGAGCTGCTCATTTGCACACGAATTTCCTTCCCTAGGAGGGGAAGCCAGTCGGCCAGCTCGTAAAAAAAAAAAGGATCTTGCTGATCAGTTATGTTATGACTTACTTGTTCTGGAGTGCTGTATTTTGTGATATTGTTTTGAGAAATGTTCAATAAAGACTTCATACAAATTAAGAAAGTCCCTGACGTGCATTTTCCCTTGATGGCTGTCCCTGACGTGCACTTTCCCGTAATGGCCGTCGTTCTCTTGATGGCCGTCTTTCTGCACTTTCCCTTAATGGCCGTCAAAGACGGCCATTAAGGGAACGTGCAGAAAGATGGCCATTAAGGGAAAGTGCACGTCAGGGACGGCCATCAAGGGAAAATGCACGTCAGGGACTTTTTTAATTTGTATGAAGTCTTTATTGAACATTTCTCAAAACAGTATCACAAAATACAGCCCTCCAGAACAAGTAAGTCATAGGATAACTGATCAGCAAGATCTAAACATCCAGAAGTACCAGTGCACTATGAATGCTGGCCCCTCCCATGGCCAAATGCCTTGGATTTGACCGGGTTTGAGATGGCTGGTTCCAGTTTCCATTATCGCTGAAAAACAAAGTTGGCCATCTCAATCCCAGCGATCTATGGCATTTGGCCGGCCCCAACCGTATTATCAAAACAAAAGATGGCCGGCCATCTTTTTCGATAATACGGTTCCGGACAGCTCTTTGCGGCGCCGCCAAAATAGATGGCCAGCCATTTATTTGGCCAGCGCCATTCGATTATGCCCCTCCACGTTACCAGGAAAATTTGCAACATGATAACAAAATTGAAAGAAAACACAAAACTTATAGATAACTCTAAGATTCAACCATGTTAGATGGCAGAAATGTCTCATGACTAAACAAAAGTAGTGTACTATAACCTTTTTATGCTATGTGTAGGGGCATTTTCAATATGACATCTAAGTCCAACTTTGGACATTTTGCTAAAAAGGTCCAAAATTCAAGTGGGGAATATAGCCGTTTTCAAAAATGGCTATTTACTAGATGTTTTTGTGTTCTTTGCATTTATCTTTTTGGTCTATTTTGGGGGGAAAAAAGTCCAAGTGAAAAACCCACAAAATCAAGCCATTGGGCTGTAGGAGGAGCCAGCATTCTTAGTAGACTGACACATAGACATCCCAGGAGAGCAATGGGGCACACTTGGGGGCACTGCAGTGTACTTCAAATAAATGCTCCCAGTTACACATCTCACTGTTGCTCCCTTTTCTTATCTGCTGAGCCCCCCAAAACCTACTACCCCCAACTGTACACCACTACAATAGCACTTATAGGTGAAGAGGGCACTAGACTACTCCAGGAACCTGCATGGTGCTGTAATGGACCTGAGTATAACATCTGAGGCTATCGAAGTTTGAACAGGTGGCGAATCTCTACCGACCTTGTACAATTTATCCTTGGAGCATTTAGCACCACTCAAGAAGTTTCCATTTGGAAGCAGATTGATAGACATAATTTATTTCTACAGTCTATTCCATAAGAATATTAAGACTCGTGAGGCAGGCCGGTTGGCCGAAACATGGCCGTGTCGAGTCACCTTGAGTTCCCACATTGTTCTAGGCTCACTCAATAAAGTGGACTTTTTACACATCGTCTAAGACCTTCTTTTCTGTGTCATCTTCGCTGTGTTCCTTGTTATTCATTCATTAATAAAACAGGTCTAGACCAAAACATCCAACTTATAGCCCTGGATGTTTTTGGTTTGTTCCATTATGACAGAAAAACATCCAAGTGTTAGGAACGCCCAGATCCTGCCCTTAACACACCCCTGACATGCCCCCTTGTGATTTGGATGCACTTCCGACGGACTTCATAGAAAAATGACTAAGAATTGGTTTCGAAAATGCAGATTTATGCCTCTTTTTGGACATTTTTATCTTTTGAAAATGAGCCCCCATGGTCTCCAATACAATGATGCAGTGGTAAGAGAGAGATTTAAAATGATATAAATACCCAGTCTTAGAGCAATGCTCTGTCTTTGACTGGCAAAGCCACTGCACCACAGTATTTCAGACATTGTCACTGTAGGTTTCTAGACTGCATATCCTGTTTGTGTTTGCATTGGGCACATACCAGGATCAAGTGCACCACAAATATTATATCTACTTCTAGCAACCTACCTGGCAAAGATGTTGTTTTTGAACAAGCCCAAAATGGGTGTGTCATGTGCTTTTCTTCACACTAGGAATCTGACACACCCAGAAACCTTGTACCTAGAAGCTGTGCTTTCTTTGTTTCTGTTTAGCAGTGGTTCTCAAACCTGGTCATGGAGGCACCCCAGCCTGTCAGGTTTTCAGGATGCCCACAATGAATATTCATGAGAGAGTTTTGCATGCAGTGGAGGTAGTGTATGCATCTCTCTCTCATGAATATTCATTGTGGGTACCCTGAAAACATGACTGGCTGGGGTGCGTTCAGGACAGAAGTATAGTCAGGTTGAAGGCATTGGGGGAGCAGAGAGAGGACTTCCGATGGCACCAGTGTATGTTTTAAACACAACAGATCACATCAGAAATAGGCGTCGGTGCTGTCAGAAGTCCATTTTGGGGAGCAGCCATTCCCCTGGTGACCCCACCCCCCCTAGCTAAGCCACTGCTCCAGGACCAGGTTTGGGAACCTCTGCTGTTTAGGAAGAAATCTACAGACTAGAGCAGTGTTCCCCAAGTCCAGTCCTGGAGAACCCCCTTGCCAGTCAAGTTTTCAGGATATCCACAAGGAATATGCATGAAAAAGATTTGCATATAACCTGATTAGTAAGAGGTACTCCAGGACTGGACTTGGGAAAACTCTGGACTAGAGCATGGGGTTTGGGAATCAGTGAGCCCCACCTATCCTGAATATGCATCTAAATTCTACTAACCAGGTGAAAAGAAGCTACATATTGATATCAAAAACTTGTGCTTTATGATGGTGAGGATGTTCCTTGTGATTGGATTCATTGTCCCCATTCTGTTCAATTTGCTGGCAGGCTTAAACATAAATTAACATTGTTGCTTGTACTTTTAATAATTATTTGATGAGTTTTGAAGTCATTGTTCTATTGTTTTTAGCATGATTGTATTTTTCATCTGGGTGCTACCTACTATTTTTGGTGTGTTTATGCTTTACATTAATATTTAACCAGTCAGTTTTGTTTTTCTTCTCTGTAGGATGAGCAAGACCAATCAAGATAATTATCCACATAAGCATACCTTGCTTTGTGAAGTGACAAAACAAAAATATTGTGCTTTGAATATCCTGGTATAGAAGATTTGATATGGAACAACAAGGACTATGGAAAAGTCAACATTAGCTATTAACTTTTATTTAAAGTGGCAGTGTCACAGCTTTCTTATAATCATGTAATTATGGTTGTGGCTCATGTGACCCATCATTTTGGAGCAGCGGTCCTGAATGGATGACCAGCTTGGTTTTGTGGTCCAGTACTTGTATTCATGCTGCTCATTAGCTTAGCCCCCGATGACGCACTTTCCAGCAAAACATGGAACCATGACGGGCGTAATGTTAAAGATATACGAGAATGCTGAGGAAACAGCGTGGTCTTCAGGAAAAGAACAATAAAGAATGGGATTCATCCTTTGTGCAAAATTTTGGTTCATGTCACCACAAGGATAAAGAGGAATTATATTTATAGACGGTACAATGGAAGGAAGATACAACAGGATACCATTTTGGGACATTAAAATTTGCAAAAGGTGCCATGGGCATTGCCTGAAAGATATGATATATATTTTGGTGATATTTTTGAAGATTAATAGGATAGCATAGGAGGAACTAGGGTTCTGGTCATTTTAATGTTATGTTATATATGATCTAGTATATGTGAGAGTGAATGGAATTTTAATTTTAGAATGTTAATATTTTGTTAATACAGTAACTCTTCCCTGGACACATACAAGGAATTTTCTCAATATTGGGGGTGTTCATGCACCCACAGCACCCACAAACCTGGCTCCTCTGCTCTAAGACTGAGGTTGCCCACTCCAGATATAGATGGTAGAGAGGGAATGACAGAGGAAAACTGAAGAGATAGTAGAAAATGCTTGGAAAGTGGAGAATGAGTAAGGGGGATTGTTGCCTGGTGTAGTTAGCAAGAGGATCATGGGCACAGCAGAAGGTAAAGGGATCACAGGGCAGGGGAGCACCGAGGGTAGAAAGTGACTGAGGAAATGTTTGAGATGGCGGATGCAGGGATAAAGTGTCTGAGGGAGAATGAGGGTACTGGAAGAGGTGTCAGTTTAGCAAAGAGTGGGTGAGGGGATCTCAGAGTGAGGAAAATGGCTTAGGGAAAGTCAGGGAATTGAAGAGTGTGTGGGTGGGAAGAATGAGAAGATTGGAGGGTGGCAGGGGGAGAGTGAGTGAGAAGATTGGAATATTTGTGGAGTGAGATCAGAGGGGGTATTGGCTATGAGTGAGGTGATGGGAGGAGATGCAGGAAATAAGTGAGAGGTCTGGAGGGGCTTCAGCAGGGCTATAAGTAAAAAGAAGGGATCAACATCAGAGGTATGTGTGTAGATCCTCCTCCCTTTCTTCTCCTGATCCTGGATCTTACCTTTCTTAGTCCATCAGTCTCCTTTTTCTTTTCCCCTTACTTTCTTTCCCTCTCCCTGTGATCCTTGCTCCCTGATTTACTCTCTCCTCCTCCCTCCACTGCCAGATACTGTGAAGCAACACAAAAAGCTGCAAATATGCTACTCAGAAACTACTGTATGCAGCAAGCAGCAGACCTGCAACACATTCAGTTGGAGCTGGAAGCAACAGTTTTTATTGAGGGTCTTAGGGAAGCAGAAATAAGGAACAGTTAAAGGGTTCAAAGAAGAGTGACTAAAATGGTAAAGGGGATGGAATTCCTCTTGTATGAGGAGGGGATAAAGAGGTTGGGGCTCTTCAGCTTGGAGAAGAGATGGATGAGGGGAGATATGGTTGAGGTCTATAAAATCTTGAGTGGTGTAGAAAGAGTAGAAGTAAATCAAATTTTTACTCATTCCAAAAGTACAAAGACTAGGGGACACTCAAGGAAGTTACATGGAAATACTTTTAAAACAAATAGGAGGAAATATTTTTTCATTCAATGAATAGTAAAGCTCTGGAACTCTTTGCCGAAAGAGATGGTAACAGCAATTAGTGCATTTGGGTTTAAAAAAGGTTCCGACAAATTCTTGGAGGAAAAGTCCATAGCCTGCTATTGAGACAGATGTGGGAAGCAACTGCTTGCCCTCGGATTTGTAGTATGGAGTGTTGCCACAATTTGGATTTCTGTCAAGTACTTGTGACCTGGCTTGGCTACTGTTTGGAAAACAGGATACTGAACTAGATGGACCATTGGTCTGACCCAGTATGGCTACTCTTATGTTCTTATGAAACCTAACTCTCAAGATTGCTGGTCTTCCCAGCCTGCAGGCAGTGATGGCTGTAAAGGAAATACAGGTTTGCTGTCTACACCAAATGTTTTGTGACACACCTCCCATCTCTTGGCGACAAATCAGTGTGTCCAAACACACTGGTTGAGATTTTTAAGTCTGCCCCCGTACCCTTTATGGTGAAGACCACTGACCATTTTAGTAGCCGCCCTTGGACTGACTCCATCCTGTTTAAATCTTTTTGAAGGTGTGGTCTCCAGAATTGTACATATTACTCTAAATGAGGTCTCATTAGAGACTTATACAAGGGCATTAGCACCTCCTTTTTTCTGATGGCCATTTCTCTCCCTATGCACCCAAGCATCCTTCTAGCTTTTGTCATCACCTTTTCTATCTGTTTGGCCACCTTAAGATCATTGGATATGATCACCCCCTAGTCCCTCTCCCCTTTCATGAAAAGAAGTACTTTGCCTTCTAAACTGTATCTCTCCCTTGGGTTTTGGCAGCTCAGATGCATGGCCCTGCATTTTTTAATCTTACTGTCAAATTCTGGACTATTGTTCAAGCTTCATCAAGGGGTGTCTACCCTGTTGCAAATTGACAGATCAAATAAGCGCTTTTAAATAACATTCCAAAGATTCTGCTGGCGAAGTCTGGTATCTCTGATCCTTACATTTACAATTGCTTTTCCTGCCTCTTGACAATTGATTCTTTGTTGCTATTTTATTTGGCACGTCACTGGTTATTCAAACTGCCTTTTTGTAACTATTATTTCTACATATTAATCCTGCAATATTTTTTTTTATCTGTAATCATGTATTGTTTGGTTTGTCCTCACATTCATTTAGCTTAAAATCTGTTTTGCTTTGTTTTTTATTCTAAAGTTCTATTGATCAAATCTGTCTGTGCTGTTGGTCTTGAAACAAAGCAAATTTCATTATATTTTGTTCTTTTTTTTTTCACATCTTCACATTTTTTTGTATTTTTTAAATCCCTTTTCTTTAATATAGTATTTTTTTAATCCATACTGGTCTGTAACCTAATCCATAGTTTTGTTTCTGGCTTGCTCTCATATTCTTTATACTATTTCCAAAATCTACTATTAACAATTATATAATCAATTTGATTTTTAATTGTGCCTTCTGGTGATATCCATGTAGGTCTAGTCAATCTTTTCTGCTCAGCCCATTTGCTAGTTATGAAAAACTGATATCTATGCCAGAATTCTATTAACCTTTATACACTGTTATTTATTCTCTTAGTTCAAATGATCCCACAATAACCGCATTCTTTTGCCGTCCTGCTTTTTCATTGAAATCACCTGCGTGATAAATCTGTCCATATGTTCTTACTCTCTTTTATGATTTAATTTGTAGTTGTTAAATTGAGTGCTCCTACATGACCACTTAACAAAACGCTTGACCAAGATGTGCACAAAATAAACCCAGAAATCTGATTCTCATTCACTCAGTCTTTTTCTGACTAACAGAATCTGATCAGGAGTTGGGACTAAGGCTGCAAGACTTGCACAATTTTTTTTATTTATTTCTTGCATTTGTATCCCACATTTTCCCACCTATTTGCAGGCTCAATTTGGCTTACATAGTACCGTCAAGGCGTTTGCCCAGTCGGTTGATAGCAAATACAAGGTTGTATAGTGATCAAATTAGGTATATGTGGAGGGTCGGAAGGGAAGAAGATTGTGTGTTGTCCAGTACGATCATTAGGCATGCTGTGTTTCTGGGTGAAGAGATTTATGTAAGGTCGTTGGGGTAGGCCTTTTTGAAGACATTGGTTTTTAGTGATTTCCTGAAGTTCAGGTGATCATGGTTGTTTTCACAGCTCTTGGGAAGCCATTCCATAATTGTGTACTTATGTAGGAGAAGCCAGATGCATAAGTTGTTTTGTATTTCAGTCTTTTGCAATTTGAGTAGTGTAGGTTTAGGTATGATCTTGACGATCTGACTCTGTTTCTTATTGGCAGATCTATAAGGTCTATCATGTATCCTGGGACTACGCCATATATAATTTTGTGCACTAAAGTGCAGATTTTGAAGATGATCCGTTCTTTGATTGGGAGCCAATGCAGCTTTTCTTTGCTGAATATCAACCTGGCTGCTGTATTTTGGGTGGTCTGGAGTTTTTTTTGTGAGTTGTTCTTTGTATCCCGCGTAGATTCCGTTGCAATAATCTGCATCCACTTTTGGCAGATGATTGGATGGCCATGATGGGAGAGAAATTTGAACACAGTCACTTCCTGGTTACAAAGCAGAATTATGGCTCTTGTTTGTTCAATTATTGAAATACTGCCTTTCTAAAGTACAACCAAAGCAGTTTACATATTACATGAGGGTACATGTAGGTATTTTCTCTGTTCCTAGTGCAGTCGCAATTTAAGTGAGGGTTAAGTGACTTGCCCAGGGTCACAAGGAGCCACTGTGCAAACTGACCCAGCTCGCCTTGGTCTCAGCCCACTGCATTAAGCATTAGGCCACTCCTCCACTCTATTGGACACCATGGAGTCAGTTCAAGAAAGGTCGCCTATAATTAGATGCCAAAATATGTGCTATGCATGAATTCTATATAGGCAATTACATAACAATGGCATTTACACACCAACATATAGACATGACCACTTAGGCCATGTCTATGGCAGGTGTAGATGTGTGCATCTAAATGCAGCACCTAAATGCATAACTGCTAGTAAGTGCACTCTAAAACAATTGGAATGCCCAAGGCCGGCCTATGCCGCTTCAACATAAACATCTATTTGCAGTTATACACTAGACAATTTACAAATGCACTTTATAGAACAGGGTCATAAGTCATGCTCATAACTGCAAAATTGGTGCCAATTAGTGTTAATTAAGGCCAATTATAGATAGTTATCATCATTCAAGCATCAGTTTGATAAGGTAGAAATGATGTGCACTGAAGCTCCATGTTTACTGCAGGCTAAACGCTGGGATATCATGGTTAAGCGGAAGGAAAAAACCTGTGCTTACCCCTCTGAAGCTGGGATGACTCCCTCCATTAAACAGCAAAAAATTTGAAGCTATATAGTTCCTTCCACTGGCATTAAATATTTGGGTGCAGCACTTGAGGAAGGAAAAATTGTGCAGTGCATCTTGGGCGCAACCTTTACCCCCCTGAAGACCGTGAGATTCCACCCAGACTCAGTAGAGGTATTGTTACACGCCCTCCCTGGTAAGGCATGCAATGTCAGCTGTAGGTTCTCTGAGAGTTAGTTAGCAGTAGTCGTGACTCACCCTCAGGAACTCTCTGCCAACCAGAAGGCAAATCAACTAACCTCGTCTCCCGTCCTCAAAGGGCGGGAGAGGAACAAAAAACTAAATTTAGGATAGACTCTGAATTTGAAGGAGACCAATTCAAATAATTGCAAAAAATTTTATTGATTTCCAATAATTATTATTATACCTTTTAAACAACAACACTTTGTATCTAACTTAGCTCTAAACATTTAGATAACATTACAGCTGCTTCACTTCAACATCGTAATAATGCTTCTTGTATTCTTCCTTTTCCAGGCAGAATAAGATGAACTCTCTACACAACCATCAGATAAGTTCCTTTCTATACCTTTACCCTTTCTAATCCTCAACCTGTTGCAACAGTTGTTTATTTTCTTTATCTATTTTCTTCCCTGGAATTAGGAAGAATTTGATACTTTGTGTCCTTTTTGTTTCCTTAGGTTACCCGGACTCTCTCTCAGGTAAGTATTGCTTCAAAGTTTATTTCACTTTTACTTAGCTGTTCTTCTCCTTCTGGAATTGATGCAGCTCCGAACTTTCTTGCGTGGGGGCCTGATCTCTTCTCCTCCAACACCGCTTTCACGTCCCTCTTCCTCCTTCACCTTACTCTTAATTAAATGAAATTGGAAAGAAAACCCTTTCTCCCTACTTTCTTTATCATATACCACTATACTAAATGCCTTTTAAATGGAATCTCAAATACTGGGGATAATAACTATAAATAAAAATAACCAAAGGCACATCACTTCCAGGCCTATACTATTACTTGTGCTTCCCTATGCTGGAAGAGTATATTCACTATATACATGCACTCCAATTCAATCACCTCATTCAAAATATTATTCACATATTTTCCTGATATTTCCCCTTTCAGAACAGCATCAGACTTTCACTTTCATGTACCCAACACTCTTCTCAGATCCCTATTACCTCCCTAGTAATTCCTGTGCTCAGACACCAAGCACCACACATCCGCTCTTTCCAACAGACTTCACCCTTCTCCCTTTAATATCCCCTCTCTAGACACTCACTCACAGGTATTCACCCCTTTCCCAATCCTAACTCAGCATCTAATATAATAAAACGCACCCTCAACGTTCTGAGGACAACGTTCTGAAGCCATCTGACGTCACTCCCAGGCTGAAGGGTTCGTGGATTTATGGTGGTGAAGCCATCCCACTCACAGTCTCTCTGCCCCGCCCTCACGTCAAACGTTATGACGTCGAGGGCGGATCTGTAACAGTGAAGGGATCGCTCGAACCACCCGACCACGCCCCCACCCACACAGATGTTACTCTCTTCCTCCAACGCTGCCACTTCAACGCCCCTCCCGTCCATAGGCGTAGACTGGGGGGGCGAGGGGGGCAATGCCCCCCCAAACGATGATGAGGCGCCGCCGCGCCATTAGTTTAAAAAAAAAAAAACAACACATGCAGGCACGCGCTCCTCTCCATCCGCTTGGCTTCCCTGCCCTCTCTGTCTGCATCCCGCCTTCCTGAGGAAGGCGGGATGCAGACAGAGAGGGCAGGGAAGCCAAGCGGACAGAGAGGAGCGTGTCCGTCTACCCCTCTCTCTTCCTCCCTCCCTCCGGCGCAGGCAGCAGTCTTTTTCTGCGTTCCTGGCAGCGGTAGCGATGTACATGCTGCCTTCGGCTCTGCCCCAAAGCCTTCTCTTCAAGTTCCTGTTCCTGCATAGATGGGAACAGGAACTTGAAGAGAAGGCTTCCGGGGCAGACCGAAGGCAGCGTGTACATCGCTACCACTGCCAGGAACACTGAAAAAGCTGAAGACTGTTGCCTGCGCCGGAGGGAGGGAGGAAGAGAGGGGGTAAACGGAGTCACGATCTTGGACCTCGCAGGGGGGGCAGTAGAAGGAAGATGGATGGAACTGGGAGGGGTGGGGAGCAGAGGGAAGATGGATGGTACTGGGAGGGGTGGGGAGCAGAGGGAAGGAGCAAGAGATGGATGGGACTGGGAGGGGTGGGGAGAAGAGGGATGGACCAGGAGATGGATGGGTTTGGGAGAGGTCAGGCACAGCAGAGGGAAGGAACAGAAGATGGATGGGATGGAGGGATGGTGAGCAGAGGGAAGGAACAGAAGATGGATGGGACTGGGAGGGGTGGGGAGCAGAGGGAAGGAGCAAGAGATGGTTGGGACTGGGAGGGGTGGGGAGCAGAGGGAAGGAGCAAGAGATGGATGGGACTGGGGAGGGTGGGGAGCAGAGGGAAGCCTACTGGAAAGAAGACACTGCATAAAACAGAAGACACTGGGACCAAAGCGAATAGAAAAACTAAATGATCAGACAACAAAGGTAGATAAAAGTATTTTATTCATAATTTATTAATTGAAATGTGCATCTGTGATATTTTGCCTGTAAATTACAATTCCTTTCTCCACATTAGCATATTCATTTGCATATGTACAGTATATATGCAAATGACATGCTAATATGCTCCACCCATTCTTTGCCCCCCCAAATGAAACAGTCAAACTACGCCTATGCTCCCATCCCTCCCACCGACTTCAACACTCGCCCCCCCCCGGACCCCCCCCCCCCCCCCCCCCGGCAAGAACCTGAGGACAACACGCTTTCCTGCGGAAAACATCAACCAAAGAACGAACACTGCCTCTCATATCGCTTCTCTTCGGGTCTTCTTCCCTCCCTGTGTCCCGCCCTTCCGGAACCTACGTCACAAGAGGGCGGGACACAAGGAGGGAAGACGACCCGAAAGGAAGCAAATTGCTGGCCTGGCAAGGCGTACTGCGTGCAGCACTAGACCAGAGCTTCTGTGGGCCAAGAAACAGGTTGGTGCGCCAGGGTTGGAAATGGTGACCGCCGATCTCAGGGGCAGGGCCATGGATGGCCTGGCCTGCTGCGTGCAGCACTTTATAACAGGGGTAAGATGCCGCAGGGGGGGGGCGGCCTTGACCGGCGATCTCGGGGGCAAGGGCGACTGCAGAACTCAGGGGGAGGGCCATGGATGGGAACAGAAAGGGAATGATGCATGGCAGGGCAATGTAGGAGAAAAGGCAGAGAAGTCAAGGAAAACTCTGGAACTGGGAGGGAGAGAGGACACTCCAACTGTGATGGAGGAAGGGATCCAGAAACAGGGAGGGAGGGAGGATCATCAAACACAGAGGGAAGGAGCTGGAACCTGGAGGGAGGGAGTGGGGGACCAGGAACTGAGAAGTAGGGAGGGACCAAACCTGGAACTGGGAGGTAGGGATGACCATGGAAGAGGGGGGGGGGAAGTGGGGAGTGACAACAACCCTGGAACTGGATGGACCACACTGGAACTGGGAGGGAGTGAGGAGAGGGGAGGGGGGGACCCTCCCCCCACACACTCTCATTATCACACACACACATTCTCTCTATCACATACACACACACCCAGTCTCACTCTCTCACACAAACCCAGTCTCACTCTCTCTCTGTCACACACACACACACTCGCGTATTCACTCTCTCTCTCTCTCTCTCTCTCTCTCTCTCTCTCTCTCTCTCTCTCTCTCTCTCTCTCTCTCACACACACACTCTTTCAGACATACACACTCTGAGGAAACACCTTCCTAGCGCCCGTTTCATTCGTTTCAGAAACGGGCCTTTTAAACTAGTATATATATATCTTTCTCCACCTCAATCAGCACCAGCCTCACCCACACACAACCTCTCTCAGCGCAACACCAACTCCTTCTGGCCACTGTCACACTCAAAAATACATATACTCTCTTCATCTGTTTCTGCCCAACTTTCAACTGACCAGCAAGCTGTCACCAAGGCAACCAGGTCTCAGCTGGCTCAGCTGTGGTTCCAGAGTGATGTCACTATAGAACTCTTTTTTCTTTTCTCTCTGGAGGAGCCCAGTTAAGATTATTTTAACCCCTAGGTTACAGTATCGCATTACCTTTGCATAGCTTGTGTCAGGATACCAAAGCTGTTACTGGGAATCAAGCCTTAGATGGAGAAACAGTAAACTTTGAATTAGATTCTTCTTCCATTTTCTGAAGGATGTTCTTTTAGCCGCAATGGCTTCCTTCACCTCACTTTTTAACCATGCTGGCTGTCGTTTGACCTTCCATCCACCTGTGTTAATAGGTGGAATATATCTGATATGGTATTTTTGAATAACATCCACACCTGATTCACATTTTTGACCTTTGCAGGTGCTCTTCTTTTTTTTTTTTACCATTCTCCTCATTTTATTATAGTCTCCTTCTTGAAAGTTGACTTAGAAGTAAGGTCTCAAGTGCCACCCGGGCGGTAAGCAGGCAGCGCACGCCCACTGCTGCTTACCGCCAGGTAAACGCCATGCTTAGAAAATAGAAAATATTTTCTACAGCGTGTTTTTGGTGCACACCAAACTCAGAATTACTGCCCGGGCCACATGGTAGTCAGGTGCTAATGCTGATTTGGCATGTGCTGGACATGAATTAATGGGACAAAGCCAACATGGATTTAGTGAAGGAAAACCTTGCCTTATCAATCTACTACAGTTCTTTGAAGGGGTGAACATGTGGATAAAGGTGAGCCAGTTATGTATCTGCAATTTCAAAAGGCATTTGACAAAGTACCTCATGAAAGACTCCAGAGAAAATTGGAGAGTCATGGGATAGGAGGTAGTGTCTTATTGTGGATTAAAAACTGGTTAAAAGATAGAAAACCGAGAGTAGGGTTAAATGGTCAGTATTCTCAATGGAGAAGGGTAGATAGTGGGGTTCCCAAGGGGTCTGTGCTGGGGCTGCTGCATTTTGACATATTTATAAATGATCTAGAGATGGAAGTAACTAGTAAGGTAATTAAATTTGCTAATGATACAAAGTTATTCAAAGTTGTTAAATTGCAAGCGGGTTGTGAAAAATTACAATAGGACCTTATGAGACTGGGAGACTGGACATCCAAATGGCAGTTGACATTTAATGTGAGCAAGTGCAAAGTGATGCATGCGGGAAAGAGGAACCCAAACTAGAGCTACGTGATGCAAGTTTCCACGTTAGGATTCACTGACCAGGAAAGAGATCTAGGTGTCATCGTTGATGATACATTGAAACCCTCTGCTCAATGTGTGGCAGCGGCTAAGAAAGCAAATAGAATGTTAGGTATTATTAGTGAAGCAATTGAAAACAAAATTGAGGACGTTATAATGCTTTTGTACTGCTCCATAGTGCAACCAGACCTCGAATGCTATGTGCAGTGCCGTAGCGAGGGCTAATGGCACCCGGGGTGGGTCGCCGCTGTGCACCCCCCCCCCCCGGGTGCAGCACGGAGCGACCCACCTCCTCTGCGGTGCACACTCCCCCCAGAGTGCAACCCCCCCCCCCGGACCGCATTCTTACCTGCAGGAGGGCCGATCCGCCCCGAGTGCACGTCACTCGGAGCTGCGTCGGCCCCGCTGGTTCCCTGCTCTCTCTGCCCCGGAACAGGAAGTAACCTGTTCTGGGGCAGAGAGAGCAGGGAACCAGCGGGGCTGGCACCCCCCGAGCGCATGCACCCGTAGCGGACCGCCCCCCCTTCCTACGCCACTGGCTATGTGCAATTCTGGTCACCGTATCTAAAAAAAGATATAGTAGAATTAGAAAAGATACAGAGAAGGGCGACAAAAATGATAAAGGGGATGGGACAACTTCCCAATGAGGAAAGGCTATAGTGGCTAGGGCTCTTCAGCTTGGAGAAAAGATGGCTGAAGGGAGATATGATAGAGGTCTATAAAATAATGAGTGGAGTGGAGTGGAACTGGTAGATGTGAATCACTTCTTTACTCTTTCTAAAAATACTGAGATTATGGGGCACGTGATGAAGCTACAAAGTAGTAAATTTAAAACAAACAGAAAATATTTATTCACTCAACTTGTAATTGAACTCTAGAATTCATTGCCAGAGAATGTGGTAAAAGCAGTTAGCTTAGCAGGGTTTAAAAAGGTTTGGATAGCTTCCTAAAAGAAAAGCCCATAAGCCATTATTAAGATGGACTTGGAGAAAATTTACTGTTTATTTCTAGGATAAGAATGGGTGATTGTTTTGGGATCTTGCCAGGTATTTGTAACCTGGATTGACCACTGTTGGAAACAGGATGCTGGGCTTGATGGACTATTGGTCTGTCCCAGTATGGCAATGCTTTTGTTCTTATGATCAGTGAAGTCTTTCTAGTACAGCCCCAAGAACGTTAATGTTATTCATGGTGATAAGCACTCTAGACTACTGTAATTCCATCCTCAAAGGGATTTGCTCATCTGACCCTCACCATCTTCAGATCATCTAGAATAGAGCAGTGAAACTCATCTCAGGAGCAAGAAACTTGGAGCATGCAACTCAGCTTTTAATGGAAACATATTGGCTCCCTATCTGTTACAAATTCAGCTATAAAATTTTAACTCTTATGTACAAAATCGTTCATTCTGGAGCCCCTCTTTCATTGTCTAGGTTTCTCATTTCATACTCAACATCACATGCGCTACACTCATACAACATAATTTATTGACAATACCTTCATTTCAACATATATGCTATAATTTGACCTGTAACTCCATATTCAGTGTATTATTTCAGAACAGCATGACACACTGTTTGAGGATGGAAATATGCCATCAAGTTTTCAAGAAAGGACTGAAGGCCTTCTTGTTTACGGATGCCTTTGGGCTATCTTGATATGGATATCAGTTGGCAACAACTGGTAGAATCAGCAAGAGACCTGGAGCACATGACGTGTCTTGCTTTGCCTTTTGCTTTTACTCTAAAATAGATTGTAACTTTCTCTATCTGTGCTTTATTTTTTGTTGTTCTTGTTGTTAATATCTTTACTTTTCTTAATTATTAAACTGCTATGTCACTACTTTCTATATAGCAGTATATTGAGTGGAAATAAACTTTAGCTATAACTGTGACTGTGCAAGTAATAACTGTGCAAATAAAATGTACTGGTTCAGAACAAACATCCAAACTTCACTGTGCTTGTCTGGGGCATGGAGAGCGAGAAAAGGAAGTGACTTCCGGGGCCAACAATTTCTCAGAGCTTGTTGATCTCATTCTATGACCTCTGTATCCCAGCATTTAGCAATGAAAGAGCTGGATCCTCTGGAGTATGTACCCTGAGTAGTAACTGGTTCCAGTGATACCTCAAAGAGCGGCTTCTGAAAGGTCTACCAACTACATCAGTACATCATTGGCAGCTCCTTTCCTTGGGCAACACAGGCTTCCTCCTTCACTAATCTGAAGTTGCCCTGCTGCTGTTTCCTCTTTTAGCAACCCTTTGATCATTTCTAGATTTGTTGCAAGCAGTTTACACATTTCCATCCTCCTCACAGTGAAAACAGAATCCATTGAAATACTGCTCTGAATTTTCTCTTAGGTCTACAGGGATTTTCCTACATTGTTTATCAGCAAGAATTAATCCTCTTATCTAAGGGACGAGGTCTATAGCATCCATCTACTGAGGCTTTCTTCAGAAGCTTGATCACTTTTTTGGTGAGGGTTTTTACCTCTTGTTAAGGTTTTCCACTATATGTTGAGTGTCCCTCTTCTTTAAGAACATCAGAAGTTCCAGTTTGCTTATATGAAACATTCCTGTCTCTATTCTTCCTCTTCATGAACGTCCCTTACTTATTGGAAAAGCAAGAGGGCTGATCCAAATGATCTTGAAGTAGAGTTTCAACATTAGAAATTTTTCAAGGTTGCTTCTTGGGCCACTTGTTTCAATGTAACCCAATCTATTTTGATGTGATATATTAATACAATATTCTGCTTATAGCTACAAGCACCTTGGCAGATAACATGCAATGACCCCCCCCCCCCCCCTTCAATTGAATGAAATGGTCACTATCACCAATTAATCTCTACTTTTAACATTTCAAATCCTATTGCTGTCTCTCCCCAAAGAGTTAACCACCTTGCCTCTTCTCTAGAATTGAAAACATGGAGCAAGGGCTGTCTTCAAGTTAAATGCAACACCATGCAATTACACATCATGGACTGTCTTTTATGTGTATCTGTATAGTACAGAATGCTATATAAATATTTGTTAGTAGTAGCTTTTATTGATTTGCTTCTATTGGAAATTAAACAGGAATTATGAATAAGGACAATTCTATAACTGGGAACCCACATTTACATGCCCTTTACATATATAAATTTGCAGAACATTAGTACTTACAACTGTAAGTGTACACTTACAAAAGTGCCAGCAGGGCACCTAAGCACTATTCTATAATGGTGCACGTAGTGCATAAATGCAAGGGGGTGTACACATGGTAGAGCACTAGTGGGACATAGGTGTGTCTCCCACTGTTCCCTCTAAGCTGAGTGGGAGTCCGCCAATTGCATTGCTGCCAGTGGAGGGGGGGAGTGATGCTTCAATATTGTGTTTTCAATCACCAGGCACAGGCAGATTCCCTGGAGTCCTACAGAGCTTGCCTGTCCCTCACTAGTGAAAATGTGATAGTGAAACAGCGCCCCCTACTGGCAGGACTATAGGTGGAGGACTCCCACTCAGAGGGAACAATGGTGTCTCCCACTTGTGTATTATTTGTTTGTTGATCTTCTTATTCTTTTATGTATGTGAATTTGTAATCCGCTTACAATGATGAGATAATGCAGAACTTAAGATTTTATAATAAAATAAATTAAACACTGCAAGTTATATGTGTCCCTGCCACATTTATATGACCACACTGGCACCAGGGTTATGGCTTGTTTAACTATGAGCATATATAAATGTAAGGTGTACCGGGTTATGCTAATATTCCTTAATGAAATCTGGGCATCCAGATGCCATTATAGAATAAGCTTTCATTACTTATAGAATTGCCCTATTTGATCTTAAAAGTAAACAAAATAAAAACAAATGTAATTTGTTCCTCATGGACTCTCTTTGGATACTGCAGAGTGGGCTGACTCCATTGTTCAATTGTAAAGCGTTGCGTACGACTGGTAGCGCTATAGAAGTGATTTATAGTAGTAGTAGTAGTAGTAGTAATTTTGTACTGCATAAATTTACAATGGTGCCAGGCTCAGTCTACCAACATCATTTGTTGCACTGACAGGGCAGATGCAACTGGAGACTGCTTCTGCCCCAGGAACATGGGTCCACCACAAATGGGGTATGTGTTCTGGAGGGCACTTGGAGGGGATCAGGAGAGGACACAGGCAATATTCCCTCTAAGCTATGCAGGAGTCCTCCAGTCCAGCCTCATTTCTGCCAGTGGGGGGTGATGCTTCAATATTGTGTTTTCAACAACTAGGGGACAGGCAAGTCCTCTGAAGTCCTGTGGAACTTGGCTGCTCTTCGCTATTGAAAATGGGATGTTGAGATGGCGTTTGGGAAGGTCGCATGAACACCAGCTCTTGCTGCCCTTCGTGAAATCGCAAGCGGATATCTTACCTGTTTCATAATGGGTAAGAGAAAGGGGAAGCTTGGAGTACCCTGCTCCACGGGTCAGGCGAATCCCCCTGCCGCTCGTCAGACGACGTTAGAGCAGTCGGGTCTCGTTGTTCAGAGGATTCAAGCTGGTGCTTCGAGCGGTCCAACGGAGATCTTGGACCTTAGTGCAGAGGGAGTGACATTGAGCCCCCCTCTGAGGATAACCCCCCTGAGGCCCGGAGGAACTTTGTTGGTGACGGAGAACCAGCCGATGGTGGTGTCCGGAAGTGTGACCCCTGCGGTTGGCAGTGGAGACCCCGTTGCTACTTCGTCACCGATCGGAACATCATTGCAGGCAGGCTTGATGCTGAAGGCCTCTCAGCCTGTACGAAATCGGGACGAATCCTCTGTGGGAAATCGGGAGTTAGTGAAACCAGCGGTTATCACCATGGACTCCATTTGGGAGGCAATTCAAGGGCTAAACGCCACGCTACTCCAGGTAGCAGGTTCTTTGGAGAAGCTGTCACAGGCTCAGCTTGAGATATCCGGTAAGGTGACTGAGCAAACATCTAGGGTGGACTCCATTGAAACTGAGATAAACTCCAATAAGAACTTTATTCAAGCTATAATGAAGGATAACAATGCTCAAAGAAAAAAAATTGAATATATGGAGAATCAGCAGAGGAGGAATAACCTTCGGTTTTTGAATTTCCCTAAGTCCCCTTTAATTCCAGCCAAAGAGATGTTGAAAAAGTATTTCACTGAAATTCTGGGGATTCCCTCAGAAGCTTTTCCCCCTCTGATTCGAGTTCTTTACATCTCTGGGGCAGGAACAGGGAATATACCATCTCCTCAGCTAAATTTAACTCAGTTCTTGGAAAACTCAATGGAGGTTATCACAGAGAGGACGACATTGCTGGTAGCTTTTGCTCTGGAACTGGATCGCAATAATATCTTTAGGTTGTTTTTCCGCCATATTTCCACACCTTTTCTGGGTTCGAAAATCCAGGTTTTTCCTGATCTCTCCCGAGAGACACAAAGAAGAAGGAAAGATTTTCTACTATTAAAAGCAAGAGTCCTACAATTAGGTGGGACCTTTACTCTTAAGTTTCCATGTAAATGTCATATTTCCTTACAATCCACTAATTATATTTTTTTCGAACCTGGAAAACTTAAAATATTTATAGCTAGTAAGGAGTAGTCTGGCGTTAACTTGAACTGTATTTATTGGCTGCCCCGACTTGAGTCCTTGCCCTTTCCTGATTAAGATTTATTTGTATTTTGGTAGATTGAGGTGGGATACCACTTCATTTTTGGTGTTTATACATGTACTTATATCTTGGATCAATAATTTGTGGTCTAATATAATATATTGTTTTTTCCTTTTCTTTTTTTTTTTCCTCTTCTGAAACATGTCTATGAAAATTAGACTTTTGTCATGCCAATTTATGTTTATGATATAAATGTAATGAAAAATCAATAAATAAATAATTTTAAAAAAAGAAAATGGGATGTTGAAACAGCACACCCAGAAATGCAAGTGGAGGACTCCTGCATAGCTTAGAGGAAACATTGGACACAGGAAATTTTAGAGGGCAGGATGTAACAGCAATAGAGACCCAGCATTTTCCTTTTAAAAATTGTTCATTGTTGTCATTCTTTCCCATTTTCAATAAATGAAGCAAAATGAAGCAAGAATTGAAGACATGTAAAACAGTTTCTGTGGATATCTTTAGTCATTTTCTCTGTGACCAGTATCTTGATCTTGTAATAACTTTTATCTAACTACATGGAACAGTGAGTAGAAGTCACAACCCAGTTACTTTACTTCTAAATTCTTATTTACCTCAAATAAATTAAAACCGTTAGGAGTCGCAACCCCATGTCTGACATGGATTATTGCAACTACTTAGAGTTCCTGTCCATCAAGGGTCTAAGTCAACATCTTCATTGCCTCATATAAGGGACATACGTTTCCTTTTACCCCTGTAAATGGGAGCATAGTTGATTGCACTTGGACTGTAGGACAGAGGTGCAATTGCATTGCAGTAGTGAAATATGATGGCCTGGTACAATAGAACATATTTTTGATTATCCCAGGTTTTGTCCAGTCATAGAACAGTTTCAGACTTGTAAAAACAAATAGAGAACAGAATTGATTTTGACCACAAAGAACACTAACTTTGAAAAACAGAATAACAATTGACTGAGAAATGTATTGCTGGCTTTGAAAAGTATATTACTTTTTTGGAGGTCACTGTTTTTATCAAAGGTTGAAAATGTAAGAGCTTAGAAAGAACAATTTCCAAATGACATTTCTCCCTGATAAATACTGATCTACCTGTGCAAAAGAGCTATCTGAAAATCGCCCATCTTTAATTCACCCAAATGCCCCTGCAGAGTTGCACAGTGCACACAGTTTGGCTGGGTTAATGGGAAAAATGCCCGGGGATATGTTTTGGGTGGGATTGGAAAAAAAGCAAGGAGAAGCAAAAGCCTCACAGGTAAATACAGCAAAAAAAGGAGTGAGATCCAACAGACAAATAAATGATGCCCTTGTCAAGCTACCTGGCTTTCTTTAGGCATCCCCTGACTCACCCTATGGGGAGGTGATTGACCGATCTCACCACATTCAACTCATGCCTAAATGTAAAGGCCTGAAAATTGGTTAGTATCCTTTAAAACCTTAAGTCATTGCTGGTGCTCAATAACAGATTAGTTCCTTATTACATCAGGGCATTATTGAGAAATGCCACTCCCCTTATTTTTTTTTTTTTATTTTACATTTGTATCCTGCACTTTCCCACTCATGGCAGGCTCAATGTGGTAGGCAATGGAGGGTTAAGTGATTTGCCCAGAGTCACAAGGAGCTGCCTGTGCTGGGAATTGAACTCAGTTCCCCAGGACCAAAGTCCACCACCCTAACCACTAGGCCACTCCTCCACCCCATTGTTCCTGGTAAGAAAAAGGAGTTGGGACAATGGCAGATAGTTCAGGATCTTCGTGGCTTAAATGAGATAGTGGCATCTGTCTTCCCTAATGTTGAGAATCCCACTACCCTTTTAAATAGCATTACATTGCAGAAATATCACTCCACGCTTGATTTGTCCAAGATGTAAAAGAACTATCATAAACGGGACTCCCATGTTATGATAGTGTGATTATTAATAAATTGAAGTGACTTTTACATCTTGGACCCTTCTTTTTGTTGGACCTCACTCCTTTTTGTGTGGGACTAAAGAATAATGCACATACCTTGCATTTTCAAATGTACACATGCTCTTTCACAACTAAATTTAGCCCTCACAAAAATCAGGTGCAAAGTCTGTGGCCCAGTTGCAACTGAGCAAAATTTTCAAAGACAGTTGCTCTGAAAATTTGTACAAAGCCTGTGGGTACACGGGACCACCAGCTTAGGACCAGGACAAGTTGTTTTCTAAATTGCCCACTTAATAAACATGGTAGGCTGTGGAGGTGATTTAAGAAGGATGGCATGTGTGAAAGAAGCCATTTATATGTGCAAATCAGCATGCACATGTAAGTAGCAATTTTAGAAGAAGCACCGCTGTGTAAATGCCAATGGAGACATTTTTCGAAGTATGTATGTATGCAAATAGAGAATATACATATATTTTAAGAACTGCCCAAACCATACCTGAAAGATACAATTTTCCAATTTGCACATGTCACTTCTATACACATATAAAAGGTGCTTCTTCCAAAGTCACTGCTTATTTGTGTGTGCTGATTTGCACATCTGAATGTGTTTTTGTTTTTTACACCTAAGATTACCTGCTCTGTCTATGGAGGCAGCACAAAGACTAGAAGAGCACATTTACTGGGTGTGCTTTGGGCAGCCCTCAATAATATATATGATATTGTAAACCACTCTAAAGGACATAAGAAAATAGAAATAGCCATACTGGGTCAGACCAATGGTCAATCTAGCCCAGTACCCTATTTCCAACAGTTGTCAAACCAGGCCACAAGTACCTGGCAGAAACCCAAATAGTGGCAACATTCCATGCTACCAATCCCAGGGCAAGCAGTGGCTTCCCCATGTCTATCTCAATAGCAGACTTTGGACTTTTCCTCCAGGAACTTAGCCAAACCTTTTTTTAAACCCAAATACACTAACCACTGTTACTACATCTTCTGGCAAAGAGTTCCAGAGATTAAATATTTTTTGAATGAAAAAATATTTCCTCATATTTCTTTTAAAAGTATTTCCATGTAACTTCATTGAGTGTCTCCTAGTCGTTGTACTTTTAGAAAGGGTACAAAATCAATTTACTTCTACTCGTTCTACACCACTCAGGATTTTGTAGACCTCAATCATATTTCTCCTGAGCTGTCTCTTTTCCAAGCTGAAGAGCCCTAACCTCTTTAGCCTTTCCTCATATGAGAGGAATTCTATCCCCTTTTATCAATTTGATCGCTCTTCTTTGGACGTTTTCTAATTCCGCTATATCTTTTTTAAATACAGTGACCAGAACTGAATGCAATACTCAAGATGAGGTTGCACCATGGAACGATACAGAGGCAATATAGTATTCTCAGACTTGTTTACCATCAAGTACTATTAAATGTGAAACTTTTTGGAGTTCATCTTAATTAGATCCCACTGGATGTGCAATTTTGCAAAATCCACTACTACTTCTCAATGGAGAAGGGTAGACCGTGGAGCTACCCAGTGGTCTATGCTCGGACCACTGATTTTAAACATCTTTATAAATGATCTAGAAATGGAAATAACTAGGAAGGTAATTAAATTTGCTGATGAAACATGGAGAGGCATTTTCAATATGACATTTAAATCCAACTTTGGACATTTTGCTGGAAACATTCAGAAAACAAGTGGTAAACATGGCCATTTTTGAACCTGAAAAACATCTATCTTTCTGTTTCAAAAATGGCCATTTCCTAGACATTTTCTAGACATTTTGTGCTTAGTGCATCTATCTTTATGGACCATTAAAAAAAAAATCCAAGTGAAAAACGCACAAAAACAAGCCATTGGGATGTAAGAGGAGCCAGCATTCTCAGTAGACTGGCCACACAGATATCCCAGCAGATCAGTGAGGCACCCTAGGGGGTACTGCAGTGGACTTCACATAAAAGGTGTCAGGTACATTTCTCACCCTTACCCCATTATATTGCATGGTAAACCCTCCAAAACCCACCAAAACCTTACTGTACCCAACTATACACCACTGTTATAGCCCATATGGCTGCAGGTGTCACTTATATGCGGGGACAGTAGGTTTTTGGTGGGTTTGGAGGGGCTGACACTTTCCACCACAAGTGTAACAATTAGAGTTGATTATGGGCCTGGGTCCCCTTTGCTACTGTGCACTAGGCTTCTCCAAGGACCTGCTTGCTGCTGTAATAGGACTGGCCATAACATCTGAAGCTGTCATAGAGGTTGGTATGTACTGTTTCATTTACATCTTTGGGGGGTGGGATGCGGTCAGTGACCACTGGGAGAGTAAGGGGATGTCATTCCTTTATTCCTCCAGTGGTCATTTAGGGCACCTTTTGCGGCTTAGTGGTTATTAGGTTATGCACATTGTTATGGGATACGCTTTGATTTCCGCACAGAAATCTCGGCACGATACATACAATCTAGGGATATACTCAATGAATGCAATGAAGGGATTGAAGTTTTCAAGTCATTTGATGTTTCACTGTTATTTTTTTCTTTTACACTGTATGAATGCAAACGTTGTACCATGAAAAAGTAGAAGAGAAAGACTATTGAGGCATTTGAGTTGTGGTATTGGAGACGACTGTTATGAATAACATAGACAGCCAGGAAATTGAACAGAGGGGTCCATGACCAAATAAAACCCAAATTCTCATTAGAAGCTCACATGACCAGACTGACATTATCATAGTTTGGCCATAGTTTGCAATGGTCAGGGTCCCTAGAAAATGCAATTTTGCTAGGAAAGGTTGAAGGTGTGTGGAAGAGCAGCAATAATATGAATTGCCAGAATCACAACAACAATGGATGCTCCATTACACAAATAGAAGACAAGGTGTTCTTGAGAAAGTCAGTCTATATTTTTGATTTGATGGTAACTAATCTGTCAATAACATTGGACTCAAAATTTGCTTGCAGCCTAAGAAGTTAGAATTCATGAAGTCTATTTCTAAAGTTGTATAAGTTGGTGTAGTTTGATTCCACAAAAGGTTTCTGCTTTATTACCTTCTCAGCTTTTCTGCATATTCACTCAGCTGTCTTCTAGTATCACCATTTCCAAAGATATAAAACATGGGCCAGATTCTATATATCTGCTGCCCATATTTGTATGGCAAAATTTGTGCATGCACCCAAGATACACACAAAAATTAATCGTTTAATGTGCTGAATGACATCAATAATTGGGTGTTAAAAACCAGTTATTGATGTTGTTGGCACTCGTGAATATTTGCATGCACATGTGGCTGCATGCTATTCTATAAGGCTGTGCACCTAACTTCCATAGGCTGAAAATAGGACACAAATTTAGGAGCCTAACTGAGAAGAAAAATTTTAGAAACTCAGCTTTTTTTGAACATTGGGCTCATATTTGACATTATAAGTTGACTAACATCTGCTGCATGAATGATAGAATCAGTTTTTCATTTTATTTTAACAGATTTCATGCACACTAAATGCTAAGAAGCCCATAGGTATAAACTGAGCACCTTAGCACTTAACACATGCAAGAGGTTGCAGCTGTCATTTGCAGAATGCAGCCAGAAGGGGCAGGAGTGAGTGGGCTTCACCCCTATCACCCCCTGCTGGACCACCAAGGAAATAAGAGGAGTTTGGGGGTTGGGGGGTTGAGTCGCAGTGGACATATTGGAAAAGGAACCATGATGGACAGGACCCTCCTAGACCACCAGGGCATCGGGTAGGTAGGCCAGGGAGTCTTTGGAGGGGGGGCCCTGTCTCTACTTACTCACTTTAGAGGAAGGGAGGGGATCACAAGCGGGGGGGAGCAAAAGGGTCCCCAGGAAACCCTTTGTCCACTTTTGGGAGGTAACCTGGCATTGGCTGATATTCAGAAAAGCTATGCAGCCAGTCACTACAGGACTCCATTATCCTTGGGAGGTTATGCCCACATTTCTAATACAGTACTTTCAAAGTTAAAAAATCCATGAGTTGTTTAGGATCAAAAATAGCTGACTTTTACCTTCATATATAAGCATGCAATTACAAGGAAATCTCAACACAAACTGCTCCCAGAGTCATAGGTCTTGACTTAAAAACCAAGAACCCCTGGCATCTCTTCTAGGTAGCCCTAGATACATCAGGAAATGTACGAATTGCTGACCCAAAAAACAAATCACATAAGTACATAAATATTGCCATACTGGGACAGACCGAAGGTCCATCAAGCCCAGCATCCTGTTTCCAACAGTGGCCAATCCAGGTCACAAATACCTGGCAAAAATCACTCACATGTATTTTTATCAGGCTCAAGGGCAGCCATTAAGGTAGTTCTTTGTCACTACTTCCAAAAAATTCAAATTCAGGGTAAATATTTGCTGACCACCTCCAACATTATTCCCGGATATTCATACTGGGCCATGTCCAGGCATCAGCATTGAATGTCCACTTTTTGCGGAGCCAGATGTGTTAAAATGGGATCAGAAGAACGGGTAATGAGATTGGAGGAGGAGAGATGTGCAGTTTCTTTCCTCTGTGATTTTAGCAAGGGAAGAAAGGGTAGCAGGGCTGAAGGAAAGATATGAGAATGAAGGGCACTGCAACAGAGGAGGAGGTTTCACCATTCCCCAAGAAAAGGAGGAGGGGACATTTCAACATAGAAGAAAGAAGATGAAAAAGAGAAGCATGTGAAGTTGTACGTCTGTTGCTGTAAAAGATAGGAAACATATTGACCGATGTGGAAAAGACAGAAAGTCTGTGGAGAGGAGAGGAGAGGAGAGGAGAGGAGCTGAGTAAAGAAAATAAGAAGACCCTAACACCATTTCCTCCCTCCCCCCTCCCAAGTAGCAGAGTCAGAGTCAGGGAACAGAAGAAGAGAAAAGAAAAGCCTTAGAGAGTTTTTGAGTCATGAAAGAACAAAGAGGCTGCATGAGCCTGCATTGGGGCTCACCTACCAAAAGAAAGGCTGAGAAGCAGCAGAGGAGAGTCCAAGTGGGGGAGAAAGGCAAGCTGTGGAAAGACCCAAGGAAAAGCCACAGCAGTGATCAGAATGCAGCAGGAGCAAACCCCAAGGCTGGAGTGTGAGAAGTGCTGCAGAGTGCAGGAACCCATCCCCCAGAGGTAAGAGGAACAAAGCAAAGGGACACAGTCTGGAGGGACAGGATGCTAGGGATGCAGACAGCAGCACAGGAAGAGAGACAGGCCTGGAGTAAGTCTCTGAAGAGAAGCAACAGCAGAAACTGCTGGGGAGAAAGGAAGATCAACAAAGAAGCAGAAAGGGATCCTGCAAGCATAAAGGAGAGGTCATCCCTAGCAGTCCAAGGGAGACAGCAAGTATGACAGAGCCACTAGAAGCCTATGATGTGCTGCAGAATGACTGAAAGAGTCTGATGCAAAGAGAGAGGGGGAAAAAGAGAGAGAGAGAGAGATGCTGAAGGAATTGCAAACTTTTTGTCTCTTAGGTTTATAAGTATCAAGGTCTGTATTGTCACTTAGAAAACTTTCCTGGCAGTGTTCAGTCTGTGGCGGTCAAGGTAAGTCATACACATTAATAGGGTAATTTTGACAGAGCCTGTAATGTCACTCAGAAAATTTTCTGGGCTGACTGCCATGTGCTGATTTGTACCTAGATATTTCATGCCAGCTCCCATCCGGGCACTCCATAGCTCCTGGAAGATACATGAGTGCCAGCAATATTCAGTGCTGGTATCCAGATAAGTATCTGGCAGAAAACTTTGTGGACCACCCCGATTCCGTCCCCAGACCACCCTGGCACTAACTTGATATTGATGTGGCAGTCACAACTGATGTTTAGCGGCACTATCCACTCAGTAGGATTTAATCGAGTAGGAGGCCTTCCTACCTGATTAAATCCCACTGAATGCTGAGGCATTTATGTTGTTTTATTTCTAGCTAGTGAGAACACATACGGAGTAGTGTGTAGAAGGAAAAATGGGCCTTTTGGCCCTACAGCATGAGCCTCTCATTGTGGGACCCCTCAAACTGTTTTTCAGACCATCTGCTCTTCAGCCACAGACAACTCTTGAAGGTGCCCTAACTTTAAAATTGGCAATAAGCAGGTTTCATGGTCTCAGTGGCAACATATCGGCATTTGGACTTTAGAGGATTTGATACATGCAAATAGGCAGACTTGGAAAGCCTTTGCAGAAATGAAACTAGACTTTGGCCTTTCTGACACCCAATTTTACCAGTGGCTTCAGCTTGGCTCCATGGTAAAAAAGCAGTACAAGGGTGGATTACAAGCCCAGTTCCTCTCTCAAACCCCAGGGCTTCTGGATTTTGGTCTGAAGCTTCAGCGCACTGGTCATGCTGCTTCCCACATTTACAAATATCTTCTTCGTAAATCTAGCACTAAATGTACTGGATTACGACGGTGCTGGGCGGAAGATTTGCAGCAACCTATTTCTGGCAAGATGTGGGAATTGCTTTGGAAGTCCCTTTTCAGGTGCTCTAACTCTTCTACCACCACGCAGTCTATGTATTTCTTTATGCATCGAACCCTTTGGACGCCATATAAGTTGCATGTTATTGATTCCTGTAGTTCAGATGTCTGTTGGTCTTGCCACTCCCAAACAGGTACTCTCAGGCATCTTATATTTGATTGTGTGTGCCTTCGCAAGTATTGGTCAGAAGTCTGGTCACAGCTGGTAGCCATTTTTCCCCTCCATGGCTCCATCTCTTATCAATTTGTGATTCTTCGGGAGCAGTTCTTTGGGGGGGTCAGTTCACTTCTAGTGAGGGGGCTCTTGTTGGTGCCATGGTCTCTTTGGCATTAAAGAAGTCCTTACACCAGGCCACTTATCAGGAATGGTGGAACTTATTGCTCCAAATGTACAAATTCGAATTACATCTGGCGAAGAAATCTTCCCGCTTCGCATCCTATAGGGAAAAATGGGTATCTTATTTTGCTTCGGTATAGAGATAAGCACTGAGTTTGATGTATTTTGTGGCCTATGCATGCTCCATGTCTGGATTTGTATCCTCCAGCCCTCCTCCTCCTTTTTTTTTCTCTCTTCTTCTCCACCTCCTCTTTCTTCCCCTCTTTCTTAATGTGATTCTAGTTGTGGATAGTTGCTTCTTGAATGTGAGCTCCAGTTTTGCCATGATTTGTAAATGTTGCTTGTTGTACTGTGGAGAGATCTTGCTTCTATTGTATTGTATTGAAATCCAATAAAAGATATTAAACTGAAGGTGCCCATTGCTAAGACCTACCCAAGCACTGACTGACAATCAGCTAGCTAAAACATTGGGCTCAATTAATACTTGGGAGATGAACATTTTATTGGGCTGTTCCAAGACTTTTGACACACACTGAGGGAGACCATGCTTATCTAACTTTGGGATTGAACAGTTGGGGGCCCTTTTACTAAGCCGTGTAAATACCTATGCGCGTCCAACATGCATCAATTCCAAGTTACCGCCCGGCTACCGCATGGCCCTGGCAGTAATTTCATTTTTTACGCACGTCCACTATGCGCGCTGGAAAATATTTTTATTTTCTGGTGCACGGGCAGTAATCGGTATTTGAACGCGCACTGACCATTACCACCCAGTTAATGCATGAGACCTTACCGCTAAGTCAATGGCCGGTAAGATCTCAGACCCAAAATGGACGTGCACCAATTTTCATTTCGCCGCACGTCCATTTTCGGCCCCCCAAAAAAGACATTTTTTTTATAGGTGCGCTGAAAAATGATTCTGCACGCAGTCAAAACATACACCTACTCTACCGCAGGCCATTTTTCAGTGCACCTTAGTAAAAGGACCCCTCGGTTTACATTTCTTTCCTTTCCACTAAAAAAAGTTGGGAATGGTATATTTGAAAGATATAAATATAAAAGGGAATTGAAAGGTCTCTGGTAATTTTGTCCTGCTAAAAAGAAAGAAACCCAGTTTAGACCTCGTACTTATCCAAGGTTGGTGGGAAAGGAAGCAATCCTCCATTTCACAGAAGGGAAACCTTCCCTTGTGGAGTAGGAAATACAGGTTTGTGGTGTTTGACTCTCAAAGGTCAAAGAAAAAAGAAAATGTATTTTTGGCCAGTTTTGGTAGTAGAAACCATAATAAAGTGTTTGTGTGCATAGAAGGAAGTTTGTTGAATTGTAGACTACGGTAACCAACACGTTACATATGTGCTTTAATCAACTTCATATGTGCATAATCTTCTTCCTATGTGCCTTAATCAACTTGGTTCTCTCTTATCCTATCTACCATCTACTTACCTAACCCCAAGACAAAATAAAGCTTTAGTTGAGTACCAACTTTTGCTTGATATTTCATCTGTAATCCTTTTTGGGCATTATTTATTGCAACATAAGCCTCTTGAACTGGCCTCCAGAGTAATCTTACATGATTGTCAACCATGGCATCATAGAGGGATGGTGTCTTTGTTGTGTCTTTTGATATTCTGAAGCAAAGTTCAGCTACTGGTGATGCAGAGAGAGATCACATGCTGACCCCACCTTAGCTGGTGCAAGGGTCACATGATTATAGATCTGATTAGTGATGCCCATATGAGGCATGGTTTGATGCAGCAGTTATTAATAATCTCTCTCTGATACATAATAGTCCACATCTTCAAGGCTACACATTTAGGTAGAACACATCTATGGGCAAATTGAATATTGAGCCTTGTGTAAAGAGAATTGAAGACCCCTGAGGCAGGTGCATGATGAAACACAGCCATGTCGGGCCACATCAATAAATTCTTCTTATTGCATTCTGTCTCCTGTGACATCCTTGTCTCCAATAGCTATCTCCGCTCTTCTTTTTGAAATGTGATACTAAGGAGTGCTGTTGTTCTTCTTGTTTTCCCTATATGATCTGTTGAACGTTGCCCCCATACCTCTGGGTGTCAGGGTACATGCCAGTACTGTATTGTACATCTGAGCAAAACTTGATAGCACAGCTTGGGCCATATTTCTGTTTCAGGAAAATGCAGGGCAGTGAAATCAGAAAAAGCCCATGTCAGTGTGCTTGCAATGTTCTGAAAGAGCGTAACTTGTGTCCAAGGATTTAATTCACCATAACATCTGAAGAAGAAAAAAAAATTTCCACAGCAGCAAAATCTCATGTGAAAGGCGCTTTTGTCCCAATTCTTAAATATAGCACATGCCAAAAAAAAAACCAAAAACCTCAGCTGCAGTTCTGGTTTGCACAGCTTTATTTTGTGTGGATGGATATGTTTCCTTCTTTAAGTTACAGGAAATTAAATACCAGAGAAAAGGTGTGTTATTTCTAAATTATTCAAGCAAACTGACCTGCTGGCTTTGTGCACTTTATTTACCTTAATTTTGCTAGAAACTTACCGATCAATATTCAGGTGGCAGCAGCAGGCAGCATTTCTCTAAACCCTGGCTACCACTGGCTGAATTAGACCCCAATCTAGATCTCTACACTGAATATCTGGGTTGGACACCTGGAGTTACCCAGTACAGCCAATATTTAGCAGTGGTACTTGGACAGCTACCTGGGTAACTTAACACTGCAAAAATGCTGTTCTAAATTAATTGGTTAACTACTTTGGTATGGCTGCTGACTACCTATGGTTCCCAGATAGCACCTAGCTTTGTCCTGACCACTGTTCCCTGTAAGCTGAGCAGGAGCTCTCCACCGACAGTCCTGCCAGTGAGGGGGTGCTGTTTCACTATCACATTTTCAATATTGAAGTAAAGGCAAACTCTGCAGGACTCCAAGGAACCTGCCTGTCCCTAGTGATAGCAAATACAATATTGAAGCACTGTCCCCTACTAGTAGCAATCAAGGCCATATCTGCTTGGGGCCACGGGGGCCTGGGCCCCCTCAGATTTCGCCCTGGACCCCCCTCCCGCCGTCAACCCTCCCCCGCCGTCGCCATGGGCTACCTTTGCTGGCGGGGGACCCCAACCACAGCCAGCCGAGCCGAGGTCTTTTAAGTTCTTCTTCTTGGTCCTCCGTGCTGTTCAAAGCTGCTGAATCCAGTTTCGGAGTCTGACGTCGCTGCATGTTGTACGTGCAGGACGTCAGACTCACAGACTCTGTTTCTGTGAGTCTGACGTCCTGCATTCTGGTGTATCATGGGGTCTGCATCACTGATTTTAATGGGAAGAATCAGGAAGTTCAAATCCCACACTGATCTGGAATGCAAGTTTAAAACCAGGATTGATCAAATAGTTTGCCTCCTAGAACTGGGTAACTTGGCAGCTCTGTGTCTATCTATCTATCTATCTATCTATCTATATAGATAGAAGGGGATAGATATTCAGCTGGCAGTGGAAAGCATTTTTTTAGCCACTGCTAGCGTTATTCCCAGATATTCAATGTTTATTGGAAAATTTGATATACCGTTTTTTTTTTTGGCAGCAAGGCCAAATTGGTTTACAATAAAATAATCCAAATGGAGTTTCTCTAGAAAAGGAGCACCATTTCAATATAGGAAAGAATTGCATGGGGTAAAGAAATAGGGGGAAGGGATTGAATACTCTCAGAAATCAGTGGCCGGTGGCTAGAGTAGCACTTTCAAACATGGTTGAAGAAGATCTCGAAGAAATAAGCTTTCAATTACATCTTACATGTAGAAAAGTACAGTTCGGAGTGAGCCCAGGAAGACCTCCGGTGATCCAGCATGCCACAGTTTTAACTTTGTTGAGGACCAGGAGATCTTTGGAAAGCCATGAGGCAACTAGGTCAAACCACTTCTGTATAGGGCCCAAATCGAGGTGAAGGGGAGAATAGGAAAGAGGAGGAGAATATCGTTTGTGTAAATGAAGGCTTTGATACTTGAATCCTGAATAATGGTGGCTATGGGGCCTAGGAAGATATGCCAAACCAGGTGCAATATTCAGCACTTAACCAAATAAGCAAAACTGCATAAAGACAGGACTGACTTTTATGTAGTCCAATTTCACCACTTAGGAGTTTAAGTGCTAGATCTTGCACCTAGCCACATAAGTGCTGACTGCACCCCAGACTGCCCACAAAATAGGTGACTTTTCACTTTTGTGGTCTGTGATGCTATTCAGCAGCACTAACTGGTAAGTGCCATTGAATATCAGTGGATAGCCCCGCATAAGCGATTTAACCGGTCAGGAGCCATTTCTGGCCAGTTAAATTCCTATTCTTTTTGTTGATTTGAGTCTGCCTTCCCAGCGAATGCATTCCTGCTGCTCACTTGCCTTAATATAGATCCCAACATACATGTCTCTCTGCCTAGACCAGTATTGTTATTTATGTATGTAAATAATAGTGATATGTGATCTTAATCCATCAGCAAAAGTAAGCCATTTGCATCTCCCACCCTTATGCAGATCCCTCTAGTCTGAGCAGTTTTTAGTTACCTGCTGATGGCTCTTATTACATTGCAGGAGTTTGTAACTTCTGCCCTTGTACACCTGATCTTTATTCCAGGTGCAAACAATCCCTTCCTCCTCCCCCCCCCCCCCCCCCGCCCCCAAATCCCTGAGAGGTCTCATATACATGTGGATTTTGGGAGGGGAAGGAAGGAACAATGGACTCTGCCTGATGACAGCTCCTACTAGGTAACCCCTGGACCCAGAGACTCTCGCTGCATATGGATAACTTGTCCATATATCTTTATGGGATCACTGGACTGCTCAGTATCGACTCTGCTCTTCCTCAGATGAGTAAATCCAGGCAGCCCTCTTCTCACCTGCATATGTCCCATTCTTTCATATTGGAGAAGTGTATGTTTTTATTTTCTGTGGGAGGGTGGCTGTGTCCTGGCCCTTCTTTGAAGCAAGGGGGAACTGATGGCTGCATGGGGGGATTGCTGCCTCCCCTTCCCATTGCTTCCAGAGACAGACCAATAATATGTGCAAGGAAAACTGAAAGCAAGAAATGAGCACATCAGGATGCCTCACAGAGAAAACAGAGAAAGCAGCAAAGAAATCAGTCTATACATCTACACTACCAGTGGGGTATCTCTTCCCCTCCTGGGCAAACTCCAGACAATGGATTTGGATTTAGGGGATTTTGAGTTTAGCATACGGCTTTTTTTCAATTGTAGTTCAAGGTGAGTTATATTTAGGTAGAGAAGGTATTTTTCTCTCCCCTAGGGCTTACTTATGCTTTATGATTTATTTCATTTAATGTACTGCTTTTTCATGGGGAACATAGCAAAGCAATGAACAAACTAAAAGTATGTATAAGAACAGAATTCCATTTTCTAATAGGAAAGAGAGAAAATAAACCATCTCACATATCATCACTCAGAGAGGTCACTCATAATAAGAGAACAATCAATCAGCATTTTTAATCTGTCAACCTGTCAGTCAGGGTTGAAGAACTCCTGGTGATGGTGCACTTCATAATTTATCTCCAAAATCTAGCTGGAATAGGTCTTCAATGATGAAGGAACCAGGAGGGTGTTCCACAGTGATGGGATGGTGCAATAAAAGGGGAGGGCTCCCATGCTAATGGCCACGCGCTAATTGGGAAACTAGTACGTGGCCATTAATTGAAGAAATGGAAAAATGTGGCCATTTTACAGCCACCCTAAAAGAGGCCTCAGCACATGGGAAAGCCCCACGTTACTGATACTGCAGGCCACTTCTTAGCGCAGCTTAGTAAAAGGGCCCCTTAAGTGACCAAAGTAATCTGGGTAGGGCATATGGGGTGCCTGATGATGATTACGAGGCAATTGAGGGTTAAGTGACTTGACCCAGATCACAAGATGATGCAGTGGAATTTGAAGCGGGCTTCCCTGGTTCTTAACCTGCTGCCAGTGGCATTCCTAGGGGGGCTGACACCCAGGGTGGATCACCGATGCGCCCCATCCCCCCGGGTGCAGTGCCCCCCCCCCAGTGCAGCGCAACCCCCACCCCGGCGAAAGAACCCTCCCCCGGGTGCACGTCGCTGGGGGGGTGTCGCGCGCCGGTCAGTTTCGTTCGTTTCCATGCTCCCTCTGCCCCGGAACAGGTTACTTCCTGTTCCGGGGCAGAGGGAGCATGGAAACGAACGAAGCTGATCGGCGCGCGGCACCCCCCCAGCGGCGTGCACCTGGGGCGGACTGCCCCCCCCCTTGGTACGCCACTGTCTGCTGCTCTGAACATTAGGTTACAAATTGCATGTCTGCAGAACACTGGTCCTTTGGAAAGGCTACTGCTCACTCAGGGTAGTCAGGGGAAAGCAATGTGGAAGATAACTGTATAGGGTGTCTAGGTCAGGAAATGGATATTTAGATTTGTGAGTTCAAACACTCTTCACATTGTTATAGAACGCTTGCTGATTGTGGAGCCTTTAGTAATAGATGTATAGCGCCCCCAAATAAAACATGCGTTTGGTGGCATGAAGCCATTTTAACAAGGAAAACATTTTTTTTTTTTTTAAAAAGAGCAGTTTTACTCAGCTCTTTTCACGTTTATGTTTATGTGTATTCAGTTTTTGATATACGCTTATACTGTTGCACAGACCAAAGCGGTAAAGAATGTCAATAAAAGACAGAAAAGGACGCCATTCGATTTCAAGTGGTCATTTTGCTATGTTTGCACTTTTAAGTGTCTGGTTTTTGTAAAAACTTTACATCTGACGATCTGAGGAGGCCTAATTATGGAGCCGAGCTCTGAAGCTCAACTTTTGGCATTTTCATGTGGTTTTGAATTCCTGAGAGCTAAGCACTATTCCCCTTTCTAACACCCCTCCAAACCCTAGATTGAAACAAGCAGTTAGAAGTTATGTGTGACTCTGCACCTCCAGAAGGTGTAGTTAACTGCTGTGCTGGTAATGTGCCACAAGTCCATATTAGTGTAACAGCTGCCCTTCTCCTGGGTGCTGCGAACACCCCCAACTGTTATACACAGGGGTGTGCTGGTAAATTTTTAACAACAGGCTCTTTCTCCGGACGTAGCCAGCTCTGCAGTTGGAAGGGCCAGGGGTGGCCGGGTGGTGGGGGGAAGCAACATTTGCCTCTCTCTCCTCCCTCCCTTCGTGCGGGCACGCTAGGCATACCTTTGCTGGCAACCAATAAATGGACTGCCACCACTCCCAACATCTTGCTCTGAGCAGCATGCTGAAACTTCTCACACATGCTGGAGAAGTCCCAGCCTGCTGCTCAGAGCTGGAAACAAGGAGCTGGGAGCAGCAGCAGTCTACTTACTTGGCTGGCAGGGCTCAGCATCCCCACCAGCAAAGTAAAAGAAAATTTAACAGGGGGCCCAAGTCCACATTTTGGGAGCCAGTTGTTAAAGTAGCCATGGAGGGCCCTACTTTAACAACCGGCTCCCAAAATTCTTAAAAACTTAACAACCGGCTCTTGCGAGCCTGTGAGAGCCTGCTCCAGCACACCACTGGTTATACATTCACTTTAGCAGTTAACGCATATTAGTAGAAATAGGCCACTGTATTCTCTTTATTGCTCAATTTAGCGTCATAGAACCCTGTATGCTTCCTGTGCTACAGTTTTGAACAATTTGTTTTTAAATTCACCAGCCTTCCCAAATAGCAGTTCAGGACAACCTCCTTTCAACTTCAGATTGGGAGGGCTGAGCCCACAGACCTTAAGGTGACCTTTTATGACATAATAGGGTAAATATTGTCATTAAAATTTGTAACTATA
Organism: Microcaecilia unicolor; assembly: GCF_901765095.1. Lineage (NCBI taxonomy): Eukaryota > Metazoa > Chordata > Amphibia > Gymnophiona > Siphonopidae > Microcaecilia > Microcaecilia unicolor. The sequence goes on from NC_044033.1 coordinate 117,318,549, forward strand.
CTGTGTTATGAGTCACTTTGTTATAAAGCACTCTCTGCCAGCACTGTTTACTGTACATTGAAATATCGATCCATCCTGTGAGTGAATTTATTTAAGTACAATACTCAGACATTCAAATATAATGGAATATTTCAACATCTTTCTCCCGTTAAATGGTTGTAGCAAGGAAGAAGCCCAGTAGGCTGTTTGGGAGGTTATACAATTTCTGAAGCCTAGTATTCTGTTAATCAGCAAAATGTCTTCAATGAAAAATGGGGATAGGTATAATACTGAAAATAATGCAATAGCAGCGTGAGTTTAGAAATGTTAACAGAACATTATCTGACCCATTAGAGCTTTAAGAATTTGGGCATTGTTCAATACTGCATTATGGATAATGTAACAGTGATCTGCGGGTTCCATTTTATTTTTCAATGATGGATTATTAGGTATTAGCAGTAAGAAGAGGAGACAGGGAAAGCAAGAAAGCCAACGCCTTGTACATTCACACCAGATTTCCCCATCCTCATGTGCCAAAGAGATGATAAGGTATTGTTTCAAATATTGTTAATGGAATTTCTTTTTTCAAATTGTCCTTTACCATACCAGACCTTACATCTTACTTATGCCCTCTAAAATCTTCTTATAGTGGGAAGTCATTTTAGGACTGTACTGTATCTACACATTAAAATAGCAGCATGTGTGTGAGTGTGTAAATGGCATGCGTATGTAAACACTGATTTTACTGTGTTGATATTTTTATGCCTCAGGGCACATACATTTTAAGAGGGTGTGTCATAACTGGTCAAAAAAACAGCGTATTTCCCATTTCACCATGGGAATACATGTACTTTTAAAAGTTTTTTTCTCATCGGCCTTTACACCTGCTCCAAGGCATGCCTAAGTATCAATCAGCTACCTGCTCATTTGGACCTGGGATCTCCACCGGTATTAATACCACCTAAAAAATATAATACAACAGCTATTTCGCATGGCTCTTTTATTGGATCCATATGTACCTGTACCTGTAGTTTTGTAAAACCTGTTGCTTACACATCGGGGATGGGTGCCCAGAAAATGTTTGATTTGTCGTTTTCTGTGTCATTTGGGTATTCCTATTTTGTTCTGAGTCCTCTTCCCCTCCCCCCCCCCGGGCCTGTGTCATCATGGAAGATGAGAAAAATGAAACTTTTCTGGGCCTGTATCCCACACCCCCTCCACAAGACCTCCTTCTCACATCCCACACCTTACTTGCGGCTGAAACCCCTTTCCCTTGTACGATCCCAGGCTTACCTTACGCATTGGTGGTCCAGTGAGGGAACTTGGGAAAAGACCAAAGCCCACTCACTCCTGCCCATGGTCATGGCTGCAACCAATAAAGAAGCAGCATCCTTTTAAATTAATTTTGTGGTACAGCAAGATTAGGGTGAAAGGTCACGGCTGCTATATTGAAGGTGGGTGAGACCATGGGCAGGAGTGAGTAGTGAGCATCGTTCCTGTCCCAACTTCCCCTGCTAGAGCACAAATGCTTAAGGTAGGCCTAACGGGGGAACCACAGGATGCCTAGATAATGGGGTGGGGTGGGGTGGGGTGGGGGTGGAGAGGAGGGGCCAGAAGGTAGAACTAGGAAACGGTTGCAGTGGTGATTTTGGCACCATTGCATCTGTTTGAACATAGCTGTGCCTTTGCTTATCTTTAATTCTGCTCAGTCGTAGAGAAGTTTTACCCAGGCACTGTTTGTAACACCCTTGAGTCTCAAGTTGTATTTGACCCCTGTGGCAGGCAGGTGTTCTTGCCAAAAAAAGCCCCATGTCGGCTCTTCTCTGGTGCTGAATAAAGAATACTTTTGACCATATTTCTAATTGGAAGTCACTGTATTTATCCTCTACTTCTTTGGTTCCTTTGGACTTTCCATAGAGGGTACTTTCCTGTTCTTCTTTGGTTGTAAATGACTGCCCATCCCTATTACACATTGTGAGGAGGCAGGGAACTACCAGGTCCAGAATGCACTGCAGCAGCAAGGGAATCAGTCACGGGGAGGACTGTAGGCAGGAGAGTGAGAAGCCAGCAGTTGATTGGGAAATTAAACCAGTTGTGAGAGGGTTGCAGGCAGCTTTATTAAGAGAGTGGTGGAAAGCTGTAGGAGGTAGATGGAAACACTGGGGAAGCTCTCTCTGGAAAAGGTGACAACTGGAGAAGGAAAGTAGATGCTTGTGTTTTGAGTTTGAGGAACTGTCTTAAGTTTGAGAAGGGTTTAAGTAGCAGGCTCTGAGTAAAGTGTCTTTTTGTTATGTTTGACTTGAAGAAATGTTTATGTTAAAGAAGAAGAAATGTTGATGTTAAGGAAGAAATAAGCCATGAGGAGTATGTTAAATGGCCATTAATAAAACCCTTAATTATAAGAAGCCTGGTGTTGATGAGCATTTTGTGAAGGGAGAAGAGGAGGCAGAAAGCTCCCCAGTGTTTTGAGACAGAATCCTGTGAGCTACTGAGAAGGCTAGAGCCCAGCAGTGAGAGTGTGTGTGTGTGTGACCAGCTCACAACATGTAAGTAGCAGCAAGTACAGTACATATAAATATTGGAAAACTGACATTTACACATGTTGTTACCAGCAGTTACACATGTAAAGTGCTGAGTGAGGCTGCTCTTTTCTTAAAATTTTCTGAAATGGATATATACACATGTACTTGCTGGTATCCTTGTAGATATTTTACGGAAGGCACCATGTTTGCCTATGCAAAATGAGGCTTCAGTTTGTTGCTTTTTTTTTTTAAATACTTTAAACGTTTTTGAAGATTATGTTGTATTTTATGGATACATTTACTAAACAAAACATTGCAGTGCAAACGGTTCATGTCAGCATGTGAGGACTATTTTGAAGGTATTCATGGCTATGGACTTGTCTCCCAGGCAGGAGTAAGGCATAGGCAAACCAGGCACATGCAACATGTTTGGGTTATGCTATTAAGGCAGATTTTTGCCCTGGTAAGTCAGTAGCTTGCAGAAAGAAGAGTCAGAGGTAGGAACCATTGCCATCACTATCCATAGAGTCCTGCAGGCTCGCTCCTGTACGTTGTCCCTCAACCAGTGGCATAGCTACATGGGGCCTGAGGGGGCCGGGGCCCCCGCCTACCTTTACTTTTGCTGGCGGGGGATCCCACTCCCCGCCAGCCGACATCTTCTCAGTCCTTCCTGCTCTTCAATTTGTTTGCTGACGTCCTGCACGTAATTGTACGTGCAGGACGTCAGACTCAGAGAACTACTACTACTACTACTATTTAGCATTTCTATAGCGCTACAAGGCATACGCAGCGCTGCACAAACATAGAAAAAAGACAGTCCCTGCTCAAAGAGCTTACAATCTAATAGACAAAAAATAAATAAAGTAAGCAAATCAAATCAATTAATGTGAACGGGAAGGAAGAGAGGAGGGTAGGTGGAGGTGAGTGGTTACAAGTGGTTACGAGTCAAAAGCAATGTTAAAGAGGTGGGCTTTCAGTCTAGATTTAAAGGTGGCCAAGGATGGGGCAAGACGTAGGGGCTCAGGAAGTTTATTCCAGGCGTAGGGTGCAGCGAGACAGAAGGCGCGAAGTCTGGAGTTGGCAGTAGTGGAGAAGGGAACAGATAAGAAGGATTTATCCATGGAGCGGAGTGCACGGGAAGGGGTGTAGGGAAGGACGAGTGTGGAGAGATACTGGGGAGCAGCAGAGTGAATACATTTATAGGTTATTAGAAGAAGTTTGAACAGGATGCGAAAACGGATAGGGAGCCAGTGAAGGGTCTTGAGGAGAGGGGTAGTATGAGTAAAGCGACCCTGGCGGAAGATGAGACGGGCAGCAGAGTTTTGAACTGACTGGAGAGGGGAGAGGTGACTAAGTGGGAGGCCAGCAAGAAGCAGATTGCAGTAGTCTAAACGAGAGGTGACAAGGGTGTGGATGAGGGTTTTGGTAGAGTGCTCAGAAAGAAAGGGACGGATTTTACGGATGTTGTAAAGTAAGAAACGACAGGTCTTGGCGGTCTGCTGGATATGAGCAGAGAAGGAGAGAGAAGAGTCAAAGATGACCCCAAGGTTTCGAGCTGAGGAGACAGGGAGAATGAGAGAGCCATCAACAGAAATAGAAAACGGGGGGAGCGGGGAGGTGGGTTTGGGGGGGAAAATGAGAAGCTCGGTTTTGGTCATATTTAATTTCAGGTGGCGTTGAGACATCCAGGCAGCAATGTCAGACAAGCACGCTGAAACTTTGGTTTGGATGCAAGGTGAGATATCAGGGGTAGAAAGGTAGATTTGGGAGTCATCAGCATAGAGATGGTAGGAAAAGCCATGGGATGAGATTAATGAACCAAGGGAAGAAGTGTAGATAGAAAAGAGGAGGGGACCAAGAACAGAACCCTGAGGTACGCCGACAGGCAGAGGGATAGAAGTAGAAGAGGATCCACCAGAGTGAACACTAAAGGTGCGAAGGGAGAGGTAGGAAGAGAACCAGGAAAGGACAGAGCCCTGGAATCCAAGTGAGGACAGGGTATCGAGAAGTATGCTGTGATCGACAGTGTCAAAAGCAGTTCTGTTCTCTGAGTCTGACGTCGGCAAACAAATTGAAGAGCAGAAAGCGACTGAGAAGACGTCGGCTGGCGGGGAGTGGGATCCCCCACCAGCAAAAGTAAAGGTAGGCTGCAGCGGCGGCGGGTTCGCGGCGGGAGGGGGGGCGGCAATGTCGGCGGTGGGGGGGGGTGACGCCGGGGGGAGGGCTAAAATGTGCCCCTCCCCCCGGGCTCTGGACCCCTCCCCCACGGAAGGCTGGCTACGCCCCTGCCCTCAACAGGAAGAGTCAGTAAAAAGAACTTCTTGATTACTGCCTACTGCTGGTTTTCCTCTGCAGTAAGAAGTTGGGGGGGGGGAGATAGTGGGTGTTTAAAATATATTTATATGACAATGGGGGGAACCAACGCACTTGTTTGCCTAGGGCTCACCAAAGGATTAATCCTGTCCTTCTTGTCTCCTAATGAAATCTGACTATGAATTCATCATGCAGAAATAAATCAGGTTAATGTGACTGAAGCACAGTATTGTCATAGTAACATAGTAGATGATGGCAGATAAAGACCTGTACAGTCCATCCAGTCTGCCCAACAAGATAAACTCATAGCATAAGATATGATGTGATACTACATATATATACGATCTTGCTTTGTCCTTGTCATTTTCAGGACACAGACCATAGAAGTCTGCCTGGCACTGGCTTTGTTCGCATTGTTTTGTCACCTTGAAATTGTCAGACACCATCATCATAAGGTCCCTCTCCTGAGCTGTGTTTATCAATCTCTCTCCTATCTGGTACATCTCCTTTGGATTTCTGAACCCCAAGTGCATCAGTCTGCACTTCTTGGCATTAAATTCTAGCTAATCAAGAAATGTATTAAGTTTATGTCCAATAAAAAAGGTATCATCTTATTTTCTTTTCCATGTTTTATTTTGTTTGATTTCTGTTGATAACCTTAAGAGTGGACTAACACGGCTACCACACTCCTCTAACTAAATCAAGAAACCACTAATATTCTATCTCAAAATGCAAAATATACTTTAAAGTTTTATATATAAATAACGTGCTCAGACCAAGTGCATTGAGTGCTGCAGGATCCATATCCTCTATAATACATTTCTCCAACCATCATCACACGGAGTTCTGCCCTGCCTGCCTTATCACTAAAGTCAGTTGTAAATCAGTCACAGATTTCGAATTATCAGTGACGAAATAGTCAAATAAATTCTCGACTTATCTGCAGAGCAGGAACTTCCAACTGTCATCAGTGTTCAAGAGAGTAGGACCCAAAATCAAACCCTTGTGTTTGCAATCCCAATATATCTCCTTATTCAACTTGTTACTCCTCTTCGCTCTCACTCCTCTTCATTCTCTACATGGTGTCCATGTTTCGCCTTACCAGATGTCCTCAGGAGAACTCAAACTATTCAGTTACAGGGAAACCAGCACAAAAGAAAATCTGAGGCACAGAGAACTGCTTCCAGAATAGAGCTCAGACTGCAGTGAAGTGAGGGACGCAGAAAGCACTATGCGTATTGTATGAATATGAATTAGGATACTAGTTTAATTCTGTTGCTGTTTGTAACTAGAGTCGCTAATTGAAAGCTGAAGTCACCACAGACCCTGAAGCGGGTACAAGAGAGAGAGTTTTCGAAACCTTGGCCAAAGTCGGCCGTGGAGTTGACAGATCACGCGACAGACCACGTAACAGCAGTCAGGACAATAACATAAGTGGGGTTTACCTAATATCATTTAAGATAAAGCATTTACTTTAGAGACCATCAAGGAGGTATGATGACAGTAAGAACTCCAGCGATTTTATGAGCTGTATAGCCAAAGAACTATACAGCTGTTGAGGCTTTTTCCTCCGGTTCTAATACATAGGACATGCAAAGTGTACCGTTAGGATTGATTGAGATCGTACAATAAGTAAGGTGCTCCTAACATACGCTCAATTAAGTTTGTAAGCTCTGCAGGACACCAGGGATCCTGCCTGTCTGTAGCGATAACACAATATTGAAACACCACCCCTCACGGACAGCAATGCAGTTGGAGAACTCCAGCTCAGCTTAGAGTGAACAGTGGTAGCGTGTGAGCCCTTACCGCCTACAAAATAGGTGTAAGTTAATTTTTTTTTAATGGCTGCCTGCTAATGGCAACATTAGCACATGGCCATTAATTCAAATAATGGAAAACAGTCATTTTACTGCTGCAGTATAAAATGGCTTTAGCATGCGAGAAAGACCAGTGTAAGGGTCCCTAAGTTTTCAGGCAGGGGAAGTTAGTGAGAATGGTGATAAACCAAAGGGTCCAGTCTTAGGAAAATATTAAAACTGCAAACAGTGTGCTTACTGACAGCAAAGGTACAAAATAGAAGTCACAAGAAAATCCACAGTGAACATGGAGCATTTGATTACTTCTAAACCTATGCAGGAGCAAGATATACTTTGCAACATAAACTTCCTAACTGAAATTGACTCTATTAGGAGTCAGACTTCACCTCCATAACAGAAAGTCTGAAGTGCTCACCCTTCTGAGCTTAAGGAACTGTTACTTCCTCCCTCTCAATTTCTCCACATAAACAGGTTAATTATCTCACTCTTCCTCCATACAGCCTGGTTGGTGAACCTCCTCAAAGAACCAGGAAATCAATTAGGTGTGCTGCATAATCCTTCTACTGGCTGTTAATGTAGGCCAGGAGCTGAAAAATAGATGAAATTGTGTGTATTTCTTATTGTGGTCACATTCCTTACAATGAAAGTATCTGCTTTCCTGAGGCCAATGTTCAGTTCAAGCTATATTCTTGTCTTAGCATATACCATTGTGATAAACCTACTAAAACATAGATGAGGGCAGGTAAAATATCCACCCAATCTTCTTTTGTTTCTTTTCAGAGTGGATGAGTATGGTTTGAGCAGTGGGTTGATTACCAGAGACGCCAGGATTAAAATCCCAGTGCTTACTTAGGGGTGCTTTTACTAAGATGTGGTAAAAAGTGGCCTTAGTGCGTCCTTACTTGGGTCTTTCCTGCACACTAAGACCATTTTTACTGCAGGCATAAAAATGCCTTTTTTTTGCTGTCTTTTGCATTAATTACCATGTACTGATGTTGTTATTAGTGCAGAGCCGTTTTTTTAAATTACCACATGTGCACTTACTGCCTCCCCTTTTTGAAGGTGGTAAGGGCTCCTGCATTATCTGCAGTAGTGTACCAAGGGAGGGGCAGTGGAGGGAAGTCCGCCCCTTGCAGGCAGCAAGGGCATAGGAGCCAACTTTTCAAAATGATTGGGGGTACTGAAATTTTTTTTTTTTTACAGGTGGTACAGTCCCCCCTCCCTCATCCCCCCTCCAACTCCCTTTGAGTTCCAGGCCCCCCTCCTTCCCCTCTCTCTCTCTCCTTTCCCTCCCCCCCGAGTTCCAGGGTCCCCTTCCTCCCAGTTCCAGGGTTCCCTCCCTCCTTCCGAGTTCCACAGGGTCCCCCCTCCCTTCCCTCCCTCTGAGTTCCAGGGTCGTTGTCCCTCCCTTCCTCCCTCCCTCCCTCCCTCCCTTCAAGTTCCAGGTCCCTCCCTCCGAATTTTAAAAGTCATCTTGACTTACCTCGTCAGGGTTATGGCAGCTGGCAGCAGCGGTAAAAAGTGTGCAGGCTCGGCCCTCAGTTCAGTTTTCCCTTCTCTCTCAGCTCTGGTCCCGCCCTTGCGGAAACAGGAAATGAGGACGGGACTAGAACTGAGAGAGAGAGAGAAGGGAAAACTGAACTAAGGGCTGAGCCTGCACACATTTTACAGCTGCTGCCGGCTGCTGTAACCCCGACAAATGACTTTTAAAATTTGGAGGGACCTGGAACTCGAAGGGAGGGACGACGACCCTGGAACTCGGAGGGAGGGAATGAACTTCCGGTGGGTGAAATATTGGGGGTGCTCGAGCACCCACAGCACCCACAGAGTCGGTGCCTATGAGCAAGGGGATGCGCAGAACCGTCATGAAGCTGTCGGCACTGCTGGTCCCCTGCCCCCTCTGATATTACTTCCTGTTCCAGGGCAGGGGACTGATAGAGATGACAGCCATGCAACTGCTCTGTGCACCTCCTTGCTAGGAGGAAGGGTGATGGGAGTGATACGCCTTGGGTGGGGGGAGATGCACCTCAGGATGGGGAGTGGGGGCATCGATTCACTAATGGACTGATGATCAGAAGCAAACGCAGGCGCTAGAGGCTGTTAGCGCCATACTAGCGCCTATGTTTGCTAGCGCCCCATGATCAGAGCCCCCGAGCGCATCAAACAAACGAGCCCAGACCTGTCAAACAAGTGTGGGAGGATTGTGCCTACAATCCTCCCACATTTCTACCCCATGAGAGAATTGCGTGCTTAAACTTATCTGTGATCATAGGTGCGGTAAAGCCCCACTATGTTTCAGCGCTATTTTTAGAGTGCTGTTTGGAACAGCACGGGGCTTTTGATCATCTGCCCATAAGGGGCCGATGGACAAAGCTTACTGTACTTGCTATGCTTTAGACCGGTTGTAGCTGGTCTAAAGCAAATATTATTTAGCGTCAGATATACAAAAGGGCTCTGAGTCCCTTTTACTGTTCAGTGTAGCAGCTACTGATAACCCTATGCAAATGTATTACAACAAGCTCATCAGTATTAAAATGAGCATTCTGTGCCAGTGGCTTAGCCACAGGTGGTCCTGGGTGGGCCGAGGCCCACCCAACAGCAGCACATATTTAGTGCTAGCTAGTGGGGATTCCAAGCTCCGCCAGCTGAAGACCTCCCCCTGATGGTGCTGAAAACATTGCTCTCCACTTCAGCAGTCTAAGTTTCCTAAGCTGCTGATACTGGCCTCATCGAATTGGGGGGGGGGGGGGGGGGGGAGGAGAACACTTGGTGCCCACCCACTTCTTGACTAGGCCCACCCAAAATCTGCTGTCTGGCTACGCCCCTGTACACAGAGAGGAGTGACTACCTTTAATGTGCTAGATTTACAGCAGGTCAGGAGCTGCTGGAGAGGAGCCCTCCTCATTCTCATTGGCAACTCCGGGGCTAGCCCCCTACCCAGTTCCCTTCTCCCTTCAGCCTCTCGATCATCCCCCAGCCTGCTGCAGGGAGCCCTCTGCTCCTTTCGGTGCTCTGCTGACCTTGTTCAGCTTCACACACCCGAGCCTCCGCTGCCATCTTTACAAACTGGCTATGCAGGTCCCCCATCACTGGCAGCCACAAGAGCTCCAAAGTCCACCCCCCCCCCCCCCGAAGATGAAGTTTCATGAGTGCAGGAGCTCTCTCTTCCCCCCCACCCCCATGTCCATCCTGGAAACAACTCCTGTTCTGCACATGTGCTAGACACTTCCTCAGTCAGCTTCTCCTCATCCCCCACCCACCTGCTCTTATCTGCACCTTGTTTAATTTGTAGGGACACTTCTGCTACAGTTTTGATTTACTACTTCATCTGTTGATAGGCTGTTCCAGGCAACCTCCACTCTGATGCCCCTTTTGATAAGGATCAGTAGATTAGCACCTTGATTTACTGTTTTTTTTTTTTTCAAATAATTTTTATTATTATAATAACCAAAACAAGAACAATGCAGCATATCAAAAATACATAAAATAAAAATAAAACATTGTAAATTATACAAGTATCATTGAGTAAGGCTGCCAATAACCAATACTATATATATATAGGAATCAACAATAAGAGAGACAGAGAAAGAGAAAAAGGAAGAACAAGGAGGAGAAGCATACTTAAAGTAGGAGAACTAGGCGATCAGGAAGGAAAGTATAATCCAGAAACACTATATGCACATATAATTACACATATGATGTGCAGCAAAAGGAAAAAAGTTGTATGGAAGTCATAACAGAGGAGTCCAACAGTGGGCTAAGTTAAGGGGGTGGAGAAAGCCGCAAAAGGGGGTTCAAAAAAAAGTATGTCTCCAAGGTTTGCATTTCTATGTTGTAAGAGTTGCTGAATAGAAGATACTTCCAATTTTTTTTTTTTCTTTCAGGGTTACCTCAAGGATAATAATATACGTATTTATATCAGAGCCCAAAAAGACAGATCATAAATCATGTGCTTAAACTATCCATTTAATTATATTTAAAAATGATGTGCAACCCTGTAATACTTGGTTATGTTACTATTGTTATGCTGTTAACAAAAATTGTAAGTTTTATGTTAAACTGTACCTGCTGTACACTGCCTTGGGTGAATCTCTTCATAAAGGCAGTTAATAAATCCAAATAAAGAAATACTTTGTATGTATCTCACCATGAAAGTTTAATGGTCCTTTTACTAAGCTGGAGTAAACACTAGTGTGTGCTTATCACAGCTTCAAAGGGCTTACTGCGGGGAACACTCAGGTATCATGTGGTAAGTTCCAAATGTGTGTGTGTGCTACCGTGCTAAAACATATTTTTTATTTTTTGGCCAAGGGGGCATGTCTGCACTAAGTAGCACATCTACACTGCCATGCAGGATTAGTGCGTGAGCCTTTAATGCCTACGTAATAGGTGGTCATAAGAACTCATGCACTAATTTTTGGTTTTGGCCATGCACCAATGGCAACCTTAGCGCGTGGCTGGTAATTTGGAAAATTGGAAATCAGCCATTTTCCAGCTATGGTTAAAATGGCCTTAGAGCATGGGAAATACCCATATAAATGTGCACCAAGGCCATTTTCTACCGCAGCTTTGTAAAAGGATCCCTTAATTTCAATGTCCAAAAGGCAAAAATAACTATCCTTTAGGATTCATCGAGAAACAATTCCGCGGACCTCCTTCGAATTACAACAATATTATTAGAATATTTTGCTGCACAAATAATTTTTTGTAGCTTAGGAAAAAAAAAACTTCACTGGGATGGTTGGAAGAAACGTCACCTTGTGCTGGTGGGCACGACTTCCCTTATAGTTAGTTACACATTGTTCTGAGAGTCCGGGCTCTCTAGAGCTGCCTTTGTCGCAGTAGCTCATTTCAATAACGGGGCGGTGGAAGTCAATGAATGGGTTGTGGCCAAGGTCCAGGGAGCGCGCGCAGCTCCTCCCCCTCACCCCATGCCGGCCAACAAGGTATTAGAGACACCAGTAAGCCAGGCAGAGAGACCTGCGCGCACAAGCTTGTCACGCGCTGGAACAGCAGGAACACTTTGCAGCGGCGGCAGCAGCTTCCTGCAAAAGAATGCTCTAGGGCAGTGGTGGTGAACCTATGGCACGTGTGCCAGAGAGGGCACGCAGAGCCCTCTCCCTTGGCACGCGCGCCTGTCGCTGGTCCGCCCACGCTCCCTCCCTCCGAATAGTTCGCCGTCTCCCGCCCTCCCTCCAACCCAACAAGTATTAGATTGTAAGCTCTTTGAGCAGGGACTGTCTTTCTTCTATGTTTGTGCAGCGCTGCGTATGCCTTGTAGCGCTATAGAAATGCTAAATAGTAATAGTAGTAGTAGACATGGATGGATGTGGCGAAATGTCCTAGGAGTCGTAGGAGGGTCCGTGCTGGAACTGTTCTCGTTGATATGATGTGTTGTATCAGGCATAGTATGGCTTGTCCCCTGGGAAAGGGCAAGAAGGCCATGCAGCATTTGGTGCGGATTTGGGCCCCAATGAACTCCAGTGTTTGAGTGGGGTGCAGGTGTGACTTTGTCTCGTTGATCAGGAAGCCCAGCGACTGGAGTAGGGCTACTGTGGATGTGATTGCCTTCTTGGTTTCTAGGGGTGATGGTCCGACGAGTAGCCAGTCGTCAAGGAAGGGGAAGACACACACCCCTTCTTTGCGCAGGTATGCTGCCGGCACTGCGACACATTTTGTGAAAACTCTTGGTACTGAGGAGAGTCCGAATGGTAGGGCTCGGTACTGGAAGTGGTGGCCCAGTACTTTTGAAGCGTAGGAATTTCCTGTGTGCCTTGTGGATTGGGATGTGGTTGTATGCATCGTGGAGGTCTAGTGCAGCTAACCAATCGTTTTTCTGAATCAGTGGGAGGATGGTGCCTACCAAGTGCATCCTGAACTTCTCTTTTATGACGTACTTGTTGAGATGTCAGAGGTCTAGGATGGGTCTTCCTCCAGACTTCTTGGGAATGAGAAAGTAGCGGGAGTAGAACCCTTGGTTGAGTTCTGTCTGGGGGACAGGTGTCTTGTCTGAAAAGAAGGTGAGCCCTTAGGTCCCGCAAGGCCCCGAAGGACCTCAGAGGACAGCCATGCAACCCCAAGTCTTCACCCGTGGCGACCACCGTTCATCAAGGGTTGAGCCCCCAGCTGCAGGCGGTCAACGGGACTTCCGGACACGCAGGGTTGACGAACTGACCCAGAACTGGAACCAGGAGTGAAGAGGGCAGGTGGAAAACAGAGGAGTCCAAAACCGGCAACAGGTCAGGGCAGGCAGCTCACAGCGTAGTCTGAAACAGGCAAAAGGTCAAGGCGGGCGGCTAGCAGAGTAATCCAGAAACAGTCCAAAGGTCAAAACCAGGAGAGCAAGGAAACCAATTGAGAACTGGAACACACAAAGACTGGCCTCAGGAAACAGAACCTGAAGCAATGTCTTATCTCAGGCCCGTTCCTTAAATACTATCAGCATTCAACCGCCCAGCCCCAGCCGACATGGCCGGCCAATCAGAACCTGGTTACTGACAAACTCCTTCTGATTGGTTCCGTCTGACCTCCCAGGCGGGACTACAGCACCGGCCTCCCAATCTAACTCCTCAGAGGCGGAGCTTCGGGTTCCCGCGCCCGAAAGTGGAGACGCCGGCTAACGCGTCTCAGCGCCACTCTCCCCACTGGCGCAAGCATGGACCCCATAGCCGGCGATCGAGAGCCCGGCAGCCGCAATCGCCGGCCCACGGCCTCGGCCCTGGACTGGGCGGCTATCGCTGCGGTGAGCCCTGGCTCTCCGCTGCGGCCTCGATGGACACCGGTTCCTGCTTTCCACAGAGGAGCAGCCGGAGGGAGCGACAGATGTGACAGTATCCCCCCTGGATGCCCCCTTCCTCCTGGGTCCTGGTTTTTGAGGATAGTGATCATGGAAGGCCCGTACCAACTCTGGAGCATGTACATTGGTAGCCGGCTCCCAGGAGTTGTCCTCGGGACTGAAATGCTTCCATGATAACAGGTAGAGCAGCTTTCCCCGGAGCCTCTTGGTGTCTATGATTTCTTCAACTTCATACTCGGGATCGGGGTCAGCCTCTGGAACAACTGACTCTTCACTCTGTGGATGCCACTTAGACCCCCGAAAGACCTTCAGCAGAGAAACATGGAAGGCATTATGGATCCATAGAGTTCTAGGTAACCGCATGCGGTATGTCACAGCTCCGATCCGAGACTGGATCACAAATGGCCCGATGTACCGTGGCCACAGCCTCCGAGAGGGCACCCGGAGCCTCAGGTATTTGGTACTCAGCCATACCTTTTGCCCCGGCTGCAGAACCGGGGCGGGGCACCGGTGCCTGCAAACGACTTATACCTGGCGGCTGCTTTCTGTAGTTGCTCTCGGGTCATGTTCCAGACTTCCCGCAGGTCAGCAAGGGTTTGAGTAACCTGGGGCGTAGAGGAGTCAGAGGGAATGGGTGGAGGAAGCCGCAGATGTTGTCCATATACCATGAAGAATGGAGATTGCCCAGAAGCAGAGTGTTCACTGTGATTATAGGCGAACTTGGCCCACGGGAGAAGAGATGCCCAGTTGTCTTGCCGCCTGTTGACAAAAGCCCGCAAGAACCCCTTCAACGTCTGGTTAATCCTCTCAACCATCCCGTTGGTCTGAGGATGGTAGGCTGAGGAGAAATGGGTAACAACCCCTAGGGCGGAACACAGGGCTCTCCAGAATCGTGAAGTGAACTGGGCTCCTCGGTTGCTGATGATCCTGACTGGTAGCCCATGGAGCCAGAAAATGTGCTGGATGAATTGCTGGGCTAACAGTGCTGCCGACGGAAGCCCTGGCAGGGGAACGAAGTGTGCCATACGGGAGAACCGGTCTACCACCACCCAAATCACAGTGTGCCCCTGGGAGCGGGGAAGATCCGTAATGAAATCCATAGACAATTCCTCCCAGGGGACGGCTGGAATGGGCAAGGGCTGCAGATCCCCCCAGGGGCGCCCCACAACAGACTTGGTCCGGGCACAGGTGGGGCAGGTCGTGACAAACTGAAGGATATCTTGGTTCATACGAGGCCATCGGTACTGTCGAGAAATCAGACGGAGGGTTTTTTGAAACCCAAAGTGTCCGGCCCATACAGATCAATGTCCCCAGTGCATTACTTTTTCCCGGTTCTGCGGAGGTACGAATTCCTGTGTTGGGGTGACCCCACCCGGGGCCGCACAGAGGCAAGCCGGATCCAACATAGGATGAGGTTCCTCAATATCCTCTGGAACTTCGAAGGCTCTGGAGAGGGAGTCCGCAGGGGTATTCTGCGCAGCCGACCGGAACACAAGTTGAAACCGGAACCTGGCGAAGAACAACGACCAGCGGGCTTGCCGCGGATTCAGCCTTTGATCCGTGATTCTTGTGATCCGTGATTACTGTAAATCAATGCTCTGCCCCTTCCAGCAGATGTCTCCACTCTTGCAGGGCTAACTTCAAAGCCAGCAGTTCTCTATCTCCTACAGTATAATTGCGCTCCGCTGGGGAAAACGTTCGGGAGAAGAAGAAACAAGGTTGACGCCGGCCCTTGGCGTTAACTTGAGAGAGGACTGCCCCGGCGCCCAAAGCAGAGGCGTCCACCTCTACCACAAAAGGTTTGTCCGGATCTGGGGCCTGAAGGATGGGAGCGGATTCAAATGCTTTCTTCAACTGACTGAACGCCGTTTGCGCCTCGACCGGCCAGTTCCTAACATCCGCATGCTTCTTAGTGAGCGCTGTCAGCGGAGCTGTCAATTGAGAATAATGGGGAATAAATTGACGGTAGTAATTAGCAAACCCCAGGAACCGTTGCAGCGCCTTCAGGCCTTGGGGTTGGGGCCACTCCCGGATAGCGTGGAGTTTGTCTGGATCCATTCGCAGACCCCCAGGTAATAGAATATGTCCCAAAAAAGGCAGAGTCTGCTGGTGAAAAGAGCATTTGCTGAGTTTGGCAAACAAGCGATATTGCCGCAAGCGCTGGAGGACGGTCCGAACGTGGGCCACATGCTCCTGGGGATCTTTGGAAAAAATCAGGATGTCATCTAGGTATACAATTACCGTAGAATAAAGCAGGTCTTCAAGGGCGAAGTTCATGAACCTCTGGAACACCGCTGGAGCGCTGCACAGGCCGAAGGGCATCACCCGGTATTCAAAATGCCCCTCGTGTATTAAACGCAGTTTTCCATTCGTCCCCTTGCTGGATACGGACTAAGTTGTAGGCTCCTCAGAGGTCAAATTTGGTGAAGATCTGGGCCCCCTGCAGCCGATCAAACAACTCTGGAATAAGGGGCAGAGGGTATCGGTCTTTTACGGTGATGGCATTTAGGCCTCGGTAGTCGATGCAGGGCCTCAAGGAGCCTTCTTTCTTGGTCACAAAAAAGAATCCTGCTCCGGCAGGGGACGTGGAGGGGCGAATGAACCCTTTCTGGAGATTCTCCCGGATGTAAGCTTGCATGACCTTCGATTCCTCTCGGGACAGTGTATAGAGTCGGCCCCGCAGTGGCATCTTGCCGGTCATCAGATTAATAGCGCAATCAAAGGACCGATGTGGGGGTAGCACATCCGCTTCCACGGGATTGAACACATCAGCGAAATCCCGGTACTCTTCTGGCAGAGCAGCTTGACAGACTGGCACAGTTCTAGGAGTGGCCACTACTGCGGGGCAGCTGGATTCCCGACCCTTCAAACAGGTCTCGGTGCAGGCGCCACCCCAGGTTTGAATCTTCCCTAAAGTCCAATCTATGACAGGTGTGTGCCGCCGTAACCAGGGCAGGCCCAGTACCACGGGATGAATGGTATGGGGCAAAATCAGAAATTGAGCCTCCTCACAGTGGTCTTCCCCCACCTGGAGCCCCAAAAATGGAGTCACCTCAGTGATAGGCTGGGGTCACGCTGTTCCCTGGATGGACGTCACTTGCAAAGCGGGCCGATAGGGCAGTATAGGCCATCCCATCTGCCGCAGGAGTTCCTGACAAAATTTCGCCCGGCCCCGGAATCCAATAAAGCTCGGGTGTGAACCACTGTCTCCTGCCACCGTAGGGTCACCGGGAGAGTAATCAGATTGTCTGGTAGGGGATTAGAGTGCCCCAAGACCCCTCCCCTCAGGCGCCTTGGGAGTGGCGTTTCCCGGCCGTGCGGGGCAAGAGCTGATGAAGTGACCAGCCTCGCCGCAATACAGGCAAAGGCCGCCCCGAAGGCGTTGAGTCCTCTCAGATGGGGTTAACCGTTGACAGCCGATGACCATAGGTTCCTCGGAGGCCTCCCTAGGCCCTCTGGAGCCCCGTCGGGGGGAAGGTACCCGACTAGGCCGGGACCCGCCTCAGGACCCCCTCCGCCAGTCCTCACGGGCTCTAGCCCTTTCCTGGAATCGGGTATCCACCCGGCACAAAGCGAAATCAAGGCGTCCAACTGCCCCGGAACCTCCCGGCCGGCCAGCTCGTCCTTGATTCGATCCTGAAGCCCCTCCAGGAAGATAGCGTATAGGGACTCCTGATTCCAGCGCAACTCTGTCGCCAGAGTCCGAAACCGGATAGCATAGTCTGCCACGGTCCCTTCGTCCTGTTGGATCCGCAGCAGCTCGGAGGCGGCAGAAGACGGCCTTCCTGGAAGATCAAACACCATGCGGAACCGGCGCTGGAACTCCGCGTAGTTGTCCAAAAGCAGATCTTGTTGCTCACATAGCGGGACCGCCCAGGCTAGTGCTCGTCCCGTTAGCAAGGAAATAACATAGGCCACTTTTACCTGGTCTGAGGCAAAAGCCTCTGGTTGCACCTTGAAGTATAAGTTGCACTGGTTGAGGAACCCCCGGCAGCTTCCAGGGACACCATCAAACCAAGTAGGCTCAGGGAACCGAGGTCCCGGGAAGGACCCTCCCCGACGGGGAGCCGCTGAAGCGGCCTGGTGTGCCGCAGCGGCCTGGTTCTGAACCTGGACTGTGGTTAACTGAGAGCAGACATTCTGCAGGGCCCCCGACAGGGCGTTCAACTGCTCCTGCTGCTGCTGGAGAATTTTAGCCAGGTCCTGTAGATCGGGTTGCGTAGGCGAGCTCATGGCTTCAGGTTCCTATCTTGTCTGAAAAGAAGGTGAGCCCTTAGGTCCCGCAAGGCCCTGAAGGACCTCAGAGGACAGCCGTGCAACCCCAAGTCTTCACCCACGGCGACCGCCGTTAACCAAGGGTTGAGCCCCCAGCTGCAGGCGGTCAACGGGACTTCCGGAACCGCGGGGTTGATGAACTGACCCAGAACTGGAACCAGGAGTGAAGAGGGCAGGTGGAAAACAGAGGAGTCCAAAACCGGCAACAGGTCAGGGCAGGCAGCTCACAGTGTAGTCTGAAACAGGCAAAAGGTCAAGGCGGGCGGCTAGCAGAGTAATCCAGAAACAGTCCAAAGGTCAAAACCAGGAGAGCAAGGAAACCAACTGAGAACTGGAACACACGAAGACTGGCCTCGGGAAACAGAACCTGAAGCAATGTCTTATCTCAGGCCCGTTCCTTAAATACTATCAGCATTCAACCACCCAGCCCCAGCCGACATGGCGGGCCAATCAGAACCTGGTTACTGACAAACTCCTTCTGATTGGTTCCGTCCGACCTCCCAGGCGGGACTACAGCACCGGCCTCCCAATCTAACTCCTCAGAGGCGGAGCTTCGGGTTCCCGCGCCCGAAAGTGAAGGAGACGCCGACCATCGCGTCTCAGCGCCACTCTCCCCACTGGCGCAAGCACGAACCCCATAGCCGGCGATCGAGAGCCCGGCAGCCGTGATCGCCGGCCTTGGCCCGGACTGAGCGGCTATTGCCGCAGTGAGCCCCGGCTCTCCGCCGCGGCCTCGAGAAGGCCAGCCCTCGCCGCGATGGACACAGGTTCCTGCTTTCCGCAGAGGAGCAGCCGGAGGGAGCAACGGATGTGACAACAGGCTCTATAGCTCCCGATTGTAGGAGGGTCTGGAGTTCCCTGTGAATGAGGAGGGTAAGGTGGTCCAGAGTTATATCTCTGGGTGAGGGTCGGTTTGTAGGCATCGCATGGAAGCGAATCCTGTATCTGTGCTGTATGATGCTGAGGACCCATTTGTCGGTTGTGATGCTTTCCTAGGTTTCGAAGAAGAAAGGTGGCCCCCCACTGGTGGGGTTGCTGCTGGTGCAGTGTCAAAAACTGGTTGCCGCCTTGGAGGTTGAGGCAGGGTTTTGTTTTTGATGTTTCCATTCTCTCAGACGTTGCCTCTGTTGATAGGAAGGGTCATACGGCTGGGGTTTTTGTCATTGCCATTGCCATTTTGAGGGCCCATTGTAGCGTTTAGTGCTGTGCTGGTGCCTGCGGTAGTGGTATTGGCTGGCTTGTTGCCTTCGCACTGCTGATGGGCGTAGCAGGCCATCCGTGGAGAGAGTTTGTAGGGTGGTGCAGTGGTCTTTTAGGGTGTTGACTGTTTCTTTGACCTTGTCGCCGAATAGGTTCTCCCCAGAGCAAGGGGAATCAGCAAGGCATTCGTGTGTATCCTCGCGGAGTGCAGAGGCCCTGAGCCATGCCATTCGTCTTGCAGCGATGGCCACACTGGCTGTGCGTGCTGAGGTCTCGAAGGCATCAAAGGTGGCTCTGATCATGTGTTTTGCACATTCTTCCATATCGTGGAGGGCCGGGGAGATGAGAGTTTTGAAGTCCGAAGGTAAGGAGGACAGGAGTTCCTCAGTTCTCTTCCGGAGGGAGTCGCTGTATAGGACTAGTTGGAAAAGGTGTGCATCAATCTTGGCATTTAGCATGGTGCCATGGTACACCTTTTTCCCAATTGTGTCCAGTGTTTTTAATTCTTTTCCTGGAGGGTTATTGGCATGGGTCCTGGAACTCCTTGCCTTTTTGAGAGCGGATTCCACAATGATGGACTGATGGGGGAGCTGAGGTTTGTCAAAACCTGGGCAGGGTAGAACTTGGTATTTGAGGTCTAGTCTTTTTGCGACAGCTGACCCCGAGACCGGAGTTTGCCAGATTTTGTCTCTGCAGTTCAAAAGAAGTTTGTGAACAGGTATTGCTGTTATGGGTTTTGCTGTATTGAGATACCTGAGGATGCCTAGGTCATCACTTTGTTGATTCGTAGCCTCAGGTGGAGAGAGAGCGAGAGAGGCGGATACTTTTTGGAGGAACTTCGGGTAGGTGAATGCGAAGAAATGCAAAGTGATGCATTTAGGGAGTAGAAATCCAAGGGAGACGTATGTGTTAGGCGGGGAGAGACTGATAGGTATGGACGGGGAGAGGGATCTGGGGGTGATAGTATCTGAGGACCTGAAAGCGACAAAACAGTGTGACAAAGCGGTGGCCGTAGCTAGAAGTTTGCTACACTGTATAGAGAGAGGTGTGACCAGCAGAAGAAAAGAGGTTTTAATACCCCTGTATAAGACGTTGGTGAGGCCCCACCTGGAGTATTGTGTTCAGTTTTGGAGGCCGTATCTTGCGAAAGATGTTAAAAAAATGGAAGCGGTGCAAAGAAAAGCTACGAGAATGGTATGGGATTTGTGTTACAAGACATATGAGGAGAGACTTGTTGACCTGAACATGTATACCCTGGAGGAAAGGAGAAACAGGGGTGATATAATATAGATGTTCAAATATTTGAAAGGTATTAATCCGCAAATGAACCTTTTCCTGAGAAGGAAAGGCAGTAGAACGAGAGGACATGAAATGATATTGAAGGGGGGCAGACTCAAGAAAAATGTCAGGAAGTATTTCTTCACAGAGAGTAGTGGATGCTTGGAATGCCCTCCCGCGGGAGGTGGTGGAAATGAAAACGGTAACGGAATTCAAACATGCGTGGGATAAACATAAAGGAATCCTATTCAGAAGGAATGGATCCTCAGGAGCTTAGCCGAGATTGGGTGGCAGAGCCGGTGGTGGGAGGCGGGGCTGGTGGTTGGGAGGCGGGGATAGTGCTGGGCAGACTTATACGGTCTGTGCCAGGGCTGGTGGTTGGGAGGCGGGGTTAATGCTGGGCAGACTTATACGGTCTGTGCCAGAGCCGGTGGTGGGAGGCGGGGCTGGTGGTTGGGAGGCGGGGATAGTGCTGGGCAGACTTATACGGCCTGTGACCTGAAGAGGACAGGTACAAATCAAGGTAGGGTATACACCAAAAGTAGCACAAATGAGTTTATCTTGTTGGGCAGACTGGATGGACCGTGCAGGTCTTTTTCTGCCATCATCTACTATGTTACTATGTCTTCCGCAGTTTGTTGAGGTGGTGGTTCGGTGGGGATACCTGACGAATCCCGGGGGAGGTCCTCGTCGTCAGTGGCCAAGAGATCCGGGGAAAAGGCGTCACTCTCCTGCTCTGAGGGGTAATCTTCCGGGGTGGATGGTTGTAGTGGTGCAGCTGTGGAGGGCCATGGGGTCCCTGTAGCAGCTGCCTCCAAACCTCCGCATTGGTGGGATGTCGTGGCAGAGACGGAGGGCTGTGTAAGCAGCTTGCTGAAGAGCCCCAGCAGCTGTTGGTGAGGTGCTGTGGCAGTGGGTTCGAGGGTCAGCAGGGAAGGTAGTCCTGTGGTTGGCTGCGTTGGTGCCTGGGTTGGGTATCGTGGCTTCCCGCGCTTCTCTGAACCCGATGGGGGCCTCTGTCTGCGGGGTGAGTAGGAGGCATTGGATGAAGAGGAGGAAGAAGATCTCTGGCATTTCCTGCGCTCCGTGTGCCTGAGTAGGCTTCTGGAGGGAACACTGTTTGCCTGTGCCTCTGTTGTCCTGTGTCTGGTGGTGTCTCTGTTTTTGGTGTGCTGGCCCTTTAAGGGGGCGGTGTCTTGAGTCACAGCGTGTGCAGGGAGAGAAGCCAGAGACTGGGAGTCTGAAGCTGTGCAGTTTGTGTTTTGCAGTGTGAGCAGGAGGCTGTTTTGAGCTGTGCTTGACATTGGGGGAAGAATGGCAGCCCAGACAGAGGTAAGGAGCTCTGATGCTGGGGCTGGTTCAGACATCGGAGGCAGGCTGAGGTGCTGGGAGGGCAGAGATCTTGCTGTAGTCTGCAGAGCAGCGTCAGAGAGCAAGGATGAAGGTGTTTTGTTTTTTCTCTGCTGCTAATGTGCCGGGCTCATCCTTGTGGGAGTTGGGGAGGGTGGCATGGCAGTCCAGCTAGGAGTGGGGGCGGGAAGCATGGACGCTTCTAGTGAAGTGGAAGGGTGCTCCTGGTCTGTGGAGAGAACCAGAGCCCTTTTACCTTTCTTCCTTTGTTTTTGTGGAAGCTGCTTTGTTTGCTCAACCAGGAAGTCTTTGAGAGCACGGAGTCTGTGCTGGCCAGCCGGTGGGGACATCTGGAGACACAGGGGGCAGGTAGCCATGAGGTGGGCTGTGCCCAAACAACGGACACATACCTGGTGTGCGTCTGCTGTGCTCATTTTCTTCTTGCAGCCTGGGCATTTTTTAAAAACGGCTTTCTTTTGTGCAGGGTCTTGCTCCGTGCGTGTGCCTCCCTCTCCCCGGGAGCTGCACCAGATCCGTGAGGGGCAGGGAAGGGGAAGGCAGGCTGGAGCCGCTCGCCGGCAGTCAGCCTCCTGTGCGGCGCGTGCACACGCCCCTCCCGGCACCACTCTTCCGCGCTCCCACAACCTCACGAGTCCTAATTAGAAAACACGACGGGAGGGGGGGGGGGGGGGGAAAGAAAAAGCAGCAAAGGCACATACTAGCATCGTGGAGGAAGAGAGAGACTGGAGTCAGGTGCAGCCCAGCAGAAGCCTCGGTGGCTGGCGCTGCCACAGCAAGGCTGAGAATAAGCAGACGGAATCCACCCACGTCTCCTCGCTGCTGCCGTAAGGAAACGAAACATTGCTTCTCGCTAGACTTTGCACAGGGAGTCCGGGGTGCAGGTGCTGCTGGGGAGGGCCCCGGCAGTGCAGGGACCGGCTGGCAGCGGCAGCCGTGCGCTGGGCGCTCGGACAGGTTTTTGAACCTGCGGCTGTGGCTCAGTACTTGCAGCCGCTCTTCCTCACACTTTCTCCTGCCTTCCCGTTCCTCTGTTGCTGCTTGATCTTTTGTAGCATTTGCATTGGTGGTGTTTCAATGCTGTCCATTTATGTATTCCTTACCTGTTTTGTAACATTGAGGAAAGCTGATTTATCCTTTCTGCTGCTCTGCGAAAACCGGGGAGGAATTCTCTTTCGTAGTAATGCATGCAGAAACTATCAGTGCCCCACAATTTCAGTAGCATCGCTATTTACCTTTGATTTCTTTCTGTTATTGACGCTTAAGAGTAATATGTTACGTAGCGGTATGGTATACTGTGCACTATGTAATACTTAACCTGAACACTAAAGTTTCACTGCCAAGGACAGCACCTGCTTGAGTTTTGCTGGAGTACAGATGTACTCAGCATGTTTCCCATAGATACATAAATGGGGAAACCCTTTAATACGTCTGTATCTTGATGTAGCTCTTGTATTGAGTTTGATAGAGCATATGGAGTCTAAGTACAAAACGGAGACGGTAGCGACCGATTTTATAATGAGTTTTTACTGTACATGCAGATCAAATGTTTAACGGTGCAAACTTGTTTATAGAAAATATATGAGCAGTTGAAAGAAGTGGATGTATGATTATAAGTATATTGATATTAATAATTGTATTTCCTTTATAACTGTATACTTCTAGGTCTATTATATATGAATCATTTAAACTCGAAGGGATAATACCCAGGCAGTTGCAAAGACAGCTTTATTTGGAACCGTTTTCATACATAAACATAAACCTCTAGAATTCATTGGGTTGGTCTGGAATTGTCAGTGCATAAAACCAGTGAAGATTTATATATTTTAAACCTTCTTGCAAACCTTTATGAATCAGATTTAATAACTCTCAAAGTGGTGTGAATTGCTCCTTTCTCCATGACTTTACATAAGAACGTAAGAATAGCCATACCGCATCAGACCAGTGGTCCATCTAGCCCAATATCCTGCTTTTCCAGCAGTGGTCAATTCAGGTCACAAGTACCTGAGAGAATCCCAAAACAGTAGCTATATTCCTGTTACTGAAGCAATGGACAAGCAGTGGCTTCCCCCGTGTCTATTTTAATAGCAGACTATGGACTTGTTCCTCCAGGAACTTGTCCAAACCTGTTTTAAGCTCAGATACACTAACCACTGATACCACATTCTTTAGGTGTAGTCAGGCACCTGTCACTTGTTTGTTGCAGTCAAGATCTTGTTAACGAAACACACAGTGTTCATTTTGCATCTGGAGTAAATGGACTACACTTTTGAAAGTAACTTTAAATGACTTAATCAAGTAACAAATAATAATTGAAAGGCTTGTGAGAATTAAAAAGATGTAGTCATTTTTGAGACATAAAGGGGCTGCGTTTTCAATAGTCAACGGGGAGATCTAGGCTTATGCTAAACATATGATATACATGTTTTAATAATATGATAACCAGCATAAATAAATCCTCTATGTTTAAATAAATAGTTAACAGTAAGTACAGCATTTTGGCTTAATATCACACTGTTGTGTGGTACCGTACCTCTCAGCTTTCTCTTTAATGGCATACAGTTGAAGGATCCAGGGATCTTCAAGAATCCCAATTCTTAGCAGTCATACAAGAAAAGCTGTAAATCTCTATTTTAGTATAAAATAAGATAGTGATTTTAAAAAGCTGAAATTCATAAATGCAGACTACAATGTAAAAATGACAGACATCTGTATATAGAAAATAATGTGATTTCAGATTCTTAAAAAAAAAAGACCCAGCCTTTTGTCATTCCTTATCAACTTTATCATCAACAATACAGTTCAGGGGATTGAAATACAATGCAATTGTACAGTATGAAAAAACAAGCTCATTTTTGCATGAAACTAACTAAGGTCATGGTTTTAATAGGAATTCAGAACAAACCTGAAAGATAAACAAATTCTGCAAAATGGTTTATTTTCTAAAATTTGTGTTTGTTAGGGTTGCAAGAGAAATGTATGTTAATTATAGAGTCGGTCCAGGCTGATGCTGCACGACAGAATTCTCTGACCAGGTTGAGTCGAATATAACAGAGCACATCCTGGGTGTCAGGTTCTGATATAGAAAACTGCCTGATCACAAACAGAAAATAGCAGTCAGTAACTTTTGTCAGCGCCATCTTTTGAAGGCATTACCAAACAGCCAGCGTTCATCTGAAAATCAGATCTCTGATTTTTAGATGAATGCAGACTCCACATTTAGGTGTCAAAACATAATTTAAAGAAGCCTGATTTGATAACTGCTTGTGGGTTTGTATTTGAAGGATAAACAGATTTATGCTGTCATCTTAAGCACTGTTTTTTTAAAGCTGAAATTTGTTATAAAACGATTTCTGTATTAAAAAAAAAAATCTGGGTGTGCTACAAAATCCTCCCATTTAATTCCCTCTGTTTTTATCATAGCAACATAAGCACCATCTGTGAATTATAGGAAGTTTCAGAATAAGGTTAAGGATGACAGTTCCGATACATAGAACCCATGAAGACAGGATCCCACCACCCTATATAGTCATTTAATTTTATAAATATACATTTAGGACTAGAATCTATATATGGCACCTTAAAAATTGGTGCCAAAAAATACCTGATTAAATGGTATTCTATAAGCCGTGCATAAAGTTCAGTGCAGTTTATAGAATTAACGCTTAAGAGGACAGGTCACATGTAAATTTTGGCACCATCGAAAATGTAGTTGAAATGCCGGTGCCTAAATTTATGCGTGGAGCACCCATATTCTGTAATTATGCATGTAACTGAAAATCACGTCCCGATGTGCCACGAAACACCCATGACCCTTCCATTTCTGTCCCCCCCCCCCCCCCCCCCCGTTTTTGGCCCGCAGGTAAATTTTAGGCACGGATCCCTAGCACCTAACTTTACATGTGTTAGTCCCAGTTAAATCTAATTAGTGCCAATAATTGCTTGTTAACCTACTAATTGGCTCGTTATTCTTTTAAATTGTGAGTGCAAATCGGGAGCATGCCTAAATTTGCATGCACAATTTTTGGCAACTTTTAAAGAATCAGTGGGATTAGGGACAATTCTATAAAGGGTGTTAAAAGTTATGCATCAAAAATCTGTGTGCTATGATAGTGTTCTATAATGGCATCTGGGCTCCGATATTTTGTTAAGAATGGCGAGTAAGTTGGTATTTGCATGCCAATATTTAGGCGCTATCACTTTAAGTCATGTAAAAGGCAGGTGTAAATGTTAGTGCCTCCTAGGTGTGCAACTTACAGTATTTTCTCTGTATTAGGATTTATTTACTGCCTTTTTGAAAGAATTCACTCGAAGCGGTGTACAGTAAGAACAAACATAAGCAATAGACAATTACAGCAGTAAAAATATTCAAATAATACAAAGTACGGCATAGTATATTACTTTAATATTACTGCAATAGAACATTTTAATAGACAGCTTAGGGTATAAGCAAAGATGGAATAGATAGGTAAGAGGAGTTAGAAAATAAGGTGACTAATTTAAAGAAAGTTACACATAATGTCAGAGAGATGATTAAATGTTATCTCAGCTAGGATAGGAGTGGATAAACATGTCCTGCTGCAGTATGTGCATCCCGTGTCACTCCTTGTATGTGAGACTAAGAAGTTACTTACTTCTTCCATGAAAGGTCTGGTTGAAGAGCCAAGCTTTCACCTGCTTCCTGAAGTAGAGATAGTCTTATCTTATGTGAAGCCTTTCAGGGAGTGCATTTGGCTACTCCAGAGAAGGCTCACTTGTGGATATCACATCGTGTAATGTCTTTTGGAGAGTGTGTGGTTAGGGAGGCGTCTTGGGAGGACCTTAGTGTCCTTGGAAGTGTGTAGAAGGTCAGCCTGTTTTTCAAGTACTCGGGAGCCATTTACTTTAAGGACCTTGAAGATCAGACATAGAGTTTTAAATTTAGCCCTGTATTGTACTGGTAGCCAATGAAGTTTTTGCAAGAATGGTGTGATGCGGTTATGTCGCTTGCAAACTTCTATGAGTCTTGCAGCAGTATTCTGAATCAATTGGATCTGGTTCAGACCCTTTGTAGTCAGACCAATGTGCAGTGCATTACAGTAATCCAGTCTTGATGTTATCATGGCATGCACAACAGGGATAAGATTTTCCTTCTCAATGTAAGGAGAGAGGCAACATAGTTGTCGCAAATAGTAGAAGCAGCTCTTGAAGGTTGCTTGGATTTGTGGAATCAAGTGTTGAATCTAACTGTATTCCATGGTTCCTGACTTGTGACTTGAGGGGGAGTATGTACTTTCCAAAAGAGATTTTGATGTCAGGTACGTGTCCAGAGAAGCTTGGCTTTAGTTGGATTCAGGCAAAGTTTGTTGTGCTTAGCCCATTGTTGAACTGATGTTGAACAGGTAATCAGTTTATTTAGGGCTGTAGGTAAGTCAGGTTGAATGGGTATGAGTTAGCTGCACATCATCCGCTTAGATGTAGAACTGAGTGTCCATTGACCGAATCAGCTTGGCTAGTGGGTTGAGGTAGATGCTGAACAGAATGGGTGACAGTATTGATTCTTGTGGTACCCCACAGGTCAGTGGCCATGGTGGAGATGAGGTACTGCCAAATATTATGGATTGTTGCCTGTCTGATAGATAGGATCTGAACCATGCAAGTACTGTATGTACCATTGATACCTGTTTCTGCCAGTTGTGCTAGCATGATATCATGATCCACAGTGTCAAAAGCTGATTATTGCCCCCATTTTCACCTTGTCTACTCAAACACACATCATTGTAGGATTGTAGGAGTATCAGAAGATGCATTTAGATCTGGCATACTGGACTGATACATTGACAGGCGGATATGACCTGGTAGTTCCTCCTTTCTACTTCTGTTCACTCAGTCTGAACCAATGTTGGGACTCCTGTATCATGAGCCTTCATCTACAACCTATTAAGAATTGCCTCATATCTTGATAGGCCCACTCTTAAATTGATCCTTGTGTAGTCATTGCAGCTATTGCCAGAGGCTGTGTCATAACCATTCATTTTTTTATGAAGATGGACTTTAGAAGAGACATACAGATTAGAATTGAGATGTCCAGGCTGGGATGTGTAAGGACCACCTAGTATTTTAGAATGGAATCTGCCAACATAAAGTTTGTTCTATAATATATCCTGGAAGATGTGTATGCACCTGTTATGTTCAGCAGGAGCATTCATTTTGCAACCATCAACATCTAAAATATCATAGTAACATAGTAGATGACGGCAGAAAATGACCTGCACAGTCCACCCAGTCTTCCCAACAAAATAAACTCACATGTTCCATTTTTTGTGTATACCTTACCTTGATTTGTACCTGTCTTTTTCAGGGCACAGACCGTATAAGTCTGCCCAGCACTATCCCCGCCTCCCAACCACCAGCCCTGCCTCCCACCACCGGCTAAGCTTCTGGGGATCCCTTTCTTCTGAGCAGGATTCCTTTATGTTTATCCCATGCATGTTTGAATTCCGTTACCGTTTTCCTCTCCACCACCTCCCGCGGGAGGGCATTCCAAGCATCCACCACTCTCTCTGTGAAAAAATACTTCCTGACATTTTTCTTGAGTCTGCCCCCCTTCAATCTCATTTCATGTCCTCTAGTTCTACCACCTTCCCCTCTCTGGAAAAGGTTCGTTTGCAGATTAATACCTTTCAAATATTTGAACGTCTGTATCATATTACCCCTGTTTCTCCTTTCCTCCAGGGTATACATGTTCAGGTCAACAAGTCTTTTCTTTGCACCGCTTCCATATCAACAGGGTCACAAAGCAACCTAAACATGCATGTTGGTATTTCAGAACATACACGTGTAGTTTTGTTTTGTAAACCGCTTCAATCTTGGAATAGGACGAGTGGTCTAGCAAATGTGGAAATTTTGCCAGAACATTTATATACATGTCAACAGTTTCAGAAACTTGCACATCTATGTTTTTCGAAGCTGTCACAGAAACCAATGTTTTTTTTGCCAGTATCGTTTCAGAGGAGGACAAGATACACTGGGGTATTAAGGGAGAGACCACCTGTAATCCTTCCACTGGAGTGCTGCACAAATCATTTTATAAAATCTAAGATGTTTCCGGTAGCAGATGTAAATCTTGATCCTCATAGTGGTGGACATTGGTTCCAGGCAAAATGGTAGAAACTATTATAAAGAACAAAATTACAGAGCATATATATAAGCATGAATTAATGAGACAAAGCTAACATGGATTTAGTGAAGGGAATCTTGCCTCACCAATCTACTACATATTCCACGTATCAGAAAAGCAGGACGGAAAACCAAACAACAGCCGGCATGGTTAAAAAGTGAGGTAAAGGAGGCTATTGGAGCTAAAAAGGAATCCTTCAGAAAATGGAAGAAAGAACCGAATGAGGAAAATAAGAAGCGGCATAAGGAATGTCAAGTCAGATGCAAAGCGCTGATAAGAAAGGCAAAGAGGGATTTTGAAAGAAAGATAGCGTTAGAGGCGAAAACTGATAGTACATTTTTTTTAGATACATTAAAAGCAGGAAACCGGCAAAAGAATCGGTTGGCCCGCTGGATGACCAGGGTGTAAAGGCCATAGAATGTTATTGAATGGACAAGGGAATAATACACTATTTCTAGGAAGGGCGGGACAAATTGCTTGTTCTTTTGGCTGCTGTCGATGACAGGGTGCTGGGCTCGATGGACCCTTGGAGGCATATTTTCAAAGCACTTTGGGAGGCTAAGTTCCATAGGTTTCTATGGAACTTTGGGATGCTAAGTGCTTTGAAAATGAGCCTCTTGGTGTGTCCCAGCATGGCGATGCTTATGTACTTATGTGGATAAAAGTGAACCAGTCAATATTGTGTATCATCTGGATTTTCAAAAGGCATTTGACAAAGTACCTCATGAAAGAGTCCTGAGGAAATTATCATTATGGGATAGGAAGCAATGTCCTATTAAGGATTAAGAACCGGTTAAAAGATAGAAAACAGACAGTATGGTTAAATGGTAAGCATTCTCAATGGAGAAGGGTAGATAGTGGGGGTTTCCCAGGGATCTGTGCTGGAACCGCTGCTTTTAAAAATATTTATAAATGATCTAGGAATAACTAGTGAGGGAATTACAGTTGCTGATTACACAAAGTTATTCGAAGTAGTTAAATTGCAAGAGGATTGTGAAAAATTGCAAGAGGGCTTTATGAGACTGGGAGACTGGGCATCCAAATGGCAGATGATGTTTAATGTGAGCAAGTGCAAAGTGATAAATGTGGGAAAGAGGAACCCAAACTATAACTTTGTGATGCGAGGTTCCGCATTTGGAGTCACCACCCAGGAAAAAGATCTAGGTGTCATCATTGATAATACGTTGAAATCCTCTGCTCAGTGTGCAGCGGTGGCTAAGAAAGCAAATAGAATGTTAGGAATTATTGGGAAAGGAATGAAAAACAAAAATGACAATGTTATAATGCCTTTGTATCGCTCCATGTTGCAACCACACCTCAAATACTATGTGCAGTTCTGGTCACCGTATCTCAAAAATGATATAGCAGAATTTAAAAAAAGGTACAGAGAAGGGCAACAAAACAGTGGCGTAGCCAAGGGTGGGCCTGGGTGGGCCCAGCCCCCCCCACTTTGAGGTCAGGCCCACCCAGTAGCAGCACACCTATGATGTGGTTGGCAGGGATCTCCAAGCCCCGCCAGCTGAAAACTCCCAACAACTGTCCCTCCTGCATACCTTGTAAATAGCAGATCTTCGCCTGCAGTGAGCAGCGACTGATACATACTGCTCGCACCGGCCCCACAGCCTTTCTTCTGATGTATCCCCGCCTATGTGGAAACAGGAAGTTGCATCAGAGGGAAGGCTGTAGGGCCAGCATGAGCAGTGTATATTAGTTGCTGCTCGCTGCCGGTGAAAATGTGATATTTAAAAGGTATGCAGGGGAGGGGGAAGTTTGAGAGACAATATGGCATGCAGGTGAGAAAGAGAGAGACCAAATCATTTGTGGGACAAGGCGGAGTTCTTTTGCCCACCTATCTTGAACCCAGGCCCACCCAAAATTGGGTGTCTGGCTACGCCCCTGCAACAAAAATGATAAGGGAATGGGATGACTTCCCTGTGAGGGAAGGCTATAGTGGCTAGGATTCTTCATCTTGGAGAAGAGATGGCTGAGGGGAGATATGATAGAGGTCTTTAAAATACTGAATGGAATAGGTAGATGTGAAATATTTCTGCACTCAACTTGTAATTGAACCCTTACGCCAAGCCCCCTCCCTGCCCGTCTTCAAGTCTTTGCTTAAAGCCCACCTCTTCAATGCTGCGTTCGGCACCTAACCCTTACCGTTCAGTGAATCCAGACTGCCCCAATTTGACTGCCCCTATCGGACCGACCGTTCACTTGTTTATTAGATTGTAAGCTCTTTGAGCAGGGACTGTCTCTCTTTGTTAAATTGTACAGCGCTGTGTAACCCTGGTAGCGCTCTAGAAATGTTAAGTAGTAGTAGTAGTAATTGAACTCTGGAATTCATTGCCAGGGAATGTGGTAAAAGTAGTTAGTTTAGCAGGTTTTAAAAAAGGTTTGGATAATTTCCTAAAAGTCCATAAGCCATTATTAAGATGGGGAAATTCACTTCTTATTTCTAGGATATGTAGCATAAAATATGTTTTACTCTTTTGGGATCTTGAGATACTTCTGACCTGGATCGGCCACTATTTGAAACTGTATACTGGGTATGATCGACCTTTGGTCTGTCCCAGTATGACAAGCTTATGTTCTTATAAACATATATTCTCCTTTTGAAATGAGAAATGTACATATATCCTTTTGACCCACCCTAGTCCTGCCCAGACCACATCACCTTTTCCATGTATACGTATTTGATATTCGTGTTTTGGTCATGTTTATCCCTTCTTTGTAAAATCATGATTTAGAGGTGCATGTAATATGTATGTCTAAATGCTGGGTTCTGAATGTTCCAAATGGAAATGCTAGTAAATTCTATATATGGTGCTCAAAATTGCGCATGCAGAGTTGGGTGCGTGCCTAATTTGCATGCACAATTTAATTGAATAACAAGCCAATTAGTGTCAATAATTGGACACTAACAATTATCGGCACTAGTTGGTAACTATTACTACTACTATTTAGCATTTCTATAGCGCTACAAGGCATACGCAGCGCTGCACAAACATAGAAGAAAGACAGTCCCTGCTCAAAGAGCTTACAATCTAATAGACAAAAATAAAGTAAGCAAATATATGCGTCTTCATAGTCAGTATTCTATAAAGATGCATGGATCCAAAAAGGGGGCATGGGGATGGGAGGGGCATGGGCTGGGCAGGGGTGTTCCTAGAATTAGTGCATTGTTATATAATGTGGCAGATCTGCTCCTTATTTAGACACGAGGATTTACAGAAGGATTCAGTTGGTGTAAATCCTCATACCCAAAATTGGTTAAGGGAATCAATAAAAGAATATCACAGTAAAATATTCTTGTACAAGAATCTGAGGTGCTCTTGGAGCCCTTGGATTTTACATGAAAAGGGGATTGGCTCCAGTTTGGCCTCATTCTGGTATGTCAGTTAAATATGAACGTGTCTCTGCAGAGGCACGTTCATTAATTGGTTTCTTCAGCTTATTATAGAGTTATAAATAGAAAGTTTTGCTGAAAAGAGTCTATTTATTTTAAATGTCAGTTAAATAGCCAGGTGCCTCTTTTGATGGGGAAGCTGAAGGGATAGGAATTAGTAGTGAACAATAAGATGCAAGTTTTGGTTGTGATCTTAGATTCCCAGTTGTCTTATCAAAATCAAATTTTGTCTGTGGTTCGTTCTGCATTTTTTCAGCTTCATTTGTTGACTAGGTTAAAACCCATGTGTCACGAAACGCCTAGCCACTCGCTTGGGGCTAACCCTGCGGCCACTTAGAGGGTCTATCACACGTTGCTCAGGTCTGCCTGCACCTGGGCATGTGCTCTATACTAGCACCCTCCTCCCACTGACTGGGTCACAACCACCTCTGGGCAAGTCTCCTGCTCTCAAGTTATCCCTGGTAATTTCTAGGTTACTGGAGCCACACTCCCAGTGGTCCCACAGTTCCTAGAAAGCACTCACAGACCCAACACACAATCCATCGTAGAATAATACAATTATTATGCTACACAGAGTTACAATGTCGATTATACAAGTGCTTTGAGGTGTAAGCCCGACAGAGAGTACGTTTTTATAACAGGGAGAAGACTGTGTATGGAGGTGGAGAAAATACAAATTTTTAGTCTGTTTTAAAAAACACACATGGACGCTTAGGTGTCTTTATAAAGCAGTTGCACAAATCCTGCAGAAAGTGAGCCTAGATTGAAGGCATGGACATTACACCTCCTCAAGAGGAGCCATGAATGTTAGTGCGTCTTTTGTAAAATGTGCATAAACACGACTCTGCCCATGTTTCACCCAATCTCTTCTCCTGAGCAGGGTCTGCCCAGCATGGATACTTTTAGGTGTGCCATAATTTTATAAAGGCCTTTTATGCAGGTGAATCAACATGTTGGGGTCAGTTCGATAAAATGGTGCCTGAGTGTAGGTGCGACAAAGTAGTGTGTTGAACACCAATTCTGTACAACATGAAGGCACATCTAACCCATTATAGAATAGTAGCACAAAGCCACTTTGGTGTACTGAAACTTAGATGTAACAGCCTACGCCAGGTCAATGTCAGGCATAATCTCCTCGCATTGCGCTCATCTGATACTATTCTATAAGTTGTGCACGTTGCTAGTTGGAATTTCCTTGACATACCCATGCTCCGCCCACTGGTACAGTCCATTTGTTGTTATCCATCAGCCTCTGGATTCTATAAAGGTCGCCTAAATCCATGTGCAAACTAATTAGTTAATGAGCCATTAATGATCAATTGACATTAATTAGCATTAGGACTTGTGCACTGATCTGCATTTGCACTGTTCTGTAACACTGTGCACCTAAATAGTCTCTTGTGCAACTCAAAAGGGGTGACTTAAGGTCATTTGCACAATTGAGGTGCAGTGTTATAGGATAGGGTCATTTACACGCCCAACTGCCTTTGGTTTTGCGCCAGCATTTACTCCAGGTTTTAGCAGGTGTCCTTGCAGTAAGCGCTAATCTGTAAAGGTTACTTAGCACTAACCCCAAATTGTATAAAAGTCACTAAAAATTGTGCTTGCAATTTAATTGAATAATGAGCTAATTAGCACCGATAGTTGGCTTGTTAACAAGCAATAATTGGCACTAAGATTTAATTTGAATATACACATAAATTTAGGCACTAGATTTGTGTGATGTGTGACTTCAAAAATGGGGGTGCGGAAATGGGAGGGTCATGGGTGGAACAGAGGTGTTTCTAAAATTAATATGCATAGTTATAGAATAAGGGGGAAGCACGCTTAATTTAGGTGTGAAGATTTGTACCATGTTTGAGTTGGTGCAAATGTCCATGCCTAAAGTTAGGTGCGGTTCCTAGGAGTAAGTGCTGCTCTATAAACCCCACCTAACTTTCAACATGGCTTATAGAATAGCGCTTTTTTTGGCACCAGATATAGAATTCACCCCAAGTGACCTTTATGGAATTGGCGCCTAGCTTTGGGTATCATTTTACTGAATTCGGCCCCAGGAGGCAAGTGCATCAATGTTAGAGAACAGCGCCTAGCACATACATGTGTTTATGCCAATTTATGTCATTCATGCGCGTAAGCTGCGCCTGCATGCAGTCACCCCAGATTCTATATTGCACCGAGATTTCCATTCGGAAATCAAAGCATATTCTATAACAATGTGCATAACCTAATTGGTTAACAAGCCAATCAGTACTGATAATTGCCAGTTAACAAGAAATTATTGACACTGGCATTGATTAGAATTTATGTGCAGAACTGTCTTAAGTGTATTCTACAACATGCTGTGAGTAAATTCTAAGTCGCGAAGTTGAAAAGGGGGTGTGGAATGGCTGGGTCATGGGTGTTTCTGAGTTGTTATAGAATACACCTGGTCTGCGCCTAATTTAGGCATCGACATTTATACCAGGTTTCAGATGGCATAACTGCCTGCGACTAAATTTAGTCACACATAAGGGCACTCGGTATATTCTATAAGTCACGTGAAATGAAGGCTTATTCTTTAAACCATGCCTAAATTAAGGCATACTTTATAGAATGCGCTTAGGCGAAGTTCATATCAGTAGCAAATTTTTAGGCGTGATATATAGAATCTAGTCCTTGGTGCCCAAATTTAGGTGCCCTTTATGGAATTTCCATTTTAATGCTGAAAACAGTTCATAAACTGCCTCCATAATGTGCAGCATTCGATGAATTATATTTCAGCTATGAGTTGTTATAATAAGGTTTCGTTGTTTGCCTTACAGCACACAGTGTGTTGGCTTGGTGGTTGACTTGACATGCCAATATGCAGCTGATCAAACATTAGCTTTTTCCTGTGCGCTATAGTTTCTGTGTTTATGTTGTATAGGTAGGCATATGGAAACAGAAGTCCCCAGGACTTGCTCTGTGTAGAAGTATGTGGATGCTAGAATTCTCCATTTCTGGAAATATGGCCATTTTTTTCTTTTTTTTTTTCCTACTATTAAATTGTTACAGTAAGAATAAATGTATGCTTGCTCAAAAACATTTCTTAGTCCTTTCTGTGTTGGAATCAGTAGACCAAGGCCTCATATTCCTCTATGGTAACTAAAACCACCGATAGCAGTGCCTTTCAGGCTTATTTTCAAAAGTGATCGCCGGCCATTTCCCGACATAAATCGGAAGATGGACGGCGATCTCTCAAAAGCGGCCAAATTGGTATAATTGAAAGCGGCTTTTTTGACAGCATCACCGCTTTCCCATCGCCTCACCGGCAAAAGTTCAAGGGGGCGTGTCGGCGCCGTAGAGAAGGTGGGACATGGGCAGGCATGGGCGTGGCTACCAGATGGACGGCTTTCGCGGATAATGGAAAGAAAAAAAGCAGCGTTAAGCAGTATTTTGCCGGGTTTACTTGGTCCTTTTATTTTCATGACCTAGCCTCAAAAACGTGCCCCAACTCACCAGATGACCACTGGAAGGAATCAGGGATGACCTCCCCGTACTCCCCCAGTGGTTACCAACCCCCTCCCACACTACAAAACACAATTATAACCATATTTTGCCAGCCTCTATGCCAGCCTCAAATGCCGTACCCACCTCCATGACAGCAGAATGTGTTCTATCCTCTGACAGCCTTTCCCTGGTTGTGATGTGGCTCTCGGGTGAGTGTGACACCTTTTCTGTTAGGTGCACTGCAGAGTCACATCATCAATGCATGGTGGTGGGTGTAGGGTAGTGTGCTCTACTCCCATGGTGCTTTCCCCCCTGCTAACTGGGTCAGAGTGTGCCTTGTTTTGTTTCCGGTAGTCCATGAGGTAGTGGCCATTTTTGTAAGCGAGGTTTAGATCCCTTTCATGTGTTACCCACGTTAGAGAACTTAGTTCTTACCTTGAATGTGGCTGAAAGAAGGCATTGTACACCATTCTGCCAGCTCTGACCTACTGCTAATCTCAGTACCAGGGAGACCCTTTGCCAGTGGGGCACAACCTCTGATCTGCAGTTAACTGTGTGTAAACGTGCTTATTCAAATAAAGGACTTTTTCAAAGAGATTAGTCTTCAGGTGTCAACTGGTGTGCCAAGGTTATACAGCAGCAACAAGTCCTAGAGGCCTGCGTGTATGCAGGTCCCTGGAGCACTTTTAGTGGGTACCGCAGTGCACTTAAGGCAGGCGGACCTAGGCCCACCCCCCCCCCCCACCTGTAACACTTGTGCTGGTAATGGGAGCCCTCCAAAACCCACTGTACTCACATGTAGTTGCCCCTTCACCCCTAAGAGCTACGGTAGTGTTGTACATTTGTGGGCAGTGGGTTTTGGGGGAGGGGGGTTGGGGGGCTCAGCACCCAAAGTAAGGGAGCTATGCATGTGGGAGCTTTTTCTGAAGTCCATCGCACTGACCCCTAGGGTGCCCAGTTGGTGTCCTGGCATATCAGGGGGACCAGTGCACTACAAATGCTAGCTCCTCCCACGACCAAATGCCTTGGATGTCGCCGGGTTGGAGATGGCCGGCATTTTTTTCCATTATCGCTGAAAAACAAAACCGGCCATCTCAAATCCGGCGAACTCTGGCATTTGGCCGGGCTAAACCGTATTATCGAAAAAAAAGATGGCCGGCCATCTTTTTCGATAATACGGTTCCGGCCAGCTGTAGCGCCGCCGACAAAATAGATCGCCGGCGATCTATTTGGCCGGCGACGTTCGATTATGCCCCTCCACGCTACAAAAAATGTACATGTCACGAATTGTAGAAATTTCAAATAGATCACACCTTCGAAAGAGGAGGTACCATCAGCACAAGTTTTAAATACTGTTCTTTTATTAGTACATCACAAATGGCCATTGCGGCTGTCCGGGCTGTGCCACGTAACCAAAACTGATGTTTCAGCCGTGGTGCTGTGGCTTTCTTTGGCCTAACAGAAACTAAAATGTTTATTTTACTTCAAAGCCAGAGGACCAGCACACTTGCAACCACCTTGTTTTCTTTTTTGTGCCTGAGCTAGAATCTGTCCCAAATGCACTCTATTAGTAACAAAGTGCTGTTTCCTTTACATTACCATACATGTAAGCCGCACTGAACCTGCTATTGAGCGGGAAAGAGCGGGGTATAAATGCCACAAATAAATAAAATAAATAAATTACGTTCACAATCTTATATACCTGTAGTTTCCTAAATTAAAGATTGAGGGATCCTTTTAATAAGCTGCGGGAAAAAGGACCCTGTGGTAACGGCGGGTGCTGGTTTCCCCATGCACCAGGGCCTTTTTTATTGCACCAGATAAAAAGTATCCCAAAAATGGCCATGCGGTAAGAGTACTCTTGTGCCGCGTCGGGCAGGTGGTAGTTCCAATTTAGTGTGCGGTAAGCCTGCATTGGGCCTACTGATGCTTTGTAAAAGGGCCCCTCTACGCAGTTTACAAAGAAGAAGAACCTCAAAGAAACGGGAACATTACAAAATAAAAACTGTCTAAAAATTGTTACATAATCAAAAATATTAATTGGAAAAAAAACAGGTTTTACGGACTCTTCGGAAAAGTGGATAGGACGGCAATTCCCTTCACTGCTGAGGAACTGAATTCCAAATCCTGGCCCCCTGAAAAGGGAAAGAAAGTTCAATCTGCCTTTTTAATCAAATTCCTTTTAAAGAAGGAAAACCAGGTTTTAATTTATGCATTTCACGGGCAGAAAAAAAGATTAAACGGGATATTCAAAAGCTGTTGAATACTAGCTGAGTGTTCTTCAGAAAGCAATGGCAGTACTAGAGCTAGTGTGGCAGTATTTCACTTTCTGGTTGTGATATTTAAATCACGTTTGGTGGAAACAATTATTTCAGCTGCATAGGAACAATTTCATAACTTTGTTCCCTGCATACATGGCTCATATGTGACCATTTTCTGGGAATAGATGACTAAAGTAGCAGATCCAAAATGTTGGAGACTGGCTGATTTTTTTTACGTCAGGGGTCCATAAGCAGCCTTAAAAAGTTGCATGTTTGAACTTCTGTACCTTTTTTGAAATATTCTTTTCACATAAAAGGATGAGGTTTGGGCTGTTTATTTCCTGTAGCAGACTTCATTAAAACTTCATTTTTCTGTTTCTGGAGAATTTAGTCACCTTTTCCTAGACATGGTCACATGTGTATAAATGACCTATTATAAAATACTGACTGAAATAAGTACACACCATAACATGATAGCATATACTTTGCTGGTGGGCATGCAAAGGGGCCGAGTTTCAGTGGAACATGGGCAGATGTAATTACCACTACTACTATTAAACATTTCTATAGCGCTACTAGACTTTTATGCAGCGCTGTACAAATTAACATGAAAAGACAGTCCCTGCTCAACAGAGCTTACAATCTAAATTGGATAGACGAACATACAGCTAGGGGTGGGGAAATTGCAGTGGTAGGGGTGTTGAGTAAGAGAGTCATGGTTAGGAGTCGAAAGCAGTAGCAAAGAGGTGGGCTTTAAGCCTAGAAGACAGCCAGAGACTGAGCCTGACGTACTGGCTCAGGGAGTCTATTCCAGGCATAGGGAGCAGTGAGATAGAAGGAACGGAGCCAGGAGTTAGCAGTGGGGGAGAAGGGGGACGACAGGAGACATTTACCCAGCAAACGAAGTTCACGGGGAGGAGTGTAGGGAGAGATGAGAGCGGAAAGGTACTGAGGAGTTGCGGAGTGGATGCACTTGTAGGTCAAAAGGAGAAGTTTGAACCGTACGCGGAAGCGGATAGGGAGCCAGTGAAGCGACTTGAGAGGGCTAACGTGAGTATAGCGACTCTGGCGGAATATAAGACGCGCAGCAGAGTTTTGGACAGATGACTGAGCGGGAGACCAGCGAGAAG
Source organism: Microcaecilia unicolor (assembly GCF_901765095.1). NCBI lineage: Eukaryota > Metazoa > Chordata > Amphibia > Gymnophiona > Siphonopidae > Microcaecilia > Microcaecilia unicolor. The sequence continues at coordinate 117,357,521 of NC_044033.1, forward strand.
CAAATTGCAGTAGTCTAGGCGAGAGGTGGTAAGGGTGTGGGTAAGGGTTTTGGTAGCATCCTCGGAGAGGTAATGGCGAATTTTGTTAATATTATAGAGAAAGAAACGACAGGTTTTGGCAATCTGCTGAATATGAGCAGAGAAGGAGAGAGCGGAGTCAAAGATGACTCCAACGTTGCGTGCAGATGGGACAGGGAGGATGAGAGTGTTATCTACCGAAATAGAGAACGGGGGGAAGAGGAGAGGCAGGTTTAGGGGGAAAGAGGAGAAGCTCGGTTTACATGTAATGTAGCACATGTGCCCATAGATTATGACATACCTTATTGTACGATATAATATATACTTTTCTGTAAAACAAATGACCGAGTAACAAATCAGCTTAATCTTGACCCATTGTGCATACAGAAAGACAGTAAAACTGTAAAAAATGGGAGGAAAGAGTCTCAGTACTCAACCTATATAAATTATAGAATTTGATGGGTAGAGACCTCACAGGAAGAAAAAAACTTCCCATCCAACCGTTCAAAGCTCTATGCAATGCTTCAGTACTGGTAACCGTAAGCAGTGACTAAAGTTATCAAAGTGTGTTCAAAGCAACAGTGTCCCCATAGGGTGTAACAAACTCATCCACAGCATTCTGTCTGTGAGGTCTCTACCCATCAAATCCTATAATATAAATTCTACAGGTGGGGTTCTGAGGCTTTTTCCTCCCATTTTTACAGTTTTACCATCTTTCTTTATGCAAAATTAGTCAAGATTAAGTTGTTTTAATGGTTACTTGTTGGTCATCTTTTTTATGGAAAAGTATATGTTATAGTGTAATTCTTTCTGATCTCTATATTTTGGATTGATCATACCTTATTCTTCATGCATACATGCTTAAAAGTATAGAACTTCATTTATACATGATCTCCAGCAGGGGCAACTGATGGCACCCACATTATAGGCATGTGTCCTGCCATACATGCTAGTATTTTATAAAGGCAAGCAGATGCCTATTTATTTATTTAAATTTTGCTCCCATCTTTTTCAGTAGTAGCTCAAGGTGAGTTACATTCAGGTACTCTGGATATTTCTCTGTCCCAGGAGGGCTCACAACTAAGTTTGTACCTGAGGCAATGGAGGGTTAAGTGACTTGCCCAAGATCACAAGGAGCAGCAGTGGGATTTGAACCGGCCACCTCTGGATTGCAAGACCGGTGCTCTAACCACTAGGTCACTCCTCCACTCCATTTGTATTGTAAAATAATAGCGCCTAGATAGGCACCACTGTAGGTGTCTGCCCATGATTTCCTGATCTAAAATTACCCTCATGCCATAACTCAGCGCTTAAATTTCAGCTTCATTTGCATGCTTAAATTTTATAGAATACTAGTGCTTATTTGGGTAAGTGTACACTTGCACGTGTAAGTGTTAGGTGAGCACTTAACACTGTTCTATAAATAACACACATAACTTACCTAGTACATAAATGCACGGGGTCGTTCACTGGAGAGGAGTATGGGTGAGGCATGGGCAGGACTAACATTTTCATACGTAATTTACAGAATACTGTTAGATACATTTGTAAAATGTTGCATTTACACCTGCTGTTGACATGGAGTAAATAGGTTTGTCTACATGTAGGTGCTTTGATGCTGATTTACGGTTGTATTCTGTAATGGAATCTTGATGCCCAGACACCTTTATATAATTAGCACACAGGCTCCGATTCTCAAAACTCTGGCGCTATTGAGAATAGGGCTGTAAAAATACCACTGGAACAGCACAGAAGAACAACGCTCTAATGCTCTGTGTTAATGAGATGCAAATATAGGTGTGCTCATAGCACTGAGCATTAGGGAGCTCAACAGGAGGATTGTGCTTTAGCATGGGAGGACTGTGTTTGGCATATAAGCAGAAGAGTTCCGTGGTAAGCTCGGCTCCTGTGTGCATGTGGCTGGTAAAACCCGAAAGTAAGCACACATTGACGTCTATTTTCTGCTTTTTTTTTTTTTTTGCAGGAAACAGACTCCAATATGTGTTTTCACTTTGGGCATTTTAAACTTTTTTTTTTTTTACCATGGATGCTTTAAATTTAGATGTAGGAAACAGATGCCAATGTGTGCTTTTGCTTGGGTCTGCTGTTTCTCCTGACTAGCGCTTAAGGGCTTACATAGGCTTCCTTCTTCTTCCAAAAGCAATCAAAACTGGCAGATTTTGCAGAAAGAAGAATGAAAAGCATTGGAAATCCTCTCTTCCAACACCCTAATGCCTTCTTCTCTACCTGGCGCTATTTTTTTTTTTTTTTTAACAGCAGTAAGGCAGTAGTTTTGTTTCAAGGCACTCTTTTCTCAGCATTGGGAAGGAATTCAAAATGACATCATTAACATGACATTGACTACGTTAGCATGCTACTTGCACTGTTTTTTCTGCGCACTCATTTCTTCCTGTGCTCTGGGCTTAACATTCTGCATACGTAAATGCGGGTGCTAGTGCGGCGCTAATAGCCTCTACTGCCTGTGTTTACGTTTGAGCATTGGGGCCTCAGTGCTTTGCATCTAGGCGTTTAAATTGTGGCGCTCAGTTATAGAATTTCCCCCATGATGTCTATTTATGATAGTATCCATGGGGTGATAGTACAAGGCCCAGTGCTTAGAATAATAGACTGGGAACAGGAACACCCAGATTCAGATCCTCTATTTACTCTGACATTAGTTAAAACTCTAGTTTGGGACAGATTCAGTCTGTATATTAAGTCCAAATAAACTAAATTAAATGGCACCCAAAGTTAGGCACTGTTATGATCCGCACTAAGGGACCTTTTTTACTAAACCATGGTAAAAAGTGGCCTGCGGTAGTGTGAGCGTGTCTTTTGGGCTCACGCTGGGCCATTTTTTTTTGCGTCTAGGAAAAGGGGCCTTTTTTTTTTTCAAGGGGCCGGAAAATGGACGTGCACTAAAATTGAAACCAGCACACATCCGTTTTCGGCCTCGAGACCTTACCACTACCCATTGACCTAGCAGCGCGTGCCAACTGCTGTTTATTGCTGGGTTGGCGCCCTGCAGTAGAACAAAAAGAAAATGATTTTCTACTGCGTGTTTTCGGTGCGCACCAAATTCAGAATTACCACCCGGAGCATGCCGTAGCCATGCGGTAATGCCGATTTGGTGTGCGCTGGATGTGCATAGGCCCTTACATGCCTTTGTAAAAGGGCCCTTAAGATAGTATTCTGCAAACGGCATGGAACAACCTGTGTAGCATATTAGCTTAGCATTGCATTTTGCACCTAACTGTGGGCATAAGCACTTATGCCTGTCAAATGGTGGTGTAAATTCTCGCAAATGCAGGCATTCTGTAACATCGCACCTAATTTTTTTAGAACAACCCTGGCTCACCTGTGCCTCCTATGGCCCCACCTCTTTTGAGATTTAGGCCTGCAAGTTATAGAATAGTGCACAGGGCAGGTTCACGTGTATGTCATAATTACTGCCAGTTAATTGCTTTTTAACTCCAATAATTGACTAATTTTTTCAGATCTGGGAACCTTGACCAAATTAGAGTGATCTATATTTCCCAGTATCTATATATATAAAACTCACCCTCAACATTCTATTGTTGGATGACGTCACTGAAGCCAAGGTTCGTAAGTTCGAAGCTCTGAAGCCAAGAAACTCACAGCCTCGGGGCCCCGCCCTCGCGTCAAACGTTATGACGTTGAGGGCGGAGGCGGAGCAATTCACTCACATCGACGACGGCCAGGGCGCCGCAATGGGCCACCCACTGACGACGAAGGTGCGTTGGGTGGGGGGCCACAGTCACACATCGACGGCGGACACGGCGGCGCAATGCCATCACTAACAACCAAGGTGCGTTCGGTGGGGCCACAGGAAAGCCTTGCTAGCGCCCGTTTCATTGGCTCCAGAAACGGGCCTTTTTTTACTAGTAATGTTATAATTATCTGACTGTATTGTAACATATTTTTGATGTTTTTCTTGAATGTAAGCCACATTGAACCTGAACTTGTTTGGGATAATGTGGGATACAAATGTCATGAATAAATAAATAAATTAAGTTACCCACCTAGATTGTGGTGAAGAGACTCATACTTGTAATTAATTTGTTGTAAAAAGAGTTCATATACCACTGTTCAAAGACCACTTGACCCTTCCTTCCCTCCTCCAAAAAGTAAATAGTACATAATCAAAGTAAGCACTTGAAGAGCAAATCCTTAAAAGGGTACCTGCATTTTCATACCAGTTCAGCATGTAATGGAAAGGGGTGAAGCATGGGATGGGTATGGGCAGGGATACCACTTAGGTGCTCAGCTTACACAACTCTTGCCACATTTGTGCCACTGCAGTTACATCAGGTCTGTGGCTGGTGTAACTGTTGCAGATATGCAAGCGGGCCGATGCTGAATTATAATAATATTTATTTTTTTATTTATTGGGATTTATTAACCACCTTTATGAACAGAGTCACCCAAGGCGGTGTACAGCAGGTCCAGTTTAACATAGAGTTTTGTTAACATAACAATGGTTAAAATGGCCAAATATAAACATAAATACAGTATGGGGTCCTTTTATGTAGGCAAGCTAACAATTAGCATGCGCTTAGTGATAAGATGCTCAAAGGAATAAAGGGCCTCTTTTTCATGCTGCGCTAGTGATTCCTGTATGGCAATGCCGACGAAGCCCATTCAAAGTGAATGGACTTTGTTGGCATTGCTGCACTGGGGAGAATAGACTGCCACTATGGGCTTCTTTGAACATTTAGCGTTCACTAAATCTGTTAGCGTGCCTCAGTAAAAGAACCCCTAAATGAGGTCAACTTGGAAATATGTCAGTACAATACCATAATAGCATGGACGAATATTCAAAAAGCATAGATATAATATGATGTCAGCCTAATACCAATGAAACATCTAATAGGCAATACAATTCATATAGCATAGATATGATGCTAATTCTTTTCTGTGTAGCGGATGGGTGGCTAAACTCAAGATAAAGTCTTTGTACAGTTAAACAAGATATATATATGAGAGAGAGAGAGAGACGTCTTTGTAAAATGTCCAAATCCGTAGCCCTTACGGGTGAAGGGGGGCACCTATATGTGGGTACAGTGGGTTTGTTGTGTATTTTGGAGAGTTCGCTGTTTCCGCCACAGATGTGACAGGTGGGGGGGGGGGGGGGTATGGGCCTGGGTCCACCTGTCTGAAGTGCACTGCAGTACCCACTAAAACTGCTCATGGGACATTCATGCGCTGTCATGGAGCTCATGACATCTGAGGCTGGCATAGAGGTTGGCACAAAATATTTTTTAAAGATGTTTTTTGAGGGTGGGAGGGAGTTAGTGACCACTGGGGAGTAACAGGAGGTCATCCCTGATTCTCTCCGGTGGTCATCTGGTCATTTCGGGCACCTTTTTGTGCTTTATTTGTAAAAAAAAAATACGCCCGGGTGAAAACGTCCAAGTGTTGGACGTTTTCACCCGGATGTGTTTTTTTTTTTTTTAACGAATAAGGCAGTGTTTGTCAAGGAAGTGTTCATCATGGACGTCCTTGCTTTTTTCAGTTATGTGTCAAAGACGCCCAAGTCCCGCCTTCACTGTGCCTCCGACATGCCCCCTTGAAGTTTGGAAGTCCTTGCGACGGACTTCAGTTGGATACGTCCAAAATCGGGTTTTGATTATACTGATTTGGACGTCTCTGGGAGATGGATGCCCATGTTTCGATTTATGTAGAAAAATGGATGTCCTTCTCTTTCGAAAATGAGCCTGATAGTGTAATAGAATCCGGGTGCCCAGATGCCATTATACAATAAATTCTGTCACCTCGAGGCACTGGGGTTACTAAAAGGAGGTGCACACTTATAAAATTACCCTCTCGGAGCACAATACCAAGATGCCACTTTTACCCCCAAATCCTTGCAACCTGAAGTCACATAGGGGCCCTTTTACGAAGCAGCGGTAAGCCTTACATGGGTTTACCACTCGCTAAAAAGGAAGTACCGCTGGGCTACCGCAGCAGCCCAGCGGTAGTTCCCTCCCCCAGCGCGTGCCATTTCTGTCACTGTAAAAATATTTCAATTTTTGTAGCACCAATGTTACCCGGTGGTAATCTGCCTGTTTACCACCGGGTTAGTGCAGGAACCCTTACCGCAACTTCAATGGGTAGTAAGTGCTTCCCCCCAAAATGGCCGGGCAGCAAGTGCTTCACTTGCTGCATCGCCATTTCTTGAAAAAAAAAAAAAAGACCTGCCTTTTACTGGCTGCGGTGAAAGGGGGCCTCGGCACATGTCAAAAACACACGCTGACGCCAGCTCAGGCCCCCTTTTGCTGCAGCTTCGTAAAAGGACCCCATAGAAACTAAATGGTTAGTTGACAGGGAAAATAGAAAATAATTACAAAAGCACCTTTGCTGCGGAAACAGTAGGGACTCAGAAATACAAATAGTAAAAGCTTCAAAACAACAACAAAAAAGTTCAAGATATCTTTAAAAAAAGTTGAACGTACAGCATCTTTAATGAAAAGTTCAAAGTTAGGAAGCACTTGTTTCTTAGTAATAGACGCACTGGGCTTTCTCTGCATGCAGTTTGCTGTTTGGTCTGAAATTTTGTATATTTAGATAACCTTTTTACAAGTTGTTTGTATAAAACAATTAGTTGTGTGGAAGTTGTTTCTTTTTAACAAAGAGGTGCAATAGTTTACATAGTAACATTGCAAATTACGTCAGAGGAAGATCAACTGGCCCTTCCAGTCTGTCCAGTTTCTCCTGTGCATTCTGCTAAGCGGATATCTCGGTTGTCAGCAGTAGAGCATGACTGCTTGTCAGACATCACTCCTTATCCAAAGCAGTTTTTGTCCTCTTTCTCCTTTGTTCTGCCATTTTGGACAGACAGGCATACAGTATCTCCTGTTTACTTCACACCAGCACTGCTTCCTGCCCTTGTTTAACTATAAAACTTAGAAATAATCTACACAACCATTAATGCCAGCTGGCTGTTGCTCAATCATCCAGCTTGTCAGGTCTCTGTGGCTCCTCCTGTCTCTACCCCCCAACATCAACCAGCTGAAGCAACCCAGCCAGTCGCAAATTTCACAGTTGCAAATAATAATCATATCACATGTGGTATTAGTTTTCTGTATATAATGGTTGTATCACCTCTTATGTTGATTTGATATAGTCTCAGTCCACTTGTTTACTACTAGTTCTAGGCAGCTTGCCAGACAAATCTGGTTGCAGTTGACTGCCAAGCAAAATCGGAGAATCACCTAATTTGTAGCATTCAACACTGAACAGTACTGTTCTTTTTCGTTTCATTCTTATTGTCAAGTTCTAGCCTGCTCGTGGCAGCCAGTTATAACCTTCATCTCTCTCCTTCCTCTAGAGCAGTATTCCTCTAGTATTTAAATATGTGTACTCTAGAGCAGTTAGTCAATTATTGGTTTAAATTGATTGGCCCTAATTGGCAACAATTATTTGCATGCTCAACTGCTTAGTTGCTGTGCTAGAAGTTGTGCTCTCCAGTTCCATTGTGGACAGCTTCTAGGGGGGCATGGGTGTGCCTAACAGGCGTGCAGGTTATAGAATACAAGAAGATGTGCACTTAACTGCCAACAGTCATGCGTGAGCTCTTATACCAGCCTTTGACACAGTGTAAGTGCTTGCACCTAAAGTTAGGCACAAAACTGCAGACTTGTGCTAGTATTCTATAATGGCAGCTCCAAGTGGAACTGACGTTATAGAGTTTGTGCTTAACACCATGCTGACACCTCAGTTTTGGTGCTCCTTCTTGGATCTACCCCTAAATGCTTAATGCGGTTTAGTAAAAGGGCCCATTATTTTCCAACGTCCGTGTTGCCTCAGATGCTGCCGAACCTGGATTCATGATGCTTCATGCACATTTCCTTTGGAAGACACTCCGTTGATTTTCCCATCACAAAATTACGACTGTCTAATTTTCAACCTCTTCCCATTACCACATTACCATTATTGTTCAGTGTATCTGCTAGAGCCTCTCTGACTTTTTGAGTATCTCAGGATGTTCACATACAACTCCATGGCTTTGTACACTTTTTCAGTTTTGTAATTCCAAACAAGCATCACTACCCTATTAGTAGCTGTTACCTTCTTCACTGAATACAAAACAGAGATATTTAGCATTTTTTGCTTTTCTGTATCCCCTTTTCACCTTCACCTTCCTTTCTTGTCCTGGCCTGAAAAAGTTTTTGTCACCTTGTATGCTGTCTTAAACTGTCTTTACTTCCATGTGTGCCTTTGGTATCTGTTTCCCCAGCTTTGTTCAACTTTATCAGATATTTTTTTTTTATGCTCCTTTTTTCTGAGACTATTTTGTTATAGAAGTTGCTGAACAATGGTTTTTTTGTGTTACTACAAAAAAAAAAAAAATCAGAATTGGCTCTCTTTTTAAAAGTTTTTTTCCCTAGGCATGGAACAGGAAATGAATGTTTGAAAATAGGGAGCTTAACATGTAATTTTAAGATAAAGTTCTTTTAATACATCATAGTATTCATTGTTTATTTACTGTCATCGGTTACAGTGTACTGCACAAGACAATTCATAGGTTCACTATGGCCTTTCCGTTAAGAAACCCAGTCTGAAGTTTGAACAGAGGGAGGTTAAGCAACTTGCCACAGGGCACAAAGTGGGGATAATTTTATAAAGGTAGGGTATATTCTGATAGGCCTTGAAGGTTTCACACAGTTTATAAAACAGGTATGTCACTGCTCCCAAGTTTACGCACACTTGTTACAACTGTACATGTAGTAATGAACTTGTATACATTTTTTGTGTGTATATTTCTGTAGTGGTTTTTTCCGTGAGGATTAAAAAGAGACTATAGCACATGCCATAGGAGGAGTCATCATGGTACAAGAACCAGTCATCTCACACAATTTTAAAACATTTCTTCCTCTCCAAACTACTGAAGATTTGCAGGACACCAGCCTTCACTTTCGTCTCTGCCCAAGAAAGGCCAACCATATTCTTAGGAGTGGATTTGATGCCATTGTGAAAACTCTACCAGTAGACTTGGTTGTCTACCTGGCAAGCCATATGTCAGATCTGCTGCCCTGGCCTGTGCTTCACCTCGCTTCATGCTTACTGATGCAATCTGATGTAAGACAGTGATAGAAAGCAATCAGAACTTTCCTTGTCATCAAGCAGATGAATCCATTATGAATCCATTGCGAATGGGTTGTGTCTGCCTACCAGCAGGGGGAGATAGAGAACATTGAAAACCATAGTGCCTCTTAGGACAGCTAGCTCCATCTGCTTCTCAGTATTTCTCTATCTCCCCAGCAGGGTGGACACAGCTTTTTCAGCTTCTAAATTCTGCCTGGGGTGGCTCCTGTGCTTTTGCCAGTTGTAGCAGGGGAGTTGTGGCTGCTGAAGAATCAAAAGCCCACTTTAAAGGAACATAGGTTCGCCCTTTCCATGCCTTACCCTCCCCCCGGGGTGGATGTAGGCATATAGGCTTGCCCTGTCCCTGCCTTTCCCTACCCATGTGTGGATGCAGGCACATAGGTTCGCCCTTTCCCTCCCTTTCCCACCCTCCATGTGGATGTAGGCACATTGGTTCGTCCTTTCCCTGCCTTTCCCACGAGGTTTTGCCTCCGGAGTGCCTTTGTAGCTGTTTGCCTCTGACTTTCCTCACAGCGTAAAAAAAAAAAAACCCGCATGCTTTTAGCGCTTTGATTTCTAAGGCTTGCTTCTGTTTGCACAGCTTTACCGGAGCTCCTGGACCCGGTTGTTGAGGTAAGAGTGTTTTTTCTACTCCTCCGGGGAGGACCCGAAACGGGTTGAATTTGGCATGAAAATCCACCATCTTGAATTTCCGCCATTTTCAGCGATGTCTGCTGTAAATGTAAAATGCTGTTCCTTTTGTGGCACGCGCAAATCTGCAGCAGGGCTCTGTAAAGCGTGCCTTTCGGACGGCACGAGCATGGCGAGCGATGTTTCTTCCTGCTCGACAGACCTGGCAGCGGGCGCCATCTTGGATGCGCCGCATGGCATGACCCCGTGGTGGCAGTGGAGTCGGAGGCGGGAAGGGGGGGGGGTGTCTCGGGCTGAGTTGACCAGAGAGGCTCCTTTCCCCATGACTCCGGTGGCGGAGCCGGGAAGCCAGGGTGAGTTTTTCTCCCGTGTTTGTTTTGCTGTTGCATAAGGCTTTTATGCTAAAATCAGCCCTGCCGTAGGTGCCTGGCACTGTGTTGCTACCTGATTCCCCAGTAAGGGATGATGGCCCGGGACTGCCTACAGATGTGGCTTCCCCTGAGCGTTGGATGCACGCTAAGCGCAGACGGATGACTTCCCCGCCGGAGAGTGGCGCACCCCCCTCCCCCCCCTCCCCGTGGTCAAGGTGTGGGGACTCTGAGGGATCTGGCAGGCCTTCGTGGCCGGAAGAGCCAGAAGAAGGTGCGGGTTTGCCACTGGATCTGGATGATCCCACCGCGGTTCGGATTTTCCACCGCGATGAGCTGCCAGCGCTTATCTCTGACGCCTTGCAGGCCCTCTCTATTGATGATCCTGCGGTTGGCGAGGCCTCCTCTGGTAATCTGAGGATGGCAAGTACTAAGAAGCCTGCTCGAGCCTTTCCTTTGCATGACTCCATCCAGAGCTTATTTCAGCTCAATGGGCTGACCCTGAGGGGCCTTTGAAAGTGGCCAGGGCAATGGCGCATCTGTACCCTCTGAGTGAGGAGCATTTGGCCCCTTTTGGGATGCCTAAAGTGGGTGCCTTAGTCACTGCGGTGACGAAGAAGACCACCCTCCCAGTAGAGGGAGGGGTTGCCCTGAAGGACATGCAGGACCGGTGGCTGGATTAGCACTCAAGCGGTCTTTTGAGATTTCAGGCCTAACCTTACGGGCGTCTGTGTGCAGCTCTTATGCTGTTAGAGCCTGCCTTTCTTGGTTACAACAGGCAGTGGAACAGCCCGGAGATGGTGCGGAGCCCCTTGCGGAGGTGGCACCGCGTATGGAGTCGGCCTTGTCTTTTCTAGCTGACACCCTTTATGATCTGGTCAGAGCTTCGGCTAAACAGATGTCTGTGGCGGTGGCCGCCCGTCGCCTTCTATGGCTACAGCATTGGGTGGCTGACATGGCCTCTAAGCAAAGGTTGGTGAAGTTGCCCTTCCGGGGCCTTCTCCTGTTCGGAGAGGAGTTGGAGAAAATTGTGAAAGACCTGTGGGATACTAAACCCCAGAGGTTGCCCGAGGATAGGCCGCGGCCTTCTTCCAAGGGTCAAGTGGTTCCCTCCTCTTCAAGACCTCGCTTCCGTGAAGCTCGTAGGTATTGCACAGGGCGCTTTGCTGGGTTCACTCGTCGTGCCCGCTTTCAGCAGAGGAACTCCTTTCGTTCGGACAAACGTTCCGCATCAGGTGGCTCAAGGCCCGGTGTTCAAGGGCGACCCTCTCAATGAGGGTGCGCCGGTCCACTCCTCGATTCCTACAGTAGGAGGACGTCTTTCCCTCGTCTTCGAGGACTGGACCAAGATTACCTCAGATCAGTGGGCTTTGGACCTGATCAGAGAAGGTTACAGACTGGAATTTTGCGCCCCGGTGAGAGAAGTGTTTGTGGAGTCCCGATGCGGCACTGCCGTCAAACGGGCGGTGGTAGAGGAGACCTTACAAGGTTTGGTGCACCTGAGAGCGGTGATCCCCGTGCCTCCCGCCGAGCGCAGCTGCGGCCGTTACTCCACTTACTTTGTGGTGCTGCGAAAAGGCGGGTCTTTTCGGCCCACACTCGACTTAAAGAAAGTCAACGAGTCCCTAAAGGTGCGGCATTTCCACATGGAAACCCTGCGCTCCGTCATTGTGGCGGTTCAGCCAGGAGAGTTTCTCACGTCTCTGGACCTGAAAGAAGCTTACTTGCACATACCTATTTGGCCCCCGCACCAACAGTTTCTCCGGTTTGCGGTGTTGGGAAAACATTTCTAGTTTCGGGCCTTGCCTTTTGGCCTTGCCATAGCTCCCCGTACCTTTTCCAAGGTAATGGTGGTTATAGCTGCTCATCTCAGGCGAGAGGGTATTCGGGTTCACCCGTACCTAGACGACTGGCTCATCAGAGCAGACTCCGAGGAGGAGAGTCACCAAGTTACAGCCAGAGTGGTCTCAGTACTGCAATCTCTGGGCTGGGTCGTCAATATAGCCAAAAGTCACCTGACCCCCTCTCAATCTCTAGAATATTTGGGGGTCCGGTTCAACACAGCCTCGGGGTATGTGTTTCTACCCGAGAAAAGGCGGTGCAAGCTTCAGAACCAGGTCCGTCTGCTCCTGAGGATGCCTCACCCGAGAGCTTGGGACATTGTCTAGCTGGTGGGGGTCAATGACGACCACCTTGGAAGTGGTGCCGTGGGCGAGAGCGCACATGAGACCTTTGCAGTGTTCCCTGCTTCAACGATGGTCTCCCATATCTCAGGATTACCAGCGCAGACTCACGTGGCTCCCTGCGGCCCAACTCAGCTTGGAGTGGTGGCTCTCAGACAGCATGCTGCGGCGAGGAATGCTGCTAGCGCTCCCCGATTGGTGCCTGGTGGTGACAGATGCCAGCCTGAAGGGCTGGGGTGCACATTGCCGGGGAAGGCATGCCCAGGGTCTTTGGACACCCGAGGAAGCGGAGTGCTCCATCAGTCGCTTGGAACTAACAGTGATATTTCAGGCGCTTCTGGCCTTTCACATGACCCTGGAAGGCCTGGCTGTCAGATTTCTGTCGGACAATACGACAGCAGTAGCTTACATAAATCGCCAAGGAGGCACTCAGAGCAGTGCACTGGCTGTGCTAGTAGCGCGCATTTGCCACTGGGCCAAGCTGCATCTACAGTTTCTGTCAGCAGCTTACATTGCAGGTCAGAGCAACGTGCAAGCCGATTATCTAAGCAGGCATCTAATTGACCCAGCGGAGTGGGAACTGGCAGACGATGTGTTCCTTCAGATCTGTGCCAGATGGACGCCCGTAGCGGATCTTATGGCCTCAAGCGCAAATGCCAAAGTCCCGTGCTTTTACAGCAGATGGAGAGATCCTCGCTCGGCGGGGTTTGATGTCTTGGCTCAACCCTGGCCTCAGGGCCTCCTGTATGTATTGCCTCCGTGGCCCTTGATAGGGCGACTTCTCCTGCGGATTCGGCTTCATCAAGGAGAGGTGGTGCTCATTGCCCCGGATTGGCCTAGGCGGCCGTGATATGTGGACCTCCGGCGAGTGCTGGTGGAGGCTCCCCTTCCGTTGCCTCTGGTACCGAACCTGTTGTCACAGGGGCCGGTGACCATGGAGGACGCCTGCCGCTTGGGTCTTACAGCATGGCTATTGAGAGGGCGCAATTGAGAGGCAAGGGCTATTGTAATAAAGTCATTTCCACTCTCCTGCAGGCCCGCAAGCGTTCCACTTCCGTGGCTTATGCTCAGATCTGGCACCAGTTTGAGGCGTGGTGCGCTTCTAAAGCAATTACACCCACGTGGGCTGTTGTCTCGCCAATACTTGACTTTTTGCAGGATGGTTTACAAAAAGGCTTGGCCTACAATTCCCTGCGTGTTCAAGTGGCAGCTTTGGCATGTTTTAGGGGGAAGGTCAAAGGCCTCTCCCTGGCTGCTGGATGTGGCACGGTTTCTTAGAGGGGTGCTTCGGCTCCGTCCTCCCTTGTGGACCCCTTGCCTGGCCTGGAACCTGGGGCTAGTAGTAAAGGCTCTTCACTGTTCTCCCTTCAAGCCGCTTCGGCGAGCTTCGGAGAAGGACGTGACCCTAAATACGGTCTTTTTGGTGGCCATTACATCGGCGAGACGGGTGTCTGAGCTCGAGGCACTGTCCTGTTGAGACCCATTTCTGCAATTCTCAGTCTGGAGTAACAGTACGTACTGTGCCTTCCTTCATGCCCAAGGTGGTTTCAGCGTTTCACCTAAACCAGTTTATTTATTTGCCCTCCTTTTCAAGGGAGAAGTTTGCAGAATCTTTTGGGCAGCTGCACCTTTTGGGTGTGCGCAGGGCTCTGTTGCAGTATTTTCAGCATATCTGCTGTCTGGCCGGCCTCCGCCTGACGCCTTTAAGGCGCATTCCACAAGAGCGATCTCTTCCTCTTGAGCCGAAACTGGAGCACTCTCTCCAAGAGATTTGTAGTGCGGCTACTTGGGCATCTAAGCTCACTTTTGCCTGACATTACAGGCTGGATGTGGCTGCCAGGAGGGATGCACGTTTTGGAGCTCAAGTCCTGGCTCATGGTGTGGCCTGTTCCCACCCTATCTAGGGATTGCTTTGTTACATCCCATTCGTAATGGATTCATCTGCTTGATGACAAGGAAGGGAAAATTAGGTTCTTACCTTGGTAATTTTCTTTCCTTTAGTCATAGCAGATGAATCCATGAGCCCTCCTTGATTTTTTGGTTGAGTGGCGGTTGCTGCACATTGTTTTGTGTTCAGTTTTTTCCTGCAGACATGTTCCCTCATTGGGAGAACTTGGAAAACAGTCTTCAGGATTTCTGTTCTACTACAGGAGGTTAACCTAGTCCCTCCTTTATGTTATTGCTCCGGTTCTGGGGTGTTCGTCGCTGTGAGGAAAGTTCATGTTATTCTACTTTGCGGTGTAATACTGCTTTGGAAATTTCAAAATACTGAGAGGCAGGTGGAGCTAGCTGTCCTAAGAGGCACTATGGTTTTCAGTATTCTCTATCTCCCCTTGCTGGTAGGTGGACACAACCCATTCGTAATGGATTCATAATGGATTCATCTGCTATGACTAAAGGAAAGAAAATTACCAAGGTAAGAACCTAATTTTCCCATCAGACCCTGTATGCAGTGGGATCAAGCCAACACTGAAGCAGATAAGCCTGAAGGACTGCAGGATGTAGGTCATGCACCCACACAGCCAGAAGCAGGCCTGGCTGCATGTGGCATTAGACAGGCAAAGAGAGAAAAGAAGATAAGAAGGTAAAATAAGGATTAATAGAGGAAAAAGGTGGTAGAAGAGAACAAAGAAATATAAAGAACACTGATTACTTACGAGTCAGTGGTCAGCTGGCAGTGGCCAGCGTTTCTTAAATGCTGAACACGCTGACTAAATTAGACCCACATTTCCAGTGCCAGGCCATGCAAGAGCATCAGCATTGAATAGCTGGGCCATCAACAGAGCAATAGGTTATACTCACATAGCAAACTAGACAAAGGTTGACCTACCTTTTATGCGGTTCTTTCTGCCCGGTTAGCTAGGTAGGCACAGGTACTGAATATCGCCAGTGCTTTCATATATTCCAGATATGTTCCAGCTTCACCATGGACTGCCCCGGCATGGCTGAGATTGTGCTGGGGTGGTCAGAGCTGACGTTCAGCAGCACTACCTGGTTAAGTGCCACTGAATATTGGCAGATGGCCTGCCCAGCAAGGTTTAAGTGAAGTCTCTACTGAATATTGACCCCTTAACGTTCAAGCTATTCTTCAGCACCAACTAGTAAGTCATGCACCTGGTCATTTATAGTACCTATTTTTTGTGAGATAAGCACCTACTTACATTATAACATACTAAGAGCCCTGTTTACTAAGGTGCACTAGCGTTTTTAGTGTGCACTAAATGAGAGAGAGAGAGAGAGAGAGAGATTTCTTTGCTGAAGCTCTGTGAACAGCAGTATGCCCTGATCTCCCCAGTTATTTTCTAGGAAGTAAGCAAATGTTTAGTTAGTGTAGGTGGGATAGACCCTGCAGGTGTTGTCTAGGCATTTCGTGATATGCGCCCTTAGTGCTGCTTAGTAAACAGGGCCCTAAGTATGGGCACCCATAGTTAAGATGCCGTTAAGATCTGTGCTAAGCGCCAGTTCTATAAAGGTCGCTTAGTACTAAACAACCTTTATAGAATAGCGCTTAGTGTGGATTCCCGCATCCAACTTTGGTTGTGAGGACTTATGCTTGCTGAAGCCTGGTATAAATGCTGGCTCTATTCTTTGTCTTCTTTTCATATTCACTACTCTTATGCATTTGGCCCCTTGTTGTGATCATTATATATGTACTTACATTTGATTTGGTTTGTGTGGTCATTCATGCTTCATGCATTATTTATATTATGTTATATTTTTAATGAGGACCTCTGATGAAGGCATGTGTGCCGAAACACAGCCAGCCCGTGTTGGGTATATCTTGTCAGCATATCCTGTATACTGAATCTGAAGAAACAATTGTGCATATATTTTGTCAGCATATTTCATTGGCATCCTTCATATTTTTGTTTTGGAGCATAAAGTGAGCCATTGGCTGTCCTGTAACTGTTATTGGTGTCTTCCACTCTTTTGTTTCCTAATCAATGTTTGTGGAAGGTTTGGTTCCTTTTTTTGTTGTTGTTTCTCTGTAAATGCAGGTGCGTGTTTCATGACAGTTGGGTGTGTAAATCCAAGTATTCTATAACATCACACATTATTTCTGGGAGCACTCCTAACCCGCCCATGCCCCTCCCATGGCCACACCCCCTTTTACTTTACTATGACACTTGGCCTCTTGAGTTCGACGTGGCTTACAATTATTGTCAAAACTATCAGAAGAAAATAGCTAATACATCTTCACTGTAGGCTTATAGATAATGTCAAAACATGAAAAGGTAGCTAATACACCCCACAAACTGCAAGAAATTCGTCAGATAGAATTGTACTTGAAGAGACTTAATACTTAATCAACTATTCATTTAACATTCATT
The DNA here is from genome assembly GCF_901765095.1 of Microcaecilia unicolor. Taxonomy (NCBI): domain Eukaryota; kingdom Metazoa; phylum Chordata; class Amphibia; order Gymnophiona; family Siphonopidae; genus Microcaecilia; species Microcaecilia unicolor. The sequence continues at coordinate 117,374,180 of NC_044033.1, forward strand.
GTGAGTTGCATGCTATGAAATTTAGGCACACATGTTATAGATGTCAGTTCCCACCTGGACAGTTCCCACTCATCAATTATCCTCTGGAAAATTGCCACCTAGGTCAATTACCACATAACCAAATCTCACTACTCCAGGGAGAACAATTCCCACCCTTAACAATAATAATGCAACACATACTGTTTCACAGTACAAAACCAAGAAAAAAGTATGCTCTGAAAACTTGGCTGGACCAAGACACTTGGCTCGAGCCCTCCTTTGAACACAAAGCCAAGGCAGCTGGAGGGGCTTCTTACACCCTCCCTGCCCCCCCCCCCATGGTCTGTTAGATCTCGCTTTCCCTTCTTGCCCTCACCCTTGCAGCCTGGCATCTATCTACTTCCCTTCCCCTTCTGGACAGGCAGCTCATTTGGGGGGTGGCAATGCCCCCCTTGCCCCCTCAAACTACACCCTTGTCAGTTCCTCTTCCAGACATGACCTTTGACAGCGTTTCAAACAGACCTTCGGCCCTCCAGCTACAGCTCGAAACACACTGAACGCCAGCGACCTGAGCCTTAATCTATGACACGCCATGCCCCTTCAAAATCCACTTCTTGTTGACTGAACAGCACAAAAAAAAAACCCCACAGCAGCTTGAACTGCAGAGAAAAGTAAAAGAAAAACTGTGTGGTAATGCAGGTGTGCTGATTAGCGCAGGAATGCCTACTGTCTGCCCCCTAGACATGCCTCCTGCAACAAAAAATAAAACATTTTTAGTGCATGCTAATTTGGAACTTTCCCTAGAACCCTGAGTGCGTCCCGCAGTAAGCCATTTTAAGCTGCGGTAAGTGTAAAGTGACTTTCAAAAATGTACTTCATGTGAAAAATAATGCAAAATGCCTGTAAACATGCAAAAATGCCAGAGTTCAGGAACTTTCTGGATGTTTTTGTGAAGTTCCTTTCTACTTTGGTTCATAGGGATGTAGGTTTGAGCACAGTGGAATTATGTGACTTCCCCCAAGGTCTTGAAGTACTGTATCTAAGGGTCAGATTGCCAAGTAAGGGCCCTTATTTGGGAGTGGATTTGATGCCCATATTTGGCAGTCTGACCCCTACAGCCACAGGGGCAGAAGTGAGTGAGGACTGCTTTTGCCTGCATCGCCCCCTGAGCCCTTGGGGTATGTTAAAGTGTTGAGGAGATGGGGAAGGTGGGCCAGCCCATAGTTTAACTTTGCTAAGGGGCAAGGCTTCATGGAGAAAGTTTTAATATTTTAGCCTATATTTAGGGTCAGGAGGAGGGCATCAGGCCGATGGGCTGCCAGGAAAAATAGCCTTAGTAAATCAGGCCCTAAAGGAGTTGCTGTAAGTTTTGGAGGTCTCCCCCTGCCCCACCCCCACCACACCAGGCTTTGCTCTTCAACTTCAGTGGAGCGAATGGGGGAGAGAGGAAGGCAGTGTGTTTTCTCTAGTGAAAAAGGTGTCCCTACTCAAAGGCCAGGCCACCCTTTAGGGGTGGGGTGATAAATGAGGGACCCACCCTACAATATCCAGCCCCCCCCCCCCCCACACACACACACAATAGCCAGGCCCTCTGCAACCAGTCACAGAATCTATGATAAGGCAAAATTTGTGTGTAGAGCCTGAGCTCTTTCATTAAAACTTGGTACTCAGTACCCCTTCAAAAAATGCTCTGGATGAAGGTCTCAACAGCAGGCTCCTAGTTTCTGGGTTACCCCCTAAATTCACAGAAAATATGTCAAGGCCTGTCATACTATGCCTTTAGCTCCATTTGTCTTTCCCAGTTACTTTTTGACTTGCAGTTGAGGGCAGTCAGGGAGCTTACGTTCCTTGCAGTATTAAATTAGGTAGTGTTTACTTTGAAAAAAGTAATATTGCAGTAACTTTAACCTTAGAGAATTTGATTTCTGTTTGGCTAGGTTTAGGTTGTATAAATGTTCCTACTAGAGACCCCCATTAAAAAGTATAAAGTTCAATATGTCCTTGTTCTGTGAGGTATCATATTATTATGCTGTTGTTTTCCCTGGCTCTGGATGTTGGTAAATTCCAAAGCTTCAGGTGCTTTCTCAGACAGATATGGTTGAGCAGTCACCTCCACAAACAACCTGGCAGGACAGGGAGCTCCATGATCTTCAAGCCCTGTGTTTCAGGACTGCCATTCTAGCCATAAACCTTGCTACAGTTCATTACAGCAGCTGTGTGATTACTTTACAGCTTCATGTGCATGTGGGATTCCACAAACAATTAAATCATTATTGGGAGGAAAAAGCCTCAGGAAAAAAAAAATTAAAGCACTTGAACTCTTCAAATGTACGGTGCTCAGGTCCACTCAAATTGTAGGCATTAAACAGCTCCCAAACGCAAATAGATTAAGGAGCCCTTTTACTAAGTTGCAGTAAAAAGTGGTCTATAGTGTGGGCGTTGAAATTGGCACCTGCTGGGCCATTTTTTTACAACAGCAGGTTAAAAAGGCCTTTTTTAAAATGGGGCAGGAAATGGCTGTGTACTAATATTGAAAGCAGCATGCGGCTATTTACTGGCCGAGCCCTTACTGTTACTTGGCAGTAAGGGCTCATGCACTACTCGTGCGGTAGTCAGGCAGCGTGCGGCAATATGGCTGCTCTTCCGGTTGCCACCAGGAATGCCCTCTGCAGTGGAAAATAGAAACTTATTTCCTACCACGGGGAAACAGCTCGTGTCAACTTCGTAATTACCACCGGGCGCCTGCGCTACCCCAGCGATAGGTTCGATTTAGTGCACGCTACCCGCACAGTAGCCCTACTGTGGCTTTGTAAAAAGGCCACTACATTCTTAAAGTGCAAAAAAAAAATGTAATGCAAAATTCTTAACGCTGGTGAGTTAAGCCAGCAAACAGGTGCACATCTGATGTTGGCCAGTGTTTGTATTGTATTGTCACTTCAGTGATGCCTCAAGACCTCATAGTAACAAGGAGGGGCATAATTGAAAGGGACGCCCAAGTTTTGTTGAAAACGTCCTCGCAAAACGTCCCGATGGAGGGGCGGGGAAACCCGTATTATAGAAACAAGATGGACGTCCATTTTTCGATTTGATAATATGGTCAGGGACGTCCAAATCTTGAAATTTAGGTCGTCCTTGGATATGGTCTTCCATAGACTTGGTCGTTTCTGATTTTCGGCGATAATGGAAACCGAGGACGACCATCTCAGAAACAACCAAATGCAAGCCATTTGGTCGTGGGAGGAGCCAGCATTTCTAGTGCACTGGTCCCCCTGACATGCCAGCACACCAACCGGGCACCCTAGGGGGCACTGCAGTAGACTTCATAAATTGCTTCCAGGTACATAGCTCCCTTGTGTGCTGAGCCCCCCCCCCCCCAAAACCCCCTCAAAACCCACTACCCACAACTGTACACCACTACCATAGCCCTTACAGGTGAAGGGGGCACCTAGTTGTGGGTACAATGGGTTTGTGGTGAGTTTTGGAGGGCTCGCTGTTTCCTCCACAAATGTAACAGGTAGGGAGGGGGATGGGCCTGGGTCCGCCTGCCTGAAGTGCACTGCATCCACTAAAACTACTCCAGGGACCTGCATACTGCTGTGATGGACCCGAGTACGACATCTGAGGCTGGCAAAAAAATATTTTTAAAGATGTTTTTTGAGGGTGGGAAGGGATTAGTGACCACTGGGGGGGAGTAAGGGGAGGTCATCCCCAATTCTCTCCGGTGGTCATCTGGTCATTTCAGCCACCTTTTTGTGCCTTGGTCATAAGAAAAAAGCAGGACAAGGTAAAGTCGTCCAAGTGCTCGTCAGGGACGCCCTTTTTTTTCCTTTATGGGTCAAGGACGTCCATGTGTTAGGCACGCCCAAGTCCCGCCTTCGCTACGCTTCCGATACGTCCACTTGGCCATTCCTGTGACAGAAAGCAGTTGGGGACGTCCAAAATCGGCTTTCGATTATACCGATTTGGACGACCCTGGGAGAAGGAGCCCATCTTCCGATTTGTGTCGAAAGATGGGCGTCCTTCTCTTTCGAAAATGAGCCTGATAGTAACATAGTAGATGATGGCAGAGAAAGACCTGCATGGTCCATCCAGTCTGCCCAACAAGATAAACTCATATGTGCTAATTTATGTGTATCCCTGACCTTGATTTGTATCTGCCATTTTCAGGGCACAGACCCTAGAAGTCTGCCCAGCTCTAGCCCCGCCTCCCAACCACTACCCCCGCCTCCCACCACCGGCTTCGCCACCCAATCTCCGCTAAGCTTCTGAGGATCCATTCCTTCTGATCAGGATTCCTTTATGTTTATTCCACGTGTTTTTGAATTCCGTTACCATTTCTAGTGCACTGGTCCCCCTGACATGCCAGGACACCAACCGGGCACCCTAAGGGGCACTGCAGTGGACTTCATAAAATGCTCCCAGGAACATAGCTCCCTTACCTTGTGTGCTGAGCCCCCCAACCCTCCCCCCTAAACCCACTACCCACAACTGTACACCACTACCATAGCCCTTACAGGTGAAGGGGGGCACCTAGATATGGGTACAGTGGGTTTCTGGTGGGTTAAATGAACGTTTGTAGTTTTAGGTGCTGCAATATTGATAAGGCATATTCTGTATACCGTGCCTTAATTGTATAGAATATACTTATTTCCATGCAGATTTTTTAGGCGCCATATATAGAATCTGGGGCTATGGGAATTAGGCACCCTGCCTTATAGAACAGTATGCAGCCAGTTGTGCGTGCAGATTCAAATGAATGCCAGTTAACTTTGATAATTGGTTATTAGCACCCAAGTATTGATGGCTCAGAGCTTGTTAATTTGCACGTGAATCTCGGGATTGCATGCAAATTTGGGTGCTCATATCTGGGTGCTGTATGTAGAATCTTGGGAATAACTTACAGAATACTGTAAGTTAGTAGTTACCACACGTAGGTGCTCATACCAAATTGTCAAGTACATATACAGTATACCTGGTTTGTTAGGATTCTGTAAAGGAAAGTTTGGTGCTTATGTTCCTTTATAGAATAGACGCCTACTGCACACCCTCTGAATGCCTAATTCTAGGCACCCTGTTATAGAATCGCCCCCCCCCCCCCCTTTATGTCAAAGTAGTATATCAAGCGGCTGTTGAAAGCATCTACTGTGTTGCATGATCTGTAAACCTCTGAAATAGCTAAAAACACAGTCACAAATGATAGATCTAAAAATCTAGGGTCCCTTTTACTAAGCCGTGGTAGGGCCTACCAGCGTGCAGCATACGCCAAAACGAGACTACTGCCAGGCTAGCGCATCCCCTGGTGGTAATTTCAGATTTGGCATGTTCTCATCCCAGCAATTCATAAGTACATTAGTATTGCCATACTGGGAAAGACCAAAGGTCCATCGAGCCCAGCATCCTGTTTCCAACAGTGGCCAATCCAGGTCACAGGTACCCGGCAAGATCCCCAAAATGTACAAATGTAGAAGTTATTATTTTATTTTCTACCACATGCGGGGTTTCTGGCAGTAATTGGCAGTTGGCGTCTGCTAAATGGTTACCGCATGTGAACCCCCACTGCTAGATCAGTGGGAGGTAGTAAGGGCTCAAGCCATACATAGGCGCGTGCTAGTTTTAATTTTACTGCACGCCCATTTCCTGGCCCATTAAAAAAAAATGCCCTTTTCCCCAGATGTGGTAGAAAATGGCCCAACGCATGCCAAAAACACGGACCCACAGTACCGCAGGCCACTTTTTACCACGGCTTAGTAAAAGGACCCCCTAATATTTAGCATTCTGGAAATCCAGCTGCTCGGAAATTCTTTGCAGTTTAAATTATAGATTACACACACATCCTCAACCAGAATGCCTATCATCTGCATTTAAAGAGCTTTCTTAGGATAAAATATCTCCCCCCATGAGGATGGTCTGTGTTTCTATTCTTGAGGTAGGTCTTCTCCCTGGTTGGTTGGTGTTGAGGATTTTGTGATTGGCTTGGATATCTTTACACTCTGTTCTGCAAAAGGTAAAGTTAGCTATATATATCTAGCTAGCTATCCATCTTCTTCGTTTTATTAATGATCACCGTTTGGTTCTTCCTAGTCCTAAATTTACTCAACTTGAATTCACTCGACATCATGCTTTCTTTCTTTTTTTTTTTTTTTTACCACCCTTTTGTTCTGGAATTCGCTTCCTCTTTCTATTTGGGCTGAACTATCCTTTTAAAATTTCAAATCTGCAATAAAAACTTGGCTCTACCACCAAGCATTTAATACCCCTTGACTGATTGTAGGATATACTTCACCATTCATACTGTCTTCCTTTTTCTTTACTTTCTCTTCTTATTTCCCTCCATTCTATCTTCCTTCCCCCTTCTCTTTTTCTGTCCCTTTATTCCTACAACTCTATTTAATACTGATTGTATTGCGTGAATAAAATGTTCCTTTCCTGTCTCATATTGTAATTTCTTTCCTACTTTTATTTAAATGTTCTTATTTTGTTTTGTGAATCACCTAGGGCCCTGTTTACTAAGGTGTATTAGTGATTTTAGCACGCCTACACTAAGAGTGCGCGCTAACCATGTAGGCACCTATAGGGGTATTGTAGGCACGTACATGATTAACGCGCGTTAAACGTTAATGTGCTTATAACGCTGCTTAGTAAACAGGGCCCCTAGATCTGAATCTCAATAAACTATAAACTACGCAATAACTCAATATTCAAACTCAGTTTATGTGGGTACTGCTGTCTGTTATCTGGCCATTTTGTGCATGCTGAATAGGGAGGGTGTAATATATGGTGATGGTGTGAGTGTACTTTGTGCGTGTTTCCATAAATAAAGTTTAAAAATTGAGGGGTCCTTTTACTAAGCTGCAAGAAAAAAGGCACTGTGGTAGTGGTGGGGGCTGTTTTCCCCACGCGCTCAGGGCCCTTTTTACCGCGGCAGGTAAAAGTCCAAAAAAAATGGCCATGCAGCAAGATAACTCTTACCGCGTGGCCATGCAGTGGGGAGCTCTTACTGCCACCCATTGAGGTGGCGGTAAGCGCTCCTGTGGTAACCCGACGGTAACTGGGCAGCGCTCAGCGAAGCTCGATTACTGCCGGGTTAGCACCGCAGTAGAAAAATAAATTCTGGCGCCGGAAATGGCACACACTCCAGCTGGAACTACTACCGGCAGCCGCGTTAGGCCGGCGGTAGTTCCAATTTAGCATACAGTAAGCCTGCGTTGGGCTTACCGATGCTTTGCAATAGGTCTCCTAAGGGGCCCTGCTACTAAAACAGCAAAATTTGCAATTACTGCAGCTTAACAGGATTTTACCACGCAATAGCAGAAAATTTACCCCCCCCCCCCGTTTACTAATGCCAACACAGCCCATTCACTTTGAATGAGCTGTGTCAGCATCGCCGCGTAGCAGCCACTAATGCGGCTTAGTAAACAGGGGGGGTTAATGCATCATATAATGGGAGCATTCCCGCAATTTTTTAGTGCAGGACCTGCATTAACATTAGGATTAATGCATGGTACCTGCTTGCGGCTAACAAGGAAGCACTTACCTGTTTAGTAGGGGGCAAGTGATCCTGTCTTAACTGTGTGTTAGGCAGTTAACCCTGGATTCTATATAGCACGCCTAGAGATCCATCCCAAAATCGGCACAGATTTTATAACAATGCGTGCAATAAGCTAATGAGCGCTGACAACAGCACTTAACAAGCAATAATGAGCACTAATAGGCACTGATGAGAATTTAGGCATAGAACTCAGTAAGCATATTCTATAATGATGTATGCCGAACGTCTTAACAAGTGCAGGCAAAAGGGGGCATGGTTATGGGCTGGGAAATGGGCATTTCATGGGTGTTCCAAAATTTACATGCCTGCTTATAGAATATAGCCCAGTGCACCTAAATCTGTGCGCCAGGCCTTACGCCACATTTTCATTGGTGTAAATGAATGTGCGTAGATTTAGGCGCTGAATATCAACTAAGCATATTCTATAATCAGTGCCTAAATCTAGGTGCTGATTATAGAATATGCTTAGCACTGATTTCAGTGCCGATTTTTTTTTTAGGCGCCATAAATAGAATCTCCCCCTTATTGTGCAATAAGTGCAGTGTGTTAATTTCTAAACGCCTTTCAGTCTCACTGTCCACCCATGCCAACTCCCCTGACACAGTAAGCACTTACTCCCTAATTCTATAAAAATCACTAAAAAGCACGCTAAAAATGCACGTTATTCAAATAAGCTAATTAGCACCAATAATTGGCTTTCTAACAAGCAATTATTGGCACTAATTAGATTTAATTAACATTGACGCATATAAATCTAGGCGCGAGTTGGAAAAATGGGCATGGAAATGGGAGGGCCATGGGCGGATCAGGACGGTGAATTTTGGTTACATAATTATAGAATAACGTGGCTCCATGCAGGCATTTGCATCTTGTTTTCATTGCTGCAAATGGCCGCGCCAAAATGTAGGCCCAATAATTGCTTGCTATAATGGCAATTATTGGCACTAATTGGCTCAAATTTGCATGCACAATTTTTTGTGACTTTTATAGAATTAGGGGCTTGATGTGTTTTATTGGAGTAATGTTCACTAAAAAGCATCAAGCATGTGTAGGGTAATTCCATAAAGAGGAGTCAATTTTTAGGCGAGAAGAAAAAAAAAGTTGATTACTAGCATAGCAGGTCAAAAAACGCCCCATATTTTAGGCACGATTACTTACAGCAGCTATGGACATGATGCAAATCCTACTGCCTAGATTGTGAAAGAATACATGTTGATTATAGTGCTTTATAATCCATGGGGATAATTCTCAAAAGGGCACCTAAAGTGTCTGCGCTAAGTGCAAATTTTATAACGCAATTATGCACATAATTGCCATTATGGAATAGTAGTGTAAGCCTGCATTTATTCACCTAACTTTTTTGGTGCCACTGCTTATGCTAGTTCAATGACGGGTATAAATGCTCTTACTTAAATGTGGCAGTTACGCATATAACTGACGGTATTCTAAAAGCATAGCATGTAGGAGCTTGGCATGCCCATAACCTGCTCATGCTCTCCCTGCTTACCCCCAGATTCTATATACTGCACCTACAGATCTGTGCTGAAATCCAACGCGCATAACTAATTGGCTTAACAAGCCAATCAGTAAGCGGTCTTGAATGCAAAAAATATAGGGACAAGCTTATGAACCTTAACATGTATACGCTGGAAGAGAGGAGGGAGAGAGGAGACATGATAGAGATATTTAAATATCTCAAGGGCATTTATGTACAGGAAGAGAGCCTTTTTCAAATGAAGGAGAGCTCTGGAATGAGGGGGCATACGACAAAGTTAAGAGGGAATAGGCTTAGGAATAATCTAAGGAAGTATTATTTCACAGAAAGGGTGGTGGAGGCGTGGAATGGCCTCCCGGTGGAGGTGGTGGAATCGAGGACTGTTCCAGAATTTAAAAAGGCATGGGATAAGCATGTGGGATCGCTTAGGAACAGGAAGAATTAGGGATTACAGAGGATGGGCAGACTGGATGGGTCATAAGGCCTTTATCTGCCGAGATTGGGTTGCAGAGCCGGTGGCGGGAGGCGGGGATAGTGCTGGGCAGACTTGTGCCAGAGCTGGTGGTGGGAGGCGGGACTGGTGGTTGGGAGGCGGGAATAGTGCTGGGCAGACTTATACGGTCTGTGCCAGAACCGGTGGTGAGAGGCGGGGCTGGTGGTTGGGAGGCGGGGATAGTGCTGGGCAGACTTACACGGTCTGTGGCCTGAAAAGAACAGGTACAAATCAAGGTAAGGTATACACAAAAAGTAGCACATATGAGTTTATCTTGTTGGATAGACTGGATGGACCATGCAGGTCTTTTTCTGCCATCATCTACTATGTTACTATGTTATGTTTCTATGTTTATCAGCTCTTAACAAGCATTAATGAACACTATCAGTAAGCATACTCTGCAATGAACTGCACCTAAATTCTAATGCGCACAATTCAAAAGGGGCGTGGCTATGGGTGTATTGTTATAGAATACGGTCCAATGTGTGTAAATCTACACTCAGGGATTTATACCACATTTTCATTGGTGTAAATTGACACATAGTTTTAGGCACTGGGATGTTAACTAAGCTTATTCTATATAGGGATTCACAGTTCTTCATGTTCATGTTGCTTCAAAGCTCTTCTGAATTTTATACAGAGTTAGAGACCGGCCCTACTTAGAAGCCTTTGTGGTTTTGAAGAATTCTAAGTTTAGAGAAATTTCAGTTTAAAATAATATTGTCCTCAAGATGTGATATAAATCCGTAGTGTTGCACACATCAACTCGGATTTTCATAGAAGTAGGATTATACCACAGTGTTACACAGATAATATGCTATTTTCATACCATTATGGTATCAGAAACAAGACTGACAACAATTATTAGTGATGATACTTTTCATAACAATATGGTATTGTATGAAGTAAGGCAAAAGAACAATGGAGTCTGTTTATTTCTGGGTTTAATAATTGGCTCTCCAAACCAGGAGCAGATACATACGAGATCAATGTTTGCATTGTCTGTTTCACATTCACAGTCTAGGGAGCTTTGCGATAATAATATATTGGGGTAAAAGTAACAATTTGAAGTCGTGACCTACCCACACAAGAATGGGAATTGCAGTGGGATACTTTTATTGGCAAAGCATGTGCAAGTGAAAATCACAATTAAATACAGAAATATCAGACCTTTAATACAAATTATCAGATTGCATGGGTAGAAACATTTGCTCAGGGTAGGAGGTGGCCTCCGGTGTACACCTTTGTAGATAAAGATTTCAGGCATATTCATAATGTCAATGAAATGTAATGAATGAAAATCTAAATTGTGCACACCCCATGCAGAAGCATGCATGCATAAGATGGCTCCCAAATACTACTCCCTTACGGTTGGGTCAGTACGGTAGAAACTCCTGGGTCTGTTCCAATGACTTCTTCTACAGGACCCGGTGGAGTACTGCTTCTCCCGATGCCTTCTTTGATTCTGCAGTGTCACTTCTTGCCCTGCTGTTTACTTCCCCTAGTGGTTTGCCAGTATCTTCTACCTGTCTAGGCTGAGGACTGCATTCTACAAATGGTGCTCAAAAATGGGCGCTTGCCTGTCTAGGCTGAGGACTTCATTCTACAAATGGTGCTCAAAAATGGGAGCTGGAAGAGATCGGCACCAAGTGTGATTCTATAAAGGGTGCATGTCCTTTATAGAATCACTCTTAGCACCAATTCCCGTGCTCTAACTTTGGGCAGCAGATTTACACCTACTGAAACATGGTGGAAATGCTGGTGTCCAAGTTGATTGCACTGACCCATTATCCATTAACGATGCACGCAACCTTTTGGAATGCTCTGACATGCCCCTCCAATGACTGCACCACTTTTTGAGATACGCCTTATGGGATGTAGGCACCAAGTATTATAGAATACTGCCAACCAACACAACAGAAACCAAAAAGGTAAAGGAACCCCTATGTGCAGAACAACTAAATCCAGGAGTAGGTGTGGACCAAAGAGATTCTCTCAGCCAGATAACATATTTAACATATTAGATGACGGCAGAAAAAGACCTGCACGGTCCATCCAGTCTGCCCAACAAGACAAACTCATATGTGTATACCTTAACTTGATTTGTACCTGCCTTTTTCAGGGCACAGACCGTACAAGTCTGCCCAGCAGTATTTCCCGCCTCCCAACCACCAGTCCCGCCTCCCATCTCCGGCTCTGGCACAGACCGTATAAGTCTGCCCTCCACTATCCTCGCCTCCCAACTACCAACCTCTCTTCCCCCACCTGCTCCGCCACCCAATTTTGGCTAAGCTTCTGAGGATCCATTCCTACTGCACAGGATTCCTTTATGCACATCCCACGCATGTTTGAATTCCGTTACCGTTTTCATCTCCACCACCTCCCGCGGGAGGGCATTCCAAGCATCCACCACCCTCTCCGTGAAAAAATACTTCCTGACATCTTTTTTGAGTCTGCCCCCCTTCAATCTCATTTCATGTCCTCTCGTTCTACCGCCTTCCCATCTCCGGAAAAGATTTTTTTGCGGATTATTACCTTTCAAGTATTTGAACGTCTGTATCATATCATCCCTGTTCCTCCTTTCGTCCAGGGTATACATGTTCAGGTCAGCAAGTCTCTGCTCATACGTCTTGGAACGCAAATCCCATACCATTCTCGTAGCTTTTCTTTGCACCGCTTCCATTTTTTTTAACATCCTTCGCAAGATACGGCCTCCAAAACTGAATACAATACTCCAGGTGGGGCCTCACCAATGACTTGTACAGGGGCATCAACACTTCCTTTCTTCTGCTGATCACACCTCTCTCTATACAGCCTAGCAACCTTCTCGCTATGGCCACCGCCTTGTCACACTGTTTCGTCGCCTTCAGATCCTCGGATACTATCACCCCAAGATCCCTCTCCCCCTCAGTACCTATCAGACTCTCCCAGCCTAACACATAAGTCTCTCGTGGGTTTCTACTCCCTAAATGCATCACTTTGCATTTCTTCGCATTGAATTTTAATTGCCAAACCTTAGACCATTCTTCTAGTTTCCTCAGATCCCTTTTCATGCTTTCCACTCCCTCCCGGGTGTCCACTCTGTTGCAAATCTTAGTATCATCCGCAAATAGGCAAACTTTACCTTCTAACCCTTCGGCAATGTCACTCACAAATATATTGAACAGAATCGGCCCCAGCACCGATCCCTGAGGCACTCCACTACTCACCTTTCCCTCCTCCGAGCAAACTCCATTTACCACCACCCTCTGTCGTCTGTCCGTCAACCAGTTCCTAATCCAGTTCACCACTTCGGGACCTATCTTCAGCCCATCTAGTTTATTTAAGAGCCTCCTGTGGGGAACCGTGTCAAAAGCTTTGCTAAAATCTAAGTAGATTACGTCTATAGCACATCGATGATTCAGTTCTCCAGTTACCCAATCAAAGAATTCAATGAGATTTGTTTGGCACGATTTCCCTCTGGTAAAACCATGTTGTCTCGGATCTTGCAACTTATTGGCTTCTAGGAAATTCACTATCCTTTCCTTCAGCATGGCTTCCATTACTTTTCCAATAACCGAAGTGAGGCTTACCGGCCTGTAGTTTCCAGCTTCTTCCCTATCGCCACTTTTGTGAAGAGGGACCACCTCCGCTGTTCTCCAGTCCCTCGGAACCTCTCCTGTCTTCAAGGATTTATTAAACAAATCTTTAAGAGGACCCGCCAGAACCTCTCTGAGCTCCCTCAATATTCTGGGGTGGATCCCGTCCGGTCCCATGGCTTTGTCCACCTTTAGCTTTCCAAGTTGTTGGTAGTGTGTAAGTCTTTATTGGGCACCTTTCATGCATCCAGCTGCGAGAGTCTTTTTGGTCCACCCCTACTCCTGGATTTGATAGAATATTGCCAGCCATTTGCACGCACAAATCCTAATCAGTGCCAATTAAAGTCAGTAATTGGTTGTTAGCACCCAATTATTGATATTAACTCATTAATCAAGTTGTGTGCACATCTTGGGATCACATGCAAATATGGGAGCCCAAATCTGAGTGCCATATATAGCATCCAGAGGTGAGTGTGTAAAATGAGGTAGGATTTGAAAGCAAATATTTCTTCCTTCCCTCCCTAGGAAAGAAAAATCTCCCGCCCTGAAGTTTGGGCTAATACCCTACATTCAGTGATGCTAAAAGAAGAGGACTTAAAATTCAGAAAATGCTGAGCTCCTACAGCTATGCTCCTAAGTTAGTCTTCTAAATTTATGCCTTATTTTCAGCCGAAATTCATATTAATGTAGGAGCTTAAAAGTTGTGCTCATAAATTTAGGCCTGCCACTTGTTTGCCTAGATTTATGATGAGCCTGGTACTGAAAATCGGTGCTAAGCTCCTAATTTCTTTTCCCCTCCCTAAATCTGCCCCTGTTACTACCCACTTTTATGCTCCTAAATTTACGAGTTTAGTGAAATTTTGAGTAAACATTTATGTAAATTTTCAAAGAGGCTAATGTTAAGACCATAACTCTCAAAGTGGTCCTTTTACTAAGGAGCACTAACAGATTTAGCGTGTGCTAAATGCCATGCAGTCCATTATATTCTTGTGGGCCATATGGCATTGTGCTAATCATGAGCACATGCTAAATCATTTAGCACGCCTTAGTAAAAGGACCCCTTTGAGCCAGGTACGGAAACATTCATATCATGGCTGGAGTTGTTAAGTTATGAAAACTTTCAATTTGGAGATTTGCTGTGGGCTTTGAGTGATATGTGGACCTTGGCTTTTCTTTGTGTTCTCAGGTGTTTTAAGTGAGGACATTGAACTGTTATGCTCAGCATCAATTTTACACTGTTTTTAAATTAGTAACAGGTGACAAATAAGCCTTTAATTATTTGCTGTAATTAAACTAAACCTCCATTTTGAAGGCTGTTTCTGAAGGGTAGGTAGCCAGAGGACAATGGGAGGCTGCGTGACAGCAGCTGGTTCTGGATTTGCATTTCTGTTTCAATGTTTGGATCTAATTACATTTATCCAGCTTTACCTCATGATGTGTTTCTGCATTATGTAATTCTATTGATATCTGGGAAGAGATGGAAAGCTTATAAAAAATTTTCACAGCTCCTAATCAGGCTCTGATATAATGTCTTGCTTGTGACTCATGGCACATTTCAATCTCAGGTGTTCTGCCTGATAAAGAATTCGCTAGTTTCCCTTGTTTGGAATCCATTATGGTGGATTTGACCTTTTTTTAAAATTTTTTTTATTTCTGATCTTGTGTCAGATTTTCCTTAATGGCTTCCAACAGTGTTAAAGATTTTATCCATCTGCATTGGTATTAGCCTTGAGTCCTTGCCATGCTTTGTTATGTATCTTGGTGTTTGTTCTGAATTCAGCATTGTTGATAAAAACCTTTTTGGCAATTCAGCCCGTATATAGATAGCATGTATCCTTAAGCTGCTCTTGTTGTCATTCTTGGCTTGTCATGGAGGGATTACATGGAAATGGTTGTCAGACTACAGGCAGTCCTGAATGCTGCAGCGAAATTGATTCTGGGTGGTAGGGGGTCTGATCGTGGTTAACCATATTTGATTCCATTGCATTGGTTGCCACTACAAGCTAGGATTGAATTTAAGATCTTAATCTTTGATTTGAAAATTCTGTATGGTCTTAGCCCTAGTTATTTATGAGGTTTTGTAGTGCTTTACACTCCTTCAAGATGCCTTCGCTCAGTAAATGAAATTACACTGGTAAAACATACCAAGGCCCACTGTAGGCTGCGATCTACAAAGCAACACTTATTAATTGGTAAAGGCGTGGAATTATTGGATCTCCTTGCAACTACTATTAGGAATACTAAGAATTATGGGCCCTGTTTACTAAGCTGTGTTGTAGGTGCGCTAACACTACAGACACCCATAGGAATATATGGGTGTCTCTAGCATTAGCGTGCGCTAAAAACGCTATACGTCTTAGTAAACAGGGCCCTTAATGTTATTCCATTGTAACTTGAAAACTTATCTATTTAGGAAATACTTGATTGACAATGTTTGATTTTGCTGTACCCACATGTAGGTGCCCCCCTTCATCCATAAGGGCTATGGTAGTGGTGTACAGTTGTGGGGAGTGGGTTTTGGGGGGCTCAGCACACAAGGTAAGGGAGCTATGCACCTGGGAGCAATTTGTGAAGTCTACTGCAGTGCCCCCTAGGGTGCCTGGTTGGTGTCTTGGCATGTGAGTGGGACCAGTGCACTACAAATGCTGGCTCCTCCTATGACCAAAGGGCTTGGATTTGGTAGTTTCTGAGATGGGCGTCCTCGGTTTCCATTATCGCCGACGACCATCTCTAAGGATGACCATCTCTAAGGTCGACCTAAATTTCGCAATTTGGGCGTCCCCGACCGTATTATCGAAATGAAAGATGGACGCCCATCTTGTTTCGATAATACGGGTTTCCACGCCCCTTCGCTGGGACATCCTGCGAGGACGTCCTCATGAAAACTTGGGTGCCCCTTTCGATTATGCCCTTCCTAGGGTCAGTATTCAGTTGTTAGCATTTTATTTTATTTTTTTAAAGCTGGCTGCAGGTGGTTCTTTTGTCTTTAAATGAAGCAAAACTGGAATGACATCCCTATCCAAGTTAAAACTCAGCTCACTTATTTACTCTTTTGCAAAGTTTTAAAACCTTTTTTATTTCATAAATATTTTAATATACTATTACTAGGAAAAAATGCCCGTTTCTGAGTGCAATGAAATGGGCGCTAGCAAGGGGCCCCCTCCCTCTGTCCCTCCGAGCTACTTGCCTTGTTCAGGGTTCGCGTCGCTGTGTGTGGGGAGGGTTTTTTTTTTGCTGCGCCTCCGTGGCCGTGCCTGTGGCGTTTCCGTTTCGGCCCTCGAGTGTCATAGCTCCGCCCTCGACGTCATGACGTTTTGACGCGAGGGCGGTGCAGACACTCCAGGGCACACCGGATATCTCGGGCGCCTCAACTTCCGTGGAGGCTTCAGAACGTTGGGGTTGCCTTTTATATAGAGAGATGTTATTGTAGATTAGTGAAGATTTGTAAATTATTGACAGTATTTGTTAATGCTCTTTGGTAACCTGCTTTGAATGTGATGTGATATAGGTGAGATATAAATACTTTGAATAGAACAGAATAGAAGAATTATCCAGATATTTAGTGCCACTATTTGGATAGTGACTGGTGCTGAATATCTGGATAAGGTGGGCGGCACCAGAGTATATTCAGATAGCGGCAGTATTTATTCTACTATATGGATAATTAAGGCAGCAGTCTATCAGTTCTAATTTATCTGGATACGTTCTGGGACTTTCTTGGCTCCACCCACACTCTACCCCAGCAATATTAGCAAAGTACTGAGGCACTGTCCAGCAGCACTTAAGTGGATAGCAGGTACTGTTAGCTGAATAAATGTTTTGGAATATTCACCCCTTTCTTTACCAGTTGCAAATTTGTCTGAGTATTGAGATTGGACAAAAATATCCAGACAACCGAAGTAAACAGCAGTGTCAGTTTTAAACTGTTAGCTCATGTTCGACTTTTGAAGGTCTTTGTGTTAAGCACTTGTATTGCTTTTTCGGAACTTATGATTATGATGGAGTCATAAATACATAAGTACATGAGCATGGGTTAGCCTCTTTCTGTTGTTTTTCTTTGTGCTTGCGTTTGCTTGGTTTCTGAAATTTGGATAGTCAAGTGATAAATCTTTCTCCATCTGATCCTGTCCAAGGTCGTGTTCTTACAACTGTTGAAATCTAATGGTCCAATATTCAAAAGAAAAAGAAGAAAGAAAACGATGAACTCCTGCATTTATGCTCCTAAGTAATGATCCTAGAGTTTTAATAGGTTGCTTTCACTTTATGCATATTTCTCCTGTGTTAAAACAACTTCACTGGCTTCCAGTTGAAAGTAGAATTAAGTACAAGGGATACATTTTCACCAATCAGTCCAAGATTTAAGATTTATAAATAAGGCTCTTTTGGAGGTTCCCTCATTCCAATTGGTACATCATGAAGAATATCGATCAGCCATTTTTACAATAGTGGGCCCACGACTCTGGAGCTCTTTGCCTTTTAATTTGAGGAAGATACAGAGTTTTGAACTTTTTAAAAAAGAGTTGAAGACATTCTTGTTTATAAAGGCTTATGGAAGAGTCTGATATAAGTTGAAAGAGTCCTGTATGTTTTAATTTTGATTTTAAGAGAAGAAGAATGTTTATATTATGGGATAAGTGGAGCCTCATGTACATGCTTGATTGATGTATTTTTAAGTATAATTTTGTATGTTGATTTTGATTTTTATTATGTATGGTTCATTTTATTTGCTGAGCATTGCTTAGATCATGCAGAATATAAATGTTATAAATAAATGTGTGCCCTATTTTCAGCCAAACTTAGGGGTCTTAACATTCCATTTTACTAAACCGCAGTGAAATTTGTAAGGGTAGGTTGTAAGCCGCTCCCAGCTGTAGGCTAAATTAACCCCAGATATTCAATGCCAGGGCATGTGCAGCTCCCAGTATTAAATATGCAGATTTGTGTGCTGACCCGGAAGTTAACCGGGCACTGGGTAATATTCATACTGCTGACCAGTTAATTCGGCACATAAAGTTAGGACAGCCTTTTTGCTGTCCTAAGTTTATGCATTTGCCTAGGCAGTTAGTGGACTGAATGTTTGGCCAGTCAGCAGTTAGGGAACAGCCAGTTAGTGGAGGAATTCAGTGGCATTACTCATTTAAGTGCTGCTGAATTTGCACCAAAAGAGACCCGAAGATGTATACCTTAGAGGAAAAGAGGGAGAATGCTAATTCAGAAGAAGACAAATTGTTTCATCTCAGAGGAAACTGTCAGAAAGCATCAATGGGAGAGCCAGATTCTTAGAGGAAGCTATCAGAAAACCTCAGTGGGATCTGAAGTTCCAATAAACCAGCATACCTAGCCTCTATCTACTACGCTTTGTCACTTTGAATTGTACTGCAATTCATACAGTGCGTGGCAAGAAAAGTTCCCCTCACTCAAACCAGTGATGTCCCATTGCGCCACTGGAATATCAATTGATATTCAGTACTGGATATCCCTTCGCTGGCAGTGGGAATGCAAACTCCCTCCCTCTTCTTCAATATGCCCATCTCTGGACTGACTGACCCACTGTTTCTCTATGTGTTCTGTAAGCTGCATGATTGATTATGCCAACAATAGCTCCCACCTTCCCCAGAGCTGCATTCTTGAGCTATAGAGCTAGCTGCTTGCAGAGGAGACTGCTGTATGTAGGAAGGGTTGTATATGCCTAGAACTTTACACTCAGTTCTAAGCTTTGGAAGAGCTGTTTTATCTTAGTAACATGTGATGATGTCATCCACTAGTATGCTCGATCAATCTTGCCGTCTACAGAAAATGCATGTTATAGATAACAGTGTTATCACGACCTTATAGGAACATCTCTTTCATATCTTTTCATAGCAGAATATACTCTTCTATAAAAACACTTTACCAGTCTGTACACACAGATTTAATTTAACTTAATTTAATTTTCTCTGAAGCTGTAAAATTCTAATGGAATTAACTTAACCTAGAAACTTTCTTCTCTTGCAGGCGTTAAAATATGCAATTTCTCAGCAAAATAATACTCACTGGTCGTTGATTTCTGTGCATCTGGCAGTTGGAAGCTTGCTATTGACCTGTGATAGATTCAAACCTGCAGCCTAAGCAGAAACACTCAAAGGTTGATTTTCAAATGACATTTAGATGTTTGGTTTTGTGCCAGATGCCTAAGTGCTGCTTGCGTTTCATTTTCGGTGTGCACCTAGTTTATGCATACAAAAAAAGAGTGTGAAAGGGGCATTCCAAGGGAGGAGGTCCACTGTGCACCTACTTAGATGTATAGGTGCAGATATTGAGCACCTATGTCTAGCAAAAACATTTAAGCTGGATGTGCCAAAACCAGGTATATGGCACATGCGGTCTATACAACATGATAAATATAGGTCATGCCTTGTCCTAGACAGGCCACTAGAGAGAGCTGAGCCCCACTTGATGACAGCCTAAAATCAAGAAGGCTGTGGGAATGGGTCTTACCCTTTTAAGGCTGATGGGTAAGAGGGGCCTCGCCGGGGAGTTTGAGGACATTTCCCTTTTAAGAAGAAGGCCCAGATAGAAAAGTTCTGGTCCCATCTGGAAGGATAGTTATTATTCAAATTTTTTTTTTTTTAGAATTACAGCGACGTTCTTCTGACATCATCAGTGGCAGTTTCTGATTTAATTATTTTGATGGTGAAGAACTTATTGTGCACCACATAGCTCCTGGCACAGCCCTTATGTGGGCAAAACACGGCCTGTGTCAGGCATGGTATTGGTTTGAAGTTGTACAATGAAGATTTTTGTGTATTTACTACTGATCTGCTTCGTTTGCTTCCACGGAGGTTATGTATGGGCCGGATTTGCATAAGGTCAGGCCTGGAAGAGCCTGATTTGCATATTTCCCAAACTCTGAAGCCCTGGATGTTTTGTCACCCGGAGAAGCCTGGATGCTAAACAGAGACTAGGCCGAGATTGGAAAGGTCACCCTGAGCCTTGTGGATACCAACAGAAAGGATTACTGAGAGTTTTCTCAATGCTGCAAGCGATTGCCTCTGAGCTGTTTCTTAGAGGACAAGTTCTTAGTGTGCTGAACAGGATTATGGGTGGATATCCTGGTCATGTCAAGGACTACTGTAGTTGCTATTGGCCACGAGATCCTGTGACAACACATTGATTAGGTGTGCATTTTCAGCAGCATACATTATACTTGCAGCACTACTGAAAATACACCTAATCTACACATACTGTGTGAACACCTGTTTGAAAACTGACTTTATTTGTATTTGTAAATTACTGGCAGTATGGTAGAAGGTAGTACCTAGGCCCTGCAGAAAGGTGAAGAAACTGCATAATATGCCATATGACAAGAAGAGATACTCTCATTTAGTGTAAGTAGTGGACTTATTTGGTGGTAGTCCCTGAAGATATTTTTATTCTCCGGCTAGCCTTGTTATAGCAGAGCAAAATGGATGGAGCAAATGGATTCTTTTGAGTAGGAATCATATTTCCTGCTCTGCACACACTGCTGGAGGAAAGACAGCAATAATGTTTAGTTTTACGTTCAAGATTGTTGAACGGTGATGCCAGGAAAAAGATATATTTCTGTACTCTGGTATGTCTGCTGAAGGCAGTGAAATCATTAAAAAAAAAAATAAAGCCTACTTGTACGACTGCTGTGACTACAAAGGAATATAATTAGATGATTTTTTTCCCCACAAAATGATTGTGTCTTTATTAGTAGACTGCAGTAGAAAGAGCATTTGCAAAATTACTGTATTTAGATATAATTGGACAAATTTTCATAAGAACATAAGAATAGCCATACTGGGTCAGACCAATGGTTCATCTAGCCCAGTATCCTACTTCCAGCAGTAGCCAATCCAGGTCACAAGGACCTGACAGAAACCAAATTAGTAGCACCATTCCACGCTACCAATCCCAGGGCAAGCAATGGCTTCTCCCTCTCCATAACAAACTATTGTCTTTTCCTCCAGGAACTTGTCCAAACCTTGTTTAAACTCAGATACACTAACCGCCGTTACCACATCCTCCGGCAACAAATTCCAGAGCTTAACTACTCTTTAAGTGAAAAATATTTCCTCTTATTTCTTTTAAAAGTATTTCTATGTAATTTTATTCAGTGTCCCCTGGTCTTTGCACTTTCTGAATGAGTGAAAAATCAGTTCACCTCCACCCACTCCATACCTTCAGGATTTTTTGGACTTCAATCATGTCCTCCTCCAGCTGTCTACTTTCCAAGCTGAAGCACCTTAGCATATTTAGCCTTTCCTCATATGGGAGCTGTTCCATCTCCACTATCATTTTGGTTGCTCTTCTTTGAACCTTTTCTAATTCCACTATATTTTTTTTCAGATATGGTGACCAGAATTGAAGACAATACTCAAGGTGAGGTCGCACCACAGACTGATACAGAGGCATTATAATAGTTTTGGTCCTATTTTGCTTCCCTCTCCTATAATTCCTAGTATCCTGTTTGCTTTTTTAGCTGCTGCCACAAACTGGGTAGATTTCAGCGTATTGTCTAAAGTGACATCTAGGTCTTTTTCTTGAGTGCTTGACACCTAGCATCAGGTAACTATGATTTGAATTATTCTTCCCAATGTGCATCACTTTGCATTTGTCTGCATTCAATTTCATCTGCCATTTGAATGCCTTTTTCACTTTTGGCAGTCTAATAAGTTTATTAAACTTTAAATGCTAGATACAATGAAATGACACACTGCGTAAGCCTGGTCACAATGCATTAAAGTGTCATAGTAGTTGTGAACAGTTTAGAATTAACGGGACTGTGCATTAAGTCGATGTTTCTTAAGACAGTCCTGGAGTACACTCAGCCAGCCTGGTTTTCAGGACATCCACAGTGAATAGGCATGAGACAGATTTGCACGCAGTGACACTACTTCATGCAAATCAATCTCATGCATATTCATTGCAGATGTCCTGAAAAAACAGATTGGCAAGAGGATACTCCAGGACTAGATACATTAGAGTATGTCATTAGTGTGGGGTTAATATGTAGATTTTAACATATGCAACTTCTGAATATGCAATGCCTGGTATAGAGAAGGGTTTTAGACCTTTAGGGCTAGACTTTCTGAAAGGCACTACAGTGTTACTAGACAGTGTGCATTAATGTGCGATATATGCAGTCAAACCCATCTACTATAATAAAAAGCACCTCCAACGTTCTGAAGCTGACTCTGTGGCAGTGAAGGGTTGTAGGGTTCGTGCTGGCTGTCACCATCTCTCTCTGTCCCGCCCTCGCATCAAAACGTGATGATGTTGAGGGCGGAACAGTGAGAGGGAAGGGCACGTCACACGCATGAGGGTGCCCCTCCCTTCCTCCCTCCTCCCTTCCAGTTCCAGGCCCTGTCCCTCCGATTTTTAAAAGTCATCTTCACTTACCAAGTCAGGGTTACGGCGGCCGGCAGCAGTGGTAAAATGCGTGCAGGCCCGGCCCTTCTCTCTCTCTCAGCTGTGGTCCTGCCCTCATTTCCTGTTTCCGCAAGGGCAGTCTCACACTCGCACATTCACTCTCTCTCCCTCACACAGTCACTCTCACAAACATACACACTCCGAGGAAAACCTTGCTAGCACCCGTTTCATTTCTTTGAGAAATGGGCCTTTTTTACTAGTTTACTAATAACATACATTAAAAGCAGTAGTGCACATTAGCAATTCTAGCTCTTGGTACATTGGGCATTAACAGCAGGTTCTAGCACTGACTAAATGTTGGCAGATTAAGACCAATATGATCTATCCATTCTTCCAACAAGATGTACCTGCTATCCCATACAACTTACCACCCCTCTGTGCTCTGTTTAAAGTATGAAGGTCATTTAATTTCGCATTGATTCCATGCGTTTTCTACATAGGCATCTTCTATGTGTATCCCATGCGTTTTTGAATTCTCTCACTGTTTTTGTCCTCATCACCTTCCCTGGAAGGGTATTCCAAGCATCCACTACCTTATTCATGAAAATTATTTCCTGATGTTATTCCTAAGTCTACAGCCCTGCAACTACAATTGATATCCTCCAGTTCTACCATTTCCCTGTCTCTGACAAAAGATTTGCTTGTATATTAATACCTCTCAAGTAATTAACATCTACATTGTATGTTGCTTTTTATGATTTCACCTATATATTTCACTAGCAAAGAAAATCAACAATATTTATCTGGAGGAAAAATTAAAAAGTTTAACGTAAAAAAGAAATCTACAGAGAATTTTAAACCAGTTGAATCTAATTAGTAAAACAGGAATCTTATAGTTTAAACACCCAAACTGCAGTAAAGCTTGAAAACACTCAGGTTGTGATTTGGGGTGTTGCTTAATTCTTCTTAACCATAAAATGCCAGGTCCCCAATGTGGACCATGTTTTGCAACAGGCTGCTTCTGGGACGCCATCCACATACAGCACTGGATAAATGCTCAACTTCAAAGAATCTTTGAATGGATCCCTTCACTCACCTCTAAAGGGCAGGCAGATCAAATTATTAACTACAACTCCTTACAAGGTATGTTTTTCCAGTGTTTTGTGTGACGCAGTCTGTTGTGAAATGTGGTCCATGTAGGGGACCTGGCAGTAAGGAGAGTTAAGCAAGCGCTCAGATCACAATCTAAGGGGGCTGTTCTGTAAATTGGCACCTAGAGGCAGGTGCCACTTACACTCATCAAAGGCGCCTTCAAATTGACATTAGGCATTATTCTATAAAGTATCATCTATACCACCTAACTGCAAGTGGGGGGGGGGGGGGGAGGTCATACACATGGGTGGAACATGGGCGTGTCTCCGCTAGCTGGGCATATTTAGCAGGGGATAGCCAGTTATCCCCTGCAGAATATTGGCGGATAACCGGTTAAGTGCTATTTAACTGGTCAGCAATCATTCTACCCGGTTAAATAAGAACATAAGAGTAGCCATACTGGGTCAGACCAGTGGTCCATCTAGCCCAGTATCCTGTTTTCCAAACAGTGGACAAGCCAGGTCACAAGTACCTGGCAGAAACCCAAATCGTGGCAACACTCCATACTACAAATCCCAGGCCAAGCAGTTGCTTCCCATGTCTGTCTCAATAGCAGACTATGGAATTTTCCGCCTGGAATTGCCCAAACCTTTTAAACCCAGATACACTAACCGCTGTTACCACATCCTCTGGCAAAAAGATCCAGAGCTTAACTATTTGTTGAGTGAAAAAATATTTCCTCCTATTTGTTTTAAAAGTATTTCCATGTAACTTCCTCGAGTGTCCCCTAGTTTTTGTACTTTTGGAATGAGTAAAAACTCAATTTACTTCTACTCATTCTACACCACTCAATATTTTTTAGACCTCAGTCATATCTCCCCTCATCCGTCTCTTTTCCAGGCTGAAGAGCACTAATCTCTTTGAAAAGAGACGGATGAGGGGAGATATGATTGAGGTCTAAAAACTCTTGGGTGGTGTAGAACAAGTAGAAGTAAATCGATGGCACTGAATATTGGGGGGCTCGGTACACCAGCTTATTCCAGCCATTGATATGGTGTAAGATGGTGTGTCTACACATGGGCGTACCAATGCTGATTTTACGCTAGTATTCTAGAATGGAATATTGGGGACAGGATACTGTTGTAGAATTGTTGCTTAAGTGCACAGCATTGTGACACCTACACTGAAGCACCAATTATATTATTGCCCTTAGGGCCATATTCTATATATGGAGCCTAAAAAATGGATGCTGAAAAAAAGGCTGTTCTATAAACTGCGTTTAAAGTTAGGCACGGTTTATAGAATAGTGCTTACACCTGGGAATCGCAACTAACTTAGGTGCAGCCATTTGCACCAACTGAAATATGGTGCAAATCCTCATGCCTATATTAGACGTTGATCCCTTTTATTCTGTAATTACGCACATAAATTCTAGGAATGCCCACAATCCGCCCATGACCCATTTCTGTGCCTTCTTTTATCTGGTGCCTAAATTTATGCACGTACTCTGGACTGAGTTAGGAACCGCCCCCAACACTTTGGCGAGCTACAAACATTTGCAGATAAGTAATCAACTTTTCTCCGAGGACAAGCAGGCTGCTTGTTCTCACTGATGGGTGACGTCCACGGCAGCCCCTCCAATCGGAATCTTCACTAGCAAAGTCCTTTGCTAGCTCTCGCGCGCCCGCGCACACCGCGCATGCGCGGCCGTCTTCCCGCCCGAAACCGGTTCGAGCCGGCCAGTCTTCTTTCGTCCGCACTCGGTACGGCTGTGTTTTTGCCGTGTCGAGCCCCGGAGAGTCGACCTCGCGCGTCCGTTGTTTTAATCGACGTGTTTTTTCTTCGGAAAAGTTCTAATTTCGTGCGGAAAGTGCTCCGAAAACCCCCTTGGGTTTCGTTTGCCCCTTCCTATATTTCCAGTCTTTGCCCCGGTAAGTTTTCTTTCGTCGTCGGGGTAGGCCTCTTTTAGGCCTCGGTCGAGATTTTTCTCCCTCAAAGTTTTGGTGCTCAAATTCGTCATTTCGGATTTTGATTTCGCAGGCGTGATTTTTCCGCCCATGACATCGAAGCCTTCCAGCGGCTTCAAGAAGTGCACCCAGTGCGCCCGGGTAATCTCGCTCACTGATAGGCACTCTTCGTGTCTTCAGTGTCTGGGGGCCGAGCACTGTCCTCAGAACTGTAGTCTGTGTTCCCTGTTACAAAGGCGGACTCAGGTAGCGAGATTGGCCCAGTGGAACGTTTTGTTCTCGGGCTCTTCGTCGGCATCGGCACCGGGGTCATCGAGTGCATCGACGTCATCAGCGTCCAGACCTTCATCCTCGGCCGCCAGTGCATCGAGTGCATCGAGGCATCGGCCCTCTGCATCGGCGCCGAGACATCGGATAGCTGCATCGACGTCGGTGGTACCGGGACCTCGTCTCCTGATGTCGTCGGACGGTGGTGCATCGTCAGGAGTGCAGGTGAGGGCTGTCCATTCCCCTGCTGGTGGCGGTGAGCCTTCGGGTGGGTCTCCCCCTACCCTGAGGGCTCCTGCGGTACAGCCCCCCCGGGATCGACCTGCTTCGACCTCGGCCCCGAGGAAGCGACGGATGGATTCTACGTCCTCCTCATCGGTGCCGGGGAGCTCCGGTGACATGCTTCGGAAGAAATCTAAGAAGCATCGACACCGGTCTCCTCCCCGCGTCGGCACCGAGAGCTCTGGGTCGCCGAGGGAGTCGGCACCCAGCAGGCATCGGCACCGAGAGGACCGCTCACCCTCTGTTCAGGAGGTGTCGATGCGCTCCACTCTGGACAGCCCGGAACAGCCTCCACGCCCGGAACAGGTTCTGACGTCGACGCCTGCATCGGCCTCCATGCCTTTCTCTGCAGCCGCTCTGAACGAGAGCCTCCGGGCCGTTCTCCCAGAGATTCTGGGAGAGCTGTTGCGCCCTACCCCTCCGGTACCGGCGGTGCTTGCGCCTCCGGTACAGTCGAGCGTGGCGCCGGCTGGCTCATCGCCCGGGGTGAGGTCCCCGACGTCGGTACCGCGTGCGGTGCCGACTGCGGCCACCTCCCAGGAAGGCTCCCCGACTACGTCGGCGGAGGGAGCTTCGCCGATGCGGGCCAGGGAGTCTACCTCTCGACGCCCCCATCGTGGACGTGGCTCCACTGAGTCGAGCCGGGCGAGGTTGCAGACACAGGTCCGTGAACTTGTGTCTGACACCGAGGGTGAGGCCTCGTGGGAAGAGGAAGAAGACCCCAGATATTTCTCTGACGAGGAGTCTGAGGGTCTTCCTTCCGATCCTACTCCCTCTCCTGAAAGACAGCTTTCTCCTCCTGAGAGTCTGTCTTTCACTTCCTTTGTCCGGGAGATGTCTACGGCCATCCCCTTCCCGGTGGTTGTGGAGGACGAGCCCAAGGCTGAAATGTTTGAGCTCCTGGACTATCCTTCTCCACCTAAGGAAGCGTCCACTGTTCCCTTGCACCATGTCCTAAAAAAGACTGCTTGCGAACTGGACCAAGCCACTAAGTAATCCCCACATCCCCAAGAAGATCGAGTCCCAGTACCGGATCCATGGGGACCCAGAGCTGATGCGCACTCAGTTGCCTCATGACTCTGGAGTTGTGGATCTGGCCCTAAAGAAGGCTAAGAGTTCTAGGGAGCATGCTTCGGCGCCCCCGGGCAAAGACTCTAGAACCTTAGACTCCTTTGGGAGGAAGGCCTACCATTCCTCTATGCTCGTGGCCAAAATCCAGTCTTACCAGCTCTACACGAGCATACACATGCGGAACAATGTGCGGCAGTTGGCGGGCTTGGTTGATGCTCTCCCCCCTGAGCAAGCCAAGCCTTTTCAGGAGGTGGTCAGGCAGCTGAAGGTGTGCAGAAAATTCCTGGCCAGAGGGGTGTATGACACCTTTGATGTTGCGTCCAGGGCCGCTGCTCAAGGTGTGGTGATGCGCAGGCTCTCATGGCTGCGTGCCTCCGACCTAGAGAATAGACTCCAGCAGCGGATTGCGGACTCGCCTTGCCGTGCGGACAATATTTTTGGAGAGAAGGTCGAGCAGGTGGTAGAGCATCTCCACCAGCGGGATACCGCATTCGACAAGTTCTCCCGCCGGCAGCCTTCAGCATCTACCTCTACAGGTAGAAGATTTTTTGGGGGAAGGAGGACTGTTCCCTACTCTTCTGGCAAGCGTAGGTACAATCCTCCTTCTCGACAGCCTGCGGCCCAGGCTAAGCCCCAGCGCGCTCGCTCTCGTCAGCAGCGTGCGCCTCAGCAAGGCCCCGCGGCTCCCCAGCAAAAGCAAGGGGCGAGCTTTTGACTGGCTCCAGCAGAGCATAGCCGACATCCAAGTGTCAGTGCCGGGCGACCTGCCGGTCGGGGGGAGGTTGAAAGCTTTTCACCAAAGGTGGCCTCTCATAACCTCCGATCAGTGGGTTCTGCAAATAGTCCGGCAAGGATACACCCTCAATTTGGCCTCAAAACCTCCAAATTGTCCACCGGGAGCTCAGTCTTACAGCTTCCAGCACAAGCAGGTACTTGCAGAGGAACTCTCCGCCCTTCTCAGCGCCAATGCGGTCGAGCCCGTGCCATCCGGGCAAGAAGGGCTGGGATTCTATTCCAGGTACTTCCTTGTGGAAAAGAAAACAGGGGGGATGCGTCCCATCCTAGACCTAAGGGCCCTGAACAAATATCTCGTAAAAGAAAAGTTCAGGATGCTTTCCCTGGGCACCCTCCTTCCCATGATTCAGGAAAACGATTGGCTATGCTCTCTGGACTTGAAGGATGCCTATACACACATCCCGATACTGCCAGCTCACAGACAGTATCTGCGATTTCAGCTGGGCACACGTCACTTCCAGTACTGTGTGCTACCCTTTGGGCTCGCCTCTGCGCCCAGGGTGTTCACAAAGTGCTTAGCTGTAGTAGCAGCAGCACTTCGCAGGCTGGGGGTGCACATGTTCCCATATCTCGACGATTGGCTGGTGAAGAACACGTCCGAGGCAGGAACCCTGCAGTCCATGCAGATGACTATTCGCCTCCTGGAGCTACTGGGGTTTGTGATAAATTACCCAAAGTCCCATCTTCTCCCAGCACAGAGACTCGAATTCATAGGAGCTCTGCTGGATTCTCGGACGGCTCGCGCCTATCTCCCAGAGGCGAGAGCCAACAACTTGTTGTCCCTCGTCTCACGGGTGCGAGCGTCCCAGCAGATCACAGCTCGGCAGATGTTGAGATTGCTGGGCCACATGGCCTCCACAGTTCATGTGACTCCCATGGCCCGCCTTCACATGAGATCTGCTCAATGGACCCTAGCTTCCCAGTGGTTTCAGGCTGCTGGGGATCTAGAAGACGTGATCCACCTGTCCACGAGTTTTCTCGAATCCCTGTTTTGGTGGACGATTTGGTCCAATTTGACTCTGGGACGTCCTTTCCAAATTCCTCAGCCACAAAAAGTGCTGACCACGGATGTGTCTCTCCTGGGATGGGGAGCTCATGTCGATGGGCTTCACACCCAAGGAAGCTGGTCCCTCCAGGAACGCGATCTACAGATCAATCTCCTGGAGTTGCGAGCGATCTGGAACGCTCTGAAGGCTTTCAGATAATTTGTCCCACCAAATTATCCAAATTCAGACAGACAACCAGGTTGCCATGTATTACGTCAACAAGCAGGGGGGCACCGGATCTCGCCCCCTGTGTCAGGAAGCCGTCAGCATGTGGCTCTGGGCTCGCCGTCACGGCATGGTGCTCCAAGCCACATATCTGGCAGGCGTAAACAACAGTCTGGCCGACAGACTGAGCAGGATTATGCAACCTCACGAGTGGTCGCTCAACTCCCGAGTGGTGCGCCAGATCTTCCAAGCGTGGGGCACCCCCTTGGTGGATCTCTTCGCATCTCGAGCAAACCACAAAGTCCCTCAGTTCTGTTCCAGGCTTCAGGCCCACGGCAGACTGGCATCGGATGCCTTCCTCCTGGATTGGGGGGAGGGCCTGCTGTATGCTTATCCTCCCATACCTCTGGTGGGGAAGACTTTGTTGAAACTCAAGCAAGACCGAGGCACCATGATTCTGATTGCTCCTTTTTGGCCGCGTCAGATCTGGTTCCCTCTTCTTCTGGAGTTATCCTCCGAAGAACCCTGGAGATTGGAGTGTTTTCCGACCCTCATCACGCAGGACGAAGGGGCTCTTCTGCATCCCAGCCTCCGGTCCCTGGCTCTCACGGCCTGGATGTTGAGAGCGTAGACTTTGCCTCTTTGGGTCTGTCAGAGGGTGTCTCCCGCATCTTGCTTGCTTCCAGGAAAGATTCTACTAAGAGGAGTTACTTCTTTCTATGGAGGAGGTTTGCCGTCTGGTGTGACAGCAAGGCCCTAGATCCTCGCTCTTGTCCTACACAGACCCTGCTTGAATACCTTCTGCACTTGTCTGAGTCTGGTCTCAAGACCAACTCTGTAAGGGTTCACCTTAGTGCAATCAGTGCATACCATTACCGTGTGGAAGGTAAGCCGATCTCAGGACAGCCTTTAGTTGTTCGCTTCATGAGAGGTTTGCTTTTGTCAAAGCCCCCTGTCAAGCCTCCTACAGTGTCATGGGATCTCAGTGTCGTTCTCACCCAGCTGATGAAACCTCCTTTTGAGCCACTGAATTCCTGCCATCTGAAGTACTTGACCTGGAAGGTCATTTTCTTGGTGGCAGTTACTTCAGCTCGTAGAGTCAGTGAGCTTCAGGCCCTGGTAGCCCAGGCCCCTTACACCAAATTTCATCATAACAGAGTAGTCCTCCGCACTCACCCTAAGTTCTTGCCAAAGGTCGTGTCGGAGTTCCATCTGAACCAGTCAATTGTCTTGCCAACATTCTTTCCCCGTCCTCATTCCTGCCCTGCTGAACGTCAGCTGCACACATTGGACTGCAAGAGAGCATTGGCCTTCTACCTGGAGCGGACACAGCCCAACAGACAGTCCGCCCAATTGTTTGTTTCTTTTGATCCCAATAGGAGGGGAGTGGCTGTAGGGAAACGCACCATATCCAATTGGCTAGCAGATTGCATTTCCTTCACTTACGCCCAGGCGGGGCTGACTCTTGAGGGTCATGTCACGGCTCATAATGTTAGAGCCATGGCTGCGTCGGTAGCCCACTTGAAGTCAGCTTCAATTGAAGAAATTTGCAAAGCTGCGACGTGGTCATCTGTCCACACATTCACATCTCATTACTGCCTGCAGCAGGATACCCGACGCGACAGTCGGTTCGGGCAGTCAGTTCTTCAGAACCTGTTTGGGCTTTAGGATCCAACTCCACCCCCCGAGGGCCCTGTTTGTTCTGTTCCAGGCTACACTCTCAGTTAGTTGGTAAATTTTTTAGGTCAATCTCAGTTATGTCCTCGCCGTTGCGAGGCCCAATTGACCATGGTTGTTGTTTTGAGTGAGCCTGGGGGCTAGGGATACCCCATCAGTGAGAACAAGCAGCCTGCTTGTCCTCGGAGAAAGCGAATGCTACATACCTGTAGAAGGTATTCTCCGAGGACAGCAGGCTGATTGTTCTCACAAACCCGCCCGCCTCCCCTTTGGAGTTGAGTCTTCCCTTGTATCTCTTTTGCTACATACGAGACTGGCCGGCTCGAACCGGTTTCGGGCGGGAAGACGGCCGCGCGAGAGCTAGCAAAGGACTTTGCTAGTGAAGATTCCGATTGGAGGGGTTGCCGTGGACGTCACCCATCAGTGAGAACAATCAGCCTGCTGTCCTCGGAGAATACCTTCTACAGGTATGTAGCATTCGCTTTTTGGTTGTCTATAAGACTCTTTTGCTTTATTGGGTTAATATTTGATTGTGATATTATGTGTTTAGATATGGTTATTCCATCATCAGCTAAAAACATCAGCTGAGAGATATATATAATTGATGTTCTGTTGGCCACCTTAAGGTACGAATTTGTATCTAATTTTGCTTGTCCCAGTGTTAATTGGGTAGGGGAGTTCACAGAATGTCTCCTATGATTGAGAACGCCAAAGTGCGATGATGGTTCTCTACTCAGCCAGTCACTTTATGACTGACGTGTGAACTGAGCTCTTTTCAAATTTAAAAGAAAAATTTCTTTGGCATCGTTATTTTAATAACACCAAAAAATTTAAAATCTTTTTCAGTATTAGTATACACTTTAAACTTATTTAAGTTAAAGTGTTATACATACAGTTAACAATTTGGTTTATACCTTATGGTTGAGCATTGTAATTAAGAGGTATAATTGTAAATTTATATATTCCCTATTTTCATATATTTTGTGTTATACAACATCAATGACACAACAGAAAGACACTTCTTTGCTGATATTCAGTGCTATTTAACTGGTCAGGAATGGCTCCTGGCCAGTTAAATAGACTTAACCAACTATCTGCGAATATTCAGCGGGAGATAGTTGGTTATCTCCCTGCTTTCCAAAAAGGGAAGAATTGTAATGCTCAAGCAGTTGAGCAAGCACTCATTTGTTTTAGATAATTGTACAATTTCTTTGCAGCATTTGGCAGCAAATTAGCCAGTTGCGGCAGAAGAGGGGCAGGATGCGACAGAAGCAAGTCTTCCAGATCAGCAGCATGCAATGTGTGGCAATCACTGTAACTGCCTAATACTTCATGAAGAGAGTCTGTAGAGATAAATGTGCCGGGGCGGGGGGGGGGGGGGCCTGCAATAAATAAAAAAATTCCTGGTCTCTGTTAAAATTTTAATGCATTAATTTGCCACCCGTAATATTTATAATTATGTCCCACAGACACATCAGCAAAGGAATGCAGCAGGGAGGATATTCAGTTTCAGGGACTCTGAAGTGTTTATTTGTTTCTAACCAGTGCTAAATCAACAATATTTTCAAAAGAATGCAATGCAAACACCCACACAATGGCCTGGATTTGCACACCTAAAATATCTGTACATTTATTTTTTAATAAGTTGTGTCATTTATTAGAATGAAACTTTTCTTAGTGAACTGAAGCTCAAAGGGACGCAGACATTTGATAACATTACAAGGCAATTGCACACCTCTCTTATTTCCTCATGGTAGTGCTTGTTTGGTTAAGTGTTTCCCATTGGTATAAGTCACTAGATTATAAACAAATAATGCAGAATGTTTTTAATAACTTGCATGTTCTTGCCTTGTTATAGATGAAACATTTTTCCCTTGATCTCAGTTCAGTTTGTTTTCATTCTGATGGAGTTAAGAAAATCAGTGGAAATAGAACCTTTGTATTACCACTTCATCTTAGGTTCAATTTAAATGTTGTTGTTTCATTTACATTCTTTTTATAGGAATATTTTTCTACTTAGAGCCAGTGGTTCCCAAACCTGGTTCTGGAGGCACCCCAGCGAGTCAGGTTTTCAGGATATCCAGGGTCCTTTTTACTAAGCTGCGGTGAGCACGAATTCATGCTTAATGCAGGTTAAAAAGTACTACTGCAGGCGTGCTCAGGCGTCCCACGGTAGGTTTGGTATTGACGCACACTACCCACTTGCTAAAAAATAGAAAATAGAATGCATGCATACAGATCTCTCTCATGAATATTCATTGTGGATATCCTGAAAACCTGACTGGCTGGGATGCCTCCAGGACCAGGTTTGGGAACCACTAATGCATGCGTAATGCAGGGTAAAAAGCACTACTGCATTCGTGCTCATGGTAGGTTTGGTATTTGTGCCTATTTTTGGTATTTGCGTCTATTTTTCCTTTATAAAATATGCACATATAGGTGCCTTATGAAGATTTTGCTGAGAGAGTTGTTCTTTAATCTTTGCCGTTTTCTCATCCTGTACTATGGCGCTCATTTTCAAAAAAGAAAAATGTCTCAGAAGCAGCAGTAAACGGGAGAGGAACGTTTTTCTTGCAAATACATCAAAGTCACAATTTTTGAAACTCAGAATTGGGACGTTTTACTCCACAGTTCATCTAAATCGCAAGGGGGTGTGTTGGAAGTGTATTTTGGGTGGGCTTAAAATTTGGACATTTTTTAGCGATAATGGAACATATCTAGACCTGTTTCATTCACGACAAAGTCAGAAAAAGGTACCCTAACTAACCAGATGACCACTGGAGGGACTAAGGCATGATAATCCCCCAGTGGTCACTGACTCTTTCCCTTCCCCAAAGATTTGACAGTGACAGTAGATACAAGGCTCTATGAGAGCTCCAGATATTATTGCCATTCCTAAGAAATTAACAAGCGAGTGGCTGGAGTAGCCTAGTGGTCAGTGGACAATGAGACCTAGGTTCAACTCCCACTTTAACTCTGTAATACCAGTACAAATATGTGAGCCCTCCTCGAACATAAAAATACCTCCTGCACCTATAGATCAGAGCTTTGTGACTGGGTCTAGACCTGTGTTGAGCACAAGCTTGGATGAGAGGCACTTACCCCAAAATTCTATATATAGTGCTTGAGTTGCATGCACACATTTGGACATGTGTCCAATTTGCACAAGCAACTTAACTGATTAATGAGCCAATCAGTGCTGATGATTGGGCAATAACATGCAATTATCTGCACTAATTTTGGAATGATTAGAATTTACATGCACATCTTCTCCGCACATTCGGCGCCGGTTTTGCCATTTATAGAATCTAGTCCTTTCTGTTGATTATTAAGTTGGGAACAGCATTAGTTATTGCAGTCCTTTGGTTTGAAATATACCCCAGGTAAAAATCTGTTTTTATTAACATTAATTGTATCAGAAGTCTCTTATGTAGGAAGACCAAGTAGGTACCTGTTTTGGGGCTGTTTCATAAAGAGAACATAGGTGCCTGTATGTAACATAGTAACTAAGTGATGGCAGATAAAGACTTGAACAGTCCATTCATTCTGCCTCAACAGTCACATTCATTATCAGTTCAAGATTAAATCAACAATGAACAGGGTATTATATACTTGATCAGGGTCTTTCTTTGGTGTTTCTGGGACGTAGACCATAGAAATCTGCCCGGCTTTGTCCTTATGTTCCGACTACTGGAATTGGCATCAAAGCCCACTCCAGCTTATCCAAATCTGTCTTGACATTTGCCGGACAAAGACCGTAAAAGTCTGCCCAGCACTCTCCTCACATTCCAAAGCACTGGAATTTCCGATGAAGCTCTCTCCAGCCCGTTCTAATCCAGATTGCTATATGTAGGACTCAGACCGTACAAGCCAGCCCAGCACCAGCCTGAGTTGGTATAGCCAGACTTACCATCTAAGCACCACTTGATGTGCAAACATATATGCAACCCTTTAAGTTTTCTTTTATACCATTCATTTTCTAACTAAAGATCTTCTGTGTTCATCCCATGCCTTCTTGAATTCCAATACAGGTTTTTTTCTCCACCACCTCCTTTGGGAGATCATTCCAGGCATCCACCACTCTCTCCGTGAAAAACAATTTTCTGACATTACTCCTAAGTCCCAAAAAACAACAAGGCAAACGATCTGCAAAATCCAATATGGGAAAGAAAGCCAGCAGATCAATGTCACAACAAAAAAATCGCGATTTGTTCATACACGGTATCTTCAATAAAATCTTTTTGTTGTGACATTACTCCTAAGTCTACACTCTGCAACCTCAATTCATATCGTCTAGTTTTACCACTTTCCCTTCTCTGGAAAATATTTGTTTCTATATAAATACCTTTCAAGTATTTAATGGTCTGTATCATACCTCCCCTGCCCATCCTCTCCTCTAGGGTATACATATTCAGGTTTTTCAGTCTCTTCTCACATGTCTTTTGCAGGGCTTTTTTGAGGGGGTACTTGGGGGTACTGAGTACCGGCACTTTTCCATTGTCTGCTAAAACTGACCCATGGACCCCAAGTTTTAATGAAAGAGCTCAGGGTCTACACACCAATTCTGCCTTGTCATAGATTCTGTGACTGGTTGCAGGGGGCCTGGCTATTGTTGGGTGGGTCCCTCAGTGATCACCCCACCCCTGAAGGGTGGCCTGGCATTTGAGTACTGGCACTTTTTTTGCTAGAAAAAAAATGCTGGTCTTTTGGCACAAGCCCCATATCATTTTTGTCATATGTGTTTCTAAAATAACCTTACAAAACCTACAGGATTTGTGGGTAGAATGCACTTGCATGCATTTACAGCCGCTCAGGAGTAGGTTTATATTTTGCGTTTATTTTATAAACCACACATGTGCTTTTGTGTCTTTGACCATGCCATGCTAAAACTATGCCTTTGAACATGTATGCAAGAGGTTTACATAAAGTACTTGTCTTTTTGTCACCGTTCATATTTGTATGTTCATATACTGTGGAGTAATTTTATAAAAGCCTGTTTCCAGGGGTAAAACACAATTTACCCTTAGAAATTTTTTAAAATAAAATTAGCCCCTTTGGGCCGGATTCTGTATAAGGCGTGGCGAGTAGCACGCATTAAATTGTGTGCATGGCCAGTTTAACGCATGCCGCTCAATTGAGTAATGAGCCAATTAGTCATGATAATTGGCTGATAACCAATTATCACTAATTGGCAATAATTGGAATTTGCGCCTGCTTTTTTAGGCATTAGGGGGATGGGACTTGATTTATCACCTTTCTGTGGTTACAATTAAAGCGGTTTAAATATTACATGCAGGTACTTATTTTGTACCTGAAACAATAGAGGGTTAAGTGACTTGCCCAGAGTTGCAAGAAACTGCAGTGGGAATTGAACACAGTTCACCAGGATCAAAGCCCACTGCACTAACCACTAGGTTATTCCTCTACTCCGAAGAAGTTCATGTAAATTCCAACAAGCATAACTAAAAATGGAGCATGCCATGAGAGGGGTGTAGTCGTGTTGGGGTGTCAATCATGTTTATGCGCGTTGTTATAGAATTTGGGGGAACGTGTAACCATTTAGGTGCAGATATTTACACCAGTGGCGTAAATGACCACGCCTAAATATATGTTAATTCCCCCGGCCTATGTGCTATTCTTTAAGGTACGTCTTTCTGTAGACGTGGTTTACAGAATAGTGCTACGTGCATTATTCTGATGCACCTACTTTTAAGATGCCTTATATAGAATCCAGCCCTTTGTTACTGATCTGGTTGGATCTCTTAGGTGATGAGACTAAAGGTCCTCAGGCAAGGAAAATAACCTACCATA
The DNA here is from genome assembly GCF_901765095.1 of Microcaecilia unicolor. Taxonomy (NCBI): domain Eukaryota; kingdom Metazoa; phylum Chordata; class Amphibia; order Gymnophiona; family Siphonopidae; genus Microcaecilia; species Microcaecilia unicolor. The sequence goes on from NC_044033.1 coordinate 117,410,822, forward strand.
GATATTTCCTTTTTCTTTTGTTTTGTTTTTAATGTGTTAAAAAAAATCCTTGTTCATCCAGATTCTGTTTAAGTTGTCAGCTTGTTAAGTACTTTTTGCTAGGAGGATATGTGTTATCCTAATTAGACTTGGCACTATTGCCTTGCAAATTTAACGAGAACGATCCTATTTACTCTCATCTGTTTTACTTTTCTGAGAAATGAATCATTTTGTGAATTAGTATGCTTCTTTTTCTTTTTTTTTTCCAGGGAAAGAAAGGGCCTCTCCACAATGAGAATCTTGGAAAAGTGATCCCAGGTTCAGCACAACGTAGGTGGACTTCAATTTTATTCATCAGTTTCATTTGTAACTGTATTTTCTGTGCTTTGTTCTGTGGTGGAAATTATTAATATCCCTAATTTGCTTTTGATACTGTGAAAAGTAAACCAATAATGTGGGCAAAATGTGAGATCCTGTGCTAAAATGACTCAACTTGTGGTAAAATAACCTGACATAATGGTAGCCCACGTTGATAATTTCCACCCACAGTGGCAGCAGAGAACGTCCTTAACAACTCTGCTTTCCTGTGCTCCAATCCCTCAGTTCTAGTCACATCTAGGAGCTAATTCTGTATCTGCACATTTCAGCACCATTTGCGCATGTGAGTGTACAGAATACCTGCATGCTATTTAACATATTTATAAATGATATGGAAATTGGAACAACGAGTGAGGTGATTAAATTTGCAGATGTCACAAAACTATTCAAGGCTGTTAAAATATGTGTGGACTGTGAAATATTGCAGGAAGACCTTAGGAAATTGGAAGACTGGGCATCCAAATAGCAGATGAAATTTAATGTGGACAAATGCAAGGTGATGCAGATTGGAAAGAATAATCCGAATCATAGTTACCTGATACTAGGGTCCACCTTGGGGGTCAGCACTCAAGAAAAAGATCCATGTGTCGTCGTAGATAATACGCTGAACTCTTCTGTTCAATGTGTGGCAGCAGCCAAAAAAGCAAACAGGATGCTAGGAGTTATTAGGAAAGGGATGGTGAATAAGACAGAAAATACCATAATGTCTCTGTATTGCTCTATGATGCGACCACACCTTGAGTATTGCGTTCAGTTCTGGTTGACGTATCTCAAAAAAGATATAGCGGAATAAGAAAAGGTTCAAAGAAGAGCAACCAAAATGATAAAGGGGATGGAGCTCCTCTTGTATGAGGAAAGGCTAAAGAGGTTAGGGCTCTTCAGCTTTGAAAAGAGACGGATGAGGGTAGATATGATTGAGGTCTACAAAATCCTGAGTGGTGTAGAACAAGTACAAGTAAATCGATCTTTTACTCGTTCCAAAAGTACAGACTAGGGAACACTTAAGGAAGTTACATGGAAATACTTTTAAAACAAATAGGACATATTTTTGCTAGGGGATGTGGTAACAGCAGTTAGCGTATCTGGGTTTAGAAAATGTTTGGACAAGTTCCTGGAAGAAAAGTCCATAGTCTGCTGTTGAGACAGACATGGGGAAGCAACTGCTTGCCTGAGATTTGTAGCATTGAATGTTACCACAATTTGGGTTTCTGCCAGGCACTTGTGACCTGTCTTGGCCACTGTTGGAAACAGGATACTGGGCTAGATGGACCATTGGTCTGACCTAGTATGGCTACTCTTATGTTCTTATGTGCTCAAGTAACAGCAAAACAGTTAAACGCTATTCTGTAAGGGAATGTGTAACTGGCATACCCCCAAATTCTATATATGGTGCCTTAAGTTGTGCATGCTAATTTGGCTGTGCTGCCAAATTGCATGCACAACTTAATCGATTAAAAGCCAGTCGGCTCTGATAATTGGTACTAATTGGCTTTAATTAGAATTTATGTGCACAACTTTCTAGGTGTATGCTATAACACAGTACATGTAAATTCTAATGTGCATAGTCAAAAAGGGGGCATGGCCATGGGTGTGGAATGGGTGGATTGTGGACGTTTCAGTAATCTATGCACACTATTACAGAATACACCCGATTTGCGCCTTAGGTAGAGGTATTTAGGCCTGGTTTTAGGTGATGTTAATGGGTGCACCTACATTTTAGTCGCAAGAATGGCACTTGAGTGTAGTTTGTAGAATCACATTAACAGTGTAGTTTTAGGGTGCCGATTTTTAAGGCGCCATATATAGAATTCCCTCCACAGTGTGTAAATGCAAGGGGTGGAGCATGGGAGTGGCATGGGTGGTGCTGCCACTTACAGAATACTGGAAGTTGTGCCCTTATAGACCTATGGCTTGTGTAACTGCAGGTGCCTACATAAGTACATAAGTATTGCCACACTGGGACAGATGAAAGGTCCATCAAGCCCAGCATCCTGTTTCCAACAATGGCCATCTAGGTCACAAATACCTGGCAAGATCCCAGAAAAGCTCAACACATTTTATGCTGCTTATTCCAGAAATAAGCAGTGGATTTTCCCCAAGTCAATTTAATAATGGTCTATGGATTTTTCTTTTAGGAAGCTGTCCAGACCCATTTTAAACCCAGCTAAGCTAACTCCTTTACCACATTCTCTGGCAACAAATTCCAGACTTTAATTACACGTTGAGTGAAGAAATATTTTTTCCTGATTCTTATTAAATGTACTACTTTAGCTTCATTGCATGCCCCCTAGTCCTAGTATTTTTGGAAAGAGTAAACAAATGATTCACGTCTACCCGTTCCACTCCACTTATTATTTTATAGACCTCTATCATATCTCCCCTCAGCCATCTCTTCTCCAAGCAAGAGTCCTAGATGCTTCAGCCTTTCCTCATAGGGAAGTCGTCCCTTCATCTGTATCATTTTCGTCGCCCTTCTCTGTACCTTTTCTAATTCCATTATATCTTTTTGGAGATGCGGAGACCAGAAATGAACACAATATTCAAGGTGCGGTCGCACCATGGACCAATACAAAGGCATTATAATGTCCTCGCTTTTGTTTTCCATTCCTTTCCTAATAATACCTAACATTCTATTTGCTTTCTTAGCCACTGCAACACACTGAGCAGAGAATTTTTTTTTTTGCATTTAAAGAAACTTTTAATTGAAGCCAAAAATACTACAAAACAGCAATCCAAAGATCAACAGACATAAATCCACCTTAACATCTACCCCCCTCTACTGAACAGCCAGGGTCATTTTCTGTGCCCAATCAAGTCCAGACAGTACTGAACAGGAAAAATTGGCCGAATAAATTATTAATGTCTGTACAACTACAGGTGTAGTAGGCGTCCTCTATTTTTGATAAATGTCCTGAATCTTATGAAAAACAATTACTTAGGCCATTGTGAATTGCGAAATACAATATCCATAGTAGGCTGATAAGGTTGTTTCCACGCTGCTGCTCCCAGAACAATCTTGCTAGCTGTAAAAAAAAAAAAACTAGTGGCAATTTTCTGATAGTCTAGTTTTATCCCAAAGGGTTTAAGATGTAATAAAAATATGTTCTGCTTTTGCAGGGTAAGTTACATTAAAAATCTGTTGAAGGACCTGCAAAATGGCCTCCCAAATAGGATGAACCACAGGGCAGGCCGACCAGATATGATACATGTCCCCAGTTGCTCCACAATTCCGCCAACACTGGCCAGTACATATTTAAACACTTTTAAGAGATGCAAGTGCCTAAATTTTAGGCAATCCAATACCGAGTTTCATCTGGGTGCTCAGATGCTGATATAGAATAAGCTCTCACTGGGCAGCATTGGGATGCCTAAAAGGACATGCCCACTTATAAAGTTACCTTGCCTAATGATCACATTACAAATAAAGAGAAAAGAAACAAGAGCAGAGAACTCAAGGCATGGTTGGTTAGAAAAGCCAAACCTGTTAAAGCTTTAGTTAAAAGAAACGGGAACAAAATCTCTTTCAACACAGCAAGAGGCCATAGTTCCAAAACGTAGTAAGGCAGGTGCAGTATTTACAGCAGGGGCATAGCTAGGTGGGACCACGGGGGCATGGACCCCTGCAGATTTAACCCTGGCCCCCCTGTTTTCACCCGCCATCGACCCTCCCCAGCCACATTCGATCCCCCCTCCCGCCGCCGCCAACCCTCCCCGCCGCCATCATCAGGTACCTTTGCTGGCGTGGGTCCCCAACCCCCGCCAGCCAAAGTCCTGTTCAGTGCCGGTCTCCGGCGCGTTGCTGATTGTGATTCTGTTTCTGTGAGTCCTGACGTCCTGCAAGTAGGAACGTGCAGGATGTCAGGACTCACAGAAACAGAATCCAGATCAGTGAACGCGGTGGACTCGGAGACCGGCGCTGAAGGGGATTTCGGCTGATGGAGGTTAGGGACCCCGCTAGCAAAGGTACCTGGCGGTGGTGGAGAAAGGTTGGTGGTGGGGGGAGGGGGTCGAAAGGTATGGCGGAGGGGCTGCGGTGGGGGGGGGGGGAAGTGGCGGTGGGGGGGTCCGTGGCGCCGGAGGCGGAGACTAAAATGTGCCCCCTCACCTCGGACTCTGTATCCCCCTCCCGCCGAAGTCTGGCTACGCCCCTGATTTACAGTGTTAGCTTGTATAACTGTACTGTGACCCACAAGAAAGGACACAAGAGTGAAGAAGTTATGAAAGCTCCCTCAAATCAATGCAGACCTTTCTTGTGGGCCATAGCTTCAGTTAAAGAAGCTGACATCTCAACCACAATGATTTCCTTCATGCTGTTTTTAGAGCACTGCCATTTGATGCTTTTGATTCACATTCCAAATGTTAGCCTAACCGAATAGAAGTCATTTTTGGTATTCAGTCAAGAAATTTCCTTTTTCTAATACTTTTTTTTTTATCATGCCATTAGTGCACACAAAACACAGTATAGAACAATTTCCACATGCCCTGAGGGAGCTTGGAAGGCTTCGGCATAGGGAATAGAAATGACTATTCAAGGTCATGCCAGGAATGATAAATAGAGGAACTGAACTGGAATGTCTAATTTTCTCTCTTTGTTTTGGTAACTACTACGTTATGTGAAGCACACTGCCTCAGTCGATGATAGCACAATATGTCTCCGTTTAGACAGGATCTTCCAGAAATGTGTTAATTTTTATTTATGCTCTCTTAAGATTATGAAGTCATTACATGAACAGTTATTATAAGATGGCTTGTACGTAATCGTTCCTTTTTGAGCTACAGTCTTGCAGTCCTTTGTTCCTCAGACTCTGGGGAGGATTCTATGTAGGTCGCCCAAAGTTAGGCACTCAGGGGTCCTTTTTGCAAATGCATGCTAGTGTTTTTAGTGCGCACTAAAATTAAGCATGTGCTAAATGCTAGAGGCACTCATAGAAATATGTGGGTGTGTCTAGCGTGTAGCATGCACTAAAACACTAGCGCACATTTGTAAAAGACCCCCTCTATTTTTCGATCCGCACGCAAAGTAATTGGCTTCACTGGTGATAACCATTAATTATTGGCATTAACAAGCCTTTAATTTGCAGTTATTAGGATGTGGATCTGCCCTACACCCTATTCTATATCGTGTGCCTAAATTTCATAGTAGGAACTCAAATTGTGGCGTGGCGATGGGAGGGGCATTCAAAAACAAAAAGAGAACCACTGTGAATGAACCATCCAAGCATATAGTGGTGCTTAAGCAACTTACAAAAAATATTCAGTACCTTTCAGCATTTCAAACTTTAAAGAGTGGAAGGAAAAACCTCAGAACCCAGCATGGAACCTTAAATGTTCTCGCAGACTTCAACTGGAAAATCTCAAAGGCATAAAAACTTTCCACGCCAAAAATACCCTATTGTAAAGTGTTTTAATAATAAAAAAAAAGTCTGTAGATTCTGAACTTCTCAACATTTAAACCTTTAAACCATTAAAGTTTCAAACTTATTTGCAAATCGTAAATAAATCATTAATAGGAGCAGTTTCACAGGGTCCCACCGACGGTGACCAGTGTTTCGAAAGAAAAGCCGCTTCAGGGTATTCGGGAGCAGCAAATTGCTGTCTCAGCATTCAAGCTCTCATTCACAAACCATCAGGGGCATTCCCAGAATTTAAGCTCAGTTTTGTAGAATGCCTGTATTTCCAAGCTTAACTGCCATTAGTTGGCCATCAGCATTTACACCAGCCTTTGTCAGGCATAAATGCTAACACCCAAAGGGGGGACCTTTTACTAAACAGCGGTTAGCCTACCGCAGTATTTCCGTGTGGCAATCCAGATCTACCACCGGTCCAATGCGGACGCCGGCGGTAGTTCCACCCTCAGCACGCAGCATTTCCTGCACTAGCGGAAATATTTTAAAAATATTTCCATCTGGGGTTACTCGGCAGTAATCAAGCAGCGCCACATGCTGCCCAGTTACCACTGGGTGAGTGCCGGAGCCCTTACCACCACTTCAGTGGATGGCGGTAAGTGCTTCCCCCCCCCCCCCCACCAAATGACCATGCAATAAGTATAATCTTACTGCATGGCTGTTTGTTTTTTCGGATTTTTTTACCCGCTGCGGTAAAAAGGGCCTCAGCACACGGCAAAAATGGCTACTGCTGCTAGCACAGGGCCCCTTTTACTGGAGCTTAGTAAAAGGGCCCCCGAAGTGAGGTGTGAAATGTGTTCTAAGTACCTATTCCTGAAAGGCTGTTCCATGCAGAAATAGCCTTTATAGAATTCACGCTTGGTGCAGATCATCCTGGCTCCTAACTTTGGTCAACCTATACAGAATTCCCCAGAAGGAGTATGTGCAGTATAGTCATGACTGTGATATTGTTTTTGGGGAAATTCCTAATGAACCTGGAAAATGGAACTGCTTCCTTAAGGAATGTCATGTCTTTGAGGTTAAACATTTTGATATCTTCACTGATGGGAGGGGACAGATGGCGGAGTGTTCAAGACAGAAGATAGAAATACTACGCTTATGATTTTCTGTATAACTGCCTTATGGAAGATTTCATTTCATTTTGAGAACACAGCTTATGGTATCCTAGGGGCAGTATTTGTTTATTAGTGTTGTTATTTATGTTAGACATCCAGCTAAAAGTCTTTGTTCCGTCAGGCGTAGAAACTGCCAAATATGATTGTGTGGTGAATGGTCTTGATGAAAAGCCACACAGATATCTGATTCAGTAGCTTGGTATACCAGTGCTCGAGAGACTGATGTTTATGACCTTGGTGCTCTTTAGGGGTGTGCAGATCAAAAATTTTGGTTTTATTTAGTTTCCTTTGTCATTTAAAGGATTTAAAGGTGCTTTTACTAAACTGTGGTATAAAGTGGCCTTCAGGGCCGGTTTTAGACATGGTGGGGCCCAGGGCAGAAATTAAGGAAGGAGCCCCTGATCCCTGATCTCCCCACCTCATTGCTACTATTTTGTCCGGGCATCTCTTACCCTTTTCCCCACCACAGTCCATCTCCTACCCTTCCCCTCACCATGCACTCTTCTTTAAAATTTGTATTTCCCTTCTCAGAGTGGCCCTGGCGCAGCAGCCATCCTCACAAGCTACCTCCGGCTGTCCTGAAGCTTTCCCTCTCTGCTGCGAACTGCCCAGGCGGAAATAAGAAATTACATCGGGGGGGGGGGGGGGGGGAGGGGACAGCTGGAGGCAGCTTGTGAGGATGGCCGCTACTCCAGGGCCCCTCTGAGAAGGAAAATACAATTTTAAAGAAGATTGGGAATGGAAGAAGGGATGGACTGGACCATGGGGCCCCCTGGAGCTGTGGGACCCGGGGCAGCTACCCTGTTTGCCCCTCTGTAGCGCCGGCCCTGGTGGCCTTAGTGTGCTCTTAAGTGGGTTTTTCCTGTGTGTTAAAGCCGTGGTTACTGCATGTATAAAAAGACCAACTTTTTATTTTTTTTTTCAATTAATAGCTATGTGCTAATGTCATTAGCACGCAGCCATTAAAAAGAATTAGTGCATGAGCCCCTGTTTTGTAGGCGGTAAGGTCTCGTGTGGTAATCCTGTACTAACCAGTTAGCGTGCGTTAATAAGGATGTACTAACTGATTAGCACAGGAACTACTTAGTCTCCACCCACAGACACGTCCCTCCAAAAAAAAAAAAAAAAAAAAATTTCTGCGTTCAGTTAGCCTGCACCAATTTGAAACTTAGCATAGGACATCTGAGTGTGTCCCGCGGTAAGCCATTTTAAGCTGCAGTAAATGCAGTACCGCAGTTTACTAAAAAGATCCCTTATTGTTTTGTTCCTATATTTTATTATATTTTTTACAATTTTGTTTTGTCATTTTAGGGGCAGTGCCAGTAATGTGTACTCTTCCACAAGAGTGTTCCCTTTTGCTGGAACAGTATGTTCTTTTGCTATGATAGCGTGTTCTTTTGCTGAAAAGAATGCAGTCGTTCAGAGGAGCGCATACACCCTTGACATCACATGAAAAAAACGTGAAACTTTAAAGGTAGAAAACGACATGAATCGACATGGGAGTTTTTGTTGATGGCCTGTTTCATGTCAAATGAATTAACATCCTTGGTGCTCTAACTTGTGGTAGACAGTTGCTAACAGAGGGTCCCATTTTCTAAGCCACATAGGCGCAAACGCATGCCAATTTTAAACTACCGCATGGGCCTGGGCAGTAATTTCATTTTTTACGCGTGTCCACTAAGCACGCCAGAAATTTTCCTGCACATGGCGCTAACTGGGAAGTAATCAGCATTGCATGTGCCTAGACCATTACCACCCAGTTAACGCATGAGACTTTTCTGCTAGGTCAGTGGGTGGCGGTAAGGTCTCGGGCCCAAAATGGACAAGTGCCAATTTTTATTTTGCCGCACGTCCATTTTCGGCCCTCAGAAAAGGCCTTTTTTGCAGGTGCACTAAAAAATGGACCTCTGCGCGTCCAATACACGCGTCTACACCAGCGCAGGCCATTTTTCAGCGCACCTTAGGTATATGTACCAGGTATATAGAGGCAAGAACAGCCTTTTACAAATATTTATTTATTTTTATTTCGGATTTACAGTAGCTCACACATTTTATAACAGTATGGACCAGATAAAAACGGCACCAAAAAAGTCTGTGTAGATTGCCATTCTATAAACAGCGCTCTGAATTGCGCAGTTTATAGAATAGCGCTTAGAGCCGATTTCCACGCCAAACTTTGGGTGTGAGGATTTATGCTGACTGAAAGCTGGTGTAAATCCTGATGCATAAGTTAGGTATGGATCCCCAGTACTCTGTAATACTGCGTGCATCGTTAGTGAACGCCCCTGACCCACCCATGCCCTTCCCATGGCCATGCCCCCTTTTGAACTGCAGACTATAAGATTTGCGCGTGGATCTTTATAGAATAGCGCCTAGCAAGATGCAAGTGCAAATCCAAATTGTTTTCAATTAACGCCAACAATTGTTAGCCCCCAATTATTGGCGCTAATTGGCTCATCAGTCAATGTAGTTGCACACACATCTCAGCACATCACGTAGTTTTGGGGCATGTAAATGTGTACACCATTTGTAGAATCTGGATGTATATGTGTGTAAAACGGCACTCATAAAATTACCTCCCAGGTAATGGTACATTTGGTGACAAGAACTTGTGTACTTTTGCATGTTTCAATGCAGGCGTGTTCAGAGGTGGCTTTTTGGGGGGAGCATGGGCAGTGTTATGGTTTAATAAAATGTGCATGTACTTTTTAGTTCAGACATTTACGCTTGCTCCTGAGCAGGCATGAACGTCTGCAGCTTCATTTTAGCTTCAACTCCAGCTTTTATGGGGCAGTTTTTATAAAATCACATAGGTGCCTATGTGTCTTCATAAATTAGGCTCAAAATAGATGGCCACTTAGCCATCCACTCTAAGTGACCTGTTTACTGTCCATACTCGAATATAAGTCTATTCGAGTCTAAGCCGAGTTAACAGTTTTCCCCTGAAAAAAAGGGGGGGGGGAACAGTTAACGTGAGGATAAGCCGGAGGGGGGGGGGCCATAGTGTTGGGGAACACTTTGTGAGGACAACATGCCCCCCTCTTCAGCCTCTCCCCCACTTTCTCTTATGTCACCTCCCCAGCCTTCACCCAGTTTCTTTCCCCATTCTCCCTCGTTTACCTCTACAGCGGATATTTTTCCTTCCTCAGTACAGTGCCAAAGTCCTTGTCATCCCCTGCACGGCCAGGCTCTGCAGATACTTGAGCCGTGCGGTGCAGGAAGTTGTGGAAGTCTTGTGGTTTCAAGTCCCGCAAGACTTACCCAACTTCCTACACAGTGCAGCTCAAATATTTGCAGAGCCCGGCCATGCAGGGGAAGACAAGGACCTTGACGCTGAGCCAAGGATGGAGAAAAAAAAAATCAGCTGTAGAGGTAAATGGGGGGAGGGGAGGGAGGCGGGTCTGCATTTAAATGCCGACTCGACTATGAGCTGAGACCTCAATTTTTGGGGCCCAAAAATCTCGGTTTATAGTCAAGTATGGGCAATGATTAGGCTGCAAATGATCAGATTCTCTAATTATCACATGTCTATCTTAGAATGGCAAGATCTTCTTTCGGTACAAATGTGTCAGTAGCAGGTCAGATATGGTGGATTACTGCTTTGTGGCTGTATGTTTGTTTAAGGAACACTAACCTACTTGATGACAGTAAAATTCTGTGCACCAGACTGTGGGTTCAGCACAAGGAGCGGGAATGGATCCAAAAACTATCTGTCTACTAGCAACAGGGCTGCTTTTTGAGCTGTGTTGACAAACCTTGCGTGAATTGCAGTGTTGTAGTAAAGCAGTATTCCAGCCCAAAGTGCTGCTGTACTTCTTAAAAACGATCAGGGTAATTCAGAATTTTGATTCCGGGCTGGCTGCTGTAGTTTTGGTTTAATAGGGATTGTTCATTCGGGATAGAATTTTGGACACTGAAGGGAAGTTATGAACAGGGAAGTGGTGTAGAGGTCCAGTGTTTACATTTGTGTCCTCCCTCCCCCATGTGTGTGTCACTTCCAGCTCCCTTCCCCTGTTTCCCCAGGTGGTCAGTCAAAATTGACAACATCTGGTGACTACTGCCTGCAGACTTCAAGACTGCAGCACCCATCAGTGGCAGTGCTGAAAACAAATTAAGCCCAATGGATTAGATTCAGTAAATTGCGACAAGAAATCAGCATGGAAATAGTTTTGTATCGAGTGCTATTCTATAAAGGGTATCCACACTGCGTAGAATAGCTCCTAAGTGCTTAATCTGCGCCTAACTTAAGGCACATGCATTTACATCTGCTGAAGCCAGGTATAAATGCCGATGTCTAAATTGGGCGTGGATAGGGTGTATTCTATAAAAATGCACATAACTCACAGGAACGTCCCCGAAATGCCCCCTAAATACACCCCCTTCAAATTATCTACTATAGAAGTTACATGCACATCATTATAGAATATGAGATGCACCTAACTCCCAATTAAGGCCAGTTAACACTAATGGCTGTTAGCCAATTATTGGTGCTGCTTGACTCATCAATTAAGTTGTGTGTGCAAGTCGGCTATGTGTGTTGATTTGAGTCCGCAACTCTAGTTGCCAAATATAGAATCCAGGGGAATGTAGGTAATTTTATAAAGTGAGGCCTAGAGGTAGGTGCCACTTGCGTCAAAGATACTCACAGATTGAGAAGCACCTGTGTACGCTAGGCGCTTTTCTATAAGGTAAGCTGCTAAGTGCCATAGTGCCTAACTGCAAGGCTGCATACACATGGGTGGGCCATGGTCATGTCTTCAAATTAGGTGCATAGGCCCCGATATTCAGACCGTGGGAGATCACTGGGATGTCTCCTGCAGCCTACGCTGAACCTGGATATTCAATGCTGGGCCATTTCCGGTGACCGGCATTGAATATCCGGTTTAACTTTGGCCAACTTCACCTTAACTGGCCAAGCCAATTTTTCAGCGCTGGCCGGTCACGTTGGAGATGGCCAAAGTTATTCCACCTATTGTGGCCGCCAAACTTAGCCAGCTCTTCGATGAAAATTGTGGGATAGCTGGTTATATCGCATGATAATTTGTAGAATACTGTAAACTGCATGCATCACTTGGTGCACCAACTTACGCCCACTGTTCCCTCTAAGCTGAACGGGAGTCCTCCAACTGCATTGCTGCCATTGGTGGGGGGGGGGGGGGGGGGGTGCTTCAATATTGTGTTTTCAATTGTAGGAACAAATGGGTTCCTTGGAGTCCTGCAGAGCTTACCTGTCTTTCACTATTGGAAATGTGATGGTGAAACAGCACCCTCCACTGGGCAGGACTATAGGTGGAGGAATCCCGCTCAGCTTAGAGGGAACAGTGCTTACAACTGCTGTTGACATGGCATAAGAGAGCAGACCTTCACATGGGCATGCCAGTGCTAACCTTACGTTAATATTCTATAATGGAATCTTGACATCATAATGCCATTATAGAATTGGTGCTTAGTGCATGGCATTGGGGTGCCTAGACTGAGGCACCAGCTTATAGAATTGTCCTAAATGCGTTTGATCCATTTGCATGCTTAAGGACCCTCCAACACAAGCTTCTATGCTTATTTTTGTTGTTAGGGCTCCCGAGTTCTCTAGTGTTTCCTCCTCAGGCTCAGGAGTGTGAAGTGTGGTGCTCCTTCTCAGTGAACCCTTGGAACAGGGTCCTTTGCTTTAGCAGTTAGAGGAGATTCGGCTAAATGTGAACTTGGTGGTTAGCAGCTGGAGGAGTGGCCTAGTGGTTAGGGTGGTGGACTTTGGTCCTGTGGAACTGAGGAACTGAGTTCAATTCCCACTTCAGGAACAGGCTGCTCCTTGTGACTCTGGGCAAGTCACTTAACCCTCCATTGCCCTATGTAAGCTGCATTGAGCCTGCCATGAGTGGGAAAGCGCAGGGTACAAATGTAACAAAAAAACCCCAAAACTTAGAAAAACATATTTACTTTTTATTAATGCAATGAGAATAAAGGACTCAGCATTTAGTAGTACTGCTTTGGTTTGTTTGTCATGTATGCACATGTTACTGGCTGTGAGGACTGCTACAATAATCACAGAATAAAACTTCTAAAATCTGTCCTGATGACACCACGGTCAGTTGAATATTCTGGATATCCACACTGAATAGGCATGAGGTAAATTTGTGTACTTTGGACATCCAGTGTATGCAGTTATCCATTGTGGATATTCTGAAAGCTCAACTGACTGTAGAGACACTAGGAAAAATTTGAGAAGCCCTACTTTAACATCTGTCCTGTGGAGACTCATTATTGCTTCAAAATCATGAAGTGTAAATCATCCTGACTATCAGTACTTAGAACACGTAAGGAGAAACCATCCTTCAGAATTTTTTCAATTTTTCTATTGTCTCTGTGAGAGCCCTGCTTAATTTTTCAACCAGTAAAATTGGCGTCTTCAGCCTTCTTGCTATAAAATGAAGACATTGCTGTTAACATAACAGCTTCCTTTTGTATTAGCAGATGACTTACTTTATTCTGGTTGCTTGTCTTCTTCACTTTAGCACCCTATTGTTTCATGGTCTCCGAATCCAAAATTTGGTGCTGTGATGATAGCTGTGAAGAGAGATTAACTCTGTGTAATTTTACCAAAGCTGCCAAGATGGAGACATTTTTAGAGGCAGAACAGCACACCACCCTTCTAGACAAATACTTTATTTACCAGTGTGATAACACTGATCAATGAGTATGCATAAGGACAGGTAACAGCTGTTTCTTCTACCTCTGGGCGCCTCTTGCCTTAGTCTAGCTGCTTAGAATGGAAACACAGGCAGGATATCCTTGACAAAATTAAAATAAAACCTACAATAGAAATACTTGCAGGAAATCCTTGAGAAATAAAAATAATCAATTTTCCAACTACTGTGTCTTTATTTCGATTTCTAGTCTCTGCTTGTTCTCCATCTTCTCTTAGTCACTTTGTTTTTGTTTCAGTTCTCTCGCTTTCTCTTTTAACCTTTTCCGCTCAGGGTAGATATTTCTTTTCCTTTTCTTTTTCTGCTTTCTTCTCATGTTCTGCTTTTTGTTTTTCACTCTCCCTGTATGTTGCATAGAGACGTATTTCAAAGCAGTTAGACTTACAGAGTTACATAGAGGGGCATTTTCGATATGATGTCTAAATCTAATTTTGGACGTTTTGCTTAAAATGTCCAAAAGTCAAGTAGTAAAAATTTTACCTCTCAATCGAGCCATTGGGACATAGGAGGAACCAGCTTTCCTAGCAGACTGTCCACACAGGAATCCCAGCAGAGCAATGAGGCACCCTAGGGGGCACTGCAGTGGACTTCACATAAAAGGTTCTAGGTACACATCTCACCATTACCCCCTTATATTGTATAGTGAGACCTTCAAAATTTACCAGAAACTTACTGTACCCAACTATACACCTGTACAATACTTATGGCTGCAAGTGTCACCTATATGTGGGTACGGTTGGTTTTTTTTTTTGGGGGGGGGGGGGCTGACACTTTCCACCACAAGTGTAGTAGAGTGGATTATGGGCCTGGGTCACCTTCACTACAGTGCTCTGCACCGACCACTTGGCTATTCCAGGAACCTGCTTCCTGCTCTAATAGGACTGGCCATAACATCTGAAGCTGTCATAGAGGCTGGTATGTACTGTTTCATTTACTTCTTTGCGGGGTGGGAGGGGGGGTCAGTGACCACAGAAAAGAGTAAGGGGATGCCATTCCTTTATTCCTGCAGTGGTCATCTGGTCATTTAAGACACTTTTTTTTGTGGCTTATTCGTTAATAAAACAGGTCTAGACCAAAACGTCCAACTTATAACCGTGGATGTTTTTCTTTTGTTTCTTTATGGCAGAAAAATGTCCAAAGTGTTAGGAACGCCCAGATCCCGTCCTTAAGACGCCCCTGACACGCCCCTTTGTGATTTGAGTGCACTTCTGACAGACTTCATAGAAAAAAGTTGGTTTTGAAAATACCAGTTTGGACTTTTTTGTGAGAAAAACGTCCAAATGCAGATTTAGAGCACTTTTTGGACGTTTTTCTCTTTTGAAAATGAGCAGTGTAAGTAATCTAAGGTCCCCCATGCTCCAGAGTAAATGCAAGCGCTAGAGGCCTTAGTTACCAGTGTACAATGTTCAGAGGGGTTTAGCGCGGCAAACATCGAGCATGCCAGGTCTTAGTGCACATAGCATGCAAATGTAGTCAACCTCATGTAAATGAGCTCATTTTGTATTCCTCCCCAATGCTTAGAAAAGAGCGCCTGAATCAAAACTGCTTTATCTCTATTAAAAATAGCGCCAGGTCAGAGCAGGCAATAGGACGTTGGAAGAGAGGATTTCTCATGATTATCATTCTTCTCTTGTTTTTTTTGTTTTTGCAAAATCTGCCAGTTTTGATTGCTTTGGGAAGTAGAAGGAAGCCCATGCAAGCCCTTAAGTGCTAGTCATGAGAAACAGCAGACCCGTGCGAAAGCACACATTGGCGTATGTTTCCTACGTCTAAATTTAAAGCGTTCATGCTAAAAAAAAATTGATGCCTAAAGTGAAAACACACATTGGCGTCTGTTTCCTGTGCCTAAATATAAGCGTCCAAGCTAAAACAAAATGTTTAAAATGGTTATATTTAAGCCGCAGAAAACAGACGCCAACGTATGCTTCACGTTGAGATTTTACCAGGCGTATGTGCACAGGAGCTTAGCTTACCATGGGATCTCTTCTGTGCACGCACAAGCACAATCCTCCCACACCAAAGCACAATCCTGCTGAACTCCCTAATGCCCAGCACGCCTATATTTGCATCTCATTAGCTTTGAGCATTAGGGCATTGTTCTGTGCTGTTCCAGCGGTATTTTTACAGTGCTATTCGGAGCAGCGCCGGAGTTTTGAGCATCG
This sequence comes from Microcaecilia unicolor, assembly GCF_901765095.1. NCBI lineage: Eukaryota > Metazoa > Chordata > Amphibia > Gymnophiona > Siphonopidae > Microcaecilia > Microcaecilia unicolor. The sequence goes on from NC_044033.1 coordinate 117,426,562, forward strand.
GGGGCCTATTTTGAAAGAGGATAGAATGAAGGCAAAACAAGTCATTTGTTTCGCTTTCATTCCATCCTCTTGCTAAATAGGGAAACTTTGTTTATCCCACACCTTTCTGGATTCTATCACTTTTTTTGTCCCACACCTCCACTAGGAGGGCATTCCAGGCATCAACCAGCCTTTCTGTCAAAAAGTATTTCCTAATGTTCTCTTAGGTTTACCTCTTTGCAGCTTGATTTTATGTCCTCTAGAAACATAGAAACATAACGGCAGATAAAGGCCATATGACCCATCCAGTCTGCCCATCCTCTGTAACCCCTAACTCTTCCTTTTCCTAAGCAGTCCCACATCCTTATCCCATGCCGTTTAAAATTCTGGAGCTACTACTACTACTACTATTTAGCATTTCTATAGCGCTACACAAACATAGAAGAAAGACAGTCCCTGCTCAAAGAGCTTACAATCTAATAGACAAAAAATAAATAAAGTAAGCAAATCAAATCAATTAATGTGAACGGGAAGGAAGAGAGGAGGGTAGGTGGAAGCGAGTGGTTACAAGTGGTTACGAGTCAAAAGCAATGTTAAAGAGGTGGGCTTTCAGTCTAGATTTAAAGGTGGCCAAGGATGGGGCAAGACGTAGGGGCTCAGGAAGTTTATTCCAGGCGTAGGGTGCAGCGAGACAGAAGGCGCGAAGTCTGGGGTTGGCAGTAGTGGAGAAGGGAACAGATAAGGATTTATCCATGGAGCGGAGTGCACGGGAAGGGGTGTAGGGAAGGACGAGTGTGGAGAGATACTGGGGAGCAGCAGAGTGAGTACATTTATAGGTTAGTAGAAGAAGTTTGAACAGGATGCGAAAACGGATAGGGAGCCAGTGAAGGGTCTTGAGGAGAGGGGTAGTATGAGTAAAGCGACCCTGGCGGAAGATGAGACGGGCAGCAGAGTTTTGAACCGACTGGAGAGGGGAGAGGTGACTAAGTGGGAGGCCAGCAAGAAGCAGATTGCAGTAGTCTAAACGAGAGGTGACAAGGGTGTGGATGAGGGTTTTGGTAGAGTGCTCGGAAAGAAAGGGGCGGATTTTACGGAATGTAAAGAAAGAAACGACAGGTCTTGGCAATCTGCTGGATATGAGCAGAGAAGGAGAGAGAAGAGTCAAAGATGACCCCAAGGTTTCGAGCTGAGGAGACAGGGAGAATGAGAGAGCCATCAACAGAAATAGAAAACGGGGGGAGCGGGGAGGTGGGTTTGGGGGGGAAAATGAGAAGCTCGGTTTTGGTCATATTTAATTTCAGGTGGCGTTGAGACATCCAGACAGCAATGTCAGACAAGCACGCTGAAACTTTGGTTTGGATGCAAGGTGAGATATCAGGGGTAGAAAGGTAGATTTGGGAGTCATCAGCATAGAGATGGTAGGAAAAGCCATGGGATGAGATTAATGAACCAAGGGAAGAAGTGTAGATAGAAAAGAGGAGGGGACCAAGAACAGCACCCTGAGGTACACCGACAGGTAGAGGGATAGAAGTAGAAGAGGATCCACCAGAGTGAACACTAAAGGTGCGGAGGGAGAGGTAGGAACCTACTGTATCCATTTCTCAAAATGGAAACTGCTTTCATCACTGGCTTGTACATAAGGACATAAGTATTGCCATACTAGGACAGGCCAACGGTCCATCAAGCCCAGTACCCTGTTTCCAACAGTGGCCAATCCAGGTCACAAATACCTGGCAAAATCCCAAAAAAGTACAAAACATGTTATACTGCTTATCCCAGAAATAGTGGATTTTCCCCTAAGTCCAATTTAATAATGGTGTATGGACTTTTCCTTGGGAAGCCGTCCAAACCTTTTTTAAACTCCACTAAGCTAACCACCTTTACCACTTTCTCTGGCAACAAATTCCAGAGTTTAATTACATGTTGAGTGAAGAAACATTTTCTCCAATTCGTTTTAAATTTATTACTTTGTAGCTTCATGGCATGCCCCCTAGTCCTAGTATTTTTGGAAAGCATAAACTGACGCTTCACGTCTACCCTTTCCACTCCACTCATTGTATCATATTTAAATTTATAAGACCTGTTTCTCACTCCCACTTCCCTACCCACCCCTACCTTTCCCCATGAGATTGTCATTGGAATGCTTTTGTGTGTTTTACATATATTCAGATAATGGAAACTATTGTAAAGAATAAAATTACAGAATACGTAGACAAACATGGTTTAATGGGACAGAGCATGGGATCAGCCAAAGGAAGTCTTGTCTCACCAATTTGTTCATTTCTTTGAAGGCGTGAATAAACATATGGGTAAAGATGAGACGGTTGATTGTAGTGTATCTAGATTTTCAGAAAGCTTTAGACACAGTTCCTCATGAGATATTCCTGAGAATTTTAAAAAGTCACGGGATAGGAGACAATGGGGCTCATTTTCAAAGCACTTAGCCTTCCAAAGTTCCATAGAAACCTATGGAACTTTGGAAGGCTAAGTGCTTTGAAAATATGCCTGAATGTCCTTCTGTGGGTTAGGAATTGGTTATTGGACAGAAAACAGAGGGTAGGGTTAAATGGTCATTTTTCTCAATGGAGGAGGGTAAATAGTGGAGTGACACAGTGATCTGTACTAGGACTGGTGCTATTTAACATATTTATAAATGATCAGGAAGTCGGAAAGACAAGTGAGGTGATTAAATTTGCAGATGACACAAAACTATTGAAAGTTGTCAAAACAAATGTTGATTGTGAAAAATTGCAGGGAGACCTTAGGAAACTGGAAGACTGGGCATCCAGATGGCAGATCAAATTTAATGTAGACAAGTGCAAAGTGATGCACACTGGGAAGTATAATACGAATCATAGTTAACTGTTGCTGGGATCCACTTTAGGAGTCAGCATTGAAGAAAAAGATGTCGGTGTTGTTGTAGACAATACCCTGAAATCTGCCCAGTATGTGACTGCGGCCAAAAAAAGCAAACAGGATGCTAGGAATTATAAGGAAAGGGATGGTAAATATGACCAAGAATACTACAAGGCCTGTATATCATTCCATGGTGCGACCTCACCTTGAGCATTGAGGAATTAGAAAAGGTTCAAAAGAGAGAGAGACCAGAATGATAAAGGGGATGGAACTCCATAAGGAAAGGCTAAAAAGGTTAGGGCTCTTCAGCTTGGAAAAGACACACAGCCGAAGGGAAATATGATCGGGGTCTACAAAATCCTGAATGGTGTAGAACGAGTAGAAATGAATCTACTTTTTACTTTTTTAAAAAGTACAAAGACTAGGGGACACTCAATGATGTTATATGGAAATACTTTTAAAACAAATAGAAGGAAATATTTTTTCACTCAATGAATAGTTAAGCTCTGGAACTCTTTTTCTGGAGGATGTGGTAACAGCGGTTAGCATATTTGGGTTTAAAAAAACTTTCGACAAGTTCCTGGAAGAGAAGCCCATAGTCTGCTCTTGAGGCAGACATGGGGAAGCCACAGCTTGCCATGGGATTGGTAGCATGGAATGTTGCTACTATTTAGGTTTTTGCCAGGCACTTGTAACCTAGATTGGCCACTGCTGGAAGTAGGATACTTGGCTAGATGGACCATTGGTCTGGCCCAGTATCATTATCCTTATGTTCTTGTGTTATCATTTACTGATTTCTGATCTGAATAGAAAGGTATTGACTTTGAAGGCTAATCAAAAAATATATTAGGTTAGTCCAATAAGAAAGGCATAATCTTATTTTCTTTCCTTTGTTTTGTTTTATCTCTTTATTACGTTTAAAAGTGGACTAACACGGCTACCACACCATTTAACACCAGAATAAAACCGTGCTGCAAAATCCAGTCGCGAAAAGTGTAAAAGTGTTCACATCTGAATGTATGGGCTACAGTTACCTGAGGTTTTTTCTCTAGGCACAGAATGAGCAAAATTCTTTGACAATTCTATCACATAGGGATTTGGAGAAAATGTTGTTGTTGTTTCTTTTAAAGGCATTAACCCAGGTAAAATGGTCAGACTGAAATCTGTCCTCCTCAGATGTGGCCAAAAGTATACACGGATTCCATAGCTCATGTAGTTTGGAATAGAGGATGTTCCTGTAGCCATGTGTAGGTTGAAGGACCAAAATGGTATATGTATGCAAAATTTCCAAAATAATGCATGCTGTTTTGCCATCATTCGTCCACCCACACAAATAAAAAGTTTAAAGAACACAGAAACTTTTGACATGTTTACTTTGCACCATCTCACTTTCTTTTCCTATTTTTTTTAATGGCCTGATATTGTCATCTAGATGAATTGGACCCTATGCTGTGTTCCTGGCACCATGAACCCTTCATTCACAGCTCCCTGGGGATTTCCCATCTCTGGAATTAAGACTTATTTTGAAGGCCCACTCTGACTTAAGCTCATGCTCCATGGACTGTAGTTGAATGTCTTGATCATAATGTACCAGATAAGAACCTAAGGATTACTTTTATTTGCTTGGACTTGATTGTACTGCTTCTGACTATGCTGATGCTGCTCAGAACTTTTCCGCTCCATTCTGGTTTAGTACAATTCAGTATTATACTACCAAAACCGAGATACGATATGCTGCCTTGAGTTGCTGCGCTAGATTCTGTTGTGCGTGTTGATTAGCGATACAACATTATTAAGAAGATATATATATTCTTTCAAGATTTTGATAGGATTAGCGATCACCAGCGGTGAGAAGACTCCTGACGCAGGCCCGTGTGGCCGAAACACAGCTGTGTCGAGTCCTTTTCTCCCCATCATTTTATGGCTAATAAAAGATATATATTTTTTAATTTTCATAATCAGAGTCTCGTCTCTTTTATGTATTTATATTTTTAAATACATTTTTTATATATTTTATTTTTATCATTTTTTATTTTTTGATTTTTGTTTTTGGTTTGTCATCTTCGCTGTTCTGTTTTCCATACTGCTACTATTGTACATTTTCCTCTTTATTTTGAACTCCTTCTCCTCTACTTCTTATATATCATATAAAGCAACTAGCCTAGTAGTTAGAGCACCAGACTGACAACCAGCAAAGCCAGGTTCAAATCCCGATGCTGCTCCTTGTGATCTTGGTCAAGTCATGTAGGAGGTAATTCTATAACTTGGTGCCTCGAAATAGGTGCCAATTCTATAATGGTACTTAGACATGCCTAAGGCATTTTAGAATAATAATGTAAACCCGCTTTGGTGCGCCAGAAGTTAGGCATAATAATTTACGCCAAGTCAATGGGCATGGCTATGCATGCCATTCAATATGCGCAATGATAGTATTCTAACGCTTGGTACCCATACTCCGCCCACATGGTGTGTGCCATAGCTCTTATGTGTTACCTTCTAGAATAGTGTGTAGTGCATGTTGGTGTGTATGTGGCGTGAGCCTGTGCACTTATGCATGCACAGCACACATAACTGCACATGCCCATATATGGAATTCCCTTCTTAATCCTCCATTGCCTTAAGTACAAAATAAGATTATCAGCTCTCGGGGGACAGGGAAAAACTTACTGTGTCTGGATGTAACTCACTTCGAGCTACTACTGAAAAGATGTGAGCTAAATTCAAATGAATACTTTATATAAACTATGGAATTCCTCTTTCTCATAATTTTATTATTATAAACTGTTCTGTTGGCATGGCTGAAGGGAGCTATGTGAAGAGTCTCATTAAACTTAAACCCTTTCACTGTTCCCAGTCTGGACAGCACTGTAACATGAGTCTTTCCAGGACCTTATATGATAGGCTCTGCATCCAGCTACCAGATGTTGCCATTATGGATGCCACAATTTCTGGCCCAGTAGGCTGTGAATGCATCAACCCTAGCCAACCTGGGATGCAAAAAGGCCAATCAGGGAATCAAACTGGGCCCTTCCACGTGGAATTTGACACTGAAACACTGAGCCACTGGGCCAGTCGCATGTTTTTAAAGGAAAATAACAGGTCATGTAGTTTGTGCACTATCCAGCTTATTTTCGAAAGAGAAAGACGCCCATATTTCGACCCAAATCGGGAGATGGGCGTCTTTCTCCCGTGGGCGTCCAAATCGGTATAATCGAAAGCCGATTTTGGGCGTCTTCAACTACAATCTGTCACGGAAACGGTCAAAGTTGACGGGGCGTGGAGAAGGCGGGACTGGGGTGTGTTTATCGGCCGAGGAGAGATTGGCGTCCTCGGCCGATAATCGAAAAAAGAAAGGCATTTTTAGCGCGAATTTGGGTCACTTTTTTTTTGACCCTTTTTTTCACAAACAAGTCCCAAAAAAGTGCCCTAAATGACCAGATGATCACCGGAAGGAATCGGGGATGACCACCCCTGACTCCCCCAGTGGTCACTAACCCCCTCCCACCCAAAAAAAACAACTTTAACAACTTTTTTTTCCAGCCTGTATGCCAGCCTCAAATGTCACACCTAGCTCCATCACAGCAGTATGCAGGTCCCTGGAGCAGTTGTTAGTGGGTGCAGTGGACTTCAGCCAGGTGGACCCAGGCCCACCCCCCCCCCCCACCTGTTACACTTGTGGTGGTAAATGGTAGCGCTCCAAACCGCCCCCAAAACCCACTGTACCCACATCTAGGTGCCCCTCTTCAGCCATAAGGGCTATGGTAATGGTGTAGAGTTGTGGGCAGTGGGTTTTGGGGGGCTCAGCACCCAAAGGAAGGAAGCTATGGACTTCAGAGGTAGTTAACTGTTTATTTTAAATTGTTACAAGTGCCCCCTAGGGTGCCCGGTTGGTGTCCTGGCATGTGAGGGGGACCAGTGCACTACAAATCCTGGCCCCTCCCACGAACCAATGCCATGGATTTGGTCGTTTTTGAGCTGGGCGCCTTCGGTTTCCATTATCGCTGAAAAACGAAACCGCCCAGCTCAAATCCACACAAATCTGATGCATTTGCCGGGCACAAACCGTATTATCGGAAAAAAGATGGATGCCTATTTTTTTTGAAAATACGGTTTGTCCCGCCCCTTCACATACCCGTTCTCGGGAGATGAGCGTTCGCGTTCGATTATGCCCCTCCACGTGGGAAATTGAAATTGCCCCTTATTCAATGCAGATGTTTTTTTTTTCAATAGCCATACAATGGAAAAGACATTTTTTTCTAAATAGAAACAAACTGAATTTCATCTATCCCATTGTACCACCAGAATAACACAGCTTTGTTAGAAGGCATTTGAAGCATCAGTGTTTAACTAAAAATGAGCTTTCTGTTCCTTTGGGTCAGGAATCCCAAATCTTCAAAACAAGGATCGCATAGGGCATTTCAAACCATCAAGAGGGCCAGGCTTTGCTGAATTTGAGGGAGGGGGGTAACATAGAGGGCAAGTATACATGGTGTATTCACTCCCTTTCCTTCATTGCCATACCCCCTTCCTTTCTTCCTTCCCTCCCTTTCATTGCCTCCCTTCCCCTTTTCTCCCAGTCATGTCCCCCGTTCTCTCACCTACGCACTCCTTTTTCATTTTCTTTCCTCACCTTCTCTCTCATTCGTTTCTCCTCCCTTCACTTGTCTCACATTATTATTCACCCTTTCCTTTTCCTTCCTCCATTTCCTCCCTGCTCCCACCTTCATTCACCACTCATCTCCCATTTGCTTCATGTCTTCCTAATCGTCTGTTGGTAGGATCTTTCTCCTTGCCAGCAACTCTCTCCTTCGTTGCAGGTCTAGCCAGCTCATTTAATCCCTACCAGTGGTTCTCTGTACTGATGTGGGTCTAGCCCATTCCTCTAACGCTGGCAAGGTGTAGTGGCCCCATCAGTGGATCTCTCCTTTGCCATGGGTCTAGCTAGTTGGCAAAGCCTGGCCTTTCTTCTGTCTCCATCACCTTGCATCTTCTTCTTCAGCTTCCACTGGGTGGAGGTATGGGGGTGGGGAAAGCTGGGAAACATCAGCAGCCTTTATGCCACCTCCAAGCATGGGAAACAAAATTTCTTCAGTGGGCCACATCCTATTATGGGAACAAAATGCAGGAGGATGGGCTGACAACCTGCGTTCTGCAGGCTGTAGTGTGGGGATCCCTGCTTTCTGTATTTACTTAATTACACTCAGGTGCCCTTTTTTCTAAGCTGCGCAAGCATCTACACGCACCCTGCACATGCCAAAATGGAGTTACCACCCGGCTACCACGTGGCTCTTGCTGTAATTTCATTTTTGGCGCATGGCCAATATGCACATCTGAAAAATAATTTTTATTTTTGGATGTGCATATTGGACACTCGCTAAGTGGCATTTGACATACGTAGGCCATTACTGCTTGGTTACCGCTAGATCAATGGCTGGTGGTAAGGTCTCAGACCCAAAATGGACACGCACCAATTTTGATTTTGCGTCACATCCATTTTTGGCAAAAATTTTTTAAAAAGGCATTTTTTTTTGCAGGCACGCTGAAAAATGAATCTGCGCACGCCCAAAACATGTGCCTACACTACAGCAGGCCATTTTTCAGCGCACCTTAGTAAAAGGACCCCTCAGTTCGTAGTCGTTTTTCTTGGATAGTATACAACAGTATTTCTCATGCTAGTTCTGGAGTAAAAGAATCTGGTTTTCAGGATAAACACAATGGGATCAATATTCAACATGGTTTAAGTAGCCATGAAAGGCTCCTGACCACTTAAACCATGCTGAGCAGGCTGGCTGCCTCTATTCATCAGCACTTAACTGGGCAGTGCCACCGACTATTGGCTTTGACTTCCACAGCACTGTTTGGGGTAGTTTTGGGGTGGTCTGTGGGTGGAGTCAAGGAGGAGCCAGCAGGTATGAGAAGGCACTAGTCATATTCAGTGCCAGTGCCCACATATCTAAGAGGGGCAGATAGGATAGCACAAAAAGCAATCATATCTTTTGTGATAACTCCTAACTTGGTGCCCCCTTCTGGTGGGAATTATCGCACTTTGTTCATTTAGCTAGATGGGTGCTGGCACTTCTGCCCTCAGCTATCAGCAGCCTACAAACTCCTGACTGCCATGGGCTGAATGTCTGCACCAGTGAATAGATTTATATGTATTTCCTCAACTGCATGCAGATCTGTCGCATGCCTAATCATTTATTCATTAGGAGTATCCTGTAAACTAGACTGGCTTGGGGATACTTCCAGACTGAGGAACACTAACGCAGAAGACTAAGGTTTGATTCCCATACCCTACATCTGCTTCCTGGGCTGACTGATGTTATGGAGGTTGTTTTTACTTTTCCTACGGGAAAGGCTGTCTCAGCTGTCATTTAATAATGCCACCTCCTGGCCAGACTCCAGGATGTGTTCATACTAGGTGCTGATGGGAGCTGTGGTCTGTTACTGGGCTGGGGGGGAGGGGGGGCTTACAAAATAAAGGGAAATACTGGGTAGTAGTGAATGACAGTTGGTGGTTCTGTTGCTAAGTAGAGGCTGGTTCAGATCAAATCGAAAGCCCAAATGATCACGAGGATGCTGCCAACCCTCCGCCATCATGTTTTCTTCAGTTTTCAAATAGCATAAAATACAGGTCTGAAATTCAGATAATACTGATGTAATAGTTTAATGGACAATTTAATGTGATATGCTGCAGACGATTCCGAAAGCCGTTGCTTTCATGAAAAACAACTGCTTCTGGCTGTGTGTTGAATGATATTATATCCCAGCAGTGTTATCATAAAATAGCATGAACAAATTGCAAGTTAATCTGTGTTGCTGCTGTAAATGGCTGTACAGCTGTGCGACTCTTGTCTAACCATAATATTTGCATATTCCAACTCTGTCATTCTTAATACTGAAATACATCTATACTGTTTTGAATTCCCCCCCCCCCCCCCTTCTTCCAGTCCTGAGGGCATTTTTATTTGCTGATTGGGAGTGGGAAGGGATGTTTTCTGACTTTGAGACTAAATCCTCAGTGCTGCTTTTGAACCAGTTGAGTTTTGCCCTGCAAGGAGAGATGTGTGCCTTCCCTGTCATCATGGGGTCCTTTTAGTAAGCTGTGGTAAGTACTAATGCATGCTTACTGCAGGTTAAAGGGCTTACCATGGGGCATGCTGAGATATCCCGCATTAAGTTTTAAAAGTGCTACAAACATGCAAACTGATTAGCGCAGGATTAGTACATAAGAGTAGCCACACTGGGTCAAACCGATGGTCCATCTAGCGCAGTATCTACTTTCCAAACAGTGGCCAAGCCAGGTCACAAGTACCTGGCAGAAACTCTATTAACAGCAACATTCCATTTCACCAATCCTGGGGCAAGCAGTTGCTTCCCCATGTCTGTCTCAATAGCAGACTATCGACTTTTCCTCCAGGAACTTGTCCAAATCTTTTTTAAACCCATATACACTAACTGCTGTTACCACATCCTCGGGCAAAGCGTTCCATAGCTTATCTATTCGTTGAGTGAAAAAATATTTCCTCCTATTTGTTTTAAAAGTATTTCCATGTAACTTCATTGAGTGTCTCCTAGTATTTGTACTGTTTGAAAGAGTAAAAAAAATCAATTCACTTCTACTTGTTCTGTAGCACTTAGGATTTTGTATACCTCAGTCATATCTCCCTTTAACTGTCTCTTTTTCCAAACTGAAGAGCCCTAACCTTTTTAGCCTTTCCTCATATGAGAGGAGTTCCGTCCCCTTTATCGTTTTGGTCACTCTTCTTTGAACCTTTTCTAATTTTGCTATATCTTTTTTGAGATATGGCGACCAGAACTGAATGGAATACTCAAGGTGCAGTCGCACCATAGAGCGATACAAAGGCATTATAGTGTTTTCGGGCTTATTCAGCATCCCTTACCACCCTCTGTGCAAATTTGTCTTAGCACCACATGCCTTTTTGCTGTTTAATTGTTATTTTATATCTCATTCTCAATTTGTATAATTGTTCTTATTGCACTGTAGCCTCTACAGTTTATGTAAGCCACTTTGAGCCTGCATTCAGTGGGAAAAATGTGGGATATAAATGTAATAATAAATAAATAAATAAATAATGGTAACATTAGCGCATGACCATTGATTCAGAAAATAGAAAATCGTCCGTTTTTCGGCTGCAAGAGAAATGGCCATTGCATGCGGGAAAGATCCATGTAAGGACACGCTAAAGCCACTTTCTACCACAGCTCCTTCTCCTTAAGAGCCCCAGGTCCTGCTGAAGCCAATAGACTTGAACACTGTAGCCATACCTATACTGCCTTGAACCCTAGCAATAGTTTTCTTCTTAGGCAGTAGGATAATGAATATATTTGAATCTTTTGTATAAGTCACAAAGGTATCCTTGAACTGAAGTGTGCTAATGGATTTAGTTCACACTAGCAGTGTGCGCTAAGTGCCTTGTAGCTCAGTGGTCTGTCTTGAATTTAGTGTGCGCTAAATCCATTAGTGCACCTTAGTAAAAGGACCCCAAAGAGCACAGGAATGTGACACTTTGTTTTTGGAATGAAGTAGAGGAACGAAATCTGCTCACAGCTGATGTTCAAACCAAAGTTTATTCAAAAATCTTCTAAAAACATGGAACACGACCCGACCTGACTCGTGTTTCAGCCCAATTGGCCTCCATCAGGGGTCTATAAATTATAAAATTACACAGAAAAAATAAATAACTATACATGATGTTTTAATGACATATCTATATAAATAATTCTCACCTCCAACGTTCAGTGAAGCACTGAATGTACTGTTCCTAGGGTAGGCTGTCAGGACCACTCACCCTCCTAGGCTGTCACCAACACTCACCCTCACTCAGTAGACACGCCCTCTGCCACGCCCCTTCTGGACATAATGCACAACCCCAACGTTCTAATGAAGCAACATTTTTCAACTCCAAGTTCCGTCATGATGTAGATCGCAGTGGAACCATGACTGTCTGCCCCGCCCTCGCCTATGTCATGACGTGGAGGGCGGACCCTCAGAGGGACCACATGCTGACTCCCCCCCCCCCCCCCGAACATCCAACGTTCTGTGCCTGGGACCGTGGATCCGTCCTCTGTGAGGCACCATTACTGACGTCCCACCTCACGCCACCCCACACTCTCTGACGTTCCCCCTCATGCCCCTCCCACACTCCGCCCCCCTCTGCGTAACCTAACCGCTCTCACACCCCTCCCACCCAGTTCAACACTCCGCCCTCAAAAAAACGCAGCCGCCCTCCCTCCCCAACATTCGGACTGCCGGAGAGGACGAAGAGGGAGAGCGGCGAGACGTCGAGCGAACGGCTGCGGCGACTGGCGAATCCAAATACAGGGAAGAGGGAAAGAGCAGTGGGTCCAACCGTCAGAGACAACGAAAAGGGAGGGCGGCGAGACGGCGACCGGCAAGGTAAGCAAGGAAGGACATTGGTTGATCTCTTTTTCCACTCCCCTACGCAGCCGTCATTCCTGTACACTACAAAACAACCAAAAGTAGGAGCTGCTGCTTCACACTGTCGTTTTTACATTGAGGGATGGGGGGACGGATGGGGGAGGGGGAGGGAGGGGGGAGGGGGGACCCTGCAACTGGGAAAAAGGGAGGGAGGGGAGGTAAGCAAGGAAGCACATTGGTTAATCTCTGTTTCTACTCCCCTACGCAGCCCTCATTGGTATACACTAAAAAACAAGCAAAACTAGGAGCTGCTGCTTCACACTGTCCTTTTTAAATTGAGGGACGGAAGGATGCGGGGAGGGGGGACCCTGCAACTGCAAAAAAGGGAGGGAGGGAGGGGGACCCCCCTGCAATTGGGACGGAGGAGGGACCCTGCAACTGGGAGACAGACCAGGGGGGTGCAGCCAACCTGCAACTGGGAGGGAGGGGGGACCCTGTCACATACTCTCATTCTCACACACACACTCGCACCCAGTCTCACTCTCTCTCTGTCACACACACACACACACACACAGTTGCACATTCACTCTCACACAGTCACTCTCAAACACAGTCTCTGAAACATACACACTCCGAGGAAAACCTTGCTAGCGCCCATTTCCTTTAAAACAGAAACGGGCCTGTTTTACTAGTATATATATATAAAAATATATAAAAAATATAATAAAGAGATGCATACCTAGGAAATAATAAACCCAACATGTATTTCCAAAACTAGTCATCAAATGGTTATAAAAAAAAAACCTGTTCTACCTGATTGACGATTTTTTATCCATATGCTTTGGTTATGTCTCCATTTTGTATATTTACCTGTTATCTTTTTATACACAAATATGTTTGGTTTATATACAAATATGTGGTATAATTTTATGGTATGTATTTGTTTTAATTCTTGGACAGAGTTTTTTTTAAACCATTTGACAACTAGTCTTGGAAATGCATGTTGGTTTATTATTTCCTAGGTATGTTTCTCTTTATTATATTTTGTATTTATTTTTATATATTTGTCATTAAAACATTATGTATATTTATTTAATTTTATCTGTAATTTTACAATTTATAGACCCCTGATGCAGGCCGATTGGGCCGAAACACGAATCGTGTCGGGTCGTGTCCCATGTTTTTAGAATATTTTTGAATAAACTTTGGTTTGAACATCAGCTGTGAGGAGGTTTCGTTGCTCTACTTCATTCCTTTTTTTTGTGCCCTTTACAGTAGAATACTTTGTTTTTGGTTCATTGGCCATTTTTTCCGATTTTCAGGCCTTTATTTTTCTCCAGTTTGTTTCACAAATTTATTTTAATAAGAAATTTTTACCATGCATTAAAAATTTTAACACATGCTAATCAAAGTAAATGCGTAATGATGAATGCACATCCTTACAATTTTCAAAGGCATATGCCTGGTTGAAGAGACTCCTGAGGAAAGTAAGAGCTCCTTTTCTAAGCTGCAGTAAGCACTAGTGTGTGCTTACCACAGCTTAAAGGAGCTTACCATGGGACCACGCTGAGGCATCCTGTGGTACAAACCACATGCTAAAAAGAATGTTCATAATTTTTCTCTGAGGGGCATGTCTGGGGGTGAAGAGTGGGCATCACAGCGCAATTCATTTAGCGTCACCACTGTACTGATCGCTAACTGATTAGCATGAGATTTGCACCTGAGCCCTTACCGCCTACAAAATGGGTGGTGTAAGGGCTCATGCGCTAATTTTTGTTATTGACCATGCGTTAATGGCAACTCTAGTGCATGTAGGGGTCCTTTTACCAAGCTGTGTTAAAAAGGACCCTGCACTAGTGTCAGAGGCCTTTTTGTTTCACGCGATAACGCCCCTTTTAGTGCAGCAGATTAAAAAAAGGCTGAAAATACCCATGGCCGTGCTGTAAGACTGCTCTTACTGCGTGGCCATGCAGGGGAGGAGTATTTACCCCCACCCATTGAGGTGGCGGTAAGGGCTCGCGCGCTAACCCAGTGGTAACTGGGTAGAGAGTGGTGCTGCCCGATAGTGCCGTGCTAAAAATACAGGGCGATTTTCCCTAGTGTGGGAAATAGTACTCGCTGGAGCTGGAACTACTGCTGGCGCCCATGTTGGGCCAGCAGTAGCTCCAGATTAGCTTGCGGTAAGCCCGGGTTGGGTTTACCACCGCTTTGTAAAAGGACCCTGCAATGATGAAAACAGCAGACCAGCAATACTGAAGTGCTGTGCAGTTTTATTTATTAAAACAATTACCCGATGTGGCCGCATTTCGCCCGAAGGCTGCGTCAGGGGTAAAACTAATATATAAACAAACAATGCAGTTACAATCATAAAAATTATGAATAGCTTAAGTCCATATAAAAACAGTAACTCATAGTCTAACAAATAAAATTACAGATAAAATCATCTTACAAAACTACAAAATATCAAAAAAAGATGTGTGTGATAGTGAGTCCACCACATGCAGAAATATTAATAAATTCACATAGAGAATGAATAATTCTTATTAACAAAGTCCAGCTTATCCATGTAGTACATAATATAAGCCAAGCCAGAAATTTGTGAGAATATATCTTGCAATTATTTCAGAGTAATGATAATGAACAGCACCAAAAGGGAACATATACCTGTTGAAGATTAAAAATCAAACCTTCCCCTATTTGGAGATTAAAGATCAAATCCAATATCCTAGAAGACAGCAGAGGCTCTAAATCAAACTAATGCAGTAATAAACTCACTGCCATCTCATTAAAAAAAAAAAAACAACAAAAAAAACAAACTCCTTTTTTACAGAGCAAGAACTTGGAAGAACTTCTAAGCAGTTCAAAAAATAAATACTCACAGTGCAGCACTTCTCTATTCAGAACAGCAGCATTCCCACCGTTCTTGCAAAAGCAGTGAATCTGTCACCAAGACTGTACAACTCATTTTATTCCCTCTTAGGTTAAAGATCAGCTGGCACTTGCAATAAAAAGGCTCAGAAACTAGAAATAAGAGTGGCATACTGATTCTATTGTTTTAATAAAACTGCACAATGCTTCAGTACTGGTCTGCTCATTGCTACGCTTTGTTGCAGATCATCACCTCTTGTTGCTGTTGAACATCAACGCTTGGCCATTATTTGCAAGGCTGCTGAGAGGGGGGCAGGGGGGCAAGATTCCCCTGGGCCAGGCCTCCAAGGGGGGCCCAGCGCTGGGGTCTGTCTGTTTCCTGCTCCTGACAGGACCTGGGTGATCATATCCTGACAGGATGCAGGAGAGAGAAACCTCTGGCGTCAGGCAACCTTGGAGGCTGGAGAGGAGCAGATACAGGGCTTTGGGGCCTCTGGTTTGACTGGCGGGTGTCCCCATGCCCCGCCAGCAGAAGCCTTCCTCCAACGCTGTTCTCTGCCGCATTGCCTGCGACGTGAGGGGAAAAGCAGACACAGGGCAGGCAATGCATCGGAGAACAGCACTGGAGGAAGGCTTCTTTGCTGGCGGGGCTTGGGGAACCCCGCCAGCCAAGGTATGTGGAGTTGCAGCAGGGGCAGGGAGGTGGGGCAAAATGTGCCCCCCTCTGACTTTAGGCTCTGCCCCCCCCCCCACCCCGCAATTTTTGTGGTCTGGCTACACGGTGGTCTGGGGGGGGGGGCCTGGCAGTGGTGGTCCCGGGAGGGAGGCCTGGCTCAGTCTCTTGGCAGCCCTGATTATTTGGGAAAATAATGGCTGTGCTGCGGTAGAAATGGCTTTAGCTCACAGAAAAGACCCGTATAAGGGTGTGCTAAGGCCACTTTTTACTGCAGCTTAGTAAAAGGACTCCTAAGAAGTTATACTGTAGAGCATGGTGACCTGTTGTGGATTAGTAACTGGTTAAAGGTTAGTAAATGTAATAAGACTAAACAGTCAATTTTCCCAAGGGAGAGAGGTATGTAGTAGAGTGCTCCAAGGATCTATACTAGAACCTGTGCTGTTTAGCTTAATTCATGATCGATAAATTGAAAAAAGGATATTGTGAGACTGGGAAACCAGGCTTCTAAGTGGCATATGAAATTTTAATGTAGACAAGTACAAAATAATGCACATAGGGAAAATAATGCTAACTATAAACAGGCAGTGCTGGGTTCCGTATTAGGCATTACCATTCTAGGAAAAGGATGCTGAAATCATTATGGGCAATAGATTGAATTCCCAGCTGAACATGTAGCAATGTTCAAAAAAGCTGAGTAGAATATTAGGAAACAGAACAAAACAGGGGATAAATCTATGTTGAAAATCTTCCTTAACTATTCTTTGCTGTCCAATGGCCCCATCTCAAGCATACAGTAAAACAAGAAGAGGTACAGAGATGGCCATCAAAAATGAGAAAGGGGATGGAACATTTCCCTTCGGAGGAAAGGCTAAACAAGTCAGCTTGCAGAAGACTGAAAGGGGAAATGATAGGGGTTGGTAAGAATGAGTACTGTGGAACAAGACAACGGGAAACTATTACTTACTCTATTGGGTAGTACTAGGAGAAGTTATACTCCATGGTGAAACATGCACTACAAGCAACAAATCCTCAGCATAAGCTTAAGTGCTTATACCATATAATCAAAAACAACAAAGGATTTACAAACAAATTAAATAAAGTAGGCAATAACGCATACTCCTGGGGGACACCACACATCAGTTTCCTTAGCTGAGAAACTTCAGAACCAATCATTACTGAAAATACACGATCATGCAAAAAAGACTCAAACCACTTCAACTCCACTCCTTGAACTCCTAAAGACTGCAAGCTGGGCATCATAAGCAGAGGCCAGGCCCAGTGAAATCACCAAAACCAAATCACCAGAGTCCAAAATCTCCCTAGTCTCACTCACAAATTCCACCAGAGCAGCCTCCGTGCTATAACCCTTTCGATATGCAAATTGATGGGGATGCAGTATAGCCTGTGGCTCAATAGATTGAGTAAGCTGCTCCAAAATTACTTTCTCCACAATCTTCATCACTGCATATTGATTAGTGATTGGGTGATAGTGCTCAGGTCTAAGAGGGTCCAATAGTTTTCCTGTCAATAAAGGGCGAACCAACACATGTTTTCAAGTCTGAGGCACCACCCCTGTAGAAAGAGACTGGTTAACCAAAAACAGTATAAAAGGAACCAAGCCATGCTTTATAAGCTTCAACCTCTTGTAAGGCACAGGATCTCTTGGTGAACAGACAAACTAATTTCCCAATATTCTTATTAACCACCACCATGGAAACCTGTCGAAAGGTATCCCAAATTGCCACATTTGTTCCCACATCAGCAATATTTCAGCACCACACACCCCAGAAGCCAAATTGTTACTTCCAACCTTCATAATTGTCCATAATCGGACTTAGACGTCATATCAGAAATGCCTCTCCACATAACTTTGTAAGTCTAAGTGCTTTGAAAATACGCCTCCAAGTGACCAGGATTGGCTACTGTTGGAGACTGATGCTGGGCTTGGTGGACCATCTGTCTAACCTAGTATAGACATTTCTTATGTTACCTGACTAGTAGGGACCATTTCCTGGGAAAGGAACTGTAGAGATGTGAGGATCTGTAAAAAAAAAAACCAAAACAAACACACAAATTCCCACACAGCAAAACCCCAAAAGGTATTTGAAGCTCAGTACAAAAGAAATTTACCGTACGTTTTGGAATTGCTTTACTATATGTCATAACTCTAAGCTATAGCAGTACAGAGGTTCTGTGGAACAGAGTTGATGGTTATGCAACTAATTGTGGGGGTTGGAGGAAAATGAATGGATTTTGTGGAAAAAGCAAGTGTGAAATGTTTAAAAAATATATTTCAGTGTTGAGTACTGCACTGTTTTACAATCTGGTTCTGTAAGCAACCTAACCAGTGTGGTTTTCCAGCATATTTGTAATGTGCGTAAGAAATATTTGCATATACTGGTAACTTAAGAATGCAAATATATCTTACACGTAGTCAATGTGATTATCTTGAATACTAGACTGGTTAGGTTGCTCCCAAACGGAACTGGAAATCACTTTATAAAGGTAGTTGCTTCAACGTTGCTTCAAGGGTACTGACTTTGTTTTCTTTTCTTTAACAGAAGTGGGAAAATTAAATTTCCTTTTTAGATATGAATAATATCCATATGAACATAGAAGGTTCTGGTTCCTCATCTCCACTGTTATAGGGGACTCGGGTGTCAGTGCTTACTATTACGCAGATGACATTTTGTTACTATACTATACTACCCCTACTAATCCAGACTTAAGCCCACTGAATCGCTGTCTGAGGGCCCCTTTTATGAAGCTGCGGCAAAAGGGGGCTGCGCTGGCGTCTGCGCTTGTTTTTGATGTTCACCAAGGCCCCCTTTTACTGCAGCGGGTAAAAGGCAGGTCTTTATTTTTTCAGCAAATGGCTGTGCGGCAAGGGGGGGGGGGGCACTTACTGCCACCCATTGAGATGGTGGTAAGGGCTCCTGAGCTAACCCAGCGGTAACCAGGCAGCGCGCAGCACTGCCTGATTACCGCTGAGTACATACCGGCGCTACAAAAAAAAGAATATTTTTGTAGCGCCGGATATGACGTGTGCTGGGGGGAGGGAACTACTGCCCAGATACTGCAGTAGCCCGGTGGTACTTCCCTTTTAGCGAGCGGTAAGCCCATGTTGGGCTTACTGCTGCTTTGTAAAAGGACCCCTAAATTAGGTAGCCTCTTGGTTACACTTACATAGATTAAAATTGAACCCTGATAAAACTGTAGCATGCTGGCTTTCAGGCGATCAAGATGCCCATTGATCAACCCTGTCTTCTTCAATTATCCTGTAAAGACTGTAGACTCCTTCAATACCTGGGGATCACTATTGACTACCAACTTTCTTCTGCCCCCCCCCCCCCCCCAAGGTGACCTGATTAGTGTGACAGGGTTTATATGTCGTTATTGTGATGATCCAACAATGCACACCCTCTTTCATGCTTTTCTGGTCCCTTGTTTATTGCAGTGTTGTCTGTGCAGGAATCTCCGAGATGAATTTAAAACAAATACCACAATGCAATTCCTTTGTTGAACCAAAAGATGTGATCATGTAACACCAATTTTAATGCAAAAACATTGGCTTCCCATTCACTTTCATATTCAGTTTAAGATTTTGATTCTTGCATTTAGAGCCCTTCATTTTGACTGTCCATCTTACCTTTCTAAATTGACGATCCCCTACATACCCACATGGAGTCTTCATTCCTTAAATGACTATTGCCTGGTAATTCCTGCCCCTTCCAAGGCTTGCTTAGAATCCCCCAGGCGTTCAGCATTTGTTTGTGTCACACCTGCTTTATGGAACTCCTTACCCCTAATTCTACATTCAGAACAAGCTTATATATGCTTTAGGACCTCTTTGAGTACTTGCCTGTTTCAATGAGCATATAGAGAACCAGTTTTAGGACATGTACACCTCAACTTTGTTGTAACTGCTGTATTCTCTGTTTGAGTGTTGTGCTTTCCTATTTGCAATGGAGTTCTTTTCATTTTATTTATATTTTAGTCCATGTAAACTGCTTCAACCTACTCGCTAGAGGAATGCAGTATAGTAAGTTCTTAATAAATGATAAATAATTTTGACTTGTGTCCACTACTGTGAGCACTGCTTGATTGCTCTGGTATTTGGTTTGTAGCTGTTTTTCTTGATGAGTGATTGTTCCCTACAGATACTAGGGTTAGGCTGTCATTTGCAAAGACACAGGAAATGTAAATGAGCAAGAAAAAAAATGGCGGTGTTGTTTTTTTTTTTCATTTTCCAAATGTAGTAAACAGCCTTTCAAAAATACGCACTCCCGCTGGATTCTTTGTATCGTGACTGAAATTGTGCATGCAAATCCAGTCGTATTCTTACTTAAACAAACCAATAATTGCCACTTAACAATCAATTATTGACACTTATTAGAAATTATGCACACAATTTTCTAGGCGTATTCTGTAAAATGCTGCACATAAATTCTAATATGCGCTGCCAGAAAGGGGGCGTGGCCATGGGCATGGAATAGGCGGATTGTGGGGATTTCAAAAATCTACGCACACTGGTATAGAATACACCTGCTCCACATCTAATTTAGACGCCTGTATTTATACATACTAGGCATCTAACTTCTCCGTCATAGGCTGCCAACTCTGGAACGCCTTACCAAGATCTATTCGAATAGTAAATGACCATTTACCCTTCCGGAAGCTGCTAAAAACATACCTCTTCAAGCAAGCCTACACAAATGAATTGACTTAAAATAGAAATCCACCTCCGTTACCCAAATCAGACTATGAAGACAGAACCTGGAATATTCTTCCCATTTTATCCTTTATAAGTCCATCCCTCTTTCAACCCCTCACTATACACTCTTCCTTCTAAACATTACACTATTCCCAGTACAACCCTCCTCCTATTCTCCACCTTTATCATCCTCCTCTCCCTTGTTCAACCAACTTACCCACATCTAGTTGACCATCTCTTTATTCACTATATTATAACTGTATCCATTCTATGTTAATTTGTAAACATGAAATACTATGTAAGCCACACTGAACCTGCTATAAGCGGGAAAGCGCGGTGTATAAGCGTTACAAATAAATAATAATAAATAAATAATATACCAAATTTTACTTGGAATAAATGGATGTGTCTAGAATTAGGCACAGGCATGGCCACTAGGCATATTCTATAAACCATGCCTAAATCTAGGCGCTAGAGTACACCTAGCCAGAAATATTTTTGGTGCTGAATTTTCAGGTTACACTCTTTCGGAAAGAGTGCATGCTCTTTCTCCAGTAGTGTGCCCATTCGAACCATTGTGAGTAGCACTCTAATGGGAAAAGATTGTGCCCTCTTTGCATATGGTGTGCATTCTTTTGAAAGCATGTGCATACAATAATTTTTCTCCCATGATGACAAAATGGCCAAATGGAAATGAATAAAATAAAAAATTCCCAGAAACTTCACAAAACAAAAATTGTTTGACTGCCCATCCTTAACAGATACCATTCAAAAATTGCCCTCCACAGCTTTGCTGGTTCTAAGCTACTTGTATAGATTCCCTGTGTCATATGCCATTTTTGTCAGAAGCAGATGTTTCATCTTTTAAAACTATATTTTTAGAAACTCATTATATACAATACTAACTTCAATAATACCACAGAGGCATCTTACAGACTAACCAGCTTATTCAGGCATGTTCTTTGGAGGACCAGGTTGAACTCTGATGACGTGGATTCTGGTCCTTGAAAAGCTCATGCCTCAGTAAATTGGTTACTTTATAAGGTGCTACATGGCTCTGTCATTTTTTAACCTCAGCATTGCAAGTAATGCTTGATTGATGAGTTTCCCAGTTAAAGTAACTTTCTTGTTGTCCTTGAGTTTTTCGTCATTACTTTTCAGTTTTTTTTTTCCTACAGGCATTTAGTACAGCAAGTTGATGAGGTTTGGTGATTACGAGGAGCAGGATATAGACAAAAGGTTGGGAAGAGGATTATATAGTAGAATGAGAGGAGTGAATGCACTTATAGGCTAGCCTTAGAAGTTTGAATTTTGTGTGTAAGTGGATAGGAACAAAATGTAGTGACTGTGAATTCCCCCTATCCCTAATTGCGGCCCTGAACACTTTGTCTGCAGTATACCAGGTCCCTACTGACCCGAGGAGTCAAAGATGGTATTATAGAATATTTGGGGCAGCCAGCAGATTCTTATAAACCTTTATTAAGTACACCAGTACCTCCCTAGAGTGAGAGTTGGGCTTCCAGAGAAGTAGCAAACACAGGTACAGCTGTCAAGTGTGTCTAGCATTTCATATTAGAGCTTTCCCTGCCGCATACATGAAACCCTGAAATTGAATGCAGATCCTTCTGCTGTCAGCATGCAGTGGTGCCATTAAGCCATCAGGCCAGCCCTGAATAGCATTATTTGTGAATTTTGTTTCTTAATCCAGCATAGGATATATAGAGAGAGATATCATGTGTGGTATCATACTGTTAACAGTGTTTCCAGAAAGTATCAGATGCTCATGCATTCTCTTTCTTCAAATCATTCTGAGAATTATCAAAATAAGAATGTGAAAAAGTCTTTCCTCTCCCTCTGTTCCTTTAATCTTCTTGCATTAATTTTCCTCATAGCAAGTGAAGTATCAAGCAGTCTAGGAAGATCAGTCAGGGTAGGAAAGCAGTCACCAGGTCTTGCTTTGTGTACTAGATTATTTTGATCTGGGATACTCCGTCAGTGAATATGACCTGAAGGGTCTTGAATCATGATCCCCAGATTGTGATTTTTTTTTCCCATTCTGATGTAGTTTTGGATTGGCTAGGTTGAAATCCATTGCCCCCCATATTCAGAGGTTCTTTCTGTAGATCTTGTAAATTGAAATTGAGTGAACAATCGTGGTGCTCACCTTGTGTCAATTTATAAAATATTCACTAACCTCTCTAATTTATTATTTAGTTTTCACTGAATCTCTTAACCTAAGATTTCAGAGAAAAAAGAAGCACCTTTGTCAAACATGAATGCAGCGCTTCTTTGACTTGGTGGTTCTCTCCGGCTTCTATTTCTTCTTGGCAACAGTATGGGAACTGGTGCTATATTTCTGCTCAAGTATCGAGCTGATGCCTTCGGGTTACGCTGAGTGTCTGGACCTTCTACCGAACGAAGTCTTTTTGGGCAACTTCGTTAGTTCAGGTCTGGCTTGAATATTTATGTGACCCTTGAAGCAGGCGTTTGATAGTGCTGAAACACGGACTGTGTCAGATCCTTTTGCCCGAGTAGCGAATAAAGTATCTTTTAAGCACTAGTTCCTGTGATGGAGTGTCGGTCAGACTCTACTTTTGCTTGATCGTACTGTCTACTTGGTGGCTTTCCTCTTTGCTGTGCCTGTCCCTTTGGAACTTAACATCCACGAGTCTCTAATTTGATATCTACTATAGGTGTCACTCATGGAATGGCCACAATACTGTCTCCTGGGATGCTGCCTTTGCAGTAGCCCCTGCCGTAGATGATCTGGGAAGTAGAAGTTTGGATCTGGTAATTGAACTGGAAGTCTTCCACATGGGAGTGCACAGTACTTATAGTCTGAATCACTGGACAGGCCTTGGACCTTTGAAATTGTCTGGAAAGGTTGCTTTAGTAGTCAGTGTGTGGAAGCACTATGAAAGAAAAGTGCACTGCATTGCCTACACAACACCAGTTTTCAAAGGCGCGATCTTAAGTATGGTTTTTGACGAGGTGACTAAAGTAGTAGATTATGAAGGGGCAGTGAACGTAGCCTATTTAGACTTCATTAAAGTTTTGGACATTGTTCCAGATAAGCCTTGTAAAGAACCTCAGCAGTATGTGACTACTGCAGAAAGTTCTTAACTGGGTGATAAACTGGTTAAGCAATGACATTCAGAGAATGAGGTTCAATAAAGTTCATTGTGGAGGCAAGACAGCGGTTAGTAGGGTACCTCATAGCTCAGTGTCTTTTCCATGTCTCTATTTGGAACACTGAAGAAGGTCTTGGAAAATAGGGGTCTGTTTTTAGGTAATACACATGGGATGGTAGAAACAAAGAGGGGTTTGGAAAAAATTGGAAGAATCGTTTGGAAGTCAAGTAAAATTATGCATCCAGGGCACAGAAATTCTTTAGCCACTTATCACTTAAGAGAGCAACAGTAGGAAACTATCATACAGGAAAGAGGCTGAATAGTAATTAACTCGAATGATCTGAATCTGAAGCCTGTTAGCCAGAGTTGCAAAGCTGCAGAGTAAGCTGATTTATAAGGGCACTGGAATGTAGTTTTGATTGGAGGGACAGAACAAACAAGTCTCTGGCCCCACCCGTAAGCTCTCCATTTGCTGATGCTGTATTGGAAAACTTTGGTCAGGACATGATTGATAATTGTTAACTATGTTTTTGTGATTTTCATTGTGTATTATTACTCCTTTTAACTTGTGTTTGAATGATTGTTTTCTTTCCTATTGGAATGGTGTACCTTTCATGATTTTATGTTGATATTTTATTGTTAACGGCTTTAACCTATTGCTATGTAAAGGCGGTATATCAAGTTTTAAATAAACATAAACCCCAAAAGCCCACCCCATTCTGCTGCTTATGGTGACGTGTATGGTGAACGATATGATCAGCAGGATATACAAGATACCTTATCAGGGAGTGTGCTCAGTTTTAGAGACCAATTCTTTATAAATTTATTTGATTGGATTTTGCTCACACCTTTTTTTAGTAGTAGCTCAAGGTGAAGTTACATTAAAGTACAATAGGTATTTCCATGTCCCTTGAGAGTTCACAATCTAATTCTGTACCTGAGGCGATGAAGGGTTACGTGACTTTCCCAAGATCACGAGGAGTAGCAGTGGGATTTGAACCAGGCCTCCCTGGATGCTAAGCAAGCCCTGTACACAAAGCTACTTTTCCCATGATTTAAATGAAAGTAGTTCAAAGAAGTGCTACCAAAAATGGCACAGAGTCTGCAACAAATACGACATGGAGGGGAGGTGCAGTTTTCAAATGTTCAGATGAGTGCACAAGTGTAAAGTATCGGGGCATTTTTTTCTATCTCCAGATTTTACAGCAAAGTTTCTTACCTTGAGCACGTGTTCTTTCCAGATAGTAGGATAAAACAGACACACAAGTGAGTGTCATCCAACAGCACTAGGATGGAGCAGCTGTCTCAGAGCTCAGAAGGTTCTAGAAAAACTTCTGAGCATGTGCACCCTTGGCTGTTGGAGACACCCACTTGGAGAATAGTATATAGCTTAACATCAGCTCTCAGGAAGGGAGGAGAGATTGAGTTTGAGTTTTCTCGCCTTCTACGGAGAATACCTATTACAGGAAAGCAACTTTGTGTTCTCTGTTGACATGCTGCATAAATCAGCACCTTTAGATCATATGAAGTCATGCAATATGTCAGTGTTTACCCATGTCCAGTCCTGGAGTAACCCTTGCCAGTCAGGCTTTCAGGATATCCACAATGAATATGCACGAACTATTTGCATGCAGTGCTCCATTATAGACAAATCTCTTTCATGCATATTTATCGTGGACATCCTGAAAACCTGAATGGCAAGGGGTACTCCAGGACCGGACTTGGGAAACACTGCACTACTATGAATGCTATGAGACCAAGCATTTTTCTGTAAGTTTCTGCTATCATATTGGTTGCAGATGCCACATGCTGGATGCATTCTAGCAGATCTAGTCTGCTGTTTGGCAAGAAGGCCTTTCAGAAATCAGGGATGGAAAGGTTAAAAAGCGACAGACACAGCTAGAAAACAACAACTGATAGCTAGGATATACTCTTCGCTAGTATAGTGCAGGCAGGGCCAGCTGGGCAAACTATACATGTCAGAAGGTCCTTTCCTTTATATGTTAACATCTGTTGTGTTATATTCAGAGTCAGACCACCCTGACAGTATAGTAAGCAGGGTAGTAAGCATGCTATATTGCTTGATAAAGGTGCTCATTTTCAAAGCACATAAATTTACAAAGTTATAAAAGAGGGACATTTTCGATATGACGTCTAAGTCTGATTTAGACGTTTTTGGACGTTTTGCTCTAAACATCTGAGGCTGTCATAGAGGCTAGTGAGTACTATTTTTATTCAAATTTTTTTGAGGCTGGGAGAAGGTCAGTGACCATTGGGGGAGTAAGTGGTCATCTGGTCATTTAGGGCAACATTTTGTGTCTTATTCATTAGAAAAACAGGTGTAGACCAAAATGTTTAAGTTTTCACCCTGACGTTTTGGTTTTGTTCCATTATGGCTGTAAAATGTCCCAAGTGTTAGGCTTGCCCTAAGGCACCCTAATCCCACCTTCGCAACGCCCCCAACACGCCTACTTGTGATTTGGATGCACTGAGGACGAAATGCATAGACAAATAGGTTTCGAAAATACCAATTTGGATGTTTTGAGAAGAAATCCGTCCAAATGGTGCTTTATGACACTTTTTTTAACGTTTTTCTTATTCAAAAGTGAGCCCCATAGTAACTTAAGTAACTTTGTAAGTCTATGTGCTTTGAAAATGAGCCTCTAAATCACTTGAAGTATAGCACTTTATAATAGTCTTCTGCATATATAAATCTTGTCTGTATATACATAAGTTTGCGTAAATAGTATACATGTGCAAGAAAGATAAATTATAACTATTATTAACACTTTGATTTCTTTGTTTCATAAATAACCGTTTATAAACTGCACATTTTCCAGCCGTGCTAGCCTTTGGGAGAAGGTTAACCGGATGTAGATGCTTGGATTATAACTGGATTAAAGGCCAGTTAAATGCCAGAAGCCCTGGTTTGCAGCCAAGTGAGAGTTCCTTCTTGGCTGAACATTAATTTGAAGTCATGTGCAGGGAAACTGGCTTAAAATATTGTCACCTTCAGCTGCAGGGTGTATTTAACTTGTACCAGACCACTCCCACTGCTGGCAGGAATCTTTTATTTCAGATCATATAGAGTAAACCCATGATTAATTCAATTCAATTCTTGTATACCGCTAATATCGCCTTTCCAGGGTTCAGTGTGCTTTACATTCTAGGTGAGACAAAAGCAGATAGTATGAGGTATGAGAAACATTAGAGTAACATTGGTGTAATGCACGAGACTAAAAACATTAAAGGAAAGGATAATGGATGATACTAGGAAGTAGAAGTCATGGGTAGAGAGATTTCAGATATTATAAAATGATGATGGTAATAATAATCGGCTGGATATTCAAAGCCAAGTGTCCGGGTGGTGATACATGTTACAGGATAAGTGCTGATGGCTGGGGCCATCCTTTGGTTTTCAATAGCATTAAGGGCTAGATTCTATATATGGCGCCTGAAAATTCTGTGCAGAAAAAAGACGCCTAGGCGTATTCCCTAAAATACGCCTATATTTTATAGAATAGGCTTAAATTTCTGCACAGTATATAGAATATGCCAAAAGCCTTTCCATGCGACCAAATTTAGTCACGGCCATTTATACTTGGTGTAAATCCTGATGCATAAATTAGGCACAGAGCAAGTGTAACAACGTGCATAGATTTTAGAAACACCCATGTGCCCCCTTTTCAACTGTGTCGATTAGAATTTACACGCACTACGTTATAGAATATGCTTAGCATTTTGTATGTGTAAAGCTTAATACCAATTAGAGCTGATAATTGCTTGCTAACATCCAATTGACAATGCTGATTAGCTAGTTAACCAATTAAGTTACGCTCATTGTTATAGAATACGCTTTGATGTTCACTCTGAAATTAAAGCACAATATATAGAATCCGGCATTATATGGTTTCTGCCTCTGAAAATCATTGTAGACTGCCTCAGTTCCATTTGGAGAACATTAAGGTGGTGTATGGATGGGGCATGGGCAGTCCCCAGTGGTATCTGGTTAGCAGCAACATTTGAGGGAGTAGGGTTGGGGGAGTAATCAGGGTGCGATAAAAAGTGAGTTTTTACTGCACTCTTATGTACAAAGGGAGTCACCAAATTGTAGAGTCTCTGTGCGGCAGGTTGCTGATTCCCTTTACAAAGGACTAATGCCTGAGAGAGCCACCTTGCACACAGCATTAGTCCATCAGCTTGGGAGCATCATAAAGGGGCTGCAGTGATGCCCCCCCCCCCCCCCAAGTAGTACCTGTACCTCTCAATCACAACCCCTCTGCCCGATCAAAGGTGCCTCAGCCCAGTCTCTCACCACCCAAAGGAACTCTGTCAGACACCAGGGGTCTATGTGTGATGGTCTAGTGGGATCTTGCGCATGAGCAATCCCCAGTCACTTCTGCCCATAATGGCGCCATCACTCAAAATGGCTCCCCTAGCAATAGTGCCAGTTCTCGAAAATTGGGATCATAGGATTTGAAGTAAAAGCAGATGAATTAGGGTCCAAAAACCCCTCAGCCTTGTGAAGTCTTGATACTCCAGGTCCCAATGGTCTATCTCTGTGTTTAACATTTTTGTTTTACCTGTATACAGGGTTAAACTTTTCTGACTCCGCATGGCATGTTGAATTTTTCACATTATGCAATATGCTAAAGTGTTAGCATAGAGCACTTAGAAAGTGTTCTAAGAGGACTGAGTAGAGTAGATGGATCATTTCTTCAGGGCAATAGACTGTTGTAAGCTCAATTTCATGCCCTGTTTAGAATTTTCTGTGCAAATGAGCTCAAGCTTTGATATGTTAAAGATTGTGGCCAGTGTTTAGTATGGAAAAATTATAGAAAAATAGCTTAAATCTACATTCTGAAAGGGTAAGAAATTGAAATATTGCCCCAGCATTTTGTAATTTTTAAAAGCAGCTTCTGAATAGGTTTCTATATTTTTTTCACTAAGACAGTAAAACTCTTTTTCTCGGTTGTCCTTAGCTGGTAAAAGTAATGTAAGCCTCGAGTCAAGTGGTTAAACGTTAAATCAGATTTACACAGGTGTTGGTTTACTGCCAGCGAAAGGTGAGTGTTCCGCATAAGTATTGTGTTTAAACATTGCTCAAATATTTATTTTTGGTAAATGAATGACCTAACAAGGATGCAGTTACACCAGAAAGTGCAGCTTTCATTTAATGAAAATACCACCTTTAACTAATATTTGCTGTATGAGCTCTAAGCATTTCCTATTACATCTTAAAGAAGAGTATACAAACAGAGATGATAACAGCAGAGAAAGACCAGCCGTCCTGGATTCTATATATGGCACCCAAATTTGGGTGTGCTCCCGAGATGCATGTGCAAATTAAAAAGTGGCCTTAGCACGTCCTTATGTGGATCATCCCCTCATGCTAAGGCCATTTTTTACGGAAAAAGAAGCCAGCAGATCAATATAACATCAGAAAGATTTTATTGAAGATACCGCATGTAAACAAATTGCCCGACACAGGCCGTGTTTCGCCCACCAAGGGCTGTGTCGGGCTAGTTTGAAACCTTCTGAAAGGAGCAACTCTAAAAACTGAAAACTTGTGGTGTATAATAGATTGGAAAAAACCAGCACATACAGCAGATGCCTAAAATTGTGTTAAGAGTCACATCATTTTAGGCATCTGCTGTATGCGCTGGTTTTTTCCAATCTATTATTCACCACAAGTTTTCCGTTTTTAGAGTTGCTCCTTTCAGAAGGTTTCAAATTAGCCCCTGATGCAGCCCTTGGTGGGCGAAACAAGGCCTGTGTCGGGCAATTTGTTTACATGTGATATCTTCAATAAAATCTTTCTGATGTTATATTGATCTGCTGGCTTCTTTTTCCATATTGGATTTTGCAGATCGCTTGCCTTGTTGTTTTTAAGGCCATTTTTTACTGCATGGGTAAATTGGCCACTTTTCTATTTTTTTGAATGTATGGCTATTAGTGTGTGAACCACTACTACCACCTATTTTTTAGGTGGTAAGGGCTTACGTGCTAATTGGTTAGCAAGCGGCAATGTAGCTGCGCTAACCGATTATTACATAACATGCTTACTGTCAGCCCCAGACCCACCCCCCAGCATTAAAAAATAGCATTTATTTTTTTTAGCATGTGGGAAGCATTCACCAATCACAAAATTACCACAGGACACCTGAGTGCGCCCTGTGGTAAGGCCTTTATTGTTGCGGTGCTTACTGCAGCTTGGTTAAAGGATCCCTAATTGAATAACAAGCTCATAACCATCAATAATTGGGTGTTAACATCCAATTGTTGAAATTAATTGGTGCCCATTAAAATTTGCGTGCAAATCTGGCTGCGTGCTGTTCTAGAAGGCCAAGCGCCTAGCTCCCATAGCACTTATCTCAAAAACGAATGTTTCTGTGGGAGGGGCATGGGCATGTTCAGGATGTTCCAAAAAGTTA
Organism: Microcaecilia unicolor; assembly: GCF_901765095.1. Taxonomy (NCBI): domain Eukaryota; kingdom Metazoa; phylum Chordata; class Amphibia; order Gymnophiona; family Siphonopidae; genus Microcaecilia; species Microcaecilia unicolor. The sequence goes on from NC_044033.1 coordinate 117,456,623, forward strand.
CATTCGCAGTTATAGAATACTGGGTCAGCGTGCCCCACTTGGGCGCCAGCATTTACACCAGGTTTAAAGAGGCAAAAATCTGGTGCCTAAAGTTTGGGTGCGGGAATCAGCACTAAGCACGATTCTATAAAGGGCACGTGCCCTTTATAGAATGACATTACCTCCGGATTCTATATAGTGCACTTAGAGATCGGCGCTGAAATCGGTGTGGATTCTGTAACAATGCGTGCAATTTCACAAGCTTGACAAGCTAATGAGCATTGATAACAGCACTTCAGAAGCAATAATGAACACTAATTGGCAATGATTAGAATTTAGGCGCACAATTCACTAAGCATATTCTGTAACGATGAGCACCAAACTTCTAACACATGCAGGCAAAACGGGGTGTAGTTATGGGTGGGGGAAATGGGTGTTTCGTGGGTGTTCCAAAATGCAGGTGCCTAGTTATAGAGTATTCCCCAGTGCACCTAACTCTACGTACAGAGATTTACACCATGTTTTTATTGGTGTAAATGGATACATGTAGATTTAGGCACTGAAATATCAACTTAAGTGTATTTTATAATTGGTTCCTAAATTTAGGCGCTGATTATAGAATATGCTTAGTCGATTTTTTAGGCACCATATATAGAATCTGGTCCTTAGCGCCAATCTTTTCCGACTCTCATTTTTGAATCCGGCCCCAACTGTTCAGCTTTATAATTCTTCTCCCTCAGAGATCTTCTATGTTTGTCCTATGCAGTCTTGATTTCAGATACTTTCCTTGTTTTCAGTACATCCACTGGGAGGCTGTTTTACGCATCCACCACTCCTACAGTAAAGAAATATTTCCTTAGATTACCCTAGAGTCATTGTACTACTATTCCGCAATTTAAGTAACTGGATATCATGATGTGTAATCGATTTATCCAGTGGGGATATCCTGTAGCTGTTGTGAAGAAGGCATTATAGACTAGATTCTGTATATCACGCCTAAAAACAATTGGCGCCAAAATAAATACACCTAGGCGTATTTATAGAAGTACTGTATAGAAGTACACCTAAATTTAGGTGCATTTTATAGAATATGCCGAGTGCCCATCTGAGTGACTAAATTTAATCGTGGTCAGTTATGCCAAGTAAAACTTGGTGTAAATGCTGACGCCTAAATTAGGCACAGACTGGGTATATTCTATAATAACGCACATAGATTTAGAAATGCCCATGACCTGCCTACGAAAACAGTAACAGAATTCAAACATGCGTGGGATAAACATAAAGGAATCCTGTTCAGAAGGAATGGATCCTAAGGAGCTTAGCTGAGATTGGGTGGCAGAGCCGGTGGCGGGAGGCGGGGATGGTGCTGGGCAGACTTATATGGTCTGTGCCAGAGCCGGTGGTGGGAGGCGGGACTGGTGGTTGGGAGGCGGGGATAGTGCTGGGCAGACTTATACGGTCTGTGCCAGAACCGGTGGTGGGAGGCGGGGCTGGTGGTTGGGAGGCGGGGATAGTGCTGGGTAGACTTATACGGTCTGTGCCCTGAAAAGGACAGGTACAAATCAAGGTAAGGTATACACAAAAAGTAGCACATGTGAGTTTATCTTGTTGGGCAGACTGGATGGACCGTGCAGGTCTTTTTCTGCCGTCATCTACTATGTTACTATTCCATGCCCATTGTCATGCCCCCTTTTCAAGTATGCGACTAAGACAGTTGTGCACATAAATTCTAATTAATGCACATTAGTGTCAATAATTGCTTGTTGATTGGCAATTATCAGCACTGATTGGCTTGTTAACTAAGTTGCACATGCAAACAGAGAATACGACTGGATTTGCGTGCGCTATTTAAGTCTCGCTATATAGAATCCGGGAGTATATGCCCAAAATGAATGGCTATTATAATCACATTCTAAGGATTTGAGTATTCCTTTGGCATGTACTTTACCATATTCAGCATGTGCCTTTAATATACAATCCATTACTTAAAAATACTAGCATGTTCTCAGTGTTCACCTCTAGTTGCGTGGGCTCCTCAAATTTGCATATAATAGAAACAGGAATCTTGGGAAGATGTTATCTAATAAGACACAACTTAGGAACGGTCCTTTTGGCCATTTTAAGTCTGGTCACTGTACATTCTGCCAATACGATTAAACTCCCACATAATGATAGGAAGTTTTATTTAAAGAGCAAAACTGATTGTAATAGCTTGTGTGTAGTCCACTGCATCTTGTGCCCTTGTGGGCTGCATTATACAAACATCGATTCATTGTAACACAGCAGTTATAGCACTGTACCTTTCAAATGTGCTCATATCCTATCCAGACGAGAGAAGGAAAAATTTTAGACCTAGTCCTTAGTGAAGCGCATGATCTGGTGCGGGAGGTAATGGTGCTGGGGCCGCTTGATAACAATGATCATAATATGATCGGATTTGATATTAGCTTTGAAGTAAGAATACATAGGAAATCAAATACATTAGCGTTTAACTTTAAAAAAGGAGACTATGATAAAATGAGAAGAACGGTGAAAAGAAAACTTAGAGGAGTGACTGCGAGGGTCAAAAATTTACATCAGGCTTGGATGCTGTTCAAAAACACCATCCTGGAAGCCCAGGCCAAATATATTCCGTGTATTGAAAAAAGGACGGAAGACCAAACGACAGCCGGCGTGGTTAAAAAGTGAGGTGAAGGAAGCTATTAGAGCTAAAAGAAAATCTTTCAGAAAATGGAAGAAGGAACCAACTGAAAATAGTAAGAAAGGGCATAAGGAATGTCAAGTCAAATGCAAAGCGCTGATAAAGAAGGCTAAGAGGGACTTCGAAAAAAAGATTGCATTGGAGGCAAAAACACATAGTAAAATATTTTTTAGGTATATTAAAAGCAGGAAGCTGGCATAAGAATCGGTTGGACCGCTAGATGACCGAGGAGTAAAAGGGGCAATCAGGGAAGACAAAGCTGTAGCGGAGAGATTAAATGACTTCTTTGCTTCGTTCTTCACCGAGGAAGATTTGGGAGTGATACCGGTGCCGGAAATGGTATTCGAAGCTGATGAGTTGGATGAGTTGGAGAAACTTAATGAATTCTCTGTAAACCTGCAGGATGTAATGGGGCAAATCTCCTGGACCCGATGGTATTCATCCCAGAGTACTGATAGAACTGAAAAATGAGCTTGCAGAGCTATTGTTAGAAATATGTAATTTATCCTTAAAATCGAGTGTGGTACCAGAAGACTGGAGGGTGGCCAATATAATGCCAATTTAAAAAAAAGGTTCCAGAGGAGATCTGGGAAATTATAGACCGGTGAGTCTGACGTCGATGCTGAGCAAAATGGTAGAGAGACTATTATTAAGAACAAAATTACAGAGCATATTCAAAAGCATGGATTAATGAGACAAAGTCAACATGGATTTAGTGAAGGGAAATCTTGCCTCACCAATCTACTACATTTCTTTGAAGGGGTGAACAAACATGTGGATAAAGGTGAGCCGGTTGATATTGTGTATCTGGATTTTCAGAAGGCGTTTGACAAAGTACCTCTTGAAAGACTCCAGAGGAAATTAGAGAGTCATGGGATAGGAGGTAGTGTTCTATTGTGGATTTAAAACTGGTTAAAAGATAAAAAACAGAGAGTAGGGTTAAATGGTCATTATTCTCAATGGAGAAGGGTAGTTAGTGGGGTTCCCCAGGGGTCTGTGCTGGGACTGCAGCTTTTTAACATATTTATAAATGACCTAGAGATGGGAGTAACTAGTGAGGTAATTAAATTTGCTGATGACACAAAGTTATTCAAAGTCGTTAAATCGCGGGAGGATTGTGAAAAATTACAAGAGGACCTACGAAACTGGGAGACTGGGCGTCTAAATGGCTGATGATGTTTAATGTGAGCAAGTGCAAAGTGATGCATGTGGGAAAGAGGAACCCGAATTATAGCTACGTCATGCAAGGTTCCACATTAGGAGTCACGGACCAAGAAAGGCATCTAGGTGTCGTCGTTGATGATACGTTGAAACCTTCTGCTCAGTGTGCTGCTGCGGCTATGAAAGCAAATAGAATGTTAGGTATTATTAGGAAAGGAATGGAAAAGAAAAATGAGGATGTTATAATGCCTTTGTATCGCTCCATGGTGCGACCGCACCTCGAATATTGTGTTCAATTCTGGTCGCTGTATCTCAAAAAAGATATAGTAGAATTAGAAATGGTGCAGAGAAGGGCGACGAAAATGATAAAGGGGATGGGACAACTTCCCTATGAGGAAAGACTAAAGCGGCTAGGGCTCTTCAGCTTGGAGAAAAGGCGGCTGAGGGGAGATATGATAGAGGTCTATAAAATAATGATTGGAGTTGAACGGGTAGATGTGAAGCATCTGTTCATGCTTTCCAAAAATTCTAGGACTAGGGGGGCATGTGATTAAGCTACAAAGTAGTAAATTTAAAATGAATCGGAGAAAATTTTTCTTCACTCAACGTGTAATTAAACTCTGGAATTCATTGCCAGAGAATGTGGTAAAGGCGGTTAGCTTAGCAGAGTTTAAAAAAGGTTTGGACGGCTTCCTAAAGGAAAATTCCATAGACTGTTATTAAATGGACTTGGGGAAAATCCACTATTTCTAGGATAAGCAGTATAAAATGTTTTGTACTTTTTTGGGATCTTGCCAGGTATTTGTGATCTGGATTGGCCACTGTTGGAAACAGGATGCTGGGCTTGATGGACCTTTGGTCTTTCCCAGTATGGCAATACTTATGTACTTATGTAGAATCAACACATGTATAAATGCACACATGTACTAACATGCCCATTCATTACAGAAATAGGTATGCAAGCAAACATTTATGCACACACATGCAAGCATATACAGACACACATGCAAACATGTTTTGGCAAACAGACACATGTATACATACGGACATGCACAGGCATAACAGCACACACACACACACACGGGTTGTAAAGAATTCCATGAGCCATGGTTTGCATGCTTTTTTGCCATCTGGTAGAAATACATTCTCACTCTCTTTCAAGTGTACATGTTTTCTCATAATATAAGGAAATGTTTCTTGACAGAAAGGATGCTGAATGTATGCAGTTTCCTTTGGGAATTCAAAACAGTCTGGGATAAGCAGGGAGGACCCTCAGGCTGTGAGAATGAAGCCAAGATTGAGTGTCATCTATAATATTATATCAGGAATGTCCACAGAATTGATGGGCTATGCAGCCCTAGTCTGCCATCATTTTCTTTGTTCTTATGTTAATTGGCAGATTCTCAATTCCATGGCTCTGATTCTGTTTAGGAAATGAAGGTTTAGCAAAGGCTTAGACTACAATATCCTTTCAGTTACACTGATGACTTTAATAAAACCTGATCTATTAACTTGTTTCCAAGGCTTGAAACATTTTTTATGTGTTTTAGGTGCAATACATTTAAAAATAGCTAGAGAGGCAATCAGGGAAACAACGTACATTATTGTGCAAAAACAATGGTGCCATTTGTGTGTGTGTGGTGGGGGGGGGGGGGGGGCAGAATGACATGCTGCAATATATTCAGAGAAATAGATCAAAAATCCACCTTCACTTTTGCTGCACCTCAAAAATTGCTCCCAGTTCATCACTGATAAGTATTGGGATAGCCCAGTGCATAAATTGGGATAACCCTAGTGCATAAATGAAATACTTTTTTTGCAGTGGATTGAGATTAGAGCAAACCTTTGAGGGAAGAATTTTCATAGTGACTAAAAAACAAACAAAAGGCAGCTATATTAGCGTGTACTGCAAATATTTATTTTGTGAGTATTCATTGTACATATCCTGGAAACCAGACCTGTTTTGTGGTGTCAAGGATTGGTGTGTGCAATTTCTGTATGATATCAAACAGGGAAAAGGAAGACACAAATCATAGTCACTTTATGAACATGTTAGACAGGTTTGCTGTATTATAATCACATGGGAATCAGTGCTGGAATACAAATAATCATAGATTCACCTGCAGGCACTTTGTATGAAAGCAGTCTTAGATGTTAGGAAATCTTATTTGAAAAAAAAAAATACCTCAAATGTGCCCTGTACAAAGCTGAGGGATGTTCTCTTGGGTGTTGCTTCTTGTTTGGAGCTCTAAACTAAGAGTATTTTAGAAAATAATCTTATCATTGCTGATACAACATTAACGCTCTGTCAGTTAATGTATTAGGAGGCTTTTTGGGCCTGTTTATCAACAGTAAGATGTTTATGAAAATTCCAGTGTTTTCATAAACATCTTACTGTTGATAAACAGGCCCAAAAAGCCACCTTGCAACTTAATAACTTTGACCTAGCCGGACACAGGCTGGTCTAGGAGAACGGCTAACAACTGTACTGGTAACTCAAGAGAGCCAGAACAGAGCCCTGCAGTTTCTGTTGAATGCTGTGGCCCTGCCGGGCAAATTTTTACCACATCTGCGAAAACTTTTTTTTTTTTTTTTTAATTTTAAATGTGATGGGAAAAGGGCATGTGTTACCAGTACAGTTGTTAGCCGTTCTCCTAGACCAGCCTGTGTCCAGCTGGTTCAAAGTTATTAAGTTGCAAGGTGCCAAGTAGGCAGTGGAGTCATTAACAGTTGAGTGTAGCTGCTTCCCTCTGGGCCTCCTTATCCTAGCTGTGCCCTGAGCTTTTATGATTCCTAGTTCCTACACTCCTGGCTCAACCCCTCCCATGTCACTTCCTCCTTGGAAGTGACTATGGATCTTAAGGTGGCTCTGACACTGTGAGGGAGTATGCTTATGGGGAAGTGGCAGTGTCCTGTAGACTTACAGGCTCCAGTATGATTAAGAAGAGCCGGAGGAGAATTATACAAATACTACAATGTACAAAATCATAATATGAAATTCAAAAGCAAAACAGTAGGAAAATCCCCCCAAATGTGGTCATGTTGTGTGGTCTATAGTGTGCAGTCTTCTTCAATAACACATATTATTCAAGAATGGAGGACAGTACTTGATTTTCTGCAGAGTCCTTCAATGGAATCTCCTTTCTACCCTGCCCTTCTCCAGGATGAATGTGCAGATATTATTAGCATGAATCAGGACACTGTGCTGATCCCTCTGCTCTAAGCCTCTGTATTGATTAAAACCTGAGAAATCCCAGAAACCTTTCAGAGAGTCTTAAAATCAGCAGGAAAGGGTAAAAAGGTAATAGATGATGTGGTTATTTGGTGGTTCTGGTAGGTTGGATATTCTATTTACCTGCTTTGTACTGGGAGAAGGATAAGATGGGATCCCCCCCCCCCAGTTCAGACTCTGAGGATGGATTGATTTGAATTATTGATTTCATATACGGTTTACAATAAAAAAAGATATACAATAGGTATATTATAACATATTATATAGAAAACATATCAGTTCAATTTCTTCAAGCAATCAAGTCATAAACTTTAAAGATAAACCAGAAATTAAGGCAAACCTATAAGTCGCAAAAAGTATTTTTCACAAACCCAAGTTTTCTAAACCTTGTGGAAGCTAAAATAACTAGTTAATTCACTGAGAGTAATAGGCAAAGAATTCCATAAAGATGGTCCCACATAACAAAAGGCTCTGTTTCTTGCAGTCAATAATCTCACAGATTTTGAAGAAGGAAGCTGTAACAAACAGCATTGAGAAGAACTCAAAAAGTGTCAATGTTCTTGTTTACAGCATAACTATCTGGCTTCAAGTGGTTTACACTGCACATCACTTGAGAAACATGTTGACGTGCAGGAGCTGCAAGAGAAATATTTTCTGCCCTGAGTAGAAAAAATATGCATGTGTCTAGAATTTACCTTTTGTCTGTGTGTGTGTCTATGTGGTTTCAAGAGTTTCTCCTGGGGGAATTCTGAATGACATCACAATACAGAATTTGAACAGAATCCCCATCCTTTGCAGAATTCTGTAGTTTCTGTGCAAAATTCTGCATAAGGACCAGGAAGCAGTGGCAATTCATATTTTCATCCCCCCCCCCCCCCCCCCACCCACCAACTCATGGCACATACCCAAGCTTGCCCAAGTGGCACAAGTGAAGGAAGAAGAGAGCGGTTGCATGAAGATGGGCCACACGTTTTCTTCTCCTCTGGCGCTTAGAGCTGTAATTGAACCGCAGGGTTTTGCACTGTATTATGTGGTTCAGATTCAGCAGTCATAGCCAAAGTAGAAGAAGAGGAGAAGAATGTGGCTCAATATGCAGCTGCTCTCCTCCCCTCTTTGATTTGTGTTGATCATCAGTGCCTGGGGGGGGGGGGGGGTGGGGGGAGGAGGAGGCGTACTCGGGGTATTTGGTCTGTGTACTGTGGGGAAAGGTCAGTGAGAGTTGGGGGCTTAATGCCACTGATGGGAGATTCAGAAAGAGTGAGTTATGGTGGTGTGAGTGCTTTGGGGTGGGTGGGTTGAGAGAGAACTATGGAGGGTGTGTGTATATTCCAGAGAGGTTGAGAGAATTGTAGGTATAGTATGCAGAGGGAGAGGATGGGCCTTTGAGAAAGGGAGATCAATGGATGTGTGTGCTAGGAGTGTGTTGAAAAATGAGAACTTTGAGTTTGTGTGTCCAAGGGGGGTTGTTTGAGAAAAAGAGGGATGGAGAGAGAACTGTGGTCTTGTTTGGGGAATAGAGGAATCAAGAAAGCTAGGGAGTATCTACCCTGGAGAGGGGGCAGAGAGGTGTGGGTACTGAATCTGCCATGGGTGGGGAGGGAGATCAAACCTAGGGAGGAGGCTCAAGATAAGTTGGGGAGTGAGACTTCTGGGATTGGAGTCTGAACCTGAGCAAGAAGAATGTTGGGTGGTGAAAAGCCTCAGCCAGGGAGGAGCCAGGCCTTTATAATAGGGAATTGTACACAATAAAATTACAAATTAAGCACGCAGAATTTTAAAATGCTGTGCACAGAACTTTCAAAGTTGATGTGCAGAATTGCAGAATTACACCAAAAGTAATTGCACAGTTAGTGTGTTTCCTCTGTTTAGTCAGAGACGCTCTCCAGGTATTCTCCCACCATCTTCATCACTTTCTCTCTTTAGATATAGGCATTATCCCAACCCTCCTTCCACCCTCCGTCTTCTGCTTCCCCCTTGCTCTCGCTACTCTGTCCTCAAACCCTCTTATAACACACTTCCCTTCACCTGCTCTCTCAGTCCTCTTCCCAGGTACTGACCCTCTCACCCCTCATCCTCAGCAGTATCTCTTTTCTTCTGTCCAAGCATTCTCCACCCCTTCCCTTACTCCCTAGAAGCAACCTACCCTATTCCTTCCCTCCCCATTCTGCACCCTCTGGCGAGAGTTGCTTTTCAGGTCACCCTGAGCTTTCTCCCCCACATCAGCTGCATCGTCTCCTTAGCACACCCTGGAGCCTTTCACCACTTCATTTTCTGTTTCACTCACTGCACTGTCTCTCTTTTTGCAACATGGCAGGTAGGAGTCAGGTCTGCCTTTTGGGTGCTGGGAGGGTTAGATTTTTTATTGATGGTACTCAACATGTAAGTGTGGATACTTGGTGCTTTTTTACCGATGGCATTTACCACAAAAGTGTGGATACCTGCATTCACTTCCTACTCGGGAGATATTAATACAACAAACTTGTTTTTACAGTGCTTTTTTTCTTTTTTTATGATTTTAAGAATATTTGGACCCCAGAAGCAGGTGTTTTTACGCTGAAACACAGCCCGTGTTGGGTCTTTCAGAAATAAAGGACTCCCGTTGTCACAGTCTTGAAGGCCCAGTTGTGTTTTTTCCTTTGGTTGTTAACTACTGAATTAGCACATCTGACAGCCCCCTCCTCAAAAAAATTGAACATTAGAAACGTGCCTATTTTGCATGTTCCTTAATTTTTCTCTGATCACTGGCCACTAGGTGTCATTCTTAAGCAATGACCATGTTTGTCTCCACTGCTTCTCCCCACAGCTGACCATCTTCAATGCCAACTAGACATCCATCTAGGCTGGCACAATTGGGGGGTAGCAATGCTTTGGCAGTCATAGGGAAGATTCATCATGGCTGGCACAGTGCCTTGAGTATTCATGCATGCTCAAGGTATCGCATCAGCTATAATGAATCTTCTGTAGATGCCATAACTGCTGCATCCACTCGAGTGCCACCCTAAAGTTGAGAAGGCAGCTGCTGAATACCCTGTGGGGGGGGCAGTGATGGAGGTGATGAACACTTCAAGAACAGCAGGGAAGGAAGGAAGGAAGGAAGGAAGGAAGGAGAGAGATGCTGGATTCAATCGAGGGAGGAGAGATAGGGAAGGAGAGAGATGCTGGATACTGTGGAAGGAGAAGGTAGGAAAGGAAAGAAATATGCTGGACAGATGGGGGAAGTGGAGGTGATGCTGGACTATGGAAGGGTAGGGAAAGGAAAGGAAGAGTGGATATGGGAGAGAGGGCTTTGAGTTGCCACTTTATGGAGGCGGTGCAGAACTGAAGGCTCGCCTACGGTTTTGGTCTTTACTTCCAGTGCTCAAGGTGAGCCTATAGTTTAGGTTTTTAGGTTTGCATGCAATACAGGCAGTTGGTGGCTCTTGAGAGCAGGGAGTGAAGACTAAGGGCCTAGGGTGTCAAATACCTTTGGGTCGGCTATGCCTCTGTCTGTGACTGTGATTGGTGTCTTTGCAGCATTCTCAGCTCCTGCCAACCTAGGGATGGAAGATCTGACATAGGACTGAATGAAGGACCTTCCTCATAAAAGAGCACAGCTCCACCATTTAGCCAACAGTCTGGGCCACATTATTATTTGTGTTTGGGAAGCATCTCTTGGGTGAGATCTAAAAATTGAGATTGCTGTGTTAGTTCCCTTGGATATGTGGAACTAAGGATCATCAGCCAAGCTGTACATGTTACCTTTCTATTGTATTAACTTACTGTATCTTTGACCAGCTTTCAAGAGTTATGATAATTCCCCGATTATAGTTCACTATTAGGACTAATAAACAAGAGTAGCCATACTGGGTCAGACCAATGGTCCATCTAGTCCAGTATCCTGTTTCCAACAGTGGCCAAGCCAGGTCACAAGTACCTGGCAGAAACCCAAATTGTGACAACATTCCATGCTACAAATCCCAGGGCAAGCAGCTGCTTCCCCATGTCTGTCTCAATAGCAGACTATGGATTTTTCCTCCAGAAATTTGTCCAAATCTTTTTTTAAACCCAGAAACGCTAACTGCTGTTACTATGTCCTCCAGCAAAGAGTTCCAGAGCTTAACTGTTCATTGACTGAAAAAAATATTTCCTTCTACTTGTTTTAAAAGTATTTCCATGTAACTTCCTCGAGTGTCCCCAAGTCTTTGTACTTTTGGAACAAGTAAAAAATTGATTTACTTCTAGTCATTGTACACCACTTAGGATTTTGTAGACCTCAATCATATCTCCCTTCATCTTTCTCTTTTCCAAGCTGAAGAGCCCTTACCTCTTTAGCCTTTCCTCATAGAAGGGGAGTTCCATCCCCTTTATCGGTTTGTTTTCTCTTATTTGAACCTTTTCTAATTTCGCCAAATCTTTTTTGATATACGGCGACCAGAACTGAATGCAAAACTCAAGTTGAGGTCACACCATAGAGCGATACAGAGGCATTATAGTATTTTCGATCTTATTCACCATTTGTTTCCTAATAATTCCTAGTATCCTGTTTGCTTTTTTGGCTGCCGCCGCCGCCGCACACCGAGCAGAAGATTTCAGCATATTATCTACAATGACACCTTGATCATTTTAATGAATGCTGACCCCCAAGGTGGAACCTAGCATCAGGTAACTATGAATTAATTTCTGTAATTTGGAGTGGTTGGCTTTTCTTTTTTCTGGCATATTTAAATGTTTTGGAGATTTTTGCCGCTTTTTGCTGGATGGAACCACTTTTGTTTTTCATTATTTTCTGTTTTGACCTGTGTGCAATTTTCTACTTCTATATTACATATAAAGGCTTTTTTTGACATGCCTCACAGAATAAGACATTTATAAAAGATTATAAGGAATTGTTTACTCTGGAGACTGATAATCATCATAGACTGACAGTTGCCACGCTTCAGGTGGGTTGTTAACACAATCCTTAGGGAAAAGCCAGCATATCATCAGCAAAAGTGCTGATTTTAGAATACTGTGGGCCACAAATACTGTTTGTTATAAAGCAGAAAATGTTCATGCTTATCAACTGTTATTAGAGACGAAAATGATAGTGGGGATGGGACGACTTTCCTATGAAGAGAGGCTGAGAAGGCTAGGGCTTTTCAGCTTGGAGAAGAGACGGCTGAGGGGAGATATGATAGAAGTGTATAAAATAATGAGTGGAATGGATCGGGTGGATGTGAAGCGACTGTTCACGCTATCCAAAAATACTAGGACTAGAGGGCATGAGTTGAAGCTACAGTGTGGTAAATTTAAAACGAATCGGAGAAAATTTTTCTTCACCCAACGTGTAATTAGACTCTGGAATTCATTGCCGGAGAACGTGGTACGGGCGGTTAGCTTGACGGAGTTTAAAAAGGGGTTAGATAGATTCCTAAAGGACAAGTCCATAGACCGCTATTAAATGGACTTGGAAAAATTCCGCATTTTTAGGTATAACTTGTCTGGAATGTTTTTACGTTTGGGGAGCGTGCCAGGTGCCCTTGACCTGGATTGGCCACTGTCGGTGACAGGATGCTGGGCTAGATGGACCTTTGGTCTTTCCCAGTATGGCACTACTTATGTACTTATGTACTTATTATTCCAATCAGTGATGCTAGAAAGTGAGTCCTCAAGTCTCCTATGGCTCTGTGGCTGTGGGAGAGACCACATAATCAGCATTGTACCACAGAATAAATAAGCAAATACACATAAACACACACACACACATACACACACCCATACCTCCCCCCCATAGGCGTAGTTTGACTGTTTCATTTGGGGGGGCAAAGAATGGGCGGAGCATATTAGCATATCATTTGCATATATACATATGCAAATGAATATGCTAATATGGAGGAAGGAAATGAAATTTACAGGCAAAATATCACAGATGCACATTTCAAAAAGCTGACACATTTCAATTAATAAATTATGAATAAAATAAACTTTTATTTACCTTTGTTGTCTGATCATTTAGTTTTTCTATTCGCTTTGATCCCAGTGTCTTCTGTTTTATGCAGTGTCTTCTTTCCAGTAGGCTTCCCTCTGCTCCCCACCCTCCCAGTCCCATCCATCTCTTGCTCCTTCCCTCTGCTCACCATCCCTCCGTCCCATCCATCTTCTGCTCCTTCCCTCTGCTGTGCCTGACCTCTCCCAATCCCATCCATCTCCTGGTCCATCCCTCTGCTCCCCACCCCTCGCAGTCCCATCCATCTCTTGCTCCTTCCCTCTGCTCCCCACCCCTCCCAGTCCCATCCATCTCCTGCTCCTTCCCTCTGCTCACCTCCTTTCCCAGTCCAATCCAATTCCTGGTCCTTCCCTCTGCTCCCCACCCACCCCTCCCAGTCCCATCCATCTCTTGCTCCTTCCCTCTGCTCCCCACCCCTCCCAGTCCCATCCATCTCCTGCTCCTTCCCTCTGCTCACCTCCTTTCCCAGTCCAATCCAATTCCTGGTCCTTCCCTCTGCTCCCCACCCACCCCTCCCAGTCCCATCCATCTCTTGCTCCTTCCCTCTGCTCCCCACCCCTCCCAGTCCCATCCATCTTCTGTTCCTTCCCTCTGCTCACCATCCCTCCGTCCCATCCATCTCTTGCTCCTTCCCTCTGCTGTGCCTGACCTCTCCAAATCCCATCCATCTCCTGGTCCATCCCTCTGCTCCCCACCCCTCGCAGTCCCATCCATCTTCTGTTCCTTCCCTCTGCTCACCTCCTTTCCCAGTCCAATCCAATTCCTGGTCCTTCCCTCTGCTCCCCACCCACCCCTCCCAGTCCCATCCATCTCTTGCTCCTTCCCTCTGCTTCCCACCCCTCCCAATCCCATCCATCTCCTGCTCCTTCCCTCTGCTCACCTCCTTTCCCAGTCCAATCCAATTCCTGGTCCTTCCCTCTGCTCCCCACCCACCCCTCCCAGTCCCATCCATCTCTTGCTCCTTCCCTCTGCTCCCCACCCCTCCCAGTCCCATCCATCTCCTGCTCCTTCCCTCTGCTCACCTCCTTTCCCAGTCCAATCCAATTCCTGGTCCTTCCCTCTGCTCCCCACCCACCCCTCCCAGTCCCATCCATCTCCTGGTCCATCCCTCTGCTCCCCACCCCTCGCAGTCCCATCCATCTTCTGTTCCTTCCCTCTGCTTCCCACCCACCCCTCCCAGTCCCATCCATCTCTTGCTCCTTCCCTCTGCTTCCCACCTCTCCCAGTCCCATCCATCTCCTGCTCCTTCCCACTGCTTCCCATCCTCCCAGTCCCATCCATCTCCTGCTCCTTCCCTCTGCTTCCCACCCTCCCAGTCCCATCCATCTCCTGCTGCTTCCCACCCCTCCCAGTCCCATCCATCTCTTACTCCTTCCCTCTGCTCTCCACCCTCCCAGTCCCATTCATCTTCCCTCTGCTGCCCCCCCCCCGCGAGGTCCAGGATCGTGACTCCGTTTACCCCCTCTCTTCCTCCCTCCCTCCGGTGCAGGCAGCAGTCTTCTTCAGCCTTTCTGTGTTCCTGGCAGCGGTAGCGACGTACACGCTGCCTTCGGTCTGCCCCGGAAGCCTTCTCTTCAAGTTCCTGTTCCCACCTATGCGGGAACAGGAACTTGAAGAGAAGGCTTCGGGGCAGAGCTGAAGGCAGCGTGTACGTCGCTACCGCTGCCAGGAACAAGAAAGGCTTAGAGAAGATTGCTGCTGCCTGCGCCGGAGGGTAGGAAGAGAGGGGGTAGATAGACGCGCTCGTCTCCGTCCGCTTCGCTGCTTCCCTGCCCTCTCTGTCTGCGTCCCGCCCGAAAGGAAATGACATCAGAGGAAGGCGGGACGCAGACAGAGAGGGCAGGGAAGCAGCGAAGCGGATGGAGACGAGCGCGTGCCTGCTTGTTTTTTTTTTTTTTTTTCTATTCTAGCGCCAGTCCACGTCCTCGTCGTTTGGGGGGGCATTGCCCCTCCTCGCCCCCCCCAGTCTACGCCTATGCTCCCCCCCCAGTACCCACCCACATAATCAGCATTGTACCACAGAATAAATAAGCAAATACAGACAGACAGACACATACCCACACACACAGCTGGCTTCCCGCCATTGAATGTTAAATCGTCAGCTGAAAATCCCTCTTCCCTGTCTTCCTCGAAGCAGTACTGTATTGTAGACTGTGTATCTGTCTCACTCTATAATCCAATCATCTTCCTACCAATATAAAATAGGGTTAAACACTAGAGCAGAGGGGAGGAAATTCAAAATAATGGGATGAGCAGCTCAAATAGAAAGTAGACTGTGGACATACTGCCTGCATTGCTGATCTTTACTGGCCAGAAGAGAGAACTGCAGACTACCATTGGTGCTGTGATTTCACATAGTAACGTAGTAAATGACGGCAGATAAAGACCTGTACGGTCCATCTAGTTTGCCCAACAAGATAAACTCATTTTACATGGTATGTGATACTTTATATATATACCCGAGTTTGAATTGTCCTTGCCTTTACATAATCGTACATTCCATGAATGGCGCTGGAATGATCTGTTCTAAGCTAGTGTTCTGTA
The DNA here is from genome assembly GCF_901765095.1 of Microcaecilia unicolor. Taxonomy (NCBI): domain Eukaryota; kingdom Metazoa; phylum Chordata; class Amphibia; order Gymnophiona; family Siphonopidae; genus Microcaecilia; species Microcaecilia unicolor. The sequence goes on from NC_044033.1 coordinate 117,472,205, forward strand.
AAGGGCGCTCTGTGTAGAGTGTCCTTTACAGAATACTATCTGAGGGGGTCCTTTTACTATGCTGTGGGAAAATGGCCCCTGCGGTAGCAGTAGGGTCCTTTTTACTGCAGTGGGTAAAAAGCCCTTTAAAAAAATGGCCATGCAATAAGTTTACTCTTACTGTGTGGCCATGCAGGGGGGAGCACTTATCGCCATCTGTTGAGGTGGCGGTAAGGGCTCCCATGGTAACGTGGCGGTAACCAGGCAGCACGCGGAGATGTCCGATTACTGCCAGGTTAGCGCAGCGCTATAAAATTTAAAAAATTTCCGGCGCACCATAAATAGTGCATGATCAAGGTGGAACTTCATTGGGCCTGCAGTAGTTCTGGGTTGGCATGTGGTAAGCATGCGTTGGGTTATCAATGCTTTGTAAAAGGGCCCCTTAGTTCGTATTTTTGCACCTAACTTTGAGCGTGAGCATTTACGCCTGCCAAAGGCTGGTGTAAATGCTCACACCCAACTGATGGCAGTTGGGCACACAAATGCAGGTATTCTATAAATCATGCCTAATTTCTGGAAACGTCCCGCCCCTGCCCTCCCATAGACACACCCCCTATGAAATTTAGTTGCACATGTTATAGAATAGGGCAGATCTGCACTTAACTCCTAATTACTGCCAATTAACTGCTTGTAACTCCAATAATTGATTGTTAATACCTAGTTGACTAATTAGTTTATGCATGGGTCTGGGATCCACACCCAAATTTTAGCAACCTATATGGAATCTTGGGGAGACTGTTTACACATAGCCAATATTTAACCAGTGACGTTCAGTATTTTTGTAAGCACTGCCCACCTCTGGCCAGATTTGAACACAATATTTAATGGCAGCCCCTATCCATGTTCCAGTATTGAATTTCCAGGCCCCGTGTGGCTGCCAGGAGGTACCTGGGTGTCTGCAGATATTCTACAGCAGTACCCAAATAGATACCTGGTTAACTTAGGACAGCTTTTTTGATATCGTAAGTTAACCAGATAGTTATCCAGGCCCTGCCACCAAATTGTGGCCATGCCTGGGTAACTCCTGGTTCTGCCCTAAGACCACCCCCGCATATGTGCCACTGAAAGTCCAGGTATGACCCAGTCAGCACCACTTCACTGGGTTGGAGCCTCTCCTATCTGATCAAGTAGCGCTGAATATTAAGCTCACTATTTTTACCACTACTATTACACGTCCTATTGGGGGTCAATATTCAGCCTTCTGTGGTGAGAGTACCCTGTAGTGACAATCTAACTATAATAAAATGACCATGTCGGCATAATGCACAAATAGAACAGTGAGTTGAATGTGGGAATAAGCCATTAAATTGTAGTAATAGCAGAAATGTAATATAGTGTCAGTACTATACACATTAAAAAAACAGCACATGAGAACATTCATATAATAGAAATATGATAATCAGTATCAGCACAGTGCAAATGAAACATAAGGCGTATGGTTTATTGTATTTGATCAAAAGAAAGAAAAGAAAAACACCAATTTATAAAAACTTATCAGCCTATCAGACTGTACTTAATCATGCACTGGGGGATAAGACAAGACACATGGAGGTAGCTAATACAATCGAGTGCATTAAAGAATCATATCTACAAAAGAAAGAGAAGGTAGTAATTGACAAGGGAAACAATGCAGCACAATATTAAGATGCGGCCAGGACTTATTCATGGCTCAAAGTGTCAGATATGACCATGAAATGCATGATGAAACAGGCATGTTTTCAAAGCTGTCTTAAACAAAAGGCAACTATTTTCACCTCTGATTTCTGAGGGAAGCCCATTCGTTAGCAGAGGGGCTAGATATGAAAAAAGAGGACATCCATGTGACCTCAAAATGAATCTTCTTTGGGAAAAGCAACTGAAATTTACAGATTTATGTTGATCTAATAGGCCGTGTATTTTATTTAAAAGTCTAGCTATACCACCAATTGCTAAAATAGAGGTATGTGTTATCAGTAAATATACTAGGTACTGTGGTGCACCTGTATAGAAGAAAGTAATACAGAATAACCAATCCTTGCAAAGCAGCACAAATGAAAAACAGTGAAGATGATAACGACTGAAGTGGTTTATCGGAGCATTACGAGCGACATTTGGAATGAGTGACCCTTTGACAGGATCGCCAGTGGTTCTGAATCAATAACGTTAATGTTTCTTGTAATACACTGTTTCAGTGGCATTAGAGTCCTGAGCCCAGGTGGCCGAAACACGGGCCCTTGTTCATTAATTAAAGTTTTACAGCACCATCATTGACTGTGCATTTTTCGATGCCACCTTCGCTGTGTCTGTTTTCCATTAGTACCTGTATAGAAGTTACAATGAGTCAAAAGAGGGATCTTGAATTGAATTTTAACAGAGATTGGCGACCAGAGCTGTTCATAAAGTAGAAGGGTAGCATGATTAATCCTGCCTGTTTCTTAGAGAAGTATTGTTACAGTATTTTGTAGAGTTTGAAACCTTTTAAGTAAAGAAATCTCTTTACTGGAAAGAAAGAAGTTACAGTAGTCAACACGATTAAAAATTGAGAGAATAAAACACTAAAGATATTTCTTGTCTAAGAGAAATTTAACCTCACATATTTTCCTTAAGGATAAAAGGAGATCGTGGGTTCCCCTGCCAGCAAAGGTACAGACGGCGACGGGGGGTTGAGAGGGGCGTCGGCAGGGGATACAAGGCCAAATTTACGGGGGCCCAGGCCCCCGTGGCCCCATATCAGCTACACCCCTGGTGTAAACATTCTTGAATTAGGGAGAATTTTATAACTGGGTATCTGCTGTTCAGTGACCTAGATAAGTTCCACTGAATATCAGGTGATCAATTTTTTCACCCATGCCAAATCTCATTTTCTTCAATAAATATGCTGAAATATCTGATCTGCCTTCTTCCCCCCCCCCCCCCCCAATTTTTACTCCCTTTTCTTGTGGGTGTGTTGTGCGTTTTGCAGGCTTCTCTTTTTTAGCTAAACAAAATAATACGTGGACTTAAAATGGAAACCAGTTGCTTCAAATTGTGTTTATTGTCAGGAGGGGTGACAAAGTATGCGAAGAAAGTTATAGTCCAAGCTTTTTCTCAGGGTGTGCTCTGCCTGCTAAAATTATCCCATTGCCCCAAGCATTAATAAAAGAACTCAGTTTATGCACCCCTACCCCCCATTGCACAAATAAAGAGTTCCCCCTGTGGGACTAGCCCTGTCTTCAGTCAGTTCCTGCAGGTCCAGGAAAGAATGCTGCAGCCAGCATATAATAGCTCCTGCAAAATGTGGGAGACCCGGGGGTACAGAGAGTGAGCTGTCCAGACAATAAAAGCAGAAAATATATATATAATACTCTGGCCACATTTGTAAAATTATCATGCTAGTAAAAGTGATCTGAATTTTTAGTGATCTGAGTATGTCAGCTTTGGGAATCTGTTTGCATCATCTCTGGTTTCCAATGTGTTTTTTTCTAGTGGAAAAGGTGCCAGTACTCAAATACCAGGCCACCCTTCAGGGGTGGGGTGATCACCGAGGGACCCACCATACAATAGCCAGGCTCCCTGCAACCAGTCAGAGAATCTATGACAGGGCAGAATTGGTGTGTAGAGCCTGAGCTGTTTAAAACCTGGGGACCGTGGGCCAGTTTTAGCAGGCAATGGAAAAGGTGCCAGTACCCCAAGTACCCCCTCAAAAAAAAGCCCTGCTGGTATCTGAACTTTGAACAGTGTAGGAGGAAATGCTTTTCTGTTTCTCGGGTGCTGTACTGCAGGCAGAGTCCAGCTTCTTGGGATTTCCAGTTCAGTTTTATCTGCACTTGTCTGTATATAATATGTGATCATTCATTCTGTATTTAGTAAGGTTCTATCTGTATTTTGCGTGTGTGAGCAAACTGAGGCATTTTGTAAGCAGCCCATCATGCTTTCCTTTCTCAACAAGTGGTGTGTTCTCTGGACTAGTATAGTATTTACAGGCCTGCTTTTTCATAGAGTTTGGGACCAATTGCAAAGAATGTGGCTATTTGGGGGGGGGGGGGGTACCTCAGTTGTCACCCCAGCCCTTAAGGATGGCCCTTAATGGGAATAGAGAAAACAAGAAGGCAACTGGTCCACAATATCCACCGTGGAATAAAAGATGAGAAGCAGACCATGCTGAAGACAATGCAGTCTTTAATAAGTCATACTAGTTCTCCCAGGATACACAGTCAGATGCCCGACGTGGCCATGTTTCGCCAAGAGTACAGAGAAGTTTTTTATGCCCCTGACGCAGCCATAAGTACATAAGTATTGCCATAGTGGGACAGACCGAAGATCCATCAAGTCCAACAGTGGCCAATCCAGGTTACAAGTACCTTGCAAGGTCCCAAAAAAGTACAATACATTTTATGATGCTTATCCTAGAAAAAAGCAGTGGATTTTCCCCCCAAGTCCATTTTAATAATCATCTATAGACTTTTCCTTTAGGAAGCCATCCAAGCCTTTTTAAAACCCCGCTAAGCTAACTGCTTTTACTACATTCTTTAGCAACGAATTCCAGAGTTTAATTACACATTGTGTGTAGAAAAATTTTCTCTGATTCATTTTAAATATACTACTTTGTAACTTCATTGCGTGCCCCCTAGTCCTAGTATTTTTGGAAAGAGTAAACAAGTGATTCATATCTACCTGTTCCACTTCATTCATTATTTTATAGACCTCTATCATATCTCCCATCAGCCATCTTTTTTCCAAGCTGAAGAGCCCTGTACTCTTGGCGAAACATGGCCATGTTGGGCATCTGACCGTGAATCATGTGAGCATTAGTATGACTTATTAAAGACCTCATTTTCTTCAGCAAGGTTTGCTTCTTGTCTTTTATTCCTTAACTAGTAACGAAGGCCCATTTCAAATCGGAATGAAACGGGCGCTAGCAAGGCTCCCCTCCGTCCCTTTGTGTCTCCATGTGTCGCCAGCCCCCCTGCAGCCTCCGTGCGAGAGCTACAGTGCAGTACAACGGAACTTGGAGCTGAGAATGTGCTCCGCCTCCGCCCTCAACGTCATAACATTTGACGCGAGGGCGGGGCCCACAGACTGTGATTTTGTGTGGCTTCAGAGCTTCGAACTTACGAACCTGGCTTCAGTGACATCAGTGCAAATAGAATGTTGAGGGTGAGTTTTATATATATATAGATGAGTATATCCACACTTCTTTTTTTTTTTTTTTTGCTAGAAAAAAAAGCACTGGTTACAGTTCTGATGAGGATGAAATGAATGGCTGCAGCATTTTCATAAGTTGCCTAATTTGATGGCATTCATTGCCGTAGATAAAACAATAGCCAGTGAATCGGGCAGAAATGTTACTCCTCCATAGGGAAACTGCATGCAGGGGTTGGTCCCAATCTGAAGACTGGAAGGTGCGGGGGGGAGTTCCACTCTGAAGATCCAGAGAAGTACGTGGATGGGGATCTCCTTATTCAAGGCTTTTGTTATAGTTCTGAACAATGAAAGTCTATAAAAGTCATGCCTTTGTAAAATTATAATTTAAAACAATCCAATCCAGGGCACTAACATGCTGAATCCTAACAAACAGTGGTATCATTTCTTTCTTTGCAGGCTAGCCTAGCTGGACTTACTAATTAGCTTTCAGCTGCTCACTCTGGTGTCTGTTGCTCAGCTCTTGCCTTTGCCAGCGTCATGTGGAAGATTCAGCGAATGGTGCCCATTGATAGGAGCCAGGATGATGAATACTCAGCCAGAATTCTATAAGGGCAGTTCCGTGTGCAATTTGTCATTATAGAATACCTGCTTAAGTCATTTTCACACCTAATTAATGCCAATTAAGTGTGGAAATGGAGGTATACTAGAACTATACACCTAAATCTGCTCACGCCCCCTTTGGAGTTGCGCGCAAGAGCAGTTAAATGCTCAGTTTACAGATTAGGGGCGTAAGTCAGTTACATGCGCAACTGCTAATGATTGACAATTAGTGTTTGTTAAGGACAATTATAGGTACTTATCTTCAATTAAGTGCCAATTTAGCGCCAGTCGACTAATTTTGTTTCATGTGTAACTGATCCTCTTCCAGTGGCGTAGCTACCGGGGGGGCATGGGGCCTGTCCCCCCAAATTGTAGGGCCCCTGGTTTGGCTAGAGGGGGTCCACAACCCCTGCCAGCTGAAGCATTTGTCCAGCGCTGGTCTCCGCCACATTGGCTGCCCTGTTCTTTCCCTCACTTCGCGTGCATGCTCGTTTTAGTGAAACTGAGTTGGCAGTAAGGGCTCCTGTGCTAACCTGGTGGTCACTGGGCAGCGCACGGCAGTGCCCAATTACCGCTGGGTACACACCGGATATGACTCGTGCTGGGGTGAGAACTGCCACTGGGGTGCTGCTGTAGCCTGGTGGCACTTCCCTTTTAGCGAGCGGTAAGCCCACGTTGTGCAGGAGTAGCCTAGTGGTTAGTGCAGCGGACTTTGATCCTGGGGAACTGAGTTCGATTCCCACTGCAGCTCCTTGTGACTCTGGGCAAGTCACTTAAACCTCCATTGCCCCTGGTTCAAAATAAGTACCTGAATATATGTAAACTGCTTTGAATGTAGTTGCAAAAACCTCAGAAAGGCGGTATATCAAGTCCCATTTCCATTTCCCTATTTGAGATTCAGCATGGAATGTTGCTGTTGCTACTATTTGAGATTCTGAAATGTTGCTACTATTTGAGATTCTACATGGAATGTTGAGATTCTTTTGCTACTACTTGAGATTCTACATGGAATGTTGAGATTCTTTTGCTACTATTTGAGATTCTACATGGAATGTTGCTATTCCGCTAGCAACATTCGATGTAGAAGCCTGCCTTTGCAGATCAGCAACGCGGCTGCACAGGCTTCTGTTTCTGTGAGTCTGACGTCCTGCACATACGTGCAGGACGTCAGACTCACAGAAACAGAAGCCTGCGCGGCCGCGTTGCTGATCTGCAAGGGCAGGCTTCTACATGGAATGCTGCTAGTGGAGGAGCAGCCTAGTGTTTCCATTAACATGCCCTGACACGTCCCCTTGAACACACTTCTGACGGACTTCATAGAAAACTGTCTAAAAATTGGTTTTGAAAATATTAATTTGGATGTTTTTTTATGAGAAAAACATCCAAATGCTGCTTTTTGCCACTTTTCAGACATTTTTCTCTTTCGAAAAATGAGTTCCTCAGTCTACTTTCAGTGTCTATATGTTGTTCTTTCCCCTTCCCATTGGCAGCTGTAGGCAGGAAGTGCCCTTATCCTTAGTTACAGCAGGTCCCTCCCCCCACCTGGAGCCTATCATTCAGACTCAGCCAGCTATAAAACAGCTCTCTTTTTTCTCTTCCTCCTGTAGCCCAACTTTGTTAACAGCATAACGATAGTAAAATGAACAAGTATAAACACAACGAAAGAGGAAACCAGCAAACTGAAACCTAATAATAATAGGACTACCACGAAACAGGATAAAAATACTAGAAAATCATGCGCTTAGCTTTCAGTTCTGCATACCTTTTTGCATCTGGGCTTAATAGCTAATTCAGGGTTGTGGGGCATTGGGGCCTGGGTTCCCCCAATTTGTTTTTGAGGCCCTTGGCTGGCAGTGATCCCCATGCCTCGCCAGTGGACTTGCTCCTGCATTCATGACTATAGCTTCCACTGCTTCGGGCCTTCCACCACGCATGCGCGCGGGGGGGGGGGGGGGGGCTGGCATGGAAGTGGCAGCAGCCACAGGTGGGAGGAACAATTCTGCGGGGGTTGGGAATCCTCACCAGGGGGTCGCAGGAAGACAAAGTGTGAAGGCAGGGCAAGGAAAAATTTTGTGCCCTCCCTCCCTCCCACCTTGGGCTCTGGCACCCCCAAAATTCAAGGTCTGGCTATGCGCCTGATTTAAATATGCAGCGCACTGTTGTTTATGTGAGTCTTGGCGCACAATTTTCTAAACTCCTTTCAGTATGGGAGTGGCAAAATTAGTGCAGAAGATTGTCTCCCACACTTTATTACATTGGTTTCTGAGAAAGAGTTCTTTTATGTTGTAAGTAAGGAGGCAAGACTCAGCAATCACGAGCCAACCTGCGGCTGAGTGAAGTCAGCTATTAATCTCCTGGAAGAAGGCTTGTGACAAAAAATAATAAACAAAACACCTACTCCCTGCAGCACACAAGCTAAACAAATTTGTCCTTTTCTTTCGGTTTTTAGCTCTCCAGCTTAGTACCACTACGTGCAATACAGCTCTAGTAAATAGCCCATCCTCCACCGCAGGGAATACCCTGTGATCGGGAACATAAAGGCCTTTTCTTTCTTTTACTACAAAGTAGAAGGGGCCTAAGGATCCTACTTTTAAAAGGTGGACTCCCTTGGGCCTGCCCATGCCGATGCCATTGTTAGATTGTGCAAGAAACATTTCTGATCTGACAAAGAAGGGCTACCTTCGAATGCTAAACAATAAATGTATTAAATTAGTCCAATAAAAAAGGTATCATCTTATTTTCTTTTCTATGTTTTATTTTATTCTATTTCTATTGATTACCTTTAAAAGTGGACTAACACGGCTACCACATCTCTCTACTGCAAGAAACATGAAATTGCACTCAAAACCATAGGAAAGATTTTAGCAGAGAGGATCAAAGGTAACCCACAGTTTTTATGTATAATATCTAAGGTAGTGATTCATCCATTTAAAAGGCAAAGAGAGTGTAACCAGTTGGCTGTTTTGGATACACCAAAAAAGGATATATTGGGATTGTTGTCACTGGATAGAGATACTTTCTGAAAGGCCCTCCAGGGAAAGTAATAGCTTCACCCAAGAGTGTTTTTCTCCCCCAAAAAACCTCTTTATTAAAGAAATCTTTAACAAAGGGCCAGATTTTCAGCTTTTTGGTAACTGGTGCCTAAATTATACAGGAAGCAATGTGGAATATATGTATTAAATAATGGTGCTGTATTGGTACTGATCCAGGTAGGAGAGAATCCTACCTGGGTAGGTCCCACATTATTATTATTATTATTTATTGTACTTGTATCCCACATTTTCCCACCTATTTGCAGGCTCAATGTAGCTTACAAAGATCTGTCATGGCATCACCATAACAGGGTCAATAATACAGTTGGTGTTACAAAGAAATTAGAGAAAGCAAGAGGATCTGGTCAAGGAATTGTAGAATAAGACATTCTGAATGGAAGGTGTTTGGGTTCTCGTAGTAGGCCTTGTTAAAGAAATAAGTTTTCAGAGCTTTGCGGAAGCTATTTAGTTTGTTTATCGTTTTTAAGTGAGTTGGTAGTGCATTCCACATCTGCGTACTCATGCAAGAAAAGCTGGTCGCGTGTGTTAGTTTTTTTTTTAATCCTTTGCAGTTTGGGAAGTGTAGGTGCAGGAAGGTGCGGGAGGATCATTTAGCATTTCTTGGTGGCAGGTCCACGAGGTCTAGCATGTAGGTCGGGGCATCTCCATGAATGATTTTATGAACAATCGTGCAAATCTTGAACGTGGTACGTTCTTTAAGTGGGTGCCAGTATAATTTTTTTCTTAGGGGTTTTGCACTTTCATATTTTGTTTTTCCAAATATGAGTTTGGCTGCGGTGTTCTGGGCTGTCTGAAGTTTCTTAATGGTCTGTTCTTTACAACCAGCGAAAAGTGCATTGCAATAGTCAGGTTGCGAAAGATGGCCCTTGGGAAGAAAGGTTTTACTCTTTTGAGTTTCCACATGGAGTGAATCATTTTCTTCGTTGTATTCTTCACGTGATTTTCAAGTGTGAGATGTCGCTCGATGGTAACGCCCAGAATTTTCAGTTTATTTGAGATGGGGAGGGTGCAGTCTGGGGTGGATATGGTGGTGAATTTATTTGCGTTGTATTGTGAGGTGAGTATAAGACATTGTGTTTTTTCTGCGTTGAGTTAGCTGAAATGCATCCGCCCGGGAGTGCATGATTTGGAAGCTTTGGTTGATTTCGTTGGTGATTTCCTTTAGGTCAGCTCATCACATGATTTTGAACAGTATCTATCTATCTATCTATCTATCATCTATCTATCTATCTATCTATCTATCTATCTATCTATCTATCTATCTATCTATCTATCTATCTATCTATCTATCTATCTATCTATCTATCTAAAAAAACAAGCAAACCCCAGCAGGGATGACCAAGCAAATGATGGAAGAAAGAATCTGGTAAACATAAACTCCTGGATTCTATCCTGAAATGACTGTGCAATTTAAGGTTAATGAGACAATTAATAGCAGTAATTAGGTGGTAACAATTATTGATGTTAATTGGTACCAATTAGGATTTGCACAACTAGCTGTGCATTATTCTGTAACATTGGGTGCCCGAATCCTATAGCATGCAACCCAGAAAAGGTCGTGGCCATGAGAGGGGCATGGGCGGGTCAGGGCATTCCAATAATTTGAACGCAGAGTTATAGAACAGTGTTTCCCAAGTCCAGTCCTGGAGTACCCCTTGCCGGTCAGATTTTCAGGATATCCACAAAGATGCGTGAACTTGATTTGCGTACACTGCCTTCATTATATGCAAATCACTTTCATGCATATTCATTGTAGATATCCTGAAAACCTGACTGGCAAGGGGTACTCCAGGACCGGACTGAGGAAACACTGTTATAGAATACCAGGGATGTACCCCCAAATTGTGCATCTGAAATTACACCTGTTTTTTTTTTCAGCAGGCGTAACTCCTGGTGTCCAACTTTGGGTGCGAGACTCAGCGCTATGTGCTGTTCTAAAAGGTGCTCAGCCTGGAGCAACCTTTATAGAAATAGTGCTGAGCGCTGATTTTTTTTTTCTGGTGCCGATTTTTGAGTGCCACTTACAGAATCCAGCCCAAAAAATCGTTTAAGATGAGAAGCACATTAATCTCAGACCATGAAATACATAAGGACTCGACTTGGGCCATGTTTCGGCACTACTGCCTGCATCAGGAGTCCACAGGATCTAACGGAGATTAAGATAAAACCATCAGTAACTGAAACATTAATGTAATGTGTATGTAATAATTATGTTAAACGTAACTATTTATAAAAATGAAAAATAATGTATAAACCAATTATTTGTATATCTAAAGGAAAAAACAAACATATTTATAAATAATTCCCATACTGTCAGCATTTGACATTAATAAAAACTTTCCCCTCAATATACAAAACCATTTAACTGGCCAGGAATGGCACCTGGCCTGTTAAATTGCACTTAACCGGCTATCCAGCGATATTTAGTGGGGGAATAAACAGTTATCCCCTACTGGATATTCCCGATTAGCACCTAGAAGATAAGCGGGATATAGCCGGCAATCCCCAAATATTTAATTCATGTCCGGCTATTGTAAGCAGCCACATTGGGGCGTTTAAATAGCTGGTATATATCTTTAGCTGGTTTAAAGATAACCAGCTATCTTTGAATATCGTCTTAGCAGGCTAACTTTAAACCAGCTAAAAATAAACTGGATATTCAATGGCCCAGCTTTGAATATCTGGACTCATAGGAGCCAACTTTTCAAAATTATTGGGGGTGCTAAGCCCAATGGAAATAACCCCTCCCTGGACACATACAAGGAATTTTCTCAATATTGGGGGTGCTCAAGCACCCACAGCACCCACAGAGTCGGCTCCAATGTCTGGACTGATCGCCGACCATGGGAATTCGCCAGGTTCCCTCCCTCGGTCTAAATATTGGCCCCTTTGTGCATATATCAGCACGTATATAAACATTAATGAAAACTTGTATATTTAGGGGCCCTTTTACGACGAGGTCGCAGCAAATCGGTCCTACTGCCGGGCTCTCCCAGGAGCCTGGTGGTAGTTCTGGGTCTGCCACGTGCCATTTCCGGCACTAGAAAACAGCAACCTTCTATAGCCTTCAAAAACAACAGATTCTGAATAGTATTTACCCAGGTAAGCAGGGGCGGGCTGACCATTTGGGCAACCAGGCAGTGCCTGAGGGCCCAGAGCAGTTGGGGGGCCCAGTACCTCCTCCCCATATGACCGGCATCTTTCTCTCCTCTGTCCCCAGATCTGGCATACCCTCCCTCTCTCACTCTCTCCCCCACTCTGGCATCTCCCCTGCCTGTGCCCTCCCCCCCCCCCCCCCCCCCCCCGTGTTTACCTCAAAAGTATCTTTCTTTTTATAGGGTCCTGGCACAGGCTGTCTGCCACTGACTGGAACTTTATCTGTGCTGTGGCTCACTCCTTTCAGAGAGAAAGTTCCAGTCAGTGGCAAACAGCCTGTGCTGGGTCCCAGTACAGAGAAGGGTAAATGCAGGGGGGGGGGGGGGGGAGACCTTAACCTGGGGACGGAAGAGAGAGGTGAGATGTTAGACCCGGGGAAGGGAGGGAGGCAGACAGAGATGTTGGATCTAGTTGTGGGAAGGGACAGAGATGTTTCACCTGGGGGAGGGAGAAGGAACAAAAGGGAGATATGTTGCATCTGGTGGGGTGGGGGAAAGAAAGATGTTGGATCTGGAGAGGGGAAGGGGAGAAAGGTGTTGGATCTAGAGAGAATCTGCTTAGATAATGATGTCTCCAAATGGGTTAATTGTACCTATTTTCATGACAGGAATGAATCCTACCATAGTGCAAAAGCAGTGCGTTTTTTCTAGCGAAAAAGGTGCTGGTACTCAAATGCCAAACCACCCTTCAGGGGTGGGGTGATTACTGAGAGCCCCACCCTGCAATAGCCAGGCCCCCTGCAACCAGTCAATGAATCTATGACAAGGCAGAATTGATGTGTAGAGCCTGAGCTCTTTCATTAAAACTTGGGGTCCATGGGTCAATTTTAGCAGACAGTGGAAAAGGTGCCGGTACTCAGTACCCCCTCAAAAAAAGTCCTGTGTAAAAGTATGTTTGAGATAATCTCTCAGATTTACTACTAACATTCGTCTTGACACCTGCATTGTTTCCAAGAGAGCCTCCATCCATCTGGACTATATAAGGCAGGACTTCCTGAATTGTGGGTCAGCACACTGCATTGGGGGTCACGACCTGTCCTGGGAGTACTCAGGGGCGTCATTATGATGCTCTCCATCAGGGTTACAGATATTGCTTTGGTCGTGACCATGGGGTCATGTCCCGAAGAAGATTGTTAAGCAAGATGAACTTGATTTTTTTTTCACCAAGCCTGAGGCACCCAACACAATTAAGAACAATTTCTGTATCTTTTTGCCCCATTTTCTTGATCCCTGATTGCACATGTTGATACTTGAGGGTCTTCTGTTCCTCCAGCTGTATTACAAAATAGTCAGTTGGTTATTGACACGTCTGCTGGCAGGGCTTTCCTTGTATGTTTCTAATTTACTCCACTGTCCAGTTTTCTTGTGTCAACCTTTTTATCTGTGGGAATAGAAATGTTCTGGATGATCACAACTTTTTAATTCTCCACAATTGCGTCTGGATCATGAGCTCAGTGTTTTTCTGGCACAATGATGTTTACATAGCTTACAGTGGATGAGACATGTTACCTTATTGTGCCCTTTCTCCATGCATGTTTTCTGACCAGCATGTTGCATCTAGCGATGGGACGTGTCACCTTTTTCAATTCAGTGATTCAAAATCTGCATTTGTATGTTTTATTGCTTTTTCTGTACTAGCTGTGAACCTTCTTGTCTGCAGTTTGCTGTTCTTTGCTGAAATTATTGGTCTCTCATCCTTATGTTCAGTCACCTTTCCTTAATCATTTGTCAGGTTTTGATTTGCTTGTGCTTGCAGAAGGAACATTCTGAATTTCTCCTATATTTGTGCTTTTGGCAGTTGTTTTTCCTTGTATGCCAAACTGATTCTAAAAAGTTTTTTTTTTTTCAGTTATTTTGAAATTCTGTTGCTTTTTTTTTCCTCCTGTGTGTTAGTGAACTCTTACTCATTCCTTCTGTTCGTCAGAACACTTGTACAAGTCACAGTCTAGATGAGTTAAGGGGTGAATTCTATATATGGCGCCGAAAAAAAAGCGCTATTCTATAAGCTGCACCTAAAGTTACATGCAGTTTATAGACTAGTGCTTACGCTCAGGAATCGTGCCTAACTTTAGGTGCGGCCATTTGCACCAGCTGAAACATGGTGCAAATCTTCATGCCTATATTAGGTGTGTTTCCCGCTTTTAAATTAGGTGTGTTGCCTCCATTCCACCCATGACACTCCCATTTCTGGACCCTCCTTTTTGCACTTGCATGTAACATTTTAGGCATGGATCCTGCACCTAAATGCATGTGCATACCGTATTTTTCGGACTATAAGACGCACCGGACCATAAGACGCACCTAGGTTTTAGAGGAGGGAAATAGGAAAAAAAAATTTCCTTTTTCCCCTCCTCTAAAACCTAGGTGCTCCGGTGCGTCTTGTCCGAGTTCGGGATCGCCCTCCCCTACTTACGTCACGCGATGTTCCCTGGTGGTCTAGTGACGTCGGAGCAGGAAAGAGCCCTCTCTTTCCTGCCCAGCGCGCTGCTCTCCGTCCCCCTGAATGCTGCCTGACGGTCTCGGCGGCCATTTTGAATCTCGCCGAGACCGTCAGGCAGCATTCAGGAGGACGGAGAGCAGCGCGCTTGGCAGGAAAGAGGGGGCTCTTTCCTGCCCCGACGTCACTAGACCACCAGGGAACATCGCGTGACGTAAGTAGGGGAGGGCGATCCCGAACTCGCTACCTTCGGACTATAAGACGCACCCCCCATTTTCCTCCCAAATTTTGGGGGAAAAAAGTGCGTCTTATAGTCCGAAAAATACGGTATATTCCAATTAAATCTAGTTACTGCCAGTAATTGTTAAACCAATTATTGGCTCTAATTGGCTCATTGTATGCGCAAATTGGGCGCAGTCAAATTTGCACATGTAGTTTTTAGCAACTTTTATAGAATTAGGGGATAATTGTATCCATCCACTTTGCAGGCAGCACGGGTTATTCAAAATTGCATGGTCGGAACTCATTACGGCAATTATTTTCCTTTGTGTAGAAATGTGAAGTGACAATGAACAGCAGCATTGCCAACTGGCCCCCAGCTTTTAAGGACAGGTGTAACCAGTTCTGGTGTTACTGCCACTGCTCACCTGGACACGTAGTCTTAATTTTCTTACAGATACTGAATAGAGACACCAGAGCTGTAACTGTGCAGGTAGTGGGATAAAACTAGAACTGTATGCCAGATGCACAAAGGTCCCCATTAAGAATCCGTCTGTATTTCCGATTTGGAAATACAAACTGAGTCCCAAAGAGAATCACATGCAAATGAGCTGCTTGTTGCTTTTGTGACCCAACTCATTTGCGTGCAATATGAGGGAAGCCAGTCGGCCAGCTGAGCATGTGCAGAGCAGCCCATCGCTAAGCGTGGCTGCTCTGCGCATGCAACAAATGGCTCTCATACATGCAGACAAGCTGTGTGTATGAAAGCTGGCATAGCTTTTTTTTTAATTTTCTTTTTTTTTCAGAAACTGTGGCGCCCACTGATGCAGGGAGCCTTTGAAGGACAAGGATTAAAAGCTAAAGTGTTTAAAGTCTGCTTGGTCCTTTGTGGGATGGTGGCGTGCACCTTGTTGCTTTACGCTCCTAAAATAAGGAGTTGCTATTTTCGGTAGGAGAGGTCTGCTGAGAGCTATCGATGCCTACAAAAGACAGCTTGAGATGGGCATCCTTTTAGAGAATCTCACTTGGGCTGCGATAAATCTAGAGTTTGTAATGCACAAATTGCTTCTCGGCCCATTCATCTTCAGGAGAGAGAGAGGGAGACCTCCAATATTATAAGCCCAGTAGCTGTGCTCGGCGAACCTTCAGTAGTTTTTATGGATTGCTCCCCTTCCCCCTTTTCTGTTCCTTGAGCAAAAAGCAGATTTCGACAGAAAGTGTCTCCGCTAGGCTGATACTAGTGGCAGCGAAAAAGCACAACAGGAGGTCAGTTTAGCCAACTCTTAATACAGGATCGCTGAAGTCTGAGAGGCTGTCATATGTAGTACCAAAAGATCCTGACCACCCGTTAGCTTTTCTGTGCATCGGGATGGAAAATGGCTGTGCACTGCCTTGTATGCACATTTGCATAGTAATTAGCTCATTATAAGAGCTTTGCATTCTGTTTTCGTTAGCTGCTACTGTGATAGGAACAGATCTTGGAGAGCCCTTTTGTTCATGTCTCGTTTTACTCCTTGCTCGCTAAACCGGCTAGAACTGTATAAAAACCACATTGCTAGCTCATTAGGTTTTGTCCATCTGGGCCTGTATCAGCTAACTATGAAAATCTGGAGCCAATTGGCTACCCTAAAACATACAGGGGCATAATCGAAAGGGGCGCCCAAATTTTCCTGAGGATGTCCTCGCAGGACGTCCTGGCGAAGGGGCAGGGAAACCCGTATTATCAAAACAAGATGGGCGTCCATCTTTCGTTTCGATAATACGTCAGGGATGCCCAAATCTTGACATTTAGGTCGTCCCTAGAAATGGTCGTCCCCGTTTTTCAGCGATAATGGAAACCGAGGACGCCCATCTCAGAAACGACCAAATCCAAGCTCTTTAGTTGTGGGAGGAGCCAGCATTCGTAGTGCACTGGTCCCCCTTTCATGCCAGGGCACCCTAGGGGGCACTGCAGTGGACTTCAGAAAGAGCTCCCAGGTACATAGCTTCCTTACCTTGTATGCCGAGTCCCCCCAAACCCACCACCCACAACTGTACACCACTACCATAGCCCTTACGGGTAAAGGGGGCACCTAGATGTGGGTACAGTGGGTTTGTGATGGGGTTTGGAGGGCTCACATTTACCACCACAAGTGTAACAGGTGTGGGGGGGGGGGGGATAGGCCTGTGTCCGCCTGCCTGAAGTGCACTGCACCCACTAAAACTGCTCCAGGGACCTGCATACTCATGCGATGGACCTAAGTATGACATTTGAGGCTGGCATAGAGGCTGGCACAAAATATTTTTAAAGTTCTTTTTTGAGGGTGGGAGGGGGTTAGTGACCACTGAGGGAGTAAGGGGAGGTCATCCCCGATTCCCTCCTGTGGTCATCTGGTCATTTCTGGCACCTTTTTGTGCCTTGGACGTAAGAAAAACTGGACCAGGTAAAGTTGTCCAAATGCTTATCAGGGACGCCCTTTTTTTCCATTATGGGTCAAGGACGCCCATGTGTTAGGTACACCCAAGTCCCGTCTTCACTACGCCTCCGATATGCTCCTGGGAACTTTGGTTGTCCCCGCGACGGAAAGCAGTTGGGGACGCCCAAAATCAGCTTTCAATTATGCCGATTTGGGCGACCCTGTGAGAAGGACGCCCATCTTCCAACTTGTGTCGAGAGATGGGCGTCCTCTTTCAAAAATAAGCCTGATAATCAAAAATACATACACACACACCCCAAAACTACAAAAACAAACGTAGACTATTATCGTGCTGCTTGTCACTATAATTCTCATACAGTATTCAGAGTATTGTGCGGGGCGACAACTTGCACAGGATGACACAGTTTTTGCTCGTTGCTTAGCAACTTGACGTGAAAAGTAATAAAGGATATTGGGCAAAATATGATCAACATTGCCAACAAAATAGAAATGGAACAATTCAAGTTCCAGCATGCCTTTGCTTTGTTTCTGTTATGGTCTGGAGAAAAAACATGTTTTTTGTGATTAAAAAATTCATAAGCCTGTGATCTTTTCAAGAGAGCCCATGACAGTTTTAGTAATATAGTAACATAGCAGATGACAGTAAATGAAGACCAATGCGGCCCACCTAGTTTCTTCTGTAAGGAAGGGGTAGTAACTGCCACTTTATGCAGGTTATCTTGCCAACACCCCATGGCTTTTTTTAGGGTTGTAAGTATTGCTCTAGGTAGCAGTAATTTCATTGCTCGTTTGAGCTGACACACTCGAATGCTTCATTTCTTTCCTCTCATGATCCTTTGTGTTTAACCCAGTGCTTTTTGAAGTCCATTATTATTTTTGTTTCCATCAATTCTCATGCTGCTCCTTTCAGTGTCATATCATGTCCCCTAGGTCTACAGCTTTAGCGCCTTTGGAAATGGTTTGTATGTTCAACAATAATTTTCAAGTATTTAAAGATCTTTATCAAATATATCCCCTGTCCTTCCTCTTCTCTAAAGTATGCACAAGTAGGTCCTCAAATCTCTTCTTAAGTGTCTTCTGGATCACCTCTAGACTTTTTTATATCTTTACCGAATATGACCTCCAACACTCATAGGTGCTGAGAGGCATTGGGGGTAAAATTCCCCGGGTCCGGGCCTCCGGGGGGGCCCCGGTGCAAGGATCTCTCTCTTGCGCCTGACGGGACCCAGGTGATCGTGTCCCAACAGGAGCAGGAGAGAGAAAACTCCGGCGCCGGGCCCCCCTTGCATTGCCAGCCTAGCAGCTGCTGGGCCCACAGGCTGCGCATGCTCAGTTTTGAGACTGGGATGTAACAAAAGAGAGGGAACAAAGTACAAACTAAAGTCCAAACAAAAAAACAGCACCACAGGCCTTTAAAAATGGAACACAATTCTTTAATGAATGAGCCTTGACAAAAAGACCCGACACGGGCCGTGTTTCGGTGACTAGCACCTGCGTCAGGGGTCACAGTGATGACGTGGAAAACTTGGGGAATAACTTGAATATATTCCTCTACAATATATTATTCCTTACCCCACGTCTCATGTAGTAAAAGCTACAGAAAGTGAAAGTGCCTTGGTGCTTTGTAGCTTTTACTACATGAGACGTGGGGTAAGGAATAATATATTGTAGAGGAATATATTCAAGTTATTCCCCAAGTTTTCCACGTCATCACTGTGACCCCTGACGCAGGTGCTAGTCACCGAAACACGGCCCGTGTCGGGTCTTTTTGTCAAGGCTCATTCATTAAAGAATTGTGTTCCATTTTTAAAGGCCCGTGGTGCTGTTTTTTTGTTTGCAGTTTTGAGACTGAGCATGTGCGACCAGAGGAAAGCATCCGTAGGGGTAGGTAATGCTGGGCAGAGGAAGGAGTTGTGCTGCCTGTAGCTGGTGGGGCCAGCCAAGGTACTTCGGGCGGGCAGCGGCGATGACTAATTTATTTTGGGGGGGGGGTGGCGGCGGCAATGACGATTCTGCCCCCGGCTCGGCAGTGGCCCTGCCCCGAGCTTGGCTTATTCTCTTGGCGGACCTGCCAATACTGAGCATGGTATTCCAAATTAGGCCTCACCTATGATCTCTATACAAAGGCCTCTCTTATGCTCCTCCCCATTTACTACTCTACCTATCTGACTGCCAGTTTCACTTACCATCTGTTCACCACGCAACACTTGACTCCACGAGGCACTCGGCCTTTTACTATATTGCTCCAGCACTTTGGAATGCCTTACCCCCTTATGTCCATCTAGAAGATTCCCTCACCAAATTCAAGAATCCCCAAATACATTTCTATTCTCAGAAGCCTTTGGTGAGAGACTAGGGGGTTTATCATCAAATCTAAGAGCTACAAAGGATAGTAATACTTCTACAGCAAATCAATCAACTATATCCTCGTAATGTTCTGAATTCCTTAATGTGATCTTACTGCTACAAAAACCTCTTATAGACCCTGAGGAAGGACTCAAAACCTTGGCCATTGTCGGCCGTGGGAATAGAAGGAGACTGTGCTACTGCAAGATAAGTCATTATATTCTGCAACATTTATATTAATAGAAGTGTTAAAATACTCTATAACATTAAACAGACCTATAGAGGTTTTTGTGCCAATGATGACAGCTAGTGCTCCAGACAGTTGAAAGCCAGTTGACCAAACAACAAGGAGTCTGTTGAGGCTTTTCCTCCATTAATCTATAAGGGGTTTTTTGTAGCAGTGAGATCGCATTAAGGAATTCAGAACATTAAGAGACTAGGGGGTTTGACATGACCTGGAAGGTAATAACATCTAGGATTCTTCTACTACCTTTCCTCCAATTCCTATAATCTTTTCCTGCTCCCCTTTTTCCTATTATTATTTTGGTGTTCTTATCATTATTTTCTACGATTGATGTATCATTGTAAACTGCTTTGTTATTAAATCATAACTCTATAAGGGCACTATCACATAGCTCTCTCAGTGTACATAGGAGCCAACTTTTCAAAATTATTGGGGGTGCTAAGCCCAATGGAAATAACTCCTGCCTAGATACATAGAAGGAATTTTCTCAATATTGGGGGTACTCAAGCACCCACAGAGTCAGCTCCTATGTCTGGGTAGCCTAGCATCCTGACTTTGGATATTGCTTTACTACATTGTTTCTGTACCCAAGGTCTGTCTCCTGGTCTGTGCACATCTTCTCCTTCCCTATCCCACACAGCTTCCTTGGCTATCTGAACCCCAGATGCATGACTCAGCATTTCTTTGCAGTACAGCTTAACTGCCAAGCATTTGGCCAGTCTTACAGTTTTTGTAGATTATTTCTCATGTTGTCTACTCACTTCCTCCCCACTTAGTTGCAGATCATTCTGTCATTTTCAAACAGGCAAGCTTTCTCTTCCAGTCCTTTGTCAATATCCTTCACAAAAATATTGAACAGAGCAGGTCCCAGGCACTCCACTACTCACCTTTTTCTTCTCAGAGTGAATTCCATTTATCATTGCTTTCTGTCTTCTGTCAAGTAACTAATTCTTTTGCAATCACTTTACAACCCAGTCCCACACTGCTAAGTTTATTCATGAGCCTCCTATGCAGTGGTATAGACAGATTGCTAATTTTGGGTAGGCAGGAAATTCTCACTGCCTCTGTCCTCCCCACCCCCACGCAAGGCAAAATATAAATACCAGAGTTGGTGAGGATCCCCAAACCCCATCTGATGACCTCCTTCAACAGCAGCCAAAATGTTTTCTACCTCTGCAGCAGGCGGCAACATATGCAAGCAACCGTCACCACCGGCACTGGACCTTCCCTCCCCCTCCCCTCCTTGCCGGCTGCTGAGCTAGAAAAACATTTTGGCAGCTGTTGGAGAAGGTGTTCTGTTGGTAGGGCTTGGGGATCCCTGCCAGCTAGCCACAGGAAGGGTACTTTAATTTTGGGTGGACCTCTGCCCATCTGGGCCTACCCTTGCTATTGCACTGTTCTTACATGGAACAGTTTCAAAGGCTTTGGTAAAATCCAAATAAACTATATGTAGTGTGTACGGTTTATACAGTTTTACTTTATAAACTAGGTGGCTAGCGATCAAATTTGTTTTGCATGATCTTGTGACTATATATATATATACTAGCCGTTAAGCCCGTTAAAACAGGCGAGATTTCCAGCTACCCTCCTCGCTACTGCTTCCTCCCCCCTCCGTGCCGGGCCCCCTGCACTGACCTGACAGCGCCTCTCACCTCCGTGTGAAAGCGCTGCAGGCAGCAGTAGATCGCTCTGCTGCCTGCAGCGCTTCCACAAGGAGGTGAGAGGCGCTGTCAGGTCAGTGCAGGGGGCCCGATACGGAGGGGGGGGCGGGAGCGGCGGGGGGGGGGAGGTGGAGGTTGGTGCGCGCGATGTTCATTTCCAGGCGGTAGCGGCCGACAGTACGACTCTGTTTCCCTCTCTGTTCCGCCCTCTGACATCATCACTTCTTGACGCGAGGTCGGGACAGAGAGGGAAGTCTCTACTGCGCATTTGCAGGTGAGTCGGTCACTTGCCATTTATATGTTTGATATATATATATATATATATATATATATATATATATATATATATGTGTGTGTGTGTGTGTGTTTGTTGTTAATGGGGGGGAGGGGTGTCATTATCATAAGAGCCAGCGCTGTGAGTCAAAATCCTCGACAGTGTCCAGGGAGAGGAAATTCCCATGGAGTTTAGCACCTCTTATAACTTTGAATAGTTGGCTCCAGTGGTCATTATTAGTACCTTTCATTATACAACATGCCAGTTTAATTTTATTCACAACTACTGCAGTAAAATAGTGAAAAACAACCAAGAGTTCAGAGCTGCCTGAATTATACATGTGCAGGTCATACCACTTTCTGGCTATTATAGCGGTGTCTGTTTAGCATCTAAAACACTTGGCAGTGAAAAGTTAAATATTATTAAGCTCTTGGTTTTACTGTTGTATACTTTACCCTTGCATCCTTACAGAACGGTTGTTCACTGTTTGAAACCCTGACAGAACTCTGTATCTTCTTTCCACTAGGGAACACGAAAGTGCTGGAAATTCAGGAAATAAGTGAGGAATTTTTTTTTTTCTTTCAAGTGCTAGTATAAAGCTTCTCACTCTTTCATAAGCAGGAGATTTAGACTTGGCAGGTCCTGTCATGTGGATATTACTTATTTTCTTAAGAATCTACTAGCTCCTCAAGGCAATTCAGTTTGTTTAGAGAATTTGATGACATCCTAGACCAGAGCTTCCCAAACTTATCTGGTGGTCTCCCAGCCAGTCAAGGATTTAGGGTATCCACAATGAATATGCAAATTTTGCCATGCATCTTCCTGATGGTTGTCCTGAAAGCATGGCTAGTTTATTTATTTTATTTATTTATTTGTTACATTTGTATCCCACATTTTCCCACCTATTTGCAGGCTCAATGTGGCTTACATAGTACCGTAAAGGCGTTCGCCAATTCCGGTATGAACAAATACGGTAATGTTGTGGTAGAATAAGGTTCGTGTGTACAGACACATTAGGAAATCGTAGAGAGGAAGAGTTATTATATGTCCATTACAAGCTTTGGTTTTGTTGCAGGGTACAGGCATTTAAGTTGGGTCAGTAGGGTATGCCTTTTGGAACAGGTTAGTTTTTAATGATTTCCGGAAGTTTAGGTGGTCATAAGTTGTTTTCACGGCTTTTGGTAATGCGTTCCATAGTTGTGTGCTTATGTAGGAAAAGCTGGATGCAAAGGTTGATTTGTATTTGAGTCCTTTGCAGCTTGGGTAGTGGAAATTTAGGTATGTTCGTTTTGATCCTGTTGTGTTTCTGGTTGGTAGGTCTATGAAGTCAGTCATGTATCCTGGGGCTTCGCTGTAGATAATTTTATGAACCAGGGTGCAGATTTTGAAAGCAATACGGTCTTTGATTGGGAGCCAGTGCAGTTTTTCTCGGAGGGGTTTGGCGCTTTCGAATCGCGTTTTTCCAAATATAAGCCTGTCTGCCATGTTTTGAGCGGGGTGAAGTTTCTTTATAATTTGTTCTTTGCATCCCACATAAATTCTGTTGCAGTAGTCTACATGTCTTAGTACCATTGATTGTATCAAGT
The DNA here is from genome assembly GCF_901765095.1 of Microcaecilia unicolor. Taxonomy (NCBI): domain Eukaryota; kingdom Metazoa; phylum Chordata; class Amphibia; order Gymnophiona; family Siphonopidae; genus Microcaecilia; species Microcaecilia unicolor. Next base: position 117,495,339 of record NC_044033.1, read on the forward strand.
TGCAAAATGTTTCCCTCAGGAAGAATGGTTTCACACACTTGAGTTTCCACATTGAGTGGAACATTTTCTTAGTTGTAGATTTCACTTGGTTCTCTAGTGTGAGGTTATGGTCAATTGCAACGCCGAGAATTTTCAGGCTGTCTGAGATAGGGATGGTATAATCTGGGGTGTTTATGTTTGTGGGTTTGTTCGTATTGCATTGGGATGAGAGGATGAGACAGTTTGTTTTTTCTGTGTTGAGATTTAGTTGAAATGCGTTTGCCCATGAGTCCATGATATTGAAGCTGAGCTTGATTTCGTTTGCGATTTCTGTCAGATCACGTTTGCAAGGAATGTATATTGTGACATCGTCTGCATAGATGAAAGGGTTAAGGCCTTGGTTGGATAAGGATTTGACTAGTGGGGTCATCATTAGGTTGAAAAGGATCGGTGATAGTGGTGATCCTTGAGGTACTCCGCATTCTGTTTTCCACGGTGGTGATATGTTTGAGCTTGATTTCACTTGATATGCTCTAGTGGTTAGGAAACCCTTGATCCAACTAAGTATGTGTCCGCCAATCCCGAAGTAATCTAGGAGTCTTAGTAGTATTTTATGGTTTACCATGTTGAACGCATTGGACATGTCGAATTGGAGGAGAAGTATGCCTTTGCCTGTTGCTATTTCCTGCTTGAATTTGGCTAGGAGGCTAATTAGTACTGTTTCAGTGCTATGGAGGGGGCGAAATCCTGATTGTGATTCATGTAATATCGTGAATTTGTTAATCAGTAACTTGTTTCGTTACCATGCTTTCCATCAGTTTGACCACCAGTGGGATTGATGCTACTGGGCGGTAGTTAGCTATGGGGGGCCATATGGCCTGGTCGTCGTCCCCCCCAGTTGGCTCTGGGGCCCTTGGTTTGGCTTGTGGGGATACTCAACCCCCGCCAGCTAAAACATTTGTCCAGAGCTGGCCTTCTGTTCTCCGCCACATTGCCAGCCCTGCTCTTCCCCTCATGCTCGTTTTAGTGAAAATACTCGATTTCATTAAAACGAGTGTGTACGCGATGTGAGGGAACGAGTAGGACAGGCAATGCAGCAGAGACCAACGCTGGACAAATGCTTCAGCTGACAGGGGTTGGAGATCCCCACCAGCTAAGGTATGTGGGCTGGCGGCTGAACGGGGGGGGGGGGGGGGGGAGCAGTGGGGAGGCGGGCCAAAATGTGCCTGCCCCCACTTTGGGCCTCCCCCCCCACACACACGCACATTGAGGTCTGGCTACGTCACTGACATTGAAGGGTTATAAGGGGGGAGGTTGATTTCTGTTATCACCTAGTTGTTTCCTTTGAATTCAGAGCTTTCTTTTGCATTATTTATTTGTTTGGATTTCACTCACACCTTTTTCAGTAGTAGTGCAAGGTGAGTTCCATTCAGGTATACTAGGTATTTCTCTGTCCCCAGAAGGTTTATGATCAAACGGGTCTATATTCAAAGTGATTTAACTGGCCAGAAAAAGCTCCTGGCCAGTTAAATCACTTGTTCGAGGCTAACTAGTTATTTTCAGTGGTACTTAACTGGTTAGTGCCAGTAAAAATGTATGTTTGGCGCCTAAGTGGAAACTAGCTATTTTGGGGGCATTCCTGGTGGCGAAGTTGGTACTTGGCTGGTTAAGTGTAATATTTGCATTTGTTTAGATTTAGTTACTTACATTTTTCAAATCTGTGTTCAAGGTGAGAAACGAGCAGGTAAAGCAGCTTCCCCATTCAAGAGGTGTTGTAATTCAGTGGCTCTATTTATCTACATGCGTTACTGCATATTAATACAAGAACTATGAGCCAATTTAGCAGGTATATGACTCATTAACATTAATAAATCTAGTCCTAAATTTGTACCTAAGGGCAAGGAAGGTTAAGTGAGTTGCCCAAGGTCAAAAGAAATGTCACTGGCAGAAACAGGATTTGAATCCTGACTCCTAGTTCATAGTCCACTGCTCTGACCACTATGCTTTACCTCCACATTGTGCTGCTGCTGCTTTAAAAGTACAGGAGTGCTGTCTAAACATAGCATACGGGAAGAAAATATTTTTGACTTCATACAGGTGAAAAGAGGTATTTCCAATGGCTGTGCAATAGAGTGGAGGAGCCTACTGATTAGAGCACCAGTCTGAAAACCAGGGAAACTAGGGTTCATATCCTGATATTGCTCCTTGTGACCTTGTGCTAGTCAATTAACCCTGCATTGCTTCAGGTATAAAGTTAGGGTCCAATATTCAGCCGGTGGCACTATGGCTGGAAATTCAGTGCCAGGCTATGTCCAGTTTTCAGCATTGAATTTCCGGGTTTGCGGAGCCAACTAAAGCATAACCGATTATAGGGATGGACTGACCATTCGAGCAACCTGGCAATGCCCTAGGGCCCAGAGGCTCTGCCTGAATGCCTGGCGTGCCGCTGGTAATCTAGTGGTATCTGCGGGGGGGAATATGTTTATTCCTGCCCAGCCTGCTGGGCTTCCACTATTCCCCCCCCCCCCCCCCACCTGGCACCACCAAATTTTAAAAATGGTGGCCGAGACTCCCTGCAGAAGTCTTGAGACTGTCAAGACCCGCAAGATTCCCGTGGGAAGTCTATGCTGCCATTTTGAAAACACGGCAGCACAGTGGGCAGGAAAGACATGCCTCCCCACCCCCCGCAGAGGCCACCAGACCACCAGGATCCCTCAGGTAGGACCGGGGCAGCAGGGGTGTCAGCTGCAGCGGCAGGGGGTGTCGGGCAGCGGCCAGGCGGGGTGCCCAGACCTCCCTCAGTCCACTCCTGGTCGGTAAGTGTGATACTCTACATTTAGGGACTCTTACAAAGCCACGCTACCGATCCCTGGTACGGCAAATAAGAGGAAGCCCATTCAATTCCCGTGGGCTTCCTCTCATTTGCCGCACAGGAATTGCTAGCATGGCTTTGTAAAAATAAAAGCCCTTAACCAGCTATGGGGCACCTGCATGAAGTCAAAAATATTTTCTTCCCGTATGCTATATTTAGACATTACTCTTGCACTTATAGTAAATATAACCTAGGGTAAAAAGAGTAGGGAAAAAAATGTTCTTTTTACCTGGAGAAGGCCGTCTTTGGCGCTCCGGAGTCTCCAGGGTGCAGCAGGAGGCTGTCGGCCGAGTTGAAGAGGGGCGTTGCAGGAGGCAGCGCGGCAGTTTTTGGGCTTTGGGGGTGGAGTTGGGGTTGGGGAGATGCGGCGTCAGGGGGGACAGTGATGCCATTTTTGACTCCCAGATCGTGAGTGGTGGGGTTCCCTCCATGGCTGCTGCCCAGGTCGAAAATTTGGAGAGGGGCAGCGCTGGCTATCTTTGGCTCCAGGAATGATTGGGCCCATTCCTGGGAGCGAGGAAGAGCGCCAGGCAGTTCTGGTGTTGGCGGGGCCGAGATTGGGCCGATTTCGGCGACTGGTGGCGTTCCCTGGGGTCGTGGGGTGAGTCGCTTTCTTCCGGTGGGGGCGAGCATAGCTTTGGGCCGTTTGGACCGAAGGCGGCGGTGAGGAGGAAGGAGGATGGCAAGGAGTGAAGAGGGAAAAATGCGGGCGCGCTCCCGACGGGGGCGCGCCACATGCACGAATCGGCGGCGCGAGTCTCGAAGAAAGCTCCATGTAGGCCGAAGCCAGGGGCTAAATTTTGGGCCTGGACACGGAGGTCTTTTGTTTTTTCTCCGTTTTTAAGTGAGGACCATCGGGACCGGAACCAGCGGGGGTCTTCACGCAAGAGGAAAATCTTCTTTGAAATTTTAATTAATTCAATTTAAAATTGTGGAAAAAGGTACTTTAATTTTTAAAAAATCTGAGTTTTGAGTTTTTTAAATTAGGTTTTCAGTTTTGGGGTCGGGGAATTTTTAGGGATTTTTGTGGCGGGTCACATTTTGAATTTGCATATTTTGAGTGGGAGTTTTTGGTAGGGTGTTGTTTAAAGGGGTTCTGAAAGAGTTAATTTTTTTCATTCGACGTGGTAGGTAGGGGGGGCGGTTTGAATTTTTAAGGTGGGTTTTGTTTTTTGGGGGGAATTTTAAAAGGGGTTTTGGGGGGGGAAATATTGGGGTATGGCTTAAAAAGGGTTAAATTTTGAAAATATTGCTAGATAGGGAATAAAAGTTTTATTGAGTATGGGAATTTTGGGGCAGTTTGGATAATGTTTAGTTGGGTTTTCATTTTAATTATTGATTTTCTCATTATTTCCTATGGGAAATCAGTAATTAAAATGGGGATTTAGCACTGCTGGCCAAGATTCCGCCAGTCAGCAGTGAAGCTTGGAATTTTGAGGGAAGTGGCTGATTGGTTGGGGAGTGCTTGGAATTCTACCGAAAGCTCCGTATCCTTGGATACGGAGTCGTTGGCGGTTGGGAGAAGGAGTTGGGATCTGGTGAGGAGAGGGTGTGTTTTGGTGTGGCTGGTGGTGATAGGTGATTAAAGGGTGAATGGTATTGATTTGGGTTTGGAAAAGGGAGTGATTGGTCAAGAAGAAAGTGAATGGATAAGGAATTGGTGAAAAAGGATGAATTAATGCTGGTGGTGCTGATAGTGTATATATAGAGTTAAGTGTGTTCATTAGGGTAAGTGGGGGGGGGGGGGGGGGGGGGAAGTGATTGTTGGGTGTTGGGTGGGTTCCTGCTTATCACCTGATTGCTCCTTTATTAGTCTAGGGTTCATAAAAATAAGGATAGGTCTTTTAGATTAAGGAAGTTTACTTATATTTATTTAAAGTTAAGTAGGTCCAAAGTTTTGATAGTTTAATTAAGTAGTGTCATTAAGTGGGAGTACTTGAAAGGGAGAGAGGGTCTTGCCTCCTTTTTGGTTGTTAAGGGTGAGGTTTAGGACGAAGACACGCCAGAGAAGTGGAACCACTGAGAACCCGGGCCCCCACGCAAGAAAGACCAGCGACTTACTAAAAGAAGCGTAAGAAAGAGACTGCATTGCAGCACACGTTTAGAAAAACGGGACTTTGAAAAGAGAAAATGGGAGGGGAGTAGAATAGAAACAAAAGGGGAATACTTACCTGGATTCAGGGAAGGTTGGTGTGGGAATCCTGTAAAATATAAAAATCACACAAAATCCTTATATGTAATCAATTCTGGAGAAGAAATTGAGTAATATTCAGTTATATTGAAAGGTGATAGAATAGAGATTGAGAATAAGGATACTTATCTGACTTTGAGTGTTGTGAAGAAATAACCTGAGAAAAGAAAGAGAAAATTACCAACTTGATTTGCATTATAAATCTTATTAAATGTTATGTTAAATGTTCCAAGAATTTAAAATAAATTACTAGTTGTATACAATTTTATATGGTGAGTTGGTGGTTTGCACTCTCAAAAGGGGGAAAATCTTGTAATTAGTTTTCATTCCTCTCTTGCTTTTGAAGTAAGAGACGAGGTTAGTGATTGTTGTCTGCTCCTCATTCCTGGGAACTGGTTCCTGGAGAGTCTTCACGACTACTACCATCAGGCTTACCAGGGTCCAGTTTATTTTACATCATCCTAGGCGTGAGGTCCGACCAACATAAAGTAATAGCAGTACAATGTGGAGGAATAGCATAGTGTCAGAGCAGTGGACTATGAACTAGGGAAGTCAGGGTTCAAATCCTGTTTCAGCCAGTGACATCTCTTTTGACCTTGGGCAAGTCACTTAATCTTCCTTTCCCTTAGATACAAATTTAGGACTAGATTTATTAATGTTTGTGAGTCATATACCTAGTAAATTGGCTCCACTGAGAATGATAGGGCTTGCATTAATATGCACTAATCCATGTTAATAAATAGAACCCTTAAATTACAAACCCTCTTGAATGGGGAAGCTGCTTTACCTGCTTGTTATTCACCTTGAGCGCAGATTTGGAAAATGTGAGTAACTAAATCTCAAAAATGCAAATATCACTCTTCCCAGTGGGTCCCCCAGATCCACAGCTAACATTATTGCTTGCTATCTCAGATTTCATTCTGTACTTAGGGAGGGAACACTTTGTAGCTCTTTTAGTAAAACCACAGGATGAACAGTATAAGGAATTAGATTTTAATTTATTATATTTTAAAATTATCCACTCTTGATCAGACAGGGCCACTTGATCTTTCTGTTCATAATAACTCTTCCTTGTTTTATCAGATATTTTTTTTACTGAAGATTTAGCAATTGTTTTATAACTAGGATAAGCTAGAAATTAACGTAATTACATGCTTACCTCATGCATTTGCTGTAGGTCAGAAATGATAATAATCCTGGCTGGACATTTGTAATCTAATTTCATATAGGTTGGAAAATGGGCATTTAAATTAGTGTGTGAAAAACTGCAATAGTATTGCATTTCAGCAATATTATATTGAAAACAATGTTTAATGAAGGAAAACCTAAGTAAACAAAAACAAAAGAAAATGGTTTCAAAATTGAAAGAAAATGTCAAAAGGAACAAGAATAAGACTACCTTCATCTGTCCATAAGCCCCACTATCCACAAGTTTTTTTTTTATTTTTTTTATTTATCATTTTACTTAATTACATTCACATTTATCATATAAATGTAAGGAAATACAGACATTAATATAAAAAGGAAAACATTTTCTCTCAACAATATATATTTACATAATTGTCCACAACTGGAAGATCCAAGATCAGGAAAACAATCTTAAAGAAAATAAGAAAAACTCAAAATGGTTAATCTTACACTTCACATTTTCTGAGGGAGGAAGGTTAATCAGTTATTGCAGCCGGTACAGTGGTAACTGAAGGAAGTTGCTGCAGAGGATTCCTCATCTGTTTCCACAAACTCTTATAATTTCTTAGGTTCAAACAAATCTAATATAATAAAACGCACCGTGAACGTTCTAATGAGGACAACGTTCTGTGAAGCCCTGAAGCCCTGAAGCCATGCCCTGAAGCCATCTGACGTCACTGAAGCTGTAGGGTTCGTGGATTCGTGGTGTGAAGCCTTCAAGCCAGCCAGCCGTCTCTGCCCCGCCCTCGCGAAAAAAACAAACAAATCGGGAAGCGAAACGTCAGGGAAGGAGGCGGCGCTCCCGACGTCTAGCCTTCCCTTCGCTGTGTTCCGCCTTAAGGCGGTTACACAGCGAAGGGAAAGCTAGACGTCGGGAGCGCCGCCTCCTTCCCTGACGCTTCGCTGCACGAACCGCCACGGAGGTAAAGTTAAAAAGAATAATAAAAAAAAAAAAGGGATGCATGGATGCGAGGCATGGATGCGAAGGGGGGGGGGGAGAAGAGGGCGGGCCAGGCTGGGACATGGGAGAGAGAGTGGCATGGATGCGAGGGGGGGGGTCATGGAAGGGCGAGAGGGGACTTGCTGGAAAAGGATGAATGGAGGCGGCAGGGGACAGAGGAGCATGGATGGGTATGGATTAGGAGGACAGGGCACAGGGAGAGAGGGGAATTATTGGAAATGGATGAATGGAGGGGGCAGGGGACAGAGGAGCATGGATGGGCATGGATTGGGAGGGCAGGACTCAGGGAGAGAGGGAAATTGCTGGATAGGGAAAAATGGAGGGGCCAGGTGACAGATGAGCATGGATTGGAAGGGCAGGACTCAGGGAGAGGGGAATTGCTGGATAGGGATGAATGGAGGGGACAGATGGGCATGGATGGATATGGATTGCAGAGCAGGCCTCAGGCAGAGAGGGGAAATGCTGGATAGGGAAAAATGGAGGGGCCAGGTGACAGAGGAGCATGGATGGGCATGGATTGGAAGGGCAGGACTCAGGGAGAGGGGAATTGCTGGATAGAGATGAATGGAGGGGACAGATGGGCATGGATGGATATGGATTGCAGAGCAGGCCTCAGGCAGAGAGGGGAAATGCTGGATAGGGAAAAATGGAGGGGCCAGGTGACAGAGGAGCATGGATGGGCATGGATTGGAAGGGCAGGACTCAGGGAGAGGGGAATTGCTGGATAGGGATGAATGGAGGGGACAGATGGGCATGGATGGATATGGATTGCAGAGCAGGCCTCAGGCAGAGAGGGGAAATGCTGGATAGGGAAAAATGGAGGGGCCAGGTGACAGAGGAGCATGGATGGGCATGGATTGGAAGGGCAGAACTCAGGGAGAGGGGAATTGCTGCATAGGGATGAATGGAGGGGACAGATGGGCATGGATGGATATGGATTGCAGAGCAGGCCTCAGGCAGAGAGGGGAAATGCTAGATAGGGAAAAATGGAGGGCCCAGGTGACAGATGAGCATGGATGGGCATGGATTGGAAGGGCAGGAGTCAGGGAGAGGGGAATTGCTGGATAGGGATGAATGGAGGGGACAGATGGGCATGGATGGATATGGATTGCAGAGCAGGCCTCAGGCAGAGAGGGGAAATGCTGGATAGGGAAAAATGGAGGGGCCAGGTGACAGAGGAGCATGGATTGGAAGGGCAGGACTCAGGGAGAGGGGAATTGCTGCATAGGGATGAATGGAGGGGACAGATGGGCATGGATGGATATGGATTGCAGGGCAGGCCTCAGGCAGAGAGGGGAAATGCTGGATAGGGATGAATGGAGGGGGCAGGTGACAGACAAACATGGATGGCCATGGATTGGGAGGGCAGGGCTCAGGGACAGAGGGGAATTGCTGGAAAAGGATGAATGGAGGGGGCAGGGGACAGATGGCCATGGATTGGGAGGGCACGGCTCACACTCTCTCTCTCATATACAATGTCTTTCTGACTCTCACTCTCACACACTCTGTCTCACACTGTATCACATTCACTCTCTATGTGCCACACAGTCACTCACACACTCGCTTGGTGTCATACACTCACTCTCACAGAGAATCTGTGTCTCACACACACTCTCTCTCTTGCCCACACACACACACTCTCTCTCACACTGTGTCTCACATACACACTTGCACACACTCTCATTCTCACACACACTCTCTCACAAACACACTCACACCCAGACTCACTCTCTCTCTCACACACTCACACTTTCACTCTGACTCTCAAACAGTCACTCTCACATACACTCTCCCAAACATACACACTCCAAGGAAAACCTTGCTAGCGCCCGTTTCATTTGTGTCAGAAACGGGCCTTTTTTACTAGTAAGTAATAAGGAAATAAAACACAAGGGAATGGCGCTAGGAAGGTCCCACATAGGGCAATGATTCCTGGCTTAAAAGCCAAGACCTCACACCTCCCAGTCTGCGATTCCCTTGATGTGTCAGGAAATATATGCATCTTTGAACCCAAAAAACTATCAACCATGTATCGGAAATACAATTTCAAAACATTGTTCCTATCTAAATCAAAGACGAAAGTCACTATAATAACTCTTACCTATAACTTCTGAATTTTCCAAAATGTCAGTTAAACTTGCATCTCTTTTCTCTGATAAAGAAGATTTTAAAGGAAATATACTACCCACAAGATTGATTATGTATCTGCTGTTGAATTCCCTTAAGAGTCTAAAAAGAATCTCAATTGAGATAAATAGAGGCATATTTTCAAAACACTTAGACTTACAAAGTTAGGTGGAGGGGCATTTTTGTTATGACGTCTAAGTCTGACTTTGGACGTTTTGCACAAAATGTCCAAAATACAAATAGGAAAGGAGGTCATTTTTGAAAAAGAAAAATGGCTATCTTTTTTTTTTTTAATACTGTTTCGATCAAGGTTTTGTGCTTTGGACGTTTTGTTTTTTGGTCCATTTTCGGAAAACAAAATCCGTATAAGTGCAAAACGTAGATATTCCATGCCATTGTGATGTAGGAGGAGCCAGCATTTTTGGTAGACTGTTCCCCTCTGACATCCCAGGAGAGCAATGGGGGACCCTAGAGGTCACTTCTCTGCACTTCATAAAAATGCGCCCAGGTGCACATCTCACCTTTGCTCCCTTATCTTGTTCCCTGAGCCACCCAAAACCCACCCAAACCACACTGTCCCCCACTGTACACCACTACAATAGCCCTATGTACCACTGTGCCCCATATATGTGGCACCCACATGTGTGCACAGTAGCGTTTTGGTGACTTTGGGAAGTGCCATAGTTTCCACCACAAGTGTGACAGGTAGAGGGAGATAGGCACTTGAGTCCCCCCCCCACCCCCCCACTGTACTGCACCGACCACTACACTACTCCAGGGACCTGCCTTTAACATCTGAAGCTGTCATAGAGGCTGGTATCTCATATTTTTATTCACATTTTTTTTTTGGTGGGGGGGGGGGGGGGGAGGGTTTCAGTGACCACTGTGGGGGTATTGGGGGATCACCCTTGATTCCATCCAGCGGTCATTGTGTCATTTAGGGCACCTGTTTTGTGCCTTATTTGTTCTGAAAACAGGTCTAGAACAAAATGTCTTAGTTTTAGGCCTCTTTTGTTCCATTACGGCTGCAAAACGTCCAAGTGTTAGACATGCCCTAATCCTGCCTTTGTAATGCCCCCTTGTGATTTGGATGCACTGCAGACGAATTACATAGATAAATGTCTGCAAAATAGGTTTTGAAAATACCAATTTGGACATTTTTAGAAGAAAAATATCCAAACGGTGCTTTATGACACTTTTTGGATGTTTTTCTCTTTTGAAAATGAGCTCCATAGTGACGTAAGTGCTTTGAAAATGAGCCCTACGGTGTTCTCAAAATATACGTTTTCAAAGGAACCTAAGTTAAAACTTGGCATCAATAGCCAGCACTTCCTGATGGAAAAGCAAGAATTGTTTTCCTCCTTTCTTGAGTCTATTTTGACACTTCAGGAAACAAGTCTCAGAGAATCAAAAGGGCCTCTTTATAAAAAGACAAAGGATACTAAGAAGGTCTTCCAATGCACAACTTCATCTCTGGACTTCAGCCTTCATGTCCAGAGATCCATAAGAAACCTCATACCCTGGATGTTCTGAGATCCTCCAACCTTACACCTCACCAAGGGAGATGTTAGATTTTCTACAAGGGAGGGAAAACATTCTTGGGATGCTTGAAAACTTGCTTTTAAAAAAAACTGTAAACTATCTCTTTAGGAGTGGGTATAAACAATTGAGGAGAATTCAAAATCCTTAGATTTATGGCCCTGTTTACTAAACCGCGCTATATGCGCACTAGCATTTTTAGCACATACTAAAAATTAGTGTGTGCGAACACCAGAGACACCCATAGGAATATGGGTGTCTCTAGCATTTAGCGCATGCTAAAAACGCTAGCACACCTTAATAAACAGGGCCCTTAAATTCTTAATAAATTTATCAGAGTTTCCAACTTTGCCCTGAAGAATTATCCTCTTTGGTAACACAGCAGCCTGCATCAAGCCAATTTGAGAAACAGAAGGCTTTCAATTTTGATTTATCAGCTGTACTTACACATTTTGAATCTTAACGTTGTTTGTAACAGAAGAGTAAATAAATCCTGAATAGACCTTAAAAGAGTGTCCAACACAGTCTCTATAGCCTCTGAGGTGAGAAGCTTCAACATGTTAACCTCAGAATGGAAGATCCAAAATTTTGAACTTCTACTCTTCATGCATGGCCTGTGGTCTTTGGCTCTCCTCCCTCGTGAGCTGAGGCTAACTCGCTTCAGAGTATAGAGCTCATTTCCAGGTGGGTGTCCATCTGCCATCATACGACTCATTGCAGGAATATCCCTTCCACAGGCATGCCAGACAGCAGTAGAACTCAGTAGCTTTAGGGCCCTGTGAACCTGATGGAGTAAAGGGCAAATCAGGCTCCTTTTCTGTTCTTGCACTGTACAGACACCTTGCGTGAAAGGTAAAGCAACAGAGGTGATAGAAATTTCCTGTACTCCTTGAGTCTTCTGCTGGGGAAGGGAGGGAGGGTTTCCCCAACTTCCTCTTATGCTTCGGCATAATAACCAGACAGAATTTCAAAGTAAATCTCAAAAAGGACCCCCACCCTCCCCAATATTGGACTCTGTCACCCTGTCTTACTCAGGTGCCATCTTGACTCCAAGTCAAAACTGATATAGTTTTTAATAAAAGGTTCACTGAATGCAGAGTCCCCGTAGCAAAATTCATGCTACCAAACCCACTTGCATAGGTAGTAAAATTTTGGCCCAAAACCTTCTGGAAATCCTGTGGAATAGTATATCAGCCCCATAGACTTCCAAAGGCAGAGGTCAGATCCTTTTTTAATTACATTAAGTGATAATCTAAAGCATTTGGGGGATTTTAATTGACTAATGAAACAGTTTCAACTTATGAAACAGTTTCATTAGACTATTAATTTGTGTGCATCTTGGTAGCATGCCCAAATTTTGGCATTCAAATCTAGGCACCGTTTATAGAATCCAGGGGTTAACAACCAATAAGCTGACTAGAAACAGAGTTGGTATAGTATAGAGGCTTTCAAATATTTAGGAGAGGATCTTAGGAACTTGGCAAAGATGATCATTTTCTGAGGTATTACAGTTTTCCATTAACAAGCATGTACTTTGTACTGAGTTCTGTCCTGGTGCTGTGCAATGATGTCACCTACTTGTTTGCCTGATCCAGTCTGTTGTATTCAAAACACCTGTTAGAGGTGAGCAACATTGCTGGTCATGGAAAGGGAGAGAACAACTTTTTTTGTGCCCCCCAGTTGACTACAAGGCTCAAAGTCTGGTGTGAAAAGAAGATGATTGATGTACTGAGTGCTCAAGTCATATATGAAACAAGAAAAAGGTATGTTGTAGTGATGGCCTTCTCATTCTGTGAGAGATTCAGATCAGATAGTGAAAAGTTTTAAAACAAGAGGAGGGAATAGAAAATAGAAGATGAATGATTTGGGTTATCACCCTTGCAAAAGAATGTTTACCTTAGAAAAATATCTCAAAAGCAAAGCTACCCTGCCTTTCAGCAACAGGATAGAGAAAAGGAGCAGGTGTGAGGCTATAAAGAGTGTAGGTAAACCAAGGAGAAATAGCTAGAAGACTGTGAGGCATATTTTCAAAGCACTTTGGGAGGCTAAGTTCCATAGGTTTCTATGTAACTTTGGGAGGCTAAGTGCTTTGAAAATGAGCCTGTGTGTATGCAGAAGTTCATGCTTTATATAATACAATTCCAGATCTTAAAGCCCTAATGGCAGAAATAGACTTAGGTATAATTGTCATGGAGACTTGATTCAGTAAGTCCATGAATGGGGAATATGATCAATCATTAATTTGTTCAGAAAGAACAGGTTTAGCAGAAGAGATCAAAGAAGTTGCTTTTTCTTGTTAACCATCAACAACAAACGCAGGAAGAAAAAGAAATAGCCAAGTGCAGAAACGGGATACCATAAAGTTGCCGTGCAACTTTTGCATTTAATTCAGGTTAAAATGGTAAGATGTATAGTTAAGAGAATGAAGTAATTGGATATTACTTCATTACATAGTCACCCATTAACACCTGTTAACTGCTTAACACCTCAGTCACTATATTGTCACCTGTTACACCTCAGTCACCACCTATGGCCCCTGTCCATGTTCTCTTCCTTGCCCTGTCCCTTCCTAATCTCCTTTCCCCCCCACTCCCACTGTCTACCATTAGAACTACTCGCTGCCCTCCCACCCTGCCCGCCACCGCAATACCCTATTCACCTCCATCCCTCACCTTACCATCCCTCTTGTCCCCCTCCTTCCTGGCTCTCAACCTTCGGCACTTCCTTCCTGCCATTAACCCATCCCCTTTCCTCCTCAGTACACCCCGTCTTCGTCGCCTTCGTCGCCCAACCTCCCCCACCCTCCTCCGCACTCTCTTGCTCCTCCTCCTGCTATCCGCGGGAGACATTAACCCTAATCCAGGTCCCCCTCACCTGTCCCCGTCCTATCCTTGCGAACGATCCCGGGATGTCTCCAATCTCGTCTCTATTCCCCTCCTTCCCCCCTCCTCCCTCCCCTTCTCATGCGCCTTGTGGAATGCCCACTCAGTCTGCAACAAACTGCCTCTCACCCACGATCTCTTTATCTCTCGCTCCCTTCAACTGCTCGCCCTAACCGAAACCTGGCTCTCCCCGGAAGACTCTGCCTCCGTTGCAGCCCTCTGCCATGGAGGCTATCTCTTCTCCCACACGCCCCGCCCAATTGGCCGCGGCGGAGGCGTTGGGCTACTACTCTCACCCTCCTGTAGTTTCCAACCCCTCCACCTACCGCAGTCTCACTGCTTCTCATCCTTTGAAGCCCATTCCATCCGGCTATTCTACCCGCTACCACTCAGAGTGGCAGTCATTTACCGCCCCCCTGATAAATCCTTCCCTTCCTTCCTTACCGACTTTGATGCTTGGCTCTCTGTCTTTCTTGATCCCTCATCTCCGTCCCTCATTCTCGGAGACTTTAACGTACATGCTGATGACCTATCCGACCCCCATGCTTCTAAGTTCCTCACCCTAACATCCTCCTTCAACCTCCAGCTGTGCTCCACCACCCCTACTCATCGCGACGGCCATTGTCTTGACCTCGTCCTCTCCTCCTCCAGCTCACCCTCCAATTTCCACGTCTCAGCTCTTCCTCTCTCCGACCATCACCTGATCACATTCACACTTCTTCACCCCCCCCCTCCACCCCGTCCAACTTTAACCACCACCTCCAGGAACCTCCAGGCTATTGACCCCTCCACCTTATCATCTACTATTTCTAATCTCCTCCCCTCCATCATGTTCTCCGAAACTGTCGACAAAGCGGTCTCCGCCTACAATACCGCTCTCTCCTCTGCTTTGAACACCCTTGCGCCATCCATCTCCCGTCCCACAAAGCGCACCAATCCCCAGCCCTGGCTGACTCCTTGCATCCGTTACCTTCGCTCCTGCACCCGATCCGCTGAGCGCCTCTGGAGGAAATCTCGTACCCTTCCAGACTTCCTCCACTACAAATTCATGCTATCCTCCCTCCACTCCTCCCTATTCCGTGCAAAACAGGACTATTACACCCAATTGACCAATTCTCTCAGCTCCAACCCTCGTCGTCTCTTCACCACCCTTAACTCCCTCCTAAAAGTGCCCCCCGCTCCTACTCCCCCTTCTCTCTCTCCTCAATCACTGGCCGACTATTTCCGCGACAAAGTGCAAAAGATCAACCTTGAGTTCACGACCAAGCCACCACCTCCTCTTCACCCTTTAACCCTCTCCATCAACCAACCTACCCAGGTCTCTTTCTCCTCTTTTCCTGAGATCACCGAGGATGAAACTTCCCGCCTTCTTTCCTCCTCGAAATGCACCACCTGTTCCTCTGATCCCATCCCCACCAACCTACTCAACACCATCTCCCATACTGTCACCCCCGCCATCTGTCGCATCCTCAACCTCTCTTTCTCCACTGCAACTGTCCCTGACACCTTCAAGCACGCCTTTGTCACACCTCTCCTCAAAAAACCTTCACTTGACCCTACCTGCCCCTCCAACTACCGCCCCATCTCTCTTTTACCCTTCCTTTCCAAAATACTTGAGCGCGCTGTTCACAGCCGCTGCCTTGACTTTCTCTCCTCTCATGCCATCCTCGATCCACTTCAATCCGGCTTTCGCCCTCTGCACTCGACAGAAACAGCACTCTCTAAAGTTTGCAACGACCTGCTCCTGGCCAAATCCAGAGGTCACTACTCCATCCTCATCCTCCTCGATCTTTCCGCCGCGTTTGACACTGTCAACCATGATTTACTTCTTGCCATGCTGTCCTCTTTTGGGTTCCAAGGCCCTGTCCTCTCCTGGTTCTCCTCTTATCTCTCCCACCGCACCTTCAGGGTACACTCCCATGGATCTTCCTCCACTCCCATCCCACTATCTGTTGGAGTTCCCCAGGGATCTGTCCTTGGACCCCTTCTCTTCTCAATCTACACCTCTTCCCTGGGCTCGCTGATCTCGTCTCATGGTTTTCAGTATCATCTTTATGCTGATGACACCCAGCTATACCTCTCCACACCTGACATCACCATGGAGACCCAGGCCAAGGTATCGGCCTGTTTATCCGACATTGCGGCATGGATGTCCAACCGCCACCTGAAGCTGAACATGTCCAAGACCGAGCTCCTCGTCTTTCCTCCTAAACCCACTTCTCCTCTTCCTCCACTCTCTATCTCTGTTGATAACACCCCTATCCTCCCTGTCCCATCTGCCCGCAACCTCGGAGTCATTTTCGACTCCTCCCTCTCCTTCTCTGCGCATATCCAACAGACTGCCAAGACCTGTCGCTTCTTCCTCTTCAACATCAGCAAAATTCGCCCTTTCCTCTCTGAGCACACCACCAGAACTCTCGTCCACGCTCTCATTACCTCTCGCCTTGATTACTGCAACTTACTCCTCACCGGCCTCCCACTCAGCCATCTATCCCCCCTTCATTCAGTTCAGAACGCTGCTGCACGTCTTATATTCCGCCAAAACCGATATACTCATATCACCCCTCTCCTCAAATCACTTCACTGGCTTCCGATCAGTTATCGCATACAATTCAAGCTCCTCCTCCTTACCTACAAATGCACTCAGTCCGCGGCTCCTCACTACCTCTCCACCCTCATCTCCCCCTATGTTCCCGCCCGTAACCTCCGCTCACAGGACAAAGCCCTTCTCTCAGTACCCTTCTCCACCACTGCCAACTCCAGACTCCGCCCATTCTGCCTTGCCTCACCCCATGCCTGGAACAATCTTCCTTCACCCATACGCCATGCCCCTTCCCTACCCATCTTCAAATCTCTGCTTAAAGCTCACCTCTTCAATGCTGCCTTCGGCGCCTAACCACTCGAGATATATAAAATACCCCAATCTATCCACCCTATCAGACTAACTGTTCACTCGTCCTCTAGATTGTTCACTTGTCTTTAGATTGTTTTCTTGTCTTTTAGATTGTAAGCTCTTTGAGCAGGGACTGTCCTTCTATGTTTAAATTGTACAGCGCTGCGTAACCCTAGTAGCGCTTTAGAAATGCTAGTTAGTAGTAGTAGTAGTAGATATTGAAGGAGCTAAAAGTTAATGGGGCTTTAAAAGAAGTAGGTAGGAGTCAATGTGGTGGGTTTTTGGGGATATATTTTATTTTTTTTGTACCCCGCGCTTTCCCACTCATGGCAGGCTCAATGCGGCTTACATGGGGCAATGGAGGGTTAAGTGACTTGCCCAGAGTCACAAGGAGCTGCCTGTGCCTGAAGTGGGAATTGAACTCAGTTCCCCAGTAACAAAGTCCACCACCCTAACCACTAGGCCACTCCTCCACTAAGCATGGGTGGAACGGTTTTATTTTTTATTTTGTGTGTGTGTGTTTTACTTGTCTGACCTGTTTTGTTTTTCTGATGTTGAGCTGTAGACTGCTTTAAAATACTGTGATTATCATAATGTAAATGTTTTAAAATAAATAAAAAGAAGGAAACCTTAGCACAGTTCAGTAAAAGAGCTCTTAATCTGGCTGAATATATCTGGTTATCTTTAGGCCAGGTATTTTCTCATCTCAGCTTAATGAGTTAATTTTAACAGGATATGGCTAATAATCAGTGCTGTTCACTCAAAGTATGACCAGGATCCCAGCATGCCTCTCTCCCCTTCCTTTTAACCAGTTAACAGCTAGCTTTCTGGACAAAGGTTAACAGGTTTGTGGGGGGGTCATATTTTTAAATGTCATGGTTTGTCCAGGTAACTCCCAAGTTACCCAAACAAATCATTTAAATTTCAGCTTTGAACTAATTGTGCATTCATGTAAGTTGTTTGTGAGATGTGGTCTGGAGTACTGTGTCCAGTTCTGGAGTCAATACCAGCTGAAGGGTGGGTATCACCTGGGGAGACTGGCAGGGCCACATTGTCTTTTTCTGCTGTTGTCTGTTAGGTACTGTGTAGCGAGTGGATACTTGGTTCAGTGTTCTAAACTTTTACACTTTCCATTTTAGTGTTCCTTCCATTACCTCAGGGTGATCATTAATATTTTCTGTGCATTCACCATGATCATATACAGAGAATGTAGTAGGCTTCATCTGTTAACACTGTTTGTCAGAATCTGTCTTTCTATTGCATATAAGATGGCTTTCTCAAACCACCTATGAGCAATAAATTTTATTAGCAATCAGACTGCATAAATCTGTACACACTGTAGAATTTACATATAAGCTACAAGCCTTCCATACCAAAGTCTGCAGTAGTGGAAATGTTTTTAGGGAAACACTTTGCAGCCAGTGGAAACCTTATTCACTAGTGCAGTCATGTGATTTGTGGACTGGGAAAGACAGTTCTGGGTATGTGAATCTTATATGAGTATGTGCGGGGAGGGGGAGGGAATAAGCACTAGTAAAGAGGATCACATCTTAAAATCACTGTAAAAAATTATGCATAATGCTTTACAAACATACAACTTCTGGTTGTCAGAGTCTTACCGCGACTCTGCTGCCAGGATCATGTTGCTGGCATGCAGCAGGAGGACCAGCCGCCTCTGCAGCAAACACCGTAGGACCTGCATCTTCCAGCTGCCAGCGCATCTCGTGGTGATGTCAGATGCCATCATGGAGTGGGGCATTTTACCCCGGCAAGTCTGGAGTTGGACACTCTTGTGTTGTTATCCGTCCCTGTAGCATTCTGCTTCCTGTGGGTCCTGAGATGCCTTCTTCCTCCTGTGCTGCTCCATGCAGATTGCTGACTTTGCTTCTGCTCCTCCGTGATGGTGTACTTCATGTAGCCTCCACTGCGTTTGTCTGTGTGAGTGGGTTCCAGTACTGCTTCCAGTGTTTGTGTGAGTGGGTTCCAGTACAGTTCCAGCATCTATGTGAGTGGGTTCCATTACAGCTTTTAGCATATCTGTGTGAGTGGGTTCCAGTTCAGCTTCCAGCATCTGTCTGTGTGAGTGGGTTCCTGTTCAGCTTGTAGCATCTGTCTGTGTGAGTGGGTTCAAGTTCAGCTTCCAGCATTTATTTGTGTGAGTAGGTTCCAGTTCAGCTTCCAGCATTTGTGTGAATGGGTTCTTCAGCTTCCAGCATTTGTCTGTGTGAGGGGGTTCTAGTACAGCTTTCAGCATTTGTCTATGTGAGTGGGTTCCAGTACAGCTTCCAGCGTGTCTGTGTGAGTGGGTTCTAGTTCAGCTTCCAGCATTTGTTTTGTGTGAGTGGGTTCCAGTTCAGCTTCCAGTATGTCTGTGTGAGTGGGTTCCAGTACTGCTTGTAGACTCTGTTTATGAGTGAGTTCTGAGAAGCCGCCAGCTTCTGGCCTTTGTCCTGATCCTGACCGTTCCCTAGTTGGGGCCTGTCACAAATTATGCTTGCTAGGATTCACTCTATTGTAGATTTCCACTATGAATCAAGGACTCACTACCTTGAAATGTTACACTGGTGAGTACTTCCATGTCAATCCAGTATTTCATTGTATTCTGATTCTGTAGAAAACACCCAGATGGGAATCCAGCTGAGATGGGCGCTGTGGGCAGCATTCCATCATGTCTTTTTGGGGGTTTTTTACCTCACTTCTCGCAGACACAGCATTGTGCTCTTTCTGATCCTGGCCATCCTCAATTCACCCACTTTTGAGGAAACCTTCATTTCCAAAGGAGGTTTGAACTAGCCATTGTCAGTAAATTGAGGACTGGCAAAAGGGTGCCAGATGGAGTTGAGTACTAGTCTAGTGATTAGCACACTGGGCTGATACCCAGAGAATCCTAGTTCAAATCCTGCTGCTGCTGCTGCTCCTTATAATTTTGGGAAAGTCACATAACCCTCCATTGCCTCAGGTACAGATTTAGGAGCTCTTATACCAAGCTGGGGTAAAAAGTGGCCTTAGATCACCCTTACACCATCATTATACATTCTTCCGTAATTAACAACACACTTACCAATATGCACCCTCTTCCCACTCCATACCTCTACCACCTTCCTCCCTTACCCATTTTACTTATCCACTTTTATTGTCTACCTCTTTATTCACTATATTACAGCTCTTTCCATTTTGTGCTATCTTTTAAACCTGTTTGAACCCGCTAATGAGTGGGAAAGTGCAGGGGTATAAGTGTTACAAATAAATAATAATAATACACGGGTCTTGCTCATGCACTAAGGCCATTTTTTCACTGCCAGAAAATGAAAATGAGCATGCAAGGTGCTGAAAACAGGACAGGGCGCCAGGCAATGTGGGACCAGCGCAGGACAAATGCTTTAGCTGGCGGGGGCCAAGGTACCTTTCAGCAGCCACGGTGGCAGGTGGGGGGGGGGGGGGCAGAAGTAGCGGTGGGAGGGCGGACCAAAATGCATCCCCCACCTTGAGCTCTGGCCCCCTCTCCCGTCCAGGTCTGGCTATATCCCTGCTCAGCGCGTCCGCAGTAAGCCCTTTTAAGCTGCGGTAAGCACGTGCTAGCACTTACCATCAAACATATAAACGGCGAGTGACCGTACTCACTCGCAAATGCGCAGTAGAGACCTCTGCCCCGCCCCCACGTCAATATGTGATGACGGGGCGCGGAACACAGAGGGTCTGTACTGTGCATTGCTGAGGGAGGGACACCGCCGTCTAACGCTCCCCCCACCCGAGTCGCCGCCGCCACCCACCTTCTACCCGGTCGGGCCCTCACTCCACTATTGAAACAGCGAGGGTCCGGGAAAGCAGCACTGAGCTCTGTTGAGCTGCCGACATCGCCCTTCCTTCTTCTTCTCTGCCTCTGTCCCGCCCTCGACGACGTTACGTCACACGAGGGCGGGACAGGCAGCTGCAGGCAGAAAAGAAGAACGAAGGCCGATGTCGGCAGCTCAGCAGAGCTCAGTGCTGCGTTCCCGGATCCTCGCTGTTTCAATAGCGGAGCGAGGGCCCGGCGGGGTGGAAGGTGGGTGGTGACTGCTCGGTGGGGGGGCGCGAACTCGGAGGGGGAGGGGCAGCGGCGAACTCGGCGGTGGGGGCGGGCCTTTCAACCCCCCCTTCCTATAATAGCCCGTTTGTACGGGCTCAAAGTCTAGTAACTTAATAAAAGGAGCCCTTAGATTGTAAACCCTCTGGATCAGGGAGATACCTAGTGTAACTGAATGTAATTCTCTGTGAGCTACTACTGAAAAAGGTGTGAGCTAAATTTAGTAAATTATGTAAAGTACACATGTCCGTCAGCTGTGAGGACATCTGCAATAGCAATTGGATGAGTCTTACCATCCTTACCTATGTTTCTATACAGTATTTGTCATATGATACATACAAGCTCATTTTCAAAGCACTTAGCCTCCCAAAGTTCCATAGAAACCTATGGAACTTAGCCTCCCAAAGTGCTTTGAAAATATGCCTCATACATTCTTGTGGCATGATATGTGTTGCAAACTGCTCATGCCTCCTTTGTACCTTCTACCATCAAGCATATGTTCTTTCCCAGTGCGGCCTGAACTCTCACAGAAACTACTGATGTGTATTCTGGGTGGATACTCATCTGCATATGTACTTCCTATCAGTAAATGGGAGAGCCAGCAATCCCTCCCTCTTGGCTCACTTGGTCCCTGTCTCATGGCTACCAGCTGCTCTGCATACCTCTTCCTGTCCTTGTTAGCTGTGCCAGATGCCAAAGTATCCAGGCAGTGCATGATTTGGAATAGAAAGGTAGCAGTCTAATAATTATTCAGGCACAGATGGCAGCCCTTTATTCAGTGTGTAGTAAACTTAGACTTCATGCAAAGTGCCTGCATTCCCTCGCCAGCTTGAATTTTCAAAGGGAAGCACAGTGATAAGTTTCCTTTTGGAAATTAGCATGCAGGGGCAGGTACAATGTACCCATGGACCTCCAACCCCCCCCATGGACAGTTTCAATATTGTACCTTACTGTTCTTTGCTTTATACTATAGTTTTCTTACATTCTGTGAACCTTTTAAAGCATGAAAATCATCACATAGTAACATAGTAGGTGACGGCAGAAAAAGACCTGTACCGTCCATCCAGTCTGCCCAACAAGATAAACACATATGCGCTACTTTATATGTATACCTGACCTTGATTTGTATCTACCATTTTCAGGGCACAGACCGTAGATGTCTGCCCAGTACTAGCCCTGCCTCCCAACCACCGGTGCTGCCACCCAATCTCCGCTAAGCTTCTGAGGATCCATTCCTTCTGAACAGGATTGCTTTATGTTTATCCCACACATTTTTGAATTCCGTTACCGTTTTCATCTCCACCACCTCCTGTGGGAGGGTATTCCAAGTATCCACCACTCTCTCCATGAAAAAATACTTCCTGACATTTTTCTTGAGGCTGCCCCCCTTTAACCTCATTTCATGTCCTCTAGTTCTACCACCTTTCCGTCTCTGGAACAGGTTCATTTGCAGATTTATACCTTTCAAATATTTGAACATCTGTATCATATCACCCCTGTTTCTTCTTTCCTCCAGGGTATACGTGTTCAGGTCAGCAAGTCTCTCCTCATACGTTAACTCAAATTCCATACCATTTTTGTAGCTTTTCTTTGCACCGCTTCAATTTTCTTTACATCCTTAGCAAGATACGGCCTCCAAAACTGAACACAATACTCCAGGTGGAGCCTCACCAATGACTTGTATAGGGGCATCAACACCTCCTTTCTTCTGCTGGTCACACCTCTGTCTATACAGCCTAGCAACCTTCTGGCTATGGCCACCGCCTTGTCACACTGTTTCGTCGCCTTCAGATCCTCAGATACTATCACCCCAAGATCCCTCTCCCCATCTATACATATCAGACTCTCACCGCCTAACACATACATCTCTCGTGGATTACTACTCCCTAAGTGCATCACTTTGCATTTCATTGCATTCAATTTTAATTGCCAAACATTAGGCCATTCTTCTAGCTTCTGCAGATCGTTTTAGCATCCCTACTGCGCTTACGCAGTCTCGTGTTACAGAAGTTTGATTTACAACAGTCTTTTTCAAGACCTGGTTCATGTTTTTGTCTCAAGAATTTTACTTATCATTTGAAACTTGAGATTTTTCATCATATCAATTCATGAGTTTTTTTGACTATGGTCACAATACTCCTGATGTAGGCCGTTAGGCCGAAACACAACGTTGTGTTGAGTCATTTTTAAAAAATATATTCATGAGTTCTGTTTTAAAGAAAATTAATAAATATTGTTTGTTGGATTTTTAACATTAGGTTTGGTTCCAGTTTTTTGGATAAGCCTTGTTTTTATTCCCACTTCTTTTATTTTCATTATTTATCCCATGGGATCTACTGAGTTCTCCACGTACGTGGATTCTCTTTAGTTTTTTCCTCTATGGCAGCACAAATGCCAGACTGGAGGTGGGATTTCTCTACTCTGTCCCTGTAGGCCTCCTGTCTGCCTCAGCTCCTCCAAGTCTGCTACTCTAGCCTCCAGGTATCAGATCTATTCCCTGGGTGCAAAGAGCTTTTTGCACTGAGTATACACATATGACTTCTCACTGTGGGGCTAATACCTTGAAAATCCCCTTAAACGTCAGTAATAATCTTTATAATAATCTGTTGACTTGTTTTCTCATCTCCAACCTACCAAACTAGCATGCTGCAGTCTTGTGTAACAACTGTAGGGATGATACAGATTTCTGAAAAATCCTTATCAATAGAATATTCCAGTAGTCTAACCTTGAAAGGATCAAGGCAGATGTGAGGCTATAAAGAATGTAGACAAGCCAGGTGCTCCACCCCTAAACACTACGCCCATGCCAACTGCCCTCATCTGCTGAATAATATGGAGATTAAAAAAAGAACACTGATTGGGCTACTTTTGAAAGATGAGTGTCAAAGGTAAGATACCTATCCAACTAGATACGTAGGTTTTCAATGACAGGCTTCAGTGGTAAGCAAAACACAGCAGTATTGACCAAACAACAGGGAAAGGAAATCTGGTGCACAGATCGTCTTTTATTGAAATATATCAATGTTCAGTCCCTGATAGCCAAACTTGTAAGAACTCAGCACGGGCCATGTTGCAGCATTGCTGCCTGAATTAGGAGTCTTTCGTTCTGAGACAGTGAAATTAATGGTAGAAAAACCTTTATATGCAAAACTAGTGGTGTTACACTGGTGATTTGCAATTTCAAGTTGCTGTTTCACTTTCATTGTTCCTGCAAGATTGTTTAGTGCTGTTTTTTATTTGGTATCCTGGAATACGGTAGTGTTCATCTACCATTAAGTTCACTATATCAGAACTAATGGACTCCTGATGCAAGCAGCAGTGCTGAAACACGGCCCATATTGAGTCCTTGAAAATGTGGCTATCTGAGATTGAAAGTTGATATTTCAATAAAAACAAAAACACACCCTGTGTACCAGGTTTCCTTTCCCTGTTTCTTGGTCAACCCTGCTAAGTTTTGCTTACCTTCATGTCTTATGGGGTTTCAGTTCTTCTGTTTCAATGGAGTCTGAACATCTCCCACAGAAACTATAAAAGCAGCTGCAACCTCCCTCCTCCCCACCCAAAATGCTTCTGATTTTTCTATATACAGTAATTTTTTCATTGCAGCCAGGAAGCCACAATGTGCAATCCAGAATTAATACATTTCAAATACGCTATCCAAAAATTTTCCTACAAGAACTGCCAACTGACTATCATGTGCGGACAGATTATATTGAAACCCTAAACCCTCCAACTCTTTACAAAGGGGTGCAAAAAAGTATTAAAACACATGGGACAGGACTGAACCCTACAGCATCCACAAGATATTATCCAAACAATACCTCCTGTTGCCTCTCATTCAGAAAAGAATTAAACCATTGGTAAATCACCCCATCCCCCGATTTCCAAATTGCACAACCTCTTCTTCAATTAAAAAAAAAATGACAGTGCTTAATGCTGCAGAGAGAGGTCTACAAATATCATCACTGCATTCAAATCTTCAAGGCAGTGATACACATCATTCATTCATTGCTGTGATCAACTCTTCTCTGTACTGCAATACCTTCAGAAACCTGATTGAAACTCACTAAGCACAAACCACTCTTCCAAAAAAATATTCCAGCTGTTGACCCACAATCTTCTCTAATAACTGCCCCTGAAAATGGGACATTTGAGAGAGGTCTATAGTTATCTAATACTGCTGGATTTAAGGAGGGTATTATTCTTTAGCAAAGCTCTCAATTGATTTCTTCAATGCCTGTGGGAATACACCATCTCTCAAAAAAAATACGTTAATGCTTGCCAATAATCTCTTACTCAAACCATTCCCTGCCGCTTCAGATAATCCCGATGGACATGGGCTTGCAGCACATATAGTGCATTTTGTACAACTTGTAATAACTGACTCTCTGCTACAATGCTGAAAAGGTGATCATGTTTCACATTCCTCTGTGTCAGCCCCCAACACATACACTCTTGTCAGCCTCCTCCTTATCTTTTTCCAACATTCCCCTCTGAATCAGACACATTAATCTTTTTTATCCCCAATTGGTCACAGGCCCCTCCAGTGGCGTAGCCAGAAGTCAATTTTTGGGTGGGCCAACAGGTTGGATGGGTGGGCACTAGACAGTGGTGTGCTGGTAAATGTTTAACAATAGCCTCTCTCCCTGGTCCACCTCTGCACCCCCCCCCCCCCATCCACCTGTGCACCTCCCCTCAAAATTGCAGAGCTGGCTATAGCCGGGGAGAGATCCTGGGGGTGGGGGGCAATGCATTACTGTCTCCAGGAAAAAAAAATTAAATGATCCCAGGTTCCAATTTAATTCATGTTTAATGTGGGATAAAATGCCATAAATAAGTAAATAAATATAAACTTTTAATGTTGAGCACCTGATTCTCAAAGTGGACATATTCCAAACACTATAATGAAAATAAAATGATTTTTTTTCTACCTTTGTTGTCTGGTGACTGTTTTTCTGATCATGCTGGCCCAGTATCCGATTCTGCTGCTATCTGTCCTCTTAACTCCGTTTCCAGGGCTTCCTTTCCATTTATTTGTTTACTTTCCCCCTTTCTTCTTCATTTCTTGTCCCACATCCGTAAGTAAAAGCTGGGTCCTCCGCAAACTTGACTGTCCAGTGGATCCAGCTTTTGCCTATTTTCTTCATCCATGTGCAGTTTTTCTACTCTCTTCCTTTTCTGTTATCTCATCTCCTTCCTCACACCTCCCTCCCCCTCCATGTCCAGCAACCCTCCTCTCCCCCCTACCCTCCCCTCCATCCACCCATGTCCAGCAACTCTCCTCTCCCCTGCCCTCTCCCCTTCTTCCACCATGTCCAGCAACCCTCCTCCCCCCTTCTTCCGCCCTCTTCTGACGTATTTCCTGTATCTACGAGGGCGGAGCCATCATCCGACTTGCAACGAGGGAAGAGGGAAGCGCTGCTGGAACTGGCGTAAGCCTGCCAATATCTTCAATGCCGGCTGCCCGCGACTCCAGCAAAACTGTAATATTTAAAGGTACGGCGGGGGCGGGGCAGTGGCGGGCTGGGGAGGCAGATGCGGGATCGGAGCTCAGCCTGCTCCCTCCGCTCCGCTGCCTCCACTGCTGGGTGGCCCCTCCACCTTACCTACAAAAAAAGGACAAAAATGTTACAGTTGAACAGATCCCCCTCTTCTATTTACTCTCTCACCTTGTAGAGAACCCCTTTATTACCACCACAAACAACTCAGCTGTTCACTGCCTTGCTAGTCCTCTGGTTCAGATATTTCCCCTTTGGACAGTCAGAAGGCCATTTTGTAGTGCATGCCACATTTCTTCCAGATTAGCTTCACTTCTGCTGCATTAGTTTTTCTCCACAACCACTCTTAACTTTCTCAAGACTCTCTTAGGAACTCTGAACAGCTCATTGTAGCATGGAGCCAATTTATTCTCGCTCATCATCATCATCTATATCATAGGGGCCAAATTCTTAAAAGCCTCCGACACATTTGTATTCCATTAATTTGTCAACTCTATCAAGATCTTGAAACAGCCATGTTTCCAAGGTACCCACCAGATCCTCTGAGGTAATCCCTATCTTTGATCACATAGACACCATCCTGTCAATAGCATTGCACTACTGCTACTACTACTACTAATATTTACTCACAGAAACCAAATAATATTTTTAAAAAATGATCGGACAAAGGAACAGGTTGAATTTTCAGATCATTCACCTAACTAGATCCTTCCTCAAACACATTACAGAATATCAAATCAAAAAAACCTCCTGCACTATATGTTGCCCCTTGAACAAAATGCCCAAACCCAAGGCTCCCCATCTAGGCTACAGAAGCACAAAATGGTCTATGAACTTTTTTAAATGAAAATCTCCCCAAACCAGTGACTAAGGTGAAAGCAGAGCTGCCTTAGCAAACAATTCAAACTTTATCTGGATAGTTACCCATTTAGGGGGAGATTCTGTATATGGCACCTAAAATATCGGCACGGGAATCAGGTCCAACTAAGTATATTCTATAAGTGGTGCAACACACTTAGTTGATATCTCAGCACCACCTCCCCCCACCTTAAAATCCTCTTGTCCTCACCCAGGCAGTGGCAGCGGCACTCATAGGCTGCCTGCAGCTTCTCCAGGACTTCCTCCCTGAACCGTCCCACCCCTTCAAGGTGGGTTGAATCAGGGAGGAAGTGCCAGAGCAGGCCACAGGCAGCCTATGAGTGCTGCTACCGCTGCCCAGGTGAAGCTGAGAGGATTTTAAGGGGGGGAGCTGGGTCTCAAAGGGGATGCATACGCCACGACACACCTACCTTAAATATGTCACTGAGCATGTCCACTTGTGCACATACTGCATGTTTGTATGTATGTATGTAACACAAACGCAGGTGCATACATAGAAACACACAAAGACATACCAGCCCACAAAAGATAAACACACATACACAAAAGGTAAACATACAGGGATATACATAAACAAAATAGAGATCCACACACACACACAAACAAACAAACAGATAAACATTCAAAGATGTACAGACACGTGCACACAGACACACACAGAAGGGCCAAAAATGTGGCGTAAATCCTGGCATGTAGATTAATGTGCACTAGGCCATATTCTATAACTATGCACACAAATTTCGGAACGCCCATGAAACACCCATTTCCCCGCCTATAATCATGCTCCTTTTTGCTTTTTTGCCTGCACACGCTAGAAGTTAGGCACACTGCATTACAAAATGTGCATAGCAAGTTATGCACTTAAATTCTAATTATTGTCAGTTAGTGCTCATTATTGCTTGTTAAGGGCTGTTAGTAATGCTGATTAGCTTGTCAAGCCAATTACGTTATGCCCGTTATTATAGAATATGCTTGGATTTTGGCACAGATCTCTACGCGCTATATAGAATCCGGGGGTTAGCAGTTTTGGTATCGCAGCTGCCTGCTGTGTGCGGAAAAATGAAGCTGCTCAGTATTTGATAGTGGTATTAAGTATCTGGATTGTATTTAATAGCCTCTACCATTAATTAAAATAATCGCCTATCGCTGAGTTTAAATATTAACCGGAATGAGTTCAAAAACAAGGATTGGAGAGATACAGGGATGAGCAAGGAGAGTGTGAGTGTAAACCTACTATGAATTTTGAAGACGGCAGCAAAAAATGTTGACCTCAGAGGTGGTTTTTGTGTCTGGGACGCAATGACTACAAAGGCCCTGCAGAAGCAAGAAGTAGGAAAGGTAGGCTCTTCTAAAAACCGGAGGAGACGTCTATAAAGAAACAATTCGTCCGGTTTTTAGAAGAGCCTACCTTTCCTACTTCTTGCTTCTGCAACCTTTTACGTAGGAACCAGTGTACATCCACCCCTTTGGGGTGGGTTTCTTTGCTACTAAGGGCCTGCACCAGCTCCAGTTGATTCAGAATGCAGCAGCAAGACTCATAGAAGGTTGCAAGCGATGTGACCACATTACACCATTCTTGCAAAAACTTAATTGGCTACCATTACAATACAGGGTTAAATTTAAAACTCTGTGTCTGATCTTCAAGGCCCTGAAAGGAAATGGCCCCAAGTATCTAAAGAATAGGATGATCCTCCACACACCGCCAAGGACACTAAGGTCCCCCCAAGGACTTCCACTAACTACACCCTCTTCAAAAGACATTACACGATGTGATACCCACAAGCGAGCCTTCTCCGGAGTAGCCCCCACACTCTGGAATGCATGTACTTCAGGAAGCAGGTGAAAGCTTGGCTCTTCAACCAAGCCTTTAATGGAAGAAGTAACTAATTTGTTAGTCTCACTCACACACACACAAGGATTGACTCGGGCGGCACATACTGCAGCGGGACATGTTTATCCACTCCTACCCTAGCTGAGATAATATTTAACCATCTCTCTGACCTCACGTGCAACTTTCTTCAAATCAATCACCTTACTTTCTAATTCTTCCTACTTTCTTACTCATCTATGTTACAACTTTGCCTTACCCTTCACTACCAATTATAATGTTCTAATACATATTGTGTTGTCATTGTATTGTTGTTTGAATATTTTTACTGCTCTAATTGCCTACTGCTCATGTTTGATCTACCGTTACTGTATACTACCTTGAATGAATTCCTTAAATAAATCCTAATAAATAAATGTCTCCAGTTGGGATAATTTTGTGCATACTATTACAGTAATGACTCTCACTCCTAAGTCAGGGTTTGTGGAATATGATCTCAATCTTCATTTCTCTTGAGGGTAATGTCTCTAAATAGTTTAATGCTCACCATAATACTTGCACTGTGCCAAAGGGAGTTTCGCTCTGGAGTTCATAAGGTTTAATATGTCACTTAAGATGTGCCTAGAAATTGCATTTAAGCAGACTTGTGCTGCTTAACACGATGGGAAATATTTCTGTATCTTTCCACCACATTTGACACCACCTCATAATCTGTTTAAACCTGGATGTTTAGTGCCAGATCAAAATAAAGGCCAATGCTGAATATCTCAGTATAATGATACACAGATAGGCAGTGGTGTGCTGGTAAATTTTTAACAACAGGCTCTCTCCCCGGTCCACCTCAGCGCCCCCCGTCCACCTCTGCGCCCCCCCCCCCCCCCCAAAATTGCAGAGCTGGCTATAGCCGGGGGAGGGGGGGCAATGCATTACTCTCTCCAGGAAAAAAAATTTAAATGATCCCAGGTTCCAATCTAATTCATGTTTAATGTGGGATAAAATGCCATAAATAAGTAAATAAATATAAACTTTTAATGTTGAGCACCTGATTCTCAAAGTGAACATATTCCAAACACTATAATGAAAATAAAATGATTTTTTTCCTACCTTTGTTGTCTGGTGACTGTTTTTCTGATCATGCTGGCCCAGTATCCGATTCTGCTGCTATCTGTCCTCTTAAGTCCGTTTCCAGGGCTTCCTTTCCATTTATTTCTTTCCTCCTTTCTTCTTCATTTCTGGTCCTCAGTTTCTGCCTATTTTCTTCATCCATGTGCAGTTTTTCTCCTCTCTTTCTTTCCCCTCATCTCATCTCCTTCCTCACCCTTCTCTGCCCTCCATCCATGTCCAGCATTTCTTCTCTCTCCCCTCCTCTCCCCTGCATGCACCCATAACCAGCAGTGACCCTCCCCTCCTCTTCCCTGCATGCACCCATGTCCAGCAGTGTACCCTCCTCTCCCCTGCATGCACCCATGTCCAGCAGTGACCCTCCTTTCCCCTGCCCTGCATGCACCCATACCCAGCGACCCCCCTCCATCCACCCATGCCCAGCAGCGACTCCCTTTTCCCCCCTGCCACCCCCTCCCGAGTTGTTTCGTGAATTCTTCTCCTCCCTCCCTCCCTCCCGATCCGGTCCCTCACCGCCCGCTTGTTTTTTTAATTCTTCGGGGCAGGCAGTCTTGCCTGCCCGCTTCCAGCGCCGACTGTCCTCCCTTGCCGAGTCGCACTTCAAAATGGCCGCTGAGACTTCAGCCGAAGTCTTGCGAGGCCGCCTCTGGAAGTCTCGGCGGCCATTTTTAAAGCTCAAATCAGCAAGGGAGGACAGTCAGCGCTGGAAGCGGGCAGACAAGACTGCCTGCCCCGAAGAATTCAAAAAACAAGCGGGCGGTGAGGCGGATCCGGAGGGAGGGAGGAGGGAGGGAGGAGAGCCAGAGCCGGCTCGCTATTTTCAACAACCGGCTCACAAGCCGGAAGAAAATTTAACAACCGGCTCTTGCGAGCCAGTGCGAGCCGGCTCCAGCACACCACTGCAGATAGGTAACTGGATAATGAAATGACAGCCTTTCTTCTGTCCTAACTTTATCCAGGCAGTTAGCAGACTGAAAACTGCTGCTAATTGGGTAACTCTTGGCTCTGCCACTAGACTGCTGTGGCAGTCAGATAATGCCACTGAAAATATGAGTATGGACCTAGTCAGAGGGCTTATCTAGGTAGGAGCCATTCCTACCCAGAGATGTCTTGCTGAATATTACTACTACTACTACTATTTAGCATTTCTATAGCGCTACAAGGCATACGCAGTGCTGCACAAACATAGAAGAAAGACAATCCCTGCCAGTCTGCAATCCTCCTTCCTGTATAGTGAGCCTGCCCTTAATGCTTCCATTGTAACTAGCAGCTGAGACTGCAGGTGGGATCCAGCCAATTGCAAGGCTGTGTGGGCGGAGCACTAGAAGGCAGCTCTAGTCAAAAGAATGAAGGTGGTGAGCCCTGGGCTGTGGAACTGAAGTTTCTGCATACAAATACTGATTCACAGTAACATAGTGCTTACAGAATTGTACTTGTCCTTTCCCAATCACAGACACACAGAGATGTAAATACACACATTAGCATGTCCAACAGCGCAGCCATGAAATTTTTATAGGTGGTGCATCTCCCACCTGCCCCCTTGAGCTGGCCCCCTGTTGCTGCCACCTCTCAGCTCCACACCCCCACCTTAAAATCCTCTTGGCTTCACCCAGGCAGCTGTAGAGGCACTCATAGGCTGCCTGCGGCTTCTTCAGGACTTCTTGTGAACCGCCCCACCCCTTCTAGGTGGGATGATTCAGGGAGGAAGTGCCAGAGCAGGCCGCAGGCAGCCTATGAATGCCACTGCCATTGCCCAGGTGAAGCTGAGAAGATTTTAAGGGGCGGGGTGGGTCTCACAGGGAGTGCATACGCCATGACGCACCTACCTTAAATATGCCACCGAGCATGTCCACTCGTGCACATACATACATACAAGCATGCAGTAACATAAGCACAGATGCATACATAGAAACACACAAAGATATACCAACCCACAAAGATAAACACACATATACTAAAGGTAAACATGCAGGGATATACATAAACAAAATGGAGAGCCACACATACACAAACAGATAAACATTCAAAGATGTACAGACACTTGCACACAGACAGATACAGAAGGGCATTGGCGCCCCATATAAGAGACTTGGGGAAGATAATCCTCCCCAGCAAAAAGGATGACTTCTAGAAATTAAAAAAAATCTGCATCAGCCTATGCACGCTCTAGAGCCCAACATAGCAACCGACAAACTCTTCTCTCTGTGGTAATTGGTGGGTCTGTCTCCACCCCCCCCCCCCCCCCCCGAAACGCTGACTCCAATTCTGCCTCTTGTTGTAGTCTTGTTTATTTTGCTTTTTCACTAGGTGGTGTTTTAGGGCCCAGTGCAATATTTATAGTACTGTCTTTTCACGGATAAGGTTATTCGTTGTTCCTCTTTGAGTCCTAGGAGTTTCTGCTGCTATTGTATAGTAGTTCTTGAATGTGTTTTTGCACAAGTTTGTGTACAGTGTTTTACAGTGGAGGGATTGTGTGCTGGCCATAGTGAAGTGACATCAAAACTTTAATTTTAGTTTGTCTTAATGTCAGGCGTAGTTTTAGAAAAATTTTCAGGATCTGATGTGTGTTGATGTGGTTGTTTTTTTAAATATGTGATCAGGTTTAAAATACAGAACACTGCCTCTTGAGGGATATTTAAATACAGTTGAATTTTTACATATTTGTGTATGTTCTTTAGTGTTGGTAAGTGCTTGAAATAATTGAGTTAAAAATATGTAAACATGTCAGCCATGAGGCAGAAATCCATTTTTAGGTGCATATGAAGTCATTCCTTGTCAATAAGAGTAGCCAGAAGCCCTTCCATGATTCTCACAACAATATTAAATTTATACACACTGCACTGCAAGAAAAGCCTCACTCATTGGCCTTAGTCCCGCTCATTGGGGTGGTGCTTCTCATTCTATGGGAAGGGCCAAGGGGAGTGGTGAGTTTCATTCTATGGGAAAGGTCACCCTTGGCATCTCTGCACTCTGGTCTAGCATGTCAAAGAGGGAATTCTATAAGTTTGAATTGAATCTTATTGAAAGTTGAAAAATTCTGGAAAAGAAATTGTTTTGTTTAGATTGGATATCACTAAAAATCACTAAATCATGTTTTTCGCTAAAATTATGATGGATTAATGATGAAGTTGTGTTTAATGGCTTTGAAGTAAGGCATTGAAGTTATATGCAAGATTGTTTAGCGCTGGTTTTTATTTTGCTGCACGTACATTTCCCGGCCCATACCACCCCCTTTTTTCCAGATGTGCTGGAGAAATGGTCCATCGCGCGTCCAATACACGCGCCCACCCTACCGCAGGCCACTTATTGGTGTTCCTTTGTAAAAGGGCTCTAATGCTTTCATTTACCTTTATTATTTGGATTGACATTTATTCTTTGACATATGCTCTCAGACAATTATGGACCTAGACCCCGCCCAGCCCCTCCCACTTTAGCCTCCTCAAACAGCTGAGACACTGACCGCTTATGCAGAAGGGTTGGAAAGAATTCCGTAAGACATGCTCTGCCTGCTTTCACTGCTTCTTATACTCACACATGGCTGGAGCCATGTGTGAGGGGTAACCTGCTGGCAGGGCAGGTGCAGCACAGTAAGTGCTGTAAGCAAAGCAAGGGAGGGGGTGCCAAGACTGCCATGAGAATACTCTGACATTCCGATACCTCTGCATCCATTTCTAAGCTCTTATTAGCTTTTATCTGCACAGTGCAGGAAGGAACTGGAGACTGTGAGAGACTTGCACTGCAGTTCTTTCCTGCATCATGTGTACAGACAGAGAGCGATGCTTGTGCAGGCCCTGGGGGTAGGGTTATGGAAGGAGATGATTGTTGAGATATTAGATGAGGGGTGGGAGGTGGAAGCAGAAGCATGGGGGAAGGGGGCACTGATTTCTAGGTTATAAGGTCACCCGTAGTAAACCCTAGCTCTGTCCCTGCCTAGTGGTTAGAGTGGAGGCAAAGAAGAAAGCCAGGGTTTAAATCCCATTGAAGTGTCCTGTGAATTTGAGCAAATCACTTTAATTGCCTCAGGTACAAACTCAGGGTTAGATTTACTAATGTGTGTTAATGTATAATAAGACACATTAATGGATTAACATGTTAATACAACTTAGCGTTATTTAATGCAAGCCAGTTATTTTCAGTGGGGTCTCTTTACTGCAAAACTCACAGTAATGACAAATTAATGCAGATCTGATAAAGTGTGCTACAAAAAAAAAAAAGGTCAGCACTCCCTGATGATTGGATTCAGACCATCATATGGCCTGTGCTTGCAGCACCTTGCAGTGACTAGACACACCAGCAGTGGCTCTTGTGCACGTGTGATTACAGATTTGCTCAGAAATGGGTTAATTTCTAGAACTGACGAGTTACCCATTTCCAAGAGGAAAAAGATTTGGCCAGTCCCACTTTTAGAATTACATCCTAAAGCAGTGTGGTGTTTGTAATCTCTGATGCTACCTATTGAAATCAGGTCCTATTAAAAAAAAAAAAATTTTAAAAACAACAACTTGAGACTAACTAAAATCTTCCTCCTAGAACTTGGTAACTTGGCAGCTCTGAAATTTGCACATAGCTTGACAGTAATGAACTTCACTTCTAAGCCAGCATATGTGGAGTATGATTTACTGCTTATGTTTGATAGAGGATGTTACACATATAAGCATCCTGCTTGGAAATTGCTTTTAATCTGGCCTGCGATTCCCAAAGTGATGGTAAACATTTCTGTATCTTGCTGCCACATTTTCTTCATCTCTGATTGCATTGCTTGATGTTTGAGGATCTTCTCTCCATAACGAACAGAATTATCATGTAGCATTGATGCTTCAATTATCAATTCCGTTCTTATATTTTTCTCCTTTACCACTCTGTCAGATTTTCTTGCATCAATCTTCGTATCAGTTGGAATGGGAATGTACCAGGTGTTCATAACCTCCTTGTTCTCCAATTAGGTCAAAATCCCAGTGCTTTTCTGGTATTAATATCACAGTGTTTGCACAATTTCAGCTGAATGAGTTGTGCCTTTCTGTATCTATCTTTCTTGATATCAGTGTGTCACAGCCAGCAAAAAGATGAGTAACTGTTTCCAATTCTTTCCTACAGATTCTGCATTTATCTGTTACCCTAGTTTTTTTTTCTATATTGGCTGTGAACCGTGTAGTCTGCAATCCACTATCGTGGACTGGAACTATGAATCACATTTCAGTTCACATCTTACCTGTCCATTGGGCCGATGCTCAGAACTCCAGTGTTATAGGGAACAATTATGGAAAATACCGCGGGATCAGCACACAAAAAATAACTTCCCAATGCTCAGTGTTAACAGCATGCAAATTATATGTGCTCTGTGCAAGGGGGAGGAACGTACCTGGCACATGCACACAAGAGTTTTGTGGTGAGCAAAGCTCTTGTGTGCATGCCCATTCAACCCAGAAGTACTGGCACAAATCATGCTGTTCTTCTGCTCCTTAAATATAAGCTTTTCACATTTCTTTCACTTTATATTTAAGCTCAGAAAACAGGCACCGATGTGTGCTTCCACTTTTGGTTTTGCTCGGACTCCCACACATTTGTTTTTTCACCACTGGTGCTCAGAGGCTTGCACGGGCTTCCTTTCTCTTTCAAATAAAATCAGAACCAGCAGATTTTAAAAGCAAAATCATAAGAAATCCTCTTTTCTAACCCTTCAATGCAACCTTGGAGCTTGACAGTAGGTTTCCAGTATTAGGGCAGGGTGTTGTGTGCTGTTTCTCTGAGCATTGAGAGGAATAGCTAATAACCTCATTTACATCCATTTGCCTACATTTAAATGCATTGTGCACTAATCTTTTGCACACATGTTGTTTCTTTCCCTAGAGCCTTCTGAGCATTCTATGCACATTAATCTGGCCCTAATCACCTCTAGTGCCAGCATTAGGTTCGAAGCATTGGCTCACATATATTCTATTCTTCATTGCTGATCTAATTCTTTAAAAAGCTTCCTTTTTTTTCCTATTGTTTTGCAAATTCTGTGGCCTCTGTGTAATTCATTCCTCCTTCGACTTTTGGAAAGTACATTCTCTGCATACGCTGATTCTTAATGATTACGTCAAAGACTGGGAGGAATTTTCTAGTTTGTATATCCAATTTTTCAAAATCTTGATGAGGCAAGTTAAAGTTGTATGAGAGTACAGGAACATAAGAACATAAGAGTAGCCATACTGGGTCAGACCAATGGTCCATCTAGCCCAGTATCCTGCTTCTAATAGTGGCCAATCCCTAGCAGAAACCCAATTAGTAGCAACATTCCATGCTACCAATCCGGCTTCCCCCATGTCCATCTCAAGAACAGACTATAGACTTTTCCTCCAGGAACTTATCTAAACCATGGAGCGATCGAGAAATTATAATATTCTTGGTCTTGTTTTGCATCCCTTTCCTAATAATTCCTAGCATCCAGTTTGCTTTTCTGGTCACCATCACAGAAGATTTCAGTGTGTTATCTACAATGACACCTAGATCTTTTTCTTGAGTGCTGACTCCTAAAGTGGACCCCAGAATCAGGTAGCCGTGATTTCGCTTGTTCTTCCCAATGTGCATCACTTTGTAGGAATTGCAGGCTAATTGATGGCTTATACTTTATTCTGTCCTGTTATAGCATTGTTGTTTCTGGCCATGCATCTTCTCTAATTTCTTTATTTCCTGCCCATGAAGGCTGGTATGCCACACAAACATTTTGAAAATGCAGGTGTAAGTTGACCTTAACAAGGATTTCAAGTCCTTTGAGGCATAGGAATAGATCTGCAAATTGCTTTGAACTTGGATTTGGAAAAAGGTAAGTAATTAGGGGCTCCTTTTACAAAGCCATAGTAATGATTCCTGCGCGGCAACAGCGATGAAGCCCATAGGAACTGAATGGGCTTTGTCACATTTGCCGCACAGGAAATGACTACTGTGACTTTGTAAAAGGAGCTCTAAGGGGACCTTTTACTAAGCTGTCATAAAAAGTGGCTTTAGCGCATTTTTATGCAGGTTTTTCCTGCCCGCTAAGGCCATTTTTACTGCAGTCGGAAAATGGCCAATTTTCTATTAATGGCCATATGCAGTTGTTAAAAATAATTAGTGCGTGAGCACTTATGAATGCGGTAATATAGGTGCGCTGAGAAGCGCAGGAATGCCCAGTTTCCACCCCTCCCAGACATGCCCCCTCCATCAAATTTTTTTAAAAATATTTTTAGCGTGCGGTTAGCGTATGCCAATTCGGAACTTACCACAGGATGCCTGAGTACATCCTGCAGTAAGCCATTTTAAGTTGGAGTAAGCACGCGCTATTGCTTGTTGCAGCTTAGTAAATGGGCCCCCTGATCCAACAAAACGCAGGATATAAAGTAGCTTGTTATGGAATGCTGCACTTTGAAGTGTTTAATTTTCTTTATATAGCAGCGAGGCTGATCTGAATTCTAGAAGAAATAATTTAATATAGGAGCTTGCTACCAGAATAACTTCAACGGACAGCGCGGTGTTGAGCGACACTTCGTGATCATGATGTGCATGAGAGTAAAAATAGATTTTATAAGGAACTTGTGAAAAATCTTATTTTTTGATAAGAATCCCCCATCCCCCCCCCCCCCCCCCCAAAGTAGTACCTAGAATCAAAACCAAGCGAAACCCAAGAGGGCAAGGCAGCGCACTGACAGATAAGCAGCTGCACAACCATGTTATATACCCAGAGGCAACCTTAGGGACTCAGAGCAGCAAGCTGTTCCACTTAAGAGGCAGAAAATGCTGTGTCCATAAATGCTTTGATGGATATTTTTGCATGAGGTCAAGTAGTAAACAGGAGAGAAAAAAAGAAACCAATAAAAAAAAAAAAGAAAAGAAAACATGAAAAATACTTAACTCATGTTATCTCAGCAATAATGATAAAGAACTCCCAGTTACTTGAAAATACATTTTGCATTTCTAAGCTGCTTACTACAAATGTGTATTTAAAATGGGGAATCTGTTGTTAATCCTTATTTCTATGTTTACAAAGGTATAGTGAAAGTGTGCATGAGCAAAATGTTACTGACTGAAGTTTTTTTTTCCTTTTGTTTTTGTCTTTTTGCAGGGTTAGTTCACATGAGGCCCTTTTACTAAGTGGTTCTTCTGCACAAGAGTGGAAGTAAGGAGGAGGTTGGGAATTACAGTCTGACTTTAGTGGTGAGTAAACTAATGGAAATGTTTCTAAAGCAGACGATTGTGAGGTTTCTAGAATCAAATGGACTGCAGGACCCGAGTCAGTATGGTTTCACTAGAGACAGGTCTTATCAGACAACTTTGATTTCTTTGACTGGGTGACCATATAGTTGGATATGGGAGGGGCACTAGATGTGGTGTACTTGGATTTTAGCAAAGCCTTTGACATGGTTCCACATAGGCAACTGATAAATAAACTGAGTGCTCTCGTTATGGGTCCTAAAGTGACTGACTGGGTTAAAAGTTGGTTAAGTAGACGAAGACAGAGTGTAATGGTAAATGGAGTTTGCTCTGAGGAAAAGGATGTTATCAGTGTTGTACCATAGGGATTGGTCCTTGGGCCTGCTTTTCAACATCTTTGTGAGTGATATTGTGAAAGGATTAACTAGTAAGGTTTGTCTCTTTGCGGATGATATGAAACTCTGCAATAGGGTAGGCACCCCGGAGAATGTGGATACCATGAGGCGGGGTCTAAAAAATGCAGGGTCATGCACTTGGGTTGCAAAAATCCAAGGGAACGGTGTAGTATAGGGGGTGAAGTACTTGTGTATACAAAAGAAGAGTGGGATTTGGGGGGTGATTGTGTTTGATGATTTTAAGGTGGCCAAACAGGTAGAAAAGGAGGTGGTCAAGGCCAGAAGGATGCTTGGGTGCATAGGGAGAGGAATGCAGGAAAATAGAGGTGATAATGCCCTTGTACAAGTCTCAGGTGAGGCCTCATTTAGAATATTGTGTGCAATTGTGGAGACCGCACCTACGAATAAAAAGAAACAGGATGGAGTTGGTCCAGAGGGCGGCTACAAAATTAGTCAGTGTTCTCTGTCATAATGCGTATGGGTACAGACTTATAGACCTCAATATTTATACTCTGGAAGAAAGGCAGGGGAGAGAGGGGGTATGATAGAGACGTTTAAATACCTCCATGGCATTAATGTACAGGAGGTGAGCCTTTTTCAAATGAAGGAAAACTGTGGAATGAGAGGGCTTAGGATGAAGTTAAGAGGTTATAGGCTCAGGAGTAATCTAAGGAAATACTTTTTTCATGGAAATGGCGGTTGACGTGTAGAATAGCCTCCCGGTGGAGGTGGTGGAGACGAGGACTGTGTCTGAATTTAATACAGTGCGGGACAGGCATGTGGGATCTCTTAAGGAAAGGAGGAGATATGGATTCAGAAGATGGGTAGATTGGATGGGCTGTTTGGTCCTTATCTGCCGTTATGTTTCTATGTTTCTAAACTTAGTGCACACTAACAGACATTAGCGTATGCTAAGTGCCACATGACCCATAGGTATAAAATTGGTTCTCCGAGGACAAGCAGGCTGCTTGTTCTCACTGATGGGTGACGTCCACGGCAGCCCCTCCAATCGGAATCTTCACTAGCAAAGTCCTTTGCTAGCCCTCGCGCGCCCGCGCGCACCGCGCATGCGCGGCCGTCTTCCCGCCCGAAACCGGCTCGAGCCGGCCAGTCTTCTTTTGTCCGCACTCGGTATGGTCGTATTTTTCGCCGTGTCGAGCCCCGGAGAGTCGACCTCGCGCGTCCATTTTGTTGAACGTGTTTTTTCTTCGGAAAAGCTTTTCTTCTACTCGGGAAGTGCTCCGGAACCCCTCCACCGGGTTCCGTTTCAAT
The DNA here is from genome assembly GCF_901765095.1 of Microcaecilia unicolor. Classification (NCBI taxonomy): domain Eukaryota; kingdom Metazoa; phylum Chordata; class Amphibia; order Gymnophiona; family Siphonopidae; genus Microcaecilia; species Microcaecilia unicolor. Next base: position 117,535,197 of record NC_044033.1, read on the forward strand.
CCTCCCCGTATTTCCAGCTTTTGGCCCCGATAAGTTTTCTTTCGTCGTCGGGGTAGGCCTCTTTTCGGCCTCGGTCGAGATTTTCTCCCTCTAAAGTTTTTGGTGCTCTTTTTCCGTCATTTCGGACTTTGATTTCGCCGGCGTGATTTTTCCGCCCATGACATCGAAGCCTTCCAGCGGCTTCAAGAAGTGCACCCAGTGCGCCCGGGTTATCTCGCTCACTGATCGACACTCGTCGTGTCTTCAGTGTCTGGGGGCCGAGCACCGCCCTCAGAACTGTAGTCTGTGTTCCCTGCTTCAAAGGCGGACTCAGGTAGCGAGACTAGCCCAGTGGAACGTTTTGTTCTCGGGCTCTTCGTCGGCATCGGCACCGGGATCTTCGAGTGCATCGACGTCGTCAGCGTCCAGACCATCTTCCTCGGCCGCCCTTGCATCGAGTGCATCGAGGCATCGGGCCTCTGCATCGGCGCCGAGACATCGGATAGCTGCATCGACGCCGGTGGTACCGGGACCTCGTCTGCTGATGTCGTCGGACGGTGGTGCATCGTCAGGAGTGCAGGTGAGGGCTGTCCATTCCCCTGCTGGTGGCGGTGAGCCTTCGGGTGGGTCTCCTCCCACCCTGAGGGCTCCTGCGGTACAGCCCCCCCGAGACCGACCTTCTTCGGCCTCGGCCCCGAGGAAGCGACGGATGGATTCTACGTCCTCCTCGTCGGTGCCGGGGAGCTCCGGTGACATGCTTCGGAAGAAGTCGAAGAAGCATCGACACCGGTCTCCTCCCCGCGTCGGCACTGAGAGCTCTGGGTCGCCGAGGGATTCGGCACCCAGCAGGCATCGGCACCGAGAGGACCGCTCACCCTCTGTCCAAGAGGTGTCAATGTGCTCCACTCTGGACAGCCCGGAACAGCCTCCTCGCCCGGAACAGGTCCTGACGTCGACGCCTGCATCGACCTCACAGCCTTTCTCTGCAGCCGCTCTAAACGAGAGCCTCCGGGCCGTTCTCCCAGAGATTCTGGGAGAGCTGTTGCGCCCTACCCCTCCGGTACCGGCGGTGCTTGCGCCTCCGGTACCGTCGAGCGTGGCGCCGGCTGGCCCATCGCCCAGGTTGAGGTCCCCGACGTCGGTACCGCGTGCGGTGCCGGCAGCGGCCACCTCCCAGGAAGGCTCCCCGACTACGTCGGCGGAGGGAGCTTCGCCGATGCGGGCGAGGGAGTCTACCTCTTGACGCCCCCATCGTGGACGTGGCTCCACTGAGTCGAGCAGGGCGAGGTTGCAGACACAGGTTCGTGAACTTGTGTCTGACACCGAGGGTGAGGCCTCGTGGGAGGAAGAGGAAGATCCTAGATATTTCTCTGACGAGGAGTCTGAGGGTCTTCCTTCTGATCCCACTCCCTCTCCTGAAAGACAGCTTTCTCCTCCCGAGAGTCTGTCTTTTGCTTCCTTTGTCCGGGAGATGTCTACGGCCATCCCCTTCCCGGTGGTTGTGGAGGACGAGCCCAGGGCTGAAATGTTTGAGCTCCTGGACTATCCTTCTCCACCTAAGGAAGCGTCCACCGTTCCCTTGCACCATGTCCTAAAAAAGACATTGCTTGCGAACTGGACGAAACCCTTAACTAATCCCCACATTCCCAAGAAGATCGAGTCCCAGTACCGGATCCATGGGGACCCAGAGCTGATGCACACTCAGTTGCCTCACGACTCTGGAGTTGTGGATTTGGCCCTAAAGAAGGCTAAGAGTTCTAGGGAACATGCTTCGGCGCCCCCGGGCAAGGACGCTAGAACCTTAGACTCCTTTGGGAGGAAGGCCTACCATTCCTCTATGCTCGTGTCCAAGATCCAGTCTTACCAGCTCTACACGAGCATACACATGCGGAACAATGTGCGGCAGTTGGCGGGCTTGGTTGATGCTCTTCCCCCTGAGCAAGCCAAGCCTTTTCAGGAGGTGGTCAGGCAGCTGAAGGCGTGCAGAAAATTCCTGGCCAGAGGAGTTTATGACACTTTTGATGTTGCGTCCAGGGCCGCTGCTCAAGGTGTGGTGATGCGCAGGCTCTCATGGCTGCGTGCCGCCGACCTGGAGAATAGAATCCAGCAGCGGATTGCGGACTCGCCTTGCCGTGCGGACAACATTTTTGGCGAAAAAGTCGAACAGGTGGTAGAGTCTCTCCACCAGCGGGACACCGCATTCGACAAATTCGCCCGCCGTCAGCCTTCAGCTTCTACCTCTACAGGTAGACGATTTTTCGGGGGAAGGAAGACTGTTCCCTACTCTTCTGGCAAGCGTAGGTACAATCCTCCTTCCCGACAGCCTGCGGCCCAGGCTAAGCCCCAGCGCGCTCGCTCTCGTCAGCAGCGTGCGACTCAGCAAGGCCCCGCGGCTCCCCAGCAAAAGCAAGGGGCGAGCTTTTGACTGGCTCCAGCAGAGCATAGCCGACATCCAAGTGTCCGTGCCGGGCGACCTGCCAGTCGGAGGGAGGTTGAAAGCTTTTCACCAAAGGTGGCCTCTCATAACCTCCGATCAGTGGGTTCTGCAAATAGTCCGGCAGGGGTACACCCTCAATTTGACCTCAAAACCTCCAAATTGTCCACCGGGAGCTCAGTCTTACAGCTTCCAACACAAGAGGGTACTTGCAGAGGAACTCTCCGCCCTTCTCAGCGCCAATGCGGTCGAGCCCGTGCCATCCGGGCAGGAAGGGCTGGGATTCTATTCCAGGTACTTCCTTGTGGAAAAGAAAACAGGGGGGATGCGTCCCATCCTAGACCTAAGGGCCCTGAACAAATATCTCGTAAAAGAAAAGTTCAGGATGCTTTCCCTGGGCACCCTTCTCCCCATGATTCAGCAAAACGATTGGCTATGCTCTCTGGACTTGAAGGATGCCTACACACATATCCCGATACTGCCAGCTCACAGACAGTATCTGCGATTTCAGTTGGGCACACGCCACTTCCAGTACTGTGTGCTACCCTTTGGGCTCGCCTCTGCGCCCAGGGTGTTCACAAAGTGCCTAGCTGTGGTAGCAGCGGCACTTCGCAGGCTGGGAGTACACGTGTTCCCATATCTCGACGATTGGCTGGTAAAGAGCACGTCCGAGGCAGGAGCCCTGCAGTCCATGCAGATGACTATTCGCCTTCTGGAGCTACTGGGGTTTGTGATAAATTACCCAAAGTCCCATCTTCTTCCAGTGCAGAACCTCGAATTCATAGGAGCTCTGCTGGATTCTCGGACGGCTCGCGCCTATCTCCCAGAGACGAGAGCCAACAACTTGTTGTCCCTCGTCTCCCGGGTGCGAGCGTCCCAGCAGATCACAGCTCGGCAGATGTTGAGATTGCTGGGCCACATGGCCTCCACAGTTCATGTGACTCCCATGGCCCGCCTTCACATGAGATCTGTTCAATGGACCCTAGCCTCCCAGTGGTATCAGGCCGCTGGGGGTCTAGAGGACGTGATCCACCTGTCCACGAGTTTTCTCGAATCCCTGTATTGGTGGACGATTTGGACCAATTTGACTCTGGGACGTCCCTTCCAAATTCCTCAGCCACAAAAAGTGCTGACCACGGATGCGTCTCTCCTGGGATGGGGAGCTCATGTCGATGGGCTCCACACTCAAGGAAGCTGGTCCCTCCAGGAACGCGATCTACAGATCAATCTTCTGGAGTTACGAGCGATCTGGAACGCTCTGAAGGCTTTCAGAGATCGGCTGTCCCACCAAATTATTCAAATTCAGACAGACAACCAGGTTGCCATGTATTATGTAAACAAGCAGGGGGGCACCGGATCTCGCTCCCTGTGTCAGGAAGCCGTCAGCATGTGGACCTGGGCTCGCCGGAACGGCATGGTGCTCCAAGCCACATATCTGGCAGGCGTAAACAACAGTCTGGCCGACAGGTTGAGCAGGATTATGCAACCTCACGAGTGGTCGCTCAACTCCCGAGTGGTGCGCCAGATCTTCCAAGCGTGGGGCACCCCCTTGGTGGATCTCTTCGCATCTCGAGCAAACCACAAAGTCCCTCAGTTCTGTTCCAGGCTTCAGGCCACCGGCAGACTGGCATCGGATGCCTTCCTCCTGGATTGGGGGGAGGGCCTGCTGTATGCTTATCCTCCCATTCCTCTGGTGGGGAAGACTTTGTTGAAACTCAAGCAAGACCGAGGCACCATGATCCTGATTGCTCCTTTTTGGTCGCGTCAGATCTGGTTCCCTCTTCTTCTGGAGTTATCCTCCGAAGAACCGTGGAGATTGGAGTGTTTTCCGACCCTCATCACGCAGGACGAAGGGGCTCTTCTGCATCCCAACCTCCGGTCCCTGGCTCTCACGGCCTGGATGTTGAGGGCGTAGACTTTGCCTCTTTGGGTCTGCCAGAGGGTGTCTCCCGCATCTTGCTTGCTTCCAGGAAAGACTCCACTAAGAGAAGTTACTTCTTTCATTGGAGGAGGTTTGCCGTCTGGTGTGACAGCAAGGCCCTAGATCCTCGCTCTTGTCCTACACAGACCCTGCTTGAATACCTTCTGCACTTGTCTGAGTCTGGTCTCAAGACCAACTCTGTAAGAGTTCACCTTAGTGCAATCAGTGCATACCATTACCATGTGGAAGGTAAGCCGATCTCAGGACAGCCTTTAGTTGTTCGCTTTATGAGAGGTTTGCTTTTGTCAAAGCCCCCTGTCAAGCCTCCTACAGTGTCATGGGATCTCAATGTCGTTCTCACCCAGCTGATGAAACCTCCTTTTGAGCCACTGAATTCCTGCCATCTGAAGTACTTGACCTGGAAGGTCATTTTCTTGGTGGCAGTTACTTCAGCTCGTAGAGTCAGTGAGCTTCAGGCCCTGGTAGCCCAGGCCCCTTACACCAAATTTCATCACAACAGAGTAGTCCTCCGTACTCACCCTAAGTTTCTGCCAAAGGTCGTGTCGGAGTTCCATCTGAACCAGTCAATTGTCTTGCCAACATTCTTTCCCCGTCCTCATTCCTGCCCTGCTGAACGTCAGCTGCACACTTTGGACTGCAAGAGAGCATTGGCCTTCTACTTGGAGTGGACACAGCCCCACAGACAGTCCGCCCAATTGTTTGTTTCTTTTGACCCCAATAGGAGGGGAGTGGCTGTAGGGAAACGCACCATATCCAATTGGCTAGCAGATTGCATTTCCTTCACTTACGCCCAGGCGGGGCTGGCTCTTGAGGGTCATGTCACGGCTCATAATGTTAGAGCCATGGCTGCGTCGGTAGCCCACTTGAAGTCAGCCTCCATTGAAGAAATTTGCAAAGCTGCGACGTGGGCTTCTGTCCACACATTCACATCCCATTACTGCCTGCAGCAGGATACCCGACGCGACAGTCGGTTCGGGCAGTCAGTTCTTCAGAACCTGTTTGGGCTTTAGGATCCAACTCCACCCCCCGAGGGCCCTGTTTGTTCTGTTCCAGGCTGCACTCTCAGTTAGTTGGTAAATTTTTTAGGTCAATCTCAGTTATGTCCTCGCCGTTGCGAGGCCCAATTGACCTTGGTTGTTGTTTTGAGTGAGCCTGGGGGCTAGGGATACCCCATCAGTGAGAACAAGCAGCCTGCTTGTCCTCGGAGAAAGCGAATGCTACATACCTGTAGAAGGTATTCTCCGAGGACAGCAGGCTGATTGTTCTCACAAACCCGCCCGCCTCCCCTTTGGAGTTGTGTCTTCCCTTGAAGTGTATTGTCTTGCTACATACTGGACTGGCCGGCTCGAGCCGGTTTCGGGCGGGAAGACGGCCGCGCATGCGCGGTGCGCGCGAGGGCTAGCAAAGGACTTTGCTAGTGAAGATTCCGATTGGAGGGGCTGCCGTGGACGTCACCCATCAGTGAGAACAATCAGCCTGCTGTCCTCGGAGAATACCTTCTACAGGTATGTAGCATTCGCTATATGCAGCATTTAGCATGTACTAATGTCTATTAGCACACAGTAAGCTTTTAGTAAAAGAACCCCTTACAGGAGAAGAAAAATAACTTGTTTTTTTTCATTATAAATAATTTCTGTAAGCTGTTACAGCTCCAGTATACCTAAAATGACACAAACTAAATTAGCATGCAGACTCTGCATATACAGCACAATACCAGAAAAACAGAAAGAAACATATTGCTATTCATTGCAAAATAAGACAGCAGATGTAAATTCTCAAATTGGATGTATTCCAAACACTAAAATGAAAATAAAATGATTGTTTCTACCTTTGTTGTCTTGTGACTTTGTTTTTCTGATCATGTTGGTCCCAGTCTCTGATTCTGCTGCTCTCTATCTGCTCCCTTAACTCTACTTCCAGGGCTTCCTTTCCATTTATTTCTTTACTTTCCTCCTTTCTTCTTCATTTCTTGCCCTACATCCATAAGTAAAAGCTGGGTCCTCGTGGACTTGACTGGAAGAGGTATAGAGTGGATCCAGCTTTTCCCAATTTTCTCCAGCCATGTGCAGTTTTTCTCCTCTTTTTCCTTTCCCTCATCTCTGTCAGTATGCATCTGCTTTCTCTTTCTTCCCTTCCCTCCATCCATATGCATCTCCTTCCTCTGTCTTCTCTCTCCTCCATCCATGTCCACTATTTCTTCTCCCTCTCCTACCCTCCATCCATCTTCATCTCACTTCATCTCACGTTCTCTCTCTTCCCTCCCCTCCATCCATGTCCAGCATTTCAACTCTCCCCTCCCCTCCATCTGTGTCCAGAATTTCTCCTCTCCCCTAAATCCATGTGCATCTCCTCCTTCTGTCTTCCATGCCCTTCCCTCCATCCATGTCCAGCATTCCAACTCTCTCCTCTCCCTTCCATCCATGTGCATCTCCTTCCTCTGTCTCCCATTCCCTCCATCCGTGTACAGAATTTCTCCTCTCTCCCCTAACTCCATGTGCATCTCCTCCTCTGTCTTCCCTCCCCTCCATTCATGTCCAGCATTTCTCCTCTCCCCCTCCCCTCCATCCATGTGCATTTACTTCCTCTGTCTCCCCTCCCCTCCATCCATGTGCATCTACTTCCTCTGTCTTCCCTCCCCTCCATCCATGTCCAGCATTTCTCCTCTCTCCTTCCCCTCCATTCATGTGCATCTCCTTCCTCTGTCTTTTCTTCCCTCCAACATTTCTCCTCTCTTCCCTGCCCTCCATCCATGTGCATCTCCTTCCGGCCGTCCCTCACCTCCATCCATGCCCAGTATTTCTCCTGCCCTCCCCTCTATCCATTCATGTCCAGCAAATCTCCTCTCTCTCATGTACTCCCCTCCAATCCATGTCCAGTGATTCTCCTTTTGCCCCCTGTCCTCCCCTCCCATCCACATCAGTGATTCTCCTCTGTCCCCTGCCCTCCCCTCCCCTTCATGTTCAGTGATTCTCCTCTGCCCTCCCCTCCATGTCCAGTGACTCGCCCCAGTCCCCAATATACCCCCCTTTTCAATCCCTGTTTTTCAGTTCCAACCCCCGCCCCACCTGCCTCCAGCCCCTCAGCTTTCCCACGGCCCTTCTTTCCTTCCAGCCACCCTGCATTTAAAAAGTTGCAGCGACGGAAGCGAAAGCAGAAGGCTCGCCTCTAGCCTTCCCTTCTCTCTCAGTGTCCCGCCTTCACAGAAACAGGAATTGCATCAGAGAAAGGTGGGACACTGAGAGAGAGAAGGGAAGGCTAGAGGCGAACCTGCTGATTTCGCTGCCACCGCTGCTGCAACTTTTTAAACGCAGGGTGGCTGGAAGGAAAGGAGGGCTGGCAGAAAGCTGAGGGCGGGCAGGTGAGGATCGAATGGTGGGGAGCGGGAGGAAACGCTGCAGGGCCCTTGGAGGCGCGGGGCCCTGTTCAACCGCTTCTGTCGCCCTTGCCTGAGACTGGCCCTGTATTTAGAGGTGGGGAAAGAGGCTCTGATGCAAAGCCATATAGGAGGGTTGAGTGTACATTTTAATTGTAACTCTGATTCAGACTGAAAAAGTTGACTTCAAGAGTCTAAATAGCAGTGGAGAGATCATTAATGAGCACACACAGTTGTATGAAAACTTTTAGGCATCCCTAGTAAATTCTATGTTTCAGTGAATTCCTAACAGAACAGAAGCTAACACAGCCACTATGTGGTGCAACGTTAAACATATCTTTCTATATAATTACTATTTATTTCCTGATTTTAATAGCTTGAAATAGGTGCAAAAGTTTGGTCACCCCTACTCAGAACATAAAAATAGCCATACTGGGTCAGAGCAATGGTCCATCTAGTCCAGTATCCTGCTTTTAACAGTGGCCAATCCAGATCACAAGTACCTGGCAGAAACCCAGAGGCCCTTTTACAAAGTGGCAGTAAGTGCCGGTGTGTACCTGGTGGTAATTGGGCAGTGCCGATCACTGCTCGGTTACCACCGGGTTAGTGCAGGAGCCCTTACCGCCACCTCAGTGGGTGGTGGTAAGTGCCCCCCCCCTCGAAATGGCAGCGTGGCAAGTGGTTCACTTGCTACATGGCCATTTCTTTAAGAAAAGGGAAACCTACCTTTTACTTGCTGTGGTGAAAGGGGGCCTCGGCATGTGTCAAAACACGCGCCGACACCAGTGCAGGCCCCATTTTGCTGTAGCTTCATAAAAGGACCCTTCTAATTATTAGCAACATCCCATGTTACCAATCCAGGGGCAAGCAGTGGCTTCCCCCATGTCCATCGAAACAGACTATTGACATTCAAATTTAGCACATTCACCCTCAAATTCTATAAATGGTGCTTAAAATTGCATCTCCTTCCTGTCGTCCCTCACCTCCATCCATGTCCAGTATTTCTCCTGCCCTCCCCTCTATCCATTCATGTCCAGCAAATCTCCTCTCTCCCCTGTACCCAATAACCGGGTGCTAATTGGCAGCAATTTGCATTTACGCACCCATCTTTATTGAATACCAACTAGGAAGATACTCACATAAATTTTTAAGCGTGGATCTGAAAAGGTGGCATGGGCAGGTCACGGTTGTTCCTACAATTTGTTCGCAGTTTTAAAGAATTTGGCAGATCTGTGCCTAATTTAGCTGTGAGGATTCAAACCAGGTTTCAGTTGGTGTAAATCCTCGGGTGCCTAACCCGGTGCTAAGCACTATTCTGTAAATGGCGCCTAAGTTGGAGTACTGTTCATGGAATAGCGCTGAGCACTCATTTTTTATGATGCCCAGATTTAGGCATCAGTTACTGAAGGCCTACCCCCCTGATTCAAATTAACTTCCTACTCCTGCGACACAGCAAACTATGGACCGTACTAGATTTCTATCACTACCCCCTCTGTATTTCCTTGATGTTTTATACTAATGTTTGTTACATGGTTAATACTGTACTATGTATTTGTATTATTGAACTGGAGCCTACCTTTACGGTATTGTGTAAGCCACATTGAGCCTGTAACTAAGTGGGATAATGTGGGATATAAATGTGTTAAATAAATAAATAAATAAATAAATTTAGCCTTCAATGTGCATCACCCTTCTAAAATATACTGAACACATATAAATGCAAGGAATGCCCCTAAACTCCCAGATTCTATATAGTGCATTTAGATTTAGGCGCTGAAGTCGGCGCAGATTTTATAACACCGCACGTAACTTAATTGGCTTAACAAGCTAATGAGCACTGATGACAGCACTTAACAAGCAATAATGAGCACTAATTTGTCAGTGATTAGAATTTAGGCGCACAACTCGCTGAGTGTATTCTATAACGATGTGCACCGAACTTCTAACATGTGGAGGCAAAACTGGGTGTGGTTATGAGTGGGGAAATGGGTGTTTCCTGGGCATTCCAAAATTTAGGCGCCTAGTTATAGAATATGGCCCAGTGCGCCTAAATCTATGCGCTGAGATTTACACCAGGTTTTCGTTGACATAAATGGATGCACACAGATATCGGCGCTGAAATATCAACTAAGCATGCTCTATAATCGGTGCTTAAATCTAGGTGCCGATTATAGAATACGCTTAGTCAGCACTGGTTTCAGCACTGATTTTTTTTTTTAAGGTGCCATATATAGAATCTCCTCCAAAACGCCTCTTCCAAGGACATCTAAAGTTTGTCATCAGTGTTTATGATATAATTAATTGTACTTCTAAAGTTGGTGCTTGCACGTGTATTGCAGTCTACTTGTGCAAGTCCGCTGTTTATCTATGTGAACACCACACCATCCTTCAGCTAGCACTAAATACTGGGACTATGTGGATTAATGGAGTCCTGAATACAGTGCGGAGAAGTCCAGATTCACAGCTGTTTTTGAAATGAGAAAAATGCTCCAGATCTCTTATGAAACATATCTTTAGTATGCGCTAGTAAAATCAGCTATTGGATAATCTTCATGTTTTGCAGATGGTACCGTGTGAAATGCTGGTAGAGCTCATGTATGAGGCCAGTAGCTCTCAGATTTTCTCCTTGTTTTCAGATATACACTGGGAAAAGAAATTTCAGTTTGTATTTGGATTTTTGGCCTTTTTTGTTTTTTTATGGGTTTGTTTTACAGATTTTATGTTAAGCAGAAGTCTTATTAACGTGTGCACATTAACTTTACATGTGTTAAATTATAGGTTAGCATGCATTAAATCAATTTTGCAATTCTATAGTAGTTTCATTGCATGCCCCTTAGTGTTTATGTTTTTGGAAAGAGTTCCACTCCTTTCAGTATTTTATAGACTTCTATCATATCTCCCCTCAGCTGTCTTTTCTCCAAGCTGAAGAGCCCTAGCCTCTTCAGTCTGTCCTCATTGAGAAGTTGTCCCATCCCTTTTCTGATTTTTGTTGCCCTTCTCTGCACCTTTTCTAATTCTGCTACATCTTTTTTGAGATGTGGTGACCAGAATGCCATTTAGTATTTGAGATGTGGTTGCAAAGGCATTATATTATATTCTCAGTTTTGTTATCCGTTCCTAAATTTTTAATGCGAATCAAATATACACCAATGAATGCACTTTCTTACAGTCCAGGTAACTTGTACACTTCAGTTATCTTAAAATTACCTTAGACTAGATTTGGGAACAGATGAACTAAGCTTTTTAGGTCCATAATTGTGAAGCGCTGCGTACGACTAGTAGCGCTATAGAAATGATTTGTAGTAGTAGTAGTAGATTGTCTTATCTACTTTTGCAAGAGTTGGTAATAACTAGATGTAATCAAGATGATTTTATATATTTTGTGATCCATTTATTGTACATAAGGCCACTGTGTCATGTGTTTATTTTTTTTTCTGCTATGTGCATTGCAACTAGCATTAAGGCCTTGCTGGTTTGAGGCTATGGTTTGCTTTGTTTTGTTAAGTACAGCAAATACCACTTTATGGGGAACGGCCCTGTGTACACAAGTATGCCACTGACTAAAGAAAGTCATGCACATACAGTATTGCTGCAGGGTTTTCAGATGTACAGAACTGTCCCTGTTGTCAGATTGATGATATCAGTTCATCTTTTATTTGTGCCCTCTGTGTATCTCTTGGCTTTTCCAATGTGATTTCAAGAATTGCAAGACTCGAATTGCTATGATTAGAAAAGCAATTTTCAATCAAGTGATAATCTATTGTAATTAGATTTTGAGAAAATGAATTGAAATGCTACATTAGCTGTTGCCACAGCTAAATGTGTCATGCAGATCTGACTCAAAGGTGGTTTGGGGCTGGGGACATATCAGATTTTGCATAATCCTTCCTCTGCCCAGCACAATTCTGCTGCTGGATGAGTGGGAGATCAGAGCCTGTTTTCTGAGGGTGTCTCCTCCTTTTCTTCCTCTGTTGGCTTCAACCTGAAGTCTGAACTGGAGGGTCCCACAGTTTCATGAGACCTTCCCTCCATGCATCAAATTTCAGATCTAAGTCAGCAGAAGAGGAGGCAGTGGACACAGGTAAAACATCCTGCTCTCTATTTTCCAGCGACAGGGAGCGAGGAGAGGATTAAAGCGCATATGCCAGAAAGGTCACCCCAATTTTCACTGGCTCTGTTATGTTGAAGCAATCCCTGCATCTTTGAGCTTATTATAAACCAGAAAGGAAAATGGCTTAAATGTCGTCTCCTTATCTAACAGAATTGTCCTATTTACCTTCATGCAAAGCATCTGGGAAAGATGCATTTTATCACAGTTGGTGGTAGATATGAGAGAAAATATGTGTCTCTTGTTTACAGATAGATTGACAAGAGTAAACCAGGATCCTAATTGAAAATGGAGAGTCACAAAATCGTCAGGAACGATCTGGTTCTAAGGTAGAGGAGAGGGCAATCCATGAAACATGGCGCTTCTTCCTTCCTGTGCTACATTTAGACACCAGGACTGTGTAGAAATTACCACAATCTTGGCATATATATGTGTGTGTGTGTGCACATAAACTAGGGAATTCCAGTATTATGGTGCAGAAAAGTGTTATAAAGGGAGCAAGGTGCCGAAACAGCTCCGAAACGGCAGATCTGCACAGAACTACACTTTAAGTGTGCTGTTGTAGAATAACGCATTTATTATTTCCGCAAGGATCTGAAATGGGGGCGTAATGATGGAAGGGACATGGGCGAGTCAGGGGTGTTCCCTTACAGTGCATACAGTGTTATGGAATTCAGGGGCATCCGTGTTCAACTTGCATGCCGGGATTTACACCTGGTTTCAGTTGGTGTAAATGCTCACACCCAAAGTTGGGTGCTGATTCCTTCACTATGTGCTGTTCTATAAAGATCACCCATCCCGGAGCGCTTTTTGTAGAATACCATTAAGCGCCAATTTTTCAATGCCATTTTCTGAGTCTAACCCATTGTGCATGTATAAATGCAATATTCTATAATATGGCACCTAAATGGGACGGTGCGTATTTTCAGGTGGTGCATATGGGTGGAGTCTGAGTGGGGTGTGAGCCAGGCATGCATATAAATTATAGAATACTAGGGGGACGATATTCAGACCATGGGAGATAGCCCGGCTAACTCCCGAGGTCAGCGCTAAACTCGGATATTCAGTGCCGGGCCGTTTCTGTCATCGGTTTATTTTTGGCCTGTTTCGGATAACTGGCCAAAGATATTCCATGCATTCATGCGGCCAAATATAGCTGCTAAATTGAAAATTAGTGGATAGCCAGTTATATCGCTCGACATAATGGGATAGCCGCTAACCGGTGAAATTCAGCAGGAGATAACCTGCTATCCCCCGCTGAATATTGCTGGATAGCCGGTTATGAGACATTTTGAATTTCGGGGGATATATGCATGTGTTCTGCAGTCTACAACAGTTTTATAGCAGGCATAAGTAGTCATGTCTAAATTATACATATGTATTTGCACTATTATCGTAGCATTCTATAAAGGAAAGTAGGTGACTGCATTCCTTAACAGAAGAAGCCCCAGATTGGTGCCCCCTTAATAAATTTGCCTTCCGTATGCATAATGAAGCAGTTTAAACGACAACAGAAACATTTTTGTCCAGACGTGGAGGGGCATAATCGAAAGGGGCGCCCAAGTTTTCTTGAGGTGTGATGTCCCAGCGAAGGGGCAGGGAAACCCGTATTGTCGAAACAAGATGGGCCTCCATCTTTCGTTTCGATAATACGGTCGGGGACGCCCAAATCGCAAAATTTAGGTCAACCTTAGAGATGGTCATCCTTAGAGATGGTTGTACCTGATTTTTGGCGATAATGGAAACCAAGGACGCCCATCTCAGAAATGACCAAATCCAAGCCATTTGGTCGTGGGAGGAGCCAGCATTCGTAGTGCACTGGTCCCCCTGACATGCCAAGACACCAACCGGGCACCCTAGGGAGCACTGCAGTGGACTTCAGAAATTGCTCTCAGGTGCATAGCTCCCTTACCTTGTGTGCTGAGCCCCTCCAAAACACACTCCCCACAACTGTACACCACTACCATAGCCCTTATGGGTGAAGGGGGGCACCTACATGTGGGTACAGTGGGTTTGTGGTGGGTTTTGAAGGGCTCACATTTACCACCACAAGTGTAACAGGTAGGGGGGATGGGCCTGAGTCTGCCTGCCTGAAGTGCACTGCACCCACTAAAACTGTTCCAGGGACCTGCATACTGCTGTCATGGAGCTGGGTATGATATTTGAGGCGGGCATAGAGGTTGGAAAAATATTTTTAAAACATTTTTTTGAGGGTGGGAGGGGGTTGTGACCACTGGGGGAGTAAGGGGAGGTCATCCCCGATTCCCTCTGGTGGTCATCTGGTCATTTAGGGCACATTTTTGTGGCTTGGTCATAAGAAAAAAAGGACCAGGTAAAGTCGTGCAAGTGTTCGTCAGGGACGCCCTTCTTTTTTCCATTAGGTGTCGACGCCTATGTGTTAGGCACGCCCAAGTCCCGCCTTCGCTACGCTTCTGACATGCCCTCGTGAACTTTGGTCGTCCCTGCGACGGAAAGCAGTTGAGGACGCCCAATTTTCGATTATGTCGATTTGGGCGACCCTGTGAGAGGGACGCCCATCTTGCGATTTGTGTCAAAAGATGGGTGATTTGTGTCGAAAGATGGGTGCCCTACTTTTTCGAAAATAAGCCTGTTACTGTTACCTTTACAGATGGGGGGAAATTCTATTTACGTCTGCTGAAACCTGGTGTAAATGCTGGTGCCCAAGTTAGGTGCGCTGAGACCGTATTCTGTAACTATGCGCATAACTTTTCAGAATTCCCCTGACTCACCTGTGGCCCCTTTCAAGTAATGCACTAGTAGAGTTAGGCCTCATGCCTTATCTTATAGAATAGCGTGCAGCCAGATACGCGCTCACATTTTAATGAATGCCAATTAACCAGTAAATAGATGTTAGCACTCAGTTATTCATAGTTAGCTCATTACTCAATCAGTTTGTGCACTTATCTTCTTTCAGCTTTGAGATAGCGCCCACTGAGTAGGCTTTTCTAGGTGGTTCACAATATACTAATTAAGAAAAGAGGGGCGAAAAGGAACAATGATGTCAACTAGGAAAGAAAACCTGTGCAATACAATTTGCAGGTGCTGCAAATGATATGATACAAATTACCTGGCTACTAATGGCTGTGGCTTTTGTTATGTTTATATTTGCTTTTGTTATGTTTATATTTGCTACTTATTTATATATAGGGCTTCAGAGTTTAGATTTTAACCAATAAACACTGATAAAACACTCCTGATGCAAACAAAAAAAAAATGCACATATTTATTTTCACTAGCAAAGGTACCTGTTGCCCAAAATCACTGATGTACACCATTTTTTAAATGCTCTAACCCCTTTTTAGCTGGAAAATACACACCTAAATTTACAACTTATAAATACCTAGAGACAGAAGCCCTAGTAATATTGTAGATTAATAGTTGGAAGGTACCAGTAGGAAGAGCCTACTTGCACAGGCTTATGGAAGTTTTTAAAAATTTAGGATGAATGGGGTCACAGAATGACATAGGCTAAATCATGCAGGCAAACAGCGAAGGAAACAACGAAGACGATGAAAAAACATCCAATGGACTCACAGAGTTCACACCAGAAGTTTATTTCACAAAAAGTACTGGACTCGACACAAATTGTGTTTCATCTGCAGAGGCCTGCTTCAGAAGTCCCAGAGAAATATCCTCTCGGAACTTATCAGAAAGAGTTCTGAGAGAAGAAGATATTTCTCTGGGAATCCTGAAGCAGGCCTGTGCAGCTGAAACACGATTTGTGTCGAGTTCAGTACTTTTTGGATGTTTTTTCATTGTCTTCATTGTCTCCTTTGCTGTGTTTGCCTGCCTGATTTGACCTGCGCAAGGGTTTTGTGTTCTTCTGTACTTGTTGATAGGCTAAATCATTCCATGGACAACTTCTGTACCTCATTCTGAGGAATATGTTTTTTTTTGGCTGATGGTGAGTGTATGGTAATAGCACTGATGTGAGCGTTCAGTTTTCAAATGTATTCATTGCTGTTCTGGGATTTCCATGTAGATTCAAAAGGATTGACAGCCATTTTGAAGTTTTGTATTTGTCTGGTGTGTGAAATACCCTCCTCTACTGCTCTTGAAATTAGCAGTTGGTGTGAACACGGTGAGCTGATCTGCTTTTGTTCAAGCTCAGCTCTGAGTTCTAAGCATTCAGCCTGAAATCCATGAAATTCACAACCAGTGTTTTGCTTAGGTTGACTGGTAACTGAAGTCAGGTCTCAGTCAATAAACACAACTAAATGTTGAATGTTGCTATGTAAATAATGATGGTTCAGAACATCACTCATTGTAAGGGCAGGTGGAATCCGCACACTTCTCATGATTGCATTCTGATAACTTAGGAGACCTTCATTTTATTCTTTCCACCCACACTTTTTAGGAGGATAACCCAAGAAACACCCTGTCTCATTTGACTGTCTGTGGCAGATTTTAATGCTCAATAATTAAATTGCCTACGTTGAGTAAACCCCGGTGAAAATACTAATCAAAGCAAAAACTACAAGAGTGGGACAATAGAGACAAAAAATGCCCAAGGGCAGCTGAACACCCCCAAAAATGTCCTTGTCCTTTATTTATTTATTTATTTATTTAATCATCCTTGATATACCTTATTAGAGCCAATAAAGGATACTATGGGGCTCATTTTCAAAAGAGAAAAACGTCCAAAAAGTGGCATAAATCAGCATTTGGACGTTTTTTTCTCACAAAAACGTCCAAATTGGTATTTTTAAAACCAGTTTTTAGACGTTTCTCTATGAAGTCTGTCAGAAGTGCATTCCAATCCCAAGGGGGCATTTCAGGGGTATGTTAAGGGTGGGATCTGGGCATTCCTAACACTTGGACATTTTTCTGCCATAATGGAACAAAACTAAAACATCCAGGGCTATTAGTTGGATGGTTTGGTCTAGACCTGTTTTATTAATGAATAAGCCACACAAAAGTGCCCTGAATGACCAGATGATCACTTCAGGAATAAAATAATAACACCACTTCCCACCCTGCAAAGATGTAAATGAAACAGTGCATACCAGTAATGAAAACGGTAATGGAATTCAAACATGCGTGGGATAAACACAAAGGAATCCTGTTTAGAAGGAATAGTTCCGCGGAATCTTAGCGGAGATTGGGTGGCGACGCCGGAAATTGGGAAACAAAACGGGAGGTGGGCAGACTTCTACGGTCTATGCCCTGATTGTGACTGAATAGATAGGGATGGGCTGGAGTGTAAATTTTAAGGGGCTTCGATGTTAGCTTCAGAACTTAGTACAAGAACAGTGCTGGACAGACTTCTACGGTCTGTGCCCTGAGAAAAGCAAGGACAAATCAAACTCGGGTATACATATAAAGTAACACATACCATGTAAAATAAGTTTATGTTGTTGGGCAGACTGGATGGACCGTATAGGTCTTTATCTGCCGTCATTTACTATGTTACCAGCTTCTATGACAGCTTCAGATGTTATGGCCAGTCCTACTAGAGCAGCAAGCAGGTTCCTGGAATAGCCTTGTGGAGGAAAGTGTGAGCCTCCCCTCCAAAAACAAACAAGCCAAACTTACTATGCCCACATATAGGTGACACCTGAAGCCATAAGGGCTATTGTTTAGTGGTGTATAGTTGTGAACAGTAGGGTTTTCATGGGTTTTGAAGGGCTCACCATACAATATAAGGGACTAATGGTGAAATATGTACCTAGGACCTTGTATATGAAGTCCGCTGCAGTGTGGCTCCTCCTACATCCCAATGGCTTGATTTTATGCGTTTTTCACTTGGATGTTTTTTGGGGAGAAAATGGTAAAAAAAGATAGATGTACTAAGCACAACAACATCAAGGAAATAGTCATTTTCAAAGCAAAAAGATTTATTTTTCTAGTTTGAAAATGTTCATTTTCACTACTTGATTTTTGGACCTGAGCTGGGAAGGGAGGGAATTCCAAAGCATAGGACTAAGACAGGTGAATAATGAATAAGATTCTAGGAGGTAGTGCAGTGGACTTTGATCCTGGGGAACTGGGTTCGATTCCCACTGCAGTTCCTTGTGACTGTGGGCAAGTCACTTAACCCTCCATTGCCCCAGGTACAAAATAAGTACCTGAATATATGTAAACCGCTTTGAATGTAGTTGCAAAATACCACAGAAAGGCGATATATCAAGTCCCATTTCCCCTTTCCCTCCTTTCTCCCTCTCACTTTGAATGGGCTGTGTTGGTATTGCTGCGCGGCTTAGTAAACAGGGGGGTATAAAAAGTTGCTTTTTCTGATGTCATCTGAAGAATAATTTTGTATAATTTTTAGGTTGATAAAAAAATAGGTGTCACAGTCTGAAAATAATTCAGTATTTTACCTGTGTGTTTGATATGACTTCTAGCACTCTCCATCACCTGAATTTAATTTTAAAGCACAACAGTTATTTTGATAATTTTTTTTTCATCTTGCTTGGTAAGTATAATAAAATGTAGCTTGAAATTTGGGGCCCTGTTTACTAAGGCACGTTAGCGTTTTTAATGCGCCTACAATTAGCGAGTATGCTAACCGTGTAGGTGGTTATAGGGATATTGTAGGCGCGTACACAGTTAACGCGTGTATATATTTAACGTGTGTTAAAAATGCTAATGCACCTATAATGCAGCTTAGTAAATAGGACCCTTGCCTTGTGCATAACTGCATAATCGCGAAGGGGCAGAGCCAACCATATTGTCGAAAAAGATGGCCAGCCCCCGTCTTTTTTTTTCAATAATACGGTTGGGGCTGCCCAAATGTCAGAGATGGCCCAGTTTGAGATGGTCAGTCTCGGTTTTTGCCCATAATGGAAACCGAAGCCAGCGATCTCAAACCCGACCAAATCCAAGGCATTTGGTTGTGGGAGGGGCCAGGATTCGTACTGCACTGGTCCCCCTCACATGCCAGGACACCAACCGGGCACCCTAGGGGGCACTTCTAAAAAGTAAAAAAATAAATAAAAATAGCTCCCAGGTGCATAGCTCCCTTACCTTGGGTGCTGAGCCCCCCAAAACCCACTCCCCACAACTATACATCACTACCATAGCCCTAAGGGGTGAAGGGGGGCACCTACATGTGGGTACAGTGGGTTTTGTGGGGGGTTGGAGGACTCCCATTTACCACCACAGGTGTAAAAGGTAGGGGGGGGATGGGCCTGGGTCCGCCTGCCTGAAGTTCACTGCACCCACTAAAACTGCTCCAGGGACCTGTATACTGCTGCGATGGATCTGAGTATGACATTTAAGGCTGGCATAGAGGCTGGCAAAAAAAGTTTTGAAAGTTGTTTTTTTTGAGAGTGGGAGGGGGTTAGTGACCACTGGGGGAGTCAGGGGAGGTGATCCCCGATTCCCTCCGGGGGTCATCTGGTTAATTCGGGCACTTTTACGTGACTTGGACCTGAAAAAAAAGGGTCCAAATAAAGCAGACCAAATTCTCGTGAAGGCCGGCAGCTGGCAAAAGGGAGCCTCGGCGTATGTGTAAAATATGCGCCAATGCCAGCCCCCTTTCGCCACAGCTTGGTAAAAGGGGCCCTCTATTCTTAACGTTTTGTATTCACTGCACACCAGTTTATGTGTATTTATGTTTCAGCATTTAGACGCCTGACCCAGGCAGCTCTGCTGAAACACGGATCGTGTCGGGTTTGTCTAGTAAAATTTGAGTTGACGTCCGCAAACCTGAAGGCTCCTTGTGCTTTTGTTGTGGTCGAGTGTACTTTGGTTTCTCTCTCCTGCGTTCTCCTTGCACTAATATTGCCTTTAGCGTGTGGCCATTAAAAAAGATTAGCAGAAAATTCATTAGAAGTTGTAACTCAACGGATAACTCTATTAGCTTCATTCGCTTTTGAATCGGAAAGGAATAATATTTTTCGATTATACTTTAAACATATGAATGCTAAGTTCCTTGGTGAAAAAATTCAGATATTTCCTGACTTGAATAGAGATGCACAAAAAAGAAGGCGAGAGTTTATGGCCTTAAAACCTAAAATTCTAGCCTTAGGTGGTACACATATGCTGAAATATCCATGTAGATGTTTGGTATCTCTATATATAAAAGGCACCACCAACGTTCTAAATGAAGCCTCCAGCCGGAAGTGTGAAGGGGGAGAGATATCCGGGTTCCCCATGAGTGTCTGCCCCGCCCTCACTCTCTCTGTAACACAAACAGTGAAGGAAAACACAGCAAAGCACGAAATCAAATCGCTCTCTCTGTAACAGTGAAGGACTCAGAGGGGGGAGGGGAGAGAGGGCAGAAGCCCTCACTATCTCTGTAACACAAACACAGCCCAGCAGGAAACTTAACAATGAAGGACTCGACTCCGAGGGGGGAGGGGACAGAGAGCAGAGGGGACACACAGCACAGGGGAAGGGAGAGAGGGCAGAGGGCAGGGACACACACACTCCCACATGCACACAGAAGAAAACCTTGCTAGCCCCCGTTTCATTTGCATCAGAAACGGGGCTTTTTTACTAGTCTCTAAATAATGTTAATTATGTATTTCTCGATCCAAAGAAAATGCAAGACTATATAAGTGCCAAGGAACAAGGGAGTGTTTCAACCTGAATAATCCCACAGGAAATATGCTAATACCTGTTAGCAAGCTTAGTGCGCTCACCTCTCTGATTGATTATTTAAATTTCCTCTAATTTTGTTTAATTTACCTATATCTTGCCCTTGCTAATATTGTGGTCAATACTGTATATATTAACTATTTTTCTGTCCTTCTTGTGTACCTAAATAGGGAAAGGAAGAACTTTGTTTGATTACCTTAAAACTTAATCTTTATTCCTGCATTTGTATAGATATGAATGTGATATTTGAAAATGTATAAATAAATAATAATAATAAAAAAAAAAGATTAGCGACTGAGCCCTTACAGCCACTTACTTTGTAGGTGGAAAGAACTAGTGCTAATCATGGGTAAATCAGTTAGCTTTGAAATGCTCAATCTTTACACCCCCCCCCCCCCCCCAAGAAAAAATAGAAAACTTTGCGAAAAAATAGAAACTTTTTATAGCATGTGGTGTACACGTACAGAGTGTCAAACTATGGTAAGAATGCATTTATGCCTACTGCAGCTTACTAAAAGGACCTCTACGTGCAATATTCAGCACTTAATTGGCTACAGTGACCTACCTAAAGATAGGACTGTGTTTTATGTGGTTATCCTAGCCAGTTAAGTGCTCAATATTGACACTTAAATGTCTAAAGGCCCCTTTTACCAAACTGTGGCACGTGTTTTACATGCGCGCCGAGTCCCCCTTTTACTGCAGCTGGTAAAAGGGAAGTCTCGCTTTCCTACAGGAAATGGCCGTGTGGCAAGTAAAGCATTTGCTGCGTGGCTATTTCAAGAGGGAGCCCTTACCACCACCCATTGAAGTGGTGGTAAGGGCTCCCACGTTAACCCAGCAGTAACTGGGCTGCACGCCGCTCTGCCCGATTACCGCTGGCTACACTCCGGTGTTACAAAATATAAATACATTTTTGGAGCGCCAGAAATGATGGCACGCTAGGGGTGGGAAGTACCGCTGGGCTGCTGCTGGAGCCTGGCGGTATTCCCTGTATAGCGAGCGGTAAGCCCACATTGGGCTTAGTAAAAGGAGCCCCAAGTGCCTACTCTGCCCCCCGAATGCCTATAAAGTAGTCAGTTTCGGCGTAGGAGCTAACTAGGCATTTTCAGTGGTACTGTCCAATAAAGTGCCACTGAATATGCCTGGTTAGCCACAGAATAGCAGGAACTTTTTTATGGCCATTTAAATCACTCTGAATATCTGCTTTAAGTAGCTTTTACTTTTAGATGTGGCTTCTTCTTCTTCTTTGCTACATGGAAAAAGCAAGAAGGTTTGAATTCTGTGCAGGGAGCGGAAGGTTTTTGTCATCGCAGAGCTGCAGTGTGTGGAGGTTTCCAGTGTTTGGCCTATGAATGCGCCTCCATCTGCTTCATTGATCCTCATACACTCCCACACAAAATGCAATGCATTTATTTAGGTAGGGAAAGTAAAGGAGATGCTGGAGAAAACCTCAGAATGACTGATTCAGATGCTGACATTTCTCTACTAGAAAGTTATGTAGAAAAGAATAAATTGGAATGTGATTGGAATGTGAGGAACTGAGTTCGATTCCCACTTCAGGCACAGGCAGCTCCTTGTGACTCTGGGCAAGTCACTTAACCCTCCATTGCCCCAGGTACAAATAAGTACCTGTATACAATATGTAAGCCACATTGAGCCTGCCATGAGTGGGAAAGCGCGGGGTACAAATGTAACAAAAAAAAAAATAGGTGTGTTGTCTTTTAACAAAGCAGCTGTTTTTATTTTGGGAGATAGTCATGTTTTGGTTTTTAATGTACAACCGCATACTTTTATTGTCTAGCTGTTTACTGATATTGGTAAACTGAGCTGATTAATCTGAAAGAATTAGATTAGCAGTTTGGTAGAAATTTATTCATCCAGTAGTAGATGGATTTATGTAAATTTTTCCATTCTCCCATGTCTTATTCCGTGTTTTTCTATTCCTTCCAAAAAGAATATTAACAGTGGAGCAAGTGTTGAGCCATATTCCATTTTAGTGAGAAGGTTGTTGATTGCTGGAGCAGACTGCCAGTAAAGAAGCTTAAACTCAAAGCCGAGAATTTAACTGCACTCAGGGCAAGGGAGTGGAGCACAACCAGAGAGAGGTCACCTGGAGTGTGCAGTGAGACAATTTGCAGGGTAAAGTGGGCAGACTGAGAAGGCAAATAGCCCTCATTCAGGGTCCCAGATGTCCCCTGATTCTGCAGCCGTAGCAGTCACTGCATAAACAATGCTCTGCCCTGAATCCTGTCATTTCTTATAGAATTGCATGAAACAAATGGCCACTACCACAGCTTCCTATTGACAGCTTTGTGCCCCATTTCCCTTCTGACTCCATCAGGTTACCAAGTCCTTCACACTTCCATCCCAGTTGCCACACTGTAGGTTGCTACCACTCACTTTCCTAAAACTCACCCAGGTATATTACTCCTTTATTGCATTCCCTCTCCAATCCACACTTTTTTTCCCCCTGAAACCCTTTCAGCTGCTGCATATGCTAAATGTGTCCCTGTCAGACCATCACATGCTCTCACACCTTCCTCCACCTCCTAGATAATGCTACACACACTGCTTCTTCCTCCAGTCTGACATACAGCCTCTCTCACTTTCATCTTCACCACTCTCCTTTTGGTTCTATACTTAATCTTGATCTTTCATCTTCTGCTGGGCAAATGCATGCTCTTTAACATAGGCAGCCCCGACACCTTGACCTAGCCCCTTTTGTACTCTGAACCCAAGTAAATGAATAACAACAACACATATACTTTGTTAATTCAATGGGAACAGCTTGGCCACAGCTTTACTGAAAAGACATGACTGTTTTTATTATAAACAACCAGCGCCAGCCCCTTTTTGCTGCATCTTAGTAACAGGGTATTGATATTGATGAATTAGCTCCACTCCAGTCACTCAGGCTTGGGTATTCCTGCCATCATCCTGGGGTAGTTAAGTATAATTTGCTGCAGTCAGTTGTGGCCAAGGAAAAGGTTCTTGAACTTATCCTGCAGACTGTTGTTAAGCAGGTTATTGCCTATGTCAAACAGATGTGCTCCATCTTTCTGATAAGATTCCTTGTAGAGCACCTGTGCCCAAGGATGTCATATCTGCCAATCCCTAAGATGCAACACCCAAGCAGCAATTTGTCTGTTTACATTCCTAAATCTCCTCCTCTACAACTTAAGGTGCTGATAAGACTGGTGTGGGATGATGTCAGACCAGACAATCAAGGACTGTGCAAACAGCTGTGCAATGACAGACAAGTCCAGGCTGGCTGTTTGGGCGAGCGCAGTGTACAAGTGTCAGACTTGTACCAAGAAGAGCGCTGCTGAGCCTGGTACTCGGACCAGGTTCTGCTTGGCAGCTGGACAACATCAGGTTTCGCCTGCGCTGACCACTGTTCCCCAGAGGCCTGCAGGACTTACGAGACGGAGCTGGAAGCGGGGTGATGAATGTATCGGCCAGGCAGGCAGCAGGTCAAGAGAGTAATCCAGGTACAAGCGGCAGTCAGTAGGCAGGCAGCAGACACGAGAGTAATCCAGGTACAGGCAAGTCAGTAGGCAGGCAGCAGTCAAGAGAGTAATGCAGGTACAGGCGAAAGTCAGTAGGCAGGCGACAGACAGAAGGGTAATCCAGGTACAGGCAAAGTCGGCAACGAGGGACCAGTAGATAAGAAGCAGACTACAGAGAAACACCTACCAAAGTAGAAGCCGAAGCATGGAGTCCAGGGAGAGCTCAGCTGATAAAGTGCTGGCTTCTGACATCAGCAGGAAGAAGGGGCACAGCCATAGGACAAGAACAGGGGGAGGAGGAACTGGAAGACCAATAGGAGAGAAGCAAGGGAAGCCAGGCAGAGGAAGAGCAGACCCAGGTGGGTGGAAGCAAAGCAATCAAGAAGCCTGGAAGCCAGGCAGAGAGAGAGAGAGAGAGAGAAAGAGAGAGAGCAGAAACAGGTGCATGGAAGCAAAGCAATTAAGGAGCCTGCAACCACCACTCCCTGAACAAACCCAGAGAGGACTACACACACATGGCTCAGGCATTGCCAGTCAAGTGTGTGTGTCGACGGGACCCTGGCAGCCCGAGGATGCCGCTTGTGTTGAGGTAGGGGACATGACAGCAAGATGGCTCCCAAGTAGCTTCCACACACATAAAATATGATTCCTGCAGGGCTTCCAACCCCTCCCACTTTGACAGAGTAGTGGAATGAGCTGAGCCCATTTCATTCCTCCAGCACCCAACCTGTGCATGTGGATGCCCTTGGGAGCCAGGCCAAATGGGATGGCCCAGTTCAAATCTGTCACATTCACTTTCTTATGGTTGTGCCTGAGACTATCCACAGCCTGCAAAAAAAAAAAAAAAAAACAACAACAAGACAAAGGAATAAGATTGAACCATGTAGACACTAGGGATGAGTTTTGCTCACTTTTTCTTCCACAATTGATATTTGAATAATATATACCAGTATTCAGAAAGTGATAGTGATATGGTTAATTGTCGCTAGATTTTGCTCACTGGTACATTCTGTTTCTGTTTATTAATCTGCATTTAGGATCAACTCTCAACAGCAAGCTACTTCACTCTTGAGCACCTCATTATCAGATTGGCAGAAAAATTACCAAAAACCCCCAAACAAAAACAAACCCCAAAATAAAGAATCCTAATAACCCTTCCCAATATCCACATGGAAAAAATACATTTTCTATAAACAGTCAACACCTTCCACAGGGAGGAGGAACAACCTTGAAGCTATCAGTAAACAAAAGGGCCAAAAGAGCTAAATCTGATGGGTCACATAAGGCACGCTTGTGTGTGTGTTGTTCTTAAGAGAAATAAGGAAGAATGGAAGGGGATTAGGAACCAGAAAACAATACAAATTAGAAAAAACAAGAAGACAAGAAAACCAAAAAAGCAAAAGTTAAAACAGAAATAATTAAAATGCATAAAAATCTGGGATGTAAACTGGTATGGAAAAAGGTGATAATGAAAAATTGATTCCAGTCTTGTTTAATTACTGGAAATAAGCTTCCCATTTCCTGTTCTAGTGTATGATAGAAATGCTTACCTAGTAAAATAATTTCAGTGTCATCTGGTGTTATTTATCAGATTAGATAATAAAGATCCAGAATATATGTTTGCTTATATAATCATCACAACATAAGAGCTACTCTAAATGTGTTTTATGTTTTGCAGTTTGTAAAAAGAAAACATTGTGGCACAATTCATGAGTGTCAACCATTGAGGGCAACTTATCTAAACAAACCTGTATATTAATGTTTTTCTTATAGTAGTCATTCAGTAGATGAGCTTTTACTAATGGTTAAGTGCTGCTATATTTTAGGAATGCTAATAAAGATAGCCTATGCAGAGAAGGGTAATTATGACATTGTCCTGCTCATTTAACATAGGAAACCACTTGCAGGCTATGCTTAACCTTTTCAAGTCATTATTTAGAGCGGTAGCAATGAATCTGATTGCACAATGCTCTTTTATTTTGAACCGTGTTAATGGGTTTGCTTAGCAATGCAATAAAAAATGTGATTTTATAACTAAAATATTTAGATAGTAATGAATCCAGTTCCATTGCTGATTCTAGTACGTTACCTAAATAACTCCAGTCCTTGCAATTATATGTCATGTGCACCCTAATTTTAGATAGAATGTAGAAATCAGAATTGATATGTTCAGGTCAGGATGTATACAATTCTGATATTATTTTAGAAGAGCATCTGCCGATGTACTACAACTACTACTAATCATTTCTATAGCGCTGCTGGATGTACACAGCACTGTACACATTATGGAGGAGATTCTGTATACAGTGCCTAAACAATCAGTGCTGAAAAAGCTTATTCTATCATCTATAAACCATTAGGCTACTTTTCCACTTAAAAGCAAATGCCTGTTATTGTGTAAATCTACATATAGACATATCATTAACAGCAGAGTCCTCAATCTTTATGTTCAAATAATTTTTATTGATAGATACAAAGCACACAAACATTTGAAAATCGATAACTCATTATCCATTATCTTTGATTATCTTTATTTATTTATTTTCAAAAACTGGAAGGGGAAATAATCACTAGGGAATAAGGTGGAGATCTCCCTTAAACCCTCCTGCTAAAGGCTGGCCCAAATGAGCACTTTTTTCAAATCTACTTGTGCAAGGGAGCAGCTGTAAATCCTGACATTGATATATTGGGGACACACCTGCTTCCCTTGCAGTCTACACCTAATTCAGATATACAGGTGTGAATGCTGGTTTTCTAAAATCGGCCTTTACACATGGATGTGATATACATATGTAAATGCAGGTTTTTTCACATGTAATTCATAAATAGGACTTCTGAAATATGGGCCTCAGTGCGTATACACCCCTGTGTAGTCGATAGGATGATGGAAGAGCAGATGTTTTTACCATCTACATTGATTCTAATTGCCTAAATCTACTCTCTGGGCCACATATACCGGTAACCCCCCCCCCCCCCCCCCCCACACACACACACTTTGTGTCCATGGGAAAAATAATTTATACATTTCGTTCTCTACCTGGTAATTTACAAGAATGCAGGATATAAAAATGGGCATCCATACAGTTAAAGCAAAATGGGCACCCATTCAATGAAAGCAAAAATTTGTCCCTGGCCCCAAATATGGGGAATCATCTTAAAGTCCCAGACTGGAGTCTAGTTGGGTCATCAGACTCACTAGTCTATTTTTTCATAGAGTCTTTTTCAGTTTTCTTTAGAATTTATTTAGGGGTCCTTTTACTAAGCTGAGGTAAGCACTAGCACATAGTTATAGATCAAGAGCCCTTACGGATTCTGTCATATGCCTATATCACAACACACTTTGACTACTGCACACTATTAGAAAAGCTAACCTGAAATGACTTCAGACTACTCAGAATACTGTGGGCCATGTCATCTGCGGGGGCTCCAAGTGTGATAGGGCTACCACTCTCTTACGTCTCCACTGAACCCCGATTGAATTTAGAGTGAATTGTGAGGTTCTTACCCTAACATATAAGGCAGTTCACAATGCTACTCCATCTTACTTTGCAGCCCTGACTATCCCATATATGCCTGCTCATACTCTTCGTTCATTAACAGATAATAGATTGGTCTTACCTCCACCATCTAGAGCCAGGTGGGAATCAACCCGCACTTCTGCTTTTTATTTTCTGTCTCCTGCATTGTGGAATTCTTTACCACAATTGATTAGACTAGAAAAATCTTTTTTTGTACAACACTGAAAACATATTATCAATTAACTTTCGTCATCTAAAGTTACTGTATTTTAGAGGGTAGGCCGCACAGGTTCCTAGATAATCGCAAAGAGGTTTGTGTGTTATATTATGACTGAATGGCTTATGAGTTGGCAGTTTATGTTGTTCTCTGGAGTGGATGATTTTTTTTTTTTTGTTCTTATCTTGTAATGACGTTCCCAATTTCATTTAATTTAACTGTTTTAAAAATGTTATTGTATGATTTACTCTGTGAACCATTCCGACTTGCTTGGCAATAAGTGACGGTATAGCAAAACAAATAAACGATATTGTGCAAAAAAGGGTTTACCGTGGGGCACACTCAGGTGTCCCATGATCATTTTTGCATGTTCACGCGCTACCCATGTACTAAAAAATAAAATGTATTTTTTAGCACTGGAGGCGTGTCTAGGGGGTGGAGAGTGGGTGTGTTCTGTGCTAATTGGCTGGCACAACTACATTGCTACGTGCTAACCAACTAGCACATGGTTAGCACATGACCCCTTACCACCTACATAATAGGTGGTGATGGGCTCGTGCGCTAATGGCAAAATTAGTGCATGGCTGTTAGAAAAATCGGCCATTTTATCCTGGCAATTAAAATGGCCTTAGCGCGCGGGAATGACCTGCATGAGGACACAATAAGGCCACTTTTTACCACAGTTTGGTAAAAGGGCCCCTTAGTATTATACCCATAGGGCTAAGCAATAGCATAGCACTTAATATGGATTCACACCTGCTGAAACTTAATCCTCACACCCAGCTGATGGCAATTAGGTGCACAAATCCAAGTATTCTATAATATCTGTTATGACTCTGCCCCGGTATCATGCTCTCATTCATCTCGCCCCCTAGTGGTCAGACCTGGTGGTCGCAATGGACTGTCTGTTGATGGTTTTCCCGGTTCCAGAAGTCATGCCGGTCTGGTCCGGATTTTCTAGCCTGCCAGTTGGTCTCGAGACTTTTTGGAACTAAGTTGTTTCCGTACCTGGTGAACTCCTTGGCTGTTGGCCTTTATTAACCACCTGGAAGTGTTTCTAGTTTACCTTGCAACAGAGGTCCTCAGAGGTGTGTCTTCTGTGGTTGTTTGTTGCTGTGCTTTTGCTACTTTCAGTTTCTGCCTTTGAACCTAGTGCCTGGACCTGGACTCTGACTTTGCTTGCCGCCTGCCTTTGAACCTTTGCCTGGACCTGGACTCTGACTTTGCTTGCCGCCTGCCTTTGAACCTTTGCCTGGACCTGGTCTCGGACTTTGCTTGCCGCCTGCCTTGGAACCTGTGCCTGGAGCTGGACTTTGAATTTGTTGGAATGTAATTGTATTTTACATGCATTGCCTGTCACCTATTATTTCTCTGTGATTACTCTGTGACCTCTGATGTGAATTACTTAGAGAGGTCACACTGCTATGCAACTTCCTGTGGGGGATAGACACAGCAGATGCAGCACATGGAGCACATGGAGCTCATGATCTCTCCTAACCTGAGAGGATCTATGGTGGTGTGAGCATCCATTACCATCTAAGCACATGGAAGGAGCTGATAATACAAATGTATAGTAATATGTATATATAAGCCTGTCTGATTATAATCTAACTACAAACTGTGAGTAAACAGATGTTTTGTTACTTCAACTTTAAAGTGACTCAGCAGTGAATTATTCAGGGGTGAATGAGAGAGAGATGAAGAAAGAAATTAACATTTCTAAAGCTGAAGCTGTGTGTACTAAAATCTGCTAATTATTTACTACAAATAATCCAACAAAAGGGTTATGGGCCCAGGGCCAGGAATTGAAAAAGAAGAGAAATATTACCAGGCAGAAAAAAAGGCCACATTTTTCTCTTAAGTTTTAAAGGAAAGATTCAGTCTGTCTCTCTCTCCCCCCACACAGCAGACAGAAGGCTAAGAAAATGGCTGAGGGAAGAAATTCACCATTTTTCTATTCTCTCAAGGTGCCTAAATTAACTGAGTTTAATTATCAGCATTGGGAACTAAGATTCATATGTCTCCTTCGAGCAAAAGGATTAAATATATGCTTAGACCAAGACAGAACAGCTGAAAATATGGCTGAATGGGACAATGCAAACTATTATGTGAAGTGCATGCTTTTGGAAGCTCTCTCAGAGAAACAAGCCATATTAGTGGAGGGAAAAGATACCCCAAAGGACATTTTTTATAAACTGAGAACTATGTATGCAACTACATATGCAAAGCAGCAACCAATTTGGTTGGCAGAGTTGAATGAAACCAAATTAAGGGATAAAAGTAAATGTAATGATCACATTATGCATCTTATGTCTTCATTTCAAAAGCTAGAACTTTCTGGAATTCCCATGTGTGATGCATTGAAAAGAGCATTTCTTTTTACCTCACTATCAAAGAAGTTTGATGTTTTTAGGTCTGTAAATGAGGCCATTGAAGGGCAATCTTTTGAACAGACAACATCAAAACTAAGGCAGGAATGCATAATAAATGATTCTGAGGAGATGTGTTCTCAAAGCAAGTCAGAGAGAAATGAAACAAATTTCTTGGCAAAGAACAGAGGAAGGCGGAGCTATGGGAAAACTCCACCCAAGGGCAAGCTGATTTGCTACTCATGTGGAAAGGAGGGACATGTATCTAAATGGTGTAAGGAAACACAAAACACTCCCTCTAGCTCACCTAAGCCAATGGAACTAAAGAATTTTCAAACCAGGAAATGTATGAAGGACAAAGATAAACACAAGGGCTTTCTAATGGCAGAAAAATCTTTGACTATGGTAAATAATAATTCAAATGAAAGTACTTGGATTTTGGATTCAGGGAGCACATGCCATTTAACCAATTGTAAAGATTTCTTTCAGGAAATGTGTCCAGAGGAAGGTATTCTTAAAACTGCAAACGCAGGGACTGCTAAGATCCAAGCAAAAGGTATTGGATTCTTAAAATGCAAAGTGTCTAATGAAGTTAAAGAAATTCCTGTAAGTGATGTCTTGTATATTCCCCAAGCAGTTTGCAATATGCTTAGTGTATCTACATTAGATAAGAAGGGATTTGCGATTCATTTTGAAAACAGTAAGTGCACAATCTCTAAAAATGATGAAGTGTATGCTGAAGCTTTTATGCATAATGATGTTTATAAACTGAGCATTTCAGGTGAAGCCTCACATATGGCGCAAGTAAGGAAGAATGATGGTAAATGTAGTCTGGAAATCTGGCACCGCCGCCTGGGACATCGTGATTTTAAGGCGATCCAGGATCTTTACAGTAGGCAACTAGCCACAGGCATTCAGATAAGTGCAAATGCTGGTAAAATGGAGAAATGCATAGACTGTGTTACTCAAAAAGGTGTGAGACCCTCATTTCCTGCATACACAGGAAATAGGAGTAATAAAGTGCTGGACTTAATACACAGTGACTTATGTGGACCGTTTAATATCCCATCATTGGGAAATAACAGATTTGTGCTAATATTCTTGGATGATTTCTCTAGATATTGTGTGGCCTATTTGCTGAAAGAAAAAAGTCAAGTCACAGACATGCTGAAGAAATACGTAGCCATGGTGAGCAATAAATTTGAAAGAAAACCAAAGGTTCTTAAGACCGACAATGGTGGTGAGTTCACTTCACAAAGCATGCGCACATTTCTAGAACAAGAAGGCATTCAGCATATCACAACAGTAGCTTATACACCAGAGCAAAATTCTGTTGCAGAGAGAAAATTTAGATCACTTGTGGAAATGACCAGATGTATGCTGTCAGATAGCAATCTCCCTAAAAGACTATGGGGGGAAGCCATTCTCACAGCAGTGTACCTACAAAACAGAATGCCAACTAAAGGCGCTGAGCGCACACCACATGAGACATGGCATGGTAGGAAGCCAAACCTGTCACACATAAGAACATTTGGAAGTACAGCATATGCTCATGTACCAAAGCAAAGAAGGCATAAGCTGGATTCCACAACAGAAAGGGGCATTTTAGTTGGCTATGCTCCAGGACACAAAGGATATAGAATTTTGAATCTGAAAACTGGCATTGTTGGCATAAGACATGTTACATATTTTGATGAAAACAAAAGGGTTGATAAAGGCTGGATTATCCCAGATGAGCCTTATCATCCAGAATATGAAACTAGAACCATAATAGACATGCCAGTGTATATAAATGCCATACCAAGGCAGATGTCTGAAAGCAACTCACCTGTATCTAACGAGGAACAGGCAGAGGAAGCAGACACAGAAAGGATCATTGAAGAAGACAGTACAGTTGGAGAAGGGGAATCAATTGGAGAAGAACTCTCAGATTTAGAGGATGCGGAAAGGTCAGACCAACCTGTTGTCAGACGCTCATCCAGGGAAAACAAAGGTGTTCCACCCCCAAGACTGTCTTACCTAACAAGGTCAGCAGAAGCTCAAGAGCCCTTAACATGGGATGAGATTGAGAAAATGCCAGCAGAAGAAGCTGCTGAATGGCATAAAGCTGCACAAGAAGAAATTGATGCATTGGATAAAAATAATACTTGGATTCTTACAAAATTACCTCCTGGCAAGAAAGCTATAGGATGCAAATGGGTATTCAAGTTAAAAAGGAATGCACAAGGAAAAGTGGAAAGGTATAAAGCCAGATTAGTGGCAAAGGGATATCTTCAAAAATATGGAGAAGATTTTGATGAAGTGTTTGCACCTGTAGTGAAACACACGACAATCAGAACACTTCTGAGCATTGCAGTCTCAAAAGGCATGCAAGTCAAACACATTGATGTGAAAACAGCATTTCTTCATGGAGAAATAACTGAAGACTTGTACATGGAACAACCAACAGGTTTCATAAATACAAAACAAAGACAGCTAGTGTGTAAATTAAACAAAGGTCTTTATGGATTAAAGCAAAGTGCAAAATGTTGGAATGATAAATTGCATGAAATATTGACAAATTTAGGATTTAAGCAAGGTGAAGCAGATAAATGCTTGTACACTAGGTGCACAAATGGACAATATGCATACATTTTAGCTTTTGTTGATGATCTGCTCATTGCAAGCGAAAGTGAGCAAGAGTACAAGGACATTGTAAAGTGTTTAAACCAGAATGTTGAGATAAAAGAACTTGGTAATGTGTCATACTATCTTGGTATAGAAATTGAGAAACAAAATGATGGTTCTTATCTTCTAAGCCAGAAGCAGAAAATAAATGAGCTTATTGAAAGTTTAGGTATGCAAGATGCCCAAGTTGTAAGCACTCCCATGATCACTGATTTTCTGAAGGATGAAACAGTAAGAGAACCTTTACCAGATAACATCCAATATAGATCAGCCATAGGTAAGCTTTTATATCTAGCTACCACATACAGGGCTGATATAGCAAATGCAGTAGGAATTTTGAGCAGAAGGGTCAGCTCACCTACCAAATCAGATTGGACTGCAGTTAAAAGGATGGTAAGGTATTTAAAGGGTACCATTGATTGTAAATTAAAGATTTCAGCCAATAGTAATCCAAAACTAATATGTTACTGTGATTCAGATTGGGCAGGGGATCATTCTGATTATAAATCCACAAGTGGATATGTGTTTATGTATGGAAATGTACAAATTTCATGGGCCAGTCATAAACAAAGTATTGTGAGTTTGTCTTCTACAGAAGCTGAATATGTGGCCGTATCGGAAGCGTGCAGAGAACTGATGTGGATTGAAAAACTTTTGCTGGATTTCGGAATAGCTGAAAAGAGACCAATCCAGATAATGGAAGATAATCAGAGCTGCATCCGACTGTCACAGAATGACAAGGTTCAGTCACGCACCAAGCACATCGCAACGAAATACCACAACGTGCGAGAGCTGGCGAAAGAAGGGGTCATCAGTCTACACTATTGTCACACCAGTGAGATGACAGCTGACATCATGACCAAACCGTTACCCAGAGAACATTTTGTGAATCTGCGTATAAAGCTTGGACTTTGTATGAATAAATAATTGCATGACAGTTATGCATGAGAAGGGGTTTGTTGGAATGTAATTGTATTTTACATGCATTGCCTGTCACCTATTATTTCTCTGTGATTACTCTGTGACCTCTGATGTGAATTACTTAGAGAGGTCACACTGCTATGCAACTTCCTGTGGGGGATAGACACAGCAGATGCAGCACATGGAGCACATGGAGCTCATGATCTCTCCTAACCTGAGAGGATCTATGGTGGTGTGAGCATCCATTACCATCTAAGCACATGG
This sequence comes from Microcaecilia unicolor, assembly GCF_901765095.1. NCBI lineage: Eukaryota > Metazoa > Chordata > Amphibia > Gymnophiona > Siphonopidae > Microcaecilia > Microcaecilia unicolor. The sequence continues at coordinate 117,569,063 of NC_044033.1, forward strand.
AAGGAGCTGATAATACAAATGTATAGTAATATGTATATATAAGCCTGTCTGATTATAATCTAACTACAAACTGTGAGTAAACAGATGTTTTGTTACTTCAACTTTAAAGTGACTCAGCAGTGAATTATTCAGGGGTGAATGAGAGAGAGATGAAGAAAGAAATTAACATTTCTAAAGCTGAAGCTGTGTGTACTAAAATCTGCTAATTATTTACTACAAATAATCCAACAGAATTTATTTGCCTGGCCCCGGTTCTGCTGGGTTTGTGGACTATCTTCCTGTTCTCTGCTGTGGCTTCTGTTCTGGTGGGTGTTCCTCCTGCCGCTGCCGTCCTCAGCAGTAGCCCAAGGGCTCACTATCCAGTGTTTCGTGTGAAGTGTGACAATATCCCACCTAATTTCTGGAAACATCGCTGACTCACCCATGCCCCTCTCAGGACCACATCCACTTTTGAGTTGCGCATTTTGAAATGTAGGCACCCATGTTGTAGAATAGGGTGTAGGGTAGATGTGCACTGCCTCCTAATTATTGCCAATTAACTCCAGTTAACGCCAATAATTTAGTACCCAATTGACTAATTTAGAGGTCTTTTTTTTTTTTTTTACTAAGGCCCACTAAACAAATTTAGTGCATGCTAACAATTAGTATGCGCTAAATGATAAGATGCCCATAGGAATATAATCGGTGTCTTATCATTTAGCACATGCTAATCGTTAGCACGCACTAAATCTGTTGTGCACCTTAGTATAAGGACCCCTAAGTTTATGTGTGCATCTGGAGGGTAATGACTAGTCTCTAAAATACAATTGTAATGTTTCAAACATATAGCTATATTGTCTGCTATGTAGCACACAGTTGTCTGTTGATTTTTTTTCAAGACTTTTAAGCAGTACAGTTAGTATAAAACATCACATTTCTCCAGTCCACAAAGTACAGTTGTATAATCAGTATGAAGGAGGACTTTATTTATTGACCACATGCAAAGGGAAGAACCCAAGAAATTTGTTTTATGTGTTTGAATTTCATTATCAGGGTTATTTGAGATGCAAATTCAAGCACATAATGCACACTGAAAGATAGGTTCAATGTTGCATATTATTAACCTTGTCTGTAGTTTCATTGCTGGGTTTAAGGAAACAGATTCAAGGCCTTTCTTTAAAAAATAGCCTTTGTAAAATCTTCTCCATTTAGAACTATTTCAAGGGTAAAATATAGCATTCTCAATGTATGTACGCAAGTGTGCTTGTGTGTATATCTATCTATATTGCTCTAAGAACAGTTTATTGTGTGTAAAGAAAGTGCTTCTTCCTTGTTTTCTTATTTTGGGGCTTTACAGTTTGTGCACTGTTAAGACAAAGTCCCCGCAACCTTTCTGAGCAAACCATGTTTGCAAAATAAAATAAAAAAAAATTAACTGACAAAATTGTAGCAGGTTTAATGTGGATCCTTCTTTAGTTATACTCAAAGAAATAGCTGCTTAAATCCTGTGGGAAAGGCAAACAGTGTACCTAATCCTGTATTTGAAGCAAAATACATTAACCAGTATGTTTAGTGTCTGTCATATATTTGTACATGGTGCATAATAACATTATATAAATATATTTTACAGAGTTTTTCAGTGCATCTGTTGATTGTAACACTAAGGGGGTTTGGACGTTTTGAGCAAAACATCCAAAATCGGACTTAGATGTAATTTTGAAAATGGCCATCCACACCTCCTGAAGTATATAGACAGAGTTGAGGCTACCTAAAAGAATTCTACCACCATGATGTAGGGTTGCACAAAAAACCATGAGATGAAATTTAGATCCTAATTATGTATGGCCTAGAGAAGAGGAGGGGCTGTAGAAATATGATACAGGCAATCAAATAAAACGAATATATAATGCAGAACAAGCAAACTTTTTTCAAATGGGAGGATTTAAGTAGAACAGAATATTATGATTTGAGGCCATATGAGGGAGTCAATAGGACGTTGCCACATCCCCTTAATGAAACTCCCTCACAGTGTCAGGGTCACATTAAAAACCCATAGTCCCATCTAGAGAGAGAGAAGTGACAAAGGAGAGGTGAAGCCAGGAGGGTGTGGTGCAGGAAGTATAAAAAGCCGGACCAGAGCTAAGTTAAGGAGGCCCAGAGGGAAACAGTGATTCCCAGTGCAGAAGTCTCCACCCTGAAATTAAGAAACTGCGAAAGTGACACAGGAGGGGTGGAACTAGGAGGGCGTAGTGCAGGAAGTATAAAAGGCTGGGCCAGAGCTTGGTTAAGGAGGCCCAGAGGGAAGCAATGATGCTCACTGCAGATGCCTCCACACCACCCTGAAGCTGAGAAACTGCAACCACTATGTTCAGGTAGGACACTTTCAACTTTGAACCTTGAAGAGTTTGTGTTTTGACCTGGCCAGCTGCAGGCCAGCCTTGTGTACTTGTTAGAGACTGTGCTGATAACCCTGGACCCAGGGACCAGACCAGAGACCAGAAAGAGATGCTGCTGAGCTGAGAGACATTCATGTATACTGTGGCCCTGCAAGAGCAGGCCACCCGTGGACACTGTTATGTTTACAGAACTAGCTTTGAGCATTGTTTCCTTCTTCCCTGTGAAGTGGACAGGAGCCCTTAATGAACACCCTTAATAAATAATATTTGCTTCCACAGTAATTTGCTGAGTGTGGGTGGCTCATCTTACTTGGCTCCATGGCCCACCATCCCTTAAGGTACCACAGGCCCCAAGAGTCTAGACTCAGGAGTAACCTCAGTAACTTTATTTATGGAAAGAGGGATAGATGCATGAAATAGCTGCAGAGGAGTTTGTGGAGGGGTCAGTGACATTTCACCACGAATTAAGTTGTGCAGACTAGATGGATCCTACGGTCTGTATCTGCAGTCATATTTATTCTGTGATCCATCCCATTAGATAAGCGAGTTTTATTCACTTCCTAGAGACCTGTACTACAAATGTTTTTACACCAGCTCAGAGCCTGCGTACGTTTTGCCAGCCTTCCCTGTACCCAAATAGCTCCTATTATGACTTATGAGAGGATTATCTTTTCCTCCCATAGAAAATTGTGGGAACTGTAACAAAACATTATTTCCTTTCTGATTACAATGTAAAAAAAAAATCCAAAGAAACAGGAGTTGGAAAAAAGTTGTTTCTGAACATGTTTAAAGAGATAGTACTATGATTCTTACAATATAGTGTAGTTTGGCAGAAGTAGGTTGAATATCAATACTGACAGTCTCTAACAACAACACAGTTATCTCAAAACATTATCCATGCACCCTTTCCCTCACTCTGACCCCCAGCTCCTTTTATTCCTATGTCTCACAGTTACATTCACAAGCACTCACAATCATGAGGTATACCTGGACCATCTTATAAAGTGGACTGATCTGAAATAGATCCAGAAATCTAACTACAATATTACTCTAGAGAAAAATTCCATTTGTAATCTAGCTGATGACTAAGTAGCAAGGCAAAAACCCCCCGAGATTTCCAGAGTTTTAGGACCTTTAATATAGTCACAAATTCAACATATTTGAGACCCGACATGGCCGTATTTTGAAGTAAGAGCCTGCCTCAGGGGTCAACAAACCTGTGAGCGTATGTCGGTAGAGATACAGGCAGCATATGTTGATAGAATGCGGTCCAATGTTAAATTGATCGCAGTGTTTGTGTTAAAACAGGGCACTTGTACTCTGCTAACCGTGATATGCATACTTTGGGCCCATCAGCAATGATTGCAAGTCCTAAACTTCTCACACAAAAAGATAGGTGAGAAGACATACCAGAATTACCGGAATTTTGATCCTTCAAGGTTGAAGGCTGGAGTATAGATCTGGAGTATAGAGTGCTAATCTGAATTATACTTAGTTATGCCTGTAAGGTAAGGATAGTAAAGAGTGGAAGTTTTTTCCATTTTTTTGTTGTTGTTTATTTTATTTGATCCTCAATTGTGTAATCTGGATGCTCCTCTGATGTGCACTAGGATTCACAAGAGGATTAGCTATAGGAATACAGTAAGTGGGGGATGGCAGATATGCTGGTTCTTAGGAAATGAACATCAGAATGTGATCAATGAATTTTCATGCTTTTTCTTACATTATTGCTAGGGTGGCATATTAGTTACATTAGATGAGTATAGGCTTATTGACCAGTTGACTAAAACAGTATTCGATTATCATGATGTCAATTAGATGACCAATTACATATATAAAGAAGAGTGTAGGCCTATTTATTCTCTTTAGATATAGCTCAAAGGCATCCCGTTACTTTTGTACTGCAAAACAGTACGTTTTAGAGAAAAGGCAAGACATTTGAGTGGCAACAGGAGATATGTCTATTTTAGGTATGACATGGTTCTCTGCGTAAGCACTAACTTAAATTGTATCCCTATTCAGAACCTTTGCAGCAGGAGATGTACAGGACATCCTGTCTTAAAAGCTTATTCCAGCTAGTATCTGTGATGTGTATAACAAGTCTTTTGTAAAAGTGGGCCGTATGTAGTGATGTGCTGAGAAATTTTTAACAATAGGCTGTCTCTCCAGGCAGTGGACTGGGTAGGGGGCAACTCATTCCTCTCTCTACCCCCTTCCCCTTCCCAATGCGGGCATTCTAGTTTTCCATTTCACAAAGCAGGCACATCTCAATCTTAAAAAAAATGTTAAATAAAAATAATATTTTTTTCTTTTCTACCTTTGTTGTCTAAGCACTTTATTTTTCTGATTGGGCTGGTCCCACTCTCTTCCACTTTCCATGTGTCAGTTTTCTAAATTCTTTTTCATTTCTTCTCTTTCCTCTTGTCTTCCTTTCCCATTCAGTCACCAAGTCCCACTCATCTTCTGCTCTGCTCCCCTTCCCCCCACACCTTCTAGTCTCATCCATCTTCTGCTCCCTCTGTCTCCTCCACATAGTTCTATTCACCTTCTGCTCCCTCTCCCTTCCCTCACAACCCCTAGTCCCATCCATCTTCTGCTCCTTCTCCATCTCTCTCTTACTGTCCCCCCAGTGGTCTCTTTTTTTTTAACCCTTTGCCGGCTGGTCTCGCCCCGCCTCTCTCACTGCCGGCTGGTCTCGCCCCGTTTCTCTCGCTCTCCTTCCAGCAACCCCCCCCCCCCTCCACTGCCACCACAGCACTGGAGTCTTCCAGTTCTTTCTCTCCCTCCAGCCCATTGCTTCCCGGTATCATCCCTTCCCACTAGTCTTACAATCCCTCGAGTTGCCTGCAGCTTCATCAAGAAAGCAGTACAAACACTGCTTTAGACCTGTCCCTGGAAGCCCTTCTCTCTCCTACAACTTTCCACCTACACGGGAACAGGAAGTTGAAGGAGAAAGAAAGGTTTCTGGGTGCAGATCTAAAGCAGCGTGTGTACTGCTTTCTCGCTGAGGCTATCGGGGGATTAGAGAACTCGGGGGGAGGGCGGGGGCGATCCCTGGTGCCGCGATGCTGGAAAGAGAGAAAGATGGATGAATTCTGGAGAGCTGCTCTTTCCTGTCGGCTGCCTAAAAGCACGTGGCTATGGCAGAACTCAAAGGCTGGCTGTGCACTGATTGAAGGAGCAGGGACAACTGGGTGGGCCAAAGCTGAGACTGGGTGGGCCTGGGCCAGAGTTCTACTGTTTTGTCTTTGTGCAAAGGTTAGCACTTCTGCCTTAGTTCTTCAGCTTGTCTGTGTGCTAATGTTAGCACTTCTGTCTTGGTTTTGCCTGTTTGTTCTGTTGTGTATTTATATGGCCATGTGGCCCAGCCTTGAGCTCTGCCTAGTTTCTTCTTCCTTCTGCTGTTGGGTTTGGGTTCCAGGTCGGCCTTGTGGCCCGCATGAAAGGGCTCTGTGCGCATCGATTCCAGGATGACCTTGCAGCCCGTTTGAGTGTTCTCTCTTCTGGCTTTACTTAGTTCTATCCCTGTGTTCCCTGCCTAGTCCAGTCCTGGTTTGTTTATTAGTACAGCCTGTGTGCTCTGTGCACTTCTGGTCTATTTCTGCCTGTGTGCTTTTTGCACTTCTAGTCTGCTCCATTCCTGCTTGTTTAGTCCAGTCCTAGTAAGAGGGTTTTGCCTGCTTCTGCCGTTCATCAACAGCAGCCCAAGAGCTCACGTTGTTCCTGAGTCCGTGACTGTTTGCTTAGAACCTGAGACCGTGACAGTCATGCAGCCCTCGTTAAATACAGTCTGTTCTCTGGTAAATTCTGTGGTGCAAAGAGATTAGTCACAGAGCTCATGGAGCTGCTGTCTCTTTTGACACTAACCATCTATGTTTTAACAGGCACAAGTCCCAGAACCTAGATTGCAGGTACTGGAGAGCTTAGTCCCATGAAGCCAAACTTCAAAAACCTGAAGGTGTCTGGAGACAAGCCACCTACAGAGCATAAGCTGCTGCAGGGCAGGAAGGGCACCCTCTGTGGTTACATATACATGTATTTCTTCTATTCAGCCCCTTACCTTCGTATTGCCTCTGGAAATATTCCTACTTACCTGTCACCCTGACACATACTCTCACCTCAGCCCTGGCCCTTGACTGTCTTTCAGTGCATTCCCAAGCCCTGTACTTTACACCTTGTTTAGAGCAAGTTCAAATTTGTACATGAGAATTTGCATGGTATTGGGGCTCATTCTAGGTGGTTATTTTATAAAGGTGCATAGGCACTATGTTACAGGACCATAATGAGGGAGTGGTGTGTTTGTACAAGGTGCAAGCATGGTGGGGGCACCAAAATTGCTCCCTGTCCATTGACTTCAGTTATTGGTCATGGCACAGTGGGTGGGACCAAGGTGCTAGGGATCATGTTATACAAGGCACAACTCCATAGTCCTAGTATGTTGCTCTTATAAAATAAGCTTAATATAGACACATTTCTATTAATTTCACAAATCCACCCGTAGCTTTAGCCTGCTATTTGTGCTCACTATGTCCTGAACCATGGAACATGCACAAAACAGTGAAAACATTTCCCCTCAAACTACCCATTTAATTTTGATTTTCATAGGGAAATTAGTTGAGCTTAATTACCACCATTCACTCAGCAAATGCCCACAAAGTTGTGGCAATAATATGTTTCTGAGGGTTGCCTGATATAGAGTGACCCCAATTGACTCCTAGCAAATTATGTGTAGAGGATTTTGGCAATTTTTATTTGTGACCACAGTCTATGTAACAAGAGTATTGCATAGCACACCATTCTCCTGCATGGTCTGTGGTGAAATGTTTTAGTATGTGTCATCATAAATGTTCTACATTTTGGAAGTTTAATAGTTCAGTGAACGGCCTTTGTGGCAGTAAAGTGCTATAAATTGACCTCCTGAAAGCCGCATGCTCTGCTTTTGTAAGATTGGTGCACAAAGGGCATCCACAATAGAATCTAATTTAATCCATTTGAAATAATGTTATAAACATTCTGAAGGCAATATTCCCGTGGAAGGCCACAGTATGAAGATAACCATCTATGTTTGGATTTTGCTCACACCTTTTTTTAGTAGTATCTCAAGGTGAGTTGCATTCAGGTACACTGGGTTTTTCCATGTCCCTGAAAGGCTCATTATCTAAGGGGGTCTTTTACTAAGGTGTGCTCACGTTTTTAGCGTGCACTAAAATTGGGCTCGCGCTAAACGTTAGAGACACCCATAGGAATGCATTGGCGTCTCTAATGTTTAGCTCGCGCACTAAAAACGTGAGTGCGCCTTAGTAGGAGACCCTCTAGGTTTGTGCCTGAGGCAATGGAGGGTTAAGTGACTTGACCAAGATCACAAGGAGCAGCAGTGGGATTTGAACCGGGCACCTCTAGAGGTTAAGACTGGTGCTGTAAGCACTAGGCCATTCCTCCATTATACCAAATAGCATATTTTACTATTCAGCCGAATCCAAATAATGCTTCTGAATATCTACCCCTTTTGTTTCCTTTTGAAAATTACCAGTATCACTATTCCTGCCATTTTGAAAGTACTGATTGGCTGATCCACTGGATTTGTCTATTCTTCTAGCCCTTGCATATGTAAGGGCAGGGCAGTGGAGTCAGTACACCAAACCTTGACTCAGACTCCTACTGATATTAGGCTTTAAATTTTTTGTTTGGGATCTAAAGTACAGGTAACTTCATATCCAGGACAATGATATATCTATATCTATCTATCCAAGTATAAAATGATAAATTTACCATATATTATAATGTTTTAGCCCAAAAGCTACCGGGAATGGATGCTATTTGGTACTGTACCCGCATAGCTAACCAGACATAGGTTAGGACTGCAATTTATGTAGGCATATACGTCCGATTATCTGTGTGGGCATAGACCCTGAATATCACCTGTACCCACATAACCCCGGCTCTGCCCTGATTCCTGCCCTGGATAGCATTGTATGTTAAGGAGGGCATTGAATTGAATAGACTAAAAATTCTACAGGACACGAAACACATTTTGGAATCCCTATGGATTGAAATTCTATGTGTAAAGGGGAAAAGGATAGTAATAGGAGTGTACTACTGTCCACCTAGCCAGGATGAAGAGACTGATTTTGAAATGTTATCAGAAATTAGGGAGGCTAACAAACTGGGCAACACAATAATAATGGGTGATTTCAATTACCCCGATATTGACTTAGGAAAATCTACTGATTATTTCTAGGATAAGTAGCATAAAATGTTTTGTACTGTTTTGGGATCTTGCCAGGTACTTGTTACCTGGATTGACCACTGTTGAAAACAGGATACTGGGCTTGATGGACCTTTGGTCTGTCCCAGTATGGCAACACTTATGTACTTATATACTTATGACTGACCCAGCACTAACTTGAGAGTGCTGTGGTGCTCATAGCAGCATAATATGGTAGACACCCCGGAGGGCATGGATGGCATGCAGAGGGATCTGGTGAAACTTGAAGAATGGTCCAGCACTTGGCAACTCAGATTTAATGCTCAAAATGCAGGGTCATACACTTAGGTTGCAAAAATCCAAGGGAAAGGATATAGGGGTGAAATACGAAAGAAGAGCGAGACTTGGGGGGGGGGGGGGGGGTGATTTTGTCTATTGATCTCAAGGTGACCAAACAGAAAAGGTGATGGTCAAAGCTTGAAAGATGCCCGGGTGCATAGGAAGAGGAATGGCCAGCAGGAAAAAAGAGGTGATAGTGCCCTTGTATAAGTCTCTGGTGTGGCCCCATTTAGAATACTGTGTGCAATTCTGGAGACCGCACTTACAAAATGATATAAACAGGATGGAGCTGGTCCAGAGGGCGGCTCCAAATTAGTCAGTGGTCTCTGTCGTAAAGCGTATGGAGACAGACTTAAGACTCTCAATATGTATATTTTGGAAGAAAAGCGGGAGAGAGGGCATATGATAGAGACTTTTAAATACTCTATGACATTAATGTACAGGAGGTGAGCCTCTTTCAAATGAAGGAAAGCTCTGGAATGAGAGGGCATAGGATGAAGTTAAGAGGTTATAGGCTCAGGAGTAATGTAAGGAAATACGTTTTCACGGAAGGGGTGGTGGACACTTGAAATCGCCTCCTGGTGAAGGTGGTGGAGACAAGGGACTGTGTCTGAATTTAAGAAAGCATGGGACAGGCACGTGGAATCTCATAGGGAAAGGAGGAAATAGTGGTTGCTGTGAATGGGCAGACTGGATGGACCATTTGGCTCTTATCTGCCGTCATGTTTCAATGTTTCTATTGTCTGATTAAGTGCCACTGAATAACCGCTTCTGGCCCATTCAGTGTGATTTAACTGGGAAGGAGCCTCTTCTGCCCTGTTAAATGAATTTGAATATTGATCCCGCAATGTTCACAGCCCTCGAGATGAATCGCAGTGGGCATGCAAAAGTGACATCCAGTGGCTGGGTTTAGGAATCTCAATTGTAAAGTTAGAAGGAGCCCTGGTGTATGACTCCTGGCTGAGGGCAGTCTACAACTAGTACTAATAATCATTTCTCTATAGCGCTATTAGATGTACGCAGCGCTGTACAGATTATATGCATGTACTTCACTGCAATGGCTGGGCCATATGAGTTTGAGAAGAGATATGTCATAGAGGGTGGTTGTGAATGGACAATGTAACCCAGTGGGGCATGGTTCTGATTTTGCTGGAAGTCTAAAGGAGCTGAAGAAAATTTCTGGAACATTTACAAAGAATACAAAAATATTGGAAATATTACCTTTACAAATGAAAAACTATCAATGTTAAATTTCCCTTCTTAAAATGACATGGAACTGGATGTTTTTCTTCTCGTGCTGTATGTTTGTTCTCTTAGTTGAAAATTCTCAAATATATATTTGCAGTGACAAATGCATCAAAGATATTTCCTTGTGTGCATGTGTCAGCAACACTGTTCTTTTTATAACTTTTGAGGACATTTTTCTTTACATTTACGTTCTTGATCATGCACACACTTTTCTGAAACCTGTTTTGCCTGTCTTTAAGAAGGGCTGATGTTCTTTCTTTCTGTCCCGTTCCTCACATGAGTATCACACAAACACATCCTGCTGTTTTAAAAATAGACTCTCTTTTTTGCCCTTCAAACACAGGTCTCAGTTTTTCTGTACTGGAGATTACAATTGCTTATAATAATTTTCTGATGTTTTACAAAGTGAAGATCTCCCATAAACCGCTAAGAACTCCTGAACAAAAAGTAACAAACCCTGAGGGACCCTTTTACAAAGGTGTGCTGAATAATGGCCTGCAGTAGTGTAGATGCGTGTTTTGTGTGTTCCCAGAATCATTTTTCAGCGCATCTGTAAAAAATGCCTTTTTTAAATTTTTGCTGAAAATGGACATGTGGCAAAATTAAACTTGCCTTGCGTGCATTTTGAGTCTCAGACCTTACTGCCAGCCATTGACCTAGTGGTAAGATCTCATGCGGTAACCACGCGGTAATGGTCTACACGTGTAGCATGGTGATTACCGCCCGATTACCGCTCGCATGCCAGAAAATATAAATATTTTCCGATGCGCTTAGTGGACGTGCGTCAAAAATGAAATTACAGCAAGGGCCACGCGTTAGCTGGGCAGCAACTCTAAATTGGCACGAGTAGACGCCTACACGGATTAGTAAAAGGGGCCCCTGAGTCATTCAGGAATGCCCTAAATAACAGGCTACAGATTTTTTTAAAATACAAACAGCTGATGCCATTTCGTAGGCAATAAAATACATCTTGTGAAAACAGCTTAGCTTTAAACCTTCAGTGCTTTGAAAGTTGTTGATAAACACTTTGGGGTGAACATTCAAAGTGATGTAACCAGCTAGAAATGGCTCCTGGCTGGTTAAATCGTTTGTGTGGGGCTATCCACTGAATGAACCAGTTAATGTAGCTGAGAATCACATCGCTAAACAGAAAGCCAACTATTTTCTGAGCAGTCCGGGGGTGGAGTCAGCACTTACGGGCCCTTTTACAAAGACATGCTAAAAAAGTAGCCTGCAGAGTCCAGATGGTATTCGTTATGCAACGTATTAAAAGAGTGCATACATCCCTCATCTGTGTCGCTTAGGCAGTTAAGTGCTGAATATTGCACTTAACCTCAAAAGAGACAGCTAGCCGCATAAACCCGGATATTCAGTGCCGTTGCCCAGACATGGCCCAGCATTGAATATCTGGGAATAATGCTGGAGGTGGCTAAAGAAAATGTTCAGCACTACCAGCTGAATATATCTACCCCTTTAGTAATGATCAAAATACCAAGCAAGATTTAGCTCCTCATTTTTATTTATTTATTGCTTTCATACCCCACATCTTCCCACCTATTTGCAGGCTCAATGTGGCTTACATAGTACCGTCAAAGGCGTTTGCCCAATCGGTGGATAACAAATACAAAGTTGTACAGTGATCATATGAGGTATAAGTGGAGGGTCGGAATGGATGAAGATTGCGTGATGTCCTGTTCGATCATAGTCATGCTGTATTGGTAGGTGAAGAGGGTTACGTGAGGTCGTTGGGGTAGGCCTTTTTGAAGAGGTAGGTTTTTAGTGATTTCCTGAAGTTCAAGTGGTCGTGGATTTTTCCGTTATTCAGTCCTCTTCCCCCCCTTTTTCTGTATGTTATTAGTATGTACCATTCATTTAGCACTACAGATCAGTTCCATCTCTCTGGAAGTATCTTCCTGGCACACAGAAAGTTTTAAGGTCCCCATATGATTACAGTTTTTGTAAAAAAAATGCTCATGTTAATATTAAATGCGATCAGACAGTTCATTATTGCCTTGAATTTTTTTCATAGAAAGTATTCCGAGTCCTGAGCTCCTACAAGCTCTTAAATAAACCAATCTGAACATGCTTCTGATTTCTTAAAATCATCCCTGGTGGCTAATACTGTAGTTCAATGCCATCCTCTTGGGGCCCTTTTACTAAGGGGCGTAGGTGCTTACGCGTGTACAATGCACATCAAATTAGAACTAGCGCCCAGCTACCGCATGCCCCGGGCGGTAATTTTAACATGCGTCCAAAATGCGCGGCATAAAATAATTTCTATTTTCTACCTTGTGGCGCTAAATGGGTGGTAATCAGCAGTATACACGCACTGAAGATTACCGTCCAGTTAACACATGAGACCTTACCATTAAGTCAGTGGGTGGCGGTAAAGTCTCAGGCCAAAAATGGACGCGCGTCAATTTTTATTTTGCCGCACATCCATTTTCGGCTCACAAAAAAAGGCCTTTTTTGCAGGCGTGCTGAAAAATGGACCTGTGCACGTCCAGTACACGTGCCTACACCAATGTAGGCCATTTTTGGCGTGTCTTAGTAAAAGGGCCCCATATTACTTCCCCTACCCCCAACAGGTATAGAATGTGTTTTTGATTTTATGATTTCAGATTCCATTGGATGAAACTTTTCATTTTTTTAACAATAATTTTATATATTATTTAATAACTTGTATGCAACATTATTTTTAACGTCTTCTGTACTTTGGTTACAAATTAAATCACTTTCTCTTGTTTCCTGCTTCCCCTGAGCAGTATAATCGAGCCTTTTGAAAAGAGCTTCACTTAGAATAAAGACATTGCATATTGCAAAGCTGGCCCTTAACTAAATGGTTATTGAAGTGTATGTGCAAGAGCCCAAGGAAATCTTTAATTCCCATTATGATGTTCCACAGGGTGTACTAGCACAGATCATGGATACCGTAAGTGGTGTTGACTAAGGATAGTCCTGAAATATTTGCCATGGAATAAGAATGGCTGTATTGTCAATATGATCCAGAACAATAAAACACAGCAAATGTCTTTGATGATAACCAAAGTAACTTGAAATATAAGTAGCCATTGGTTGGTGTTGCAAGAAAAATACATGTTGTTATTTATAGGGCGCTCTGGCCAGGATCTAATGAAGACCTTATTAATAATTCATCTGCTGCTTGCCTACATTATTTTTCCACTCTTCTATGTATTGTTCTGCATGTAAGATTGCTATCTTTTTAAATAGCTTCACTGGAAATAAAGTGTTATGGTAAAAACTATTTTATAAACTTTCTGTATTTTTAGATGAAAATGTTTGCCACATATGATTTATTTTAAATATTTCCAACCCGCCTATGTACTAAGTGGTTAACATAAAAACATACAGCTTGCTGGTGTTTTGTTCCAGCAATCATTTTAAATTTTTAATGTGCATTTTTGTTAGAATCAGTCATTTTTATAGTGTTTGATTAACAGTAGCACTTTTGTAAAAGTTTCCGTATTACTTGAAGGAATAAAAAATAATGATAAATTGTCCTTTCGGTTTAAAACAAAAAAGTTTTCTTTTTAGCACTGGTAACTCAAGATAGGGGATGGGACAACTTCCCTATGAGGAAAGGCTAAAGCAGCTCGGGCTCTTCAGCTTGGAGAAAAGACGGCTAAGGGGAGATATGATAGAGCTCTGTAAAATAATGAGTGGAGTGGAAAGGGTAGGTGTGAAGTTACTCTTTCCAAGAATACTAGGACTAGCGGGCATTCAATGAAGCTACAAAGTAGTAAATTGAAAACGAATCGTGGAAAACCTTTCTTCATTCAACGTGTAATTAAATTCTGGAATTCGTTGCCAGAGAATGTGGTAAAGGTGGTTAGCTTAGTAGGGTTTAAAAAAAGGTTTGGACAACTTCCTAAAGGAAAAATCCATAGACCATTATTAAAATGGACTTTGGGAAAATCCACTGCTTATTTCTGGGATAAGCAGCATAAAATGTTTTGTACTTTTTTGGGATCTTGCCAGTTACTTGTGACCTGGATTGGCCACTGTTGGAAACAGGATGCTGGGCTTGATGGACCTTTGGTCTGTCCCAGTATGGCAATACTTAAGTACTTATGATGAATGCTTCATGGAATCTTACTTTTGATTAAACTCAAATATGTCCTTCCTGCTGGTGCTTTTCAAAAGACCTGGTTTGAGACAGTCGTAACTGTTTTCTGTGAGGCAGAGTTACTTAAAATGTTGTAAAACTGTACATATTTTGGCAACTGATGTACTAGTCATCAAGAGAGAAGTTGTATTTTGTAGTAAAATAATGTGAATACAGTTAGTGTTGTTTTGTATTAATATAATACACACTGCCAGAGATTATGCCTCCTGCCAGCCTATAGAAGCTGCTTATCATCAGTAATGATATTTAGGTGGTGGGTACAAGTCTTAGGTGTAGGAGGTGGTTTTTGGTAGAGAGAGGTGTTGTTACTGCTATTGTTAACTGTTTGGAGTGTCTAGTTCTCAGAGTGATCCAGTTTATTTTTCCATTTCCCCTTGTATTGTGGGTGTTAGCTGGGAGAGTATGCCTGTTTGTTTTATCTCTGTGGTTGCTTGTTTGCTTATCATTGTTTAGAGGCCGACAGAAGTGTATCAGAGGATGGGAGGGAAGAAACTGGAGTGGAAGGAGAGTATTACAGCATGGGAGGGAAGAGAGTAGAATGCTGGGAGGGAGGACAGGAGAAACAGGAGAAGAGAGGAATGAAGACACAACAGAGGCAAGAGGAGGTAGGTAGTAGAGATAGTGGGGGCAATTGGGAATGCCAGGTAAGGAGTTGGGGGCAGGTATGAGGAGGAATGTGTGTGTGGGGGGGGGGGGGGGGGAGGGCTAGCCAGGGTCATCATTTGGGTTGGGAAGGGTGGAGGTGGGGCAGCCATGTCAGAGAATGGGGAAGGGTGGCACAGGAAGTGGAGGAGGAAGAGAGGATTCTTGAGACTAGGGGGAAGAAAAGGCAGGGGAGGGAACCATAAAGCTCTCAGGTGGAGGTGGCAGAGGTAATGCGGAGAAGAGAGCAATCAACTTCAGGCTTTGAAGTTATGAGCTGCTACTGGAACTTGTTTTTCACAACCACTGCACCCTCTTTTCCCACAAAGTAGACTAGAAGCTTCCAACGAATCTACAGTGAGATCACCAGGTCCATCCACATTTTAATGATATTTAAAGCCAGATAAACTCAATTAGCAGGTAGGGAAAAGCTATGTAGGGAAGAGTAAGGGAAACGGTAAAATTCCAAACAATATCTCTTACGTATATCTCCAGATGATCAATTTTGTTCCTGTAAAATTTCAACAATCTCAAATTTTATATTTCTTATTGAATTCTCCAAGGATAGGTCTGAAACAACAGTTGCTTGCACCAATTCTAATTGAGCAACAGACTGTGTAGAAATTTGAAAATTTTCCACTGAGGACTTTAACTGTTCTAAAACTATCATGATGAGACTCTCTTAGGAATATAAAAACATAAGAATAGCCATACTGGGTAGTCCATCTAGCCCAGTATCCTGCTTCCAGCAGTGGCCAATCCAGGTTACAAGTACCTGGCAGAAACCCAATTAGTAGCATCTTTCCATACTACCAATTCCATGGAAAGCAGTGGCTTCCCCCATGTGCATCTCAATAACGGACTATGGACTTTTCCTCCAGGAACTTGTCCGAATCTTTATTAAACCCAGATAATACCTTGCAATTTCATTGAGTGTCCCCTGGACTTTTTGAACCTTTCCTAATTCCACTTTATCTTTTTGAGATATGTCAACCAGAATTGAACACAATACTGAAGGTGAGGTTGCATTATGGAGCGATACAGAGGCATTATAATATTTTTGGCCTTATTTTGCATCCCTCTCCTAATAATTCCTAACATTCTGTTTGCTTTTTTTTGGCTGCCACCACACACTGGCAGAAGATTTTAGCGTATTGTCTGCAATAACACCTAGGTCTTTTTCTTAAGTGCTGATGCCTAAAGTGGACCCACTAGATGTAGTCTATTTGGATTTTAGCAAAGCCTCATAGGAGGCTCATCAGTAAACTTAGCAGACTGAAGTTAGGACCCAAAGTGGTGAATTGGATTAGAAATTGCCTTGTTCTCCTCTTTTCTGTTTTACCCAGTTTGTAATTCTTTTCTGATTTTCATAATTGTATGTTTGCATTGTAAACCACTATGATTTTAATCCAATATAAACATAAACAAATTGGTTGACTGACAGATAACAGAGGGTAGTGGTAAGTGGAATTTGCTTGGAAGAAAGGTGAATAGTGGAGTGCCTCAGGGATTGGTACTGGGGCTGATTCTGTTCAATATATTTGTGAGTGACATTGCTGAAGGGTTAGAAAGAAAAGTGTGTCTTTTTGCAGCTGACGTGAAGATTTGCAGCGGAGTGGCTGCATAAAGATGGGAATCACCAACAGAAAAAGGGAGGTTTTAATGCTCTTGTACAAGTCATTGTTGAGGCCCTATTTGGAATATTGTGTTTCAGTTCTGGAGGATGTAACAAGACTTGAAGTGGTCCAGAGGAAGGTGACAAAAATGATATCAGGATTCCACCAAAGTATGTATGAGACTTAAAGACTTGAATATGTACAACCTAGAGGAAAGAAGGGATAAAGAAGATTGATACAGTTCAAGTATTTAAATGTCTCTATCATGTCTACAAACACATCAGTCTTGAGTAAAACTAGAGTACATAAATTAAGATTGCAGGATGGTAGCCTTAGGAGTACCATCAGGAATACTTTTTCACAGAGAAGGTGATGGATGCCTGGAATGCCCTCCCAGTGGAGGTGGTGGATCAAAAACAGTGACAGAATTCAAAAGTGATAAACACAAATGATTCCTAAAATAGAAAGATGATAGTATTAAAACAAAACTTAACACATCAAAAACTATAAGTTAATTTATGATGGGCAGGAATGGAGCTTAGATGGCAGCTTCAGCAGTGGGGAAGTGAGGCCAATCCCGGATGGACTCCTGTGGTCTGCATCCTGTGTATAGCAATATAGATTTGGATGTGCTGGAGTGGGCTTCAACGGCAACTCCAGCATTTGGAAAGTGAGGCCATTGCTTGACAGAATTCTACAGTCCGTGTCCCATAAACGTAGGGTTACCATATTTTGTCCTCTCAAAAAGAGGACGCATGTCCCGCCCCCTGCCTGCCCATGCCCCACCCCTTTTGCATCCTTGTCCCACCCCCTGTCACATATTCCCCTCCCTTCCCCCTGGGTCACATATTCCCCTGCCCCACCCCACCCTACCCTCCCCTGCCCCACCCGTCACCTCCCTATCCCCGGGTCACCTCCCTTCCCCTTACTTACTATCTACTGCCCTGGTGGTCTAGTGACCTCTTTGGGGCAGGAAAGAGCCCCCACTTTCCTGCTAGGAGCTCTGTCCTTGCCCTGCATCCTGTTGCTGTGATGGTCTCAGGATTCAAAATGGCCACCGAGAATTGAAGTCTCGCGAGGCTGCTTCAACTCTCAGTGGCCATTTTGAATATCGAGACCGTCACAGCAGCAGGATGCAGGGCAAGGGCAGCGCTCCGGGCAGAAAAGAGGGGGCTCTTTCCTGCCCCGAAGATGTCACTAGACCACCAGGGTAGTAGATAGTAAGTAAGGGAAGGGGAGGCTAGGATAGGCCCGCCGCCCGCCCGTTTGTCCAGAAATCCGGACAAACGGGCGGACTGGAAAAACCCGTCCAGACGCCTGGACATGCCCTCAAAAAGAGAATATGTCCGGGTAAATCCGGACATATGGTAACCCTACATATACGGCAAGACATGGGCTGGAGTGGGCTTTGAAAGCAAATGCAGTAGTTGGGAAGTAGGACCAGTTCAAGGCAGACGTTTTTCATTCTGAGCCCTGAAAATGGCAAGGATGGATCAGGATCAAGTATGTGTATTTTATACCAGATTCATATCGTATCCTATGAGTGTGAGTGCTGTATATCTCAGTGGAGGAGAAGAAGACAAAAATGTTGTAATACTATCAGCTTGTTGGTTTAGTAATGATTTGATCAATAAGATGACTGTTGGGCAGACTGGATGACAATTTACTATGTTACCATCTGACCTTCTGGAAACTTGTCATGGAACTTTAATAGTGAATTTTTCAACAAGTGTTGATGGAGATTTAATATTGAAACAGTATTTCAAGAGGAAAGAGAAGTTGTTTTGGGGTGTGGAATTGTGGGTTTTCCCAGATGTTTCTAATGAAACATAGAAAAGAAGGAAGCAGCATTTGCTACTCCATCCTGGTGTGATTCAATTGAGGGCCACTTTTTGGTTGAAATTTCCATGCAAGTATATTAATTTTTTTCGCTCAAATAAGTATGTTTTTTGGGACCCTGCACATTTGACTGCCTTTTTGGCAACTAGGAGAATTTCCTTGTCACGTCTGGATTGGAGGGGGGGGGGGGGGTGCTCTTAGTGGAGTTTTAATTATAAGGCTCTTGCTTTTGCAATCTACATGTATCGTACTCTATTTCCTGTACTCTTGGTTATGTCTTTATTTCAGTTTTTTCTGCACAAGTTGTTCTTGGTTGTAAATTTAAAACTTATAAAAAAACTATATATATATATATATATATATATATATATATATATATATATATATATATATATATATATATAAAGAATTGTAACCTTCATGATGCAACTTGAAGCCACCCAGCATCTTAAGAAAAAAGTGGGCACTGTTGACACACTGCACAGCTCAGTTAGGGAAGATTAGATATGAGAGAATTGTCCTCAGCTGGGGGGGGGGGGGGGGGGGCAACAGTATGTTTGTCATGCTCTGCCCACTTCCCAAAGCTATGCAGGGAAGATTAGATGTGAGAGAATTGTCTGCAGCTGGGTGGGTGGGGGCAGCAGCATGTTTAAGATGCTCTGCCCACTTCCTTCACTGGTGCCAGAATTTATCTCAGGCTGCTTTCCTTTTTATACAAATGGCTATGTTTTAGAGTGCAGCATTTTATTGTTAAAATGGAATGAGTGATCGTGTTCATGCTTGCTCTCTGTAGTCAGAAAGAACAAAATTCTTGTTCTTGGAGAAGGTTGAAAATTAATCCATTCTTTATTTTGTCTGCTCCAGTAACTGGTCATTTTATTGCTGCAGTTCCCCCCACCCCCTTTTTATTATTTGGCTTTCAGGATACAAAAGTTCATTCTTTTAATTAAAGTCTTTTTTCATCTTTGTCACTGTCAGGATGTGTAGCTTGCCTCCAGGGCTGTAGTTGGGTGGTTTATTGGAATTACAGTGCTCCTGTGGAGGAGTTATAGCAAACTCTGCAGTGCAGCTCTGGTTTCCAGGTCTGTAGAAGGTTTGTATTTTTTCATTCACATTGCTATAAACCACTTTGAAAGGTGGAGGTTAAAAAAGGTAGAAAGGTGGAGGTTAAACCTCTGCCTGCATGGTCACCAGATTAAGTAAAATGTTGGTGCCAGTATTTAAATTAAACCATACATTCATCACCACTAGCTGTATAGTGTGGTAACTGAACCTGCACTATACATTTATTCAAATTGAAAATCACCACTATTCAGATAATTTTTAGGTCCGCCTCCTCTACAACCTCAACCCAGCACATGGTATTTTATTTATATAACCAGCAAAAGTCGAACACAGTCTCACAACACAATAAAACAGCAGGAACAATGTAAGAAAAATGAATAAACACCCCATCCATCCCATCCCATCCTTTCCCCTCTCTAAAAAAAAGCTAAAGATTAAGAAGCCTACTGCAAGTTGAAGGCATCATAGTGGTCCAAAAAGGTTCCCAAATCAAGCTAAAATGCTGATCAGGGCGGGAGTCCAAATCAAAGATTTCACGATGCTCCATTGCAGCTTGCGTGATCATCAAGGATTGCCAGTGAACTTAAACAGGAGCCTCATCCACGAGCTAACATTGGAGAATGCATTTTCCCCCTATCAATACAGTGCATTTCACAAAATCCATAAATCCTTTAGGCATGGGGTGTACAAGGTCAAAGGATGCAAAAAGTGCTAGGGATCTTGGTGTTCATCTTGACTTCCAGGTCTTGGAAACATGTAATCCCCCATTAGCATTGTATCTTGGGGTACAACCAAAACATACGACTAAGATTTGACTCAGGTTAAAGGCATTTACTATAAGATGAATAAGCACCAAAAGTCGCTTTATATGCTCTATGGGGTGAAATATATAACTGTATCACCAATTTGTATTGCAATTCCCAATGCTGGACATTGGTCATAACGACTTAATAAATAGCAAGGTTCTTCTTAAGCTGGTCTTCTGGAATAGGAGTCGATCTGTAGACCATTTCTGAGCCAAGATGGAAAAGTCAAACTCTGTAAAAATTTGTGATGAAAACAGAGAGGTGTTTGCAATTGAGCCTCCAAGCTAAGGGCTTCAGAGAGAGTTTCATGGACTTCTAGAGTCAAAGACAGAGCAGGCAGGGATTGAACATAATGTTTCAACTGTAAATAAGGAAATATGTCAGCAGAGTCCAGATGGTATTAGTTATGCAACGTATTAAAAGAGTGCATACATCCCTCATCTGTGACGATCTAAATGAGAAAAAATAATCCTTTTCTGGCCCAACTATGAAAATGAGAGGCAGTGTGGCCTGGGATAAGAATGCTATTACCTTGTATGGGCAATAGGGGGGGATACATTAGAAGATAGACGGAGGGCCTTACACACCCATCTCCAAGTAAGCCGCACAGGTTGGTAAATAAGATAAGTTTTCCAAAGGAGGTTGAGTTTAGTGGCTGGGGCATGTAAAACATCACTAAAATGAACTGGAGACAAAGGGAAGTCTCAACTGGAGTATAGAAAATATGAGAGATGGTACAATACCAGTCATTGATGTGGCACATGCCACAGGCCAGAGAAAAAAGATGGACACTTAGCAAATCCAAACCCTCCCTGTCCCAGACCATGTTTATATGGGTATCATTGAGCTATTTAGCATTTTAAACAGCCTGATACTTTCCATATAAGTTTTTAAAATATATAGATAAGCAAATTATGGGGGATGTCTACTAAAGGATAGTAAGCCCTAACACGTGCTTAGTGCACGTAAAAATGCTTACCATAAAATACATTAAAGCATTTTGCTGTAACATTTTTGCATGCGCTAAGTGTACGTTATCTATGGAGGGGGTATGTCAGAGCAAAGAATGGGTGTGGATGTGTTATTCAGTTAGCACATCATGGGATAGAAGGCGGTGTCATGCTGTGGATTAGGAATTGGACAGAAAACAACGGGTAGGTTTAAATGACCATTTTTCTCAATGGAGCAAGATTAATAGTGGAGTGCTTCAGGGATCTATACTGGGACCGGTGCTGTTTTTTTTAATATATCTTTTTATTTATTTCCACAACATATATCATCACAATGCAGTTACAGAACAGGTATAAATAAAACACAGATCAGTAAGTTCCATAAAATGTTCTTCATTTTTCCCCTCCCCCCCCCCTTTTAACAGTTCAAAATCTTGCTTCTTGCTATTGGAGTGAGAGTATCCCAGAATGGGGACCAAATTTTGCAAAATGTGTCTCCTCGCTTGGAAGCTAGGTCCGTGATCCCCTTCTTTTCTAATGAACAACAATGAATCATGGCCGACCTCCAGTGTGCCACGTTTGGACCTTCAGTGTCCAACCACAACTGAAGGATGGTTCGCTTTACCATCAGGATAGATTTCTTTAAAAATGATTTATATCCCACCGGGGTTGGTCTCTGCGTCTTGAATATGTCAAACAGTTTGCTCCGGGGATGGACGCCACCGGCTGGACCACATCAGTGACACCTGTAAGCCCAATAACCGCCAGAAAACGCGGGATCTAGGACAGGACCAGTACATGTGTCCCAAGTCAGCACCGCTACTCCCACACTTCGGGCAATTGTCTGTTTCCCGGAGAGTGGCCCGGTATGCTCTATGAGGAGAAATGTGTAATCTCAACAGGAACTTGTACTGAATTTCACACCATGCCACGTTTTCCGTAAGGCTATAAACTGCCCGGAGGCACTCTGCTATTTGCTCTTGTTGGAGGTTGATGTTCAATTCTCGATTCCACTCCTGAGTCACCTTTGAGAGATTGAGCTCTTGTAGCGAGTTTCTGAGGAGTCTATGAAAATAACTCAAAGGGACTCGCAATTGTGCGTCTAGACCCAATAGTTCTTCCAGCTCATCCCACATTTCTTGGGTTAACACAGCTGGGGGTAGAGAGTTAACATAATGTCTTATCTGGTAATATGCAAAAACATCTTGAATTCCCAGCCCATATTCCTCACACAGGTCTTTAAATGGTTTGATAGC
The DNA here is from genome assembly GCF_901765095.1 of Microcaecilia unicolor. NCBI lineage: Eukaryota > Metazoa > Chordata > Amphibia > Gymnophiona > Siphonopidae > Microcaecilia > Microcaecilia unicolor. Next base: position 117,591,551 of record NC_044033.1, read on the forward strand.
CCCCTGCTCTGACACCACATGATATAAATAATGTATCCCAGAGGAGGCCCACCTCTGAAAAGTAGCTGAGGAGATCCCCGCTGGGAATTCCAGGTTTTCCTGGATCGGTAGCAACAGGGAAACCTCCCTATCTTTACCGTAGTGCTTGCGCACCCACTTCCAGGTGGCTCTTAAGGGCATCAAAATATATTTATAAGGGCCTAAATTTGATAGTTTCCCCAGAGGTGCCTGCAACCAATACGCAAAATGCAGGGGGCCGAGTAGTGCCGTTTCAGTTTGGGTGCAGGAGAAAAATTGTTTGGAGCGGAACCAATCTGAGATGTGTCTGAGACTACTGGCAATAGAAAATAAGCGCAGGTCCAAGAGACCCAACCCTCCCTTAGTCCGGGGGAGCATTATTTTGGTCAACGGTAGTCTGGCTCTCTTGCCCTGCCACAAGAAAAGGGACCGGTGCTGTTTAACATATTTATAAATGATCTGGAAATCGGATCAGTGAGTGAGGTGATTACATTTGCAGATGACACAAAACTATTCAAAGTTGTCAACACACATGCGGATTGTGAGAAATTGTAGTTAGACCTTAGAAAACTGTAGGCATCCAAATGGCAGATGAAATTTAATGTGGACAAATGCAAAGTGATGCACATTGGGAAGAATAATCCGAATCATAATTTCTTGATACCAGGGTCCACCTTAGGAGTCAGCACTCAAGGAAAAGATCTAGGTGTCATTGCAGACAATATGCTGAAATCTTCTACCCATTGTGCAGCGGTGGCCAAAAAATTAAACAGGATGCTAGGAATTATTATGAAAGGGATGCAAAATAAGACCAAGAAAATTATAATGCCTCTGTATTGACCATTGTGCAACCTCACCTTGAGTGTTTTGTTCAATTCTGGTCGCCGTATCTCAAAAAAGATATAGTGGAATTAGAAAAGGTTCAAAAAAGAGCAACAAAAATGATAAAGGGCATGGAACTCCTCCCATTTGAGGAAAGGCTGAGGAGTTTAGGGCTCTTCAGCTTGGAAAAGAGATGGCTGAAGGGGGGGGGGGGGGGTATGATTGAAGTCTATAAAATCCTGAGTGGTGTAGAATGGTTAAAATGAATAGATTTTTCACTCTTTCAAAAAGTACAATGACCAGGGGACATGAAATGAAATTACATGGAAGTACCTTTTTAAAACAAGAGGAAATATTTTTTTCACTCAATGGATAGTTAAGTTCTGGAACTCGTAGCCGGAGGATGTGGTAACAGCGGTCAGCATATCTGGGTTTAAAAAAGGGTTTGGACAAGTTCCTGGAGGAAAAGTCTGTAGTCTTTTTTTGAGATGAACATGGGGGAAGCCACTGCTTGCCCTGAGATAGGTAGCATGGAATGTTCCTACAAATTGAGTTTCTGACAGGTACTTGTGACCTGGCTTGGCCACTGTTAGAAACAGGATACTGGACTAGATGGATCGTTGGTCTGACCTAGTATGGTTATTCTTATGTTCTTATTATATTTGTCTGTGTTAACTGGTTAGTGCATCCATAATGCAGGAGTCCTTACTGCCTCCTAAATAGTTGCTAGTTGTCCTCATGAAGAAGTTCAGAGAAGGGAAAAAAATCATATGTTGAACACTACTAAACTCTAGAAATATCTGATGGCTTCAAGGGACAGAACATTTGTCATATTGCTCAGATATTTGCATCCATATGTAAATAGCTTACAGTGATACAGGTGGAAGAGGAAGTAGAGGTTCTACTTGATACAGACCTGTGTATGAACTTTGTAAGTGAAAGCCAAGTTGGAAATCCAGCTTGAGAATGGCAGTCCTCCACCTGCATTGCTGCCAGTGGGGGGTGGTGTTTCAATATTGTGTTTTCAGTGGCTAGAGACAGGCAGGTTCCCCGGAGTTCTGCAAAGCTTGCCTGTCTCTCACTATTGAAAATGTGATGATGAAACAGCACCACCCACTGGCAGGATTGTAGGTGGAGGACTCCTGCTCAGCTTAGAGGGAACAGTGCCTGAGTGATTTGTGCTGTCCTTGAAGGAACTCTTCACAGATTTTACATTTGTTTAATTCTGAGAGAAGTGCCAAGGAGTTAATGTAGCCACTACATGGGCAATTCTATAACTGGACGCCACAATGTAGGCGCCTCGATTCGATGCTCTGAGCTCTAATTCTAGAATGACATCTGGTTGACAAGATGGTATTTATAGCCATTTTTGCTCACCTGCTCATGCCATGTCAATTTAAAGTGTAAATAGGTATGCCCAGGTGTGGTGAGCTACATGTGTAATATATAATATTCTATAAGTTACATACGTAGGGCACGTCAGTGCCCCTCCCATGCTTCACTCATGTGTACACTGCACTAAGGGGACAAACATAAAGGAATCCTGTTCAGAAGCAGTGGATACATAGAAGCTTAGGGGAGATTGGGTGGCAGAGCTGGTGGTGGGATGCGGGGCTAGTGGTTGGGAGACGGGACTAGTGCTGGGCAGACTTCTACGGTCTGTGCCCTGAAAATGGCAGATAATGGCAGATACAAATCAAAGTCAGGTATACACATAAAGCAGCACATATGAGTTTATCTGGTTGGGCAGACTGGATGGACCGTACAGGTCTTTCTCTGCCGTCATCTACTATGTTACTATGAGGCATATTTTCAAAGCACTTTGGGAGGCTAAGTTCCATAGGTTTCTATGGAACTTTGGGAGGCTAAGTGCTTTGAAAATGAGCCTCTGTGTTTTTACAAAATTGCAGTATGTATTAATGCATGTTTACAACTGCAAAAAATGGCGTACCGTGGGGTGCACTGAAGCATCCCACTGTAATTTTGAAACGTACACACTCGACCCCTGCACTAAAAAAATACAATTTATTTTTTAGCGCTGGGTTGGGTCTTGGGCAGAGAGTAGGCATGTTTTGCATTAATTGATTAGCTCAGCTACATTGCTGTGTGCTAACCGATTAGTGCATGAGCTCTTAACCACCTACATAATGGGTGACAGTAGGGGCTCACACGCTAATGGCTATGAGCTGATGGCAAAATTAGTGCGTGGCCCTCAATGAGGAAAAAAGAAGAGTCAGCCATTTTACAGCAGTGGGAGTGACCGATATAAGACCATGCTGAGGCCATTTCTTACCATTGTTAGGCAAAAGGGCCCCTAGTAAGTTGTATGCATCCATTATAGGTAGTGCGAAGCCTGTGGTTTCCATTTTACGTGTGTAAGTATGTTTTTAACCATATACATGATAGAATTCTGTAAATATAGGTGACAAGTTATAGAATGAGGGGACTACTCACTTTATCATCTGATCAACTTTCTTATGTTTCAACTTTTTTATTGATGAGTCAATCTAATATACATAACCAAATAACTTCAAATTCAACAGTGTAGTACATTTGTCATACATTAGTACAAAATGGGTAAGGTGTGCTATCAACATATTTTTCATTTTTTCTCCCGCTCCCCTTCCCCCTCTATCTTCCCCCCTTCCCCCGTATCCCCTCCCCCCTATATTCTGGTCATGAGGTGGACGGATTGGCCTTGTTTTGCAAGGGCCAGCGCGTTTCTCACATTTTTATCAAGTCTCTGATCAACTTTCTTATTAAAGGACGTCAGGGCGCACCAAACTCCAGCTACATATCCGTTCATATTTTTTCCCCTAAAAAATGTGAAAGAATGGGCATCTTCCAAATTTTAGTAAAAATGTATATAGAGCATTGCCAGTTGAAAGCAACATTTATATTCACACACATCAGAGCAATATGTTTTATTTGAAAATAGAAAGGAGTTGCTGCCAATCCACAATTTGATTTGCAGCTGTTACCTGACAGAGTAGGATTAGCAGAATTGTCTTTCCTTGAACTGAAGGTCACATTATAATGCTGATCTGATTCTGTATTGCAGTTAAACTGAGATGCAGGATGAGCTCTCTTGAATAACCAGTTCTGCCACAATAAGTATGAGAGAAGCACCTAAAGGACAGGAAATATGTGAATGCATCTCGTAATTATTTTTCCACTATTTTGTGCTTTCTTTTTTCTTTTTTTTTTTGCCATGCTTCAGTTTTATTTACTTTATTGAGGAAATTATGAGTCAAGGAGAAGCATACGTGCTGGTATGTGTGTGTGTGCTGTACTGTTATGTTTTTGTTGTTTTTCTAAGAAGACTGACTATTTTTCTAGGTCATTCATGTTATGTTCAAAGTCTCAAGGTTCTAGCTGCTCTGCAGCCAGAGTATAACATATTCAGAATCAGTCTTCTTCTTGGACTTAGCATAAAAGAAAAAAATAATTATTCTGGGGTCCTTTTACTAAGCTGCAGTAAAAATAGGTTTGAGCATCCCCTTATTTTGGTCTTTCCTGTGCACTTGGGCCATTTTTACCACAGCTATAAAAACCCAAATTTACTATTTTTCTCATTAATGGCCATACGCTGCTGTTCAAACTAACAAAGATATCCTCAATAATGGAAAAAGGTAAGAATAATCTCACAGAAACAAACACTTCCTCCTTCTTACAGTATCAAAATTCCAAGTTACATGTAATCCCGTTAGTTTCGGATTACTAAGAGAGTAAGTCCCTGTGGAGAGTCACTGGGAGGCCCCTGAGTGGGAGGAAGCCCAGCCTAAGGGGAGTATCTTTGGAATAAAATACTGGAAAGAAAGTGCACTGAAAGGAAGAGTGACAGGGGAAATGGAGTTAGTTGGTAATAAAGGAGTTGGTTGCCATTTTAAGGGGGTCCTTTTTCCTTTGGTGAGTTTTGAGTTTCTGTTTGTAGCTGTGGTTCTTTGGTTGCCTGCAAGCCCTGCCAAGGGACCCGAAGAAGGAGAAGAGGAATCCCATTTAAAATAAGTAAATCCATTGGCTAAAGAAAAGGAGAGCTGCTGTTAAGAAAACAGTACTTGTGGAGGAGAGCTCTGGGTGGGCAGTGGAGAGACCCAGCCCAGGAGCACGGGATGAGAGCCAGGGAATGCCCATCCTATAGTCATGGTGAGCCAATGCAAAGGTCACCCTGGGTGGAAGTCAGGTAACGAGGGTCTGAACCTGAGATACAGAAAGGAGCCAAGCCTTTGGAACACTGTCTTTAGAGATAGGCATGGATTGGAGCTGTAGAAAGTGTGACTAATCTTGTTTCAGAGTGCCTTGAAAAATATACCCCAAGGGAGGAGAATACAAGAGTTCCCTCAGTAGGGTTACCATATTTGCTGTGATAAAAAAGAGTACACCCATCACACTTCTGCCATGCCCTCTGCCACACCCCACCATGCCTCTGCACCACAGTATCACCTTGACTCCCCCTCCATGAAAGCCAGATTCCCTCCCTCTCCCCTCATGTATGTCTCATCCCCAATGTTTTTCTAGCCTCCCTCCATCCACCTTTTTTATAGCTCACTTCATCCACATCCCCCCTCCCGTCCCATACCTTATCGTGCCTGGTGGTCTAGTGGTCTCTTCGGGGCAGGAAAGAGCTGACTGTGAGGCGAGCCACGCAGCCTATATTGCTCCAGCACTCCTATGTCTTTTCCCTTCACTGACTCGCTGATATTGGTTCAACTGAACTATTACAACCCTGAGGAAGGTGTTTTTGCCGAAACATGTCCCCTGTAGGGTCTTTTTTTTTTTTGGTGTCAGGTAATTTTGAATAAAATTCTTGGATTCTCCTACTCCTCGTTTGCCTTGGTTCATTGGAATTTTCCTCACTTTCACTTGTTTCGTGCTTGCTTGACTTTTTGTGAACCTTGTGAGGCCCCCGCTCCTTTTTACCTACAGGAGAAAACACATCACATCAATCTCCTGGAGTTACGAGCAGTCTAGAATGCCCTGGTAGTTCTAGTTTGCACAGACAACCAAGGTGCGATGTATTACTTAAACAAACAAGACGGAACCTGTTCTTATTGAACAAACAAGATGGAACCGGTTCTTATCTCCTATGCCAACAGACAATCCAGATATGGATTTGGGCATATTCATGACACAATACTATCAGGGTTTTTTTACATAGCCAGCAAACAGAATGCTGTAGTGGACAAGCTCAGCAGAATTCTTCAGCCTTACTAGTGCTGGTAGCTTATTGAATTTTCTAACAGTAGAGAGCCCCAATGATAGACCTTTTTGCTTCACCTCAGAAAAACAGACTCCCTCGCTTCTGTTCCAGGCACTATGCTCCCAACCATGTAGTTCTGGATGCCTTCCTGCTTCATTGGGGAATGGATCTTTTATACGCCTTTCCCACACTGCCTCTCATCCTGAAAACTCTCCTCAAACTGTGTCGAGACCATGGGACTATGATCTTAATTGCTCCCCACTGGCCACAACAAATTTATTTTCCTCTTCTCCTAGAGTTATCATCCAAGGAACCATTGAGGATAGATCCCTTTCTGACCCTAATAATGCAGAACGAAGGGTATCTCCTTCATTCAGACAGACCCCTGCTCTCTAGCTCTGATGGTGTGGTTCTTGATGACATAGATTTAGCTCCTTTCCATCTTTCAGAGGTGTCTAGAATACTCCTAGCTTCTAGAAAGCCTTCTATGCAGAAATGTTACTGTTTTAAATGGAAAAATTTTGCCTTTTGTTGCACAGCCAGAGCACTCGATCCCACTACATGCTCTGTTCCTCTCCTCATGGAGCACCTCTTCCATCTTTCTAATTCTGGCCTCTAAACTAATTTGGTTAGAATGCACTTGAGTGCTATTAGTGCTTTCCACTCAAGAGTTGATAATAAACCAGTTTCTGTACATCCCTTGACAGTTCATTTCATAAAAAGTTTGTTTTAGCTGGTTTGGGCAAGCTGTCCTGCAGAATCTGTTTACTACTTGAATGTCAACTCTGCCCTCCGGCCCTTTTCTTCCACTAGGCTCATTTTCTACTTCAGTTACCAAGTTAGTTATTAAACTTGTGAGCCTGGCAGCAAGTGAGTCCCACATGTGAGAATATTATGCCTGCTTGTCCTTAGAGAAAGCATAGTTACTTACCTGTAGCAGGTGTTCTCCGAGGAGAGCAGGCATATATTCTCATATCCCTCCCACCTCCCGTTGGAGTTGTCTTCTTAGCTTTTGTACTATACTGCTGGTCCCATGCTTGGTGGGGGCACTGCCTTAAAGTTTTTAAAGTGACAGTGCACTATGGCAGTGTCCACACCAGGTTCCGGGATGATGTCATCCAACTGTGAGACTATATGCTTACTGTCTCAGAGAATACCTGCTACAGGTAAGTAACTATGCTTTTTTTAAAAGGCTGCTGTATACCACTACTATTAGTAATAATAATAATAATAATTTCTATAGTGCTACTAGACGTATGTAGCGCTGAACACATTGTATGCAGGTACTTTCTTTGTCTTTAGAGGGCTCACAAGCTAAGTTTTTGTACCTGGGGCAATGGAGGATTAAGTGACTTGCCTAAGATCACAAGGAGCTGCAATGGGAATTGAACCCAGAGCTGGGATGGGCAACCTTTATGCAGAGAGGGCCACATGAATGGCAGTATGATCCTTGGTGGGCTGCAACATTATGTAATGTTGGAACTGGAAATACACAGAGCTCCGTAGACTTCCTGTGATAAATAAATAAGTTAAAATTTAGCTAGAAATGATGGAAACAAACTGGCTATTTTGAAAATATTTGCATAATACAGTATTTAAAAAAGGCAAAACTCTGGTTGATGACATTTTCTGTATATACTACAATATTGTGTTTTCCATCACTAGGGCAGGCAGGTGCCCTGGAGTCCTGCAGAGTTTGTCTGTCCCTTACTATTGAAAATGTGATAGTGAAACAGCACCACCTACTGGCAGGACTATAGATGGAGGCCTCCTGCTCATCTTTGAGGAAACAATGGTGATGTGGTGTTGGTGTGACCCAAGGGAAAGAGGCCAAAAATGTTTGGTCACATTTCAGTCACCTCATTTAGATACACTGTTAAACACTTGACTGGTCTTGCTTCAGAGGAAGTAATGGTGCAAATAGCTGCTGCATGGTGCACATAGAAACATCTTTTATTTGCCTTAAAAAAAAGGGCAACATCTTAGGAAGGTACAAAGCACAGTGCATGAAAGCAAAACAGCCTTTTTGCCAACTACACAATTTATTTTTCCCTTAACTAAGCAACAGCTGCCTTGTTCATTAAAATACAACACAGATAATGCAAGTAGCCAAACACCCCTATTCCTTATATAGAATAATCATTGCTCAGCACCTTTATGTCTAACAACAGAGCAAACAGCCTCAAATGGCATCCACATTATCTCCCAGATTCTACTATATGATGCCGAAATCTAGGCGCAGTGTCAAGATGCATACATGACAGAATTGATAAATAAGCAATCAAGTATGAATTCATGAGCTTTAACAATCAATAATTGCACTTAATTGGCACTAATTGGAATTTATGTGTCCATCTTCTTGTGTGCTAGTCTATAATACCCCAAGCCTAAAGCCTCTAGCACACAGCTCAAAAGGGGGCATGGCCAGGGGAGGAGTATGGATGTTTAAAAAAATAATTGTGCACAGGATTATAGAATAGCACCATTTATGTTATTCTATAAAAGCCATGAGTTGGGCACCGGCATTTACACCAGGTTTCAGCTGGCACAGGAATTGGCTGTAAATGCTGTTCTTTAAAGTGCGCTCATCTCACAGCACCCTTAATTGCGCTTAATGCCAGTTTTTTCCGGCACTGAGTTTTGAGCACCATTTTTAAAGTTCCCTCCTATCTGCATTGGTGACAGTGAACAAGAACATAACATAAGAATATAAAAATAGTAAAGCTGTAAGTTAATTGCAGTTAACTGTATGATTAATGCATTAACCATTAATTGGGAGAAAAAAAGACACGATTACAATTTTTAATCACTCTGCAGCATCTCTTGTCTCCTACAAACTTCTGCTGTCTTCCACTCCCAACCCATGTCTTTAGCATGATCCAACATTTTTCCCTCCAACCTGGATTCAATATTACCACTCCACATGTCAGTCTACCTTAAAAATGGTCTTCTATTGGTCCCTAGCAGTGGTGCACATATGTTGCCTGTGTTGTGCTCAAGCTTTCCCTATAGCCTGTTCTGCCTCCTCTGATATAACTTCCTGTTTTTTCATGGGCGGGATGAGTCAGAGAGAAAGCTTCAGACCTGGCCACTGCTAGAGACCAACAGAAGACCACCTTGAAGGAAGACTGGGGGAGGGGAATTGAGAGGGGGCAGATGCCGAACTCTGAGTGGGGGGAGTGGAGTGAGCTTCAAACCTGCAAGGTACAGTATATGCCCATTCACTGACAGTAACACACTAATTTTCCACCCCATTTCAATGATTTGCAGTTAACAAGTGAATTAGCATGCACTGTCATGCCACTGCAATAACAGTTACTGTGGCTGTGCATGAACAGGTAATGCGCACTAATTCGTGTGCTAACTGCATAGCACAGTTTAGTAAAATGGGCCGAGAATCAACTGGCTCAGCTTTATCTACATTTTAGTTTGCACCTTCAAAAAAAACTCTAATAAATTGGTAGAGCAAGGCTTGCCTTTGTAAACCCTTGCCGATTCATTCCCATTAAACCATGTCTTTCTTTATGGTCAGTCTTCTTTTGTATGCTTTCTGGATTCTTTGGGGTCCTTTTACTAAGCAGCGGTAAAAAGTGGCCTTAGCCTGCACTTGCATGGGTTTTTCCCATGTGCTAAGGCCATTTTTACCGCTGTAGTGAAATGGCGAATTTTCTATTTTTTTTTATTAATGGCCATGTGCTAATGTTGCCATTAGCGTGCAGCTATTACAAAAAAAATTAGCATGTGTGCACTTATTGACACCTATTTTATAGGCGGTCAAGGCTTGTACAGTATTCCCACACTAACCAGTTAGCATGCGCTAATGTGGTTGCACTAACTGAATAGCTCAGTGCTCAAAGGAAATCACATGCAAATAAGATGCGTGGAAAGTCTGCATGCAATTCAGTAAGCATTGATGTTCTGCGCAGGCCCAGGCCAGAGGAACAGTAGGCATGGGGGGTGCAAATGAGTGCAGTAGATGTGCTCTATTACACAGTAAAAAAAGTGGAAATAATATTAAATGCAAAACAAAATAAAAAGAGAACATGACTTGAAAAATGGCAACAACTGCTCTCTGGACCCTGACATAAAGGCATGCGTTATAGACAGATGTCATATGCACACGTTGATAGATGATTCTTGTTGGCTACTTTTTTTTTATCTTTCTATTTTTTCTATTTTTTAATTGTTGTATTTTGTGTATGGCAACTAGAACACTTTTATTTTTTTATTTTTTAAGGTTCCGGGCAGGACACACATGCATATGATACACGCACATGAAAAGTGCAGATACTATTAAAAAATGCAGACCACGGAGAAGCTGCCCTTTCACATACACCACCACCACCTGGGACCTGCCAGAAAATTTTGAACGTTACAGGTAGGCACTCCCTTCTGTGCATTGCACGGAAACATCTGTGTTTCGCATGAAATGCTTGTTTTAATACTAATGAGCGCATTTTAATACATTTGCATCTCATTTTCAGTTGCTGCTTTCATGAACATAAAAGTAGTTCCGAAACCCTTTGAGCATTAGGTGCACAATAACGTGCATGCAAACCGGTTAAAACTAGTCAAAACATATGTTACAAGCCTGGTAAGATTTGAGCATTGGTCCCTGAATATCCCTGCTAACTGGATAATTTCCGACTTCGCCCAGGCTCCACCCACAGACTGCCCTGGCCTTGTTTAGATAGTGCTAAGGCAGGCAGAGGAAATATTCAGCAGTACTAGCTGGCACTTCCGATTAACAGCACCTGCTGAGTAAGTGACTTTGAATATTGGCCGGATAGTTTAACATAGTAAAATCATAAACGACAGCAGATGAAAAAAACCAGTATGGTCCATCCAGTCTGCCCAGAAAGATGGCTACGGTTGTATGTGCTGCTTCTTGCAGGTTACTCTCGCTTATTAGGGTTGTACCTGCTGCTTCGTATGCTGATCTAAACTCTTGATTTGTGTGAATCATTTATGTTTTGCTTTGAGTGGAAATAATCTATACTTTTATAGCATCTTTTTGCCATACAGGTATCCTCTGTTTATCCCATCCCTTTTTGAATTTCATCATTGTTTTCATCCCCATCAGAGCATTCCAAGCATCCACCACCCTCTGTGTAAAAAAAAAAAAAAAAAAAAGATTTACTGATGTTTCCTACTTGCAGCTTCATTTCATATTCTCTAGTTCTAAAGTCTCCCCATTTATGGAAAAGGTTTGTTTGTCCATTTATATCGTTGAAGAATTTAAATGTCTGTATCATATATCCCCTATCCCTCCTCTCCTCCAGGGTATATATATTCAAGTCTTTAAGTTTATTCTCATATGTCCTCTGTCAATGATCTCATACCATTTATGTCAGTTTCCTCTGAATGGCTTTGAGTTTTTTTTTAATGTCCTTGGCAAGATAAGGCCTCCAAAACTGATCACAGTAATCCAAGTGTGATCTCACTAGCAACTTCTACAAGGGCATTATCGTTTCCTTATTTCCACTGGTTATACCCCTCTCTGTGCAGTCAAGCATTCTTGTGGCCTTGGCTATTGCCTCCTCACATTATTTTGTTACTTTTAGATCATCACTCCAAGGTACCTTTTTTGGTCCATGCACATCAGCCTCTCACTTCCTATTGCATATAACTTCTTTGGATTTCTGCACCCCAAATGTATCACTCTATGTTTCTTCACATTACTACTACTAGCTTCTAATTTTTGTAGATCAATCTCATGCTTTCTACTTTCTCTGAGGTATTCACTCTGTTGCTAAACTTCATGGCATCTGCAGAAAGGCACACTTTTCCTTCTAACCCTTTGCCAATATCTCTTGCAACAGTATTGGATTGATCCTAAGAAAAATCCCTGAGGCATTCCATTACTTAATCTTTCTTTCTTTCTTTCAAATGAAGGTTCATTGGTACTATCTAACTTTGGTGAAACCATATTGTCTTGGATCTTGCAACTCAGTAGGGTTCCTTTCTTTCTTCCAAATGAAGATTCATTGGTACTATCTAACTTTGGTGAATCCTTGTTGTCTTGGATCTTGCAACTCTTTAGGGTTCCATGATAGCAGTCCTTGAATCAACTGTTTGGCTCTTAGGAATTGCCATAGTATGTTTGATAGCATAACCATTTTTGCAGATAAAGCACTGCTTTACATACAGCAAAGGCTTTTAAATATGTCCTCCCTATATATCAACATTAGATTAGCCACTTTTACAAAGCGCCTTCTGCCTTCAATCAAATCATTTTTTTTAAGGTAACATTTTGTGAAAACAGGATATATAGTTTATGTTAAAAAGTTTTTCCTCTGAATTATTTTTTGTTTTGAAGTGAACTGAAATAACATCCAGTAGTGTACTTCTAAATGAGGTACACAGTGCAAAAGAAAAATGTTTTAAAATGCTATTCATTATTTTAGCCTTCTATATTTTGTCACTTGAGTCCTGGAACTGAGTTATAAAAGCCCTGTTAGAAGCAGGATAAATGTTTGCCATTGAAAACAAGTTGTGGTCAGTGGCTTTTCATCATTATGAAATACAGTGATTTCGCTTTATGCATGCTTTTTTTTTTTAGTTGGCATGTAGTTATTGGAACAGATGCTGCTTCCTAGAGTAGAGCTAGTATAAAGTAGGAACTGTAACTTAAATAGGAACCTTTTCTTTTTTACTTTGTCTGTATATATTTCATTCTGATGGGGCACACCATGCCCATGAGAAATAATATGTGTGCCCCTGAGATGTTGCTGATTTTATTTATTCATTTTTTTATTTGTAGCATTTGTATCCCACATTTCCCACCAATTTGCAGGCTCAATGTGGCTTACATTTGCCGGAATGGCGGTTGCCATTTCCGTGTAACAGGATTACAAATGGTATTGCGTTAGGGTGCATATATACGTGGAGACATACATGGAACATATGCTGCACAAGCAGCAAGAGAGGCACATTTTCTACCACAGACTGTGCCACAGAAAGGAAGATTGGGGGGGGGGGGGGGGTGCGCTGGACACAGAAGATGGAAGGAGATATTGAGAGGGACATGTCATGCTGGACATGGAGGAAAATAGGAGATTGTAAAATCTGCACTGTTTTTATATACTGGATTCCTATTCAGTCTGTTTCTTTTTTTTTTTTTTAATAAACATAATAAATATGTATGAGATGCATGTGTGCAAATGAATATGCTAATGTGCCGCATCTCACCCTTTGCCCCCCCCCCCCCCCCCCAAATGAAACAGTCAAACTACGCCCATGCATATCATAAATCAAATTGTACACTAATGAGTCTCTTCTGGAATAAATGTTTTGTTACATACAATATAGAACCAAAAATAAGACATTTCACAACTTAGATAAAGTATATACATAAAACCAAAAAACAACCCTAACCCCACTAAAGTCCCTTTTAAATACACCAGCAAAGATACTAGATTCAGTAAATGGCGCCCAAATTTAGGCGCTGAAAAACTGAGTTCTGAGTTCTATAAACTAGTATTTCCCAAGTCCAGTCCTGGAGTACCCCTTGCCAGTCAGGTTTTCAGGATATCCACAATGAATATGCATGAACTTGATTTGCATACACTGGCTCCATTCCTCATTGTGGATATCCTGAAAACCTAACTGGTAAGGGGTACTCCAGGACTGGACTTGGGAAAACACTGCTATAAACAGTTCTCCAGCTTGGGCGCCATTTATAGAATAGCACTAAACACCGGGATCGGATTTACACCAACTGAAACATGGTGTAAATCCGCGTGGATCTCCCTTATTCTTCACTGCTTGCTGAAAAATTTACACATGCATCTTTATAGTGTCTTAACAAGTTACATGCATAAATTCAAATTGTTGCCAATTAGTGCCAATAATTGATTGTTGGACCCAAGTTATTGGTGCTGTTGGGCCCATTACTCAAATTGGGCATGTGCTGAAATTTGTGCACGCAATTTTGGATGCCATGTATATAATTCTCCTGTATATGGAATATAAGTTTTCTGTGTGCTGGAGGAGTAGCCTAGTGGTTAGTGCAGTGGACTTTGATCCTGGGGAACTGAGTTCGATTCCCACTGCAGCTCCTTGTGACTCTGGGCAAGTCACTTAACCCTCCATTGCCCCTGGTTTGAAATAAGTACCTGAATTATTTGTAAACTGCTTTGAATGTAGTTGCAAAAACCTCAGAAAAGTGGTATATCAAGTCCCATTTCCATTTCCGTATTTGAGATTCAACATGGAATGTTGCTACTATTTGAGATTCTGGAATGTTGCTACTATTTAAGATTCTACATGGAATGTTGCTATTCCGCTAGCAACAATCCATGTAGAAGCCTGCCCTTGCAGATCAGCAACGCTGCCGCGCAGGCTTCTGTTTCTGTGAGTCTGACGTCAGACTCACAGAAACAGAAGCCTGCGCGGCAGCGTTGCTGATCTGCAAGGGCAGGCTTCTACATGGAATGTTGCTAGTGGAGGAGTAGCCTAGTGGTTAGTGCAGCAGACTCTGATTCTAGGGTTCAATTCCCACTGCAGCTCCTTGTGACTCTGGGCAAGTCACTTAACCCTCCATTGCCCTTGGTACAAAATAAGTACCTGAATATATGTAAACCGCTTTGAATATAGTTGCAAAAACCTCAGAAAGGCGGTATATCAAGTCCTATTTCCCTTTCCCTTATGTACCTGTGTGTCTTCAACCTCTGTGTAAAATATATGAAATACCTTATTCTGATATTTTGAGGTGTGTTCTTCCACTCTCGGAGTTCATTTCCTGTTCAAGACATATATGTCTAAGTGTGGTATATACCTGTACTCTTTTGTCCTACAATGTAATAATAGTTTATGATTTTACCTTTTGTTTTCTATGAAAGCTTTTGTGAGGATTGTGAAATAAATCTTGTTTATATGTTTCATATGACTGAAGTTATTTATGTAACCTTTGAACATTCCTGAGTTTTCTTGGGGGTGATCCAAGATGGCGGATTAGGCAGACATGTTGACGTTAGCTCAGATATTTTTTTTTCTTTAAAATATGTCTGTGTCCTTTATGTACCTTTTTAGTATGCCAAAACTGAAGGTTAAGATTTGGGGTCCCATTCTCATCTCATTGAGTACTGGGCAGCTTTCAGTCTGGGGCTTTGTTAGCTCTCCCTTATGGCCCACACCTCACCTACCAGTTCCTTTGCAAGTGATCACGGGCCCTGGGGGCTAACACTGAAAGCAGGGCGTCTTGGGCACTAGTGTCCCCTTTCCTCTGTCTCTTCCTCCCCTTCAGTCTCCGAAAAGGGACACTAGTGTCCCCTTTCCTTGGGGGTACCATGGCACCTGCGGCTTTCCCTGTTCCAGGGTCTATTAGTGGTGCTGAATATGCATAGGAGTCCACATAGGAGAAAGCCTTTTGGCTAGTCCCTGTCTTATGAAATCAGTTACCTATTTTCATTTGAGCACAATCTTTATTTAGGAAATTTAAGGCTTTATTTTAATCCTATCATTTTTTCATTAGCCTTTGGATTAAGAGGGTCAGAGACTTAGATAGATACTGCCCTTTGAGCTTCAGACTTTCTAATATACTAGATAGTGTCTCCTAGGAAATGCCGGTGTTCTTTGGATTGATATGTATGTCTCTGTGTCTTTCATATATATTAATTGGAGTTCTTTTCTATGAATTCTCTGTTTTTTATTGCAAACCACTGTGATCTCTTTAAGCCTATTGATATAGAATTTTTAAATAAATCATAAATGCTGGTGTTTACAGTAAATGTGGTCACTGCAGCTACAGAAAATTGACCCCATAGATGGTAGCAGCTCATCACAAACTGCAAATATTGACCCAGTTAGCATCTAAAATATTGGTATCAGTCTGGCTAACCTACAGCCTGTGGTGTCACTGGATTAAACTGCCTACCGTAGAAGTCTTAATCTTCAATCTCAGGCTCATGTGTGATGGTATAATCATGGATCAAGCTCTGAGTTAGTTTGCAACAGACTTGGATACAGTGTTCCTCCATTTGTGCCATGAGGCAGTTCTGTCAAAGAGGAGGATATTTTTGATGTGGCAAAAGAATCTCTGAGCATCTTGGATGACATCCTGTCTGTGTAATAATCTGTAGAGTATCGACTAGTATGTACATTAATTTATGTAGAACTCCTTGGATGGTGCCTGGACTTAGAGGCCTTTGGCAACTTGGGATTTATCCACCATGTGTAGCCAGTCTCCCTAGTATGATCTTCTGACTTACCATGGTTCAGGTATCTTCTGGTAGATTGCTCACAGGTTTCACATTGTCGTTTTGCATGGATCAGCTTTAGATGATCTTTGGTATTTATAAGGTCAGAGTGGCATTTTGTAGTCTGAAATCAAGGAGTGAGTTTTCCCTTTTGTTTCTGTCAAGCCTCTACCAGATTGGGAGGAGTTAACAACTGGCATATGAGGTATCTTTTTATGGTATTTGGAGGTGCTCCTCAGGGTGATTTAATATTTCCTGATGTGGCAAGGTCCACTCAATCTAGACATAGGCAATTCCTAAGCCTTCTTCAGCGAGTTATTGATATAGGTGCTAGGTTTCAATTAAGATATCCTTGAAAATGTGTTATTCAATTTGATAATCTTGCATATTTTATGATACGTCTCTGTTGCAGTTGGAAGGATAGGGTTCTGCCACTAATGGAGAATGAGCTGTAATTCTGAGCTGTAAGAGTAATTGACATTTATGGGCCCTTTTACCAAGCTGTGGGAAAAAGGGCCCTGCACTAGCGGTGGGGGCCCTTTTTTACTGTAGTGGGTAACAAAGCTCCCAGCACATATGGCCACGCAGTAAGAGAACTCTTACCAGATGGTCATGCGGCAGGGAGCTCTTACCGCTACCCATTGAGGTGGCGATAAGGGCTCCCTTGCTAACCCGGGTTATCGCTGAGCAGGCCATTTCCTGGGGGTTTTCTTTTTCCCCTGGAAATGGCACGCGCTTGGGGCGAGACCACCACCAGTGGCCGCATTGGGCCAGCGGTAGTCCCAGAAGAGCACGCGATTAACCCGCGTTGGGCTTACCGCCTCTCTGTAAAAGGGCCCCTTGCTATTTTCTTTCATCTTTTTTTTTTTTTTGTCCCTATTTCCTTGGGGTTTTGGGATTCTTTCCTCCTATTTAGCATCAATAGTTTGTATTTAATATTTTGTTTTTTTTCTATTGAGAACTGTTTCTTGTATAGGCTCTTTATCCTAATTTAGTTTGTTTTGGATGTATTATAAAAATGAAAATAAATAAAAACAGAATTCAAAGAATAAATATTGTTGGAACAGTTTTAATAATATTGTAGTGCAGTTCTTTTCTATGTGGCCAAAATGATCTCTAGTTCCAAGTTTTCCAGGTTTATTATATATGTGATATACCACCTTAGGACAAAGCCATCTAGGCCGTTCACACATAAAATAAAAAAAGAACTACAATATAAAAGAAAAGTTCTACAACCCTGTGATGCAGCAGAAATGTCACTGCTCACAACCGAGTGCCAGACACAAAAGTAGTAGTATCCTTCAATCATAGCATTTTGAAAAGTAGAAGGCCTGATTTAAAATTAGAGAATGTAACCGCTAAATTGAAGATGATTCCAGAGAGACGGACCCGTTACTAAGAAGACAAATGAATGTGCTCAAAGGAAATTTGCCGAAAAGTGGGTATTAATAATACAGTGTTGAGATGAATGAAGTGCATGGGGGGGGGGGGGGGGGGCACATAAAGAATGAACAGAAGAGAAATAAAGGAGCTTTGGTCAGTCTAATCAGGATTTTAAAAGGGATTCAGGCAGATACAGGTAGCCAATGTTCACACTGAAGGACGTAACATGGTCCCCAGCTTTGCGCCTGTAGGCATTTTAACCATTGTGTTTTGTATTAGTTGTGATAATTTGGAGGGGATTCTATAAATGGCACCTAAAGTTAGGGCCCTATTTCCATGCCCAAATTTCAGTGCAGAAATGCATTCCAGTGGATGCAAGTTGCTGAAATGTGGCTGAAATAGCCGATCGGTGCAGAAATACACTTACACACCCACTTACGGGATAGCACCTAAGTGTATCCACACACAACTACAAAGGAGGTATTCCCATTGGAGGGGCATAGGCAGGTTAAGGGTGTTTCAGAAAATTGCATGCAGTATTATAGAATGCCGTGGCTGCATACCCAACTTGCATGCCAGAATATAAGGTGTGCTAGCGTTTTTATTGCATGCTAAAATTTAGCACGCGCTAACGCTAGAGACACCCATATATCCTATGGGTGTCTCTACCATTAGCGTGCACTAAAAACACTAGCATGCCTTAGTAAACAGTGCCCTCAATGACCTAAAATATGTGAGGTAGATGTTACAGTAGATCCCAGTTAAGATCTGAAAGTGTTAGGCTTAAGTGTGATTTTTAATGGTGAATGTGTTATGCGCTGCTGGATGAATTTTGAAGCGGAAAAGGCACAAACCTTTTACATTTGTAAGAATTAGTCTTGTGTACAACATGGTAGCTAAGAGATTAATTTACCATGCAAGAATTTTTTTCACTTGAATAGCTTGGGAAATGTATTAACTGAGCAACTGATACCTGTGGGTTCCAGCAGGTTTTGCTCGCTGTGGAAAGACTCTTTTCTATTCACATGCCTGTTATTCAAGATTGGCAAAGTAAGAGCAGAAAAGAATACAGCATTTCCAGTTTTGACTTATTGTATAGCATCTAAAAAAAAAAATGGTTTAAGCTAGGAAAAGGATTCCTCAACATCCATTTACTTGTAGTGCAAATTATTTTTTTTAACACTAATTATAGCTGTTCTCTGAGAAGTGAAGAACTAGAATCATATTTCAAATACCGCATGAATGATAATGCATTTGCAGTGCCATTATGGTAAATGAGTAGTTGAGTTTTACGTTTGATAAACAGGGATTTTACTTATTATAGGCTGTAGTTACTTTATGGAAAGGAGCCACCAAGAAATACAGTACTAGGTAGTGTTTCCTGTATAAAGTAGAAATTAATTAATTTTCTTTTTTCTGGGGGGGGGGGGGAGTAGAACACAAGGAATGTGTAAATAAAAAAACATTGATATACAAATTTAGGGGCCAAAATAAAAGGGTATATAAATAGCTGAGGTCCGTTTTCCAAGCCACGCTAAAATGTGGCCGGTGTTAGTGTCAGTGTGTGGGTTTTCTGTGTGTTGTGGCCACTTGTAGCACAGCGGTAAAATAACCGCCTTACCAAATTTTTTTTGTAACGGTCACATACTAATTTCCCCCATTAGTGTGTGGCAATTACCACAGGAGCCCTTACCACCACCTATTTAAAAGGCAGTAGGAACTCCTGTGCTATTCAGGTAGCGTGCAGTAATGTACCCACGCTATCAGATTAATGCAGGCACACCTACTCTGTACCCATGGGCATACCTCCCGTGTTGGAAAATAAAAAATAATTTCCGGTGTGGGATTTGCGCTAAGTGGAAAACTACTATGGGGCGTGCTCTAGGCCTCCCATGGTAATTTTGGTTTCAGCATGCGCTACCTAAACGCTAAAAACTAGATTTTATTTTTTTTAGTGCTAGAGGCGGGTCTGAGGGTGGAGAGTAGGCGTCTTCTGCACTAATCGGTTAGCGTCACTACATTGCAATGTGTTATTTTATCCGGAGAGTGAAGCAGTAACAGCCAAATAAGCAGCTGCACTCGCCACAGGTGGTAGCTGGAATGAGGGACCACCAGGCCACCTCCATGCTCTTCCAAAGAAAAAGGAGACCTGCTGAAAATTAAAGCCTTGAGGAAAAGGAAGGAACAAGAAGGAAGTTCTGGAATCCACCAAGGCAAAGAGATTGGCAGAGAAGGGACACCCAAATAGTGTAAAGCCATAAAATGATTGCTGTCTATAACCTTTATCATTGGAAAATGGTTGTCTACCTCTGTCTGTACATACAGAATGGTTATTGTTGAGAAGTTGTGCCTTTTGCCTGTTCAGTAAAGTCTTTTATTTCAGAATTAAACTTCTGGCCTCCCTGGAATGACATTGGGTGAAAGAGAGTGAAGAGTGAGTGGTATACATGTGTCAGTGGCCTCCCAGCACAGTCTGGTCCAGGCCCTGATCTACATAAGTACATAAGTAGTGCCATACTGGGAAAGACCAAAGGTCCATCTAGCCCAGCATCCTGTCACCGACAGTGGCCAATCCAGGTCAAGGGCACCTGGCACGCTCCCCAAACGTAAAAACATTCCAGACAAGTTATACCTAAAAATGCGGAATTTTTCCAAGTCCATTTAATAGCGGTCTATGGACTTGTCCTTTAGGAATCTATCTAACCCCTTTTTAAACTCCGTCAAGCTAACCGCCCGTACCACGTTCTCCGGCAACGAGATGTTTGCTTGTGATCTGCTTAGCACTTAATTAATACGTGGAGAACATGAATTTAATAAAATTAAATGAAATAAAAATATCAGCAACACAACACAGTCAACAATTAAAGGGGAGTTTGTTTTTTATTACTTCAAAATAATCCCCAGACCTTTCCAATGTATTACACACAAAAATGCAAATAAGACTGACAGACAGTGAGCTAAGCTGGAATCTATGTGGAGTACAGAGGCAAGAGTATCTTGTACTGCTTTTGATTTCTCATTAAATCAATAAGGAGTTAGATTACCAAAAAAAAAAAATGCAGACGAGGTCATTACATGTAATTTTACATCTACAGGGGTATTAAATAAGAATTCAGTTCCAGTTTCTTGTGTTTCCTGTGTGAAGGAGGCCTGGATTTTGACATTGACACCATAGAGAAGGGCCTATGTAATCTGATCTGAAGATGTTTACAGTTGGTGGTTGCTGTGCTAATAAATTTGCTACTGGCAGCCCCAGCATAGAATTTCTGAGGTGGCACTGTCTTGTACCTGCCTTCAGAGTATGGGAGTTGGGAAGTTCACACCACAAGTTATTTTGATTGCAAAAGTACTCTGGGGGGAGGGGGGAGAGAGAGAGACTGCTGGGTAGGAGAGGAGGAGAGAGAGACATGCAGACAACTGTGAGGGTTTGTGGGGGAGAGAGATAAGGAAATGTGTAATTCTGTATGGTGGTGGGGTGGGAGGAGAGAGGAAAGGGAATGTGAGAGACAGAAGTGAAGGTGTTTGGCAGCAGAGCACTGATGCAGAGCAGGATTTGGGAGACAGAATGATGGAACTGCTAGGACCCTAGGGAGAAAGAAGGGGAATGGATGTTGTTGGGGAGGGGCTGGATTTACAAACACCCCTTCCCAAAAAAAGAAGGCTTTTTTTTTTTTTTTTTTTTTAAATCAGTGCCCACAGTTGCCAAAATTTTAAGTGCAGCCTTGATCTGAACTTCAAACAAATGTTATGCTCGGATTGAGTTAAACATGAAATATTGGTGCATGTTTACTAAATTGGACTAGGTTTTTGCATTTACTGCATCTTAAGTGGAAAACATAAGATGCAATAAGTACAAAGCCCAGGTGGAAAATGCAGGTTTCCTGGCCAGCATTTGCCCTGTATTTACTGCACAGGGAAAATACCACATGGTCCTATGTTACATGATTTGGCAGATAGTGCCAGCCCAGGCATGTAACATGGGCCCTGGTGCTAAGAAAAAAAGAAGGCAACCCTACCTCCACCCCCCCAAAGTACCACTCCAACAATACCCCCTGATAGGTAACCCCCTGAGGTAAAAACCTCCTTCAAGTAACCCTGCCCCCCTCTCCAGCAACTCCTCCAAACAAAAGCTGCCCCCTGGGGGGTTCCCTGGTAGCCTAGTGCTGTGCTTTTCAACCTAGTCCTCAGGGCACACTCAGCCAGTCCAGTTTTTCAGAATATCAACAGTGAATATGCATGAGAAAAAAAACCCAGACCCAGCATACAATTGTCCTGTAGCTGCCTTACATGGCCATGTTTCGCCCTCTCAAGGGCTGCGTCAGGGGTGTAACATAAACCAGCAGAAGCAATATAATGTTTTCCCTGTCGGGTTAATATTGAGCTGCATTTAAACTAAAGCACTGTTTTTTCAAGCTGCTGCAGCCTGATACAAGCTGCTTTCATGTAAAAGTTGTTATGCTGCTCTGTATTTAACCAGACAAGGAAAACATTATATTGCTTCTGCTGGTTTATGTTATGCCCCTTACACAGCCCTTGAGAGGGCAAAACATGGACATGAAGTATCTTGTGAAGGATGTTAAAAAAATGGAAGCGGAGCAAAGAAAAGCTACGAGAATGGTATGGGATTTGCGTTACAAGACGTATGAGGAGAGACTTGTTGACCTGAACATGTATACCCTGGAGGAAAGGAGAAACAGGGGTGATATGATACAGACGTTCAAATATTTGAAAGGTATTAATCTGCAAACGAACCTTTTCCGGAGAGGGGAAGGCGGTAGAACTAGAGGACATGAAATGAGATTGAAGGGGGGCAGACTCAAGAAAAATGTCAGGAAGTATTTTTTCACGGAGAGAGTGGTGGATGCTTGGAATGCCCTCCCACGGGAGGTAGTGGAGAGGAAAACGATAACGGAATTCAAACATGCGTGGGATAAACATAAAGGAATCCTCCTCAGAAGGAAGGGATCCCCAGAAGCTTAGCCGGTGGTGGGAGGCAGGGCTGGTGGTTGGGAGGTGAGGATAGTGCTGGACAGACTTATACGGTCTGTGCCAGAGCCGGTGGTGGGAGGCGGGGCGGGTGGTTGGGAGGCGGGGATAGTGTTGGGCAGACTTATACGGTCTGTGCCCTGAAAAAGACAGGTACAAATCAAGGTAAGGTATACACAAAAAATGGCACATGTGAGTTTATCTTGTAGGGCAGACTGGGTGGACCGTGCAGGTCTTTTTCTGCCGTCATCTACTATGTTTCTATGTGGGGAGATATAATTGAGGTCTACAAAATCCCGAGCGGTGTAGAACAAGTAGAAGTGAATCGATTTTTTTTACTCGTTCCAAAAGTACGAAGACTAGGGGACACTCAATGAAGTTACATGGAAATACTGTTAAAACAAATAGGAGGAAATATTTTTTCACTTAACGAATAGTTAAGCTCTGGAACTCTTTGCCGGAGGATGTATTAACAGTGGTTAGCGTATCTGGGTTTAAAAAGGTTTGGACAAGTTCCTGGAGGAAAAGTCCATAGTCTGCTATTGAGACAGACAAGGGGAAGCTACTGCTTGCACTGGGATTGGTAGCATGGAATGTTGCTACTATTTGGGTTTCTGCCAGGTAATTGTGACCTGGATTAGCCACTGTTGGATACAGGATACTGGGCTAGATGGACCATTAGTCTGACCCACTATGGCTATTCTAATGTTCATATTCATTTTGCATATCCTGAAAACCTGACTTGACTAGATGTGCCTGAGGACTGGATTGAGAAGCACTGGTCT
Source organism: Microcaecilia unicolor (assembly GCF_901765095.1). Taxonomy (NCBI): domain Eukaryota; kingdom Metazoa; phylum Chordata; class Amphibia; order Gymnophiona; family Siphonopidae; genus Microcaecilia; species Microcaecilia unicolor. Next base: position 117,614,944 of record NC_044033.1, read on the forward strand.
AGTGGATAAGGCATGAGTGACCTGGGTTCAAAATAACGGGCCTGACTCCTAATTGAGGGATGCTGGTGGGAGGGGGTTGATCTGTGTGCTTTTTTGTCATAGGCTGTGACCGTGCTACCTCACTGTCTGTGGCATGACTGCACTTAAACACCACCTCTTGAGCTACTGAAACAGCTAGTGTGTGGTAAATTCTTGTGTGCTAGGTATGGGTGCCAGCCACACTCCATCTCCTTACATGACCTTCCCAAACCCTGTTAAGCAGCTAGCTTAGGATTTTTACCTCTCTGACTGATTTTAGTCTGTGATAGCCAGGGTTTTTTTGAGGGGGTACTTAGGAGTACTGAGTACCGGCACCTTTTCCATTGTCTGCTAAAATTGACTCATGGACCCCAAGTTTTAATGAAAGAGCTCAGGCTCTACAAACCAATTCTGCCTTGTCATAGATTCTGTGACTGGTTGCAGGGGACCTGGCTATTGTGGGGTGGGTCCCTCAGTGATCACTCTGCCCTTGAAGGGTGGCCTAGCATTTGAGTGCCGGCACCTTTTTTGCTAGAAAAAAACACACTGGTGGTAGCCAGTTGCATAGTTCTGTGCTAAAGGCTACCACACACTAACACCCACAGTAGCTGTTCAGAGCAGCTTAGTAAGCATCCCCTATCCCCTATAATCTTATCTTTTGGCCTCGAATTGTTATGGTTATGGTTTTCTTTTGAAAGAAAGTTTTAAGGACAATCATCAATAAGTCAGCTTTCTTCAGATATGCTTTCCATAGGGGTGTCCGTGTCCTGCATTAAATTTAAAGCCACAGCCTTTTCAAAAAGTATATTCTATGCTTGAAATAATATTGGAAAATGATATTTTGGTATTTGAAGTACCTTAATCATAATTTGAATAACTCAACCCCAGCGATACTAAGCAGCAGGAAAAAGGACCCTGCAGTAGCAGCGGGGGCCATTTTTCCTGTGTGCTAGGGCTCATTTTACAACTGTGGGTAAAAAGCCCCCCCCCCCCCAAAATGGCCACCCGGTAAGATAACCCTTACCATGTGGCCATGTGATGGGAAGCTCTTACTGCGGTAAGGGCTCCCACAGTAACCCAGCGGTAACCGGGCAGTAAGTGGCAACGCCCGATTACTGCTACCCTAGAAAAAAAGATTCCGGAGTGCCAGAAATGGCATGCGCTTGACCTGGTACTACCTCCGGCGGCCGCAGTTGTTCATATGTAGCCTGCGGTAAGCCCGCAATTGGCTTACCACCGCTTTGTAAAAGACCCCCTGAGTGACTTTAAATTTAATTACATTTTCCAAGCTTTCAAATTTTTATTAAAAAAAAATATTCTCACAAGGCTATTGCTTACTGTGTGCAACATTTTCTCTGCTGGATTAAGCTTTCTGGACCTTGATCCTGGGGAACTGAGTTTGATTCCCACTGCAGATCCTTGTGACTCTGGGCAAGGCACTTAACCCTCCATTGCCCCAGCTACAAATAAGTACCTTTATGTACTATATAAACCACTTTGAATGTAGTTGCAAAAAACCACAGAAAGACGGTATATCAAGTCCCATTTCCCTTTCCCCCTTCTGAACTTTTAGGACTAAATTCAGTAAATGGCAGTCAAAAACAGGCATGGGAAAAGATTGTAGCTAAGCATGATTCTTCTATAAAGGGTGTATGCTTTTTATAGAATCACGCTTAAGTGCTGATCTTGCATCTAAGTTTTGGTGCCAGACTTACACCTGCTGAAACCAGGTGTGAGTGCTGGCGCACAAGTAAGGTACGTTGAGGCAGTATTCTGTAATTGCGTGTGTAACCTTTTGGAATGCCTGAAACGCCCCCTTTTCAGATGTGCACTATGGGATTTAGGTGTCATGCCTTATAGAATAGAGTGCAGCCAGATGCATGTGCAAATCTTGATTGATGCCAATTAACTGCAGTATTTTTAATTTTTTTATTTATTGGGATTTATGAACCACTTTTATGAAGAGGTTCACCCAAGGCAGTGTACAGTAGCTACAGTTTAACATCAAAATAATTGGTTGCTAGCACCCAAATATTGCAAGTTAAGGGCTTGTTCATCATGGTCACACGCCTAAATTTAGGCATGTAAATTAGGACACAAATATGTAGAATCTGGGGTTTAGTGTTTTCCTTCAAAGCAGTAGCCTGAGCTGTTGTCTTCTTTCTGGAATCATTTCTTTAAAGACTTGAAGCAATAGCTCACTTCAGATTCATGACTGCCATCTAAAGTTAGTCAACAGGAATTTCTTTAGGCTTCTCAGGTTGAAGAGAATAATAAGCTAGCTGAGTTTCAGGTGTGATTCAGGAAGAAGCTCAGCTCTAGGACAGTATTCTTCATGTTGTAAGATGGTGTCTTCAGTTCAGTAGACAAAGGGGACCCAGGTATTGCTCGGCATTTGATTTTATTGATGATGATATTTCATGACTTAGATGTACAGTTCCAGATTTATGCAGACAATATGTTTTGGGACCAGGTATATCTCGGCATTTGATTTCATTGACGATGATATTTCATGACTTAGATGTACAGTTCCGTATTTTTGCAGACAGTATGTTTTTTCTTGCATTGAGGTTATCTCATTTTCATTTTTCTTCATTTGGTGAGATTTTACAGACTATTTTTGTCTGGCTTCCTAGGAATTGTTTGTCAGTGAGCTTATCTGCAACAAGATCGCAACTTAAAAATTTTTTTTTAATTGAATCTTATTTCATAGAACATCAACGATTTTTCAAGTCTAAATCAGAAAGTCAGTGTACCATCACCGTGAACAAGATATACTACGTGTACAGCAACAACAAAATTTTAAGTCTCAAGTATTGATGATCACTCTTCTCCCCCACCTCCTCAAGAAGTGTATCCACATTAGCATTCCCTGTTCCAAGGAGGCTATGTTTATTTATTTATTTATTCATTCATTCATTTGTAGCATTTGTATTCCACATTTTCCCACCAATTTGCAGGCTCAGTGTGGCTTACATTTGCCGTAATGGCGGTTGCCATTTCCGGGTAACAGAATTACAAATGGTATTGAGTTAAGGTGCATACATACATGGAACGTAACATACATGGAATAGATCATGGTATATATATATATACACCATATCATATCATACATATATGGTAAAGAATACATTATGGTATTGCAAGGTTCCTGAATAATAACTTGGATTGTAACATACATTAGGTCATCGACTATAGAGATCATATTCGACATAAGGATTAAAGTATTAGTGGTTGTTCATTACTAGCAAAGAGGTCAATCAGGCAAGTGATAAGATTTCGGTTTTGTCTAGATCGTGTAAAGTCTTAATTTAGTGTTTAAGATGGATGTTTATGGTATGCCTTCTTCAACAGATCAGTTTTCAGTAGCCTTCGGAACATAGTTAGGTCTTGCGTTGTTTTTATGGCCTTCGGTAGTGCGTTCCATAGTGCTTGCAGATGTATGAGAAACTAGTCGCGTATGTGAATTTATATTGTAGCCCTTTACAGTTGGGGTAGTGTAGATTGAGGAATGTGCGTGCTGATCTTTTTATTCATCCTTTCCTTGGAAGTATCATATGTTCACATACTCTTGAAAGCCATCTCATCAGAACCTTTCATTCTATCCTTACTTCCTATTTCCCACCCAACTGTCCACCCACCCCATCCAAGTGACACCATAATTTAGGGGCCCTTTTACCAAGCTGCGGTAAGCACTAATATGTGCTTACCGTAGCAAAAAATGGCTTATCTCTGAGTATAATTTTTGGATGAGCATGTGCTATCCCCATGCTAAAAAAAAAATGTATTTTTTAGTGCTGAGGTATCACGACTGTGGTCTCCTCATTCAGCACCAAACAGTAATGTTAACATCTTCCTTTCATGATATATTATGTATTTAAGTGGAGGGACATTTTCGAAAGGGATGTCCAAGTTGCGATTTGGACGTCCTTTCAAAATGGCAAAATCCAGGGGCGGGGAAACCTGTATTTTCGAAACAAGATGGACACCCATGACCCTCCCATTTCCATGCTCCCCATTTTTGGACCACGTGTAAATTTTAGGTGCGGATCCTGCACCTAACTTTAAGCGCATTGGTCTCAATTTATAGAACTAGGGGGTTAGTGTGGGTGCACCTAATACCACTTCTTCAGCACAGCCACTTTTAACTGTATATTTAATGGCAACCCACTAATTACTGTGTGCTAACTGCAATATGCAGTTCATGGACATTTTGTGCCCACTCGCTGCCCCATCTCACGCTAAGAAGTTAGCTTAGTATTTTTACTGCACTGGCTGTTAATAGCATGCATTGCTAACAGTTGGCACATGCTAAAACCAAAGGATAGCTAAGTCAGTAGAGGGTTAAGTGATTGGCCCAGGACCACAAGGAGCATCAGTGGGATTTGAACCCAAGCTTCTCTGGCTCTCAGCCTACTACTGTAACCATTAAGCCACTTCATTATTGTAATAGTCCAGTAACTGAAAGATCTGGTTTGTAGTTTCTTAAAGGAACTTGACACAAGTTGTGGGCTCTAGAGGCCATTAGCGCCAGAGTATCACCCGTATTTGTTAGCGTTGAATGCTCAAGAGGGCTCTAGCGCGGGGAACAATGACTGTGCTGAAGGATAGCCCAGGTAGCGTAGTAATTGCATTTAAATAATTTTCGAATCATTCTGATTCTCAAAGAAGAGCGCCCTGAACAAGGGCACCCTTACCACTGGTAACCTTTTGCCAGCTCAGAGTGGGCATTAGGTGTCTGAAGAGGCTGAGAAGCTGAGGATTTGAAGTGTGCCCAGGTGCTAGCCCTCTTATGCAGGAGGAAAGTGACCCAAAATGTTGCATTTATCTCGGTTTATCGAATATGTCCAGGGGGGGGTCTTATGTTTTAATGGTTTCAGTTGTTTGGTTGTTTTTTTTTTACAATCCAGTGCTTCTGTGGTGCTGTTCCTATTTTGCAAGTTAAAATCATTGTGGAGGGAGGGATGTTAGAGTGTGGAGGGCTGATTTATTAAACTTCGGCACGAGTTTTGCTCACCAGCGTAATTGCTCCAGGTTTAAACCAATGCTTTGTCTGTTAAAAGGGATTTTTCTTTTTCTTGAGATACGAATTTTGCAATGGAGCACACCTTCTAACGAATGCTCTCTAACGTTCTGGGCATGTGCTGAGGAGCTGTGCTTAATGCACAGCTCTTGAGCGCACGCGGCAAACACCATCCTTCCCTTAACTCCCGAACAACATCCTTATGCTCAGCGCTATGAGCGTGCCTATATTTGCATCTCATTAGCCATGAGCATTGAGGAGCTGTTCTGATGTGCTGTTCCGACACTATTTCTTTGGCGCTGTTCAGTAGAGCGCCAGAGTTTTGAGCATCAAGGCAGCAAATCCAGGGCTGGGACTCAGTTTCCCCAGGGTGCTGCGAATGTGGCCTGTGCAGCATTCCCTGCATTGATCAGTCCATAAAAGCGGAACTGCTTCTCAGCCTCATTTATTTTTTTTTCCCATCTCTCATGTTTTCTGGTATGATATAAATGTTAGATGTGAGCTGTTATGTGTCAACAATGAAGAGTAATCAAGCTTTGCAGCATTTAAAGCTATATTTGTCCTCGTGCATCTTAATCTGAAAGCAGAACTAAAATTATAAAATGTATAGTGAAATTGAATCTAAATACAAATTCAGCCTGTGGGGAGGAAAGAGTAGAAAATGACCTTCTGGCACAGAAGAGCCTTAGTGCATCATTACACAAATCAATAAAACCTACAGATAGCTTTTATTAGCCTTGCAAAATTAAATAGAAGTGGAAACATCTCAAATAAATGCTGGAAAACAAATGCAGTGGACTGCAAATGTATTTACCATCTGCACAAAAAGGGAAAAGTATACAATTTGTACTATAAACGTACATTTTATATAATTCTAGAATAGAGAGTTACACGGGGCAGAAATCTAACTCGGCCCCACTGGAATCTAACCCTTCCCCTCCCGTTCCCTGTACTAAAATAACCCGAATTGTGGAAAAATAACCCAACTTAACAGTAGCCCATGTTGATAACTTCCCTGAGCGCTTATAGGGATTCCAATGCTATCAATCATATCCATTATTTTTTTTAGTGCTATTATAATTGCTAAGCTAGTTTAGAAACACAAGGAAAGGATAGGAGGCTGGCCTGGCACAACACTTCTGGGGGAACCCTACAAGACCTGCATTCACCCCCATGGGATCCCCATAGACCTGGAGGGGATCCCCGCAGGATTCCTGCTAACCCCATTCCCATGCAGCTGTCTATTCTAGAACACAAACTTTTGAGTTCTAATTGAAACATAGTAATGTTTGAACTAAAGACAAGAGAGATATGTGCAAATAGGGGAAATTCTATAACCTATGTACTAACATTTATGTGTGCGTTACAGGGCTAAATGTCTAGAATATCAGTATATATGTATGTATGTGCAAATTTACGCATGTATACTCTAGCATGCTGCCTAAGCACCATTCTGCAAATACCTGCTTAACACACACAGGTTGTATTTGCAAGAGGAGGTACCACATGTGTAGCAAGCCCTCCAATTTTAGGGGTGCTCAGGAGTGGACCAAGGGGCAATGCATTCCTCCCCCCTCCACGCTCTAACCGTACCTGTCCCGGTTGGGATTCCGAAGCACCGCCAGCCAAATAAATCAATACCTCTCCTCCTTTCCTTCTGAGCTGCTTCCACCCTGCAGATGTCGGCGGGGTGGGGACTTCCCGCTCATTCTCTGAGCATGCGCGAGAAATCCCAATGGCAGCAGCTAAAGATACACCATCGACATCTGCAGGAACGAAGCAGCCAAGAAGGAGTGGAGCAGAGGCACTGTATTTATTTGGCTGGCAGGGCTTCGGCATCCCTGTTACCGAAGATAAAGGAGTGCTGAAGTTCTGGAGGGGGCTCGAGCCAAAAGTGTAGGGGCCCAGGCCCCCAAGGTCCAAAGGAAGAGTTTAGGCAGGGCTCCCACTTATGTGAGTAACATACAAAATATCCCTACCACGCTTGCACTTATACCAGGGGCGCAGCCAGACACCCAATTTTTTTGTTTTTTTTTTAAATTTCTGCAAATTTACAATTTAACTTCACAAGTATCCACTTGTTACAGAAAACAGAATAAGAACAATACAAGAATTGAATATATAATCAAGTAAAATAATCACTTCTTCCTTAGAGCACCAAATTGTAGTTGGATTAAAAAGAAAGATAAGGAGATATAAAAGAAAATATATTCTAAGAAAATCAAGACACAGCAAACCTATAGCAAATTTAATTATCCAGTCACTTTTTAGCTATTCTCTTCATATCAAGGATAGCTCTCAGCTGGCCTGGAGAAAATAAAAAATAATTAAATCCTGCAAACCAGACCAAACATTTACAGGGGTAAACTAGCAAAATAGTTGCTCCTAGACTAAGCGTATCCAGTTTTAAAGCTAGAAAGGCCTTCCTTCGTTCTTGTGTTGCTTTTGTGACATCTGGGTATATTCATATCTTTTGACCGTAAAACAATGTCTGGGAATTTTGAAAGTAGAATTTCATGATGGTGTTCAAATCCTGCTCAAATACAAAAGATACTATCAAAGTAGCCCTTCAGTCTGTCTCTATTATGGATTCCTCCAATATTGCTGAAAAGTTGTTGATATCAATTTGTTCGTCCTGAACTCCCGAACAATACCTTGACCCTGCAACTTCTTTGAGGAATCTGGTATATAATATATCTTGTTAAGCGGAGGAATGGTTTCAGGGGAAAACGTCAAAATATTAACAAGATATTTCTTAAACAAAGCCAAAGATGAAGTACCAGACACCCAATTTTGGGCAGCCCTGAACTCAGTGGGTGGGCTTGAGACCCCCCCCTCCCCCCCAGACATCTCTGCTTCCCTCCCTTCCTCACCAGGCAATCAGGGGTCTCTTAACTGCATACCGTGAATCCCTCCCCCCCCCCCCGTTACCTTTGAAGTCCTTAAGTTTTTCACTGGCAACGAACAGCGAGTCATACCTGCTGCTCATATTTGGCCCCGTCCTTCCTTCTGATGCAATTTTCTGGTCCTGTGATCAGGAAGTTGCATCAGAAGGAAGGCTTGGCGGTGGCACCAGCAGTGGGTAATAATTCAGCAAAGAACTGAATTATTTTAAAGGTAATGGGGGGGGGGGGGGGTTGGGGGACTGGATTTAAGAGACCCCCAATTGCCTTGGGGGAGAGGGGAGGGAGAGATGCCAGGTGTCTTCAGTTGGCAATACTTGGGGATCCCCACCAGCCACATCACAGCTGTGCTACTGCTGGGTTGGCCTGAGTTCAAAGTGGGTGGGTCTCTACACCACTTACACCAGATCTGTGGCTAACATAAGAGCAAGTGCCTAAATGTTAGCCATGTCGCTATTGGGTTATGCTAATATTTTATAATAGAACCTAGGTGTGCCCTTAGGGCACCATATGGAAAGAAGTGGCAGCTGGCTTGTTTGAACAGCATTACCACCTTCTACTCAGCCTCAGAAAAAATGGTAGAAAAGAGCCAATGCTAGCAATTCTGGTGCCCCCTGTAGCCTATCAATTGGTCCCCTCCCCCCCCAACCAGGCATTAGCTTCTTTTTCTCTTCCCTTCCCTGGTCCAGCATCTCCCTTCTCTCTTAAAGCCTCTCCCCCCTTCCCTTGTCTAACATTGCCCTTCCCTCCTTCACCACTCATCCAGCACTAAGCCCCCTTCTTTCCCCCACCCAACATTGCTCTCTTTCTTTCCCCTTCCTACCCCTAACCCCTCCAGTCCAGTATTTCCCTTCAAAACTCCTTCCCATTTGTTACTGCCCTTGTCACCGCTGTCACTACTGTACCTCTGGCCCACGGCAGCAATCAGAACACTTCTAATAAGCACTGGGGAGCATGTGAGCCCATGGGCTCTCAAAAGCCCTGATGGTCCCACCCCTGGCAACAGGAAGTAGGCTTCAAAGGGGGTGGAACCATCAGGGCCTTCGAGAGCCCGAAGCCTTGGAGGCTCCCCAATGTTTATTAGAGGTATTTTGATTGCTGCCACTGGCTTGAGTTAGAGCAGTGGCAGTGGTGGCAAGGGCAATAGTAGAAGGGAGGGCGAATTGGCCACAGCTATGTGGTGTTCTATGCCCTTCCTGCTGCTTCCTGGAACACATGGTCAGCACAACAAATAAGCAGTGGTTATGGCAGCTTTTGCACCCTCTCCCCCCCCCCCAAAATGTCAGCATCCAACGCTTTGCGTATTAGGTTGCGCTGTCCCTGTGGCAGAAGCTACTGCTGGTCCCTGAGCAATATTCGGATTGCTGACAGAGGAAGAGAAGAGGCAGCTCAGCAAAGAACAGCGGCCAACTAAGTTCTTCTCTTCCCTCCAAGTAAATATGGATCACTAAAGGGGATCTCCTGTCTATAATGTAATGCAAATGGTATTGATAGTTTGAACAGTTTACGTGCAATATTTAACATATCACATTAATTCCTTAGTAAATTGTGAAATCTTTTATAAATTTTGATTGTATAGCGATGCATAATGCTGTCCATCTAATCGTTCGCAGTTATTTGCGTGTTAGCTAATACTTAGGGGGCGATTCAGTAAAGGTCATCCAAAGTTAGTCACTGGGATGATGCATTCTAAGCATGAATTCTAAAACGGCAGTTCCGTGTGGAACTGTCTTTGTAGAATACTGACTTTGTGCATAGTTTCGAACCTAACTTTGGGTGTGAGCACGACTGCTGTAAATGCTGACACCCAAATATTGTCAGTTTTGCACGGAAATGCAAGTATTTTATAACCATGTGCCTAAATCCTGGGAATAACCCTGACCCCCCCCCCCCCCATGGCCACGCCCCCTTTGGAGTTGTGCGAGTGATAAAGTTTGGCACGCAGGTTAGGGCAGACCCATGTGTAACTACTAATGACTGCCAATAAGCCTATTTAGGCAGTTAGGTTATGTGCAGATCTGTGATCATGCCCAAAGCCAACTTTGGGCAACCTATGCAGAATCTAGGGGAAAGTTAAAGGGATTTCTATTTGTTCTTATATGGCAGACAGTGTGTGCCATGAATGTAGGCATGATCACTTACACCTACTCCAGAGCTGGTATAAATTAAGGTATGTATTTTACGCACTGGTGTAGATTAAGGTATTTCCTAGTCTACACCAGCAGTTCCCAAACTGTTCACCACGGCATCCCAGGGCGCTGCAGTGAACTCACAGGGGTGTTGCGTGGCATATTTTTCCCACCTCCCGCCTGCCATCACCCTTTGGGGAGAGAGAGAAATAGAGGGTGCTTAGGCTGGAAGGAAGAAGGGAGAGAGAGAGGGCAGAAGCTGGGTGGGATAGGGACAGGAGGCAGAGGCTGAATGGAAGGGGGAGAGAAGGAGAGCAGTGGCAGGATGGAAGGGGATAAATAAAGAGGACAGACACTTGGTTGGGGGCGGAGAAGGAGGGGAGACGCTGGATGCAAGAGGGGAAAGGAAAAAGGGCAGACACTGGATACAAGGCGTGGGAGAAAGAGGGCAGACGCTGGATACAAGGGGGGAGAGAAAAAGTGCAGATGGATGCAAAGGGGGGAGAAAAAGGGCAGACGCTGGATGCAAGGGAGAGAGGGAGGGCAGATGCTGGATAGTAGAGGGGAGAGAAAGAGGGCAGTGACTGGATGGAAGGGGGAAGAGAAAGAGGACAGAACCTGGGTGGAAGGGGGAGAGAAAGAGTGCAGATGCAGGATGGAATGGGAGAAGAGAAGAGAAGGGGAGAGTATGTGCAGGAGTGCTGATGTTGGTGGCTGAAGCATGCAGACAGCATGGAGCTCTGACCTGGAGCAGCAAATCTCTTCAGTGGGTGGGGCTTGAGTAACCTGCCAGAGAAGGTAAGACTCAATGCCGTCGAGTGGGAGGGGAAGACCTGAGAGAAAATGTGTAGCTTAGGGACACTATGACCCAAGAAAGTTTGGGAACAATTGATGTACACCCATATGTGCTAATTCCACCAATTCTACGACCAAAGTCGTGGATTTCTGACCACTCTATCCAGGTGCATTATGGGACTTTCACCACTGATTTCAGTGGGCAGGATCAGGCACTAAAAATCCTACATTGCTTTGGGATGTAATTTCAAAGCCAGGACTGGTCAAAAATCTCCAGCCTGGAACTGGATAACTTGGCATCTCTGTTGTCATGGTGCGTAATATTACACTAGTTGGCTACATACATGCTGGAAAGGCATTATTATATTGAACACTTAGAAGCTAAAGGACTGACACTGGTCCATTTCTAAAACCCTGAAGTAGAGTTGTTTCATGCCTCTGATAAAGTGGAGATGTAATTTTATAGATCAGTGACATTTTATCCCTACAGCTTGATTTACTGCACTCAGTTGTCAGACTTTTCTATTTTCTTAACTGTGATCTGTTAGCCTCCCCTGGGAGGTTATGTCAAATCTTTCCATAATCTCACAGCTGGATGTAGTACTTCTGATGAGAAGGTTGTGAAAGATTGCAGGTACCTCTGGGGCTAAGTGGTTAGAATTTGTCCTTAACATGAATTGCTGTGTGGGTGCTATTCCAGAGCTAAAAGGAGAGGAGAGGAGAGAAGGATATTATTTTGAGAGTAACTTTGTAGTTAAAAAAAATGAAAAAAGCACTTCAATAACTACAACAAATTATTATTTTCTAGTCATCATATAAGGATACCTATATATAAGATTGGAGCTCATTTTCAAAACAAAAAAAACCATGTACAAAAATTATAGGTGGTAGAAGGATTTTTTTCTCTCAAAAATGTCCAAGTTGCGATTTTCGACACCCAGTTTTGTTCCACAGTTTCATCCAAATTTCAAGAGTGCGTGTTTTGGGCAGGACATGGGCAGCACCAAAATATAAATGTTTTTCTGTAATAATGGAACAAAACATCTAGGACCAAAATGAAAACATTTTTGGTTAGACCTTTGTCATGCACGACTAAGTGAACAAAAGGTGCCCCGTGACCATTGGAGGGATTAAGGCATAGTCCCTCTTACTCTCCCAGTGGTCACAGACACACTCCCAGCTCCCTAAGATGTGACAGTTCATACCAGGCTCTATGACATCTTCAGATATAATGGCCATTCCTATTAGAGCAGCAAGCAGGTCACAGGAGTAGTCTAGTGGACAGAGCAATGGACTGTAGAGAAGTGGACTCAGGTTCATATCTCACTCTTAAGTGGTGTATCTGTGGTGGAATGTGTGAGCTTTCCAAAACCCACCAAAAACCTACTGTATCTACATATAGGTAACACCTGCAGGCATAAGGGCTATTGTAGTGGTGACAGTTGGGTATGGTAGGTTATTGGTGGGTTTTGGAGAGATCACTCTACAATACAAGGGGGTAATGGGTCCTTTTATGTGAAGTCCACTGCAGTGTCTCCTAGGATGCCCCACTGCTCTACTGAGATGTCTTTGCGGCCAGTCTGCTAAGAATGCTGCCCCCCCCCAATACATCCCAATGGCTTGTTTTTGTGTGTTTTCCCCTAGGCTGAAAATGGTCCTAAAAGATGCACTGAGTGCAAAACATCTAGCAAATGGACATTTTTGAAACAAAATGTTAGACATTATTTTGGTTTGAAAATGGCCATGTTTATTTGCTACTGGAATTTTGGACATTTTTTGTAAAATGTCCAAAATTGGAATTAGACATTATATCAAAAATTCCTCTCCATGTTTTTTTAAAGTGAACTCAGTAGGTGTGTTTGATTATGAGTCTTCAGATTTACTGAACAATGACTATGCATAATAGTTAAAAAAAAAAAAAAAAAAAAAGACATACACAGATCTTGTTACTGTAGTGAAATCCTGATAATCATTTAGACAATTGGTCCTTTTTGCTCTGCAACACTTGCATTTTCGATATGATGTCTAAGTTGGACTTTAAACATTTTTGTGCTAAACGTCCCAAATCCGAATAGGAAATATAACCATTTTCAAGGCAGCAAAACGACTATCTTTTATTTTCGAAAATGCCACATGCAACATGTTTTTGTGCTCTGTGTGTTTATCTTTTTGGTCCAATTTCGAAGAAGAAAAAAGTTCAAGTACAAAATGCACAAAATCAAGTCATTGGGATGTCGGAGAAGCCATCATTCTTAGTAGATTGGCCACACAGACATCCCAGGAGAGCAATGGGGTACCCTAGGGGCGGCCCTTCTGTAGACTTCATATAAAAGCTCCCAGGTGCACATCTCACCATTGCTCCCTTATCTTGTCTGCTGAGCCCTCCAAAACCCACCCAAACTCACTGCCCCAAATTGTACACCACTACAGTAGCCCTTATTGGTAAAGGGGTCACCTATATGTGGGTATAGTAGGGTTTTGGTGAGTTGTAGAGGGCTCACGGTTTCCCATCATAAGTGTAACAGGTAGAGGAAGATATGTTCCTGGGTCCTTCTCTCTATAGTGCACTGCACCAACCACTACACTACTCCAGGAACCTGCTTGCTGTTCTAATAGTCATTTAGGGCACCTTGTTATGGTCTAGACCAAAATGTTGACGTTTTAGCCCTAGACGTTTTCATTTTGTTCCATTATGGCTGTGAAATGTCCAAGTTAGGAATGCCCTAAGCCCGCTCCCGACACCCCCCCCCCCCCCTTGTGATTTGGATGCACTACAGATGAATTGCGTAGATAAAAGTCTGCAAAATAGGTTTCAAAAATACTGATTTGAACGTTTTGAGAAGAAATTCAACCAAATGCTTTGTTATGTCGCTTTTTGGATAATTTTCTCTTTCAAAAATGCCCCTCATAGTACATCTATTGTTCTACCTTTGTTTCTTTGGTTTCCAAGGGCACCCACATATCAGCTATTGAATGAATTATGAGGAGGCCATTTTTATTTTTTCCAATCCAGTAGATTGTTAGAAAAAAATATGATATACAAGGAGTTGAGAATATTTGTCTGTTTGTATAAGGCCACATTTAATGGACCACATTTAATGTGAGGGAAAACCCAGGAAGGAGAGCAGGTTTGAAATAGGTTAGACTGGACTGTGGGTTCCAGAGAAATAAACTCGCCACAAAAGTTCCCTAATACGTTTCTATGGAAGAAGTTCCAGCTTGTCAAAATATAACTTTCTATACCCTGAAATTTAGCAGTTAGGGAATTGCACCTTGAAAACTGCCTCTCCTCTCTTTCCTACTTTCCCAATCACAGACAATACACACAAACAGAACTAATGTAAATAAACATACAGATAACCCTCCCCCCATGAAAAAAACAAGAGTTACACACATTAATACACACAGATACATACATAAAACTAACACATATGAACAAAACATATAAAGAAAACACACACATATGCACACAAACAAAATACTGCACACACAAACACCTGCACAAATATGAAGTATAGGGACACACATACACTCACCAACAGGCACATGTAGATAAAACACACACACACACATGAGGAATGGTCTGTATGCTTTCCTCCCACATACTCCCTACTACTCTGTCCGGACCAGAGATGCTGTCCGCGTCAGTCCTGAGATTCGATACTGTATTATTTCTGTGCATTACAGTTTTACTGGCAACGGTGGCTTTTGTATTTTCCCGCCAAGACCCACCACCAGCATTGACCAGTTTCAACTTAACTGTTCTGAGTTGAGATTTAGACAATTTTCACAGCATCCAAAGACTCCTGAGGCAGGCTGTTTTGCTGATACTCGGCCGTGTCAAGTCTGTAGATTGATCAATAAACTCTGTATTCAAGAGCATTGTCCAGTCCTCCTTTTTGAGTCACCTTTGCTGTTTCCTGTGTGATTGCAAGTCTGTGAGGTTTTTGTTCTTCTGTGCATCCCAGAACTACCTCTCCACACCAGAAATTTCAACAGGAATCCAGGCCCAAGATTCAGCCTGCCTGTCTGACATTGCTGCCTGGATGTCTCACCACCATCTGAAAAAGAAATATGGCCAAAAAGAGCTTCTTATCTTTCCCCCTATACCCACCTCTCCTCTTCTCCCATTCTCTGTCTTTATGGATAACACTCTCATCTTCCCTGTCTCTTCAGCTCATAACCTTGGGGTCATCTTTGACTCCTCCCTCTCTTTCTTTGCACATATCCGATAGCTAAAACCTGTCATTTCTTTCTGTATAACATCACCAAAATTTGTCCCTTCCTTTCTGAGCATACTACCAAAATCCTTATCCACACTCTTATCATCTCTCACTTAGACTACTGCAACTTGCTTCTCATAGGTCTCCCACTAAGCCATCTCTCTCCCCCAATCTGTTCAAAATTCTGCTGCACGACTAATATTCTGCCAGGGTCGCTCATATTAGCCCTCTCCTCAAGTCACTTCACTGGCTTCCTATCCGTTCCCGCATACAGTTCAAACTCCTCTTATTGACCTATAAGTGCATTCACTCTGCAGCTCCTCAGTACCTCTCCACTCTTATCTCTCCCTACACTTCTCCCTGAGAACTCTGTTCATTGGGTAAATCTCGCTTATCTTTACCCTTCTCCTCCACTGCCAACTCCAGACTCTGTTCCTTTTATCTTAGTGCACCGTACGCCTGAAATAGACTTGCTGAATCAGTACATCAAGCTCCTGCTCTGGCCTTCTTCAAATCTAGCCTAGTAGCCCACCTTTTTGAGGCTGCTTTTAACTCCTATTCACTTGTTAAGTACCCATGTCTGTTTTATCATTCCCACCTTAAGTAAATCCCTTATCCCTTATTTGTCCTGTTTGTCTGTCTTGATTAGATTGTAAGCTCTTTCGAGCAGGGACTGTCTGTTTCATGTTCAGTGTACAGCACTGCGTATGTCCAGTAGCGGAGACATAAAAAAATGTATTGAAAAGATAAACATCCAAAGAAACTGTAAATCACATGAGAATAATAAGATGAAATTAAAGAAACTCTATATTGGACCATGAAATAAATAACAGTATAAAATTGTAAAAAACAGAATGAAACTACAGTTCTGTTCATCCTTTTGCCAGATTAAAGTTAATATTTATAGGGGATATCAGGTATGGATAATATATGAAAATAAATGCAGAACTGTTTGTTGTGTAAACCAATGAATGGAACACCATAAATGAGGTAGTCAAATCAAGCCTGAAACAGTGAAGACTACCAGAACATGAAAAATACATTTAGTTGGAATAAAACAACATAGGGTAAGGGGAATAACAAAAGGGAACAAAACAAAAGGGATAATACATACCTTTAAAAAGGCTAATGGCAGATAAATGCGCTTAAAAAACAATCATTCAAAACTGTGGGGATGACAAACAGAAAAAGAGTGTTTGTAAACATACTGAGGATTGCAATTTACAAATGAATAATAAATACATGTGCTTGAAAGACAGACAAAACAGTGGGGATGGCAAACAGAAAAGGAGTGGCATTGAGGGCTAGTCCACAGGGCCAATGAGAATATTACAGACAAATACCTAAGACCCATAATACCCATTTCTGGCCAGCTCAGTTTAATTTCTGCATATCTTATGTTGAGTAACAGTGGTTTACCAGTGCAAACAGCTGTGTAATGTAGCTGCAGGCACCTCAATTAATACCACTTGTCTGCCATTGCTGTCAACTAAACCCAAGCGATGAAACATAAATTCCCACATTGTGTACGATCATACCCCCTTTGTTTGCATTTTGTAGTATGAATTCATTGGCTTCTGTTAGTTCAGGATTTCCAACAAATACAAGACAGTATGGGAGCTTGCTAGCTGAAAAGTAGATGTTACCAAGTGTTTTTTTTCTGTAGATGAGTATTTCCCAGAATGCTATCCAATATGACCTGTTCTGGAATTTTCTGGCCTTTTCTTTTGGGTCTGCTTATTTCTGTCTGTGTTTCTGTGAGTTTCCACTGATAGTTACTACAAGATAGGAATTTCTGGCTAACCACAAACTGACAAGACCATTGCCCTGACATCCCAACCAACTGTCTTGTTACAAACAAACTAAGACCCCCATTGTCATGACATCCCAACTGTTTGTTACTGAGCAGAGGTGTGGCAAGGACCTATCACAGGTCTCCTATGTACTTGCAGGATTGCTGATTGGGTGATATATGAGGTGGTCCTTTGTGATGGGAAGGGTATATAAGTAACTGCTCATCTAAAGAGACTCTGAAATAGTCCGGATGGCAGGAGAGTTTCATATCCTTGTCACAGCCTATTTCCAGGGGGGGGGGGCTCTCTCCCCCCTCCCCCATACAAACTAATTCTCTATAGCTAAGATTTTTTCTTCCTTTCTTTCTTTCTTTCTCTTCTTTCTTTCTGTTTTATGACCTTTGTAAATTTATATGACAGTGAAGAATAAAACTTTCCTTCCTATTGTTAGACTGTGTTCTGTAAAACTTCTAATGCCAAGAGCCAATAGTATTTCTTATGCTGCTGCTAGTGAGAAATAAAGATTCCTTTTCTTCTAACTTAGCCTGAGTTTTTTTTTTATAAGAATAGCAATCAAACGCGCAGCCTAGTACAAAAGACCCCTTTTCTATACTTGAAAATTCCCATGATCCTAGATGATGATAAAAACCAATTTACTGATCAAGCATGACCCCTATCACTAAGAGGCCTTTTACTAAAGCTTAGCCTGCACTGTCACATGACTCATAGGTATAAAATGGGCTGTGAGGCATTTAGCACATGCTAATGTCCGATAGCGTGTGCTAAGCTTTAGTAAAAGGGCCCGTAAATGTACTTGTGTAAATGGCTAGACAAGTTTCAGTCTCAAGAATGAGGTGTGAAGTACAATATTCAATCTCATCAAAAGCAGAACCATCACAGAAGAATAAACCCACACATTTAATATCACTTAGAATATAAATCTGTATAGTTAATGGGCTAGATCCAGGGCTGGCCCAGGGGTATCCGATGCCCTAGGTGAACTCTTAGCCATGTGCCCCCCCCCCCCACCATCCCATTCTCAGCTGAAATCCTTATACACCCCCACCCCATAGTACATATCATCTTCCCTTCCATAACTCCCCCCCACACACACACACACATACAGCCTAGCATTTACTTTTTCTCTTTCTACCCTCTACCGTCTAGCATTTCCCTTTTCTCTCCCTACCCCCCTCCCCCCCCACAATCAATCATCTTTTCTTTCCCTCCCTATCCTGCAGTCCAGCATGTTAGACATCTTCCCTTCCCACAGAATCCAGCATCTCCCTTTCTTCCTTTCCTCTTACCAGTGCAGTTTTGCCACTACCCTACCTCCCCCCCCCCCCCCCCCCCGGAGCCAAAGAGGAAGCAGGATTCAGCGTTGATGTGGGGTCTTAAAGCACTGCAGTGTTCCTCTCATCTCTGAGACAGGACTTCCTCTTGAATGGGGGTGGCAGGATGAGACAGCACCACTACTGAATCCTCTTGCTACTTTATAGGATCTGTGACTGCTCCCCACCCCTCCTCTCTATAAGTGCAAGGGATGTGTTAGTAGTATTGGTGCACTTGCCAGGAAATGCAGAGCTAAATACAAGAGTATTGTATCTATATTACCCCAATTTCCCCCCAAGAGGTGACTTCTCTCACCACTGTCAATCCAAGTAGAATGGCCATCCCTTGTTCCAGAATGGTTAAGTTAAGGTATAGGTCAGGTTTCATTATCCTGTGGCCAAGCAAGGTCAAATTACCTGGCAGAATCCCAAAAAGTAGCAAGATTCCAATCTACTTTCCCCGAAGGATAAGCAGTGGCTTTCCCTGGATGTTCCTTAATAATGGCCTATGGACTTTACCTCCAGGAATGTATCCAGATCTTTTTTTAAATCCTGCTATGCTATTTGCTTTTACTACATCCTCTGGCAATAAGTTTTAGAGCTTAACTATGGCAGTAAGTTTCAGAGCTTAACTATGGTGTGAGTGAAAATAATAGTTCCTTTTATTTGTTTTAAAAGTATTTCTATATAACTTCATGGCATGTCCCATAGTCTTTGTACATTTTGAAAGAGTAAACAATTGATTCATGTTTACCTGTTCCAATTTATAGACTTTTATCATATCTACCCCTCAGCTATCTCTTTTCCAAGCTATAGAACCCTGACCTCTTTGGCATTTCCTCATATGAGAGTCATTCCATCCTCTTAATTATTTTAATTGCCCTTTTTTATACCTTTTCTAATTCTGCTGTATCTTTTCTATTTTCTTTGCTTTTTTGGTCACTGCTGCATAAAGAGCAGACGATTTGAGTTAATTGTCAGTGATGACACCTAGATCTTTTTCCTGGCTGGTGACTCATAATGTGGAATATAGTGTCATGTAGCTATAACTGGGTTGTTCTTCTCAGTGTGTATTGCTTTGCACTTGTCCACATTAAATTTCATGCACTATTTTGTTATTGACCTTATGTATTACCTCCCTTTTGTTTCCTTTTTCTCCTTTGTGCTGTTCTGTGTCATGTTTTCTCTTGATGGCATGTTATTTCTGTTTTTCTTTTTACGTTTGTCCTTCTTAGTTCCTCTTGATTTTTATTGTAAACCACTTAGATGTTTTTTTTATTCATTTGTAGTATGCCCAGTCGTCTGGTCTTGTTCAGTCCTCCTGTAGTTTCTCACAGTGCACATGCAGTTTAACAACTTTGAATAGTTTTGTGTGTCTGTAAATTTGAACACCTTGTCATTCCCAATGTAGATCCTGTGGCAGTCCACCACCTTCCTCCAATGAGAGAAATGGTTACTTAATCCTAGCCTCTCATTTAACTGGTTTCCAATCTAGAACAGAACATTGCCTCCTATCTCATGGCTTTTTAATTTCCTCAGGAATCTTTCCTGAGGGACTTTGTCAAAAGTTTTCTGAAAGTCTAGATACACTGCATCAACTGGCTCACCTTTATCAATATCACACCTTCTAGAAAATGTAGTAAATTGGTAAGGTAATATTTCACTTGTCTTTATCCATGTTGACTCAGTTAAATTTCCTCCTATGTACATCCATGTTAACTATGAATACACAACACAAGGTAGAGATTTTTTTGTGCATTAACTCCCGGATTCTATATATGCCACCCAGATTTGCGTCCCCAAGATGCATGCTGAAATCAATTGAGTAACATGCCCTTAACTAATTATTGGATGCTACCAACCAATTATTGATGTTAATTGGCACTAATTAAAATTTGCACATGCACATGGTTGTGCTATTCTATAAGACATGGAGCCTAACTGTACTAGCATGTAACTCAAAGGGGGCATGGCCATGGACATGTCAGGGCCATTCCAAAACGTTGTGTGCATATTTAAAGAATACAGCCACCGTGTGCCTAACTTGGGCATCATCATTTACACCTAGTTTAGTAGGCATAAGCCTAAAGTTGGGCACAGGAAATAGCGCTAAGCATGATTCTATAAAAGGTGCACATCCTTTTTTCAGCACCAAATTTTGAGTGTTACTTAGTGAATCTAGCCCTAAATGTATAGGAAAATTTTGGGAATGCTCCCAATAGTTAGCATACAGGCTTTGCACTGGGGGGGGGGGGGGGGGGGGATGGGAAGGGGGTAATGCTATAACAGCGTACCAATATTTAGGGGCCTATTCTATAATGGAAAGTTGGATTTTTAGCATTGCCCATTTATTAGCGCTGATTGGCTCATTCATCAATTAAGTTATATGTGAAATTGGACGTATGTCCAAATTTGCATGTGTAACTGGAGGTGCCATATATAGAATCCACGGGTTAGTTCATGACAGTTTTTGCATCTGATGTATGGTTTGTGCAATAAACTGTACCACACTTTAGTAAATGGTCATCTAAGACTCATGAAATGCTTACTTCCAAAAGAAATAACCAAGTAACTCATTGAAATGTGACTATTTCTGGATTCAGTCATAGCAGAAAGTATGTTTTTTCCCACTTTGACCTGCAGATTTACCTAGTTGGGTTAGGGAGGCTGCCAGAAAGCTTTCAATTTCTACAGCAGACTGCTGGCTGCTTCACGTTGAAAGAAGTGGACTGAACAAAGATTTTACATGTGAGAAAAGCTAAAAAAAAAAAAAAAAAAAGATTTATCATATTTTAAGCCCATCTTAAAAACCAAAGACTTAAGACTTATTTATAAACATGTAGTGGTTTACCCTTTCTCTCTACTGGTTAAGGTTTAATTTGAGCTTATGCATCACATGGGCCTAACATATTGAACAGCGGCCACTGAGCTAAGAATAGTTTAGAGATTTGGTGGATGGAACATCATGTCTCAATTAGCCTGACTTTTTTTTTACTCTTTTACTCTTTAAGGATGCTGATGCAGTCCTAACAACAGCCTCTGTAAACTAGATCCCCTAATGCTTGTAACAGAAACCTAGAATATTTCTGCAGATAAAATCCGTAGTCTGCCAATCAGTGATGAGCATTCGTTAGCCCAAATTCAGTTTGACAAGGGGGCTCACTTTTGAAAGAGAAAAATAATCCTAAAAGTGTCATAAAGCACCATTTCAATGGATTTCTTCTGAAAACATCCACATTGGTTTTTTTTTAAACCTGTTTTACAGATTTCTATCTATGCATTTCGCCTGCAGTGCATCCAGATCACAAGGGGGTGTGTTGGGGCATTTTGAAGGTGAAATTAGGGCATGCCTAACACTTGGGACGTTTTACAAACATAATGGAACACAACCAAAATGTCAAGCATGAAAACTTCAACGTTTTGGTCTAGACTTGTTTTTCTAACTAATAAGAAACAAAAAGGTGCCCTGAGTGAGCATATGACCACTGGAGGGATTCAGGTATGACCCCCTCCCACCCCCCAAAATGTGAATAAAAATAGTACTCACCAGCCTCTATGACAGCCTCAGATGTTATACCAGGTCCATTAGAGCAGCATTCAGGTCCCTGGAGTAGTGTAGTGGTGGGTGCAGTGCACTGTAGACAGGTGGACCTCATTGGAATTGCCTCTTCCATCTCCATTTTATTTTCTATATAAATGCTAGGCTATCTAAGAAAAATTATTTCACAATATCTATTTTACAAAACAGAAATCATACTAACAATATTAATTTACCAATATCACAAATTTTACAAACTTCACAAATTTTATTAATAAAACTAACCATAAATTAAAATCATTGTCTGGCTAATAAGGAAGCACTACAGCACACTGATCTCTAATCCCTTTACAATTTGTTTTGCCATGTGTTTGCCAGAGCAAAAATGCAAATACAGATACTATTACTCTTCACTAGTATAAGATGCAAAAGTGTGACACCAGTGGGGAACAGGGCTGTCGAGAGGAGGATTGGGGGGGACAAAATTCCCTGGGCCCGCCGTCCAAGGGGGGCCTGGTGCTGGGGTCTTTTTTTCTCTCCTGTTCCTGACAGGACCCGGGTGACTGCATCCCAAGGCCCCATCAGCAGAAGAAGTCTTCCTCTAGCGCTGTTCTTCAGTCTGCCACATTGCCTGCCCAGCCCCTGCTTTTTCTCTCATGTCTCACATGCTCGGTTTCAAAACTGAGGGGAAAAACAGGCCATACTGTTGTTCAATCTGCCGCATTGCCTGCCAAGTGGCCTGTTTTTCCCCTCAGTTTTGGGTGGCGGTAAAGGCTCCCCGCCACATGGCCACGTGGTAAGAGTTCTCTTACCGCATGGCCATGTTTGGGGGCGTTTTATCCACTGCAGTAAAAAGGGTCCTGGCGTGTGGGGAAAATGGCCCCTGCTGCTAGTGCAGGGCCCTTTTTCCCGCAGCTTGATAAAAGGACCCCTATATAGGAAAATAAATAAAAACAAGAGGAAAAGGAAACTAGTAAGGTTCTCCAAACAGATGGTTGGATATATAAGGGGTAAAAGAGGCAGCATTTATGAAATACAGAAAAGCACAAAAAGAGGGACACAGAGAAGAATACAAGATAAAACTCACAGAAGTGAAGAGAGAAATACTCCTGCCAGAAGTTTTGGAGGCTGTATTTTCACTAAGAAGATAAAATGGCTTGAAGTGATTCAGAAGAAAATGGCAAAAATGATATGGGGTTTGAACCAAAAAACTGTGAGAAGAGCCTTGAATATGTATACCCTAGAGGAAGGAGGGCCAGGGGAGATATATGATACAGACATTTAAATACTTTAAAGGTAATAATATACAAACAAATCTTTTTCAGAGACGAGAAAGTGGTAGAATTAGAGGATGTGAATTGAGATTGCAAGGTGGTGAACGCAAAGTAACATCAAGAAATACTTTTTCACTTAGAGGGTCTGGAATACCCTCCCAGTGGAGGTGGTAGGGGAGAAAAAAATTGACGGAATTCAAAAATGCAGGGGGTAAACACAAAGGATCACTATATAGAAAGATGATGGAATCAAAGCAAAACATAAAAGACTTTCACACTTTAAACAGGCTTTGAGGGGGTCTAAGTTGCACAGAGCAACAGGGACAACTCTGGCTACCTTGTTGGGCAGACTGGATGGACCATACAGGTCTATCTGCCATCATTTACTATGTTACTATGAAATACAAATATCTTAATAATAGTATACGGATTTTTTCATCCACCAATTTCCTTATGTTATTGGATACCCGTGGTCTGAGTTTTAGTGTAATTATGGTTTCTCAGGTGAATTTAACAGCTTTCATTCTCCAGCTTTATAAATAATAATTTATTTTTTTTGTTTAGGTTTATGTAAGCCACCTTGTACTGATTAACTGCCTAAGTGATATAAATTTCATATTAAATTAAATTTAGGTAACATTAAAGGTGGTGCATTTTTGCAAAATGTAATTATTATATAGATAGGATGAAGCTGTTGGTGTATTTATGTGATACAACATCCAAGGTTAATGATTTCTGTTTAATGTGGCAAAAATTATCCATATGCTGTGTACTCATTTTGTTACAGAATATGTTGTTGGCAATCTGTGTCAGAAATTCTTCCAATACTTTGCCATTCATGCTTGTCAAATGTTTCTGTTCATTTTAGGCTGTTACAACTACTCACAAATAAGCTTTCAGGGCCATAATTTAATATGGGTGATTTGTACCAGGATTTCTTGATGCTGCGTTTGAAATTAGGCCATGAATACTGTAGGGACTATGAACGAAAATGTTCTACCATTTTAGATTCATAGAAAAAGAGTTTAAATTCATCTAAGCTTATAATTACTCTGTATGTATCTTTCTAAAGTTATGAATTTTTAATTCAAGTAGAAATTGATGTGAACATTTTGACTGGCAACAATTGCTTGCTACATGGTACAGAAAGTTTAATATGTTACTTGTTTTATTATGTTACACTCGAGCCATGTGAATGATAGCAATTATGAGCCTCACAAGTCTGTATAACAGTGTTTTCTGGGATACTTTACTGAGTAAGCCAATAATGTTTTCAGGAAATCTCTGTACTACTTTATTCATGGTGTTCTAAAGGTAAAATAAATCAGCCCTTATGTCTCTAGCCACAGACAGTTTCAGCAAAGCTCAAATTAAGAACTCTGAAGACATTTAGGGACATTGTAGTGCATATTTGCATTCACTGTGATGTTACTACGATAGTTCCAGAAGGTAGTGCTAATGCCAAGGTATGCAAAATGGACCTGTTCAAGTATTGATGGTGGAGGTGTAGTTTCTCTCAGTAGGAGGACCTCATTTTCAGGTGGCAGTGGACATGCCCTCCTGCTTACAGTCCATCGCGATCAGCTTTGTGCCTTTATCCACCAATGTTCACCTCCTGGGCTACATCCCTGAATCTCTGGATCAGGTCCTCTTCAAAATAATCCTTTGCAGTGAAACTACTGTGGCCACTGGACCCTGCAAGACATCATGGAGTAAGTCATGCCCCCAAACATCTGCAAAGGCTTTACTTGCAGAAGAGGCATCAAATTCAAATTGGTGCTGGCCATTCCTGCATCTTGAATTTGTCACCCTACAAAAGCCTAGGAGGGTGAATGTCATTGTGGAGACGAGTAGATCCCACTAGTACTGTTTGCAGGGTTTTTTTTTTTTAATTATTAAGGGGCTCTCAGCTTAGAGGTCAAATTTTGGATTTTAGTATTCTTAGGGGAGGAGGCTTTTAAGTCAGGGCCCAGGTTTAGATTTTTGGTGTGTGTGTCGGGGAGACGTTAAGGAGGCCAGAATTAGATTTCAGATAGAGTGGAGAGGGGGCTTTGAGGTCCAAGGGGAGGTATGACAATACCTTGAGATAACGTGGGGTTAAAGCGAGAACCCATGTTAGCAACCCTTTTTTTCCCCATGCTGAGTCCTGTACAGCTTGCAGTTATTGGCTGTAGAAATAGAAGCGTTATAATGGACATGGTGAGTAGGGATGGTCAGTCAGAAATTTCATGTTGTTACCAGTGTGCACTCTTCTTAAAGAGTGTGCACTAGGGGTGAATTCTATATATGATGCCCAAAAAAATCAGTGCTGAAAAAAGCGCTATTCCAGTGATTCCCAAACTGTGCACCATGACACCCCAGGGCACCACTGTGAACTCTCAGGAATGCAGCGGCATATTTTCCCCACCTCCCTCCCACCACCACCACCACCACCACCCAAACCACTACTGCTGTTACTCTAGATCAGTAGCAGCAGCAGCAGCAAAACAAGCTGCAGCCACCACAAAGCCAGACTCTCCATTCACGCAGCTGACAGTCCTGCCTTCAACGTTGTTTCCTGTTTCGGGGCACAGCTGGCAGCCATATGAATGAAGAGTCCTGCCTCATGGTGGGTGTAGTTTGTTTTGCTGCTGCTGGTCTAGAGAAGCAGCAACATCAGGGATTGGGGTGTGTGGGGAGGAGGGAGACAGGGAGGAGTCAGATGCTGGATTGCGAGAGCAACAGAGAGAGGGCTTACTCTGGATGGAAAGGGGGAGAGAAGGAGGGCAGATGCTGGATGGAGAAAAGAGAAGGAGGGTTTGCGTGGGAATACAGGCGTTGTTGGCTGAAGCATGCCTCCGATTTGCTCACTGTGTGTGAACAGCATGAAATTTGGACAGTGGACCTTTTTGGCGGGTGAGGCTTGGGCATTCCCACCAGCAAAAGTAGGAGTCGACACTGTTGGGGGAGTAGGGGAAACCTGAGAGGGAATGTGTAGCCTAGGGGTTCCATGAGCCGAGAATGTTTGTGAACCACTGCGCTTTTCTATAAACCACGCTTAAAGTTAGGTATATTCATGGAATAGCGCTTACACCTGGGAATCACACCTAACTGTAGGCGTGGCCATTTGCACCAACTGAAATGTGATGCAAATATTCATGCCAAAATTAGGCATGTATTCCCATTATTCTATAACTACCCATGTAAATGTTAGGAACACCCCCATTCTGCACATGACCCTCCCATTTCTGTGCCCCCTTTTTGAAATTGCGCATAAAACTTGGGCGCGTATATTTTAATTAAATCCTTGCCAATAATTGCTTGTTGAGCCAATTATTGGTGCTAATTAGCTCATTATTTAATTGAATTGCATGTGCAAATTTGCACATGCAGTTTTTAGGAACTTTTATAAAATTTGAGGGTATGTGTGCAGAAGGCACATTCTTATTAAAAAGTACACACTATTTCCCTTGTTCTATAACAGGACACCTGTAGACTGAATGTCTAATTCCTCTCATGTGCGATTCCAAAGAGGACATGGCCAAAGAAGGAGCATGAGCATTCCCAGGATGTATGCACGAAGTTAAAGAATACTTCCATTTCTATGCCTAACTGACAGTAGTTTAGATGTGAGCATTTAGATCAGCCTTTAGGAGGCATAAACGCTTGTGCCTAATTTTAGCCGCAAAAATGACTTAAGCTAATATTCTTTAAAGAATTCATGCTTAGGGGTGAATTCCATATATGAGGCAAAAAAAGTGCTGTTCTATAAGCAACGCTTAAAGTTAGGCACGGTTTAGAGAATAGCATTTACACCCGGGACACGGGCCTAATTTTAGGCGCAGCCATTGCACCAACTGAAATGTGGTACAAATGTATGAACTAAAATTGGGTGCATATCTCCCTTATTCTATTACAACATGTGTAAATGCTTGAAACGCTCCCATTCCTCCCATGACCTTCCTATTTCCACACCCATTTTTTAACTCGCTCATGAATTCCAATTAGATCTAATTAGTGTCAACAATTGCTTGTTAAAGCCAATTGGTGCTAATTAGGTCATTCAATTAAATTCCATGTTTAAATTGGGCACATGCCCAAATTTGGGCATTCACTTTTTGGTGACTTTTATAGAATTAGGGGGTTAGCACACATCATCCCGAGCACCTAACTTTGAGCGCCATTTACTGAATCTGCCCCAAGTATTAAATGCTCTTATAAGCTCACAACTCACATAACTTTTAGCATCTAACTTGTAGTGCTGACTGCTCAGTTATGCAATTGCCTGCTATTCCCCTAATTCTGTAAAGGGCGCTAAAATTGGACGCACAGTTGGGTGCACTGGGATTATTTATGCATATAACTAACCCCCCTCCTTTTTTTTTTTTTTTTAGAAAGTTGTGCTAATGGCTGCTGGTACACTAATGCCAACAGCCCTTTCAAAGTGAATGGACTGTGTTGGCATTACCACGCTTCTTTGAAAAGGGAGGGGGAGAGGTAAATTAGCTAATTAGAACTAAATTGGCATTAAGTACCAAAAATTGGCATCAACATGCTCTAATTATCACTGATTCATAATTATGTGTGTAAATGATGTGCACCCCTATAAACTTAGCACCTAATTTCTGTGGTGCGCAACTCCAAAAGATGGGATGCCAAGCAATGAGGTGCTAAGTTCTAGCATACTATCAGGTGTACATTCATTTACATCAGCCTGTGGCATTCTAGTATTATATTATTATTATTATTATTATTATTACATTTGTATCCCACATTATCCCACCTCTTTGCAGGCTCAATGTGGCTTACAATTCATTATGGATACTGGAAATAGAAAAGAATATACATTTGGTTTTACAGCAAGATTTGGGTATATGATGGTGAAATACATAGCAATGGACATAGAAAAGATTATGCATTTGATTTGCGGAAGTTTTGGTTACATGTTGGAATACATGATGGTATTAAAGCCATAGATATAGGTACATGATAGTATAGAGGCAAAAGATGTAAGGAACATTCTTAGATATCTTAAAGAAAGTGGAGTTACACGTGTTGTTCCTTATGATATATTTTGTCGAAGAGATAAGTTTTCAGGAGTTTGCGGAATTTGGTCATTTCATAGACCGATTTCAGGTTACGTGGTAGTGTGTTCCAGAGTTGTATGCTTGTATAGGAAAAGGTTGATGCATGCATTGATTTGTATTTCAAGCCTTTACATTTGGGAGGATGAAGATTGAGGAATGTGCGGGAGGATTTTTCTGCATTTCTGGGTGGAAGTTCTATTAGGTCCAACATGTAGGCTGGGGCGTCTCCATAGATGATTTTATGGACCAAGGTGCAGAGTTTGAACGTGATGCGCTCTTTGAGTGGGAGCCAGTGTAGTTTTTCGCGGAGGGGTGTAGCGCTTTCGTATATCGTCAACTATGTGCAATATTGCTATTTGTGCTTAGCGCCAGATTCTATGTAGCGCGCCTAGCATTCCACTATGAAATCTAAGCATATTCCATAATAAAAAGCATGTAACTTAATTGGATTAACAAGCTAATCAGCATTATTAACAGCACCTAAGAAGCAATAATGAGCACTAATTGGCAGTAATTAGAATTTACATGCACAACTCGCTAAGCGTATTCTGTAATGGACTGCACCTAAATTCTAATGCATACAGTTCAAAAGGAGTGTGGTCATGGTTGGAGAAGCGGAGGTTTCATGGGGGCTACAAAATGTACGTGTGTTGTTATAGAATATGGCCCAATTCACATAAATCTACATGCAGGGATTTACGTCACATTTTATGTTGGCGTAAATGGAGGCACATAGTTTTAGGCGCTGGGATATCAACTAAGCATGTTCTACATACCGCGCCTAAATCTTATAGCATACGCTTAGGCAGATTTTTTTAAGCGCCATACATAGAATCTGGCTCTTAGTGCCCACATTTTTGGTCCCTAACCTTTAACGCCCTTTACTGAATTAAGTGTTATGTGCAAAGAGTATGCACTATTATCAGCAAATTACATTTTGTTGCAAATGACATTGCATCCTTAATGTTCAGTGTGATGTGGCCATTTTAATGCTGCTGCACTATGCATGATATTATCTTGTTACGTTGGCTTTAAAGTCCAGTGCCTAGCCTACATTTGGAACTGGCAAGGAACGTACATTATCTGTCTCTTCTAGTGCTGGTTCGTAACAGAGACCTTGTAACCCTAGCATTTTTTGGTGGAGGTCTTTACATTCAGGATGGGCAGCCAGAAAACTTTCGGTTTTTTGTTGTTCCCCTTGTTTTTTTAGAGGAATTTTTATTTTGTTTTTTGATTCCCACCCTTTTTTCATCATGAGAGATGACACAAAATGCGAATTTTTTGGCTCTTTTCCCCTGCCCCCCCACCTGAGATCCAAGGTCCCCCCCATAGCCCCCTCATACTCTATAGGGCGCCCTAGTCTACCTCAATCTCTCATGGTCCAGTGGCCATATTAGTCTCATGAATAGGGGTGGGGTCCTGTGGGCAGATGGAGTCTGAAGGGGCAAGCAAAAGGAAGACTGTCAGAAAAGGGGCCTTGAATTGTGGGGGTGGGGAGGGGGTTCTCATTGCTAAACCCTTCCTGTTTTCATTTGCCAAGGACTGGAAATGACAGAGGAAATGTTGTTGACATTCTTTGTCATTCTTAATGACTGCCCATCCTACTTTGCAACAGAAAATAGATGTTTTTCTTTCCAGCAGTACATTGCTTTTCCAGTCATAGTTGCTTAGTTCCAACAGCAAACAAACCTCTTTTTCAGGCTTGAGAAGCAGATAACTTGTTATTGTGGGTCTTTAAACAAGAAAGATTGTGCCCTTTCAGACCTGCATCTCTCTGCTGCTCAATCTCTTCTAGCCAGAACACATGCTTCTTTTATAATCCCTTCTTTAAGGATTGGTACACCCGAGTGAGCGCCTGTGTAATTCTAGCCCATGCTCATATTAGGACTTTACCCTTAAAGCTTTTCTAGATTGGCTTGACTAAAGTTGGTTTATTGCATTCCCTTCTACAGCTTGAATAGTTCTAAACCTATTGTTTTCTGTCAAACTTAAGGTTTCAGAATGTGGGGTATACAATATGTTATGTTTCCACCTTCCCTGAACAAAGTTCAACTCAAAGCAGTTTTAAAACAAATTTGCATCAAATTTATATATGTACAAATGGCCAAGGTTCTGCTTGTGCAGAGGTACCAGAACCTTCAGCACTTTTCCAGAATAAAATCAGTTCTGACCTACAACTTCCAGAACAGGGCCTGTGCTTTCCCTGCCTGAGTGACAAGGTGGGAGGATCCAGCCCTTGGAGGAAAAGTTGGACTCATATACATATCCAGACCAGGGGGAGAAGGCTGTCTTTGTCTTTGGTCCAAGTCTTCGGACATTGTGTTAGGATATAGTTCAGGGACCAGACTTGGTTCCTACCTCACCAAAGTCTGCCTACTGGGGTGGGGGGGGGGGGGGGGGGAGTTGGCCACTCAGGTCAGAGTACCAGAAGGAGGCAACAAGGGAGATGCAAGCAGCAGAGCTTGGAAAGCTGCTGCACTTGCTAGAGGATAAAGTTGGCATAGGGAAACAGCTTTCCAGCCTAAATTCATACAGGGAGAAAGAGGAGGAAGAGAAAACAAGATCAAGCCCTTGTGGTCCTGATCAGTATTTCTACAGTATCCAGAACCTGTGCCATGCGGAGAAGAGCATGTTCATTTAGGGGACAATTTTATAACTTGGCACCAATATATAAGCGCCACAGTGGGGCACATGTAGCACCGATTCTGTAACGCCAGTATTGGTTCCACCTATGGAACCTTAATGGCTGGTGTAAGTTGAGACGCTTAAGTGTAATGCACACAACTGAATGTATTCTATAAACTCTGCAAATCCCTTGGTGACCCACCAATGGCCCACCCATGTTTATGCCCCCTCACAGTTATGCACTAAGCGAATATGGCCTTTTTGCAGATGTCATGTGCCCCCTGCCTTCCCTGAAGAGAAGTTATAGTCCAGGTTTTACTGGGCAGCCTACCACAAGACAGCAAGTTTGCTAATCTCTGGCATCTGGTCATGTTCATGTCAACAGTGTAAATGAGCTTTAACTATACTAAGGCCAGTTTGGCTCAAGCGATGTCTACTCATCAATGCCATCAAAATCCAAGGAGACAAGCTCCCCTCCCCCTGATGATATATAGTACAATTAACTCTATGACATGTTTAAAGGCCCTAAAGAACTTCATAGCCTGTATGATTTTTGTAAAGTCGTTATTCTCAGTTTTAGGGGCTTTTTTTCTTGTTTGTGTGGTCAGATTGTGTTAATTGAACAGAGCCCCAATCTTGTTTGTGCTTAAGACATTGTAGGCACATGGTGAAATTTTCCATTCTATAGGAGAGCAGTAAAGTTATGTTTACTGTCTTCCATTGCTCATGCTCCCATTCGTATTTATCAGCCAAGAGTTGAGGTATCACTTACATGCTCTCGCCAGCCTTTGTTCTGGTGACATTGCTTCAAATATGGATTTCATCTGGCTGATAATCCACTGTCAGTCAAACTGTCAGCCAATACATACATCCCTTTAGATATATGATGCAATCAGGAGTTCTTTCACTTGGCATAATGGGATCTGTTTCAGATGTTCAGTGATTCTATTTTCAAAGAAAATGGGACTTGTCGTTCTCATTTCATGTCTGTCAGAATCAGAGATACGGTGCAGTGTCCATATAACTTTATCATTATTTGAGTTAATATGCATTTGAAACTTGTTGAAGGCAAATTTAAATGAGAACCCTGCTGTAAATTGAAATATTATTCTTCATGTCCTCTTCTTCAGAAGGGATAAGCTCATCATATAAGCAAGTGAGTACCCACTGGAACTATGATTACTATTAGGAGCCTGTAGTAGTGACTGGTCTGCATGAACACACAGTACAAAAATCATCTAGAGGGTCAATATTCGAAGTCTGCACAGCACTGTTCTTGTACTAAAAGTTCTGAAGCTAATGTCGAAGCCCCTTAAAATTTACACTCCGGCCCATCCATATCTGTTCAGTCACGATCAGGGCACAAGCCATAGAAGTCTGCCCAGCAACTGGTTTTGCTTCTCAATTACCGGTGTTACCACCCAGTCTCCATTAAGATTCCATGGATTCATTCCTTCTAAACAGGATTCCTTTGTGTTTATCCCACGCATGTTTGAATTTCATTACCGTTTTCATCTCCACCACCTCCCGCGAGAGGGCATTCCATGTTTCTACCATCCTTTCCGTGAAAAAATACTTCCTGACATTACTCCTGAGTCTGCCACCCTTCAACCTCAATTCATGTCCTCTAGTTCTACCGCCTTCCCGTCTCTGGAAAAGGTTTGCTTGTGGATTAGTACCATTCAAATATTTGAATGTCTGTATCATGTCACCCTGTTTCTCCTTTCCTCCAAGGTATACATGTTCAGGTCGGCAAGTCTCTCCTCGTACGGTTTGCAACGCAAGACCCATACCATTTATGTAGTTTTTCTTTGCACTGCTTCCAGTCTTTTTACATCTTTAGCAAGATACGGCCTCCAAAACCAAACACAATACTCCGTATCATATCGCCAGTCGTGCTCAGCAAAACCGTGAGAGCTGCTGGCTGAACATTGACCCCCTAGTTGATTGTGCTTTTGGATGGCTTTACTGTTTGATAATTTGCCCTATGGCCTGGTGAAAGTCAGCATTTATTTAAACATCACTGGCAAAATTAGCCCCAGGTATTTGTTGTTGGTCCATGCCTGGGCACTGCCATTGAATATCCAATGCTACTAACACTGGCTGCCGGAGCTTATGCAAGTCCTGGAAGATATTTAATCAGCAGTACTGTGAGCTGCAGCAGGAGGTCATGGCAGCCATTTTTATGATGAAGCCACTTGGGGCAGGAGTGAGTGTGGCTCAATCCTGCCCCCATTACCCCACTGGACCATCAAGGATCTGAGGTAGGCCTAGGGGTGGGTATAATGACTGGAAGGGGGTTAGGGTGGGGCAGGAGGGGGGTCTTGATGTCGTGGGCTGAGGGAAGGGTGTTCAGAAAGAGGGAGGCTGTTTTGGGGTAGGGGATTGGATGGGCTAAAGGACCATATTGAAGGTTATTTGGGTGCTGGCCGATATTCAGTTCTGGCACTTGAATAGCTAACTGGCTAAATTTAGGATAGCCTTTTTTTATTGTCCTTGTCTCCTCTTAGGTCTGCTCTCTCCTCTAGCCTCATGCATCTCTTACACTCCTTAGTGATGGATGAGTATGTGCCCCTCCCCAAGAGAAATATCGCCCAATCAGCACAGAAGAACAACTCCCTAATGCTCAATGCTAATAAGATGCAAATATAGGTGCGCTCATAGCATTGAGTATTAGGGAGTTCAGTGGGAAGACAGTGTCTGGCACATGCACTGAAAAGCTGTGGGTTAAGCAAAGCTCTTCAGTGCATGCCCAGAACACCAGAGGGGAGGAGGGAAGGAGAATGAAGAGGTGCCGACAGCATTTTACAAGTAGAAAAAAAACTTCTAACCAGGACAGACACTGCCACAAATGTGTATGAAGGAAAGAAATCAGCCTAAATTTTAACCAGCTGCAAATCCCATACAGGCTATTGACTATAGTATAATGAATCTGAACCGGAGCCCCAAACAAACAATCAGCTCCCTTCACATGAAAACTTGTCTTGCCGATCAGTCACTTGCAGATGCCAGGTACAGTAATTAAAACATACAAAGAAATCTTTCTTCTTCTTATCTTTGACCAGATGACATCCGATCTTCAAAAACGAGGAGGTTTGCTGTCTTCACTATTCCTCGGCACAACCCTAAAGCCAGCTCTGAGCTGGCTTAGGATTTGCAGTGGGAGAAGCGCCCTTCTTTGGCGTGTTGCCCGCTGAGCATTGGGGAGGAATAATTGCTCTATTCGTTCCTGCACTTGTTTGTTCCTGAGCACCAGGCCTCTGAACATCCAGCACCGGTAAACATGAGCGTTAGTCCAGCGCTAACGGCTTCTAGCACTTGCGTTTACTCTTGAGCATCGGGGCCTTAGCACTGTTAGCAACCACTTTCATATATACCCTGTTCTTCACTCCTTTCACACTCTTTTGCATGTAGTTATGTCTTTCCTCACTGTAATTTATGTCTCTCTGTTCCTAGTGGTGCACCTTAGGACTAGGCAATTCAGGATTTTGCCCATACAGGTCTTCAGCACTTACCAGATTACCCACTGTGCAGCTTCAGACCTTTTCCTGTCAGGACTGTAGGCTAGGAGCAACTTCAGTTTATTTCTGTTTCTTGAGGACAAGATCAGATCTCCCTGTTGATCTCTTCTTTTCCTCTTTATGGCACTCTGTGCCTCAGGTGGCAGCTGTGAACCAAGCCGGCGGCCCCTGATTTTATTTCTCATATATGACAACAGGCCTCTTTCTCTTAGTAAGTCCCTGGGGACAGCTATGGACCAGACTGGCAGCACTGTTCTATCTCCTCCTTTCCTCTGCCTCTAGAGCTGTGAGCCAAGACTCAGGTGGGCCCCAAAGTGGGAAGCCCACCTTGTGCAATTCTGCACCTCCTCCTTCTCTATACCAGAAGGCTGTAAGGGAGGAAAGACCTAGACTCCTCCCTTAACTCTGGGATTTGTACTTCCTCCATACTTCCCTCCATTTCTTGAGGATCTACTGCTATTGGACTATTTCCTTCGAATAGACTACACAGATCTGGAACAGGGAACCAAAATTTTCCTCCTATTACCTCATAGAAGGCACATTATGGCATCTTGCTATACTTTCTTTGGGGTTGATTGTGTGGAAGTGCTGCTCTTATGTGAGCATGTTACTAAGAGCCTTTTTAAGAACATTGCCTTTAAAATTTCCTGTCTTGAAAAGAGCAGACAAAAACAGTGTAATCTTTATATTACAGGATGAAAGACTTCTCTGTAACCACCATCTGGGTTTTCTTATTCCTCCTAGATACAGGAAAATAATCTACTGTACCTGTGTTGCAGGAATTGATGCATGAATTACCCCTATTGTTAGCAGAATCTGTGGTACTTCAGGAGTCAAACAGCACACACCAGAGTGAGAGAGAAATCTTCTTTATTTGCCAGCAAACATAGTAGGACATCAGCATTAAGTCTCTTCTTCTCTTTCTCAGCTCTCTGGATGTTATGGCTTCTGTCTCAGCTCCTTCTCTTCTGCTGTCTGTCTTCCCCCAGCTCTCTTTCTTCTGTCTGTTCCTTCTGACGTAAGCTGCTTCTGCTCCCTCTTAAATACAGTCCTAAGCCCCTCCTAGCCCCCCTTACTCTCCAGATGGTAAAGAATAGATTGGTTACCTTGCCTCAGCCAATCATTACTTTAAAAATATCAGTTACATAGGTTTGATATTTCTCAAACTGACCTATGACCTGGGGCCTCTCACGCTAGACAATTTGGCACCAGTCTCTTACATTTTCATTATGATTAATTTCTCATATTCCTAGTCAACTCCATACTAACTGCTAACTGAACTCTGGCATTCATTAAGGGGTCAAGGGTCAGTCTTACTTAATGGCATACAGCTATAGTTTGTTATTACTTTCAGGACCATTCCTACATTTACCTATAATTAATCAAGACTTTTCTTGACCCTTTTCACCTATCAGCTCCATACATTAAACCAGCCAGAACTGCAGAAAACTCAAACCATATGCTGACCTTTTCACTGCAGCCCTACTCAGAACGTAAGGCAAAGAGTTGAACAAACATTAGATTTAAAAAGGCATTCTACATATTAACTACCCAGAATAAACATATTCTAAAAATACACAGAATCAGTATTCCTTATAACAGAATCTACATATCAAGAACTTCTAAAATTATTTAACCAGCTTTAAACTACAGTATGTCTGGCTCATGCTTTGTTCATTCATAATAGTATACAGATGTGCCAGCATTTAGCAATCCATCACTCACAAAGGGTGAAAGAAGTTGCTCTCTCTGACCTTTCTACCCTTTAGCTAGATTTCTAAATAATCTAAACCAGATGACATTCCTCCATCACTTGCAGAACTGAAAAAGTTGAATTCAAGCACCAAGCTTTTAAACACCAATTAATATGGCTTCTTATATATGTATAATTATGCCCACTGCCTCACCTGAATGTGCACCACCTCAATAGCCCTCAAGCTTGCAGCTGTCTTTAATATTTAGACACAGTAGGGCTCACAGTTTAAAGGTTAAAAAAAAGAAGTGAAGTGGGTTTTGAATCTGGGTCCCCTGGTTTACAGTCCACTGCACTGACCACTAGACTACCCTTGAAACCTTCTTGATCCTGTGTTCAGAAAGGCCACAGTACCTGATGTTGTCAACGAGCCTAGTTTCCCTTTCTGGTGTCACTTTCAGGGGTGGGCAGTAAACACTGGGGGATTAAGGAGGGTGCATTCCTTAATCGTTTATTGTTTATTTATTTACTATACCGTTACTTATTGCTTTGGAAAAACAGAACGGTTTACATGTAAAAAAAAACATTTAAAAACACACAAAATAACATCTAGGAAATCCAGTAGTTGATAGGAAAGCACAGCAAACCCCTCCAGCGGTGAACTACTCAATTAGGGCACCTTTTTATACCCTGGATGTGATGATATTTAAATTGTGTATTTGCTTACCAAATTCTATGTGGTATGTCACCATCCTATATGAATGATCTCACTGACTTTCCACCGCGTAATGCTTCCATAACCTCTAGAGACTACTATATCCTACACTTCCCTAGTTGTAAGAATTTAATCTGTAAAACCATTCATACTGCCAACTTTTCACACCAAAGTACCAAAACATGGAACTCCTTCCCCAAACATCTCAGACATACAAACTATTACATGTTGTTTTATAGACTCCTCAAAACCCATTTATTCAGTTCAATTTTCAGTAAAGAAGAGAACTAATCTGCAACTAACAACTGGTATGATCCCATTCAGCATGTTTTATCATCTACTGCAAGCTTTGGTTGTACAGTTACTGAATCCTTGATTGATTGTTCTTTAATTAATCGTCCATGTTCCTCACACTATATTATTCTGTTCCTAAAATTGATAACTTTGAGCTCCTTACCTGTATAAATTCTTATTACTGAGGGGCCCTTTTTACTAAGCCGCGTAGGCGCCTATTCTCGCCCAACGTGTGCCAATTCAGACCTACTGCGTGGCCCGGGGATAATTTCATTTTTTACATGCGCCCACTACACGCACTGGAAAATATATTTTATTTTCCAGCATGTGGTGCTAACCGGGCGGTAATCGGCATTGTACACGCAAGACCTTACCGCTAAGTGAATGGATGGCAGTAAGGTCACAGACCCAAAATGGATGCGCACCAATTTTCATTTTGCCGCATGTCCATTTTCGGCCAAAAAACAGGCCTTTTTTTGCAGGTGCACTGAAAAATGGACCTGAGCATGTCCAATACACAGGTCTATACCAGCACACGCCACTTTTTTGGCGCACCCTAGTAAAAGGGCCCCTGAGTCTTGTATATTTGATACCACAACCTAACTAATGAATTTCATAGTTGATAATATTCCTAAAACTTGTAATATCTTTCAATTGATGTTTGTTATGTAAGTCTCATTGAACCTGAGCTTATCTCGGGATAATGCAGGATGAAATAAATGGCACAAATAAATCAATAAATACATTGGAACAGGTCTAACTTAGGACACCCTTATTTTTTGAGTTAGATGCCTCCCATATAAGTGTTGGTAGACTCAGCGTTAACAGTGGAAATGATCAATTCGTGTCTAGAAAATCAATTATAGCAAATAAGGCAAAACAGCTCCAAGTTCTCATGTTGATGTCAGAATATTGCCAAATAGGGCCTTTGAAATGACCCATATGAAGAAAGGCATATATATTTCTAGGGACTTACTCTGATTGATTATGTATTTATCATGTCAGTTTGTGGCTTACATTTAGTTTTCATGTATAGGTATCAAAGCTCATTTTGAGTATGCAGTCAGAGTATATGCCTGATATGACGGGGGTTATTTTCCGAAACAAAAATGCAACACTGGGCCTTCAGGATAGAGATAAATGTCATCCTTTAATATGAAAATGACCCAACGCGGGTAATCGAACCAGACGCTGTTGTTGTTTTTTGGCAGTTTTTACACCGACAGCATCTGGTTCGATTACACGTACATTTAGCAGGATCTGGGTAATATACCCTGATTGCTTGATTATCTTCGTCTGTTTATACTTTAAAGAATCATTCTGACCCCTGAGCAGGCGTTTCTGCACTGAAACACGGCCCATGCTGGGTCATTTTCGTATTAAAGGACAACATTTATCTCTTTCCTAAAGGCCCAATGTGGCTTTTTTGTTTCTGTTTATGCTTTTATGCTGTTTGACCCTCTCTTTTGTGACCAGGGGGTTATTTTCCACCAGAATATGACAATTAATATGTTGTTGTTATTTATTAGGATTTATTTACTGCCTTTTTGAAGGAATTCACTCAAGGCGGCGTACAGCAAGAATAAGTCAAACATAAGCAATGGATAATTATAGCAGGAAAAATATTCAAATTACAATACCAAGTATGGCATGGAGGGGCATAATCAAACTGGGCGCCCAAGTTTTCCTGGGGCCGTCCTCGCAGGACGGCTCCGTGAAGGGGCGGGGAAACCCGTATTATCGAAACAAGATGGGCGTCCAACGTTCGTTTCGATAATATGGTCAGGGACACCCAAATCTCAACATTTAGGTAGACTTTAGAGATGGTTGTCCGTAGGTCGTCCTTAGAGTTGGTCGTCCCCGGTTTTCGGCGATAATGGAAACCGAGGACGCCCCTCTCAGAAGCGACCAAATTCAAGCCATTTGGTCGTGGGAGGGGCCAGCATTCGTAGTGCACTGGTCCCCCTCACATGCCAGGACACCAACCGGGCACTCTAGGGGGCACTGCAGTGGACTTCAGAAATTGCTCCCAGGTGCATAGCTCCCTGAGCCCCCAACCCCCCCCCCCTGAAAAAAACCACTCCCAACAACTGTACACCACTACCATAGCCCTAAGGGGTGAAGGGGGGCACCTACATGTGGGTACAGTGGGTTTGTAGTGGGTTTTGAAGGGCTCACATTTACCACCACAAATGTAACAGGTAGGGGGGGATGGGCCTGGGTCCGCCTGCTTGAAGTGCACTGCACCCACTAAAACTGCTCCAGGGACCTGCATACTGCTGTCATGGAGCTGGGTATGATATTTGAAGCTGGCATAGAAGCTGACAAATAAAAAATTGTTTTTTTTAGGGTGGGAGGGGTTAGTGACCACTGGGGGAGTAAGGGAAGGTGATCCCCAATTCCCTCCAGTGGTTATCTGGTCAGTTCGGGCACCTTTTTGAGGCTTGGTTGCAAGAAAAAATGAACCAAGTAAAGCCAGCCAAGTGTTCGTCAGGGACACCCTTCTTTTTTCCATTATCGGCCGAGGACGCCCATCTCTTAAGCACGCCCCAGTCCCGCCTTCGCTACGCTGCCGACACGCCCTGTGAACTTTGGTCATCCCCGCAACAGAAAGCAGTTGAGGGCGCCCAAAATCGGCTTTTGATTATGCCGATTTGAGCGACCCTGAGAGAAGGGTCGGAAGATGGGCGCCCTTCTCTTTCGAAAATAAGCCTGATGGTATACTATATTACAATGTCAACACAATACGTGATAAAATATTTTAATAGACAGCATAAGGTGGCCTAATGGTTAGTGCAGTGGGTTGCAGACATGGTGAACTAGGTTCAATTCGTACTGCTGCCTCAAGGTCAGCAGTGGGTTAAGATCCAATTCCATGTGCAGCGCCATGTGACCCTGGGCAAGTCACTTGGGGCCCTGTTTACTAAGCCGCACTGTAGGTACACTGACTTTTTAGTGCCCACTAAAAATTAGCGCATGCTAATGATAGAGACACCTATTATATTCCTATGGGCGTCTCTAGCATTAGTGCATGCTAATTTTTAGGGCGCACTAAAAATTTTGCGTACCTACAATGTGTCTTAGTAAACAGGGCCCTTAGCCCTCCATTGTCCCAGGTACAGTATACTAAAGGGCCCTTTTACTAATTTGTGCCAAAAAATGGGCTTCACTTGTGTAGGAGCGTGTTTTTAAAATTTTTGCCGAAAATGGACGTGTGGCAAAATAAAAATTGGCACACGTCCATTTTGGGTCTGAGATCTTACCTCCAGCCAGTGACTTAACGGTAAGGTCTCACGCGGTAACTGTGCAGTAATTGTCTACTCGCATAGAATGACGATTACCATCGGACTTTTTTTGCCACGCACCAGAAAATAAAAATTATTTTCCGGTGTGCATAGCGGACGCTGTCAAAAATTAAATTACCGTAAGGGCCACGCAGTAGCTGGGTGGTAACTCAAAAGTGACGTGCGTTGGGCACACATAGGTGCTTACACAGCTTAAAAGGGCCCCTCAGACTGTGAGCCCATCAGGGACAGTGCAAGTACCTGAACAGTTATATGAAAATTGCCTCGATTTGTGCTTCAGAAGAGGCGGTATATCAAATTGATAAACTTTTAACAAACTGCATACACAGTTTTTGAGGAACTATTTTTTTATTAGAACAGAGACAGTCCTTTATTGGAATAGTTATCCAAAATGAATCACCTTGCTTTAATTAGTTGTTTTCTTTTTATTTATTTTTTTAAACCACCTTGTCTATTCATTGTCTTCTGGATGGATTGATACATTATTGTCTCATTAAAATTACAATTGTTAAGATAATCTAATGCTGTCCGTATCTGACAGGAGCATAGGTATGAACCATCCAAGATACACTGCTTACCATTCAGGGCTGCTGGTTTTGACAGCTTTTGGTTATTTCACAGGAGGAAGACTGTCTCAGGACATCGACCTAATTAGACAACTGTTGCCCAGCCGGACAAGAGCTGTTGGGTAAGTGCCTTCATTATGAACTCATAAAGGAAAAAGTACTGAAAGCAATGATTGAAAGCATTAAAATATTTCAATGTAAAGTTTAAAGCACAATTTCAATATAAAATGAAACTTGCCCAAGTTTTTTTTTCTTCTGTTGTCTACCACTATGATATAGCACTTTTTATATTTCCTAGAATCTCATAATAAAAAGGTATATCTTTCTATTATAATTTAGTGCTCTCTACTTCCTTCATTGTTACTGAGCCCTGTTAAAAGAGCTGCTTTCTATGGGGTCCTTTTTACTAAGTTGTGGTAAAAGGGGCTCTGTGCTAGCAGCGGAAGTCATTTTTGCCACAGCGGATAAAAATGGCCGAAAATGAAATGGCCGTGCGGTAAGTTTGCACTTACTGTGCACCCATTTTGCGGAGGAGAGCAATTGTGGTAACCCAGCGATAACCGATTAACCCCCACCCCCTGTGGAATTAGTTTTCAAATATTTGTGCTAGCAACGGAAATGCCACATTCTGGGGGTGGAACTACCCCCCGGCACCTGCGTTAGGCCAGCAATCATTCCGGATTGCCACGTAGCAAACCCGCAGTGGGCTTACCGCTGCTTAGTAAAAGGGCCCCATTGGGTTTGTTAGATCCCAACAGTGAGGGGGTCTCATTGTTTTTTAAAGAGGGGATAGAGAGGTTCTTTTCAGCGCAAAGCTGAAAATTATATTTCATTAGTTCTATAGTATAGAGGTAATTTCTACCAAAATAATCATTTGTGACCATCTCTGGGAAAAGGTGACTAGAGTCATTAAAAAAACGAAGTTTTAATAAATTCTGATAGCACAAACAGTTTATAATGCATGTAACTCTTTCACATGAAAAACTGGCCATTCTCATTTTGGACTCTCTAATTTAGTCCCCTTTTCCCCAGAGATGACTGTTTTAGTGAATCTTACGTTACAGTGCTTTCTGCTGAGTCTTTGCTTGAATCTACCTTAAAGTGTCCCCACATCTAATACCCTTTAGTGGCGTGACCTTTTGCACCCGTGCTGCCAAAGTGATTAAAAAAATAATGAAGCTAAAATCTCTCCTTTTGTTAGACCCTTCTTTTCCTGTAGTGTAGTCAGTTCAGTCTCCACAGTACTTTTTAAATTTATTATTTATTAATTTCAGAGATGCCAAGTTACCCAATTCCAGGCTGGAGATTTTGGGACAGTGCAGGATTTCTGACCATCCCATTCTGGTGAATTATGGGGCCTGCAGCACTGATTTCATTGGGCAAGATCAGGCACTACAAATCCCACACGGCTTTGGGATGTGAGTTCAAGGCCAAGACTGTCTTAAAATCTCCAGCCTGCAACTGAGTAATTTGGTATCTCTGTAATTTTTTGGGACTGCAGATTTACATTACCTGTGAAAGTTAGCCTTGAAAATATATACAGTGGAACCCCGATATAGAGCGATGATATAACATATCATTGGGTTAAATATGGGTCGCGTTATAGTGGTGTTAATAGAACATGAACACAATTGAACCAAAAACTGATCTGTTTCAAAAGATTCATTTGCTATAAGCCAAGACAGCATTCACATAACTGTGTGCATTATGGCTGAACTTCTGTATATACAATGTTAGTGGAACATGCAATATTGTACTACCGTGTTTCCCTGAAAATAGGACCTACCCCGAAAATAAGACCTACCGGGGTTTTCCTGCAAATTTAAAATATAAGACATCCCCCCCAAAAGTAAGATCTACCAAACTTTTTTTTTAAGCAGGGCCGCGGAGAGCCATCCGAAGTCGCCCCCCCCCCCCCACCCGAGGTCACCGGGCCCCCCCTCCGTCGCTCCCGGAACTAACCTGAAGCTCCTTTCACCTTCGCAAGTTCGGATTCGGATTCGAAGCAGCAGCGCAGCAGGGCAGACCTCTCCTTCATTCCGTGTCCCGCCCTCGCCTGACGTTACGTTACGTCAGGCGAGGGCGGGACACGGAAGGAAGGAAGGAGAGTTCTGCCCTGCTGCGCTGCTGCTTCGAATCCGAATCCGAACTTGTGAAGGTGAAAGGAGCTTCAGGTTAGTTCCGGGAGCGACGGAGGGGGGGGGCCCGGCGACCTCGGGTGGGGGGGGGCGACCAATGTTTCCCAGAAAATAAGACATCCCCCCGAAAATAAGACCTAGCGCGTTTTGGGGAGGAAAAATAAATATAAGACAGTGTCTTATTTTCGGGGAAACACGGTAGTACAAGAGTTTGTCTAGCATGGTCTGTTTTCTTAATGCAAAACTGTTGGTTTCTTGCAAAATCAAGAATGTTTTGTAGCTGTAAAATTTTGATGCTATTCACATCCTGGATTTCTAGCCATCTCAAACTTGCCTCAAGATGTTCTATAGTCTCTGACAGTTTTGATGGAGCAGCAGGAGGAATATCGTCAACATCTTCCTCGTTGTCAGCGTTGACTTCCGATGGCGTGGCTGTGACCTTTCACTGAACATTTGCCACAATTTCTTCATCAGTCATATGGTCATAAGTGGGGCATTCATTATCAGTTGAAACCCAGTTCAGGATAACATTATGCAATTTTTTTAAATGCCTCTTCAGCTAACCGCACGTCCTCTGGAGAAAAGCCAAAAATAGTTTCCTCATCAATTGTCAGTGATGGTAATACGAATCCAAACCCCTTCATCCAGCATCACTCAATGTAAGTTGCTGAGATAGCATCCCAGGCCTTTCTACCAAGGTGGCAAACTTCTTTCAGGTTGAGTGATGCCAGCACTGCATCAACTATGGCGGTGTTATCTAGCACCATCCTCTTACTCAATTCACATCTGTAGTTTATGTGAAACACTGAAACAATGCCCTGGTCCAGGGGTTGGATCTCTGAAGTTGTATTCTTTGGTGGATAAGACACTTTGATGTTACCATCACAGCTCACAAGCTCTTTTGCTGGCGGGTATGCTGGGCAGTTATCCAGAAGAAGTATGTCCTTTTTCTCTTGTTTACATTTACGTAAATGAGCTCTAACAGGTGGAACAAAGGATTTATGAAATCAGT
The DNA here is from genome assembly GCF_901765095.1 of Microcaecilia unicolor. Classification (NCBI taxonomy): domain Eukaryota; kingdom Metazoa; phylum Chordata; class Amphibia; order Gymnophiona; family Siphonopidae; genus Microcaecilia; species Microcaecilia unicolor. The sequence continues at coordinate 117,658,906 of NC_044033.1, forward strand.
CTGTAAAGATTGAAGAGTTCACTCAATCATTCTTGCTGTCTGTATATTCAAAAGATAAAGAGCTCATATTTACATGGTGAAAACACCTTGGTGATTTGGACTTCCCAATCATGAGTGTCTTTACTTTATGACTGCCAGATTTATTCACACAAAAAACAATGGTGACTTTGTCCTTCCTTTGTTTAAAGCCTTCCTGTTTCTGTATGTCATCCTTGGCTGCTAGTGTACGATTGATAACATTTTGAAATGCAGTCCTGTTTCATCGCAATTATACACTCAATCCTCAGTGTGCCCTCCTTCTTACAACAGTTTTTTAAAGTTCTCTTGGGTAAGAGTGTGCTGTATCCTTGTCAGCCGAATGGAACTCCCCTAGACAATGACTTGACTGATTGCATGCCTTTTCTTAAATCTGTCAAGCCATCTGTTACTGGCATTGAATATAGACTCTTGCCCATTTAGCTGTTGGTCAAATTTTTCCACCTGGGCTTTCATGATGGGGCCAGAAATAGGGACTCCTTGGGACCGAGCTTGGACAAATCATTGATATAGTGCTGAGTCCAACTTTCTTTTCCTTTTTAATCCAGCTTCCTCTTCTAAAATACAGGGCAAACTTTCCAGCCTTTCTTCTTCTTTCCTCCACCCTCTTAAAGTAGATTCATTGATGCCAAGCTCTCTGTCCAGCTGAGTTTCTTGCTTTCCAGACTTCAGTTGATTAAGTGCAGATTACTTTTCTTGAGTAGTGAAAGACTTCCACTTACGAGATGATATGTCCATGGGAGCGACCTTCAGCTGTGTAGACTGAGCTCACCTGAAGTTTTTATACGGGCTCTGAGATCTTCCTTCAGCCGCATAGACAGAGCTCACCCAAAGTTGTTTTTACAACGGAGATGGGCTGGGCCCACTCTGATGTAGCTAGACATTGGCTGGAGTGTTTTTCATGCAGGCACGGTGGGGGTGGACTCCACCGCTGTATAGCTAGACATTGGCTGGAGTGTTTTTTTTAAGCACCCTGGTGTAGCTAGACATTGCTGACAGAGAAGCTGTATGTAAAAAAAAAGGGGCGCAAAGACATGATTGTGTTATATGTAGATTTGTGTTATTGCGGTGTGCGTTATATCAAAGTACCACTGTATATATCTAGGGCCGGATATTCAAAAAATGCTAAGCTCCAAAATTTATGCTTCTAAGTTAGCCTCCAAATTTTGTGCCCTATTTTCAGCTAAACTTAGGAACATAACTTTTGAGTTGAAAATGCATCCTAATTTAGGAGCTTCAAAGTTAAGTTCATAAATTTAGGCCTACCACTTTCATTTGTCTAGATTTATGAGCCTATTGGTGAAAATCAGCGCTAAGCTCCTAACTTCTTTTCCCAGTCTAAATCTGCCCCTTTTCCCATCCACTTTTTATGCTCCTAAATTTAAGCGTGTAGGGCCTGATATTCGGCTGGCAGTGATCAGCGTTTTGCTGATGCCACTGGCATTAAACCCGGAAATTCAAACAATTTCCAGGCTACCAGAGCAAGCTAATGCATAGCCGGTTTAGTGCAATATTCAGCACTTAACTGGCTAAGCACTACCGCATAAAGATAAGACCAGGACTTTTTTTGTGTCAGTATTCACCGGTACAGCATACCAGCACCTTTTTTTCCCCTTCCCCGTTTATCTCCCCCATCTTCCGCCTCTCTCCTGTGGCCACAGCAGCTTCCAATGAGCAGCAGCAGCAGTGCCACGCCGGACACAGGAAGGCATGGCAGGCATGGTCTGCACGCGCTGTTGTATCTGCTGATTCCCTGCCCCGGGACAGGAAGTTGACGTCAGAAGGGCAGAGGATTGGCAGAGCTGACAGCGTGCATCTGAGCACTGTGGCCTCGCACCTTTTACTCCTTGATTTGCCCACTGCTGCTGCTCATTGGGAGAAGCAGTAGCGGCCCTAGGAGAGTTGCTGGATGGGGAGAAAGGAGGCAAGGAAAGAAATGCTGTATTAGGAAAGGGAGCATGGGGAGAGATACTGGATGGGGGGAGAGGGGGAAAAGGGAGAAATGTTGGATGGAAGTGGGGAGGAGAGAGGGGGCAAATGCTTGATGGAAGTGGGGAGAAGAGCGAGGGGAAAATGGTTGGGAGTGGGAAAGAGAGAGGGGGCAAATTCTGGATGGATGCGTGGAGGAGGGAGAGGGGCAAAGCTGTAGCTAGACAGTCAAAAGAGGGAAACTGAAGATTGGATAATAAGAAAAAACTAAATGTGGATAAAGGCAGAAAATAAAATTGAAAAAAGCTGAAAGGAAAAGGTGGAGACAAAAATGACAAACAGGACATCCTAGCAATAGAGAAGAGAAGACGAGGAAAGTAGATACCAGAGACTGGGACCAATAATATCCAGTACTGCCTTAAGATTATTTTTTTTGTTACATTTGTACCCTGCGCTTTCCCACTCATGGCAGGCTCAATGCAGCTTACATATTGTATACAGGTACTTATTTGTACCTGGGGCAATGGAGGGTTAAGTGACTTGCCCAGAGTCACAAGGAGCTGCCTGTGCCTGAAGTGGGAATCGAACTCAGTTCCTCAGGACCAAAGTCCACCACCCTAACCACTAGGCCACTCCTCCATTTGCTTGTTATATTATTATTATGCTTTATCATTATCATGTTTACCCAAGATTTTTTGCAATACTAAATGTCTATTTTCTTATATATTTCCACTATTCATGATGTATTGTAAGCCACATTGAGCCTGCAAAGAGGTGGGAAAATGTGGGATACAAATGCAATAAATAAATACAAATGAAATGAAGTATGTGGTGGAAGAAAGAATTTTATTTTAAGATAAAGTAGTGTGGTAGCCGTCCTGATTTTTTTGTTTTATTTGTAGTTGTTAATTTGTAATGTAGTGAATGGAATATTTGAAATTTGCGTCTGCTATTTTTATAGCAAGGGGAAAATGTTTTTGTTTTTCTAGTGTTATCCTGTATGCCAGAGTCTGGTTTTGGGGGGTTTCAGCTGATTTTTTGTTTCCATATTTTCTTAGTTTATGATCAAACTAGGGGTTCTTTTGTTGGGCCTAGGGACTTGTGTATTATTTTCAATGATGCCTTTTTATGTGCTCCATGGCTGGTAAAATGGGTGTGGCTGATGTAGAGGTGGAGCCATAGAAAGTGACTCCGCCCTTAAGGTTGGAACTGTATGAGTACCAGTACCTTTTTTCCTACAAAAACAAAACACTGGATAGGACTGGGACCACCAAAAGTGGCCTATTTGTGGTTAAGCTGGCCAGTTAAGTGCTGAATATCAGCATTTAACTAGCCAAGTGCAGACTCTGACCTGGGACAGCCCTAAAATAGCCAGTTTTAGTTCAGCTCTAACCAGTTAAGTGCCACTGAAAATTAGCAGTTAGTCTCGAACCGGTCATTTAACCAGCCAGGAACCATTTCTTGCCAGTTAAATCACTTTGAATATTGATCCCTAAGTGAAATTTTAAGCAGGGCTGTGGAGTTGGTACACCAAACCTTCAACTTTGACTCTTACTCCTATTGATATTAAGCTTTAAATTTTTTGTTCTGGATCTAAAGTACATTAACTAAAGTATAACATACAAAATTTACCATATATTTTAATGTTATAAACTTTTATTTTGAAGCTAGAGTAGAAGTTGGAACATTTTTATCAACTCTTGACTCCAACTCCACCCAAAATTCCTTCTGACTCCAACTCCACAGCCCTGATTTTAAGTAAAAGTTTATGCACACAGTCCTAATCAGTTTTCAAACAGGGCAATTTATGAGTATAACTCTCAAATTTAAGAGCATAAATTTGTTGAATATCAGGCCCATAGTTTATTTGTGTATTTATTTATATTTTTAGGCATTTAGTTAAAACGTGGCCCCTTTAATTATTCAAAATTCTTATGATTTGATGTAAACTTGTGCATTTTGCACCAAGTATTGGTTTTACCTTCAGTGATATGTTATAGATACTAAGTCTAATCTTCTTTTCTGTATTGCCATAGTTTTAGATATTAGCTGAGGGACACATATTCCAAAGGATTTATAGCAGATACTGCTATACAGATGAGACCACTTCCATGAATTCCCAGTGGCAATATAAGGATGGTGCTGCTGAAAATTCTTACAGGTTGCCCCAAGCAAAAAAGCCTCTGAGTTGTAAAAATAGTGGCTGAATATCACCACTGTCCACAGAGCTGGTGGCAGTGAGCAGTCAGTGCTGGTGCTTCTCTGGATAGCGATGCTGAATACAGATAATATAGTTAAATACTGCAGCAGGTGTTTACATTGACTGTGAGGTTTAAATATTAACCACATAAATTCTTGCAACTACCTTGGTGCAAGACTGGATCTGCTTATCAAATCAAACATATAAACGGCGAGTGACCGTACTCACTCGCAAATGCGCAGTAGAGACTTCCCTCTCTGTCCCGCCCCCGCGTCAATACATGATGATGAGGGGCAGGACAGAGAGGGAAACTGCGCGAAGGGGAGGAAACCGCCGAGGTCGCCACCACTCCTCCCTCCTCCCCCCCCCCCCAAGGTCACCGCCACTGATACCCCCCCCCCCCCCGGAGTCGCCGCTGCAGCCACCCCTCCACCCGGCCCGTCTCTTCGCTATTCAACTTACATCTCCGCAGCAGGCAGATCAGCTGAGCTGCTGTTGGCCTTCCTTCCCTGCCTGTGCCCCGCCCTCGCCGACGTTACGTCACACGAAGGCGGGACACAGGCAGAGAAGGAAGGCCGACAGGAGCTCAGCTGATCTGCCTGCTGCAGAGATGTAAGTTGAATAGCGAAGAGACGGGCCAGGTGGAGGGTGGCGGTGGCGAACTCGGGGGGGGGGGCAGCGGCGACCTCGGGGGGGAGGGAGAGGGGGCAGTGGCGACCCACTAGCCCGTTTTAATGGGCTCAACGGCTAGTATGCACATATTTTAAATATTGACCCCTGAGGATTTATTTTATATATTATGGATTTTTTTAAAAATCTTGTTTTGATAGTTCATTGTGATGCACTTATATTTTTTGTGAATATCTTTTATTATTACTTTAATTATCTTAGGTTACCTATTGTAGGGGTACTTTTACTAAGCTGCGGTAAATGCTCGTGTGTACTTAATGCAGCTTAAAAAGGTTTACTGCAGAACATGCTTAGGCAACCTGCGGCAAGTTCCTAATCTTTATGCGCAAACTGCTTGCTAAAAAATATTTTAATTTTTTCTGCAGAGGAGCTTGTTGGGGGTGGAGAGTGAGTGTTTCTGAGCTAATTAGTGCATACACGATGTTGCAATAATCCAACTTTGAAAGCAGCAATGTCTGCACTATTAATCAAAAAACAGGCAGTTCAAAAAAAAACGTTCATACAGATGGAGTGGAGGAGTGGCCTAATAGTTAGTGCAGTGGGCTTTGATCCTGACAACCTGGGTTTGATTCTCACTGCACCTCCTTATGACCTCAGGTACAAAAACTTAGATTGTGAGCCCTCTAGGGCCAGAGAAAGTACCTGCATATAATGTGTATAGCACTGTGTATGTCTGGTAGTGCTATAGAAATGGTTAGTAGTAGTAGTAGCTGTAGCAATAACAGAAAAGAATGCTTCAACACCTTATTCACGTGATTAATCATAATCAATTGACTATCCAACTCTACACCTAAAATTTTGAGTTGAGAAGTCAAATTTAAACTGCACATTTCCAATAGTAAAATTTTCCTTTCCCCAGACATCTTTGCATCTTGTACAAATATCAATCAAATTTGCTGTCTACACACAAGAACTGTTGGCAACTATCACTGCAACACATCAACCCTTATGTGATCCTATAATTAGTACCAAGAGACTACTCTAGGGATCAGTGATGCCATTTTGAAGCCAGAGCCATTTGGAGCATGAGTGGAGTGGACCACTCCAAACCCGGCCCATTAGACTACCAGAGTTCATCAGCTGGTAAGTGCTGGGGGTCCAGGAGTAGAGAGTTATATGGAATGGGCTTGGATTCAGGGGAGAGGGAGGGATTAGATCTAGGGGGTCGGGGAATTGGAGGAGGAACTGATAAGGAGTCAACAGGGGATTGGATTAGTAGGATGGAGAGTTCAGAGCAGGAGATCAGGAGATCAGACTAGGGGGTGGGGGACAGATAGCACAACCATGAGTGTTATGGATTTCCCCTTTAACAATTCCTGGGCATTGTTTGTTATATGCCTGAGTCAATAGCTTGGAGGGCATGCACTATTGGCCCAATCATGTAACATAGTACCCTTGCACACTCACTACATTTACCGAAAAGCTTTGCACTTACTGTGCATTAGTTTTTGCTGTTAACAAGCGCTAAGTACCAATCCCTACCACACTTTAGTAAAAGACCGCCTATGTTTCACTGAGGTACTTAAACATTTTTTTTTTTTAAACCCCAGCCCACAAAGCCTATTTTTGTGCACTGTATATAAACTTGCATGACAGTAGTATATTAATTTTGAATTTAAACAAACTGCCACACAACAACGAGCTATCTGTAAAAGTGTACTATTGAAAAGACAGAAATCTATGGAAACTATCAAATCCTCTCCCCCCCCCCCCCCAAAAAAAAAAAAAATTAGGATGTTTTTGCACATGAAGCTCTATTCATGCACATTTTCTTTTTTTTAGCCAAGTAGACGAGCATCCTAAGGAGGTGAAGGTTGTAATTGGTAGGTTTAAGTATAAATTCAACTGTGTGGGATGCGTTTTTTAGAGCGATCTAAGTGTGCAGGAGAGAAGCCTTTTTCAGCCACATCTTGAGTTTCTTCCAGACCTATAATTCCATTTGTAATTATTACAGCGTTAGTTCTTCTGAATTTATTCTCATCACAGTCCTTGCTATATAGCAAGTCTCTTATGCCTTCCCAACAGATTTATTGGTAATGGCAAGGAATTGATAAGTTGCCTCTGTAAATTTTCAATATGCAAGAAAAAAATAAAAAGTTATGCTTATATAACAAAATGATAAGCACAGGGATGTTGATCATGTTAAAATTATTTTTTTTTCTCTGATCAAAGGTGGGCTGCCATTGATAAGTTATAGAAACCAGTGACAGATATTCTTCAACAGAGAATATTTTTGATTTATAGAAATGAAATAAGTGTAGTAAAAGCATGTATAGTTTCTGAATTTACCAAATAAGACAGTTGGTAAAATATAAAAACTCATAACTGATTTCTCATCTTTCTGTTAAGTAGTATAATTAGCTGATTGGATTTGATTAGTAGTGACAGTTTAATTGGGTACTTCTTACTTTACAAGATAATTGTAGACTACCTCATAGTGCATCTCAATTAACACATCATTTTGCTTCTCCAACCTGGACACTAATATTTCACCCCATTTCTCCCCAGTATATATACATCTATCATTCAGAATAGACCCAACCCTTACTGCTGACACATTATCTTGACAGACCAAGCCCAATGTAATAACATTATCATCCATTACCATCATCGATTTTTAATCACCTTTCCATTTTGGCAGTTACCTAGGCAAGCTGACAACATAGTCTAGTGCAATGGATATCAGCAGCACCCAGCTCATATCTATTCGATTAAATTTTTTATTCTTACATTTATAGAGACATAAAGAATTGCATTTTACAAAGGACACCCAACTCAGAATATTGATGTCCAAGTCAACATGTTATGTTATAAAGGACTTGTCTCTTGACAGCTCTCTCATTTGAGATTTGAGGCGAGTTACATAATATAAAACTAAATACTGATGCAAAATATCAGAAATTACAAAAATAAGAAATTAAAATTACAACAGTTCAAGGCTTATAAATTGGTATACAAGTGAGTTTTCAAAGCTTTGCGAAACAAATAGTAGTTTCTCATTATTCCACAGACAGATGGCTAAGAAGAAAAAGGAGTGAAAAAGCAAAGCTTTAAATCTCATATTTTTAGTCATCAATTCTGCATGGAAGTCTAAAGTTAATTTCAGAAAGATTTTAGTACCATGAACGTCCATAGTTCCTGAAGCTGTCCTAGAGCCTGGTATCTTTTGCTAGTTTCACATTCGGGGGAAGGAGAGATGCTGGACTCAAAGAGGAGAGTGGGACAGGAAAGATGCTGGATCTAGGGGTGGAGGAAGACAGGAGTGATGTTAGAGGAGAGGAGGGGGATGTTGAACTACTGGGGGATGGGGAGAGAGGGGAGATGCTGAATTATCAGGGAGAGGGGACCAGGGAGAAAGAGGGAAGATGCCCAAACTGTGGGTGGGGTGACCAGGAAAGGGGTATGCCAGACTATAATGGGAAGAGAGTAAGAGAGAAATGTGAGACTGTGGAAGATGGAGGGAAGATAGGGGGAGAGATGCTGGATGCACAAAGATAAGAAAACGTGTTGCACTGGGAGAGGAAGAGAGAATGAAAGAAAGAGAGATTTATTTATTAAACTTATATACCACCTGTCACTTGGTGGTTTCCATAAAAACATTTATATTCAACCACAAATACAAAACATTACTCAACATCAAACAGCAGTCTCCTGTATAATTACCAAAATGCAGAAATAATTTTGTTTTCAATACATTTTAAACTGCTTAAGGTATTTATTTATAGCATCTCATAAGGAGATGGAGGGAAGGGAAAGGGGAGGGATACTGGACCCATAAAGGGAGGAGTAGAAAGGAGAGAGAGGGGAAGATGCTTAACATGTAGGAATGATGCTAGATCATTTTGGGCAGGGAAAGTACAAAGAGGGGAGAAGCTAGACATTGGGAGAGATAGGAGCACAGAAGAGAGATGCTGGACATAGAGGAAGCATGGGGCAGGGACACAGAGGGGCAGTGTTAGACAGGGAGCGGGTAGAGATACACAGAAGGCCAGTGCTGGATATGGGAGGAATAGAGGCACAGAAAGATAATTCTGAACATGGGGGGGGGGGGGGGGGGGGGGAGCATAGGGACAACTATACAGAGGGGATATCGAACACAGGGGGGAATAGAGACACAGGGGTGATGCTGTACATTGGAAGATAGGGAAATGGGTGATGCTGAACAAGGGAGGAGGTAAGGACAAAGAGGAGTGATGCTGAACATAGGGGAATGGAAATGGATAGAAGATAGGGACACGGAGAAGGGAGATACTGAATATGAGGCAGGATAGGGACACAGAAGGAAGATGCTGGACATGGGGAGAGGATAGGGACACAGATAAGAGAGATGCTGAACATGGGAGGGAGGATAGAGACAAGGACATAGAGATAAGGTGGATAATGGATATGGATCGAGAAGAAATATGCAATGGCAAGAGAGTGTAGAGAAGACAGAGGAAAGACAAAACCAGACTGGTCCCCTCCCAAATTTCTGCTATGGACCTTAGTCATATCTAACACCAGCTCTGCAATTCTACATTCCAAAAACTGACATTTTCTAGTCACTAAATAGAAAATATATCTTTGTTGTCAGTTTTATTGTTTCCAAAGATATATTTTCTATTTAGTGACTAGAAAATGTCAGTTTTTGGAAAGTAGAATTGCAGAGCTGGTGTTAGATATGACTAAGGTCCATAGCAGAAATTTGGGAGGGGACCCCAAAGCTTATTACCAGATTGAGCTTTCAGATTCTGCCAGGCATGGGGCCCTCTCTGGCCACGGAGTTACGGGCAATTGCCCTGGTTACATCCCCTTCCTGACACCATCCCTGACATCTGGTACCTTTATATTTTGCACAGTATGGGAAAATGCATCTCGTCTATTTCTCTGGTGTTGTACTACATTCAAGATCTGGCTTCTTGGGATTTCAATTTAATTTCTGTCTACACGTATTCTGTGTTTGGCATTTGTGTTCTGTGTGTATGACCAAGGCCTAGGTATTCTGTTAGCACGAATTTTTTATACAGCAATCTATAGTAGTTTGGCATTTTGAGTTTTGATAATCTAGGGCTCATTGTGATATTTAGGGCACTACCTTTTTATAGGTAGGATCCTTGTTTTGGAATTTAGTACAGGCATGGTATTTTGCTCTAGCTCCTGAGTGACATTTTTGTACAAGTGTATAAACTTCACAATATGCCTGGTATTGAGAGGGTCTATGTTGTATTAGTGAGATTACACGAGAATCAGAAATGTTTTTGTATGGTGAGTTTTATCAGGGAAAAATAGTGTTGCCTGGGGAAGGAAAAGAGAAAAGGGTGTGCTGGTTCAAAGGACATGCTAGCTGTATGTGTGTTGTGGGGGATGGGGTCAGAGGGGGACTTGTTGGATGTAGGTGTGTGACTGTATGGGGCTGAAAGAGATGGTAGTGTGCATAAGGGGGATAAGAGAAAGGGATGGGCAGGCTATATGTGATGGGGTGGGAATCAGAAAGAGGTGGTAGTTTGCATTGAGTGAGGTGGACAGGCTGGCTGTGTTCACTGGGGGAAGAGGGAGGAACGGGCTGGCTGTATGTTTGTGTGTGGGGGTGGCAGCGAGGGTCATGCAGAGAGATGGGAATGCTGACTGTAGGTGTGTGTTTGGGCAGAAGAGATGGTAGTGTGAATTTGGGAAACAGATGGGGGAAAAGCTGGCCATGTGCATTAAGGAGGGAGAGGAGAGAGAGCAAGGGGTAAGAACTGGCTGTAAGTGTGTGTGTGGGGGGGGGGGGGGTGGACAAAGAGGAAAATGTTGACTGTAGCTGTGTGAGTGTGTGTGGGGCACAAAAAGATAGCAGCACGCATGACAGGGGGAACAAAAGAGACGGGCAGGCTGGCCATTTTGAATTGGGAATGGGGGGACAAGAAAGAAAGGGGCAGGATGTGTGTTGGTGGGGGCAGAAAGAGGTAGTAGTGTGCACTGGACAAGAAGAAGCAGAATGCACTGGGGGACAGAAAGAGGGATGAATTGAATGTACATGTGTGGTGGGGATGGAGGAGGACATATTGGCTATAGATGTGTGATTGAGCGAGAGAGAGGTGACAGTGTGTGCATTTGGAAAAAAGACAAAGATAGGGGGCAGGCTGGCCATGTGCATTGGGGCAAGGCAAAGAGGATGACAAGCTGGCTGTGTGTGTGTGTAGAGGACAGAGAGAGACATGTTGGTTATAGGTATGTTGGCGTGTGGGGCAAAAAGAAATGGCAATGTGCGTGAGGGGATAGACAAAAGACAGGGACAGGCTGGCTGTATTAAATGTGCAATGGTGGGGAAAAAGAGAGAGAGGGACAGGATGGCTGTATGTGTGTGTGTGTGAGTGGGTGGGGGAGAGAGGAGTGGACACAGAAAGATGTGGTATTGAGTGAAAGGGGGCAGAGATGGAGAGGCTGGCTGTGTGCATGGTGGGGACACAGGGAGGGAGGGGGAGGCTTGCTGTATGTGTGTGGGGTGGACTTAGGACATTCTGACTGTAGGTGCATGTGTGGGGGACAGAAAAAGGTGGCAGTATGCATGGGCGGAGGGGGGCAAGAGAGAGGCACGCACTGGCCATGTGAATTTGAGGGAGGTGAGGAAGAGCGAGAGGCCGGCTTTGTGTGGGAGGATAGAGTGGGAGATATTCTGAACTTGTGCATGGGGGGTGGGGGCAGGGAGAAGGATTGTTTTGCTTTACTGCTTTATGTATGAAATTCTGCCATGGTCCCTATACTCTTCTCCTATATCTCTACCTGTGTAATTATGTTTTAAGTTTGTTAATACTGTACATTTGCTGGCATTTCACAGTCATATGGCCATTGGCCAATGACTACCACATATGACAACTTTGTGATATTTGGCTTGGTGTGCCACAGGGATCAAGCGAGCTTGAAAGTGTGACTTGAAATAATAAAAGGTTTGAGAAGCACTGCTCTAGGGTCTCTACATATAGAGCTAGAGGACGTGAAATGAAGTTGCAAGCAAGGGAACTTAAAAGCAAAGCCAGGACATACTTTTTCACAGAGAGGGTGGTACATGACTGGAATGTTTTTTTTCTGTGGGAAGAGGTGGGGTTGAAATCAGTGACAGGGGACAAAAACAGAGGTCCCTTTTATGGCATGAAGATGAAATAACAGTATAGAACATTTCCACTCATAGTAAAACTTAAATAACTTTTACACTTCAAAGAATTAAAAAAAACATTGAGGGGGTAGACTGCACTGGGCTTCAGTTACAGCTCTAAAGACAAAGTGAAGGAGGGGGTATCCTGCATGGAGTCACAGGGACAACCCTGGCTTTCTTTCTGGGCAGACTAAATGGGCCATACTGGTCTTTATCTGCCGTCATTTACTATGTTACTATGTTAACACAGCCTCTTAATACTGCCATGCTCTGCATATGCATATCGTTACCATTATTTTAATTAATTGGGCATTAAAACCCAATCTCAAGTGTGCATTAGAACTGATCAGTAAACAGTGTCACCCTGCAAGCTGTAATACAGGTTCCTCAGAGCTGAACGAGCCACCAGCTTCTCATAGGCTTCCCCATATGTAATAACTTTTGTATAAACACATAAATCTACTTTTTCATTCTTGCATTGCATTCTGCCTGTATTTCTTTCTTCACTCTCAGAGCATTAAGCTAATGTAAAAAAAAAAAAAAACAATCACTTTTCTGTGTTATCAAGGTAGCTTACTTCACCTTGGGATATTTTTATACAGTTTTGCGAGACTGTCTTTAGTCTATTATTTGGAATTTCTTTTACACTTGAATGAACTGAATGCATGGATGAGCATTGTTCTTGAAAATTTTCAGAGTGAAACTGAAGTCTTTGAAGGTTATATTACCTTATATTGAACCAGCCTAAGAATTATTCAGAGATGATATGCATGAGATGTTAAGACCACACAGGTCCCTTCAGAAGATGAATACATTAAAAAGACTATTGTAAAGAAGAGAATGGAATTGAGAGGAAGAGCGTCTAGGACAATCAATTTGCATCCAGATCAGAAGTATAGAATTAGACTGCTGAAACTCTAGTCTGTCACCCAGCACTAATGAATATGTCCAAACCTTACAAAAACTCTCTCTGTCTTTGTCCCAGGTAGTCATGAACTAAGCCACCAGAATTGCAATCCAGAAACGCACCATGTGTGGCTCTTCCCCAGCAAACTCTCACCCCACCCACTTGCATCATGCCATCACAGGAAGCCAGTAAGTGGGGTGCAGTTTTAGCACCCCACCTTCCCTTGTGGCCACACATAGCTACATTCCTACAAGCCACAAATGGCTTAGGGCGGCTGCCACAAGCGTGATGTTTTCCACAGCAGGACCTAAGTAGTCTGAGGTTGCCAACACCATCCCTGGCCATCCCAAGGCAATGGAGGATTAAGTGGCTTGCCCAGGACTACAAGGAGGAGCTGTGGGATTTGAACCAGGATCCTCTGGTTCCCAGCCCAGTTCTCTAACCAGTAGGCTAATCCTCAGCAGAGAAGGGCTATGCTCTCTCAACATCATAGTGTGTAACCCAAAAAGGGGTGTGGCCATGGGAGGTGGAGGGGTAGGTCAGGGACATACTTAAAATTTGCATGCAGTGACTTTTGCCTTTGATTTCAATAGGAACAATGTTTTGAAATTATATTTCCGACATATGGCTGATAGTTTTTTTGGGTTCAAAGATAAATATATTTCCTGACATACCAAGGGAATCGCAGACTAGGAGGTGTGAACTCTTAGCTTTTAAGCCAAGAATCATTGCCCTAGGTGGGACCTTCCTAGAGCGATTCCCTTGTAAGTGTTTTATTTCCTGATTACTTATTTGTTGAACCCAGGAAATTACAAGAGTTTGTGGAGTTAAAAGAACAGATGAAGAATCCTCTGCAGCAACTTCCTTAAAGTTACCACTGTACGGGCTGCAATTACCGATTAACCTTCCTCCATCAGAAAATATGAATTGCAAGATTAACCATTCCGTGTTTTTCTTATTTTCTTTGAGGTTGTTTTCCTGATCTTAGATCCCCCAATTGTGGACAATAATGTGGACTAACAAAGATGATATTTTTCCTTAATGTTTGTTTTAATTGATATTTTCTCTTTTCTTTCCCATTTATGTATTGGACATAAATGTAATATAAACTGAATAAATAAAATAATTAAAAAAAAAATTTGCATGCAGTGTTATAGAATACCGGGGATGTGTGCCAAAATTGGACACGAAGAATTACACCTGGTTTCAGCAGCAAGTCCTAGCGCTCAAATTTGGGCACCGAAATTGGCACTCAGTGATATTCTATAACGGATGCTAGTCTCTGAGTGCCCATTACAGAATAGCATTGAATGCCCCCAATTTTCCAGCACCATTTACTAAGTCTAGCACCTTTATGTCCATACTTTTGACATGTCAAGTGCATAGGTGATTTTACCCAGAGCATTTCTGCACCCCAAATTGCAGGTATATATATAAGCAGTTCTCCTGAACAGTGTGAGCAAAATCCAAATCAATAGATAATGTTTACAATGGAAGTGTGCGCCTCTTTGGCCTTGAAAATCCATCAAAGTCCGCATAGAGAACAGTATATGTTTACTTTTTACCCATGCATGCAGTTATAAAACTACCCTACATTACTCACGGTGGCTCAGCGTTTAGAATTCACTGACCTATATTATATTATCTTGCTTTTATTAACTCTTGATTTTTCTTCTCTCTTTCCCCTCCTTTGGTAGCACTCTATGAATGTTTACTGTCCTATCATACTTTGACGTTCCTTTCTAACGTTCAAATATTTTATTTGTAAACCACCCTGTGATGTCCACAGTGAAGTTGGTATATGAAGTTGTAATAAGCCATAATATGGTCTAATTATTACATTATTTCTGGGTGAGCCTATCAGATGTTTGCAGTTTGGTTGGCAGCACTCATCTGGGTTTCTGTTACGTGAAATTTTTAGAGGTTTCCAAAAACTTGAGTACAATTGAATAATTTATTTATTTGGATTTTTCTCACACCTTTTTCAGTTGTATCTCAAGGTGAGTTACATTCAGGTACACTGGGTATTTCTCTGTCCCTGGTGGGCTCACCATCTAATTTTGTACCTGAGGCAATGGAGGGTTAAGTGACTTCCCAAGATCACAAGGAGCAGCAGTGAAATATGAGACTGGTGTTCTAACCACTAGGCGGCTACTCCACTCCATAATGACAGGGTACAGAAAAATAACTCCCTTGCTGACAGGAATATTCCTTTTTCAGCATAAGAAGCAAAAATGTAAGTGGAGTATGATATATCCAGATATTCATCCATTCACATGGACTGAGGATTCTGTAGGATAGGGGCCGCTGTCCTTAGCCTTTATGTTCTTTTCATTTGTGGCTATTTAATTTCTGTGTGTGTGGAAGGTTTGAAGCCAACCAGAATAAATATAGTATTAATGAGTGCTGTGCTGTGGTCCTTTTGGCATTGTCTTTACCAATTAGTTTCCTGTAATTTGAATGACAGCAGGAGACTGCAGAGCACAGCTTGATCAATTTACTCTTTCCTTCAAAGTTCTCATCAGAATTCCCTCAATATTGCAACATGTGTTTATCACACTAGGGTTGCCCAACTTTCATTTATTTTTCATCCACCTCACTGAAAGAGAATCTGTAGGCTCACAGCTCCTAGTTTTTGGGCATCCATCCAAACATTTTGACAAATTTACTTCTCTATTTTTATCACTTTTTCAGTAATTCAGTGATAGCTTAGTTATGTCATGGTGTGTCTGTAATGACTTTTGTGTTTGATGTCTCATCCACTTCAAAGTTTTAAGGACATGTTAGGGTGTCCAAGAAGATCCTGCCTGTTGTATTGGTGCTTTTTTTTAAGATTTACATATTCTTTATTGAACCTCTAGTTCTACTGTAGTGGTTTTCAATCCTTTTTAACTAAGAAATGCTATGTTGCATTGTAAAATTCTCCAAATCCTTCTCTCCTTTGTTCACTTCCTCTATCTATCTATCTATCTATCTATCTATCTATCTATCTATCTATCTATCTATCTATCTATCTATCTATCTATCTATCTATCTATAACAGGGGTTCTCAACCCAGGACACACCTAGCCAGTCAGGATATCCAAAATAAATATGTATGATATAAATTTGAATGTATTACCTCCATTGTATGCAAATCTGTAGCGCTATAGAAATGCTAAATAGTAGTAGTAGTAGTAGTCCTGAAAACCTGACTGCATAGGTGTTTCCTGAGGACTGGTTTGAGAACCACAGGTCTATATAAAGTGTGTGTGTGTGAGTGTTCTGTCACTTTTTCACAAGCCACATCTTTTTCCATAGTTGAGATAAGACGTAAAAAAGGATATGTTGTGATCATCTGTGAGACCTTGAGCGGGGGTTGGGCGTGGCTGATACAATAATACAGCCGGAAAAAAAGATGCAGCCATAAAATAAAGTATTTATTTTTCTAAGTTCTCAGCTCGTTGCTTCACAGGGC
Source organism: Microcaecilia unicolor (assembly GCF_901765095.1). NCBI lineage: Eukaryota > Metazoa > Chordata > Amphibia > Gymnophiona > Siphonopidae > Microcaecilia > Microcaecilia unicolor. Next base: position 117,675,236 of record NC_044033.1, read on the forward strand.
CAAGTTTTTAACATCAAGCAGTTTCTCTTTAATTTCTATTGCCTAGTCCTCTGCCTAGCAGGCTAAACTCAAACACTGCTTCTCTCTTTTGCAGCCTTCCTTGTACAACAGGTGTCTCTTTCTCTCTCCTTTAACATGGAGCCTTTGTAGCAGGGTCGCATGTAGTATACTTCTACTTAACGTTCCAGTACTCTTGCACAGTTCATTAACAATGCTTCCTATACTCTTCAGCACACTTGTAAACTTTACTTTATTAACCTCATGGCTTACCTCAGCAGACCTGCCAAGTCTTCCGCATTTAGTGGGAGATGTCTGCTTTGGCGGGTTATCTCCTGCGTTCCCACCCAAAAAATCGAGAAAGTCTCCCGCAGAGACACACTGTGTGCCAGGGGATCCACTGCTGCCGCTGCTGCTTCTGTCTTGATGAGCAGCCGCAGCAAAACAAGAAAAACAAGCGCAGAGCCGCAGCAGTCTTCAGTCATTCGCTATCAGCTCTGACGGTCCTCTGCCCCTGGTCCTCTGTCCGCAGGGACAGAGGATGGCAGAGCCGAAAGCACATGCCTGGAGGCTGCTGCGGCTCCATGCTTGTTTTTCTTGTTTTGCAGCAGCCGCTGCTGCTCATCGGGAGAAGCAACAGCAGCTAGGTAACACTGGGTACTGGGTGGAAAGGGTAGGGGATGGGGGAAAGGGTGTTTAGAGGGAGGCAGGAGGTGATAAATGGAGAGAGCAATGAGGAGAAAAAGAAAGAAGAGTGGGGATTCTGGATGAAGAGGGGTACAGAGAGAGAGAGAGGCGACATGGAAAAGGGCAGGAGATAGAGAGAGAATCTGCTGGGGAGAAGCATGGAGGACTCTAGCTGGTCAGATGGAGAAATGCTGGATGAAAGGAGGGGGAGAGAGAGAGGGAAAATGCTGGAAGGAGGTGGCAGAAAGAGGGAAGATGCTGGATGGAAGGATAGGGAGAGAAAGAGGAAAGACACTGGAAGGATGGGGAGAGAAAGAGAGAACATGCTGAATGGAAAAGGGTAGAGAGAGAACTGGCTAGAAGGAAGAGGAGATAGAGGGAGACTGGATGGAAGGATTGTGAGAGGGTAGATGGGTGGAAGGATGGGGAGAGAGAGGGAAAATGCTGGAAGGAGGGGCAGAAAGAGGGAAGACACTGGATGGAAGGGTAGGGAGAAAAAGAGGAAATACACTGGATGAATGGGGAGAGAGAGAGGACATGCTGAATGGAAAAGTGTAGAGAGAGGGAGAACTGGCTAGAAGGAAGGGAAGATAGAGGGAGACGATGGAGGGATTGGGAGAGGGTAGATAGCTGGAAGGATGGGGAGAGAAAGAGAGAAGACACTGGATGGAAAGGTAGGAGACAAAGAGGGAAAGATGCTGGATGGAAGGAAAGGGAGAGAAAAAGGAGACACTGGATGGAAGGATGCAGAGAAGGAAGGGGAGACACTGGAAGGATGGGGAGAGAAAGAGGGGAGAAGCTGGATAAAAGGGTGAGAGGATAGAGTTAGTGAAAGACTGGAGAATAAGAGGATGGGACATGGGGAGAATAAAAGTGAGGAAAAGATGACGTCATAGGTAGAAGAAGTAAAAAAAAAGGGAATTAAAGAATGGATAGTAAGATTGAATTAAACCTGGACAAAGAGGCAGGAAAAATAAATTGAAGAAAACAAAGAAAAAGGAGAGAAAAATGACAAATGGGCAGGAAACCCTGACAAGAGAGTTAAGAGAGGATGAAGGAAAGCAGAATAAAGAGATTGGGACCAACACAATTAGAAAAAGTAAATGGCCAGACAATGAAGCTACAGAAAATTATTTTATCCTAAATTAAAAATAAAATTATGTGGTAGCTATGTTAATTAAGGTTAATAAATGCAAATAAAATAGAAAATAAGGTGATACCTTTATATTGGACTGATTTTAATACATTTTTGATTAGCCTTCAGAGACCAGCACTTCCTTTCTCAGGTCAAGAGAGAATACCATAACAGCAGTATACTGTTCTGACCTGACCTGAGGCAGGAGGTTTTGGCCTCTGAAAGCTAATTGAAAAGGGTACTAGGCTAGTAAATACAATATTTTCTGGAATCACTGTGGGATTTAGGTGTGCTGGGGGTGGAGCCATGTAGAGTGGGTGGAGCCAAGGCAGAGTGGGGTGGAGCTGGGGCATGTACTAAAATCTCCCTCTCAAAAATTGGGACCCCTTGGCAGCTCTGCCTCAACCATCTCATAGCAGTTCTCCTGGCTTGCCCCAGCCAGGTTACAGCACTCAGGTTCACTCACTCTGGTAATGCACTAGAGCTCCTGTTCTTCCTTTTTTTGACCGCTGTATCAGGGCCTCCTCACAATAATCGAATCTTCTCTCAGGAATCCAATCCACTTTCACAGTATTCTCAGCTACTCACATACTAGAGCTCCTGCTGTTCCTTTCCTGGACTTCTGTATCATCTGATTCCTTCTCTGGAGAATCTCTGTATCGAGCCTTTCTCTGGCAACATTCTCTCTGGGCTTTTAACAGCCTTCTCTGCATTGTGGAGCTACACCCTCCTGTTCAGTCAGCCTACCCTTCCCCACTAACTCTCTCCCTCAGCTCTGCAGTTCAGCCTCTGACCAGCAGGTTTAGCGCCCTCTGCTGTCAGGTGGCTGAACTGCAATTCCCACTAAGTGAATATCCAGGGATGTCTGAACTGGCCCTCACTGCCTCACATAATCCATGGTATGATTGTGAATTACAGTATATTATTCAAGCATGAGGCCTATTGAGAGAAGCACTGGTGGAAAAATAGGTTAACTAAGAATTTGGTTGCATGTAAAGATAGCCATAGCTATTGTAAAGAAGACCTATTGTAGTTGTCGCATGAGAAAAAGTCCAGTTAAAACAACTTTTTTTCATTAGTGACATCATTTTCCAAGTTCTCACCTTCTCCAGAGAAGTCTGAATAGTTGTCTCACAGCTGACCTTCTGGCATCCTCCCTTGAGAGGAATGTTCTGAATCTTTAGAACTCCTTCCTATTGTTCAGTTCCACAGATATACTCAAATGAATGAGTTAGAACTTCCAAATGAGATTCTTATCTCTTTATCGCTGCAGAGCCATGTTATCATTTTTTAATCTAATATCTGTCACTGGAGTTGAGAAAATGTCATCAATTAATTCTGTTTCACCTGAAGACCCAATGCCTAATACCTAATTAAAAATTCTGACATAGGTTCAGTGCTATATCATCATACTTAATTAATTCTAGTTTTCATCAAGCAAAACTTCTATGTTGTAAAAAGAAATAGCTAGGATACAACCTTTATAGATCAATTTCTAATCCTATTTAATCTAAAATAGAGGAAAAAAGCAATATTACAGCTGCAGGATTCTATTGGGAAGATAAATACGTTGCATTAGAGGCAGTTTGGTTTTAGACTGGCTTATAGTATGAAAAATGCACTAATAGCATTGCTTGGTAAATTTAATTTGGATATTGATCAAAGTAAAGATGCTATTTTAGTTTCATTGGAATTTAGTGGCAGGGTTTTTGACTGTTATTGCATAGTACATTAGAAGGGGCCACTTACCAGTGATCTGTAGTCTTCAATATTAGCACCTACTCTTTTAAACCTTTTTTTTTTTAACACCTTTTGCCACCATGATGCAGGATTTTGGTATAAGTGGATACTTTTATGCTGATGGTGTTCAGGTAGTTATATTTGTGGACCCCTATCAACCATGTTGAAAGCCAGAGCCAGACAAAGTAGGAACAGAGGGGGCTGCTCCTGCTCTGAACATCTAGACTGCTAGGGAACATCCAGGTGAATCCCAGGGAGGGGCTGGGGTGGAGTATGGTGTTTGAGAGGGGAACTTACTGGAAGGAACTGTTGCCTATTAGGGAGTTGCTATGCTTGAAGTGTCACAATTCAGAGTGGCTTCTTGATTTAAGGGAGGGTTTGGGGCAGGGGGAATGCCTTGTGGTGGGAAGGGTCTTAATTGAGGATGGTGTTCATTAGGAAGGATTGGATCAACGACAGTAGGTTGTGCTGCTGTGACACTTTAAATGAAGGTTTAGTGCCAGTGTCTAAGTTACCTGCACCATCACTATAGGTACATCCACGCTATCTGTTGGGCCATGTAACATCATGTTGTGCAGTAAGTGTCTACCTTCTTTACTAAAGGTAGATGCTGGTCTTACCCCCTGTATTTACCACACCAATTTTGTATTATGATGTGCTAAGGGCAAAAACTTAATGCACTGTAGTAAAAAGTGCCCCAATTTTTAAATATATGTTCCTTTTTAAACTTAGGGCCTGATATTCAGCCCGTGGTGGCAAGTGGCTTGTAAGCTGCTCACAGCCATGGTTTGAATTAACCCCAGATATTCAGTGCTGGGGCACTTCTGGCCTCTGACATTGAATATCCCTAGGTTAGTACTGCAACCCAGAAGGTGACCGGGCAACGGCTGATGTTTAGAACAGTGCCTGGTTAACTGACCAGATAAAGCTGGGACAGCCAGGGCCGCCTAGAGACTGAACCGGGCCCGGGGCAGGGCCGCCGCCTCCTCCATCGCTGCCATCCCTTCACCCCTACAATCATCGCCGCTGCCCCCCTGGATTGTGGTTGTCTCCCCCCCCCCCCCCCCCAGATTGCTGCCGCAATTGAAATACCTTGTTGGCTGACGGGGATCCCGAGACCCCGTCAGCAGAGGATGCCTTCCTCCAGCGTTGCTCTTCTGCCGATTTCCTGTCCCTGCGGCTGCTTTTTCTCTCAGGGCATGCTCAGTTTCATAACTGAGCATGCGTGCCTGAGAGGAAAAGCAGCCGCTCAGCTGGGCAGAAGAGCAGCGCTGGAGGTGCTCCTCCGGGTCCTCCCCAGCCTCCAAGGGGGGCCTGTCAGGAGCAGGAGAGAGAGAGAGAGAGACCCCAGTGCCGGGTCCCCCTTGGAGACCCGGGCCTGGGGAATTCCCCACCCCTTCTCAGCGGCCCTGGGGACAGCCTTTTTGCTATCCTAACTTTATCCGTGTACATATTCAGTTAGTGGACTGAATATCCAGCTAAGTAGTGACTCTCCCCAAACCCCACCTCCTCAGACCACCCCTAACCTAGTCAGTTAGGGAATGGCTGGCTAGAGATGATATTCAGTGGCACTACCCAGTTAAGTGCCGCTGAATATTGGCAGCCAGCCAGCTCATCAGGGTTTAACCAGGTAGGAGTGTCTTGGAATATTGACCTCTTAGATATTAAGGGGCCAATATTCAGCCGGCGGGAGGCAGTCCACATAAGTGCCATTGTCATCGCTGACCATGGATATTCAATACACAAAGGGAGAGGGAATGTAGGAAGGCTAGTCAAACCTCAGGATGAATAAAATTAAATATTTATTTCACGGGTGTATATATAAATAAAATAAACATAAAATCAATACATAAAATTCAATGTATGTAAATAAATGCAGAATGAAAAACTATCAGTGCTTAAAAATCAGCATTTCACAATAAATATAAAATCAGTGCTCTAGACTCGACATGGCACCATGTTTTGGCATATAACGTGCCTGCCTTAGGAGTCTGGCACTAAGTAATGTGTTAAATGGTAATGCCAGGTTGGAAAAAACAAAAGGGTTTTTAAAAAGACTGTGCATTCATGAACTGATGCACTATATAACCACCGAAAGTATAAAAAATGCAAAAAAAGCACTCCAAAAGTGTAAGATGTAACATGGGTGCTCATTCTATTGACGGGCATTGAATATCCAGGGTTTTTGGCCAGCATTAACTTAACAGGCTAAGCGAATATTCAGCGCTGGCTGGTTAAGTTAACAGCGAGCAAAGATAGGACTGCTATTTATGTGGTCTGATTTGCCCACTAAACGTAGCTGGTCAGCGCTGAATATTGCCAGTTATCGTGCAATATAGCCAGTTAACTTTTCGGCACTGACCACTTATATTCAGTGAAGATAACCGGTTATCTTGTCCTGAATATACATGGTTAGATGCCAGAATGCTATGTAACTGGTCAGCGACCGTGTCTGACCGGTTAAATAGCTTTGAATATCAGGGGGTTTGTACTTTATTTGAAAAAGTACACCAACAGTCACTATTAAGTATTGTAAGCGTTCTGTCTATTATTTCAGCATTAGTTTTGTTTGGTTTAAAATTATAGCCTTTAGTCAGGGCTTCTGTATTCTCTCCTGGTGATCCTGCAGCAAATTGGCTCATCAGATAATACACAGTGAACACGTGAGCTAAATTTGCATACATTGGAGACCCTTGATATGCAGATATTGAGGCTTTTTGAAAATGACTGGCAGTAGAATCACCACCAGGATAGGTTTGGGAAACCCTGTCTTAGTGTCACTGGTGCCCTCTCTTCCTGTAGATGGTATTCACAGATGACTCCTGGAGCTTGCATCAGTGACCTCATCACATGCATCATTTCCTGGATATCCCAGGCTCTAGAATCCTAAACTCATCACTTTTTTCTTCCTAATTCAGTTGTCTTTAAATAGATATTTTCTATCTTCTTGCAAAAGTAGAGGAGTAGCTTAATAGTTAGAGCAGTATGCAGAGAACTCAACGTGTAATTAAACTCTGGAATTCTTTGCCAGAGAATGTGGTGAAGGCGGTTAGCTTAGCGGAGTTTAAAAAAGGTTTTGACGGCTTCCTAAAGGAAAAGTCCATAGACCATTATTAAATGGACTTGGGGAAAATCCACTATTTCTGGGGTGAGCAGTATAAAATATTTTGTACTTTTTTGTGATCTTGCCAGGTATTTGTGACCTGGATTGGCCACTCTTGGAAACAGGATGCTGGGCTTGATGGACCTTTGGTCTTTCCCAGTATGGCAATACTTATGTACTTGTGTACTAATGCTGCTTTTTGTGATGTTGGGCTAGTGATTTGACTCTCAAGTATAAACTTAGATGGCGAGCCCACCAACGACAAGGAAATACCCAATGTTTCTGAATGCAACTCACTTTGAACTGCTACTGAAAAAGGTATGAGCTAGATCCAAAGCACTGCAAAACTATCAACATGCCTAGTCAAGAATTTTTGTTTGCATGTGTTGTACTTTGTGAAGCTGAAGTTGAGTATTGTTAATGTGTGTGATTTTTTAAAGCAAATTTCTAGGTGGTATAATTGTCCTACTCATTTAATTCCATCAGAAGATTTAGGGCCTCGTTTACTAAACTGCGCTTCTGATTCCTGGTGCGGCAAATGCGCCACAGCCCATTCATTTCATTTGTGCTGCGTTGCATTTGTTGCATGTGAATCACTAGTGTGGTTTAGTAAAAGTGGCCCACAGCACAACAAAAAAAGATTTTCATGTGCTACTGGGCAAAAAACATTTGTCCTATACTAAATTCAGTGTGCGCATTCCAAATCCGAAGTCAGAATTGTTGTAACACGTCATGAAATTTTGTTATGCATAAGTTTGCCCAAATGAATTAAGCACTTGGAAAGCACTGAATAATTTTTTACAGAACGAGTTTTACTCCAACAATTACCTGATCTACATCAAAGTTTTCATAGTAAACAGTATATGAAAATGTAATGGAATAACAAAATTTCAAAAAAGTCTCGTATTCCAGTTTAAAAGTCTTACTTCAGCAAGGCCCAGTACTGTTAAAAGTGCTTCAGGCATCTGCTTTTGCATTTGTGACGGGTCATATTTTCCCGTTGTAAAAACCAGCAGTAGTCCCCCATCATGTTAGGATTCCAGCGGCCTTGATAACTGTTCTCTATTGTAGAAATGTCTTTATGGAACCTCTTGCCATGTTCGTTACTTACGTGTCCCAAATTGGGTGGGAAAAAGTCAAGATCTTTTATCTTGCTGCACCATATGCCTGGAATAGACTTCCTGAGCGGTACCTCAAACTCCATCTCTGGCCGTCTTCAAATCTGTGCTAAAAGCCCACCTTTTTTATGCTGCTTTTAACTCTGTCCTAATTAGATTGTAAGCTCTATCGAGCAGGGACAGTCTCTTCATGTTCAAGTGTACAGCGCTGCGTACGTCTAGTAGCGCTTTAGAAATGATAAGTAGTAGTAGTAGTAGTAAGATGGGAATGTAAGAAATGCATTTTCAATGACATTCGGCAGCCAAGTTGTTCATATGCTTTAAATATGTTGTCTACTGGTTCAGCATAGTTTTCAGCTTGTCTGTTTCCAAGGAAGTTCTGCACTGCTAGCACAAATGCATCCCAAGCAGCAAGTTCCAGAGGGTTGAGCTTTGTTCTGAATGTGTCATCATGCATTAGTTTGAAAACTGAGGCTAAAATAAAGGCCGGAAATTTTATTGGCCCCAAAATCAACAGTGTGCTAAACATCTCCTTCAGATACTAGAAACCATTTCCATCACGATCAAGTGCAATTATAAAAATTTTTTATTAAACCAAGTTTAATGGGAAGTGGTGGAAGATAAACTTGAAGTGGATCGACCAGTGATTTGTATTGTACATTGAACCGACCAACTATGTGCTCGGCTCTGAGAGACCACTGTCTCATTTTGTAATGATTTTTGTCATCACGACTGTTCCATAGGCACAAGAAACACATATGCTTCGTGTACCCTAACTGTAGGCCAAGCAGCAGTGCTACCACTTTCAGGTCAGCACAAATATTCCATTTATGTTCAGAGTATTTGATCATTTTCAAAATTAACTCCATAGAAGCATGGGTCTCTTTCATTCCAACCCCATGAGCCAATGCAACAAGACAGCTTTCAAACTCGTTTTGCTAGAGTCTATGAATAGCCTTTATTCATTGGGAACGTGTACCATCTAACTCCATCATAAGACCATTTACATCAGTACAGAAACAGACATCGCTTTCCATTGCATAGTATGCATCTAACTTGGTGTGTTGATGACGGAAGTGTGAAGTTGTGGTGCTTCGATGTAGCAAATTCCTGAAGTCTAGAAGCTAGCAGTTCTGACTTTTCTTTACAGATCTCTTACCAGATCATCTAAATCTGATTGGCTCAGCAAGTGCGGCTGACCCTCCAGTTGTTCTGGATCAGGAAATACATCATGCCAATCAACATCTTCTTCTTCATCAGAATCAGAAGCGTCAGTTTCAATTGCCGTTCCTGCTGCAGGAGGGGCAGGCACTGGATTCTCTACATCATGTGGTAGACTCACAGTCAGGATACAGAATTTGTGACTTGTTTCTCTTTGACTATCCGGCGATTTTAGTCATGCAAAAATAACAGTCTGAATGGTGATTTTTCTGCTCACACCAAACCATCGGCACTGCAAAAGCCATTCCTTTCCTTTTACCATTCAACCACTGCATTAGCCCAGAGTAACACACAGTGCAACAAACATGAGGTGCCCAGCTTTTATCTTGATCTCCAGTTTGACAGTCAAAGTAATGCTTGTAAGCAAGGCGCACTCGCTTTGTCAGATTCTTGCGCTGATCAGTGTATTTGCCACAAATGTAGCAGAAATTGTCCGGATCGTTAACACATTTGCGTCTATCCATCTTGCCTTATATACTTACTGCTGACATCAGCCAATGGACCTGTCTGAGCGCGTCCGGACAGGTCTGGGCATGTCCGTTGGAATATTTCCAATATATAATGCATTAATATTATAAGTGAATAGGCTTTGCATGTATAACTTAAAATCTAGATGTGTCAGGCAAATTCGGAGTTCATATTTGGAATCAGCGGGTTCAATTTAGTATAAATCACATGTTTTTCTCTCAGTAGCAAAATCATTGTTGAGTTGTCTGTTGTTGTGTGTTTTCTGGGCTGAAGCAAGTCAAGATTTCACAATAGCACAGGGCCAGTTCTGTTCAGGCATTGCTATCAGGATATGGATATTCTGTCGAAAGTGCAATAGAATGAGTAGAGTAGTTTAAACGTAAATAGCATAAAACACAAAATTCAGAAAGATAAGTTGAAAAGTGCACACGTATAAAGTGACAAAAAGACTCATTTCACTTTCTTCTGTTTACAAACTAATGTATTTCCATTTGAGGTCTGACTGTAAAAAGCAGGCACTTGCCCTGGACCTCCAAGCTGTAGGGGACCACAAGCCTACCTCAAACATAGCAACGTGGAGGGGCATAATCGAATGGGGGCGCCCATCTCTAAGGACAGCGCCACAAAAGGGTGGGGCAAACCGCATTATCGAAACAAGATGGGCGGCCATCTTTCATTTCGATAATATGGTCGGGGACGGCCAAATCTCAACATTTAGGTCGACATTAGAGATGGCCAGCCTCGGTTTTTGTCTATAATGGAAACCTAGGATGGCCATCTCAGAAACGACCAAATCCAAGCCATTTGGTCGTGGGAGGAGCCAGCATTAGTAGTGCACTGGTCCCCTCTCACATGCCAGGACACCAACCGGGCACCCTAGGGGGCACTGCAGTGGACTTCACAAATTGCTCGCAGGTGCATAGCTCCCTTACCTTGGGTGCTGAGCCCCCCAAAACCCACTTCCCACAACTGTACACTACCTTAAGGGGTGAAGGGGGGCACCTAGATGTGGGTACAGTGGTAACGATTGCTATTTCCTTTCTTCAGATACCTGTTATAGAGGTCCTTTTACCAAGCTGTGCTAAAAAGTGGCTGGCACTGATGTCAACACATGGATTTTCCGCGTGCTGCAGGCACTTGTAATGTGGTGGTAAAATGGCTGCCATGCTATATTTTATTATAATGGTCACGTGCTAATCTCCCCATTAGCACGTGGCTATTAGTGCGGGGGAGTCCTTACCTCCACCTATTAAGGAGGTGGTAAGGGCTCCTACGCTACTCACGCAGTAATTGGGTAGTATGCAGTAATGTATCCATGCTACTTGATTAGCGCAAGCATGCCTACTCTCTGCCTATGGGAATTCCTTCTGTACTGCTGAGCGGAAAACTACCATGGGATTCCTCAGTGCATCCCACAGTAGTGTCCTTTTAGCACATGTTGAGCTCGCGTAGACGCTTAAGCAGCTTAGTAAAAGGGCCCCATAGATTGGCTGTACACAGTATAATAGTTCAGAATTTTGACTATTGTAATAGCTTGTTACTTGGTTTCTTTAAAAAAGCTTTACAATATTTACTTAACACAAAACACAACTGCATGTGTGGCTTATCTAGGTTTGAGCATATATCACTGGTGCTTATCAAATTTCATTGGTTACCTATGGAATTTTGTGTTAAAAATAAAATACTGTTGTTGATTTTTAAAGTATTAACCAGTCAAGTTTCTGTAATGATTGCTTCAACTCTACACCTACATCAACCTACTCGATCTCAAAGGTCAGACGCAATGAATCTGCTCGATGTTCCATCTTTTTGGCCTGTATGCTTAGATGAATATAGGTCAAGGTGCGCTGAAAAATGGCTTGCGGTAGTGTAGGCGCTGGTTATGGGCGTACGCCGATCCATTTTTTAGCACGCCTGTAAAAAAGGCGGGGGTTTTGCCAAAATGGACGTGCGACAAAATCAAAATTGCCACACGTCCATTTTGGGTCTGAGACCTTACCGCCAGCCATTGACCTAGTGGTAAAGAATCCAGTCCTTAATGACCTATGCACGTCAAATGCCACTTGGTGCACGTATGTTACGCGTGCCTGAAAATTAGAAAAATATATTTTTCAGACACGCATATCGGACGAGTGCCAAAAATGAAATTACCGCAAGAGCCATGCGGTAACTCCATTTTGGCATGTGTTGGGTGCACGTAGACGCTTACGCAGCTTAGGTAAAGGCCCCTCAGTGTTTGTTCAGCTGTTGTGTTTATTTTGTGCAAAACAAAATATGCAGCGCTTTCATGTTGAGCCAGTATTGCTTGACTTTTTGTCCGATCTTTGCTGTGATTGGAGATCATATTTTCATATAATGCACCACCTTGCTTTCTTTTCTTTCAAGCCCTACTTGAAGAGGTACTTCTTCAGCAAGGTCTACCATTAAGCTCCACAGATCTCACCCAGCTCTTCTCTCTGCCACTGCCTCATCACTACATCTCTTGTGCATTGTCTTTCTTTACAGCTGAGACCCTTAAGCTGTTTGGGGCAGGAAAACTCTTTTACCTTTCTTATTCCTTATATCACCATTTTAATTTAACGGGGTTTATCTTGGATAGCAGTGATCTGCCTGTATTATTGCATCTCCAGTAATAAGCTCTGGAGAAGAGGTGCTCTGTAAAGCTCCAGTGTGTAAAGTCCTATAATACAGAACCAAATATAAGAATTTAATACAATGTTGATTAACTAGTATCAAAAGGATAATATGGATTTGATGTTCAAATACCTTTTCTTATGAGCATAGTATTCAGAATTTGTAATTCTAAGGGGTTTTTTTTTCGCTCCTTGCCATTCAGTACTGTGTAATATCCTGGTGTCAGGTTATCGTGATTTTTCTATCTCTGTTTCTGTGGGTTCTTTCCAGGGTGCAGCATTTTATTTTCTAAGCCCTTCCAGCCAATCTTTAAAATAATGCAACTCAGTAGGCCTGAGTTTCCCCAAACATTTTTTCATTAATGCTTTGTTTCCCATGTTAATGGCTTATTGACCTATAAAAAAAAAGTACAGGGGCAAAGTATAAACAAAGGTTGAATTGCAAAGTGCAACTTATTTGTCTCTCAGTCACGCCCCCGGTTTTGGTGCCAAGTTATGGATCTATGATCGGCATGTAAACATATGCCCGAATCTATGGTCAGAACTCCGATGGTCCAGTAGAATTGCTTGATATTCCTTCTTCTGGAAGAAAGTTGTGTTTTCTTCATACTTTTCAACTGGATTATCCTGCTTTGAAGAATGTCTGTGAGGTTTCTTTTCCTTTTTGTGGAGCACCGATTTGGAATGAATTACCAGTATCATTGAAAGGTTTATCACCTTACCTATCTTTTACAAAGGGATTAAAGACTTTATTCCCTTTGTAAAAGATAGGTAAGGTAATAAAGTATCTTTTTAGTAGATAATGATGGTTCACTCTGTTGTAATTATGTATTTTATAATTGGAATTCCTTTGATATTTTGGAGCTTCTTTAACTCTATAATTGCTGTGAACCCTTCGTGGAACAACGATCTGTATATAAGACTCAAATAGATTAGAATTCAGCGCTGGCCACTGCCTTCTTAGGTTTGTTATGTTTTGCTACCAGGGTAATGCCAATGGGCCGCATTTTTGCCAGAAAGCTGGCTTTAGCGACAAGAGGGGTACTGAAAGCTCACTATCATATTCGAGTGACACAAAGCATTAGGCAGGATCTAGAGGTCTGGGGTGTATTCTTGGAGCAGTTTAATGGTAGAACTTTTTGGCATGACCTTCCGCAGCCCGCAGATGCATTGGAACTGTTTACAGATGCGGCAGGGGGTGAAGGTTTTGGTATATATTTTCAGGGAGCGTGGTGTGCAGAAAAGTGGCCGGAGTCCTGGATTCAGGCAGGGATTGTACGGGATATAACCTTTTTAGAGTTATTTCCCATATTGGTGGCTTTACATATTTGGGGGTCGGGTTTGGCAAATAAAGCTATTGTTTTTAATTCAGATAATATGGCAGTAGTGGAGAGTTTGAATAGATTATCCGCCAATACAGTGCCAGTTATTAATTTGATAAGGGCGATAGTTTTGCAGTGTCTGCGTTGGAATATATCCTTAAAGGCGAAGCATATTCCTGGGAAGCAGAATATTATAGCAGATGCTCTTTCTCACTTTAAGTTTGCAGATTTCAGATCCAAGGCTCCCATGGCAGACAACAGGCCGACAACAGTGCCAGACATCGTTTGGACTTATGGCCCCGTGAAGTGTGGGAGTTAGCTCTTCAGGCATTGTCGCCGGCAACAAGGAAGAAGTATATCTCAGCATTTCTGTTTTATATGCAGCACATGATGGAGTCTGGTAATGGAGGGTTGTTCACCACTGATGCATTAGTGGGCTTTATATCAGCTGCTCGAAGGGAGGGTCGCAGTAGGGCACAGGTGGCTATTACAATTGCTAGTATTAATTTTTTCTCCAAATTGTTTGGCTGGGAGAATCCCACCAAGGCCTTTGTAGTGTCAAGGATGATGAAAGGGTGGCACAGGGTAGTAGGTTCCTCAGTGGATAAGCGTCAACCTATTTTACATGGGGATTTGTGTGCCTTGTTTGCAGTTATGGATGAGGTGTGTGATTCGCCATTTGAGGTACGGTTATTCCGCTGTGCCTTCGCATTGGCTTTTCATGGGGCCCTTAGGGTGAGTGAGTTGGTGGCCCAGTCTAAGTCTGCGGGGGCTGACAAGGGTTTGTTAATGCGGGATGTGACTATTACACAGACGGGGATTGATTTACTCATACGGAGCTCAAAAACTGACCAGTTGGCCAGAGGTTCACACATGTGGATTAGACCACACTTACCGGAAACTACATGTCCTTTATACAATCTGCAACAGTACCTGCAGATTAGACCAATGGGGGGTGTCTGGCTGCTGCTTCATGCTAATGAGTCCCCATTGACTCGATTTCAATTCATCAAAGTATTGCAGTTGTGTGTTACTCGGGCGGGCTTGGAATCTGCAACATTTAGTTCGCACTCATTCCGGATTGGGGCGGCGACTTCGGCTGCTCTGCATGGATTTCCATGTGAACAAATTAAACGGTTAGGCCGGTGGGGATCGAATGCGTACAAAAGATACATTCGGCCTCCACGTTAGTAGCCCTGTTAGGGTTAGCCCTGTTAGGGTGGGTGGTCCTTTGCAGTGGGGTTTACTTGGGTTGGCTTCCTGTTGTTGCCATAATTGATAATATGTTAATTGCATGGGTTGGCTTTCCTGTTGTTGCCATAATTGATAATATGTTAATTGCATGTGACTTGCCATATTTGATAATATGTTAATTGCATGTGACTTGCAGGTGACGTGGTGGAACAGTACCAGATATGGATCTGTGGTCACTCTTATGTGCATTGGGCACATAAGAGGGCAGCTGTACGACCTGATGGGGTGAATTTGGGCTTTCCGAGGGGGAAGGTGGCTGTACGATGGTTGGGTAAGAGAGGGATGCTGTGGGCTCAATTGTTGCCAACCATAGAGTGGGAGTTGATGTCTTCCAGTGCGCCACAGTTTCTCATCCTGCATTTAGGGGGCAATGATTTAGCGGGGATGAACAGTGTGCTATTAGTGAAAACAATACAGAATGATTTATTAAAACTGGCATGTTTGCTGCCCCGGACCAGGCTCGTCTGGTCGGATATTATTCCACGACGAGTTTGGAGGGGCGAGAGGTCGCATACAGCGATCGATGGCACACGCAAAAAAATTAATAGGTGGATGGGTAAATTTATGGGGTCAGTTAAAGGGCAAGTGATTGTGCATGAGTTCCTTAAAGAATCTTGTGCGGGTTTATATAGATCGGATGGGGTCCACCTGTCGGATGTGGGCCTGGATATATTCAACTTTGATTTACAGAATTTTATTGAAGCCATTACGCTGGTGGTAGGTCGCAGCCAGGGTTTGGGGGGAGCCCGCGGCGAACGAGGAGTCGTTGCCGTGGGCTGTGGCATAAGCTATGGAACTTAGGTAACATTAGCGACGAGTACACAGCACCTCAGCGGATAATATGGCAAACTGAGTTACTATGTATATGTTAATGACCTGTTGCAAGTTACAATACTGAGCAAAATGTTATGCCTGCATGCGGGCAGGATTACAGAACAAGATGGACACGGCTAGTCTCCTGGCTTGGACGGCCAGGGGGCCAATAGCTTTGGTTAAAGTGGTAAATGCATCCTTGTACGGGATGCATTTGATTGGACAGCGTGCTATAGCAGACAGCACTGAGGAGGAACAGGGTGCTTGGACGGCACAGCCTGTAGTAATATAAGCAAGAAGGGCTGTGTACTCGGAGGGAGATGTTTATCAATGATGTTTACCAATGATTGTTTATGTGAAGGTTTACAATAAATAAATTTTTGCGGACCTGGCTGCGGCCTAAATAAATCCACATTTGTTAAAGAAATTGGCTTCTGGTGTGGTGTTTGGATAGAAGGGGGTGACTGAGTGAATGCCGAATGCCCGTGTTGTTAGTCACAAATATCCTGTTATACTCCCAACTGCTGACGTTATCCAGATAATAGCACTAGTCTCTGGATAACTATCCACACAACTTAGGACAGCTTTTGTGCTCAATATTGTCACTATCCAGATATTCTCTGGCACCAAACAGGCTCTGCACCAGTACTATCCAGTTAGCCCTGGGGCAGTCTGCGTCCAGTGCCACTAAAAATCAGGGACTGTCCCAGATCACTGGATAAATGGTGGTAAATATCAGGGCCGCAGTGGTTTTGAGCTCATGATAATGGTTCCTCTACCTTGCTTCAGCCTCACTTTTAATAAATGTTGCCCTGGATCATTTTAACATGCCTGAAGTGCAGGCCATTGTGAAAGGGGTGGTGCCACATGATAAATACTGGACATGGTGTTATCTTTCCCTGGGCACCAGATTACTCAGTGCTGGGACCTGTTTGATAAATTCAGGTTTATGTGTTATAAACAACCAGAGAAGATAATGGCATTGGGGAGGGGGGCTAAGTTAATGTAATTTGGGGTTTAGCTACTGTTTATCTGGCAGGAGCAGAAGCTGTTGACAGAATTGTGGTCCTGTATTCACTCTGGGATCAGCTATTATTCTGCAAAGTGCAAAATATTAAATACATAGCCTATTGCTTCGGTGTATGGTTCAATTAAAATACGATTAAGCATGGTTTGCCTTGTGTAACCCCTAATGTATAAGAATCTGTTGCAGACCTACATATGAAGGGAAGCATAAAAGCATTCGTACAAAATGTAGTTTTGTACCAAGTAATAACTCTCTGCTGTAACTCAGTGTTAAAGTAGCAGTACTAGTTAGAATCTTCAAACATCTGTCTGTATCTTGGATCTCTTGTTTTCTACTTTTTTCTTGTTCCTAGATATCTGCTTTTTTTGTCACAATATATTTTATTTTTTCAATTCCTGCCTTTATTTTGAATAAAAGGTATATAGCTTTTATATAAGCTAGGTGCCAATCTGTTCTATTCTGTACATAAGTAATGCCACACTGGGAAAAGACCAAGGGTCCATTGAGCCCAGCATCCTGTCCATGACAGCGGCCAATCCAGGCCAAGGGCATCTGGCGAGCTTCCCAAATGTACAAACATTCTATACATGTTATTCCTGGAATTGTGGATTTTTCCCAAGTCTATTTAGTAGTGGTTTATGGACTTGTCCTTTAGGAAACCGTCTAACCCCTTTTTAAACTCTGCCAAGCTAACCACCTTCACCACGTTCTCCGGCAACGAATTCCAGAGTTTAATTACACGTTGGGTGAAGAAAAAATTTCTCCGATTTGTTTTAAATTTACTACACTGTAACAATGTGCATAAATTCTAGGAATGTCCCAGACATGCCCCCTTGATTTACATGCTATAGATTTACTGCACACATCATTATAGAATATGATGTGCACATAAATCCCAATTAAGGCCAATTAACACCAATTATTTATTTATTTATACTTCTATCCCACATTATCCAAACATCATTATTCAGTTCAATATGGCTTACAGAATAAATAAAATTAAATGTATATAAAGTATAATACTAGATACAATAAATATAGAACACAGAAACATTTAAATCTCTTCAACATTTACAGAAACATTGCTGAGAGGTGTTAAATATAATAAGAGTCATAGTGGTTCTGAATGTTATCAATTACAGTCAACGTAGGAACTTGCTGAAGAGGAAGGCCTTTAGAAATTTATAGAAAGTCAAGTAATTGGTAATATATTTTATTTCACTAGGAATGGAATTCCATCAGTTGGTGCCCAAATGAGAGAAATCCCTGTTTAGTATAGATTTATTTTTGATATTCTTATAACTAGGGAAGAGTAGTATAAGATAATCCCTGGAGGCAGAGGATGCATTACAGGTTGCAAGGTCTGTCAAGTGCAGTGTAATCTGGAGCCATTCCATACTGTTAAATGTAAGCCACATTGAACTGTAACTCATTTTTGGATAATTGTGGGATACAAGTATGAATAAATTAAAATAAATTCCTTATGTGAAATAGGGACTGTACATCTGTATTATCACCCTGCCTAGATCACACCCTCTCCCTGCTCTTTCCATGCATCCTTTCCATCTGGATGCACTTGCCTTCCCATTGTCTGAATGATGCCTGTTCTGAAATAACATTTAAATGCCTGGGCCTCTCCAGACATTGGGAAATTTTGAAATAAGGGCTACAGTCACCTAATTGTGAACAATTGACTATGGGGGGGTTATATATATAGATTGTGAGCCCTCCAGGGACAGAAAAAGTACCTGCATATAATGTGTACAGTGCTGCATACATCTAGTAGCACTGTAGAAATGATTAGTAGTAGCAGTAGGTCACCCAAAGTTAAGCGCTCAATTTTAATCAATAATTGGCTTTAACAAGCACTTTATTGGCAGTCATTAGGAGATACATGTGGATCTGCTCTACACCCTACTCTGTAACATGTGCATTAAATTTTCATAGTGTACAACTCCAAAGGGGCATGGCCTTGGGAGGGGCATGAGCAGGTCGAGGGCATTCCCAGAATTTCTGTGCACTGCCATTAGTTGGGTGTGAGCATTTACAACATCTTTTGGCAGGCATAAATGCTCATGCCCTAAGTTAGGTGTGAAATGTGCGCTAAGCTAGTTTTCCATTAAGGCTTTTCCACATAGAATGATCTTCATAGAATTTTTGTGCTTAGCGCAGATCATCCACTCGGCACATAAACGTGGATAACAATAAAAAATAAAGCTGTAAAATTTCACATTCAAGTTCCAAGCAGTTGCTGAGAAATCAGCAAAATACTCTAGGGAGTTACTTTTTTTTTTTTTTTGTGTGCTTCGCCTTGTAGACTCGCTTTTGTGGTTTGGATCATTGTCTTGCTGCATAATGCAGTAATGCTTCAGCTCCAGCTCCAGCTCATGGACTGATGGCCAGATATTCTCCTTCAGAACTGTTGTGGTAATATCACCCCTAATAGAAACCCCTAGTGGTAGTAGTGTATGCTTACTGCTAGGGGCGCCATTATGTGTCTCTAGATTGTAGTTTCTTGTTTTCTGTAGCTTGTTTTGTGTAGTGTGCCATAGGAGAGATTAGGGATGGTTGCCTCCTTAATTCCCCTGTATTCACCCCCCGCCCATCCCGAAAGTGATGCTGCCAAATATTATTGGGGGCTGTGATAGCTTGGGGATATATAGATGTGCCGGTGTATACACATTCATTCCTAGATATATTTTAGAGTAGGCTCTAAATCAGCAGATCTTTTTCTAAAATACTAGTGGAATTTGGCAAGTTCTGACCAGAATGTCTCAATTATGATTTGTAAGTTCTATCTAACATTGCCAGTTCATGGAAGATACTGATAAAAAGTTACAGTATATATACTGTATTTGTAGTGGAATCATTTCCAAAAGTTTCATTTTATATGTTTTTTCATTGGCACGAGCAACACTCCAGTGGCAGTGTTGCTTATTCCATCCCCCCTCTGCCCCCTTAAACTAGGTAGAATTGAGAGATGTACACATAGGTTTGTTTACATAAGATGGAACCAATTTATGTGTAAAGCACAGTAGAAGGCTGCACAGGGAAAATATATGTTGACTGTGTTGCGGGAATCCTAAGCTTTTGACCCAGGGAGAAGAGGTGTGGCCACTGCGGAGAAAAGAAGCTGCTGCAGTTGTGATGATAGAGGTCCTGGCTGAATAATATAAGAAAGATTAAACTGGGGATTCATACAGTCTCAGGTTTCTCCTAATATAACTGCATATGTCCAAATAGAAACCTTATATTCATATTCAATCACCTCCGTGAATAGTAACAAACAATACAGCCCACCTTGAATCACTCAAAAATTGAAAATTACAAAAAATATTACAAAAAATAAAATGAGTTAATTTAAATATAATGTGAATAGTGCTCAGAACTGGGTACGTGAGTGAAGCTGTCAAGCAGCATATTACACTACCACAATAGGCATCATCGCACTGTCAACCCTCCCTGCCTACCAAGTTGTAATTCAAGATGATACTTAATGTATACTAGATCAACATAGTATGGTATAATAGCAGTACTTATACTGCAATCGAGCAAGGATACTTTGAGAGAGTAATTCAAGCACGAAAGCCTGACAGCGCAATTGAGCAAGTATATTTTGAGAGTGCAATCAAGCAAGAAAGTTTTAAATGTACATTTTGGAGCACTTATGATCGCACAGCATAAGCAAAAAGAAAATTTATAAATGAACTGGGTCAAGCACAGCTGCCTAGCGTTTTTACCGTGCCGTGTCAACCCAAGTTAAGTACTGCTATTATACCATACTATGTTGATCTAGTATACATTAAGTATCATCTTGAATTACAACTTGGTAGGCAGGGAGGGTTGACGATGCGATGATGCCTATTGTAGTAGTATAATATGCTGCTTGACAGCTTCACTCACACTGAGTATGTACTATTGCAACTTGTTATAACTGCATATGGAATTTCTTATATGTTGCTATTAAACTCTCCTGTTTACAGTAATTCCAGGACCACAGGAACCATCTCTCAATCTTTCCGTATGCACCTCCTGCCTTCCTTTATGCCAGGAGCGGCCAAGTGCAGCTCACTTAATATTGGGATGCAGCCCACTTGAGATTATTAGCAAAAACAAATTACCTAGCTAGTTAGCATAGGTGATTTGGAAGCATTGCAGAGCTATTTCTTCAAATCAATCACCTTACTTTCTAATTCTTCCTACTTTCTTACTCTTCTATATGGTACAACTTTGCCTTACCCTTCACTACCAATTATAATGTTCTAATAAATATTGTGTTGTCATTGCAAGTAGTATACCATGCCATACTTTGTAATGTTGTTCGAATATTTTTACTGCTCTAATTGCCTACTGCTCATGTTTGATCTATTCTTACTGTACACTGCCTTGAGTGAATTCCTTCAAAAAGGCGGTAAACAAATCTTAATAAATAAATAAATAAATATTTGGTGGCTATCAAGTCACAATTTCAAAAGAGATGCTCAGACTTTGATGAGTATAAGCCATGCTGTAAGAGGCTTACATATTATGCATTCCACATAAATACTGATTTCTGATCATGCTGCCTACTGTTGAAAAATCTTGGATGCCCTTGCTTTACCCCATAATGGCTCATATTATGTTTTGACCAGGCGGTTGTAATTACTGACTTCGAACTGAGTGGCATGAGCTGTACCTGGTGAACCTCTGCAGCTACAATTGGCATGACGTGAGCCACTTAACTGGGAAAGGGAATACAAGAAGGGCAGGATGCAGCCATTGGTTTAAACAAGCAAATAAAGAGAAAACAGAAAAGGGAATGTGAAATCTGAAAGAAATGAAAAAAAAAAATCAGTATAAAAGCAAAAATTAGCAAGACATGCCCAATACAATGGGAAAAAACATTTCATTTTTGAAAGAAAAAATATTCCAATTCTGAAAGATTTTTCAATAAAAATAGCCATCAGTAGCTCACCAACTAGTGCAGAACACAAATATATGCACAAGAACTGCAGGATCTGAAAGATCTCCACATAATTTTCTAGCTTTTGTAAAATGGCAAAGTTTCTTGCTGTTTAAGCTTCATTTCCTTAGAGACACTTATTTTGTAGGACAAGAAATTGTCATTTGTAATTTCAGTCATTGATTTACTGAATCATGCAGGGCATAGCCAACCCTCCAATTTTAGGGATGTACTGGGGAGAGGGCAACACATTCCCCTCTCGCCCTTCCCCTGTGAACGCAGTAACCATACCTTTGCTAACTGGGTTGCCAAGGCCCAGCCAGCCAAATAAATACAGTGTATCCAGTCCCCTCCTTCTTGTTTTCTTCCTTCCTGCAGATGGTGATGCCAGGACATTTTGTGCATGCTCAGATCATGCGTGAGAAGTCTCAGTGTCGGTGGTTGAAGGCACGCCACCAACATCTGCAGGAAGGAAGCAGTTGAGGAGGAGAGCGGAGGCACTGTATTTATTTGGCTGACGGGGCTTCAGTATCCCTGCCAGCAAAGCTAAAGGGGTGTTGCAGTTCTAGAGAGGGCTCGAGCCCAAAGTGCACCCCCCCCCCCCCCATGGCTGTGCTACTGACTAAATGTGGAGGTGGCAGCAACAGGACCAGTCTGACCAATCTAGTGCAGCCCAAGATTGCTTTTTCTTGCAACAGCTGCAGAACTTTCTAAATTGTGGGTTGGGACCCCAAATGGGGTTATAAAACACAAGTTTGGGTTATTTCATGCATATTTTTAGCAAATGGCATCAGTGCAATGGAGTTGTATGTGCTCGTGTGTGACAGAGAGGGGGGGGGGACTGAAGAGTGAAGGTAAGGGAAAAGAAAGCTTTGGGGGAATTAAAGAGAGGATGTGCTTGAAGTGAAAGATAGTGTTGGAATTAAGGTCAATGAGTATTTCAAAAGGAGAAATCAACTTCTTTAAAAAGGAATGCATTCTATATGAGTGTAGCTACTGTTTTTAGAGAGCAGAAGATTGTGTAACGTTTTTACTCTTATGGCATGAAATAAAATAGCCCAACCTAGTTCAGTCATGAGACTATAAAGGGAGCTGTGTGGCAGCCATAAGTGACTTTCCAGGTCTAGCTGGCAATAAAACCATGAAAGATATGAGCAGATAAGTCTTCGTGGCCCAGTTTGTGAACAATGGAAGGTATTCATGAAGCATTTGTGGTGCACGCTGAATATCTCTTTTGATGCTGCACAAAATACCTTTTTGACTGTCCCAAACAGCTCCTGAATTGCCCATTTTACATTATTTAGCAAAACACAAATAACAATAGATTTGTCTTTTAGTGCTCAAATAAAGTGCCTATGTGTGTGCATGCTGGGGGGAGGGACTGGTGATTGTGGGTGAGAAGAGCAACTCGTATACTGAAAAATGAAGGGAAATGTGACCCCTAAGGAACAGAACAAGAAGATAGTAATTTTGAAGAGCTAATACAGTGATGGTCAGTGCTTGTGTTTTTTTCACATGCTGACTACCGCCAACTAAATTAGATCTGTATATTCAATGCCAGGCCATGTTCAGGCACCGACATTGAATAGCTATGCATGTCCTGTCCACCAGCACTTATGCAGGCCCTGGCCAATATTCATCAGGGACACATATTAGACACTTCTGTGGGTACTGGCTGAATATCGGCTGGGACCCACATAAGGGGATATCAGTTTCTCAGTGCCCATTCCAATCCCCTCCCTGACCATGATCACTCCCTGAACCCCGATTCTGAGCATCCCCACCCTGTTCCAATCCTCCTGATTCCTCCTCCTCCTCGACACCAAGACACTTACCTGGAGGTGCTCCTGGTGTTTAATGAGACAGGGCTGGAGCAGCCTCCTTTCTGCTCCTGATTGCTTTTCCACTCTTGATTGCCCTTATGTAGGAAGCTGACCAGTAGCAATAGTACCACAAGATTACCACTATGGGTCAGTGCCATTATATATATATATATTTTTTGTTTTGTTTTGTTTTGTTACATTTGTACCCCGCGCTTTCCCACTCATGGCAGGCTCAATGCGGCTTACATGGGGCAATGGAGGGTTAAGTGACTTGCCCAGAGTCACAAGGAGCTGCCTGTGCCTGAAGTGGGAATCAAACTCAATTCCTCAGTTCCCCAGGACCAAAGTCCACCACCCTAACCACTAGGCCACTCCTCCACTCCATATTGAGACCTGGAGCCAATAAAGCAGGAGTGGAAAGGGGACTGCTCTAACCTCATCCCACTAGGAGTCCAGATGAGTGGGGTAGGGATCAGGGATATGAGAATAGGGAAGCCGCTTGGAAAGGAGGGAGTATGGGAGCAGTCTGAATGGGGGTAGGGGGCTTTGGAAAACAGAGAGGAGAGACTGAGGTGTCTAAAAAAAAAGGGGGAGGAGATGGATCAGTGACCCGAACGTTATGCAGATACCAGTACCTGCATAGTTATGTGGTGAAAGATTGGACTGTCTTTTGCAGGGCTGGCTCAAGAGGTTATGGTGCCCCAGACCAACTTTTGTTTTTGCTCCCCTATGCCTCGTCTCCCACCTGTCCCACCCCTGCCTCTCCCCCTACATTGGGGCCAATCTGGGGATATAAGCTGCACAAACTACATATAAATAAAATCTGAAAAAAAATTATAACATTTTCCCAGCTTTTCTCCTGCTGCTCCAATGCTCTGGATGTCCTTTCCTTTGAACAACCCCCTGCCCCCAGCCCAGCTCTCTCTAGAAACCTTTCCCTCCCCAACAGCAACTTCTACAATATCACCCTCCTAATCCCTTCCCCCCAACAGCAACTTCCACAATATTGCCTACACTCCCCTCTAACAACAACTTCCATGATTGCACCACCACCAACAGCAATTTCAATTTCCCATCGTTCCATTCCACATTCCATTCCCTACCTCCCCACTGAAATCGTTACAAGACTGGGCTCCTTACCTGGGCGGCAGCAGTGGCAGAGCAGAAGCAGCAAGCCCAACAGAAGGAGAGGCAGTTGGCATGCACAGCAGGCAGTAGTCATCTGTACTCATACAAGCAGCATTGCAACAGAAGTGTGGAGTCGTTGGTCTCTGGTCATAGGCCCAGACCCAGGCAGCACAAGCAGGTGCCAGGTGGTCCGGGCAGCAGAAGCGGGTGGTCGGCACTCAGCAGGCACGCGGATTGGTCAGTCAGTCGGCATGTAGGCAGAGGCAGCGGAGGTGGCAGGCTGAAGAAAAAGAATGCGGTAGACATGTCCCACTCTTCTTTGCATGTTGGTCATTCAATCCAAGTGTGCCTTGCAAACTACAACTAGCGTGTCTTCCGGGAGGGGAGGGCGGTTCCATGGATGTGCACCTATCAGCAGCTGAGAGGGAGGAGGGCCTTGGAGGAATGTCATTCGGCATCCAGCGGAGGGAGGAGCCGAGGAAGAAGGCAAAGAGAAGAGAAAGGTTGTAAAGCGATGGTAAGAGAAACTTAAAACTTTGGTGCTTTATGGGCCAGGTGACGTCACAAGCTTGGGCATTTGGTGTCCTGGACCAGAGCATCACCTGGTCCATAGGGTGAGCCAGCCCTGATCTTTTGTGTGGTCCTGTCTGGCCAGTTAGCTATGTTGGCATGGCACTGAATGTTCCCCTTCTCCTGACTCTCCTGGATTGCCCCTCTGTTACCCGGATTTATTTTGCGCAGTTAGAGCTGATATTCAGTGGCACTGCCTGGTTAAATGCCACTGAATTTCAGCAGTGGCCCACTCACTGTGGTTTAAGCAGGAAGAGACTTGACTGTCCACTTAAATCATGTTGAATATCAGCCCCCTTAGTCTCTTCATGTTGCTGCAATTGGAGGCATTTAGGTGATTATTATTTGTAATGAGTCATATATTGTAATTATTTTAGAAATAGACTTTTTATTTGTAGGAGAGCGGTTGTGGTATAAAAAGGCAATTATGCAGATGTGTAATCTTTTTCCAGATTTGTTTCTTTATTTACTATATCTTGGGATTCTAGGTGGCTAGAAGATCAATTTTGGGCATAGTACATCCCAGTAAATACATTAATATTCTTCACCCAGTAATTAGCAAGAAATAAGCACCACTAAGTCCACATCATACTTGAGAAACACGTACCCGACGTGGACACCTTTCACCCACCAAGGTAACAGCAGGGGTCTAGCATATATGCAAACATAAACCTAAAAATAAACATAATAAAAATACATATTTAAATCAAGACACATAAAAACAGTTAAAATTTGCCATTAAAAAAACTAATTTGACAAGTGACCATAAAAAGAAATTTGACAAGTGAAAATATATTACACAAATCTATAAATGTTTACCAAGAGAATCGCTCCATTGTAAAACATCACAAGTTACTTACCTGTGACACCACTAAATCTATTTATCTGATGTAAGGGGGGAATTCATCAAGCAGCGTTATGGCCTCAATGTGCATTAAAGGAAGTAGCACATGCTGACCCCTGGATTCTATATAGTGCACTTAGATTTAAGCGCCAAAATCGGCGTGGATTCTATAACACCACATGTAACTTAATTGGCTTAACAAGCTAATGAGTGCAGATTGCAGCACTTAAGCAATAATGAGCACTAACTGGCACTGATTAGAATTTAGGCGCACAGCTCGCTAAGCATATTCTGTAACGATGTGAATCAAACTTCTAATGTGTGGAGGCAAACAGGGGCATGGTTACGGGCGGGGAACTAGGCATTTCATGGGCGTTCCAAAATTTAGGCACCTAGTGCGCCTAAATCTAGGCACTGAGATTTACACCTGGTTTTCGTTGGTGTAAATGGATGTGCGCAGATTTAGGTGCTGAAATATCAACTAATCCTATTCTATAATCGGCGCCTAAATCTAGGTGCCGATTATAGAATATGCTTAGTTGGCACTGATTTCAGCTCCAATTTTTAGGTGCCATATGTAGAATCTCTTCCTAAATGCTAAAAGCCCATTTTATACCTCTGGGCTTTTAGTATTTACCCCCGAATTCTATAAAAGTTAAGAACTGTGCATGCAATTTAATTGAACAATGAGCCAATTAGTGCCAATAATGGCAATTTCAGCAAGCAATTATTGCTGCTAATTGAATTTAATTAAAATGTACATACGTAAATTTAGGCATGGGTCCAAAATGGGGACATGGCCATGTGAGGGTTAGGGGTGGATCAGGGGCATTTCTTTAATTTATGTGCGTTGCTATAGAATAAAAGAGATCTGTGCCTAATTTAGGTGCGGAGATTTACACCAAGGTTTCTTTGGTGTAAATGATCGTGCCTAAATGTAGTCGCAGGTCTTGGCGCTAAGCACTATTTTATAAATGGTGCCTGATTTTGGACCTCTTTTACTAAGGCGCACTAGCGTTTTTAGCATGCACTAATATTTAGGGCACGCTAAACATTGGAGATGTCCATAGGAATATATGGATGTCTCTAACGTTTAGCAAGCCCTAAGTTACTCAATTAGCATTTATAAATTAATATACAGAAAGTTAAGAATACAAATCTGACAGGTCAACATAAATAGAATAAATATGAAATAAATATAACAATATAACAATATATATAACAAAAATATAACAATATATACAACAATATATATATATATATATATATAATTTATTACATTTGTACCCCGCGCTTTCCCACACATTGCAGGCTCAATGTGCCTTACATAGTTAATACAATTACAATAGCAAGGTCTTAAGGACCCTTAAGCAGTGAAAGTGAGGTTTTAAGAATAAGTAAGTTGAATATGTAAAGGTAAACAAAGGTAGGATAAGCAAAAGGAAAATAGATTGGGAGGGGTGAGGAGAGGAAGGATGGAGAGGGAAAAGATAAAGGGCAAAGGATGGAAGGAAAAAGATAAGAGCATAAGGAGATTGGGAGATATAGCCTAAGGTATAGTAATCTTCAGGACCGGGATTAAGAGGAAGGGTTTAATAGTTAAGTAGAGTCATTTGGGTAAGCTGTCTTGAAGAGGCATATATCTGATGTAGTCTAATTTGTAGGTATGATAATATGCATATTAAAAAGAAACTACTTAGTCACTTAGGGGCCCTGCGTTGGTGGCTGTTTTTCCAGCACATCAACAAGTGAAGAGTCCAGTGTAAATGTTTAAATAATCAACACGATGTATTAAAATTCCAGATATTCTTTTATTTTCAAATATTTTATATATAAAAAGTAGTTGAGCATTTAGCTTTGGCTCAACGGTGGCCAAACCCATTTCACTTTACATGCTTCATCAGGAGCAGTGCATCAACTTTCTTATAATATCAAACAAGATGGTATCACATATTCTTGTGATCACATTGCATCTTATCAAGCCCCCAGTTCTTTCATACAGCATTCTTAGCTGTTAAGCAGGTTAGTATGTGTTATTGCATATCCTGTCAGGAATTTTAATACATCGTGTTGATTATTTAAAACATTTACACTGGACTCTTCACTTGTTGATGTTCATCTTTTGAGTCACAGTAGCCTTCCTCTTTTTTGTGGTTACTGTGTTTTTCCAGCGCACCAGGGCTCTTTTGACCTCAGTGGGTAAAAAGTCCCCAGGCACACATAGCCATGCAGTAAGAGGACTCTTACTGCATGGCCGTGCAACAGGGTGCCCTTACCGCCACACATTGAGGTGTCAATATTTGCTCCTGTGCTAACCTTGCAGTGATTGGGCAGCATGCGGCGATGCCCAATTACCGCCGCGCAAAGCCATTTCCGAGCGTTTTCTTTGTTCTTTATTCTAGCTCCATCTCTACCTGTTTTCAAATCTATGCTGAAAACCCACGTTTTCACTGCTGCTTTTAGCTCCTAGCCACTACTCAATTGCCCTCCCCTTGTCCCTTCCTTCCTTCTCACCCATTACTTGCCTCACCCGTAATTGTCTTGTCTGTCTGTATTATTTAGATTGTAAGCTCTTTAGAGCAGGGACTGTCTCTTTGTGTCATGTGTTCAGCGCTGCGTGCGTCTGGTAGCGCTATACAAATGCTAATAATAATAATAAATTCCCTGGAAATGGCGCACGTTTGAAGCAGGACTATTGCGGGTGGCCGGTTGTAGTTCCAAAAGAGCGAGCTGTAAGCCTGTGTTGGGCTTACTACTGCTCTGTAAAAGGGCTCCTTAGGGGCTTATTAATAAGCTGTGGTAAGCAACAATGTGTGCTTACTGCAGGTTGAAAACCACTACTGAAGGGCATGCTCAGTTGTGCCATGGTAGTTGCTGCATCTGCGCACGCTTCTCATGGGCTAAAAAATAAATTTTCTTTTTTAGCACTGGGGGTATGTATGGGGGCAGAGGGTAGGCGTGCCCAACTCTAATTGGTAAGCACAGCTGCATCGCTGAATGCTAGCCGATTAGCGCATGGTTAGCATGCGAGCCCTTACAGCGTGGAAAATAGGTGTGCTTAAGGGCTCATGCACTAATGGCCATACACTAATGGGAAAATTAGCGTGTGGCCATTATTGCAAAAATGGAAAATGCGTCCATGTTACAGCCACGCTGCAAGGTGGCCTCAGCACACAGGAAACCCATGTACTAGTCATAGTGCAGGCCACTTTTCAGTGCAGCTTAGTACAAAGGCCCTTTAATATTTGGAGGTTAAACATTTTTGTAAGTTGAAAACTTTTACTACTACATGCTATAAGATCTTGCAGTGGCAAAACTCAACATCCAAATTGTCTTCAAATGAAAGTACACATGCAGGATTTGTGATAAGAATAACAGTGTACTATAATACACAAATATTATAAAAGTGGTCGGGTGTTTAATAGAAACCGAATGCTCTATTATACAGACTTTTTATTTATATATTCTTTGGAGAAAATCAGAACACCTAAAAGTGATTGTTGTGTGTCCATTATTTCAATATAAACTGCTTAACCATGCAAACATCTGTAATAGAGGAAGAATGAATTATAGTTTCTACATCCTGCACCCAGATTCTGTTGAAAAGGAGGGCTTAATATTTTACTTTACTAGAAACAATACCTTACTATTAAACAAGTAGCAGCCTGTATAAAAACATTAGTGCTGGCTACACAAGCCTAAGAGCAATAAATCATATTTATTGCCCCAGCCAAATTGGTGAGGCTTAAAAATCTTCCCCACTCTAATGAACACAAACTCTCTCCAAAATTAAAATATGTTTGTCTTCATGCAACTATAGATTTGCACACTACAGCAGCATTCTAGGTGCTTTGCCAGTAAAACATTACACAGCATGTCTTCATTAAACAAACAATAAGAAACAAGCTTACAAAACAAAATCAAAATCCTGCCCCCACTGTGATAATTTAAAACCGTTTATCAGAATAACTTTGGCTTACCCAAAGTGATCAAAAGTAGCAACCACTGTTCTTCTCATTTCAAAATAATAGAAACTCTCCACACCAGTATAAATCAGGTTTCTCAAAATTACCCATGACTGACAGGCAGGAAGAAAAGCAAAATCATGCAAGCTTTCAGTAATGCTATTCACGAGAGATACTTATATAGTCCATTAAAGACTAAGGGCTCCTTTTACAAAGGCGTGCTGAAAAATGGCTTGCGGTAGTGTAGGTGCGGGTTTTGGGCACGCGCCGATCCATTTTTTAGCGTGCATGTAAAAAAAGGCCTTTTTAAAATTTTTGCCGAAAATGGACGTGCGGCAAAATGATAATTGCCACATGTCCATTTTGGGTCTGAGACCTTACCGCCAACCACTGACCTAGCACTGACCGGGTGGTAATGACCTACGCGCGCCGATGCCACTCGACGCATGTCCATTATGCGCCCCCGAAAAGAAAAAATATTTTTCAAATGCGCTAGAGCCACGCAGTAGTTGGGCAGTATCTCCATTTTGTCACACGTTGGGCGAGCGTAGACGCTTACGCGGCTTAGTAAAAGGGTCCCTAAATTCTATATATGGCACCAAAAAAAACCTGCTCAGCGCTATTCTATAAACTGTGCCTAAAGTTAGGCGTGGTTTATAGAATAGCACTTATGCCCAGGAGCCATAACTACATTTAGGCGCGGCCATTTGCACCAGTGGAAACATGGTGTAAGTGCTCACTTCTAAATTAGGTGCAGATCCTACCTTATTCTATAATTAAGCACATAACTGAAAGGAAAACCTCCAATCTGCCAATGACCCTCTCATTTCCACACTCCCTTTTGGGCCAGATTCTATATAAGGCGCCTAAAAAGTTTGCGCAGAAAACATTTTCATCTAAGCATATTCCATAAGTGGCGTCTAGATTTAGGCGCAACATATATTTTTATTTATTTATTTATTTATTTATTCATTCATTCATGACATTTATACCCCACATTAGCCCAGAATGGACTCAAGTTCAATGTGGATTACAAACATACAATAAAGTGAATAAAACATAATAATGTACAGAATATAACACAAATTTCAATAACTTCAAGAAGCAAATTAATACATGTGCAGTAAGTACCAGGGATTTAGACTGTCTCAAGGACAAACAAATAATTAAGGGTGGATAGGTGAGAGAATAATTAGGCAGGACTAGTTGGGAAACAAAATTAAGAAAAGGATATGGGTAAAATTCAAAGAGTTCTTTATATTCAGAAAGGTCAGACTGAAGAAATGTGTTTTTAAAAGGCTTCTAAAAGTTAGGTAATCAACTTGATTGATTTAGGAAGAGAATTTCTAATTTTGGTGTCTTGATAGGAGAAATTAGCAGAGTGAATTGTTTTATGTATCACCTTCTTACAGATAGGGAAGTGTAAGACAAGATATTCTCTAGATGTTGAAACATCATTACGAGGGGTTAATTCAATAAGATTATTCATATATGATGGGGCTTGACCAAACAGATTTAGGCCATATTCTGTAACTACATGTGTACATTTTGGAACACCCACAAAACACGCATTTTCCCGCCCATAGCCATGCCCCTTTTGAACTGTGTATTAGATTTTAAGCATAGTTCATTACAGAACACACTTAGCTAGTTGTGCGTATAAATTCTAATTATTACCAATTAGTGCTTATTGTTAAGTGCTGTTATCAACACTGATTAGCTTGTTAAGCCACTTAAGTTATGTGCATTGTTACAGAATATGCCTGGATTTCGGTGTGGATCTCTAGGCACGCTATATAGAATCCAGGGGTTTATGACTCGCGCTTAAAATTTAGGTGCCTAAATTAATTCTAATTAATGCCAAGAATTGCTTGTTAAAAACCCAATTATTTGGCGCTAATTAGCTCATTATTCAACTAAATTGTGTGTGCAATTTTTAGCGCTTTTTAGAGAATTCAGGGTTAATCACTACAAATAGGTTCAAAGCGAGTAACAGTACCAAGAAACGGACTACAACATTAGGAGTTACAAATTATACTTATTTAAAAGAAAGTGAATAAATAAGATCTTAAAGCTTTCTGAAAACAGAGATACCATGGAGGAGTGACCTAGTGGTTAGGATGGTGGACTTTGGTCCTGGGGAACTGAGGAACTGAGTTCAATTCCCACTTCAGGCACAGGCAGCTCCTTGTGACTCTCCATTGCCCCAGGTACAAATAAGTACCTATATACAATATGTAAGCCGCATTGAGCCTGCCATGAGTGGGAAAGCGTGGGGTACAAATGTAACAACAACAAAAAATTGAAGTTCAATCAAACTGCAGCAAAGAGTTCCAACACTTTACAGAATAATAGTGGAACAAATTGTCATGAACAGATTTAAAGTGTAATCTCTTTACAGATGGAAATGCAAATATTAAACGAACCTTATTCCAACTGTAGGGTGATCACTAAATGTCTGGCATTGGTAAAATCTTTTCTCAGAAGGAACAGAGCATTTGTCTTTCCTTACTTGAATGACTGACTTATTGCTGGAAGCTCCAAAGTGGATCTGTTATAACATCTCTATCTAACCATTTCTGCTCTTCAACGATTGGAATTCATTGTCATCGACGAAAAATCAGTCCTCTTCTCAAACTATTCAATTCTTTGGAGCATACTCAACACAAGCTTGGCATTTCTACCTTCTGCCCATGCTCAAACAATTCATCAGCTAGCTTCACAACACCTGCCAGCACGAACATGCACAGTGAGAATGCTTCTTCATCTTTTAGGCTACATGTCAGCAACAACAGTGGTTATCACTGTCACACAACAGGATTTAGCTAACTGGGTTCCAAATGGTGGAACTCGATACCAAAAAGAATAAGAAACATCACAAATCTCCTCCAATTCAGAAAAGAAAAGAAAGCCTACCTCTTCAAAATATTCTACAGGTAATCACAAAAATATCGTCGCCTTCCTTTCAAATCTACCTCTTCAAAAACTATGTGAATAAATATTACCCAAACTCCACAATTGAACACAAAAGCTACTACTACCTTTTCACTTCAGATCTACAACACGGGCATTCGGCATTCACTCAGTCACCCCCTTCTAATCCAAACACCACACCAGAAGCCAATTTCTTTAACGAATGTGGATTTATTTTGGCCGCAGCCAGGTCCCAAAATTTTATTTACCGTAAACCTTCACATAAACAATCATTGGTAAACATCATTGATAAACATCATTGATAAACATCTCCCTCCGAGTACACAGCCCTTCTTGCTTATATTACTACAGGCTGTGCCGTCCAAGCACCCTGTTCCTCCTCAGTGCTGTCTGCTATAGCACGCTGTGCAATCAAATGCATCCCGTACAAGGATGCATTTACCACTTTCACCAAAGCTATTGGCCCCCTGGCCGTCCAAGCCAGGAGACTAGCCGTGTCCTCCAATTCAGAAAAGAAAAGAAAGCCTACCTCTTCAAAATATTCTACAGGTAATCACAAAAATATCGTCGCCTTCCTTTCAAATCTACCTCTTCAAAAACTATGTGAATAAATATTACCCAAACTCCACAATTGAACACAAAAGCTACTACTACCTTTTCACTTCAGATCTATTTCTTCAAAAACTCTATGAATAACCACATGAACTACAGATTCCCTCTCAACATTGCACAACACTATTGTAACTCCACCAAAAATGTAAATTGTAAGCCACTTTGAACCGAAACTTGTTTTTGGATAATAGTGGGATACAAGAATGCATAAATAAATTAAATAAATAAAATACAAGGAAGGAGTATTTCCCTAGCCATGTTTCTGCAAATAATGAACATAAACAAAACAGTCCATAATGTCTACAGCTGTTTATAGATCTCATTATGCTTTTTCATCTGAAAGCCTCACATAAATGATCTCTACTCAAGTGAGGATTCTAAAGAGGGAATTGACCAAAGAACACTCAAAGGTATCCATTGATAAACAGTTACATAGGGAATTAAAGGTCCTATTTCACATCTACAGGCTCAATTGTTCCCACACATCAATGATCTATTTGCATATGTGTGTTATCTTGATTTTTTTTTTTTAATGTTACACTTTAGGCTAATGTTGTGTGATTCAGTCCTTTAGTACCTAGAATCAGTGTGGATGGCTGGTATCATAACAGACAAGTGCTCCCTGAGCTCTGTGACAAATTCCCCTTGTACATCGACATTTATTAAAAAAAAAAAAAACTGACAGGCTTTAAAAACAAACAGCTTTACTGGTATACAGGGCAGCCCCAAGGGCTGTGAGAGTGGTGTAGCTGCAGTGAGTGCAAGGGAAACTAGGTAAAAAATTGCCCCCTGTCCACTCTCTCACCCACAGTGGCTGCAAGACAGTGAGATAGTGGGGGCGCTAGGGGGCATGTCACAGGGCACAATTCTTGTTCGTACACCGTAATGTACAATGGTATTTACAAGTACATAAAAAATCAAGTTGACTTTTAAACAGACATTAATATAAAACATTCAAATTAGTTTCAAACATAATGAAACCCTTTGCCTTGCAGTGCAAAATCACTCAAATGAAAAAAGGGAACACACAGTTCAGTTGATGACCACTGTGAAATGGTGGAAAATGTTAATGGTTTCCTAGGCAGTTCTGTGAGTGCTCTAAATATGGATAAAACACTAAATTGAGGTGAAATACTTCTCAACCATCCGGTCTCTGTAGGCTGTGTAGAAAATAAAACTTTTAGAGCCCTGCTTGGATGGTAGTCCTTTCCTGGTCTGAATGAATGGTTCCAAATGCTGTTCACTCACTTCTCACAGGCATTGAGTGAAATATAAACAGGTTACCTCTGGTTTTTGGTAGAAGTTCTTCCTTTCGTTTGTTCCTCTGTGTCTCTTAAGGGTTGCTGGCAAGGGTGTAGCTCAAATCCAGAGGAGCCTTTGTCAGCAAGAGCAGGCAAATACTTTTCTCCTCCTTACTGTAAGAGATTAGGTGGAAGCTCTATTCTCCTCTCCCTTTTGGAAATCATCTTGCTTGCTGAAGTGCCTGGAAATCAGGCCCAAAGTTCTGGATGATGCAGACCAGCCTCCAGAGCTTCACTGTCTCCATTGGCTCTATCTCAGACTACTACTTCAAGGTCTCAACTGGTGTACTCTACTCCAATTGCAACAGCAGTCTCCAAATCAGCTCACATGGTGGTCACTCCTGGTAGAGGTACAGTAAATCCAGCAACTTCTGTGAATTCCACAAGCATGGTTTAAATGATCCCACTTCAGATTTTACATTTAGCTGCCTGAAAGCTGTGTTCTGAGTCCTGTAACACGCAACACTGTCTCTGTTTCTAGCTTTACGCCAACCAGGGAGAGAAAACTCCAGAACTTGGTAAGGTTAATACTCAGTTCTTTATAACTTCAAGGGTACTGGAACCTCCTTTACTGAGCTTCTCACAATGAGACCCAGGGCCGCCAAGAGACTGGGCCGGGCCTGGGGCAAGGCCGCCCCTGCTGCCCCGCCCCTGCCGCCCCCCCCCCCCCCGAGGTCACCACCGCCGCTCCCCCCTCCACTTCACCCCACCCCCCCGCGGTCACCGCCGCTCCCCCCTCCACCCCCCCTAGGTTTCCACCACCGCTCCCCCCTCCATCCACCACCAGGCCGGGCCCCCTGCATTGAAATCACAGCGCCTCTCACCTCCGTGTGAAAGCGCTGCAGGCAGCTCAGCAGCAGATCGCCTCCCTTCGGCCCTCCTTCCCTCCTTGTGTCCCACCCTCGCAGAAGTTACGTCAGACAATGGCGGGACACAGGGAGGGAAGGAGGCCCGAAGGGAGGCGATCTGCTGCCCTGCTGCCTGCAGCGCTTTCACACAGAGGTGAGAGGTGCTGTGATTTCAATGCAGGGGGCCCGGCCTGGTAGCAGACAGTCGACGACAGAGGGCGGGTGGGACTGCGGCGCCGGGCCCAGGGAATTTTGTCCCTCCTGCCCCCCCCCCTTCTTGGCGGCTATGATGAGACCTCATTCACTTCCATAGATTCCACAGGAACTGTTCCCTCAAGTACTTCCAACCTTGTCATCAAACACTCAGAGCCTCCTACTGTTGCTGCTGTGTCCCCCCACCTCCATCTCCACAGGTTCAGTGCAAGGGTATTGGATAGAAATCCTGCCCTCCCTTCTCTCAGGATCCCCCCCCCCCCCTCAGAACCCCTTCTATTCTCTGTTTATAGCCATGGTCTTAATCCCAGTTCTCAAGGGCCACCAGTAGGTCAGGTTTTCAGGCTATTAGTAATGAATATGCATGAAAGAGATTTGCATACAATAGAAGTACTAGGCATGCAGAGCTCTTTCATGCATATTCATTAGGGATATCCTGAAATCCTGACCCATTGACAGTTGTTGAGGACTTGGAGTGAAGTGCAAGACCCTTTAGGAACTTTAACAGACCAAGTGTCAACACCTAAAGGTGCAAATATTCCACTGATATAAAACTACTTTTATATTTTTAAATGTTTTTGAATCATTTAATATGGACAAAAGGGAGACCTCAGAGATTCCTGAGAACCAATTACGGACACTTAAAGCATTGTTAAGTCAATGCTTGTTTCCAGTTTCTTCCATTGGTCTCCAAAAACTCCATTAATTGTGATATGTGAATTTTAACCATATTTTTCAAATATAAATAAATCTCAAAATAACAAATCAATCTCAAAACTGCACTTAGTTTTAATTTAATGCAGCGATTAACTTAGTTCTGGTGACAAAAACTTTCAAAGAATGTATGTGAAACAATCTCAAAACAGCACTTAACTTTAGTTCAACGGGGCCACCGTTTCACCCGTTACGGCTATCTATCTTAATCATTTTGAACCACGGTCGCAATCTTTTTCTATCTGATAGGATGTCCTTGACGTCACTTCCTTCTAACAAAGTCGCTTTAGAAACCTTTTTTAATAAAATATGTGCAAATCTATAGCATTATTTAAACCACTAGGTTCAAGGGATCTTAATTGAAAAATCCATCTACATTAAAATACCAATTGACTCATTTCAAAAGCCAACTTCACAATACATGAAACTATAACCATAACATTAAAGTGCCAGCCTAGGTACCAACCACTCTTGCAACAGACAAAGGCCTCTCCTCCTCATTGATTCAAAGTTGATCAAATAACCAGGCTTGCAAATATCTCCCAAACTTGCAATAATCGGCTTCAAATCTTTGATGTCTACTAAATGAGCTAGTTCCATTTTTCTTTTCATTTTTT
Organism: Microcaecilia unicolor; assembly: GCF_901765095.1. NCBI lineage: Eukaryota > Metazoa > Chordata > Amphibia > Gymnophiona > Siphonopidae > Microcaecilia > Microcaecilia unicolor. Next base: position 117,712,265 of record NC_044033.1, read on the forward strand.
CGTTCATGCTCTTGTGAATGAAATAGTTGATATACTCCTGAGGGGTGATCATTGTTCCGTGTGAAGCACAAGCAGAGAATTCCTATCAGAGCAGAGCAGGGAAAGTACTGTTCCTGACCTGAGTCATTCCTACACATTGATTGATAGTGCTTAGGAGCTCAGATAACACAGAATCATTGGAAGTGCCAAAAAAAAGGGATTAGGATCTAGTCTTAATTCAAGAAAGGTTGGAGAAAATGTACTAGCATAGATGTTGGCGATATTTCTAATATTAAAATGTGAAAGAAAGGGTAGGGACAAAACACATAATTTGATGTAAGATAGGTGTTGCTAAACTTGGAATACATTCTGTGTTGTAAATTACAGTATAAGAATTGTACATGACTTTGCTTTAATAAGTCCATATATATGTCCATGCTTCATTTTGCTGATAGACATCCACTGACACATCCCAGCCAAAAATTTTGATCCAACAAATTCCTCCTGCTCCTTTGTATTTCCAGCTTATTTGGAACCAGAGCTTTGATCTAGCACTATGAACCTCTGTTTGCAGCTACCTAAAATTTTTCTGCCATTTTGTCCTGTTCTTTGTGCCCCCCCCCCCCCCCCCCATTTTCATACTAATCCAGGTAGTCTGGTCATAGGGGCCACACATCAGGGTTCCCTCAGAATCATATAGAAATGGGCCCTTAATCTAGCCACTATGTGGTACCATGAAGTAGTGAATACTGTGGAGGAGTGGTCTAGTGGTTAGAGCACTGGTCTTGCAATCCAGAGGTGGCCGGTTCAAATCCCACTGCTGCACCTTGTGATCTTGGGTAAGTCACTTAACCCTCCATTGTTTCAGGTACAAACTTAGATTGTGAGCCCTCCTGGGACAGAGAAATATCCAGTGTACCTGAATGTAACTCACCTTGAGCTACTACTGAAAAAGGTGTGAGCAAAATCTAAATTAAAAAAAAATGCTAGTTGTATAAGTTTCTATGATTCTTCTAGAAAGTGTAGGATGCTCCTGGGTAGAATACATCACTTCCTGTTGTTGCTATGAGTTCTTCTTATTATAAAGCAGTTAGTTTATTTATTTATTTGTTACATTTGTACCCCACAATTTCCCACCTCTTTGTAGGTTCAATGTTGAGACTTTATCTGGCCTAAGACTTTCTGATTCTGTTACATGGGTGTCAGAAATAGGATTAGTCATGGAACATCGCACATCAATTCCATTTTTGCTACTAGTGAGTTTGGCAGGAGATTGCGCTATGAATTTTCAGTGTTTCAAAAGCCAGTGTTATAATTATGAAATTGCAACTGACCTGGAAGAACAGCCAATGAAAAGTGATCTGCCGTTCTCCTGGTATGCATTGACGTGGAAGCATATGAGCTGTATGAGTCCATGATCTTTGAGAGCAAGGTAAACAAAAGCCTAAATGCTTTTGAAAATTACTGCATTGAAAAAACAAATGTGACTTACTAAAGATATGCCCTGAATAACAGGCAGCAGAATAGTCTTAGGCAGCAATTTATTCCATGCTGATTTTTCAGGTGCCATATATAGAATCTAGCCCTAAGTTCTAATCAGCAATATTCACTGAATAGCCAGTTAAGTGCCATTTAACCGGCCAGGGGCCGTTCCTGGACAGTTAAATCATTTTAAATATTGGGGGGGGGGGGGGGGGTTGGCTTCAGATATACACCTTTGGACCACAATATGTTCCAGGAAATAAAGTACTCAATGCTGCCACAGTAAGCCACATTTTTCCACTGGTAGCCCAATGCAGATCACAATCAGAGATTTTTATGGAAGAGTTGGCCTTACAGATCAGTGAGGTATCTCACCCGGGGATAGCACTGGTCACAGCGCTCGAAGTGGTAGATACTATTTGGCAAGCTTGAGAACGTGATGAAATCCACCAGGCCATGAAATAGGAGATCTGGAGATGTTGACACTGGAGATTAACAAAAAAATTTGATCTATTTCACCATAAGCAAAACAGAAAAAAAATCTAATTCAAATAATGGTGAGTTAAAGAAGAAACAGGAAATTCACATCACACAATAATGTCCAGTGAACCAGTGAAAAGCAATTGTATGGCTGGGTCTCCAGAAGAAGCCGTTTGCGAAACAGGTCCCCGTTGGGACCTTAGCCGATTCAAGGGGAGAACTGATACACTGTGCAGTCACAGAAAGGATCCTCACTGCTTGAAGATCGAATCCTCCCCATATTGGGTTATAAACTGAGATGTCTGCAGGGCTGTGAAGTGTCTATGCAGTGACAAGTGCCGTGAAGTTTTCAGGCAGACATAACAACACTGCTACACGTCTTAAGTTTGATACACTGTGTTTGTTTTGTAGACATTATTGAAGGAACCAGTGCATTATGAATGCTGACTCCACCCATGACCAAAGGGCTTGGATTTGGTTGTTTCTGAGATGGGTGTCCTTAGTTTCCATTATCGCCGAAAATCAGAAACGACCAAGGCTAAGGACGACCATCTGTAAGGTCGACCTAAATTTCCAGATTTGGGCATCCCCGACTGTATTATCGAAACGAAAGATGGACGTCCATCTTGTTTCAATAATACGCGTTTCCCCACCCCTTCATGGGGACATCCTGCGAGGACGTCCTCAGAAAAACTTGGGCGTCCCTTTTGATTATGCCCCTCCATGTGAGCTCCATGGGATCTCTGATGATAGATGGACAAGAAAAGGAACAGCAAGATGATTACCTGTTTGGTTGTAGCCCTGCTCCATCTGTGGTCCAGCCATTGATTTGGAGCGTTTTCATCCCTGCTTTGGATGCCGGTGGTAATATTCAGGACTTAGAATTAGGCAGAGGAGAACCTGCCACAGTGAATTTGGAAGCTATGCCAAGGTCTCAACAATGAGAGACTCCTCTGAGACTACTACTACTACTACTATTTAGCATTTCTATAGCGCTACAAGGCATACGCAGCGCTGCACAAACATAGAAGAAAGACAGTCCCTGCTCAAAGAGCTTACAATCTAATAGACAAAAAATAAAAAATAAGCAAATTAAATCAATTAATGTGAACGGGAAGGAAGAGAGGAGGGTAGGTGGAGGCGAGTGGTTACGAGTCAAAAGCAATGTTAAAGAGGTGGGCTTTCAGTCTAGATTTAAAGGTGGCCAAGGATGGGGCAAGACGTAGGGGCTCAGGAAGTTTATTCCAGGCGTAGGGTGCAGCGAGACAGAAGGCGCGAAGTCTGGAGTTGGCAGTAGTGGAGAAGGGAACAGATAAAAAGGATTTATCCATGGAGCGGAGTGCACGGGAAGGGGTGTAGGGAAGGACAAGTGTGGAGAGATACTGGGGAGCAGCAGAGTGAATACATTTATAGGTTAGTAGAAGAAGTTTGAACAGGATGCGAAAACGGATAGGGAGCCAGTGAAGGGTCTTGAGGAGTTCTGGTGTTGCTGGAAAGATTGGAAGTCATTGCAGTGGAGGCCCTTTGGCATTGAGTGTGCTGCACCCCCTGGAATTGAACCCTTAGCAGTCAATGGCGAGTGGAGAGTGTGACGGAGGCTTTGCTGGTTCAAACCTTGCTTAAGGTATTGTGTTAACTTGCAGTGGGACAGCAGGTTTAATATCATATCCTAACATAACATAACAATATAACTTATATTCCGCCTGTACCTTACTTTTCAAAGTGGATCACAATAAAAGAGGCTGGTCATGTCCAGGAATCTATATAAAAATTACTCCTACCTAAGTAACAAATTACTGAAACAAATACATTTTTTTAGTTTTTCAGAATTGTAAATAGTTTGTTGCAGAGATCAGTAGGGTTATAACTTCTTTTTCAAGACGAGCTGCTCGAAATGTGAATAAAGGGTCAAGCAAAAATCTTTTCATATTTTTACGAAAGGGAAAAGTAAAAAAGGTTAATGCTCTTATAGTTCTGATTTTTCTAATAAAAATAAAATGATCTAAGAAATAAAATGGTGCTTATGCATAAAGGACTTTATAACAATAACACTTAAATTGTACTCTTGCAAAGACCAGTAACCAGTGATTCTTAATAAAGAATTGAGATACTCTATCAGATTTTTTGAAAGAATAAATCAAACGAAGTGCCATATTTTGGATAGTCTGCATAAGGTTCATTAATTGCTTAGAAACACTTAGATAAACAATATTGCCTAACATATTCAGTATCAAAGTCTGCACTAATAAACGGTAATGAATCCTGTTCAAAGTATTTACGTACCTGCCTAAGGTTATGAATGACAAAAAAAAAAAGCTTTTTGTGTCAGACAAACAAAGGTTAAAATGAGCAGATGAGGACCCTAAGAAAAGTAGGGGAAGGTCTTGGGAATTTGGAGCACTCGGTCATATAGAGATTGGATAAAATTGGGAATGGCTCCACTTCTCTTCAGACCCAGATGAAGCAACATATAGAGCTTTTAGAAGATCATAAGGAGAGAATTGAGAAATTGGAGAAAGAATTGGGGAAGGGTCAAGTTTGTCAGAATTAATTAAGGATAAGAACTTGAAACATCAGAAAATGGAAATGACGGAGAACTGTAATCAGTGTTTAAATTTATTTATTTCCCCACGTCTCCTCTAGTGTCAGCTATGGATATGGGAAGATTCTTCAGATACCAAATGAATCTTACTTTGATAAGGGCTTTTTGTGTGGCTGTGGGGCTTGCTGAGAATATGGAATGTAGAAGAGAAATAAAAACATCTAGCTTGGGCTTGATGTGATTTTTGGAAAGCTCTGAGTTCATAGTATCATCTAAAGCAACATTAAATGTGACTTTTGCCTTAGAACCAGGTAGTAATTGGATTCTTCAATTGCATTTTCAGTATAAGCAAAGTAAATTTTGTGGTACGAGTGTAATGTTTTTTCCTGATTTATCTAGAACCACACAAAGTAGACAAACAGCTTTTGAAGCTAAGTGGTGCAAGTGTTGGCTATAAGAGCAGCATTTTCTTGTAATTTCCCTGTAAATGTATTGCGAAATATCAGAGTATAGATATTTAGAATTTTCTAGATGCTACAGCTGCCCCAGTCCTATTGCTGTGTCTTTTCCCTTAGGCTCTGTTTACCTTATATGTCTCGTTTAAAGTGTTTCAGCATTTAACTTCCTTTTCCTTAATTTTTCCTTCTAGAACTGATTGTGATTCTCCTTTATCTCCTCTCATTTCTGCATCTTAATCTCCACTACTGGGAACTCAGACATACATTGTAGAAATTATTTTCCTTGAAGTTATTTTTTTCCTTATTTCTAATGTAGTTTGTATTTTATATGCCATGTATATATCTTTTCTTCTACAAGTGTTACACTTGTTTGTTTTTCTTTGGAAATTTTGTAAAACCAAATTAAAAAAAAAGAATAAAGCTCCTAGGAGGATCATAGAAGCTTTATGCAGAAGTCTCAGCCCCCCGTTTGTGATGGAGGGACTAAGAAGTTGTGTTGTTTAATGTTAAGACAGGCAGGGTGACTGTATTTTTCAGGCAAGAGAAGTCTTCTCTTGCCTGGAAAAAAAAGTTCATTGGAATAGCATCAATTGCTATGCTATGGAGTCATGTGAGTTTAAATTGGAGGCTCAGAAGGCATCAGTTGTACAGAAAGAGTTTGTGCTTTGTATAAAATAATTGAACCTAAAAAAGCGATGGCATGGAAGCAACTATTTCCCTCATTCTCAATCCAGCAGCGTTGCTGGACAGCCACTTGAATCTGGATGAAATTATACCATTTGGTCAAGTAGTTGATGGATTCATTAGATTTCTATTTTAAAGATTCACACCCTCTGGTAGGAGGGAAAAATGGAAGTGGTTTACTTGGAAAGTAATAAGTAGCATGCAATTTTATTATAGTGAATGTCTCATTGCTGCACTGAAATTTGACAGCTTATTGAAGATGGTTATTTGGGCTTTTAATGTTGCTGAAAGTGATTTGTTCAGTGATCCGCTGTATCTCCACTATTCTCACTGAGCCAATGGTTATTTCGTATGTTCATAAGCAAATAAAAAATAGTCAATTACTGTAGTAAGGCACATTAATTACAAATTTGTTGCTATGTGTTCCATCTGGGATTGTGCTGATATAATGCAATTTAGCATGACCTACAGTCACTGTTCCCTATGAGAGTAATGTTTTTCAGTTATTGTAATTTAATGTGATACCTCAAATTCTAAATTAAATTGTGAGTTTACATGAGTCACTGCTGGACTTCAGAAGCCATTATTATTTTATATTTTGTGCAGAAATCTCTTTACTGCTGATCCCCAGAGACCTTAGAGAATGTGCAAAGTTTTTGGCTTTATGATAAATAAAAGCAACAGCAATAGACATTATGATGATGATGATGATTATTCGTATGGCATTACCAGGTTTTTGCAGTGCTTTGCAGACAGATAATAACAGTCCTGGCTTTTGGAAGCAGTTGTAGCAGGATGCCAAAATGTGCCTCTCTGTAAAGTAACAAAAAAACAAAAGGGAAAAAAAAAACTCTACGTGGATCAAACAGCAAAAACAAATGAGTAGGTGTGGACCCTTGGTCTTCCCAATATAACGAAAAACAGAATTACCAGAGGATAAAGAAAAAAATTTTATTATATAAAAAGACCAAAGGGCATAAAATCATGAACAATACAACACTGCACCATGAGGCTTGCTATGATAGATGGACTCAACACGGATCTGTGTTTTGGCAAGTATGCCTGCATCAGGAGTCATAACATCTTTTGGGGGCTCAAAATAGGACTTAGAGTGCCTCCATGGTTGCTTCAATAGGGGTACAGGTTCCTTGAATATCTTCTTCCATGCATTGCCTTCAGCTGAATGAAAGGAAGCTCAGTCAGCATCTGAAGACGGCGGTGAACCCGGAAATTAAATGCTGGGCCATATCTGTCAACCGGCATTGAATTTCCAGGAGTTTTTTTTGGCTGCTATGAACATAGCCAGTTAAGCGATGACTGGCTAACTTATAGCGACCAAAGATAGGACCTGTTATTTATGCGGGTTTATGTGGCTGCTGAACTTAGCCGGTCAGCCGATTGAATGTTGACACTAACCCCCAGATTCTATATATTGCGCCTAAAGATCAGGCCGAAATCGGTGCGGATTCTATAACAATATGTGTAGTTTAGCAAGCTTAGCAGGCTAATGAGCGCTGATAATATCACTTAACAAGCAATAATGAGCACTAATTGGCACTGATTAGAATTTGGGTGCACAACTCACTAACAGGTGCATAATTGAACAAAAACGTCTATCTCCATGGGCGTTTATCTCCGAGAACGGGTCCGTGAAGGGGCGGACCGAACCGTATTTTCGAAAAAAAATAGACGTCCATGTTTTATTCGACAATTTGTGAGCTGGGCGTTTTTGTTTTTCAGTGATAATGGAAAATGAAAACGCCCAGCTCAAAAACGAATAAATCCAAGGCATTTGTTCGTGGGAGGGGCCAGGAGTCGTAGTGCACTGGTCCCCCTCACATGCCAGGACACCAACCGGGCACCCTAGGGGGCACTTTTACAAAAACAAAAAAAAAGGTAAAAGAGCTCCCAGGTGCATAGCACCCTTCCCTTGTGTGTTGAGCCCCCCAAATCCCCCTCAAAACCCACTGCCCACAAGTCTACACCATTACTATAGCCCTAAGGGGTGAAGGGGGGCACCTACATGTGGGTACAGTGGGTTTGGGGGGGGGGGGGTTGGACGACTAAGCATTAAGCAGCACAATTGTAACAGGTAGGGGGGGATGGGCCTGGGTCCACCTGCCTGAAGTCCACTGCACCCCCTAACAACTGCTCCAGTGACCTGCATACTGCTGCCAGGGAGGTGGGTATGACATTTGAGGGTGAAAATAAAAAGTTGTGAAACGGCATATTTTGTGGTGGGAGGGGGTTTGTGACCACTGGGGGAGTCAGGGGAGGTCATCCCCGATTCCCTCCAGTGGTCATCTGGTCATTTAGGGCACTTTTTGGGGCCTTATTCGTGGAAAAACAGGGTCCAGGAAAAGTGCCCTAAATTCTCGCTAAAAACGCATATTTTTCTTCCATTATTGGCGAAAGGCGCCCATCTCTGATTGCCCGATAACCACGCCCCCAGTTCCGCCTTCACCACGCCTTCGACACGCCCCCATCAACTTTGTCCGCATCCGCGACGGAGTGCAGTTGAAAACGTCCAAATTTGGCTTTCGATTATACCGCTTTATTCGTTTTTGTGAGATAAACGTCTATCTCCCGATTTGGGTCGCAATATAGGCGTTTTTCTTTTTCAATTATAAGCTGGTAAGCATATTCTGTAACGATGTGCGCCAAATTTCTAATATATGCAGGGGAAAAGGGGTGTGGTTATTGGTGGGGAAATGGGTGTTTCGTGGGTGTTCCGAAATGTATGCACCTAGTTATAGAATATGGCCTAAATCTACACGCTGGGATTTATGCCATATTTTCGTTGGTATAAATGGATGCACGTCGATTTAGGCCCTGAAATATGAGCTAAGCATATTCTTTAATTGGTGCCTAAATCTAGTCAGCACTGATTTCAGCGCCGTCTTTTTTTAGGCGCCATATAGAGAATTTCCCCCTAAGTGCTAATATTCAGCCAAGTTAGCTGGCTATCTCGCACTGAATATTAGCGCTTAGCCAGCTTAAGGCTATTTAACTGGTCAGGAGCCATACCTGGCCAGTTAAATAGCACTGAATACTGGAGGGACTCTGTTAAGAGTGCATATTCTTTCTGAGAGCGCTCACTCATGATGACATTGGTTCCATAATTAAGACAAACAACAAAATCCCCAAACAAAATAAAAATTCCTATACACAGGAAACACTTCAAGATGATAATGTTTGGGCTGCACACCCCAATTGAACATGCACTCCTGTTTTCATTCCCTAAGAATGTCTCCTCTACGTGCAGCTGAAAGTCCATGTGAACCTGAAGCCATGTTGAGAAAGGGCAATTTTCAGGCGGCTAGTTCACATGTGTAAATCACCATTTGTTTGTGAGAATTGCCCTCTATAAACATAGATTGAGCAACTGAGGACATTGGTTTAGGAGGATGTGGTCTTCTCAGCCCTGGAGCAATAGCCATAATAAAGGCATACATGTATTATTGTGGGGAGGGGAAGAAAAAGACTCTAAAAGAATCAAAAAGGAAACAAGATACAGGGATAAGATGAAAAAAGGAAGTGGCCATCTACCTTAAATCACCGCCTACATGTTTTCAGCATTCTTCCTTTTAAAGCTGCCTTGCATCTTGTATATATATCCAAACAAATGTTCCTTATACAAAATACTAAAAACAATTTTGGGCACTTTCAGAATAGCAGGTAAACTCTATCTTGGAAGTGTAGTAAAACACTCAAGCGCCACGCTTAAACTCCTCATCGGTCTGTTTTATATTATTAAAAAATTCCTTTTCTTTAATTCATAATTCACAAATAAACTTAATAAAATTTCAATTCTTCAATACAGAGTAACCAAGTACTTATCTTTTTCAAATTTTCAGCTGTTACTACACTTCCAAGCTAGAGTTTACTTGCTATTCTAATGGTCCATAATTTTTTTTTTTTTTTTAGTATTTTGTATAAGGAACCTTTGTTTGGCTATATTTGTGTGTGATTAGGTACCTTTAAAAAAAAAAAAAACTGTGACCACTTGTGTGTTGTGAGTTCTTGCACATTATATGGCAGTAAACACTGTAATCTGAAATATTTAATCCCTTAGATTGCTTCATCAACTGAGAACTTTTAATCTTCTAAAGGTATCCATAGAGCATGCAACCTTGCTTAACCAGTCAGATGAGTACTTAAAAAAAATCTTGTACACTTTCATAGTTCTGTTAATTGGGTGCTTTGTTGTTGTTAGTTCCCCTTCACACAAATACCAAGCCATGATTGATTTATAGAGGCTACCACAAGTGTGACAGTTTCCAGGGTAGGCCATGAGGGGGGTGGGTTGCCAATGGGATTTGAACTTGGGCCTTTCCATTCCCAGCCCACTATTGGATGCTTTAGCAGTGCAACAATCTAAAGTGTTATTTCTTCCATAGAAGTAACTGAGGGTAAAGGAGGCCCTTTCGAAAACCTAATCTGAAACAGGGCCTTCGATCTATGCAACTATGAGGCCAAAACCACAATAGCAGTTTGCCTTGATTTCAGCCTTTTTCTTCCTCTCTTTGGTTCTGAAAAAAAAAATGCACAGTAACCCCCTTATTCTATAAAATTGCCCGAATTTGGGCATGATCCTGAGATCCATGTGCAAATAAATTAGTTAACGAGCTGTTAACAATCTAATTGGTTATTAGCAATCATTTATTGATGTTAATTGGATTTGCGTGCTGGTCTGGCTGTATGTGATTTTATAAAGATCTGTGTCCAAATCCTCTTGCATGGAACCCAAAAGGGGGCGTGTCTATGGGAGAGGCTTGGTCGGATTGGGGCATTCCAAAGAATTACGTGCAGTGTTATAGAATTTGGGGGCTGCGTGCCAGGATTTATACCAGGTTTTAGTTGTTGTAAGTCCTTGCGTCCAAAGTTGGGTGTCAGAATACATGCTAAGTACTATTCTATAAATAGCACTCAGCCTGGAGCACCCTTTCTACAATAGCGCTGGGTGTGAATCTTTCCCAGTGCCTACGTTTCAGCACCATTTACTGACTCCTTCCCTAATGTCAAATTTGGTGTACAAGTTTATAGAATGAGGAGGATCGTGTCTATGTGATCAAGGTGAGGTATTGTGTGAGCTTGTAGTTTCTGAACAGTAGGGATTTTTAGCAGTCCAACTTATTTTCGTTTCCCAAAAAAGCAGTGTGTTCTGAGGACTGGTGTAATAATGCTATTTTGTTTTTATAGACTTTGGGGCTCATTTTCAAAGCTGCGTGTTTTTGATGCGCGCCAAGGCCCCTTTTTACCACAGCAGGTAAAGGGCAGGTCTTTTTTAAAAGAAATGGCTGCGTTGCCATTTGGGGGGGGGGGGAGCCCTTACCGCCATCCACTACCCATTGAGGTGGTGGTAAGGGCTCCCACGCTAACTCGGCAGTAACTGCCATCAAGTTTCAAAAGTAGGCGAGAGATAAAAAGCATATGCCCATATCGGACCAAAACAGAACATGAAAGCACGTGTCGACACTTGTTCTCTTGTGCCTAAATATGGGCCTCACAAACATTTTTGCAAGACTCATATTTAGGAGCAGAAGAACAAGCGTAGATATGTACTGACACCAATTAGTTGCATGTTTTCTGCTCATAAAATTGGCATGCCATTAGCTTTCTGCATGGCACAATATAACACTTGTGGTAGAAGCCACACGCTCTCACATCTGCATTCAGCTTTACCAAAAGCCTTTCTGCATGAGCTCCTAGGTGCTTGAGGGAAATGTTATTTGGTGACCAGAGGTGATAGATTCATCATCCTGGAGCCAACCACTAATCTAGTTATATACTACTACTACTACTTAACATTTCTAAAGCGCTACCAGGGTTACGCAGCGCTGTACAATTTCACAAAGAGAGACAGTCCCTGCTCAAAGAGCTTACAATCTAATAGAGCTACCTTCATTGCACCTAGTGTTTAACATTAAATTTTGTCACCTTCAAACATATATTGCGAAAAGTAGGTTCAGCACTGGGTATATGCCCAATATGCAGCAGCCCTCTCCACTGAGTTAGGTGTGTTGAAGATGCTGTCGTAGCTTACAGTGTCTATTCAAATTATCCAGGGAGCGGCTGAATGTTGCCATTATCAAGATAACTTGTGACTCCACCCCTTGCCCATCCTATTTTTATATGGGCCTAAAGATATCTAACCAACCATGTGGAATCTTTAAACAAAACATCCTAAGCAGTTAGAACCCAATGCTAGCAGCATGTTATTGTCATTGTGAACACATTTTCCTCCTCGCATTCTTTTAGAAATTCTTGCTTTTTTGTTTTCTACATCTTATAAAATTTCTTCTTTTTACTTTGCACATAGAAGGGCCCTTTTACTTAGCTGCGGTAAACACTAACGCGTGCTTATCAAACCTTAAAGTGGCCTACCCTTGGGCGCAATCTGGCATTCCCGTGGTAAGTTTTGCTTGTTTGTGCGCTACCCACACTCTAAAAAAAAAATAAATTATTTATTAGTGTTGGGAGCAACTCTGGTAATCTGTTAGTGTGTGGGCATTGCCGCGGGCTAACTGATTAGCACGAGATTAGCCCGTGAGCCCTTACCGCTCATTCGCTAATGGAAAAATTCATTTGTGGCCATTATTTCAGAAAGGTCATTTACCAGCAGCTCTTAAAGTGGTCTTAGTGTGCGGGAAAGTCCCACATCGGGGCTAGCATAGGCCACTTTTTAGCGCTGCTTAGTAAAAGGACCCGAGAGTGTTTTTTTTTTAAAATATACACCACATACACACAGGGTCCCTTTTACAGATTGGCAGTAAACCTAACGTGGGATTACCGCTTGCTCTTCCGGGGCTACCGCCGGCCCAACGTGGCCATTGGCGGTAGTCCCGCCTCGAGTGTGTACCATTTGTAGGGGGAAAAAAGAAAACCCCCAGAAATGGCTTGTGTGGCGGTAACCCAGTGGTAATCGGGTATCGCCATGCACTGTCCGGTTCCAAAGGATTACCACAGGAGCCCTTATCGCCATCTCAGTGGGTGGCAGTAAGTACTCCCCGCCGCATGGCCACACAGTAAGAGTTCTCTTACTGTGTGACCATGTTTGTCTGGGGGCTTTTTACCCGATGCAGTGAAAAGGGCTCTGACGCACAGAAAAATGGCCCCACCACGAGTGCAGGGCCCTTTTTCCCACAGCTTGGGACAAGGACCCCACAGTGCTTATATGTTTATGTGCAATCTAAATTCATGGTATTTTAGGGTATTTTTTAATATGAAAAGAGTTTTCGAGATTTCACATCTAAATCACCTCATAATCGAAAATAATCCTGATGCTGTGCCAGTAATAGCTCCAGTGAAATTGTTCCTCAAGGGTATTTAGTGTTTTTATCAAAGTTCTTGTGCTAGACATTTGCAGTGTATTTCTTTCTAAGAGACTGAAAAGGCTTCACTCTCTCAGTACCTGACAACAAGAACATGGAACTTGTTATGATATAATCTATGAACTGCATTTTTTTTTTATTTTATTATTATTCTTTATTGATTTCAAATTATACACCAAGTATTACACTGGTAAAGAAAAGGTACATTTGTCCATAATTTTTTTAAAGAAAATATTCAAAAAAGAAAATATATATCCTGACAAGTACACACTAGTCCTCAATATGAACTGCATTTTTTAACCTGAAGCTAGTAGCTATTTATTCTGGTCCTGCTTTTATCTATAGTTCAACTACAGGGCTCTAGGTGATCATCTGGTTGGCTAGCTTACATATGTATAGTCTATTTCATTCCTCAGCAGCTATGACCAACTGATATGAGAGTTTGATGTGTGTAGTTGAAACCAACAGCTTCAGACCGGAACTTACCTCATGGCACTTCCTGTCTATTCCGCACAGTCTTCTGTTGATTTTAGGAAGGAAAGGGCTGTAGCAATGCCCACATGGGGGTCAATTCAATAAAGGGTGCTAGAACTTAGGCACCAAAATTTTGGGCTCTGAGCTAGTCTATAACGGCACATTTGTGTGCCAGATCTGTTTTATTTATTTATTTATTTATTGGAGTTTATTAACTGCCTTTATGAAGAGATTCACCCAGGGCAGTGTACAGCAGGTACAGTTTAACATCAAACTTACAATTTTGTTAACAACAGCATAGCAATAGTAAAATATAGAAGTATAAACATAAATACAATAAATACATAAAACTGAAACCTAATAATAGGACTACCATGAAACAGGATAAAAAATATACACATTTAACAGCACTGAAATTCAAATAACAGAGATATAATACAATTTAAGCAAAACAGTGATGGAGTATCTAATAAGCACACAATTTAAAATCAAGCATGTCACCAGAAGATTGGAAGGTGGCCAATGTAACGCCGATTTTTAAAGAAGGTTCCAGAGGTGATCCGGGAAATTATAGACCGGTGAGCCTGACATTGGTGCCGGGCAAAATCGTAGAGACTATTATAAAGAACAAAATTACAGAGCATATTCAAAAGCATGGATTAATGAGACAAAGCCAACATGGATTTAGTGAAGGGAAATCTTGCCTCACCAATCTATTATTTCTTTGAAGGGGTGAACAAATGTGGATAAACGTGAGCCAGTCGATATTGTGTATCTGGATTTTAAAAAGGCATTTGACAAAGTACTTCATGAAAGACTCCAGAGGAAGTTAGAGAGTCATGGCATAAGAGGTAGTGTTCTATTGTGGATTAAAAACTGGTTAAAAGATAGAAAACAGAGAGTAGGGTTAAATGGTCAGTATTCTCAATGGAAAAGGGTAGATAGTGGGGTTCACCAGAGGTCAGTTCAGGGACCGCTGCTTTTTAACATTTATAAATGATCTAGAGATGGGAGTAACTAGTGAGGTAATTAAATTTGCCGACAACACAAAGTTATTGTATTATTCTGTTATGTTAGATATCTTATACCTTTATATATTATATATAGCAATTAATATTATATTGTCTGCTGTAATATTTTTACATTTATATTAATACTATCAAACTATGGGGTCCTTGTACAAAGATGCGCTAAAAGGTGGTCTGCGCTACTTTTAGCGGGTGATTTTCCTGTTCACTCAGGCCACCTCTGTGCATCAGCCAAAAAGCTGAATTTCTATTTATGGCAATAATAACCTGGCCGTTTACCACATGAGCCCTTACTGCCTCCTATTTACTTGGCGGTAAGGGCTCACTCGCTAACACCACGGTAATTGGGCAGCATGCAGAAATGTGGCTACGCTGCCAAATACTGCCAGGAACGCCCCCCCCCCCCCCCAAATTGTCAAAAAGAAAAAAAAATGATTTTCTACCGCGCGAAACTGTGCACGCCAACTTCGGAGCTGCCACCGGGCTCCTGCGCTACCCTGGTGAAAGGGCCAATTTTGCACGCGTTACCTGCGTAGTAGCCCTACCATACCTTTGTAAAAGGGTCTCTATGTCTCTAGCTTCAGCTTTAACCAAAGTATTTATTTCTACAATTAACTCCACCTTTGTCTACAGCTCATACACATGGAGGAGACTCATAACTTCAAATGCTGCCACTTTTGGCATGTTTATTCAGTATGCTGGTTTTAATTACAGGTATCAGATAATAAGTCTTAGAAACAGCACTGCCATATATGAACAGGTAAAATAAAAAGCCCTTTTATAAGCAATTCATGCTTGAGGAAACTCATACTTGCTTCAAGAAGAAACTCAGGCTCAGGCTATTTTTATTAACATTTTATCGTCAAGTCAACATCACATATCTCTATCTTTGAAATCTGTTTCTGGATGTTGAAATCCCTTACATGGTTAAACATATTAGCCAAATTTAAGTTTAAGAAAGCCCTGATTAATGCCAAGATATATCAGTATTTAAACAAAAAGCTGATCAGAGCCAAGGTCACCTTTATAATTCTATAAACAGGAAATCCATTTGCATAATAGTATCAATTACTGATTACCTTTCAACCTATCATCAAAGCAAAATGATTGGCTTAACCGTGTTCACGTTTCACCCTCGTCTCTTTAAGGTTTGAAATGTCATGAAAAATAACCACATATACATACACTAATTGACCCAGAACCTGCTAGCATCAATTAAGTAAATTAGTGCTTTGATTTTGTTGGTTATAAGCTGTTCAGATCTAATTTAGTAAGACATTCATATTCACAGCTACTGGAGGTGATGAAGTTACAGTATTTCAGCCCAGGTGGGTTGTTTTGGGGTCCGTGTCCCTCCCTAACACAGAAAGTAATCTCGCTCTTAAGCAAAATTATGCTGGATTTAACTGTAATGTCTCAAATTTACTGCTAGAACTCTTCTTAATTCTTGCATTATGGCACAGAAAATTTCCTTTTGGAACTTGCACAGTGTAGTATGAATCCAGTAATATGTTCGAAGAACACTTAGAACAGGACTTTCCAAAGTGTGAGTTATGACTTCAAACGGATGGACTTACAGACAAGTGGACTAACCCTCAATCTTGCTGATTTGTGGCTTTTTGGATCAAGTGCATCAAGACATCAATATTTACCTATGGAGAAGTGGACTAAGCTAAAATCCAAAGAATTTCGTAGATTTTTTTGCATGTGCTATCCCCACTGGCCACGTAGACAACTGGGCCAACCACCTCAGGTGTGAAAAGTGGATTAGCCCACTTATCTGTAAAACCATCCAAATGTATCATGACCTGGGCAGACCAAAAATCTTATCAGTCCACACTTCCCATTGAACCACGCATTAGGCATACACAGGATCCATGGAAATTAGGTGATGACAGCATCAGCTGCAACATTGTAGGGGGGCTGGGAACAGCAACATGGATGGATGGTAGGCCTCCAGGGATCGTGTGCTATATGTGACCACTATAATGGGGTCAAGACAGCAGAAAGTTTGATAAGTACTGCATTAGAAGTTCTTTTTAATCAGAATTTTGATACCAAAGACAGCTGCTACTCTTCCAGGATCATTTTGGCCCATTCTCTTGGTCTGTAATTGGATCTCTTGGTACTTTTAATAGGTAGTAAATGGAAATTTAAACAGGCTACCAACTCCTTCCTTCTATCCCATCAAAAACTACCTCCTTCCAGCTCTGGGAGCAGGAGAAGCATATCTACAGCTGTCAGTAGTGAAACCAGTTTACATTTTCAAAGAAAGGGTCAATCCTGGTCAAAAACATGTAGTTTGAAAGAGGGAGGATGAGGATTAAGTGGGCACAGAGTGCTGTGTTAGCAAGCTGGAGAGGCACAGTGGGAATCTTTAGACAGTTGAGGGGCATGGTAGGGTCTCATGGTAGGTTGGTGAGCATACCTGGTTTGTTCCAAACCAGATACATTTACAGATAAAAATGTTTCAATTCTTTCTTTAGTTCAGTCTCCTTTTCTTCCTTTAAGATCCACTCCATCTGCCTGATTACTCTGATACTACTTTGGATAGCAGCTATGCATAAACCCCATGATAAGTCCTTCTCTTTCTTTCTCTCTGACTTGAAGGTTGCAGTCTGCAGATGATCCCAGCCATCTTGCCTGTGCTTGAGTTATTCTGACAAGAATAATGGACAAAAATCTTAGCATTCCACTGTGCATGAATGACTATTTTATTTATTCCAGGTACTTTGTATACCACTCTTAAGGCCACAGCATAGCAGAGCAGTTTGTAAATCAAAAAAATAAAGTGGAAAGAATAGAAAAGTAGAGAATATAAAATAAAGTGATACAAAACTTCAGGCAGCTAGCCATTTAAGAGTATTCCCAAAAACCCATTGAAACTGCCACATTTTGACAACCTCTTTATATTTAGGGTAATGTGATTCTAAGTGTAAGTATAATGAAAGTGCATTCCAAAATTGTGGTCCTAGATATGAGAAAGCTGTATCTCTAGAAATATCCAAATGAAGTCCTGCTGGCAAGGGAAGGAAAAGAAAAACAGCTTGAGAAGAGCAACTCAGAACATAGGGAGAAAGAAGGGTATCCAGGTACACTGGTGCTTGGGAGTAATAAGCCTTTTGAACACAAACTAGAAATTTAAACTTCAGGCATGCTGTAACTGGTAGCCAGTGTTCTTACTTTAGTAGGAGAGTAACATGATCATAGCAAGAAGCTTTATAGAGGAGCTTTGCTGGTGTAGATCAAATTAATTGAAGATCGTTAATGGATTTAAGAGGGAGGCCATTGTATAAAGCAATGCAATAGTCCAGATAATTCAGTACCAGCCAAAATAATAAGAATCTGAAAATATACAAATGTAAGAATCGACCTAACTGATCTCAGCTAGTGAAGGGCAAAGAAAAAAAGAACCTGATAAAGCACCAATTTGCAGACCAAAGCACAATGTAGAGTTGAAAATAACTCCAAGAATTTTGATTTTATAAGAAAAAGGAGTATCGGCATTTCTTATCAATGGATATAAAGTGCTTGAGAACAAGGTGAAGGAAAATGAATAGCTTCACATTTTTTTAATATTAACAAAGAGTGAATTTTGTAACAGCCAGTTGTCAACTGCTGTGAGAAGACCATTTTGAAGCGTAGTAATGTCAGTAATAGTATCGTATGTAAAATGTGAATATTGTTAGAGTATAAGGAAGGGTTGCAAGAACAGATTAAATTAAGTAAAAGTGGCAGGGGAGCAAGGAAAGCATTAAACTGAATGGGGACCAGGATCAAGCTCTGAGGAATCCCACGATAAGACATATAGGAGGATGAAAGGTGGGAATTCACATTAACTTGATCAGTATGATTGGAAAGTTAAGATTGAAAACAGCAAAGAACTGTATCTTGAGTACCAAGGGCCTTCAGTCTATCGAAAAATAGCAAATAATCCAAAAGGTTAAAGCCAAAGAGATATTTTTTTAATAAACTTAGGGGTAGATATTCAAAGTGATTTAAATGACCATGAAAGGTTCTAGGCCATTTAAATCGCATGTGTGGGGTAGTCAGTGGATATTCGGCGGCATGTAACCAGGGGGCTTGGGAAGGAGGAAGAGTGATTGGAGGGGGGGGGGTCTGCTTCCAGGGAGTGGGAGGGAGGGAATGGGGATTTGTCAGGGAAGGCTGCTTCTATGCCTCTGGGTGGGAAAGGGAGGGGATTCAGGGGAGCAGAGGATAGCTGCATCCCTTATACGAATCCCGACCAATACTCAGGCAGAGTCTGTGTGAATGTCTTATGTGGGTTCTAACTGAATATTAGCTGGGACCCGCATAAGCTCCAACAGCTATCAGCTGAAGAATTAGTCCCAGATTACTCAATGATGGTGCTCGGACATGGCTCACAATTGAATATCTGGGGCTAATTCTTCCTGCGGCATTTAGCATTTATAAGAATGCTGACTGTTGGCAGCTGAGTATCGACCCATAAGATCACAGAGAAGAAAAAGGGCTTCCATCAAGTATGGAGTCAAAAGGCGTGAAGAATTATACAATTGAGAAGCTTTAATTTCATATTCTTGATTATTTTCAAATATTTCTAAGTAGAGAGGTGTGGTAGCCATGTTAGTCCACTCTTAATTTGATTTCTATTGATAACCAAATCAATATATATAAATGGCGAGTGTCGTACTCATTCGCAAATGCGCAGTAGAGACCCTCTCTGCCCTGCCCCCGCGTCAATACGTGATGACGGGGGCGGAACAGAGACGGTCTCTACTGCGCATTTGCAAGGGACACCGCCGTCGCTAATGCTCCCCCCACCCAGAGTCGCCGCCGCCACCCACCTTCCACCCAGTCGGGCCCTCGCTCTGCTATTGAAACAGCAAGGGCACGCAGCACACAGCTCTGCTGAGCTGCCGTCGGCCTTCCTTCTTCTTCTCTGCCTGTGTCCCGCCCTCGACGACGTTACGTCACACGAGGGCGGGACACAGGCAGAGAAGAAGAAGGAAGGCCATGGCAGCTCAGCAGTACAGCTGTGTGCTGCGTGCCCTCGCTGTTTCAATAGCGGAGCTAGGACCCGACCGGGTGGAAGGTGGGTGGCGACGGCTCCGGGGGGGGGGGCGAACTCGGAGGGGGAGTGGCAGCGGCGAACTCGGCGGCGGGGTGGGGGGCCTTTCAACCCCCCTTCCTATACTAGCCCGTTTTTACGGGCTGAACGGCTAGTATTTCTATAAATGTCCTTGCATGTTAAAAGTATATATTCTGTAGATTAGTGTAACAAATTCCTACTTGAATTATATATTTTTTAGACAACAGAATGTGAAAAATGTACAAAAACATAAAGACTTTTAGAAGGCACTGTACATTTCAGTGAACATCCTGTTAATATTTGTGTTTGTTTGTATAATGTACAAAACCTAGCCATGAAACTGGGGTAAAGTTACCTTAAAAATAATATGAGAACGATTCCCAAGAATTCTTTGAAACTACGGCAGCTCTCACTTTCATCTTTGACTTTTATCTGGAACTACTTGTTCAGAAATTTTAAGAGTACTATCCAAAAGACTTCTTATCCCTACAGGAAAAATCTTATAATAAGATGTCCAGCACGATCTTTTCGAGCCATAGTATTAGTCTACTTCTTGGAAAATATCTGTCTTCTTAACTATCATCTAAAAAAGGAACACATGACAAGTGTCTCATTTATCTTACTCATAACAATCTGATAACATTAACTCAGAGTGAGTAATGGCTGGTATGAGAGAGAACATAAAGTACACTTACTAATGTATTTTCCTACCTCTTGCGTTCCATAATAAAGCTGTATAAACATTGTACTGTAATGGATTTAAGAGTGATGATTATTAAAAATGCAGAAATATAGAAACAATGAAACATATGGAAACATTCTGTAAATATAGGTATTTACTGGGAAGGGAAAAGATCAGACGTGAAACATGGAGAAAGACTCACAGCATTCTTAACCATTTGTTTCTCAGTCATCTTGTGAGCATGTAAGCTAAGCAGGAAGGGCTGAAAAAGGCCTCAATACCATGCTGACATTTATAAAGTATTTAAAGAATATCAACACACAGATTTTTGGACTTTTTTTTACTAAGCTGCTATTAGGTATTTCCCTCACTCTAAGGCCATTTTCTTATACAGCCATGAAAAAAGCTTTTTTTTTTTTTTTTGTATTTGTTTTATTTTTGGCAGTATGCTGTTACCATTAGTGCGTGGCCATTAAAAAAATAAATGCGAGAGCCCTTACCACCTTACTGCTTACCCTTCCACACCCATTCTCCACTCATTTTCTGCCCAAACATGGCACTTCAAAAAGAATTACCAAAAAATAAATACCGCGCACTTCGCATTCGCAAATACCTGCGGTATGCCATTTTTGCTGCATTAGGCACACGTTGTCTTAACCATTAAGCATCTATGACACTAGATTCTGGTCCTCATGAAGAATGTGTCTTTTCCTATATAGCTTCTATTCTTTTGAATGATTGTGTCAATTTAAAGTCTCCAAAAGGACAATTTCCAAAATTATTTATTTATTTATTTGTTTGTTACATTTGTACCCCACATTTTCCCACCTATTTGCAGGCACAATGTGGCTTACATAGCGCCGTGGGATGAAAGCCTCCTCCGGTCAATAAACAAATATAGAGCAATGTATTATAAATGAAATAGATATGTACAGACACATTATGAAACATAGAGAGGGAAGTTATGTAAAGTTCACTAAGTTCAAAACAAGCCTGGGTTTACTTGAGTCACTGGATTCAGGTGATTAAGTTGGATCATTAGGATATGCCTTTTCGAACAGATAAGTCTTTAGTGATTTCCTGAAGTTGAGGTGGTCATATGTAGTTTACCCGAGTAAATAATGATTGACTTGACTGAAAATGACCTTATTCTATTCAGCTAAACATTTGTGTGGACTTCCACAGCATGCACACTTTTAGCTGGGTTAAAAAAGGTGTTCCCATGGATATGGTCAGAGAGAAAAAACAGCACATGTACATATCATTTTAAAATGTACTCATGCTGTTTTTCCTCCAGTGGGTTGCTCACAGAAATAGCAGATGCAAAGTACATAGCTGTGTCTACCAAGCATACTTTACACATGGAGATGCTCAAATGAACTCAGCCAGATAAGAACATAAGAATAGTCATACTGGATCCAGATACACTAACTAATGTAAACACATCCTCTAGCAACGAGTTCCAGAGCTTAACTATTTGTTGTAACAATATTTCCAGTACAGATCCCTGCGGCACTCCACTATTCACCCTCCTCCATTAAGAAAAATAGCCATTTAATCCTACTCTCTCTGTTTTCTGTCCAATAACAAATTCCAAATGCACAACAGAACATAGTTTCATTTAGAGCATATGCAAGTGCACAGTATGCTTGCTAAAAACACCTATGCGGTTTGCCTGCAATGCCTGTGGGCTAAAAGTGACTGCATACATTGGAAACCAGAGGAAGTCAAGTACTTATGTTAAGCGTATGCTAGCACCAGTAGTGGACTCAAACCATTATCGTGTGCTTTTAGTACTTGACTCCAATGTGAGTTATTCAAAAAATTCTTGTCTAAGAGGTTTCTTTTTTTTTGTCTTTGAATGTCCTTCTGTGTTTGTGGCTAAAGTACAGTTTCTTGGGTGTGGATTACATTTCTTCAGAGCTAGACAGTTGTGTCTTATGGATAAAATTAGAAACATTCTCTAATTTTTGTCTGAAATCTGACATCTTGCCTACCATTTTTAGCGGCATCAGCAGTTGGAGCATGGCTGGTTGATTGTCAATTATAACTATGTCTGAACACAAGATATATGTGATTTCAAGTGTTTGTGAGCCACATCCTCTTTGAATAGTTCTTACATGGATTAATATAAGCCAACACAACTTGGAAAGGATCAGATCAGACTGCAAAAACACTTCATAGAATATTTTCAATTTATAGCATAATAACTTAAGATTGATTTTCTTTCATAAAAATGGAATAAACTGAATTTAAAAAAAAAGAGTTTGTCTATTTCTAGGCATTCTTTTCTAGCCATCAAAGCTTATTATAACCTTTGGCTACAGTCTGTAGTTCAGGAATCATCAGCTTACTACAGTTCCTTGGCTTACAATATGTTGCTGGGATGTGCTGACCTGAGGTTAAACATAATTTAAAAATTAAAAGCTTTTGAATTGAAAGATATATCTTCAGTAGCAAACCTTGGAGTTTTACGGCGTATGAGTTTTATGGCGTATGGTCCCTTGACTGTTAACCATTAAAAGTAAAATAGACTCAAGATATTCTGCATCAGCATTGCAATATTATATATATATATATATATATATATATATATATATATATATATATATATATATATATACACACACACATATATACACACACAAATATCTATATCTTTATAAGGTGAGGCCAAATAAAAAGTAACCCCCTAGAGTTTTTTGCTGTTTTCCCAGCAACCACTTTGAATTTCAATGTGACATTTTGCAAACTTATTTAGTCATCATACTCACGTATTAGTATGAAACAACATTTGATTATCTGAAACTATGTTGATGTTACTGACATTTTAGCCTAGCGATTTGTGCGTGTAAAAATGTTCAAGCTAAATCACAGTAAAAGAGTGTAATTTAACCTATACAATTAACAATGTGTTAGAATTTCACAGTCACTGTGAATGATCGTGGAGGGGCATTTTTGAAAGGGACATCTAAGTTGCGATTTGCACGTCCTTGCAAAACGGCAAAATCTAGGGGCAGGGAAACCCGTATTTTCGAACCGTCAGGGATGTCCAAATCCTTAAATTTTGCCATCCCTAGATTTGGACGTTGCTAGACATGGACGTTTCTGATTTTGACGATTTTCAAAACCAAAGACGTCCATGTCAAAAACGACCAAATGCAAGTCATTTGGTCATGGGAGGAGCCAGCATTTGTAGTGCACTGGTCCCCCTGACATGCCAGGACACCAACCGGGCACCCTGGGGGGCACTGCAGTGGACTTCATAAATTGCTCCCAGGTACATAGCAGAGTGCAGTTGGGGACATCCTAAATCAGGTTTCGATTATATCGATTTGGACATTCCTGGGAGAAGGATGTCCATCTTCCAATTTGTGTCGAAAGATGGATGCCCTTCTCTTTTGAAAATGAGCGCAAAAGTGTCCACCCCCAACTTTATCACAGGCCCTCAGCTCCTTTGGGAAGTTTTTAACAGCCTTGTCAATCTATCCCTTTTGCAGGCTGGCCCAAATCATCTGCAGCACTTCCATGAGTTTGGCGATTGTTTGTGCCTTTGGGTGGAGCTTGTGATAAGCCTCCAACATTGCTTCCCAGACAGAAGTCTACATCATTGGGACGTGATTAACAGTAAGCTGGTACCCCATGTTTTTTCTTTAAATAATGGTTGTATTATAGTGCAAACATTTCTGTACACCTGAAAATCACTGGGTGGTCACTAAAAAGTCTGCAATTTCACTATGTTCAAAGATAATCTCATTCCACTCGGCACATAAACATGGATAGTAACAACAAATAAAGCTGTAAAATTTCACGTTCAAATTCTAAGTGATTGCTGACAAAACTCTAGAGGGTTACTTTTTTTTTTGCCTCACCCTGTATATGGACTGTCCTTTGTAAATTTTGGCTTAGACGTCCTTCCCGCTGGTTCTGTATATGGTGCTGAAAATTATGCACAGAAATTTGGATACACACCTAATTTCTGCATGCAACATAATTGAATAACAAACCAATTAGCACCAATAATTGGGCATTAATCAATTATCAATGCTAATTGGCATTAAATAGAATTTACATGAGCATGTTGCTAGGTGTATTCTACGAAGATGCACATGTAAATTGTAGTGCGTGAATCTGAAAAGGGGGCATGTCAATGGGAGGGTCATGGGCATTCCAAGAATTTGCGCACACTGTTATGGAATATACCCAATCCATGCCTAATTTAGGATTGGGGATTTACACCAGATTTCAGTTGTTAGAAATCCTCACACCTAAACATTAGACATGGATTCTGGCGCTAGGCGCTATTCTATAAATGGCACCCCTCAGAGCACCGTTTATAGAGTAGCACTGAATGCTCATTTTTTAAAAAACTTGTGGCAGTAGTTTATTAAAAATCCAAACATAGGAATATACAGTAACTCCCCAACAAAGAATCATAGAACAATGAAAACCAACAGTAGAACAGCATCAAGGCGTATATAACAGTGTCCGGAAATTTCAACAGAAAAGTATAGAAAGCAAGTACTTCCCTTCTTTTAGTAGTTTTAAAGGAAACCAGGGTGTGTAACAACCAAACCCAACCCCCAACTACTACTACTACTACTTAACATTTCTAGAGCGGTACTAGGGTTACGCAGCGCTGTACAATTTAACAAAGAGAGACAGTCCCTGCTCAAAGAGCTCAACTTTCCCCTCCCTCTCATGAATGGAATGAAAACGCAAGGAACACACCCAAAGTCGCCATAAAGAAAAATCCCCATCACAAAGATTGAGCACTCAAAAAGGGGGGTCCAAATACCTTCCCACTGAGATAAAGTCCAGTGCTTCAGTGCTACCTGTCGCTCCATGTCACAAAGGTACCACAACTTGGTGATCCGCTGGACGAAAGAAGGAACTGTGCGCTGTTTCCAATGCCTCACCAAATTAAGACGCGCTGCATAAAAAATTTGACGGACCAGCAAGGATTGCAGATGAGTAAGGCCCAATGTTTTTTTTTACCAAACAGGAAAACTGCAGGATACCATTGCACAGAGCATCCAATCCAGCATTGCAGACAAACCTGCATGGCTGTCCAGTAAACTTTAGTCTTGGAGGAAGTCCACCAAAGATGACCCATTGTACCAGGAGCAGTGCAGCCCCTCCAGTAACTGGGAGAGGTACCTGGAAACATATGATGCAATCAAGCTGGCATGAGATACCAGTGGTAGAAGACCTTGATAACATTTTCTTTGATCGAAACAGCCAAAGAAGGCTTTAGCAAGGCCTTTTCCATAACAAACCAGTCATCATCTGAAATAGAGATCCCCAACTCCCACTCCCAATTGACCCTACGAAGAGTATAAGGTTTAAACTGTTTACACATAAAATTATGAAAAGCAGGTAATAAGCCCCCTAGTTCTAATCTAAGCTTTTTTTTATGTACCACTCTATCCCAGCAGGAAGTTCCAGGTGGTGTACATAGAAGAAGCTCAGCCAAAAAATAGTGAGGAATTACAAAGAACTAAAATATAAAAAAGTAATCAGCATAATTACCAAATAGAAAAGTTTTCAATATCTTGGTCAAAACCATATAACTTCATTTAATCAAATTATATTTGGTAAATTATTCCAAATTGCAGCAGCTTGATTAAAGAGCATAGAACCAAGCTGATGTTTAAACCAAATATTATGAAATACAGGAAATTTCATCTGCAGACTACCCCGAACTAACATACAGGCCCCTGTTTACTAATCCGCGCTAACTTTTTAGCACACGCTAACAATTAACGCTCACTAACAATAGAGACACACTCTGGCATTAGCACACGCTAAAAGGTTTACTCGCCTACAGTGCAGCTTAATAAACAGGGCCCACAGTGAGTTACAATAGCCTAAGTTGGATAAGGCTAACATCTGAACCAGAAGAGCAAAGGAATATCCACCTGACAGAAAACCACAATATTTTTGTTTTTGCCTGATTCAACTGAAGCATGTTTTCAACAGCCCATTTTTGGACTTTTTCTATAGCAACAAAGATTTTGGCTGACATTTCACTCAAAACAGAACAAACTGGTACCAACATGAAAATATCATCAGCATAGGAAAACAAGGTAATACATGAGAGAGAAATCATTGCAGAAAGCATTGGAGACAGTGTATGATTGATTCAACAAGAAATCTCAGAACCAATTCAGCATAGAGCCCAGCCAGTCCTAAACCACTGAATCTAGTTAGAAGCAATTCATGGTCCACAGAATCAAACACTGCCGAAATATCGTATTGAAGTAGAACAATCTGCTTACCTCTACTTAAATACTCTTTTACAATAGTAGTGATAACCATTAGGAAAGCTTCCATACTGTGTTGGGATCTAAAACCAAATTGGAAAGATTAATAACAGGAAAATTTATCTATAAAATTAGACAGCTGATGGCTAACCAGAGTCTCCAAGAGCTTGGAATTCTCACACAAATCCTCCGTATAAGAGTCCTCCCTTAGAATACAAGTTCTAACTGAAGGAGTAGTCAAAAAATGTTTCAGTTCTACATACACATAATGGTCTGAAGGTGGAAGCTGATAGACATCAATAAGGGATTGGAAAGACACAAAGTCCACATTGAGGACTCATGCACTCGCGACGTCCAGAGCTAAAGAGCTGTAACTCCACTTAAGGGTCAGCTTCGCTGTTCTATATGTTTCACTATAAATGTATCCCCTCCTGCATAGCCAAGCATTGCCAAGAAGGCATCTGTAAAAAAATGTAAACACTCTCACTTATAACTGTGACCCAGTTATATCACAGTTATATTTGTATACTAGTAAAAAAAACCCGTTTCTGATGCAAATGAAACGGGGGCTAGCAAGGTTTTCTTCAGAGTGTGCATGTGGGAGTGTGTGTCCCTGCCCTCTGCCCTCTCTCCCTCCCCCCTCCGAGTCCAGTCCTTCAGTGTTTCCTCCTGCTGTTCTGTGTTTTTGTTACAGAGAGAGTGAGGGCATCTCTCTCCCCTCCCCCCTCTGAGTCCTTCACTGTTTCCTGGGATTTCCTGCTGTGCTGTTTTCCTTCACTCATGGGGAAACTGGATATCTCTGGCGCTTCACACTTCCGGCTGGAGGCTTCAGTGGTGCCTTTTATATATATAGATATGTGTATATGTTTATACTGCACCTTGTCCCGAAGGAAACAATTTGTAAGGAGTTTAGAAGTTATAAGCAAACTGAGAAATGAGCAGCAACCATGGTTGTTTTGCAGTAAACCATAGACAGAACTGCAGGGGTTCCTCAAATTCTATGACTGCCTCCTATGGGTTCATCATGGGGGCAGTGTGGTGCTCGCTGTATTGGAAGAATACCGATCTAGCAAAACCATGCTTGTGGCGTGACCCATACTCCTCAGGTAGGGCTTACCACCCATTTGCTCTTGCTATAAGATTTGCAGAATGGCAAAACCCCTGGAATGGATGGGTATACTGTTGAATTCTAAAATCTGTTCACGCCTCTCTGATACCATCCTTATTGCAGTCTTACCACTACATGTGGGAGGAAGGCACTAACCGGGCAGTAATCGGCAGTGTACATGTGTTGACAATTACCGCCCGGTTAACACGTGAGACCTTATTGCTAAATCAATGGGTGGTGGTAAGAATTCAGGCCCAAAATGGACACGCACCAGTTTTTATTTTGCCGCACATCCATTTCCGGCAATAAAAGAAAAGGCCTTTTTTGCAGGCGCGCTGAAAAATGGACCTGCATGCATCGAATACACATGCCTACAGCAGTGCAGGCCATTTTTTGGCACATTAGTAATATAGGACCCCTTAATATTTATGGAAATCAGTGGCATATGACTGAGGATCGTACTCAACTGGTGGCCATACTTACTGCACTTGCATTTCAATCCATTCTGAAGCACGGAAGAACTCATCACAATTGAATTTTCATTTTTGGTGGGCCACACAGTCTGTATAACTTCTAAATATGAAGCGCATATCATGGAAAAATGAGGCTGTAAAGATAAGTTCCAGCAGATTTAGCCTCCTGTACAGTCTTTTGCTACATTGATCATATATACAGTGTTATGGGTTGATTGCTGAGTCTTTCAGTGTTTGTGTGGAGATGTCTGAAATATGTTCTCTTTGATTTGGTGATGGATTGGGATGGGGGGAGGCGAGGGAGAACTGTTGGGGTGACTTGTATTGGTAATGTTGTTCTGCCCATCTGTCTTCATGTGGATGTTTTACTGAGTTCCTGTTCTATTCACTGTATGGTTGGTTATATATTTTCTAAAATAATAAAATGTTTGAACTAGAATAATGAGCTAATTGACGCCGATAATCAAATGTTAACAATCAATTATTGATATTGGCATTAATTCAAATTTACGCACATAAATTTACACATGGATCCAAAATGGGGGCATGGCCATGGGAGATTCATGGGTGGATCAGGGGCATTCCCACAATTTATGCGCATTGTTATAGAATAGAGGGAATTTATGCCTGATTTAGGTGTGGAGATTTACATCAGGATTTTGTTGATTATAAATGGTCATGCCTAAAAGTAGTCACGACTCCTGGCACTAAATGCTATTCTATAAACTATGCCTAACTTTGAGCACCAGTTAAAGAATAGTGCTAAGAGCTGTTTTTGGCACCATTTTTAGGTGGCATTTATTGAATTTAGTCCCATATGTTCAATCCAACAAATCTACAGTTGAAATTACACTGAAAATACAAGTGGACATGATTTTTGTTCCCTCACTCATTGTTTGTGATTAAGGCATCCAGGTGTCGTTTTTATAGGGATTATTTGACATTTTGGAAGGATGGAATTGTGCCATGTCATGTCTTATTAAAATGAGTTAGAAAGAAATGTTTATCATAGGAAATAATCTCTGGTTAGGTTAAGATTCCAACTGAACTTAAAATATCATGAGACATTTTCAATTAAGCCATATTTTTGATGGGGACAGAGGCCCTTTTACCATTACACTAAGGGTCATGTTTACTAAGCCGCGCTGTAGGTTCACAAACATTTTAGTGCGCGCTAATGCCAGAGACACCTATAGGAACATAATGGGTGTCTGTATCGTTAGCGCATGCAAATTTTTAGCGATCGCTAAAAAGTTAGCACGCCTACAGCGCGGCTTAGTAAACAGGGCCCCAAAAATTTTTCACTTTTCTGAGACTCATAAATTATAATTGACCCCCCCCCCCCCCCCCCCCCAGAATAATGAATATTTACCATGATCAATTTTGAGTTAGCTTTTTATACCATACTGTTCCATGTTTTACTGCTAACATACACCTAACCCAAATTTACCTATTCAGGGCATCAGTGTCATGAACTTCCTGTCAGGTTTTTTTTTTATGTCCTAGTAGATGGAAATCAATGAAATTGCAAAATTATTCCTTCTATATTAAAATGTTCCAAACTCAAGCCATTTCTCTTGGGTTTTAATCAACTTCATCTTTCAGACAGTTTAAAAATAGTTCATCATATTTGTGGATATTACTTGCTAGAGCAGTTCAGCTTAGATATTGAAGGCTGAAGCAGATTAAAGTTTAGCTTTACTGCTTAGTGCTTTATCTCATCAAAGAATTTTAGTTTACAGAAAAAAAATATAATTTAAGGATGTTTAATTTACATGTTCAATTAGGCTATAGTTGCCATCAGCTGTAACTCTGCAAATGATGTTCAGGAATTAACTTACCAGTTAATGGAAACAGATGCCTGACAACTTTTAACTGATGGCAGCACATTGTTAATTTCATTTGACTATCAAGTATTACTTTTGCATCGGTAGGAATTCTGTGTGACTGGAATCACTCTTATTTATTGTGCTTTAGGACTCACTTGTACCACGAAAAAACTCAGAGCAAAGCAGTAATAAAACATAGCAATAAAAACTACATAACAGCAGCATATTGTAAACTAAACATCGAGCCAACAATGAAACACGCATTAAAACAAAAGCAAAAATGCAATAAAATAAAATCAGCCTATATCGAAAGACATGCACCTAGGGACTCTTTTCAGAAGTGGTGGTAAGTCCAACGCAGGCTTACTGCTCACTAAAAGAGAAGTACCACAGGGCTACCACAGCAGCCCGATGGTAGTTCCCTCTCCCAGCGCGCCCCATTTCCGGCGCTGCAAAAATATTTCAATTTTTGTAGCACCAGTACGTACCCAGCGTAATCTGCCTAGTTAGTGCGGGAGCCCTTACCGCCACCTCGATGGTTGATGGTAAGCGCCACCCCCCGAAATGGTGTGCGGCAAGTGCTTCACTTGCCGCACAGCCATTTCTTGAAAAAAAACCAAGGACCTGCCTTTTACCTGCTGCGGTAAAAGGGGGTCTCGGTGCACATCAAAAACATGCACCGACACCAACATAGGCCTTCTTTTGCTGCAGCTTCATAAAAGAACCCCATAGTTTTCAACTGATCTCAGAGACTGGCCAGAAGAAAGGTCTTGATGTACCTGTGAGTACTTACTCCATTTTGTATACCACTGTGGTATTGAACAGAAGGGGTATGCATTTGTTTGAAACAATGTCAACACTCCCCATGTTTTTTCATATTGGGGGTGGGTTGCCGGTGTCATCAATAATGTTATGTAATAGTGCATACTATCACTCCCCTAGCGCACACCATGTTGCTCAATATCATGCAGTGTTTATCAATAACATACTATTGAAAAATTGTGTGCACCATTCAGCCATTATGCTCACTATTGACACGGATCCCACAACAAAAGAAAGAATAGAAAATTAAATTAAATTAAAAATCCTGTAAATGAAATGGGAAACTAAACAAAATGAAAAGTTTTGGTCTGCACATTCCTACTGAGCAGCACTGTTTTTTTTAATATAGATTTTTTTTTAGTATCCCAGTGATCCAAAAGTAGTTAAATGCTTATGAACTGTTGGGAGCAGCAATCAAAAGCATTTAAACAGATAAATGCATGCTTGCATGTGTAAAAAAAACCCATAGGGGCCCATTTCCTTAAGTATTGTGTAATGTCTCCAATTATTGGACCAAAGATGATCAATAGATCACTTTGATTAAGAAATGTATACTTATTATTTCCATTGTATATATTTTGACTTAAAATCATCTTTTTGAATTTCAAGTGATATGCTGAAATTAAAATGTAAAATTTAATAAATAAAAGTTTAAAAAAAACAAAAACAAACAAAAAAAAAACCCATAGGGGCCCTTTTATAAAGCATGGTAAGCACTAATGCATGCTTACCGCAGCAAAAAAATGGCATACTCCCGGGCATGCTGAGGCATCCCTCGGAAATATTACCATTTGCGTGCGCTAAAAACTAAAATATATTTTTAGGTGCAAGGGGCGTGTATTGGGGGCTGATAGTGGCATGTTCTGCACTAAGGGGGAGAACTCAGTGCTGACGTAATCTATAATCGGTGCCTAGATTTAGGCGCCGATTATAGAATACGCTTAGTTGATATTTCAGCACCTAAATCTAAGCGCATCCATTTACACCAGCGAAAACATGGTGCAACTCTTGGCATGTAGATGTAGGCGCACTAGGCCATATTCTAGAACTAGGCACCTAAATTTTGGAATACCCTTGAAATGCCCTTTTCACTGCCCATAACCACACCCCTTTTTGCCTGCATACGTTAGAAGTTCAACGCACATCATTACAGAATACGCATAACGAGTTTGCATCTAAATTCTAATCAGTTCCAATTAGTTCTCATTATTGCTTGTTGTGCTGTTATCAGTTCTCATTACCTTGTTAAGCTTGTTAAATTGTATGCATTGTTATAGAAACTGCGCCAATTTTGGCGTCGGTCTTTAGGCGCGCTTTATAGAATCTGGAGGTAATTGGTTTGCATAGCTGCATTGCTGCAGGCTTATCGATTAGCGCATGCTTAACACGTGAGCCCTTACCAGCTACATAATGGGTGGCGATAAGGACTCACATGCTAATCTGTTTCAATGGCCAAATGTAATGGCAAAATTAGCACGTGGCCATTAATACCAGAAATAGGAGTTTTGGCCATTTTACCCCAGTGGTAATAATGGCCTTAACACACAGGAATGTCCCACATAAGGACGTGCTAAGGCCACTTTTGTTCAATTATTGTCCAGCCCCACATAGGTGTAAAAGTACATGCTTTATCCTATTAAAGTTCATAGGCTTACATGAATAGAAAATTATTCTTTAAAATATTTTTAATAGAGACTACTGGCAGTCGGTACATTTAATATTTCTATAGTGATGACTACCCAGAGGTAATGCCAAAATGAATTTATTGCTTATTAATTGACACTTGTCACATTTTGTTTCAGGATCCCAAGTAAACAATGGCCAAACCATATGAGTTTAATTGGCAAAAGCCTGTTCCATCATTTATGCAAGAAGGAGCTGTTTTTGATCGATATGAAGAGGTATGAAACAACAATATTTTTAATCACAAATCCTGATACTTGCAAAATAATTCAGATGTATTGTTCGGTGAAATTGAAAGAAATAGGATCAAACAGAGCATCTGCATTTAGTAGCAGTACCATTAAAATTTTCTGAGTCATGTTAATCCTCAAGTAGGAATAGAAGAGAGAAGAAAATTAACTGTTAAGTGTTTCAAAATAGCTTTTCCACTAAAAGTGATTAAGGCTTGTAAATCTAAGGGATTACATATAGGAGCAAAATATATATCTGTGTGGCTTTCTGAGCAGCCCTTTTACTAAGCCGCGCTAATACGTGGCTGATGCTATTGTCAGTGCGTGAGCTTCCCATGTGCCACGGCCACTTTTACCGTGGCAGTAAAATGGTCCCATTTTCATTTTTCTTTAATGGCCATGTGTTAATTTCTCTGTATTTATCCAATAGCCTGGTTCCATTTTCTCATGTGTGCAGCCTTAGATCTTCAGAGGCATCTTTACTCACTGCTTCTTCTTCATTTTGTATTTGCTAGGGCAGTACATATCACTTTTATCTTCATTCCTAGCCCCCTCTTTGAAATGCTCTCCCACTATGTTTACATCAGGAATTCTCCCCAATGAAATTTAAAAAGAGAATAAAGACCCCTTTTTTCCAGTGGGCCTTTCTTGGTATCACAGGAGGGTGAACCTGGGGGTTTTATACAGATTGAATGTAGAGGCATGTGGCATTCAACTGTTGTTAACCTATATTTATGATTTTATGTATTTTTATATATTCTTCCTAAACAGCTTTGATGGGTTTTTCTAGTGGTTAAGTGAGTCTTTTCAAAGAATAAAATATGAAAATGTATGTGCCAGCCAGAATTAGTATTTATAGGTGTGTCGCTATAATGTGCACTATGGTTGAGATGTGTTATTTTACCACTAACTCATGCTGTTTTAGCACAGGTCTCAATTTTATACAATGAGACCTAGGGGCCCTTTTACAAAGCCGCGTAAGAATCTACACGTGCCTAACGCGTGCCAAAATGGAGTTACCGCATGGCTCTTGCAGTAATTTAATTTTTGCCATGCATCCGATACGCGCGGCTGAAAAATAATTTTTATTTTCGGCCGTGTGTATCAGACGCTCGCCAAGTTGCATTTGGCGCGCGTAGGTCATTACCACCTGGTTACTGCGTGAGACTTTACCTCTAAGTCAATGGCTGGCGGTAAGGTCTCAGACCCAAAATGGATGCATGGCAAATTTCATTTTGTCACACATCCATTTTCTGCAAAAATTTAAAAAGGCCTGTTTTACAGGTGTGCTGAAAAACGATTCTGCGCGCTCCCAAAACCCGCGCCTACACTTCCGCAGGCTGTTTTTCAGTGCACCTTAGTAAGAGGACCCCCTAGTTACTAATAACTGGGGTTAATAGTAAAATAACCTGTCTTGTTGATAACTTCACCCCAACAAGGCAATTCTGCAAACTAGTCACCCATATTTATACGCCCCTTGTGAACATAAAACACAGATTTAAGTGTACACTTACCCACAAAGGAGAGCCAAATGGTGCCAAGATTTTGGAGCATAAAAAATCAGCGCAGACCACTATTTGATAAATGGTACTTTGGGTTGAGCGTCAATTAGAGAATAGTGCTTACAGCCCATTTCCGCGTCAAAAGTTGGGCGTCATTATTTATGCCAGCTGAAACCTGGTGTGCATGCCATCAACCAACTCCAAGAATTGTGGCATGGAAATGGGGATATTCTCTAATCCCACATGCAACTTTAGGAACGCCCCTGCCGTTCCCCTGGCCATGCCTCCTTTCGAGTTACGTGCTAGGGGATTTAGGCGTGTGGGGTTATAGAAATGTGCGATTAACTGCAATCATTGATTAACAACTAATTGCAATTAATTGGCTTATAAGCAAATTTTGGCACATAAATCGTGGTGTCATATACAGACTCCAGAGGAAAGTGCAAGCAAGTTGTCTATTCTATAGGGGTGCAAGTAAGAGGCATAGCGTGAAAATGCAAAGGGGGGCACATACATAGGGGGAGCTTGGGTGGGACATGAGTGGAGCTCCCAGTTGCATGGGTAACATACAGAACACTGTCAGTTACACTTGTCCTTGCTGGCTTTATGCAACTGCACTTCAGTCAGCTCTGTGACTGATGTAACTGTGACTACTTAAATGTAAGGTATGCTGATAATGGATTGTGCTATTGTTCTAAAACAGTGTTGGTGCTCAGGATGCATTATAGAATAGGTCCTTACAGTGTGGCACCAGGGCTCATAAATGGAGCCGTCCCCTTACAGAATTGCCCCATCCCCCAGATTCTATATAGTGCGCCTAGAGATCGCCACTGAAATCAGAGCCGATTGTATAACAATGCGTGTAATTTAACAAGCTAATGAGTGCTAACAGCACTTAACAAGCCATAATGAGCACTAATTGGCACTGATTAGAATTTAGGCGCACAACTCGCTTGAGATACCATGCCCATGATTGCTTACAATACTCAAGGTGAGGCCACACCATGGAGCAATACAGAGGCATTATAATATTCTTATGGGTCCTTTTACTAAGGTGTGCTAATAGATTTAGCGCACGCTAATGATTAGTGTGCATTGAATGATAAGACACCCATTATATTCCTATGGACATCTTATCATTTATCATGCACTAATCATTAGCACACAATAAATCTGTTAGTGCTTCATAGTAAATGGACCCCTTAGTCTTATTTTCTACCTCTTTCCCTATAATTCCTAGCATTCTGATTATTTTTTTGGCCACCGCCACACAGTGAGTAGAACATTTCAACATATTGTTTATGATATCACCGTAATCTTTTTTAAGGCTGATGACTCCTAATGTGGGATGCAGCTCTGATTTGGATTATTCTTCCCAATGTACATCACTTTGCACTTGTCCACATTAAATTTCATCTGCAATTTGGATGCTCGATCTTCCAATTTTCTAAGGTCCTCGTGCAATTTCTCACAGTCTGCATGCAATTTAACAACTTTGATTAGTTTTGTGCCATCTGTAGATTTAGATTTAATCATCTCACTCATCATTCCCATTTCCAGATAATTTATAAATATGTTAAAAAGCACCAGGTCCTTGCAGCACTCCACTATTCACCTTCCTTTCTTCCATTGAGAAAATTGGCCATTTAATGCTACCCTTTGTTTTCTGTTTTTTTTTTAAACCAGTTCCCAGTCTACAACAGAACATCACATCCTATCCCATGTCTTTTTAATTTTCTCAGGCGTCTATCTGCCCCTTCAGAGAGGGTGGGGAGTAATATTTTGTCAAATGCTGGTGCTGGGGGTGTGTGGAGGAGGGGGAGATTGGAATGGGGTGAGTGTGATTTGGGCAATGCTCTTCGGGTGGGTGAGCTGTCATTGGGGTTCAGGTTGTGATGGGAGGGTTGGGGTAGTTTGCCACAAGCATGGTTCTTTTTGATTTGGGCAACAGCCGTAATCGCCTCTTAATTAACAAAATTGCCCTGAAACGAAAATGTATAAAAACAAAATAAAAGACCTTCCACTGACGCATGAAGCTAAACAAAATGAAATTATTTTGCTTGCACATTCCTAATAGCCAAGTCACTGCTCCAGTTTGGCTGTCACACTCGCCGTGTCCGTGTGGCCTCCGGCGTCAAAAGCTCTGTGCATTGCGGCTGTGGCACCATTGGTCCAGGGGATCACGGGAGGTGGCAGGCACAAACCACATCTCTGCAGTGCGCTTGACGTGCTCGGCTCCCCTTCTTTGCGGCTCTGTCATGCGGGCTTCAGGCGGGGAGCTGACTGAGCTGGTGGCGGCACGTTCCTCCCGCCTGCCCTCTCTGGGTGCTGGTCAGGTCTTCCTGCCATTCATTGGGGTTGGATCCCTCCTGGGGGCGGATCTTCTCCTTGATGCTGACACCATGGGTTTCCTGACATCAGACGCCTTCTGCACAAAAGGTAAGTAGAGAGATGCCTCCATTGCCTCAGCTACAACTCCGGTTGTAGTTCAGATGCATTTGCATTGGCTGTTACCTTCATCCTGTCTGACCTTGTAAGCCTGAACCTGACTCTGACTCTGGATTGCTACCTGTCTGAACTTGTAAGCCTGGACCTGACTCTGCTTTCTGCTAGCCGCCAGCCTGAACCTGACTCTGCTTTCCACTAGCCGCCTGCCTGAACCTGTAAGCTTGGACCTGACTCTGCTTTCTGCTAGCCGCTTGCCTGAACCTGTAAGCCTGGACCTGACTCTGTTTTCTGCATGCCTGAACCTGTAAGCCTGAACAAGACTCTGCTTTCTGTTAGCCAGCTGCCTGTCTGATCCTGTTCCTGCCAAGCGAAATCCTACCCTGGTTCCTGTTCCTGCCAAGCCAAGTCCTGCTCCTGGTTCCTGTTGCTGTCTGCCTCAATCCACAGGCAGTACCAGTAACTGCGCTCTGGCTGAGATCACTGCCCTGTCTCACTCCTCTGCTGCCTAGACTGCTTTTGTTCCTGGTACCTCTCTAGGTAGTCTATCCTGCCCAGACCTTCCTCAAGTCCTGTCGGCTGCCAGTACCCAGGGGCTCAACCGCTGGGGAACGGTGGACATCGCAGATGAAGCACTGGGCTTTCTCACTGCTGTTTCTGAGACAGAACCCCCACCATCTGACCACCTATCCCGGAACAGCACAA
Source organism: Microcaecilia unicolor (assembly GCF_901765095.1). Classification (NCBI taxonomy): domain Eukaryota; kingdom Metazoa; phylum Chordata; class Amphibia; order Gymnophiona; family Siphonopidae; genus Microcaecilia; species Microcaecilia unicolor. The sequence goes on from NC_044033.1 coordinate 117,749,542, forward strand.
GGGCTCACTACCGGTGACTATCACCATGACTCTCATGACAGACCAGAACCATCCGTGACAGTCCGTGACAATGGCCTTCACATCAGATGTTTGAACCTCAGAAGGCCCTAATCTCTCCACAATTATACGCCTAGGTTAATTTAATCTGGGAAGTCTGTTCAGCTAATAATACAGATATTGATTGATTACTAAGATTCATCCTACTGATTGTACTGTATACTTCAGTATTTAAAAACAGGATATTGCAGAGAACACCATGGGAGCTATGAAGGAACACAGCATTCTCTTAGCCCAGCATCAAATGAGCCCTCCCCACTAAGAATTTGACATGTACGGTATTTGTGTCTATGAAGTAGTCAAGAAAACAATCTTATTTTTATGCCGTATAATGTTGCCAAATCTCCTCAGTGCAATAAAAAGCTTTGTTATTGATACTTATCTGTTTTTAATTGCTTATTTATGATAACTGAGCTCATTTTTAGGAGCTGTTTGTAATAAAATAGTACTTCGTGCACAATAAAAAATGTTTGATTTATTATAATATGGGACTAGAGGTCTCAGGTTCATAAAAACTATGTCTACAAGTTGTCTACTTCTTTCTAGCTTGGAAAAGTAAGGCCCTCTTTTAGTTGTCTTCTCTTTTATTTTTCATTGAAATGATACAATCAATGACAATAAACTTTGAAACAGAAATTCTGCAATATCTCACAATGAATATTGTATTATTTGTAATAAACAATAACAGTCTGAGTCCACCAAGGGGGACAGGGGGGACAAAACAAGTACAGAAAAGGCGCTCTGAAAATTGGCTTTCAGTAGTGTAGGCGTGGGTTTTGGGCGCGCCGATCCATTTTTTTAGTGCACCTGTAAAAAAGAATCCGGATGGTAATGACCTACGCGCGTCAAATGGCACTTTGCACGTGTCCATTATGCGCTCCCAAAAATAAATTTTTCAGACGCGTGCCAAAAATGAAATTACCGCAATAGCCACGTGGTAGCCAGGCGGTAACTCCATTTTGGCCCTCGAGCATGCTTACGCTGCTTAGTAAAAGGGCCCCTAGAAAATAGGGGTGAAAATTATCTAGCTCTGTTTAAAACACAGATGTCAGTGTCCAGATGCTGAGTATCTGTTTAAATGTAACATGGTACGTCATCTTTAACCAGATATACAGAAATATATCTGGTTACGGTTTTTGAAAATATTTTAATAAAGTTAACCTAGTAAGGTAGGACAGATACTTTTCAATCAGACGTAAGCAACTAAAGTTAATCAGATAAGTAATTGGCTGACTTAAGCCACACTTCCAGAACACCACCAATCGTTCCCATATTTAGGGGCCCTTTTACCAAACGGTAGTAAAAAGTGGCCTTAGTGTGCCCTTACACAGGTCATTCCCACGCGCTAAGGCCATTTTTACCACTGGGGTAAAGTAGCAGAAATTCTTTTTTTCTGATATTAATGACCACACACACTAATTTTGCCATTAGCACACAGCCATTATAACAGATTAGCGCATGAGCCCTTACCGCTACCCATTATGTTGGTGGTAAGGGCTCACTTGCTTAGTATGCACTAATTGATTAGTGCATGGCACTGTAGCAGTGCTAACTGATTAGCACAGAACACACCTGCTCTCTGCCCCCAGATATGCCCCTGTGCCAAAAAATAAATTTTAGCACATAGGTGGTGTGCACCCATGGCAAAATTACCATGGGGATACCTCAATGCGCCCTGCGGTATACCATTTTTTGCTTTGTAAAAGGGCCTTTTAACTAGTTAAATTTTAGCCAGATGAGTTGTCTGTTTAAAATTAATTGGTCTATGAGGCTGAATTTCTAAACCTAACTATTTAATTTTTGCAGTTAACTGGAGGAATCTTCTGAATGCCGATCCCCCAGAGGAACTGATTTTCAAAACATTTGACCTTATCACACCCCAACTTACCACATGCTAATCTGAAGCTACTGCCGACCCAACACGGGCGTCGGGAGTAGTTCCAGCCCCAGTATGCGCCATTTCCCGCACTAGTGAAAATCAGCCCGTATTTTTTAGTGCGGCGCTAACCCCATGGTAATCCCGGTTACCACCAGGTTAGCACAGGAACCCTTACCACCACCTCAGTGGGTGACGGTACGTGCTCCCCTCCCCCTCCTCACATGGCCACGCAGTAAGAGCAATCTTACCATATGGCTATGTCTTTTTTTCAGCCTTTTTACCCACTGCGGTAAAAAGGGGCCTCAGCCTGCAGCAAAAATAGCCCCTGCCACTAGCGCAGGGCCCTTTTTACCGTAGCTTGGTAAAAGGACCCCTTAATAAATTTAAATCCCAATTTTGCATAGGGCATCTAGGTGGGTGTTGGGATGTCCTAGTCAGAACATGTGCAGTCCCTAAGTATTTTCCAAAAGGTTCACTGAATACAAAATGTTTTGTAAAATACAATTAAGGATGCTTTGAAAGAGGCCATAGATGATGCTGAGCAGTTAACTTAATAAAAAAATATGTATATATGAAGCAGGAGGACAAAAGAAAACAATACTGAAGTTCCAGGTTACAAACTAGATTACAAAGTAATAGTTAAGCTAGGTCAAAATAGTAAAGTTTAACTTCAAATAAAGAGACAAATGGTGGAAGGGATAACAGACAGGACAAGACAGATGGACAGGGTTCCATTGCAGGGTTTGTCAATCAAGTGGTGGTCATGGAGGAGAAAGAACAAAAATGACATAGGTTGAAATGTTAGTTTAAAATGATAGGTTTTCAGAGTTTTTCTGAAGGCTTTATATGAAATTTCAGTACATATGTCATTGGAAAACTATTCTATAATGTTGGCACAACAGTGCTAACATATGCACAGATGGACAGGGACAACCAAGAGATTTTGCTCAGTGGAGTGCAGTGAACAAGAAGCGGTAGAGGATCAACAATCCAAATAGAAATTGGGGCAAACCAGTGTAGAAAGCTTGATGAGCTATTGTTAACATCTTCAAAAACAGCCAACAGGAAACAGAGAGCCAGTGCTCAGAGGAGAGTAAAGGAGCAATATGATCACATTTTTTTTGCACCCAGTACGATTTCCACAGATAAGTTCTGAACAATTGGAAGTCTTGTGATTTTGGATAAAGGTAAAGCTTAATTGAGGTACATCCAGTTGGGACAGCCAGTTTAGCAAGAAACACTTTCAGAAAAGAACAGCATCATGCATAAGAGCTGATTTTATAACCTGTGCCTGTAAATGCCAGCACTTCACACATATAAGTGCTCCATTTTAGAAAATGAGATGGAGTCAAGCGAAAATACTCATTTTCTGATTTTTTTTTTTGTAGGTGGTTTTTAATACCACAGAGCTAAGCACAGTTGCCTCCTCAATGTCTCATGCAAACCCCAAGTCCAAACTAGCAGCTAACTGACAATTATGCCTACTTTGGAGCAGGTGTTAATGCCAGCATCTTGTTTGGTTTTAACTATGCATTTGTTGTTGTTGCAAAAATGGAAATACATGCATACTTTTCCAGTATACTCCTTGAAAACTGTGTGTGCTCTGGATCTACTTGTGTAAAAATTGACTTTTAAAAATAGCTGTTTACACATGTTGTTCATTTACACAGGTAAAGGCCACTATTTACACGTATAAAAGCAACACAGGTCTTTTACAATAACCTCTTAAATGTGCAAAGACAAATAATTGTACCAGTTTATTTATTTATTTGTTACATTTGTATCCCACATTTTCCCACCTATTTGCAGGCTCAATGTGGCTTTCATAGTACCGTAGAGGCGTTCGCCATCTCCGGTAGAGAAACAAATACAATGGGATGTTGTGGTCGAATAAGGTTCATGTGTTATAGACACATTGGGAATCGTAGAGAGGGAGAGTTATGTACTGTCCATTACTAGCTTTGGTTTCGTTGTGTTGCAGGGTTTAGGCACTTAGGTTGGGTCGGTCGGGTATGCCTTTTTGAACAGTTTGGTTTATAGTGATTTCCGGAAGTTTAGAAAAATAGGCAACTCGTGGGCATTCTTGTATGACTTAGAGGGATAGTTACTAACCTTCATTAAGGGAATAACACACTTTTTGGTCAAATAAAATCATTAAATGGCAAATGTGTATTTTTTGCCCTTAATGCATGTGTCACAAAAAGGCAACAACTTCACAAGAAACACCAGGGACGTTGAGCATAGGTTGTGTGTTCACTTATAGCAACCTTCTTTCCACCTAACTGGGGCCCTTTGGTGCTCAGAGGTTGCCAGGACTTACATCACAGAGGAAGCTTATATGCTGTTCGCAAGTTAGTAAGAAGAAGCTGGAGACCTACAGAAGAAGTGCACCAGAACGTGATCAGACTTGCCAGGCAGTACCTATAGACAGAAACAATACCAAATCAGCAGGCAGGAATGTTATCAAAAAGAGGCACAAGGACAGGCAGAACAGGATCATAACCAAAAGATAAGACAAGTTTAGCTACAGAAGAACAACCAAGAAAGTAAGACACCCAGGAGCTTGCACGAGAGACTTATCCAAGGATCAAGTACTGTGGGAGTTCCCAAATTTAAAATAGGTACAAGGAACCAATCAGAGAAGGTGCATTGTCAAAGGACCAATTGGGACAATGTACTTCATCAGAGGCCAAATCAGAGCAAACCACATCATCAAGGTATGACTAGAGACAATTCTTACTTGTATAAGGGTTATCTGAATCAAGCTTTGTTACTAATTATTCTGTAATATGGTTTCCCTAACTGTACTTTGCAACTTTAAAATAAAAGCTTAAAAAAAAAAAAAGGTATGACTAGAGACAGCATAAAAGGCAGGAAGAAACCAAAGCTCACTTTAAATGTGAGGAGGGCATCCGGGGGGATAGGTACATGACAGTATATTAGTTTACCACAATGTGAGCAAAACAATGAAATGCAAAGCAGGCAAATGCATGCCAAGCATCTAATTTTTATGTAAATTGAATAATGCGTCATTTGTTTAACTTTGCAAACTGAATTGTTTGTGAAAAGATAATGCCAGGTTGGAACTGGTGTGATCTTTCCTCCCTGTGAGCAGAAGGTGCCACTAAGACATGGTCTGATACTCCCAGTAAACTTCTTCATGGGGCCTAGATGAAAATAATTTCCTGTAGTATCACTCCTCAACCCTCTCAACATTCCAACCATACATCTCCTCTCTTCTTTCCCCCCTCCCCTCCTCCAACTGGATACCCTAACCATACATCTATGGGGTATCGGGGAGGAGGTGGGGACTGGAACTGCAGCAGGATTTTTGATCCTGGCTCTTTTAAGAGACAGTGGGCCTGGCTTTGGTTGCTGTAACCAGGAGCAGGCGATATTCTGACTGCAACAATGCTAATTTATATTTACCGCGAGAGTTACTACCTGCCAAACTGAGGTACCATTGGTTAGTTACTTCCATAGTAAATATTACTGTGATAAAATGTGTTATAAAACTGCAGCTTAATAACTACCTTTCTAAGTTGGATAAAACTAGGTGATGGAAATGTAGCACTAATTCTTCAAGAGCACGCAGGATAGCTGTATCTTCACATGTGGGTGATATCATCTGATGGAGCCCACGCAGGAACTTTTCTCCAGCACTTTTCAGACCCCTTGAGAATGCCTCATTGAACATGTGTACCTGTTGTTGTCTACCACTGTCACATGGGATGCCTTTAGTCCTTTGTTTTCCACAGAGCTGAAAGAACATGTGTTGTATTGTGCTCGTCTCGTCCCCCACACTTTGAGTTTGTTTAAAATTCATTTGTTTCTGTTTGTAAGTCCTGTTTCTCATTCATTCTTTTTTTCTGTTAGCTTCCCTAGGTAGGTTTTACTGGCTGTCTTTTAAATTTTATTTCTTTTTCATCATTAGCTTAGTGTAACCCAATTTCAGGTTCCTGTCTGGGTATTTTTCATCATTGAGCCGTTGGATGACAGCAGCTGCTGTTTAAAGGGCCCTCATTGCCTACTTTGGAGGCCTCTGGGACCTCCTTAGGGCCAGCAGCCCCTGCAACATTCCCTACCCAAAACCTTATGTGGGACATATATGATTACAAAAAGAAATTTCATAAGGCATAGAGGGCCTCCAAGACCTGGTATTCTACTGTGCCGCAACCACCTTTAGCCCAACACAGGGCATAAATGTCTGATGAACCCCTCCTTGCGGAAGCAACGCCCCTTAAATAAAATGAATCTGAATGTTGGCACCACGCTTCACACCCCACTGTCATCCTATCCCGTTTGCCCCGGGAACTGGACTTACCCAAGGGTTCCAGGAGCTAAGAGGATTGCTTCTGCTCTCGTGACCCAGCCTCCCCGGATGAATCAAGATCCCAGGGAGGGTACGGGATTTGAGTGGGGCCAGCCCTCTCCTGTTTTATGGAAGGGATGGGGCTTTGTTGGGAAGGGGATTTATATTCAGTAATTCATCAGGGCTGGGGGGGAGGGTGAAGCACACTAGATCACCATGTCTTTGAGGTTTCTTCCAGGGGGAATGATCCATGTGTGTTTTTAATGCAATCATTTATGCTGTTCATCAGATCAGAGGTAGGGGGAGGAGGTGGCCTTTTACTTGCACTCCTATTGTGCAAAATGGATCTTATTTCTGTGATTCTTTGCATATTGCAACAGCCAAGAATATTTAAGCTCTGGAGCTCATTGGCGGAAGATGTGGTTATATGAGACAGATATTGGGGAAACCACTGCTTGTCCCTGGGATTGGTAGCATAGAATCTTGCTACTATTTGGGTTTCTGCCTCGTACTTATGACCTGGATTGGTCACTGTTGGAAGCAGGATGCTGGATTAGATGGCCCATTGGTCTGACCCTGTATGGCTATTCTTATGTACCTCTAAAGTTCCCAGTAGTATCAGCATGCAAAAATATACTGTCAAAATGTAGCTATATGAGTAAGGAGCTCATTTGCAGCCGACGGCTACATTTTGCACAAAAAGGGGTACTAACTGGCAAATGTAGTGGCCCCCTTGTTGGTTGGGGGCTGAGAGTTGCCTCAGAGGCCAGTACATAATAAGTAGTGTATTTTACTCCTCTATCATTCTGTCTCACAGTGCACGGACTTTAAAGGGTCCCCAACCAGTGAGCTTAAAACTTTCGGATGCAATATTATTAATCAGGCACAATAAAGAAAAAGTCAAAAAGATGACTGGGAGGCAATCTTTGGTTTTAAAATAAACATTTCAGGATTTATATTCAAAGCGATTTAAATGGCAAGGTGAGACTCCTGGCCATTTAAATCGCTTGTCAGGTGTTACCCATGAATATTCAACATCAATTAACCAGTTAGTGCCATTGAATATCATGGTTACTACTTACTACTACTTAACATTTCTAGAGCGCTACTAGGGTTACGCAGCGCTGTACAATTAACAAAGAGAGACAGTCCCTGCTCAAAGAGCTTACAATCTAATAGACAAGTGAACGGTCGGTCCGATCGGGGCAGTCAAATTGGGGCAGTCTGGATTCACTGAACGGTAAGGGTTAGGTGCCGAACGCAGCATTGAAGAGGTGGGCTTTAAGCAAAGCCTAAACCAAAACCAGCTATTTTGTGGGTGAACTGGGGGCATAGCCGGCATCCATCAATGGGCCCCCACACTCTTGAAAGCACTCCAAAAGACTTTGCTTATCTCAAGACTATCTCTACTTACAGAAACAGGTAAAACATGGATCTTCTCCAAAGCCTTTAGTGGAAGAAGCAACTAACTAGCTGGTCGCAAGCACAAGGACTAACACCAGCTACACATACTGTAGAAATACCTGCTTATCCACTCCTGAGATCATTTTCATGCAGCAGTTCTGATTCAACAAGCGATTTTTCTTAAGTTACTCACCCTTATTTTCTATCAAACTCCTGTTACTATATCTTTATATCTATATGTTTCTCTTTCACTTATACCCAACGGGGTCAATATTCAAAGCAATTTAAATAGCCAGGAGAGGCTTCTGGCAATTTAAATTTCTTGTCCGGGGCAAACAGCAGATATCCGGTGGCACCCTGGGCAAGTCACTTAACTCTCCATTACTCCAGCTACAAAACTTATAGGCAGATGATCGAAAGCCCCACACAGCGCTCTAAAAATAGTGCTGGAACAGCACGGAGCTTTACCGCCCCTAAGATCAGAGATAATATCATGCAAATTTAAGCACTCTGTTATCTCTGATCATAGGGTAAAGTACGGGAGGATTGTGCCTGAGCATGCACTCAGGCACAATCCTCCTGTACTTGTTTGACAGATCTGGGCCGTTAAAAGCCCAGACCTGTCAAACACAGGGGCTGGAGGTCCTTGGGACCCCCACACTAAGACCCCAAGTACCCCCACACCAAGCCAACAACATGGGGGGCTGGAGGTCCTGCAGACCTCCAGACCACCCAACACAAGTTTGGGGTGCTAGACATCAAGGGGGTCTCCAGCCCCCCTAACCCTCTAGCAACTCCTAAATGGCCCTGGAGGCCGAGTGGGCTGTGAGTCAACTCCTCCCCCCCCCCGACCTGGTTGTCTAGCAGCTCTCTTCCCCACCTCTACATTTGTTGGAGGAGGGAGGTGGCCTCCCTCCTCTTTCATCGGCGCTGGGTGGGGCTTCACACCATAAAAGGGAGAAGCGTGATCTCCCTTATATGGTGTGACGCCCCGCCCAGCACATGCCAGGATGCACTGGGCTGGGCGCCGCCATTTTCAAAGCAGCGCTGATAGAAGAGGAGGGAGGCCACCTGCCTCCTCCAACGAAGGTAGGGGTGGGGAAGAGGGCCGCTAGATCACCAGGTGGGGGGGGGGGTTGACTCGTGGCCCACTGGGCCACCAGGGCCATTTGAGGGGATGCTAGGGGGGTAAGGGGGGCTAGAGACCCACCAGATCTCCAGCCCCCCCCCCCCCAAATCTCTGTCGAGGAGGGTAAGGTCCACTGGACCTCCAGCCCCCGTGTCACTGGGGTGCGGCAAGTCGGGTTCCTGCTGCTGCATTGGGGGGAATGGGGGGCCTGTTAGCATGCAAATGCATGCTGGACAGGGCTCACCATTCCTCCTCGATGGTCTGTAAACCCTAATGTCAGCTCCGATCTGGCGTAGGGTTTGGCTCGCTGCTCGCTAATCATTGGGGAGGAGGAATACATTTAGCATGCATTTGCATGCTACTTGCGCTAAGAGCTCTGTTTTGCATGCATTTTCATTCTTGTTGCATTCAGAGCCCTTGAGTGCGTTGTTTCACGTGCTCAGGGTCTCTGATCGTGGGGCGGTAGCAAACACAGGCACTAACAGCCTCTAGCGCCTGCATTTGCTTCTGATCAACAGCCCATTAGATTGTGAGCCCATTAGGGACAGAGAAAGTACCTGTATATAATATATGTGAACCGTTTTGGTTGTACCCACAAAAAGGCGGTATATCAAATCCATAATCCTAATCCCTAACCCTAATACTGCTGAATATCCACAGTTAGCATCTATGCCAAAACCGGCCATTTCGTGGACAGGTCAGGGGCAGATTCGGCCCTTCTGTGGTTAAGTGCCAATATTCAGTTCTTAATTACATAAATAGAACCCATAAAACCCAGGCCTGTTCTTGATGCAGTTCACCTTATACAGTTAAGTGCTAAATATTGCACTTAACTACATAATTATTAGCTGTCTGCATATACCTAGGTATTCAGAACCATTGCCCGGACATGGCCTTGAATTACATATCTGAGGATAATTCAGGCAGCGGCCAAAAACAAAATGCTATCACCAGCTGAATATTTACCACTCTGTTGGGAATTGCATGTTGATATTGTAATACACACTATGCCATAATGTGTACTGTTATGTGAATATTTTTACTACTGTAATTGTCTATTGCCTATGTCTGGCTTATTCTTGCTGTGCATCGCCTTGGGTGAATTTCTTTAAAAAGGTATTAAATAATTCATAATACATAAGGTAAATAAATAACTGAATAACTTACCTCTTACCAGATGTTTCATTGCTGAATATTGTTCTCTGTATTTCCTGCATTGTATTCTAAATAACTATCTTAGGTGTCATGTCCCATCTACTATGATGAATTGTTTTTTGGGGGTTTTTTTCAAAACAGCAACATACTTGAACTTATTTTCTTTTCTACAGGAGTCCTTTGTCTTTGAACCTAATTGTCTTTTTAAAGTGGATGAATTTGGTTTCTTCCTAACGTGGAAAAGCGAAGGAAAGGTATATAAACATCAAAGTTCAATGCAGTAATAATCTTTGTACGCTAGTGTTTTTCTTTTGTTCTTTCTTTTTGTTTGCTAATTTGAACCATGTGCTGCTGTACACAGAATGGGGGATAATTTAATAATGTTTGCTCATATGTGGCTATATACACATGTTAAATAGTCTATTTTAAAATTCTGACTGGTGTAAAAGTACATGTGTTGATACAGTGGCATGCACTTTGCCAGTTGGTGTGTGAAGGGATTGAGTTTGGGTGGAGCACAATTGGAGGTGGCAACACTGTTTCTTCTCAGATAAGCAGGGGTCTTCCTCCTGCTTAGCTACCAGTAGGGGTTTTTCCATCTCTAGGGACAGGCAAGTTTCCTGGAGTCCTGCAGTACTTGCCTGTCCCTAACTATTGAAAATGTGATAGTGATAGAGCGCCCTCCACTGGCAGGACTGTAGGTGGAGGACTCCTGCTTAGCTTAGAGTGAACAGTGGTTCGGAAGTATATGCATAGATTATAAAATTGGCTAATTTTCACTGCTTAAAAAATCTCAGTGTGGACATTTACATCTGCTCAAGAGCAGATGTACGTGTCAGCGCCTGCAATGTAGGCAAGATTTCTGCCACTTTTGCTAGATATATAGGGCCTGATATTCAGCTGGCGGCATCCAGATTCCGGCATTGGGCCCTTTTACAAAGACGTATAGGCTTCTACACGTGCCCAACTCGCATCAATTTGGAATTACCACCCAGCTACCGCATGGCCCGGGTGGTAATTTCATTTTTTAACATGCATCCACTACGCACGCCGGAAAATATAATTTATTTTCCGGTACATGGTACTAACCGGGCAGTAAAAGACATTCTATGTGTGTAGACCATTACTGCCCGGTTAACACAATGATGTGTTGAAACTCTCTGCTCAGTGTGCTGTGGCAGCTAAGAAAGCAAATAGAATGTTAGGTATTATTAGGAAAGGAATGGAAAACAAAAGTGAGGACGTTATAATGCCTTTGTTTCGGTCCATGGTGCGACCGCTCCTCGAATGTGTTCAATTCTGGTCACCGCATCTCAAAAAAGATATAGTGGAATTAGAAAAGGTACAGAGAAAGGCGGCTAAAATGGTAAAGGGGATGGGACGATTTGCCTATGAAGAAAGGCTAAAGCGACTGGGGCTCTTCAGCTTGGAGAAAAGACAGCTGAGGGAAGATATGATAGAGGTCTATAAAATAATGAGTGGAGTGGAATGAGTAGGCGTGAATCATTTGTTTACTCGTTCTAAAAATACTGGGACTAGGGGGCATGTGATGAAGCTACAAAGTAGTAAATTTAATACGAATTGGAGAAAATGTTTCTTCACTCATTGTGTAATTAAACTCTGGAATTCGTTTCCAGAGAATGTGGTAGAGGTGGTTAGCTTAGCGGAGTTTAAAAAAGGTTTGGATAGCTTCCTAAAGGAAAAGTCCATAGACCATTATTAAAATAGACTTCGGGAAAACCCACTGCTATTTCTGGGATAAGCAGTATAAAATGTATTGAACTTTTTTGGGATCTTGCCAAGTATTTGTGACCTGGATTGGCTATTGTTGGAAACAGGATGCTGGGCTTGATGGACCTTTAGTCTGTCCCAGTGTGGCAATACTTATATGCTTATGTACCTTACCGCTAAGTCAATGGGTGGTGGGTGGTAAGGTCTCAGAACCAAAATGGACGTGCGCTAATTTTCATTTGGCCAAAATATTAAAAAAGGCATTTTTACAGGTGCACTGAAAAATGGACCTACGTGCATCCAAAACACACGCCTACACTAGCACATGCCATTTTTCAGTGCACCTTAGTAAAAGGACCCCTCAATTTCTGGGTATACGGATCAAGGAAAAACATTGCCGGTTAAGTGTTAGGACTGACTTTTATGCAATCCGGTTCATGTGGTTCTCTTAGCCAGTTAAGTCCTGAATATCAGCACTTAACTGCCCCAAGTGCTGACTCCACCCTCAGAACCCCCAAAAAAATAGCCGGTTTCGCATTAGATGCCAGCCGGTCATTTTCAAGGTAAAATGCCGCTGAATATGACCAGTTAGCCCCAAACGAGCGATTTAATCATCCAGGAACTGTTTCTGGATGGTTAAATCACTTTGAATAGCGACCCCATGGGTGCCAATGTATCCTTATAAAACAGTGCCTAAGGAGGCACCCTGTTATAAAAGTACCATTAGAATGTGGTGTTTCTTCATATTGTGGGATTGATTCACTCACTCTGAGGCCACAAAAAAAGCTGAGAAGATAGCTGTTCTGAGAGACCAAGCAAAAAAAAAAAAAAAAGCCTAATTACTATTCAAGGCTGGTGCAGAAATTGCATGGGAGACTGAACAGATGTAAATTGGATGATAATGAGAGTGTAATTAGACATTTCAAGCCTGCCCTGCTCTATGCCTAGGAGTTCATTAGTTCATGGGTAGATTGGCCTACCAGGGTATTGGGCATTTCCTGGTAGGCTGCTGTGAGTAAGCTGAGAGTTAACAGTATGGGCTGATGAGGAATACGAGTTAGTGCAGCTGACCTTATCCTTCAGTGCTGGCTGATGAAAAGTTAAGAGGGGTGGAAGGAAGAAAAAAAAAGAGGGATGGGGCTTGGGGAGGCTAGCATGATAAAGTGGAGCAATCCTGTATTGTCAGCTGCCATCCTGTAGTGTCAGCTGTCATAGAGCATTTCAGCAGGCCTTCATTAAGTGAGTATCTCTAAGACTAATGAGCCAGCAATGCAAGCCCTGTGATGCCCATGGGATGACTGTACTTATCTGGCCCCTTCTTGTTTTCTTCTGCATCTGACACTTCCAGAGCTGGTGTTAGAGGATTGTTAGCTGGGCCCCATGCTACAAAGAACCCACAAGCCTACCTTAAACTGAAGAAGGCTTTGGTTGCAGGACGGCTTTGAGGCCCCCTCCCAAATTTTCACCCGGTGTTCTTGAATTTCTTAGACCTGCCCTGGACACTACAGGATGTCTCTGCTGGCAGCTCTGTCTCTCTTTTTATGTGGCACTTAAAAACAAGGAAGGGGAGGAGACACTGGTAGGTAGGTGAAAGAAGAAGAGGCTACTGAGAGGGGAATACACTGGGAGTCGGGAGGAGGAACCCAGAGTACCCTAGGCCATTTTTTTTTTTTTGCCTCAATGTTTCCTGATTTAGCTACCTCATTTCTCTGTGCATGACATGGTATCCCTTGTCAGACATACAAAACATGGTGGAGCCACAGGTGGTTTCAGGTACACAGGGGCCCACCCCCTATGGGCTCAAGCCTACCCAGCAGCAGCACATATTATCTGTATGTGTGGCAGGGATCTCCATGCCTTACCAGCTGAAGATTTCCTGGCCAGAACGACCAGGCCATCTAAACACTGTAGCAGTGGCACTCCCAGCCACCAACGCTGCCTCCCACTCCCCCGGCACGCTCAGTTCTCACCAATGCTCAGTTCGTGCATGAGAGCTAAGCATGTGTGGGGGTTCCCACTGTCAATGGGATTCCAGCAAAGGAGATCTTCAGCTGGCAGGGCGTGGGGATCCTCGCCTGCCAGGGTATTAATGTTTAATATTTGCTGAGTGAGCGAGTAGAGGGGGAGCAAGGGCCCATCCATTCCACCCTAGACCATCCAGAAATTGCCTTCTAGCTATGCCACGATGCGAAGTTGCTTGTGTGATGCTATTTCTGCTATACAAAAGGCCAGAGAAACAACATGTGCGTAAACATGGACCATGACATCAGTATAGTATAAAGGCAGGAAACTAAACACAACTGGCCACACTGGTTTTCATGCAGCTTTAATTCTAATTTGGAGACTAAGGAGAAGAAAGGAGAATCTCAGCCTTCACACACATGCAAAAAATGTGCTCGTCACAGTGAGATACAAGCTGCCATTTACTTAGCAACTAATAGGTAAGAGTGGGAAGCTTCATTTTTGGTGAACTGCATTAGGGAGGACTTACTGGTCATGTAGACTAAAGAGCATCCTGGGAAGTGGGGAGGGGAATATCCTTCTCTGATGTGTAAAGGGATTCTTGTCTTCTGCTTTGATCCTGGGGAATCTGAGCTGGATTCCCACTGCAGCTCCTTGTGACTCTGGACAAGTCACTTAACCCTCCATTGCCCCTGGTACAAAAAAATAAGTACCTGAATATGTAAACCGCTTTGAATGTAGTTGCAAAAACCACAGAAAGGCGGTATATCAAGTATCAATTCCCTTTCCCTTCCCCTTTCTCCTGCAAAATCCCTCTGATAATGTATCTGGGCAGCAAACCCAGAAATGGTGGTATGAGTAGTAAGCAAGAAGAGCAGGAGTTCCTTTCATACTCACAGGGAAAGCAAGTGATAGCAGTTGTGCGAGTTGAGCTTGAGTTTCTGCTGTGCTCAGCTGTCTTCAAGGACCAAGCATGGCTGGCACCAGGTGAACTAGGTGGTCACCTATAGCGTAAGACTTTAGGGGGTGGCAGCAGAAAGTGCTCCCCAGAAAGCCTGTGCAGTGGTAGCCCTGAGATCTCGCTTCTAACCCCACCTGACCCCCACCATTTCCACCACCAGCACACTGCTGTCACATCTCTGGACCTGCAGCTACAACAACAATAAAAGAAAAAAAGAAGGGAATATGTGACCCATCTTTGAGAATAGGTGACAAGTCTTTGGAAACAAAAAAGAGGTTTTAAAGAATTCTGTTAGAGCAAACAATTTGTACTACATCAATTCAAACACCATCCTTTTATGTGAAAAAATTAAAAAGTTACAGAAGTTCAGACATGTAACATTTGAAGACTTCTTATGGACCCATGACATGAAAAATCAGCCATTCTTAACATTTTGGATCTGCTACTTGTCAGCTTTTCCCAGAGACCCTTACGTATGGGTACATGGGGGAAAAATGCCCACATTGGGTTTTCCACCTGCTGAAAGGCATGCATAGGTTTTAGAAAAATGCTCATTTTGGCCAAGGCTTTTACAAGAGGGATTGAGAGAATCATCCTGTTTAATACCATGCTGTTTATTTCAGTCTTCAAAATGAAACCATGTAAACTGAGGCCTCACTATTCATTTGGGAGAACTTGCATGTGTAGTTTGTCAAATGAGGCAGCCACATATAGAAATGTCACCACTTCTACCTGGAAGGTTTGAAATTGCTCCTTCCACGTCAGGGGCGTAGTTGTGAAGGGTGGGACAGAGAAAGCCCCCAGTGCAGGCCGCAGGCAGCCTATGAGTGCTGCTGCCTGGGCGAAGACTGGAGCAGAGCGAGGTGATTTTTAGGTACCCCGGGGGAGGATGCACCCTGTGTTAAAACGTTCTGTCTATGCCACTGCCATCCATGTCCATCTATGGCTACGCAGCTGTTCCACGTGTAGATACTGACATCTCCATGTGGAAGCTGCCAGGTTCATGGCGTTCATTTTTGGAGCTTGTATGTTTGTAAAATGGCTGCTCCCACTACCAACGCTGTCAAATGCATATGAACTCATGTAGGCTCTGTATCAACAGATCCTTTTCTGAAATGCCACTAGAACGGAACATGTCCTGACCTAGATCTCTACATTTTAGGTAAAGTGGGGTTCCACATCTATTTGGGGTAGATGCTTTAGGGAAGCTAATAACAGCTGCTTTACCTAGGTAGGTGAATAGCTATTTGTGTGTTGGAGTAGAAAGAATGGAGCCTGATAATACAGAAAAGGTTTACAGAATATTAAACCACACCAAATTGCACTGGAATGTACCTTTTTTATGTTAGAAACAGGACAATTCTATAAACTGGTGCTTATAGGTACATGCCAGGTATGCGTATCAAAGGTGCCATTAATCGACAGGCATCTATGTGCACCAAGGGCATAGCCAGACCTCGGCGGGAGGGGGGGGCAGAGCCCGAGGTGGGGGGCACTGTTTAGCCCCCTCCCCCCGCTGCTGCCAACTCCCCTGCCACTTTGGACCCCCCCCCACCCCCGCTGCCCGTCTGCCCCGCCACCACATCAGGTACCTTGCTTGCTGGCGGAAGTCCCCAATCTTTGCCAGCCAAAGAGTCTTCTTCAGCACCGGTTGACTCCGGCGCCTTCGTGGTGTGATCATCTTTTTCTGACGCCTTACGTCCTGCACCATGCATGTAGCCCCGTGCAGGACGTAAGGCATGAGAAACAGATGATCACACCACAAAGGCGCCGGAGTCAACCGGTGCTGAAGAAGACTCTTCGGCTGGCGGGGATTGGGGACCCCCGCCAGCAAACAAGGTACCTGATGCGGGGGCGGGCGGTGGCGGCGGGGGGTCAAATGTAGAGGGGGCCAGGGTGTAGTCTGTGGGGGCTCATGCCCCCGTGGTCCCACGTAGCTACGCCCCTGATGTGCACTAGGCGCCACAGTTCCCTCTATGCTGAGTGGGAGTCCTCCAATTACAGTCCTGCCAGTGGGGGGTGCTGTTTCACTATCACATTTTCAATAGTTAGGGACAGGGAAGGTCTGCAGGACTCCAGGGAACCTGCCTGTCCCAAGCAATCTGAAAGCACAATATTGAAGCAGCACCTCCCGCTGGCAGCAATGAAATTGGAGGGCTCCTGCTCAGCTTAGAGGGAACAGTGTTAGGCACTATTCTATAAGTCAGGCACCTGAGTATCATAGCGCCTAAATGCAAAGGGGGCACACACATGGGTGGAGCATGGGTGTTTTTCCCAATTACAGGCGTAGTTTGTAGAGTACTATAAATTAAGTGCATCGCTTCATGTACTTAGGCACGTCAACTTACAGTATGCCTGCCGTTGACGTGGTGTAAGAGGGCACGCCTAAACATGGGAGCGCCAATGCCTACATATCCTAGTATTACGTAAGATGTCAGTATAGAATCGAAACAGCACAAGGCACTGAGGTGCCTAAAGAATTGCCCTGAATATGTTTGGACAAACCCAATATTCAACCACTATTTGCCTGGTAGTGCCTCAGACCTCTGAGGGTGAATTGACTCCAGTGGGGCGGCACGGTGCTTGGGTATTTTTTTTTTTAATTGCAATTACTCTTGCTGCAGTTTATAAGAGTGTTCTAGCCTGATTTAAAATAAAATGCAGTATCTCAGTACGTGCTCTTCAAATCAGTTCAAGTCTTTTCTAGTCATTTTTTTTTTGACTTGGCGTCTATTGCAGTAGGAATTTGAACTTACATATTTTCTCCTGTTGTCCTAGGAAGGGCAAGTGCTAGAATGCTCCCTGATCAACAGTATACGCTTCCCACCTCTGCCAAAGGTAAAAATGGTTTGCTCAGTTCAGTCAGAAGGGAAACTCTCAAAGGGATGCTTAAGCCTTCCAGACTCACTGATAATTCAAACTCATATTGGTTGTGTTACTGACTAAGCTTTTCCTTGAAGCAAAATGTTTCATGTATGTTTAGCTTTTACAAATAATGTCAGTTTTAAAAGTTTCAGTCTGTCCCACATTAAAGCACAAGGCTGTCCCTCCACTACCATATTATTGATCTAAATATTACATTCTTTATTATATTTCTACCTAAAAATAAAGATAGAAAGATCATTTTTATTCTGTGTAATATTACTAACCACAGAAAGCAGCAGCAGCAAATGCTTTCAGTCAAAACAAAAGCCTAATTTTGATTTTCATGTTCCAAAGCATTTAGTCTTACTTTAATTTATAGTACATTACCAGACTCGGCCGTTCTATCCACAGATGTGTTTATGCGTGAGAGAAAGAGTGCTATTGTATGGGTGTGTGCGTGACTGATAAAGGTTATGGTTGTATGTGTTTATGTCTGTCAATAAGAGAGGCCTGTGAGTGGCTTAGAAATTGTGTGTATGTGTGAAAGAAGCAGACTGTGTTGTGTGTGTAGAGTGAAAATGAGAGCGGGTGAATGTGTCTGTAAGAAAGGGTATATGGTGGATGAGACAGAATCTGGTCAATAGTCAAAACGATTTAACCGACCAGAAATGGCCATTGACCGGTTAAAGCGGTTGCTTAGGGCTAGCCGCTAATTTTCAGTGGCACTTAACCGGTTATCGCTGCTGAAAATGAGCAGTCAGTGCCTAAGGGGTGGAGTTTGCAGTCGGCCGGTTAAATGACAATATTCAGCACTTAACTGGCCAGAGTAACCGCATAAATGAGACCACATAAAACACAGTCTTATCTTTATGCGGTAAGTCCTGAATATCGACTTAACCAGCAATGCATTAGACGGCTCCTCATAAACCTTCTATTCAGTGCCAAAGCTACTACTACTAATCGTTTCTATAGCGCTACTGGATGTACAGAGCACTGTACACATTATATGCAGATACGTTGTCCAGTGAATATTCACTTTCACGGAAACACTTTTCTTTGAACCTATGCTCTTTCACCTCATTGTTGAAATAACCAGAAACAATTTGCTCTGCCTAACAGGATCCAAAAATCCTGGGAGCACTGGAGGCTGTTGGAAAAGCAGAACAGGAGCTGGAAGGACGAATAGTGTGTGTCTGCAGCGGTACAGATCTGGTGAACATCAGCTTTATTTACATGGTAGCAGAAAGTGCAGAAGAAGCTAAGGTATTTCTACAGTTAAACAGTTATGTGAGAAAAAAAATGCTTTGGAGGCTGTGCCGGAATGTTCCTGTACAAAATCCATATGCCTAGTACAGCAGCAGCCTCCTAATGTGATGCAACCCAGAAAGATAACATAAAAATGACTTTTGCACATGCAGTAGACACATTTTTTAAAATGAAAAATAAATACTAGTAATCATTTCTATAACTCTACTAGATGTGTCCAGGTGCTGTACACATTATATGCAGATACTTTCTCTGTCCCTAGTGGGCTTGCAATCAAAGTTTTTTTTATCCCTGAGACAATGGAGAGTTAAGTGACTTGACCAAGACCACAAGAAGCTGAAGTGGGAATCAAACCCAGGTTTGTTGGATCAAAGCTCAGTGCTCTAACCGTTAGGCCACTCCTCCACTTAGCCTATAAAACAAACATGACTTGCTATAGGAGAGCTTTATGAAAAACAGGTATCACAGTATTTGTTTGATATGATGAGAGTGAACTAGATAGCAAGTAATGAGTTTCCTGTTTTTTATTCTTTGGACTAGCAGTGTTCCTTGTTCCTTTTATTTTTCTAGCTCAGTTGGAGCTGGTCTCTTCCTTTGTTTTTTTCCCTCATTTTATCTGCTCCCTTCCATGTAGCCCTCAACCAGGAACACAAACCACAGCTCCACCTGGAACCAGACGTGGGTCCTGTTGGAGTGTTGGTGCTTCTGTAAAACTGGTGTGTGAATGTTAGTGTCTGCTTAATAAAATTACCTCTTTATGGCTAGCTTTCCCTGAAAAGCAGTCCCAAAGTACAATGCAATCCTAGCTGTATAGAAGCAGAATATCACTGCTGTATTTTATTTATTTATTGATTTATTAGGATTTATTAACCGCCTTTATGAAGAGATTCACCCAAGGGGGTGTACAGTTTAACATACAACTTATAATTTTTTTAGCAGCTTAACAGTAGTAAAAATGACCAAATATAGACATAAATACAATAAATGAGGTAAACTTGAGAACAGCAAATTAAACCTAATAATAGGACTACCATGAAACAGGATCAAAAATATATACATTTAACAGCACTGAAATTCAAATAACAGAGATATAATACTAATGAAACATCTAATAAGCATGCTTTAGAGCATTCAAATAACATACATATGATGTTAATGCTTTTCTATGACACAGCTTACCAAGTAGCCGAGGAGCCAAGGCAGATATATAGATGGGGACAAGATGGGTGGTACAGAGTCAGTTAGGATAAATAGATAGGTGGCTAAACTCAAAGCAAGTTCCTTGTACAGTTAAACAAGATATAGGAAAGTGGTCTAAGTTACAGTGTGTGTAGCAAGCTAGTCCAGGTGCAGAGTGGTGTATAGTTACCCTTTGTATTTCACCTGCTTCTTGAAGTAGAGGTAGTCTTGAGTTATACGTAGTCCCTCTGGGAGTAAATTCCAGAGCATGAGGGCTGCTACTGAGAAGGCTTGCTGGTGGGTATCACATCATACAATTTCTTTTGAAATTTTGTATGTATAATAGCGGCTAGTCAGTGATAAAGATGTATATTTAGTGCCACTAAATATACATATTTTTTAAAACACTGCAGCTAGCATTGAAGCCTGGAGAAAAGTTTATTACAATTTAAGTGTGTTGCCAGAAAATCTTGCCACAATTCTGATACCTAATTTGAGAGCTTACCAAAGCCATCCTCTGTTTTAGAAAAGTTAATATAGTCACCTTTCCGGTCTATGCATTTTTCACCAGCCGAGGGCCCTATCTTCCTTAAACTGTTATTAAGGTAGACTCAGAGAATGCCGCTGTTTATCCCTGGGATCAGAAGCATGGAATCTTGCTACTCTTTGGGATTCTGCCAGGTACTTGTTGCCTGGATTGGCCACCGATGTAAGCAGGACACAGGGCTAAATGGATCTTTGGTCTGAACCACTATGGAAATTCTTATGTTCTAACCTTTTTGGGCCTGAGCAGACTTTTTTTGAATGTTAACTGGGATGAGGCTCCAGTTGCAATATAATGCATGAGACCTGAAGGCTTCCCACATGCCTTAAAAACTGGCATGTGAGGGGGACCAGTGCACTACGAATGCTGGCTCCTCCCATGACCAAATGGCTTGGATTTGGTCGTTTCTGAGATGAGCGTCCTTGGTTTCCATTATGGCCGAAAATCAGGGACAATCATCTAGGACGACCATCTCTATGGGCGACCTAAATTTCGCGATTTGGGCGTCCCCAACCGTATTATCGAAACGAAAGATGGACACCCATCTTGTTTTGATAATACGGGTTTCCCCGCCCCTTCGCCGGGACGTCCTGCAAGGACGTCCTCAGGAAAACTTGGGCATCCCTTTCGATTATGCCCCTCCACGTGGTCGCTGTTTTTTTTTTGTTTTTTTTTTTAAGAATGTGTTATCGAAGTCTTTACCCCCCTTTAGGTAGTGAATATATAATGTTTGTGAATATTAATAAAGTTAACTTTTGAGTATACAGGAGGAAGGGAGGTAGTGCGTTTTGGCAAGTAATTGATTGTTTGATGTAGGCTGGGACCTGAAATAGCTGAGGCTATAAGAGGTCCAATAGCCTTCTCTAAGTAGATATCTGATGCCTTTCTGCATTTTTCTTTTTCTTGCCTCCTTATCAGGATGTTTTTGTGAATGATATAGTTGCCACATTTGTATTGCTCCTTATGCTTTTGTACTTTAATTTTTTGGAGTGAGTGTTCTTTTTTTTTCTTTTTGTATATCGCTAACTGGGTAAATGCCAGTTCCACCCAGTTTATGCCCCCCAGAAATCCCCAGCACTACCCAGACTGTGCTGAGGTGATCTGTCTGAATTTTCAGCGGTATTATCTGGATAATGACGCTGAAATGACTCTGAAAATCAGGTATGGACCTGGAAAGTGAGACTTATCCAGGTTGGAGCCATTTCTACCCAGATAATTCCTGTTGAATATCAACCCCCTTGAACTTCACTTGTTGGTGTACATGAAAAGTAGAAAAATACCCCTCAGGTTTGACGGGCTATTTACTAACGTGAAGTGAACTGTGATAATGTTATCATGCGCAGGGTAGTGAATCAGCCCCATTAAAAATCATGGAGCAGTGGTAGTGAACACGCATGTTAACCTATATTCTACATGAGTTACCACACTGTAGTGAATAATGCCTGATTAGCTGAAAGTGTATTATTATGGCTAGTGGAAGTCCATAGTGGAAGTCAATGTGCACCTGTGTTCAAGATCCAGTCTTTCATTCAGATTTTATTGGCTGCAATTCCATTACAAGTTTGCAGATTTATTGTAGACATAATGTAATGTCCATCATGGGCATAGTTTAGGGGGGTGAGGGGCGACATTGCCCTTCCCCAAATGAGCTGCCTCTCCGGTATCCCACTTCAGCTGCAATAGATTAATCATAGGTGCTTGAACAACCCCAGTATTGAGAAAACTCCTTGGCTGTGCCCAGGGAAGGGTAATTTTTGTTGGGTTTAGCACCCCTAATTATTTTGAAAAGTTGACTCCTGGGGTGGGGGGGGGGAGAGTGATTCATATGTACAGTAAGCCACTTTGAGCCTACTAATAAGTGGGAAAAGGTGGGATACAAATGAAAGAAAGGAAGGAAGGCCAAGTGGCTTGTGTATGGTGTGTCAGAGAGTCAGTGGAGTTTAACCCCTGGCTTCTCTTGTTCTTATCCTGGTAATCCAACCACTGGGCCAGGCCTCAAACATAATTCATGACACTGCTACATAATTGTAATGACCTAATTTAACCACTGTACCAAATCACATTTATGGTACAAGTCTTATGAGGTTAGTGTGTTGTTATTATTATCTATTATGGGGCCATATAGCCCATAAGCACTGACAAAGTTGTCATCTATTAACTTTAATGCACATCTGCAAAAGATGAATAAAATAAATATAACTAAAAAAATCTCTTAAATCCTTAGAGCTCTGAAGTTTCTCTCACTTTAGGTTTTACTGTAATGCAGTGGCGTAGCTACCTGGGGCCTGAGGGGGCCGGGGCCCCCGCAGATTCACCCCAGGACCCCCCTCCCGGCGAACCCGCCCCCGCCGCTGCCTACCTTTACTTTTGCTGGCGGGGGATCCCACTCCCCGCCAGCCGACGTCTTCTCAGTACTTCCTGCTCTTCAATTTGTTTGCTGACGTCCTGCACGTAATTGTACGTGCAGGACGTCAGACTCAGAGAACAGTTCTGTTCTCTGAGTCTGACGTCCTGCACGTACAACGTGCAGGACGTCAGCAAACAAATTGAAGAGCGGGAAGCGACTAAGAAGAAGACGTCGGCTGGCGGGGAGTGGGATCCCCGCCAGCAAAAGTAAAGGTAGGCGGCAGCGGCGGCGGGTTCGCGGCGGGAGGGGGGGGCGGCGATGTCGGCGGTGGGGGGGCGGCGCCGGGGGGAGGGCTAAAATGTGCCCCCTCCCCCCGGGCTCTGGACCCCTCTCCCACGGAAGGCTGGCTACGCCCCTGCTCTAATGTACTGTGAAATTTCAGGCGAGAAGCTAAAGTGAATTTGTGCTAGAAAACAGCAGTTAAAGTCAAGAAGCATTTTTCTGAAATTGAGAGGCACTGGCTCTGCCTATCTAATTGCAGAAGCCCTTTGTTTAGCGGCATGCCAAGCAAGTGACATTCAAGAATAGAGAAGTGCTATAACAATGGTAACTGAGGTAGCATCACTCACCACCATGCCGTGGTGTCAGCAATAAAGAGGATGAAAGAGTGTATACACAATTGGTCCCAGTAAAAACCTCTCTCATATAATCAATAAAGCACTTTTTTGAAATACTATATTCACCCTTGTAGAGTACAAAAACATGGTGTCAACCAGTCCTACACTTGTCCTACTTTACTGCTGGTGCTCTCCTTTGTCAAGGGGGCATTTTCCCGCTAGAAGTGGTTACTTGCAGTACATATCATTTCAACTTCAGTGTTTTTAAGCTTATGCTGACATCTGGTGGTGTTTTGCAAGTTCAAGGATTTCTAAAATCACGAGAGTTTTTGGTTATTCTTTCATGGAGCTGACAAAAGGTTTAAGGAAAAATAGATTATGTGGAGACTTTTCTGTATCTGTAGGGTTACCAAATGGCTCAGGACCATGAAGGATAGGTCAGGCCAGTTCTTGTTTTGCTCAAATTGTGTCACATGAGGCTCCGCCTATCCCTGATGACCTGCAGCCATGTAGTAAACTCTAATGTCTAATAACTGTGGGCTCAACTCACCCAAATTTTTTAGCCTCTGGAACATGACTATCTGAAAAATCCAGAAAGCAACTATTATAAAGGCGATATACAGTTGATATTCAGCACAATTGGGAAAAAATGTTATTTGGAACTGAAAAAGAGCAATCACTCTCTCCATATTTCTCAAAGTCAGGCATGCGTTTTGTTTACATGTGATGCACCTCACTCAGGGGTCCTTTTACTAAAGGATTGGTACGCGGCAACAGACTTGCCAGGCGCCAATCTGGAACTACCGCCGGGTTATCGCCGGAGCCCAGCGGTAGTTCCCACCCCCAGCCTGTGCCATTTTCAGCACTACAAAAATATTTTCTATTTTTGTAGCACTGGTGCTTGCCCGAGAGTAATCAGGCAGCGCATAAATAACAGGTCTATCTTTGGCCGCTATAACTTGTGATTAATATCAGCATAACCATCTATTTATTTATTCATGACATTTATATCCCACATTAGCCCGAAATAGACTCAAGTTCAATGTGGCTTACAAACAATATAATGAATAAAACATAATAATGTACAGAATATAACACAAAGTACAATAACTTCAAGAATCAAATTAATACATGCGCAGTAAGTAACCAGGGATTTAGACTATCTCAAGAACAAACAAATAATTAAGGGTAGATAGTTGGCAGCATAATTAGGCAGGACTAGATGGGAAACGGCATTAAGAAAAGGGTGTGGGTAAAATTCAAATAGAGTTCTTTGTAATCAGAAAGGCCAGACTGAAGAAATATTTTTTGGAAGACTTCTAAAAGTTAGGTAATCATCTGTAAACTTGATTGATTTAGGAATAGAATTCCAAATTTTTGTGCCTTGATAGGAGAAATTAGCAATTGTTTTATATATCACATTCTTACAGATAGGGAAATGTAAGACAAGATATTCTTTAGATGATGAAACAGCATTCCAAGGGGGTAATTCAATAAGATTATTCATATATGATAGGGCTTGACTAAATAGGATTTGGTAAATGAAAACGCAAAATTTGAAAGATATTCTATCTCTTATTGGCAACCAATGTAGCTCATATAAAAGAGGAGTGGCTTTTGCGAGGCAAGGAGATCTACATGTAAGAAGAGCAGCAGCATTTTGAGCTGCTTGTTTTTGTTTGTATCTGCAGAGTGGCTAACCCCTCCCCCCCCCCCCCCCCAGGAAATTCAAGGCGGTTACCGGCATTGAATTTCCAGGTTCGCTACCGACCATGGCCTGAATATCAGCCCCTAAGCATGTAAATTGGGACTCCACCTGCGCTCTGCCTAGACTCTTCCTCAGAACACACCTACATGCAGGTTATGAGCCATAGGAGTACACAGTTTCTTGGCAGTTTGCATACTTTTACACATATACCTCAGATTCTTTAAAGGGTACCCGTATTTGTGCACCCAAATTTGCGCGTGATACAGGTTTGTGCATGCAACTAAATTGGTAAGTGAGCCATTAACAACCAGGAATTGGCTGCGAACTGTCAACTTCACGTAGGCATAACTCAATACCATGGTACAATGAAGAACTGAAAAAATTAAAAACTCAATCCAGGAAACTCGAATGAGCTTGGAAAAAAGCAAAAGATACACAAACACTCAATGCATGGAAACAAACCCAAAGAAAATACAAATACACAACAAGACAAGCCAAAAGGCTATATGACAAAACCAAAATACGGCTTGACTACAAAGACATGAAAAAATTATACCAACTCGTACACAAACTACTAGACACCACTTCGGTCACCACAACCAATACAGACATACCACCTGCAGACAAACTTGCCAAATACTTCAATGAAAAAATAGTAAACCTACGCAACACGCTACCCCAAACCATCACAGGTATCGAAAACTTCATCGAGTGTCTGGACCCAACCCCCGGTGAATACCCAGCGGACAGACAGTGGACAAGTTTCACTCCCCTCACTGCTAAAACAGTCAACAAAGTTCTTAATATGTTCTCTAAAACTCACTGTAATTTGGATACCTGCCCCAGTTACCTATTAAAATCTGCTCCCTACCGCTTCATAGTAGACCTCACATCCCACTTAAACTACATGCTTCAACATGGTCTCTTCCCTAAGGAAAATGGCAATATCCTACTCACCCCAATACCAAAATATACCAAGAAAAAACAGACGATATCACCAACTACCACCCAGTAGCTTCAATCCTACTGGTAGTCAAACTGATGGAAAGTGTGGTAACCAAACAACTCACCGACTACATAGACAAATTCACATTACTACGCAAATCACAATCAGGATTCCGCTCTAACCACAGCACCGAAACAGTACTAATTACCCTCTTAGCCAAATTCAAACAAGAAATTGCAACAGGCAAAAACGTACTTCTCCTACAATTCGACGTGTCTAGTGCGTTTGATATGGTGAACTATAATATGCTACTAAACATCCTAGAATACTTTGTGATTGGTGGAAATGTACTTAACTGGATGAAGGGCTTCCTAACGACTAGAACATACCAAGTGAAATCGAATTCGACCATATCATCACCATGGAAAGCAGACTGTGGAGTACCTCAAGGATCGCCACTATCACTGCTCCTGTTCAACCTAATGATGACCCCACTAGCCAAGTCCTTATCCATTCAAAGCCTTAACCCTTTCCTATACGACAACGATGTCACACTGTACATCCCCTACAAAAAAGGATCTAACAGAAATCACCAAAGAAATCAAACTCAGGCTGAACATCATGAACTCATGCGAATGCATTTCAGCTGAAACTTAACGCAGAGAAAACACACTGTCTCATCCTCTCGTCCCAATATAACACAATCAAACCCACCAACATAACCACCCCAAATTACACTCTCCCTATCTCAGACAACCTGAAAATCCTCGGAGTCACAATCAACTGAAATCTCACTCTAGAAAGCCAAGTGAAGGCTACAACAAAGAAAATGTTTCACTCAATGTGGAAGCTCAAAGGAGTGAAACCTTTTTTCCCATATTTTGCAGCTTGGTACAATCCATGGTGGGATGTAAAGAACAAATCATAAAGAAACTCCAAACTGCTCAAAACACAGCAGCCAGGCTCATAGTCGGAAAAACAAGATTTGAAGGCGTCAAACCTCTACGAAAAAAATTACACTGGCTCCCAATCAAAGAATGTATTGCATTCAAAATCTGCACCCTGGTTCATAAAATCATCTACGGCAATGCCCCGGGATATATGACAGACCTCATAGACCTACCAACCAGAAACACAACAAGATCAACACGAACATACCTAAATCTCCACCACCCAAGCTGCATCCAGTTTCTCTTTTATAAGCACACAACTATGGAATGTACTACCAATCGCCGTGAAAGCAGCATACGACTACCTAAACTTCCGGAAACTCCTAAAGACTTACCTGTTCGAAAAGGCATACCCCAGCGATCCAACCTAAATGCCTTAACCCCGCAACACAACAATATAAAGTTCGTACTGGACACAACCAACTCTTCCTCTTATGACCCCCAATGTGTTTATAAACCTGATCATTACTTTGTCATAACCTCACTTTGTATTTGTTCATACCGGTATTGGCAATCGCCTCTACTGTACTATGTAAGCCACATTGAACCTGCAAATAGGTGAGAAAATGTGGGATACAATGTAACAAATAAATAAATAAACTATTGTCAGTATTTGGCTTTAATTTGGAGTTGCGCATGCAATGGCTTATGCACGATTTTATAATGAATCGCACCTAAATCATCTCGCACGCAACCCAAAAGGGGCTGTGGCCATGGGAGGGGCATGGGTGGGTCGAGGGCGTTCCAATAAGTTATGGGCAATGTGACAGAATTTCCGGGATACACACCTGGTTTCAGCAGACATATGGGAAATGGGACTTGATATACCACCTTTCTGTGTTTTTTGCAACTACATTTAAAGCAGTTTACATAGTACATAAGTAATGCCACACTGGGAAAAGACCAACCAGCTTATTTTCGAAAGAGACGGACGCCCATCTTCCGACACAAATCGGGAGATGGACGTCCATCTCAAAAACAGGTATAATCGAAAGCTGAATTTGGACGGCCCCAACTGCTTTCCTTCACAGGGACGGGCAAAATTCTCGGGGGCATGGCCGAACGGTAGCGAAGGCGGGACAGGGGCGTTCCGGGGCATGGTTAACAGATGGACCTCCGCGCCTGATAATGGAAAGAAGCAAGACGTCCACTCCGAGCATTTAGTCCACACAAAGTTGGTCCTGTTTTTTTCACGACCAAGCTTCCAAAAAGTGCCCAAACTGACCAGATGACCACCGGAGGGAATCGGGGATGATTTCCCCTGTCTCCCCCAGTGGTCACTAACCCCCTCCCACCCTAAAAAACAAACAGTTTAAATATTTTTTCCAGCCTCTATGTCAGCCTCAAATACCATACCTAGCTCTATGACAGCAGTATGCAGGCCCCCCAAGCAATTTTAGTTTAGTTGGTGCTGCGCGGGACTCATGCAGAGAGCAAAAATCAGAAGAAAAAAAAACATGCAAGTGCAGTCAGGGAGGTCCAAATTAAAACAATAGTAATAGGGGGATTCGAACCAGACATCGGTGTCAGCTAAAGGAGCTGTGATTGGCTGACAGAAACTTAGAGGGACTTAATGGAAAGGGAAGGAATATCTAAGCAACTGAATAAGTGGTGCAGTGGTTAGAGCACAGGTCTTGTAATCAGAAGGTGGCTGGTTCAAATCCCACTATTACTATTGTTTTAATTTGGACATTCCTGACTGCACTTGCATGTTTTTCTTTTTCTTCCGATGTTTCCTCTCTGCATGGGTCCCGCGCAGCACCAACTAAACTAAAATTGCTCCGGGGACCTGCATACTGCTATCATGGAGCTAGGTATGATATTTGAGGCTGGCATAGAGGCATCTCAGGGGGACCAGTGCACTACGAATGCTGACCCCTCCCACGACCAAATGGCTTGGATTAGGTCCGTTTTTGAGATGGCCGGCAGCGGTTTCGATTATCGCTGAAAACCGCGGACGGCCATCTCTAGGTCCAGCGATCTCACCATTTGTGTCGTCTATCTCTAGAGTCGACACAAATGATGGGATTTCAGCGGGCCAAACCGTATAATCGAAACCGAAGATGGACGGCCATCTCGTTTCGATTTTACGGTTCGCTCCGCCTCTTCGTGGAGCCGTCTCTGGAGATGGACGTTTTTACACATGGGCGTTCGCGTTCGATTATGCCCCTCCAAGGGTCCATCGAGCCCAGCATCCTGTCCATGACAGCAGCCAATCCAGGCCAAGGGCACCTGGCAAGCTTCCCAAACGTACAAACATTCTATACATGTTATTCCTGGAATTGTGGATTTTTCCCAAGTCCATTTAGTAGCGGTTTATGGACTTGTCCTTTAGGAAACTGTCTAACCGCTTTTTAAACTCTGCCAAGCTAACCGCCTTCACCACGTTCTCCGGCAACGAATTCCAGAGTTTAATTACGCGTTGGGTGAAGAAATATTTTCTCCTATTTGTTTTAAATTTACTACACTGTAGTTTCATCGCATGCCCCCTAGTCCTAGTATTTTTGGAAAGCGTGAACAGATGCTTCACATCCACCTGTTCCACTCCACTCATTATTTTATATACCTCTATCATGTCTCCCCTCAGCTGTCTCTTCTCCAAGCTGAAAAGCCCTAACCTCCTTAGTCTTTCTTCATAGGGAAGTCGTCCCATCCCCGCTATCATTTTAGTCACCCTTCGCTGCACCTTTTCCAATTCCACTATATCTTTCTTGAGATTCGGCGACCAGAATTGAACACAATACTCAAGGTGCGGTCGCACCATGGAGCGATACAATGGCATTATAACATCCTCACACCTGTTTTCCATACCTTTCCTAATAATACCCAACATTCTATTCGCTTTCCGAGCCGCAGCAACACACTGAGCAGAAGGTTTCAGTGTATTATCGACGACGACACCCAGATCCCTTTCTTAGTTTGTAACTCCTAACGTGGAACCTTGCATGACTTAGCTATAATTCGGGTTCTTTTTTCCCACATGCATCACCTTGCACTTGCTCACATTAAATGTCATCTGCCATATAGCCACCCAGTCTCCCAGTCTCGTAATCCTTTGAATAACTTTGTGTCATCAGCAAATTTAATTACCTCGCTAGTTACTCCCATCTCTAAATCATTTATAAATATATTAAAAAGCAGCAATCCTAGCACAGACCCCTGAGGAACCCCCACTAACTACCCTTCTCCATTGTGAATACTGCCCATTTAACCCCACTCTGTTTCCTATCCTTCAACCAGTTTTTAATCCACAATAGGACTTTTCTTCCTATCCCATGACCCTCCAATTTCCTCTGTAGCCTTTCATGAGGTACCTTGTCAAATGCCTTTTGAAAATCCAGATATACAATATCAACCGGTTCCCCTATGGCCACATGTTTGTTTACTCTTTCAAATAATTGAAGTAAATTGGTCAGGCAAGATTTCCCCACACAAAAGCCGTGCTGACTCGGTCTCAGTAATCCATGTCCTCGGATGTGCTCTGTAGTTTTGTTTTTAATAATAGCCTCTATCATTTTCCCCGGCACCGACGTCAGACTCACCAGTCTATAATTTCCTGGATCTCCCCTGGAACCTTTTTAAAAAATGGGCATTACATTGGCCACCCTCCAATCTTCCGGTACCATGCTCAATTTTAAGGATAAATTGCATATCACTAGCAGTAGCTTCACAAGCTCATTTTTCAGTTCTATCAGTACTCTAGGATGAATACCATCCGGTCCAGGAGATTTGATACTGTTCAGTTTGCTGAACTGCCCCATTACGTCCTCCAGGTTTACCGTGAAGTCAGTAAGTTTCTCCGACTCGTCCGCTTGAAATATCATTTCTGACACCGGTATCCCACCCAAATCTTCCTCGGTGAAGACCAAAGCAAAGAATTCATTCAATCTCTCCGCTACGTCTTTGTCTTTCTTGATCGCCCCTTTTACCCCTCGGTCATCCAGCGGCCCAACCGATTCTTTTGCCGGCTTCCTGCTTTTAATATACCAAAAAAAAATTTTACTATGTTTTTTTGCCTCTAATGCTATCTTTTTTTCGTAATCTCTCTTGGCCTTCTTTATCTGCACCTTCCATTTGCTTGGACACTTCTTATGCTGCTTCTTGTTATTTTCAGACGGTATATTCAGGTACTTATTTGTACCAGGGGCAATGGAGGGTTAAGTGACTTTCCCAGAGTCATAAGGAGCTGCAGTGGGAATTCGAACTCAGTTCTCTAGGATCAAAGTCCACTGCATTAACCACTAGGCTACTCCTCCGCTCATCCCAAATTTTGCGCCCAAAGTTTGGGGTGAGAATTGGCACTGCGCCCTATTTTATAATGGGTACTCAGCCCGCCTTTATAGAATAGTGCTGAGTGCTGGTTTTTCCCAGGGCCCAAGTTTGGGCACTATTTACTGATTCTGACCCATAATCCATGGGGTGATTTTATAAGTTATACACACAAGAAAAGATTATAACTATAACCCCATGACCCCCCCTTTTCACCCTGCAGCTGCTTATGTTGCAGGAAGCAGGTCTGGGGACACTTTCAGGTTTCTGTAGTTTGGATTTGTGGGACTGAGCTCTCCAGTACCTGGGATCAGGATTTTGGGACTTGTGCCTGTTAAAGTGTGGATGGCTGGCATCAAGAGACAGTAGCTCCCTGAGCTCTATGACAAACCCTTTTGCACCCCACAATTTACCACAGAACAGACTTGAACAACTTTACTGGGGCATATACTTAGTACCTTTACACAGTAATCTAAAAAGGTATCAACAGTAACATAAGCAATCAGTTAGATCATTAAATAGACATTAACGAACTATTAAGATTAGTATCACTATAAAGAAATATTGGCTTTGCAGCAATGGTAAAGGACCTCCAGCAGCAGTCCGTAAACCCCACGGTTAGCGCAGATATGTGACCCCACAACGGACCCGCCCCTGGATGCAAACTCAAACCCAGAAGCCGGGTGAGTTATAAAAAAAAAACAATTTTTATTTTGGTTACATTAGGAGTGATAGGGAGGGACAGAGGTCCTGCATCAGGGATAGGGGTAAAGAGGGACAAAAGTGCTGCATCAGGAAGGGCAGGGAGCAAGAGTGGTACTGCATTGGGGGGAGAAATGAGGAAGAAAGGTGCTGGACAGGAAGAAAGAGATTCATTTAGGGGAATGAAGAAGGGAGAGGGCACAGAGAGGGAAAGTGGCGTTGGATTTGGAAAGAAGATGGTGGACACGAAGAGAAGGGAAGAGCCAAATGTACAAGGAGACTTTGGCAAAACAGTTAAAAGAAGAGAGAGGAAAGCAGAAACCAGAGATTGGGACTAACACAATAAGAAAAATAAAATGACCGGACAACAAAGGTAGAAAAAAGAATTTTATTTTCTATTTATTGATTAGAATATGTCAGTTTTTAGAATGTGTGTCTGCTAGAACTGATTTTAGGTATGGCTGGGGCTTCGAGAAAAACTTTACTAATTGGCCTTCAGTCTCCAGCATAGTGGTAATAAATATCCAGCTTTACGAAGGCCACCCTTGTCATCTCTGAACTCCTTTACCTTTGCTGGCAGGGATACCGAGCCCCACCAACCAAATAAATGGACTGCCACTGCTCTCTGCTGCTTGTTTCTGACGCTGAGCAGCATGTCAGGACTTTTCATGCAAGTATGTGTGAGAATTTGTGGCATGCTGCTCAGAGCCAGAAACAAGCAGCGGGGAGTGGTAGTAGTCTATTTATTTGGCTGATGGGGCTTGGCATCCCTACCAGCAAAGGTATGCCTAGAGTGCCTGCACAGGGGGGGGGGGGAGGAGGGGGATAGAAGAATGCACATTTCCCTACTAGTCCTCCCACCCCCCCAAAAAATTGCAGGGCTGGCTAAACCAGGAGAAAGAAGCTTTTGTTAAAAAATTTCCCAGCACACCACTGGCCACATGTTACTCATTTATAATACCCTTAGTAGCCCTGCCTGGTTTAATGGTACTGGGCATAGTTATCAAATAAAAAATGCCACTTTCCAGTTGTTTTTCTTTGTTTTAATTAGGTTCTTGTTGCCCTTTAGAGCTGCAGATATAACAAACTCTACTTTAATACTGATTACTATTTCTGGTTTTTACAATAGCATCTTGAGAATGCCATATTCCCTCCATTAATTCCTTTGGAGCTAAGTGGAAAGTAGTTTGCTGAATATGTAAGTGAACCAGCATGTGATGCATGAAGTGTGGGCAAACATTTTTAGCATCTTGAAGCAGCAGGTGATGCATGAAGCGTGGGCAAACATTTTTAGCTTCGTGACATTATTTCGAGCTGACATCATATTAGAGCCCAGTTCCATTTGTTGGTATATATATGGACATCTATAATGAGAGTCAGGCATAATATAATGAAGCTCACGGTGCATTTGTATGAAAACAGTGTGAGGTGGTACCAAAGGTTACACTAAAGAGTCTTATCTAGTTTTAATGAGGTACAAAATGCCTCCGAACTTTGGTTTACGTTGTTTTTACATGACTGAAATATTTTTATTTGCTGCTGACAGTGAATAACTTTATGCTGGATATTTTTCTTATTGCCAGTCAAAAATATGAGCCTCATGTTTGTACTGATATGTCTAAACTAGCTCATTAGTCACTACATAATATCCTTTATTTGAGCATCAATTTAATAAACTTCCAGAAACCCAATAGTAGATAGCATGCATACAATTTTTCTTCTTTTAGGTCATCCTCAACTTTGTCTGTAATTTAATATTCAAGGCTAATATTAGACAATAAATTGTATAAGCTGGCATATTTTATTGGACTTTCAGAAAATGACTGTTTTAGATGTTTTGTACCCCGCGCTTTCCCATATAATGCAGGCTCAATGCGGCTTACATTGTAATTTGAAATACAAAGTCATATAATAGAAATTTCAAAACATTATAAGTTGAGCTTGCTAATGTATGATTAGGATAAGAGAGGGTAGACAGGATAGTATAGTATAATTTGGGAGAAAAGGGGTAAGGAGGGATAAAATAAAGGGGAGATGGAGAAGAGAAGGATGGGATGAGTAGAGGGGGAATGGGGAGGTGGGGTAAATAAAACCAATGATGAGGTCGTCATCTAAGTCATAACAGAATTGGGAGTGGAGGTTGATGAGATTAGGTTGGAACATTAGGATAGGCTTGCTTAAAGAGATGAGCTTTCAACATTTTTCTAAAGGGCAAGTAGTCGTTAATTAATCGGATTGGTCTGGGTAGAGCTTTCCAAAGCTGGCTACCCAACTCTAGCATAAGTTTAAAATAGATAAATATAGGGGTTTTTTTTACTAAGGTGTGCCAAAAAGTGGCCTACGCTGGTGTATTTGCATGTCCATTTTTCAGCACCTGCAAAAAAGGCCTTTTTTTTTAGCCGAAAATGGACATGCAGCAAAATACAAATTGGTGCGTGTCCATTTTGGGCCCGAGACCTTACCGCCACCTATTGACCTAGCGGTAAAGTCTCACGTGTTAACTGGGCGGTAATCGTCAACACGTGTACAATGCTGATGACGATTACCGCCCGGTTAGCACCGCACGCCATAAATATTCCGGGGCGCATAGTGGGCGTGCATAGATTATGAAATTGCCGCCCGGGCCATGCCGTATCCAGCTGGTAGTTCAAAATTGATGTGCTTAGGACATGCATACGTGCCTACGTGGCTTAGTAAAAGGGTCCCATAATTTTAGATTATTCTTAAAAATCTAATACACAGTCTTTGGGACCTATGCAATAATGTTTACCACTTTTTGGATGTACTAAACATTTTGGATAAGCTTAGCATACACATGAACATGACCCCATGCTAATGTGTAAATGCTAGAATTAGCACTTACCTGCTTATAAATGAGAGAGCATCATAAAATGAAGTATTGATTGCGTAGGAAATAGTGTGACGCTCACTCATGCTGTTTTCCATGGGCCCAGTAAAGGCAAATGGACCAGGAGCTGAGCATATTTTGTGTGTACTGTGACCTGAAATCTTACTTGCTATCTGACTCAGAGTAAAAGACTTCGGCAGCACAGGGCACTTCCCCATTCCTGACCCCCTCTCCAGAACCCCATGCGCCTTCTCTAACAGAGTAGGAATCTCTCTGTGCAGCATTCCACCTCCTATGCATAGCTGGCAAAATGGTCTTACCATTACTGGATTTTCATGGGCAGTAGGGACATTGGGGTCCTTTTACTAAGGTGCACTGAAAATGGGCTGCGGTAGTGTAGGCACATGTTATAGACGCATGCATATCCATTTTTCAGCGCACCTGTAAAAAAAGGCCTTTCTTTAAAAATTGTGCAAAAAATGGACGTGCGTCAAAATAAAAATTGGCATGCGTCCATTTTGGGTCTGAGACCTTACCACCAGCCATTGACCCAGCGGTAAGGTTTCTCGCGTTAACCGTGCAGTAATCGCCTATGTGAGTCGTCGGAGTTACCACCTGATTTTTGCCACGCACCAGAAAATAAAATATATTTTCTGGCGCACATAATAGATGCACGTCAAAAATGAAATTACCGCATGGGCCATGCGGTACCCGGACAGTAACTCCAAATTGACGCATGTTGGGCACGCATAGGCGCCTACACGGTTTAGTAAAAGGACTCCATTGTGAAGAAGTGAGTGCCTGCTATGCACCAGATGGGATAATTCTTGGGAGGCTTCCTGCTATGCTGGTGGCGGGGGAGGGGGGCACCTTTTTCTTTTTTTTTTTTGCTGGGCTTAGATGATAACTGATCCTTCTGCTAAATGATCCAAAGTAAAAGAGCCAGTTAATATGGGTGATTTAGGGCTTCAGTTAACATGAATATTAAACAATTTATTTTGTGTGTTGATATCCATGTGGCCTTGCTATTGAGAGCAAGTTTTACCATGACCTCATGCAAGTTCAGGTCTTGCAGTAAATATTTTACTGAAATATAGATTAGCTGTTGTAATGCCCCCTTACAAGGGCGCTCCTGAATCCAGGGCCCGACCTAGCTGGAGCCTCCCAAGGGTGGTCTCCGTCGGTCCCTTACTCACTTGGCGCTTGGTGCCTTCACCTGGGGAAGAAAAATGTTAGTGGATGGGATTACCCTCTTCCCCCCCCCCCCCCCCCCCAGAAAAGATCCAGAAGACTGCTGTGAACAGGGCTGGCTAATAAATTAAATAGGTTTTATTGAATTATATACATAGACTTCTGTATACACTATCTTATGCACCTAAGAAATGAGGAATTCTTAGCACATCAATTCAGTTACCATAAACAAACACTAACAAATTTCAGCAGTCTTGATACTTAATCCAGTACTTGTGCTCTTAACCCAATAGCATTAGTCTATAACTTAGATCTTTAGAAGCAGTAATTTATAATCTTTCACACCTTTCAAACCCTTTCATTCTTGCTAGCCAAGGCAGTAGCTGTAAGCTCTTCCCTGCTACTTAGTTAAATCAGTGTGTGGGCATGGCTGTGTTGCTTAGGACCCTCCTTTCCTTCCAAGTCCACCCTCTCCCAGTCTCCTCAGATCTCACCCCTCAGCTGGAGATATTTTGGGCTGGTGGCTGCTGGACTTCAGGCTGGCTATGCCTGTCTCTGCTGTAGTTTCCTTGAAGCTTTTCCTGGGCTCTGAGAACCCTGTCCTCCTAAGAGCAATCCTACTTTACTTGACTCCTAGTGCTGGCCGCACCCAGGGAGCCTTGTCCTTCGCTGGGCATCTAGTGCCGGTTGCACCTCAGAGGCCTTGTCTTTCACTGTTCCTCTATTCAAGAAGAGCCTTTGGGGTTTCTCCCTGCTAGGGTTCAGGCTTACCAGCCCTTAACATGGCCCGGGAACCACCAGAGTTCCACACTAGAGGGCTATATTTGCTCTTCTCGGCCCTAGGCACCAATACTGCCCCCACAGGTCATGTTATTTCCCTAAGCTGCTCCCAAAGGCATCCTTGCCTTAAACAATGTTCTCAAGGGCTACTGCTCCTTTTTCTGCCCTCTTCCCAAGGGCTGTTGCTCTTCTAGTCTTCAGGAGAGCCTTTAAGGGTACTCTACCTGCTGTGGTTCAGAATTACCAGTCCTTATCAGGGCTCTGCAACCACCAGTAACTGGGTTTCCCCTGTAGATGGTTGTCTCCCATCTTAGCCAAAAGCCAACACCAGTCACCAAAGCTGAACACAGAACCAAACCCCACACTCAATTCCTAACCATGCCACCAATCTTTCCCTCCCCTAAACTTGTAGGGAAGAGATTGTTCAATTCCTTTATTCTGATCCAGCTCTCTCCATTCAGTGTGTGTGTATCATTTATTCCACAAACTTTATTCTCTTCAGTGAATTAATCCACTCATAACGTGTAAGAGAGATCCCAGCATTCTGCCTGTTGGTCCCCATTTACATGCAGGCAGAGCTGTGGGACCCATCCCCCTCCTGCAAATGTAACAATGTTCAAACAGGAATCCGTGGATGCAAAGAACTCTGTAATCCCACGGGAATTCACAAAATGAAGAAGAAGGAAGTGGGAAAAGGACCACGGACTCCAGAGACATGACGGACAGTCATACTTAAAATGGATTTATTGATCATCAGCAACACTTAGTAGGAGACACTCCTACCTGGACGAGTGCCGCTGAATATCAATACCATAGCAAACACACCTGAGGGAATGGAAGGAATGCAGAAAAGTAGTATGTTTTTACCTAGACCTGTTCCACTCAGGTCTGTGTCAGAAAAAGGTGCCCTAACGTTAAAGTGTTTTGCGATAAATAAGCTGTTTTCATGTGCTAAGTATCCGGTATTCATTTTTTTTTTAATTACTTTTCTGGAAGGAGCATGTCAGGGGCAGAGAATGGGTGTGGACATGTTCTGAATACTGTATGCTAACTGGTTAGCACGTCCATAATGCGTTAGCCCTTAGTGCCTCCTAAATAGGAGGGATGTGCTGAATGGTCCTGCGGTAATTTCCTAATCTGCATGCCCTACCCGTGTGCTAAAAAATATTTTTGTTTTTTGTGGAGGGGGTGTGTCTGGGGGGGGTGGAGAGTGGGCATATCTAAACTAATCAGTTAACACAGCTGTATGACCACATGCTAACTGATTAGTACATGTTTAGCACGTGAGCCCTTACTGCCTACAAAATGGGTGATGGTAAGTGCTCATGCACTTATTTCTATTAATAGCTGCACGGTAATGACAACATTATTTCATGGCCATTAATTCCAAAAATAGAAAATGGGCCTTTTTACTGCTGCGGTAAAAAATGGCCTTAGTTTATTTACGTATTTATTTATTTGTTACATTTATACCCCACATTTTCCCACCTATTTGCAGGCTCAATGTGGCTTACAAAGTACCGTAAAGGCGTTTGCCATTTCGGTTGATAACAAATACAAGATTGTGTTGTGGTCAAATGAGATAGAGGTGAATCAGGCGTCATGAGTCTAGGGGAAAGAGGATAGTAAATTGTCCAGTTCAGGGAAATACCCACATCAGAGAGCACAATGGCCACTTTTTACCCCAGCTTAGTAAAAGGACCCCTAAGTTTGTACCCAACACAATGAAGGGTTAATTGACTTGCCCAAGATCACAAGGAACAGCAGTGAGATTTGAACTGTACTTTTGTAGTTCTCAGCCCAGTGCTCCAACCATAAGGCTAACATGTGTCTTCATGACATTTGTAAGTTCCTGATTACTTTTGGATATTGTGGAATTGTGTGTCTGATTTTGTGGCTGGATTCACGATAGGCAGGAGTGAGTAGGCATCTCTTCTGCCCATAAGATCCCCAGAGAATTCTAGGTAGGCCCAGGGGGGGGCCTATGAATATGGGGTCTAGATCCTGGCTGACCATTTGCTTCGAGGGGGGGGGAGAGAGGGGGGGTTAGTGGTAATACTCAGCAGCACTGTCCAGTTAAGTGCCACTGAATATCAGCAGTCAGGCAGTGACAAGTGATTTAACTGGGCAGGGTCATCTTCTATTCGGTTAAATTGCTTTGAATATCAGGAGGATGATTTTTAGAATTTTAATGTGAGATGGAATGTGCTGAATCCTTTCTCATTAGGTGTGATGCTAATTATATGACGTTTCAAAAGAAATTAAAAACGTATTTGTTTCAGAAATGTTTACAAAATTATAGTTAGTTTTATTGATTTTTGTCTGTATTTTCTAGTATTGTTCTAGCTTCTTGTTTGTAAACCATGTAGAACTGCTAATACTGGGTGACTGTGGTCTATAAGAACTAGATTGTATTGTATTGTATTATATTGTATTGATATATGTGTCCTGTTTGCTTTTGTTAGAACCTTTTGTAAATTAATTGACCTGATGGATCACCAAGAGCACATCTGTTTGAACTAATGTATGACCTAGTCCCTTCACTGATAACATTTAGCATAACCTTATAGTTTATTTAAAATATGCTATACCAGTTGACTTTACAAGAAAGCGGTGTACAATACAAAATTTTAAAAAGAAAATGAAATAAATAACTCCATTATTAAAACGGAAGAGCAAAATTTCATCCTCATCCATCCAAGATATAGGTGGTACTTGACAACATTGTAACACTAACCGGTAGGAAGAAATGTTCGAAATGCTAAAAAAAAAAAAAAAAAAAAAAAAAAGGGCTTTAAACAATTTCTTAAACCTTTTAAGGGAAAGTTTCCCCCTTATATTACCTGGCAAAACATTCCATAAAGTAGGGACCAAATAAAAAAGAAGCAGATCTCGTTGAAACCCAATGAGCCCATGACAAGGGGGTAGCACCAATCGAACCTCACCATCTGATCTCAAATGCTGCCCAGGCACATACAATGATATTAGGCCATAAAGGGTTGAAGCATCATCATTATCATATACCATGTTATGGACCAAAACTAACAATTTAAACAGCAGCCAATGATAATGAAGGTAAAGTAGAGTTACATGATCAGTCCTCTGTGCATGCCCAACCATCCAAAGGGCAGTATTGTGCAAGTTTGCTGCTTCTTTTTATAAAACGTAATTCCGGTCAAGACCACGTTTACCTTAGTTTAAGCGAGATGCAAACAGGGCATTCACTAGAGAATGAAAGGACAGTTTATCAAATAAGACCCCTTATAGCCCGTAACTTATAGATGTGATCCCTACACAGAAGCAACACAACATGGGAATTAAACCTTGAATCTGTGGATCAAGCATATATTTCCTTTGCTTATGTAAATGTGCAAAAATGGGTAAAGTCATGAATCTAACTCATTTGTTTATTTGTCATTGTTTGCCTTTTCATGTTTTTCAGCAATGGGGAGAAGGATTGAGATCCATCATACACAACTTTAGAGCCAACAATGTCAGTCCGACGACATGCCTCAAAAAACAGTGAGTTTCTTTTCTGTTCTGTCCAGTTTATTTTTGACCGTTTCATACTTAACCGGCCAAGCTAATATTCAGCACTGGCCGGTTAAGTTTCAACCTGCCAAAGATAGGCCCGGTATTCACGAGGCCAAACTTGCACTGTAAATCGGCATAAAGCTGGTTATAATGTGCGATATAACCGGCTAGCTGCTAACCATCAATAGCCAGTTATGGGGCATTTAACCGGCCAGGTGCTGGTTAAATACTTGGGGGAGTATATATATAAGGCCAATATATATAAGACAGATATTCAGCTAAACAGAGAACATGTAATTTGAGAAACGTCTAGCTTAGAAGATTTCAAATTACAAATGTATTCAGCAGTCTTATGTATTTAGATGGTGCCACTGAATATCCAAGTACAACTTGAAACATAAGTTGAACACTTCATGTTAGATTTCCTATTTGTGCAAGCCACTTAAATGTGTGACACATGCTTAGTGGTTAAATAATGCTGCTTAGATGTATTAAATATACAGCTAAGTAGTGCCACCCCTGGAATACTCGACAACCTGTCCTTTTTAGGATGGATAACTTTGGCTGTATATTAATTTATATGTCCAAAATTATCCATTCAGTTGCAATAGACACACAGAGATATACAGTGGTGGAAATAAGTATTTGATCCCTTGCTGATTTTGTAAGTTTGCCCACTGACAAAGACATGAGCAGCCCATAATTGAAGGGTAGGTTATTGGTAACAGTGAGAGATAGCACATCACAAATTAAATCCGGAAAATCACATTGTGGAAAGTATATGAATTTATTTGCATTCTGCAGAGGGAAATAAGTATTTAATCCCTCTGGCAAACAAGACCTAATACTTGGTGGCAAAACCCTTGTTGGCAAGCACAGCGGTCAGACGTCTTCTGTAGTTGATGATGAGGTTTGCACACATGTCAGGAGGAATTTTGGTCCACTCCTCTTTGCAGATCATCTCTAAATCATTAAGAGTTCTGGGCTGTCGCTTGGCAACTCGCAGCTTCAGCTCCCTCCATAAGTTTTCAATGGGATTAAGGTCTGGTGACTGGCTAGGCCACTCCATGACCCTAATGTGCTTCTTCCTGAGCCACTCCTTTGTTGCCTTGGCTGTATGTTTTGGGTCATTGTCGTGCTGGAAGACCCAGCCACGACCCATTTTTAAGGCCCTGGCGGAGGGAAGGAGGTTGTCACTCAGAATTGTACGGTACATCCATTCTCCCATTGATGCGGTGAAGTAGTCCTGTGCCCTTAGCAGAGAAACACCCCCAAAACATAACATTTCCACCTCCATGCTTGACAGTGGGGACGGTGTTCTTTGGGTCATAGGCAGCATTTCTCTTCCTCCAAACACGGCAAGTTGAGTTCATGCCAAAGAGCTCAATTTTTGTCTCATCTGACCACAGCACCTTCTCCCAATCACTCTCGGCATCATCCAGGTGTTCACTGGCAAACTTCAGACGGGCCGTCACATGTGCCTTCCGGAGCAGGGGGACCTTGCGGGCACTGCAGGATTGCAATCCGTTATGTCGTAATGTGTTACCAATGGTTTTCGTGGTGACAGTGGTCCCAGCTGCCTTGAGATCATTGACAAGTTCCCCCCTTGTAGTTGTAGGCTGATTTCTAACCTTCCTCATGATCAAGGATACCCCACGAGGTGAGATTTTGCGTGGAGCCCCAGATCTTTGTCGATTGACAGTCATTTTGTACTTCTTCCATTTTCTTACTATGGCACCAACAGTTGTCTCCTTCTCGCCCAGCGTCTTACTGATGGTTTTGTAGCCCATTCCAGCCTTGTGCAGGTGTATGATCTTGTCCCTGACATCCTTAGACAGCTCCTTGCTCTTGGCCATTTTGTAGAGGTTAGAGTCTGACTGATTCACTGAGTCTGTGGACAGGTGTCTTTCATACAGGTGACCATTGCCGACAGCTGTCTGTCATGCAGGTAACGAGTTGATTTGGAGCATCTACCTGGTCTGTAGGGGCCAGATCTCTTACTGGTTGGTGGGGGATCAAATACTTATTTCCCTCTGCAGAATGCAAATAAATTCATATACTTTCCACAATGTGATTTTCCGGATTTAATTTGTGATGTGCTATCTCTCACTGTTACCAATAACCTACCCTTCAATTATGGGCTGCTCATGTCTTTGTCAGTGGGCAAACTTACAAAATCAGCAAGGGATCAAATACTTATTTCCACCACTGTAAGTGTATATATAGGATATAAATAAATTCAAAACAATTTAACCGGGTGGGAGAGGTTCCTGCCCAGTTAATTCACACTGAGCGGGTCAGGGGGGGATATTTGGCACTTAACTGGGTGGTCCAGGGCAGAGTCTGGGTGGAACCAGGAGCTATGTGGGCACCAGTGATATTCAGTGCCGATGCCTGCTTAGCTAACTGGGCAGTAGGATCCACATTGATAGCAGTCCTATTTTTGCCATGTTATTTTATTTATTTATTCATTCATTCAAGACTCGATATACCGCCTTTAACTGCCAGACAGAGCAAGGTGGTTTACAAAAATAGTAACAAAACATAAGGCAAAGAAAAGAACTGCAATATTGTAACAGGAAAGGTAAGTAAGCACACAAGCAGAGATGAGCATTTCGTTAAA
This sequence comes from Microcaecilia unicolor, assembly GCF_901765095.1. Lineage (NCBI taxonomy): Eukaryota > Metazoa > Chordata > Amphibia > Gymnophiona > Siphonopidae > Microcaecilia > Microcaecilia unicolor. The sequence goes on from NC_044033.1 coordinate 117,792,501, forward strand.
AGTAGACATAGAATTTCTGTTTCTCAAGCACCGGTACCCTGAAAGCTATCCCAAGACACAGAAGCGAACACAGCTTTGTCTGAAATACAGCCGAATAGCCCACGGACCCTGAAGAAGGAGGCAAAACTTGGGCCGAAGTCGGACCGTGGATGGGTTATAAATGACTGTATTTGTAGACGAGACTGCTTAAAAAATCCTTTCAGCAGCCAGCTAAGTAACCCTTGATAAATTTATTTGAAATAGGGATACTTAGCAGAGGTTTTTAAGCCAGTGATGATCGGGCAGTGCTCCCTAAAGTTGTATAACACAAGGAGTACATGCCTGGATTGAGGCTTTTTCCTCTACATTGAAAAGAATATCTCATATGAGACACTATATATATAGGAGTCTCCTATAATTTTGTGTGCAAAGCTATCCCAATCAACCAGATTAGGCTTGCTCAAATAGCCAGGTTTTCAGCATGGCCTTAAATTTCTTGATGCTTAGTTCCCTGCTTAAAGGTAAAGGCATAGAATTTCAAAGATAAGGGACTGCAAAAAAGAATGCACAACAATGAGTTGTCTCTAATCGTGCAAAATGAGGCCCTGGTAAAGTCATATGTTGATCATTTATTGAGTATAACACTCGATGTGAAGAATGTGGGATAGTCAAAGAGACCAGGTATAGAAGAGAACATTGTCAGAAAGCCTAGAAACCTAATAATAAAGCTGGTTATGATACTGAATAGGCAACCAGTGATGCTGTTGTAAAGCAGACTTAATATGTTTGAATTTACATAAGTGGCAATGTAAATGGATAGCTGTGTTTTGAAGTGTCTGAAGCCTAGTAATCAGAATTTTAGTAATCCCTAAATAGATAATGTTACAGTAGTCCATGCGAGACATAAAAAGGGACAAAATAAGTGAATGGAATATATCATGATGAAAAAATGTGCAAACCGATCTAAATTATCACAGCAGAAAATTGGGATTTGCATAGAGCAGCAACCTGTGGTTCAAAAAGAGTCCAAAAGGACTCCTAAATACTTGAAACTAGGAACTGGAGAAATATGGGTACCAAATAGTAGAACTGGAGCAGTAGGGGTAGTATAATGACCAGTTAGCTAACAGGCAACCATTTTGTTACTATTTAACGCAAGACAATGATCCGCAAGTCACTGTGCAACAACATGCAAGCATTGTTGAAGAGGTAACAAATTCATGGTTGAGGGGTCGACTTTAAACAGTAAAAGAATATCATCTGCATAGCTATGAAAGGAGATACATGATTCTTGAATAAGGGTTGCAAGTGAATTGATGAAAATATTAAAAAGAAAGGGTGAAAGAATTGACCCCTGTGGAATGCCACATGTTAGAGATTTAACCAAAAAAGTGGATTGATCAACAGTGACATGAAAGGAACGACCTGTTAGAAAAGACTGGATCCATTGAAAGACAGTGCCAGTGATCCCCAATGATGAAAGTTGTGAGAGCAACAAAGAATAATCCACTAGGTCGAAAGCCGCAGAGACCTAGATTGTGAGCCCTCTAGGGACAGAGAAAGTACCTGCATATAATGTGTACAGCGCTGCGTATGTCTAGTAGCGCTATAGAAATGATTAGTAGTAGTAGTAGGTCAACAGAAACACCTAAAGTGAATAATGATTATCAAGGTTAGACTTCACTTAAAACAGAAGCTAGAATTGTTTTCTTACTACAGGCAACCCTAAAGCCCAGTTTACGGGGATGCAATACTTTAGTGTTTTTGCAACAAATTGACTTAGTTGCAGAAAAACAAAATTCTCAACTATCTTTGAAAGAAAGCACAAGTTAGAAACTGGCCTATAATTAGCAGGTGGAGACAGATCTGAAGTGGGCTTTTTCAAAATGGGTCTTACTGATGCTATTTTCCAGTCAGAAGAAACTACACCATATGTTAGACTGGGATTTACAATAGATAACAAAGGAGAAAAAAAGACACAAATTTGGCAATTTTATCCAAGCCAAGGGACATGGATCCAGTGAACAGGAGGTGGTTCTCATAGAGGTTAGTTCTTTACCAAAAGAAAATTGTGTTTGTAACTGAAATCTTAAACCAGGGACTGACCCATGTTCGCTAGGGTTATTCTGCATTTGATATTGGGGAGAAGAAGGAGCAGGCAAAGAGCCACGCAGTTGTTGAATTTTATCATTAAAGAAGTCAGCCAAAGAATTTGAAGAGGGAATTGATGTTTAAGTAACCTTAAACCATCATGGTACCAGGGCTGCTTATCGGATTTAGTCAGAGTTGTAGTTTTAGGAGGATCAAATTCATCAAAGACCGAAGTCAGAGTAGAATGCCATAAAGAGGCCTGCTCACACAATGGTAAAGTAGGGAAGTCAGATGGAAAACGAGTAGTTAGAGAAAGTAATGAAGTGAGATCCTTAGGAAAGGAGCGTTTATCAGAACGTTGTGGATGTAAAGAAGAAGGTGAAGGGCCAAATTCAAGAATGGGATTATAAAATATATTATTACTTGGTCTGACCAGGACACCGATTGACTACAGAAAGACTGGTGTTAAGGAACAAAAGATAGTGTGAATATAACCAGATCAAGAATATGGCCTGTACTATGTGCAGGAAAAGAAACCTGAAGTAGGGAGCAAAATTGATGAGACTAGTAATTTTGGGGATCGTCCATGTGGGTATTAAAGTCTCCAATGGTATCTAAATCCTGGTAGCGAGTAGTAAGTACTACTGCTACTACTTATCATTTCTAAAGCGCTACTAGACGTACGCAGCGCTGTACACTTGAACATGAAGAGACAGTCCCTACTCGACAGAGCTTACAATCTAATTAGGACAGAGAAACAGGACAAACAAGAGATAAGGGAATATTAAAGTGAGGATGATAAAATAAGGGTTCTGAACAGATGAATAAGGGTTAGGAGTTAAAAGCAGCATCAAAAAGGTGGGCTTTTAGCTTAGATTTGAAGACGGCCAGAGATGGAGCTTGACGTACTGGCTCAGGAAGTCTATTCCAGGCATATGGTGCAGCAAGATAAAAGGAACAGAGTCTGGAGTTAGCGGTGGAGGAGAAGGGTGCAGAGAGATTTACCCAGTGAAAGGAGTTCCCGGGGAGGAAGTAAGATCAACAATAACCTGATAGCAACAGTTCCAGAAATACACAGATAGGGACGGTGGAAAATAAAAAAGGTAGAGGTAAAAAGGATGATGTGCTCCTATTCTGACAGTCAACACTTCAGGATAGGGTAACGATTGTGGTAGTTCAGTAACCTGAAGAGATGTGGAATAAACAATCGCTAGACTGCTGCCTTTCCGTGAAGACCGGGAGAGGGATAGAACGTCGAAACCAGCTGGTAGACAATGATAAAGAAAGGTTTACTCACCTGGTTTTAACCAGGTTTCAGTGACATCCTGAGGAAATAAAAAAAATCCTTAATGAATGCCGACTTGGATTTCAGTGAACGACAGTTCAATAATCAATAGTAGACAGACTTGGGTGCGCGGGGGAGTTTTCACGTGGGGAACCGCAGTTAAGTACTTTGGAAGAACGTGCACGGGCTACATGTGGAATGGTTGATTACCCAAAATGACTGGAATGTGGCAAATAGTGGTAAGAGAAGAATCAGGTGATGTTGTATTAGCCCTTACCCAGGACCCAGCATTTAGAAACAGAAAAAATAAGCATAGAAAATGTACGTACCAATTGCCTAATGGTGTGCTTTGATGGCAAAAAACTGTAGACGGCACATAATGCCACTAGGGCTCATTCTAATAAAGCAAGGCTCCGGAAGTGGCCTTACGTTGCGGGTCACGTGACCTGGCATTTCGGAGAGCACAGTGACAGCTGGTGAGAAGCTCAGAGACCAGTGACTGGGAATAGCAGCAGCTTAAGTAGCAATATGATGCAGGCCACATGACCCGATATGTCGGCTCTCTTCCTTCACACATCTTTGCTAACATTTCTTATTCTGCAGGTAGCTGAAATTTTTCTTATTCTGCTGAAAGGCAAGAAATATGACACACTATCTAGTGTAGTGTCCATCAAGTCATTTGCCCAGACACCATAACGCCAGCTCTGAATTGGCGTAGGGTTTGCAGCAGGAGGAGTGCCCTTCTTTGGCGTGCTGCCCACTGAGCATTGGGGAGGAATAGTGAATGAGCTCATCAGCATGCATTTGGATGCTCATTGCACTGTTCCTTCCCATTCTCCAGGCCTCTGAACATAGATGGTAGTTCAGCGCTAATGGCTTCTAGCACCCACATTTACTTTTGAGCAATGGGGTCTGAGTGGAGTGGAACAGGTAGATGTGAATCGCGTGTTTACCCTTTCCAAAAATACTAGGACTAGGGGGCATGCAGTGAAGCTACTAAGTAGTAAATTTAAAACAAAACTGGTAAATTTCTTCACTTAACATATAATTAAATGCTTGAATTTGTTGCCAGAGAATGTGGTAAAAGCAGTTAACTTAGCGGGATTTAAAAAGGTTTGAATAATTTCCTAAAAGAAAAGTCTGCAAGCCATTATTAAGATGAACTTGAGGAAATCAACTGTTTATTTCTAGGATAAGCTGCATAAAATCTATTTTGCTGTTTTGGGATCTTGCAAGGTACTTGTAACCTGGATTGACCACTGTAGGAAACAGGATGCTGGGCTTGATGAACCTTCAGTCTGTCCCAGTATGGCAACGCTTATGTTCTTATGTAAATTATCCACTGACCATTGGCTCAGCATTGACCCAATAGATCTTAGTAAGAAAATGCATTGCTAAACTTGAAACCCCCCTGATTCTCCCCCCTTTAGCCCCGTATTTAAAAATCATCTCAGTCTCATGCCCAGTCACCCTCCAATTAGAAGGTTGTTCAGGACAACAGGGATTATATATGCTTGAAGAGAATATGAGGAGGGTGGAATCCCAGATGAACAATATTTTTTTTCCACTTAACTGGTTAGCATTGATTTTCAGCATTAACCAGCTACATGTAACTGGGAGAACCCTGCAGCTCTAAATCTACCTGGTCAAAATTTGACTGCCTACATTATTGTGGATTTTCAACTAAAATCATGGGGGCATGCCTGGTGGGAGGGACATGGATGGTGGGAATACAATCAAAATAAATCAGTAAAATATAAAGTTAAATTAAAAGGAAACAGATAACCTTGTCTCTCACTAACAGTCCACAATAACTACTACTAATCATTTCTATAGCGCTACTAGACATACGCAGTGCTGTACACATTATATACAGGTACTATTCTCTGTCCCTAGGGGGCTCACAATCTAAGTTTTTTGTACCTGGGGCAATGGAGGGTTAAGTGACTTGTCCAAGGTCACAAGGAGCTGCAGTGGGAATTGAATCCAGATTGCTAGGATCAAAGCCCACTGCACTAACCATTAGGCTATTCCTCCACTTCCAATAAATGAGAGGTTGAACAGTATACCCAGGAGCCCTAGCATCTCCTCGTCTTAAGGGTCTACATTGGTTACCTATTATTTAAGCTTTGTGTTCTTGTTCATCTAATTCTTTATGGTATCTTACCATCTTAGATAATAGATTTCATTGTTATTATCATGAAAGGCCACCTTATCATCTAGAGAATATCTCATATTACATTTCCCATGTTGTAAAACCTTATGCTACAAAACTATCCATAATGCTAATTTTTCTTACCAAAGAACCAAATTCTGGAACTCATTACCCAAGTATGTCAGACACTCGGTCAATTATATGTTGTTTAGAAATTTGCTTAAAGCCCACTTCTTTAGATCTGTGTTCAGCTAATATTAAAAGGATTTTTCTTAATAGTTAAAACATCCTGCATCGGTAAGAATAGTTGTATTCTTGTATTAATATTGTATTGTAAAGCTTCTTAATTTGTTATGTAAGCCACATTAAACCTGAGCTTTCTTGGGAAAATGTGGGGTAGAAATGTCCAAATAAATAAAAAAATTAATAAAATTCCTTGAAATGACATGAAACAAAAATTTTCTGGCTGCACAGAAGGATTTTTTTTTTAGCAAAAACCTTAGGAATGGCAGTGCTTGTGAAATGTTTAAATTTGACTGTGACATCTTGTAATTTTTTCAATAGTGTAATTTTAGTAAGTGTCAATAACGGTTTAAAAATATGCTCTCTCTCTCTCTCTCTCTCTCTCAATAAATACACACACACACTGCAGTTTTATTTAATTTCCTTGTATTACATATAACTGGTTTCAAAGTTTTCATTTTACAAATTAAAATTGATTTCTAAACTCACTGGAGCTTCTCATTATAGAAGGATTACATTCTGTGTGTAAAAGTAATTTATAAATATAGCTCATCATTTCAACTGGTTATTAATATTTATTTGTATTTACTTAATATATTGCTTAGTCACCCTGTCTTCCAAACAAACTCAAGGAAATGTAGAAAATGAAAACATAATGCATTCTGAAATCTTTGAACCTGAGAATAATGCTACTGCAAGCTTCTGCATCATGCTAGCAGTCACTCAGCACAGGACAGATTTTTAATCTAGGGTAATAGTATCCACTCACTCAAATATGAGTTTTGCTTATCCAAATTTAAGAATGCACGTATTCATTCTGTAGTATATTTCATTAAGACTTAAGAGAAATGACAAGATGACAGTAGCTAGAGCTGGTTGAATGCTAGAGAGTGTACAATGAGGGTTATAATTAATAGAAAAAAGGAGAAGATTGTGCCATTGCATAGGTTGTTAGTGAAACCAAACCTGGAATATTCCACCCAGCTCTAGACCATACCTCCAGAAAGTGATAGAGAAAACTGAGATGGTACAGTGACCAGCTTAAAAATGGTGCAAGGTGCTATTGGAATGATCAAGCTAGCATCTGGATCTGCACAGAAGACTGCAAGATATGCGAACTTTATAATTAACTAGAAGACCAAACAGAAATACAAGCAGTCATAAAGCTGGGTCTGTGTAGCAAGCTACTCATTAGACCTAGGATGCCCGATATTGCTAGTTATTTGCATTATTATAGAACCTTGTTCGTAGGCATAGGAAAGATGGATCCTGTGCTCTTCTATTCAAGTTGGTGGTGTACAACAGTGGGAGACAAAAAGACTGTCCTGGAAAAGGCGAAATCTTGCAGGTAGTCACACTCTGTGTTTCACATGTGGGAGGTATCCTTATCAGTGGAGACAGAAAAACTGAGCAGACTAGATGGACCTCTTGATTTGTTTCTGCCCTAATTTAATATGTAACTGTGTTCTTTTTCAGCTGGATGAAATTGTCATTTCTTACAAACGTAAGCGGAAAGATTCCTGTCAGGAGGTAATTACACGCTGCACTGCACAATGGCCTCATTAGTATTTAGTGCAAGCTTTTTTTTCTTTTTTTTTTTTTTAAGAATCATGAAACTAGTCCCATGGTCTTGTCATTAGAGAAAGTTCAGTTCCAGTTGTCACTTATTGGGTATATATTTTGGGCAAGCCCAAAAGGGGCCAGCTTTTTATTAGTTTTATGTTTGTGATTATTCAGAGGGGGAGGGGAATGTGAGGCAGAGAACCTGCATTGTTTCTCCTGCCCTAATTCAGGGTCCCTTTTGCAAAGCGGTAGTAAGCCCAATGAGGGCTTACCGCTCGCTAAAAAGGAAGTACCGCCGGGCTACCACAGCAGCCTGGCGGTAGTTCCCACCCCCCAGTGCACCGTCATATCTGGTGTGTATCTGGTGGCAATCAGGCAGTGTCGCGTGCTGCCCAGTTGCCGCCAGATTAGAGTGAGAGCCCTTACCACCACCTCAAGGGGTAGCGGTAAGGGCTCCCCCCATGAAATGGCCACGCAGCAAGTGCTTCACTTGCCGCGTGGCCATTTCCTCAAAAAAAGAAAGACCTACTTTTTACCCACTGCGGTAAATGGGGACCTTGGCGCATGTCAAAAACATGCACTGACGCCAGTGTAGGCCCCTTTGTGCCGCAGCTTGGTAAAAGGGGCCCTCGATTATTTCACATGCTTGCACAAACAAAAATATTTGTTTGCACATGTGTTAGTGTAGTTTGGTGAATCAGCTCCCAAGTCATTGATATTCACTCCCAGTCCTCAAGGGCCACCAACAGGTCAGGCTTTCAGGATATCACTAACAAATACGCATGAGAGAGATCTGCCTGCACACTACCTCTGCTGCATGCAAATCTTCCTCATGTATATTCGTTATAGATTTCCTGAACGTCTGCGAGGACTGGAAGTAAATACAAAGGCCCTAAATGGAGGAGCCAACTAGCATGCATTTTATAAAACACATGTGACATGCATACCAATCCCACTACCATTCCATCCACTCTAACTCTAAGCATTTGCACAAACTGAGATTATTGTAGAGCTCTTCTATGGTCTCAGGAACTCCCTCTACCACCAAATAGATATATAATCGGTGACATGCTATACCATCATGTCACAGTTGGCAAATAACACACATTATTGCCATAATGCAGAATAGTAAATATGGGTCTACATCAATGTTCCGTCTAAGCGGAGTGCATGAGCTCATACATTTTAGGAGCGTCACTGACAGATTTTGCATGGTTGCTCACAAAAATGTTTTTTTGTTCTATATACAGAAATGCATTTCTAATACTGGCACTCAAAAATTGTTAGTTTTTAAAACTTGCTGCTCACACATAAAAAAAAATTGCACACACCAGGCCACTCCTTAGAGGAAACATTGGTCTATATGTATTATTTTCCTACCCTAGTGAGAACCTGCCTTTGGGGATCACTCAGTTCAGCTACGTGTACATATGGTGTGAAAGACCACATGTACTTTTAGCTGTATTGAAGAGGACAGCTTAAAGTAAAGAACAGCAAACTGGGAAAATAACTATGAGAGTAAATTTATAAAAAATCACCGTCAGATAGGGCAACAAGGCGCCTATTTGTAGCCTAATTTATGAAGAGCAGAATTTGTGTACAAATTCCCCCGGATTCTATATATGGCACGCCAAGTAGCGCAGGTAAAATTGTGCGCACAGCCAATTTACGCATGCTACTCAATTGAGTAATGAGCCAATTATTGTTGATAATTGGCCGATAATTGCCAATTATCAACAGTAACTGGAAATAATTGGAATTTACGCAAACTTCTTTTTAGGTGTATTTTAAAAAGAGGCACATAAATTCCAGTGTGCGCAGCCAAAAAGGGGGTGTGGTCATGGAAGGGGTGTGGGCGTATGGGGGCCATCAATCACATTTATGCGTGTGGTTATAGAAAAATGGGAGAGTGCACCTACATTTAGGTGCATTCCCCCGCCTTATGCACTATTCTAAAAACTGCGTCTTAACATAGATGCGGTTTATAGAATAGCGCTAGGTGTATTATTCAGTCGTGCCTACATTTGTATTGCCATATATAGAATTCGTCCCATTATGAGTAAAATGAATCTGTGAAAACATACCCAGGTTTAAGAACGATGAAAGGTTCCACAAGGACAGTTTGTAATATATACATATGGATGAATGGGTAGTCAGTCAAATAGAGAGATGGTCTGAATGTTGATCATGGGTATTCTTATTTACCGGGGAAGGTTTCCTCAAAAATGTCATAAGCAGACTTTTTTCAGTTCTGCAAACTTCTACATAAATGATTGCTTGAGGGGTCCTTTTACCAAGCTGTGGTAAAAAGGACCCTGAGCTAATGGCGGGGGCCTTTTTACCACAACGGATAAAAAAGGCTGACAATAGCCATGGGCATGCGGTAAGATTGCTCTTACCAGGTAGCCATGCGAGGGGGAGCACTTACCACCATCCATTGAGGTGACGGTAAGGGCTACCGCGCTAACCCGGCGGTAACCAGGTAGCACACAGCGCTGCCCGATTACTGCCAGGTTAGCACCATGCTAAAAATACAGGCCAATTTTTCCTAGTGTTTGAAATGGCATCTGCCAGGATTAAAACTACCACCGGCGCCCGTGTTGGGCTGGCATTAGCTCCAGATTAGCGTTCGGTAAGCCTGCATTGGGCTTACCACTTCTTTGTAAAAAGACCCTTGAGCTTATTGCTGTCATGAGGTACTCTTGCAGTTGTCCTATTGTTACTAAAAAAAATAGAAGCTTAGACTATTTTCTGGAGGTCTAGAATTAATTTATAGGACAACCGTTATTGAGCACATTCAAATGCATCATAAAAATGATCATCTGTCTCTGTCTTTTCGTAGTATTACAAGAACCTTTGCATCTGGTAAAACTGAAAAGGTGATCTTTCAAGCACTTAAAGAACTAGGTCTTCCCAGTGGAAAGGTATTTTATTTATTTTGCATGGCTCTCTTTATATGAAATACTACTTTGGGTGGGTAACTTCATAATAAGTCACCTAACTTGTGTAATTTGATTACCTAACTTTTAGAAATCTTCTAAAAACATATTTCTTCAGTCTGGATTTTCTGAATACAAAGAAATCTATTTGAATTTTACCCATACTGTTTTCTTAATTTTGTTTCCCATCTAGTCCTGCCTTATTATGCTCTCACCTATCCACCCTTAATTATTTGTTTTTCCTTGAGATAGTCTAAATCCCTGGTTACTTACTGCACATGTATTAATTTGCTTCTTAATCCACTTGACTTATTATGTTGTACTTTTCCTTAACATTGTAAGCCACATAGAACCTGCCTTGGTGGGATTATGTGGGATATAAATGTTCACAATAAATAAATAAATTGTAATTTGTGTTATATTCTGTACATTATTATGTTTTATGCACTTTATTGTTTGTTTGTAAGACACATTGAAATGGAGTCTGTTTCAGGCTAATGGGTATAAATGTCATGAATAAATAAGCAGGTAGGCGCATAAGTTATACCAGTCTTCAGAGGGAAAGTACACACATATTTGCACAGAAAGCAATGCACACATTTATTCCCAAATGTATTTTATGCACATATGTGACCGTCCAAAATGTTGAGAATGACCAACTTTTCATGTCATAGGTCTATAAACATGACATGTTTGAACTTCTGTAACTTTTTTGTTTGTGTTACATATTGTTTGCTCCAAAAAAAATTCATTAGAACCTCATTGTTTGTTTCTGGTGACTGTAGTTACCTTTTCCCAGAGATGGTTACATTTTACCTAAAATATACTTGTGAATATTCATAAAGTACCAGAAAACACACTGGTAAGTGGTCTGCAATTTCCAAAAAGGGAATTAAGGTGTTGGAGCAGCAGCCAGTACAATGACCCCCCTGGAAGCTGGAGGTCCTGTAGTAACTATGGTGAAATGAGTGGTTTGCACCATAAGGAAATATCTAGTCCCTGGAGCAGCCCCTGCTGGGTGAAACATGGCTGTACTGGGAGTATTTTTAAAAACATTTATCAAGTTTTCTGTGCTCTTGCAATACTCATAAATACATAAAGTTTCAATACCCATAAAGCATACATGTAAATACTAATAAAGTATATATGTGAATACTAATCATAACCCAGCTCTGTCTCGGAAGCACCTCTGATCAGATTGGATGAATTTATGCGCATAAAGATTGCATGTGCATAAGTGTACACTCTTACGGTTAGATTCTATATATGGCGCCTGAAAAATCTGTGCGGTAAAACAATATGCCTAGGCACATTCTTTCTTGTATGTCTACATTTTATAGAATAGGCTTAAATTTCTGCCGCGGTTATGCCAGGCACCTCTCAATGCAGCCAAATTTGGTTGCATACATTTAGGCATGTTTTATTTGGTGTAAATCCCAATGCTTAAATTAGGCGCTGAGCAAGTGTATTCTATAACAACGCGCATAGATTTTAGAAATGCCCACGCCCCGCCCCTGGCCACACCTCCTTTCAACTATGCAACTTAGAATTTAGGCTCACTACATTATAGTAAGTTTTTGCACATAAATCCTAATTAATGTCAATTAGTGCTGATAATTGCTTGTTAACATCCAGTTAACAGCGCTGATTAGCTAGTTAAGCAATTAAGTTATGCTCATTATTATAGAATAGGCTTCGATTTCTACACAGAAATGAAGGCATGATACATAGAATTTGGAGGATATTCTCAGGACAGTTTTGTAAAATCCTTTATCTTTCATGACAGTGCATCCAGTTTCCTTCTTGTAAATGTGCTTATTTCAAATTCTACATAAAGTACATTTAGGAAAAACATTTTAAGGTAAGAAGGATAGTGTGCTCTTTGATGTTTATATTCCCTTTATCCCCTGGATTCTATGTAAGGCGTGGCAAGTAGCACACGTTAAATGGTATGCATGGGCAATTTGTGCATGCTGCTCAATTAACGATCCAATCAATGATGATAATTAGTCAATAACAACCAATTATCAACAATGATTAGAATTTACGCATGCTTCTTTTTAGGTGTATTCAAAAAAGAGGCATGTGTAAATTCCAATGCGCGTAGTTGAAAAGGGGACACGGCCATGGGTAGAGTGTTGGCATGTCAGGGGCGTTACTCAATTTTTCATACGTTGTTATAGAATTCGAGGCAATGTCCTCCATTTAGGTGTGGGTAATTACACAAGGTTTTCAGTGGTGTAAGTGATCACACCCAGATGTAAGGGTGTTCCCTGGTCCTATGCACTATTCTGTACACCAATCCTAACATTAGACGCGTTAAATAGAATAGCACTTGGCGCGTTAATCAGATGCGTCTAGATTTTGGACACCATTTACAGAATCTGGCTGTGTGACTCAGGAGCTGTCCCTTCAGCACACTGCTGCTCACTAAGTAGTTTTCATTAGAATAAACATGTGCCTGTTGTAAGATGAAAAGTAATGACTCATTGAATGTGAAATACAGAACATTATCCATTACTACTTTTAGGTGCCCATATGTTTAGGAAAAAAAACGCCATAGAGTAGTGAAGATAGGCTGGGACTTCTTCCATTATCACAGTTGTGAGAGAACATTACTATCTAGTCATTAACCAAACAAGTAGGGATGTGGGTTCATAGTCCCTTTGTGTGCCTTAAAAAAGTTTGTGCTTGCTAAATCAATTTAACACACATTAACCTATGAATTAACATATATTAAGTTGGTTAGTGTGCATTAAAATGTTTTTTTTTTTATTAAAACAAATGTATGAAACAAACTGAGAAAAAAAATCTGCTAATACACAAAATATTTATAATTATTTCAAATTTGCTTTACCACTTCACTTGTGTAGATCACACCAATTTACAATAAAAATCAAATGAACAAAAAGACCTCGATAAAAACAATAGGATAGGCCTTAACCACATCAGACTGAACACCCTCTCCTTTCACAGGCATCAGCTATATTGCTTATTTGGATTTTGCTCACACCTTTCCAGTGGTAGCTCATTCAGGTAAACTAGGTATTTTGTTGTCCCTTGAGGGCTCACAATCTAATTTTGTACCTGAGGCAATGGTGGGTTAAATGATTGCCTAAGATCATAAGCAGTAGCAGTAGGATTTGAACTGGCCACCTCTGGATGTGAAGACTGGTATGCTAACCACTAGGCCACTGCTCCACGCTAGTAGTACCTCCCCCCCCCCCCCCCCCAAAAAAAAAAAAAAGAGCACAAATGAACTGAAAATGAAGGAAATATTTTTGCTCCATGCAAATCCCTATAAGCAAGGTTTTGTAGCATATATGGAAAGCTAGAATCACTTTTGCCTTCTCTTCACTATGGTTCAGGTTCAGCTTAAGCCTGTGCAGACCTACAGTTAATGAATCCCTTTCTCTCTCCACAGAATGATGAGATTGAGCCTCCAGCCTTCACTTTTGAGAAGTTTTATGAACTTACACAGAAGATATGCCCTCGGACTGACATAGAGGAGCTCTTTAAGAAGATGTAAGTAAAATTCAGCATTTGGATGCATTTTTACAGGTGTTTTATTGCAAACGTGGCTATTTTTCTAATGTAATGGCCCTGGCATTAAATATTAATTTTTGTATATGCATACGTGCTATCTTGTCTACTAGTGCTTTAGAAAATGATTAACAGTGACAAATCTGCATTTATCCTGAAGAAATTATCAATGTAAAAGATCACTCTTAATTTTAGAGTAACTTTTACATCAGGCAAACACAGCACCTGGAACTTAATTATTTGTGCATTGGCTTTACTAACTTCCTACAGTTTAACCTGCTTGTTCAGTTATTAACAGAGTACGTGAGCTAGGTTAATCTTATAACTAGGTAATATTATTATAAAGTTTGTTTGCTTTGGTTCTTCTAATATACAAGACTTAAGTGTTGTTTTCTGAGTTAACATCTCTTTAATAACGTTAAAGAAGATAAATGAAGCAACTCTAGGTCATCTGTTTTTCATGAAAGAGTCTTTGTCCATGTTAAAAATACAGTAACCTTTTGAAAGTACCATCAGCCTTGTCAACTTGTAAATCATACCTAGCATCTTACATGAGAACTTACTTGTTTTCCAATAAATTTCTTTTCAGCAATGGAGACAAAACTGATTATTTAACGGTAGACCAATTAGTGAGCTTTCTAAATGAAGTAAGCTTTTTCATACATTAACTACCATACAAATCTGTCTGTAGTGGCTTGCTGCTTCCCATTCCATGCATCATACAATCATGTGCTGTGCTTCTGCACTTTCTGCATGGCAACATCCAGGTGCAAAAAATTTGCTTGTGTATATTCTTGTGCTTTCTATTTGATGGCTTTGCCGATTGCTTTGGTGATTACTTTTTTCGCTATGGTGTGCAGCTATCGTTTGCATGTTTGTGAACTATATCATTTTATGTCAATAAGTATAAATGCTGGGATCAATATTCAAAATACTGGTGAGCATATAAGTTAAGTGGATAAAGTCATGCACATAACGGAATCCAGTTAGCTTAGGATAGACTTTCATTAAGACCGGACTTAAGTACACAACTTTTTGTTCAGTGCTGAATATTAGCACTGCATGTAATTTTATGTATATGATCCAACCCCACATCTCCTTGCATGTATATCAAGTTATTCACATAGCATTTAGTCATAGTGAGGGGCAGGGCATTCAGATCTAAGGATTTGTCTGGCTACTTTCAAAAGTTAACTGGACAACTATTTTGAATATTGGTCCAAATATGTAGATTGTTTTGAACTGATGAGGATGTGAGCAACACCATTATCATTTTGGGACATAGCTCCCGGATGGTGGAAGTGGTGGAAAAATCTGAAGATCCCCGTCTAACAAAATAATGTTTATGTCTGACTGTGAATGGTAGTCACGCTGTGATAATAGCTTATTGATGAACTTATTAGATTAGACAGTGTTTGGGATACTTCTAGAATTAACAATCAATTATTGGCATACTGTGCAACAATTTGGATTTGCACATGCACCATGCTATGCGCTATTCTATAAAAATCTGCATGCAAATCTTATAGCATGCAACTCAAAAGGGGACATGGGCAGGTCAGGTGCATTCACTAAAGATGCTTTTAGTATTACTGAATTTCGGGGATCTACACCTAAAATGTGAGGGGGGAGGAAACACAGCAGGCATCTTGGCGTGAACATAACTGGAGAAAGGCTTCTGCTTGCGGAACTTGCGGATCCCTGCCAGCCCAGGTATAGGAGGTTGTGACGGAGGTGGAGAGCAGCAGGGGGAGGCAGGGCAACATGTGCTCCCACTTTGGGCTCAGCCCCCCTCCCCCAAAATTGAAGTTTAGCTCTGCGCCTGGAGTACGGTGATGGAGTATCAGGGTATGGGACTGATTGGCTGCATCAGGGCCTGAACAGCTAGCATGATTGATAGAATCTTGAATTCTTTATATCAGAAAATTCTAGATGATAATGTCTGACCATTCATCTGTGAGATGAAGTTGAGCTGAAAGTGGGTCATGCACAAAGACAATGCCCTGAACATTCAAGTAAATCTACTAGAGAGTAGCTGAAGAAGAAGCAATGTCATATTTTAGCTTGACTGATTCAGTGCTTTGAGCTAAATTCTACTGAAATGTTGCCACATGGCCTGAAGTGAACTGTTCAAGCAATGAAACCCTCAGATGTCAGAGATAAAGCAGTCTTTTATGAAAGAATAGGCCAAAATCCTCAAAGACAATGTGAGAGACAAAAAAAGGGTTGCAGACAACATTTAGCTAAAGTTATTAATACTCAACAAAGTGCCACCAGTTGCTGAATGAAATACATAAGTAATGCCACACTGGGAAAAGACCAAAGGTCCATCGAGCCCAGCATCCAGTCCACGACAGCGGCCAATCCAGGCCAAGGGCACCTGGCTAGCTTCCCAAACGTACAAACATTCTATGCATGTTATTCCTGGAATTGTGGATTTTTCCAAAGTCCATTTAGTAGTGGTTTATAGACTTGTCCTTTAGGAAACCGTCTAACCCCTTTTAAACTCTGCTAAGCTAACCACCTTCACCACGTTCTCCGGCAACGAATTTCAGAGTTTAATTATGTGTTGGGTGAAGAAACATTTTCTCCGATTTGTTTTAAATTTACTACACTGTAGTTTCATCGCATGCCCCTAGTCCTAGTATTTTTGGACGCTTTACATCCACCTGTTCCACTCCACTCAGTATTTTATATACCTCTATCATGTGTCCCCTCAGCTGTCTCTTCTCCAAGCTGAAAAGCCCTAGCCTCCTTAGTCTTTCTTCATAGGGAAGTCGTCCCATCCCCGCTATCATTTTAGTCGCCCTTCGCTGCACCTTTTCCAATTCTACTATATCTTTCTTGAGATGCGGTGACCAGAATTGAACACAGTACTCAAGGTGCGGGCGCACCATGGAGCGATACAACCAGCATTATAACATCCTCACACCTCTTTTCCATACCTTTCCTAGCTGCAGCAGCACACTGAGCAGAAGGTTTCAGTGTATTATCGATGACGAAGGGTTTACATACTTTTTTTCACAGAAATATACTTATGTTTGAATAAATAATCAAAACATATCCTTGTAGCCTGAGTCATTTATTTAGTGAGGTTACTCATTAGGATTATACCTCTATTATACCTCTATTCAAGAAATCTAGACTGCCCCAACTTGACATTTCATCCTTTAGATTGTAAGCTCCTTTGAGCAGGGACTATCCTTATTTGTAAAACTGTACAGCGCTGCGTAACCCTAGTAGCGCTTTAGAAATGTTAAGTAGTAGTAGTAGTAGATTAGGATCCAATCTTGTTTCAATTATCAGGATGGGCAGGTCCAAGATGGCTGACGCTGCAGGTCTTGTAAAACTTTTTAAGATGCCTAAAAGGAGGAGGAAAGTTAAAAATGTTTTACTAAGTACTCCTCCCGCTGGGCAACCATCACTTCTCTGATATGGAGTAACAATGCAGAGGCGCTCCAGAGATTTCCTTGCTGATGCTCAGGCAGAGGGAGAACTGAAGCACCTAGAGGGGTTACCATATGGCTCCAGAAAAAGGAGGACAGATTGAGCCAGTCTGAGTTTTACTTCCATTGCTTTCAATGGAAACAAAACCAGGACTGAATCAATGTGTCCTCCTTTTTCTGGAGTCATATGGTAACCCTTCTTGAGGTCAGCTGCCCAGTTGAGACGGGAGCAGTGCTGATGTAGGCTCCTCCCCAGAGGACATGGAGCCTGGAGCTATCAACTGGAGCCAGTGGGCCTTCAGCAGGAAGAGTTAGAGAGGAAAGTCTGGCAAAAATATCCAAGTTTGGCTGTGTCCATGAGAACCTCCCAGGAACAAGCAGCGCTTGATGTAACATTGAGTATTGAAGTGTGCTACCAGAGGTGCTGACAGAAATCACTTTGGTCTCTATTTGGGAAGCAATAACCAAGTTGGACAAAACAGTGAGTAGCATATTGGACCAAGTGGAGGATAAAGTTGAGAATCTAATTGTCCATGTGTCTGCTATGAGCAGTCTAAGGAGAGTGTGGATGGCAGGTGCTCTAGCATATAGGAGAGAGTTAAAAAGACTCAGGAAGTCAGATGAAAATTATACAAGATTGTGGTGGTCTGCAGAGTAAATTGGAGAAGTTGGAAAAATCAGATGTTATTGTGTAATCTTCGATTTCTGAACTTTACCAAGACTCGGATGTTATCGGCTAGAGAATTGTTTAAGACGTTCATGCTAGAGGTGTTGAAAATGCCTAGTGAAAACTTGATCTCCTATTAATAAGATATTTTAGCTGCCTTTTAGGAAGCAACAAGCAATAGATACAGCTGGGGCAACATCTAATGCTGAAGAGGAATTAACATCTCCAGACAGTTTAAATGTGGCTGAAATATTAGAATCATCTTTAGATGTAGTAGACACATGTGCTACCCTCCTTGTGTCTTTGTTTTCAAAGTAGATACAAATTTGGTGCTTCAAAAATTGTATGACTGTTTCTTGGTTACAAAATTTGGTGCATTGCTGATATGAGCAGGAAAAAAAAAAAAAGGGACGGTGTAAACTTTTCCTGGCTCTCTGTACTAGTGTTTCAAACAAATGGAAATAAAATGGGCCCTGCTGCAGATAACTCAAGCTAAACTTTAGTAAAAGACCCCCTCAGTTTTATTGTTATGAGATCTTCTTGGATGATTGAGTTTGTCCTATTTACCTTGGTGTTTCTATTTTGTTTAAATTTTATTGTCATTTATTGTCATTTGTGAACCTCTGTGACCTTTTATTTAGAAGTGGTGGTATATTAAGCTACCACATAAACATACAGTGGAACAACCACACTAGGTGGAGGAACACCAATCCCTGTGATTATAGCACAGCAAACTAAAGAGTAGGGTGAAGAGTAGGCACTTCCAAAAACCACCAAGGCAACGTATCTGTCCAATTAAGTGACATTTATTGAAGGTACATCAAAAAGTCTTGACACAGCAGCTGTATTTTGGCGCTCTAGGTGCCTGCCTCAGGAGTCTATAAGTTGCATATAAGGAAATATAAATTACATATAAAAGCACTAATAAAAGCAGATAAATCCATAAAAATATAAATAATAATAAAAATATACTCTAGGACATAAAAAGAGCATGATAAATGAACTGCTGAAAGTGGAAATAGACTATATTATGTTGGGGAAAAAATACATAGATAGCTAACATAAATCATAAAAAATATATAATAAATATTAACATGAAGACAACATATAGCATAAGCACGATTATAGTTAGCCAACTGTTTTATTATACAACATTAACACATTTATGTAATAACCAGTGTGGGTTACATATAGAAGCACATATCATAGCACATAAAAAAATATGATGTAAAATATATTGGAACATAAAAGGAAAGTAAATAATTTAAAAAGCATAATGAATAAAACACTAATAAATACAATGGACCTTAATGTGTTAACAACAACATGGCAAAAGATGTCATGTGGCATAGGCATAAGCAGTGTTGTAAATGACCGTCTGCTCTGCTATACAACATGAACACTGTTTTGTAATACTATAGACAGTATAGAAAGCATGCATTCATAGTAAAAGCAAACCTGGAAATGAAGATGTGGAGATTTGGAAATGCTCTAAATTTCCAAGATATACTGCATGAGAAAAGGTATTGAAGAGACGAACACACAAAACACTAAAGAAAGTAAACAAATAAACCGTATGTCAGTGCATAAGTGTGGCTAGAATGAGCTATGGTGAGAAGATGTCAGCAGTGGCCATAGTACGGTATATAAAAACAAAAATCAAGAATGAAATACTGCGGTAGTGAAGTACTGGTAAATACAAATCATGTAAAAAAAAAACATTGTATAGAAAAACACATCCATAGCGTAGTGAATGGCAACGATATCACAAACGGGGATATTAAAGAGAAACGCAACGAGGATAGATTGCATGCAAATTTCAGATCATGAAGATCATCTCGCCAAGGTCCCTCCATAACCAAATGTAAAAAATGCATTACTTCAAAATTTAAAAAACTACTGTAGTGATATAAACTTTCCATGATCTTGCAGTGAAAGGTAAGAGCTTATCAAATGCGATGAACAATGAGGGCATTCCAGTGCAACCTAACCCTCCGGTACAATCTATGAACACCCATATTGTGTTGACCATCTTATTTAAGAAGCTATAATAAAATGTTAAAATAAGAGATAAAAGTGTGCCGCACATTAAGGAGTGACATTTATGTAATGGCGTCATGAACTAATTGACGCCAAAAAACCCCAGTGTCGTGCACATGCATAGAATGAGGGTAGGTGATGTGAAAAAAAGAAGAAAGAATAGATGCCGATCCAAGTGCAGAGTCTATAGAGAGTGTGTGCTAATGATTATGTAACTAAATATATCCATAAAGCAAATTTAAAAAACGGGTATGTGTAATTCAAACACCTGGTCTAATTGCTTCTATGTAATATTTAGATCCATAAGTGTGATATATTAGAAAGATGGGTTTGTTCATCATATGATAAATATACAATACGATCAAAGAGGAAGAGGCACTTGGATTGGCATGAAATGATGGTACAATAATGACATTGCTGTATAAACATTGCTATGAAAATTAGACTGACTTATGAAAATAAACCACCAATGGAGGAGATAAATAATCAATGTGTCAAGTGTTGTTGGACAGTGTAGAGGTATATATCATAGACAAAGAAGCAATTTTGAAATATATATATATATCATGGACCTAAAGGAAGGGTGTGTAGTCTATGTCCATGTTGAGTCCTTTGGGTGTAAGTGTTTGCTTCTGAAAAATGAGTCTATGTTCTTCACGCAACCGCATTTGATCTGTGATTTTTCTTCTCCAGTTTCCTCTTAAGTTTTTAAAAAACGAACAATTTCAAGTCATTAATAGAATGTCCCGCTATGTCCCAATGAGCCACAAGAGGGGCAGATTCAACTTTTCTATTTAGACAACTTCGATGTTCTATAATTTGTGTCTTGATTTTTCTTTTTGTTTTTCCAATATACAAGAGAGGACATGGGCATTGTATAATGTAGATAACATTGATAGTATTACAGTTGGAGTGATGAGAGAGCTTGTATTCACATCCAGTCTCCAAATGTCTGAATGAGGTTATCTCCAATGCATGTTGGCACACACTACAGGAACCACACTTGTAATGTCCCGATTGTGCTTCCTCTTGGTATTCTGTTGGAGGATCAGGAAGATTAGAAGGAACATTTAGTTTATGATGCCATTAGATAAATTTCACTATATTTGTATGGGTTTATCTGCTTTTATTAGTGCTTTTATATGTAATTTATATTTCTTTATATGCAACGTATAGACTCCTGAGGCAGGGGCCTAGAGCACTGAAACACAGCTGCTGCGTTGAGTCTTTTTGTTATATCTTCAATAAACACCACTTAATTGGACAGATACGTTGTCTTAGTGGTTTTTGGAAGTGCTTATAATTCATCCTACTCCTTGGTTTGCTGTTCTCCATCACATAAGCATATGTGTAATGTAGCTACGTTTCTGCTGTGCATTGCAAAGTAGTATCTGCTTTGGAGCAAATATAATCTTTTACTACTACAAGGTACACAGGCAAATCGCATGTGCAGCCGCATGTTAGATAGAAGAAGGTAGAAAGCGTTCTGGACGCGTACAATTCCGGTATTATTTTAGAAAAGGATCTGCGAATATGGAACCTTTTCTATAATGCATACAGGAGTGCATGTATAACAGGAGCAGCCATTTTACGAAGATACAAGTTGAAAACCTGAATGGGGGAAACAGCAAATTTCATATGTAAGTGGCGACATTTGAATATAATATGGAGTGGTGGTGGAAGTAGCAGAATACTAAATCACACTGCTGTCTGTAAGAAGGGATTTACTCTCCTAATATGTATTTTTATTTTATATTTTATATATATGAATTAAATGGGGAAAATGCCTCAAAGTGCCTGGATAAACCACTGCACAAACAATAGACGATCCTGTCCAATCTCTCGGTCTTAAGAGGATCTGATCTTTATCATCGGCAAAAAAAACCCCAAACAAACTGATGCCACAGCATAGGTTGATACGAAATAATCATTAATGTATTGCTATAGTCAACTGATGAATACAAAAGCACTTAGCTCTCCTTAGTGGCGACATTTGTACATGATAAGTTGGTATTCCAAAATCTACATGTGTAAGTGTTGCACTTTTTTGGTACCATAAGTATTTTCCTGTCCTAAGAGAGCTTACAACCTAAGGGGTCCTTTTACTAAGCCACGCTAGAAAGTGGCCAGCACTGCCATCAGCGTGTGGGTTTCCCACGCACTCAGCAACTTTTAGCGCAGCAGTAAAATGGCTGAGTTTTTTTATGGCCACATACAGTGGGGGAAATAAGTATTTGATCCCTTGCTGATTTTGTAAGTGTGCCCACTGACAAAGACATGAGCAGCCCATAATTGAAGGGTAGGTTATTGGTAACAGTGAGAGATAGCACATCACAAATTAAATCCGGAAAATCACATTGTGGAAAGTATATGAATTTATTTGCATTCTGCAGAGGGAAATAAGTATTTAATCCCTCTGGCAAACAAGACCTAATACTTGGTGGCAAAACCCTTGTTGGCAAGCACAGCGGTCAGACGTCTTCTGTAGTTGATGATGAGGTTTGCACACATGTCAGGAGGAATTTTGGTCCACTCCTCTTTGCAGATCATCTCTAAATCATTAAGAGTTCTGGGCTGTCGCTTGGCAACTCGCAGCTTCAGCTCCCTCCATAAGTTTTCAATGGGATTAAGGTCTGGTGACTGGCTAGGCCACTCCATGACCCTAATGTGCTTCTTCCTGAGCCACTCCTTTGTTGCCTTGGCTGTATGTTTTGGGTCATTGTCGTGCTGGAAGACCCAGCCACGACCCATTTTTAAGGCCCTGGCGGAGGGAAGGAGGTTGTCACTCAGAATTGTACGGTACATGGCCCCATCCATTCTCCCATTGATGCGGTGAAGTAGTCCTGTGCCCTTAGCAGAGAAACACCCCCAAAACATAACATTTCCACCTCCATGCTTGACAGTGGGGACGGTGTTCTTTGGGTCATAGGCAGCATTTCTCTTCCTCCAAACACGGCGAGTTGAGTTCATGCCAAAGAGCTCAATTTTTGTCTCATCTGACCCCAGCACCTTCTCCCAATCACTCTCGGCATCATCCAGGTGTTCACTGGCAAACTTCAGACGGGCCGTCACATGTGCCTTCCGGAGCAGGGGGACCTTGCGGGCACTGCAGGATTGCAATCCGTTATGTCGTAATGTGTTACCAATGGTTTTCGTGGTGACAGTGGTCCCAGCTGCCTTGAGATCATTGACAAGTTCCCCCCTTGTAGTTGTAGGCTGATTTCTAACCTTCCTCATGATCAAGGATACCCCACGAGGTGAGATTTTGCGTGGAGCCCCAGATCTTTGTCGATTGACAGTCATTTTGTACTTCTTCCATTTTCTTACTATGGCACCAACAGTTGTCTCCTTCTCGCCCAGCGTCTTACTGATGGTTTTGTAGCCCATTCCAGCCTTGTGCAGGTGTATGATCTTGTCCCTGACATCCTTAGACAGCTCCTTGCTCTTGGCCATTTTGTAGAGGTTAGAGTCTGACTGATTCACTGAGTCTGTGGACAGGTGTCTTTCATACAGGTGACCATTGCCGACAGCTGTCTGTCATGCAGGTAACGAGTTGATTTGGAGCATCTACCTGGTCTGTAGGGGCCAGATCTCTTACTGGTTGGTGGGGGATCAAATACTTATTTCCCTCTGCAGAATGCAAATAAATTCATATACTTTCCACAATGTGATTTTCCGGATTTAATTTGTGATGTGCTATCTCTCACTGTTACCAATAACCTACCCTTCAATTATGGGCTGCTCATGTCTTTGTCAGTGGGCACACTTACAAAATCAGCAAGGGATCAAATACTTATTTCCCCCACTGTATTAATTTCCCCATTAACACTTGGCCATTACCACTGGGAGCCCTTTTTACCACCTATTTAGGAGGGAGGAAGAGCTCCCGTGCTAATCAGATGACGCACGGTAATGTGCCCGCGCTACCCGGTTAGCACAGGTACGCCTACTCTCTGCCCCCAGACATGCCTCCCATGTCAAAAAATACCAAATATTTATTTTACCACGGGAGTAGTGCGTGCTGATGGCCAAACTACCATGGGATGCCTCCACGGATCCCATGGTAGTGCCCTTTTACTGCGCAATAAGCTCATGTTAGGCCTATCGCGCCATAGTAAAATAGCACTTAAGTTAGTACCTAAGGCAATTAAGGGTTGAATGACTTGCTCATGATCAACAAGGAGCCACGATGGGATTTGAACCAGGCACCCCTGGTTCTCAGGAGAGCCAGCTGCTCTAACCATCAAATTTCTCTTCCATTTACACGTGCCTTCTATTTTGCAACTATTCATACCATTAATTAACAACAGAGGCCCCAATTCTTATTTATTTTCAATTTGTTGGGGGAAAAGGGGAAGAACTGCTTTAATCCCTCCTGTTAAGGGCTGGCTCAAATGAGCATTTTTTTACAAACCTACACATGCAAGGAAGCAGCTATAAATCCCAATAGTGATATATTGGGACGTATACATGCAATTCCCTTTCTGAAATGGGGAATATGCATGTAGATTTTAGATCAGCCCAGTTCCTACCCCCTTGAAATCTACACATGGCATAGGTAGACTCATATAAATGATGGCTTTTTAAAATCAGTTTTTACATGTGTAGCCAATATGCATGCGTTAATCTGGGTATTTACACATATTAATCACAAATAGGGCTTCTAAAATACGGGCCTAAATGTTTGTTATATTCATATGTTTTACTATACAGATATCATCAGTTTAATAATTAATCACTAGTTGGAAACCTGTGCTGCAAGATGTTTTTGAAAATGAATCAGTAATAAGAGCATAAGAATAGCCATACTGGGTCAGACCAGTGGTCCATGTAGCCCAGTATCCTGTTTCCAAGAGTGGCCAATACAGGTCACAAGTACCTGGCAGAAACCCAAATAGTAGCAACATTGCATGCTACCAATCCCAGGGCAAGCAGTGCCTTCCCCGTGTCTGTCTCAATAGCAGACTATGGACTTTTCCTCCAGGAACTTGCCCAAACCTTTTTTAAACCCAATAAAAACATGGGCTATAATTTCAGAGTTTATTCAGAGTGGGGGAGTGCCTTCTTTGCAATAACTGCAATTTTCTAGGAAGCTGTTCTTGCAAAGAATCTTGTTACTGAACCCTATTATGTTTTTGTTTTTTTTGTTCGTTTTTTTTTCACCACAGCATCAACGAGATCCTCGGCTGAATGAAATTTTATTCCCATTCTATGATGCAAAACGGGCAATACAAATAATTGAGACATATGAGCCTGATGAAGAACTGAGGAACAGAGGTAAGCATAAGGCCGCACATGCTGTAGGAATGAAATGGAAGACAGCATACAACAGTAATACAATAATTTTGCTTATATAGATAGTATAAGAATATCTTGAACTGCAGGTGTGGTTTCTGATTGGTTCCTATAATGTATGCGCTATTGTCATTTTTTTTTAACTTTATTTCCTGAGGGGATGAAAGGCATGATGGACTATATTTCTGATAATTCATTATGTGCATAATTTGTTCAAATTCTCTTTGGCCCCTGGAGGATGAATACTGGGGAAAAAACATAAATAGCAGCTGACGAAAAACAATACTTGGGAGTGCAGAAGACGAGAAATCCACCATAGATGTACCATGAACATCTTTCACTCCACCCACAAAGACAAGTTGCTCAAACACATAGGTGACCGTCCTTTGTCTCAGCGATCATTAGACCAAATGAACTTACTTACAAGGATGGTATATGTTGAGGCTGAAACACTGATGCAGCCCATTTCTTCTTTGTGAGCACTTTTGAAATAATCAATCAGTACATCTTTTCCACTTGGGGAAAAAAATTGGCAAGCTGGCCTACCTAGGGGCCAGTGAACTAAATCATATTAAAACCATTTATTAGCAAGCATTAATAGCTATAGTTGTGTACTTGACATACCACTTGTACTAACATGCAGGTCTAAGAGGTTAACAATAAAATAAGATACAAATAAAAACAAAATAGTTAAGAGGATAGGGAGCCCTTTTACTAAGCCCTACCGCATGGCCCGGGCGGTAATTCCATTTTTTGCACGTGTCCGCTATGCGCGTCCGAAAATATATTTTATTTTCTAACACACGGAGCTAACTGGGTGGTTATTGGCAGTGTATGCGCTCTGACAATTATTGCCCGGTTAACACGTGAACCTTACCGCTAAGTCAATGGGTGGCGGTAAGGTCTCAGACCCAAAATGGATGCGCACCAATTTTTATTTTGCTGCATGTCCATTTTCGGCCCCCCAAAAAAGGCCTTTTTTACAGGCGTGCTGAAAAATGGATCTGCACGCATCCAATAGATGCGCCTAAAATAGCACAGGCCATTTTTCAGAGCACCTTAGTAAAAGGACCCCTAGGTTACAGTCATCCAAGAGCAGACAGTGGGTAGTTAATACCATTTCAGATGAGATTCAGCTATTCACTCAGTAATTGTAACCCAAATGCCCATTGAAGGAAATGAGTCTTAAGCAACTTCTTAAATATGAGAAAGGATTACTCTGACCGCAAACAAGGCAGCAGTTCGTTTCAAAATTGTGGCGCAATAAAATAAAACACAGTCCCCCCGGATTCTATATAGCGTGCCTAGAGATCCATACCGAAATCTAGGCATATTCTTTAACAACGCACGCAATGTAATTGGTTTAACAAACTAATCAGTGTTGTACTCACATGTATATGCCCCCTTCACCCATAAGGGCTATTGTAGTGCTGTACAGTTGGGAAGTGGATTTGGGGGGGGGGCTCAGCACACAAGATAAGGAAGTAACAGTGAAATGTTTACCTGGGAGCATTTATTTGAAGTCCACTGCAGTGCCCCCTAGGGTGCTCCATTGCTCTCCTGAGATGTCTGTGTGGCCAGTCCACTAAGAATGCTGTCTCCTCCTGCATCCAAATGGTGTGATGTTGTGCGCTTTTCACTTGGACATTTTTATTTCGATAAGATAAACGTGCAGAGCACAAAAACATCTATTAAATTGCCATTTTTAAAAAAAGATAGACATTTTTCTGTTTTCCTCACTTGAATTTTTGACGTTTTTAGTAAAACGACAAAAGTTGGACTTAGACGTCATATAGAAAATGCTCCTCTATATATATATTTATAAAATAGTACCAGAATTACATCTTCCTGCTCACTTAATTTTATAACAGGTGCCTAGCTTAACCAATATATTGTACATATAATTGGTGGCACTTATAAGTGGAAGTTGTGCAATGGCCACTTCTGTATATAGGTGGAGATATTTATATATGGTAGCTACTCAGTGAGCACAAAAACAAATGGGGTTCACGATTTCCACAAAAAACCAACAACACCAAAAAAAGTAGAGAAGAAACCAACTTCAAGAGATCAGTCCAAACACCAGGTCCAAATAAAGTTTGGGTCCAAATAAAGTTTGATTTCGGAGCATCTTACCCTGGTGTTTGGACTGATCTCTTCAAGTTGGTTTCTTTTCCACTTTATTTTTTGTGTAGCTACTCAGTGAGGTCACTCTTTTTCCATATGCATTTTTTTTAAATTGCTGTTTCTGTTGTATGTGCTAGTAAATACTGTCAGCATCCTCATACATGTTTTACAGAAGGCTTCATCTTTCGCAGAGCCTTTTGTAAGATACTTTGGGAGTTGTGAGCCTCCTGATGTGCAAACAGAAAAAAGCACAACTGGGCCTTCAAGACTGGATCAATTGTTTGACTGTGACTGACGACGTTCTACAGGAGCCACTGCTTTCTTTTCAGCAGGGAATTATACATTTAACTTGATATCTGCTCCAACGGACTCCTATTGTTCCAGTCTTGAAGTTGTGCTTTTTTCCCAGCCTCCTGATGTGGACATCCTAGGTCCCAGAAGGAGGCCTTGCACAAAATGGGGCTTCATGGTATCAAAGACCAACAAAAGCTGAGTCTGATTGAGCTGAAAACCCAAAGTTATGGGGAAAATCTAAAAAAGAAAACAAAAAAATAATGAGGAAAGTTAAGTGAGTATCAATTTACAATCTAATTTCATATTATTCATAGCTGTATAATATGATGATAGTACCTAGATGGTTACCTCTAGCAATCTCTTCCTATATTCTTGTGGAGGAAAGACATACAAAGGTATTCATGGGGCTCTCCTTAGGTTTCTTTAGGCTGTCAAAAAACCAAGAATCTCTTTATACACATTAAGGGGCCCTTTCACTAAGCCTCGTGTCTACGCGCACCCAACTCACGCCAAAATGGAGTTACCACATGGCTCTTGCGGTAATTTCATTTTTGGCGCTTGTCTGATACGTGCGGCTGAAAAATAATTTTTATTTTCTGCCACGCATATCAGACGTGCACCAAGTGGCATTTGACATGCGTAGGTCATTACCGCCCAGTTACCGTGTGAGACTTTACTGCTAGGTCAGTGGCTGGCGGTAAAGTCTCAGACCCAAACTGGACGTGCGGCAATTTTTATTTTGCCGCACGTCCATTTTTGTCAAAAAGTTTTAAAAGACCTTTTTACAGGTGCACTGAAAAATGGATTGGCGAGCACCCAAAACCCGCACCTACACTACCGCAAGCCATTTTTCAGCGCACCTTAGTAAAAGGACCCCTAATGATGCCAAGAGAAAAGTGAGGGCAGTCTCCTCTTGACATCAGGGTGTATAACTTGTCCGCTGGACTATATGCGGGATTGGACCTTAGAGATAGCATTCTTTACTCCTAGCTAGTGCCAATCTCAGATTTTGAATTCAATGTCAGGCTTATATTATCTCCATACTAGTATTCTATTATTGGACCCAGAAATTAGGGGGTTCGTTAGTTGGAGATATATGAAAGCAGCCTGAAAGTAGCTCTGACAGGGCCTAGGATGTAATCCCTTTATTACCCCTTTGCTTCCCTTAATGGGCAATCTGGATTTTATACCAGCCACGGACTCGTTAGTTTTCAGTGGTTGGTATAGGAGAGGACTCTGATGGGTGCAGGATATTTTGGATGATGAGGGACTGCACACACTTTAAGGTGTGCATACTATGGACTTGTTTGCATATTCCCAATTATACTATTATCTTGCGAGTCTACCCAGTTCCCATTTATGAGTCTCATATGTGAAGTCCTTAGAAAATTGTTTCCTACTAGGGGATTCTCATAGTGAAGTAATACAATTATTATCATTATCTGCTGGATCTCCTCCCTGATATACAATTTACTGTTCTGGCAGGGACGTGGTCTGCTGATTTAGACTGAGGTCTCTCAGCGGAGTTAATGCAGTATTGTTTCCAGAACATCAGCTCTATCACATTTTGATCTCTTTTGAGAGAGACGGAGTATAAGTTTCTGTTGAGGACCTGTATATTACCAAGGACAGCACACAAGGCACATTTGGCTGCTGATGGGTCCTGTCCGAAGTGCTAATGGGGGGAGGGGTTGGAGATTTAAGGGGTTTGGGGTTCGGATGGAACAGGGGATTCTAACTCAAAAATCAGTGTATCAACCAAACAGCCTGTTTGTTTCTTTTATTAAAGAACGAAGGGACCTTGTTGTTCTTAACATGTCGAGTGGCCACTTTATCAAGTGGATGGAACTCTTTTTTAGTTCATAAGGAAGAGGTTTGGCTGCTGCACGCAGCACTCATTTTATATCAGAGTACATTTGACCCCTGATGCATGCACTGTGCGCCGAAACACAGCCCGTGCCAGGTCCATATTGGAAGATTGGGTTTTATAATTAAAGGAACTGTGTCCCGTTTTTGAAGGCTCTTGTTGCTTTTTGCTGTATCTTGGACTTGGTTGTACTTTGTACCCTCTCTGTGTTGCTGTGCCTGTATTTTGCAAAAATGTCTATAAATTAGATTATTTTATAATCTTGGGTGCTTGTGAGATCAGCCCACACTCTGTCCAGATTCCACACATGTGCACACCCACCATCAAAATATGTGCCATCATGTGAACACGAGTTTATAACTAAAATAGGAAGCTTCAAATGTGATTGTGCACCTGCAGGCAGTTTTTGAGGGTGTTTCACTCTGGATGAGAACAAATAAATTATTGTTGAATGTCTGTAAGACTGAATTATTGGTAATGTCCAGAAGTTCCATCCCAGATATGCCCACAGAGATTGTTGTCCAGAATCTCTATTAAGATTTGTGACCAGGTTCATAACCTTGGAGTATGGTTCATTTCGCGATTTGACTTTTCAACCTCAAAGACAAACTGATTAGATATTCTTATTTCACACTGAGGCTACTGAGTAAATTGAGACAGTTTGTGCCATGGTCTGATTTTAAATGTGTATTGCAGGCAATGATCTTCAGTGGGATTGATGATTCTAATATTGCCTATTTGGGACTCCCTAATTCTTGTATGCAAGCCTTGCAGGTTTTGCAAAATTGTACAGTGTGTCTACTGGATCTTTCCAAATTCTGATAATATTATCCCTCATCTTGCTAAACTGGGATGGCTTCAATAGTGTTCTGTGTCAAGTATAAATTACTCTTGTTGGTAAATCTTGGACTAGATCATGAATCATCTTCTTATGTTTATCATGCTCTTCAGTCCTGTGCTCTTTTGAGGTCATTGCGTTCAGCGAACACTTGCTTTTTACTAGTACCAGATTTTCAGAGGACAAGACTTGAAATAACACAAGAGTTTTCTCAGTGGCTGGTTCTTTAGCATGGAATCAGTTGCCTTGGACATGTGAATATGTGATAATGACTAAAATTCCCCCAAATGAGTGTGTACTTTAGCACCATAAATATGCCTTATAAAATTACCTCCTTTTTGGATAGTGCCGAAGAAGAGTGTAAGGATATTCAGCAGTTAAGTCATGTCTCTGGTTATTGGCTGCCTTTGTTCAAATGAATGGCATTGGATGGGAGGAGCTAGAATTCTGCCCAGGCTTACAGCAGGTTATTGGAAAAGTGCAGAACTGGCTTAAGGAAAATGGGACTTGATATTCCACCTTTCTGAGGTTTTTGCAACTACATTCAAAGCGGTTTACATATATTCAGGTACTTATTTTGTACCAGGGGCAATGGAGGGTTAAGTGACTTGCCCAGAGTCACAAGGAGCTGCAGTGGGAATTGAACTCAGTTTCCCAGGATCAAAGTCCACTGCACTAACCACTAGGCTACTCCTCCACTGAAGTGGATTTTTTTTGGGGGGAGGGGTGGAGAGGAGAGGAGGAGGTGAAGGCTAGCTCATGCTAAAACGGGCTTAAAATTTGTTGTGTGATTATGAAAAAGCAGTTAGCACAATTTTTGCAGATAGACCCCCCATAGACCAGCAATGTAGAAACTAGCTCAAGTTCATCATTTTCATTTTTATTTTTTGTCTTGCAGGTTACATGTCCAGTGATGGATTTTGCAGATATTTGATGTCTGATGAAAATGCTCCTGTCTTCCTAGACCGCTTAGAGTTGTATCAGGAAATGGAACATTCTCTGGCCCACTATTTCATCAGCTCATCCCATAATACCTATCTCACAGGCAGACAGTTTGGTGGGAAGTCTTCTGTAGAGATGTATCGACAAGTCCTTCTGGCTGGATGCAGGTTGAGAATAGTGATTAGTGATTTTTTTTTTTTTAAGTTCATATTGTCCTTGGATGTGCAAATGTCTGAAAAGAGTGTGTTAAAAATTGTTTGAACTGATGAAAATGCAATACAGATGTAGGTGTTTTAGCATCCAGACAAGCACGTTTATTTGTGTCTCCAGCTCTCCTTTCCCACACTGATCCATGCTTCCATCAACGCAGGCAGTCGGCACATACTCATACATACTTCTTGTTAACTAATCATATATACTGTAGTCCATTTCAGATATCATTTGGAGTTTATTTGGCCGCAGCCAGGTGCATTAACATTTACAATCTTAATCTAACACATAACACATATCATTTCTAATACTTAACATTATAACTAGTAACATTACATATACATGTATGTATGGGTACACAGCTTCCTTTGTCCGACAGGTCATGCCGTTAGAGCAGCCTGTTCTCCCGCTGTAGTGCCTCTTGCGGCACCAATTGTCTCTCAGGTGTATCCCGTTAGAGGACACACCCACAATCCTTTTCTTTGGCGCATCCCGTTGAAGGAAGCACCCCGGCCTCTCTCTCTTGATCTGATGATGTGGGCCTCCTGGCCGTCTGAGCCAGAAGACAAGCTGTGACTCAGCTACCATGTGGCATATGCCTCTTGTTTACATTTTAACTTTACACTAAGCTGTTGCTTCCTGCACTGGCTAGATGAAAGGGGGCTGCCTGTTCCCTCCCCGTGTCATTTATATCCTTCACGCCCCTCCTCTTCATCCCTGTCTCTCTCCTTTTTAACCCTTTCCTTCCTTTTACCTGCCCTCTTCCCTAACTATATCTCTGTCTATCCCTTCCTTCTTCTGCCCCTCCCTCCCTTCCCTCCTCTGCTCCCCTGGCCTTCCGCCCGTTTGTGTACTGCATTCCCCTAAAGGGGTCTGCCTTCTTCTTTCCCGGTTCTGGTCCTCATTTTTCTGCACCTCTCAAAGCTGTATGGTGGAAGGACAGCAGCAGTCCATATGTCTTCACAATGGCTCCCCACACATGCCTGCATTTGAGTTATTCCGAGTCTTATGTTCATATTTTTGAACAACAAACATATAAATGCAGAATGTAGAACTTAACTCAAAAATAACTGTGATATCTTTTCTTTTGTAATTGTTATTATTAAAAGGAAGAAAAAGGGTGAAGATATAATTAATGTATGGAGGTTGTTTACCGATGAAAGAGATTGGAGTCAAACAAGGCTACAGTCATAGAGAGCCGTAATTAAGTTGAGGCATAAATAATAGTTGTTTGTCTTTGACTCCTGAGGCTTTTTCCTCCTTTTTTAATAATAAAAATTAAAAATGAATTAATATCACAAACAGTTATTTTCAAGTTAAACTCTACCTTCTGCATTTATGTGTTTGTTGTGGATGATTGATTTATAGGTGAAAGATTTTTTCCCTTATTGTGCAATATAGGGAGCTGCTTATCTTGCTCACTCCCTAATTACCTGCTTGGTGCTACATATGTCTTGCCTTATGCCTTTGCATATAAGAGCTGTGTGCATAAATTTTATGTATCAAGAGTATTTTTATGTATTTATATCTATATTTATCTCTCTCTCATATGTATAGTTTCTAATGAATGCCCGAGCTATGGGTTTTCTACAGTCTAGGGTGGGCTAAAAATGGAGGCACCATTTCTCTCCTCCACCCATCCTCTCCATGTTCACCACCATTTATCTCCTCCACCCTGCCCCCTGCGGAACTGGCATTGCTCTCCTTCACTCTCCACACCCCACAATGACCAAATCTCTCTTCATACCTTTTCTCACGGTTATGGCACTGAGCCTTCAGCACCTGTGCGTGTTCAAGGCCCCGCACCGGCCCATCACTTTAACCGTGAGAAGAGGTACAGAAAGAGATCTTGTCATTGCGGAGGGAGGGGAGTGACAATGCCGGTTACTGTGAACTCTAGGAGGTAGGCTATTATTAAGGGGAATCAAAATTTGGCTTTAAGATGAAATTTACAGGATTTTTTTAGTGCTGAAACAGGGGGTTGGGCCTTTATAAGAGGTGGGCTGTTATTAGAAACGATACAGTTTATAAACTGGGTAATGTTTTTTGTTAAAATTGTGCCTTTTGATACTGTTTATACATTCTGTATGCCAGTTGTTTTATGTGAAGTAATCAATCAGGAGACAGAAACTTGCAGGAGAGACCTGCAATTAAGTGAACGTTGTACTATACAGTTAAAAACAAGGCATGCACTGGGCATTTTGTCCTTCATCAACAATTTAACTTGTAATTTTCTGCATGGAGGTCAACAGGTCAATGATTTTGTACAAAAATTATATTTCATGGTGTAAATGATAAACTCTAATGAATAAATTTTGAGTTGCCTCACACTGTAACGGTTGTTGTAATGTTGATATATTATTAGATGTGTTGAACTTGATTGTTGGGATGGAAAAGGTGAAGACCAAGAACCAATAATAACGCATGGGAAAGCAATGTGCACTGATATTCTCTTTAAGGTGAGTGTTTCACCAATATGGCTTATGAGCATCCTTGTTATTGTGAGTTCCGATCCCAGTTCCTCTTTCTTTTAAAATAAATGATAGTTTGAGTGCTTAATCTGACATTACATGAACAATTATCTTTGCATTTTGAAGGATGTGATTCAAGCCATCAAAGAGACTGCATTCGTGACGTCTGAGTACCCCGTTATTCTGTCATTTGAAAACCACTGCAGGTACAGTGTGAAATATGAAATACTTTTTTCTTACTTATTTAAAATCTTCAGGCAGAATTCTATGAATTTAAAAGATCTACACTGTGGATCTGCAGAGGTGAAAATCAGTTAAATGTATTAATGCGTGCTATCACTAATCAATGCATGTTATTTACTGCAGGCCCTATTTTACGAAACTGGACCAATTTATCAATAGCACATGAAGGGGCATAATCGAACGGAAACGTCTATTTCCATGGGTGTTTATCTCCGAGAACGGGTCCGTGAAGGGGCGGACTGAAGCGTATTTTCGAAAAACATGGACGTTTATCTTTTTTTGAGCTGGGCGTTTTTGTTTTTCAGCGATAATGGAAACCGAAAGCGCCCAGCTCAAAAATGAATAACTCCAAGACATTTATTCGTGGGAGGGGCCAGGATTCGTAGTGCACTGGTCCCCCTCACATGCCAGGACACCAACCGGGCACCCTAGGGGGCACTTTTACAAAAAAAAAAAAACAAGTTAAAACAGCTCCCAGGTGCATAGCACCCTTCCCTTGGGTGTTGAGCCCCCCAAATCCCCCTCAAAACCCACTGCCCACAAGTCTACACCATTACTATAGCCCTAAGGGGTGAAGGGGGGCACCTACATGTGGGTACAGTGGGTTTGGGGGGCGGTTTGGAGGGCTCCATTTACCAGCACAAGTGTAACAGGTGGGGGGGGGATGGGCCTGGGTCCACTTGCCTGAAGTCCACTGCACCCCCTAATAACTGCTCCAGTGACCTGCATACTGCTGCCAGGGAGGTGGGTATGACATTTGAGGGTGAAAATAAAAAGTTGTGAAACGGCATATTTTGTGGTGGGAGGGGGTTTGTGACCACTGGGGGGTCAGGGGAGGTCATCCCCGATTCCCTCCAGTGGTCATCTGGTCATTTAGGGCACTTTTTGGGGCCTTATTCGTGGAAAAACAGGGTCCAGGAAAAGTGCCCTAAATTCTCGCTAAAAACACATATTTTTTTTCCATTATCGGCGAAAGGTGCCCATCTCTGATCGCCCGATAACCACGCCCCAGTTCCGCCTTCACCACGCCTTCGACGCCCCCATCAACTTTGTCCGCATCCGCGACGGAGTGCAGTTGAAAACGTCCAAATTCAGCTTTCGATTATACCGCTTTATTCGTTTTTGTGAGATAAACGTCTATCTCCCGATTTGGGTCACAATATAGGCGTTTTTCTATTTCGATTATAAGCAGGATAGTATCACACTTCTTTAAATCTAGCCCACAGTACCTTAACAAAATATTAAACAACACAAAACACACCATCAACCTTCCCAAAGTCTGAGAACACTCATTTACCATGTACTTTATTGCATTTTGACTGACTTTGCATCCAGCACTGGGCGGGGGGGGGGGGGGGGGGGGGGGGGGGAGCTAGAAATCAGGAAACAGTGGGAATAGCATCATTTCAGATAGACTTCCTTGTAAAATAGGATTGTAGTCCCTCCTTTTTTATTCTTACCTCTCATGGGTGAACACTATGAAAATTCCAGTTCTTTACCTAGTTTTATAACTGAGATGTTTGAATGCACTGATCTTGCTAAATAAGCAGAAAATGGGCTCAAAGACAGTCCCATCAAAAAATGCCAGAAAAATCATGACCTTTCCAGATAACATTTCTGACAGTATGACTACCCTCCACTCAAAATGTCAAGAACAGCAAATGGGACAGACAGGTGATTTGGAGGCGTATTTTCAAAGCACTTGGACTTACAAAATTATATGGTAACCTTTAGAATTTTGTAAGCCTAAGAGCTTTGAAAATGAGCCCCATAGTGACTAGGGTGTAGAAAGTGATCTGGGTATGAGGCCTCAGGATAAGAAAAATGTTATACAACAGAACTCAGGTGGTGGGAAAAGGCCATGTGGTAAAGCACCAAATCATTGTCCTTGGAGATGATTCCTCATTCTCAGACCAGCCAACAGCCTTCATAAATTATCCCCCCACTTAAAAGACTAGAGTCTTTGTCCTTATTTCTCTTCAGTCTGGTTTTCTTCCTATTTTTTAATTTTTATTTGCAATTTGCAATAATTCACAAGTGAAATAATAACTATCATTTGATGAAAATTATAGGGCAGAGTCAAAGAAATTAAATCAAGAACAAGAAATCAGAAAGAACATTTCCAAAGGTCTAAATAAAAGTCCACTGAATTGAGGATAGAGCTTCACTAATGGAGTCCTTGTAAGCTTGAATTTAAATGGTTCATTTTATTGCATTAAAAAAATAAGAGATGGTTATCAAATTATTTCCTCAAACTCAGTGCTGAGAAAACCAAAATTCTTTGGTTTGGTTTGGAATTTCAAATGTTACTAGGGTTATTTTAAAAGTGGAAAAGACTCCTCTTTGAGCATGGAACCCCAGATTAGAGAATGGCACTGGGACAGGGACACACGATAACCTCAGGGATGGGGTCAGAGTCCGAGGAGACGTGGTAGGGACAGAGCCCTTGGGGATGGGGTGGGGGCAGGGACAAAGTCCCATCCGCTCGGGCTCTGTCCCTGTGTCTTTCTCTATTATGCATTCTTGCTACCAGCATGTCTTCTGAGAGGACATTTTCTATTGCGGGAAGTACTGTAGAAGAAAGGAGAACTAGACTGAATCCTGAAATTGTTTATCCACAGATTGGTTAAAAAAATCAGATTAAAAAACAGTGCTTCATAGGGCACATTTCTCCCCCGTTAGTGCATACAGAACGGGTTGTATTTTGTGCCCCTGGACTTTTTAACAGGGTGGATAATAGAAGTCCACTGTTGTTTGGGTTGGAAGGGTAGAGGGGGTGGGGGTTACTATAGTTGCTCGTTGTTATTATTGTTTTATATTTTTGATTTATAAACAACAGATGCAGAGAATATCGTTCCTTTTTATACTTCAACAAAAAGATTTAAGTATAAAATGATGTATTCGAGGCTTGTGCAGATGAGGACGGAACCGATGGGGTAGGGACGGGGACAGAGCCTGCAGGGACGGGGACAGTGCCCATGGGGATGGGGTGGAGATGGGAACAGAGCCCACGGGAATGGGGGCAAACTTTGTCTCCATGTCATTCTCTTCCCCAGATCAAAATCTGATGAGGAAAACCTTTTTCAAACTTAAAAAACTTAGCTTACTTTGTTCGTATTGTACTAGTGATCATTTTATTATAATTGTCCAGTTTGTTTGTTTTTCGCAACTGGACTATTGTATTGCTGTTTACGCTGGTATTTCATTAACATCGGAGAAAATATTTCTTCACTCAACGTGTAATTAAACTCTGGAATTCGTTGCCAGAGAATGTGGTAAAGGCGGTTAGCTTAGCGGAGTTTAAAAAAGGTTTGGACGGCTTCCTAAAGGAAAAGTCCATAGACCGTTATTAAATGGACTTGGGGAAAATCCACTATTTCTGGGATAAGCAGTATAAAATGTTTTGTACATTTTTGGGATCTTGCCGGGTATTTGTGACCTGGATTGGCCACTGTTGGAAACAGGATGCTGGGCTCGATGGACCTTTGGTCTTTCCCAGTATGGCAATACTTATGTAACAGAATTCAGTTGATACAGAATGCAGATGCTCAATTGATATTTAGGAAGATGAAATACTGTCATATGTCTCCCCTGTTAATACATTCTCACTGTTTACATTTGAAAGCCTGTATTCTGTTTAAAATTTGTTTAGTTTTTAAAACTCTTGTAGGTCATTCACCTGAGAGTTTATCCTCCTCATTGCAATTACTGAGTTCTAGTGGTTTTCACCACAATGCAGATCATCTTCTCCTGCAATTTCCTTCTGTTAATGGTCTAAGATTGAAAACCTTTCATGAGAACTCATTTTTCTTTCAGTCTGTAAAGATCTGGAATTCTTTTCACAGGAAATACGCTCAAGGTTTTCCTATCTTCAGTTTTGTAAACTGTTGAAGTCCTTTTTGTTTAGAAAATATTTGTTATCCTAATCATGTGTTAGATAATGCTTTGCTACAATTATGCTGTTTTATTATCCTGATCTGTTCTTGTTAGATCAGTTTCTTGCGTTGTTATCCCACTCTGAACCCTGATCAGGTGATAAAGTGGGTTATAATATACAAAATACAGCAGCGAGACTGATATATAGCAAAGCCCGATTTGAAAGTGCAAAACCCCTCCGAGAAAAGCTGCATTGGCTCCCAATCAAAGAAAGGATCATCTTCAAAATCTGCACTTTGGTCCACAAAATTATATATGGTATCGTCCCAGGATACATGATAAACCTTATAGACCTACCATTAAGAAACAGTATCGGATCATCACGATCCTACCTAAACCTGTATTACCCAAACTGCAAAGGACTTAAATACACAACAACTTACGCATCTGGCTTCTCCTACATAAGCACACAACTATGGGACGGGCTCCCTAAAGCTGTAAAAACAATCCATGACCACCTAAACTTCAGGAAATCACTAAAAACCACCCTCTTCAAAAAGGCCTACTCCAATGATCCAAAGTAAACCCTTCACCCAGCAACACAGTATGACCAATGTTCATACCGGACAATATACAATCTTCATTACCTTCGACCCTCTACAATTACCTCATTCAAGCACTATGCATCCATGCATTTGTTATCAACCGACTTTGCGATTGCCTTGACGGTACTATGTAAGCCACATTGAGCCTGCAAATAGGTAGGAAAATGTGGGGTACAAATGTAACAAATAAAATAAATAAATAAATAAGAACATATCATAAACATAAAACTAAGGTAATATTTAAACAAGAAAAACGAATACAGAAGGTAGAATCTTCAAAACTCCTAAATTTCTTAAATCGGGTAATGTCTAGGACATCTATACAGGTGATGTTGATGAAGGTTTATCTGCAGAGGCCGAAATAGAAGTTTTATTACCAAGAAATGCAACTAACTGTGATGGTTCAAAAAATATATACTCAACATTGTTGTACAACATATTACATTTGCAGGGAAATCTTTAAAAAAAAAACGAGACCCAATCTGGGTAACTCTAGATCTCACCAATAAAAATTGCTGCTGCCTTTTTTGCATAGATC
The DNA here is from genome assembly GCF_901765095.1 of Microcaecilia unicolor. Taxonomy (NCBI): domain Eukaryota; kingdom Metazoa; phylum Chordata; class Amphibia; order Gymnophiona; family Siphonopidae; genus Microcaecilia; species Microcaecilia unicolor. Next base: position 117,831,758 of record NC_044033.1, read on the forward strand.
TTGCTACATCTGTAAAAATCCAAACTTGCTGGCCAGGATGAATTGGGTCCTATATTTAAAAAAAAGCCTAAAGATATTATCTCTTGCTACTTCTGATGCAAATGTTGCTATTGGAATAAAAGACACCATAGGAGAAGCCTAGTTACTATTGTCAGGCATTAACAACATCAAATATATTCAAACTATCCACAGATAATTGAAATCCTTCAAGTTAATCACTGTCTCTTCTTTGTGACGTATTGGGAATATAGAACACCTTGGTCAGTTTAGGAAGAGAGTCTGTTGGAACTGCCAAAACATCCACCATATAGTTCTTACAAATTTTTTCTGCATTTACAGCAGTCTGTCTTGGAAAATTTATAAAACATAAGTTTTTCTTCTTAAATAAATTTTCCAAAGCCTCCAACTTTCCCTGGGTAGCATGATTGTCTTTTACAACTTTTGCATCAAAATAATCTATCTTTTCTACTTTCTTTTCAATAGCTGCTAGATATTTCTCCTGATCCAGTATCACAATATTTTGTTTCAGAAAAAGCCCCAGCCATTTTTGCCACTTTGTCTTCCACATTGTTAAATTAAGATGAGAGCAGCAGAAGAAAGGAAGTGTTGATACCCTTGTACAAGTCGTTGATGAGGCCACACTGTGTCAGGTCTTGGAATAACGATGATAAGCCACTTGAAGGACTGCACACAACATAAAAGTAATAGTAATAATAATAGACTTTATTAGGCACAGGAATACATCACCAAACTCTTTGGCATCTTAATCCTTTTCTCATCAGCTGGGAGAGGGCCCTAGATGGTGAGGACAAGAACAGTTTTGGGACACTTCTCGCTCGTCTGCAGAAAATGTCTCTCTCTCTGAATCCAGGGCTAGCTTTTCTCTTATACAGAGCAACAAACAAGTGAGTGAGTCATTGACCGGTTTGAACTCAATACCTGTCATGTCCTTCCTATACTTACTATGGCTTCCTAGTCTGGGCATCCTGCCAATCCTGGGCCCAAGTCCAACTTACATAACTTGTTTACGAGGTTAGATACAGTTCAGTGAGGAAAGATACAGTTCAGTGAGGAAGTTAAGTACCAAGGTTAAGTACAATTCAGTGAGGAGGCTAAGTACAATTCAGTTCTCCTCAAATGTCCCTTCCATCATAGGCCTATTACACCCACCTGGAATATTGTGTTCAGTTTTGGAGGCCTTATCTTGCTAAGGATGTAAAAATACTTTAAGCAGTCCAGAGGAAGGTGACAAAAATGGTATAGGTCTTAGGTGATGAGCAGATTTTTATAGATCAACATGTACACCTGGAGGAGAGAAAATTCTTGTATATTTTGCTAGTTAAAAAAAACAAAAACCTATACTTCAGTTCTGGTACTCCCCAACACCCCTCCCTTTCAAAGTTGGGTCTCTAGAATTAAAGAGGTTGCAGCTTTTGAACTGAGAATCTACCATGAGTGATCCAAGCCAGAATGGGTGAACTACCTACTTTATCAAGTTTCCAAAGATGACACAACTGCACCCTGAGTTTTGCTTTCCACTCCTCATGTGGTACCTGCTTGATATATGATGTTGTTACACACATATCTTGACTAGTAGCTGTATATCGCTTATCTCACTTGTCACAAAATGCTGTACTTATATCTTTCCTCACCATTGGTATGTTCAGTGTTCAGTGTTGTGGACCAATTCCTCCCCATGGATGTAGTGGATGTATGTATATAGGACTGGATGAATGAATGATGTATGACTGATGGATTAAAAGTATCATGCCTGTGAGGTGTTATCTTGACTATGTTTTTACACTGACGTAATTTCACATGTGAGTTTCCCCTATTTGTTGTCATGCTGATGTTCATCTGTTCTATAGTACTGTATCTGCTTCAGCATGTTACACTTTAATAAACAGAGTTTACAAAAAAAAAAACTTTGCAAAAGGGATGCGCACAAGGAAAAGATTTTTGATTTGTTTTCGGATTTTTGGCCTTATTTCCCAATTTTTAAACTTTTTCCCATTTTTCAATTAATTTCACTCATTCATGTTAATAAAAAAAAATAATGCATGCAAATTGACTTTACATGTGTTAATTTGCAAGTTAACACAGCCTTACCTGTGCTAAGGAGGGTAGCTACTAACATGCATTAAATAAATAATGCACAATGGGGGTCTTTTATAGAGCCACACTAGTGTTTTTAGCTCACGGGAAAAATCAGCTGGTGGTAAACACTGAAATACCCATAGGAATATAATGGGCGTCTCAGCATTTACCGGCAGCTGATTTTTACTGTGAGCTAAAAACGCTAGCATGGCTTTTATTTGTCTCTTGGTCCTGGATTCTATAAATGGTGGTCAAAAATGAGCACTGGGAAAGATCAGCACTAAGCGAAATTCTATAAAGAGCGTTTAACTATGGGTCCCGGACTTACACCTGCTGAAACCTGATGTAAATGCTGGTGCCCAAGTTGGGTGCGCTGACCAATTATTCAGTAACAATGCATACAACTTTTCAGAATGTCCCTGACACTTGAACCTTAAGCAGCTGTTACTAAGATTCTCTGTTGGGTGAAATAAAAGAGAATTTTCAAAAGAAGAATTTGAAAAGGTGTATGAGAATAGACTGGAAGACCTGAATATGTATAGCCTAGAGGAGAGGAGGGACAGGGGAGATATGATACAGACGTTTAAATACTTGAAAGGTATTAATATAGAAACAAATATGGTCCAGAGAAGGGAAAACGGTAAAAGTAGAGGACATGAATTGAGGTTGTGGGGTGGTAGACTTAGGAGTAGTGTCAGGAAATTCTTTTTCACGGAGAAGGTGGTGGATGCCTGGAATACTGTCCCGAGGGAGGTGGTGGAGAATGAACACAAAGGATCTCTAATTAGAAAATGAACGGTATAAAAAAAAAAAGCTTAAATGGTTGTACATGTGTTTGCATGTTGACTGGTGCTTTAGATGGCGACTCTGGCTGTGAAGAACTAAGGCCGGTCCTGGACTGGCTTGTACGGTCTGTGTCCCATATATGGCAATCCAGTTTAGGATAGGCTGGAGAGGGCTTCAAGAAACTCCAGTAATTTCGAACAACAGGACAGTGCTAGACAGACTTTCATGGTCTGTATTCCGCAATTGACAAGACAGATTTGGATAGTTTGGATTGGGCTTCGACGGCAACTTCAGTATTTGGAAACTAAGGACAAGGCCGGGCGGACTTCAACAATGTCCCAGAAATGCCAAAGAGAGACCACGATCAAGTATTTTATATCACATTCCTTGTTGGTTTAATCATGACTTGATAATGAGTGTGACTGTTGGGCGGACTGGATGGACCGTTCAGGTCTTTATCTTCCGTCATTTACTATGTTATTATGTAAAGCCACAGAATAGTATCTGGAAAACATGTGAATCATCAGGTTTGGTGGAGATCCGATTTGCACACAATAAACTAACATTTAGCAGGTTTTTTCTCCAACTGATTGGTCAAGGTGCAATTGGAAATGGGACATTGATCAGATGTGACTAAGGGCTCTGTTTACTAAACCATGCTATAGGTGCGCTAACTTGTTAGCGCGCGCTAATGATAGAGACATCCATAGGAATGCAATGGGTGTTTCTATCAGTGCGTGCTAATTTTTAGTGTGTGCCTAAACGTTTGCGCACCTACAGTAGATTATATTAAGGGAATCAGATGATCTAGTCAGCTAGCTAAAGGTTCAGTTAAGAATTTTAACAAAATTGTTTGAATTATTAAAATAATAAATGCTATGTTATTTTATAAATGTTAACAGATTAATCAGTGATTTTTGAATAATAGTAGGCTATAGTATAATCATGGTTTTAATTGATAACCAGTATATTTAGTAATGAATATTCATCATATATATTTCCATACAGTAGAGGCAGTGCCTGCAAATATATTTCATACATATTCACACCTGACATACCTGCAGTAGACATTCAGCATCGAAATAGCCACTTCCAGATAAGCAAGAACTCCATAAGGACAACAATCCCAGCCTGCACCAAAACCTTCAAAGTTACTCTTCAGTTGAAATGACAGCGTTATGACACACTTTGAAACAGTGATATCTGTAACATATTTAATTGAGATACTGGGTGTTTATAGATGTCTTTTTTTTTTTTTGTAGTAAATATCAGCAGTATAAGATGTCAAAATACTGTGAAGAGGTTTTTGGAGATTTCTTGCTGAAGCAGGCTTTGGAAACACATCCAGTACGTACTGTTACTTAAGTGAGCTCAATGAAATGCATTGGTTTTTCAGCTGCCATCATGTATTATTTTCTTTGTAATAGTTGTAAATGAAATCTGTTCTCTCCTGCCATCTGGTGGGAATACAGAACAATATGCATTTTAGAATCTACCGTGGTTAAAGAACATTAGGCAGCTGTATCATTTAAAAGCAGAATGTTAATTATATGAAAAATAATCAATTAGTATGACCATTCACAAGCCTTTTATTCAAGCTGCCCAAGTTCAGTAAAATGCCTATTATTCTTGTATACTATACCTTACCTTGAATTTGTACCTGTCCTTTTCAGGGCACAGACCGTATAAGTCTGCCCAGCAGTATTTCCCACCTCCCAACCACCAGTCCCGCCTCCCATCATCGGCTCTGGTACAGACCATATAAGTCTGCCCTCCCCTATCCTAGCCTCCCAACCACCAACCCCTCTTCCCCCCACCTGCTCCACGACCCAATTTCAGCTAAGCTTCTGAGGATCCATTCCTTATGCAGAGGATTCCTTTATGCATATCCCACGCATGTTTGAAAACGGTAACGGAGTTCAAACATGCGTGGGATATGCATAAAGGAATCCTGTGCATAAGGAATGGATCCTCAGAAGCTTAGCTGAAATTGGGTGGTGGAGCAGGTGGGGGGAAGAGGGGTTGGTGGTTGGGAGGCTAGGATAGGGGACGGCAGACTTATACGGTCTGTACCAGAGCCGATGATGGGAGGCGGGACTGGTGGTTGGGAGGCGGGAAATACTGCTGGGCAGACTTATACGGTCTGTGCCCTGAAAAGGACAGGTACAAATTCAAGGTAAGGTATACACATATGAGTTTGTCTTGGGCAGACTGGATGGACCATGCAGGTCTTTTTCTGCCGTCATCTACTATGTTACTATATGGACAGACTGTGCTTTTTGGTAAACTGAGGCTTGGCCTCATAGCTTCCAAGCCCACAATTACTAGATGGCTGAAGGAGACTATTGTGTCATCTTACAGAGGACCACAGAAGTGGCTCTTGTCTCTGCTACAGGGACTGGAAATAGAGGAGAGTAGAGACCCAGAATTTTAAAAGGGATCCTCTTACCCCTGGTGTAGGCAAGAGGCTAGCACTTCTCTCCCTCCCTTCTTCTTCCAGGGTCCAAAATTTCTCCCTCTGTCCCTCTCCTCCCCTTCATCCACTAGCCCATGGGTTCAGCGTATCAATCCCCACTTCTCTCACTGTGTATCTTTAAAAGTAGCTTCCTTCCTCAGAGCCACAGCAGTGTGCCAATCCTCCTAGGCTGGTTGCAGCCTGCCCAGGAGCACTCTCTCTGATCCGTCCCGCCCCCTCTGAATTAACTTCCTGTTTGGCGGGATGAATCGGAGAGAGTGCTCCGGGGCAGGCAGCAACTAGCCTAGGAGGACTGGCGCACTGCTGTGGCTCTAAGGAAGCTACTTTTAAAGGTACACAGAGAGGTCAGTTAGAATTGGCACACTGAATTGATGGGCTGACAGAGAGGAGAGGGAGCAATTTTGGACCCTGGAGGTAGAAGGGAGGGAGAGAGGTGCTAGCCCATGTGAGGGCTGGAGGGCAGCCTCCACTTATGCATGGGTGGCAGGATTTTTGACCATTTTTAGGTCTAAAACTGCCCTCCACTTATGCATGGGATTGACTTGTAGTTGAGTATATATGGTAGCTGTTTGCACGAACAAGTGATTGTGGGGTTGGCAGGAAGGGTATGCAAAGCTTGCTTCTCCGGCAATGGTATAGAGAAACGTGATGGCGCACAGTGAGCCAGGATACATAGGGCTGTGATAGGCCAGAAGAAAGGTGCTCATATGCCAGTTGTAGCCCATGGGCCATAATTGACTCACCCCTATTATAAGAAAATTGGACTTATTTCAAATGAAACAAAAACTTGAAAAAATGTGATCTGTTTAATGGTGTGAGTGTTATGGTAAACCAGTGAATTTAAATTTAGAAAATGCTATGCAGATGAAGAAGATGACACTTTGGCCTTTATTACCTCAGAATTTATGTACTTAGAGTCCTGTTTACTAAGGTGCATTAGTGTTTTTAACACGCCTACACTTAATGCACGCGCTAACCATGTAGATGCCTATAGGGATATTGTAGGCACATACATGATTAACGCGTGTACATGGTTAACGCGCATTAAAAATATTAACGCACCTATAACGCTACTTAGTAAACAGGGCCCCTAATTTGTTCTGTGTGCAAAATCTTACTAGACTATTTTACATAAAACATTCATTGGAATTGAGACAGCCAGTGATAGTTTGCAAAAGGCTCTATCAAACATAGAGCCTAATGTAAAATACTATAAGGACATGTAGGATTGCATGCATATTTGCCAGCATGCACAACCAGAGCAGCCATTGTACAAATATATATGTGGGAAAAATAAGTGGCACAAACTCGGTAGCTTCCATGTGGAAGCGGTGATATCACAACTTCCAAGTGTGAATGTTGGTGCTTCCACACACACAACCTATAAATGCTGCCAATTAAATAATGAGGCCACATTTTTATTTTCTATCACTTTGGAGGCAGAAATTAAATAATGGGGGAGAATGCCTCATTTAATCCCTCATGTAAAAGCCCTGGCCAAGACAAACACTTTTTAAAATCTGTGCATGCCTTTCAATTCATGTAAAACCCAACCAGGCATTTTTTCCCCATACACGGTGTTGATATCCATCCATAAACAGCAGCTTTCTGAGATCACCATTTACACATGTAAGCAATCAACACCTGAAGATGCTTGTACGATAACCACCTATATGCCTGTTTCAATTCAGACAGAAATTAAGGGATCCTTTTACTAAGGTTTAGCGCACACTAACGGACATTAGCGCACACTAAAGGGCCCTTTTACAAAGTGTCAGTAAGTCCAACGCGAGCTTACCACATACTAACTTGAGACTACAGACAGCCCAATGCGGCCGCCAGCGGTATTTCTGGCTTGAGCGTGTGCCGTTTCTAGCGTGCTGTACATTTTTTTTAATAGCGTGCTGCTAACCCAGTGATAATCAGGCGTCACCACATGCTGCCAGGTTACCGTGGGAGTCCTTACCACCACCCTGATGGGTGGCGGTAAGTGCTTCCCATTGCATGGCCACGTGGTAAGAGTTATCTTGTTGCTTGACCATTTGGGAGTGGAGCGGAAGGGATTTTTACCTGCTGCAGTAAAAAGGGCCCTGGCGAGTGGGGAAAAAAGGCCCTCACCGCTACCGCAGGGCCCTTTTTTCCCACAGCTTAGTAAAAGGACCCCTAAACGCTACACATCCTGTTTTATACCTATGGTCTATGTGGCACTTAGGGGCCCTTTTACAAAGCAGCGGAAAGCCCAATGCAGGCTTACCACACGTTAATCTGGAGCTACCCCCATCTCAACACAGTTGCCAGCAATAATTCCAGTGCGCGCCATTTCTTGCACTAGAGAAAATTGTCTGGTGGTAATCGGGCAGCGCTGTGCACTACCTATTTACTTCCGGGTTGGCATGGGAGCTGTTACTGCTACCTCAATGGGTGGTGGTAAATACTCCCCTTACACATGGCCACACACACAGTAAGAGTAATCTTACCACGTGGTCATGGCTATTTTCAGCCATTTTTACCCGCTGCAGTAAAAATGGCCCCCGCCACTAGTGCAGGGCCCTTTTTACCTCAGCTTGGTAAAAGGACCCCTTAGTGTATGCTAATGGCCAATAACACGCACCAACCTTTAGCAATAAAGCCCTTAAATGAGCAAATAATTGAATGACCAGATGTGCCAGTTAGTGAAATATTTGAAAATAGAGCCCTTCATCAGTTGATATATAACCCCATTTAATAAATGGTGGAAGTGGAACCAGGAGTAAGGGTTTCATATCAAGTAAACTAGACAGCTTTCAGCTGAGTGAATGGAAATAGTCGGGAGTTTGGTGTAGCAAAGAATGCTTTGTTGTGCTGTTGAGCAGAACTCTTCATGGTTCTGTACTGTTTGGCCGTATTCTCTACCTATACTTAAGGTTCTTTTACTAAAGTGCGTAAAGGTTTAACACTAAAGCGCAGTAATTGTTGGGGGTGTGCCCTTCCACACTGAAATATGTTTTAGCGTGCATTAAACCTGTTTGCAGTTGCCATGGATGCACTTTGAGGAAGGAGTAAGTGAACTCACTCTAACTGCACAAGTGACAATGAGTACTAACCAGTATTGTGCCCGCCCATGACCTGCCTAGTTCTTGCCTCCTAACCCAATATGCAGTTAACGCATTAATTAGCACGTGCCGTCATGCCAGTAGATCAGCAGTTACAGTGCATGTGCCGTAACAGTTATCGCATGTTAATTTGTGCATTAACTATTTACTGCACTTTAGTAAAGGACCCCCTCAGTTCCTTTCCCTGCCTCACCTAAATTACTACTCCTAACATATGCCTGCCCATTCCCCTATTAAGATTTCCTGGAGTTTTCTAGATATGAAGCCAATACCTTTCAAGGTCTCCCTACTACAGCTTTACCATCTGTATCTTTATACCAGGAGCGTCACAGGTAGAAAATGTGCCCTGTGCGACGTGCCCCCAAGTACTCCCATCATGTTCCCACCCCATTCACTTTCATGACATCAGCCAATGGAGAGGGCACAATTTTGGGGTTCTGGCTTCCCTTGCTCCCTGTGCAGCCGCACATAGCTAGCTATGACCTTGTTTTATACCTTTAAAATTCACACAAATATTATTCCCACCTGCTTCCTTTTTATATAATTGCACCAAGATTGCCTTATCTTGCACAGCCTGTATTACTACTGGGGAAAATTTATAAAGCATTTTCCACATCTAATCCATGTTTTACACTTTCACCTGGGCAGCAGCAGTGGCACTCATAGGTTGCCTGTGGCCTGCACCAGGACTTCTCCCTGAAGTGTCCCGCCCCTTCTGACACAACTTCCTGTTTTATGAAGGGCGGGACAGTTCAGGGAGGAAGTCCCGGTGCAGGTTGCAGGCAGCCTATGATTACCGCTGCCTGGTTGAAGGCTGCAATAGAGATGATTTTAAGGTACTTGGGAAGAGGCGGCACGGGGAGGGGAGTGGAAGATGCACCCCCTATAAAACAAATTCCTGGCTACGCCACTGCTGTTTATAAAGACCATGAATAAATGACCATATAGGCATAAAATAAGTGCATTTTTATAGAATCCCTATTTTAAAATTAACTTCCACCTCCATATTCTCTGTCACTCTTTTGTATATTGCTACAGCTTTCTACTTCCTTTTTATCATCATAAGATTAGATCTTTTCTGCTAATGTTTTCTTTGTTTAATGCACAGTTCACTGTTCAAGTTGACCGTGTCATGCGTGCACTGGCCTCCAAGGCACGTTCTGTAAAACAGCAGAGAAAAGTTTGCTGTTCAGTTAAGAAGAGGAAACAAATTGTTGCTAACATTGTGAAGTTGAGCTGGGAAAACATAAGATTAAAAACAATTAATGAAAGGAAAAAAGTACAATTTAGAAAATTCAGTTCTGAATTAAGCTGAAGCCTTCTGGAGCACAAAGAACCGGTGACACTGAAAGGTTTACATTATAAATTTGATACTGCAGTGACTTTGACAACCCTACAAATGTTATATTTATATACTTTATAAATAATATATGAAATATGATAATCCATTGTTAAAATGCCCATTAGAACATTTTGCAAGCAATGGGGTATCATGATGTTACTATTTAAGACTGAGTAATAGGTGACCAAGAGTTAATGGTTTACCTCTTAAAAGAAGTCTGGGAGGGAAAGCTGGGATTACATCTGCCAGCAGAGCAAGGTATCAGAGGTCTTGTTCAACTGTTCTGATGTTGTGCTGATTGAAAATGACTTTTTTCAAAGAGTAGGTTGTTCATTGCCATCACATTCATAAGGTTAATGAGTGACAACTCGGCACTGGGAAAGCTCCATCATCCACAAACCATAATAGATTTTCCTCATCTTGGCATGTGAAGATGCAGATTGTGCCCCCCTTGATCCACCATCCAAGAATGTGCAGTGGCACCAGCCGCAAAGAATGCGAAGGCAGCAGCTTTTTGGCCATCAGACGTAGAAGCAACAGGAACATCCACATGCGTACACTGTATTAACGCAGTTGTCCCACCGTATGGTATGAATCCTCCTCCCTGTTCCTGTGCACTACACCCTGATGGAGGCCACCTATTTGTCACTGAATATTGTGCAAAGTATCTCATCTCATACAGTTTCCCTGTATGGTCGAAAACAGATTCATTGTACCTGTGTCTGAGCTATATGTCAAAGGATGTGTTAGTTGGAAATCCACCTGTCAGTCTATGTGCTGTTAGTGAAAAGGAACACAGTACTGCCCAGAGCCAGTGACCGCCATGATGCATGACTAATGCATGTTTTGGTTTGTTCATATGGTATGTATTTCTTTTTAATAGCTTCATTACCTCACGATTGGGGAAAAAAAAACAGCATACGGATATTGCAAAATAGTTTATTATATGCTGGGGTTTACTAAGCCGGTAGCATGGCTGACTGTGCACTAGTGCCGACACACCCCTTTCACTTTGAATGGGTTGAGTCGGCAGTGCCGCGCGGCTTAGTAAACAGACCATTACATGATATCTGTGTTAAACTGTTCTTTCAGTGGTGCCTGGCATTTCTAAACTCTGGGAGTATCATTTCTACCCCCTATGTCCTATCCCAGTGATTCTGAAACCTGGTCCTGGAGACATCCCAGTCAGCCAGGTTCTCAGGATATCCATAATGAATATTAATGAGAGAGATTTGCATGCACTGCCTCCACTGCATGCAAAGCTCTCTCTTTAATATTCACTATTGATATCCCGAAAACCTGGCTGACTGTGGTGCCTCCAGGACCACGTTTGGGAACCAGTGTCTATCCTCAAGAATACACTGAACATGACAGGTGTCAGTACTCAACAGGGTTTAAGCAGGGGAAGAGGCTTCTGTTTACTTAAAACTCACTCAGTGGGCCATTCCTGGACGTTCAGTGGCACTTAATCACACAATGCTGCTGAATATCACCTCTGACTACCATGGAACTATGTAGTTGGCATCTTACAAAAATAGGAGAGCAGACAGTAAATACGCTGCAAAAAATCAGTCAAGTTTGTTAAGCCTCGGGAACCAAGGTATGATGTGACATTCCCATACAATATTTAATTATAAAAATTGAAACCTCAAAGCTCCTGGAATGGCTCACTTTAACATGCCAAAATCCTTAATATAGTTTCCTTTGTTATCATCATCATTTTCATTGATGAAAATCAGAGAAAAAAGAACAGCAAGAAAAAAACTGCACAAGAAAATCACCCTGTGGAGAAGAAAAGCCTACTGTTCCAAAAACACCTCTGATGCATCATAAAGGAATTATACAGCACACCTTTAGCACCAACCAACCTGGTGTCCAAAAGCAAAAAAAAAAATTAAATTCCAAAAATCTAAACAGCTGTGCACATATCTCAAAAAAGGAAATTCATACTCAAAAGCACTTACCTGATGGTGGTTTTGTGTACTCTAATACCCCAACCTTGTTGATCTCAGCAGGAAGCTCGCCTTCACATCCAGAAGCATTATCTTTCCAGTTCAAAATCTCACATCAGAAGCAATGCCGTAATTTCAAAAAGTAGAGCTCGAGTTATAACACATGAGATGATAATCCACCACTGAGCAAATGAACATCCCCAACAAGGGCCACTTGTTTCGGGAGGTGGAACTATCACATTAACGTAAGACAGCAAGATGGTGATGAGGGTTTAAAGATGCTGGCTTATTGTTAGACAATGAAAAAGTGATTTAAAAGGAGCAGAATAAGAAAAATGCATTCCAATGGCCCTGTTCAGACTATCAGGTTCTTTAGTATCTAATCTACAGATACATTGTTGTTCTCATTGATGCAACCATCTTTTAATATCTCCTCCTCTCAAAGAAACATGTTGATCAATGATCATACACCGGAGTTCCTCAAAGTTGTGTTGCAGCCTTCTACAATGATGAAACATGGGGGTTTTCTGCTTCCCAGTATTCGCACAATGACGATGTTTAATCATTCTAGTCTTAAAAGACCAAGAGGTCTGGCCAGCATACAGCAAGTCACAGGAACAATGAATAATATAAATTACATTCATCAAATTGTATGTTGTAGAGCAAGATAACTTAATCATTCAGTTACATTTCTTTGACCAAAACACAGTACCTTCATCAGTCATATCACAAATAGAGCACATTTCTTGTGTCCCACGGTAGAAATAGCGCCAGTTGTCCAAACATCCAATTTGCATAATCTAGCTACCAGATTCAGCCAGATTCATATTCAAGCATAAGAATTATCGAATTCAGAATAGACAGAAAGCCCCCCCCCCCCCCCCCCCCCCAAGATTTCTTTATAGAACTGGCCAGTGTATTTCAACACACAAGATACCATAGATGCAGATACATCCAGGAAACTCAATTGTAGCAACAAGCCTCTGTTATTCAACAAAGCTCATAGTATGCATTCTTTATAATCTTCCTGGGATAGCCTTTATCTGTAAATTTATCCATAAGATCACTCTCTGAAAATGCATACTGTTCATCCGAGTCACAGATACAGCAATAGCGTAAAAATTGAGAAAAACGAAGACTGTTCTTTGTATGAAAAGGATACATATTATCATACTTCAGCAAAGTGTTTTTGTCTGTAGGTGTTATGTAGACCATGGTTTTTAATGGTCCATGATGATGTTGCACTTTAATATCCAAAAGCATAATCTCACACAAATCATAATTTTATTCAAATTTAATTGTAAGATGACATCTATACAATTCTACTATAAACTCTTGTAGTCCCAGTACTGTACCAGTCTATATCAAAACATATCATCAATATACCGATACCAACATAGCACCAACCAATATTTATTGGAAAAATATATCCAGCGTTGCTCAAAATCTGCCATAAACAAATCAAGGGGTCAAACAATGCATCCATTTTCACACCGCTTTGAAACGTAAACGCTTTGAATTTCAACGAGAAATTTGATGTACTTATTTAGTCATTAAGCTTACATATTACGATTAAACAACATTTAATTATCTTAAGCTATTTATTTTTATACCCCACAATTTCCAACTTACATTGGTTCATTGTGGCTTACATTAGCAACGGGGGTTGTTATCAGACCATATAAAACAAAGTAGTAAGGGGTACTGAAGATACAGGGCAGCTTCTAAAAGGGTGAAACGTATGGGTTAAATGAACTTACATATGTGATGTGAAACTGAAAGAAGGATCATTGATCTAGGTTAATGTTGATGTTACTAATGTTTTAGCATTGCTACCTACTGAATTTTGCACATTAAAATGTTCGAGCTAAAACACAGCAAAATAACATCATTCAAATGATACAGTTAACAATGTGTGAGAATTTTGCAGTTACTGTGAATGCTGAATGTCTACCTCAAGCTTTAACACAGGCTTTCAGTTGCCTTGGGGACTTTTTAACAGTCTTGTTGATCGGTTCCTGTGGCAGACTGTCCCAGATCATCTGCAGTGCTTCCTTGAGTTCTGCAACTGTTTGCAGCTTTGGGTGGAGCTTGTGATAGGCCTCCAACATTACTCCCCAGTCAAAAGTCTACATGACTGTGAAGTCATTAACAGTAAACTGGTACCCCATATTTTTCTTTTTTTTTTCAAATAATGGTAGTGTTACAGGGCAAACATTTTTGAACGTGCAAATATCGCTGGGTGATCATGCTAAAAAGTCTAACTTTTCCATGTTTAAATATAATTTCATTCCACTCAGCACATAAACGTAGATAGTAACAACAAATACAGCTGTAAAATGTCACATTAAAATTCCAAGTGGTTGCTGAAAAAACAGCAAAAAGCTCTAGGGGTTTACTTTTTTTGCTTCACCCTATCCGATTATCAGATACAAAATGATTATTCTGTAATGCTAATGCAGCCAACGAGCAAAGATTCAGAGAAAACTTGATGAGAGTGAGGGTAGGTGTTTAAAGCCATGTCCAAAACCTTAAGTGCCTCAGTTTGACAAATTAAACTGTATAGTGACTACATATCCAGAGTCAGTAGCAACACATCATCTGGTATATCCTGTAACTGAGCAAAGTAATTCAAAGAATGGGTGGTATCTTTTACATAGGAAGGAATCTGGGAAATCACAGGTCATAGGAAGCAATCTACACATTTATACACCCGTTCAAGAAGAGAATCTCTAGAGGAAACAGTAGGGCGGCCTAGAGAATTCTACAGGCTGTTATGAATCTTAGGCAAAATGTAAAACATTTGTATCTTAGAATTTTTATAATTTATATATACATACTCTTTAATTGAGAGAAAACCCAATTTTCTTGCCTCAGCTGTCAAAACATCAATTTTTTTTCCAAAAGCTGAAAAGTAGGATTATAATCCACTACTCTGTATACTGCTATATACAAAAGCTGGCGAAGCACTTCCTGCATGTAATCAGATTTATTTAGTACCACTATAGTTCTTCCTTTGTCAATCCACCGTATCACAATAGAAGCTTCAGAACTCCAGGTGTTTTAATTCCAAATGTTCTTGAGCAGTTAAATTCTGTAGATAATATGGACACCGTTCAAACTTAGCAACATCATGAAGAACTAGTTCCTGAAATGTATGAATAACAGGATCGAAAGCCCTGGAGAAGTCCATGCACTCTTATTCCAAACATCAGAGTAAGCTCTTCTAGAGTTCAAATCATCAACAAAATATATTTTCAATTGAAGGGTGCGTATGAACTTTTCAAAGTCTACTCTAAATTGAAAAGGATCATGCTTTTGTGTAGAGACAAAGGTAAGCCCTTCGATAACAAAGACTTCTCTGTGGCAGTCACAGTATAGCTAGACAAATTTCCCCTGTCCCAACGATCCTGTTTGGCCTTGTCTTCCACGGTTCTTCCAAACTCCTTAATATTTTTTTTGAGATCCCTTGTTTGTCTGCCCTCCCCTGATTTTTCACTCCCACTATCTTCGCCACTTGAAGAATCCAATGATAACTCCAACCCAACTTGTTTCTGTTGTCCATTATTACTTTTGTCTTTAGGTTTCATCCAAACATATGCAAACTCCCCCACTATAGTCTTTCTGATCTTAATGCAACTAATCAGGGCCGGTCTTAGGCAGAGGCGGCCGCATAGGGCCTCGTGCCTAAGGGGGCCCCGTGCAGCGCGCCTCTCAACTCTGCCTCCGACCTCCGCTGCTCAGACTGCATCAATGATCCCGCTCGGCCACTCCGCTCCTGCCACCGGCGCACACCCCCTGCTTGGGCCCATTGTCAGCTCCCCAGACCCCGACAGTTGCAGCGAGCGACAGCCCTGACAGTCGACAGACAGTTGCAGCGACAGCTCACCTCCAGCTTTTTCCCACTCAATGTCCCACCTTCTGATGATGTATTTCCTGTTTCCGCGAGGGCGGGAGCCACTGAGCGGGAAAAGCTGGAGCCTGGTCGGAGGTGAGCGGCCATTGCTGGTGCGAGTGCGTACGCCTTAAAATAAAGTGGAGGAGCAACAGGGCTACAGTTTATGCCATTCGGGCAAGGTAATGATAGCTTTTGTATACTGTTTCACAATTTTAAAGATGTATCTTATAACGCTTGCTATTTATTTAGTTTCCTTTTTTATGGAGTGAAGGAATAGCCCAATAGTTAAGAGGATTAAGAAGAAAAGTCCAGGCTCTGGATTCTTTTTGTATGCATTTGTGTTATTTTGTTCAATTTTTATTGCAATATAGAAATAGAAAAAGAGCAGATGAATTTTTTCAATCATTCATTTTTTTCTTTATTTTACTTCAATATTTCTTATTTGTTATATTTATATCAATGATTCCCTAATAGGTGATCTATAGAAATGATCAGATTTCTCTTAGGTCTGGGGAGGGGGGGGGGGTTCATGATAGCATTGTGCTTTTTATTTCAATCAGTTTTTTTGTACAAGTTGTACAAGTTTAGCTTCATTTGTCTTTATTTGAAATTTCATAAATAAAAAATTTTCTAAAAATGGAATTATCTTATCAATGGGGTGGAGCTAGGGTGGGGCGGGGCTAGGGTGGGGAGGGGCTAGGATGGGGCCCCACCAAATTGGTCTGCACAGGGCCCTGCACTTGCTAAGACCGGCCCCGCAACTAATTAACTTTGACCACTCTTAATTTCTTTTCAAAATTTGTCCAATTTACTATCAAAATCTTGAAAGGATTCATCATAATCCCATGATGATTAAAAATCTAAATAATCTTTCCTCTAATTTTGTATTTTTCTATTCCTTTTTTTCTTGAAGAGTTTCTATCAATAGTAACATTAAATCTAACACACAGTGGTTCAATATACACTGTTCCATATTAAATCTAACGTGCAATGATTCAATACACTGTTCCATATAGCAACAAAAGCTTCATCTTCCAAAAATATTCTTGGTCCTCTAGGCATACAAAGCCCTCTAGGGATAATTTCTTGTTTACAATATTCTACTAGAGCTGCGCTATTCAATTCCCTACTAATGAACTATCATTTAATAACTCCAGCC
Organism: Microcaecilia unicolor; assembly: GCF_901765095.1. NCBI lineage: Eukaryota > Metazoa > Chordata > Amphibia > Gymnophiona > Siphonopidae > Microcaecilia > Microcaecilia unicolor. The sequence goes on from NC_044033.1 coordinate 117,848,560, forward strand.
ATTCTGAATTCTCAATGCCATGCCAGATTGTGACAACGCTTGAGCTTGGAGAGTTTTTTCCTGTTATTCTTTTTCTCCTACATTCATCAATGAAACCAAAGATTTTAAAGGAGACTCTATTAAGGATTATGTCATGTTAAAGTGAGCCATTTTGGGAGCTTTCAGGTTTCAATTTATAATTACATATTGTATGGGAACATATCATCATAGCTTGGTACCTGAAGCTTAGCAAACTTGATTTATTTTTTGCACTGTGTAGTTGGTGTCAGGGCAGTCTATGAATAGAGCTGGGGAGGTACTGGTAGTTATGCAGCCATCAGCTATAAGTACTGGTGCCTGTATAGCTAACTGGGCAGGTAGGACCACACAAAAGGTAGTCCTGTTTTTGCCCGCTTAGTTCCGTGGGTGCCAGCACTGAATATTGGCCATCATCTGTATAATTTCAATTCCAGTGCTCCTGGCATTGAAAATACCTGCATATAGTATGTTGTACCACAGAAAGGTGGTATATCAAATCCATGACCCTTAAACTTTACCTTAATATCCAGCCGAATCTAACCTGGATATTGAATATTGGGGTGGAGGCGGGGGACAGTTTTGAAATATGCAAGTATATTTTATAGATTCTCCCAACTAAACACTTCACTTTTTGCTTGAGAACAGAATTTTGTTTCCATACTGCACCCATGAAATTAAATGACTTCTCCAAATTGGACAACATTAGTTTTAATTATTGCCTCCCAGAAAAATTCCCACAGACATTTGTGCCTGTTTTCTCTGTGGATAATTTTCTCTCAGAAGCAGATTGTACTTTTAATTATAGAAAGCTAGATAAGTCATTGCATAATCTGCCCTTTCTCTGCCCCCGTGAGCACTTGACAAGTAATTTTGCCTTCATGGGAGAGTAGGTAATTTTCAAAGCGCCTATTTCTACATGTAAAATGCTTTTTCATCCACAGAATTGGCTTTGAAAATTATTTTCTGAGACTTGTAAAAGTTAAAGGAACAGCTCGCATAGTTTTTTTTCTTTTTCCTTTGTATTTTATAATTTAATTAAAATCTTATTAAATAATATATCTTATTTATTTATTTATTTATTTATTTATTTATTTTGTCTGCTCCTTTTTTTGTTCCTGGATACCTTTGCTTTTTTTTTTTTCCGAAATGGAAGAAGACTGTTTTGGCCATTCCTACAGTTGCATATAGATAAAAATCCTGCATGAGACCTTGCAACAGATGGGGTGATCCTGAAGAAACTAATCCCCCTGCACACATGTTTCAAATTCAACATTTTGTCTTTGTTAAAACTATGTATGACCTTAGCTAAGCAGTGTGTAAACATTTAACCAACTGTGCAAATTATGGGGTCCTTTTACAAAGGCTCGCTGAAAAGTGGCTTGCGTTAGTGTAGGCGCGGGTTTTGGGTGCGCGCACAATCATTTTTCAGCGTGCCTGTAAAAACGCCCCCTTTTTTTCTTGAAAATGAACGTGCGGCAAAATCAAAATTGCCGTGTGTCCATTTTGGGTCTCTGACCTTACCGCCAGCCATAAACCTACGTGCATCAGATGCCACTTGGCACACGTCCAAAAATAAAACATAATTTGCAGACGTGCATAGCAGACATGCGCCAAAAGTGAAATTACCGCAAGAGCCATGCGGTAGTCAGGCGGTAAGTCCATTTTGGCGCATGTTGGGCGTGTGCAGGCGCCTACACGGCTTAGTAAAAGGGGCCCTATATGCTGGAAGATAAAGTACCAGGGGGCCCTTTTACTACAGTGTGGTAAAATCTAGGACTTAACTTATTATAACATGAGACTTTACCACATGCTAAGCCCAGATTTAACATGGCACTTTTGGAGGGCTTTTTCATTTTATTTGCAGGTTGTGTACTAATGTTCCCATCATAGGAGCCGACTTTTTAAAATGATTGGGGAAGCTGAATTTTTTTTTTTTACAGGTAGTGCATTCCCCCCGCCCTCCCCTCCCCTCCCCTCCCCTCCCCCCATTCCAGCCCCCCCCCCTCTCCCTCCGAGTTCCAGGCCCCCCTCCTCCCTCCATCCCCCCGCCCCTCCCTCCGAGTTCCAGGGCCCCCCCGCCCCTCCATCCAGATTTTAAAAGCCATCTTCTTACCTCGTCAAGGTGTTACGGCGGCAGCTGTACGCAGTGAAAAACGTGCAGGCTCGCGCTTCAGCCTTCTCTCGTCTGTCTCTCAGCTCTGGTCCCGCCCTCATTTCCTTTTTCCGCAAGGGCGGGACCAGGGCTGAGAGACAGACGAGGGAAGGCTGAAGCGCGAGCCTGCAAGCATTTCACTGCGTGCAGCTGCCGCCGTAACACCCTGACGAGGTAAGAAGATGGCTTTAAAAATTTGGACAGACGGAGGGATGGAGGGGCGGGGGGGCCCTGGAACTCGGAGGGAGGGACTTTTAAAATTCTGGGCTGGAAGGGAACTTCCGGTCAGCGAAATATTGGGGGTGCTCGAGCACCCACAGCACCCACGGAGTCGATGCCTATGGTTCCCATTAGCACAAGGTACCTGTTAAAAGTTAATTCAGGAACACTTAGGGGGTTTTTCACTAAGCTGCGGTAGCATTTTTAGCTCGCAGTAGAAATCAGCTGGCAGTAAACGCAGAGACAGCCATTATATTCCTCCTGTGGGCATCTCGTCGCTTACCGCCAGCTGATTTCTACCACAAGCTAAAAATGCTATCACAGCTTAGTAAAAGAAAATCCTTAGTGCTTTCTGCGTTAACTCTGCATTAGCCAGATAGGAGGGGATCCTATAAATGGCATTCAGAATTCATCACTGGAAAAAAATCTGCACTAAGTGTGATTCCATAAAGGGCGCATACCCTTTATAGAATTCCATTTAGTACTAATTCCCACACCTAACTTTAGGTGCTAGGCTTACAGCTGCTGGAACCTGGTGTAAATGTTGGCACCTAAGTTAGGCACTCTGTGGCAGTATTTTGTAGCTATGCACACAACTTTTTGGAATACCCCTGACATGCCTATGGCCAAGCCCCTTTTGAGTTACGCACTAGGGGCCTCTTTTACCAAGCTGCATCAAAAGGGAGCATGCGTTGGCGTATGTTTTTGACACATGCCGAGGCCCCATTTTACCGCAGCTGGTAAAAGGGTAGGCTCTTATGTGTGGGAAATGGACATGCGGCAAGTAAAGCACTTGATGAGCAGCCATTTCTGGGGGAGCCCTTACTGCCACCCATTGAGGTGGCGGTAAGGGCTCCTGCGCTAACCCAGTGGTATCTGGGCAGTGCACGTTACTGCCCAATTACTGCCAGGTACAACCCGGTGCTACAAAATAAATATATTTTTGTAGAGCCAGATATGACGGTGCGCTGGGAGTGGGAAGTACCGCAAGGCTGTTGCGGTAGCCTAGCAGCACTTCCTGTTTAGCGAGCAGTAAGCCCACATTGGGCCTACTGCCGCTTTGTAAAAGAGGCCCTAGTAGAGTTAGACAACATGCCTTATAGAATAGCATGCTGCCAGATGGGTGTACAAATCCTAAGTGGTGCCAATTAACTTAAGGGCATGTAACTCAATTCATTTGCGTGCTCATCCTTGTGTGCGCAAATCTGGGCTCCATATATAGAATTCAGGACTTAGGGCCTTGTTTTGCTCCTAAATTTATGCTCCTAAATTCTAAAATAGATTATGCTCATAATTTAGGAGTATAACCTTTATAAAATAAGGCCCTTAGGGGATCTTTTACAAAGGCGTGCTAGCATTTTTAGCACACACTAAACGCTAGAGACACCCATATATTTCTATGGGTGTCTCTAGCCTTTAGCGGATGCTTATTTTTAGCATGCACTAAAAACACTAGCGTGCCTTTGTAAAAGGACTCCTTAGTGTGCAATAATCATAATTCAATAGTTGGTTAATGCTTCCAGGCCCATGCTCCACACGTGCCAAACCCCATTGGAGAACAATTTAATGCACAGTTTAGCGCATGGAAACAGAAAAAATACCAGAAAATGCTTTAATGCGTTTGTGCAGTAGTCTGTTTTCACACACTAACCCACGTGCTAAGGGGTTAACATCCTTTAGTAAAAGGGCCTTTAAAACTTCACAGGAAGTAAAAACGAATAAATAAGGAGAGAAAACCTAAAAAAAAAAACCCAATCTGGGTCATGCTAGATTCATGGTTGTTATTTGTCTTTTATGAGAAACAGGTAAAGGATGAAGGGATACAGAAATTGGGTTTGATGACATTTCATCAGGCAACAGTTCATCACGTGTCACTTCTTCACTACAGACATTTCACCACGCAACATTTCATCACATATTCAAGCTAAATATATTCAAATTATGTTCATGAAAAACTTGTGGCAAATGGGGGAGGGAGCCAGCACGCATCAGTGCCTGTTCATTTGTGCCTAAATATGACCTTCATGAAACTTCTACATGCAAAGAATTTTAACGAGACTCATATTTAGGTGCTAAAGAAAAGGCGCCAATGTGTACTGTAGAAAATGACCATGGGGACGCCAACTCAGACTTCATCCCCACCCCGTCTCCGCAACAGTACAAAATCTCATTTGTACAAAAAGCGAGTGATTGATTTTTATCGAAATTGATGAAACTAGTATGGTGGAGTTTGATTTGCGGGGACGGGGTGGGGATGTGGACAAACGTTGTCCCCATGTCATTCTATAGTGTGCTGGTACTTCTAGTTTCCTTTGGACATTACACAAAGAAGTCATGATTATCGGCACACTCTCTCCCCACACTTTTGCCACAACTTTTCCATACAAAAGTTGAATGCATGAAGCTTGAATATATGCTGAATTGTCCATGGTGGTGAAGTGTCATATGATGAATTCTCGGGTGTGTATCTGCCTCTGGGGTGAAGTGACTTGGTGATGAACTGTCCGCACACAGATATTGGGAGAGAATAATTAATTATATTCTTTTAAATTTGATTTATTGTAGGGGAGGTGTTTTCTTTTTTGGAGGGAAGCGTTTTATTTTATGTACAGTAAACATGCATGTTTTATACTGTTTTGTCGCTGGATATCTTCCTTTACCTCACTACAGATCCTATTGTATTCAGTGGGAGCTCTGAGATAAAGTGAGATAACCTTGCAATGTTTCCCGTAGTCATATCTGTATGTTGAACTGTATGTTGAACATCTGTACATTGGACAGCCCTGGAGTTGTGTATGTATTTCTGTTTTGGAAAACTGATAATTATAAAGCAGAACAAATCTGAAACAAAATATGTGGAACATTCTTTTAAGTACAAAAATTTGGAATAGTTTGCCCATCCAACATAAAAGATCTAGCTCTTACCTGCTGTTTCCTAAAAATTTAAAAATTTATTTTCAGTAAACCTATATCTTTTTGGTGTAAGCTGGATTTTACTCCATTTGTGGGAGGTTTTTTTTTTTATTGTAATCCACATTGAATCTTAACAGAAAAATGTGGACTATAAGACATTTTATAATATAATATAGTATAGTATAGTGTAGCATAGCTATGCTCCCTTAATTCAGACCATGCAAACATATTTATGTTTGATATCTTCATAGATAAAATTGCAAGAAAATGAAAGGTAGATATTGTTAATACAGTATGCATTTTTAAGCACTAATGTGTGTGCCTGAGTGCTATATTTTTATATATTATTTTTATATTTTAAGATTGCATGAAAATTCTAAATGGGGAAAAAAATAATGGTGTCATTCTGAGTTGAAGTTTCAGAGAGAAACAATAATTGGTGACTTGTGCTAATGAAAGTACAGTAAACAGGAAGGGAACCTCTCAGGAGAAGAAAGACAAACCAGGGTGAAGCAAAGGTCAACCAAATAACAAGCCAACTCAAAATGTTGCTTGAAAATCCTTTTATTCAAAGCACCAGAATGAGGACCCGACAGGGGCTGTGTTTCAGCAAATGGAGCCACCTGCCTCAAGAGGTCACACCAGAATTCTCTGTGAGCTAGAGTAATTGGTTGTGTGGCTGATGCAACATTGCTGGTAGGAATAGTAGTATCAGCAGGATAAAAGATGCCTGTAAAACGCAGTGTCCAAGCAACCACCACATGTCGGGTCCTCATCCTGGTGCTTTGAATAAAAGGATTTTCAAGCAACGTCTCCCGAGTTGGCTCGTCATTTGGTTGACTTCTATTTCACCCTGGTTAAGAAAAATACCAAATTATGCTTGAGTGCATCATCTCTCACTTCTTTTATTATAGCTGGAAGCCAACAGACCCCTGCCTTCTCCTAATGACCTCAAAAGAAAGATACTCATCAAAAACAAAAGGCTAAAGCCTGAAGTAGAAAAAAGTAAGTCAAATGCATGTGAACTGCAGATTAACAAAGGGATAAAGAGCACTTGAGATACCACCCAGTACATTTCTTTGAATGGTTAAAACTGAAATATATTTGAAAAAAATATGCTGTAATGAACTTTGCAATTGAAACAACAAATTGTGGTCTAGTATCCAACTACAGTCAAAGAACTACCCCCACATGAATATAACTCTAAAGGTAGTTGATATACATTTTTTTGTGTGTGTGGACCATCAGACAGTAAGTCATAAAACGATATGTTATAAGACATTCAGGAGGTCTTTTACTAAGGTGCGCTGGTGTTTTTAGTGCGCGCTAAACGTTAACGATGCCAATGTATTCCTATGGGCGTCTTTAGCATTTAGCGCATGCCTATTTTTAACGCGCTAAAAACGCCAGCGTGCCTAAGTAAAAGACCCCCTTAATATTCTTATGCTCATGCTTCCATTCCTCATCAGTCCTTTTACATTTTGACATAGACTCTTGCAATTCAATTCATCTTGCTTAATCTTGTATACGTTCATATGATATTATGTTTTGTACCTATATTAGCTTATCTCAATATGAACTGTTGCATCTCTAACAAGAAAAGTGAACAAGAGGGTAGACCAATGTTGTTCCAAAACAAGTGGTTTATTGGCTAAAAAGTGACGACGCAGAACTGTGTTTCGGCACCACAGGAGTTAATTACACAGCCTCAGCCAAAGCTGATAATTGCATAATAATATGACAAAGAAACTTCCACTAATACAGCATCAAAAGCTGATATACAAAAGCCACCAGCGTACAAGTGTAAATCGCAGGGATAAGGTTGCATGTCATACAGGACAAGCTTGCAATTATCAACTTTGATTAGGACTATGTAATTGACTCCTGAGACAAGTGCATGTGAGGTCAACATGCAGTTCTGCATTGAGTCACTTTTTAGCAGATAACCACTTGTTTTGGAACATTGATCTACCTCTTCCTTTCTTTTTGTTGTTGCTGCTTGTGTTTTGTCGTTAAGGGGGCTACTTCTGCCGTGTTTTTATTCTGTTGCATCTCTAACACAGAAAAGCTTCTGACATAGTGCTATGTTTCACAAGGAAGCATTCTAAATTCTTAAATCTCTTTAGGCCCTCCCTCTCCCAATACGCTACCTATAGTAAAACAAATTAAAACCCAGTTTAACATAAACAGTAACTAAAAACAGTAACATCTCCTTCTATATCTACCATCACTGTATCAGGAGTCCCACTTAGCCTTTCTTAACACTTTCCAGAGCCAGCCATGTTTTTAAAGCTGATCTGATAAGCAATAATCTGGGGAAAAAGAAACACAGCTACATATTAAATTCATTAGAAACTGTCATGATTGTGGTCGTGACCCCTCTCAGACTCACCTTATTTCTGGCAGTCAGCTTCCGAGCTGGCTTCTGTCTGTTCTTCCTGAGTTAGTTCTTTCTCTGTCTCTGTGTGCTGGCTGCTTCCAGCATGGCTCTGATTACTCCACTATACTGCACCTGTGTGTGCTAAGCCTCTCTGTGCTTCAGTATGCTTTCTCCCTTTGTCTTGGTTTGTGTTCCTCTTGCCCTCTGGTGGCCAGAACCGGTGGCTGCCATAGACTTTCCAGACTTTCTTTCTGGTCCGGTCCGGTCCAGATATTCCAGCCCTCCAGACTTGGTTTGAAGTTTGGCAGCTAACCTCACCCGTAGCTGCCTCATGATTCCTGCAGCTGAGTTTCAGCTGCTGTTGGGTTTATTACCACCTGGAACCTTCTGAGTTTGCCTTTGCATCGTCTAAGGTCCCTGGTTTTTTGGTGCTTTGTTGCACTTCTGCCTAGTCTGGTTTCTTGTTTAGTCCTTGTCTGATTCTAGTTAGTCTGTGTGTAGTTTAGCTTAGGTTTATTTGCTTATTTCCCTAGTCATGTTTCTGGTCTGTATTCCTTGTCTAGTTTCTGTTTGTCTGTGTCTCTTGCTTAGTTGCTGCTCTGCAGCTTTCAGTCCTGTCTCTTGTCTGTCAGTATTTGTACCCTGTTTCAGTGGCTGCGTGGCAGCTTTCAGTTCCTGTCCTGTAGCTTGTCCATTTCCTGCTTTTGTGTAGTATTGTCTGTCTGTGAGTCCTAGCCCAGTTTCCTGCCTTGCTGCCCATGTATATTCCTTTCCCCTCTGACCCTCAGTCCCTGTTCAGCCTAGTTGGTATCCAGTGCCTGTTCTGTCTGGTAAGTCCTGCCGGCCGCCTGTACCCAGGGGCTCAACTCCCGGGGAAGGGCGGCCAAGCGCAGGTGAAGTCTAGCTGTTTCTGTCAGAGTTCTGCCTTGTCTCTGGTGTGGGGTGGTTTTGCCTACCACTGCTACTCCATGGCAGTGGCCCAAGGGCTCACAAACCTAGTTTCTGCCTTGAAAGCCTGACAGAAACCACTCCAGACCACTACATTTAGAGAGATCCAATACCTAAAGGAGCTAAGGAAACGTTTAGAGGCCCTTTTACCAAACTGAGGTAAGCACTATCATATGCTTACAACAGCTTAAAATGGCATCCATGTGGCAAACTGAGACATGTGCTACTGGTATACTAAAAAATAAAATTAGTTTTTTTGTCTGGAGGCAGAGAGGGGTGTGTATGAGCTTTTCAGCACAACTAGATTACCACTCACTAACTGATTAGCATGTAATTAGCATATGAGCCTTTACTGCCTACAAAAGAGGTGGTAGTAAGGGCTTATTCACTAGTTTTTGTTAATGGCTGCACGCTAATGGCAACATTAGCGCATTGCCATTAAATCCAAGCTCGCCGGACACCCTGGAGTTTGTGAAACATTGGAATTAAGCAAGCTTTGAAAACTGTATCACCTGCAGCAACTACAAAATTTCTCTCACACATTGAAAAAATGGATCTGACCACAGTAATCCATGCCACGATAACATCTTGACGGGGCTACTGTAATGCCCTGTTCATTAGTCAAACCAAAAACAGTTTGTACCAGTTCCAACTAACTCAGAATTTTGCAAGCAGTGTGACCACATCACACCTTTCCTGCAAAAACTACACTGGCTACTAGTACCTTACAGGGACAAATTTAAAGCTCTGATTTTTAAGGTCCTCGGACAAAATGGACCAGATTACTTAAAGAATTAGTTGGCCCTCTTTGAGGCCTCTAAAATCCTCTCAAGGAGGAGCATCATTATCTGTACCCTCATTTTTAAAAAACTACACAGTGTGATATCCACCAGCATGCCTTCTCATGAGTAGTCGTCACACTTTGGAAAACTCTCTCCCAGAGGGGCTATGCCTAACACAAGACCACCTCTATTTCAGGAAGCAGATGAAAGCCTGGCTCTTCTCCCAAGCCTTTAATACATGCGGTGACTGACTATCCACTCACTTTGCCCCAGGCTAGCTTATTGCTCTTCCTGTAAAGGGTCATGGATTTGATATACCACCTTTCTGTGGTACAACCAAAGCAGTTTACAATTATATGGAGGTACTTTCTCTGCACATAGTTGGTTCACAATCTAAGAGGGTTTTTTTTGCCCAGAGTCAGAAGACGCTGCAGTGGGAATTGATCCCAGTTCCCCAGATTCTAAGCCCACTGCATTAATCATTAGGCTACTCCTCCACTTATTTTGCGGGGGGGGGGGGGGGGGGGGGGGGGGGGGAGGGGAGCACAGAAGTGACTGAAGAAGGGTGGAAGGCAGTGAGCACATACCAAGAGAGGGGGAGTGGAATGGAGAAAGGTGATGTGAGGGATTGTGCCTGGGGAGAGGAGACCTTGGGGATGGACAGAACCGAAGTCTTGTTGGGAGTTAGGGAGGGAAGAGAGTTAATGCTTATGGGTGGGGAGAAAGAACAATAGCATGCAGAGTGTTACTAGAGGGTAGAGAATAGATGAATAGATAGGGGGTGGTGAGAGGATGAAAAATGGGAGGTTTTCACCCTGGAGCAGGGGCAGAGAAAGCGTGTGTTGAACTTACCAGGGGAAGGAAAGGGATTCAAAAAGCTAGTTCATCATATCTTATTAGAAGCATAGAAACAAAAAAAAATAAGACAGATAAAGACCATGTGGCCTATCCAGTCTGCCCATGCATGCCATCTACTATCCCTTCCTCTCCCTTGGAGATCCTGTGCACTTGTTTCAAGCTTTCTTGAATTCAGATACAGCCTTTGTCTCCACTACTTCCACTGGGAGGCCATTCCATGAATTCATCACCCTTTCTGTGAGGAAGTATTTCCTTGGATTACTTCTGAGTCTGACCCCTTTCATCTTCTTCCTGTGCCCCCTCATTCCAGAGCTTCCTTTCAATTGAAAGAGATTGTGCACTCAACTGTATATATATAATTTACCTTCAGTTTGTCCTATCTATATATTTCAACTGCACATGCCCCTTCTCTACCTTGTATTGAATTCTAAGGACAGCATTAGCATCATATCTCAATTATTTGAATGTTCTAATGCATGCTAGTTAAAGGTTTCATATGTATTGTGGTAACATGGTGAGTATCTTATCTATGTTATATGAATGTTTTTGCAGGGATTCCTATTATGATATCATTTTTATTCTGATGACATTTATTATATTTGTGTTTTATGATTGTTTTACAGTGCTGTTATATGTTTATATTTCTGATACTGTTTCATGTTAGTCCTATTACTAGGATTCAATTTGCCATCTCCAGGTTTACCTCATTGCTTACATTTGGTCATTTTACTGTTGTTATAGTGTTAATAAATGAATGTATATTACTGCAGCTTGTTCTCTCTTTGCTTCATACGGAGCTTAGCTGTGTAACTGTTTCAGAGGATGTTTAAGTGAGGCATTTAACTGATTGAGGTGTAGGCAAGCAATTTTGGCTTATCATTCTTAAATAATGCTATCATGTCACGAGTGTGGCATCCCCATCCTATTCCAAGTGTTACTTACATTAGCAGAGCACCTTTGCAAGTTCCAAAAAAATACAAAGATGAGCCTCATGCATATTATAATGAAACTGCTAATATATTACATGATGAATATAAGGAGCATGCCTAAAACCACATAAAGGGGATTCAGGATTGTCAAGATGCATGGGATCTCTGAGCTCCCTTTTTTCTAGTGTGGGACACAGGGGCCTAATTGCGAAGCTTCATTAACTGTTTAACATAATTACCAAGAGCTAATAGTTGGCATGGGCCCACAACTATTAGCATGTATTAAAACAGCCACTGCAGAAAATGCCATATAGGGCTGGGGATTGTACCTGATAGCATGGAGCTTAATACCATGATGGTTGTTCTGGTTCTCTTTTTAACTGTGTTATCCGCATGGAATTGATCAGGTTATTGCAGAATAGAAGCTCTTGATGTAATATAATGTAATGCATTGTGGTGCATAATGAGCTCACTTAATGCTAACTCAAGAAGTATAGTTAACTTCATCACATGTAATCTGCCATGCAGTTAATATGTAATAGCAACTTTTTCTCTGCATTAACTGTACAAAAGCCCTCCCAGAAATGGTGGGAACACCCCCAACAGTTAACACAGAGATTTTGCAGTTCTGACATGTTAATGTTGGTTATTACCAAGCAGTATAAGCAAATTCTTACTTGACTTTAGTAACAAAAAAAAATGGCCTTAGTGTTATTCACTCCATTGCCCCATGTAAGCCGCATTGAGCCTGCCATGAGTGGGAAAAGCGCGGGGTACAAATGTAATAAAATAAATAAATAAAGCATCCATTAAAGATTTGTCTTAAGTTTTTCTAAATTCTGGAGCTTAATGTATCAACCTTATAATGCATAAGAGAGAGACCAATTTCTTTATGTACCAGTTGGGATCAACAATGTATTGAGTTTCAATTTGGTAAACTTGAAGATATTTAATAGAAATGCACTTTTATAATTTTTTATAAAAAGTGTTTTGGTAAGTTTAGATTTTAGATACTTGTTTTTCCTTATAAAATAGATGGTCTTGGATCTGAATTGCTGCGCAATATGGAGCAGGCTAACGTTTCCCTCCTATGCGACCTTTCTGTTTCAATAGAACAACTTGAAGCTTTGAAAAGCATGATGGAGGCGGGTGAAACTGCTGCTCCAGTGATAGAGGATGATATAGAAGAAGAAACAGAATGTGGTGAGTCTTTCTAGAAATTTTATTTCTCAGTGTTATTAACGTAGGGTGATGAGGTCCTATCATCTCTTCATGAATAAACTTAAATAAGGCCCAAACAAAGAATCTCATACATGCAAACTTACCCAGATAGCATAGGGACATTTTAGGCTCTCTGGATCAGGACTTCCCTGTGCCAGGAGTGCTGTGGTCTGGAGTTTGGCCCAAAGATTTTTCCTTTTTTTTGGAAAGTAATCACTTCCCTCTCCAAATGGCAATGAGGGAAGAGAGTTCCAGGCCTTTACTGTAGCCACAGAAAACATCTAGGGATGTTTATTATCCAATCAACAATTTATAGAGGGGGGACCATGATATAATTCCTGTCAACTAGATCTTATCTTTCAGTGTGGTTGGTGCAAAGTCAGTACAGTTTAATTCAGAGAGATGATCTACTCTTAAGGTTTTAAACAATATTTTATTGAGCAAAATATTGACTGGCTAGATTGAGCCAAATTTTTAGCCGAACACCTATCTCATTAGATTCACTAAGATGCTCATTTTCAAATCACATAGACTTACAAAGTTACGTGAGCACTTTGTAAGTCTATGTGCTTTGAAAATGAGCCCCACATTAATTAGTTCTGTATGCCTCTGAGCAGCTTCTTGAAAATTCATCTCTATGTGAATGTGCATCTTTTGAGTTTTGTAGCTTATAGATTTGTGATTTCTAGGAATCACTTTACCTGCATAATGGACCATTGCATGAAACTTCTGCCACAAGGCACCTCCTGGGCTTAGGAAGCAATTTTATACAATAGGCAGTAGTATGTTAATACTTAACTGTTTCAAATATTAGTATATATTCTCATATGTGTGCATCTACACACATATCTGCAAACATTTCACCTAAGCAATATTCTGTAAATACGTGTCTATCTTCTATAGTGCGTATTTGCAAATGGGGGGAGGGATCACACCTACATGCATATCATAGAGAATGCTATAAAGTAGTGCATGTCTTCACCATTTAGGCACCCACATCTGTGTCAGCTCCAGGGCTGGCATAAGTACTCATGCCTAACTGCCAGTTAAGCCAGTATCCTTTAAAGGAAAGTAGATACCTATTTCCCCTTACAGAATAAGCTCCTAACAAGGTGCCTAATTGTAGGCACCTGTTCTAGAATTGCCATTCAAGTGTTTTTCACAAGCCTTTGTGGTCAGATAACTGTTTATGTTTAGACATTTAACATAATTTGCAGGAACTAACGTGCTGGATTACTGTAATATCATCTTTTCCAGTCTCTCATTTTCTTCTTTAAAAAGACTGCATACGGTTCAAAGTACTGCCATCAGACTCCTGGCATGCACCAATTGTTTCAACCAAATTTCTTCCTGTTTTTGTTCAGTTTCACTGGTTACCCATTCAGTTCCGAATTCAGCACAGGATTTTGACTGTGGCCCATAAGGTTCTTCATCATTGTTCCCCAGCCTATCTCTCCTCGTGTAATTACTCCTTACACTCCTTCATGTTGACTTCGGTCGTTCTTTTCTAATCAACTTGCTATTCTTCTGAAGACCCTTCATGTTTTCCCTTGTGTTTCCCGCCCACCATTAGCCTGTCTGTTCAGTGCCCATCCGTCTGAATGGCAGCACTTTTCTCCTTTTATTTTCTCTCTCTCTCTTCTTTTCCTGTCCTTTCCTGTGATGATTGTAGTTCGTTTTCTTTCATAATTTACCTAGTTATATGTACAGTGTTTTGATTTTCCTTTAAGAAAGGTGGTATACCAAGTTTCCTATTAAAAATTAAACATTTATGGCTTTTATGACATTTCTGTGTATCCCATAGCTGACCAAGATGAAGAAGCACATCCAGAGTTCAAATTTGGGAATGAACTTTCTGCAGATGATCTCAGTCAAAAAGAGGTGGCTGTGAACAGTGTGAAAAAGGTGAGTGTCATATAAACTATCTGTCTTAATATTTTCATTTCAGGCAAGTGGAAAGCACTCACTGTATGATTACACTATGACTGCACTATATAGGAGTGAGGCCGTGATAAAATTGGACACAATATTATTCAAAGTAGTTAACTCACAAACCAATTGCAAGGAATTTCAGAAGGACCTTATGAGACTGGGGGGAACTGGCTTCTAAATGGTAAATGAAATTTAATGTGGACAACAGAGCAGCAGTGGCCAAAAGGAAGGGAAGACAACCAGGAGATAATCACCAATGATTCTTTATTGAAAGGATGTCTCCTTTTTTTTTAACAAATGAGAGAAAATATATTTTCTGTCAGTGCATAGCAAACTGTAAAATATGTTGTCAGAGGATGTGGTGAAAACGGTTATCATAGTTGAGTTTAAAAGGGATAGATAAGTTCCTGGAGGAAAGATCCACTGCTTAACCCTAGATTTGAAAAAGGACTGTTGTTCTTTGGGATCCTGCCAGGCACTTCTGACTTGGATTAGCCGCGGTCAGAGACAGGAAGCTGGACTTGGTCTGACCCAGTATGGCATTTCTTATCTTCTAACTTTCCACTAACTTTTAACCAAACCCTCTAGCTATTATCTTCTTGGCAGGGCATGTGCAAAATGTTCTCATATTTATTGCTGCAAAGGGTGAAGGCTGGGAAACAGGAAGAATTGTTTGTTCCTAGTCATGCAAAACAGCGCATATGTTTATGCTGTCACATCAGCAGGGTTCCATTAGCTCTTGAGTCCTGCAGCATCATTTTTTTTCTCCACAAATGCTCTAAGTGCTGTTCTATAAAGAGCGCTCAGCTTGGATTGCTGTCTATAGAATAACGCTCTGGCACCTAAATTTGGGCACCGTTTACTGAATCCTGGCCTGTATGTGTATATACATCAAGGATCTCTCCATAAACCTGACCACTGACTATGCAGTACTAACTTTATACAGATAAGTTGCCATATAAAATAAGAGCTGCTTTTTCTGCAGCAGTCTGACTTGTACAGCTGGGACTGAATATCGATGTTAGCCAGGTCATTTTTGGCCTCATCCCTGACACACCTCTAAACCATCTCACTTTCTCCACATGCCCCCAGATTCTATATAGTGCGACTTAAGTTGCGCATGCAAATTTGGTCATATTCTGGATTTGTGCACGCAACTTAATTAGC
This sequence comes from Microcaecilia unicolor, assembly GCF_901765095.1. Taxonomy (NCBI): domain Eukaryota; kingdom Metazoa; phylum Chordata; class Amphibia; order Gymnophiona; family Siphonopidae; genus Microcaecilia; species Microcaecilia unicolor. The sequence continues at coordinate 117,864,079 of NC_044033.1, forward strand.
TAACAAGCCAATCAGTGCTGATAATTGCAATTAACAAGCAATTATTGACACTAATTGGCGTATTCTGTAAAGTAATGCACGTAAATTCTAAAGCATGTAGTTGAAGAGGGGGTATGGCCATGGGCGATTAATGAGCGGGTCGTGGGCATTTCTAAAAGCTATGCACATTATTATAGAATACACCTGGTCTGTGCCTGATTTAGGCATTGGCATTTACACCAAGTGTTATTTGGCATAACTGCCCATGACTAAATTTAGTCGGGCACAAGGGCGCTAGGTGTATTCTATAAACCGTGCCTAAATTTAGGGGTACTTTTTTTTTTTTACATTTGTACCTCGCGCTTTCCCACTCATGGCAGGCTCAGTGCGGCTTACATGGGGCAATGGAGGGTTAAATGACTTGCCCAGAGTCACAAGGAGCTGCCTGTGCCTGAAGTGGGAATCAAACTCAGTTCCTCAGGACCAAAGTCCACCACCCTAACCACTAGGCCACTCCTCCACTTTATAGAATACCCCCTTAAATTAGTCCGACCCATCTTGCCGACTATTCTGAAGTAAGAGAGTAGTCGGCAAGATGGGTTGGGCTAATTGATGGGGGTTCCTTGAGACAGCATCAGTGAAACATGGCGCATGTCGAAACAGAATGCCCCCAAGCCAACAGTTTATAAAGAAGGCTCAAATAAAATGACTACAAAGTTTTGGATATTAAAATAGTGTAGAAAACAAGTAAAAATTAGATTTTCCTGATAAGAACCAATGAAGAAGTGAGTGCATAAATCTTGGATGTGAAAAGAAATAATACTTCGGGTGTTTTCCAAACAGTGGCCAAGCCAGGACACAAGTACCTGGCAGAAACCTAAATTGTGGCAACACTCCATACTTCAAATCCCAGGGCAAGCAGTTGCTTCCCTTGTCTTGTCTCAATAGCAAACAATGGACTTTTCCTCCAGGAATTTGTCCAAACCTTTTTTTTTTTTAACCCAGATACACTAAGCACTGTTACCACATCCTCCGGCAAAGAGTTCCAGAGCTTAACTATTCATTGAGTGAAAACATATTTCCTCCTATTTGTTTTAAAAGTATTTCCATGTAACTTCATCGAGTGTCCCCTAGTCTTTGTACTTTTGGAATGTGTAAAAAATCGATTTACTTCTACTCATTCTACATAACTCAGGATTTTGTAGACCTCATTCATATTCCCCCTCATCCATCTCTTTTCCAAGCTGAAGAGCCCTAGCCTCTTTAGCCTTTCCTGATATGAGAGGAGTTCCATCCCCTTTATCATTTTGGTCGCTCTTCTTTGAACCTTTTCTAATTCCACTATATCTTTTTTGAGATATGGCAACCAGAACTGAACGCAATACTCAAGGTGCGGACGCACCATGGAGAGATACAAAAGCGTTATAGTATTTTCAGTCTTATTCACCATCCCTTTCCTAATCATTCCTAGCATCCTGTTTGCTTTTTTGGTCGCCACCGCACACTGAGCAGAAGATTTTAGCGTATTATCTACAATGACACCCAGATCTTTTTCTTGATCGCTGACCTCCAAGGTGGACCCTAGCATCAGGTAACTATGATTCGGATTATTCTTTCCAATGTGTATCACTTTGCATTTCTCCACATTAGATTTAATCTACCATTTGGATGCCCAGTCTTCCAATTTCCTAAGGTCTTCCTGCAATATTTCACAGTTCACATGTGTTTTAACAACCTTGAATAGTTTTGTATCCTTTGCAAATTTAATCACCTCACTCGTCGTTCCAATTTCCATATTTTTTATAAATATGTTAAATAGCAGTGTCCCAGTACAGATCCCTGTAGCCAGACCTGAGATTTTGGGTGGGCCCAGAGCTAATATGGGTGGACATGCACTGTGTATATAAATATGAGTAGTGTCTCTTGGGATCCTACAAAATAATGCCTTAGAATGCACTTGATGATGGATTTCTAAGTAGTCTGCCCAACAGCTACCCTGCATCAATATAACCACATACATAGTTAATGGAAAAATTGATATTTTAAATATAATTACATTATCCCATATCTTAAAATTGACCATACATTTGTCTACTACAACGGCAAACCTCTCAACACACATGGCAGGATCCTGCAATATAATTAGATAGGAAAAATATGTTCAAATTCTGGTGGCACCTCAATAATAGTAATACAAAATTCCTTCACTGCCAGGTGCTTTGTGAAGTAACACTAAAGCCTGCAAAGAAGCTTCTTAACACCAATTCTGAACACGAATATCAACAACAGTGCTTTTATAAAGGCAGCGGTGAATATACATAGTAGGAATATGCATTCCATTGGAAAATTCAGACAACTCAGACTCATAACACCACACAAACCACATGCCAGCAGAATCTCTGACCTTGGTCATATGCAGAACCCATACCAACCCTCATGAATTACAGAATAAAGGACCAAAAATTACAAATTGTCCTGTAGCCCAGCATCAGCCCTTCCCTGCCCTGCCCTTCCCTTCTTTTTTAACCTTCATCCATCCCCATAGCCCAGCATTAGCCCTATCTGTTCCTTCCCCATCACCTATCCCGCAGCTAGGCATCAGCTCTACCCTAGCTCCCCCCACCCCTCCCTATAGCCTAGCATGAGCCCTGTACTACCGTCTACCTGTCCCCCCATAGTCTGGCATCTCCCCTACTCTTCCGAATCTCCCCCTCCCTCCACCCTTAAGCACATCAGCAATCAGCATTAAATGTAAAACATTTAAATTTTTCATGCTTGGGCACTGCAGAGATGACCCCCACCCAAAAGCCAACATAAAACACCTTTTTTAAATTATTATTTTAACCTGGGCACTGAGCCCATCCCTGCCCAGAAACCCACCAACTCTGCCCCCCCAGCACTGCAGTAAAGAGCCCACCCTCACCCAAAAGCCCACAATGACACATATTTGTTTTACCTGCTGAGAGGCTTTGGGCTGAAGGTGGTGGTGATCAGTGGTGAAGCAGGGCCCAATCCCAGATTAGCTGAGTCCATCATGAGTCCGGCCCCAAGTAAAAGCCTCCCCAGTCCCAATCGCATCCTTCCCCGGATCCACTACCTCTCCCATCCTTGCCCTGTTGCTCTCTCCCCTTTCATCCACCCACCATGCAGCACGATATCCCGCCCGTTGCACCTCACCGGGTCCGCACTAATAAACAACCAAGGCAAAGGCGCAGGACCGTGGCTCTGTTACTACTACTACTACTTAACATTTCTAAAGCGCTACTAGGGTTACGCAGCGCTGTACAATTTAACTGTTCTGAGGTAAACTTCCGGGCTGGCACAGGAAACAGTAGCAGCAGGCTTGAGTTCTTTGAGTACCCTTGGCTATATGCCATCTGCTCCAGGTGATTTACTGTTCTTTGCCAATTTGGCTCAGTACATCTTCCAGATTCACCAAGATTTCTTTCAGTTCCTCCGCATCATCACCCTTGAAAACTATTTCCGATACAGGCAGATATCTTACATCTGCTTCCATAAAGGCAGAAGCAAAGAATTCATTCAGTTTCTCCGCTATGGCCTTGTCCTCCCTGAGAACCCCTTTTGCTCCTTTGTGATCTAATGGTCCCATGGATTTCCTCACGGGCTTTCTGCTTCTGATGTACCTGAAAAAGTTGTTACTGTGAGTTTTAGCCCCTGCGACAAGTTTCTCTTCATATTCTCTTTTAGCCTTCTTTATTAATGTTTTGCATCTGACTTGCCAGTGCTTATGTTGCTTCTTATTTTCGTCATTTGGGTCCTTTTTGCATTCTTTTGGCTGTAATGACCTCTTTTACTTCGCCTTTTAACCATGCTGGCTGATGTTTTCTCTTCTGTCTACCTTTGCAAATACGTGGAATGCATCTGGGCTTCCAAGATGGTATTTTTGAATAACGTCCACGCCTGATTTAGTGTCCTAACCTTTACAGCCGATCCTTTTAGTTTCTTTTTAACCATTTCCTCATTTTATTATATTTGCCATTTCGAAAATTAAATGCAGCTACATTAGATTTCCTTTGCGGGTACATCCCAGATAGTAGCTCAAACTTGATCATGTTATGATCACTGTTTCAAGGGGACCCAACACTGCCACCTCTTGCACCACCAAGGACCATATCCAAAATGGCTCCCCCTCTTGTCTGTTCCTGGACCAGCTACTCCAAGAAGCAGTCGTTTATTACATCTAGAAATTTTATCTGTCTGGCACTCCCTGATGTAACATTTATCCAGTCAATATCGGAGTAACTGAAATCACCCATTGTTATAGTGTTGCCCAATTTGCCAGCTTTCCAAATCTCTGTAAACATTTCTTCATCTGTCTGTTCATTCTGTCCCGGCGGATGGTAGTACAGCCCTACAGGAATACTCCTTCCCTTCACACATTGAATTTCTATCCATAATGATTCCACGCTGCTATCTGTGTCATGTGGAATGTTTATTTTATTTGACTCAATTCCCTCTTTAAAATATAGCACAACCCCCCTCCAATCTGATCCTCTCTATCATTGCGATACAATTTGTACCCTGTTATCACAGTGTCCCATTGATTGTCCTCTTTCCACCAAGTCTCTGAGATGCCTATTATATCTACCTTATCATTATTATTATTAGCATTTGTATAGCGCTACCAGACGCACGCAGAGCTGAACATCTGATACAAAGAGACAGTCCCTGCTCAAAAGAGCTTACAATCTAAGTAATACAGACAAACAAGACAGTTACGGGTGAGGGACGTAATGGGTGAGAAGGGAGGAAGGGACAAGGGGAGGGCAATTGTGGCTAGGAGCTAAAAGCAGCAATGAAAAGGTGGGGTTTCAGCATAGATTTGAAAACAGGTAGAGATGGAGCTAGACGTATAGTACTATATATTCTAACTCTCCCATCTTATTTTTTAGTTAGGCATGTAATTATCCAGAAAAGTGTATTAACTTATTTCACACAATGCATTGTGTTAATCATAAACTTGTTGCGTTCTCTCAGCTTTTGCCTTGGTGCTTACTGATGCTGTGATGTGTAGCTGAAACTGGTAAGAGTGCTTTTACACCCACTGATGCGGGAAGTAATTTTGCATGCTGTGCTTTTTTGTCATATGTTGCAGGGCTTGATAACAGTTGAAGATGAACAGGCATGGATGGCCTCATATAAATATGTAGGTGCTACGACCAATATTCATCCTTATTTATCAACAATGATCAACTATGCTCAGCCTGTAAAGTTCCAGGGTTTCCATGTAGCTGAAGGTAAGAAACACACTGTACATAGTAGGTAGCCTTGGAATTTTTCTTGGGTAGGAAAACCATGTTGTTTTCTGTTTTATCTAGATATATTGATAGATAAATATGAATTATAGGTATAGATATGTATATAGATAGATAGATAGATAGATAGATAGATAGATAGATAGATAGATAGATAGATAGATAGTTAAAATAACATAAAACATGTCATCTCTCCATAGGCCTCCAGTGCAGTATAATGTGTTTATTTAACTTTGTTTCTCCTCTTTTCAACAATGTACCCTTTTAAAAAACACAAACAGGGCAATTCAGAACTGTATGCATTAACGTGTACGTGCAAAGTTCATTAACGCACAATTGCACAGGGAACATACACATGAGTGGGGCATGGACATGTCTCCCATTCACACATATAGGGGTGAATTCTATAAATCGTGCCTAAAACATCATCACGGAAAAAAAAAACGCTTAAACGCTATTCTATAAGCCGTGCCTAAAGTTAGGCATGGTTTATAGAATAGTGCTTAAGTGCAAGGGTCGCACATAATTTCAGGCGCGTCCATTTGCACCAATGGAAATGTGGTGCAAATGCCCCTACCTAAATTTACTTGCGGAACCCCTTTATTTGTAATGGGCCAGGTAAGGTGCTCGAAAAACAAGGTGATCGGTGTTGAGATCTCAAAGAGATCGTGAGGTACTGTAGGATATGGTCATAGATGAGAAGGAAACACTGGGCCTTCAGGATTGAGAAAAATGTAGTCCTTTATTTATAATGAAGACCCGACACGGTCCGTGTTTCGGCGCACAAACGCCTGCATCAGGGGTCAAGGGACTCCTAAAGGTCAGCAAAATGATTAGTTGACAAGGATGTGGAATAAACAATCAGGATATATTACCCGCTGTTTAAACAGCTCGTTTGTAGGACGCCTTTTGGCGGTTTACACGACTGAAGGCGTCCTACAAACGAGCTGTTTAAACAGCGGGTAATATATCCTGATTGTTTATTCCACATCCTTGTCAACTAATCATTTTGCTGACCTATAGGAGTCCCTTGACCCCTGATGCAGGCATTTGTACACTGAAACACGGACCGTGTCGGGTCTTCATTATAAATAAAGGACTACATTTTTCTCAGTCCTGAAGGCCCAGTGTTTGCTTTGTTTGGTTGGTTGGTTGCTTTTGTATGCTGTATTCCCTCTTTTTTGTGACCATAGATGAGAAGGAGACAGGAACACTTAAGAAAATGTGAATGTCTTTTTGTACACCACCTAGTTATAGGTGGTATAGAAATTTTTAAAATAAATAAATAAAACTGTCTTGTGTGCTAAAATAAGTATTTTGAACCAAATCCAATACTGGAAGTTTAATAAGGAGTGGTGAGACATGGTGATGTCTATATGAAGGACACACAAACTGGACAGCAAGAGTTTTGCAATATTTGAAGTTGTTCATTTGATGTTGGGTAATTACCAGCATAAGTGATATTGCAATAGCCAAGGTGAGATATCAGAAAGGCATAACTAGTCTCAAGAAGATTGCACAAGGAACGCATTTGGCATACCAGTAGAAATCCTGATTTTACAATGTTAAAGATTTGGTTGTGAAAGGTTAGTTAGTTGTGAATTCTTTCACAACAAGGTTCAAAAGATAAACCTTGCTTTCTCTACCTCACCAGCTCTCCCTCCACTAGTCCGTTCCCCTCTCTCTCCTTCCCCTCATTCCCTTTCCTCCTTTCCTGAAGTTACTATTGAGGAAACTACACTTCTCCTTTCTTCTTCAAAATGTACCACCTGTTCCTCTGATCCCATTCCCACCCACCTTCTTAATGCCATCTCTCCTACTCTTATTCCTTTTATCTGTCACATTCTCAACCTCTCACTTTCCACTGCGACTGTCCCTGCTGCCTTTAAACATGCTGTGGTCACACCTCTCCTTAAGAAGCCTTCACTTGACCCTACTTGTCCCTCTAATTACCGACCCATCTCCCTCCTTCCTTTTCTCTCCAAATTACTTGAGCGTGCTGTTCACCGCCGCTGCCTTGATTTTCTCTCCTCACATGCTATTCTTGACCCATTACAATCTGGTTTTCGCCCTCTCCACTCAACCGAAACTGCGCTTACTAAAGTCTCCAATGACCTATTACTGGCTAAATCCAGAGGTCAATATTCCATCCTCATTCTTCTTGATCTTTCCGCTGCTTTTGACACTGTCGATCACAGCATACTTCTCGATACCCTGTCCTCACTTGGATTCCAGGGCTCTGTCCTTTCCTGGTTCTCTTCCTACCTCTCCCTCCGCACCTTTAGTGTTCACTCTGGTGGATCCTCTTCTACTTCTATCCCTCTGCCTGTCGGCGTACCCCAGGGTTCTGTTCTTGGTCCCCTCCTCTTTTCTATCTACACTTCTTCCCTTGGTTCATTAATCTCATCCCATGGCTTTTCCTACCACCTCTATGCTGATGACTCCCAAATCTACCTTTCTACCCCTGATATCTCACCTTGCATCCAAACCAAAGTTTCAGCGTGCTTGTCTGACATTGCTGCCTGGATGTCTCAACGCCACCTGAAATTAAATATGACCAAAACCGAGCTTCTCATTTTCCCCCCCAAACCCACCTCCCCGCTCCCCCCATTTTCTATTTCTGTTGATGGCTCTCTCATTCTCCCTGTCTCCTCAGCTCGAAACCTTGGGGTCATCTTTGACTCTTCTCTCTCCTTCTCTGCTCATATCCAGCAGACCGCCAAGACCTGTCGTTTCTTTCTTTACAACATCCGTAAAATCCGCCCCTTTCTTTCCGAGCACTCTACCAAAACCCTCATCCACACCCTTGTCACCTCTCGTTTAGACTACTGCAATCTGCTTCTTGCTGGCCTCCCATTTAGTCACCTCTCCCCTCTCCAGTCAGTTCAAAACTCTGCTGCCCGTCTCATCTTCCGCCAGGGTCGCTTTACTCATACTACCCCTCTCCTCAAGACCCTTCACTGGCTCCCTATCCGTTTTCGCATCCTGTTCAAACTTCTTCTACTAACCTATAAATGTACTCACTCTGCTGCTCCCCAGTATCTCTCCACACTCGTCCTTCCCTACACCCCTTCCCGTGCACTCCGCTCCATGGATAAATCCTTCTTATCTGTTCCCTTCTCCACTACTGCCAACTCCAGACTTCGCGCCTTCTGTCTCGCTGCACCCTACGCCTGGAATAAACTTCCTGAGCCCCTACGTCTTGCCCCATCCTTGGCCACCTTTAAATCTAGACTGAAAACCCACCTCTTTGACATTGCTTTTGACTCGTAACCACTTGTAACCACTCGCCTCCACCTACCCCCTCCTCTCTTCCTTCCCGTTCACATTAATTGATTTGATTTGCTTACTTTATTTATTTTTTGTCTATTAGATTGTAAGCTCTTTGAGCAGGGACTGTCTTTCTTCTATGTTTGTACAGCGCTGCGTATGCCTTGTAGCGCTATAGAAATGCTAAATAGTAGTAGTAGTAGTAGTAGTTCAGAATAAAAAAATAACTCCCAAAATAATGAAAAGAATCAGTAAGTGGAATTGATATATCAACTAGAAAGGGAGCTAAGGGAGGGATAAGTAAGATGGCCAGTGATCCAACATGCTACAGTCTTTTCAGGATTTAAGACCAGTTTGAGAGAGAGAAGCCAAGGTGCCATAGCCTTTAAACAACTCTGTAAAGTGTGCAGATCAGGATCACCAGAGGATGTAAGAAAAAACAGGAGGATACTGTCAGTATAATAAAATGCCTTGATATCCTACCCTTCCATGAGAATTGCTAGAGGGCACAAAGAGGCATTAAGTAAAAGGGGTGTTAACAGATCCTTAAGGCACCTCACAAGTGAAATTATGCAAAAGGGAGGAGGAAAAGGGAGTTGAGACTGAAAAGGAATGTTCATGATTTTTTCTCAGAAGAAATTAGCAAAAGAACTAAAATCCAGCTGACGGGGGATTACTAAGGGACATCTGCTTGATGTTGTCTTAAGTACTCTAAAGTCTACAATTGGGAAGAATCACTTTGGGTGATTTCTGTAAACTACCAGGATAGAAAAGAAACTCCTTTTTGGCTGCTATTATTGCCTCAGAGATGTCTTGTTGACTACTCACTGCTGCTAGTAGTAGGTGCTTTAGAATGGATTTTGAAATCATCTTAAGCTATCGGGAAGGATGTTTTCAGTATTGTTTCTGCTATTACTATAGATAATTCCAGTTGATTCTCTTTAAGCACAGCAAATTAACAATTTACCAAGGCTACCTATTCTTTGGAAGTGACACCCGTACCTTTTAGATTGATGACAATACCCTAGAGAAGCAGAGGCTGTCTTGATAGACAAGAGTGACTCCCGCACTTTCAATTAATGAATATCACAGAACCATGATAGGCAAAATTTGCCTAGAAAGAGACCATCTGTTTCTTTAACCAAGTTTCAGTGAAATAATAAAATGTCTCTCACCCCATCACTCAGTAGGTTGTAGAAGGTACTTGAACCTCTTCTCATTGACATTTTTTCTGTTTTTTGACACTGTTTTTGGTTCTCACATCACAATTGTATCTTCTGGTGGATTCTACCTGACCACTATCCCACTGTCAAGTAGGGAGCTTCAGAGCTCTGTCCTAGGCCCTTGCTTTTTCTCTTTATATTCGTTCCCTTGATTCCCTGATTTTCTCTCTCATCTTTCAGTACCATCTTTATTCTAATGACTCTCAGATGTTAGAAATTAAATTAAATATAAATTAAATACATCTTGCTTTCTATACCAGAAACTTAAACTGGAATCCAGTCTAAAATATCAATCTGCTTGTCTGCTTGGCTACCTGGATGTCCTCTGCCACATTAAACAATATGACCAGGATAGAATTTCTTATATTCCCTCTTCCCCAAACTAATTTCCTTTTTTCTCTCTTTCTATAGATATCGGATCCCTTAGCTAAAGGATGTTAAGCCCTTACCCCAAGATTCTATATAGTACACCTAGAGTTATACACGGTTCTGTACATAAATCTAGTATTCTATAATTACATGCATAGATAATTGTTCTAACAAGCTGATAACAGCTCTTAAGCAATAACGAGCACTATTTTATTTATTTAACACATTTATACCCCACATTTTCCCACTAGTTGCAGGCTCAATGTGGCTTACTCAATAACATGGGTAGGCTACACTAATTGGCAAAAATTAGAATTTACGCATTGCTAAGCGTATTTTGTAATGTACTGTGCCTAAATTTTAAAGCGTGCAGGCAAAAAGGAGCGTGTTTTGGGGCACAGAAATGGGCGTTCCAAAATCTATGCGTGTTGTTATAAAATATGGGCCAGTGCATGTAAATCTATACGCAGAGATTTACACCAGCTTTTCGTTGGCGTAAATGGACACACGTAGATTTACGAACATGAACTACACCTAAGTGTATTCTAAATACCGTGTGTAGATTTCCGTGCGGTATTTAGAATACGCTTAGGCATAATTGCCTAATGCATGTTAATTTTAGGCGCCATATAAAGAATCAGGCCCTTAATGCACAGTTAGTGCAGTCTACCAAGCTGCTACAGAACATGTTAAAGCGGTTTGCAGTATTTTGCCTGTTAGTGTGCATTAACCCGTGCCTTACCAATGTTTTAAAAATACTTTTTGGAGGGAACGTGTCAGGGTTGGAGAGTAGGTGTTCCCGCGTTATCCAGCTAGTGCATTATGAGTAGTGTGCGCTAACCAGATAATGCAGAGTTAACACAGGAGCACTTAGCATTTCCTAAATACTTACTGATGGAAATTCAATAAATGATGTCCAAAGATAGGTGCCGGGATGATTTGCACTAAGCTGGTATTCTGCAAAAAGTGGCTCTCCGCAGAACGACCTTTACAGAATACTAGCTTATCGTACATTTCCTCCAGGATTCTATATAGCGTGACTTAGGTTGCGCGCGCAAATCCAGTCGTCTTCTGTATTTGTGTGCCAACTTAATTACTTAACAAGTCAATAAACAATAATTGCCAATTAACAGCCAATTATTGACACTAATTGGCATTAAATTAGAATTTACGTGCAAAAGTGTCTAAGCATACTCTATAATGTGATTCGCGTAAATACTAAGTCACATAGTTGAGAAGGGGGTGTGAAATGGGTGGGTTGTGGACTTTTCTAAAATGTATGCGCATGGTTATAGAATACACCCAGTCTGTATGTAATTTAGGTGTCAGCATTTACAACAAGTTTTACTTGGTGTCACTGCCCGCAACTGAATTTAGTCATTCAGATGGGCACTCAGCATATTTTGTAAACCAAATGCTGGTGTAAATGCTTGTGCCCAACTAATGGCAGTCAGGGTGTGCAAAGGCAGGTATTCTGTAACATTGTGCCTAAATTCTGAGAACACCCCAACCCTTCTCATGCCCCTCCCATGGCCATGCCCCCTTTGGACTTGTGCACTATGAAATTTAGGCGCACATGTTATAGAATAGGGCATAGGGCAGAACCACATGCAGCTCCTAAGTGCTCGCTAATACCAATAATTGATATCACCTAATTAGCTAATTAGTTTATGCCAACTTTGGGCAACCTATACAGAATCTGGCCTATATTATATTCAATGGAGGGTTTTTTTTTGTTTGTTTGTTTTCTTGTGTTTATTGTGCATGAGTCTCTGGCTGGTATCTTACATCACTAAAATGTTTTTAATTCAAATTTTTTTTTTTACTTTCTAGAGCGCAACATACATTACAACATGTCCTCCTTTAACGAGTCAGTGGGGCTAGGATATTTGAAGACACATGCAATTGAGTTTGTGAAGTATCCTTATACGATGATTAATAAGACTCTTGTTAGCTTGTAAGTGGACTTCTAGGACAACAAGCTTGGGAGCTGTAGGTTCCAGTGATAGTAACAAGCAGTAGCTTAAAAAGAGGGAGAAACAAGAAGAAAATGTGAGGCAAGCAAAACCGTCCTGTAGGTTGCTGTAGCTGTTTATATATAGATTTCCTTAATGAGCTGCACAGTTACAATAAACGGCAAATGAGTCGGATATACCCCAAGGGAGGCCGAGTGGATTCCAGTAATTACATGCCTCAAATTTTCTGGAACGCTGGCTGCCAGATGGTCTCACTGAATTACCAGACCCCAGGTAGAAGATGATGTCCAGTCAGCTTAAACACCAAAGGAGAGCCCGAGCTGTAACTCTTCAGCAGTTGTCATCAATTTGTGTTTGCCTTTTTTTTTTTGTCCAAAGCTGGCATATGGCTAAACAATGTGGGTGATGTGTGTGAAAGCATGAAGGCATGAAGCAATGAACAAAATTTGTATGGATGGTATTATACTCTCCTTTTGCCTTAGGCTCTTCAGTCCATCACTGTCATCGTCTTTCTGAAAATATGTCTTATTCACCATATGTAGAATTTAAAGGGAAAAAAGAGTACAACATTTTGATGAAAGATACAATGTTCATATTTCTCCTGAATATTGTTATTCATAAGGTGTTAATTTTATTTATTTATTTTATTTATTGCACTTGTATCCCACATTTTCCCACCTCTTTGCAGGCTCAATGTGGCTTACAATACATCATGGATAGTGGAAATGGGAAGAGAGTAGACATTTGGTATTACAGAAGGATTTGAGTTGCATGGCAAAAGAATACATAATAGTAAAGAACGAAAGGCATTAATTTACATACATTCATCTTTTGTTTTTGGCCCTGTAATTTCTTCATGCTACGTAGGGCTTCCAGTTCAGTTACAACAAGCCTTTAAGTCTCATTTTGTGAAGCAGGAATTATAGCGTGCAGGTCATGACATTCACAGTTTCCCCTTTATTTTACAAAAGGCTTTGGTAAACATGGAACCTTTTGTAAAATATGTGTAGAAATGCCAGGACATACATTTGTATTTCCCTATATGTAAATGCAATGTTTGTAACTATCCAATAAAAGTATATGTTCAGAAAAAAGCAACATCACTCAACAGCTTCCACATATAAGTGCCAATTTCCACCACTTCTACATATACATATAAAAGCTGTATTCCAGAACACACTCTGGTCAATATTCAAACACTGTGGACAATGTATGTTTTTAAATGGCAGCGACGGCATTTGAATTATCCATGTATATTCAGCACTTCCACCCGCAGAAACAGTAGCATTGAATATACATATTCAGCAGTCACCAGCTATATGGTATATTTGCTGTCCTCACTTTATCCACATAGCTGGAAAATGGCTAAGCATTGCAGACTGTCCATTAGAGAGTGACCAAAACTGGGGCTTTCGGTTTCAACCAAAACCGAATCTGTGGCCAAAATTTGCTGCTTGGTTTTGGCTGGACCTGAAGCCAAAACTGTACCCCCCCCCCCCCCCCCCCACACCCGCAGAAAGCCTTTCCCCCCAGCCAGCCTCCCCACTGACAAAAAACCCATCCCCTCAGGCTGCTCACCAACTTTGCCCTCCCCTCACTCATATGCCCTCCCTGGGCCTCCCTTCAAATCCCTGGTGGTCTAGTGGCCTTTTTGGGGCAGGAGCAATCCCAAGTCACTCCCATCATTGTGAACATTGAACAGTGGATACTAGATTGGTAAAGTCATAGAGTGATCTTGAATTATAAAAGTTTTACACCGATCCAGGGCTCGCATCATTTCTTGAATGGCAACATCCCATTGAACACATAAAGAAGGCTCCCCTCCTAAGTCAGCTCAAGCTAAGTAGCTGACTCCTTTTTTTTCTGAGACTGTTATAATTTGATACACCATAATAGGCAGGAGTGGAGGTAGGGAGTGCTGTGATGGTAGAATGGTGTTTTTACATATCTCGAATCTTCGGGTCGCTGTAATACACCAAAACAAACAGCACAATTTATAATTTTATATTTTATAGACACTTTTAGCTTCTTGCACAAAGAAATTTTTACACACTTGTTTTGATAATACACTTTCCTTGGTTTCTTTAATATTTTTCAACTATCCAAATAGTGCCAGGGTGGTCTGTAATAATTTTCAGTACACTATCTGTATAATGCTGCTGAAACTACCCAGATAGGGCACTTTTTTCAGTTAGAAGCTGCTGCTATTCAAATAATTGTTTTTGATTGTCGAGCCGTGTACATATAAGTGCTATCACTTTAGAAAGGAAACACTGAAAGGCAAATTTTTACATTTGTACGGCCATATAAAGTATTAGGAAGCTAAGCGCAACTGCCCCTCAGTCACTCGTATCAAACCTGGCCAAAAGAAACATTTTACTAAAGCTTATATGCACCTCTGGGGAAGGTGCAGAAGCTGACAAGAAAATGTTTTCAAATATATATGCATACCCGTTATAAAATAGGAAACACATGTATAATTTTATGACTCCCCAAACCATGCCCCCTTGAAATCTGTGTGTCGTGTAAATTGTACAAAGACAGTGGGAGAGCGACCAAGGATACCAAAGACAGGAAGATGTTCCTTAATAAAAGAGTTTATTTGGAGTTTATTAAGGAACATCTTCCTGTCTTTGGTATCCTTGGTCGCTCTCCCACTGTCTTTGTACTGTTATATTTATCGTGGGGCATTTTGAGTTCTCTGCCTGCCAGCGGATTTCTTTTCACATTGTCGTGTAAATTGTGGCATTCTGAAATCACCATTTGCACATGTGTGCAATCTACGTTTGGGGAGCGTGCCAGGTGCCCTTGACCTGGATTGGCCACTGTCGGTGACAGGATGCTGGGCTAGATGGACCTTTGGTCTTTCCCAGTATGGCACTACTTATGAACTTATGTACTTATGTACATGTGCAAATGCTGCTATTTACACATGTAGATCATATAAGGCTTCTGAAATTACCTTTTTTTTTAAGCCTCCTGGGCTTCTAATATTTAAACCCTGTCATCCATTAGGCCAGCCATTGCAGTGACAGAGACCACGAACAGCTACTTCTTCTAAAATGTGATGCTCATGTACGCTGAATTTGCTGGCTAGGTATTACCATTATGCAATGTCTGGGACTTTCTCCTTTCAAGAGCTGTGAGCGCTGTCCCTGCAGCATCCATGGACTTGGCCTGCACAAGTAGCAGAAGTTAAACCCGGGAGTGGAACCCAGGTGTTCTCTATGGCAGTGTACTACCATACCACCAAGCCCCAGTGTAGAGAATGACACGGGGACGGGGAACTGCAGTAACCGCTGGGATGGGGACAGAGCCCTCGGGGACAGGGGACAAACTTTGTCCCCGTTTCATTTTCTACTTTGAAGCCTGTTAATGAACTGGACTGTTATTTATGTTTAAGTGATGCTTACAAACATATTTTGAGTTTTTGGAAAAAAACAAGCAAACATACTGGCCACAGCTAGCAACCCTTGCATGGAGGATCCTGTACATCCTGCTACCAGCACATCTTCTAAGAAGACAACTTCTATTCCAGGAAGGTCTGTGGAAGACAGGAGAGCTAGATTGAATCCTGAGATTGTTGATGATTTCTTATTTATCCACAGATTTAAAAACATAACAGTGCTTTATAGGGCATATAGAACGGGTTGTATTTTATACCCCTGGATATTTTAACAGTGTGAATTAGGATTCCTTGGTGTAGTAGAAATCACCTATTGTTTGGGTTGGAAGGGTAGAGGGTGGTGGTGGGAAGAATGGCTATTATAGCTGCTCATTGTTATTATTGTTCTCTATTTGTAATTTATACACAACAGTTGCACAGCATATTATTATACTTTACTAAAAAATTTTAAATGTAAAATCATAAGTTCAAGGCTTCTGCAGATGAGGACAGAGCCCACGGGGATGGGATGGGGACAGAACCTGCCAGGATGGAGACAGAACCCGCGGGGACGGAGACAAACTTTGCCCCGTGTCATTCTCTATCCCAGTGCTGGCCGGATACTCATTTCTGTGATTTCCCCATACAGATTATAGTACAGCACATGTTTTATCATTTTAAAGAAAAAATGCTAGAATGAAAACAGTAGCTGTTTTATATATGCCTCCAAATTCATCTCTTATTTAACTTGGAACAAAATACTGGTTTAAGCAATGGTGAGCAAGTGTACATTCTGAGCCTGTGAATTAGGCCATTGTAGAGATTGTGGGAGCACCTGCTTCACTGCATTTTGGAAACCCACTGCAGTAATAAAAAAGAGAATGTCCAAGGTCTGCTGCATGTGGGCAAACGAGATAACATTGTTTTTGTCTCTTGACAGATTTAGCGATGCAGTTGAATCAGGGAAAATTTGAGTATAATGGATCATGTGGGTGAGTAGTGTGATTTAAACAGTTGTCACCATGTATCAGAGCACTGTAGTCTGACTTTAATAAAACCATGTCACTTTTAATTATAGGTTGCAGGACAAAGTAGGGTGCAGGAGTAGAATTTCAATGAGCAGTGTTGTTGGATAAACCTCTTACTCACTTGTGTAATAAATGTACTTTTCAATTTCATTATCATGTGAAAAGCAATACTGTTTAATTATGTTTATAGATCTCTAACCTGTTTATCAATATTATAGTAATCAATCATCTCTGGCTTCCTATATTCAATAAGATTTCTGCTTTTCTGCTCCTATAAATACACTGGGCCTGATTTTCAGATCACATAAGTGCCGCAATTGGCACTGACCCGGGATATTCAATGCCAGGCATTGAATATCCGAGTTTTTTGGGGGGTCGGTTCAAACTTAACCAGCTAAGTGAATATTCAGCGCTGGCCAGTTAACTTTATAGCGACCAAAGATATGATTGCTATTTAGGAAGTCTGATTTAGCTGCTAAACTTAGCAGGCCAGCACTTGAGTATTCGTGGATAATCGTCTGTATCACTGGCTGGTTTGCCACTATGTGCTAACCACAAATATTCAGTGGAGATAACAGGATGACTATTAGAGCTTAGCTGGCTAAATTCTATTTAACCAGCCAGGAAAGGCTCCTGGCCAGTTAAACAGCAATGAATACCAGCCGGACTGTTTTCAAAATTCGGAACTTCGATATGCCTATGAGGATCTCCAGGGGGAAGAATTGGAGATTATAGTGGTAATTCTATAAGTGAGTGTCTCATTTTTGGTGCCTTGTTCTGTAGTGACATCCAGGTGTCAAGATACTGTTATGGAGCACTCGTGTAACCCAGTATTGGTGCACCTTACATTTAGGTGCAAGCAGTTACACCTGGCATAACCATGGGCACCTAAATGAGGCCAGGGTAGGATTAAGGCATGTGCCTAAGGCCCAGCATTTAGGAAGGGCTGTCTCATGTGATAATTTAACATCTTCTAAGGCAGATTTTTGTCCTGGTTAGGCAGCTGCTGGAAGAACAAAGAGAGAGAATGTGTGGGTGGGTGGGGGGAATTAGACCTTCAGCTGCCCACAGAAGTTTATCTCTCTTGTCTACTCGCTGGACATTGTCCTCCAGTCAGAAGGAGGAGTCAGCGAGCAGTGCTTCTTACCTGCTGCTTCCTCCTTTCCCACTTTTCCTTTGTAGTCAGAACCACATAGATTCTCCATTTGTGAGAATATTAAAATGTATTTACATTATGATAGGGAGCGAATTATAAGTCCATATGCAGCAAGAATTAATATATAAATAGAGTTTACGGAGTTTGGTAGCTCAGGCTCAAGTTTAAACCTCGTTAATGTTATTGACCGTTGCAGTAGTAAATCCATGAATCCTAAGATTAAATCAACATCCATTAGCAAATGATTTTTTATTTTATAAGTGCAAAAGATACAAAATCACTTGACTATGTGATTTCAAATCTAAAATCAAAATCAGAATAAGCAGTGGCGTTCCTAGGGGGGGCGGTGGGTGCGGTCCGCCCTGGGTGCAGGCCGCTGGGGGGGGGGGGTGCCGCCGCCGCGCGTGCGCGCGCCTGTCTTCCGTTCATTCCATGCTTCTTCTCTGCCCCGGAGCAGGTTACTTCCTGTTCCGGGGCAGAGAAGAAGCATGGAATGAACGGAGGACAGGCGCGCGCAGCACCCCCACAGTGGCATGCACCCGGGGGGTGGGGTTCTTTCGCGGGGGTGTCCTTTTGCCGGGGGAGTCGCGCTGCACCCCGGGGGAGGGGCACATCGGCGATCCGCCCCGGGTGTCAGCCCCCCTAGGAACGCCACTGAGAATAAGAGTGATTTGAAATAAAAATCAAAAATCATACAAAATGTTTTAAAATTGTAATTTCAATTTACTTGATTTGAAATCATACCCAACACTGCACATACTCTTATACAGGGTTTAATTTGTAGACAAAAAGGAAGTGGAACTGTGGAGCTGGGGAAGAGGACAGACCAGGGGCAGGAGCAATAGGGGAAGAAAGGCTGGATGAGGGACTAGAATGACTGTACTCTGCTCTGCTTCAGGTTCATTCCTTCTCCTCCTCTTCACTGGCTAGAATAGAACACCTCTGGAAAAAAAGTGGTGGAATGACGTTCCAGGCTGTTCTCCCAGAAATTAAGCCCTGCTCATTTGTTCATATATCCCCAGTGATATTTGTAAGACCCTATTTGTGCATGTAAAACATTGGCTAATATGCAAAAAGAATTACATGGGGAGGGAATAAGAATGAGGAAAGTTTGGAAATGAGAGTAAGATACCCAATCCAAAACTGAATGTTCAAATGCACGCACATTGCAACTCCACCCCGTCCAAACTGCACCCCTGGGAATACCTACATGTACACAATCTTGTAAACACACCAACTTATACCCGCATAGTCACACAGTTTTAGAAAAGGCCTTTGTCAAAAGCTTTACACATGCAGAAACCTGTATAAAATTTTAGCCCCCATTGGGGTAATTCTATACAGATCCACGTAGTTTTACATGGCACAAATGCGCATAAATGTTCTCTTGTGTAATACCAACTAGGAGAAAAGTAAGCGCTGGGTTTTGATGGTATGTATTTTGCTAGTGGGTGTGTCCATGGACAGAGTTTGGGTGGAGCACGGACAAAGACAGGGGGGATAGTTTACATACATATACATATTTCTTTTTTAGCTGATGGGACATGTTCGACAGTAACGCCAGCCCTAATCTGGTGTTATTTTGTGGTATTGTTTTCTGTCTAACGCCATTCAACACCTCTGATCATTGCAGCGCTATTTTTTGATCATTGAGGAGGAATACGAAATGGCCTTATTTACATGAGATTTACTATATTTGCATGCTATTTGCACAAGTGCCTGGCACGCTCATTGTTTACAGTGATAGCCCCACTGATCATCTGGTGTTGATGAGTGCATGCACTAGAACAGCGCTAATGGCTTTTAGTGCTTCGTTTACTTTTGATCATCAGCCCGTTAGGCATCAAACAGTACTGTGCACCTAGGTGCCAAAATTTAGGCCTTATAGATGGGATGAGTGTGGGTGCCTAAATGTTGGCGCCAAACTTAGGCTGTATTCTGTAACAGAATCTGGGTGTACAAATGCTATCTTAGTGCACAGATTTATTTTGGGTGCCTAATGTTTTGCACCCTTTATAGAATCATCCCCTAGGTACCTAAATATAGGTACAATGTTATAGAGTTGCCCTCCACATTCTAGTTCATTCCATCATTAGACTAATATGATTACAACACTCTTAGAAGGGATCATAACAGCTGTACTTGCTAGATAGACATAAGAGTGGCCAGTTTCTTTGTGAAATGGATAGAACAGGCCATTCACATAGGCCAGCAAGTTGTAAATCCAAGGCTCTACACTGCTGTAGACACGAAATCGATTAGTCTATCTGGCTAGTCCCATCATGAAGGTAAACTGTGATAAAGCCCAGATTGCTCTGAAAAAGAACATTGATTAGTATAGAAGAAGAGCTGGATTACAAATCCTATAAAGACCTTGTGAACTCCGTAGAGGATCTTATGGACTAGGGTGCAAATTTTAAAAGTTATATTCATCTGGCAGGTGCATTTGCTGGGTTTCTTCAATTCCATTTTTGATCCCTCATTCAGAAGAGAATATCCTAAAGCACAGCTATGATCAGGAATGCACCAAAATCCCATCTGAAAACAGAAAAGATCTGTTATCCATGGGCACACAAATTGGTTACATGAATGTGTTGCATTAGAGAATGGCAGTGATGCATGACAAATCTGTTTAGCATTCTATTTATAAACAAGGCCACCATTTGTCTTTAAACAAGGTACCTTCTCAAGCCAGACTTCATGCGACGCCCAGACAGGACATTTGACCCATTCTCCGAGACTCCTGTTGATGGTGTCATAGCAGCAACTTGTTCAGTCCAGGTAAAGAACAAGCATATAAATCTGAGTTAAAATTCATGGACAGTTAACATATTAAAGACCATTTTAAAGCAATTTATATGGGTAAATTGTGTTTCTAATGTTGGGTGGGACCAGGGAAGGGATTTTTAATGTTTGGAGGATCCGAGGGACAAATTTAATGTTAGAAGGGAGGATCTGTTGGTGGTTACCACTATTGAAAAGGCTAGTCTCTGAAATCCTAAAATGAGATTTTTTTGGGGGGGGGAGGGGTCACTAATGTTGCAAGGGCCCAGAGGGGTTTCTAAAGTTGTGGAGAGTGGCTCCAGAGTTTCTGATGCGCTTGGGGGGGGGTGGTGTAATGTGAGCATTGCAACAGATTACTAGTAGGAAACTTAGGGCTCCTTTTACAAACCTGTGGTAAAATGACCCCTGCAGTGACGTCGACATGCAGATTTGCTGCACGCCAAGGCCCTCTTTTACCGCAGCAGGTAGAAGGATTTTTTTAAGCAGAAATGGCCGTGTGGTAAGTTTAAGCACTTGTCGTGCAGCCAATTCCTGGGGATGCCTAAGAGCTCCCATACTAACCCGACTGTAAAATATAAACTTATTTTTTGAGCACCAGAAATGGTACGCAGCATACACCGGCACTACTGCCAGCTCCTGTGTTAGCCTGGCAGTAGGGCCAATTTGCCACTTGACATTGCCATGGTAACCCTACCACAGCTTGGTAAATGGGCCCTTTAGAGACTGTTTTACTAAAATGCACTGAAATCTGGGCTTAATGCATTTAATGCAGGACTTCGCCACATGTTAAACCCAGATTTAACACAGCACTTAATAGGGCTTTTTTAATTCGTAGCTCCTGCACTAATGTTGCTGTGAGCACATGAGACCTGCAGAAAGTTAAAGCAGGAGCAGTTTAGGAGAGGCTAAGTACTCCCATGTTAAGTCTGTGTTATCTGTGTAGCGCATGCTAACCATAACATGCTAGCTGGATGTCAGGAAAACACCTACTCTCAGCCCATGACATGTCCCTCCTAAAAACATATTTTTTAAAAATAGGTAATGCATAGTGCGTGAAAACTGGCAAAATACCGCAAAATGCTTTTACATGTTTTGCAGTAAGTCTTTTCTTGCATTCTAATCACATGTTAAGGCTTAATGCCTTTTAATAAAAGAACCCCTTAGGTACACCTGAGATAGATTTAATTCTCCTGACTTATGTGACCTGGGTGCATGTCCAGTATTAATATGGTTTATTGAAATTAATATACCACCTTGCCTGAATAAGGCGGTGTACAAATTTGGTACCTAATAAAGATATATAAATACTTTAAAAATTTTTTACATTATTAAGATGTTCATTATTGTTGGTAGAGGAGTGTGGTAGTCGTGTTAGTCCACTCTTAAGGTTATCAATAGAAATCAAACAAAATAAAACATGGAAAAGAAAATAAGATGATACCTTTTTTATTGGACATAACTTAATACATTTCTTGATTAGCTACGTCTTGCAAGGTTCCGCGTTAGGAGTTACGGATCAAGAAAGGGATCTGGGTGTCGTCGTCGATGATACGCTGAAACCTTCTGCTCAGTGTGCTGCTGCGGCTAGGAAAGCGAATAGAATGTTGGGTGTTATTAGGAAGGGTATGGAGTCCAGGTGTGCGGATGTTATAATGCCGTTGTATCGCTCCATGGTGCGACCGCACCTGGAGTATTGTGTTCAGTACTGGTCTCCGTATCTCAAAAAAGATATAGTAGAATTGGAAAGGTACAGCGAAGGGCGACGAAAATGATAGTGGGGATGGGACGACTTTCCTATGAAGAGAGGCTGAGAAGGCTAGGGCTTTTCAGCTTGGAGAAGAGACGGCTGAGGGGAGATATGATAGAAGTGTATAAAATAATGAGTGGAATGGATCGGGTGGATGTGAAGCGACTGTTCACGCTATCCAAAAATACTAGGACTAGAGGGCATGAGTTGAAGCTACAGTGTGGTAAATTTAAAACGAATCGGAGAAAATTTTTCTTCACCCAACGTGTAATTAGACTCTGGAATTCATTGCCGGAGAACGTGGTACGGGCGGTTAGCTTGACGGAGTTTAAAAAGGGGTTAGATAGATTCCTAAAGGACAAGTCCATAGACCGCTATTAAATGGACTTGGAAAAATTCCGCATTTTTAGGTATAACTTGTCTGGAATGTTTTTACGTTTGGGGAGCGTGCCAGGTGCCCTTGACCTGGATTGGCCACTGTCGGTGACAGGATGCTGGGCTAGATGGACCTTTGGTCTTTCCCAGTATGGCACTACTTATGTACTTATGTAGCTTTCGAAGGTTGCCCTTCTTCCTCAGATCGGAAATAAGCAAATGTGCTAGCTGACAGTGTATATAAGTGAAAACATTCAAGCATTACTATGACAGTCTGACAGGGTGGGAGGAGGGGGGTGGGTAGGAAGTATGCATGGGGACATCAAAGCATATCATTGATATTCTAACAGGGTGGGTGTGGATAGGTGAGGGGAGGGTGATCAACAGAGACGTACAGCTTTATGGTTTATAATGGGCTAGGAACCCCAGATCCTTGTTAAGTCCTTTCTGTTGGGTGTTAAAATATTCAATCATTCTGACTTCAAAGGTCTTACGTTCTTGTATGGTTTTAAAGTTACCTTTGAGGATTCTCACTGTGAAATCACTGGTACAGTGTCCTGGTCCTGTAAAATGTTGACCAACAGGCGTGGGAACCCTGCTGGCACCAGTATTGTTCATATGATGTCTATGTAAATTGAATCTTGTCTTGAGCATCTGGCCTGTTTCTCCAATATAGCATCCTTCGTTACATTTTTTACACTGAATGATATATACCACATTGGAAGATGAGCAAGTGAAAGATCCCCGTATGTTGAATATCTTTCCTTTGTGGATGACTTTGGGGTCCTGTGAAATATTTTGGCATAGTTTGCAACTGGATAAATTACAGGGAAGTGTGCCCTTCTGTTCCTTTTCAGTCTGTGAAGGAAGTTTACTTCTGATTAGCTTGTGTTTTAAATTGGGTGGCTGTCGGAAGGCCAGTACTGGTGGGGATGGGAATATCTCTTTCAGTAATTCATCCTCCTGGAGTATAGGTTGTAGATCTCTTATGATTTTCCTCAGTTTTTCCAGCTCTGGATTGTATGTCACTACAAGCGGGATTCTGTCTGTGGATTTTTTCTTTTTGTACTGTAGCATATTCTCCCTGGGTGTTTTGAGGGAGGAGACAATATTCTTGGAGATATTTTGGGGTTGTAGCCCTTCTGTTTGAAGGATTCAGTCAGGGTTTTAAGGTGTCTGTCTCGTTTATTTTGTTTGATTTCTATTGATAACCTTAAAAGTGGACTAACACGGCTACCACACTCCTCTACTTAAGATGGAAGATACCGCATACAGCCGCATGAAAAAGCAAATGAACAAACTTTTGGAAAAAGAAACAAAAGTGAACAGTCATCTTTACTTTCTGACAATCTGCAAGAAGAATGACATCATTCCCAAAGGACTGAGGATCAAAAATCCTTTGGCTACTACTTACAATTCTGACTATGCAGAGAAACTCTGCAAACGCACTAGTCAGAAACTGAGAAATGAAATTATACATCAACTCTACAAGAAAAAAAGAATAATACAAACCCAAAGGGATGTAACCATGAGGAACATGGAGGAATTACATCCACACCTTGTGAACCAACTTAAAGAGGACCTACATAACATCCAAGGAGAAAAACAATACATTGCTATCCGCAAAAAGGAAATAAAGCTATATTCTCTTCTTCAAAATCAAAGAGAGAGAAACTGCTTATCCTTGAATAGCTACAGCTCTGCAGAACCAACAGCTCCAGACACTTTGGAGACACGTGGATACACATCTGAGGCATGTGAAAATCAGAGCCCAAACAAACCAGGGAATACTGATCACACCTTTACAGATGCAAACCAAATGGGGATAATAAACCTCTCGAACCATCAATTATCACAACATGAGATCTCTGTGCTTTCCAAAGGGCTCTCATTCTGCCCATCGAATAACCTAGATGAAATCCAGCTATATTCAGACCTAGAAGAATTCTTCAGAAAAATGCGTCTTAAAGCACATTTCCACAATAGAGAGACATCAAATGATCCGAAATACAGTCTTAAACAGAAGAACACTTATTTCACCCCACAGGAGGGACAAAACTACAAACTGGATAATTACATAGAAAGTTTCAGACATAGAGTTAAATCACAACTCTCCAACAAACAAAAAAGAATTCTGTACAATCTTACCCCACCAGAAAGAGCGGCCATAAGAACCCTACAAACTAACGAACGCATTATCATCAAACCCGCAGACAAAGGAGGCGCAGTAGTAATTATGGACATACAAAAATACATTGAAAAGGGGCACAGACAGCTCTCAGACAATAAATACTACAGGAAACTAACTGAGGACCCCACACAGGATTACACAAAACAGCTGAAAGACCTTATCAAAACATTTCCTACACAAGCGCAACCTCACCTGAAGAAACTCATACCAAATCAACCTTCCGTGGGCACATTTTACATGCTACCCAAGATCCACAAACTGGGAAACCCTGGCAGACCAATCATATCAGGTATTGGCACACTCACGGAAGAAATATCTGGATTCATAGAGGGAATTCTGAAACCTCTCGTACACAAAACTAACAGCTTCATACAAGACACCACAGACTTTCTGAATAAATTGAAAAATATCAAGCAACTACCACCTAACACCCTTCTGGTCACGATGGATGTAGAATCACTATACAGCAACATTCCACATGCGGATGGCATAGCTGCATGTGGAAGACTCCTAAAAAAATCCACACTGGACCATCAATACTCACCAGAAACTATTACAAAATTAATCAAATTCATTTTAACTCACAACTACTTCCACTTTAACAATGATATCTATCTGCAAATAATGGGCACTGCAATGGGCACCAGGACAGCACCCCAATATGCCAACCTTTTTATGGCTGAGCTGGAAGAGACATTTCTGAATACACACCAGACCAAACCTCTAAAATACTACCGGTACATCGATGACATTTTTATGATTTGGACGGAGGGTGAAGAAACTCTGAAACAATTTTATTCTGCCTTCAATACATACCATCCTACAATCAGATTCAAAATTGACTACTCCCCAGAAAAAGTCAATTTTTTGGACACCACGGTCTCAATCAGTGATGGCTGTATACAAACATCTATATACAAGAAACCCACAGACAGATGTAGCTACCTCCACAACTCCAGCTTCCATCCTTCACATACAAAAAGATCCATCATTTACAGCCAAGCCACAAGATACCACCGTATCTGCTCTGACCCAGGGGACAGAGACAGACACCTTAAAACCCTGACTGAATCCTTCAAGCAGAAGGGCTACAACCCCAAAATAATCTCCAAGAATATTGCCTCCTCCCTCAAAACACCCAGGGAGAATCTGCTACAGTACAAAAAGAAAAAATCCACAGACAGAATCCCGCTTGTAGTGACATACCATCCAGAGCTGGAAAAACTGAGGAAAATCATAAGAGATCTACAACCTATACTCCAGGAGGATGAATTACTGAAAGAGATATTTCCATCCCCACCAGTACTGGCCTTCCGACAGCCACCCAATTTAAAACACAAGCTAATCAGAAGTAAACTTCCTTCACAGACTGGAAAGGAACAGAAGGGCACACTTCCCTGTAATTTATCCAGTTGTAAACTATGCCAAAATATTTCACAGGACCCCAAAGTCATCCACAAAGGAAAGATATTCAACATAAAGGGATCTTTCACTTGCTCATCTTCCAATGTGGTATATATCATTCAGTGTAAAAAATGTAACGAAGGAGGATGCTATATTGGAGAAACAGGCCAGATGCTCAAGACAAGATTCAATTTACATAGACATCATATGAACAATACTGGTGCCAGCAGGGTTCCCACGCCTGTTGGTCAACATTTTACAGGACCAGGACACTGTACCAGTGACTTCACAGTGAGAATCCTCAAAGGTAACTTTAAAACCATACAAGAACGTAAGACCTTTGAAGTCAGAATGATTGAATATTTTAACACCCAACAGAAAGGACTTAACAAGGATCTGGGGTTCCTAGCCCATTATAAACCATAAAGCTGTATGTCTCTGTTGATCACCCTCCCCTCACCTATCCACACCCACCCTGTTAGAATATCAATGATATGCTTTGATGTCCCCATGCATACTTCCTACCCACCCCCCTCCTCCCACCCTGTCAGACTGTCACATTATTGTTGGGAAACCAGTACTAATGCAGTTGAAAATCATTCATGTTAGTATTCTTCAAACATGGTCTTTAGCTAATGCTCATATTAATCCACCTTTGGGACTAGACTCTATATATGACGCTTGAAAAATCGGTGCCGAAAATATTTCTGCCTAGGTGTATTCTGTAAACTGCACCTAGATTTAGGTATGATTTATAGAATACGCCTAGCCGGTTTATAGAATATGTCTAATGTCTAGGCATGCCTAACTCTAGGCATGTCCATTTACGCCAAGTAAAAGTTGGTTTAAATACTGGCGCCTAAGTTCAGCGCAGAGCAGGTATGTTCTATAACCGTGCACATAGATTTTTGGAACGCACACGGTCTGCTCATTCCACGCCCATGACCACACACACACTTTTTGGCAGCGCACATTAGAATTTACCCGCACCACTTTACAGAATACGCCTAGCAAGATGTGCATGTAAATTCTATTTAATGCCAATTAGTATCAGTAATTGCTTGTTGATTGGCAGTTATCGGCACTGATTGGCTTATTAAGTAATTAAATTGTGCGTGCAAATCCAGAATATGACTGGATTTGTACGTGGAATTTCGGTTGCATTATATAGAATCCGGGGATTAATATCTGTGATAGCACTAAAACCTGTTAGTACATAGACCCCTAAAAGCAGAGTGTTGCAATTGACCTTATTATCACATACAAAAGGGAAAGAGAAATGGGACTTGATATACCGCCATTCTGAGGTTTTTGCAATTACATTCAAAGCGGTTTACATATATTCAGGTACTTATTTTGTACCAGGGGCAAAATGTTCACCGAATACAGGAAGCATTTTCTGTTAACTTATATTTCTTGAGTGCCTGAATGTAATGCTAAAATATTTTCTAAGCAAAAGATGTGTGTTTCTTTTTTTAAGGTGATATCTGGTCAATTTCTATCAGACAAAAAAATTGGCACATATGTAGAAGTAGATATGTATGGGCTGCCTACAGATACAATACGTAAGGAGTTTCGAACACGCATGGTGATGAACAATGGCCTGAACCCTGTTTACAATGATGAATCCTTTGTGTTCCGAAAGGTATGACATTAAAAATCAGAGACTGCCCTATTTTGGTCACTTTCATTTGCAACTTATAATACTGAAATTAGAAACGTAGGACAGTGATATTTAACTGGAGGAACAGGATTCACGTGTGATTCATTTTGACCCTCGGTATGGCTCTTTTGCAGTGCAAGATTTGTTTTTAGAAGCATTTAAATATTAAGGTTTGAATATAGATAACATTAACATATATATTGTTAAGTACATAAGTATTGCCATACTGGACAGACCAAGGGTCCATCAAGTCCAGCATCCTGTTTCCAACAGTGGCCAATCCAGGTCACAAATGCCTGGCAAGATCCAAAAAAATTACAAAACATTTTATGCTGCTTATCCCAGAAATAAGCAGTGTATTTTCCCCAAGTCCATTTTAATAATGGTCTGTGGACTTTTCCTTTAGGAAGCCATCCAAACTTTTTAAAACCCCGCTAAGCTAACCGCCTTTACCACATTCTCTGGCAACGAATTCCAGAGTTTAATTACATGTCAAGTGAAAAAACTTTTTCTCTAATTCGTTTTAAATTTACTACTTTGCAGCTTCATTGCATGCCCCCTAGTCCTAGTATTTTTGGAAAGAGTAAACAGATGCTTCACTCTGAAGGTGTCTTATTAGATGACCAACTAAGCAATACAGCATTATGTCTTGTATTAAGCAGATTGTAATAACACAGTAATAATTGTTGTATTTGGTATGTGATCCTTCTCCCAAATACAGAAACTATAGGAAACTAATTAGTGCCTCACCTTTCCCCTAGCAATAAAACCCTCCAAACTTTAGCCACCAACTACTGAGTACTGGGGAGGATGGTTTAAAAAAAAAAGTTCATATGCAGGTAAATAGAGATTTTAAAATCCTCTTGTTGCCTACCAGCCCCTGAATTTTCAAAGAGAAGTGATTGCAGGCCTTCTAGGTACAGACCACAGATCGAAAACACTGCACAAATTAAAAAAAAAAAAAAGTCTCCTTAATGTGTGTGGTACATCTTCTGTTCAGTTGAAGGACATAGTAAGCATTGGTTGTTGTTTTTTTTTTTCCTTAGAGAAGCTCTTTATATGAGTTTAATGAATGTTTACTGCTGATTTTGTACTACCAGGTTATCCTTCCTGATCTTGCTGTTCTGAGGATAGCGGTTTATGATGACAACAACAAGTTGATTGGTCAGAGGATCCTGCCACTCGACGGCCTTCAGGCAGGATACCGGCACATTTCCCTACGAAACGAAGGCAACAAGCCACTATCACTGCCTACAATTTTCTGCAATATTGTTCTGAAAACGTATGTGCCTGATGGCTTTGGAGGTAAGAGGAACACAAGCAGGCATCACAGTTACATGGAGGGGAATTCTAGGAAGGGAGGCTTATTTTTAGATGCTAATAATGTGCCTATTTGAAGTCCATTCTATAAAGGAACGTAGACCCCTACCTTCCTCTGTTTATCCACAGTAACATAATAAGTGACAGAAGATAAAGACCTGAATGGTCCATCCACTCTGCCCAACAATTACATTCATTATCATTTCAACATTTAAATCAACAATGAGCATGATAGTATATACTTGATCATGGTCTTTCTTTGGTGTGTTTGGGACATAGACTGTAGAAGTCTGCCCAGCTCTGTCCTTATGTTCCAAGTATTGGAGTTGTCATCAAAGCCCACTCCAGCCTATCCAAATCTGTCTTGTCGTTTGCAGGACAAAGATCATAAAAGTCTGCCCAGCACTGCCCTCACATTCCAAACCACTGAATTCTCCATCAAAGCTCTCTCCAGCCCATCCTAAACTGGATTGCCATATGCGGGACTCAGAGCATATAAGGCAGTCCAGCACCAGCCTTAGTTGATGCAGCCAGAGTCACCATCTAAGCACCACTTGACATGCAAACACATATGCAACCCTTTAAGTGTTGTTTTTTATATCATTCATTTTCTAATTAGAGATCCTCTGTGTTCATCCCACGCCTTTTTGAATTCCGCCACAGGTTTTTTTTTCCCACCATCTCCCTCAGGAGGTCATTCCAGGCATCCACCATCCTCTCCGTGAAAAAGAATTTTCTGACATTACTCCTAAGTCTGCCACTCCGCAATCTCAATTCATGTCCTCTAGTTTTACCACTTTCCCTTCTCTGGAAAATATTTGTTTCTGTATTAATACCTTTCAAGTATTTAAACGTCTGTATCGTATCTCCCCTGTCCCTCCTCTCCTCTAGGGTATACATATTCAGATCTTTCAGTCTCTTCTCATATGTCCTTTGGCTGAAGCCCCATATCATTCTTGTTGCCTTCCTCTGGACCACTTCAAGTCTTCTTGCATCTTTAGAAAGATATGGCCTCCAAAACTGAACACAGTATTCCAGGTGGGGCCTCACTAATGACATGTACAGGGGCATCAATACCTCTTTTCTTCTGCTGGTCACACCTCTGTCTATACATCTTGTCACACTGTTTTGTCGCCTTCAGATCCTCAGATACTATCACCCCAAGATCCCTCTCCCTGTCTGTACATATCAGCTTCTCACCACCTAGCACATATGTCTCCCTTAGATTTTGACTCCCTAAGTGCATCACTTTGCACTTCTTAGCATTGAATTTTAATTGCCAAATATTAGACCATCTTTCTAACTTCTTCAGATCCTTTTTCATGTTTTCCACTCCCTCTGGAGTGTCCACTCTGTTACAAATCTTGGTATCATCCACAAAAAGGCAGACCTTACCTTCTAAACTTTCGGCAATGTCGCCCACAAATATATTGAACAGAATCGGCCCCATTACCGATCCTTGAGGCACTCCACTACTCACCTTTCCTTCCTCTGAGTGAATTCCATTAACCACCACACCTTTGGCTTCTTTCTGTCAACCAGTTCCTAATCCATTTCCCCATTTTGGATCCTAACTTCAGCCTTTCAAGTTTATTCAAGAACTTCCTGTGAGGAATCGTGTCAAAGGCTTTGCTGAAATCTAAGTAGATTACATTTGGCGCACATCCTCGATCCAGTTCTCTGATCACCCAGTCAAAGAATTCAATCAGATTTGTTTGGCATGATTTACCTTTGGTAAAACCATGTTGTCTCGGATCTTATAACCTATTGGATTCCAGGAAACTCACTATCCTTTCCTTCAGGATCACTTGTATTACTTTTGCAATAACCAAAGTGAGGCTTACCAGCCTGTAGTTTCCAGCTTTTTCTCTCACCACTTTTATGAAGAGGGACCACACAGGACCACCAAGATAGGGGGGGGGGGCAGAGAGAGCAAAATTCCCCAGACCTGGCCTCCAAGGAGGGGCCCGAGCCTGGTGCCAGCAAGCTTCCCGTACAGACCTCTCGTTAGCTTTCCTGGCGTTTTCCAGCATTAGGGCAAGCAGAAAAGCTTAGTGCATCTCATTTCAATAGGTTTCTACACAATTTGCTCATCTGCATTCCGTTTGCATTAGCTGCTACTGTCGTCGGAAAAAAGTATTTAGTGCATGCCAGGGTTTACTACTTGCTCGTTAATGGCTCGTTATTGCCTCGTAAAGTTTAGTACATCTGGCCCTCTGTTCTTTGTAAGCTCAAGAGGACTGGAGACTCCTTTTAGTGAGTCCTTCACACATATTTCTGACCCCATTATTTAGAACAAAACAGGGTATTTTCATAAGTACATAAGCATCGCCATGCTGGGACAGACCAAGGGTCCATTGAGCCCAGAAATACTGTATTATTCCCTCGTCCATTCAATAACATTCTATGGCTTTTTCCTCCAAGAAGACGTCCAACCCTTTTTTGAAGTCCGCTAAGTTAACCGCCTTAACCACCTTTTCTGGCAGCAAATTCCAGAGTTTAACTACTCGTTGAGTGAAGAAAGATTTCCTCCAATTTGTTTTCAATTTACCACACTGCAGCTTCATCACATGCCCCCGTGTCCTAGTATTTTTTGAAAGCGTAAACAGACGCTCCACATCGATCTGTTCCATTCCACTCATTATCTTATAGACCTCTATCATATCTCCCCTCAGCCGCCTTTTCTCCAGGCTGAAGAGCCCCAGCCTCTTCAGCCTATCCTGATAGGGAAGTCGTCCCATCCACTGTATCATCTTTGTCGCCCTTCTCTTCACCTTTTCCAATTCCACTATGTCTTTTTTGAGGTGCGGCGACCAGAATTGAACACAATACTCGAGGTGCGGTCGCACCATGGAGCGATACAACGGCAGAATAATATCCTTATTTTTGTTTTCAATCCCTTTCCTAATGATACCCAGCATTCTATTTGCTTTCCTAGCCGCAGCAGCACATTGAGCAGAAGTTTTCAACGTATCATCTACGACGACACTTAGATCCCTTTCTCGGTCCGTGACTCGCAACGCTGAACCTTGCATGACATAGTTATAGTTTGGGTTCCTCTTTCCCACATGCATCACTTTGCACTTGTTCACATTAAACGTTATCTGCCATTTAGACGCCCAGTCTCCCAGTCTCGTAAGGTCCTCTTGTAGTTTTTCACAATCTTCCCGTGATTTGACTACTTTGAATAACTTTGTCTCATCAGCAAATTTGATTACCTCACTAGTTACCCCCATTTCTAGGTCATTTATGAATATGTTAAAAAGCAGAGGTCCCAGCACTGATCCCTGAGGGACCCCGCTAACTACTCTTCTCCATTGTGAATATTGACCTTTTAATCCTCTCTGTTTCCTATCTTTCAACCAGTTTTTAATCCACAGTAAGACACTACCTCAGATCCCCTGTCCCTCTAATTTCCTCTGTAGTCTTTCATGAGGGACCTTATCAAACACCTTCTGAAAATCTAGATACACAATATCAACCGGCTCACCTTTGTCCACATGTTTGTTTACCCCTTCAAAGAAAGAAGGGGATTGTTTGAAATGAGTAGATGAAGTGCACGGAAGAGTTATATTAATCTAAAACATTGTTAGTGCAATAGTGTGTAAAAATGTAAGATCATGCTCCCTTAGCCAATACATCATTGAGTTGAAATATTACTGAGTTTGAAAAGCTGTGTGTGATACCCTGCGGCTGAGTAGGTTAAATGGGCTGGACGTTAATGAGAATTAAATGAGCTGAGTTAGTATTTGTGTACTGCCACCCACTGTGGAGTTTGATATGCAGTTGCTTATGTTTTCTGCATCACTGTAGAGCAGTTGCCTAGTGAATAAAAGAGAAGCCTGAGCTGATGTGTTTAACATTTAGAAGGTATTATTAAATCTTCAGGCAGTTTTCACGTGTTCATCATCAAGCCTGTTATTTCCTTTGTCTTCTGGATTATTACACACACTTCCATTTCTTATAACTTTAAAATGAGGTGTAGCATTAAAGAGAGTTAGAGGCAAAAGTGCACTAAGCAGTTAGCATGTGAATTAGTGAAAGCTGTTTTCACGTTATCACACCGGTATAAAAGCGTGTGCTGATCTGAATGCTAACTGCATGCCATGGAGAATGAACATGGGGTGCATACTGCAGTTAACACACAGTTGTGCAGTTCTCTGCAATGCACTTACTACGGCATCAACATTGTAAGTAGAATCTTTGTACTCACTTCCCCCAGCATCATTAACCATGTTTTCCTGGATCCAATGCTGGAATCTGTATCAACTTCCAATCCTCACGGCATCCATATCAAAACCCACTCTACGCCCCCAGCTTGGTCACCACATCTCCAAGAAGTGGTATTAGAAAAGGTACAGAGAAGGGTGACGAAAATTGTAAAGGGGATGGGACAACTTCCCTATGAAGAAAGACTGAAGCGGCTATGAGGAGATATGACGGAGTTCTGTAAAATAATGAGTGGAGTGGAACGGGTAGACGTGAATCGTTTGTTTACTCTTTCCAAAAATACTAGGACTAGGGGGCATGTGATGAAGCTACAAAGTAGTAAATTTAAAACGAATCAGAGAAAATTTTTCTTCACTCAACATGTAATTAAACTCTGGAATTAATTGCCAGAGAATGTGGTAAAGGCGGTTAGCTTAGAGGGGTTTAAAAAAGGTCTGGGCAGCTTCCTAAAGGAAAAGTTAATAGACCATTATTAAATTGACTTGGGAAAATCCACTGCTTATTTCTGGAGTAAGCAGTATAAAAAAAGTTTTGTACTTTTTTGGGATCTTGCCAGGTATTTGTGACCTGGATTGGCCACTGTTGGGAACAGGGCGCTGAGTTTGATGGACCTTTGGTCTGTCCCAGTGTGGCAATACTTATGTACTTATAACCCTAGCTGTACTACCATGAGACTACCGCTAGGGGTCAGAGGCACTATTTTGTAAGTCACAGATATTCTAAAGTGTGAATTTTCAGTGGATCCAAACAGCTGCTCTGGTCATAGCCAACGTGATCAAAATCTTTGAAAATTCACTGGAGTTGAAATAGATAAATTTAGCTGGTGCAATTCAGGAAAGTCCCAAGGGTAGGTTTAGGTCAGGCTAAAAAAAAAGTTAGGATAACACTGACTTTAAGCACAAGTTTTCTAACTTTGCTGGCCAGATTTAGCCAGCACCATATTAATCCTCAATCTAGCCAGCCAGATCTTCCCTTCCTCTGGCTCGGAGTAGCAAGACATCAGTGAGGTGGCTACAGTTGTCTTGCTACCTTATTGATATTACAAGTCCAGTGGGCTGTGACAGCTCCCCCCCCCCCCCCCCCTCCACACACCCTATTCTTCTCTGTCCCACCAAAGCGAAAAAGTTTGCCAAAGGGGACAATTTCCTCTAGCATGATCCTCTTTGTTCCCACTTGATGGCTTAAGAAAATATTGATCACTCTCTCAAAAAAGGCACTTAAAGCATAGGCTCTTTGGGCCAGATATTCAAAACACTTATCTGTATACCCCCAGATTCTATATAGCATGACTTAAGTTGCATGTGCAAATCCAGTCGTATTCTGGATTTGCACGTGCAATTTAATTATTTAACAAGCCAATCAGCACCGATAATTTCCGCTTAAGCAATTATTGACACTAATTGGCCTTAATTAGAATGTACACACTGAACTGTGAGCATATTCTATAACATGATGCAAATAAATTCTGTCACATAGTTGAAAAGGGGGCGTGAAATGGGCAGGTCATGGGCGTTTCTAACATCTGCATGTGTTGTTACAGAATACACCTGGTCTGTGCCTAATTTAGGCGTCAGCATTTACACCAAGTTTTACTTGGCGTAACTGCCCACAACTAAATTTAGTCATACATCTAGGTGCCCCCCTTCACCCATAAGGGCTATGGTAGTGGTGTACAGTTGTGGGGTAGTGGGTTTTGGGGGGGCTCAGCACACACGGTAAGGGAGCTATGCACCTGGGAGCAATTTCTGGTGTCCTGGCATGTGAGGGGGACCAGTGCACTACGAATGCTGCTGGCTCCTCCCATGACCAAAGGGCTTGGATTTGGTTGTTTCTGAGATGGGCGTCCTCAGTTTCCATTATCGCTGAAAATCAGAAACGACCAAGTCTCAACATTTAGGTCGACCGTCTCTAAGGTCGACCTAAATTTCCAGATTTGGGCGTCCCCGACCATATTATCGAAACGAAAGATGGACATCCATCTTGTTTTGATAATACGGGTTTCCCCGCCCCTTCACAGGGGGCATCCTGCGAGGACATCCTCAGAAAAACTTGAACGTCCCTTTTGATTATGCCCCTCTTAGTGAATTAAGGGCCCTGTTTACTAAGGTACGCTAATGTTTGTAGCTAAAAATTAGCACACGCTAACCGTGTAGACGCCCATAGGAATATTATGGGTATCGACATGGTTAGCGCGCACTAAAAACACTAGCAAGCCTCTAACACGGCTTAGTATACAGGGCCCTAAGTCTTAAATGTTCCTTTCACCTGGAATATATTATTTTCTGGGGAAGTTCCATAATTTTACCCTCGACCACAGTAGCCTTCTTAAACTGTATGAGTCCAGTGTCCATTGGTTGATTTCATTCCTTATGGCTATCAGCACATTTGTGTATCCCTTGATAGACTGTTGCATGCAGATAGAATAAAAACTATCTCACAGCAAGTGTGACAGAGCTCCATAATCTGTGTTTCTAGTGCACATCAAGAAAGTTCTTTTCTTCACCGACAAACTGAGAGCCGTGCAGCAAAAAAAACAAAAAAGAGGGGGGAGGGCAATTATTCAGTTTGAGGTCTCAACATCTTGTATCACAAATAATCTCATTAAAAAGCTACAGAGCCTACAGAGTAGCCATTTATTTCCTGTGCATGATGTTCTCTAGCTAATTAATTAGGTCTGTCCTGTTTATCTTAGTGTTCTTGCTCAAAGGCTGTGATTGCATTACTTTGCCGACAAATTTATCCATTTTAGCTGCAATGCTACATTTCTAATACACAACCACACCACCCTTCCTAATTCCATTGACTCCATGCCAGGGGCGGACTGACCAGTCTATCATCAATAGGACAGTACCCGAGGACCAAAAGCAGTAGGGGCCTCACTCTCACCTAACCTGTAATAACCAGTAATAAATGCCACATGGGTATTTAGGGGTCCATGTCACTTATTGCCTGGGGCTCAGATCACTGTTAGTTCACTCCTGCACCATATACACATTCTACCTATATTTTCTTTTTTAAACGTTTGTTTAATATTTGCAAAAAGTGCTTAATAAGCAGCCCTGGAAGCTAAAACGTTATGTTTGTGTCCAGGACAATTGCTTCAAGGGCAGTGGAAGTGGAAAGGTCCCCACAATGCCCTTCTATTTTCTCTTACTCTGTTCTAGAGGTACCAGGGGTATGAGAGTAATTGCGTTTCTGTG
This sequence comes from Microcaecilia unicolor, assembly GCF_901765095.1. Lineage (NCBI taxonomy): Eukaryota > Metazoa > Chordata > Amphibia > Gymnophiona > Siphonopidae > Microcaecilia > Microcaecilia unicolor. The sequence continues at coordinate 117,900,655 of NC_044033.1, forward strand.
CACAGTGCACACTCTTGAACTTTGGCATCTCTGATGAAAATGCCAAGAGGGAATCCAGTTAGTCTCAATTGTGACAAAAAGTGTTGTGAATGCTGGCCACTGGAATTTGAATGGCATCTACCAATTGATTTTGACCCTTCAGAGGGTACTTTAATAACAGGCATTTACACCCACACTCTGGAATGCACTCCCTGAAAGGCCTTGCTTAGCAAAAGACATATTTCAGAAAGCAGGTGAAAGCTTGACTCTTCAACCAGGCCTTTAATGGAAGAAGTACATGACACTGGCTGCACATACTATAGCCGGACATGTTTACCCACCCCTACCCTAGCTAAGATAATGCTCCAGCATCTTTCTGACCTCATTTGTAGCTTTCTTTAAATTAGTACTTATTTTCTTACTTCTGTCACACTGTCTTATCAGTCTATATGTTTGCTTATACCCTATGCTGTGTATTAAAGTGTTTTGTGGGAACAAGATGGCGGCCTGAAGGGAGCACTGCGAAGCTGCTCCAGGACTCGTACTGATTCCATTCTAACTTAAAACGAGTTTTGCTTACTATATGCCTAAACGGAGAGGCAGACAACATCTAGGCCCCGCGGTACCTGTCTTGCCAACAGTAGGGCCCATGGATCGTTTCGCTGTTTCAGGAATTCTAGATCGCTGTGAATCTCCGCTGCGTGTGGGAGCGGAGAGAGGTGAACCGTCCCCACAGCTAGAAGTCGACATCTCTTTCAGTCCTGAGATTAGGAATCCGCCACTCATGCCTGCAGTCGAGCAAGGACTGTCTGAACAGGGATTCCTGCAGTCCGAAGGGGCGGTAGTAGTCCCTACAGTGGGGCCAGACCCGAGCAATGGACTGCTGAACACACCTATGAGGTTAGGCGTGATCCAGCAAGGCAACGGCGTTTCAGGAGTAACTTCTAAGGAGAGGGAGCTTAAACTCTCTGAAGACTCTGAGATTGAATCAGTTTCACTAAGTAAGTCATTTTTTTCTTCTAAACCCTCAACTATAACATTGGAAACTATATAGGAAGCCCCTCTAGTAGCTTGAGACATCTTTTTCTCAAAAATTGGTTATGGTCTCACAAAAAGTCCAAATTCCTAATGAAACTATTTCTATCCTGGAAAAGAAAATTACAACAATTGAAGAAAAAAATGAAACTAATAGTAAAGATATAAAATTTTGTCAACAAATTCAAGCAAATATTATTAAAGAAAATAAGTGGTTGCAAAATAAAATTGAAAATTTGGAGAACCAGCAGAGATCAAAAACTTTGCGATTAATACATTTTCCAAGACAGGAATCTCTTGCACCCCTAATGACTTTCAAAAGATATATGTTTGAAATACTAAAAATACCAGAACAAGCTTGTCCTCTAGTTTCCAAATTAAATGTACTATTTACAGCCTTATAATATATATATATATATATATATATATATATATATATATATATGTCTGATCAGCCTGCAATTGAAGGAACTGATACTGTTTTTGAAACTTTAAATCTCACACAAATATTAGAAGATGACAATCTGGGTTTAAAACCTACAACGCTTAATGTGACATTTGTCTTACAACCAGATAGGGATTTGATATTAAAACAATTTTTCCGACATACAGATTAGACTTTCTTGAGTTATAAGGTTAGAATATTTCCTGATGTATCTAAAGCTACTCAAAAGAGGCGTCAAAATTTTCTTAAGATCCGCCCTTCTGTTTTTCAGTTGGGTGGTCTTTTTTGGTTGAATTTTCAGTGTAAGTGTGTAGTGAAACTGAATTCTGTGAAGTATGTTTTCTTTGACCCTTTACATTTAAGTTCTTTCTTTGAATCTAAGAGGGCAGCAACCCCATCTTCAAATCCAGAAATGGTATTGACATCTACACCATAATCTGAATTAGAAATGCTCTTGAAATTCTCCTTTCAGGTCTCTAATTTTGAATTAGTGTTTGATATTATTTTCCCCAGAATATTGTGCCTTGTTCCCGCTCTAGAATTGTGGACTAAGATAGGATGACTATATACTTATTTTTCCTGAAATAATTTGTAAATGTAAAAATATTGTGATTATATTCTTCCTTTTGTTCTGTACAAGAGTTATTCTTGGAATGGTAATATTAAATCTTAAAAATAAAATTAAAAAAATGTTTTATTGTGTTGGCATTATAATGTAGCATACTATGCCGTACTTTATATTGTTTTTGAATATTTTTACTGCTCTAATTGTCTGTTGATTGCTTATATTTCACTTATTCTTGCTGTACACTGCCTTGAGTGAATTCCTTCAAAAAGGCGGTAAATAAATTAAAAAGTATGTGTGCACATAACGTGTGTACATTCCGTTATGCTAAATATTTACACATGTAATCATCGTGTAAATGTTAGCACCTATTATAAAGAACTGTAACCCAAACATATAGGGACTGTAGCACAGCTATATGGCTTAGAATAAGTGCTCGCACCAGATACATATGCACATCTATGCCTGCTTATATTAGTATCCTATAAAGGAAAACAGGCACCTAATTTTCCTTTATAAGGAAAGGGAAGGGATTTTGGATTTAGCACAAACCTTTTTCAGTAGTGGCTCAAGGTGAGTTATATTCAGGTACAGGAGGTAATTTCCTTCCCCAGAGGGCCTACAATCTGATACAGTAGAGGGTTAACCCCTAAATTGTATAAATGCCACTCAAAATTTGGGTGTGTGCAATTTAATTGAGTAATGAGCCAATAATTAGGTGCTAACAATCAATTACCGGAGCTAATTGACAGCCATTTAAATTTATGCATACATCTTGCTAGACAAGGAAATTAAGACATTATAGGACAGCAAGGATGGATATTTGGTGGTGCATGGTATGTTGGTTACAGTAGCATCTATTTACACACCTATTGAAGGACAAAAATAAGTCATTATTACCTGTCCTGTTGTTGTTAGCTGGAGACTTTAATTCGGTATTGGCGTCTGATTTAGACGCTACTGCTAGCATCTCTAGAATACAACCTAGATCAGACAAAGGACTCAAATCAATTACTCATAATTTGGATCTGGTGGATTCATGGAGACTTTTCCACCCAGTGGAGAGGGATTATACTCATATCTCCAGGGTCCATGGCTCTCATAGACTACATTTTTGTTTCCAAGACCTTCTTTCCAGAAGTGCTGACTGCAGCTATAAGTCCCTTACTCACATCTGATCATACACTAATTTCTGTTGAAATTGCTGGGCTGCGACTCAGGAAGGGAGGGAGACCTAGATGGCGCTTCCCAACTTATTTATACAGGGATCAGACTTTTCGTGTGTACGTAGATCAGAGGTGGAAATAATACTGCAACCATAATATGGCCCATAATGAAAATCCACTTCTGTTCTGGGATGCAGCAAAGGCTGTCGTGAGGTGGAATATTATGGCATATGTCAGTAAGTAAAATAAAGTGCTAGTGAGTCAGCTTATTTCATTGGAGCACAGGTGTAGGAAAATGAAATATATACATCAAAGAGCCCCAACTCCAACTAATACAAATTCTTGGCTTAAGGCTCAATTGGCATCGAATGCTTTAATTCATGAGAAAACTATACATAATAATTCAAATGTATTTAAGTTGTATACATTTGGTAATAAACCTGGAAAACTTCTAGTGAATCTGACTAGAGCCTAAGGAGATATGACAATTATATCTGCACTTTAAACACAGGAAGGGAAGGTTACAACATGTCAGAAAACGTTAGAACACCTATTTATGCAGTTTTATAAGAACTTGTATACTTCTGAAGTACATTGTACAGCTCTTGACATTGAAGTGTGGTTGGGCTCATTGCCATTGCCATTGCCTATCTGGTTAAATTTAATGCTCCGATTTTGGGAGAGGAGATCCAGCGAGCATTCTCAGGTCTTAAACCTCACAAGTCTCCGGGACTGGATAGATTTAGTGATGCATTCTTTAAAATATAGCAATCGTATTTTTCTGGGTCCCTTGGAAGCTTATTATACCAATGCCATAACAAGGGGGGGGGGGGTGCCTATGCTAATCATGCATTGATTACTATTTTGCCAATGCCTGGCAAGGACCATATACTCTCTGAATCCTACTATCCTATCTCGCTTATTAATGTAGAGTTGAAGATTGTTGAACAACTTACGGCAGAGCGTTTGGCATCAGTGTTGCCTAAATTAGTGGGAGAGGAGCAAACTAGTTTTGTTACAGGTAGACAGGCTGTTATAAATGTGTGAAAGTTGATTTTCACTCTAAAATAATGCAAACACGAAGCTGTTCCTGCTTTAGCCATCAGTTTTGATTCTGAAAAGGCCTTTGACAGGGTCGAGTGGCCTTTTCTGTTTTTTATGTTTTAGAGATACGGCCTAATAGGTTTATTTACTGAGGCTGTTCAAACATTATATACCAATCTAACAGAGGCACTCTTGGTAAATGGCTTTCCATTGCCCTCTTTCCCACTGTATCATGGCACTCGTCAAGAGTGCCCTCTGTCAACCCTCTTATATCTGCGCTTCCTAGGGCCTTTGTTAGCTAAACTTATGGGAGACTAAGAATTTCTCTGGGTAAGTCACATGTCAAATGTTTACATTTGCAGATGATAAAATGTTTTTAACTAACCCTACCCAATCTCTCTCAAGAGTTCTGCAGACCTTTACAGATTTTGGGACTATTTTTGGTTTAAAACTGAATGATTCCAAATCTGAGGTCTTACCGTTGAATATACATATAGCTAAGGAATGGCCACCTTTTCCTTTGCACAAAGTGAAGGTCCCTATATGGTACTTAGGAGTTAATGTGAGGGCAGATACAGGACAACTTTATGTGGATAATATCAGGCCTCTCTTGAAGAGCACTTTGCAGCTGTTGCAGCTTTGGGAGGCATTGCTGGTCACTTAATCAGGGAAGATACTCCTTTACAATATGCTCCTTGTACCCCACTGTCTTTACATCCTCCAATATTTGCCAGTTTTTCTTCATTACAGAGATTATCTTCACAGTGCTCTGTGGAGATTTTTGTGGTGAGGGAAGCGCTTCAGAATTTCATGACATATCTTGATGTTGCCTAGGGACTAAGGGGGATGGTGTCTGATAGACTTGAAACTTTATAATATAGCACGTGGATTGTGCCTTTTGCAGGACTGGTTTAAACAAGTAAACTATTATACTCCTGAGGAATTTGAGGGTGCTCTGATTTCACCTCTTTCTGGGCCTTATGTACTTCATGCAAAGGCCCTGCATTTGGAGGAAGGGTTTGCTAATCATATAGTGTGATCTTATATGAGGGGAGTTAGAGGAAGTTAAGTCATAGAGTGCATAGCAACCCCATAGTGACCCTCCTGTTACCACTAGTGGGAAATCTGAACTTTTCACCAGGATTGGGGGAAAAGATCTTTCAGAAATGGTGACTCAAGGGCCTGAAGTAGGATGGTGAGTTTTCTGAGAGCATAGGGACCATGCTAGCATTTGAGGTGCTTTGTTCTAATTTTGATCTTTCTTCACAGGATTCTTTTGCTTACATTCAAGCTGGATATTATATATTAAGCCTTAGGAAGGAGGATTTGCAGATAGATACTGCACAGGCTTTGCATCATTGCTTGGGTGCTTAAGATTCAGTATACAAGTATCCGTATTGTATGATATTTCTGCTCTCTTATTGCAGATTATGTGACACAAAAAACACCCATTTCTAGATGTTTCTGGTTGCTGTGAGAACAGGTTTTATAGCTGCTTTCATTGCATTCTAATTCAATTATCCTACAATTGTAAACTGCAAATTGAGTTTGACATGGTCATAGCAATCTGGTAATTGTGAATGTTGGCACCTGAAGGAAGAAGGCTAATGGGTCCTAAAAAAAAGCCAGCATGATCAGAGCACCATCAGAATCAAGCTTCCTTTTACTTCTGTGTCTGCTTAGTTCATTTGGGAATCCTTTTACTAAAATACAGTAAGTTTTGCATATACTGCATGTTAAAAGCAAATATGGTATGTGCAAACCTTTTGTGGTAATGCAGGGGGTGTGCCCAGCATCTGCCATGTATTTACAACTCAGGGTAAACTCATACATGCAGTAGCAAACAGCTATCTTCCTTTGCAGGTAATATGGTGGGGGCCAAGTCAAAAAAGTAAAAAAAAAAAAGTGCAAAGCCCCCCCCCCCCCCCCACACCAAAAAACATTTCCCACCACTCAGAAGATCTAACATTAAAATTGGGACTATTATCAGCAGGTTATTTAAAAATGGTTTTATAACCACAGCTACACTGATAAATACTGTAGTTGGTTTAACACAACTTGATCTGTAAGAGATTATTGTTTTAGCTTATTCGGATATTTTATTGTAAACTGTTGTTGAGCTCCAGGTATAGATGGTATATAAATACTTTGTTTTTGTTGTTGATGTTGGAGTGCCCCTCATTTAAGACACCAAACAAATGCCAACTTAAGCACTATTTTATGAAGATGCATAATTAAACCAAGCAATGTGTGAATCTCCCTGCAGAAGCTGTCCTGAAAAACGTTCAGCCATGTTCACTGTTAAGCTGTAAACCAAACACTGAGGGCCCTGTTTACTAAGGTGCACTAACGTTTTTAGCATGCACTAAAAATTAGCATACGCTAAGGCTAGAAACACCCATATATTCCTATGGGTGTCTCTAGTTTTATTTGGTCCACTTGTATCCCACATTTTCCCTGCTTATGCGGGCTCAATGTGGCTAACAAAGTTACAAGAAAAATTACATAATATAACAGGAGAAAATTGTTCCAGTAATAGATTTACAAAGAAGTACAGAGTAGCTAAAATAAGAAAATACGGAAGGGAAAACAGGAGCAACCAAGGAGAAGCTGACAGAGGGTAAAGAGCAGGTAAACTGCCAATGAAACTACAGTGTAGTAAATTTAAAACAAATCGGAGAACATGTTTCTTCACCCAACGCATAATTAAACTCTGGAATTCGTTGCTGAAGAACGTGGTGAAGGCGGTTAGCTTAGCAGAGTTTAAAAAGGGGTTAGACGGTCCATAAACCACCACTAAATGGACTTGGGAAAAATCCACAATTCCAGGAATAACATGTATAGAATGTTTGTACGTTTGGGAAGCTCGCCAGGTGCCCTTGGCCTGGATTGGCCGCTGTGGTGGCAGGATGCTGGGCTCGATGGACCCTTGGTCTTTTCCCAATGTGGCATTACTTATGTACTTATGTAATACGGGAAAATAAAGGGGGTTAAACAGCATTGCTGACTTCAGGGTAGGCTTTAGTAAACAAATAATCAGTAAAAACTTTAGCACGCCTACAGCATGGCTTAGTAAACAGGGCCCTGTGGGTTTTCTACCAATACTAGGTGCCGATCAATTGCTTTCATTAATCCAGAAGGTACTGTAGAGAAAACTAACAGTGGTCTAATTTTCTTTCAGATATTGTTGATGCTTTGTCAGATCCAAAGAAATTTCTGTCCGTGATGGAAAAAAGAGCAGATCAGATGAGAGCTATGGGTATTGAAACTGTATGTAAATATGAATTATTTATACTTTGGTGCTAACTGTACCAATATATTGAATTTGCCTGTCATTTCTGGAGAAGTTTTTATCATGATTATTATGATGATTTATTGCAAGTCCAGCAAGTCCTATCAAAGCAGGCTTGATCTGCCCACTCTACTCCCAATGATCATTTGTGAATTGTGAAATAATAATAATAATAAAAACAAAAGCACAGATGACACTGTAGGCTGGAAAAAAGAGAAATGAGGGTATATAGCAATTCAGGTGGGCATATCCAGGCACTCTGTGAAAAAACAGCAGTCATTCTTCAGTTGTAGCTTTTGATATCTATCACTTGATTATATGAATGTTAAAATCTCTCCACAAATATAGCATAAAAATCTTTAGAAAGAATAATAGTGCCACCTGTACTTACAAAATGACTCAACAACAAAGAACTCGGAAAATAAAATTAGTTAGTAGAGGCATTTGGGTCAGTTTTCAAATGGGAAGTCCGGAGACATCTGCCAAGTTGCCTGGAGTACACATCTACATTAGGCGTATTTTCAGCCATGCTACATGTATTGGCGTCTGTATCCGGCGATTTCCCACTTGGACAATTCCCACCCACCAATTACCCCCTGGATCAATGCCATCTAGGTCAATTTCTTCCTAATCAATTCCCACCCTGAGGTATCAGTTCCCTCCTGCAGAATTCCCTTCCTCCTCCCCCCCCCCCCCCCCATTAGATTCTCCCTAGTATCTTAATTGTACTGTTTCTAACTTATATGGTTATCAATAGAAATCAAACAAAATAAAACATGGAAAAGAAAATAAGATGATACCTTTTTTATTGGACATAATACATTTCTTGATTAGCTTTCGAAGGTTGCCCTTATTCGTCAGATCGGAAATAAGCAAATGACATTTGCTTATTTCCGATCTGACGAAGAAGGGCAACCTTCGAAAGCTAATCAAGAAATGTATTAAGTTATGTCCAATAAAAAGGTATCATCTTATTTTCTTTTCCATGTTTTATTTTGTTTGATTTCCATTGATAACCTTAAGAGTGGACTAACACGGCTACCACACTCCTCTACTAACTTATATGGGTTATTTGTAATGTTGCCAGGCAAGAATACATTAATTAGCATTACATTACTGATATTTGCATGCACACTTAAAATCAAAATGTTTTGGCTCCCGAGCCATTCAGTTTAGCATTTCTTGATGTAAGTAAATCCTCCTGGTTTTTTTTTGCTATATCATCTGCAGTTTTATTATATGATATGCTCTGTTGTAAAATACTATCAATGGTTCAATGATTTTAATCTCTTATCCAGTTTCATGATTGTAGGTTTTGCTTCTTTTGTTCACTTGTATAGTTACAGGTGTATTACTGGCATTTTTAATTGATTTGTGGCTTATGTGTACACACTTTTTAGGCTCCTTTTCTGGGTATACTTGTATTATTTGTCAGCATAAGTGGTGTTTTTCGCTACATAGGTATGAAAGTTTTTTGATCTGCAGATTTATAAGCCCCACTTTTCTTTATTTGGTCTGCTGGTGATTAAGCACTTTCCGCTTTCACTATACATTTTGTTTCATAATTAGTTATATGTAGGTAATATTCTTTTTTCTTTAGATACACACTGTGTTAGAAGTATATTTGCCATATAAATGTTATGGAGAGAAATTGGTTAGGAGGAAATTGACCTAGATGCAGTGCTTTTTTGAGGGGGTACTGACTACTGGCACCTTTTCCATTGTCTGCTAAAATTGACCCATGGTCCCCAAGTTTTAATGAGAGCTCAGGCTTTACACAACAATTCTGCCTTGTCATAGATTCTGTGACTGGTTGTAGAGAGCCTGGTTATTGTGGGGTGGGTCCATCAGTGATCACCCCACCCCTGAAGGGTGGCCTGGCATTTGAGTACCGTCACCTTTTGTGCTAGGAAAAAAAGCACTGCCTAGATGGTAATTATTTAGGGGGTAATTGGTGGGTGAGAACTGACCTATTGGAATTATCCAAGTGGGAACTCACCTAGAACCATAAGAGGCAAGTCTCTAAAAGGCGTCAAGATGGAGCTCACTAAGCACTAATTCTATAAAAGCATCTGGGCACCCAGATTCCATTATAGAATACTACGTAAGTCAGCATTTATGTGCCAAAATTTAGGTGCATCCACTTAGACCAAGTCAATAGCAGGCGTAAATGCACATGCCTAATTGTACTTTAGCACATAACTTACAATATTCTGTAAGTAACAAGTATAGATGTGGGGCCAGCTCATGTGTATGCCCTCCTGCAATTACACACTACGAGCCAGATTCAGAAGCCCAAAGTTATGTGAAGGCAAGGTGTGGGAACAGAGTCAGTCTCTTCAAAACAGACCAGAGACACTAGATGTAAATCAAAAGCTTTATTGGAGGATGACTCAACAGGGTACCATGTTTTGGCACACACGGTGCTTTCCTTGAGTCTTGTTGTCTGTGTATGAAGATATAAAGTGCTTTATAGTGATGTTCAGAAGCGGCAAAAACTCTGCATCACAAAGGTCTTTCTAAAAAACACTCTCTCCTCGAATCTACGCATCGAGGATCTATATCTTCATACACAGACAGCAAGACTCCTGAAGAAGGCACCATTTGTGCCGAAACATGGTACCCTGTTGGTGCGAAGGTGGCGGACCTCACTCATCACCTAGATAGGATTTTAGATGCTGGGGAGGAGCCAGCTGTCTTGGTATATGTGGGTACTAATCACATAGGAAAATGTGGGAGAGAGGTTCTGGAAGCCAAATTTAGGCTCTTAGGTAGAAAGCTCAAATCCAGAACCTCTAGGGTAGCATTTTCTGAAGTGCTACCCGTTCCACACGCAGGGCCCAAGAGACAGGCAGAGCTCCGGAGTCTCAATGCGTGGATGAGACGATGGTACAGGGAGGAGGGTTTTAGATTTGTTAGAAACTGGGCAACGTTCTGGGGAAGGGGGAGCCTATTCCGAAAGGATGGGCTCCACCTTAACCAGGTGGGACCAGGCTGCTGGCATCGGAATTTAGAGATAGAGCAGCTTTTAAACTAGAAACTGGGGGAAGGCCGACAGTCGCTCAAAAGCACATGGTTTGGGATAAGGTATCTTTCAAAGATATCACCAAAACAGGGAAGCTAGGGTATCCCGATAGTGAGGTTGCAAATGAGACCGTAGTAGATCAGGTGTCCTTAAATAAAAATCAGACAAAAGATTGCAAATTAATACTGTCAAGTACTGAGCATGATGTAAATAGGAATAACAAACATACTTTGAAATGTCTATATGCGAATGCCAGAAGCCTAAGAAATAAGATGGGAGAGTTAGCATATATTGCACTAAATGAAAAATTAGATATAATAGGCATCTCTGAGACCTGGTGGAAGGAGGATAACCAGTGGGACACTGTCATAACGGGGTACAAATTATATCATAGCAATAGGGTGGATCGAATTGGTGGAGGGATGGCATTGTATGTTAAGGAGAGCCTTGAATTAAATAGATTGAAAATCTGCAGGAAACAAAACATATCTTGGAATCCCTATGAATTGAAATTCCATGTGTAAAGGGGAAAAGGATAGTGATAGGAGTGTACTATCGTCCGCCTGGCCAGGATGAACAGATGGATATAGAAATGTTAAAGGAAATTAGGGAAGCAAACAAACTAGGCAACACGATAATAATGGGTGATTTCAATTACCCCAATATTGACTGGGTAAATGTATTATCGGGGCATGCTAGGGAGGTAAAATTCCTTGACGAAATCAAGGACTGCTTTATGGAGCAGCTGGTACAGGAGCTGACACGAGAAGGAAAATTTCTAGACCTGGTCCTTAGTGGAGTGCATGATCTGGTGCGGGAGGTAATGGTGCCAGGGCCGCTTGATAACAATGATCATAATATGATCAAATTTGATATTAGCTTTGAATTAAGTATATACAGGAAATCCAATAAGTTAGCGTTTAATAGCGTTTAACTTTAAAAAAGGAGACTATGATAAAATAAGAACGGTGAAAAAAAAATTTAGAGGAGCAGTTGCGAGAATCAAAAATTTACATCAGGCATGGATGCTGTTCAAAAACACCATCCTAGAAGCACAGGCCAAGTACATTCCGCATATTAAAAAAGGAGGACAGAAGACTAAACGACAGCCAGTGTGGTTAAAAAGTGAAGTGAAGGAAGCTATTAGAGTTAAAAGAAAATCCTTCAGAAAATGGCAGAAAGAATGAACTGAAAATAATAAGAAACAGCATAAGGAATGTCAAGTCAAATGCAAAGCGCTGATAAGGAACTCAAAGAGGGACTTTGAAAAAAAGATTGCATTGGAGGCAAAAACACATAGTAAAAAATTTTTTAAGTATATTAAAAGCAGGAAGCTGGCAAAAGAATCGGTTGGACCGCTAGATGACAAAGGGGTAAAAGGGGCGATCAGGGAAGACAAAGCTGTAATGGAGAGATTAAATGAATTCTTTTCTTCGGTCTTCACCGAGGAAGATTTGGGAGAGATACCGGTGACAGAAATGGTATTCGAAGCTGATGAGTCGGAGAAACTGAATGAAATCTTTATAGACCTGGAGGATGTAATGAGGCAATTTGACAAATTGAAGAGTAGCAAATCTCCTGGACCGGATGGTATTCATCCCAGAGTACTGATAGAACTGAAAAATGAACTTGCGGAACTATTGTTAGTAATATGTAATTTATCCTTAAAATCGAGCTTGGTACCGGAAGATTGGAGGGTGGCCAGTGTAACTCCGATTTTTAAAAAAGGTTCCAGGGGAGATCCAGGAAATTATAGGCCGGTGAGTCTTACGTCAGCACCGGGCAAAAAGGTAGAGACTATTATAAAGAACAAAATTACAGAGCATATTCAAAAGCATGGATTAATGAGACAAAGCCAACGTTGATTTAGTGAAGGGAATTTATTACATTTCTTTGAACAAACGTGGACAAAGGTGAGCCAGTTGATATTGTGTATCTGGATTTTCAGAAGGTGTTTGACAAAGTACCCCATGAAAGACTTCAGAGGAAATTGGAGAATCATGGGATAGGAAATAGTGTTCTATTGTGGATTAAAAACTGGTTAAAAGATAGAAAACAGAGAGTAGGGTCAGTATTCTCAATGGAGAAGGGTAGTTAATGGGGTTCCCCAGGGGTCTGTGCTGGGACCACTGTTTTTTTAACATATTTATAAATGACCTAAAGATGGGAGTAACTAGTGAGGTAATTAAATTTGCTGACGAAACAAAATTATTCCAAGTAGTTAAATCGCGGGAGGATTGTGAAAAATTACGAGGACCTTACGAGACTGGGTGTCTAAATGGCTGATGACGTTTAATGTGAGCAAGTGCAAAGTGATGCATGTGGGAAAGAGGAACCCAAATTATAGCTACGTCATGCAATCCACATTAGGAGTCACCTACCAAGAAAGGGATCTAGGTGTCGTCATTGATGATGTGTTGAAACCTTCTGCTCAGTGTGCTGCGGTGGCTAAGAAAGCAAATAGAATGTTAGGTATTATTAGGAAAGGAATGGAAAACAAAAATGAGGACGTTATAATGCCTTTTTATCGCTCCATGGTGCGACTGCACCTCGAATATTGTGTTCAATTCTGGTCGCCGCATCTCAAAAAAGATATAGTGGAATTAGAAAAGCTGCAGAGAAGGACTACGAAAATGGTAAAGGGGATAGGACGACTTCCCTATGAGGAAAGGCTAAAGTGGCTGGGGCTCTTCAGCTTGGAGAAAAAACGGCTGAGGGGAGATATGATAGAGGTCTATAAAATAATGAGTGGAGTGGAACGGGTAGATGTGAAACGTTTATGCTTTCCAAAAATACTAGGACAAGGGGGCATGCGATGAAGCTACAAAGTAGTACATTTAAAAGGAATTGGAGAAAATATTTCTTCACTCAGCGTGTAATTCAACTCTGGAATTCGTTGCCAGAAAATGTGGTAAAGGCATTTAGCTTAGCAGAGTTTTAAAAAGGTTTGGACGGCTTCCTAAAGGAAAAGTCCATAGACCATTATTAAATTGGACTTGGGAAAAATATTTCTGGGATAAGCAGCATAAAATGATTTGTACTTTTTTGGGGATCTTGCCAGGTATTTGTGACCTGGATTGGCCACTGCTGGAAACAGGATGCTGGGCTTGTGGAGCAAAATTTATTGGCAAACTAGTAAAAAAGCCCCGTTTCTGATGCAAATGAAACGGGGGCTAGCAATGTTTTCTTCTGTGTGCATGTGGGAGTGTGTGTGTCCCTGCCCTCTGGCCTCTCTCCCCTCCCCCCTCTGAGTCCTTCACTGTTACAGAGCCAGCGATTTGATTTCGTGCTCTGCTGTTTTCCTTCACTGACTGTGTTACAGAGAGGGCGGGGCAGACACTCATAGGGAAACCGGATATCTCGCCCCCTTCACACTTCCGGCTGGAGGCTTCATAGAACGTTGGTGTTGCCTTTTATATAGAGAGATGTCCAATGCCCTTTACTTATAATACTTTTAGGCACTCTTCACAATTTATAATGACACAATTAGGTAAAGCTGCACTTATCTGAGTTGTTCAGCTTAGTCCACTGAGCACATGGCTAGAAGTTCTGCACTTAACTGTAACAATCATTCATGTAAGTGATAGTACTCTGTAATTACATGCACAAATATTTGTCTCTCGTTTTTAGCCAAGCATAAGCCAAGTCTACGTTTTGAGCTAAAACATCATATAAATTTAGAGGCCTGTTAGTTATGGGACTCAATATTCAGAGTGGTTGAACTGGGCAGGAGAGGCTCCTGCCCAGTTTAATTGCTCTGCCTAGCCCAAATGCTAATATTCAGTGACTAGAAAGTGCCTTTTTGTATTAGCTCTGATCGCCACATCACTTTTCAGTTAGGGTAAGGATATTCTGGGGATGGAGTCGGGGTGGATCCCTGGCACCACTGATAATCAATGCGAGTGCCTGGACAACTAACCTGGCAAGTCAGACTGCATGCAATGCTGTTGTGACTATGCCTGACTAGGTATCAGCACTGAATATTGGCCAGACATGGATAACTTCTGGTGGCCCGCAAAGATTTTGGCTATATAGACAGTATCCATATTATGCCAGATGTTGAATACCTGGATCTAATTCAGCTCACAGGAGTCAGTATTTAAAATAATGCCGACCACTATGAGCCGAATATTGCCCCCCACATATTCCTAAATTTAGACCTATTTATGTGCCTAGATTTATGAGCCTAATTTGGATACTTAATGCTGAAAATCAGTGCTGAGCTTCTAACTTTTTTTTCTGCTCCCTAAATGTGCCCCTGTTACTAGCTTATTTTTGAGGCTTCTGAATTTAAGCACCTAGTAACACTAGGAGCATAAATTTAGGTATACAGTCTATTCAGATTTTCAGAGAAGCCAGTTTAGGAACTGTGTACAAAATTATGTGTAGCCAATAAGTATGTGTTACACTCTCTGTATAGGGCACACCTATTTGCTTGCCCAAGGACAACTCAGGAGAAATACAGCAGAGATAACGAAGAGAGAGGGGAGAGTTTCTCAGTGAAATAGCTTTATTTTATAGCCAGAATGTCAGTTCCAAGGACTCAACACGGACCATGTTTCGGCCAAAATTGCCTGCATTGGGAGTCCAGTGTTCAATGTCGTTCTGCTTGGAACTAGAAGGAACTTCAAGAGTTTGATCTCTATAGCTTTGAAAAATTACAGGCCCAAGCTCATGGACATCACTTCTCTCTGTACTCAGATTGCCCATCAGAATTCCATAAAAGAATTCCATAAATTATAATGGTTTATTTACCAAAGCAATTTATAGAGTCAACATGCAGCAATAAATTGTGAGAAATAGTTTCTTATTGTTCTTGTAAGTTTAGTGTCAAATATAACTCACACCCTCTACTGGCAAACATCTTTACTACCTATCCCTTGATATTGGAGTGATCACAAAACCAAGACCATACAACCTGTTGCTGTCATTATTACAGTCTGAGATGTCTTTAGGTTTTCCAGTGGTAGCTAAAATGTCATTCCTTCCGTCTCCTTCCTATCTCTCCTCCTCTTCCTTCTGTCCCATGGTTTCTGCACAGCCATAAGTACTTAGTGTTATCAGACTTGCCCATCAAAATAGGGCAAATCGTAGATGGTGATTGGCTGATTGATGATATTAAACCAATCATGCTGGTATTCTTATACATAAACTTGAAAGTATGCAGAGAGGCTCCAATGTCACTTATATAGAAGGGCATTTTCGAAAGAAACGTCTAAGTTTGAATTTGGATGTCTTTGTAAAACGTCCAAATCCAGAGGCGGGGAAAACCGTATTTTCGAAAAAAGATGGATGTCCATCTTTTGTTTAGAAAATACCGTCAAAGATGTCCAAATCCATGGATGTCCTTGGATTTGGACATCTTTGACTTTCAGCCATTTTCGAACACAAAGACGTCCAAATGCAAGATGTCCAGAACAGAGGAGGAGTGGCTTAATGGTTAGTGCAGCGGGCTTTGATCCTGGCAACATAGGTTCAATTCCCACTGCTGCTCCTTGTGACTTTGGGCAAGTCAAATGTACAAGGGGTATTTTTGGATATGACATCTAAGTCTGAATTTGGATGTTTTTTATAAAATGTCCAAAATCAGGTTATTTTCTACAAAAAAAGTCTATCTTTTCCTTTTGAAAGTGCTATTTGAAAAAATGTTTTGTGATTTGGGGAAGGAAGGGGAGGTGATCCACAAGTCCCTCCAGTGGTCATATGATCATTGGGGGCACCTCTTGTGAGGAGTAGGTTAGTGCAGCAGACTTTAATCCTGGGTTCAATTTCCACTACAGCTATTCATTATAAAATAGGTCTAGCTCAAAACATCTAAGTTTTAATCTTGGATGTCTTTGTTTTGTTCCATTATCGCTGAACGACGTCCATGTCTTAGGAACGCCCAATTCCCACCTTGAACACTCCCCTGGCATGCCCCCTTGAGATTTGGACGTCCTTCTGACGGACTGCAGTTGGAGATGTCCAAAATCGGGTTTTGATTATACTGATTTGGACGTCCCTGGGAGATGGACGTCCATGTTCCAATTTATGTCGAAAGATGGACATCCATCTCTTTTGAAAATGAGCCTGTTAATGTAACAATGTCCCTTCTTCAAAGTCATCTTGAATTCTTCAGACTAGATCTAGCTGGTCAAACTCCTTGGTCTGTCACAAGCACAGTGCTATATCTTTTGACACAGAGATTCCATTTAATGTGACAGGCCTACCACTCAGGCATGGTCAAGTTCAGTTCCGCAACACAGAAAATGGTGTCAAGGCTATGCCTCACAAACCTAAGTGTTCCTCTTAGAAAACATATTCTGCTCTACAAAAAGTGCAACTATAAACAGAAGAGTATTGTTGAAAGAGAATAGGAACTGAAAATGAACGTATTTTGATAAGAACACATTTTGTTGTTTTGATATTGCTAAGATCAATGTCATTGCTTGTTGCAGAGTGATATTGCTGATGTGCCAAATGATAACTCCAAGAATGATAAGAAAGGAAAAAGTAACAATCTCAAAGCAAATGTCACTCCTCAGAGCAGCTCTGAAATCAGACCAGCTGCAACTGCCGCCCAGGGCCCTGGACCAGATACCAAAAAAGGTAAAAATAAATAAAACAAAGAGCACCCATCAAAAAAACAAAGATATTTTTTGTGCCATGAAACTGCTCACTGAAAAAAAAAATAATGCTCAATGACATATGGGAAGCAGTGTCTTTAAAGTAATGAGCTGGGAGCCAAAACAGATTATTCCAAGTCCTGTTTCTGCCACTGTTACTTGCTGTGAACTAGGAGAGGTCACTTTTTTGCACCTTGCCTGAATCACTCACTTAAACTGTCAGTTCATCAGAACAGAGATAGACTGTACGGTGTACAACTGGTATGATGTTCTGGTTTAAGGTTCTTTTCTTTTTTTTTCTTTTTTTGAAAAATATCTTTATTGAGTCAGGGAAACTTACAACAAATGCATAAAAATATTAATTCTGGATGAATAGTCATTAATACCTCCTAACATTTGGTTCGGAAAAAAACAATCCACCCGATACACAAAGCAGGAGAGGCTCTGGCTCGTTCAAATTGCTCCTAGCCACTGAATATCGGCTCTGACTGACCAAAAATAAATGGGTAGGTCAGGGGCAGTACAGAGGGTGGCATTGGGGAGGAGCTGACAGTTAACATGGGTGCTGGTAATATTCAGTGTCAGGACAGAACAAGCTGATGCAAAGTCTGTGTATCGGGGGGGGGGGGGGGGGGGGACTTTCGAAAGAATGTCCAAATCAGAATTGGGCCATCCAAAAAAAACCCCATCCATCTCAAAGCTATTTTTGAACACGAAAGACGTCAAGATTTCCTGTTTGAAAATACATGAGAAGAACGTTCTTACGCTGTACAAACTGAACTGTTTAAATTATAAACAGGAGAAAACAAGGTACAGGAACCTCTGTCTGGCAATATTCTTATGAAAATGGAAACACGGACATCCTTATAGAACAGGGGAGATGCCCAGTGGCTAGACTAGGACACAGGTTCAAATCCCACTGTAGCTCTTTTTTTTTTTCATAAATCTAATTACTACAGGAATAGAAAAATACTTACTGTACCTGAATGTACACCACTTCAATATCCTTCAGGCTTGCGTGTGTCTTGTATTGTTTGGTACAGTAAGCATTTTTCTGTTCCTGGCGGGAGCCCCAGGCTACTTCTCTAACATGTTTGCTGTTTTGTTCAGAATGGCTATAATACCTGTAGCTGACATAGAGCCTGGTTTTCCTATCCAGTTTCACTTTCAGGGAAGAGAGAGGGTCATGCCTTAATCCCTCCAGCACTCAGCTGCACAATCAGAGCACACTTTTGTAACTAGGATGACAGAAACAGGTTTAGATTTTTAAAAAATCCTTCTTTTTAGACATGGACGTTTTTCCCCAGTCAGAAATTGCTGTTGGACATCCTACTTTTGGACCCTTTTTAGTCCCGTCCACAACATGCTTCCTTGCTATTTGGACAAACAGTAGTGTGAAGCATCCAAATTCTGACTTTCCAAAATCAGCATCTGGATGTTTTTAGCAGATGGACAGTTGTTTTAGGCATTTTGAGGCACCCATCTGCTTTGAAAATGAGCACCAAAGGCCCTTTTCTAAGGGAAAGTACTGCCCTTGTAAAAATTAGGTACAGCATGCACCCATGCATTTTTCCCTTAGGCATGCTATTGCAAAACTGTTCTCCTAGATATTTGTATTGTATTATAGATCTGTTTTCCTGCAATCATTAAGCTTGAGTATTGCAATATGTACTAACTTTACTGAATTTCAACAAAAACTATTTGTTTCCTAGCTGTAGAACTCATTCCCCAAGTGAAGATAGAAGATTTAAAGCAAATGAAGGTAAGCTAGATTATTTAATAGCAGCAAACTGTTGTACATCATGTCCTTGAAATGGTTCTATGAAATCATTATGTAACATTGGCCATGGATTTGTAGTGATTTCTTAGGTGTGTAGCGCTTTGTGCTTTCACGGTAGTTGATGTGAAGCGTGACGTGTTCAATTTCAACACTGATTTCTTTCCAACGTACCTGGGGATTATTTTAGAAACCTCCCCAGTTGCAAATAGTAGCTTTTAGATTGCCTACATTCAAGAGCCACTGTTAGTGGTCAATACCCTCGTCGTCTCTTCGCCACCCTTAACTCCCTCCTCAAAGTGCCCTCCGCTCCCACCCCCCCGTCACTCTCTCCTCAATCACTGGCTGACTACTTCCGCGACAAGGTGCAAAAGATCAACCTTGAGTTCACTACCAAGCCACCTCCTCCTCTTCACCCTTCAACCCTCTCCCTCAACCAACCAACCCAGACCTCCTTCTCCTCCTTTCCTGATATCTCCGAGGAGGAAACCGCCCGCCTTCTTTCCTCCTCAAAATGCACCACTTGTTCCTCTGATCCCATCCCCACCAACTTACTTAACACCATCTCTCCTACTATCACCCCCTCCATCTGTCATATCCTCAACCTCTCTCTCTCCACTGCAACTGTCCCCGACACCTTCAAGCATGCTGTAGTTACGCCACTCCTCAAAAAACCATCACTAGACCCTACCTGTCCCTCCAACTACCGCCCCATCTCCCTCCTACCCTTCCTCTCCAAGACACTTGAGCGCGCAGTCCACAGCCGCTGCCTTGATTTTCTCTCCTCTCATGCCATCCTTGATCCGCTTCAATCCGGTTTTCGCCCTCTTCACTCGACAGAAACAGCACTTTCTAAAGTCTGTAATGACCTGTTCCTTGCCAAATCCAGAGGCCACTACTCCATCCTCATCCTCCTGGATCTATCCGCCGCTTTTGACACTGTCAATCATGACTTACTTCTTGCCACACTGTCCTCATTTGGGTTCCAGGGCTCTGTCCTCTCCTGGTTCTCCTCCTATCTCTCCCACCGCACCTTCAAAGTTCACTCTCATGGATCTTCCTCCACCCCCATCCCCTTATCTGTTGGTGTTCCCCAGGGATCGGTCCTTGGACCCCTTCTCTTCTCAATCTACACCTCTTCCCTGGGCTCCCTGATCTCATCTCATGGTTTCCAGTATCATCTCTATGCTGATGACACCCAACTGTATCTCTCCACACCAGACATCACCGCGGAGACCCAGGCAAAGGTATCGGCCTGCTTATCCGACATTGCTGCCTGGATGTCCAACCGCCACCTGAAACTGAACATGTCCAAGACCGAGCTTATCGTCTTTCCACCAAAACCCACTTCTCCTCTTCCTCCACTTTCTATCTCAGTTGATAACACCCTCATCCTCCCCGTCTCATCTGCCCGCAACCTCGGAGTCATCTTTGACTCCTCTCTTTCCTTCTCTGCGCATATCCAGCAGATAGCCAAGACCTGTCGCTTCTTCCTCTTTAACATCAGCAAAATTCGCCCTTTCCTCTCTGAACACACCACCCGAACTCTCGTCCACGCTCTCATTACCTCTCGCCTGGACTACTGCAACTTACTCCTCACCGGCCTCCCACTTAGCCATCTATCCCCCCTTCAGTCTGTTCAGAACTCTGCTGCACGTCTCATATTCCGCCAGAACCGATATACTCATATCACCCCTCTCCTCAGGTCACTTCACTGGCTTCCGATCAGATACCGCATTCAATTCAAGCTTCTCCTTCTTACCTACAAATGCACTCAGTCTGCTGCCCCTCACTACCTCTCTACCCTCATCTCCCCTTACGTTCCCGCCCGTAACCTCCGTTCACAGGATAAATCCCTCCTCTCAGTACCCTTCTCCACCACCGCCAACTCCAGGCTCCGCTCATTCTGCCTCGCCTCACCCTATGCTTGGAACAACCTTCCTGAACCCTTACGCCAAGCCCCCTCCCTGCCCATCTTCAAGTCTTTGCTTAAAGCCCACCTCTTCAATGCTGCGTTCGGCACCTAACCCTTACCGTTCAGTGAATCCAGACTGCCCCAATTTGACTGCCCCTATCGGACCGACCGTTCACTTGTCTATTAGATTGTAAGCTCTTTGAGCAGGGACTGTCTCTCTTTGTTAAATTGTACAGCGCTGCGTAACCCTAGTAGCGCTCTAGAAATGTTAAGTAGTAGTAATACCATGTGGACACGGCAGGAAAACAGAAGAACAGTACCCTTGTAGGCACACAAACCGAACAAACACAACAAGGGTGACCAAAGAAAGAGCAGCAGACAATATCTGAACCAACGTCTTTATTAAATCATCCAGGACTCGACACGTTTGTTTGTTTGACAACAACCATATTGTTTTAAGCTTAGCTTAACCACAGCAGCCATTCATATAAAGACTCCTGAGGAAGGCTCCTAGGGGCCGAAACACGATTCGTGACGAGTCCTGGATGTTTAATAAAGACATTGGCTTGGATATCTTCTGCTGCTCTTTCAATACCATGTGGAGGCATGGTAAGGGTGTGGACAAGGGAGTAGGTTGAGTTGAGGAATAGACACCAATAAAAAAAAAAGAAATCTGGATGTCTGCATTTTACTTTCCCAAAGGCATAAATAAGTGCATGCTTAAAGGGTGGGGTGTAAAGGCTGAGGCCAGCTCCTGAATCCCTCCCCCCAGCTTTAGATTGTACCCTCCAAACACGCACTCCCCCAGGATCAGATCCCTTTCTAATTCTGCTATATATTTTTTGAGATACAGCAACTAGAACTGAATGTAATACTCAAGATGAGGTCGCATCGTGGAGCAATACAGAGGCATTATAATATTTTTGGTCTTATTTTGCATCCCTTTCCTAATAATTCCTAGCATCCTGTTTTCTTTTTTGGCCATCGCCACACACTGGGCAGAAGATTTCAGCGTGTTGTCTACAATGACACCTAGATATTTTTCTTGAGTGCTGACCCCTAAGGCATATGCGTGTGTAAGTCATAATTAGTACAATGAAGTAACAGTTAGCTCCGATAATTGATTGTTAGTACCTAATTGCCTAATTAGTTTCCGCACGCATCTGGGATCTGTACCCAAATTTTGATGACCTGTGTAGAATTCAGGGATAATTTCTTGGGAGGGAACAGATTAGGGGCCTGAAGTGTAATTGAGTGTGGGAGGGGGCTTAAGGCTGAAGGTTCACCTAAGGCACCCAATACCCTTGCACTGGCCCTATGGACGTGCCCTGCACATCCTTACATGTAATTTATGAGAGGCTCTGCCTTTGGTAGCTCCTTTGTAAAAATAGAGAGAATTTTCCACATCCCAGCTTGGACTTCTTAATTCCCTTCTCATATCCTATCCAAAATTGGCTTATAATGCCTAGCTGTAGCTTTCATATGTATGAACGTTTGGATGTGTAACTGTGCATAGCTTTCAAGATAAATGATCATCTGTCTTTGGAGATGATGGTATTAACTTCCCCAAAAGAGATATCCTCTGTTTAGTTCCTAAAGTTTTTTCTACCTCCTTTCAAAGAAAAGAACATCGAAGCGATTTACAGGAAAATAATATTACAATTTTAAAAGAAAAGAAAATAAGCAGTCTGCTGCCTCTTTGTACTGAAAAAAGAAAACAACAGCATTTCGGGCTACAGTTTCTCAACGGACAACAAAACGTTCTGCCAGCTTTTTTCTGGAGCATCCTCACTACATGCAGTTTAGGAAATTTGAAAGAACCTGGTCCTCTGCCATAATTTTTGTAACATGCAGGGGCGGTTCTTGCATTGCTTCCAGCATGAAAAGATCCAACAGTGACAGACTATCAAATTCATAAAGCATCTGTGACACTTAATCCTTCTCCCCCCCCCCTAATTTTCCAATATAGTTTATTAGGCTATTATTAGTCATATGCAAAGCCCTTGATTTCCTGTGTCTTTGTGGCCATGAGCAAGGCTACAAAATATACCCTTTCCCACAGAATTGGCTTGACCACCTGGAACCACCATGGGAGATTGGGGACTGGGCTGAGCCAGATCAGGTTTGTGAGGGTTGTGCTGCTACTATGATACAACAGTGGCATAGCTACAGGGGGCCACAGGGGCCTGGGCCCCCTCAAACTGGCTCCAGGGACCCCAGTTTGGCTGGCAGGGGTTCCCAATCCCCTCCAGCTAAGGCATTTGTCCCACGCTGGTCTTACATTGCTCGCACATGCTCAGTTTCATTAAAATGAGCGTGCACGGCGCTGAAAGCAGGACAAGGCACTAGGCAAAGTAAGAGCAGCGCGGGACAAACGCTATAGCCAAGGTACCTTCCAGTGGCAGCAGCAGCGGCGATGGGGAGTGGGAGCGGCAGGGGGAGTGGTAACGGCAGAAGCGGTACCTTCCAGTGGCGGCAGGGAGGCAGAAGTGGCTGCGGGAGGGGACAGAGTTGGCGGCATTGGGAGGCAGGCCAAAATGTGCCCCCCCACCTTATGCTCTGGCCCCCCCTCCCATCCAAGTCTGGCTACGCCCCTGTACAGCCTCCTCATTTCCCATCTCCCAGGTTGAAGATTTTGCAGCAGGAGGGGGAAAGTAGTGCGGCCTATCAGGCCTCATCCTTCTCTTCTGCTGCTGGCCCCAACTGCTAATTTGAACCAGGTGGTGCACTTTTTCCTCTGTCTCCCATCACAGTTTCCCCTCCTTCTCCTCTTCCTTTCCCAAACTTCATTTCTTCTTTTCCCCATCCCCAGTCTTTTCTTCTTTTCCCCATCCCCAGTCTTTTCTTCTATTCCCATGTGATCAATCTCAATGAGTATAATAATGAGAGCATAACATATGTCATACTGGATCAGACCAGAAAGCCCAATATCCTGTTTCCAGCAGTAACCAATCAGATCACAAACACCTACAAGATCCTAAACAGATCCATTCCTTGTTGCATATACCTAGGGATAAGCCGTAACTTTAAACACAGAAAATTTCCACTGAAGGCAAATTAAATCTAATGTGTCATATAAGCATACAATATTAAGCATATATAAGATCAATGGATATATGAATATATTTCTGAAGGAAGGAAAAAGACCTCAGAGTCCAAGTCTATAGCATAATAAGGACAGTTACGTCACCAATCAACATTAAACATATATGTATGTGTGTGTGTGTGTGTGTGTTTAATGCTGTATACTTATATGAAACATTAGTGTTGATTTGCCTTCAGTGGGAATTTTCTCTGAATTATTTATTTTGGTATTTTCTACTTCACAATGAGTATTAACTTTCCCAAGTCTACCCATCTAATAATTGTTTATGGACTTGTCTCCAGGAACTCATCTAAATCCTTTCTAAACACAGCGGGGTCAATATTCAGAGGAGGTTTAACGTGGCAGGTGCTAAGAAGGCATGCAAATTCCAATATTTATGTGCTTAAGTGACCGTTTATAAATTACGGTTTCATGGCGCGTGCTTTGTCAGTGGGTATGCACGGGGTGGATTTTAGGTAGAGCATGCAAGTACACACATAAATTATAAAATACTACAGTTTACACACATACTCGTAAAATAATTGGTGCAGATGTTTACACCAGCTCTAGGGCTGTTGTAAATTTATTTATATATGTATTTATTTATCATACTCGATAAACCACCCTTCTGTTGAATCAAGCAGAGCAGTTTAAAATAGAAGCTCAGCCAATTATACAAAGTTAATGAGTTCCAGGCAAAACCAACATTAGTTCGGACTCCACAGCACACAGAACAATAATCGTAAAATAAAAGGGCTGTCTATAAGACAAGTTAAACAGTGGAGTCTCTTCCTTCAGCACTTGCAAGGAAGCCCTAACACCAGTCTAGGTCTCAGGAAATGCTAATGAGAAAAAGTGGATTTTTAAGTTCTTTTTCAAAGTATCTAACTGAGGTCTAGTCAAACATGGTGCAGTAGAGAATGGCTGGTGCCTGATTCTTTAGTGAAGACCATTTGTGCTCTGAAAAGAGAAGGGGATGACAAGCCGATTCTGAGACCTTACGGTACGTAAGGGGCAGTAAGAGATCAATAAGTTACTCAAATATTGGGGAAGAGCTGAGTAGAATACTTTGAGCCAGAGCTAACATTCTAATTTTAACTCAGGGGCCCTTTTACTAAAGGGTTGCCGCAGAACTTCTGCTGGCCCAATGCAGGTGCGGGCAGTAGTTCCATCCCCAGAGCATGCCATGTCCAGCACTACAGAAAATCAGACCTCATTTTCCAGCACAGGGGTTACCTGTCGGTAATTGAGCAGTGCCGCGTGCTGCCAGGTTAGCATGGGTGCCCTTAATACCACCTCAATGGGTGGTGGTAAGTGCCCCCCCCCCCCCCCGAAATGGCCGCACAGCAAATTCAAATTTACCACACAGCCATTTCTTTTTTTTGACCTTTTTATCTGCTGTGGTAAAAGGAGCCCTGGAACGAGGCAAAAATGACCTCCGCTGCTAGTTCAGAGCCCCTTCTACCGCAGCTTAGTAAAAGAGCCCCTTGGTAAGGACCTGGTAACCAGTGGGCTTCCTTCATGAGTAAGTAACATGTCATATCTTCTAACCCGCGTAATAATTTGTGTGACTGAATTTTAAATATTCTGAAGCCGCTTAATAAGAGTATTCAGGCAATCCAACAAATAGGAATTCCTATAATATCTGCTCCTGCCATTTATGTTGGTATTTTATAAAGTGGAGCAGGCACATTCTTGCTTTATAAAATAGGCATAAAATTAGTGCTCGAAAAGCAGCCTCAGCTCTGCTCTTACCTGTTTTCTTCCAGACAAAGCTAAATCCATCATTACCTCCAGGTTGTAAATGCAGATAACAATGAGAGATCCACACAACCAGTAGTCAACTTTGCAGGTTCTGCCACCTTTCACTGCCATATCTGGCAACAAATTCCACAGTTTTAAAGGATCTGCCTTCAGCCTCATGGAATGTTCCCTAGTCTTAGTATTATTTGAAAGTATAAGTTACCATACTTTATTTACCCATTCCACCTCACTCGTGGTTTCACAGATGTCCGTCATAGCTTTTCCAGACCTAAAGAGCCTCTTTAGCCTTTCCCCACAGGGGAGTTCCATTTTGTTTATCATTTTGTCACCCTTTTCTGAAACTTTTCCAGTTCTAAGAAGCAAACAGGCAGACGATCCTCAAGATCCAGAACGGATGTCAAAACAGCAGATCGCAGAGGTTGGAGTTCAAGTTGTTCCAATTTATTCGCCACACAAAACAATAAATAGTTAAAAGCCCAGCACAGCCGTGTTTCACCCTTTCAATGGCTGTGTCAGGATTGCAGCTACTGCACTAGAGAGAAGCCCTTTAACCAGTAGATGATATTCTGAGAATACACCTCTGGGTATTTTAACAGCCCCTGGCACAACCTTTGGAAGGTGAAACATGGCCGTGTCGACCTTTTAACCATGTATACATTTCTTGTTTTTTGTGCCTCTCTAACCTCTGTGATCTACTGTCTTGGCATCCTTTTCCAGTTTTGCTGTATCCCCTTTCATGGAATTTCTTAATTCTCGTGTATACTTCCATTTCTCTTGGTTCTCGATTAATAGTCACTGCTTTCATCTTTTGACTGACTTGACAACATGAGGATAGTTCTAAAACATGGTGCCTACTATGACCACTGGTTATGGCGTCTATGTTAAGTCTATTCTGTAAAGAAAAGTAGGTAGCTAGCACAAGTGGCAGAGAATGTACTTACAACTAGGTGCGATTACACCAGCCCTATAGGTGGTATAAATGCCCATGCCTAGATGTACACTGTAATATAAATTTGTTGCAGCATTTCATCTAGGTTTCCACAGGCAAGATGGCCTTGCAACTCAACTTGTGAAGTTTTATAAAAGTGTAGGCTTTTACAAGACAGTGAAGTTTAGGCATTGTTACCTCTTATAGAATTGATATCGTGGAAAAATGTGGTTTTGTAACTTTTATCTGGATACACCTAATTAATATATGATCATACCTATAGCTGAGTTTTCAACACTGAGCAGAACAGCTTTTGTCTGAGTTCCATTCATGATACTATTCATCTGAATCTAAAAGGAAAGTTGCTCAGTGTACCTGTCCTTTGTTGTTGTTTCATGAGTCAAAACTCTTCTTCACTACAGCCTAATGTCTTCTCAAGAAATCTGGAATTATCGATTCATTTTAGAAAATGAAAAGACACCTTACTTGCACTGTCATAAAAATCACGAGTCCCACATAGATTTTGGTGATGCTTTCCTGATAGCAACCTACGTATTGTAATGATCAAACTCTTCTGATTGATTTTCCCTTGCAGTTTTCATTTCTTCCCCCTTCAGCTTGCTAACACATAAACTGATGGAAGAGATCTCATTTTATTACTGAGTTGCTATGTCAGCATACACAGTGAGCAAAGAGACAGAAGTTGTAACAGCAGAGAATTATTCACGAGCTGATGGTCTACACACTTGTAAGGGTACAGAACATATGTGTAGGACAGCAAAGACAGAACAGTATGATTATAGCTAGAATATGCATTGGTAGCAGCATTTACATGCTATATAGATAAAGTTTGCTGACCTGGTAGCTCAAGATTTTTCTTAAGTTAATGTATAAGTCAGAATTTCATGAAAATCATAGCTCAGAGTTACTCTAGTGGGTGAAATTAGAAACAGTTTGGACAGGGACGAGATGGCTATTGTTTCCCATGATCTCTCCTCAGTGTTCAGTTTGGTAATCCTTCATCTGTTCCTTTTCCATCTATATGATGTGGATCTTAAGGGAAAAGTTCTGAAATTGTTTGCTTCCATCCTTGGTGCTAGATTCTTTTTAGTACTGAAACTTTTGTCTTCAAGATTGATGACTCAGAAATCACAGACTCTATATTAGAAGAAAGTTTGGATTTAACTAATTTCCTTGAGAGATCTGATGTGGAGGTGATGACTCCTTCTACTTTACTGGTTCAATTAGCAGATAGGGTCATAAAACCATTCTTTAAATACAGATATGTGGTGTTTATAAAATGTAAGATTCAAATGTCTCTCAACTAACCCAAAAGAAGAGAAGACAATTTTCTTGTTGAGACTACGGGTCTTGTAGTTGGGGGCTACCTTTATTCTCAGATATCCATGTAAATATGTAATTCTAATGCAAGAAGTTCAATATATTTTTTTTAATCGTGTGCAGCTTTTAGCTTTTGTATCGCTTGGTCCTAGAATGGAGTCCAGTGCCCCCCAGTGATAGAGCATTTCTTCAGTACACTCCTATATTTGATTATAGCTCAGCTTCAACTGTATATTTAGTTATCCTTTAATATTTGATTCTTGATGTTTTCCCATAATTCTTTGTTCTTTTCCCCATATTTGTGGACTAACAACATCATATTGCTGTCTCTCTCTCTCTCTCTCTCTCTATCTATATATATCTATATCTATCTTCCTATATATATATACTAGCCGTTGAGCCCGTAAAAACGGGCTGGTATTGAGGTTTTCCTACCCCCGCGGTCACCACCGCTCTCCTCCCCCCTGCGAAGTCGCCACCGCTTCCCCCCCCTCGAAGTCGCCGCCGCCGCCACCCCTCCACCTGGCCCGGGCCCTCTCTTCCCTTCTGAACTTACACATCCATTCGCCGAACGCAGCAACGCACATCAGCTGAGCTGCCCCTTCCTTCTCTGCCTGTGTGTGTCCCGCCCTCGCTGACGTTACATCACAGGAGGGCGGGGCCACAGGCAAAGAAGGAAGGGCTCAGTGCAGCTCAGCTGATGTGCGTTGCTGCGTTCGGCGAATGGATGTGTAAGTTCAGAAGGGAAGAGAGGGCCCGGGCCGGGTGGAGGGGTGGCGGCAGCAACCTCGGCGGCGCAGTTTCCTTCTCTGTCCCGCCCCCCCCCCCCCGTCATCACGTATTGACGCGGGGGCGGGACAGAGAGGGAAGTCTCTACTGCGCATTTGCGAGTGAGTCGGTCACTCGCCATTTATATGTTTGATATATATATATGTGTGTGTGTGTGTGTGTGTTTTCTTATTTACTTTTTCTGGTAATGCAGAAATATTTTTTTAATATGATGTGATTTCTAATAATTTTGTTTGTGCAATATATATTTGAAAGTACATAAATTAAAAAAAAAAACAGCTGAAACCTTGATTCTCAATGGTGTGATTCCAACTGCCTGAAATTAAATGCTACTAAAACACATGCCTAAAAAAAATCGGCACTGAAAAAAAATATATGCATAGGCATATTCTATAAAAAACGACTAAATTTAGGTGTACTTTATAGAATATGCATAAATTGTGCTGCAGTTTATAGAATACTAGTATAAAAGGCCCGTTTCGGTAGGCAATGAAACGGGCGCTAGCAAGGTAATCCCCCCCCTGCAGCGTCCTTCCTGTCTCCCCTGCCCCCCCCTGCAGCCACCCATCTGGTCTCAGGACCCCCTCCCCACCAACCCTCCTCTGCCCCTGCAGCCACCCAATGTGCAGCGGTCCTCCTCTCTCCCCTGCTCCCCCTGCAGCCACCCATGTCCAGCGACTCTCCTCTCCCCTGCCCCCCCTGCAGCCACCCATGTCCAGCAACCCTCCTCTCCCCCTGCCCCCCTGCAGCCACCCATGTCCAGCGACCCTCCTCTCCCCTGCCCCCCTGCAGCCACCCATGTCCAGCGACACTCCTCTCCTTTCCCTCTGCCCCCCCTGCAGCCACCCATGTCCAGCAACCCTCCTCTCCCCCTGCCCCCCTGCAGCGTCCCTTCTGTCTCCCCTGCCCTCCCCTGCAGCCACCCATCTGGTCTCAGGACCCCCTCCCCACCTCCCTCTTCCCTGCCCCCCCCGCAGCCATCCATGTCCAGCGACCCTCCTCTCCCCCTGCAGCCACCCATGTCCAGCAACCCTCCCCTCCCCCCTCGGCACATCACCCAAACCCCTACCCCCCTCGGGCACATCAACCCCCTCGCCACCCGCAGCCACCAATACTAACGCTGTCCGGCCGCTTCTGCGTCTCCTGTTGAGCAGCAGCGGCCAGTGCAAAAAGAAAAAGCCAAAAAAAGATTTTAAACCTGAAACACGGCTCCATAGACAGCCATCTGGCACTGGCTGTCATCTCTGCAGCTGCTCCTCCTCTCCCCTCTGACGTCGCTGCGCTCCTCCGGGGTCTTCCTGCAGGGGCAGTGACGTGGAGGGGAGAGGAGGAGCGGCTGCAGTGACGACAGCCAATGCCAGATGGCTGTCTACGGAGCGGCGTTCCAGGTTAAAAATCTTTTTTTGGGGCTTTTTTCTTTTTGTACCGGCCGCTGCTGCTCCACAGGAGAAGCAGCAGTGGCCGGACAGTGTTAGTATTGGCGGCTGTGGGTGGAGAGGGAGTTGATGTGCCCGAGAGGGGGGGTAGGGGCTTTGGTGATGCGCCGGGGGGAGGGTCTTGGGTGATGCATCGAGAGGGGGGTAGGGGCTTGGGTCCTGCGCCGGGGCGGAGGGGCTTGGGTGTTTCGCCGAGGGGGGGGCACTGAGAACTGATTGGTAGGCAGGGGTGTTTCCCTACTCCTCCCCTTGCCTTGGAATCAGCTGTCAGTGACATCAGTGACATCAGTGCATTCTAAACTGCCTAACAGACCACCTCCAAGGGAGCCACGGTCCCAGGCACATTAGAACGTTGGAGGTGAGAATTATTATATAGGATGCCGAGCATCCCTCCGCACGACTAAATTTAGTCGAGGGCAGTTATGCCAAGTAAAACTTGGTGTAAATGCCGATGCCTAAATTAGGCACAGACTGGGTGTATTCTATAACAACGTGCATAGATTTTAGAAGCGCTCATGCCATGCCTGTGGCCACACCCCTTTTCAGCTATGCACCTTAGAATTTACATGCATCACTTTAAAGAATACACTTAGTTCTGCATATAAATTCTAATTAATGCCAATTTGTGTCAATTGCTTGTTAATTAGCAATCAGAGCTAATTACGTTGCACAAGCAAATCCAGAATATGACCGGATTTGCGCACACAACTTAAGTCACACTATATAGAATCTAGGGGATAACTTATAGAATGCTGTAAATTACATGCTAAAGTGCAACATTTGTGCCTGCCAACTTACGTTTTATTCTATAATGGAATTTGGGCACCCAGATATTATTGTAAAATTCATGCTCAGTGCCCTGCATTTTGGGCCCCTTTTACCAAGCTGTGGCAAAAGGAGGCCGGTGCTGGCGTCGGCACATGTTTTACACAGACGCCAAGGCCCCCTTTTACCGCATCTGGTAAAAGGGAAGTCTCGCCTTCCTGCAGGAAATGGCCATGTGGCAAGTAAAGCACTTGCCACGCAGCCATTTCGGAGGGCTGGGGAGCCCTTACTGCCACCCATTGAGGTGGCGGTAAGGGCTTCCGCGTTAACCTGGCAGAAACCGGACAGTACGCGGCACTGCCTGACTACTGTAGCAGCAGAAATGACGGTGAGCTAGGGGTGGGAAGTACCACCGGGCTGCTGCGGTAGCCTGGCATTACTTCCTATATAGCGAGCGGTAATCCTGTGTTGGGCTTAACACTGCATAGTAAAAGGAGCCCTTTATCACCTAACTTTTGGTGACCTTTATAGAATTGTTCCCCCAATATGTCTTATAAATCATGTTAGCATAACTTGATGTTTATCACCTGTCAATTTCAAAGTGAGCAAAGGGGATAGTTTCTTCTTTCAGATATTTTTTTAAACAAGCTAATTCTGTTGTACAATAATCACTTACCTCCAAATTCTACAAATCACGCTTTAAATTGCACACACAAATTTGAGCGCAGGAAATGTAATTGAATAATGAGCCAAATAACACCGATATTTGGTCACTAACAATTATCAGTGCTAATTGGAATTAATTAAAATCTACACATGTAAGTTTATGTGCCGGATCTGCGCATAACTTTTACGTGCGGATCAAAAAAGGGCGTGGCCATGGGAGGGTCATGGGTGGATCAGGAACGTTCCTGCAATTTAGGTGCATTTTTATAGAATAAGGGCTATCAGGCATGGGATTTGTACCAAGGTTTCGTTGCTGTGAATGGCAGCGCCTAAATGTAGTCATAGTTCTCGGCGCTTAGTGCTATTCTATAAATGGCGCTTAACTTTGAGCATGGTTTATAGAATAGCACTTAGCGCTTTTTTTTCAGCACTGATTTTTCAGCACTATTTATAGAATTTAGTCCTTAATGTAGTAGAATGCTTACCGTAGGCATGAAACAGTCCAGAATGGAAAGAAAATGCTACCACCTCTCAAACAGACTTTTCCATAGTGATAGGCTGAATTTTGGATTAAACGAATCATTATTTGAAAAGAACAGGCCCTATCCAAATGTTTTCCAAGGGGTTGGAAAACTTGATGTTTGTGGAGTCTGAGCTGAAACTGAATATCATATATTCACCATGCTACACTCCTTGTTGAATCATCAATTTTTTTTATTTTTACCCTGATTTTAGTAGATGACAAACAATATTAACTTAGAAAAGCCTGCCTCCCAGGAAACACCTAAATGACTTTATTTTTTGGATTACAGACCTTGCTATTCAAAATAGCAGTCCATTTTCATAGGTATAATTAACATTTTCCGGTATAAAAAGTCATGCATATAGAGAAATAATGTTGATTGAATACTGTTTTGCAGGCTTATTTGAAGCAATTAAAGAAGCAGCAGAAGGAACTGAATTCTTTAAAGAAGAAGCATGCGAAGGTATGATGCACTAAAGAAAGACATGTCTAACTTAATGGCTGTATATGCCATTGAGACAAAATAAGAGAAAACCTTTAGTTTACAGGTCCCTAAATGTTCACAGAGATATAATATCTGCACACATACACATGGTGGTAAGATGTTCTAGGTATAGAACAGGAAACTCAACCAGTTGCATTGTGTTGCAACAGACTAAGTTGTATGCTAAACTAAACATACCCAAAATTATAGAATACTAATACTTATGTGTGTAAGTGTGCACTCACCTGTGAAAGTGCTAGCCTGGCACCTAAGTGCTGTTCTGTTAGGGCACGCATAAGTGGCATAGGTGCAGATGGCAAGGGGTTGTATACATGGGTAAGCAATGGGCATGGCTGCCACTTAAGCACATAACTTACAGAATGCTGTAGGTTATACTCATCCCAGTTGAATGTAAGAACATAAAAATAGCAATACTAGGTCATACCAATGGTCCATCTAACCCAGTATCCTGCTTCCAACTGTTGGCAGTCCATGTCACAAGTACCTGGCAAAAGCCGAAATAGTAGCAACATTCCATGCTACCAATCCCAGAGCAAGGAGTGGCTTCCCCATGTCTGTTTGAATAGCAGACTATGGACTTTTGCTCCAGAAACTTGTCCAAATCCATTTTAAACCCAGATATGCTAACCGCTGTTACCACATCCTCTGGCAGTGAGTTTCAGAGCTTAACTATTCATTAAGTGAAAATGTTTCTTCTATTTGTTTTAAAAGTATTACCATGTAAATTCATGGAGTGTTCCCTCGTCTTTCTACTTTTTGAAAGAGTAAGAAATTGATTCATTTTTACCCATTCTACTCCACTCAGGATTTTGTACATCTCTATCCTATCCCCCCGCCCCTTCAGCCATCTGTTCTGCAGTTATTTTTCGTCTCTAGCTAGTGTAACTGTAGACATGTAAATGTAAGGCACACTGATACCTGATTATGCTGGTATTCTGTAACAGAATCTGGGTACCTGGATACCATTATAAAACTAGTAAAAAAGGCCCGTTTCTGACACAAATGAAACGGGCGCTAGCAAGGTTTTCCTCGGAGTGTGTATGTTTGGGAGAGTGTATGTGAGAGTGACTGTTTGAGAGTCGGAGTGAAAGTGTGATTGTGTGAGAGAGAGCGTGAGTCTGGGTGTGAGTGTGTTTGTGAGAGAGTGTGTGTGTGAGAATGAGAGTGTGTGCAAGTGTGTATGTGAGACACAGTGTGAGTGAGAGTGTGTGTGTGTGGGCGAGAGAGAGAGTGTGTGTGAGACACAGATTCTCTGTTTCAGTGAGTGTATGAGACCAAGCGAGTGTGTGAGTGACTGTGTGGCACATAGAGAGTGAATGTGATACAGTGTGAGACAGAGTGTGTGAGAGTGAGAAAGACATTGTATATGAGAGAGAGAGTGTGAGCCGTGCCCTCCCAATCCATGGCCATCTGTCCCCTGCCCCCTCCATTCATCCTTTTCCAGCAATTCCCCTCTGTCCGTGAGCCCTGCCCTCCCAATCCATGGCCATCCATGTTTGTCTGTCACCTGCCCCCTCCATTCATCCCTATCCAGCATTTCCCCTCTCTGCTTGAGGCCTGCCCTGCAATCCATATCCATCCATGCCCATCTGTCCCCTCCATTCATCCCTATGCAGCAATTCCCCTCTCCCTGAGTCCTGCCCTTCCAATCCATGCCCATCCATGCTCCTCTGTCACCTGGCCCCTCCATTTTTCCCTATCCAGCATTTCCCCTCTCTGCCTGAGGCCTGCCCTGCAATCCATATCCATCCATTGCCCATCTGTCCCCTCCATTCATCCCTATGCAGCAATTCCCCTCTCCCTGAGTCCTGCCCTTCCAATCCATGCCCATCCATGCTCCTCTGTCAACTGGCCCCTCCATTTTTCCCTATCCAGCATTTCCCCTCTCTGCCTGAGGCCTGCTCTGCAATCCATATCCATCCATGCCCATCTGTCCCCTCCATTCATCCCTATCCAGCAATTCCCCTCTCCCTGAGTCCTGCCCTTCCAATCCATGCCCATCCATGCTCCTCTGTCACCTGGCCCCTCCATTTTTCCCTATCCAGCATTTCCCCTCTCTGCCTGAGGCCTGCTCTGTAATCCATATCCATCCATGCCCATCTGTCCCCTCCATTCATCCCTATCCAGCAATTCCCCTCTCCCTGAGTCCTGCCCTTCCAATCCATGCCCATCCATGCTCATCTGTCACCTGGCCCCTCCATTTTTCCCTATCCAGCATTTCCCCTCTCTGCCTGAGGCCTGCTCTGTAATCCATGCTCCTCTGTCCCCTGCCGCCTCCATTCATCCTTTTCCAGCAAGTCCCCTCTCGCCCTTCCATGACCCCCCCCCCCCGCCCCCCGTCGCATCCATGCTACGCTCTCTCCCATGTCCCAGCCTGGCCCGCCCTCTTCTTCCCCCCCCCCCTTCGCATCCATGCCCCCCCCCCCTTCGCATCCATGCCTCCCCCTCGCCTCCATGCCCCCCCCACCCCTTCGCATCCATGCTTCCTTTTTTTTTTTTTAATTCTTTTTAACTTTACCTCCGTGGCGGTTCGTGCAGTGAAGCGTCAGGGAAGGAGGCGGCGCTCCCGACGTCTAGCCTTCCCTTCGCTGTGTTCCGCCTTGTTTTGAAGGCGGAACACAGCAAAGGGAAGGCTAGACGTCGGGAGCGCCGCCTCCTTCCCTGACGTTTCGCTTCCGGATTTGTTTGTTTTGTCGCGAGGGCGGGGCAGAGACGGCTGGCTGGCTTGAAGGCTTCACACCACGAATCCCCGAACCCTTCAGCCTCAGCCTGGGAGTGACGTCAGATGGCTTCAAGGCTTCAGGCTTCAGGCTTCAAGGCTTCAAGGCTTCAGACTTCCGGCTTCAAGCTTCCGGCTTCACAGAACGTTCACGGTGCGTTTTATTATATTAGATAGGCTCTCACCATGCAGCATCAGTGCACCTATATGGAGACTCGCAGTTCTAGAATTGTCCCCATCATGCTGGCACTGTGATCACACTATCACTACATTTAGTGCCTCTACCTATACAGATAGCAATGTTGACTTTATGTATTAAGTTCCAACACTTTTAAATAAACGCAATGCCTCACCAGTTGAAAATCCACACTATTGTTGTTTTTCAGTATGCAGGTCTGTACTACTATGGATTTTTAGCCTGCTTCACTAACACAGACTACTCAGTAATTACTGTGGATTCTTTTAGATTCGTATTAGGTAAATGAGACCTTTATTAGAGGTTCTAAAATCTATAATGATTAAAATATATACAATGATTAAGATATACACAATGATTAGCTATATAACTGAAAAGAAACAATACCTATAATCATTCTATCTATAATTAAACAAAATCTATCTATAAACAATCAATACATCACTGGTCTCTACATCTAAGCAATGCTAAGAGTTCCTAGACCAGGAAATAATACACTGTAAACAATCATCACTGGTCCTTACATCATCCAGGCTCTTAATCATTAGCTGGGGGGCCCTGTTCACAGAGAAAGTCAGGAGCTTCTTTGACCAGGAGTCTGGTTCTATGTGGTGCGTCCACCCCTAGATGGGCTTCCCCCTTCACTGCTAGAGGCCTCCCTTTTTTATTAGGTTTAGAACTCATGTTCAGAGCTAAGGAAAATTACAGGCCACTGGGGCAGTAAGGGGAGGTCATCCCTGATTCTCTCCAGTGGTCACCTGGTCATTTCGGGCACCTTTTTGTGCCTTAGTTGTAAGAAAAACACGACCAGGTAAAGTCATCCAAGTGTTCGTCAGGGACGTCCTTGATTCTTTCGATTATGGCTCGAGGATGTCCTAGTGTTAGGCATGCCCATGTCCCGCCTTCACTAAGCCTCCGATATGCCCCCTTGAACTTTGGCCATCCCTGCGACAGAAAGCAGTTGGGGACGTCCAAAATTGGCTTTCGATTATACCGATTTGGACGATCCTGTGAAAAGGAAGTCCAGTTTCTGATTTATGTCGAAAGATGGGCGTCCTTCTCTTTTGAAAATGAGCCCATAGGTGTGCTAGTATTTTTAGCACACGCTAAATGCTAGAGACACCCATAGGAATATATGGGTGTCTCTAGTGTTTAGTGTGCACTAAAAATGCTAGCACACCTTAGTAAACAGGTCACTATGGGGCCCTTTTACTAAGGTGTGCTGAAAAATGTGCTGTGCTAGTGTAGGCGTGTGTTTTGGGTGCGCACAGATCCATTTTTCAGCACGCCTATAAAAAAGGCCTTTGTTTTATTTTTGTCAAAAATGGATGTACGGCAGAATAAAAATTGCTGTGCGTCCATTTTGGGTCTGAGACCTTACCGCCAGCCATTGACTTAGCAGTAAGATCTCACGCGGTAACCGTGCGGTAATTGTCTATGTGCAAAGAATGATGATTACTGCCCGGTTTTTGCCATGCACCAGAAAATAAAAATTATTTTCCGTCTCATATAGTGGACACACATCAAAAGTGAAATTACTGTAAGGGCCATGTGGTAGCCAGGCAGTAACTCAAAATTGACGCACATTGGGCGCGCGTAGGCACCTATGCGGCTTAGTAAAAGGGCCACTCAGTGTTTAATTGGTTTGAACAATTTGGGGTTAGTTGGGAAGTCTGTTAGTTGGAAGCCGGATAGTGGTATCCCACAGAGTTCTCCTTCTCTGTTCAATATTTACCTAAGTTCATTGGGTAAATTTCTTACAGATTTGGGTGTTGTTGTCTTATGCTGATGATATTTTTCTTTTATGCCCTGCTTCAGCAAATTTCTCATATTATTGCTATGGACAAAGTTATATCTTAATTATTGATGAATGGGCAACTACACATTTCTTAAAATTGAATAAGCAAAAAACTAAGGGGCCCTTTTACAAAGGCATGGGAGGGCTAACGAATGGGTAGCATGTACCCAATTGGCACTACTGCCGGGGTAGTGTGTGCGCCCAGTAGTAATTCTGAGCTTGGCGTGCAACGAATCCTGCAGCAGAAAATAATTTTCCATTTTCTACCACAGGGGGGCATTCCCAGTAGTAACCAGCAGCACACCCACGTTGGAGCGCGCTGCATGGTTACCGCATGGGTAGCACGCGAGCCCTTACCACTAGCTCTGTGGGTGGTGGAAAGGGCTCAGGCCATAAATAGGCGCATGCTAGTTTTAATTTTAGTGCATGCCCATTCCCCAGCCCATTAAAAAATGGCCATTTCCCAGCCATAGTAAAAAGTGGCCCAGCACACACCAAAAAGATGCACCCACACTACCACAGGGTACTTTTTACTGTGGCTTTGTAAAAGGACCCCCTAAGCTTTTATGGTTTTGAGATTCTGATCATCTCCCTGATAAGATAGTAGTTTTAGCTTCTGGAGAAAGATTAACAATCGACAGTCATTCCAAGGTTTTAGGTATTGTATTAGATTCTAAACTATCATATGAAAAATAAATTAGGGGTCCTTTTACTAAGGTGCACCGAAAAATGGTCTGCGCTGGTGTAGACGCGTGTATTGGATGCACGCAGGCCCATTTTTCAGCTCAGCTGCAAAAAAGGCCCTTTTTTTTGGCCGAAAATGGGCGTGCAGCAAAATGAAAATTGAATAAATTTAGACAGGATTAGCATCAGAATTTAGTCATGCAGTGAGAAAACATATTTTTTTATTCTTTTTCTGGGGTTCATCAGATCTAACTGCAACTTACACCATCGGAGCTCAACATTTCTTGCTCCATTGAATAATGGTTGTAGTGCAAATCCTCATAGGACCATCCTTACTTTAAATAGTGCATAATATCAACTTATCTCAAAAATATATATGTGATAGGAATAACCACTTATCTTATTCCACTTGCTCTCTTATTATTTTCTTTTATCGTTTTAGCAACGACACTAGTTGGCAGCACTGCCGACTTGTCCAGGTTTCAAACAAAAAATCTTCCTCAGGGAAGAGGCTCTAACTCCATGGTTCAAAATACTCTCCTGCATAGGCGGCCATTTTTTCCTGTGCAAGAGAGTATTTTGAACCATGGAGTTAGAGCCTCTTCCCTGAGGAAGATTTTTTGTTCGAAACCTGGCCAAGTCGGCAGAGGTTCTCCTTTGGTTAAAAGTGCTGCCAACTAGTGTCATTGCTAAAACGATAAAAGAAAATAATAAGAGAACAAGTGGAATAAGATAAGTGGTTATGCCTATCACATATATATTTTTGAGATAAGTTGATATTATGCACTATTTAAAGTAAGGGTGGTCCTATGAGGATTTGCACTACAACCATTATTCAATGGAGCAAGAAACGTTGAACTCTGATGGTGTAAGTTGCAGTTAGATCTGATGACCCCCAGAAAAAGAATTTAAAAATATGTTTTCTCATTGCATGACTAAATTCTGATGCTCTGTTACTCCTGTCTAAATTTATTCAAGAGCACTGTTTGATAATTCCAAGAGCTTATATGAGAATTTCTTTGTTTGGGACACCTTACAATATTATCTGATTACTAGTCCCCACATATTGTATAATATACGGTCTTTCTATTTGCAAAATGAAAATTGGCACGTGTCCATTTTGGGCCTCAGACCTTACTGCCACCCACTGACTTAGCGGTAAGGAAGGTCTCACGCGTTAACCGAGTGGTAATCGTCAGCGTGCGTACAATGCCAATTACCGCCTGATTAGTGCATTGTCCAGCACGCGTAGCAGATGAACATAAAAAATGAAATTACCACAGTTTTCTAATTATTGTTCAGGCAGTGCTTCTTCCTCAACTAGACTATTGCAACTCTTTATAATAATGTTTCAGTTGGGCTGCAGAGACATTTACAGTTTCTGCAGAATATGGCAGCGAGGTTTTGGTTTCAACAGATTTGATAGAATTACCCCTGTTTTGAATGATTTGCATTGGTTGACATTTCGAAACCTGATACAATCAATGGTACTAAGCCACTTAGATTACTTCAATGGAATTTATGCGGGATGTAAAGAACAAACCTTAAAGAAACTTAAGACCACTCAAAACACGGCAGCTAAGCTTTTATTTGGTAAAACGCGATTTGAAAGTGCAAAACCCCTCTGCAAAAAACTACACTGGCTCCCAATCAAAGAACTCATCACCTTCACCCTGGTTCACAAAATCATTACGGAGAAGCCCCGAGTTACATGACAGACTTGATCGACCATACCAATTAGAAATACATCCGAATCAACACAATCTTATCTAAATCTGCACTACCCAAGCTGCAAAGGACTTAAATACAAAACAACTTACGCATCTAGTTTTTCCTACATAAGCACATAACTGTAGAACGCATAACCAAAAGCCTTGAAAACAACGTACGACCACCTAAAATTCCAGAAATCACTAAAAACCAACCTGTTTAAAAAGGCATACCCTACCGATCCAACTTAAATGCCTAATCACTGCAACACAACCAAACTAAACCACGTAATGGACATAACACAACTCTTCCGTTCTCCGATTCCTTAATGTGGCTGTGACACATGAACTTGATCTTACCACAACATCACCCTGTATTTGTTCACACTGGAACCTACAAAGGCCTCTCAGGTACTATGTAAGCCACATTGAGCCTACAAATAGGTCGGAAAATGTGGGATACAAATGTAACAAATAAATAAAAAAAAACTTATACAGTTTAAAATTATTACTTTGATCCATAAATCTTTATATGGATTAAATTCTGAGGGAGTTGGGGAATTATTGAAGTTTCCATCTCAAGATCATCTCAAACTTTGCTTCTCTAGGACTTTTTGTCAGGGTTTTCTCTTATTTAAAAATGTACGTTATAAGTCTATTCATGATAGTTTAATTTCAGTTCAGGGAGCTAGACTCTGGAATTTATTGCCTATGAATTAAAAACAAGTGATATCACTTTTTCTTTTTCGGAACATTTTAAAAACATATCTATGAGTTTTGATAAGTTAGTGATGCTTGAGTTTGAGAAGTTTTAAGAAGTATATTTTAGAGGACTGATTGTTTTTTTTGTAATTTTCTCTTCGAGAGAAGAGTTCTTTCATTTTTTTAAGATTGTACACTGCTGAGAAGTCCATCATGGATAATTGAGGAGTATATAAAACAATATAAGACTAAATGGCATTGCTCCAGAATATATGGTACCATTAATAAACTTACCTCAAAGAAACACCAAATATGAGGCAAGAAACTATCTCAGACTACACCTCCCAAATTGCAAAAAAAGTGATCTACAAAACCGTCCACTCTGCAGACTACCTAGGAACCAAATGGTGGAACTCCTTACCACAAATAAGAAATATACAAGAATGTAATAGATTCCGCAAAATCCTCAAACCATTCCTATTCAAAC
Organism: Microcaecilia unicolor; assembly: GCF_901765095.1. Classification (NCBI taxonomy): domain Eukaryota; kingdom Metazoa; phylum Chordata; class Amphibia; order Gymnophiona; family Siphonopidae; genus Microcaecilia; species Microcaecilia unicolor. Next base: position 117,941,600 of record NC_044033.1, read on the forward strand.
AAACCCTCACAAAGAATAACCATATCTCAAACAATTAATTATTACCTGAATTGGTTACTCTGTTTTCCATTAACTTTCTCTTTATTTCATGTATAGTTTCTCAATCATAATAGATTTTCTAAATATTAAACATCCGTAACTATCCCAGTACGTTTATGATATTGTATTGTAAAATTGGATTCATACAACAAATTACTTTCTTATGCATTATTCTTTGTTTTGTATCCAATACTGTTTATTGTAAGCCACATTGAACTCAAACTTGTTTGGGATAAGGTGGGATATAAATGTCACAAATAAATAAATATAGCATAGCACTGCTCTTAATCTTGTTTAGGATGGCCTCCTGGTAGAGGATCATTTGAAACTTGTGAGCAGCTGGCTGGCGTTGTTAAATCTAACATTTTCTACTTATAAAGGGGTCCTTTTACTAAAGCATGCTGAAAATGGCTTCCAATAGTGTAGGCGCGGGTTTTGGGTGCGCGCCAATCCATTTTTTAGCGCACCTGTAAAAAAAGGCCCTTTTTTGCCGAAAATGGACGTGCAGCAAAATCAAAATTGTCACACATCTATTTTGGGTCTGAGACCTTACCACCAGACGTTGACCTAGCAGTAAAGACTCACATGGTAACCGGGCGGTAATGACCTAGGCGCGCCAAATGTCACTTTGCGTACGTCCGATACATGCGCCCGAAAATAAAAAATATTTTTCAGACATGTATCAGATGAGCGCCAGAAATGAAATTACCACAAGAGCCATGTGGTAGTCGGGCGGTAACTCCATTTTGGCGCGCGTTGGGCACGCATAGACACTTACACGGCTTAGTAAAAGGGCCCCAATGACTTTTCAAAATTTGAACCTGTGCCAGCACACATTTGCCTACAGCAGTTTTCATTTATGTTTTATTTGGGAAATAAAATTTGAAAACCAGGTATTATATTTATGATGCCTCACGATACAACAGAGGAAATACTGCTAGATAAAATTAATCTGGAAAAGGAGAATATAGCACAGCAAATGCTAATAACCTAATAAGTTATAAAATGTTCTCTCAAAATAGATTTCAGTTATATATATCCAAAATAAGCCTTTAGTTTAAAATATTACAGCTTTACATTTTAAAACCCTTGAAACAGAAGATGTATAATTAACTATTTGAGTAAATAGAAGTGGAAAACAGATTTTTTTTCAAAAATGCTTTAACAACTGTTTTACAAATGATCACATTTGCATTTCAAAAAAAGTGTTCAGATGAAAAAACACGCCTTGGCATAGATGCAATTACAGCATGTGTACACTCCAGAGTAGGTAGGCTGAAGCAAGAACTGACTAATTAATTGTAATTCATGGGAGAGGTATGAGATCTACTTTTGTTCTCAGTTACTGAGGGTCCATATGGCAGCAATTGAAAGTGGATGCAGCTGTTAGCTAGTGGCATTGCCAGTCTTTTCCATACAAAGAAAAAATACAATTTATGGAGTAAAAAAAATGATTAAACTCATACAGTGTTGCTTAAGTTATTTATTAATTCATATAGCTTTAATCCATGGTTCAATATCTTGCTGTTAACTGAATAATTATCTTTTGCATAAAAATAATGAAATTATAGTGTTTTTTTTATAGCCTGAAATTCTGCATGCCTTGTGTCCCGCCACCCTAAAGACAGTGGTGACCTTACAGTATACACAACTTTATCTCACATGTCACATGATAATTGTATGAGATATCTAGGAAACCTTTGCTAGAAACAGTGAAACTGAAATCCATTTGCCTAAAAATAATCATATACATATTTCCACCACTTTAACTTACATAAAATTACAGTAAACTAATAATGATGTATTAACTCAGCTGCATAATAACCACATGATACAGTTTTATCTTTGGATTTTATCTATCTCATTCAATGATCATTTATTTCTGCACTTTTTCATCCAGACTCTATAGTGCTTAGATTTTGGCGCTGAAATTGGCGTGGATTCTATAACACCGCTCGTAACTTAATTGGCTTAACAGCACTTAAGCAATAATGAGCACTAATTGCCACTGATTAGAATTTAGACGCACAACTCGCTAAGCATATACTGTAATGATGTGCACCAAACATCTAACGCACAGAGGCAAAAAGGGGCATGGTTATGGGGGGGAATGGGCATTCCGAAATGTAGGCGCCTAGTTATAGAATATGGTCCAGTGCACCTAAATCTGTGTGCTGAGATTTACACCAGGTTTTCGTTGGCGTAAATGGATGCGCACAGATATCGGCACTGAAATAACTAAGCATATTCTATAATCGGTGCCGATTATAGAATATGCTTAGTCGGCATTGATTTCAGCGACAATTTTTTAGGCACCATACACAGAATCTCCTCCTCCTGCAATCATGTATAAGAAGCAGTCACGACTTAAAATCAATCAACTATTTCAACAAAACAAACTGTGATGCAGATATAAACTACTAACATGTTGCAACTATAGTTATCTGTACTTCTCCCTCTTTTGATTAGTGTATTTCTATGAATGGCTTCAGTACACCCAATAGAGTCTGATCTCAAGGGAAAGAAATTAGTTGGAATAGTTCATAAAAATTATTTGGGACCCACAGAAAGAGGAGCAACCATAGGCCAGTTGTGGTGGAAATCAGAGTTTTTAAAAGGAGTTGCAAGATAAAGACCCAAAATAACAAAACAAAAAGCATTGTGGCCAATTTTTTTTGTTACATTTGTACCCCGTGCTTTCCCACTCATGGCAGGCTCAATGCGGCTTACATGGGGCAATGGAGGGTTAAGTGACTTGCCCAGAGTCACAAGGAGCTGCCTGTGCCGGGAATTGAACTCAGTTCCTCAGTTCCCCAGGACCAAAGTCCACCACCCTAACCACTAGGCCACTCCTCCACTCCATAATGAAGGTAGTTCTATAAATTGGCCCCTCCATGTCGAGCACTGGATGCCAGTTCTATTATCGCATCTGTACGCCAAGATGTCTTTATAGAATACCAGTATGACTTGGCAAGGGTTCACCTAAGTTTAGGCACAGTCATTTACACCTTGTTAATGGAAGATGTAAATGGGGGTCGCCTACGTGGGCCAAGTGAGGCACGTAAAAGTATTCTATAAGTAGGGTAGAGAAAGATGAACAGAATGAATTAGTCCAAAGTATTTCAAAATACAGTTTATTAGCAACAACTCTGGAGGGTTAAACACTGTACCTTGCTTGGCCATGTTTCACCCTCATGGGCTTCTTCGGGAGCCAATGGTGCTGTCAGAACAATATAAATGTAAATACTACAAAAAGATAACATACGTAGAGGGGCATTTTCCATATGACGTCTAAGTCTAACTTTGGACATTTTGCTAAAAACTTCCAAAATTCAAGTGGGGAATATAGCCATTTTCAAAACAGAAAAACATCTATCTTTCTTTTCAAAAATGGCTGTTTGCTAGACGTTTATGTGCTCTGTGCGTTTACCTTTTGGTCCATTTTCGAAAGAAAAAAAAACGTTGAAATGAAAATCACACAAAATCAAGCCATTGGGATGTAGGAGGAGCCAGTATTCTTAGTAAACTGGCTACACAGACATCCCAGGAGAGCAATGAGGCACCCTAGGGGGCACTGCAGTGGACTTCAATAAATGCTGCCAGATATACATCTCGTTACTACTCCCTTATCTTGTCTGCTGAGTCCCCCAATACCCACTGTTCACAACTGTACACACTACAATAGCCCTTATTGGTGAAGGGGTCATCTATATGCAGTGGCGTAGGAAGGGGGGGGGGGGCGGTGGGGCAGTCCGCCCCGGGTGCACGCCGCTGGGGGGGTGTTGTCTCCGTTGGTTCCTTGCTCCCTCTGCCCGACGCAGCTCCCAGCGACATGGGCTCGGGGGCGGATCGGCCGTCCCGCCCGCCCCTCGCTGCCAAAGTAAGATACAATGCGCTTTGGGGGGGAGTGTGCGCGTTGGAGGAGGGGGGCGCATGCAGAGGGGGGGGGGCGCCACGCTGCACCCGGGGAGGGTGCGCGGCGGCAACCCGCTACGGCACTGTCTATATGTGGATACAGTGGGTTTCTGGTGAGTTTTGGAGGGCTCAGAGTTTCCACCACAAGTGTAACAGGTAGGGGGAGGTATGGGCCTCGGTCCATCTTTCTGCAGTGCACTGCACCCACCACTAGACTACTCCAGGGACCTGCATGCTGCTTCTAATGGACCAGAGTATGACATCTGAGGCTGGTAAGGTTTTTAATCACATTTTTTGGGAGTGGGAGGTGGTCAGTGACCATTGGAGGAGTAAGGGGAGGCCATCCATGATTCCCTCCAGTGGTCATCTGGTCATTTAGGGCACCTTTTTTGTGTCTTATTCATTAATAAACAGGTCTAGCTCAAAATGTCTTAGTTTTTAAATAAATAACAAAAATCAATGAAATCATACATATTAAATAACATTAATAAGGATAAAAATGACTCATAATCCCAATACATTTATAAACAAACAAACAAAAATTCACTGAAAGCTACAATAAAAGGATTACTAACACACACGGACACCAAGATTGAGTAATACATACCCAGACTGCTGTAATAAACAGCTTACACCAAATATGATTTAAAAAAAAAGTAAAAGGTCTCAAGAAAGTGTACCAGAAACCTCTTTTGCTCTATCATTCTCTTATTATACTTTTATACACTATTATGCTCTATTATACTTATGTTTTGTCTTGCCAGTATATAGGAGCCCACAAGGGCATACTGCCACATATAGAACCCCTATATTTTTACAGTTTGAGAATAAGAGAATTATATGACACAGATTCAAGTTTTAGTTTGTTTGCAATTTATAATAATGTATGTGATTTTATTTTTGTGTCTTTGATTGGCATGTGTTTTAGTTGTGCAGAGGCACTTATCTGGTTTGCAATTTCCTGAGTGCAGTTTATATATTTATATATGTGTTTTACATGCTCAGCTTCATATACATGCATTTTCATATTGTATCTCATGTTCCTATATGGTGTAAACATTTTTTCTGTGGGCTATTAATTATCGCCATGAACTTGTTTTGATTTCATAATGTTTTTTTCTATATCACATAAGGGCACCAGTATTATAATGTTTTTACCAGAACAATCTTTCCTAAGCTGTTTTCAGTGTTTTTAAACTTCCCATCTGTTCCCTGATAGTTCCCATGGTTTGAATGGCAATAGCATGTCATGTATGTCATTTTGACACAATGACTTCATTGGATGCAGTAATGGAACGCTTAGCATTTCTACTCTATTTTTATCATTTCTTTATGTTCCTGAAGTTTATTGCAATATTAGTGCGATTTAGCTAATCTACAGTGGTGTAATTGATTCATGCAGTTTCAGTGTGATTCTGCAAGTTGAGACTTTTAATAGCGTTTTTAGGCAAGTTTGATGGTTTTAGATTATTTTTTTAGTTTTCTTTTGTTTTTCGCTTTCTTATTGAACATAGGACCAATTTTGCAGGCACCATTGTCAGATTGACATTTCATCCTTTAGATTGTGAGCTCCTTTGAGCAGGGCTATCCTTATTTGTAAAACTTTATAGCGCTGCGTAACCAGAGTAGCGCTTTAGAAATGTTAAGTAGTAGTAGTAGTAATTTTAAGTTAAATAATCCTTTAAGAGTTATTTTACTTTTAGTTGCTTTGATTTTCATTTTCCAGTCATGTAACCAGCACCAGGCGTAGTGAATATTTGCAGAATAGTGCTTAGCCAAACTTTTGACCTTTACACACATATGTGCAACGTATGTGCATAATGCCATTATTCTAAACCTCAGGAGACACCTAGCCAGTCAGGTTATCAAGATATCCCCAATGAATATGTATGAGCTAGGTTTGCATGCACAGCTGTCATTATTTGCAAATCTATCTCATGCATATTCATTGTGGGTATCCTGAAAACTTGACTGGCTGAGTGTGTCCCGAGGACTGGGTTGAGAATCCTTGTTCTAAACATTTACATATGTAATGGTTGCGTAGATCTTAGTACCTATGTTATAGAATTGCTCCAAGTCACAGACATGTGCAAACACAGCACTCTAATTCATGAGGTAAACTTTGTACCTCACTTGAGTAAACAAACCCCTTATAATAGCAGCTGAGTAGCAGTGGCGTAACCTTCACAGTAATTCCAGCTCTGAACAAGAGTAAATACATTTGCCTTTGAGGTCCAGGGTGAAATTAAAAAACCATGCAAATGTGTGCATGCATAAACCACTGTGGACAAAGTCATGGGGTGGAACCCAGGGCACTAATAAATTGTCATTTGTAGCTCCTCCTGTTAGCACCAAATTTTTTATTTCAACTGTTCCAAGTACTTGTTTGCCTACCTCACACTCAGCATCTTTCAAAAAGATTTTTTAATGAGACTTTCTGTTTGGCTATGAGGCTTCATGGTGCAATCAGTAGGTCACTTGCCCACTGCGCCCATAATATGAGTTCAAATCCCACACTTGGACTCTGTCATATAGCCACTTCAGTCAGTAAGAACTATTAAAATATATAGTCTTTTAAACTATTTAAAGTAGCTTTGCAAGTGCACTTTTATGCAGGCTTTTTCTCTGGAATAAACATTTGGGAGGCATCAGGTTCATTGTCACATCCCCTGTTTACCTTTCTTCCCCTGCTTCCCTGCCTCCCATCCACTTCCCTGCTCTCTTGTCCTGCCATGATTGCTTATGCGAATCAGGGAAGACAATACCTAACTTTAGGCGCCAGCACTTATGCCTGCTGAAAGCTAGTGTAAATGCCGGAGCTAAGGGGTCCTTTTACTAAGGTGCGCTGAAAAATGGCTTGCAATAGTGTAGGTGCGGGTTTTGAGCTTGCGCCAATCCATTTTTCAATGCGCCTGTAAAAAAAGGCTTTTTAAAAATTTTTTGACATAATGGACATGCGACAAAATGAAAATTGCCGCGCGTCCATTTGGTCTGAGACCTTACCCTCGGCCATTGACCTAGCGATAAAGTCTCATGCGGTTAACCAGGTGGTAATGACCTATGCATGCCAAATGCCACTGGGCTGCGCGTAGTGGACGCATGCAACAATGAAATTATGTCAAGGGCCACGCGGGTAACTCCATTTTGCCACATGTGATGCTTATGCGTCTAAGTAAAAGGGCCCCTAACTTAGTCACCAATTGAGTCTACTCTGTAGCAATGGCATAAATTCTGAGAGTGCTGCTGGTTCATGCCACACTTGAAATTACACATTGTAAGATTTCCGAGTACAGAGGAATACGATCTGCATGTAACTCTCAATTGATGCCAATAATGGTTTTTAGCAGCTAATTACTGGCTGATTAATCCGTTAAGTTCACACAACAATCAGCTATGGTTGCTGACTTTGCATACAACTTTAGTCTACATATTTTATTTATTTATTTGGATTTTGCTCACACCTTTTTCAGTAGTAGCTCAAGATGAGTTACATTTAGGTATGGAGGGCTCACAATCTAAGTTGTACCTGAGGCAATGGAGGGTTAAGTGACTTGCCCAAGATCCACAGGAGCAGCAGTGGAATGTGAACTGGCTACCTCTGGATGTCAAGACCAGTGTTGTAACCACTAGGCCATTCCTCCACTTCCATATCTAGAATCCAGGGTTAAATGAGTACCCAGCCTTTGCCAAGGGAAGGCAATGGCAAACCACCCCACTAATGTCTGCCAAGAAACCATCACACAGTTGGTGGCCCCGTTAAGTCATTCACAACTTGGTACTTGCATATAAGGGATCATTTCCTCCATTTGGCTGAATCCAGTTTACCTGAATGTTTGCCCTCCATAGCTCCAAAACAGCAGGACAGCAGACTGGATAGGCCATATGGTCTTTATCTGCCTTCATGTTGCTATGTCTATGAAAAAATCAACCCTCAGACAAAATTAGTTGTTAAAATTATCTAATTGTAAAGCTCTGGTGTCTTTCAGGAACACGTGCCGTTCAGAAACTACACTGCACACAAGTAGACAAAATCGTAGCACAGTATGATAAAGAAAAGTTATCCCATGAGAAGATCTTGGAAAAGGCTATCAAAAAGAAAGGGTAAGACATAATACATTGTTTAATGGAAGAGAAAGCAGTTCTTAAAGGAACAAATAAAGCTAATTATGTTCCATCATTTAGTATATTTGTTGTTGCACCATGGCTGTAAAGAGATGTCCTCAATTTCAAATTGTTTGCTTTTTTTTTTTTTTTGCTTTGCTGACAGTGTCCTCTCCCGAAGTTAAAAAAAAATAAATATTTTTTTCCAAAATCAAAAATATCATATTTCCTTGTTTTAGTCAACATCCTGAAAATGTTGATTTTGTCCATTTTCCTCTTGATCCTTTCAATCTGATGTAACGTGTTAAAATACACACTGTAGACCCCACAGAGCGTTGATATTGCAGTGCAAGATATTTGACTGTGTTATAAGCGAATTCATGTTTCATGGGATCTACAGTGTATTATGTAATAAAAAAAACAAAATAAGTTCCAACCCTGGACTGCATTATAAGCAGTCCCTTGTTGTATTGGGTCTTCAGCATATTGTCTGTTTCAGTATTCCAATCCAAAAAGGAGAACAACCATGAAACTATGTTAATGTGCACTTTGGTTTCAAAAGTATGATATTGTTTTGATATTATACTGTTTTCGTGCAATATATAAGAATGCGGTGTTTTTATTAATGTTCTTTATAGTAGGGAACAGTTCTTATAGAACTTAAGGGCTTCATCTTCAAAGCTGCATGAAAATCATACACTGCAGTGCCTGGGAACAGGTTCTGGGACTGAGACCTGCACTAGCCGGAAGATGTTAACCTTAGGGGCATCACCAATTCCTTCACCTCCACTCAAAAAATAATACAGTTTAGGAATGTGTTTCCAGTAGAGATGCTTACTTGAAGTACCAAAAAAAAAAAAAGTAATCTACAGGCATCCAACTTCTTGAGTATTCTCCGAAATGAAACCCAGGCTTCTACTGTTCACTCTGAAGCTGTTTCTTCCTCCACTCAAGGTGCCTGAAGAATGTCTTTGAATCCCTATTCAGGTTTAGAAGTCACTGCAGTACCATTTATGGTAAGCAAAGTCCCATGACCAGGCGTCTATTTCTCTGATCTATGACCCCTCAGCATACAGGATTCTGCTTCTCTGAATCTCCTGTTGACTCACTCCAAAAGCAGTCCTGGAAGCTCCACATCTCCTAATGGAAAGAAACAGGATTTTCTTGCTCCTTCTTGTGGAACACCTGAGAGCACAGACTCCCTCTTCCCAGGACAAATCCCTCCTTTCAGTTCCCTTCTCCACCACTGCCAACTCCAGGCTCCGCTCATTCTGCCTTGCCTCACCCTATGCCTGGAACAATCTTCCTCAACCCCTAAGCCAAGCCCCCCCCTACCCATCTTCAAATCTCTACTTAAAGCTCACCTCTTCAATGCTGCTTTCGGCACCTAACCTTCCGTGAAATATAGTATGCCCTATTAGTCGGACTCTACACTTGTCTTGACTGTACACTTGTCTCTAGGTTGTACACCTGTCTTTTAGATTGTAAGCTCCTTGAGCAGGGACTGTCCTTCTATGTTTGAATTGTACAGCGCTGCGTAACCCTGGTAGCGCTTTAGAAATGTTAAATAGTAGTAGTAGTAGTAGTCTTCTCCCAGGGTTGACAACATGTTTCTAACCTGTCCCACCCTTCAAAGTGGTCAGCACCTCCTCTTTCTTTCTTAGATCTCTATTTCTGAATCACTCCATGCTTGGAAGTTCCTTGTCATAGACACAAAACTTACTTTGGTGGAGCCCTAGGGGTCTCACATCTATTTAAGAAATTGCTTAGAATGCTAACATATTCAAGAATGATCCCCTTTTTTGGATTGCTTCGTAGAGTTCATCTTCTATTGTCTTATATTCTGGGAAATGCTAGTAAATGTAATAAACAAATTTTAAACAACAAGGTAATAAATAGAAATAAAACCAAAAAGAAGATAAAATGATACCTTTTTTATTGGACTAACAATACATTTTTTCACTAGTTTTTGAAGGCAATTCCTTCTTTTTGGGTCAGAATATATACGTGAAACATAACAGCAGTCCAATGACAGTCTCAAGGGGAAAGGGTTGGAAGGGCCTAAGAAATAGGGAAAGATAGATGGGTGATCAGAGAGTGACAAAGCAGTGTAATTTTATGGTTTATAATTAAATTTAAGTCCTTTCAGGTGGGGGTAAAAAAAAATAAATCCTGCTCTACATACAAAACACCAGGGTGCTATTCACCTTCATAACATGAGATAGTTGTTTGGATACAGACTACCTGGGAATATTATGCTTGAAAATGTAGGTACACTTGTACCTGCTATTTCTACCAGTTGACTTCCACATTTATTTATGTATTTATTTATTGCATTTGTACCCCACATTTTCCCACCTATTGCAGGCTCAATGTAGCTTACATAGTACCATCAAAGGCGTTTGCCCAGTCGGTGGTTAACAAATACAAAGTTGTATGGTGATCGTATGAGGTATAAGTGGGGGGGGGGGGGTCGGAATGGATGCAGATTGCGTGTAGTCTTCTTCGATCATTGTCATGCTGTGTTGGTAGGTGAAGAGGGTTACGTGGGGTCGTTGGGGTAGGCCTTTTTGAAGAGGTTGTTTTTTAGTGATTTCCTGAAGTTCTGGTGATCGTAAATGTTTTCACAGCTTTTGGGAGCCCATTCCATAGTTGTGCACTTATATAGAAGAAGCCGGCTGCGTAAGTTGTTTTGTATTTCAGTCCTTTGCAATTTGGGTAGTGTAGGTTAGGTAAGATCTTGACGATATGACTTTGTTTCTTATTGGTAAGTCTATAAGATCTGTCATGTCTCCTGGGACTATGCCGTATATGATTTGTGGACTACGGTGCAGATTTCGAAGATGATCATTCTCTAAAATGCCATTTCTTGGTAGCAAATCATCAAAGGAGCTGATCTCTCTTCCTAGTTCCATAGTTGGATAATAGATCACTTTAGGGGTCTTTTACTAAACTGTGATAAGTTGGTGCTTACTGGAACTTTAAATGAGTGGGGGGGGGCAGAGTGGGTGTTTCTGCGCTAATCAGTAAGGGGCCCTTTTACAAAGCGGCGGTAAGCCCAATGCAGGCCTACTGCACACTAATCTGGAGCTACCGTCGGCCCAACGTGGGCGCCAGCGCTAGTTCCATCCTCAGCACGCGCCATTTCCTAGGCTAGAGAAAATCGGCCCATATTTTTTAGCACAGCACTAACCCGGCAATAATTGGGCAGTGCCGTGTGTTACCCGGTTACCTCCAGGTTAGCGCAGGAGCCCATACCACTACCTCACTGGGTGGCGGTAAGTGCTCCCCTCCCCTGCATGGCCGTGGTAACAGCAATCTTACCTCATGGTCATGGTTATTCTCAGGCTTTTTTTACCTGCTGCAGTAAAAAGGGCCACAGCGTATGGCAAAAAACAGCCCCCCGCTGCTAGGCAGAGCCTTTTTTACCGCAGCTTGATAAAAGGACACCATTTGTGCAGCTACATTACCTTGTACTAACTGATTAGCGCGGCGTTACTACATGAGCCCTTACCTCCTACAAAATAGGTGTCGGTAACTGCTGACATGGTAATGCTTTTTAATGGCCTTGCGCTTATGGCAACATTAGCTCATGGCTATTAATGGGAAAAAAAAGATCAGCCATTTTGCTCTGCAGTAAAAATGACCTTAGCACATGGGTAAAAAAAATCTGCGTAAAGGCATGCTAAGGACACTTTATACTACAGCTTAGTAAAAAGACCCCTTAGAAAATCTACCCAAGTATACAGTATATCACATGTGTGAATATGCCATAATGAGGACACCAGTATATGATTATAGAATCCACTGGCTTTACTTTTGGTTACAAGGGGAAATTATCCTTCCTCTTCTTTCACAAAAGTGAAAAGGCTGAGCAGAGAAATCAGTACTGTGGTATTTTTACTTTAGTTTATTACAATTTGATATACCGCTTTGCCAGAAGGATCACAGCGGTGTACAATAAAAATGTAAACATCGGAGAATAAAAAGAAAGGAACTCGGAGAAATAAGCATTCATTGAATACACATAGCTACAACATATACCAATAATAAAAAAAATAAACACCAGGACGAAGTACGAGGCAGCCTTAACAACCTGAAATTTGGCTTTCCAAAAGCTGACTGGAAAAAATTAGCCTTTAAACAAGCTTTAAATTTACTCCTAATGCTAACAGGATTAATTTTGCTTTAATTTCTATTTTTTATATTGTTTCTGTTTAGCTTAAATTTTTTTATAATAGTATTAGAAAGGAAAATATGTTAATGGCTGCAATTTTCTATTTGTTTGGATTAGTGGAAATAACTGTCTCGAACTGAAGAAAGAAACAGAAATCAAAATACAAAATTTAACATCAGATCATAACTCTAAGGTAAGAAAATCAGCAACTCTGATATATTTAGCACAAATTGAATGGTTTATGATGTATTACATTTAATATACACCGCCTTTCCTATAGACATAAAGGGCCTAAAAAATCTGCACAGTAAACATTTTCGCCTAAGCGTATTCTATAAGCGGCAGCTAGATTTAGGCGCGATGTACAGAATACGCTTAGTTGACATCCCAGTGCCTAAAACTATGTGCCTCCATTTATACCAACAAAAATGTGGCGTAAATCCCTGCACCTAGATTTACAAACACTGGACCATATTCTATAACCATGAGTATAAATTTTGGAATGCCCACAAAATGCCCATTTCCCCACCCGTAGCCAACCCCTTTCAAACTGCGCACATTCGAATTTAGGCACAGTTCATTAGAGAATACGCTTAGCGAGTTGTGCATGTAATTCTAATTATTGCCAGTTAGTGCTTATTATTGCTTGTTAAGTGCTGTTATCCTCACTGATTAGCTTGTTAAGCCAATTAAGTTATGCGCGCTATTTAGAATACGCCTAGATTTCAGCATAGATCTCTAGGCATGCTATATAGATTCCGGGAGAGCGGTAATTTTTAAAGTCATTTACACAAAGAAAACAAAGACTTAAGAATGGCATCTGTTAAAACTGCACATATACTCCCAAATTCTACAAGTGGCGCTCAAAATTGCCACACAATTTAATTAAATAATGAACCAATTAGTGCCAATTATTGGCCACTAACAATCAAGATGTCCTATAATCTAGGATTACTCAGAGTTTTAGCAGTAGCTGCTGCGTTTTGCTTGAAATTTCCCTCAAAATGTTTGGCTAATCTTTAGGATATAAAACGTGTTTTCTTTGAGACGCATCAATTGGAAAGACTAATATTGGATAAGGAGAATACATGGAGGGGCATAATCGAAAGGGACGTCCAAGTTTTGTTGAGGACGTCCTCACAAAATGTCCCGATGGAGGGGCAGGGAAACCCGTATTATTCAAACAAGATGGACGTTCATCTTTCATTTCGGTAATACGGTCGGGTATGTCCAAATCTTGAAATTTTGGTCGTCCCTAGACTTGGTCATTTCTGATTTTCAGCGATAATGGAAACCAAGGACGTCTATCTCAGAAACGACCAAGTGCAAGCCATTTGGTCGTGGGAGGAACCAGCATTTGTAGTGCACTGGTCCCCCTGAGATGTCAGGACACCAACCGGGCACCCTAGGGGGCACTGCAGTGGACATCAGAAATTGCTCCCAGGAACATAGCTCCCTTACCTTGTGTGCTGAGCCCCCCAACCCCCCTAAAACCCACTACCCACAACTGTACACCACTACCATATCCCTTACAAGCGAAGGGGGGTACCTAGATGTGGGTACAGTGGGTTTGTGGTGGGTTTTGGAGGGCTCGCTGTTTCCTCCACAAACGTAAAAGGTAGGGGGGTGGGCCTGGGTCCGCCTGTCTGAAGTGCATTACACCCACTAAAACTGCTCCAGGGACCTGCATACTGCTGTGATGGACCTGAGTATGACATCTGAGGCTGGCATAAAGGCTGGCAAAAATATTTTGAAAGATATTTTTTGAGGGTGGGAGGGGGTTAGTGACTGCTGGGGGAGTAAGGGGAGGTCATCTCTGATTCTCTCCGGTGGTCATCTGGTCATTTCGGGCACCTTTTTGTGCCTTGGTCGTAAGAAAAACACGACCAGGTAAAGTTGTCCAAGTGCTCGTCAGGGACGCCCTTTTTTTTCCATTATGGGTCGAGGGCATCCATGTGTTAGGCACGCCCAAGTCCCACCTTCAGTACGCCTCCGATATGCCCCCTTGAACTTTGGCCGTCCCTGCAACGGAAAGCAGTTGGGGACGTCCAAAATCGGCTTTCGATTATACCGATTTGGACGAACCTGGGAGAAGTACGTCCATCTTGTGATTTGTGTCGAAAGATTGGCGTCCTTCTCTTTCGAAAATGAGCCCCAATAGTGTCATCATGGGTGGGTTATTAGTATAAGACCTCCAAGCTAATTGTGGCTTGTTTTAGTCTGATTTCCTAAGAGTGTAATTATTTTCTTACCATCTCTGTCTTCTCAAGTGATGTGGACTAGATTGTTTTCCTTATTTTGTTTGTGCTTATTGTACTAAAAGTTCAAATAAATTAAAAAGAAAAAGAAAAAAAGATGTCCTGTAATCCAACAACTCTTAGGTTTTTTTCCAACATTAGGGGGAGATTCTATATATGGCACCTAAAAAATTGGCAGAGAAATCAATGCCAACTAAGCATATTCTATAAGCAGCGCCTAGATTTAGGCGCGGGATATAGAATATGTGTAGTTGATATCTCAGCGCTTAAAACTACACCTCCATTTACACCAACGAAAACATGGCGTAAATACCAGCGCATAGATTTAGGTGCACTGGGCTATATTCTATAATTACGTGTGTAAATTTCGGAAAGCCCACAAAATGCCCATTTCTCTGCCCATTAGCAAGCTCCTTTTTCCTGCATGCATTAGAAGTTAGGTGCACTGCATTACAGAATGCGCTTAGCGAGTTGTGTGCATAAATTCTAATTATTGCCAATTAGTGCTCATTATTGCTTGTTAAAAGCTGTTATCAACGCTGATTAGCTTGTTAAGCCAATTAAGTTTAGATCTCTAGGCACAATATATAGAATCCGGGGGTTAATGGTAAATGATGGGCCCTTAACCAGTCTGATGTAGCTTCTAAGCCAATTTGCAACCTGGATATATCCAGGATCTGGGGGGAAACCCTTGCAATGATTAAAATATCATCAGCATAACAGTAAGTTCTTAGTCCAAAACTCTGTATCAAGGTGAGTAGTGGGTTAAGATACAAATTAAACAATGGGTGAGAGCGCAGAGCCCTGGGGGATACCACATTCTAATTGAAGAGGGGTTAGCATTTGCACAATTACTTTATAGAGAGCTTTTATTACAAGGTGTTTATACATTGTGGATCTTTATTCAAAAGGATGTAACCTGGCAGCAAGGGCTTCTGCTAGTTAAACTGTGCTCAGTGAATCAGCACCCGATATTCAGTAGCAGTTAACCGATTAGTACCACTGAATATCACCACTAATAGGCCATCCCTTAACCAGATTCAGGGGCGGAGTTAGGGTGGAGCAGCAACTTAACCGGTTACTGGCAATTTTCAGTCTTCTAACCAGCTAAGTACCTGTTTAAAGTTAGCACAACAAACAGCTGTCCTAACTTTGTGGTAAGCTAACCAGGCACCAGACTGGTGCCCGGTTAGCTTCTAGGTTGGCAATCATACCTGGATATTCAATGCTGGAAGCTGTGCATGTCTAGATTGGTGTTGTGTTTTTGTTTTTTGTTTTTGTTTTTCTAGCAAAGACTATCTTATTTCATATTTTATTATATGGTGTTGATTGATTATTATTTACTAGATGGCGGTAGGGCTACTGCGCAGGTAGCACACTGGAAATCAGCACTACTACTGGGCATGCCCAAGCACCCAGCAGTAATTCTTATTTTGGCGTGCGCCATTTCCCACGCCAGAAATTAATTTTTGTATTTTCTGGTGCAGGGCAGGGAGTAGGCATGAGCCCTTACTGCCTGCTAAATAGAAGGTGGTAAAGGCTCAGGCAGTCAATCATCGTGCGCCAATATTTTCATTAGCACACTGCCATAAAGGACCTCCATTGAAAAAAGGGTTTTTACTGCCACAGTAGTAAGTGGCCTCGGTGCGCGCCAGGTCCATGCCTACACTAGCACAGGCTACTTACTGCCTCATCTTAGTAAGAACATAAGTATAAGAACATGAGCATTCCCATACTGGGACAGACCGAAAGTCCATGAAGCCCAGTATCTTGTTTCCAACAATGGCCAATCCAGGTCACAAGTACCTAGCAAGATCCCAGAACAGTAAAACAGATTTTATGCTGCTTATCCTAGAATAAGCAGTGGATTTTCTCAAGTCCATCTTAATAATGGCTTATTGACTTTTAGGAAATTATCCAAACCTTTTTTAAACTCTGCTAAACTAACTGCTTTTACCACATTCTCTGGTAACCAATTCCAGAGTTTAATTACTCATTGAGTGAAGAAAATTTTCTCTGGTTTTTTAAGTTTACTACTTAGTAGTTTCTTTGCGTGCCCCCTAGTACTTGTATTTTTGGAAAAAATAAACAAGCAATTCACATCTACCTGTTCCACTCCACTCAGTATTTTATACCTCTATCATATCTCCCCTCAGCTGTCTCTTCTCCAAGCTGAAGAGCACTAGCCTCTTTAGCCTTTCCTCATACAGAAGTCATCCCATCTCCTTTATCATTTTCCTCGTCCTATGTAATTCCCAGGTTTTGTTCTGGTTTCTTTATTTGTGATCCTCTTAGAACTGAATAAGTACCAGCAGAATATAAACTTTGATGTTATGTTATATTGTGTGATATACTGGGTTAGTTCATCCTGGAGCCAGAAGCTGCTTATCGCTATGGACTCAATATCAAGCCATGTAGGTGTTTTACAATCATTTAGGGATTCTTTGGGGGGGGGGTACAAAAATCAGTACACTCGATATTCAGCTGGTGCCGGTGAATATTTTTAAAACACTCACTGCTGCTGCCTAGACTAGACCCGGATAGGGCCCTGGGTCAGCAGCAATACCCGGAAGTTATGCAGGTATGGCTGATGTTAAGTGCCATACTCCCATAGCTAAACCAGGCAAAGTTAAGACTGCTATTTTAAGCTGTCATGCTTGCCCAGTTAGTTATGTGGGCATGCACACACTGAATATTGTGAATAGAGTGGAGGAGTGGCCTAGTGGTTAGGGTGGTGGACTTTGGTCCTGGGGAACTGAGGAACTGAGTTCAATTCCCATTTCCGGCACAGGGAGCTCCTTGTGACTCTGGGCAAGTCACTTAACGCTCCATTGCCCCATGTAAGCTGCATTGAGCCTGCCATGAGTGGGAAAGCACGGGGTACAAATGTAACTAAAATAAATAAAAATATTGCTGGCAACCGTAACTTCAGAAACAGCCCTGACATTTTCTCTAGACCACCCCAGCACTGCTCAGACAGAGCTGCAACAGTCACAGGACATATTCAATGGTTCAGTGCCGCTGAATATCGCCTCCCAGTCAGCTCAGAATGATTTAACCAGGAAGGAGCCTCTCTCATTTATTTATTTATTTATTTAAAGTTACACCCTACCTGTAAAATACATTAATCATCTAGTTATGGTTTCCTTTGCGCAGGTGAAAGATATTGTAGCACAACACACGAAAGAATGGTCAGAGATGATTAATACTCATACTGTGGAAGAGCAAGAGCTTCGAGATACACATCTCAGCCAGCAGTGTGAGCTGCTGAAGAAACTGCTAATCAGCGTTCAGGAACAACAGACCCAACAACTAAAGCTTTCTCAAGAGAGGTGAGCAAAGATGGCAGTCACCATGTAGGCCTCTAAGCTCACATCCAAATAGATTTGGCATTAGCTAGCATTCATGTTTCTCTAAGTAGTTCATGATACAAGGATGTCATAGTAGATGACGACAGAGAAAGACCTGCACAGTCCATCCAGTCTGCCCAACAATATAAACTCATATGTGCTAATTTTTGTGTATACCTGTCCTTGATTTGTATCTGCCATTTTCAGGTCACAGACCGTAGAAGTCTGCCCAGCACTAGCCCCGCCTCCCAACCACTAGCCCCACCTCCCACCACCGGCTCTGCCACCCAATCTCCGCTAAGCTACTCATACTGTGGAAGAGCAAGAGCTTCAAGATACACATATTTGTCATATATGTGAGTTCTGTTGAGTAAAAATATAAGGAGACAATATTGAAAGATATTATTAAATATTATATTCTATGTTTTCAAAGATGCTAAACTGGGATCCAGTTTCAAACTCAAATTAAATCTGGAAGACTAAATTCCTCATACTTACCAATCACAATCAACCCATTTCATTAAAAACTTCATTATTGGCAACACATCATATGCCTTAGATTAATCGATGAAAATCCTGGGCATCACCATTGACCAGCATTTATCATTCGAAGCTGAGGTCTCAAAGGTGGTCTCGAGCGTCTTCCATACACTATGGAAGTTAAAAACATTGCATCCTTTCTTCCCAAGTTCCACATTTCATACTATCACCCCATCTCTGGTGCTATCCAAATTTGGTTATTGTAATTGTCATATATGTGGGTATTGAAATCTCGCTCCTTAAAAAATTATGAACAGCACAAAATACCTCTACCCACCTTCTATGCAGTGCTTCTCGCTTTGAGAAGGCTTCCCCTCTCTTGTTAAAACACTGGCTTCCCATAAATGCCAGGATCACCTTTAAAATATGCGACTATTTACCAAATCATATATGGTTTATCACCCTCCTACATTCAACAGCTAATTGATTTACCTTCACGTAATACAGTAAAAACATCTAGAGAATACCTTCACTCCATTATCCAAGTTGCAAAGGTCTTTCTTACAAATCAATCATTGTTGCAGAC
Source organism: Microcaecilia unicolor (assembly GCF_901765095.1). Taxonomy (NCBI): domain Eukaryota; kingdom Metazoa; phylum Chordata; class Amphibia; order Gymnophiona; family Siphonopidae; genus Microcaecilia; species Microcaecilia unicolor. The sequence continues at coordinate 117,960,506 of NC_044033.1, forward strand.
TTCACATATCAGAATACCAAACTTTGGAATTCTCTACCCAAGCAATTAAGGTACTTAGAAGATTATCTGAGATTTTGTAAATTACTAAAAGCTTTTATGTTAAGTACATATCTTATCAAAAGACAATAACTAATGTTTCATATCTCTTATATGTTCTTATACTCTAGCCTAGCTTCATGACAAATACATAATTATTCCTAATATGTTAAATGTTATAATTAATTATCTGACTGTATTATACGTTTGATGTTTTTCCTTGAATGTAAGCCACATTGAATCTGAGCTTGTTTGGGATAATGGGATACAATGTTGTAATAATAATAATCATCATCTATATATGATAATATCACAGGACAAAGTGAAAATAAGAATTGCCACACTGGGTTAGACCAGTGGTCCATCTAGACCAGTATTCTTCTTCCAGCTGTGGCCAATCTACGTCACAAGTACCTGGCAGAAACCCAAATCGCAGCAACATCCATGCTACTAGTCTCAAGGCATTAAGGTGCTCTTTTACTAAGCAGCGGTAAGTCCAATGTGGGCTTACCTCTCGCCATTCTGGAACTACCACCGGCCCAACACAGGTGCCAGCAGTAGTTCAGCCCCCCCAGTGTGCAACATTTCCGGTGCTAGCAGAAATATTTGAAAAATGATTCTGCAGGGGTTACCCAGTGGTAATTGGGTCCTGCGGTTACCGCCAGGTTGTGCAGGAGCCCTACTGCCACCTCAGTGGTGGTGTTAAGTGTTCCTCCCACAAGTTCAATCTTACCACAAGGCCATTTGTTTTTTTGGCCTTTTTATCCACTGCAGTAAAAGGGCCTCAGTGCACGGCAGAAATGGCCCCCACAGCTAGCACAGGGCCTTTTTACCACAGCATAGTAAAAGGGTCCCTAAGCTAGCAGCATCATAGTATGGTTTAAAAAGATGTGCTCACAGAGTTTAAAATGTCCTTTCATCACCATGAGATTGCATACACAGATATTTTGATTTGTAAAGGCACATATGGTTTTAGTACAACTATTTATTTAACACCTACAGATAGGAACAGATATTTAGAATACAGTAGTTTTCACAAGAGTCTTAAGAGCCATTTGCCTTACAGTCAATTTCTTTAGTTGTGTAGACTATGCTTTGACTTTGCAGATTCAAGAAACAGGCTGAACATGATTGATAAGTTCAAAATTAGGGGCTATCTGAGCAAATGTATTAATGAATGCTGTATGACAAAGAGGGGTCCAGGTAGTCTGTGCACTTCAATTTTCTACATGGCATTGAGGGGTCCTTTTACTAAGTGGAGATGTGGCACTGAGTGGAGGAGTGGCCTAGTGGTTAGAGCTGTGGTCTTGCAATCCAGAGGGTGGCTGGTTCAAATCCCACTGCTGCTCCTTTTGATCTTGGGCAAGTCACTTAACTCTCCATTGCCTCATTTACAAACTTAAATTGTGAGCCCTCTTGGCACAGAGAATATCCAGTGTACCTGAATGTAACTCACCTTAAGCTAAGTGGCTTCCCTCATGTCCATCTCAATAACAGACCTTGGACTTTTCCTCCAGTAACTTTTCCAAACCTTTTTTTAAACCCAGATACGCTAACCGCTGTTACCACATCCTCCAGCAGTGAGTTCCAGTTCGTAGAGTGAAAAAATATTTCTTCCTATTTGTTTTAAAAGTATTCCCATTCAGTTTCATTGAGTGTCCCCTAGTCTTTGTACTTTATGAATGAGTGAAAAATCGATTCACTTCCACTGGTTCCACACCACTCAGGATTATGCAGACCTCAATCATATCCCCCCTAGTCATCTCTTTTCCAAGCTGAAGAGCTCTAACCTCTTTAGCCTTTCCTCATATGGAAGGAGTTCCAGCCCCTTATCATTGTGGTCGCTCTTCTTTGAACCTTTTTTTAATTCTCCTGTACCTTTTTTGAGATACGGCGACCAGAATTGAACATGATACTCAAGGTGAGGCCACATAATGGAGTGATACAGAGGCATTATAATATTTTTGGTCTTATTTTGCATCCCTCTCCTAATAATTCCTAGCATCCTGTTTGGGTTTTTTTTTTGGCTGCCACCGCACACTGAACAGAACATTCTATGTATTCCTTCACATTGCTAACTTCTCATGTCAGCCAAAATTCTGCAGTTTCTATTGCTGCCAAAAATTATGGAGAATGTCTAAAATATTGTTTGCAGCATGAGAAAAAATGTTCTGAGTAAAATATGTGGAGGGGCATAATGAACGGGGTGCCCAAGTTTTCCTGGGGCCGTCCTCGCAGGACGGCTCCGTGATGGGGCGGGGAAACCTGTATTATCGAAAACAAGATGGGTGTCCATCTTTCATTTCGATAATACGGTCGGGGACACCCAAATCTCAGCATTTAGGTCGACCTTAGAGATGGTCGTCCCCAGAGATGGTCGTCCCCTTTTCGGCGATAATGGAAACCGAGGACGCCCATCTCAGAAATGACCAAATCCAAGCCATTTTGTTGTGGGGGAGCCAGAATTCCTAGTGCATTGGTCCCCCTCACATGCCAGGACACCAACCGGGCACCCTAGGGGGCACTGCAGGTGCATAGGTCCCTTACCTTGTGTGCTGAGCCCCCCCCCAAACTCCCACTCCCCACAACTGTGCACCACTACCATAGCCCTAAGGGGTGAAGGGGGGCACATGCATGTGGGTACAGTGGGTTTTGAAGGGCTCACATTTACCACCACAAGTGTAACAGGTAGGGGGGGGGGGGGTGGGCCTGGTCTGCCTGCCTGAAGTGCACTGCACCCACTAAAACTGCTCCAGGGACCCGCATACTGCTGTCATGGAGCTGGGTATGACATTTGAGGCTGGCATAGAGGCTGGCAAAAAAAACAAATTAAGTTTTTTTTTAGGGTGGGAGGGGGTTGGTGACCGGTGGTTATCTGGTCAGTTCGGGCACCTTTTTGAGGCTTGGTTGCAAGAAAAAATGGACCAAGTAAAGTCAGCCAAGTGCTCATCAGGGATGCCTTTTTTCAATTATTGGCCGAGGACGCCCATCTCTTAAGCACGCCCCAGTCCCTCCTTCACTACACTGCCGACACGCCCCCGTGAACTTTGGTCATCCCCACGACGGAAAGCAGTTGAGGGCGCCCAAATCGGCTTTCAATTATGCCGATTTGGGCGACCCTGAGAGAAGGACGCCCATCTCCCGATTTGTGTCAGAAGATGGGCGCTCTTCTCTTTCTAAAATAAGCCTGATGGTCATTTAAACTGCTGAAGAATTCTATGAAACAGTGTGGTTACTTCTGCCTCTGTGGGTGGAGGAGAGTAGTTTTTTGACTGAGGATTTTGCTCAGGTAGATGCTTAATTACGCAGGTAAAATGATTTTGAAATAGTCCTTGTGGAGCTTGGCTGGTTTGAGGAGGTGAGATCTTTGGGCACTTCTCTGCTGTAATTTTTTTCCGATAATTGTGGGGTCAAAAATTACATATTTACTGGCAATTAGTAAACATATAACTCTATTTGGATTTTAAAAGCTTATACAGATAGAACTGGGGTGAAAATTTATCTAACCATCTCAGCACTATTCATATAGTAAGGGATGGTTCAGCAGCATGGCCAGAAGTCAAGTTTTGGGTGGGCCATCAGGTAAGTTGGGTGGGCACATATTTTTCTCTACCCACCTCCCCACTCTGCCATCCCTGTCTTGCTGCTACCCCACCAAACATTTAAAATGAAATGCCTTAGCAAACAGGGATTTGGGCAGAGAGAGAGAGAGAGAGAGGGTTTATAAGTCAAAAATATTTTGTTTCATGCAGATGCAGATCTCTTTTATTTAAACATAACTAAATGGGCTATAAGCCCCTAATGCAGTCCATTGGTTTTCTTATATTTTGCCTTTGCTGAACAGGGAGGCGGGGCAAGACAGTGGGGCAATGTTGGATTGGGGCAGAGAGAGAGAGGGTTTATAAGTCAAAATAAAATATTTTGTTTCATGCAGATCTCTTTTGTTTAAACATAACTAAATGGGCTATAAGCCCCTAATGCAGTCCATTTTGTTCTTGTGATGACTTATACTGTGCCAAAATTGAAAACTCTTATCTCTGTCTGGTCATTAATAAAAGAGCTCGTTGTGAACGCTATCCACCCTAAAAGGTTGTTTGTGCATAGTGTTTTGCGGTTGAAGGATTGTGTTAGCCTTACTGAAGTGACATCAACACTTTAATTTAATTTTAGTTTGTCATAACATCAGACATGATTTTAGAATTTTTGGAGGATATGATGTCGAATTGTTCCATAGATGTGTTGTGATTTAGTGATGGTAAGTGCTTGAAATAATTGAGTTTAAAATATGATATGTCATATATGATATATAAATCCATTTTTACATGCACATAGAAGCATTTCTTGTCAATAACCAGCAGCCCTTCCTTGGGACTCAGTCTCTTCTCCACCATGACAAAATTATATACCGAATACACTGCAAGAAAACTTTCACTTGCTAACCTTCAATCTCACTAATTAGGGTGGTGCTTGTAACTTTTCACATTTGGGATGTTGTACTTATTTTTTTTCTGTGTGTTGACAATTATGGATGGTGTCCTGGCATGTGAGGGGGACCAATGCACTACAAATGCTGGCTCCTCCCACGACCAAATGGCTTCGATTTGGTCGTTTCTGAGATGGGCGTCCTCGGTTTCCATTATGGCCGAAAATCAGGGACGACCATCTCTAAGGATGACCATCATTAAGGTCGACCTAAATTTCGTGATTTGGGCATCCTTGACTGTATTATCGAAACGAAAGATGGACGCCCATCTTGTTTCGATAATACAGGTTTCCCCGTCCCTTTGCCAGGACATCCTGTGAGGACGTCCTCAGGAAAACTCGGGCGCCCCTTTCGATTATGCTCCTCATAGTCATAGTGTTTATGGAATGTGTAAGCAGTATCTTTGATTTATTATGCAGAATGCAGTATAAATTGTATAACGTCATTGTTGCCACGATACCAAGTCTTTTAGGCCTGTTCAAGAAAAACTTGACAGTACAAAGCACTGCAGGGAATTAAAAAATAAATAGTGTCTTTTTTGTAGTTAATACTAGTACGCAGAAAGCAAGCATCTTGCAAAACCTTTAGTGACATGCAAATTAGTATCTTTGCAGATAAAACCTTTCAGTTTTGGGGGAAAAAAGTATAATTGCTTCCAGCCTTGCTATAGTGAACAGTTATCAGCTTACCATAAGAACTTGCTCTACATAAAACCTTACAATGAAATTCTTCACCCTTTTAGACTTACATTGACTATATGCATAGGCAGTCGGTGACTCAGCTGTTTGGGGCTAAAGTGGGTGGGGCTAGGGCAGAAAGAAGGCTCAGCAAAGTAGTTTTGCAAGTAACACCTGTTTCAAAATTTAGATATAAAATATGTATCAAGTGCCAAAGAATATATGTGTAATTAAAGTAGATTAGAAAACGTGTTAAGTACATAAGTAATGCCATACTGGGAAAAGACCAAGAGTCCATCGAGCCCAGCATCTTGTCCACGACAGCGGCCAATCCAGGCCAAGGGCACCTGGCAAGCTTCCCAAACGTACAAACATTCTATACATGTTATTCCTGGGATTTTTCCAAGTCCATTTAGTAGCGGTTTATGGACTTGTCCTTTAGGAAACCGTCCAACCCCTTTTTAAACTCTGCTAAGCTAACCGCCTTCACCACATTTTCGGCAATGAATTCCAGAGTTTAATTACACGTTGGGTGAAGAAAGATTTTCTCCGATTTGTTTTAAATTTACTACACTGTAGTTTAATCGCATGCCCCCAGTCCTAGTATTTTTGGAAAGCGTGAACAGACGCTTCACATCCACCTGTTCCACTCCACTCATTATTTTATATATCATGTCTCCCCTCAGCCATCTCTTCTCCAAGCTGAATAGACCTAGCCTCCTTAGTCTTTCTTCATAGGGAAGTCGTCCCATCCCCGCTATCATTTTAGTCGCCATTCGCTGCACCTTTCCAATTCTACTATATCTTTCTTGAGATGCGGCGACCAGAATTGAACACAATACTCAAGGTGCGGTCGCACCATGGAGCGATACAACGGCATTATAACATCCTCACACCTGTTTTCCATACCTTTCCTATAATACCCAACATTCTATTCGCTTTCCTAGCCGCAGCAGCACACTGAGCAGAAGGTTTCAGTGTGTTATCGACGACGACACCCAGATCCCTTTCTTGGTCCGTAACTCCTAACGTGGAACCTTGCATGACGTAGCTATAATTCGTGTTCTTTTTCCCACATGCATCACCTTGCCCTTGCTCACATTAAACGTTATCTGCCATTTAGCTTCCCAGTCTCCCAGTCTCGTAAGGTCCTCTTGTAATTTTTCACAATCCTGTCGCGAGTTAACGACTTTGAATAACTTTGTGTCATCAGCAAATTTAATTACCTCGCTAGTTACTCCCATCTCTAAATCATTTATAAATATATTAAAAGCAGCGGTCCTAGCACAGACCTCTGAGGAACCCCACTAACTACTATTTGTTGCATTTTGTCCCACCTTATCCCACCTCTTTGCAGGCTCAAAGTGGCTTAGATGATGCTTAGGCCTCTATTTGAGGCCTGCAGTTAGTCTGCTTCTCTACTCTCTCACACATCTCACTTGTCCTTAGCCACCAGATCATGCCTGATGTTTTGACAAACTAAAAATATATTAATGTTCTGATTTCAACTCAGTAAGGCCCAACACACAATCCCTCCACTGTAAAACGCTGTAGACATATTATGTGCAAAAATACACTCAGAAACTTATTATACCATAACAGCACTAACTCCCAGGACTGAAACAGCAACAACCTTATACATGAAAAGGCAGTACTGTAAATATTACACCAGACTCTAAAATACCAATGCATTACCTAGTTTGGGGGGGGGGGGGTTAAATAAACAGGACTATAGCAAGATCTCTACACAGGCCCTACATGATGGCAGAATACTGCTCCTTGGTCGCACACACAAATCACAGACAGACCCTTAACAAGTAAGAAACAAAGGACCACAGATCAGTAATAATATATGAAGGCAAAAAAAATTAACAGGAAACCTCGAGGTCAGACTCTGCACACATCAGTAACAGAGAAAGAGAAACCTAAATTCAAAATATCAGAGACGCACATTTCCAAAAACTAACAAATTCCAATTAAGAAATTCCAATAAAATACTTTTTTAACCTTAGTTGTCTGAACATTTTATTTTTCTGTTTCCTTTGATCCCAGTATCTCTTTTATGCTTTTCTCTGGTTTTTTTTCCTCAGTATTTGCAGGACCTTCTGACCATTTGACATTTCCTCTCTATCCATGTCCACTGTCAATCTTTTCTCTGAATCCCTATCCATCCTGTCCACATCTCCCCTCTGTGTTTTCTATCCCTATCCCTTTCTCCATGTTCAACATCTGCTCACCATGTCCCTATCCTCCCCTATATTCAGCATTTCCCCTCTAGGTTCCTATCTTGACCTATCGTGAATTTTCCCTCTGTGTCCCTCATCCTCCCCATGTGATCATCATTGTCCATGTGTCCCTAAACCTCAGCTCCGTGATCAGCATTGTCTCTATGTTCCTATCTCCCCCCTCCCTGCAATTGGCATTGCCCATGTCCCTATCCAGGTAAGTTAGAACAGCAAAATAAGGGCCCTTTTACTAAGCTTTAGTGGGCCTAATGTGGGCCTACCGTGTGCTAAAAAAGCTTACTGCAGCAGGACGTACTGAGGCATCCCACAGTAGTGTGCCGCTTAGCACACGCTAATTCCACACTGAATTTTTTGTTTTTCTCAGGTGTACCCATGAGCGGAGAGTAGGCATGCCTACACTAATCGGGTAGTGTACATTACCACGTGCTACCCAATTAGCAGAGGAGTAGCACGTGAGCCTTACTGCCTGCTACATAGGTGGCAGTAAGGACTCCCGTGATAATGGTCACGCGCTAATTAGAAAATTTAGCTTGTGGCCATTACAGAAGTAGTGTGGGCCACTTTTTAGCACGGCTTATTAAAAGGGACCCATAAGTGTCCTGATTTACCTAAATAACTATTCAGGTACTGGCACCAAGTAGAGATTTAAACATCACTGCCAGCATTTAAATCCAATGCTAAGGTTTCCAAATATCAAATATAGGGGGGGGGGGCACTTTTTATACTGTGCTCCATCTCATACCTTTGCTCTTGCTAACATAATCAGAGACTCCTGATGCAGGCCTCGTCAGCCAAAACACAGCTGTGTCAAGTCTCATTTGTCCTACAATTGTTAAACTTATTTTTGAGTCGTTTTCACTGTTCTGCCATGTACTGTACATCCTTGAGAAGATTCTTCTTCATCGTGTATTAGAGTTGTACACAGGGAAAAAATAGTGGTTCGTATTTGGATTTTTGGCCTTTTTTCTCAGTTTCTGGGCTTTTCTGGTACATTTCTTATATTTGAATTAATAAAAGTGTGTAACAAATATTAAACATTTTTAACATGCACAAACTGTGGGGTCCTCTTACAAAGACGCACTAGCGTTTTTAGCCAGCGCTAAAAATAAGCATGCACTAAACATTAGAGATGCCCATATATTTCTATTGAATTATTCAGCCAAAGAAGAGGTGGGTACGTGTATCTGACAGATCCTATCATAGCCCCTTATTCTACTGACTGTTGTCCTATAGGCTGAGAATATTTTGAGAAGCAGACCATAATTGCGACTGATGCAACTGTTAGCTCCCTTCATTGTCTAACTGCCAATAGTGCACTGTTAATTATTGCACATATTTCTATGAGCATCTCTAGCATTTAGCATGCGCTAATCATTAGCATGCACTAAAAACACTAGCACGCCTTTATAAAAGGACCACTGAGTTTATAGATTAACTCAGTGATTTTGCAGTCACCTAATTTTATAATCCATGCTAATAAAACAAATACATACATCCAAGTATATTTAAACTAGCTATTAAATAGCATATTTTAGTAGTTGAGTGATATGTAGTAGAATGGAGGGTAGAGCAGTGATTTTTCATCATCTTTAATAATGAAAGATTTTATACAATTGTTATAGCTATGCTATACAACATGCATACAAAGGGTGT